>NW_025814833.1:13825000-16225000 GCF_022079265.1 Lynx rufus | reverse complement strand
CTCCTGAGGCAAAGTTTTCTTTTTCATTTTATGTAATAACGAGATAAAATATAACCCACTTTAATTCACTTGTTCCCTTGGCTTCCAGGATGCTCAGAACCAAATTTCATATTCTAGCTGTGGTATTAACTTACCCAAGAGTTCTGAAACATGTATCTCTCTTTCATCTGATGGTTTGTATTTTCCTATTTACAATTGCAATTGCCCTATATGGAAGACATCACAATCTTACAAATCTCTTTGAATAATTTTTAAAGTCAATGAAACATGACTTATTAAAGGCAAACTCCAGCGTACTTTCTAGCTCTACAATTCTCAATAATATATCACAAATATATATAAATCTCACTTGGACCCACAATTACTTTGACAAAAATAGAACCACAAAATGCTATAGGAAAAAGGGACTTTAGAGGCTATCTGTGATAGAGAAATCCCTTTATTTTGCGTGTAAAGATTAAAATATTTGCTCAACTTTATATACCTAGTTACAAACAAATTGGAAATTAGCAACCAGATCATCTGAATCTCAATTTTTAATCCACTTTCCTTTTACCTGCTCTCTCATATCCAAAATAATTTAGAAAAATGTAATAGAAAACCCCAGTCTCGAAACCTGCTTCCTGTCAGTAAATACTGTTTCCCTTGCAATCTGTACACATATATTCCATAAAAATTCAATAATTTAGGCCATCATATTATCGCAGTCTCCTCTTTATATAATGGGGTTACTTGTTTGGTTTATGTAGATCCCTTCATATTTCATGGCTAATTTTTTTTCTGCTACCCTTATCTTTCTAGTGCAAGCATGCAACAAATCAGAGAATCTTGTAAAGCATTTTAGTATGCCCTTACTTTAGAGAACTCGATGACGGCTCAGCATAATGAGGCGTGGGGTGCCTGGTTCTTGAGAGTTAATTGAAGTAGGCTGACCTAAATTTTGAAGCTTTTTTGTCTGACCTTTTCTTAAACAAACACAGATCGCCAGCCTAAAGAGGAAAGGCAGGGGATGGGGGAAGGCGGGGTGACAACCTTCTACCAGCCTGGTGGCTGTTCTCCCTGCATATAATTCTCCTAATTCTGCCATGCCCCCTGCTTGTACAGGACTTCCAAGGCTCAGCTGGGTACAGTATCCTTGCGACATTCTATGAACCTAAGTCAAAATAATTGGCTCCCTCCATATTTTGATGGTAAATAAACTGAGGCATAGAGATCACAAAGGAAAAAGACTACAGGCACAAAAAGGCCAAAGGCTTCTAAGTCCATGTCTTTTGTAAAGACTTCTTCTCTGGGGTGCCTGGGTGGCTCTGTGGGTTCAGCATCTGACTTTGGCTCGGGTCATGATCTCATGGTTCGTGAGTTCGAGCCCCGCATCAGGCTCTGTGCTGCCCGCTTTGGATCCTCTGTCTCCCTCTGTCTCTGCCCCTCCCCTGCTCTCTGCCACACTCAAAAAATAAATAAACTTAAAAAAATAAAATAAAGACCTCTTCCCCTAGCCTCACAGGCCATTGCCAATAGCTGAGAGGTATAGAATACAGCAATCACTTCTTTCTGGGCTAGCTGCTCTCCATCAGCAATAGGCACACTTCCCTCAGCCTTCTTCTCCTACAATGAATGAAAGAAAATCCTGGCTTTTATTGAGCACTTAGTATAGACTCACTCTGCTAGGCACTTTCAGATACATCACTTCAATTATTAACTAAGTAGTAAGAATGGTCACTTTACATGTCAAGGGTAGACAAACTGATACTTCTCAGAGCAGATAAGTAAATGGCCAAAAATTCCACAGTCAGTGGTACCCCTGGTATAAAAAACCCAGGTAGATGGAACTTCACTCCTTTAACAATCTTTGCATTTTACCATGTTACCTCTCTTAATTGCACTAACATATTAAGTCGTATCGGGGACTTCAGTGCCATGATTTGAGAGAAAAATGATGGGAAAGGAAATAATGGCTAATATTGAATTTTGATGTACTACAATAATTTGGTAGAAAAGATTACTTGGGAAGAGGGGTTATTCTTCCCCTCTTCAAATCACAAAACCTGTTCTTCAAATCACACAACCAATTACTCTGCTTATGAATAAGGACAGAGCATCTTGCTGAAGCTTTGAAATACCAACAAATAGCCAAGGATACATGGCTAAGATTTTTGCCCCTATTGGACTGGGAATAATAAAATATATGTGAATGACAGTTTGAGTATTTCACGCACATCTGGCTCAGGCCTGTCTTTCATCGCTTAAAATGTAGACACAGGGATGCCTGGGGGGGTTCAGTCGGTTGAGTGTCCAACTCCTGATTTGTCTAAAAATAAATAAATAAATAAATAAATAAAAGGTAGAAACACATGAATGCATGCACACATACACACGAACCACGATCACATATACTTTGAAGGTCTGCTGATCGTCTGGAAATCAAACATTGGGTCTTATTGCTACAAGAGAGGTTATTCAGAGGTCTGGCTCTAATTGATATTTCAAGATGAGTTCAAGGTTGTCAAAGGTGAAGGAAAGTATGTGCTGCACGTGCTGCCAGGAAAAGAGCTGTTTTCTCACCCCTAATCCTCCACTCTACTTTCTATTGCCGGCTTAGTTAATTCTTAATATCTTGACATACATTCCAGCACATTCTACCTCTGAACATAATTGGTTTCATATCTGCAATTTGCAAAAAGAGATGTACACACTTGAATACATGACACACACAAACAAGGCCTAAATAATCAGTTTTGTTCCATTGTCCTGTAATAGCCAATTGAATCCTGTCCACCTGTTTGTCAGATAATCATGGAAATGAACATTTCCTAGAAAGTAAGACTTTGGCTTTTTTTTTTATCTCTAGGTCTTCATAATACTGCAAGGTATCTGGAACAAAATAGGAGCACAATTAATATTTGCAAAGAGTTAATCAATATATAGGGAAAGTATCAGAAAACACATAGAGTGAAATCTTTCCCTGAGAAACAATTTGATCAAAGTCGAATCGTGGCTTAGAGCACAAGATTTAGAATTCTGTAACAAATGCCTCTGGTGACCCATGCCGTAGCCTCTTGGAACACCTCCAATTTCAACGGCAGATATGATGAACAGTTCCTGGAGAGTTCAGACAAATTCCTTCTGGCAGCTCTTCCCCCTTAACCCTGCATTGTTTGAGGGCTTTCTGCTTTCTAACCCAAGGCCCTTTCGTATGCCTCTTAGGCCTGGAACAAATGTAGCCCAGAAGTGCACTTCAACTAACTCTTCCGGGGACAACCCTCAACCACTGGAGGATGGGAATCAGTGAATAAATCATCTAGTTATCTTTTCAGGGAGATTATTTTGGGAAGTATTTTGTATAATTTTCAGGAGGTCCCAGTAAAACTGAGCCTCTACTACTGACATGAGTGACTTAAAAATGCACTGTTGTAGTGGCTTTTCTTTCCTGTCTTATTCTCCCTACACTCTGACTTTCCTTTCTGGGATCCCATCCCAAAAAACTACCTTGACCCAAGTCTTTGTCACATGCTTTCCTTTCAGGAGAAACTAAATTACTACACGTTATTTCAGATTACGACCAAAATTATTGTTCTGCCACGTATTAGCTGGGTGACCTTGAACAGCTTATGAAAGGTCTCTGAGTATCGGTTTCTTCAACTGTCAATGGACATAATAACAGCATTTAACTCACATGGTTGTTGAAAACGATCACATACAATATTATATGTAAGATGCTTACCATGGTGCCTAACCTGTTAAGTGATCGACAAAATAATGATTATAAATAGCACTATGCATTTGAATAAGGTGCCCATTGACAGATTAAATCGGTGATTGTCTCATAGCACTCACATAATCAACTGCTAACTAGCCTACACTGGCAGATACTCTCATTCTCCCACATTCTTCTAACCCCTCCTCACCCAGGATGCCTGGCAAAAAGGAAGATTTGGTACATATTTAAGTGCTTCTTAAAAATCTGATGGCGATGCCTGCCAAACAAATAGTCAACATAATAGCATGACATATTGAAATCTGACTAACCATAAGCTGCCACACTGACTATGGTAGCATCCACGAGGGGAATCATATTAGACTGGAAAACTGCACTGTAGCACTTCCCTATATTCCAGTAATCAGGAAGGCTCCTCCAGCAGTGAGATTGGTATTTCTAGCATAATGAGCAGTGAGTCACAATGAGCAAGTCTTTCATTCAGATGCAGCCACTGACCATAGAAGAAACTGGAATCAGAGTCTCAGGAGTGAACACTTAGGAGATATTTTTGTCATCCTGCAATGCAATAAAAAAAAATGGTTCTGTGTTGTCCTCATGAGCTACTTATACAGATTTTGATCCAGGACATTAGCAATAAAAGAAAAATAACAAGCTATCCATTCAGTGAACAAACTGTGTCCTAGATGATAATACAAAATGTAAAACTCAGAAAGAATGAGCAAAGCAGATGAGATAGCATTTCAACAATATCCAGAATGCGATAGGTATTCAGAGGGGACAGTGGTTTTTCAGTCTGTGATGGATGCATGGAACCACATGTGGCACCAGATGTGGATTAAGACTATCCATCCCACCATCTTCATATGATGCAGCAAGGATGATGCTAACATTTGTATGGCATGCTGGGGGTAGTGAATGAGATTGATCTTTCCTTCATCTTACCCAAAAGATGCCCTATTAAAAAATCAAGCCAAAGCAAATCAACAACAAAAATCTACTAAATACTCAAACACACTCGCCTATTCTAAATGTACTTGCTGAAGCTTTATCAAAGCGATCTTTTAGTTTTGCTATTTGTCAATACTTGACCGGAACACCAGAATACTTAACACACGCATAGAAATCTTTCCCACTGGAGTAGAGCTTTTACTTCTTTTTCACATAGGCACATGCAAGGGTGAAATAGAGGTTTTCCTCCAATCTCAGACAGAACATGTCAACAACAATATATAGTGTAGTCAGAATAATGTCCTTCCAAAAATGCCCTAATTGCCAGTCTCTTTGAATGTTAAATTACAAGGAAAAGAGAAATTGTGGTAGAATGGAATTAAGGTCACTAATCAGGAGGTAACCTTAAAATAAAACGATTATCCTGAATTATCTTGAAGGGCCCCACATAATCACACAAGTTCTTAAATGTTAAAGAGGAAGGAAGAAGAGTCAGTTTCAAAGTAATGAAATGTCAAAAAGGCTTAAACAGCAATTGCTGACTTTGAAAAAAAAAGCAGGGGGTGGCCATAGAGCTAAAGGACGTGGGAAGCCTTTAAAGGCTGGAAAAACAAGAAACGATGCTTCCGTAGAAGCTCCAAGAAAAAGATACAGGCCAGGTGACAGCTTCATTTTAGGCCAGTGAGAGCCAATTCAGACTTCTGACCATCAGAACTCAGATAAAACATTTATGTTGTGTTAAGCCACTAAGGTTGAGGTAATTTCTTACAAGAGCTATAGGATACTAATATAATACACTTGAGCAAAACAAGTCCAGGCACAAAATAATTCACTCTTGGAGACTAAAAGAAGACTTACCTTACGGTTTCTTTCTAGTTATTCCCAACCAATGATATACATATACAAACCCTCCCAGAGCATTATAATGATACTTACATAGTCCTATCAGAGAGCTGTAAAAAGGCCCTCCCACAGAAAAATACTTTTTAAAAGCTTGACACATTTATTTTTTTTTAATTTTCATTTATTTATTTTGAGCAAGAGAGTGAGGGACAGAGAGGAGGAGAGACAGAATCCCAAGCAAGCCCTGTGCTATTAGTGCACAGCCTGACGTGGGGCTCAAACTCATGAACTGTGACATCATGACCTGGGCTGAGATCAAAAGTTGGATGCTCAAGCGACGAAGCCGCCCAGGCGCCCCCACCCATTTGTTAATGTTAACTATGCAAAGTCTTTTGAAATGAAGAAGGCTTGTACTCTAATAGAAACAGATCAACTGAGGGAATAGAAATTAGCTCCATATTTTTCCAGAGGGAATATACACATCCCCGTAATTCCAAATGTTAGGAAAATCACCAAAAAAAACCCCACACTACAACATAATGCAAGTTCCCAGAATGTCAATTTTACATTAAGAATGGGAACAGGTGGGGCGCCTGGGTGGCTCAGTTGGGTAAGTGACCGACTTCGGTTCAGGTCATGATCTCACAGTTTGCAAGTTCGAGCCCTGCGTCGGGCTCTATGCTGATAGCTCAGAGCCTGGAGCCTACTTCAGATTCTATGTCTCCCCCTCTCTCCACCCCTCCCCTGCTCACACTCTGTGTCTCTCTGTCTCTCAATAATAAATAAACATTAAAAAAATTAAAAAAAGAATGGGTTTGGGGCGCCTGGGTGGCGCAGTCGGTTAAGCGTCCGACTTCAGCCAGGTCACGATCTTGCGGTCTGTGAGTTCGAGCCCCGCGTCGGGCTCTGGGCTGATGGCTCGGAGCCTGGAGCCTGTTTCCGATTCTGTGTCTCCCTCTCTCTCTGCCCCTCGCCCATTCATGCTCTGTCTCTCTCTGTCCCAAAAATAAATAAACGTTGAAAAAAAAAAAAAAAAGAATGGGAACAGGTGAACATATCCTTTTTCTCCTAAACCACTGAAAACTGTTTAAAAATAAAGCAGATTTTTATATCAATTTTAAGACAAAACAAAAAACACCTCATATGTAAAGGTATATACTTTTATAAGATCCCACAGACTGCCTGGTATATCAGTTGATTTTTCCTTTCATTTAGACAACTTTGAGAAGCACTGTATTAAATCATTATCTCCTATTTTCAGTTTTCCTCATGTGTGTATACTTGATGTGGTCAAAAAGACTGCAAACTCCTAAGGGGCAAGGACTGTGTCTTCTCTTTGGCATGAGAGTCCTTGTGCAAAAGCTCCAGCACAAAGTTGCTTTGTGAACTTAAAAAAAAAAAATGTTTATTTTTGAGAGAGAGAGAGAGGGCATGAATGGGGGGGGGAGCACAGAGATGGGGACAGAGGATCCAAAGTGGGCTCCATGCTGGCAGCAGCAAGCCCAATGTGGGGCTAGAACTCACAAACCATGAGATCATGACCTAAGCCGAAGTCAGACACTCAACCAACTGAGTCACCCAGGTGCTCTGCTTTGTGAACTTTTAATTCTTCTCAATAGATCCGGCTTTTAAAGGTAAGACCTGTTCCAACTGAATAAATGATGTGCCACAAACAGACTTAACAATATTTATTTCATTATAAACACTGAAAGGGACATACTGACAGAATGCATGGCTATTTATGCTCTGTCATTTCATTATGCAAAATCTGCTTGAAGCAGATCTCAGCTAGCCAATCGAGCAGATAAAAAAAAGAGACAGGAAAGCATACATCAAGACAGGATGTTCCACAAAGCTGTATGAGAATTTTCCAAAGAACAGGAAATGCTGTTCTTTGCTTCCCCTGTTGCCTCCTGTCTGTCCTCATTCAAGACAGATCTCAGAATTCAACAGTAAAAGCAAAAATAATCAGGAAGTGTTTGGAAGACAGCCAAAATACTCTAATTCGTGAAGATTGGGAGATTTTCCACGTGTTAACACTAATTTTCAGATCCTAGACCTTTCCTTGCATTTTTACTGAATGCCGCTAAATTTCCTATCAGCAAAATTAAACATAATTATTTTCCCAGATACCTAGTCAGAAAACCTTCCCTTTTCTGGGACTTATAACATGAAGCCAAAACAAAACAACTGGTAGAAAGGAATATCAGTCAACTGACTGTTCTGACAACATGGCATGCAAACACATATTTAAGTGTTTATATATATATATATATATATATATATATATATACACACACACACACACATATATATGTGTATATATATAAACACACACATATATATATGTGTGTATATATATATATATATATATATATATATATATATATATGTAACACACACATATAAAACTGTATATACTGAATAGCTGAATTTGCATCATGGGGCCAACATGGTTAGTTCTCAAAAAAGATATGAAATATGCAACTGACCCTCCTGTTTGTCATCAGTCTCTTAGTGCCTCATTAACTACTTGTGCCCTGTATATCCACCTCCTGATCTTCCGAACTGTCTTTCTTCACATTACCCATGCCTTCTCATGCCTTCTTAAGGAGCTTGTGCTCTCAGTTGCAAATCAGGTTCTCTGACAAGATATCACTAATATTAAAATTTTTTTTAACGTTTATTTATTATATTTGAGAGAGAGAGAGAGAGAGAGAGAGAGACAGAGCACAAGCAGATGAGTGGCAGAGAGAGGGAGACACAGACTCCAAAGCAGGCTCCAGGCTCTGAGTTGTCAGCACAGAGCCCGACATGGGACTTGAACTCACGAAGCATGAGGTCGTGACCTGAGCCAAAGCTGGTTGCTTAACCAACTGAGCCACCCAGGCACCCCAAGACATCTCTAATATTAGCATGCAGGAAGTAAATCAGAACATACTTTGGATCAATACCTGTGGAATGGAAGGGACTAAGAGGAAGCAGGATTAGCCAAAGGGAGAAGTTGAGGTGCCATGAAGCCCCAACAAAGATCTCAGTGAAATCCATCAGTATGGACATTCAGAGGCAGGTCAGAATAGTAGGGCAAGAATCCTTATATCCCTTTGTTCATCAATCTTTGATATGAGCTCCCCCATTAGTGAGTAGCTTTTCTTCCCATCTCTGAGAAGCTAAGAGAATAAATCCTTCATTCCTGAGGGGATTCTGAGTAGCACAGCATAGTGTCCATGATACTCTCCACACAGGGACCATATTATTGGAAAACTTAATTAAAATGGATTCTCGATCACTATTCACCGGTGCCACAAAAAAGTTGAAAACACAAGATTCCTTGACATGATCCTTAAGCAATATTAGGACCTTTTTGATCCCTTGACAAACTAGCAGAAGATATAACTTGAAAGGCTAACAGTTTTGAGTGGATCATGGAACAAGAATGGGCTTTGTAGCAGATCTAGGGTTCTGCATCAAGGCCATACAGTTCCCAATAGAAAAATAGACACCTTTAAAGAAGCAGACCCTAGTGTATTACAGCACTTTGGCAGAGATAGAGTAACTGACAATAGAGTATCAAGGAACTATGCAGCCAGAACTGCCAATCTAGATACTCATGTTTTCAAAAAGATAGGATGGGACTCACAATCATTTTAAGATGGAAAGAGTACATCCATAATCAGGCACAAGCAGGGCCAGAGTGCACTAATATACTTCAGGTGGCCATGACCACCATGACAGCCACCACGGTTTCACTCATGCCTCTACTTTTACCCATGTTTATGGTCTCATGTGAATTTCTTATGATTAGCTAGGCAAGGAGGAAAAAGGCCAAGACTGGCTCATACATAGGTCAGTTAGGTATTTGGGAACAGTCACAAAATTAAGAAGGTCTACGCTGAAACTCCACTGAAAGGTGGCTATAAAAGACAGCAGTGAGAAGAAAACTTCCCAATGCATAGAGATCCATGTGGTATACCCAGTCACTCACTTTCTATGGAATTAGAAGCATACTACAGTAAGGTTGTACATGGATTCATCGGCAGTGGCAGACTGCTTGACTACATGGCCTAAGTACTTGAAGAAGGTAGTCTAGAATACTAAGGAAAAGGATGTCTGGGGTTGGGCATAAACTTTGACCCATGGGCATAGTACAAGTTGTGAAGATCTCTGTATTGTATTTCAGTGCCCATCAGAGAGCATCCATCAAAGAAGAGATTAAACACTAAAATGCAATCACTTGACCATTGTACGTAAGTTTCCGTAATTGACTATCATAGAGCTAAAAGAATGCAATACAGATTAGCCCTAGGGAAAGTTAAAAAGTCTATGCTTGAACCAAAAGAATGGGTTGTCACTCTCCATGGTTGATCGAGCCACTGAAATTGCCAAATATCCAAACTGCTGGCAACAGAACAGTGAGCTCTCAGTAGGATACCATCACTGGAATAGATCAACCACCCACTTGGGGGCAGGTTGACTAGATTAAACTTACTTCAGCAATTCTTCACCCTGAATACAACTGATATATATTCGGGGTTTAGGTTCTCCTGCCTAAATGTGAGAGCTCAAACCATCACTATTTTCTGAAGGATTACAGATCATTTAATCTATAGACACTGGGTCCTGCTAATACTGAATTGGATCAAAGGGCCTACATTATAGCAAAGTAGGTATGGCAGTGAGAAAATGAATGTGGGATCCACTGGTATAATAACATACAATGCCACTATTAAGCTGATGTCCCGATACAGTAATAAGCTGATGAAGACTGTTGAAAAACCAGTGCAGAAGATGCAACGACTGACTTAAATAAGTTACATATTTATAGTACTATATCCTCATTAGGTAGAATACATGAGTCCAAGAACTAAACGATAAAAGTAGGACTGACCCTGGTCAATGTTACTTTCAATGACCCCTTTAAGGAACACATCCTTCCTGTTACCATACTTCAAATCTGTATGTTTAGAAGTTCTAGTTCATGGAGGGCAATGCTTCGAATAAGTAAAATGAAAAGCATCCCATTTAACCTGAAGCTATGGCTGTATCCCAGTCATATTAGGCTCTTTATGCCAAGATGTCAGCAGGAAGGTAAAATAGTCAACAATCTGGAAGGAACAATTTACCATGAGCATCAGGAGGAGGTAGGGATTTTTGATTCACTGGTGGCAAAGAAGAATATATTTGACACCCTAGCGATCCATTTCTTAATCTCTTGGGATGTCCATGCCCAGTGTTGAATATAAATGGACAAGTATATTAGCCACAGCCTAAAAAGTACATGAGATAGACACCTTAAGGATGAGGGTCTGGATCACCCAAGAAAGCCATCAAGACCAGCAGAAGTACTAGTCTATGAAAAGCAGAATCTAGATATGTGGTGATAGAAAAAAACAATTAGTATAAGCTACAAACATAAGACCAGTTGGAACGGTAGCAATTCTATTTTCATCCAAATTTAAAAAAAAATTTTTTTTAATGTTTATTTATTTTTGAGACAACGAGAGAACATGAATGGGGGAGGGTCAGAGAGAGAGGGAGACACAGAATCCGAAGCAGGCTCCAGGCTCTGAGCTGTCAGCACAGAGCCCGACGCGGGGCTCAAACTCACGGATTGTGAGATCATGACCTGAGCCGAAGTCGGACGCTTAACCAACTGAGCTGCTGGAAGCTGAGCTATCCCAGTCTGAGTGGCAGGGCCCGGGCTGTGAATGGATTGGTGACTGCAGGGCGGCCCAGGCCCACCGACAGTGAAGCTTCTTGCACTCCTGCTTTTAGGTAATTTGGCCTTAAAAGTACCTGGGGTATTGTCTGTTGGGGAATTGCCCTCGGCAGGCCCCCTGGGAAAAGAACCATTAGGGAAGAAAATAAGGTTCCACAAGAAATTGTGCGGCCTTACATTTAGCCCTTGCCATCCCCTATGGAGACTCCTCTACTTACAGGAACGAAAGCCTCATACAATTGCCAGCAAAGAGGGCCTGTAAAGGAGAGACATATGGATTTGAAAGCCTCACTCCGGCAACTAAGGAGTGTATCTCTGGGCACAGGTGACTTCAACCCCTAGGCCCACCTAGCCCCCCCGGAGGCATTCCAGATGATGATTGAACCTAGCCGGTTCATTGGTTCCTAGGTGCATTGTCTCTCTGAGCATGTATGAGGCATGGGTTTCTAAGGCTTTTTCAGCCCCTTTCTGGCACCTCAGACTGAGGCAAACACATTGTTCTTCTGGCCTCATGTGGTTAGGAGGTCATGTCTCTGTAACTGTTCCACTTGAGGTGTTGAGAAATGGAGGGCCTTTCACGAGAACGGCAAAGCAAATGCTTTGTAGATTATAGATAAATGCAGATGCATAATGGAATAATGTGAGAAATTAATCTATAATCAAAGGGTATGCGGGAAAGTTAGGCGAAAATCACCACATTATTTCTTAAAGGTTGTTTACACATAGGAACATTTTCAAAATTAGGTAATGTTAGAAAAACATAGATGACGTATGCTACAAGGAAATCACTAGCATATATGATGCCACGTTTGCTGCAATAAATCGGCCAGTTCAACACACTGCTGTTGTCTGTGTCCATTTTTATTTTAGTTTTAGTTTTTTATTTTAGTTTTTTATTTTCTAGTTTTTTATTTTAGTTTTGTTTTATTTTCACCGACGCCGTTCTTCCTTCGGGAACCCCTGGACCTGCTGGAGCTGGACTCCGGCACTGAGCCACCCAGGCGCCCCTATTTCATCCCAATTACTGCTATCTTACATGTTTCCCCCAGGAGAAGAGGTCCATTAGAATCCAGGAATAGGGGCGCCTGGGTGTCTCAGTTGGTTGAGCATCTGACTTTGGCTCAGGTCATGATCTCATGGTTCATGAGTTCATGCCCTGCATCGGGCTTTGCACTGACAGCATGGAGCCTGCTTCATATTCTCTGTTTCCCTCTCTCTCTGCCCCTCCCCCACTCACTCACTTTCTATCAAAAATAAATAGGGGCGCCTGGGTGGCTCAGTCGGTTGGGCGTCCGACTTCAGCCCAGGTCACGATCTCACATTTCGTGGGTTCGAGCCCCGCGTTGGGCTCTGTGCTGACAGCTCGGAGCCTAGAGCCTGCTTTGAATTCTGTGTCTCCCTCTCTCTCTCTGCCCCTTCCCTACTCACACTCTGTCTCTGTCTCTCAAAAATAAATAAACATTGAAAACAAATTTTAAAAATTAAAATTAAAAAATAAATATACATTTAAAAAATAATCCAGGAATAGATGTTCAGTGGCATCAAATGGTATAAGAGGGTGAACTATCATGGATCTTTTGGTGCAATAACCATATTCCACCACTATCCCCATTAAAACTAAGACATTCATCCCAGCCACTGGGAATGGTCTCAGCTGTCTCCTTCTCCAGGATTGCCCCTGACTGAACAGAGTCATCTGACCCAACGTCGTGTCCTGTTCTGAGGGAACCTGCATATATTCACTGATTATTGTGGTGAATAGAACTCTTGCCCCTTGCCCAATGGAAGATAACTGTGAAGGTCATTTCCACCTCCAGAGACCACCATACAATTAGATGACATCTTTCAAACACATCACACCTCAACTTTGCCCTCTATCCGACATTGAATCTTTCACTCTCAAACTGATTTGGCCATAACAATACTCCTCAGTTCATTTTCTGCAAGGAACCCTCCATCTTACACACTGATTTCTGTGCAATTCAACCTGCCATAGCCATAAGGTGACAGGAATGGAACATAGTGAATCACGTTAAACCAAGCGAGACTTTGACTCAGAAGTTAGTAACGTGAGAAAACAGACTTGTAGCCTGCTATCCATTTATTTTAGAAAAATTTTTAATGTTTATTTATTTTTGAGAGAGACAGCATGAGCAGGGGAGGGGCAGAGACAGACAGACAGACAGAATCCAAAGCGGGCTCCAAGCTCTGAACTGTCGGCACAGAGCCCGACACAGGGCTCAAACCCACGAAATGGGAGATCATGACCTGAGCTGAAGTCAGATGCTTAACCGACTGAGCCACCCAGGCGCCCCTAATAATTTTTAAAACTACCTAATAGCGTTTAATAAATTCCTTTTCTTCTTAAACTAAGCAGGGTGGATTCTGTTGTTTGCAAGAGAAAACTCCTCCTAGTGTGTTACTTGGTACCATAAATGGTTATAGGCCACAGACCCTTAGGGAAATGAGCTTTAGGGATAGGTTATTTGATCTGCCTTTTAATGAAAAATGATTCTCTTGGTATTAGAGAATGAAGCTTTATTAGTCCATTTCAAGCAGCAGCAAAATGTAACTTAAATTACAACCTATACTAAGTAGTAAAAAAAAAAGTATCTACTGAAGGCAAGTCCATCTCCCACTCACCTCCTCTCTCAACCCTCAGTTTGTTCTCTATTGTTAAGAGTCCCTTGTGGGGCGCCTGGATGGGTCAGTTGGTTAAGTGTCTGACTGGCTCAGGTCATGATCTCATAGTTCATGAGTTCCAGCCCTGAATTGGGCACTGTGCTGCCAGTGTGGGGCCTGCTTGGGATTCTCTCTCTCTCTCTCTCTCTCTCTCTCTCTCTCTGCCCCTCCCCCACTTGCTCTCTCTCAAAATAAATACTTTAAAAAAAGTCTCTTGTGGTTTGTGTCACTCTCTTCTCTCTGCCCTTCCCATATGTTCATCTGTTTTGTTTCTTAAATTCCACATATGAGTGAAATCATATGATATTTGTCTTTCCCTGACTGACTTATTTCACTTAGCATAATACTCTCTGGCTCCATCCACATCATTGCAAATAGCAAGATTTCACTCTTTTTTTTGGCTGAGTGATATTCCATTGTGTATATATATATACCACATCTTCTTCATCCATTTATCAGCCAATGGACATTTGGGCTCTTTCCATAATTTGGCTATTGTACATAATGCTGCTATAAACATTGGGGTGCATGTATTCCTTTGAATGAGTATTTTCATACTCTTTGGGTAAATACCTAGAAATCCAGTTGCTGAATTGCAGGATAGTTCTATTTTTAACTTTGTGAGGAACTTCTGTACTGATTTCCAGAGTGTCTATCACTTTGCATTCCCACCAACAGTGCAAAAGGGTTCCTCTTTCTCCACATCTTCGCCAACGCATCTTGTCTCTAGTGTTCATTTTAGCCATTCTGACAGGTGTGAGGTGAGATCTCATTGTAGTTTTGATTTGTATTTCCCTGATGATAACTGATCTGGAGCATCTTTTCATGTGTCTGTTAGCCATCTGGATATCTTCTTTGGAGACGACAGAACTTTAAAAAAGAAAATGACATGGCCAGAATTGTATATTCCCACATCGGGTCATGATCATATGAATTTCTATAATAAAATGTATAAAATCTGTTATCTTCTGCAGCCTTGGAGATATATAAACAAAAATTACATTCACATTCTGATCCCCTTGGCTCACTTATTTCAGTGTCCACTGAACTGTGAAACTTATGTCTCTCATGTAAAAATTAGGGTATTTACTAGGAAACAATGTAACTCCCAAGAATTAGAATTGTGAATGTGGCAGAGACAATGCTGTATTCATCACACCACTTCCTCTGCCTTCTATACTTACAGAAAGATTACTTTCCTAGCTCCCTTGCAATTACATGCAGGAGTTTGATCCTTGTGGCCAATGGAATGAGAGTAAAATTATGTATTCCTTTTCCACTTTTGGGCCTAAGCTCTAAAACCTTCTGTGCAATCTTTATTCCCTTCTTTCCTTCCTTCTTTCCTTCCTTCCTTCCTTCCTTCCTTCCTTCCTTCCTTCCTTCCTTCCTTCCTATTTTCATTACTTCTTCTTTCTCTAGCTCTCATATCCACACAGAAAGAAACAAATTTGAAGCCACTAAATGAATGGAGAAAAACTCCCTGAATTGCTAGTTAGGTAGAGCCACCTAAAAAGGCCACCCATCAGAAATTGGACTATAAAAGTAATAAGAAAACAAAAACATTTTGATTTGGCTAAGCCACAGAAATTTGGGGTTTACTTTGTAAAGAAGGTTACAATTAATAGCCCTAAATAATACAATATATGAGCCTACAAAGGTCTGCACAGCAAGATTTTAGACTACTTAAACCTGAGTGCTGTGCATTTCCCATTCTTCCCCTTTTCTAATAAGAGAGTTTCCTGAAGTTATTACATACATTCTCTACCAAAATATATGGTATATGGAGTGGTGGGCAGATAACCTGCATTGTAGTTCAGGAGACACTAAGGAAGTGACATCAGTGCCTACTGCAGAATAATGTTTATTAACCAGACACCTTGTATTCTGAATTGGATACATTGCTTAAACTACAGTCTAAGACCATCTAGCTGATGGGTATGGAAAAGCAGACTACGACAAGACCAGCTTAAATTTTCACCAATCTTATTTTATCTCCCTGGGGCCTAGCCACACTTATTTAGGGTAAACTCACATTCCTGGCTGACGGAATGTGGATTGAACTGGTGCATACAAATTTCAGAACTAATCCTTAAAATATCCTGTAAGATTCACCTGTTTCTCTACCATGTCCATGTGAATAGATGTGAAGATCTTTCAAGATGGCAGAACTCCATGATACAATGATCTCAGACCCTAGTATCATCACTTAGAGAAGAATTACCAAACTGTGATGGTTAAAAAAATGTCTATATTCAGGACACCTGAGTGGCTTGGTTGGTTGACTCTTGATTTTGGCTGGGCTCATGATCCCAGGGTCATGGAATCAAGGCCCACGTGGGGCTCCATGCTCAGTGTGGAGCCTGCTTGAGATTCTCTCCCTCTCCCTCTGCCCCCTCCCTTGTTTGTACTCTCTCATATATATTTTCTAAAGAAATTCTATATTTTACTAAGCCACTGAGATCAAATAAATTACCTGTTCCAGTGCCTAGTGTTAATTATAATAAATAATACAGGAACAGATGAGAGGATTCAGATGATTCAGAAAGCCCTAGACCTCAAAACCTCACTGAAAGATCACATCCAAGGACTGAGATTACCTTTGACATCCAAATACCAGTAAGATTCCCTTGCCAGCAGAAGAAACCCTCTGCCAATCAACCATGCTTAAAGAATCCTGTGACAACATCTCCTGAGGCAGTGACATTGCACATGGATGCCAATTATCCTGATGCCCCACTGTGAAGAGCCTACATGGTCACTGAAATTGTAACTGGAGTCAGATCATAGAATGTGCAGTGCGACAAACTTTAAGGACAAATGTTGGATCGAAAGGATTTGTCTCAAGAGTATTAATTATTTTAACTAATTCCTGTGGCATAGGTGTGGAAATGTATTCTGATGATGAGGGATGAGAGAGGAATACAATTTTCTTCAAGATAAATTGATTTCTGTGGATTAGTTTACCAGAGTTTCTAGATTACAAGTGCTAATACAAAGAGTTATAGACATTTATGTGTACTTGGTTAGTTTACTAACCAGTTTTCTCCTACACTAAATAATGATGCAAGAAATCAGTAGCTATAATAAAGAGGGAATAAATACAAATTCATGTGGAAATAAGAGCATTGGAATAGAATTCCCAAGTGTAACATACTAACATACCCTTTAAATCTGTCCTACTAGAGGATCCAGAAAACTTCCTTTATAAAGACATTGAGAAATCCATAGATAAAGGTAGAATAAGCATCTTTTGAAAAGTAGTATAATGGGTATCCTCCTAATATTGAAGATTAAAGAAGCAGAAGCTGACATTTAAAATGACTTCTCAAGGAGTGCCTGGGTGGCTCAGTCAGCTAAGCGTCTGACTTCAGCTCAGGTCATGATCCCCCAGTTCATGCGTTCAAGTCCTGTGTCAGGCTCTGTGCTGACAGCCCAGAGCCTGGAGCCTGCTTCAGATTCTGTGTCTCCCTTTCTCTCTGCCCCTCCCTCACTCATGTTCTCTCTCTCCCTTTCTCTCTCTGTCTCTGAAAAATAAATAAACATCAAAAAAAATTTTTAAGGCTTCTCGTTTTAATGGGGAAGAGGGTATCTGAATGAGGAGGATGCCAAATAGTAGTACTTGACATCCACTAACAATATATGCAGGGTTAAGTTGATGGACATGACCAGCGTTTTAATGCTATTGAATCAACCCTCAAGGATCATTGGTAGAAAAAAACTGATTGGACACCTATGACAGAAACAGGAAGCCCAGTAATATGTTTTTTCACTTGTAAACCTGAAAAACAATTATAAATCTGGTTACAGGAGTTGAACTTTAACTATCAAATAATGAGTCACCGCCACTAAATCAGACCACAACTCTAAAACTAGTTAACAAACTGATGACCTTTGAATGAAATTGAGGGACCTATCCTTGAGGAAAGACCCGGTGATAAAATCACAAGGGCTTCTGCCAATATTGGGCCTTTGAGAAAAGAAATTAGTCCTGCCTTTCAGGTATCACTGGACACTAGCTCTAAGACAAAGTTAGTATCTGAGAACTCAGAACACCACGGTATTCCTTTGGTCAAAGAGGGGATTTATAACCTCCAATGAAAAATGGAGTTTTGGAGCTCAGTATGTCTCTAAATGGCCTGGTAGTATCTACTTCAGTTCCTTATATATAGATGGAACAGACACACTGAGAAATGAGAATACCCATGTTGGTTCCTTCACTCATGGGGAGATGGCTCATGGGAAAATTCCCCGGATTCCCACTCCTTCAAAAAAAATTGCCTAGGATAATCATAGTGATTAATGACACTATCATATGATTGAGATATATACATCCTTTCCTATCTTCATTTAAATCACATCTTTGGCCTGTACATGAGACAAAGTCATCTTGATAAAAACAACAAAATATTTTAAGCTTAATCAGGTGGTGACTCCAACTGCAGCTGCAAAGGAGACAAGTCAATTTTCTGGAACCAATCATTATAATTTCTAGCACCTGGTATATAGCTATAGTGCTGGCAAATACTTTTTCTCCCATATGAATAAAAAGAGAATGAAAAAATAAGTTAGCTTTCACCTGGTAGGTATAGCATTAACGGTTGCCATCTTGCCCAGGGATATGTTATCTGTCCAGATTTCTGCTATAATTTAGTTCATAGGAACCTTAATCATTTCGTCGTGCTACAGGACATGACACTAATTTATACTATGAGGACAGTAAGATAACAGAACAAGGTGAGCAGAAAGTATCAGTTACCTTAGATACATTGGTCAAACATATGCTTATCAGAATGTAGGATAAACCCCAGGAAAAACTGGGAGTTTAAACACTGATAAAATTTACTGGGGGGCTAGTGGCCCAGTACAAAATAAAGTAAAGGTACCAAAGTAAAGGTAAGTCCCACACCTTATTCCACTTTTCTTTAAAAAAGAGGTACAATACTTGATGGGACTATTTACATAAACCAGATTTGGGTATGCTGATCCAAACAATGTATCAAGTAACATATATAGCTTTGGATAGAGATTAAATAAAAAATATTGAAGGATCTCCATATGTTCCAGACTACAGTATGGTGCAAGCATCTTTCCCACTTGGCCTACTATGTCTAAGACTATCCAATTTTTAAGTGTATTGGATTATACAAAATTCTGCACAAAATTCATGCCAGTCCCTAAAAGGTTCAAAGCTACTATTTTATAGCAAAATCATGCTTCTTCTAGTAAATATCTATTTTTTATTTATGGAAAACACTTTTGACTTAATGTTGGGCCAGGCTAGAGCCTGAATGCCTCACAATGCAATACCTCCTTAAGATAACAGCCATCACAAATCATATATGCCCAGTGGGATTGCATTATGAAGTGGACAAGGTCTTGAGGGATTGCACTTGGAGACACACGTGTTGCTGAACACAGCAGGTGGCTTACAAAGCCAGTGTGCCTACTTCCATCACACTGACTTCATTTCTTATAACTACACCTGTGATCTTAGTGCAGAATCCCTTAAGAGCAGGGGGGGGGGGGTGGGCAGGAGTCAATGCTCACATAAAGATGGCAATGCAAACATGCTGGCAACTTCCTGATGTGTATTGCCTCAAAAATTTGGTCCCACACAATGGTGGCCCCAATGAACAGTGGGGACAGGAACTCCTCTCCATCGTCAAATTTGAGCAATAATACCATTATCCTCACTGCTTGTAAGGATAGATGATCAGAGAGATGGAACTACACTAATTAATGGGTAGCAAATAATGCTTTGATCATATTGTCTGTGACTTAGCCATATTGCCAGAGATTAGCACGCTGATAAAAAAAAAAGAAGCCTTTAGAATAAGTATCTAGATTGGCATTTTATAATTTGCAAAACTGTGAATACATGTGTGTCCATTATGATTACTCACCAAAAGAACTATCTACAGAAAAAGGTGTCAATAATTCAGTGGACAATATGATAGGTCATGCAGATGATGGTGTCTTTCCCCAGTCTATACAATGTTTTGTAAATGAGATGAAGCATATAGTGGTCATTGTGGCAGATATGATATACTGCCATATTCTCACCTTGCTGAGTTAACTACTGTCTTCTTTAGATCCTATTGAAGTTACCTATTGCTGCATAAAAATTCACACTGAAACCTAGTGGCTTAAAATAAAAACAATTTAGTTAGCTCACAAATTTGCAATTTGGGCATGGATTTAAGTACAAGCCCCCTCTTTGTTTGAATCAGCTAAGGAAGCTCAAAAAAGAACTGGCAGATTGATATCCAATATGCCATATGCATGACTGGCAATTGCAAACAACTATTAGCTAGAAACTCAGCTGAGGCTGAACTTTGAAGCTTCAATTCCATGGACTACTTGGCTTCTTCATAGCATGGTTACTAGGTTCAAAAAGTGGGCATCCCTAGGAATGCCCTCTTTGTGACATAATCTTGGAGTGGACATAGTTCCATTTATGCTATACTCTACTAGTAAAGTCAATCATGTAGTCAGCCACAATCAAGAGAAAGGAGCACAGACTCCATTTCTTGATGGAGGAGGGAGAAGTCAATTTCAATAAAGAGCACATAGGATGAAAGACATTATTATGGAGATATTTGAAGAAATCTGCTCCAGTGCCCAAATCAGCAATGGTAGAAAACAAGTCTGAATACCAAACACAGTGCTATTACCTAGAATAACTAGAAATGACTGCACTGGCAAGTGGAGAATACTGTAGATCTTCTGTCATAAAGACAACAGCGGTCGTTCCTCAATGAACTAGATAACCTGGATATGGATTTTTCTTATGTTCACACTATGCTTCTATCCAACACCATAAATGAACTCAGTGAGAGCCTTATGTAATATGAAGACATATGATCTGTCTTCATCAAAAGAAATTAGACCATTAAGCTAAAACTCAAGGAAATTACTGTTTGTAGCACAAACCCCATTTCACAGAGGTAGCTGACTAAATTTTGGAGTGACCTAATGGAAAACTTAGTATGGAACCAAGTGGGTACCTAGAACGACAATACCCATTATATAGTTTTCTTTCTCCCATTGTCACACTTACAATTACCTCTGCCTTCAAACCTTTGTGTCAATTCCATTATCTGAACAGATAAAGAGACAATCTGGGATGAAGATCTATACTGATTCGTGGTAGTAGATAATTGTTTGAGCAGATGGTCAGACATTTGGAAAGAATCTGACTTGGATGTGGTAAAATCTGGAGAAGGCTAAAATATCTTTCTAGCACAGTCTTGTCTGAGAATCTACTTTGAAATTGAAGAATCTCATGTTTAGCCCTAGCAAATCTTTCTATCCTGCTTATTTTCTTTAGTTTTGTTCATAGTATTTTGTCACCATACAAAGTCCTATGCGGTAGTTAATTCTATTAATTGCCTTTGCCATCACACTAGAATGTTTCTTTTCCTGTATTGTTCATGGATGGATCTTAGCACCCAGCAATAGTATCTGGCATGTAGAAAACATTCAGTAAATATTTCCTATCTGACTTATCAGGGAGAAATAGGATTTCTGCCATGAAGTGTTGCAACCAAGAAGAATGTTTGGAACACAATTAATGAAAAATCACAGAACTCCCCACAGATAGGACTACTAATGACACATATCTCATGAATGAACATTTATATGATCTTCCTAAAATTCAAATGTTGAATCCTAACCACCAAAGGTAATGGTATTAGGAAGTAGAAACTTTGGGAGGTGTTTAGGTCATGAGGGCACAAGCTCAGGAGAGATTCCGTGCCCCTTCCTCCATGTAAGGATACGAGAAGTCTAAACCCAAAAGAAGGCTCTCATCGAACAGTGCTCATACTTTGACTTCAGCCATTCAATCTCCAGAACTGAAGTAAATAAATTTCTATTGTTTGTAAGGTACATAGTCTCTGGTATTTTGTTACAACAGCCCAAACAGATTAAGATACTGTGTAAAAAATGTGAACCAGCTGACTTCCCAGGCAAAGACAAACACGACATGGAGAGTATAGGGAGTAAAGACAGCTATGAAAAATGTCATCTTAACCACTTCTAGAAATGAGTAATATAGTAACCATATAGTGTATCTGTGCTTCTAAAATGTACATTTTAGTCGACAGTTTACAGTTAAAAACAAATGTATCTGAGCTAGAGAACAAATGATCAACATCCAAACATTCTGGACTTAAAAAGACGAGAACGTTAGGTCTCTCCCTTTAGTGAAAGAGTGTAAGTGTACTCACTTCTTTGTGGGTTACTTGCATTATACTTTGTAGAACCATATTATTGTTGCTTAGAACAAGAAAAAATGGTGGAAAGGTATATGATGTTTCCAGAAGCAGCCCAGTTAGGTTGACTACAACAGGATACAGCGAACTAGTACCATTTTGCCATGGTAATATATACACAATTCTCTTTTTTAGTACCTTGTGCAGCCACAGTTCAAGCATGTGATCAAAGTTCTACTAATCAGACACAACAATGCAAGACTTATAAAGAAACAATGTGTGCAAACACAATCTGGGTGGGCATCCATTTTTCTGGCTTGGATGGAAGCATAATTAGTAACACTAACAGTTCCTTTATCGGATAAGTTTTGTAATGTGAGCTTCTAACTTGCTTTCTCCAGTTCTCCCAGAGATATTTTGAAATACAAAAAAAAAAAAAAATAGATTCTAATTTTTGCAATGTAAATCTCTACTATATAGGCTATCCCACAATGATTTGGGGGATTATTTGCTTATATCAATTTATCCTAAAGGTATGATGCTAATAGCAAAGGTTCATAGCTATATTTTCATAGTGGCTTATACATGTTAGTAATTTACATGAACTCATCTTTAAATTCAATCCATTTTCTGTTGAAATTTACTTAAGATTAACATGCTGTACTTGGCATATTTTATATTCTGGTATTTCAACATACTGCATCATTTTGTTTTAGACCTTTTATTATTATACCTAATTTTTCAAAATCCAGTATGAGTGTATTTGTATTTTTGGAGCAGTTTAACTCTAACAAGAATTTTGGCTCACTTTCTCATCCTTCTAATGTTCTCCTAATTTGTTCCACAAATGTATATGGAGCAAAAACGGTATGCCAGCAAACATTCTGAATATTGGGAGTACTACATTTTAAAATCTGGGATTTTAATTCCCGATGGCTATTGATTTTAATTTACTTTATGAATTAACCCATGTTTAGAACAAATAACTTCTTTCACTAGTATCACTGATAATTTCTACTTCATGTAAACCTACGTCATCTTTTACAGATGTACTTTTCATTTTGCCAGAATGAATTCTCAGGAAATTTTTCAGTGTGTAATAGGAAAAACTTCTGATTCCTTACATGTGTCAATCATGTTTGTAACCCTGTCTCTTCAAATATTTATGTTCCTATGTATGTTTCTATTTCTTTTATAGACTGTCACCATTTACTTTCTTCAAAGCTTTTAGGATTTTCTTTTCATCTTTGAAGATGCAAAAATTTGCCAACATATATTTAAATGAGTACATGCTTAAACTATTTTCCCTCACAATAGACCTCTTCAATTTGAATATTTGGATATTATTTGATTGACAATAGTTTCATTTTAAAAACCAACAATTTCATTCTATTCTAAATTGCAGTATTTCTTTTATTCCATTTTCACTGTTCTCCTTTCCTGAAACTATTAGAAACACTTTGGGAATTCTGGTTACTCTCCTTTTTGCCTCTAAAATGTTTCAATTTTGTTTTCTCTCTCTTTTTGTTGGAATAAAGAAAAGTAGCAAATAAGACATGATCCCTGTCCTCACAGAGCTTTCATCCAGTTGCTTTATAGAAGAAAATGTAGAACACAGTTATCTGCACAGCAAAATATATCTCATTTGTTTACACTGTGTGTTCTTAAAGAATCTCTGATAAAAATAACTCCAATTTCTATTTGGTTAAAGAAAAGAAATGAGATACAGAATGAATTGTAGAAAGATATTTAAATAAACAAAGAAGCGTGATAGAAAGCCTGACGATTTGATAGGAAGAGAACTGAAGAATGAAGTCAGCCAACTAAGAGAGGTGGGGCGTGTGAAAATACAAGTATTTGGTGTACTCAAGGCACTATGGGAAGAATACTCTGGCTAGATGATGAAAAGCAAAGAAGAGTGTAGGCCAAGGTAAGGTTGGAATTTTAGTCAGGAGCCAGGTTATTCTCAGCTTTAAACACTGTGGTAAACAATTTGGAATGAATTCTAACTGCAACTGGTGGACAATGAAAGGCTAACCAATTTCAAAAGTCACTCGGGCTTTGGGGATGGAACAGACTGGACTAGTAAAATTCAGAAGATAAATAAAAGTTGCTGGGATCACAAAACATAAAAAAAATAACATACACAAAAAGAACTTATGAAACTTTTGGGATAGGGCCATAGATATACTGAAAGAAAAAATCAGATTCTTAACATTTTGAAGTGTATCATGATAGAAGAAAGGAGGGATGTAAGCAAAGCAAGCATTAACCGCAAAAAAATAAGAAAAAAAACAAACATAACAAATTAGAAGAAAATAAATATTAACTAAAGTCTATAAGTAACTAGAAAAGGGGCTTAATAAGAGATATAAGAATTGTTCTTTCTAGCAAACAAATGACAATTATAAGCAAAATTTTAATTTTTGTTTAGAATTTTTTTATATTGAAGTAATCTCCACACCCAACACGGGGCTCATACTCATAACCCTGAGAACAAGAGTTGCACACACTACTGATTGAGCCATCAAAGCATGCCCCAAATTTTAATTTTCATATCGATTGCTTCACAAACCACCAGAATGGTTTTGTCAATTTATGCCCTTATCAAACTCTATCAACTTTGTTATCTCCATACTGTATCAGCAGTTAGTGACAAAATACTTTTTTTGCCATAATAGGTAAAAAAACTTGCATGTTCTTTTAATATGTATTTATATAATAGAGACAATAAACCCTTTTTCCATCTCTATTGGCCATTCAAAATTCTTGTTTGGTTAGATGACTATTTGTACCCCTTGTTTCTGTGAATGCTTGACTTTTCTATTAGTTTACTACACTTTTTAAAAATATTTTTTAATGTTTGTTATTTTTGAGAGAGAGAGAGAGAGAGAGAGAGAGAGAGAGAGAGAGAGAGAGGCAAAGAGAGAGGGAGACACAGAATCTGAAGCAGGCTCCAGGCTCTGAGCTGTCAGCACAGAGCCTGATGCGGGGCTCAAACCCACGAACCATGAGATCACGACCTGAGCCAAAGTTGGATGCTTAACTGACTGAGCCACCCAGGCACTCCTAGTTTACCACACTTTTTAATGGTAAGGATGTTACTCTTTTCAATATTTTCCAACATTTTATATCTTTATTTATGCTTGCTTTTGGAATTAAGGAACTTTTCTTATTGTCATTGGTTTTTCCTTGTGTCCTTTTTCAATTTGAATAACTCTTTCAAATTTATCTGCTATAATTTCCAGATTGGAGATGATACTTACAAAACTTTCTCCTCATCATAAAAATTTTTAAACAGCTACCTCAGGGTTCATCTAGATCACCGGGTTTATTTACATTTAATTCACATAGGCTATATTTGTGGTAAAAACTTAGGTACAGGTACATTTTACTTCTCTCAAAATGGCTATTTGTTTTCAAAATGAATTATTATATGCTTTCTGCCCTATGTGACAAAATAATTACTACTAGAGCAGCATTTTCCACTAAGTTCTGAGAATTATGATAGGAAAAGACATCAATATGTAATTTGACAAATATCAGTTAAATACATTTGAAAAACTTAGAATAACTAAATTAAGTAAATTATTTTCCTTTATCAGCAAAGGGGCTATAGGCCATAGCAACTTTTTTTTCTAGCTATGTCACCTGTGGCAACGGAAACAAAATCAAAACCAAACTATTGGGACCATATCAAAATAAAAAGCTTCTGCAGAGTAAAGGAAAAAATCACCAAAACTAAAAGGCAATGTATGGAATAGGAGAATATATTTGCAAATAACCTATCTGATAAAGGGTTAGTATTCAAAATATAAAAGGAACTTATACAACCCAACACCCAAAAGCGAATTAATCCAATTTAAGAAATGGGCAAAAGACATGAACAGACATTTCTCCAAAGAAGACATCCAGATGGCCAACAAACACATGAAAAGATTTTCATCATCACTTATCATCAGGGAAATGCAAATCAAAACTACAATGAGATATCACCTCACACCTGTCAGAATGGCTAAAATTAACAACACAAGAGACAAAAGGCGTTGACAAGGATATAGAGAAAAACACTCACGCACTCGTGATGGGAATGCAAACTGGTGCAGCCACTGTCGAAAACAATCCAGAGGTTCCTGAAAAAGTTAAAAATCGAACTACCCTACAATCTAGCAATTGCACTACTGGGTATTTACCCAAATACAAAAACACTAATTCAAAGGGATATATTCACCCCTATGTGTGTAGCAGTATTATTTACAATAACCAAGATATGTAAGAATCCCAAGTTTCCATCAACTGATGAATGGATTATAAATGAATGAACTATATGTATGTGTGTATATACACACACACACACACACACACACACACACACACAATGAAATATTACTCTGCCATAAAAAGAAGGACATCTAACCATTTACAAAAACATAGAGCAAGAGAGTATTAGGCTAAGCAAAATTAGTCAGAAAAAGACAAATACCATACGATTTCATTCATATGTGGAATTTTAGAAAAAAACAATTGAGAAAAGGGGAAAAAAAGAGAGAGAGGAACAAACCCAGAAACAGACTCTTGTCTATAGGGAACCGATGGTTACCAGAGGGGAGGTGGGTGGGGAGCTGGGTTAAACAGGTGATGGGGATTAAGGAGTGCACTTGTCATGATGAGCAACTGGTGGTGTATGGAACTGTTGAATCACTGTATTATACACCTGAAACTAATATGACATGGTATGTTAACTAAATGGAATTAAAATAAAAACACAAATAAAAAAGGGACCAGACATAGCAATATTACAGAACTCTATTTCAAAGGGTAAGCAATGCATAGAAGACATTCTGAGGAACACTGCTTTACGCCGATTTATTTTGTAACTCATACATTTTGTTGTTGGAAATCTATAGCTATATTTTTAAAGAAAAATATTTTATTTCACTGACCTTTAAACAAAAACTTCCACGTGGATTTTGTATGTTTCTCCTGTGAAACTCCATTTCAGTACCCAGCCACCATGCACTAGAAAAGCTCAGCACTCAGAATTGTCACATGTAGGTGCTAAATTTACACACCCAACTGAGTCGGCATCAACTCCCAGGCATATAATTACACCATACTGGATTTCAAAGACCAAGACATGCCTTCAAATGGCTCAAATTTCAAATGACTTCTAATTTCAGCAACCATTAATGACAAACACACGTGAGAAGGTCAGGTGAGTACTATGTGGCTGAACAAAGTTGACTGATACAATAATGAAATAAAATAATAGTTTTAAGCCACTACATTTAAGACTGACTTCTTTTGTAATAACAGATAACCAGTTTAGTTCATAAACCATTCATGAAGATATATTTACATATAGGTAAACACCTTTTTTGTATGTGCAGAGGGTATACAAATGGATTGTTCTATACATCTAGCGTGTTAACTTACTTTTTACATAGAAGATATGTCAAATATATTTCCACGTCTCTATTTTTCTATCTATATATTTTACTTGTTAATAAAATCATATTGATGGTATTAATAATCAAATAGGAAGGTCAGTGTTATTTTAACATTTGTGAAAAAGACATTTTCTTCATACACTTTTTAAGAATTTTCTTTAGGGGCACCTGGGTGGCTCAGTCAGGCCAATGCCTCTTGGTTTCAGCTCAGGTTATGATCTTATGATTCATGAGTTAGAGCCCCACATTGGGTTCCGTTCTGACAGTATGGAGCCTGCTTGGGATTCTGTCTCTCCCTCTCTGCCCCTGCCTCTCTCTCAAAATAAATATATAAACCTTAAAAAAAAAGAAATATAAAAAAACTTTGGTTTAGCTATGAGTTGGAAAATGATTCCCACATCATGACTCTTTCAAATTAATCCCCCACTTCCTTCCTAAAAGGAAATAGTTACCTTTATTAGCCCACGATGCTCCTGTCTACATGGCTCTGGCTAAGAAGACAAAGCAGATATGGCCTTACATTCTTTCCAGAACACTGGAGATGAAAATTACTCTGTGTATCACCACTGGACTTTGATACTTTATGCTGTGGTTATGCCTATTTATGGACAAGACAAACAGACTACAATTACAATCTATATTACATAAATCATAAAGAATTACTGGCCTTCAGTTTCCCTGTGAACAAGAATCTTGTAATCAATGGCACAAAAAGGGTACTCTAAAGTACAGCGGCTTTTTCTGTTTTATTTCTCACATTCAGTCTCACTCAGACTGGTAGCAGCAGGTGATATTTAAAAATTCAAAAACCAGGGGCGCCTGGGTGGCTCAGTCAGTTAAGTGTCTAACTTCGGCTCAGGTCATGATCTTGCAGTTGGTGAGTTGGAGCCCTGCATTGAGCTCTGTGCTGACAGCTCAGAGCCTGGAGCCTGCTTCGGATTCTGTGTGTGTGTGTGTGTGTGTGTGTGTGTCTGCCCTTCCCCCACTTGCACTCTGTGTCTATCACTCTCAAAAATAAATGAACATTTAAAAAAATTCAAAAACCAGATATAGTCAACTTATCGCACCAGTCTATTTCTAAGACCAGTATTTGCTCAAAAACCTAAAACATATATAATCAGTTTTTGTTTACTTATAGTTCCCTTCCTCTGCATAACTTACCAAAATTGAAAACAATATTTCTGTTGTATACTGTCTAAAATTCAATAGATGCACAAATGGAGAAGTCAAAAATCAGGAGTCATAGATGAGGAATTTTGACATAATTGAATGTGAAACATCTCATCTCAGGAAAATGGCTTTCCTTTAACATACACAAATTTAATAGCACAGGATATTCTGAATTGCAAAAAGCAATCTTTGCAAGTATGTGTAAAATTAGTTACATTTTGTCAATGCACAGTAACTTTTTTCCATTCAAGAAGGAAGTTGTTTGCATTTATTTCCTGGTCTGTGTGATATAATTTACATTCAAGAAACTTATTCCAATACACAAGCAGTAAGTTAATGGCCTTGACTATATAACAGCCACCATTCAAACAAAAGTGCAGTGTTCAAAAAAGTGACTAAAGTTATAAGAGAAAAGGAAAACCAAATAAAGAAATAATGGTCACATGTTTTGGAAAGGGGGGTAGGCAAAAAAAATACAGAAAAATGAAATCAGAAGAGTATTTTTTTAAGTTTTTATTTATTTTGAGAGACAGAGAGAGCAAGCTGGGGAGGGGCAAAGAGAGAGGAAGAATCCCAAGCAGGATCCACGCTGTCAGCGCAGAGCCTGACACGGGGCTCGATACCACAAACTGTGAGATCATGACACGAGCCGAAATCAAGAATCTGATGCTTAACCGACTGTGCCACCCAGGCGCCCTGAAATCACAAAGTATTAACCACTGGTAGGTTGCTTCTACAAAGCAGGCTGACTTAATCTCTAGGAATTTGGGGCAATACACAGAAGCGGTTTCCACACAAGAGTTAAGACTCCATATTTTACCACATTTTAGAATCACTCATTAGATCCCCCAGCAAGTGTCTAATTTAGTTCAAAATAAGTCCAATTACAGGAAGCCTTTTTATCTATATAACTTTAAACATGTTAGAGCCTATATTTTTGCTGCCAATGATAACATTTTCAAAAATAAGCAATTTTACACTCATCATATAATACTGATCACAAGTGATACAAAATAATTTCAATGCCCAAATATATCCATGACTAATATTTCTTCCTCTGGGATGAATAAATTCTAAGACAGAAATTTTGGTTTCAGGACAAAAAATTATTGCCAAATTTAATATACCTAGCTGTTAATGAAAGAAAAGATTTTCTTTCATGTGTATAATAACTCTTTTCTCAGTGTAGGGTAATGAAATTTGGATTATAAAATCACATTGCTTGATTACTGCCATGTATTGCCCTTAGTTCCAAGTCTATTTCAAATGGAACTTATCAGAAGTTATACCGCAAGCCACATAATCCAGATACCACTGACGTCTGTTAATTTTGAGTTACGGAAATGGTAAGGACAGGGGCACCTATGTGGCTCAGTTGGTTAAGTGCCCGACTTCGGCTCACGTCATGATTTCACGCTTCAAGAGTTCAAGTCCCAGACAGGGCTCTCTGCTGTCAGCACAGAGCCTGCTATGGACCCTCTGTCTTCCCCTTTCTCTGCCCCTCCCCCACTCACAGGGCTCTCTCTCCCTCTCAATTTCTCTCAAAAATAAATCAACATTAAAAAAAATGGTAAGAACAAATGTACCATGGTGACCAATCAGCAAAGATGATAGATAGCATATGTGTTTTTTGTTTTCTTTTTGTTTTATTTGTGATACACCTTTGCGTAAATAACACATAAATTTAGAAAACCAAAAATAAAAAAGGAGTTGTCAAGGGCATACAAGGGAGGCAGGAACTCTGAAAAATATGCCACAACAAAAACAAATATTGAAAAACATTTCTTTTGTCCAATTACCTGTTAGTCACTTCGGCACAGACTAGTATTACTTTGCATGTGTATAATTTTCAAGATGCATTTACATACATTTTATAATGGACCTTTCCAACAAATTTTGCAATAGCTGGGAAACACCAGAAAGACCTAAGTAGTCTCCTATAAGTTTTTATACACAAGGGCATACTTCATTCTTCCAATTCTAAGTCAGTCATATATATTATTGTCATAATTACATACACTTACTTACAGGACACACATAAATATATTATCTTGATAGGTGTCGCCATATGGTTTCCCAATTCGTTCCACATGATATATGTGACAGAGTCTGGTCAGAAATATAAATATCTGAATTCCCCTGGACTGGCTGTTATGACCAGAGGTAGCAAAATAATTTTAAAACATTTTTCCCCTTTCTGGTCAGTTTCAGTAGAGCTCAATGTGAACCACGAGAAGATATTGATTAGGCTCCTGAGAGAATAACACTGATTGTGCACACTTTCGGTGTATAAATGACAGAATTCATTTTACCATATCCCCAACTCCAAAGGCCAATTTCATCATTATTATTTTCTAAACAATTCATATTTCTCTGTCAAGCCAGTCCCAGGAAACATTTAGTCAGTTGCAACTGCTCCTTACAAGCACAGCCAGACTATGGAACTCCTAAAAAATGGTCAGAAACAAGGGCAGCCTTCACATATTGAGAAGCACTGACACATGACTAAGGAATAGCATTGACAGACACAACATCCTCTCCCTCTCCCTGGAACACGGATTTCAGCTCTGATGACATGTGTTTTTATTCCTGAGTGGCCGTTCCAGACCTTGACGCCCTTCTCTCAACCTGGGAGACCTCTCTCAGGCCACCCTAGATTTTTCTCTACAGGAAGATTACTAAAAAGATTTTAGAAGTTCTACAGAAAAGCAGCTATGTTTGTTTTATTCACCATTGTATCAGTATTTACCAAAGAAATAAACAACTTAGTGACTGAATAAATGTGTGTGATACCCACTACTTTTCAGAAGGTAGCTTCAATGTTTTTCCATCTAAGAGCCTTGTTTAATGCAAAACTAGGAACTAGAAAATGAAGCATTAGTCAGGGATGACTACACAATTGAATTGGCATTTACTGAGTATAAGCTATGTGCCGAACACTGCGTAAATCATTGTACTGGTGAAATTTAAATTAATTCTTACACCACTTCTACTGGGTAATTAATATTATTATGCTACAGATGGTAAATAAACAACAATGGCAGGAAGGTTTGTGTATTTTATCTGGTTCTGCAATTCACTTCATATTACTCTGCCTCTGCAGTGAGAGTGGAAATAAGGAGGTTGGGTTACCTTTCAAAATGTAAGGAGATACATTTAGAAATGAATACATCAATATAATAACAGTGTTGCCAGGCATCTTCTTAAGCACCTTAAATGCATTACCTCCATGCAACCCTCAAAAAGACCATGAGAAAATATTAGCCTCATTTCACAGGTGAGCAAAGTAAGGCTCAGAGAATTTCAGTAACTTACCTAGAATCATTATCAGTGGTGAATCTAAACTTCACCTTAACCAGATTTCGCAGCATAATCTATAGCCTCTTAATCATTAGTATTTCTACTATCTACTCAAAAATACATACTTTAAAAACAGTTCTACTAAGATTTAATTCATGCACCATACAATTTGCCCATGTAAGAGGTATACAATTCAGTGGTATTTAGTATATTAACAGGGTTGAACAATTGGCAACTACAATCTAATGATAAAACACTTTTGTTCCCACAAAAGAAAACCCCATATCCATTAGCAATTCCAAGCAACTTTTAATTCTAGTCTAGAAAAATCATCATGCCATACTTGACTCTGAAATCAAACTTTTTAATTATTTATGGTGAATACTGGGATAAATATTTTTTATACCCTTATTACTCTCTATTCACCCGCCTGAGTATGCATCATAGGCCTCTTATTAATCTACAACAGGAAAAACAGTCATGGGGCAATAAAGACATTTTCTAACACTTTCTTAAACGATTCTACCAGGATACATAATGATGGGCCAACAAGGTTCATCTATAGTAATATATGATAGGAAGAGTGAAAGGGCTATTAGCTGTCCACAAATCATGGGCCATGTTTTCTCAGGACAAAAGCTTTCTTAGTTTACATAGAGACAACAGAATACCAAAGAAGAAGGTTTGGATGATGAAATTATGGAACAGGAGCAGTGCAGAGAGATGGATTTAATCCATCCAAAGCCTAGAGCATTGCATGAAAAAAGAAAGGACCTGTGGACAACTGAGGAGCAGGTCATGGGTGCTGAGCACATGAAAAAGTGAAAAGAAGAACAGGTAAGAAAATACCAAAAAGAAACTTTGGTAGCTTAGCAATTATCCTTTTAGCTGACGCTGGACACAACTACCAATTAAGAAATCAAACTCCCCTTCGCTCTACTGATAAATGTGGTCTACAACCTACATTTTCAGAAACACCGATTTAGAGTTCTCATCTAGGGAAAGTCACATTCTCGTTGTTTCTTTTCCTTTCTCCACTTAATTGGGATAAACAAGATTGATACTGTGGCATAATTAAATAAGTACCACTTATTGCTTATTACATACTTGTAAACTGCAAAAGCAAACAAATAGTGGAACAGAACCTGTCAGAGAATTGCTTATTCATCACATGGAGTCTGTTTTCTCAGTTATTAGTGCCAGCCCAGCTCAATTTATAAGCACAGTCCTTGGAACAATATTGATAAATGCGCTTCAAAATTTTCTCTTTGACATTATATGCTTCCCAACCCCTCAAAGTACAGAAAATCTTCATTAAAAACACAGGCTTATAGTTACAAAATTCTGGCAATACCCCATTAAAATAAGAAAGTAACAAGATTTTCATTAACTAAAATCAATAACATACACCACTGCAACTTGCCATCATTGCAAAAGTATATTACATTCCAATCAGAGAGTATAAAATATTGTAACTTCTACAAAGTCGCCAAGGTAACCAAAATTAGAGCAGTAAACTAGTGAGTGGTATGAAATCAATAGAATCATTGAGCTCCAAATTCTATGTAGAGTTCTTTATAGCAAAAATATATGATACACAAGAATGTGTAACACCAATCAATGATGACCACTCTTAACCTGACAATGCAAGTTGTGAAACATACTCTATTTCCTGTCTGATACCAATCAAAATTAATGAACAGGTTTATTTCAGAAAAAAAATAATTCCGAGTGTTTTTCCTTTTCTAGCAGAGAAATCTCCCTTTAATAGACCATCAGAAAAGATGAAAGATAGGTCTCTTCCTAGAACTAGCTATTGCTATATAATCCCCATTACGAAAGGTCTTCTTCATCTGAATAATAAAAGCTGTAGTAATCCTGATGGAAAAAAAATCAATTTGCAGAGGGGCTGTTAAAAATGATATAAATGTAAACTTGAGGGGCTCATGGCTGGCTCAGTTAGTAGTAAGGCCTTGATTTAGGCCTTGTGAGGTGGAGCCCCACACTGGGCATAGAGGTTATTTAAAAAAAAAAAAAAAAAAAGGAAACTTGGATACATGTGAAAACACACTACTGATAAATTGCCATTGTCTAACTGTCCTGAAGTGCTCTCCTAAAGGAAAAAGTCTAGTTTCAGTGACGTTCCTTCATTGTGACATGCACTATTACATATCTCACAAATGATTAGCATCATCGCTTTTTCAGGAATTACCAAGTATGACACACCATTCCCCTTGTTTTATATTTGTTATTTCATTAATCCCCCAATAGTCCTAAGTTTAAGGCATAAGTCACTTTTCAGATGAGGAAAACAAAATTATATATACCCAGAGATATGCAAAGAGCTAATAATATATATATACATATATACATATATGTATACATATACATACATATATGTATACATACATACATGTATACATACATATATATGCATATGTATACATATACATGCATATACATATATATACACATATGATATATACATATACATGCACATATGTGTGTATATATCATATACATATATATACGTATATGTGTATATATATATACACACACATATACATATATGCATATATAATTATAATTATTTCTATAAATAGAGAAACATAGGGGTGCATGGCTGGCTCATTCAGTAGAACCTGTGACTCTTGATCTCTGAGTGGAAAGTTTGAGCCCCACATTGGGGGTAGAGGTTACTTCAAAAAATTTTAAAAAGGGCACCTGGGTGGTTCAGTCTTTGAGCATCTGACTTTGGTTCAGGTCGTGGTCTCACAGTTTGTTAGTTCGAGTCCCACATCGGGTGACCTCAAGCCCTGCTTTGGGTAAAACATGAGCCCTGCTTCCAGTAGCCCCGCTAAAAAAAAATAACATTAAAAATAATAACAAATAAATGCTTTGCACATACAAATTCATTAAAAATAAACAAATAAACATAAATTATGCTTATTACACTATTATATATTAATTATACATAATTATGAATATTGCATTTATTACAAATATATTTATTTTAAAATGTAATTATATATTCATTACAGGGGCGCCTGGGTGGCGCAGTCGGTTAAGCGTCCGACTTCAGCCAGGTCACGATCTCGCGGTCCGGGAGTTCGAGCCCCGCGTCAGGCTCTGGGCTGATGGCTCGGAGCCTGGAACCTGTTTCCGATTCTGTGTCTCCCTCTCTCTCTGCCCCTCCCCCGTTCATGCTCTGTCTCTCTCTGTCCCAAAAATAAATAAACGTTGAAAAAAATTTATATTCATTACAAATATAATTAATATAATGTATATTTCTATATTTAACAATTACATATTTTATATAAATATATATTTGATTTTTATTTTCATAACAAGCCCAAGGACAACCCCTAGTATATACCTCCTGGATACTGGGATACAGAATGACATGAGATTTATAGCAGGAGAATCTACTGATTCCAGATAAAGCAAGTCATATAACAGAAAGATAATTTCCATGAATACAACAGATTTTTAAAAATGAGGGACTCAATCCAAAGTGTGAGCATGACTGAGTTTCCTTTTCATTTCAAAAAATTTTCATGCACTGATATTCCTTAATTTTATTAGCATTCCAAAACATGTATGTCTGGCTACATATTCATACAACAGAGATTTTTCTTCATTGTTTGCTTTGGTTTTCAAAATGCTTTAAATTCTTATAGTATGGTAAATTAATATAGTATTTCAAAACATTTTAGTGATCCATAGTTGACATTAAACCCAAATCCATATTATCATTTTTATAGATGTTTGGCTATAGTATAGGACCAGGATTGGGCACAGGATTTGAGGGGTCATAGCCATGAGAATAAGCCCCCTCTTAAATTCTGTACCCCAGGGGAGCACCTGGGTGGCTCAGCTGGTTGAAATTTCTACTCTTAATTTTGGCTCAGGTCATGATCCCAGGGTCCTGGGATTGAGCCCTACTTTGGGCTCTGTGCTGAGCATGCAGCCTGCTTAAGATTCTCTCTTTTCTCCTCTGCCCCTCTCCCCTGCGCTGTCTCTCAAAGAAAAAAAATTCTGTACCCCAGAGACGTCACTCAGCTCACCTTAGTCCTGGCCCTGAACATTGGTAATTACAATTTAAAAGTCCTGGAGACTTTTGGTGATTAACAAAGGGATGCGATCCCTGGTGTTTTATTTACCATCCAATAAGCATCATGCCTGTGGATATTTCCACTAATTCACCAAAAGCAAAAAATGTGCTTTGATTACTTAAGTAGCAAAAGATGGGAGGCATTTTAGGGAGGTATTAATATTCCATTCACTTAGTCTCCAAATCTAAGTGAAAGCTGGCACACGAACTCCAGTAAGTGTTCAGCTATCTTTGGAACATGTAATATTTTCCCCTTACATGACATCCTATAAATATGTGTAAAAAACCCACAAAACATTAGCATCATGAGCAATTAATTCCATGTTCTCCCCAGCTGATAATACTAACTCAAACTTGTTTCAGGTCTGTTCCAGGAGATGAACTTTCTTGAACATAGTAACATTGGCAGAATTTAAGAGTGGTAAGCAATTTCTGCTTATCCGAGCAGAATTTTATCACAAGGTAACTGAATTACTGAGTTACTTACTCTATAAAAAAAAATGTCCCCATATGATCACACTCAAGGTCAGTAGTGATATGTTAAAGGTGCCTACAATTCATTAGCTGGGGAATCTAGTTTAGAATTCAATTTTTTATGTTCATAATTACAGGTATCAAAATTATTTGCAGAAATCAATTTTAGAAAATGAAATCAGGAGATTCTATTATAAAGCACCCTAGACTTTTCTAATTTTCCCATTTATGAACTTATCTTCAAAAGAATGAGCACAAGGAGAAAAAGATTCTTTGAAATATAATACAAACTTAGAGAAATAATGCTAGTAAATACAAAATATATGTCATTAAAATTAGTAAATATAAATATGCATCTTTTGCACATGGCCATAAACTGAGACATGATATAGAAGTGATGTACCTGACGGGGTGCCTGGGTGGCTCAGTCGGTGAAGCGTCCGACTTTGGCTCAGGTCATGATTTCATGGTTTGTGGGTTCGAGCCCCACTTCAGGGTCTGTGCTGACAGTGTGGAGCCTGCTTCAGATACTCTCTCTCTCTTCCTCTCTCTCTCCGCCCCTCCCCCACCTCCTCTCTCAGAAATAAATAAAACTTAAAAAAAAGTATGTACTTCAGAATTTATAATGTGTACTAACATCAAATGGAATAAAAGAACTCAATATTCATGACAAGAAGAGCTCAACAGGGGTCATTGAAGGCATTCAAATGTTAGGATAAATATTATGATAAAAAATATCTAGGTAACCTCAGGTAGTATGGAATGCCATTTTAAATATAAAACCTATTCCTATAACATTAGATGCTAAAAGTCTGCTTAATATGTCCTTCTGCCTTATTAAGTGGAATCAAGTGAACAGAAATATTAATTTAAGTTTCAAAGTCTCTTCTAAATTCCAGGATCATGTGGAAGCCATTTTGTCACATCACGCAGGATTACATGTGGATATAAGACAGGAGATAGACTGACCTTGGACAGATAGGGATAAGCGGCCCCTTGTTAACAACAATGGAGCAGAGAGTACCGGACCTTCTGAAACACCCACTCCCTGGAGCAAACGGCCCAGACCATATCCTGGCTCAGCAACTGCACAGTTACTCCCCCTCCAAAGGCCCCGCCACTATAAACCCATGTAAGCCTCCTTCTCAGAAGCCTTCATGGCCTCCTCTATAAGGAGCCCCTCCCCGGTAGTAGGAGTCTTTTTCTTTTGTCTCATTGTCACCCTAATACACTTGGGGCATGTGCTGCCCTTAACCTTGTTTGTTGGTTCCATTCTTTGGCTCCCTCAGAACACTACCCCTGGTTTTAAAAAAAGCAGTAATGGATACAGAGATAACATGATGTTTTGTAGTGAACACAGACCTGCCTGCAAGATATAATACGTTTTTATTTTCATTGTGGCTCTCCAATTACTTTTTCCTGTCATTTTATTTCTACTAAAACAAAAGGCAATGTCAAATTAAACGTTGACTCAGGGTCCTAGTTAGTCAAGTTCCCATTAAAGTTTTTATGAAGACAATTTAATTTAGTGTATTTATGTTAGCAGGAAACCATAAGTAAATAACCTTAACCACAATTATGTAATTGTCCCTTTTATGTTTATTAGGTACTTCCCTAGGAGATGAGAAAGAATTACTTTCCTTTACAGAGAGTAAAGTATTAAGGTAACTATCAATTCTAAAACATTAGAACATTAGGATTAGAAAAGCTCCTGAAGACTGTATAGCCTAACTACCTCATTTTACAGAGGAAGCAAAGGATAAAAAAATTTCTAGGACACAAATCAGTCAAAGTGAAACTGACAATTTGCCACGTCACCACCGTGATCATGTACTATCACATCTCACATTCATAGAGAGAAACTACTTAGAACACTGAAATAGTCAAAAAATAAGAATGTAAATCTGTTGAGATTTGGACGGGAATATACATGAAACATTAAACATTTCTTCCAAGTTATTGGTTCCTTCACAAAATCTACTTTCCTCTCACATGTCAAGGCTGATATATGATGTCCTGTCATGATTTTCTGGACATGACAGTCACATGAAAAAATTTCCCTTCATCACATAGAGAAAAGCTGTCCCGTTAATAGCCCTCGCAATCTTGCCTGTATTTTCCCTTTAAATAGCCATTGAGTTTTTAAACTAAAAAAATATACGAGCTAAAGTATACTAAAAAAGAATACTAAAAAATAAATGAGCAGATAATATAAAGTTCTCATTTACTATACCCTACAGTTTCCCACATTATTTACATCTTACATTAGTGTGTTTGTTGTATTTGCTACAATTAATGAACCAATGCTTACAGGTTATTATTAACTATGAGCATAATATACATTTATGGGAAGTTCCACTCTTTATGTTCTACAGTTCTAAGGGCTTCCATAAAGGCATAAACCAACTGTCCTCCATTTCAATATCATACAGGATAATAATCACACCAAAAATTCCTGTGTGTTGCATCTGATCAAACCTCTCCCTCTTGATCTCTGTAGTTTTGCCTCTTCCAGAATGTCATATAGGTTGGAATCATACAACACATATGCCACCTTTCCACAATTACTTCTTTGACTCAACAATACGCATTTAAGATCCACTCATGTCTGTTGTGTCTTAATAGGTCATTTCATTTCATCACTGAATAATATTCCATTACATGAATATACCATTGTCCCTTTATCCATTCACCTATTGAGGGATACCGGGATTGCTTTTACTTTTTGCCAATAATGAATACGGCTATTAGAGATATTGATACATACAGGTTTTGGTACGGACATAAGTTTTCACGTCAATAAGGTAAATATCTGGAAGTTCAAATGACAGATCATACCATCAGATTATTTGTAGTTTGCAAGAAACAACGAAATTCACATCCTACATGACTCTACATTTTGCATTCTGACCAGTAATGACAGTTCCTGTTGCTTGGCACGCTCAACAATGTTTAGTATTGTCAGTTTTTGTATATTTGCCATTCTAACAAGGATGTAATGGTTTCTCATTGTTACTTTAATCTACAATACCGTAATTACCCACGATAATGAGTATCATTTTTAAATGGTTTTTCAAGTTTATTTACTTTGAGAGAGAGAAAAAGCATGAGTGGGGGAGGGGCAGAGAGAGAGGAAGAGAGAGAGAATCCCAAGCAGGCTGCACACTGTCAGCACAGAGCCTGATGCGGAACTCGAATCCACAAACCATGAGATCATGACCTGAGCCGAAGTCAGACACTTACCCGACTGAGCCACCCAGGTGCCCCTGACCATCATTTCATATGTTTTTTGTTCCTACTATTTTCTTTGGTGAAGTATCTGTTCAGAACGATTGCCTATTTTCTTCCTGGATCATTTGTTTTCTTATTGCTGAGTTTTAAGTAGTCTTTTTATATTTTGGATACAAGTCTTTCAGATATGTACTTTGCACATATTTTTTATCAGTATAATTTTTTGTTTTCATTCCCTTAATCTTTCACAGAACATAAATTCAAGTCCAACATGCCATTTTTCCTTTCATATATTTTGATTTTGGTGTTGTACCTAAAATTCATTGCCAAACCTAAGGGCACATAATTTTTCTCCTGTGCCGCCTTCTAGAAAAATTGTAGATTTGCATTTTACGTTTGAGTCTATGATCCATTCTAAGTTAAATTTTATGTATATATAGTTTTACAGACATAGTATGTGAGTAGGGGAGAGGGACGGAGAGAGAGACAGAGAAATAGAGAGAGAATCCCAAGCAGACTCCATGCCCAGTGCAGAGTCTGACACAGGGCTCGATCCCATGACACTGGGATCATGACCTGAGCTGGTATCAAAAATCAGATGCTCAATCGATTGAGCCACCCGGGTTCCCCAGTGAGTTAAAATTTTTAAAGTGTAAGGTCTGTGTCAACATTTTTTTATAGGCATACAGATGTCCAATTTTTCTAGTACAATTTGTCAAAAGATTATCCTTTTTGTACAGCCTTTACTCTTAAGGATCACATGACTTTATTTACATGGGTCTATTCTTTAACTTCATACTTTAATTCATTCATTTATTTGTCAATCTTCAATATTGTGTTGGCTATTCTAGGTTTTTTATTTTCCACATAAATGTAAAGTCAGTTTGTTGAGACACACAAAATAACTGGAAGGGATTTAGATGGAGACTGTATTGAATCGATAGATCAGGATGGACAGAATCGACACCTTAATAATATTCACTCTCCCTATTTATGGACATCAAATATCTCTGTATTTATTTAGATGCAGTTTGACTTCATTCAGCAGGGTTTTAGAGTTTTTCTCTTATAGATCCTATAAATTCTGTTAGATTTATACATAAGTATTTTTTTCTGTTTTGCTAATGTAAATGTGTTTTTAATTTCAAATTACTTTTGCTCATTTCTGACATACAGAAAATCTCAAATTGATTTTTAGACATTAACTTTGTACCCTACAACCTTGTTTATACTTGTTTACTGGTCCCAGGAATTTTTGGTTGTTCTTGCTTCTTTGGGATTTATACACAATCATGTCATCATGAGCAAAGAGCTATTATTTCAACCATCCAAATCTGTGTACTTAAAAAAAAAACTTTTTAAAGTTTATTTATTTATTTTGAAAGAAATTGAGAGGGGCAGGGAGGAGCAGAGAGGGAGACAGAGGATCTGAAGCAGGCTCCACAGCGTGAAGCCTGATGCAGGGCTCGATCTCACAGACTGTGAGATCATGACCTGAGCCGAAATCAAGAGTTGGAGGCTTAACTGACTTGAGCCACCCAGGAATCCCCCAATCTGTGTACTTTTAATGCCTTTTTCTTACTGCATTACCTAGGTCTTACAATATGATGTCAAATTGGACTGAAAAGAGAGAATGTGCTTATCTTTTTCCCAGACTTAGGGGGAAAGCATCTAGTTTCTCAATACACGTGTATTTACAGAAAAGTTACAAAGACAATACAAAGATTTCCTATATATACTTCACACCGTTGTATAACATGATAATCTTACATTGCTGTGGTACATTTCTCAAAATTAAGAAGGCCATGTTGGTATATTATTATTAGAGAAACTCCAGGCTTTATTTAAATTTCATGAGTTATTCTATTAATATCCTTTTCTGTCTCAGTATCCCATCTAAGATAACACATTGCACTTAGTTGCTGTAACTCCTCTTAGTGTCCTCTAGTTGTCTCTTTCCTAGTTTTTCATGAACTTTACAGTTTTGAGGAGTACAGTTCATATGTGTTATGAACTGTTCATCTCATGATTAGAATGTGTATTTTGAGTATTTGGAAAGTACCATATCCGATCCTATTAAGGGTACATAATATTCATATGACTTATCCTGATGATGATAACCTTCACTGATAAATAAAGTAATAGTTGTCAAGTTTCTCCATTAAAACTTAACCATTTTTCCCTTTGGGGAATATATTCTTTGGGAAAGAGTCACTAAATCCAGTCCACATTCAAGGAAGTTTTAGTTCCTCTTCCTGGAATGGAAAGTATCTGAGTATACATCTTCTGTAAGGAAGAGTTGTCTCTTCTTCCTCATTTACTGAATATTTTACTGATGTCAGTATAGACTCATGTAATTGTTATATTACACTTTAAATTATAATCTAATACTGTTTTATTTGTTTTGTTGCTCAAAACATTCCAGTTTTGACCATAAGTAACTTTTTCAGGTTAGCTCATATACACTTCTGACACACACACACTTTTTGTTTGTGAGGCTCTCTGCTTCAACCCTAGAATTACTCATTTCTCCAAGGAGCCTCAATGCTTTAAATGAATGTTGATATTTAGAAACCAAGATATGGGCACTGCTTGCCGTAAGTTTCAACCAGGTAAATGATAAGATCATATCTGTGATTTTTAGATCATTCTAATATTACATTCTGGAGAAAATATTTAAGGGGGATAAAAGTGGACATGGGATGACGCAATGGGAAAAAAATGAAGTATTCAAGGTGAGATGTCTACCCTAAATTAGATTCATAGAAAAATTATACTTCATGAGTTTGTGTTCTATTTCACTGATCTCCTTGTCCATTCCTAAGCCAGTGTCACGATATTTTAGTTAATTAATCTTTACTACAATATTATAGTGTCTGATATGACACATTTCTGCTAACTATTCTCTTTCCAAAATTTTCATGGGCATTCCTGCATATGTTTTCTTACACTTGAACTTCACAATGCATTTTACACCCCCTAAATTCCAAGAGGGATAGTTATTGAAATTGTGTTAATTTGAGAGAAAATGAGTAAGTTGGCACAATTTAGTCTGGGGACATAGATTTATTCTGACAGAAAGTGTGACTCCAAGTAATAATATGAGAGGTGAGGTTGGGAAGGAAACATACGGGCAAGCCATCAGGCAGGATGCATTTCCCCATCACATTGAGTTGAGGACATTCTTGGAATTATGAACAGCCACAGAATCTCCTAATCCCTGTGGAGATATAAAAGCTAAAAAAATTATCTCTCAAACTTGTCATGAGGAACTTCAGTATGAAATAGAAATTCCTGCTTACCTAGAAATTCAACCTTAACCATGGTCCACAAAAATTACTTTTGAATAACTATAAAAAATGAATTAATTTAAAGTTGAGTAATAAAAACAGGAACCAGAACAAGATCCTGTATTTAACATTAAAAGAAGGAAAGCAAGTAGCAGGAAAGGCAAATGTCAGATAACAAGCATACGCAAGAAAAATGTTTCTATAGAACTTCTATAATTAAATAATTAACTCAAAGAACTTAATGAAAAATGGTGGTATTTTTTCCAGGCATTTATTTATTCATTTATTAAGTAAATCTTTACTTTAGAATTTGACTTACAGAAAATTTGCAAGGATATTACAGATTTCCCATATACCTGATACCCAACTTCCCTTAATTTTAACATTTTACAGGGGTAAGGTGTATTTATTATATTAATGAACAAATATTAATATATTATATCTAATGTCCATATTATGTTCAAATATCATTAGTTTTTATCTAGTATCATTCCCTTTTATAATATTCCATCCAGTAAACCACATTATATTTTGTATTCGTAGGTCTATAACTTTCTTGTGGCCGTTAGTTATTCAGGCTTCTTTTGGTGATCATCACCTTTTTAAGGAATAACACTGCTCAGGTATTTTTTCTAATGTCCTTCAATTGTTGTTTGGCTTATGATGTTCTCATGGTTAGACTTGGGTTATAGGTTTTTAAGTGGAAGATCAAAGAGTTAAAGTGTCATCCTCATCTTGGCATATGATGGGAACATATTATCAATATGACTTGTCACTTGGGGAGCCTGTGTCGCTCAGTCGGTTAAGCATGCGACTTGATTTCGGCTCAGGTAATGATCTCATTGTTCCTGAGATCGAGCCCTGTGGCAGGCTCCTCACTGATAGTGTGGAGCCTACTTAGTATTCTATATCTCCCTCTCTCGGCCCCTCCCTTGCTCTCTCCCTCTCTCTCTCAAAATATATAAGCTTTTTTTAAAAAAGTATTAAAAAATATGACTTATCACTATTGATGTAAACCATGATCACATGGTTGAAGCAGTGCTTGTCAGATTTATCCAGTAATGGTTAATGTTTAACTCCACTATCTACAGTATATTTTAGCAGAAAGTCACTCTTTTAAGCAATAAGAATTTATGTTACAGGAGTGCCTGGGTGGCTCAGGTAGCTTCCAACTTCAGCTCAGGTCATGATCTCACAGTTCATGAGTTTGAGCCCCACATTCAGGCTCTCTGCTGTTAGCACAAAGTCGGCTTTGGATCATCTGTCTCCCTCTCTCCCTGCCCCTCCACTGTTTGTACTCTCTCTCAAATAAACAATATAAAAAAATTTTTAATTTATGTTCTATCTCCTTGACTAGGGAAAATCTATATAAATTATATGCATGGCAGATTTGATAATTCTCCCCCAAATATTTTCTGATTAAATCATTTATAGCAGTATGTGCTCTTAGACATTTATATTTGATGTCAAAATCCAATACTTATTTAAAATTTTTATCTAATATTTATTTTGATACTTAAATTGTTCTAGATTTCAACATTGGGATATCTTTCAATAGGATCCTGTATCTCATTAACATACATTGACTAGTGTGGGTTGTTTATTTATGTGGAGAACTTCCTTATTCTTTATCAGTGTAAGATGCTTCAGTATATACATACATATATATGTATGTACATATATATAGTATGTATGTGTATATATATACATATATATAGAATATATATACATGCACATATATACATATATAATATATATATACATATATACATATATACATATATACATATATACATATATACACTATATACATGTATATATATATATATCTATTGCAAAGCACTACAATAAATTACTTATTCAAAGATTTCTGTTTCTGGGGCGCCTGGATGGCTCAGTTGGTTAAGCATCTGACTTCCACTCAGGTGGGTTCAAGCCCCGCATCAGGCTCTGTGCTGACAGCTCGGAGCCTGGAGCCTGCTTGGGATTCTATGTCTCCCTCTCTTTCTCTGTCCCCCCCCCCGCCCAGCTTGTGCTCGCTCTCTCTCTCTCTCTCTCTCTCTCTCTCTCTCTCAAATATAAGCATCAACAATTTTTTAAAAAATAAATATATATAGGTCTGTGTAGAGAGATATATATAATACTTAAAAAAAAACAAGATTTATTTTTCGTTATCGGACAGTATTAGAAAACAAAAGCTGGGAATGAGATGGGTTTATCCATACCGAGTTATGTTTGCTTCTAAGCCCTATCAGTGGGCAGGGCTAGGAAATAGGTGTGTGTATACTAACTCAAGCACACTATAATTATGATATGTATCCATTTATATCCATATTAGGCTAAACAAATTCATAATGATATCACCAACTTAAATGCAATGAGGCATGTTCCTTCCTTACCTGTAGCCACTGGAAAACCTGGGTCTTACTGTGTGGAATCCCCTTACACAATTCTTCAATTCTCATTTACAAGTATAATGGTTCCTGAATTGTTGATCCACAACCCCATGGGAAAAATCACCAACTAGAATACAGTGCTTACGTATAGTTCCTTTTACCTTTAGTCCTAGAATTTCCATTCGATTCAAAAGTAAGAATGGCACAGTTTTGTCCAGCCCCATTTAGTAAATTTATGTAATATATATGTAATTCATTTAGAGTATTTTAGGATAGTGTCCATTCCAACATGGGATCTACTTGCTTCCCAAATGATTTTTAAAGTTGCTTAAAGATCAATCCTTGTGTGGTAAAGTTCTATTCATTTTAACAAATATTGTGTTGTTGCTACCAATAAAGTAGCATACAGAAAAGTTGATCTGCTCTAAAAGCTACGCTGCGCTACATTTACTTAAATTTTCCCCACCTTGCACACATAGCAGCTCCTACTCTGTAATCTCTTAAAATTTTACTTGTAGAAGATGTTACATAAATGGAATGGCATAGTACGTAGCCTTTTCAGATGGTTTTCTTGCCGTTAACAATATTCATTTATAATTTATCTAGGTCTTTACATGGCATTATAGCTCACTTCTTTCTACCACTGAATAGCATTCCATTGTATGGATACACCACAGTTGAATTATACATTCATCTATTTTTTAATATCTTGGTTGCTTCCACTGTTTCATTTTTGTGAATATATATACTACAAATATTCCTGTGCAGGTTTTGTATGGCCCGAAGTTTTTTTTTAATATATGAAATTTATTGTCAAGTTGGTTTCCATACAACACCCAGTGCTCATCCCAAAAGATGCCCTCTTCAATACCCATCACCCACCCTCCCCTCCCTCCCACCCCCCATCCACCCTCAGTTTGTTCTCAGTTTTTAAGAGTCTCTTATGCTTTGGCTCTCTCCCACTCTAACCTCTTTTTTTTTTCCTTCCCCTCCCCCATGGGTTTCTGTTAAGTTTCTCAGGATCCACATAAGAGTGAAAACATATGGTATCTGTCTTTCTCAGTATGGCTTATTTCACTTAGCATCACACCCTCCAGTTCCATCCACATTGCTACAAAGGGCCATATTTCATTCTTCCTCATTGCCACGTAGTACTCCATTGTGTATATAAACCACAATTTCTTTATCCATTCATCAGTTGAGGGACATTTAGGCTCTTTCCACAATTTTGGCCTGAAGTTTTAAAATCAGTTAAGAAAATACCTAGGAGCACGACTGCTATATAAAAAGGTAAGAATATGCTTAGTTATGTAAGAAACTAACAAAATGTTTTCCAGTTGCTTTACCCTTTTCCATTCCCACGGGCAACGAAGGATACTCCACATCCTCGCCAAGCATTGGCACATCAGTTATATTGTATTTTAGCCAATCTAACGTGTTTGTAGCTGAAATACGTGGCTGATTCAATTTTCATTCCCCTAATCACATAGAATGCAGAACATCATTTTATATGGTTACTTGTCTCTAGAAGTTATTTGGGGAGTAGTCTGGTAAGGTCTTTCATCAATCTGTAAAATCTGGTTGGTTTTTTTACTGTTGAGTTGATCAATTGACAATGTATACAAATATCAAATGATTATGTTGTATACATGTAATTAGTATATATGTCAATAATACCCAAATAAAAAATAGTTCTTTGGTATGTGTTTGGTTAAGTCTTTTAGGGGTTATATGTTTTATAAATATCTTGTCCTGCTTAGTGGCTTGTCTTCTCATTCTTTAAACATTTTCCTTTACATAGAAGAAACTTTTCATTTCAATAAGATCCAAATTATAATCCTTTTTGTTCATGGATGATGCAGTTAGTATCAAAATCTCATAACCAAACTCAAGGTTACATAGATTTGCTCGTATGTTATCTTCTAGAAGTTTTATAGTTTTAGATTTTCGAGTTAAGTCTATGATCCATGTATAGTTAATGTTTGTCAAAAGGTTAAGATCTATGTTTAGTTACATTTTTTGTGTGTATTGATGTCAAATTGTTCCAGCACCATTTGTTGAAAAATCTACACTTTCTCCATTAAATAACTATGGTGTCTTTGTCAAATATAATTTCATTGTATTTGCTTGAATCTATTTTTAGATTTTCAACACTACTATGCTGATTTAAATGTCTTACTATTTTTCACCAAATCCATACTGTTTTGGTTATGTTATTTATTATTAAAGAAATCTTGAAATTTTATTGTGATATTCTTCCAATTTGGTTCTTTACTATTATACTGAATCTTCATTTTCCTTTTTATATAACTTTGAGAATCAGTCTTTCAGTATCTTCAAAATAGCTTGGTGTAATTTCATTTGGCTCTGCATTAAATCTATAAAATTGGGAAGAATTGACATTAACAATGAGTGTAACAATTCATGAATTGAGATTTATTTAAATGTCCTTTTTTTCTCTTTTCCCTGTTTTTTAGTTTTCTGCATACAAATCAAGTATACTGAACTAAATTTATATTCCAGTATTTATTTCTGGTGCCATTGTGAATGTTACTATTTTTTTAACTCTAATTTCAAATGTTAATTGCTGGTATATAGATAAACAATTCACTTTTATATATTTATTCTATATCCTGAAAACTTGCTATATATGCTTATTAGTTCCAGCAGGGTTTAATTTGCTTTACTTATTAATTGAATCAGGAAATTTTGGGTAGTTTTTCAGGTGGAGTTTTCTACATAGACAATAATATATGGGAATAAAGGCTGTTTTATTCCACCCTTATAATGTGTAAAACATAAAAACAAAATCTTATTGTAATAGCTGAGCTTTTCATTATGAATCAGATAAAAGTGGTAAAGAAGAAAATCCATGAATTTTCTCCAATCATAAAAGTAAAGTGTCCAGTATATCAACATTTACAGTAATGTTAGATGCACATTTTTAGATGTCACTTATCAAGATGAGAACGTTCTTTTATTTCTATCTTGCTGAGAGTTTTATCATGAGTGAGCAAAATACTTTTCCTATATGAATTGATATGATTTTCCTTATTTAGCTTGCCATGATAGATTACACTCATTGAATTTTTAATATTGGACCAGTCTTACATATCTGGAACACATCTGCTCATAATTTTTTTTAACAATTTTTAGATTCAATTTACTAAAAATTTGTTGAGAATTTGTGCACCTAAGTTCATAAGAATTACTGGTCTGGAGTTTTCCTTTTCTGCAATATCTTTATTGGGTTTTATTAATCCTAGTTACACAGAATGTGCTAGAAGCGTTCTTTCTACTTCTGTTTCCTGGATAGATTGTATAAAATTGCTGTAATTTCTTCCTTAAATCCCTTACAGATTAACCAAGAAAACATATATCACTTTCCTTCTGGAAGGTTATTAATTATTCACTCAAATGCTGTTATGTACTAACACTATTCATATTAGCAATTTCCCATCATGTGAATTATGGTAGTTGGCCTATCACATAAGTGGTCCACTTCAGTAAGGTATCAAATTTGTGAGTTTTCTTTCAAACCCTGAGAATCTCTGTCTTCCACTGGTGCATGCAGATCATTCACATTTAAAGCCATGTGGATTATAATTACATTAATATTTACTATATTTATAATAGTTTTCTACTAACTGCTTTTTAAAAATTTCTTTTTCCTTCATTTCCTGCCCTTTATATTTTCATTGAGCATTTTCTCTATTTTTACTTTATATCCTCCTTTTTAAAAGTTGTTTTCTTGGTTGCCCTAGAGTATACAATACAACTTATTAATAATACAAATCCACTTTCAGGGCACCTGGGTGGTTCAGTCAGTTAAGCGTCCGACACTTGTTTTTGGCTCAGGTCATGATCTCATGGTTTATGAGTTAGAGCTGTGCATCAGGCTCTGTGCTGACAGTGTGGAGCCTGCTTGGGATTCTCTCTCTCCCTCCCTCTCTGCCCCTCTCCTGCTCACTCGCTCTCTCTCTTAAAGTAAATAAACTTAAAAAAATTTAAAGGTATAAATCCACTTTCAAAGAACATCATACCCACTTCATGTACAATACAGATACCCTATAATATTTTGCTAATTCCTCCTTTCTATTGTCACATTGCTGTCATTCATTCCACTTGTACATGCTATAATGACCCAATACATATTTTCTACATTAAGTAAACAGTCATCATTTAGGTCAATTAAGAAAAATATTTTAACTTCATTTATCTTTCTCTGATGCTCTACCCTTATTTAAGGAAATGCAAATCTGAACATCAAACAAATATGATTTTCCTTCTGCACAAGAAACTTCTTTTCATTTTTCCATCAGGAGAGATCTGATAATGAATATTCTCAGTTTTTGTCTGCTAATTTCTCATTCTGCTTTGAATTAATTTCTCTGGATGTATATTGTTACATGTTTTATTTCTCTCAAGTCTTTACAGCACTCGATTAACTTGCTGCTTGAATAGTTCCAGAGGATAAGTTCACTGTATTTTTTCTGCTTGTTTTTTTTAATAATTTTTTTAATGTTTATTTACTTTCGAGGGAGAGAGAGAGAGAGCGTGCAAGCAGGGGCAGAGCAGAGAGGGAGGGAGACACAGAATCCAAAGCAGGCTCCAGGCTCTGAGCTGTCAGCACAGAGCCTGATGTGGGGCTTGAATCCACGAGCCATGAGATCATGACCTAAGCTGAAGTCAGATGCTTAACTGACTGAGCCACCCAGGTGCCCCCTCTGCTTGTTTTTTTATAGGTATGATTTTTGGTGTATCATTTTTCTTTATTTTTATTATTTGTTTTTTACATTAACCCTTTTGTTATAGGCTAGCAATGCTCCAAATGGCAGAGCTTCTACTGGTCTTTCAACTCCTCAGTCTTCTGATGGCAGAGTTTATTGTGACAGCAGAAATGGGGGTATAGGTTCACACACCACCAGCTATGATGTTCATACACGAACCACAATGCCAGATCACCATAGCTTGACTTTTCATCTTTGTTCTTCCATAGAAGGAGTAAGTCTACATGGCATGCTCAATTATTTTACTCCTCTTCCACATTTTCCTAAGGCAGCAATATAACAGGTCCTGCCTTTACAGAGGATTCTGACTTTCTTGGTGCATTTACCCAGGTCACATGCTCCAAACTAGGTCTGAGCCCAGGCAGGAAGAGACACGGTGTCTGGTGTATCACGTTTTAAAGATTTTCTCTATTGTGATTTTTTTTATGCAGTTGGAATATATATCTAGTTGTAGGTATGTTTTTTAAATAACACTTGGTATTTCTTGGAGTGCCTAGGCAGCTCAGTCAGTTAAGCATCTGACTCTTGGTTTCAGCTCAGGTCATGATCTCACAGTTTATTAGATCGAGCCCTGCTTAGGATTCTCTTTTCCCTTCTCTCTGTGCCCCTCCCCCTCTCATGCACTCTCTCTCTAAACTTAAAATAATAATAATGATAATGATAATGATAATGATAATGATAATGATAATGATAATACTTGGTATTTCTGAGTATACTGGACCTGTAGTTCATTGTCTGCCATTAAATTTGGAAAGTTCTTATATATTACTGCTCCAAATATTTATTGTACTCATTATTTCTCCTCCTGGTATTCTAGTTATATGCATCTTACAACTCGTTATATTTTCCCTAGATGTTCTATTCTGTATATTCATGATTCTCTGTCCATGTGTTTCAGTTTGGGAAGATTCTATACACCCATCTTCAAAGTCAATGATTATTTCCTTTACCATATCCAGTCTATGTTGAGGCCATCAATGGCATTCTGAATCACAATGGTTATTTCTTACCAGCATTTCCTTTTGATTCTTAGAGTTTTTAACTGATTTTCATCTTTTCTTGTATCTTATCTACTGTTTCTATATTTCAGTCCATAACATAATCGTACTGATTTCAAACTGCCAGCCTGATAATTACAACATCTGTATCAAGTCTGAATCTGGTACATGGGCTATTTTCTCAATACATAAAATTCATATTGTGTTTTCTCATGTTTATAACACCCTTGTAAATTTTTCTTGAATACTGGAAATGCATCAGAAATATGAATGGAGATATATACTCCTTTCTAATTAGGCTTTATTTTACTCTTTCTATTGTGTTTTCCATATTCCCTCTCTGTAAGTGATTGATGCTTCAAATTACTTGAATGTCCACTTTTGTTTCCCATTATCACAATGGGATTCCTTAAGTATTATAGTCAGAAAGAATCTGGTTCCTATAGCAATTTCAGGTTTAATCCATTTTTATTATACTGGTGCTCTATTGTTATGGTTGGAAACTGTAAAGCTGGGGAAAAAGTGTAAAGTTGGGGGGATTTAAAGAATCTTATGATTAAGGGGCACCTGGGAAGCATAGTTGGTTAAGTTCCTGGCTCTTAATTTCAGCTCAGGTAATGATGTCATAGTTCATGAGATTGAGCCCTGCATCAGGCTCTGTGTTGACAGGGTTGAACCTGCTTGGGATTCTCTCTCTACTTCTCTCTCTGCCCCTCTCCCACTCATGTGCATTCTCCCTCTCTCTCAAAATAAATGAATAAAATTTAAAAAAAAGAATCTTATGATTGAATCTCCATCTTTTAGTGGGCCTATATTGAATTGCTTTGACATTCAAAACTGTTACTCCATTTGTGTAGCTTTTTTCCTCAGCTCATTTATTCTGCAATGCCTGGCTCCAGCATTCCAGTCAATTTCCTTGAATCCTTCAACTCTTTTGACTACATCTTTTGCCCACAGGTGAAACCAAAACACTAAAGGGATATGGAATCAACAAAATACCCTTCACACAAATGGACTAAATACCTGAAGGTCTTTAACCCTGGAGTATGATTTTGTTATGAAAAAGGCTCTTGATATATTTCACAATTATCACTCTTCCCTAATTTTTTCAGAGACGCAAGTGGACCTTCCTTGGATATGCATTATGAAAACCTGATGGGCTTCCTTTACATAAACCCATGAAAGTATGGGAAACTCCTGAAACACTGAAACACTCAGGAATTCTTTACTGTCATGATAGTTACAAATCGACCTCTAGCAATTCATCAAAATGATCATTTAAATTTTCCTTCTAATTTATGGCTTTAATGGCTTATGAGACAAATAAATCAACCTTAACAGTGACTCTTCAGAAACACACATCTCTATAGGTTTGGGGATGTTTGTTTGCTCTACAACCTAACTTATATAATTAGTCTAAGGAAAGTCACAGATTTTAATTTAGTGTCATTTTCTTATACTAAATTTGGAAATGTTGGTTTTTAAACTCTACTTTTTGGGAGTTGAAAATGTAATTCCAAGTTGACATTAAATAAAATCCCAAAATAGAAATACAGTAGAAAAATAATGAAGCAATTCAAAAATATGAAAAATGATTCCAGAAAAGAAGCTTAAAAATAGTAGAGAAAAGTGAAACCATCATAAAAATAAATGCCATATTCAAAAAGGAAAAAAAAAACATGAGGAGCACCTGGGTAGCTTGGTCAGTTAAGCATCTGGCTCTTGATCTCAGCTCAGGTCATGATCTCACAGTTCATGGGATCAAGGCTTATGTCAGGCTCTGTGCTGCCAGTGCAGAGCCTGCTTAAGATTCTCTCTCTCCCTCTCTCTGCCCCTCCCAGCTCATGCTTTCTCTCTCTCTCTCAAAATAAATAAACTTAAAAATAAATAAATAAATAATAAAAAATACAGAAAACAAGCCTCTGAAAAGTCAGCTGAAAATAGAGAGGAGAAATTAAGTAAAGTACTATCTAACATATGCAAAAAAAAAAATGTTCCTGAAGAAGATGAAAGAAATGCAAACATTTTATTCAGAAAATCATTCAGACTAAAAGATTTAGCTGTAAGATTGAAAGTTTCCTTTCACTCAGATGAAAAATTGGTACAAAAGAAAAACAAAGATAGCTTAAAATACTCCTAGTCTTTGAGATAAAGGACACCGTGCAGTGAAGCAAAAGATGAAACTTAGGCCCATAAAAAGAAAATATCAGTCTGGCTTCAAAAATCTTCACTGCAACAGTCACTGATAGAATACAGGGAGCAATGTTTACAGAAGAAAGTAACCTAACCATTTTATGCCCAGGTACAGTGTCACCTCGTTATAAAGCAATAGACAAAAAAAAACTGAACTATGCAGATTCCCGGGAAGAATCAAAGTAGGCATGAAGTAATTCCTAATTCCTCAAGTGGAATATCAAGAGATTAAAAACTCTCACACCTCCCTTTTGGGTAGATTACAGTTCTAAGAATCTTAGCAAGACATTGGCAAAATCAGTGTTGGGTTTGTGGTTTCCAAATACCATTATTTTCTAACTTAAAGGTACTATTAGGTGAATATTTTGGTACTTCATAAGACTTATAGTTGCATACAACATAGAATGGAGCATAGCCAACATCACCATGAGGTGGACTAATGGTGATTCTTTTCTCTGCCTTATTTTAAGTTGTAACTTCCACTCCACAATAAAAATACCATTTTCCAGGGTGACTAGGTGGCTCAGTCTGATAAGTAACTGACTCTTGGTTTCTGTTCGGGTCATGATCTTGCAGTTCATAGGATTGAGCCCCACACTGGGCTCTGTGCTGACAGCAAGGAGTCTGCTTGGGATTCTCTCTTTCCCTCTCTCTCTGCCCTAAACCCTCTCACACTCTCTCAAAATAAATAAACTTTAAAAAAAAAAGAAAAATACCATCTTCCCATCTAGATTCTGGCAATCCATGCACTGATACGCAGTTACCCTTTACCTCCTACTACTCCATACAAACAACAAGGAGTTTTTCCTCCTTGGACATGGGTTAATGTGTTACGGAGACAAATTTGACACCAATACTCATTCCTCACCTTGCCTTATCCCAAATTTAATTCCTGTGGACCTACCAATTTAGCCCCTAATGCTACAAGTCATCATCCCCCTCTCTTTTTTAGGACAGATCTCTTACATTCTTCTTTACTTTCCATCAACAGAGAACTCAGAGATACATTCATTATCTCCTGCGAGGTTGGGCTCCTCTCACCTTATTGACTTTAATCATCACCATCAATTTTCTAAGTTGGAGTCATATCTTAGAATGGGGTAGTTCTGCACCATCCCATGGACCTGGTATAGCTTGGGTTCCTACACACTGGGTGGTAATGGACAAAATGTGCTGCCCTTCCCCTGTGGTCTGCTGTCGTTAAGTATGTGAAGTTTGGTAGCAAGCTATATTACATTAACTCAAGCGAAGCAGACTTTTTGTTTTTTCCTTATCTCCTACAATTAGAACAAGAAGGTAAGCTCAGAAGGGCATTGGGTAGGGAAAAAGAATACTCATTTTATCAGAAAGGGGGACTTAATGAGAATGGGTTGAGGCTGAAGAGATGATTTGTGCCAGGCAAGGACAGGGTGGAGTCTTGGAGGGGAGACAGGCAATGAAGAAGAGAAGATAGGATAGGATCATCTGACCTTGTTACCATGTCTGAATCTGAATTTAAAGGTCTTCATATTCCTTTTGATGCTTGTGGATCTTAGTCTCCTAAGTACACTAGGATCCTCTATTTCATTGTCACTTTAGCCATGTTAAAACCTCAGAATTTCTACCAAAGAATATTGCCTTGCCCTTAGATACCATTCCATAGCACGCTAAAGACCACAGCCTTTCAACATTGTGGGGTCATCACAGTACTTTCCTTAGCCAATGGCAGCTATTAGAGATGAACAGCTCACAAGTCACCATTCTGACACCACCCTGGAAGGCACGGATTCTGGAGGGGAAAATGAAGTGTAGTTTGAAATAGGGGATGTTTCCTTAGCACCCCTAAAAAGCCTTCCCAGTTGACCTCCCACTCTTTCTCATCTTGAAATGTCCACTTCTTATGGTACACAAGTCAAGGATGTTTCCTCTAAAGCATTAATCATGGCCACCATCCATATCCCTAGTTAATTTTCTCTCCCATTCTTCACTATCAAGTACTAGTTTGGAATACAAACTCATTGGATATAGGAGTCATCCCATTTCTCTCCAACTAATTCCTTTTAGATGTTTTAAACATTGTTCATTTTGTGGGGCACCTGGGTGGCTCAATCAGTTGAGTGTCCAACTTTGGCTCAGTTCATGATCTCACAGTCTGTGGGTTCAAGCCCTATGTTGGGCTCTGTGCTGACAGCTCAGAGCCTGGAACCTGCTTAGGATTCTGTGTCTCCCTCTCTCTCTGCCCCTCCCCCACTTGCACTCTGTCTCTCTCACAAATAAATTTTTTTTTTAATTTAAAGACTGTTCATTTCCTACTACCAGATAATTTTCTCATCCTTTCTTTCCCCAGTGTCCACATAGATCATATCCGTTTTCTGTTTTCCAGTGTGAACTCACTTCCCCAGACTATCAAGAATCTGACGGCAAATCTTGCTATATAGTATTGTGGTCTCACTCCAAATATAGGGGTTCATGTTCACTTCAATAGCTATAGTAGCCAAATGTGCTTTGTACCACTGTGGGAGTACATACAAATATTTATCTGGTGGAAGGTGTTCTAGATATTTGTATGCAGATAACAACAACATATGGATGACAAATACTCTCAGTGAAGAGTTTGGGCTAATCAGGCATGACATACATGAAAAACTTTGTAAATATATGTCAGCACTTAACAGTAACTTTTATAAACCTATTTTACTGCTGGTACTATTTCCATCCTATTTACCTTCACTATTCTGGAGAAATGGAGCTTATCTTATGACTGGTGGCATTCAATTTTATGAATAGTGATAGCAAGCATCCAGCTTCCTAGAGGAGACAAGACCTCCAAGATGAAGTTCTCTCCAATTAACTCCCTAGATAGAGGAGCTTTAATTCAGATTTTTGGCTCTGAAGGAAAACATATGATAAGGTTAGCTACAGGTCTATGATTCTAAATTACCAACTATATTCATATAGCTTGTGGCCATTACAACCTCTAGACCAAGCAGGGTTTTCCTGAGTTTCCCATGGGGCACTCAATTCCTGGTGGAACCCAAAAACGTTCATGACTTAATGCCCATGTACTGTTAAGTTACATGGTGACTGAGATTTAAGGCTACAAAAGAAATTAGGGCCGTTAATGAGTGGACCTTAAAATAGGGTGATTGTTCTGAATTATCTCTATGTGTTCATAAAAGTGGAAGAGGGGAAAAGAAGTCAAAGTAAAAAGTAAAAGGAGCAATGAAATTAATGCAATGTGATACTCAAATTTGCTAGCTTTGAATATGAAAACAGGAGCCTATAAAAGAAATGAATATATTCTCAAGAAGGAAACACAAAGCAAGAAAACGGATTATACCCCAGAACCTCCAGAAAGGAATGCAGCCCTAAGGATACCTTGAATTCATCCCAGAGAGGCACACATTGGACTTATTCTCCCAAAAATCCTGTTACAATAAAATTGTGCATTTTTTATTGGTAAGTTTGTAGGACCTTGTTAAAGCCATAATACAAACATAATACAGGTCACAAAGTATATTAACTCATTAACAATTTATTGATAACCTGCTTTGCATAAATACTGATAGGGGCATAGGATGACACACTACTGAAAAACACATGATCCCTAAATCCAAACAGGTTCTAGCTCAATAGAACAAAAAAGTCTTGAAGGAACATCTCAGGATCATAAGTCAGTTTCTGATGACCCCATTCTCCAAACTTCTATTCCTGTTATTGTTCCCTGGTCTCTGTTCTCAGGCCCTCTTCCTTCATTACTCTCATAACCATCCTGGGACATCATCACTTCTATTGAGAGCTATATATCTGCTTATTCTAGTGTTTCCTGTGAGGTTCTCCCCAAAGTTGGTATAGATCTTCATTGAGACAATCCCCTAATAGCAAAGTCTTGGATTCTAAGACTGTCTCAAACCAGAAAACAACCTATTTGTTGATAGGATCTTGTCTTTTCTCTGTATGTCTCTATTATCTGCCAAGGATAATACTTCATCACTATAAATGCTCAATACATCTTAATTCAGTTAGCAAATGCCACCATTATTATTACTACAGAGTCAGTAGGTAGGTTCCAAGGACACAATGGTCACATTGGTTTTGAAGTCAGAGAAACCCGGGCATAAGAGGAGAAACTTAAGCCAAAGCCTTATGATGACTTAAAATCTACAAAGCTTGAGGCTCGGTACACTTCTTGATGGATACAGGAAGGAACAACAGGTTTCACAGGTTATGTGAAAGGACACTGGTATGATTCAGAAGCAAACAAATTTAACTTGAGTTGTGGATCATCAGCGAATTTTGTGGAGCTAGGTCACAGATTAGTGAACATAGAATGTTCAAATGTATAGGGCACCTGTGTGGCTCAGTTGGTTGAGTGTCCAACTCTTCATTTTGGCTCAGGTCATAATCCTAGAGTCATGGATCAAGCCCCGTATTGAGCTCTACACTAAGCATGGAGCCTGCTTAAGATTCTCTCTCTCTCCCTCAGCCCCTCCCCAGCTAGCACACATGCATTCTCTCTCTTTCACACTTAAAAAAAAAAAAGAAGAATGTTCAAATTTATTAAACAACCATTCCAGTAACTTCTCTGAAATCTGGTGAATCATATCCAACTCCTTCCCTCAGAAAAAATTCAGGGGTTAACACATATGTCCAAATAAGTGTGACAAATAATGTGTAATAAAACAGGAGACTCTGGTCAAGAGGTAAGGGGTTTTCTGAAATGAAGCCTCAAGAAGTGAATGCCATCCAGTGTGCAGAGAGCAGGTTTATAAACACATAAACTTTATTGTCACTTCTAGGTAAGCTTATATACTTACTTCTGAGCATCAGGTTTATAAAAACATAAATTTTATTGTCACTTCTAGGTAAGTTTATATACTTACTTCTGAGTATGCATCCAAGAGAAACACTCGTATAATATCCGAGCAAACGTAAAAGGCTAGTATTCACAGCAATTCTGAGAAAGTGAATATTTAGAGACTTGGTGTTCATCTATGGAGGTAAAATTAACTAAATGACTCACTCTGAAATACTAGCCAGTAATTCAAAGTAATGGACTAAACAACAGGCCACATACAGAGCACCATGTATATCACATTGACATAGACCCTGAATGAAATTAATAGTGAAAATGATATGGTGGCTGACTTTGTTTTACAAATACTCTAACAAAAATATAGAAATAAGTGGGAGTTGGATAAAATATAAATAGTAAAGTATTTACAACTGTTGAAGTTAGATAATGTACACATTATTAGCATACAAAATCTTTTCAAGTCATTTGCCAATTTTTTGTTGTACTAAAATACCTGTAAGATTGAATTCATCATTTGAACCATTTTTAAATTTAAGTATTCAGTGCCATCAAATACATTCACAAAGACATGCATTCATAATCACTATTTCTAGAATATATTCATTGCTCAAGCAAGAAAACCATAATGATTAAGTAGTGTGAATGCAAGCCAAGAAAATATCTTTAAAGTGCATAAAGGGAAAAGAAAAATGTCAACCAGGATTTCTACACCATTGACAATACTTCCAAAAGGAAGAAAAAATAAAAATTAAAAAATAAAGAAATTAAAAAATTAAAAACAAGTCATCACAAACAGACCTCCAATACAGGCCATGTAAAAGGAATTCCTTCAGCAAGAAAGAGATTTCCCATGGGAATATGTATCTACACAATACAGTGAAAACACTGGAAAATAGAAATATTTGGAAAAATATAAAAGTTTTTCCATAATTTTAAAAATCCCTTTGAAAAATAGTATTTTAAATGAAACAATCGTAACAACTTAGTTTAGAATTTAATGCATATGTAAAAGTCAAATAAATAACAATAGTACAAAAGTCATAAGGGGAGATAAACAGTAGTATATTGTTATAAAAATATTATTGATGAAGTGTTATCACATAAATGTGGACTTTCCGAAGCTATAGTTGGACAACCACTACAATATCAACATAAACAACTATAGCTAATTAGAACAAAAGATATAGGGGTGCCTGGGTGGTTCAGTTGGTTAAGCATCTAACTTGATTTTGGCTCAGGTCACTATCTCAGTGGGCTTAAGCCACACATTGGGCTCTGCACTGCCAGAGAAGAACCTGCTTGGGATTCTCTCTCTCCCTCTCTCTCTGCTCCTCCCCTGCTCACATGCTCTCTCACTCTCTTTCAAAATAAATAAATAAACTTCAAAAAACAAAAGAAAAGGGGTGCCTGGATGGCTAAGTCAGTTAGGTGTCTGACTTCAGCTCAGGTCATGATCTCACGGCTTGTGGGTTCAAGCCTAGCTGACAGCTCAGAGCCTAGAGCCTGCTTTGGATTCTATGTCTCCCTCTCTCTCTGCCCCTCCCCTGCTCACACTCTGTCTCTCCTTCAAATAAACATAAGAAAGAAAGAAAGAAAGAAAGAAAGAAAGAAAGAAAGAAAGAAAGAAAAGTGGCACCTGGGTGGCTTGGTGGGTGAGTTGAGCATCTGACTTCGGCTCAGGTCATGATCTCACTGTTCATGAGTTCGAGTCCCGAATCGGAATCTGTGCTGACAGCTCTGAGCCTGAAGCTGGCTTCAGATTCTGTGTCTCCCTCTCTCTCTGCCCCTCCCCAGCTCACGCTTTGTCTTTCTCTCTCCCTCTCAAAAATAAACAAACATTAAAAACAAATAAATACATAACAAAAGAAAAAAGACATAAAGCAAATTAATGAATATAACTAACTTAAGAATTTAGAAAAAGAGAAAAAAGGAAACAAAGTACAATGTAACAAATTGAAAATGAATATAAAATGATAGATTTACAACTAATCTTATCACATTAAATGTTAATAGTATAAATATCCCAATTAAAGGCAGAGATTATAATAATAAATTAGTAAAATAGAAATATATTTTATGAAGAAATAGAAAAAAAACACTTCAAATATAAACACAAAGATAGTTTTAAATTAAAGCATGGAAAAATAATGTGACAACATCAAGAAGAATCTGGAATAAGTGTATTAGTATAATACAAATTATATTTTGGTAAAAAGATTGCTATATATTAGTAATATTATGTAATATTACTAGAGATTAAAAAGGTCATTTTATATTACTAATTAAACCAGTTCATCAAGAGGACATAATCATAATATCTTAATCAACCAACAGAACTTCAAAATACATGAAACAAAAATTGATAGAAATATAATGAGAAATAAACACACAATTATAATCAAAGATTGAAATACCATTCTTTCACTGACTCATTGAACAAACAGAAAATCAATAAAAATATAGACAACATAAAACACCATATGAATCAAATGGACATAACTAACATTTATAGAACACTCTTCCCAGCAAGAGCAGAATAATCTTTCCAAGTAAACTCAGAATATTTACCAAAATAGATCATATTCTGTGCCAAGGAAACAATTCTCAATAAATTCTAAAAAAAAATTTTTAAGGTTTATTTATTTTTGAAGGAGAGAGAGACTGAGCGTGAGCAGGGGAGGGGCAGAGCGAGAGGGAGACACAGAGTCTGAAGCAGGTTCCAGGGTCTGAGCTGTCAGCACAGAGCCTGACACGGGGCTCACACCAATGAACTGTGAGATCATGACCTGAGCTGAAGTTGGACGCTTAACCAGCTGAGCCACCCAGGCGCCCCTCAATAAATTCTAAAAGATTCATCATATAATCATTAATATCCAGAATGGTATTAAATTAGATATCAATGACCAAGAGATGTTCATTTATCATTTATGTTGTCCATTAAGTTCAAAGTATTGAACCTCCCCTATTTAGATGATATGACTATATATATAGAAAATCACAAAATATCTAAAAATGTTCTGAGAAGTATCAAATATAGCTAGTTCAAAAGAAACAAAATCAACATGCAAAAATCAATTTTACTTCTCTATAATAGCAATGAAGAATGAGAAAATATTATTAACTACCACTTGAAATAGATTCAAAAATGAATTATTAGGAATAAATCTAAGTAAATAGATATAAGAAAAGTATGCAGAAACCTACAAAACAAACTGAAAGAAAAATTTAAAACCCTAAATAAATGTAAATACAGACATTTTATGTTTCTATAATATGAAAATTCATATAAGAACTCAATTTTCTTGACATAAACATTCTCTATAAATTGATATATCTAATGCAATCCTAGCAAGGTTAATTTGTATCTGTAAAGACGCTTGAATGAAAATTTACAAGAGCTTTCTTTCATTTGGAACTTCCATCTTCCAGTAATTCGCCAAAATGAGCAACATAAAAGGAAAAAGGAGAGGTACCCACTGTATGTTCTCCAGGCCTTTTAGAAATGGTGGAGTTGTTCCTTTGGCTAATTACATGCAAATCTACAAAGAAGGTGATATTGTATACATCAAGGTAATGGACAATGTTCCAAAAGGAATGCCCCACAAAAGTTACCATGGCAAAACTACAAAGTTACGCAGCATGCTCTTGGCATTGTTGTGAACAAACTTGTGAAGGGCAAGATTCTTGCCAAGAAAATTAATATACACATTGAGCATATTAAATACTCAAAGAGCCAAGAGAGCTTCCTGAAGCTTGTGAAGGAAAATTATCAGAAGAACAGGGAAACCAAAGAGAAAGTTACTTGGGTTCAACTAAAGCATCAGCCTGCCCCACCCAGAGAAGCACACATTATAAGAATCAGTGGGAAGGAGCCTGAGCTACTAGAACCCATTCACTATGAATTCATGGCATAATAGGTGTAAAAAAAAAGAAAGAAAGTCTTCAAAACTGTAAAAATTATACTCTTGAGTAGAACTGTGCTGTCCTCTCCCATAAAGAAATATTTAACGCAAAAAAATTAAAAAATGAACATGAAATAGAAAAGGAGGTAGATTAGCCAAAAGAATTATTTAAAAGACTACAAAGCTAAAGTACATACATAATTTGAATTATTAACATAAAGCTGGAGAATTCAAGAAAGTTTAATATTAGAAAACGGTTTAAAAACAGATAAATAAAAGTGAAGACACAGTCCAAAATTTGAAAAAAGACACATGTTGAATGATTTTTTTTAAATGTGTAAACATAATAAAATGAAGAAAACTTGTTATTTACAATAAATGATGCTGTAATACCACTAAAGTAACCCACTAAACTGTTCAGTGTAACTATTGACCATATAAAAAAAAAGCATGATCAATATAAGAAAAGAATTGATAAATAGGAATTCATCAAATTAAAAAACTTTAGACATGTAGGGGCGCCTGGGTGGCTCAGTCCATTAAGCATCAGACTCTTGATCTCAGCTCAGATAACAAGCTCTCAGTTTGTAGGGTTGAGCGCTGACAGTGCGGAACCGTCAGCACAGAGTCTGCTTGGGATTCTCTCTCTTTGCCTCTCTCTCTCTCTCTCTCTCTAAATAAAAGAATAAAATAAAATAAAAAATTTAAAAACTTTAGATATGCAAAACACACTAGAAAGGCAATAAAAAGTACATCATGGGGAATATAGTCAATATTATAATAACTTTGGTGACAGATGGTAACTACATTTAATCATAGGGATTATGTCATAATATATATAACTGTCCAATCACAATGTCATACATCAGAAACTAATTTCATATATGTGAAGTGCACTTCAATAAAAAAAAGACTATATCCTCTGAAATAAAAAAGACTATATCCTCTGACACCAATAGAATTAATCTTTAAATTAATTTAAAAATGTTAAGTAGAACATACCTAAGGGGTTGGAAATTAAGAAACATGCTGCAAATAAGCCATGTGTTCAATGAAAAAAAAATTTTAATAATTTTAAGCAAGGTGCCTGGGTGTCTCAGCTGAGTGTCCAACTCTTGATTTTAGCTCAAGTCATGATCTCATGGTAGATGGGTGTGAACCCTGCATCAGGCTCTTTGCTGAGCACGGAGCCTGCTTGTGATTTCTCTTTCTCCCTCTCTCTCTGCCCCTACCTTGCTTGTGACTCTCTCTCGCTCTCAAAATTAATAAAATGTAAAAACATAATAATTTTACCTAGACAATAATGAATATATCACATAGATCTTTCAAGATGTGGATAAAGTTGTACATAGGAAAACACGTAACCTTGAATGCATATTTAGGGAAAAAGGTAAGGCTGAAAAACGAGTATAGAAGTTTGCATCCAAGAACACCAGCAGGTTGATCCTAAGTAATACAAAAGAAGAAAATAATAAAGAGTAGAGTTGAAGTCAATAAAATAGAAAATAAAAATATTCTATGGCAAATAATGAAAAACTTGTTTATTGCAAAGATTAATAATATTAAAGCACTGATAAAATGATGAAGAAATGTCAATATATAGAGACTATATATGTATATACTTTATATATCAAAAACTAAAAAAAAGAATGCAAAACTTAGAAGTGATGCCATTTATAATAACATCATAGATATTATAAAATCAAAAGGCTGTTTAGAAACTCAAAATACTAGTAAGGAAAGATATGCAAGAACTTAACACAAAAAAATTACAAAACATTACTAGTAACACCATCCCATCAGACACAAGAAAAATCGTTTGACAAAATTCAAAGCCCATTCTTGATAAATGATATCATAAAAGAAAGCAAAACATTAAATTTAACAAAAACGCAAGCCCTGTACAAAGCCAACTAAAAATATTTTTAAGAGCAAGTATGAGAGAAATATTCCAACTTCATGGATTACAGGAATTAATATTAGATAGTTCTCCTCTAATGTGTCTAATATATTCAATGCAATTCCCATAAAAGTCCCAGAAGATGGTTTATAGCTATTGGGAAATGAATACTAAAAATTATATGAAATAGCTATTTGGAACAATCAAAACTATTAAAAAATAACAAAATGGGGAAGGTATAACACCTGATAACAATATTTATATCAGACTAATTGGAATTTTTTAAAAAGCTTGTAAAAACAAAGAAGATATTATATAAACATAAAGGAGAGAATCCAACAAGAAGATATAACAATGGTAAATATTTATGCACCCAACATGGAAGAACCCAAATATATAAAACAATTAATAAAAACATAAAGGAACTCATTGATAATAATACAGTAATACTAAGGGATTTTAACATTCCCTTACATCAATAGATAGATCATCTAAAAAGAAAATCAACAAGGAAACAAGGGCTTTGAATGACACAATGGACAAAAATGGACGTAACAGATATATTCAGAACATTCCATCCTAAAACAGTGGGATACACATTCCTTTCAAGTGCACATGTGACATTCAACAAAACAGATCACTTAAGATAACAAAACAGGTCTCAACAAATACAAAAAGACTGAAATCATATCATGCAACTTTTCTGATCACAACTCTATAAAACTAGAAGTCAACCACAAGAAAAAATCTAGAAAGACCACAAATACATGCAAGATAAACAACATGCTACTAAACAATGAATGGGTCAACCAGGAAATCAAAGAAGAAATAAAAATACACAGGAAACAAATGAAAATGAAAACACATCAGTCCAAAACCTTTGGGATGCAGCGGAAGCGGCCCTAGAAGGGAAGTATATAGCAATACAGGCTTACATTAAGAAGAAAAATCTCATATAAACAACCTAACCTTAAACCTAAAGGAGCTAGAAACAGAACAACAAATGAAGCCTAAATCCAGCAGAAGGAAAGAAATAATAAAGATTAGAGCAGAAATAAATGTGGGGCACCTGGGTGGCTCAGTTGGTTAAGCGGCCAACTTCAGCTCAGATCATGATCCCACGGTTCGTGAGTTCGAGCCCCTCATTGGGCTCTGGACTGACAGCTCAGAGCATGGAGCCTGCTTCAGATTCTGTGTCTCCCTCTCTCTCTGCCCCTCCCCTGCTCTTGCTCTGTCTCTCTGTCTCTCAACAATAAATAAATGTTAAAAAAAAGAGCAGAAATAAATGATACAGAAACTATAAAACAGAAAAGATCAATGAAGCCAGGTGTTGCTTCTTTGAAAAAATTAATAAAATTGTTAAACCCCAACCAGTCTTATCAAAAAGAAAAGAGAAAGGAACCAAATAAATAAAATCACAAATGAGAGAGGAGAGATAACAACCAACACCACAGAAATACAATTAAGAGAATATTATAGGAATAACAATGAAAAGAACCACTATATACCAACAAGTTGTACAACGTGGAAGACATGGATGAATTCCTAGAAACATGGAAAGTACCAAAAATGAAACAGGAAAAAATAGAAAATGTGACCAGACAGAAAAGCAGGAAATAAATTAAATCTGTAATCAAAAAACGCTCAACAAATATTAAATCCAGGGCCAGATGACTTCAAAGGTGAATTCCACCAAACATTTGAAGAAGAGTTAATACCATTTCATCTGAAACTATTCCAAAAAATAGAAAAGGAAGGGAATTTTCCAAATTTATTCAATGAGGCCAGCATCACCCTAACACCAAAACCAGATAAAGAAACCACTAAAAAGAGAACTACAGGCCAAAATCCCTGCTGAACATGGATGCAAAATCTCAATAAAATATTAGAAAACCAAATCCAACAATATATTAAAATAATTATTCACGAGGATCAAGTAGGATTTATTCCTGGGTTGCAAGGGTGGTTCAAGATTCACAAATCAACAGTATTACTCCACACTAATAAAAAAAGGGTAAGAATCATATGATCATTTAATTAGATGCAAAAAAAGCATTTGACAAAGTAAAGCATCCATTTGTGAGAAAGAAAAACCTCAAGAAACTAGGTTTAGAGTAAACATACCTCAAAATCATAAAGGCCATGTATGAAATACTGACAGCTAATATCATCCTCAATGGAAAAAAAGTGAGAGCTTTTCCTCTACGGTCAGGAACAAGTCAGTAACGTCCACCCTCACCACTGTTATTTAACATACTACTGGACATCCTAGCTACAGCAATCAGACAACAAAAAGAAATAAAAAGGAACCAAATTGGCAAGGAAGAAGTAAAACTTTCACTCTTTGCAGACATCACGACACTCTGTACAGAAAACCTGAAAGACTCCACCAGAAAACTGCTAGAACTGATACACAAATTCAGTAAAGTCACAGGACACAAAATCAATGTACAGAAATCTGTTGCATTTCTATATACCAATGATGAAGCAACAGAATAGAAATTAAGGAATCAATCCCGTTTACAACTGCACCAGAAAACAAGATACCTAGGAGTAAACCTAATCAAAGAGGTAAAAGACTTGTACTCTGATGAAAGAAAGTAAGGATGACATAAAGAAATAGAAAGACATTCCATGCTCATGGAATACCCAAAGCAATCCACACATTTAATGCACTCCTTATCAAAATGCTAACAGCATTTTTCACAGAACTAGAACAAACAATCCTAAAATTTGTATGGGAGCACAGAAGACCCTAAATAGCCACTGTGACCTTGAAAAAGAAAAGCAAAGCTGGAGGCATCACAATTCTGGACTTCAAATTATATTACAAAGCTGTAACGATTAAAAACAGCATGGTACTGGTGCAAAAGTAGACATATAGATCAATGGAACAGAATAGAAAACCCAGAAATAAACCCACTGTATGGTCAATTAAGTTTCGACAAAGCAGGAAAGAATATCCATTGGGGAAAAGAAAGTCTCCTCGACAAATGCTACTGGCAAAACTGGACAAAAACATGCAAAAGAATGAAACTGGACTGCTTTCTTATACCATACCCCAAAATAAATTCAAAATGGATTAAAGAACTAAATTTGATTCAGGAAACCATCAAAATCCTAGAGGAGAACACTGGCAGGAACAACTTTGACATCGGCTGTAGCAACTTATTTCTACATACGTCTCTAGAGGCAGGGGAAACAAAAGCAAAAATAAACTATTGTGACCTCATCAAAATAAAAAGCTTCTGCACAACAAAGGAAACAATCCACAAAACTAAAGTGCAACCTACAGAATGGGAGAAGATATTTGCAAATGACATATCTGATAAAGGGTTAATATCCAAAATGTATAAATAAATTATAAAACTCAACACCCCAAAAAACAAATAATTCAATTAAAAAATGGGCAGAAGACATTAATAGATGTTTTTCCAAAGAAGATCTACAGGTAGCCAAGAGACACATGAAAAGATGCTCAACATCACTGATCAACAGGGAAGCGTAAATCAAAACTACAATTACCTCACACCTGTCAGAATGGCTAAAATGAACAACACCAGAGACAACAGGTGTTGGCGAGGATGCAGAGAAAGGGGAACCATCATGCACTGTTGGTGGGAATGCATCGTGGTACAGACACTCTGGAAAACTGTACAGAAGTTCCTCGCAAAGTTAAAAATAGAACTACCCTGAAATTTAGCAACTATACTCCTAGGTATTTACCCAAACAGTACAAATTTAGTCATTCAAAGGAATACATGCACCCTCATGTTTATAGCAGCATTATCTACAATAGCTAAATTATGGAAATAGCCCAAATGTCCATCAACTGATGAATGGATAAAGAAGATGTGGTATGTATGTATATATGTGTGTGTGTATATGTGTATATATATATATATATATATATATATATAAATTCTTAAAAAAATTAATGCCTTGAGCAAATGACAAGTGGAAGTCAGAATTAGGAAGCAGAGGGAAATGAACATATATTATGCTAGATGCATATGAATATACATGTATATGGCCTTAATTTAAATCTTGTACTAACCCTGCAAGGCAAATTTCTTTTTTTTTTAATTTTTCTTATGTTGTATTTTATTTTTTTTAAATTTTTTTTTAATGTTTTTTATTTATTTTTGAGACAGAGAGAGACAGACCATGAACGGGGGAGGGGCAGAGAGAGAGGGAGACACAGAATCGGAAGCAGGCTCCAGGCTCTGAGCCATCAGCCCAGAGCCTGACGTGGGGCTCGAACTCACGGACCGTGAGATCGTGACCTGAGCCGAAGTCGGACTCTTAACCGACTGAGCCACCCAGGCGCCCCTGTTGTATTTTATTTTTGAGAGAGAAAGAGTACGTGAGCTGGGTAAGAGCTGAGACAGGGAGACAGAGGATCCGAAGAGGCCTCCATGCAGACAGCCAAGACCCAATGTAGGGCTTGAACTCATGAACCGTGAAACCATGACCTGAGCCAAAGTCAGACACTTAACCAACTGAGCCATCCAGGTGCCCCGGCAATTTTCTATCATACAGTACATTATGCATGATACTACTTCAATTATTCGATTGAGGAAACTGAGGTTCTAAGAACTTAAGATTTTTTGCCAAAGTCACAGAGTAAATGGCAAAAGAGGATTTAAAGAAATTTGCAAATTTCTATTTCATTATCAACCTAAAAAAATTATCTGGTTTTATGAAAGATATTCCAAGTAGAAAGTGAAATGTCTGTGCAATCATCTCCAAATAATGAAGAAACTCTCAATAATTCCTTCAGTTTCAAATGCTGGTGAAACCTTTTTGTGAAGTACAAAGTGCTGCATTGGCCAGCTTGGCTACACTAAAGCCACACACAGTCAGCATTTCCATTCTTAATGCTGTAGGGGCACACTGTAACTCAGCCATAATCAATCTATGTTGGCCTAAGGTTTGTCATTAAAGGCCATGACTGAAGAGCGCCTTTAAAATAAAAACTCCATTTAACCAACTTAAATAGGAATAGGGCACATGAACAGAGGCTGATTTTCCAAATGATTATAATTCACAGCCAGGTGTCAGATGTAAGTATTTGCTTTATGCTTTCCAGAAGATTGTTGCTGTTTATTTGCACCTGCAAAAAATAATCAAACAGCAGGAGAAAATAATTACAGGTACAGCTAAATCAGGCAATGTCCTTATCCAAAGATACTATGAACATTCACTTCCATTTTCAAAAGGCTTATCATACTAAAATCTCAAAACCACAAACATTGCAGATACCAGTGAAAGAAAACGAAGATGAGAACATAGGGCTAAAGTAAGTAAATATTCTGACCCGGAAGTTGAACATAACAACTTGACAGTGACTTGAGGAATGTAAGAACTCCGTAATTGTCTAAAGAAAAAAAAGGTAAGTATGAATATTAATGAAATGAAGTACTGGAAAAAATTCCAAAATTGCAACACATCCTGGAAGACTAGTCCTAATGTCATCTAATAAAGACGTCAGTATAATTAGGCAGATTCAAGCAAGTTGGCCATGAGCAGTGGTGTACGTGTAAAATAGCTCTCTACAAATAGACCCTTTCTTTGTATCCTTTGCTCATTTCTGTGGTAGAAATACCCAAAATACATGAATTTAACGGTATGAATGTGACACCACTGCATGCAGGATTGAAAACAGATGTTTACCACTGGCTCTACTAATCAGATGTTAGCCACCTATGTCACACTGATGGCTCAAACCAATAATATAATCTTCTACCATAGGGTAGGATATTAATAAGAGCAAATTAAATCTAAAACATACAAAATAAAGAAATTAATAAAGATTAGAAAGGAAATGTATACAATACTAAATAAAAACAACACAGAACAATCAATGTAACCAATGGTTGGTTGATTTGTTGAAAAAAATCAACAAAATTGACAAGCAGTTGGCTGAATTAAAATGAAAAAAAGACAGAAGAGAAATCTTATTAAAATAAAAAGTATTGGGTGCTTGGGTGGCTCAGTCGGTTGAGCGTCTGACTTTGGCTCAGGTCATGATCTCACAGTCTGTGGGTTAGAGCCCTGCGTTGGGCTCTGTGCTGACATCTCAGAGCCTGGAGCTGCTTCGGATTCTGTGTCTCCCTCTTTCTCTCTTCCTTCCCCTGCTCATTCTCTCTCTCTCTCTCTCTCTCTCTCTCTCTCTCTCTCTCAAAAATAAACATTAAAAAATTTTTAATAAAAAGTATTATAAGGAAATATTATGAGTAACTACTTCCCAAAAGTAAAGGAAATAAATAAAGGAAATGCACAAGTTCCTGGAGAGACACAAACTAGTGAAAATGATTCAAAATGAAAGTGAAAACCTGAAAGAACCAATAAACAGCAAAGCTATTGAATCAGTAATTTTGTAAAAATTCCATACTAAAGAAAAGTTCAGGACCAGAAGGCTTCACTGGTAAATTCCTCCAAACATTTAAAGAAGAACTAATACTAATCCTTCATAAATTCTTCTAAAAAACAAGAAGAGAAGGGAACATTCCCAACACACTCTACAAGGTTAATGTTGCCCTTATACCAAAACCAGACAAACATATTAGAAAAAAATTACACAATAATAATATTTATAAATATTGACACAAGATTTTCAACAATATATTATCAAACCAATCCAGCAACTTATAAAAGGGATTATACTTCATGAACAAGTGGGATTTATTACAGGATTGCAAAACTGGTTCAACAATAAAAAGTCAAAGTAATACAACATACAACAGAATTAAGGGCAAAACCCACATCATCATATCAATGAGGGAAAGAAGAAGCATTTGAGAAAATCTGGTACTCTTACATGATAAAAACACTAAAAAATTAGCAACAGAATTGAACTTATCAGCCTGATAGAGGGCATCTACAAAAACCAACCTCTAATCATGACATAACACAGAAATCATCCCCTTAAATTCAGGAAGAAGACAAATATATCTGCCTTCACCACTTCTTTCTTTCTTTCTTTCTTTCTTTCTTTCTTTCTTTCTTTCTTTCTTTCTTTCTTTCTCTCAAGAGTGTGCAAGTGAGAGAGGGGCAGAGAGAGATGGAGAAAGAGAGAACTCCACAAGGAGCAGAGAGAAAGGGAGAGAGAATCCCACACAGGCTCCACACTGTCAGCACGGAGCCTGAAGCAGGGCTTGAGCTCACTCAATGCAAGGCTCCAACTCACAAACCCTGAGATCATGACCTGAACCAAAGTCAGATGCTTAATGGACTATGGCACCCAGGCACCCCCTGCCTTCGTCTCTTCTATGTAATATTACACTGTAAACTCTGGCTAAGGCAACTAGGCAAGAAAAAAATAAAGACATCTAAATTGGAAAAGAAATAAAACTCCCTCTTTGCACATGATACAATCTTATATGTAGAAAATCATAAGGAAGCCACTAAAATAACTATCAGAATAAATGAGTTCACTAAGGATGCAGACTACAAAATTGACGTACACAAATTAACTGTTTGTATTAGCAATGAAAAATCAAAAAAGAAATTATACAATTATGTAAATTTCATTTATAATAGCATAAAAAATACTTAGGTGTATATTTGTCAAAAGAAGTAGAAGGTTTATATATTCAAAACTTCAAAACATCACTGAGAGAAATTAAGTAAGTACTACACAAATGGGAAGACATCTGTGATCACGAAGTGGAAGACTTAAGACCTTGTTAAAATTGCTATACTACATAAACTGATGTACAGATTCAACATAACCTCTATCAAAATAGCATCTAGCCTTTTAGAAGAAACAGAAAGATTATCCAAAATTTCATATGAAAATACAAGAGACCCAGAATATCCAAGAGAATTTTAAAAAAGAATGATCTTGGAAGAGACATATTTCTCTAAATCAAAACTTAGTACAAAGCTATAGCAATCGAGAAGAGTTTGGTACTTGCCAATAGAAAGACATATAGACCAAAGGAATGAAAATGAAATACAGAGATAAAGCCTGTATATTTATAATACATTAATTTTTTATGTTTATTTATTTTAGAGAGAGAGACAGAGCATGTGGGAGGGGCAGAGAGGGCGGGAGACAGAGGATCTGAAACAGGCTCTGCACTGACAGCAGAAAGTCCTATTGGGGGCTTGAACTCATGAACTGTGAGATCATGATCAAGCCAAAGTCAGACGCTTATCTGACCGAGCCACCCAGACACCCTGTAATATATTGATTTTTGACAAGAATGCCTTGATGACTCATTGAAAAATAATAACCTTTTGAACAAATGATTCTAGAACAAATGAATATCCACTTGCAAAAGCATGAAGGTGAACCCTACATCACACCGCATTCAAAAAGTAACTCAAAATACATCATAGACCTATGTGTAAAATCTAAAACTATAAAATTCTTTGAAGGAAATCAAGGACTAAATACCCATGATTGTAGATTAAGCATTCATTTCATAGATATGGCTTCAAGAGCACAAATGTCAAAAAAAAAAAAAGAGGATAAATTGGACTACATGAAAACTAAAATCACTTCTGCTTAAAGAACTACCATAAAGTGAAAAGATAATTCACAGAAAGGATGAGAATTTTTGCAAATCATATATGTGTCATAACAGAGTTATATCAAGAATATATAAAGAACAATAATAACTCGATACTAAAAAGACAAATACCTCAACAGATCAATGGGAAATTAGATTTAAAGGAAAACCTTTCTCTAGTCTAAACACTTCTGACACCAAATGTTAGGTTTTTTCCCCATACCAACTGATTTTCCAACTCCCTGGACACCAATAGGGTGCCCTATAATGAAATTCAACATTACTCCAGGTACTTAGTGTCAGACTCTAAAGGTTTAATGGCTCTGTTTCACCGACTACCCTCACTTCAGATGCCAGCTGCACGTAATGGTCCCCAGGATATTCACATTTCTGTCCCACCCAACCAGAAACTTGAAGGTTCCCGTAACCTCCCTGCCTCAGGTTTAATTATTTGTTAGAATGGCTCATAAAACTCAAGAGACATGTACTTATGTTTAGCAGTTCATTATAAAGGATATTATAAAAATATAGATAAACAGTAAGATGAAGAAGTACATAGGACAAGGTCTGGAAATGTCTGGAGTATAGGAGCTCGGGGTGCATCATCCTCCAAACACACCCATGCATTCCCAATCCTGAAATTTCTCTAAACAACATACTTTCAGAATTTTTATGAAGGCTTCATGACATAGGCATAAACAGGTATTCACTACATTAATCTAGACAGCTCTTCCCTCTCCTTCCTGTAGGATGTGGGTGGTACTGAATGTTCCAAGCTTCTAATCATGGCTTGGTCTTTCTGATAATTAGTCCCTGTGCTGAAGCTACTCAAAAGCCCACCAATAGTTGCCAGATTTGGACAAAAGACCCTCCTAACACCCAGGAAATTCTAAGGGGTTTGGAAGCCCTGTGTCAAAAACCAGGGATACATACCAAATATATATTTTGTATTATGTCACAAGATTTGGAGCAACTACACATAAAAAAATAGTCAAAATCATTAGTCATTTAGGAAATGTAAATCAAAACTACAATGAGAAACCACTTCACACATGCTAGGAGAGGTAACATTTAAAAAGAAACAAATACAACACCACACGACAAGTGTTAGGGAGAATGTAGAGCAACTAGAACCCTCAGACATTGCTGGCGGGAATATAAAATGCTACAGTTGCTTTTGGTAACAGTTTGCCATTTCCTCAAAATTTTTCAACATGGAGTTACATAGGACTGAGTAGGTATATACCTACTCCTGTGTATACACCCAAAAGAAATTAACATAGAAGTCTGAACAAAAACTTGTACACAAATGTTCCTAGGAACATTATCAATACTAGCCACATAGTAGAAACAACATTTATCAAATAATGATGGGCAAATAGCATGTGATATGTTGATACAACAGAATATTACTCAATAGTAAAAAGAATTGCTGATGCATGCTATAACATGGATGAACCTCAACAGCATTATTCTATATTGTATGATTCCATTTATCTAGCTGTCTAGAATTGCAGAATCTGAAATATCATTTCCTAGAGCTGGAGGTGGGGGAAATGGGAAGTTAATGCCAATGGCAACATGTTTATTTCTAGGAGAATAAAAATGCTTTAAAATTAGATACGGTAATGGTTGTACGTGAATTTACCAAAAAGCCCTAAATTGTATATACTAAATGGGTGAATTTTATGGAAGTAAATTATAGTATCTCAGTAAAGCTTTATAAAAAAAAGTAAAATCAACTAACATTTACAGAGTACTTATTAAGGCCCAAGCACTATGCTATTTATTATATACTTCTTATCTGACCAAGTTCTAATGATAATGCTATGAGTTAGGTATTATCATTAAACGTGTTTAAAAGAAGGATAATCTAAGGATCAAAAGTCAAGTATTCCTAGGTCTGACAGCTAGCAAGTAGTAAAACTGAATTTCAACCCAGGTTTGTTTTATTTCAAAGGCCATGCCTGCAATTTAACCACCGCCTGGTCATTGGGAAAGAGAGGGTCACTGAAGAATAAATGGACACAGTGAAAGTGTGTAGAAAGAGCAAGCAAGGGTCTACGGAGGGAACATTGGGAAACTATCATTTGAAGGGCCAAATAGAGGAAACAAAACAGAGAGGATGAAAAAGATGAATAGAAAAGTGAGAGAAAAGTAGCTCAATGGAATGATATTAATTATATGCGCTTATCATATGGTAGCACACAGGTGCTGAGAATACAGCAATAAATAAGACATAGTTACTGTCCCCAAAAGATACTAGAGAAAATAGATAATTATTTTCTTTAAAAGTCAGAGTCTAAATGGAGGTTTGACATAGCGCCTGTAGACTTCTGCCAGATGCTATTCAAGGACGTATTCACATGGACTTCAGGAAAGACAGCAGAGGCAAATTTCAGTTTAAATGGCTGTCTTCAGCATCACATTATTGATCCTTTTTGTATTACTCCATCTCACAAAACACCTTCCCTTAAGCTCCCTTACCTTTCCGATGCTTAGCAGTCTATTTTAACTTCTTCCCCTTGTTGTCTGCAAATAACCAGCTATCAGTCACTTAAACCACAGTGTGAATGAGTTAGTATTATGTGAAACTTTGGTAGAAATGAAGTGAAATAAATCACAGGTCTTATGAAAATTCTCCAAAATTTAAAGATGCAAAGTGCTCAGAATAATATATTATTTAGTCTGTACCATTTATTGCATAATCTATATAAACATAATCTAAGTATCAAAAACTTGACATATGGGGCGCCTGGGTGGCGCAGTCGGTTAAGCGTCCGACTTCAGCCAGGTCACGATCTTGCGGTCCGTGAGTTCGAGCCCCGCGTCAGGCTCTGGGCTGATGGCTCAGAGCCTAGAGCCTGTTTCTGATTCTGTGTCTCCCTCTCTCTCTGCCCCTCCCCCGTTCATGCTCTGTCTCTCTCTGTCCCAAAAATAAATAAACGTTGAAAAAAAAAATTAAAAAAAAAAACTTGACATATATATATATATTAATTTTTTTTCAACGTTTATATATATATATATATATATATATATATATATATATATCATGTTTTTCAGAATATTCTATAAATACTTTGAGAGCAAGAACCATATTTTCTATATATCCTAGACATATACTTCGCAGAGTACCAATGCAGGAATAAATATATGCTCACGACTTGTTTGACTGATTAGGAATTCTGTTAATTTTATCCAAATAATATTTCATGATATTTTCCAGGGAGTGAGAAATAGGTTTGATTTACTTATGCCCTTTACCAAAAACCAGAGGAAATTATGATAATTCCCTTCCCATAGTAATGATTTCTGAATTCACATTTTAATAATTGTAGGACTTTCCTTTTGATTATATCAATATTTTAACTCTAGTAGAGTAAAAATAATGGACTTTCAAATGCACTACATCATTCTCTCTTCACAAAGAAGGGCTTCTTATATTTTTGAAATTCTAAGCTGTTGAACTAGACCAAATGAGTGATTTGTCCCTTAGAAAAGGCAGATGTCTGTAGGTATGTTGTTTAAGAAACCCCTTGGGGCAAGGCTGGAGGGAATATATGCTAACTTCAAACCTACATATCTTCAAAACTCTCTTGAATAAAGAATACCTATACACAGTAGGCCAAGTCCTACAGGTCTTTCTTAGGAAAAGTTCCCTTTGGACTCAGTAGGAGCTTTCTCTGCATAAGGATTTCTAGCTCAGTAGAGCCTGAACTGACAATAAAAAATCCTTCACCCCTGCAGGCAAATCCTCAGATTAAAGTATATAAAGAAAATTAGAAACAAGGAGTTTCTGGTGAAATATCCCCCTAATCAGGTTTGGAAGCTGCTGAAACCTATAGCCCCTTAAATTTGTACACAAAGAAAAAGTACTTAATTCAAAGCTTACCAGGAAGGCGAAAGGTCCTTGAACAAGAAATCATCTCTTGGAAAAGAAGAGCAGGTTCTGCCTAACTTGAAGATCATCAGTTGGAACCCTTCCCTCCATGACTATTTTCATCCCTGTTCTCTCTGGTTCTGAAATGCTGGCAACACTGGAGCCTTAGAAAGGAAAAATTGGTGATTAATATTAATTGCACATTTACCATGTTCAAGGCATCAGTACCTCAGTCCTTCTAACAACCTAATGAGTCAGGATTATTATTCCTATCTTTAAAATGAGTACACTGAGGTACAAGAAAGTTCAACAATTAGTCCAAGGCCACACAACTAGCAAGTGGCAAGGACATTGAACACAAAGTATAATGCTCCAGGATCCAATACTCTGAATATGGAGACACCCACAGTCCTTCAGGCTAGTCATGAAGGTCACAGAGGAGAAACAGTGAATTCTCCAGTATGTTTAAAATGGCTGATTTGGCAGGTGAGAGTGGGAAAGTGAAATACCTATAACACACTTGAAAAAAAAATTCCCGTTCGGGTGCCTGAACCTTAGAAATTAATTTAATGTAACCTGTCTACAGGGGATTTTCTGTATGGCAAGAGTATTTATTCATATACCATCATGAGAATTTGTGCCTTCTGCAAATACTATAACCCCTACTGGTATGTGAAGGAAATATTTATCTGATTTTCAACCTCGAATAAATATTGCTGTAAGAATCTTCTGGAGTGTTTTTTGAAAATAAGTCAGCAGCTAATACTAATTTTCCCTTAAAGTTCTATAAACTCATTGCAAAAAAGCCATTTTCAGGAAATTTGCCTGTTCACACTTGTGTAAATCTACAAGGCAGGTATTACTTCATATCCCATAAAATATAATATCAACTCAAGGCAGACAAATAACATTTATCATCCGTCAGTCAAGTGCTTTCATTTTGCAGTTTTATCTGCTATCCAAAAGCTGTTTACTGGGCACTCTTATCTTTTCTCTGCATGAACTGCCCTTGCAATAAAGCAAGCCCAGGATTTTGACAATGCATGGAGATTTGGTTTTGATTTGAAACCAGGTCAAGATTTCACTTTGATTCCCTTCTCTTAGATGCTTGTATTTCATACAAAGCCATAATACCAAACCTGGCCTGAACTGTGAGCATCTCTCTCTATTATGGGAAGAAGGAGAAATATCTCCTGAGTAGCTCACCAACAACAAATTAATCTCTAGGTTTGTCAAGGGATTTTCTCAGAGTAATAAATGATCTGATACGATTGGAATTGCTGACATCTAGTCAAAGCAATATAAAAAGGGAACAGTCTATTGACTCTTCTAAGCATTTCACTTTGGAAATAACACTCAATAGGTGTCAAAGGGTAAAATGAAAGCATCATCTTTTTCAATTGCCAAATGACAAAGATGCTCTATTTAGGAGGAATTGAAAGGCCCATCTTGCCACAAATCTCTCCCCCACCAGGATATCGGGTTTCTTGAACATACTGCCATAACCATTTCTTCTCAGAGAACTGCTAGAGGGAGATGTAGTCATTTTACTCATTTAAGAGGCTGTATTAACAACAAATGTTAAGTATCTTTCTTCTATGTCACCATTATATACTATGCCAACCTTTCTCATCACATTCATCATTCTGCATCATGATTGCTTATATTCAGCCTCTCATATAATCTCTTATATCCTTGAGGAAAGGGACTGATTAGGCTAAAATTTTCAATGCCTAGAAGGATATCCAGTCTACTAAGTCATATCTCCATAGTAAATATTCTAGGAATGTATAAATGAATGGAGAGAGGAAGAAGTAATACAGACATGAATTAGAAATTGGAATGACAAATCTTATTATTAAGCCATTATCAACCAGAGCACAAAGCAAACTCCCCCAAAAGAGGGTACAACCTGGTGGCTTTTCAAGTTACATGAAACCTATAGATGAGTTTTAGGTGATTCATACAGTATAATCAAGAAGTGTTTAAAAAAATTACTTCCATTGTTGAACACCTAGGAGATTTCATATTATTTAAAAACAATCAATTATGTCTGGTTCTTCATGCGAAGCTGGAAGATAGCTCGATCAGTCAATATAAGGGTCAATATTCCTATGGGGCAGTCATCTGCTGTCCCCATTAGATGGGGCTTGGACTTTCCTTTTCTTTACGGTCCCTAGACGATCCAGTTTTTTTCTTTATATAAACTGCCTAGCCAATATAACTCCTTGAGATTGTGCACTAAAGGAAAAGCATACATGAATAGCACCTTCTCTCTTATCTATAGAGGTTAGGAGTGAGAGAAGAGAAGAGTCATGTTCTTCTGAATTAGAAGAACATGAGTAAATAAGGACCAAAATGAAAAGTACTAGCACTTCCTGAGTACACTGGCATCATGGGGAAAGGCGCACCAGTACTAAACAAAACCTCGGCCTTGCCACATCAGTTTTTTAAAGAGTAAATCCTATAAACAGGAACAACCAAACTACAGAATGAAGTGTTATGACACCCTCATTCTTTATAGACCATAATGCAGCATTTTGGCTAACTGAAAACTTTAGACAACAAACACTATTTTCACTGAAGTGTTTCAGTTAATGTTGAGGCTGAAAATAAATGAAGAAAGTGGTTCAGATGGTGTTTGCTCAATTAAAGAGCCAATCAATAATTTCTTTTCATGAACCTTGGGATATAATTTTGCTTTCTTCCATTCACATGCAAATGCGCTATTTCAAGTGAACAAAAGATGCACAAAGAAAGAAAATCAAACATTATGTATCCTAATACTAGGGGTATAACATGCCAAGTCAATTTTTTTATAAAGCATTTTTTTCAGCTTTTGTACAATAGGGCAGCTGTTTCTATTCATCCAGAGTCTGTCTGTCTTTCTTTCTTTCCTTTTTCCCTTTCTTCCTTTTTTTCTTTCCTTTTGTCTTTCATTCATTTCCTTTCTGAGGAAACTGGTGAATATGATTACAGCAGAGTGGCTTCCTAAAATCATATTCAAAATGACAGCATTTTCTTTTTAAGTATCATTGACAAATGTAAAGTGTTTCTACAACAAAGCCAAATTATAAAAACCCAAATGTTTGTTAGCAGCAAGAGTCACTGCGGAAACCATTTCTATACATTGGTTTTTTTTTAATTTTTGGGTAGAAAAGTGTATAAAAAGATGGTAAACTAAAAATGTTAGGAAGAAAGTATGAAAATGTGCACCAATCAGACTTTGAGATGATTGCATCTACTATCAAAACCAGCAATATTTCTATTTACAAACTAAACATACTACTTCCAATATAAAATAACTTGATAAATTTTCTCATTACTTTGAGTGGCTTTACAAAGCACGTAAGGTGAGGTAGGTTGATAAAAACACTTGAGAAAATAGATATTGATATGCAGAGAAAAATTCAGCTGAAATATATAACTACAGAGAAAAATTCAACAGATGAAATTACTACTTTTTTGCTTCTATCAAAATAATTAATAAGCATTCTCTAAATCACTGACTAAACACTAGACTCCACAACTGTATTATTATGACTTGAATGAAGAAACAGGAACACCCTTTGACAATGTTATAATCATTTTAGGTTTTAATTTATAAGGAATAATTGATGTCTGTGAATGACATGCTACTTGTTGAAGGAAGGTTCTTTTCTTAAACTTTTTCTTTAATGTTTATTTATTTTGAGAGAGAGAGAAATAGAGGGCAAGCAGGAGAGAGGCAGAGAGAGAGGGAGACAGAATCCCAAACAGATCCACGCTGTCGGCACGGAGCCCAACGTGGGGCTCCATATCAGAACCATGAGACCATCACCTGAGCCGAAATCAAGAGTTGGGCACTTTAACCAACTGAGTCCCCCAGGGGCCCCTGAAGGAAGGTTCTTTTAAAACATCAGATGTTTTTATTCACTAAACAAGAGAAGTAGTATTTATTGAGGATTATTTGTATATGGCTACACATGTGTTATACATCTCAATATAGATATATATCTCAACATATATAATCACATTTCATAAATATAAAATGAGTATAATAATATTTATTTCAGGGGCACCTGGCTGGCTCAGTCCATAGAGAATATGACTCTTGATCTCAGGGTCATGAGTTCGAGCCCCACATTGGATGTAGATATTACTTACAAATATATTATTTATCACATAATGTAACTATATGTACCACACTTATATCTAAGAGAGAGAGAGAGACAATATGATCTAGACATGATTATTTTCCTCACTTTACATATTAAAAAACTGAGAGAAAGTGGTAAAGTAGCTAAATCAAGATCACATGATTAATCAATGGTAAAAATAGCATTCTGATCCATCTTTCCTAAACTCCAAAGTTCATCCACATTGCATTTGGTTACACAAACTTACACTATGGTCAATGATTCCCATATTTTAAATATTAAGGTATTCTTTTCCAGGTAGGAGACTGAATTTTCAGTAAGTTATACACTTTTTGCTTGATTTCCATTATAACAAAGAATACCAGAATCGCTACGGAAGAGAAACATGAGTCAACATTCACTACTGAATTGAGCGAGATGACCTGGATGAAAGCTGTTATCCATATCTTTCCAAGGCAAAGCAAAAAGAAAAGGATTAAAATGTGGCCTTTAAGCAGGCAGAAACTCCTGACACCAAAAAACTTCAACTGACAGTAATCTGGCCAAACCCCCAAGCAGAAGGTTGGCTTCAAGAAATGTGGTAAAGCTCAATTATTATTTGTTTTAATTTTTTAATGTTTATTTTTGAGAGAGACACACACAGAGTGCAAGTGGGGGAAGGGCAGAGAAAGAGGGAGACACGGAATCCGAAGCAGGCTCCAGGCTCCGAGCTGTCAGCACAGAGCCCGACACAGGGTTCTAAGCCACGAGCTGTAAGATCATGACCTGAGCTGAAGTCGGACGCTCAACCGACTAAGCCACCCAGGCATCCCAGCTCAATTGTGATTTGTAAAGAAAATATACCAAATTCTGCACAATGATACAGAAGTTGCCTTTTTTGTAGGCAGGCAGGGCCTAAAACCTAATCTTCTTTGTCACAATTGAAGAAACAAATGTATGGTGACCAACGGGAAAAAATGAATTAAAATCACCTCAGATTCATTCAGAAAAAGAGATTTGATAAAAGCTTTTCTTCTGTTCTCATCTCATTCTAGAGAATATCAGTATCTTCCTTCAATTATGTTCTCTGATCTAAAACAACCCACTTCTAATTTAAAACAGTTTTATGGAGGTGGGGCAACTGGGGGGCTCAGTCAGTTAAGCATCCAATTCTTTTTTTTTTTTTTTTTTTTTTTTTTTTTTTTATGAAGTTTATTGACAAATTGGTTTCCATATAACACCCAGTGCTCATCCCAAAAGGTGCCCTCCTCAATACCCATCACCCACCCGCCCCTCCCTCCCACCCCCCATCAACCCTCAGTTTGTTCTCAGTTTTTAACAGTCTCTTATGCTTTGGCTCTCTCCCACTCTAACGTCTTTTTTTTTTTTCTCCCTTCCCCTCCCCCATGGGTTCCTGTTGAGTTTCTCAGGATCCACATAAGAGTGAAACCATATGGTATCTGTCTTTCTCTGTATGGCTTATTTCACTTAGCATCACACTCTCCAGTTCCATCCACGTTGCTACAAAAGGCCATATTTCATTTTTTCTCATTGCCACGTAGTATTCCATTGTGTATATAAACCACAATTTCTTTATCCATTCATCAGTTGATGGACATTTAGGCTCTTTCCATAATTTGGCTATTGTTGAGAGTGCTGCTATGAACATTGGGGTACAAGTGCCCCTATGCATCAGTACTCCTGTATCCCTTGGGTAGATTCCTAGCAGTGCTATTGCTGGGTCATAGGGTAGGTCTATTTTTAATTTTCTGAGGAACCTCCACACTGCTTTCCAGAGCGGCTGCACCAATTTGCATTCCCACCAACAGTGCAAGAGGGTTCCCGTTTCTCCACATCCTCTCCAGCATCTATAGTCTCCTGATTTGTTCATTTTGGCCACTCTGACTGGCGTGAGGTGATACCTGAGTGTGGTTTTGATTTGTATTTCCCTGATAAGGAGCGACGCTGAACATCTTTTCATGTGCCTGTTGGCCATCTGGATGTCTTCTTTAGAGAAGTGTCTATTCATGTTTTCTGCCCATTTCTTCACTGGGTTATTTGTTTTTCGGGTGTGGAGTTTGGTGAGCTCTTTATAGATTTTAGATACTAGCCCTTTGTCCGATATGTCATTTGCAAATATCTTTTCCCATTCCGTTGGTTGTCTTTTAGTTTTGTTGGTTGTTTCCTTTGCTGTGCAGAAGCTTTTTATCTTCATAAGGTCCCAGTAATTCACTTTTGCTTTTAATTCCCTTGCCTTTGGGGATGTGTCGAGTAAGAGATTGCTACGGCTGAGGTCAGAGAGGTCTTTTCCTGCTTTCTCCTCTAAGGTTCTGATGGTTTCCTGTCTCACATTTAGGTCCTTTATCCATTTTGAGTTTATTTTTGTAAATGGTGTGAGAAAGTGGTCTAGTTTCAACCTTCTGCATGTTGCTGTCCAGATCTCCCAGCACCATTTGTTAAAGAGGCTGTCTTTTTTCCATTGGATGTTCTTTCCTGCTTTGTCAAAGATGAGTTGGCCATATGTTTGTGGGTCTAGTTCTGGGGTTTCTATTCTATTCCATTGGTCTGTGTGTCTGTTTTTGTGCCAATACCATGCTGTCTTGATGATGACAGCTTTGTAGTAGAGGCTGAAGTCTGGGATTGTGATGCCTCCTGCTTTGGTCTTCTTCTTCAAAATTCCTTTGGCTATTCGGGGCCTTTTGTGGTTCCATATGAATTTTAGGATTGCTTGTTCTAGTTTCGAGAAGAATGCTGGTGCAATTTTGATTGGGATTGCATTGAATGTGTAGATAGCTTTGGGTAGTATTGACATTTTGACAATATTTATTTTTCCAATCCATGAGCAGGGAATGTCTTTCCATTTCTTTAAATCTTCTTCAATTACCTTCATAAGCTTTCTATAATTTTCAGCATACAGATCCTTTACATCTTTGGTTAGATTTATTCCTAGGTATTTTATGCTTTTTGGTGCAATTGTGAATGGGATCAGTTTCTTTATTTGTCTTTCTGTTGCTTCATTGTTAGTGTATAAGAATGCAACTGATTTCTGTACATTGATTTTGTATCCTGCAACTTTGCTGAATTCATGTATCAGTTCTAGCAGACTTTTGGTGGAGTCTATCGGATTTTCCATGTATAATATCATGTCATCTGCAAAAAGCGAAAGCTTGACTTCATCTTTGCCAATTTTGATGCCTTTGATTTCCTTTTGTTGTCTGATTGCTGATGCTAGAACTTCCAGCACTATGTTAAATAACAACGGTGAGAGTGGGCATCCCTGTCGTGTTCCTGATCTCAGGGAAAAAGCTCTCAGTTTTTCCCCGTTGAGGATGATGTTAGCTGTGGGCTTTTCATAAATGGCTTTTATGATCTTTAAGTATGTTCCTTCTATCCCGACTTTCTCAAGGGTTTTTATTAAGAAAGGGTGCTGGATTTTATCAAAGGCCTTTTCTGCATCGATTGACAGGATCATATGGTTCTTCTCTTTTTTTTTTGTTAATGTGATGTATCACGTTGATTGATTTGCGAATGTTGAACCAGCCCTGCATCCCAGGAATGAATCCCACTTGATCATGGTGAATAATTCTTTTTATATGCTGTTGAATTCGATTTGCTAGTATCTTATTGAGAATTTTGGCATCCATATTCATCAGGGATATTGGCCTGTAGTTCTCTTTTTTTACTGGGTCTCTGTCTGGTTTAGGAATCAAAGTAATACTGGCTTCATAGAATGAGTCTGGAAGTTTTCCTTCCCTTTCTATTTCTTGGAATAGCTTGAGAAGGATAGGTATTATCTCTGCTTTAAACGTCTGGTAGAACTCCCCTGGGAAGCCATCTGGTCCTGGACTCTTATTTGTTGGGAGATTTTTGATAACCGATTCAATTTCTTCGCTGGTTATGGGTCTGTTCAAGCTTTCTATTTCCTCCTGATTGAGTTTTGGAAGAGTGTGGGTGTTCAGGAATTTGTCCATTTCTTCCAGGTTGTCCAATTTGTTGGCATATAATTTTTCATAGTATTCCCTGATAATTGTTTGTATCTCTGAGGGATTGGTTGTAATAATTCCATTTTCATTCATGATTTTATCTATTTGGGTCATCTCCCTTTTCTTTTTGAGAAGCCTGGCTAGAGGTTTGTCAATTTTGTTTATTTTTTCAAAAAACCAACTCTTGGTTTCGTGGATCTGCTCTACAGTTTTTTTAGATTCTATATTGTTTATTTCTGCTCTGATCTTTATTATTTCTCTTCTTCTGCTGGGTTTAGGCTGCCTTTGCTGTTCTGCTTCTATTTCCTTTAGGTGTGCTGTTAGATTTTGTATTTGGGATTTTTCTTGTTTCTTGAGATAGGCCTGGATTGCGATGTATTTTCCTCTCAGGACTGCCTTCGCTGCGTCCCAAAGCGTTTGGATTGTTGTATTTTCATTTTCGTTTGTTTCCATATATTTTTTGATTTCTTCTCTAATTGCCTGGTTGACCCACTCATTCGTGAGTAGGGTGTTCTTTAACCTCCATGCTTTTGGAGGTTTTCCAGACTTTTTCCTGTGGTTGACTTCAAGCTTCATAGCATTGTGGTCTGAAAGTATGCATGGTATAATTTCAATTCTTGTAAACTTATGAAGGGCTGTTTTGTGACCCAGTATATGATCTATCTTGGAGAATGTTCCATGTGCACTCGAGAAGAAAGTATATTCTGTTGCTTTGGGATGCAGAGTTCTAAATATATCTGTCAAGTCCATCTGATCCAGTGTCTCATTCAGGGCCCTTGTTTCTTTATTGACCGTGTGTCTAGATGATCTATCCATTTCTGTAAGTGGGGTGTTAAAGTCCCCAGCAATTACCACATTCTTATCAATAAGGTTGCTTATGTTTATGAGTAATTGTTTTATATATTTGGGGGCTCCGGTATTCGGCGCATAGACATTTATAATTGTTAGCTCTTCCTGATGGATAGACCCTGTAACTATTATATAATGTCCTTCTTCATCTCTTGTTACAGCCTTTAATTTAAAGTCTAGTTTGTCTGATATAAGTATGGCTACTCCAGCTTTCTTCTGGCTTCCAGTAGCATGATAAATAGTTCTCCATCCCCTCACTCTCAATCTAAAGGTGTCCTCAGGTCTAAAATGAGTCTCTTGTAGACAGCAAATAGATGGGTCTTGTTTTTTTATCCATTCTGATACCCTATGTCTTTTGGTTGGCGCATTTAATCCATTTACATTCAGTGTTATTATAGAAAGATACGGGTTTAGAGTCATTGTGATGTCTGTATGTTTTATGCTTGTAGTGATGTCTCTGGTACTTTGTCTCACAGGGTCCCCCTTAGGATCTCTTGTAGGGCTGGTTTAGTGGTGACAAATTCCTTCAGTTTTTGTTTGTTTGGGAAGACCTTTATCTCTCCTTCTATTCTAAATGACAGACTTGCTGGATAAAGGATTCTTGGCTGCATATTTTTGCTGTCTAGCACCCTGAAAATCTCGTGCCAATTCTTTCTGGCCTGCCAAGTTTCAAAAGAGAGATCAGTCACGAGTCTTATAGGTCTCCCTTTATATGTGAGGGCACGTTTACCCCTTGCTGCTTTCAGAATTTTCTCTTTATCCTTGTATTTTGCCAGTTTCACTATGATATGTCGTGCAGAAGATCGATTCAAGTTACGTCTGAAGGGAGTTCTCTGTGCCTCTTGGATTTCAATGCCTTTTTCCTTCCCCAGTTCAGGGAAGTTCTCAGCTATGATTTCTTCAAGTACCCCTTCAGCACCTTTCCCTCTCTCTTCCTCCTCTGGGATACCAATTATGCGTAAATTATTTCTTTTTAGTGTATCACTTAGTTCTCTAATTTTCCCCTCATACTCCTGGATTTTTTTATCTCTCTTTTTCTCAGCTTCCTCTTTTTCCATAACTTTATCTTCTAGTTCACCTATTCTCTCCTCTGCCTCTTCCATCCGAGCTGTGGCGGTTTGCATTTTGTTTTCCATTTCCTTTAAAGCGTTTTTCAGCTCCTCGTGCCTGTTCATTAGTCCCCTGATGTCTGTAGCAAGAGATTCTCTGCTGTCCTGTATGCTGTTTTCCAGCCCAGCGATTAATTTTATGACTATTATTCTAAATTCACTTTCTGTTATATTATTTAAATCCTTTTTGATCAGTTCATTAGCTGTTGTTATTTCCTGGAGATTCTTCTGGGGGGAATTCTTCCGCTTGGTCATTTTGGATAGTCCCTGGTGTGGTGAGGGCCTGCAGGGCACTTCCCCTGTGCTGTGGTGTATAACTGGAGTTGGTGGGCGGGGCCGCAGTCCGACCTGATGTCTGCCCCCAGCCCACCGCTGGGGCCACAGTCAGACTGGTGTGTGCCTTCTCTTCCCCTCTCCTAGGGGCGGGATTCACTGTGGGGTGGCGTGGCCCGTCTGGGCTACTTGCACACTGCCAGGCTTGTGATGCTGGGGATCTGGCGTATTAGCTGGGGTGGGAAGGCAAGGTGCACGGCGGCAGGGGGGGCAGGCTTAGCTCGCTTCTCCTTAGGTGATCCACTTCAGGAGGGGCCCTGTGCAGCCGGAGGGAGTCAGATCGCTGCCGGAGGTTTGGCTCCGCAGAAGCACAGAGTTGGGTGTTCGCGCGGAGCGAGCAATTTCCCTGGCCGGAGCCGGTTCCCTTTGGGATTTTGGCTGGGGGATGGGCGGGGGAGATGGCGCTGGAGAGCGCCTTTGTTCCCCGCCAAACTGAGCTCTGTCGTCCGGGGGCTCCGCAGCTCACCCTCCCTTTGTCCTCCAGCCTTCCCGCTTTCTGAGCAGAGCTGTTAACTTATGACCTCCCAGACGCTAAGTCGCGCTTGCTGTCGGAACACAGTCCGTCAGGCCCCTCCGCTTTTGCAAGCCGGACTCGGGGGCTCTGCTTGGCCGGCGAGCCGCCCCTCCGCCCCGGCTCCCTCCCGCCAGTCCGTGGAGCGCGCACCGCCTCGCCGCCCTTCCTACCCTCTTCCGTGGGCCTCTCGTCTGCACTTGGGTCCGGTGACTCTGTTCTGCTAATCCTCTGGCGGTTTTCTGGGTTATTTAGGCAGGTGTAGGTGGAATCTAAGTGATCAGCAGGACGCGCGGTGAGCCCAGCGTCCTCCTACGCCGCCATCTTCCTAGTATCTGATAGACATTGTTCAAGCATCCAATTCTTGATTTCAGCTCAGGTCATGATCTCTCAGTTCATGAGATCTAGCCCATGTCAGCTCTGTGCAGCATAGAGCCTGCTTGGGATTCTTTCTCCCCCATTCTCTCTACCCCTTCCCTGCTCACTCACTCACTCTTTCTCTCCCTCTCTCAAAATAAATAAAACTTTTTTTAAAAAATAGAAGTTTTATTGAGGTATATTTACATACTCTAAAATGCACCCATCATAAATTTACAATTCAATGATTCTAGTAAATGTAAAGTTGGCGCAATAATCACTACAATTCAGTTTCAGAATATTTACATAACTTCAAAAAGTTCCTTTGTGCCTATTTGCAGTTTCTGTTTCATCCCAGTACTAGGCAACTACTGATTTGCTTTCTGTTTCTATAAATTTCCTGTTCTGTAATTTCATATAAACAGACATACAATATGTAGTCTTTATGTGTGGCTTCTTTTTTTTAAACTTTTTTAAATTAATTTTTTAATGTTTGTTTGTTTTGAGGGACAGCATGAGCAGGGGAGGGGCAGAGAAAGAGGGAGAGAGAGAATCCCAAGCAGGCTCCCCACTGTCATTGCAGAGCCTGATGTGGGGCTCGAATGCATGAACCATGAGATCATGACCTGAGCCAAAACCCAAAATTCGGACACTTAACTAACTGAGCCACCCAGGCACCCCTGTGTGTGGGTTGTTTCACATAGCACCTTTTGGCGGTAAATTTATTCTGTAGCATTTTCTAAGAGTTTCTTCCTTTTTTGTTTGCGTAGAGTGACACACAATGTTACATTAGTTTCAGGTGTACAACTTAGTGATTTGACAATTTTATGCATTACATTCTGTTCACAAGTGTAGCTACCATCTGTCACATTACATCACTTTAACATATCATTCACTGTATTCCTTATCTTGTGCCTTTTATTCACATGACTTATTCATTCCAAGCCTGGAAGCCTGTATCTCCCTCTTCCCACTTCTCTTCACCAATATACTACACACACACACACACACACACACACACAGGAATATTATGCATCCATGAAAAAGAATAACATTGTGCCATCTGAGTCAAAATGGGTGGATATCGAGGGTACTATGTTAAGTGAAATAAGTAAGATATCTATAAACTGCATTCCCTTGGGGTAAGTGGCTGGCTCAGTCAGTAAAGCGTGTGACTTTTGATCTTGGAGTTCTGAGTTCGAGCCCCACACTGGGTATAGAGATTACGTAAAAAAAAAAACTGCATTCCCTCAATTTGACAGGTGATGTGATGAATGTACATATCCTTTGGAGCCTACCAAAATAAGTTTAAATTCTGTCCATTGCTTGAAACTCACAGCTCACAATTTCATCAACTCTAAAATGAACATTATACTAACTTCATGGGGAAGTTATGAGAAGTAAATAAGATATGGAGTGATTTGCAAGTATTTCTAAAAAGCCTCAGAAACTTTTATTCAAATTAAATCTTGGGAAGCCCATCACATACAACAGATAAATGCACAGCTAATAAAGACGCCACCAGGATAGAGAAGGAATTCAAGAAATTTGGAAACGATTGTGATTATGTATACAAAGATTTTAGTGCTTGCCATAAAAGAGCAGAAAATAAATGGCAGCAATTAATATTACATAACCACTGTTCTTTAAATCAGCACTTGAAAAGAAACTTTAGTCATGGACCACTGGGAATAAGGTTGGAAGCAAAAGATATTTTGGCCCACTTATTTCACTTTAACAAGTTTGTTACAGGGAATGTTGCTTTTGAACTTTACAATTCCAAATCAAATTACAATTTAAATGCACTATAGCAGTTGGTCACTTAACAGACTTTGTTCCTAAATTTAGCATCTACACAAATAATTATTTCTAGCATAGTTTCTGTGTTGAAGAAACCATGAGGCATAAGAGAGCACACTGAACCTCACGGTAAGAGACCTAATTTCTAATTTGAATTCTAATACAAACTACATAAAAAAATTTATAACCTTTAAGTTTACTGATTTTCTTCTAGCATGGAGGTCAGCACACCTTTTCTGCAAAAGGCTAGACACTAAATATTTTATGCTTTCTGAGCCACAGATCTCTATTTTAATGACTCAATTCAGCTGCTAAGGCCCAGAATCATTGATAGTCAATACATTAACAAATGGTTACAGCTGAGTCTCAATGAAATTTTATTTACAAAAACAGATGGGGGACAGGATCTGGCCCCCTGGCCATAGATTTTCAAACTCTGCCAAAAAAAATACCAGAGTTGGACCAAACTATTAATTTCCAACCTAGCTATGCATCGTGATAATTTGGAGTAGCTTTCATAAAATACAGATTTCTGGCCCCAATCACAACTCACTGAATCAAAATACCAAGAGTAACATTCAACAATCTCTAAAACCCAGGCTCCCTAAGTAATTTAAATGCAGGTTCACATACAATATTTATCAATTCCTGAACTACATGATTTCTAAGGCCTCTTCCAACCCTAATGTTCTTTGATGCATAGGTATCTTCCACAGTCATTTTGATCAATATTTAACATACTTATAAATACATGATATATTGAAATAATTTCATATCTTTTGGTGAAAGAAACTGGGAAAAACTTATGTAGAATATATGAATAGATTAATTTACATAACAAAATGTGTATAAAACATGGACATGCTATAAATATTACTACTCTTAAAAAAAAAACCCAGAAGTCCTTGGACTTCACATTCTGACACATTTCTCTTAGAACAATGATTCTCTAACTATTTGGTCTTTAGGAAGCCTTAACACTCACTGTTTATTTGTTGAGAACCTTAAAGAGATTTTCCTAATAAGGATGTAGGCAAAGTTTGAGCATATCTCTTTATATTTTTTATATTTCAAATTAAAACTGACAAAAATTGTAAATTAGCTATTATTGTAATAATACGAAACCTTTAGGAATGTCTGGGTGGCTCAGTCGGTTAAGCATCCAACTTCAGCTCAGGTTATTATCTTGCGGTTGGTGGGTTCAAGCCCTGTGTTGGGCTCTGTGCTGACAGCTCAGAGCCTGGAGCCTGCTTCAGATTCTGGGTCTCCCTCTCTGTTTGTTCCTCCCCTGCTCACATTCTGTATGTCTCTCAAAAACAAATAAAATATTTAAAAAATAATAATAAAACTTTACATGTTAATATATTTTTTAAAAGCTATACTTTAAAAAATCTTGACAAAAGTAGCATCGTTTTGCAGTTTTTCATCTTTCTAAGATCTGGTTGAACAGGGGGCACCTGGGTGGCTCAGTGGGTTAAGTGACTTCAGCTCAAGTCATGATCTCACAGTTCATGAGTTGGGCTCTATGCTGACAGCTCAGAGCCTGGAGCCTGCTTCAGATTCTGTCTCCCTCTCTCTCACCCCCTCCCTCATTCACGCTCTGTTTCTCTCAAAAATAAACATTAAAAAAATTTTTTTAAAGATCTGGTTTAATAGAAGAGAGTTAAGTTTTCCGATCTGCCTCTGCATTCAGTCTGTTGCTATACATCGTATTGGTTGAAGTATATGATGAAAATTGAGCCAAACATCGATATGTAATTGTAAACTAGATATTTTAAAACCATTTTCAGATACATGTAGATATTCTCATTTGATACTACACCAAAATTGAACAACTATCATTTCAAGGTTAATTGAAACGTGGAAAGTAAAATTTTAACAATATATTTTTTGGTTGGCTACATTCAAATTCATTGGTTTATCTTGCCCTCTGAATGCACCTTTTACTCCATGCTCAATTTTGTAACATCAAACATTGGTCATCTGAAAACTACTGGTCAGATTTTCCAAATGCTAACACCTTTCATTATATAATATCCCCAAATAGTATGTATTAATATGACCACCAATCTCATAAGAAAAGCTATCAATTATTGGGTAACAGTCACAAATTTTCCAAGATATTAATTTTTACCCCAAATCACAAAATTTAACATTGGTAACTCTCTGTTGTCTTCTATGAAGTGGCAAGCTGGCTTGATTAATTAAAAAAAAAATCTTTAAACACCTAAATGTGATTAATCATATTTTGTAGGTCTGTCAGGTACAAATGGTGTTCCATGGAAAATTGGTCACTTCACCTAATATTTTAAACAACGACACAAATGGATTTCAAAAAAATCACACTTGGAAAATTAAAAAAATACTTTAATTACCCAAAACTGGGATTAGATTGCAAGACTTGAAGGATAAACATGCTGGCACAATCATCAAAATGGGCCTGCTGACCAGAAACTGAAATTAATTCAGGACAAACTGATAAAAAGAAACAAAAGTCTATTTTTTTTTTTAATTTACAGTCATCTAAGCTATTTGGGAGAGAAAACAGCCACAACTACTATTAACACAAAAGATTATGCGATCTTCATGTAACTCATTAATAGGGTATATTTCAGCAAATAATGGGTGGAAATTCAAGGAATCGAACAAAATTTCTGTCAGATCTATAGCAAAGCAACAGTGGTGTAGCCCTAAATACTTGTTATCAGCCTACACAAATATCAAAGTCTTTCTTTTAGGAATGAATTATTCTATTTTCAATCAAAATTGAAAAATGGACACTAAGAATTTGTTGTGGTCAGGGGGGCCTGGGTGGCTCAGTTGGTTGGACATCCGACTTCAACACAGGTCCTGATCTCGCAGCTTGGGAGTTGCAGTTCCAGAGTTGGAGCCACACATCTGGCTGTCCGCTGTCAGCACAGAACCTGCTTTGCATCCTCTGTCTCCCTCTCTCTCTGCCCCTCCCCTGCTCAGGCTCTCTCTCTCAAAAATAAATAAAAATTTTTAAAAAATGTATATACAAAAAAAGAATTTATTGTGACCAAGACATTGTATTAAGCACTACTTAAAAATGAAGGTATAAAAATACGGCTTCAGACATAATAAACGACATGCCTTTCCCATTACTCAAAAGGCTGTTCCTCTCTCTCTGCCCCTCCCCCACTCATGCTCTGTCTCTCAAAAATGAATAAACGTTAAAAAAAACTTTAAAGGCTGCTCCATTCTTTCTTGCCTTTATTCTCAATATTCTGCCTACAATGTTCTCTCCCCAAATGTCTATGTCAAACAAGAAAATACCCTGCTATTAAAGGAAAATCTTACACTTGCAACTAATGCACATACCCCATAGTAACACTTTCAACTTTCTCTCTCCAGAAATAAGCATTACCCAGTGTTTTCACTGTGTGTCATATACATTTGTGGGAGGCAGCCTCTAAGATGGTCCCAATGAGTCCTACTTCCTGGTATTCACGCCCAACGGTAATCGTTCCCCATCATTATGAAATAGAGACATGCTTCTAACAAATAGAATATGGCCAAAGTGATGAGAAGTCACCTCTGAGGTCAGGTTACAAAATGATTGTGGCTTCGATCCTGAGCCCTCACTCTCATTCTTTGCTTACCTTCCCTTGAGAATCCAGCTGCCATAATATTAGCACCTCGAAGGAAGGGCCCCCCTATCATGGTAAGGAATAGAGTCCCCAAGACATGAAGAGCCTGTGAGAAAATAACATTTGGCAACCCCCACATGAGCCAGCTTAGAAGTGCATCTCTTAGCCCCAGTAGAGTCTTGAGATGAGTGCAATCCCTGCTGACAGCTTGACTACAACCTCAAGAAAAACCTTGAAATAGAGGCAACAACTGAGTTGCACGTGGATTCCTGAACCACAGAAACTGTAGGATAATAAATATTTGCTATTTTGGGTACTGAAGCTTCAGTGCAATTTGGTACACAGGAATATATAGCTAATACATCCACTATGTTTTCTAATTTTTACTATATTTGTATGTATACATTAACAATAAATAGTTTTATTTATGGGTTTTAAAACATATTGTACAAACTCATTTCCACCTTTTTAATTTCACAGTATTTTTGAGCTTTGTCCATGCTCTTATATGAATAGGTATACATTACTCATTTTAACTGCTGCCTGGTATTCTGTATCATAATGAAATCATTTATTTTTTCAACCACTCATTGGGGTAAAGATGGATTGTTTATACACCATCACCATAATAAACATTATGGCAAGGAGCCATGAGTACACATGAATCCCTCTGCACGCGCTTAAAAATTTCTTCTTGAAACAGTATTGCTGTGTTATAGGATATATGCATTCCAACTTTATGGCTACTACCCAACTGTTCTCACAAGTAATTTTATCAACACAATTTTCACCACAGATGTGAAAAACTTCCTTTCCCCACATCTCTACAAATATTATCAGAAGGATCAGTGCTCCAGAAACAGATGGGCAGTCAAATGATGATAAATAAAGGATGATTCAATAAAAGAATTAACGTTAAGTGGTGTGGGCAGGTTGTAGGGAAAAGACGTGGGATTGTGTAGCATCCTAGATCTGTGACCATTACTGGCTCATAAGTGATGAGGAGTGGGAGTGCATACTAGAGTAAGGAAGGAAGTCTCATAAGTCCCCTTCAGAGAGGGTAGGAACTTCAGACAAAGGACATAGCTCAACCACTGACCAATCCGGCAAGGAGTGAGTCTGGGAAATCAATGTCTATATGCCACTCTCTTATACTGCTCTGATCTCTTCTCAATGCTCCTTACTGATGCACATTAAAAAGCATTGAGAAGGACACCCACCAATGTACTCCATACATGTCGCCACCTGGAGCAAGACTGAAAGTGTATCTCGAGGGAAAAACAGAAATATGATGAAATTCCATTCCTTACCTCACAGCGTTATCTATTCTTGTCCTTCATAGAGATGAAAAATATAGATCTCTAAACACAGGGAACACAGCAAGTCCATCATATAAATTAAGAAGCATGGTGTGCTATTAATGTTATATTCTGACTTAGAACCAAAAACTGTACCTACCATCTATGTAAGATATTGAAGGTGATTTGTGTACCTGTGATGTCACAAAATACCAATGATTATACAGGTAACACTTCTCAACAATGAAATTTTCCTTCCATTCCATGAATATGTGAATAATTCAATTGCAACACATATTTTGAGACTGGGTCTTAGATTCACTTCTAGTACCATTTATTGTCTCCCTCAAGGGGCACCACAAAACAGACGGCACCCAAAAATTAGAATGAAGGAAATTATTTACAAATAATAGGCATAGAGCAGTGTAAAAAAAGGGATAGTGCAGTATCCCAGGACTGTTACAACTTCTGCATCCCAAATGGATAAGGATAGAGAGAGTAGTAATAGGAAAGCATTAAAAGATAGAAAGTTGTCTTGGAAATATTTTTGGACTTTTATTCAAGGGATGAGATGATCCAGAGACCAGTCCACAGGAAGGCAACCAGAATAATTTCCCTGAAATCACTCTCTCCTTACACTCTGATATACTCCTTAATCCAACCAGATGATGGAGGAAAAGGAAACTCAAGTGATGTGCTCCTTACAGGTCAGTTTCCTGAACAAAGAAACAAGAGTGTATTAAGAGGGGACAGACTGAAACTACTGGGCTCATCAGGTTTTTTAAGATTTGACAATCAAAAAAGTTTGACATCATATTTTTGCTTTAATTAATAACCTTATTGTGCAGTAAATCATACAGAAGATTATCACACGTTTTATAAGCATTCTAGTTTGCTCATCCAGTATTTTTTCTATTTCCTTCATTCACTTTCACAATGTTTTCTTTTTTCTTATTAATATCACACTTTCACAACTCAGATGATGTATAACTTTTTAAGTCTTCCTGATTTCTTATGTACCCCAGAAGTAACTCCCTACATGATTTATAGTTTACTGTGACATGTCAACAAAAACAATAACTAAGAACCAGTATGATTTGATTGAACATATTGGCTGGAATCTCTGTCTACTGAAACTCTGACTTATACAGTACCTATAACTTAATAGGTAGTCAATAAATGTTTCAATAAATGAATAGTACTCAAATACTATCAGGGTATTTATATTTCTGGTTCCCTAGAGCTCAGAACTGAGGTTAGATTTAGAGAGAAAGATTTTGTGGGCACCTGGGTGGCTCAGTTGGTTAAGCATCCAATTTTAGCTCAGGTCATCATCTCACAGTTCATGAGTTCAAGGCCCGCATAGGGCTCTCTGTTGTCAGCACAGAGCCTGCTTTGGATCCTTGTCCCCCTCTCTCTTTGCCCCTCCCCTGCTCATGCTCTCTTGCTCATTCTCTTTCTCTCTCTCAAAAATAAACATTTTAAAAATAACAGATTTTGGAGTCCAGCTGTGTTTCAGTATAGTTAAATTTGTGAAGATTAAACCAAGTAAAGAGAGTTAAGGTCAAAAATTGGGAAATACCCATACCACACTGGTAATAAGAAAAGGAATGAATAAAAGGAAAAGATGAGAGGATAAGAAGAAAAGCAGAGGGTACAATCATGGAAGCCCTATGACAAAGGAATAGTAGAAGAAGGAAAAGAAGAAGAAAGAGGAAGGGGGTGGTAAAAATCAGAAGGAGGAAGTTGACAAGGTAAAATACTACAGTATCCATGAGTCATTCAGATGACTTGATTTTAGATACACACACACACATATATATATGTATATGTATATGTATATATATATGTGTGTATATATATATATATATATATATATATATATATATATATATAGTTAAAGCGAATGCAAGTGGGGGGAGAGGAGAAGAAGGAGCCTTAAGCCCTAATGTTGGGGTTGATCCCACAACCCTGGGATCATGACCTGAGCCAAAATCAAGAGTCAGATGCTCAACCGACTGAACCACCCAGGCACCCCTAGATACATTTATTTCTTTATGACTTGTAAAACCTTATTATCACTGTAGAGGGATGTAATGATATCCCCTATCATAATTGTGAACTTCTTTTGTAAGTTGTGGTTCTCTAAATTTTTGCTTTATATATTTTAAGTGGACATAATCAGGTATTATAGGATACTCTATTGTAACTTTATAAGTGAAAACAAGAATGTATCTAAACATAATTTTTATCCCTTTATACACTTATAATATTAAAATATAATGATATAAACTATCTGATTAATATTTATATGTTTTAAACTACTCCATCCTTGTACATCAATCTCTTTGTATACTTACATTTTATGAGTGTATCTGTTATAAACTGCATACTGTTGATCTTTTTTTCTTCAATACCACATGAGCTTTATTCACAGAATCTGTGCAAGAGATTTCTGAATCTGTTCCAATGAGGGAAGAAACCCTTCTCTAAAACCAGTTACTAAAATGTAAATTAATATGATTGCCTACCGAACATATACACTGTTTACAAGAGAACATATACACTGTTTACAGGTAATTTTTAGCCTCTATTTTAGTTAGGGTGATCAACAGGGAGAAAAAAATCTTTCCCTAAGATACTCAGCTGCAAATGGCAGGCAGAGTTGGACTCCCCCTCAGTGATACTGCACCACTCTGGAAAATAGACCTTCAGGCTCATTCCTGGTGCCAAAGGCAGTAGCAATGATGAGGGAGCTTGGGGCAAGCTGAGGGCAAAATATAGGATGGCATGCTCACACCCCCATCCCGGGTGGAATATGTGTGATATTCCTCAGACACTCCTGGCTGGCTACCCAAGAACAAAAGAAAGGGGTATAAGTGCTTGCCATGGTAATGTGGGAAACTAAGGCAAATGAAAAATGAAATTCCCTTACTGCCTTTAGCCCACTGACAAGTCCTTGAGACCAGCAGAGTGATGTCACTCTAGGAGCTCCACTGCCTCAAGGATGACACTTTGCTGGGGTCAAAAGAGAACCTTGGCTTAACATTAATCCCAACCTCAAGGATCCTGTAGGTCTACTTCCTTTATCTCAACTGCCCTAAGATATATGCTGGCAATCATTCTGCAAGTGTATGACCCATCAATATACATCTTAAGGGTCTCATGACTGTGGTTTTATTAAACAGTGATAAATGGTGTTTCCCTAGCAACAGCTGCCCTTCAAGGTCCTGAAAACCTTGCTTCCAAAATTCCTTAGAGACATACTCTATCCCTGACCCCCTCCCAGCCTGAGGGTATATAATCAGTTACCCCTCACAACCCTAGTGCAGCTCTTCCTGCCCACGGGTCCTGCCTCCGTGCTTTAATAAAATCACCTTTTATTTTCACCTTTTTACACCAATGACGTCTTCAAGAATTCTTTCTTGGCCATCAGCTCTGGACCCCATGAGCCCCCCATCACTCCAAAACTTCATCAGCAAATCCTTCCTGTTGCCTTCTGATGGCCAAAGCAGTCAAAGATTTAAAAGTCTTTGGTTCATAGATGGCTAGACCTTCAGGTACTTTCCTGTTGACCTCCACCTGGCACTTAATTAAATTGACAATGAAAGCTGGGTGTACTGCAGGCTGTATTCCTGGGAAGCAGGCATAATTCTATTAATCCAGAGTGTCCTCATGCTCCTCTTCAGTCTTCGCACTTTTTTACATTTCACAAAAGTTCTGGTGACAGCTCCGACCACCAGTCTGTAGCGCTGATTCTTCCTTCCCTGGAAATGCCCTGCGAGTTGAAGCACCTCTTAGACTCTCCAGTACCTCTCAGGGAGGCAAAGCTGTGTGGTGACGAAGACCATAGTGCCTGCGGGCCAGCCTTGCTAACCATTTTGAATCCTTTCTAAGAAAGTTGGTCTTTTAATGGAAACAATGAGTCTACTTGTAAGTAATGTATATTTAATTTATATTTAACACCTATAGGATTTATTCACACCATTTATTTTGTCCCCAAATAATCTTTGATTCCTTTTTCCTTCCTTTGAAACTAATTTTTCAATCTTGCCACATTATTCTTTTCATTAATTTAAAATATATACATTCCATTTCTATTCTTTTAGTGCTTTCTCTGGAAATTTGTGCATGCATATTTAAGTTAATTCTAAAGTGGACCAATACATTTTCTCTCTTCCTAGATCATATACGTATTGTGGAACACATTAATTCTTTTACCATCCATTCAGTTTTAGATCCTCCTTCAGCTGTGAATAACATTTTCATTGAATGCATTATCCTACGTTGCGCTTTAGGGTTTTTTTTTTTTGGCAAAAGTATAATATTCTGCTGGCCTTTGACTTCCATCACTGCTGTTGACAAGTCAACTGTAAATTCACTGGTTGCTCATCTCTTAAGTATATTTTCTCTTCGAAGATATCCTACATGACCTCACTTTTAAATATCAATAATTTTATTAACATGGGCCTACTGTACAATTTCCTTTTATTTCTCTTACTTGGAATATTTAAGGTTTCTTAAATCTTTTGGACAATGTCCTTCGTTGTTTTGTTTTTTTTAATGTAATCCCTATGCCCAACATGGACTCACCCTTACAACACCAAGATCAAGAGTTGCACACTCTACAGTCTAAGCCAGCCAGGTGTCCTCCTTTAATTATTTTTAAAGTATCTCTGCTAGTATGTCCTTTTATTCTGCTTCTGCTCTATCTCTTCCTATTCTGTTAGTCTGATTAAAGGATAACACCCCTATTCCAAACATGGAATGAACAGCATTATTCCTGTTACCTCTTAATGAATTACCCTTAAAATGTAAAACAAAAACAAAAACAGAAACAAGAAAACACTTATTATGAAAGAATAAAACAGAAAAAAACCCAATTATGTTGACATGTGATTATCCACCTTCATTTAGTTCTGATGAAAGGAAACGAATCCTGGTACAAAAAGAAACAAACACAAAAATGTCCAAAGCTTCATTCAACCCTAATACATTATGCAGAATGCCAATAGTGGAGAAGATAGGTGATCATTTTTGTGGCTGCTCGGGTTAAGAGTGTGGTTAGAGGAGTGCCTGGGTGGCTCAGTTGGTTAAGTGGCTGATTCTTGATTTTGGCTCAAGTCATGATCTCCCAGTTTGTGAGTTCAAGTCCTGCTTCAGGATCTGTACTGACAGTGCAGATCCTGTTTGGGATTCTCTCTCTCTCTCTCTCTCTCTCTCTCTCTCTCTCTCTCTAAATGCCCCTACCTGGCTCATATTCTCTCTACCTCTCTAAAAAATAAATGAATATATTTTTTTTAAAAAGAGCATGGTTAGAAACAGAGTCATACATTGTCTACTCAAAGGAGGAACAGCATTACAACATCATAAAGGCCATATATGATAATCCCATAACAAAGATTATATTCAATGATGAAAAACTGAAAACTTTTCATCTAAGAAAGACAAGTATGGCCACTCTAGCAACTTGTGAAACTACCTAACCTATTCAGAACAATCAGGGAAGAAAAACAAACAAATATAAGTCATCCATAAAGAATTAAAATTTTCTGTCTCTAGGTAACACCATCCAGTATATAGAAAACATTAAAGATTCAACAACAACAGCAAAAAACTGTTAGAATAAACAAGTACAATAAATTTCCTTTCAACACAATAAACATTGAGAAAAAAAGTTGCACGTCTATACACTACCAAAATCCACGTGAGAGGAAATTAAGAAAACAATCTGATTTACAATAAAAAAACAAAAAAGCATTTATACACCAAAGAGAAAAAAAATCCTACAAATAAATGTAATCAAATGGGTGAAAGATCTGTAGACCGAAAGCTATGAAACACTGATAAAAGAAACTGAATGGACAAAAAAATTAATTAAAGAAAGAAAGAAAGAAAGAAAGAAAGAAAGAAAGAAAGAAAGAAATGTTCATGAATTAGAATACTTAATAAAAAAGTGTCCATATTTCCCAAAGCGATGCATATAGATTCAAGGCTATCTTCTCAAAATACTTATGGCAGTTTTTTATAAAAGTATCAAAAACAATCTCAAAATCCATATGGAACACAAACAAAAATAACCAAAATAATATTGAGATATAAGAACAAAGATAAAAGCTTCATACTTCCTGATTTCAAAATGTATTACACAGAGTAATCAAAACATTAAAAAAACTTATACAAAAGAAATATAAAGACCAATAGAACAGAATATAAAGCCCAGAAATAAAATCATGCACACACAAGTGATATTCCATAAAGGTGTCAAGAATACACAATGTGGAAAGTCTCCTCAATAAGTCATGTGGGAAAATTAGATATCGTCATGCAAATGAATGAAATTGGACCTTTATTGTATGTATACCATACACAAAAATTAACTCAAAATGAATTAAAACCTTAAATATAAAACCTTTTGAAATGGTATAACTCTTAGAAAAAACAGAGGTGAAAGCTTCATGACATTGGTTTTTAACCATCATTCCTTACAAAGGACACAAAAAACAAAAGCATCGAGAACAAAAATACACAAGTGGGACTGTATCAAGCAGAAAATTTTCTGCACCAGAAAGGGAATGGTGACAGAGTGAAAAGGAAATCTAAGGAATGAAAGAAAATATTTGTAAACTATATATATGAGAACAGTTAGTACCCAAAATATTCTAGGAACTCCTACATCTCAGTAGCAAAACACTGATAATCTGATTACAAAATGGGTGAATATTTTGGATAGACTTTTTTCAAAGAAAGACATTCAAATGGCCAATAGGCATATGAAAAGATGCTCAACATTTCCAGTCACCACCAAAATGCAAATGAAAACTACATTGAGCTATCCCCTCACACATGATAAGATGGCTAATATTGAAAATAGAAGAGATAACAAATGCTAGTGGCAGTACAGTGAAAAAGGAAGCCTGGTACACTGTTCCTGTTGCTGTAGACTAGTACAGACATGATGGAAAGCAGCATAGGTGTGCCACAAAAAATATTCTAATAAATACTATATGATCCAAAATTTCCACTTCAGGATATTTATCCAAAAGAATGGATATTAGGATCTCAAGAAGGTAGTTTTACTTCCAAATTCATTCCAGCATTTTTTTATAGAGGTTCCAACAACCTAAATTTCCACTGATAGGTGAATGAATAGGAAATGGTGGTAAACAAATAAAATGGGATATTATTTAGTTATGTAAAGGAAGGAAATCCTGTCATATATGATAACTTCTTAAGAACATAAGTGAAATAAGCCAGTCACAAAAGGAAAATCACTGCATGGTTCTAGTTCTATGAGGCATCTACAGTAATCAAACTTACAAAGGCAGAAGGTAGAATGGTGGTTGATAAGCACTGAGGAAAAGGGAAAATAAAGAGCTGCCATTAAATGAGTGTAAAATTTTAGTTACGAAAGATAAAAAAGTTCTTGAGAGATACTGTCCAATATTCTGCTTATAGTTAAAAATGCTGTACTGTCCACTGAATTTTTTAAAAGGGCCGATTCCATGTAATGTGTTTTTCAGTATGACAAAAAATTACTCAACAAAAATGGTACATGTAATAGATAAAGAACATGTATACAAGATGTTTCATAGAGTGCCAGTTATTCATTTCATCACGGTATTGTTATTACGGTAACTAAATGTCTTCACCACATTGTGCTGCATATAATACACTCAGAAAACACATACATATTGGATACATTTAAAGAGTGTAAACTTTTCGTTGCATCCAGGTATTCTTATTTCAATGGATGAAATAGGTACAAGTTTGTATATAATACTCTGAAAATACATATTTATAAAAGATGTTTCAGAGAATGCTACCCATTCCTTGCATCAAGACAGTGTGGTTTCAGTGAATAAATGTGTTTATCACACTATAGTATACGTAATATAGTTTATCACAAAATATGTATATAGCTTTTTCTCAGAATGCTACTTGGATTAGTAAATCAGAACAGTGATATTTCAATGAAAGACTGTGCTGACCACACTATGGTATATGGAATAAACTATGAAAAATAAACATGCATAAAATATGATATTTGTAACAAGTATACACAGAACCAATAAGAAAAGACAATGGATTAAAGACACCTGTTAAAAATCACAGTTTATCAGTTTAGATTGAAAAAAACCTAAAAACCACTTGTCTAATAGTTGTCTATAGTAGCAAATTTTGATATCTAGATGTCCCTCAATAAATGAGTGGATAAACACATTATCATATATACTATCAAATAAGGAATGAACTAGAACCCATGAGTAACAAGAAAAAAATGACCAGATAATTAAAGCATAATAAAGAATAACTGTAAGTGTGTGTATGCACATGATTATAAACATACAAATTCATGAAAAACCAGATGAAAGCTGAACTTCTATGAAGAGAAGAGGGAAATTAAATAGGTTGGGATTGGTCGGACTTCCCCTTTTTACTCTAATTTTTCTACACTCTAATTTTTATCAAGAAAATATACTGAGCCTGGGTGGCTCAGTTGGGTAAGCATCCAACTCTTGATTTAAGCTCATGTTACCATCTCATGGCTTCTGAGTTTGAGCCCCATATCAGGCTCTGCTCTGACAGTGCGGGGTCAGCTTGGGATTCGTTCTCTCTCTCTCTCTCTCTCTCTCTCTGTGCCACTCCCTTGCTTGCCCTCTCTCTCTCTCTCTCTCTCAAAATAAAGAAATAAATTTTAAAAAATGAAAGAAAATATACATACATGTTAACAAAAAAGAAAGCACTTCAAAAGGCAATATTACACTCTCCTCCTTTCAGGATTTCACAGAAGCTAGTTTTTTCTCTTCTCAAATTTAATTCGTCCAGACTAAATAATCCTTACCTTACAACTCTGCTTTCACACTTCAGCCTGCTGACCTTTCAGATTCTTTTATTCATATGATAGCTTCTGTTTCCCAAGATGATTATGAAGCATTAGAAAGTGCAGAAAAGAATACAACTGAAACGACAAATAACATGAATATCTCAGTAATTGTTCTAATTCTACTTTCAACCTATTTCTTCACTCCAAACTAGTCTTCTATGGCTTGAAGTGTGAGTAGAGATAAAATATATGCACAGTACTATGTGTTGATGTTTTATTTTAGAAAGGCGTAAGGAACAGTCTCTATTTTTTAATGTTTTTTTTTTGTTTTTACTTTTAAAAGAGAGAGAGAGAGAGAGACAGAGTGTGAGTGGGGGAGGGGCAGAGAAAGAGAGAGGGAGACACAGAATCTGAAGCAGGCTCCAGGCTCTGAGCTGTTAGCACAGAGTCCGACTTGGGGCCCAAACTCATGGACAGTGAGATCACGACTTGAGCTGAAGTCAGATGCTTAACCACTGAGCCACCCAGGTGCCCTTCAAGTTTTATTTTGAAGTGCCGTTTCACATACATATGTTTAATGGACATATAAAACATACAAAGAATATGTTAAGTAATATAGGAGCCTAGACAGAGTAGTCTTTCAAGTAAAAGGGCCACTTTGGGGTGGACATAATCACTTTACAGAGGCACAAGCAAATATTCCTTACTTTTTCCATTAGAAAAAGCCATTATACAAAAATAAGGATGTCACTGAAAATGTACTAGAAAGATATTAGGTAGGACAAACATACAAATACTAGAGTAACAATGAGGAACACAGCAATTACACATGGAAACTAGCAGAAAACCAGGGGTTAAATTACAAAAAGAATGAAATTATGTTCTAACATATCATATTGTCATTATTAAAAATGCTACGGGGCACCTGGGTGGCTCAGTCTGTTGAGCGTCCCACTTCGGCTCAGGTCATGATCTCACATTTCGTGAGTTCAAGCCGCACTTCGGGTTCTGTGCTGACAGCTCAGAGCCTGGAGCCTGCTTCAGATTCTGTGTCTCCCTCTCTCTCTGTCCCTCCCCTGCTTGTGCTCTGACTCTGTCTCTCTCTCTCAAAAATAAAGATAAAAAAAATTAAAAATGCCACAACACCTATTGGTTTTGTGATGTTTTCTATTTGTATTGTAGTTATTGAGTATTCACAAAATTGGACATGTTTTATATTGATTTGGGTATCTTTTACAATAAATGTCAGGGTCATATATACCATGAGTAAATGTTGATCATTAAAATACAAATTAGCTCCTTCTTAACAAAAATTGCAGAAGCTGAAAAAAAAAAACTCAGTAACTTCATCTGGGTATCTCTTATCTTTTTTGATGGGGTTTTGGAGTGATGTGGGTATGGAGCTGATGTCCAAGAAAGAATTCTTGACATGCCTTTGGTGCAAAAAGGTGATTTTATTAAGGCATGGGGACAGGACCCCTGGGCAGAAAGAGCTACACTGGGGTAGTAAAGACTGACTGGTTATATACTATGGAGTTGGGGGAGGTAAAGACAAGAGCAAGTTTCCAAAGCTTTTTCATATGCTAAAGAAGGAAGACTCACAGTTATTATCAAGCTAAGGTTGTTTTCCCTTTGGTAAGGCATTAACATTAGGGGGATAGGGGGTTCCTGGAGAAATGTTATACTCTGTATTTGCCTCAAGTATTTGTCAATGGGCTGCAGGTTACAAGGAATTTTAATTTTACCTGCCATTTCCTTCTTGCCTTTGTCCCCCCATCACTAAGGAGGACAAGGTGATGTTGGGGATCCAGGAAGCAAAGTCTATAGGTTTCTGGACATTAGGCTATTGATGAGATTGCCTTTTTCTTGTAATTGACTAAGATATTTGTAAACTGATGGAGACTCCTGTCCTGCAGGACTGTGATCTCTATCAGTTAACCATTTGTTTTCTTTCCTTTCCTTTATTCTTAGGCATCCAGGAGTGCCTGAGGAATATCACACAGATCCTATGGGGTGGGGGGAGGCAGTGTTTGTGGGGTGTCAGCTTGTCTTATGCTCCCTCATGACTTTTCAGTAGCATGTTTCTATGATAATATATTCTAATATTAGTCTCAGTCCTCAAATGAGTATGTGATTGTTAAATTCACTCTTTAAATAATTATATATACACACCTTATACCTCCACTTAAAGATATTATTTCTTCATGTACTAATACTAACTTTCACACATAGATGCATTGTTTTTTGGAATTGGAATTTTATTGATATTCTCAATAAACTGAAATAATAGATTTTTAGGAAAAACTCATTATTGGAATAGATTTTAGAATTCATTTAATTCAAAACTTCATTACAGACCACAAAGGATATTTTCAGTGGTACCCTTGAAAGATGACCTAAGAAAGTGCTTATTTGACAAAGTGACTTGTCCTACCTTTGAAGAAACTCTAATTGTTGCAAATTTATTGTTTCTATTAGAAAAAGAGCTTCTTCCCTCTTCTTCATACAATAGTTTTCTCAAAATGAGGTTACCACGTTCCAGAGTATGTATGACATGATTAATTGAAATAAACTACTAAAACATATATACCTTTTAAAAACACCAGAAAATGACAGATTACCACTGGGAATAGCAGATTAAGGACCTTGCAAAATCATCACCTGAATAAAATAAAAAATAACACTGACATAATTGTCATAGTAAATTTGTTGAGAACTATAGAAATAAAACAAAGCCTTGCAACAATTCGAGAGAATATATTAATGAAATAGCTGCATCTCAGTAATAATGGGAAAATTTTTGGCAATATAACTTGCTCTATTCTCATCTCCCATACCGCAAACGTGTGTTAAACTTGAAAATAAACAACCTTTCACTATGAAAACAAGTAGCTTGATAACTAATTGAACGGGAACTGAGATGGAGCTCTTTCAAAAGTGCATTACTAGAGAATGATCATTACTTAACCAACCTGGTGGTTTCCTAGAAGACCTGATTCCAAGGCCTCATTTTCTTTGACCTGAATCAAGTTTTGCCAGGTGAGAACAACTGTTACCTAGGATCATTTGTAAAATATAATGAGTAGCAATGTTTTGTTACCACAGCAGCCTCAGGCAGAGGATAAGAATTGTTGTAAACAGGCTAAACAAAAAGCTTAAAATGAAGCCCTGGGGAAAGAGATGTCCATAGGGGACTTATTGTTAGGAATATAAGACATTTGCCAGCAACAAAGCCAGCTGAATAGAATGAAATGGGAGAAAAATGCAGAAAAAAAAACACAATTAGGAAAATTCAGTAGCTAGTAAAAACAGAAAAAATAACAACGAATCCTGGAGAGAAAAAATAATTTTATTTCTAGAATTGCTGAATTATATTAAATGTCTGGTTTTGAACAATAAGACTAATATGCAAATGAACAAGATGGTACATAGTATAAAAAATTTTAAGAAAACTGTCCCTGAGGAAGACAATCCATTGGGATTACTAGACAAAAACTAAATCAGCTACTTTAAATTCAATCAAAGAACTATTGGGAAGCAAGATTAAAGAACTAATGAAAAGTATGAAAAGTTTGTCTTACCAAACAGAATATCAATAAAATGTACAAGTAGTTATTTTTAAAAGACTCAAAGAGAGGTGTCTGGGTGGCTCAGTCAGTTAAGTGCCTGCCTCTTGGGTTTGGCTCGGATCATGATCTCACGGTTCGTGAATTCAAGGCCCGCATCAGGCTCTGTGCTGACAGCATGGAGCCTGCCTGGGATTCTCTCCCTCCCTCCCTCTCTCTGCCTCTCCCTTGCTCTTTCCCTGTCTCTCAAAATAAATAAACAAGCTTAAAAAATAAAAGACTCAAAAAGAAATCCTGGAGTTGATATGAACAATAACAAATGAAAAATCACTAGAAGTGCTTGACAACAGAATTCAGCAGGCAAAAGAAAGAAAAGGTGAATTTGAGGGTAGGTCAGTAGAGTTCACTGCATCTTAACAGAAAGAGGGGGAAAAAACAATATTGATGAGCTTAAAAGATCTGTGACACAAACAAGCATTCTGAAATAGGCACAACTGGAGACACAGGATTAGAACAAGACAAGGGGGAAAAATGTATATTTGGAGAAATGATAGCCAAAATCCTTCCGAATGTGATTAAATACATGTATTTACTGATCTAAGCAGCTCAACAAAATACAAGTCGAATGAATTGAAACACATCCTCACAGTCACATATTAGAATCAAACTGATGAAGGATGAAGAATCTTGAAATCAGCATGAAAAGAGTGACTCATCATGTACAAAGGATACTCAATGAGATTAACAGCTGATTTTTCATCAGAACCCGTAAGGACCATAATGTAGGGATACAACAGTTTCAAAGTTTTAAAGAAAAGGACTTTAATTCCGGAATTCCATATGGAGTAAAACTATCCTTAAAAATGAAGGAAAAAAAAAGATATTTGTAGATGAAAGAATTTGTCACTAACAGACTTTGCCTAAATGAAATACTAAAAGGAGTCCATGAGGCTGAAGTAAGTAGACATTGGACAGTAACTTGAATATACATGAAAAATTAAGAGCACTGGGGCGCCTGGGTGGCTCAGTGGGTTAAGCATCCGACTTCAGCTCAGGTCATGGTCTCTTGGTCTGTGAGTTTGAGCCCCGCGTCGGGCTCTGTGCTGAAAGCTCAGAGCCTGGAGCCTGCTTCAGATTCTGTCTCCCTCTCTCTCTGCCCGTCCCCTGCTCACGCTCTGTCTCTCGAAAATAAATAAACGTTAAAAAATTGTTTTTTAATTAAGAGCACTAATAAAGGTAACTACAGGCATATATCTCTTAGATCTTTTGGTTTATATTCTAAAATCCTCAATGAAGCTAATATCACAATAAACTGAGTCAAATGAATTTTTTTTGTATTCCAGTGCATATAAAAGATATGTTAACACTAATACCATACCCTGTTAGGTGTGCAATAGTATTACATCATAAATGAACAAAGTATGATACACCCTTGAACAACACGGATTGGAAATGTCTATTCTGGCTTATCTGCAGAAGTTTTTCAATAAATACAGTAATGTCAATATTTACTCATCATCATTATTTTCATAATAACATTTTGTTTTTTGTAGCTTACTTTACAATAAGCATATGTTATACATATACAAAATATATGTTAACTGAGTGTTAATATTATTGGTAAGACCTCCAATAAAACTAGGTTATTAATTATGTATTTGAGGAGTCAAAAGTTATACATGGGTTTTTGAATGTGCAGGAGGTCTGTGACCCTAACCTCAGTGTTGAATAAATGTGTAGTGTACATACCTTGATTAAAAACTAATTTATTACAAAAAAACAGTACCAATAACAATTTATTACTAAAAACTGCTAACCATAATCTGAGCTTTCAGAAAGTTATCATAGATAACAGATCACCATAAATCTAATGATGAAAAAGCTTAAAATATTTCAAAAATTACCAAAATGTGACAAAGAAACACACAGTCAGCTAATGCTGTTGGAAAAATGATGCCAATAGACTTGTTCAACACAACTGCAACGTGGAATAAAACAATGCATGCCTGTATATAAGTAAAAACAATAGACACTATAAATGTAGTTTTTACCTTATACCTATTATCTTCCATCTAATTTGAAAGGCAACAGATTAAAGCAGCAATTATATCTGTGTTTATGAGCATACCACATATATAGTTTAGTCATTTATATGAAAATAACATCACAAAGTGAGGATAAATGGAAGGTCTATAAAAACTAAACATTTTATACAATTAATACTGCATCATTATCATTATCTGAACTAGACTGTTATAAATTATGGTGTTACTTGTGACCCCCAGGGACCACTAAGAAAGTAACTCAAAAACATAGTACAATAAATGAAAAAATATGTGATGGTTAACTTTACGTTGAATTTCAGTGGACCACAAAGTGCTCAGATTATTTGTTCAAACATTATCCTGGGGATTTCTGCTTAGGAGGGTATTTTTCAAAGAGATTAGCATTTAAATTAGACAACATAAAGCAGACTGGCCTACCTAATATGAGTTGGCATCATCCAACAGCTGAAAGTCTAAATAAAACTAAAGACTGACATACCCTTGAGTAAGACAGAGTTCTTCCTACATGATACCTTTTAGACTCCAAATGAAACATTAAATCTTCCAGGGTCTCAAGTTTGTTGACCTTTGCACTGGAAATTCACAATTGGCTCTTCAAGGTCTCTACAATGCCAATTCACCCTAAGATCTTAGGACTTGCCAGCTTCCATAACAGTATGAGTCAAATCATTATAATAAATCTCTGGATAACCTTAACTAATCTAAATTAAACTGCTATATTAGAAAATATCTATTTAAACCAAAGAAGCATTAAGGGAGAAACAGATGAATAAAAAATGAGATGACATATAGAAAAACAAAGAAATCAGCAGATATAATACCTATTTATAATCAGTAATTACATTAACTAAAATGAATTGAAAACTCCAACCAAAGGATGGAGATTGACAGAATAGATATAAAATATGATTCAACTATACTATCTTAAGAACAGACACAAAGTAGATTCAAAGACAAACAGGTTAAGTGTAAAACTACAGAAATAGATATACCATGCAAACAGCAACCAAAGGTTGGCTTGAGTGACTAATGTAAAACTGAACAGATTTGAATACCAAAACTGTTACTAGTGACAAAGAACATTTTGTAAGGATAAAGTGTCAAGCGGTGCCTGACTGGCTCAGTTAGTAGAGCATGCAACTCTTGAACTTAGGAACATGAGTTCAAGACCCAGGTTGGGCCTAGAGCTTACTTAAAAGAATAAATTAAATTAAATTAAATTAAATTAAATTAAAAGGTGTGGTTCTGTACATGTCAGATTTGGTGTAGAGAAAATAAATGTGCTAAAAAGAAGAATAAAAGTGTCAAAAATAAGGAATATATAAAAATTATAAGTCTAGGGGCGCCTGGGTGGCTCAGTCAGTTAAGCGTCCGACTTCAACTCAGGTCACGATCTCACGGTCCGTGAGTTTGAGCCCCGCGTCGGGCTCTGGGCTGATGGCTCAGAGCCTGGAGCCTGCTTCAGATTCTGTGTCTCCCTCTCTCTCTGCCCCTCCCCTGCTCATGCTCTGTCTCTCTCTGTCTCAAAAATAAATAAACGTTAAAAAAATTTTTTTTTTAAAAATTGTAAGTCTATACTCACCTAACAAGAAATTTACAAAATACATGATGCAAAAATTGATAGAATTTAAGAGGAAAATATACAAATGAACAGTACTAATTGGATAGGCTGGAGGCTTTTGGAGGTAGCTTGGGATTATGGAGATTTAATATATTCCTTACATATAACAGATATAAATCAACACAATAAAAACAAAGTTACTGTTTCACCAACAGGGATTTATTTTTAACACTTTTAAAAGTTTATTTATTTATAGTGAGTGGGGAGGGACAGAGAGAGGGAGGGCGAGAGAATCCCAAGGAGGCTAGACACAGGGCTTGATCTCAAGACCTTGAGATTGTGACTGAAACCAAGAGTTAGACGCATAACCGACAGAGCCACCCAGGTGCCCCTCCAACAGGGATTTAAAAAACTGTTTTCAGCTTTACTTCTACATACAGGTTTCTTTTTCTATGTTTTTTTAAAAATTATTTTCCTGACCCATTTCTCTTAACGTATATTGTAAATGTTTATGTTAATAAAAAAATGTACATTTACAAATTGTTCGATTTTTAAGAGACAAAAACAACAATAATTGGAGACTTCAATAATAACTAACACTGGATTCAACTAAGCAGAAGAAAATGAAAGAATGGAACAATACTTTAAATAAACTACAACTAACAGACATCTAACGAAGACTGGATGTCACAACAGAAATGTACAAATTATTTTATGACCTAGCAATTGTTTATTATGAAAACTATTCCATCCATTTTGATAAGAATGAAATAATCTATATTAAAAATGAAAATAAATGTCAAATAACCTAATCTTCCAAAATAAAACTAGGAAAATAAAAGCCTACTATAGTCAAAGCTAAAACAAAAAGGGAAATACTAGAAATGAGAGTGGAAATAAATAAAATAAAGTTGGTTCTTTGAAAAAAATAAAAATATTAGCAAACCTATGCCTAAACAAGAAAAAAAAGAATCAAATTCAATAATTCAGAAATGAAATACGGGGACTGCCTGGGTGTCACAGTTGGTTAAGCATCCAACTTCAGCTCAGGTCATGGTCTCATGGTTTGTGAGTTCGAGGCCCATTTCGGGTGAGCTCAAGCCCCACTTTGGGCTCTGCACTCGCTATCTCCCTCTATCTCTGCCCCTTGCTTACTTACACATGCTCTCTCTGTCTCAAAAGTGAATGAATGAATAAATGAAAAAACAAATGAAATATGGAACAATATTACTTATCATATAAAAGTAAAAATAATTTTTAAAAAGTACTATGAGCAATTTTACACCAACAAATTATATAACCTGAATAAACTGCCATATTCCCCAAAAGACAACATTGACTTACTTCATAGATCTAGAAGTAAAAGATTTAATTTGTAACCAAAAAGCTTCCTACAAAAGAAACTCTCAGACCAGATGACTAACCTGGCAAATACCAGGAATTATTTAGAGAATTATTCACAAAAATTCTTCACAAACTTTTCCAAAACGACAGAGAATACATTTCCCAAGTCACCTGTGAGGCCTGTATTAGCCTAATAAAACCAAGAGACAAAGAAATAACAACAAAGAAATTAGTAACCAAAATTCCTTCTGAAAAAAAGATAACAAAATACTCATCAATATATTAGCAAACCTAATGCCATAGCTTAGTAAAAGGATTATACTCCAAAACCAAATGGGATTAACCCAGGAGTAAAAGGTTGCATCAACATCCATACCCTATTAATGGAATAAAGGAAAAAATCCACATGATATTTCCATGGGTGGAAAAAAAGAGAACTACACAAAACCCAACACCACTTAATGATTAAAAGAGAAACTCAAAAAACTTAGGATAGAAGGAATTTTCTTAATCTGATATAGGGGATCTATTAAAAAAACAGAGCAAACAAGATTGAGGCTAAAAGCTTTCCCCATAATAATAGAAACAAGATCAGCATATCTACAATTGCTTCTTCTATCCAATGTTCTAGAAGAGGTCCTAATTACCAAGGCAATTAGGTAAGAAAAAAAGAAGTAAAATAAAAGGCATCCACATTGAAAAAGAAGAAATGAAACTATCTGTATTTGCAAATGAGATCATCTTTTATAGAGAAAATCCTAGGGAATTGAAAAGAAATCTAATAGTACCCATATTAAATAATTTCAGCAAAGGTGCAGGATGTAATAGCAATATAAAACAATTTCTTTTTTAATTTTTTTGATGTTTACTTATTTTTGAGAGAGAGAAAGAGAGCAAGTATGACCGGGGGAGGAGCAAAGAGAGAGGGGGACAGAGGATCCGAGGTGGGCTCTGCACTGACAGCAGACAGCCTGATGCGGGGCTCGATCTCATGAACCATGAGATCATGACCTGAGCTGAAGTTTGACACTTGACCGAACGAGCCACCCAGGTGTCCCAAACAATTTCATTTCTACACACTAGCAGTAAATAATATGAAAAGAAAACTAAGGAAACAATTCCACTTATAATAGTAACAAAAAGAATAAGACAGGAAAAATGAACAAAAGAAGAAGACTATGTTCACACAGAAAACTATAAAACATGGTAAAAAGAGATTAAAGAAGACCTAAACAAATAAAAGGTGCCCAGTGTTCAGGGATTGGAAGATTAATATTGATAAAATAGCAATACTCCAAAATTATATATATTTAAATAAATCCCTGCCAGCAGCTAAGGGGAAAAAGTAATAGGGAAGACTGGTAACAGGTAGAAAGTTTCACTTCAGGGATGATGAAAATGTTCTGGATTTAGAGAATAGATGTGGTAGTACACCTCAGGGATTATATTAAAAATCAATGAATTATACACTTCAAAGGGGTGAATATTATGCTATGTGCATTAGATCTTTAAAAAATTAAACTTTATTCACATGACACACATAAATATAATTTACATGTTCAAACTATTTTTACAGCAATTAAAAAATATTTTACTGTAGCCATAGTTTATCAGTAGTGCACAATTAACTTCAACAACACTTGCCATCATCTCCCCAATCTTCTCTACCTTTTCCAGCACCATCAATACCAGAAGAGGTCTATGTATATAGATGGTAGCAATTTGGTTATTCACTATTAAGATACTTGTGCAAAACTAAAAGGAAACAAAATGAAACAAAATTTCCTTCTTATGATGAGCAGGCAACTAGACAAATCAGAAACCAAAGTGCTAACTGGTATTGTACTGAAGACACATTAACATTTGTGGCAAAAATTCCAAACCCTTTGCATCTAAGTGGAGCCATTTGACTACTACTTGTCATTAAAAGTTAGGCAAAAATAATATATAATAATACTCTGAAGGCCTGGTTGTTAAAATGTTCTCTGTGATCTTTCAAGCTCTTTCATTACATTCACGTATGGACAAATGTAGAAGATCCAGCAAAGTACACCAAGACCCTAGGGAATGTTGAGCTATTAGATGGAAGTAATCAAGATACCTCACTTTTATTGACTAAATGTTTGTGTACCCCCCAAATTCATCTGCTGAAGTCCTAAAACATAATGTAATGGTATTACAAGTAGGTCCTTTAGGAGCTAACTAGCTTTGAGTGTGGAGTCCTTATGAATGGGATTAATGCCCCTATATAAAAGATCGAAAACGGTTCTCTCGCTACCTGGACTGTGTGAGAATATGCTAGAACAGTTGTCCCCAATGTGGAAGAGAGTCTTACAAGAACCCTACCATGGGGCACTCTGATCCAGATTTGCAGCCTTCTAAACTGTGAGAAATCAATTATATATTGTTCATAGGCAACATAGTCTATGGTATTTAACAGCATTGCAAACTAAGAAACTAAGTTATTAATGGAGAGAAACAGATGAGAGACACATAAACTAAAATTTCCACATTTGACTCCTCATGAATAAGACATAAACATTTATTGTGTCAAAGTGCTGAAGTGTGGTTATTACAGTTATTGGTATAAGTTGCCTTGATTAAATATATCATTTCCCTGAAAAATTGTATGAAGAAGTTATGGACTTTTCAAACCTCATCCAATCAACCAGCATGAAGCTTTTAAGCAGAAGAATAAGAAATAAATGTACATTTATAGCTGTGAAACATTTCTGACCCCATCAAACTTTACAAATTTAGTCGTGAAGCTGTTTTCTACTTAAACTAGAGAAATGAGCCAATGCTATATTTAAGTGACTAAGAAGGGAAAAATGGTGCAAGTTGCTGAGAAAGGTAACTTGTATCTAAATATTTATTTATTTATTTATTTTTAATTTTTTAATGTTTATTTTAGAGACAGAGAGAGACAGAGCATGAGCGGGAGAGGGGTAGAGAGAGAGAGGGAGACACAGAATCCGAAGCAGGCTCCAGGCTCCGAGCTGTCAGCACAGAGCCCAGTGTGGGACTTGAACTCACGAACCGTGAGATCATGACCTGAGCTGAAGTTGGACGCTTAACCGACTGAGCCACCCAGGCGCCCCAATATTTATTTCTTTAAAACTATAACAAGTATGCTTAATATCTTAAGAAATGATTGTATTAAGGTCAAATAAAAGAATACACTGACATTTATCCTCAATTATTCACATATGGAAAAGACCTGGCCAGCTAATACACATAAAGCCATAACTAAGCATCCAAATTCACCTTGTGGCTCTTATTTACCTTTCAGGTATGAATCTTAAGGAATAAAAAGCCCTAGATTTATAGGTAAAAAGGTATATAAAGAGAATTGGGGTTTTGCCAGATTGGTAGAAGAACAGCACACTTAAAAATCAATTACAAGGTTTTTATAACAATCAAAATAGGTGGCTTGTCCTCTATTGGAAAGGTAACCGGGAACACAAAATAAAGAGTGGGCAGAACTTAATCATGGACTAGATGAATATCATAAAAGAATAATGTACGTTATTTCCAGTAGATTCACATTGAGACTGGAAGAATCATAAGCAGGAAAAAAAGCATTTGAAAATAAAAAAGGGAAGACATAGTCGTGGGAGCCATGACAACGAATTTGGAAACCATTCATATAGAAATGATAGTCAAAGTTATAAGCACAGGTGAGCTTTTTGAAAAAAAATCAAAATGCAAAACTGAACATACAATTACCCCCAAGAAGCTGGCAAGCAAAATGTCAGTAATGAATACAGAAAAATGCCAATAGGAGAAAAAGATGAATCAAGGAAGTAAGTCTCTAGGAAGCAAAGAGAAAAAAGTATTAGGGAATTAATGTAAGAGGTTGTTTAAGCCTTAAGAGATACCTAGTAGCTACTAAATGCACATGCCTATTCTATCAGTTTTCTTCAGGATTCCTTTTACAAATGAGGATAGGAGATTAAATACTGACCGCGTTCTAAGAACAAGAATGTGCCAACACCAGTGCTGCCATAAACGGACACGAATGCTTGGTTACAGGAAGTTAAAGACTTATGGAAAAAGGGTAAACATTAATTCACAATTCTTCAGCAGCTAATATAAAGTCTCAAAGTGTATAAAGTCAGCCCAGGGGAGTCACCTGGAAGTTGAATTCTTTTTTTTTAATATTTATTTCTTTTTGAGAGAGAAAGAGAGTACAAGTGGGGGAGTGGCAGATAGACAGGGAAACAGAAAATCTGAAGCAGACTCCTCACTGTCAGCACAAAGTTCAACCTGTGGCTCAAACCCACAAACTGTGAGATCATTACCTGAGCAGAAGTCAGACACTCAACCAACTGAGCCACTCAGGTGCCCCTGAATTTAATTTCTTAATAATGAATAGAATAAAGTATGCAAGCCACTGTAATTGGATACTACTATACTAGGTCAAGATTCTGACAAATGATAACTTTAATTGGTAACATTTAAAAATGGCATCCTGGGGCGCCTGGGTGGCGCAGTCGGTTAAGCGTCCGACTTCAGCCAGGTCACGATCTCGCGTTCCGTGAGTTCGAGCCCCGCGTCAGGCTCTGGACTGATGGCTCAGAGCCTGGAGCCTGTTTCCGATTCTGTGTCTCCCTCTCTCTCTGCCCCTCGCCCGTTCATGCTCTGTCTCTCTCTGTCCCAAAAATAAATAAACGTTGAAAAAAAAATTAAAAAAAAAAAATGGCATCCTATCAGCCAATGAAAATGAACACACAATAGCCCAAAACCTCTGGGATGCAGCAAAGGCAGTCATAACAGGGAAGTATATAGCAATCCAGGTCTTCCTAAAGAAAGAAGAAAAGTCTCGCATACACAACCTAACCTTACAACCAAAAGAGCTGGAAAAGGAACAGTAAACAAGGCCCAAAACCAGCAGAAGAAAAGAAATAATAAAGATTAGAGCAGAAATCAATGATATCAAAATTAAAAAAAAAAAACTGAGATCAATGAAACCAGGAGCTGGTACTTGGAAAGAAATAACAAAATTGATAAACCCCCAGGCAGACTGATCAAAAAGAAAAAGTAAAGGACCCAAATAAATAAAATCAGAATGAAAGAGGAGAGTGACAACCAATACTTCAGAAATACAAACAATAATAAGAGAATATTATGAGCAATTATATGCCACAAAATTGGGCAATCTGGAAGAAATGGACAAATTCCTAGAAACATATAAACTACCAAAACTGAAACAGGAAGAAATAGAAAATTTGAACAGACCCATAACCAGTAAAGAAATTGAATCAGTAATCAAAAATCTGCCAACAAACAAGTCCAGGGCTGAATGGCTCTCCAGGGGAATTCTACCAAACATTTTTTTTTTAATTTTTTTTTCAACGCTTTTTATTTATTTTTGGGACAGAGAGAGACAGAGCATGAATGGGGGAGGGGCAGAGAGAGAGGGAGACACAGAATCGGAAACAGGCTCCAGGCTCCGAGCCATCAGCCCAGAGCCTGACGTGGGGCTCAAACTCACGGACCGCGAGATCGTGACCTGGCTGAAGTCGGACGCTTAACCGACTGCGCCACCCAGGCGCCCCTCTACCAAACATTTAAATAAGAGTTAACACCTATTCTTTTGAAGCTGTTCCAAAAAATATAAATGGAAGGAAAAACTTCCAAATTCAATCTATGAGGCCAGTATTACCTTGATTCCAAAAGTCCCCACTAAAAAGGAGAACTACAAGACCAATTTCCCCGACAAGCATGGATGCAACAATGCTCAACAAGATACTAGCAAACCAGATCCAACAATACATTAAAAGAATAATTCACCACAATCAAGTGGGATTTATTCCTGGGATGCAGGGCTGGTTCAATATCTGCAAATCAATCAATGTGATATATCACATTAATAATACAAGAAAAGATAAGAGCCACATGATCCTCTCAATAGATGCAGAAAAAGCATTTGACAAAATACAGCATCCTTTCTTGATAAAAACCTTCAAGAAACTAGGGTAAGAAGGATCATACCTCAAGATCAGAAAGACCATGTATGAAAGACCCACAGCTAATAGTATCCTCAATGGAGAAAAACTGAGAGCTTTCCCCCTAAGGTCAGAAACAAGACGAGGATGTCCATTCTCACTGCTGTTATTCAACATAGTGTTGTAAGTCCTATCCTCAGCAATCAGACAGCACAAAGAAATAAATGGTATCCAAATTGGCAAGGAGGAGGTCAAACTTTCACTCTTCACAGATGACATGATACTCTATGTGGAAAACCAAAAGGATTCCACCAAAAACATGCTAGAACTGACATATGAATTCAGAAGAGTTGCAGGATATAAAATCAATGTACAGAAATCAGTTGCATTTCTGTACACCAATAATGAAGCAGCAGAAAGAGAAAGCATGGAATCGATCCCATTTACAATTGCACCAAAAACCATTAAATACGTGGGAACAAACCCAACCAAAGAGGTGAAAAATCTGTACACTGAAAACTATAGAAAGCTTATGAAAGAAATTGAAGAAGACACAAAGAAATGGAAAAACATTCCATGCTCCTAGATTGGAAGAACAAATATTGTTAAACCGTCAATACTACCTAAAGCAGTCTACATATTCAATGAAATCCCTATCAAAATACCACCAGCGTTTTTCACAGAGCTAGAACACACACTCCTAAAATTTGTATGGAACCACAGAAGACCCCAAATAGCCAAAGCAATCTTGATAAAGAAAACCAAAGCTGGAGTCATCACAATTCCAGACTTGAAGCTATATTACAAAGCTGTTATCATCAAGACAGTATGCTACTGGCACAAAAACAGACATAGAGATCAATGGAACAGAATAGAAACCCAGAAATGGACCCACAAATGTATGGCCAACTAATCTTTGACAAAGCAGGAAAGCATATTCAATGGAAAAAAGTCTCTTCAACAAATGGTGCTGGGAAAACTGGACAGCGACATGCAGATGAATGAACCTGGACCACTTTCATACACCATAAACAAAAATAAACTCAAAATGGATGAAAGACCTAACCGTAAGATAGGAAGCCATCAAAATCCTCAAGGAGAAAGCAGGCAGAAACCTCTTTCACCTTGGCCACAGGAACTTCTTACTTGACATGTCTCTGGAGGCAAGGGAAACAAAAGCAAAAATGAACTATTGGGACCTCATTAAGATAAAAAGATTCTGCACAGCAAAGGAATGATCAGCAAAACTAAAAGCCAACTGACAGAATGGGAGAAGATATTTGCAAATGACATATCAGATCAAGGGTTAGTATCCAAAATCTATAAAGAACTTATCCAACTCAACACTCACAAAACAAATAATCCAGTAAAGAAATGGGCAAAAGACATGAATAGACACTTTTCCAAGGAAGACATCCAGATGGCTAACAGACACAGGAAAAGATGATCAACATCACTCATCATCAGGGAAATACAAATCAAAACCACCATAAGATACCACCTCATACCTGTCAGAATTGTTAAAGTTAACAACTCAGACAACAACAGATGTTGGTGAGGATGCGGAGAAGAGGAACCCTTTTGCACTGTTGGTGGGAATATAAACTGGTACAGCCACCCTGGAAAAGAGTATGGAAGTTCCCCCCAAAATTACAAAAAACCCTATGACCCTATGACCCAGCAATTGCACTACTAGGTATTTATCCAAAGGAGACAGGAGTGCTGATTCAAAGGAGCACATGCACCCCCATGTTTCTAGCAGCACTATCAACAATAGCCAAAGTATGGAAAGAGCCCAAATGTCTACCAACTGATGAATGGATAAAGAAGATGTGGTATTTATATACAATGGAATACTACTCAGCGGCCAAAAAGAATGAAATCTTGCCATTCGCAACAACATGGATGGAACTAGAGGATATCATGCTAAGTGAAATAAGTCAGAGAAAGACAAATACCATGTGATTTCACTCATATGTGGAATTTAAGAAACGAAACAGATGAACATAAGAGAAGGGAAGCAAAAATAATACGAAAACAGAGAAGGAGGCAAACCATGAGACTCTTAAATATAGAGAACAAACTGAGGGTTGCTGGAGGGGTGATGGGTGGGGGAAAGTGCTAACTAAATGCGTGATGGGCATTAAGGAGAATATTTGTTGGGATGAGCACTGAGTGTTATATGTAAGTAATGAGTCACTAGATTCTATTCCTGAAATCATTATTATATTATTATATTATATTATATACATATATTAATTATATGTTAACCAACTTGGATTTAAATTAAATAAATAAATAACATCAATAAATCAACAAATCAATAAATAAAATAAAAATAGCATCCCATCATACTACTTCAAGTTTGTTGCAAAATGTATACTCACAAAACAGAGAAAGCACGCCCAAGCCATATGTCTCTCAAGGACAGGTTAAATAGATAATGATATTTTATCACTGTTTTGTTCTTTTAACTGCTGCATTTTATTAATAATAACAGCAATAGTAATTATGAATGAAACATGAGTGAGAGCAAAGTATTTGGAAAACAAAATTAAAGTTGCTTTTTGAGAAGTAAATGAAGAAACATTCGCATTAAATGAATGAAATTGGCCTTCTATTATTTATGGTATTAAACTACTGTTTTCAGCTGAAACTTAATTGAGTCACTTCTGTCTAATTCCTATTTTTCAGGTTCTGTGCCACTTCTGAACTTTTGGAGATTGGTAGGGAAGAGTAACAGAAGATATTGTCAAAGCTTAGCTAGTTCCAAGGCAGGTGAATCCCTAGTAAACGGCCCTCTGTTTAGCAGAGCACATTGAGTCTTTGAATATATAAAGATATCCATGAGCCAATAGAAAACAAAACTATATATTGTTCTGCATAATATGGAGAATGGGGTTAGTTTTATTTTTCTAAACATGGGTCATATTAAGATAAATTAAAGAAGCTTGACACAGCATGATCATGGACATGTCAAGAGACTGAGGGAATAAGCAAGAAGAGAATATTGTACTGAGAAAGAAAATGCAAGGTGACATAACCATTAGTACACTGGTATGGACTTCCAGAAAGAAGGAAGTTTGATATTCAAATCTAAGTTATTAGCATGGCAACAAAGAAAAATTCCTGTTCCTTCGATGAAACTATTCAAACAGTCTGCGACTCATACAAAAAAGTGTATGCGTCCATGTTTACACATGACTAAGTGTGACATTTAGGTGAGCACAGCATTATGAATACAGGATATGCAGGGGCACCTGGGTGGCTCAGTTGGTTAAGCATCCGACCTCGGCTCAGGTCATGATCTCACAGTTCATGGGTTCAAGGCTCGCATTGGGCTCTGTGCTGACAGCTCAGAGCCTGGAGCCTGCTTCAGATTCTGTGTCTCCCTCTCTCTCTGCCCCTCCCCTGCTCATTCTCTGTCTCTGTCTCTGTCTCTCTCTCTTTCTCTCTCTCTCAAAAATAAACATTAAAAAAAATTTTAAGAATACAGGACATCCATGATAGGTGAAATGTCACTAAGGCTGAAATTTCAGTAAAACCAGGAAAATAGTGTCAGAAGTGACCATGGGAACATATGACCAAGGAATTCTCAGTAATTTTGTGAATGATACATTTCTTTTTAGGACATGAAATTTATGTATTAAAGAGGAAGGTTTCTTCAAGTAATAAAAAGACAACTATAGTTAATTGAATCCAGGGAACACCAAAATTCAGTTTTGGTATTTCACCTAGATTACTCAAAGAAAAATGAAACTAACACATCTCAAGCTGTGGCCTGATCATTTGAACCACATAAACCCACATGTACATATTTGTTTACATACATATAGATATATATCTAATTTCACTAATAAGATCAGGCTTTTAATGTTTTGTTTACTCAATGTCATAGGCATTTTATAATTTAGAACCTAGTTCTAAAGTATAATTAATAACTGCCTATTCTCTATTATCAATTCATAGGATACTTGATGATGGATCCTAGTAATACAGAATCAATCAATCAATCAAATTCAATCAATCAAAAACCTTTGTCCAATTCCTGCAATATGCCAGACGATACTGGACCTATGAGAGACAGATTATCTCAGGAAGTTTACAAATCAGAGCAATGATTTTCAAAGTCAGAATCATAAGTAAATCAAATCCCACTCTCACACCTTTTAAAGACACTTTTTTTTATCTTGTGTTCATCTTTGATTAGTTTCAAGAAAATACAAGGTAACTATAAAATCCAAGTTAAAGAAAAATCAATTAACTTTTAAAATTTAAACCAAACATTTTGCAAAACTAACTGAACAGAGTGATCTAACAGAAAAGAGAAAAGATGCTTACTGGAAAATATTTGTACAAAAGCTTAAATGTCTAAAAATTCTTAATCATTTCAAAGTTCAATTATCTCTCTGCCATGGGATGCCTCAGTTGCAAGAAAGAAGATAGAATGTGGGAAAATGTTGACTAGCTAATAAATAGAAATAATTATATTTGAGAGAAACAATGGAAGAAAATGGTTTCAAGGTTATTTGTACTTACATTAGAATTAAACTCTTTATAACACTGAAATCTTAATAATACCAACAACTTAATGGATATTCAGCTACAATAACCAAAATCTACAGCTGACTTAGGTCTAAATGACCATGTCATTGAAGCTAGTATTAATCCCTCTTATCATAAACAATAGAATATATTGAATTTAACTGGTAATAAATCATTTCTAAAGAAACTTAAACATAATACAAAATGAAAAAGTAGGGAGAGTTGTTAATCACATTCTCAATCATATTATTTATAATTTTGGACTATCATTTCTAAATACAAATTTTTTTCTGACATTCACAGCCATGTTATACTTTTAGGAGAATTTGGATTCAAACTTCAAATATTTTCAAGTTATTTATCATATGCAATAAAATTCAGTCCCCGCACTCAACCTATTTGAAGACACTAGACAAACTTTGCACATAATTTTACACAATATAATATCATACATAATTAATTTCTAAATTATATAATACAGGTTTAAATGCTCCAGTTGTTCAGGGTGTCTGAGTGGCTCAGTTGGTTAAGCATCTAGCTCTTGGTTTGGGCTAAGGTCGTGATCTCACGGTTAGTGAGTTCGAGCCCCGCATTGGACTCTGTGCTGACAGCGTGGAGCCTGCTTGAGATTCTTTCTCTCCACCTCTCCCCTGCTCGCTCTCTCATTCTCTTTCTCTCTCTCAAAATAAATAAATAAACTTTTTTAAAAAATTAAAAATGCTCCAGTTGTTCAAAAAACTCAAAGAAAGAAAAGAAGTCAGGGAATATTCACAGAAAAGGTGAAACACGGGTCCTGAACTAGAAGTGGTATTCAGATAGGCAGATTGTTGTCTCAAAAACACCAAGTCCACTCAAAAAACTATACGGTACCTAAAATTTCTATTGATTTTATCCTGACATTAGGAGATGTTTGATCATGATTCTGATCCAGAAAATGCCCTTGGTTGATGTTCTATTGTTCTCTTATTCTGCTTTTGTTGGCCTCCTGTCCTGCAAACAAATGATCTATCTCCTAGAAGTCCACATGCTCCTTCACTATGCACGTCTACAGCTCAGTTCTCAATTTATAAAAAGAATAAGCCCAAGAACCTATTCAGATTAATGCAATACTTGATGAGCTCCTATTGTGTGGCCACAATCCAATCATGCCAAGTGGAAAGATATAAAAATACATTCTGTGCCATCGTGGCAACAAGATAATATTATAGATGAAGCAATGGTATTATCACATTTTAAATCAAAGAATTTAAACCATGGCATATACATCCTGAGAGGTACATGAAAAATTTTTGAAAGGGTTTGTGTGAAAATGGACATATTTAAGGTAATTTCAGATTTTCAACTCCTGTATAAATTCTTCCCTCATCTTTATTTGCCTGAGCACATGTGCAATCTGCAGATTCTCTCTTCCCAGCTCCTTATTCACAGCCCTATTCATCTATGCCACCAATAAAAAAAAAAGTATACCTTTTAGGCATCAGTAATTTTACTATAATGTATTGCCAAAATATGGAAAAACCTGTGGTGAGCCAAACAAAGAGACAATTTCAAATTATGTTAATGATGGTGATAAAATGAATGACTAATGGTTGAATAACATCCTTGTAAAATTTAGGTAATTTCTAATTCCTTGCTTTTAACAAAACTGAAGTAAACTTAATTGACTGTCAGCTGACAATCATTAAAAATAATTTTCAGTGAAAAATGAGTATGTGATTTTTGGCGTGTAACTCAAAACAAGTTCAAAACATTAAGAGACACTGCTATAACAAAATTCTTCCTAATTACAACTAGTTGTATGAAAACAGGCCTCTCTATGTTTATACATTCTAAAAATCAGAGTGAAATGTTAAGTCATGGGTAAGAATAGCACAGCACAGGAAATTAGGTCAATAATATTGAATAATACTATATATTGAAAGATGTTAAGTCCACTTACCATGGTGATCACTGCATAATTTACAGATTTCTCAAATCACTATGCTGTATCCCTCAAACTAGGATAACATTATAGGACACCTAAAATTAATTTTTAAAAAAGGTAAAAACAAGGGCACCTAGGTGGCACAAGTCGGTTAAGTGTCTGACTTTGGCTCAGGTCAGGATCTTGTGGTTTGAGGGTTTCAAGCCCTGTGTCAGGGTCTGTGCTGACAGCTCAGAGCCTGGAGCCTGCTTCAGATTCTGTGTCTCCCTCTCTCTGCCCCTCCCCTGCTCATGCTCTCTCTCAAAAATAAACATTAAAAAAATTGTTTAAAAAAAGTTAAAAATGCTAAAACCCGTCTCATTTTTGTTAAAAACAAATTTCATCTATATATTTTAAAAACAAATTACAATGACAGTTCCTATCATTTTATTAGAAGATGCATTTCGAATAGCATTTTATTTTTTAATTATTGGTTAAAATTTTGATATACTTACGTTGTTTTGATCAGCTGCGTATTATGCAAAGATAGCACATTCCAATAGAAAAAATTTCAAGACCATGACCATTGTAAACATACAGAAAAAAATGTTTCTTTATGTATTTTACCAGAGAAATAAAATAGATGACTAACATAGTTTTTAAAGCATAAATTCAAATAAAATTGAGATTAAATATTATAGGAAGTAAAAATATTTAAAAAATGAGTTAAAAGAGAAAAAGGAATGATGCAAATATTCCATAGTGGAACAAATTTAGGCCCCACAGGATAGAGCTCTTTGGCATACCGATTATTTTAAGCTGTTTATTTTTAATAAACTACAGGCATGACTGAGTAGTAAGTTACATTTTATAAGAGATATTAACATTCATGAAAGAAATCTCCATTTGTAAGGGTGTCTATCTCACTATACCTGGAAAGGGATAGAGGAGTCCATTTCTGGAAACTTACCAGTGGTAAGGCAAAACTTCAATCTGCATAAGAAGCTTACCTGTTTTTATTATGCTTTTCCTGGTAACCTCCCGTAAATTGCTACCCACCCACAACATCTTTTGCTGGGAGCTGGAAATGATATTTAAGGAAATGTATTTGGCAACTGAGGAGAGTTACTCATTGTTCTTTGGACTCCCCTGATACACAGGAGGTAGACATATTACTAAACTTTTGTTTCATTTTCTCCTGTTAATCTGTCTCATGGCCATTTAATTCTTAGACCAACCAAAACAAGTTTGAAAGTTAGAACAAAATTTTTCCTCCCCAACACTTCCATATGTTAATGGATTTTGAACTTCTTCATACACTCTTCAAATAAATGATGGTAGGAATCAAATCACTAGGATATTTAGATTCAATTGGAAACTTTTAAAGGAGGTATACAACTACTTTATTTGAAAATATCAGTATTTACACTATAACAAATCATATTCTGTACAACTATTTAATATTATGATGAATACTTTGTAGTATTACACTTATCACATATTCCCATTGCCCACTCAGATCCATTCACTATTCTCTTCCACCCCCTTCTACAAGTACACTCTACACACAGACACAGCCAATGAAATACATGTTTCTTTCAATAGAAAGCCCTACATCTGCATTTGCATAAACAGGCAATTCACCTACACACACGAATGTGCGCACACACACACACACACACACAAACCCAACATATTGACAATGAAATATGAGGGAAAATTATTAAATACTATTTTATTATCTTAGTCATTACCTCATTTTTAAAGTAATTTCCAGTTTAGTTAAGTACATAGAAACAGTGGCATCCATGCAGTACCAGTGAGAATGTAATTTACTAACTATACCAGGAAGATAATTTGAATGAAGGAATCAACACCTTAATAATATCCATTTAAGTCGACCCAAATCTATATCTGAGATTTAGCCTAAGGAAATCACCATGGAAAATCAAATGTTTAGCTATAAATATTTTTATCAGAACTAGGGGTACCTGGGTGGCTCAATCGGTTAAGCATGTAAGTCTTGATTTTGGCTCATGCCATCATTTCATGGTTGGAGGGACTAAGCCACACATTGGGCTCTGCGCTATCAGCACAGACTATGCTTGGGATTCTCTCTCTTCCTCTCTCTCTCTCAAAATAAATAAACTTTAAAGAAGAAACAACAATCTAATTATTATCTTAATACATGTAGAAAAAGCACTTAATAAACCTCAAAGAAAACTTTCCTTAATCTGATGAAGAGAATCTCACCTTGCGGGCCCAAGATGCTCCTGCCCTGCCCAGAGACACCTTTATAAACCGTAAACAAATAAGTATAGAGTAGGTTAGCAAGTGATATGATCAGGTAAGAAAAAAAAAAAAAAAGAGCAGGAAAAGTAAGTAAGAGTACTGAGGGAGGGTTTCAAGTTAAAATCGAACAATCAGGGAAGGCCCCAGTAAGAAGATGACCTTTGTTATATATATTAAATATAATTTATTGTCAGATTGGTTTCCATACAACGCCCAGTGCTCATCCCAACAGGTGCCCTCCTCAATGCCCATCACCCACTTTCCCCTCTCCCCCACCCCAGATGAGTGAGGGAACGAGGCATACAGATCACTGAGGGAAGAGGACTGGAGGCAGAGGAAACAAGTGCTAAAGTCCTAAGGAAGACAATGCCCAGTGTGTCACAGGCACAGCCAGCGTGGCTGGAACAGAGTACTGGGGAGAGGATATAACATCAAAGTAATGAGAGTTTGGATCACAGAGGGCTCCATAAGGCTATAGGCATTACTTGGGTTTCAACTAACATGATATGGGAGGTATTGGAAAGAGGGATTTGAACATGACTGGATTTATGAATAGGATCATTCTGACTGCTATATTACGAACAAAGTTAGCAATAATGGAAGCAGGGAGACCAGTTATGAGGATATTACAATAATCAAGGTGACAGATTGTTAAAGTTAAAAAAAAAACCTTGGTGTTGAATTAGAAGGAAAAGGGTCATAAAATCTATCATAATTGCTGTTTTGTAATGTAAAGGATATGATAAAATCAAATCAAGTATTTCTGAAAACAAATGACAGGTTAACATATGGTCTAGTATAATGGTTTAACAACATGAGCTCAAGAACCAACCTTTATTGGTCCAAATCCCGCTAATGTTTATTACCTACATAACCTTGGGTAAGTTATTTAACGTCTCTTACCCTCAGTTTCCCTATTTGTCAAGCAGGGATAATAATAGTAGCTACATCTTAAGATAGTCAAAAGAATTCGATTAAATAACCTCTTGATAAATGCTAATAATAATGAGTTTTGTAGAGAAGAAATACAGGATGATATTTATAAGAGCAGACCTGAATTTATTGTCTGTGTGCTCCAGGATAAATAAACTCATCATACTTCAACTTTTCATCAGTAAAATGGGTCCAAGAAAATATTCCCTCCTTTAGTTATTATAAGAATTAAATAATACATATAAGGAGTCTTACATATCATACACCTTAAATAAATATAATTGCAGGCCTGAATTCACAATTGACTCTTCTCTATCTGGCTGTCACCAGTGGGTATCACCAGCAGAAGAACAGAGAAAAGCAGGACAGTAAAGTCAGGTTATTTATTCCCCCAGATCCCCTATTATGAGCTTTTACTCTGGTTGGCTTTATCTCTCAAGAGAAAGTCATTGCTCTTAATGCAGGCAGCTTTATATGAACCTCTCTCCATCTGCCTTCCAGTAACCACTCTGTCCCCTTTGTAGCTCAGGATTAGGGATGGTAACCATGTCAACTTCCCTTGGTTCTCACAATATCTCTTGTGGTTCCCATATGCTTTAAACACACATTGGAAACCCCCCCCCCTTTGTAAATAAATGCTGTTCAAACTATTATAATATGAATTTTCCATTTGTTTCCTGTTGAGGTCCTGACTGACCCAGAGATCATTCTGTGGCATATAATGAAGCCTTATAATGTTATTACTTAGTAATTTGAAGATTTTCTGTTAACAATGACATTTAGGCATTTAAGAGGACTTGCAAATCACTTCGTGAGAATTCTTCCTATATGAGAACAACAAACAAGAGATGCTCACGTAACCCCAAAAAGAATCAGTTCCGGTTGGAGAAGTGATGGACGGGGTAAATAACCTGAAGGCTACAGGCCAGTTATCCCATGGGCTCAAGGTTTTCATGAAGCTCTTGTTGAGACCTGCTATGGTAAAACATCTCCACTACATGGATTACTGCTCATACCTGGGATAGACCTCACCAGGAACATCTGAGAACACTGGCCTTATAAATTTTCAGACATATTTCAAGATTCTCCATTATAAAAGTAAGGAAAAGCAGTTTGATTTTCTATGTCCTGGTATCCTACAATTTTATTCCCACTCTGTGGGAACTCTTTTATTATTTTCATCCCTGTTGAAGTGACACTCAAGTACAAAGTTAATGTGGCTTCCTTAGCAAGGGATCTAAAAGTTCAAATATACTCATTGGTACCTTTGAAGGAAAGCCTCTCAACCTGTGTGTCCTTGATATGGTAACCCAGGGAAAAGAGCTTCCTTCAGAACCATGACTTTCATAAGCTGCTGAGTTCATCGATGACCTTAAATGCAGTAATAATTAGTAAACTCTAGTTCATCAAATGATCTTCTTTATATAAAGAGTTTGTGTGGCAACATATTTCATATGGAATACAAGCTCCCATATAATTGATCTCTCATTCCATACAGCATTCCTAGGGTTTAATAACTGCAACATTCTGTGCAGGGAAGTAGCCTTAATGCTGGATAAAAAGCCTCATATCCACTAAGACTCCTAATGGAGGTAAATGCAATCATCAACCAGCTTTTGTGCATAGGGAACAATTTTGTGATTTTCCCTGACTGATGCATTTCTGGACTTTACTAAAAATGAAGAACTGATGTAAGTAGATGTCTAAATAGGGAAAATTTGACAGAAAAGTGTTCATGCCAGGAAAAATGAATGAGCACAAAGTATGCATGGGGAGCATCTAAAAGGCAACATTAAAGGGAAGTAAAAAGTTGAAGTCCTTTGACTTTTGTGCACATTAAATTAATATTAATGAGGTCTACTTCTGGCAAATTGCCTCTTATAACCACTGCCAACTGGAATCATAAATGCAATCCTAAGCCTAAACAAAGAACAATACACTGTATGATTTAGAGCATTGAACCCATAGTTAATACAATTCTCCTTAATGAATGACTTATTCGTGAGTACCATATTAAAAATCATAAATTAAGGTACAGTTAAATGTACTTTCACAGAAATTTTCACTTCTGGATAACTCTGTTTTCTGTCAAGATAACAGGATACCTCCAAAGTCAATAAAACAAGCACAAAACTATCCATTACTACAATGCAGAATTCTGAAGTACTCAAATGACACCTTTACTTGTTATTTGGTAGACAAAATTTTTTAATGATTTCCAAGGGGCGGAACTCTATATATTCTACACATATATGTTGGATTTCATTATTCAAATGCTTCACTGGTTTCATGACACTTCTTAACTGTAATTAAACTGTGTCTCAAATCAGACTATACCTGGAAATTGAACTATTCATGCTGTAAATTGAATTCCTCAAAGTGAATCCTTTATAAACAATGCACATTAACATAAAAAACTATCTAAATTAAAAGAGGTCATTCCTATTTCTCAAAGGAAGCTTGATTTGCAACTCCATCAACTCTAGTAAGACATGTCAGAATAAGCAAATGGCAAGATGAACTTCAATCTATGAAAATGAAAATCCAACTCCTTCCTAAACAGAAATAGTGCTGCACAGCTACTGTTTACCAAATGTTAAAGGTATAAAAGACTGTAAAAGATATACAGATGGCATCTTCCCCTGTTTTATATATCAAAGGACCGAGGACAGAATAACTCAGGGAAAATACGATTGCATAACAGCTCCTACCTAATACCCACAAACACAAACAAAAAGAAATAGAGAGAAACAATGTAAGATAAAGTTAGGAAGGTATACTACTCATGGCGGAAACGGAGTAAGAAAAGGTAAGCTGTGGAACTACTAGATAAAGGAAACTGAAAAGAGACACAAAACTCCCATGCTCACAATCACACCACCAACCTGAACATTGAGGCAGATGGAGCTAGCCCTGAAAACCATTAATTGCACTAAAGTGAGAAAGTGTAAAGAGGGGGTTACACCAACATGAAGCATCGAGCGAACGTGGAAGCCTTACCCAACTGAAGATACATGTAACTGGTGAGTACAATACTTATATCGTAAAATAAGGACCTGAGTATGAAGCATGAAAGTACAATTCCTAGTTAAAGAAAATAGGCAGAACTGAGAACAACGGCAATTAAATGCTGAGCAGCTTTGGCAGTCCAGGAAGTTAGCACGCACTGTCAAGGTCCTAGCTTTTAGGGCCGTAATTCACACAGACTGAGGGACAAAAGACCACTGAAGGACCAAAGCAGGAAGATGAAAACATTGTATCGCTATCCTCGAGTTCAAGTCAGACTAGAAAAGTTCCAAGCATTAGCTATGGGCAGGAAAATTGGAATTTTGATTTATTTGGATTCGGGGGTGGGGGGGGGGGGAGAAAAAGTATCCCATGAGAGATTCAAATTCCCTACACATGTGCTACCCAGGTGTCGAATCTGAATTTTAAATACACAAATAATAGGAGTCGCCAGGGGCATGAAATTAACATACATTGGGATTAAAAAGGGAGAAACTGCTAGGACTCTGGGCAGAAGCAAATGTAAAACCACTCAGATATAACACTTTTACATCCAAGGACACAAGGAATGCCTCCCCTCAACCCGAGAAAGTGAAAGAACAGCTCCTAATAAAACAATTGGAGACCACATGAAGAAACTGTTAGGAAATACATATCAGTTAAAGCACAAAGAAAGATTAGTACCTCTAAGAACTTCAAATGGAACAATCTGAGATAAACCATAAAATATATATGTTTGAAGTAATTAAAGAAATAAAAGAGAGAATGGAAACTATAAGGATTACACAGGATATTAACAATAAACTAATCAGTTTGAAAAATGACCAAGTAGAATTCTACAATTAAAAAAAATGTCACTGCATATAAAAACTGCATGAGCAGGTTGAAATACAAGCAAGACACAGTTGGGGAAATAATTTGTAATCTGAAAGTAGATGTGAGAAAATTATCCAAAATACAACACATAGAAATAAAAATATGGAGAATTTGAAAGGGAGTTCAGAGACGTGAAAGACAAAATGAGAAGATCTAAACTGAATGTGAGTCACAGAAAGAAATATTAGAAACAATGTGAAGGAAGCAATAGTTGAATAATGGTTGTGATTTTTCCAAAATTGAACAACAACCTATTTTAAGTGAAACAAAGATGACTGAACATGAGAAATAAATATAAATCCAGGCCTAGACATTAAAAGAACTTACAGACACAGAAATCCTAATTTTGCTACTTGTAGACCATTCCTAGAAAAACTACTAAAGAATGCAATTCAGTGAGAAAGGAAATATGACCCAGAAGGAAGGAGTAAACTACAAAAGGCAATAGTAAACAAAGACAGTGGTGTAAAAGAAGAGTTAATGCAAATAAAATACATGACAAACAAGTAATACACATGTTAATGACCACATAGAGTTAAAAATAAAGTGAACCTAAAATATTAAAGGACTGTTATATGGGCAATGGAGGGGGCTGATTGGAATAAAGATGGAATAAGCTCATTAAACTGTTTAGGAGGAGAGGAAGTATGTTGTTTTAATATTTATTAGACCGAACATTGTTAACATATTCATTGATGGAAATATTCAAGACTATGAACTTCTATCTCATTCCCAAATTAATCAACAACATTAATACTAACGGAATAAAAATCATAAACAAAATTCCTCCTGAAATTTGAGAATCTGACTTGTAATGCATAAGGAATAGACAAAACTATTTTGAAGAACAAAAAGTAAGTAAAAACTCTATCATATATTTTGACTTTTTATAACGCTTTGTAAAGTCAATGCAAAATTGGCCTAGAATAGACAACAAGATGAATGGGACAGAAAAGAAGTGGACTAAAATATATGTGGAAATATGGCTTACACTAAAGAACATATTGCAAGTCAGTGGAGAAAAAATGGGCTATTTATTAAATTGAGGTAAGACTATTGGTTATATACAGAGAAAATATAAAATCTGGGTCCTAGCACACACCATGAGCTCATAATTATTGATAACACAAAATAAAGATAATACAATTTGTGAGGATGTGGAGAAATGTAAATATTTATATAACCCAGGTGGGGGTAATCTCATGAGAGATAAAGACATAGGAAGACAAAGAGGAATAGAGAACATGAGTGAGCAAAAAGGAGCGAAATATCTAGTAAAATTAAGAATATGTATACAATATGACCCAGCTCTTCCATTTCTATGTATTATGACTCAGCAAAACTTTACCATTGTTAGACATGTACAGAAATGCTCATTGTAGGATATATTAAAAATAAAGTTTGAAAACAAAGTTTTTCATAAGTAAGGATCTATATGTATTAATACATCTACAAGTCTCCATAATTCCAGTCAAACATAACCAAAACACTGGATGTGAAAAGGACATACAACATGGCAGGTCACAGGTGTGCTACAATCACTTCTGCAGAAAATAATATAATAAAGTATTCAAAACAGCATTGGTAATAGAGGAGGAAAATGCCAGTTGAGGAAAAGTTTATGTAAATCTGGGCAAGATGTCTAGTAGATACATGCATATATATTTACATACTTATCAACTTATTGAGACTGAGGAGAAGAAGTATGGGGTAATGTTACCAAGAATGGTGACAACCATATCATTTTCCTATTTCCTATGTCAGATCTAAGAAGAGAGATTCAGCAAAAAATGTTATAAAAATCTTAAGCCAAGGGGTGCCTGGGTGGCTCAGTAGGTTAAGCATCTGACTCTTGATTTCGGATTAGGTCGTGATCTCACAGTTTGTGGTTTCAAGCCCCACGTTGGGCTCTGAGCTGACAGTGTGGAGCCTGCTTGGGATTCTTTCTCTCCCTCTCTCCCTGCCCACGCCCTGCTCACAAGCTCTCACCTTTCTCTCCCTGTCTCTGTCAAAATAAATAAATAAATAAATAAACTCAAAAGAGAAAAAAAAAAAAAGGAAACAAAATCTTAAGCCAAAATATTTACCTAAGCCCCCAACTCCCATAGATATCTACATGCAGTCTCAGAATGATCCCAAATATTCAGAATGACTTATATGGGCCCTGAATTAATCAGATGGTTCAATTTGCATTCCCCCTTGTTTGTTTTACATTTGTTTATAAGGCCTATAATGAGTTTGTTTCTTAATCCATAGAGAAAAAGTCTCAATGTGTAGTTCTTTTCTGTTAAATAAGACTCCATCTACATGGTGACAATTACTAAGAGGAACTCAGTAACTGCTTGATTTAACCATATTACTCCATCTATTCATTCAATAAGCTTCTCATGTATCAACTACTCTAAGAACTCCTTCTTTTTTGTTGTATTGTTTCTATAATCCTTCTCATCCCTGTCACTGGTTACAATTCCATTATATAGTTTTCCTGCAGTCTATGAGAGGACAAAGAAACCGTCTACATTTTATATGTCCCCTAACACCACAATACCAAATACCAAATGAAGCAGCATGACATGTAGGAGAATGGTCACCACACTAAGAAATCTATCACAATGACTGGCAACCACCAATGAAACATTAACTCATCACAGAGGAGGCTTACTTTATTTTTTTTTTCATATATTCATTCATTCATTCATTCGTTCGTTCGTTCCTTTTGTTTTTCCCCAAATTCTCTAAATGCTCACAACATAGGAAACTTTTCCTCTCTGTACCATCATTCTGAACAAGATTAGAAAAATTCAATTTGTGGGGCGCCTGGGTGGCGCAGTCGGTTAAGCGTCCGACTTCAGCCAGGTCACGATCTCGCGGTCCGTGAGTTCAAGCCCCGCGTCAGGCTCTGGGCTGATGGCTCGGAGCCTGGAGCCTGTTTCCGATTCTGTGTCTCCCTCTCTCTCTGCCCCTCCCCCGTTCATGCTCTGTCTCTCTCTGTCCCAAAAAATAAATAAACGTTGAAAAAAAAAATTTTAAAAAAAAAGAAAAATTCAATTTGTGAAGTAACCATTGCGCATCCAGAACCTGAACATAGGTGATACCTGGAACTGTTGGCTGGGAGAACACGAACTTCAAACTTAGATTTGAAAAATAAAACATTACATTCTTCCTGGGGCAACCAGAGAAACATTATGATGAGCTCTGCCACCGAAGCTGAATGTTTGATTCAAGTAAAAAGAATGTGAAATTCCTGAGGTAATTAATTAGCAGAGCAAGCAATGAAATTTGCAATGATTCCCAAGGAAGAACATCTTTAATATATGTCGCTCAATAAACAGAGACAAGCAAAAATCCTACTGTCAACAGAGCTCTTATTAATATTTCTTGGCAGTATACAATTAGAACAGCAGCATATCCTGATGCAGCACTACAGCAGATATGGGCATTATGTACAGGTTGAAGCCTTCTAGATCTCCACCTGACTGAGTGTGATGATCAAGGTTTGTTGCTTTAGAAGAGAAGGAGAATTATGTGGAAATACATTCTACGACATCATTCCAAGGGGTACTATGCAATCCTGTCACTGCCAGTCATCAGATTGGGCATCACGAAGATGATGTGATGCAATGCTTAACCACCTTAATATGTCAATTAGCTGACAAGGGGTGTGCCTTTGCAAATTACTACTGAAACCATTGTTCCTGCCTTGATTTGCATTCCCATAACATTCTAATGGATTAAAACAAACAACAACAAACAAAACATGACCTAATATTACTTTTAAATCTTCCCTGTGAGGTGATCTCAATAATCTCCCTAATCTCTTCCAACTCTGAGACTAAGCACGCCAATGAGAGGAAGATATTTTTAGGGCCAACCTTGGCATTTTGACAGTCCTGAGGATTTCATTTGGCACAAAACCACAGAGACCCTCCAGAAACTAAAAAAAAAATCCTCCTACATTATCTCAAGAGGAAGAATACCATTTTGGAACAGTCCAGTTTAGTATAGGAGTTCTTTCACCAAGAATAACCCAGGGCCCAATTTATGTCCTATTATTTGCCAGAGAGCTTTTAATATCCTTGTTATTCATAGACAGCAATTAGAAATGCAAATGAAGTTGTGGGTTCTTTTCCCTGTCCCAAACACTAACAAAGGGGCAAGGCAGGCTCTAAGAAGAAAATGAGGGGATGAAAAGCAGACATTCACCTTCTCTCGTTCTATTTTCAGTGCCTTGCTCTGTCAGCAAGAAGCACAAAACAGGATCACCTCTGAGGCCTACTGCCCCTAGGATTAACCATGTCCAAGAGAAATACAGGGAAACTGAAACATTAACTGGAAGGAAATGATCATAGAATAAGGATAGCCAAAAAGATGTGAAAGAGTCAGAAAAGGCAATAAACGGTCCTTGAATTAATAACAAAATAAAAAAATTATTCCAAATATTTATTGAGCAGTTTTGTTCAGAAATTATTCTATACACAACAGGGGATTTATCTCATTTAATCCTAACAACAACCTAAAGAGGTAAGTACTACTTTCATGTAACAGGATTTAAATGACATGTAACAGAACTAAACAAGTATTCATCATTATCATACTCATCCCCAGTCTACATGACAAAACTGAGATACACATAGGAAAACTGACTTGCCAAAAGCCACACAAGCTGTATTCATCTGAGTTGTATATACATGTTCTCTGAAAACCAACAAAGGCCCTCCAACTGGTGGAGAGGGTAAGTGTGCAGAACTTCTGCCTCCCTACTTCCACATTAACCAAATCATCACCACCTTCTTACTCATTAGGCTTCTGCATGGCATTTCAGTTGACCAGAACGATCTCTCTGTGGTTAAACTTATTTTTTTTATTTTATTTTTTATTTTTTAAAATTTACATCCAAATTAGTTAGCATATAGTGCAACAATGATTTCAGGAGTAGATTCTTTAGTGCCCCTTACCCACTTAGCCCATCTCCCCTGCCACAACCCCTCCAGTAACCCTCAGTTTGTTCTCCATATTTATGAGCCTCTTCTGTTTTGTCCCCCTCCCTGTTTTTATATTATTTTTGTTTCCGTTCCCTTATGTTCACCTGTTTTGTCTCTTAAAGTACTCATATGAGTGAAGTCATATCATTTTTGTCTTTCTCTGACTAATTTCCCTTAGCATAATACCCTCCAGTTCCATCCACGTAGTTGCAAATGGCAAGATTTCATTCTTTTTGATTGCCGAGTAATACTCCATTGTGTGTGTGTGTGTGTGTGTGTGTGTGCCACATCTTCTTTATCCGTTCATCCATCGATGGACATTTGGGCTCTTTCCATACTTTGGCTATTGTTGATAGTGCTGCTATAAACATGGGGGTGCATGTGTCCCTTCGAAACAGCACACCTGTATCCCGTGGATAAATGCCTAGTAGTGCAATTGCTGGCTCGTAGGGTAGTTCTATTTTTAGTTTTTTGAGGATCCTCCATACTGTTTTCCAGAGTGGCTGCACCAGCTTGCATTCCCACCAACAATGCAAAAGAGATCCTCTTTCTCCGCATCCTCGCCAACATCTGTTGTTGCCTGAGTTGTTAATGTTAGCCATTCTTTCAGGTGTGCAGTGGTATCTCATTGTGGTTTTGATTTGTATTTCCCTGATGATGAGTGATGTGGAGCATTTTTTCATGTGTCGGTTGGCCACCTGGATGTCTTCTTTGGAGAAGTGTCTATTCATGTCTTTTGCCCATTTCTTCACTGGATTGTTTTTGGGTGTTGAGTTGGATAAGTTCTTTATAGATTTTGGATACTAACCCTTTATCTGATATGTCATTTGCAAATATCTTCTCCCATTCCGTCAGTTGCCTTTTAGTTTTGCTGATTGTTTCCTTCACTGTGCAGAAGCTTTTTTATTTTGATGAGTTCCCAGTAGTTCATTTTTGCTTTTCTTTCCCTTGCCTCTGGAAACGTGTTGAGTAAGAAGTTGCTGCGACCAAGATCAAAGAGGTTTTTGCCTGCTTTCTCCTCGAGGATTTTGATGGCTTCCTGTCTTACATTGAGGTCTTTCATCCATTTTGAGTTTATTTTTGTGTATGGTGTAAGAAAGTGGTCCAGGTTCATTCTTCTGCATGTCACTGTCCAGTTTTCCTAGCACCACTTGCTGAAGAGATTGTCTTTATTCCGGATATTCTTTCCTGCTTTGTCGAAGATTAGTTGCCCATACGTTTGTGGGTCCATTTCTGGGTTCTCTATTCTGTTCCATTGATCTGAGTGTCTGTTCTTGTGCCAGTACCATACTGTCTTGATGGTTACAGCTTTGTAGTATAGCTTGAAGTCTGGCATTGTGATGCCTCCTGCTTTGGTTTTAGTTAAACGTATTTTTAAAATCATTTTGCATTAGATACCAGGTGCTTTCATATACTTTCCCAGAAACTGTCTTAGCTATCCCATTTTACAGTTGAAAATGCAGAAGATCAGGGGTACCTGGGTGGCTCAGTTGGTTAAGCTTCTGACTTCAGCTCAGGTCATGATCTCACAGTCTGTGAGTTCAAGCCCCTCGTCGGACTCTGTGCTGACAGCTTGGAGCCTGGAGCCTGCTTCAGATTCTGTGTCTCCCTTTCTCTCTGCTCCTCCCCCACTCATGCTGTCTCTCTCCATCAAAAATAAACATTAAAAAAATTTTTTAAATAAACAAACAGTTTTTAAAGTTTAAAAAAAAAGAAAGAAAATGCAGAAGATCATAAAATTCAGGCAATTCACCTAGGATCCCAAAGTAGTAAATTGTGGAGCTAGGACTGAACACACTGTTTTTAATTCAAAGTCCAGCTATCTTTCAATTTCAGCAATGATGGCCACCTGTGAACAACTATATGTATTTTATATTAAATGATTTTGGGGGGGCACCTGGGTGGCTCAGTGGGTTAAGCGTCTGATGTTGGCTCAGGTCACAATCTCACAGTTCATGTGTTCAAGCCCCACATGGGGCTCCACACTGACAATGCAGGGCCTGCTTGGGATTCTCTCTCTGCTCATCCCCCACTTGCATGCACTCTCTCTCCCAAAATAAACTTAAAAAAAAAGAAAATAGTTTAAAAGATATTTTTTTGCACCTCCAGTGAGGTAATAACTGACAAATAAAATTGTAATATACATGAAGTGTACAATGTGATGATTTGATATATGCATACACTGTGAAAGAATGCCCACCATCAAGTTGATTAACCCATGTTTCAATTCACAAAGTCACCTTTTTTCTTTTCTTTTCTTTTTTTGCTTGAGAATGCTTAATACCTCTCTTAACATATAACAGTTATACAATACAGTATTATCAACTATGACTATGCCATAAATAAGATCTTCAAAACTTCTTTAATTCATAACGAGAACTTTTTATACTTTTTAAAAATATAATTTATTGTCAAATTGGTTTCCATACAACACCCAGTGCTCATCCCAACAAGTACCCTCCTCAATGCCCATCACCCACTTTCCCCTCTCCCCCACCCCCCCATCAACCCTCAGTTTGTTCTCTGTATTTAACAGTCTCTTATGGTTTGCCTCCCTCCCTTTCTGTTTGTAACATTTTTCCCTTCCTCTCCCCCATGGTCTTCTGTTAAGATTCTCAAGATCCACATATGAGTGAAAACATACTGTATCTGTAAAGACAGTCAGTCTGACTGACTTATTTCACTTAACACAATACCCTCCAGTTTCATCCACATTGCTGCAAATAGCCAGGTTTCATTCTTTCTCACTGCCAACCTCTCCCATTTCCCCCACCTCACCATCTTTGACAAACATCATTCTATTTTAAGTTTGACTTGTTCTTCATTTTTCCACTAAAGCATATATATGGAATAATATAGTCTTTTTGTGGTCAGAACATTTGTGATCTACTCTCCGCAACTTTCAAGTACATAGTATATATTGTTAACTATGGTCATCCTGCTGTATATTAGATCCCCAGAACTTATTCATACTATAATTGGAAGTTTGCATACTTTCATCAAAGTCTCTCCACACACATATCTAGACCACCACTCTGCATGTCATGGCATATACCCTTCCACTCTTTGTTTCTATGGTTTTGGCTTTTTCAGATTTTACATAGAAGGGAGACCATATATTATTTCTCTTCCTCTCTCTCAGACTTATTTCCCTTAGCATTAAGCCATCAAGGTCCACATATGTTGTAGAGCATAGGATGGTTTCCTGCGTATGACTGATATTTCATTGTATGTGTGGGAGGGGGGAGTGTGTGTATTCTCACATCTCACATGTTTCTTAGCTATTCCTTAATTCGAAGGACACATGCAGGGATTCTATGTCTTGGCTAATGTGGATAATGCTACAATGAATACAGTGCAATTTTCTCTTCAAGATAATGACTTCATATATTTAAATATATAACCAGAAGCGGGATTACAGGATCATATGGTACTTTTAATTTTAATTTGTGGAGGAACTTCTATACTCTTTCCCACAGTGGCTATACCAATTTATATTCCCAATTATAGTGGAAGAGGGTTCCCTTTTCTCCATATTCTTGCCAACACTTGTTATTGCTTGTCTTTTTGACATTAGCTATTCTAAAAGGTACATGGTGATATCTCACTGTGGTTTTGACTTGCATTTACCTAATGATGAATGAGGCTCTTTATTTTATTTGCCTATTGGACATTTCAATGTCATCTGTGGAAATAACTGCTATTCAATTTCTGTGTCTTTTATTTAATGGGATTATTTCTGGGGTGTTTAATTTATTGCTGTTGAATTCTATGAATTCTTTACCTACTATGTATATTAAGCACTTAACGGAGATGTGCTTTACAAATATATTTATACATTCTATATTTTTTACTTTTCATCCTGTTTATTATATCTTTTGCTGTACTGAAGCTTTTTAGTTTGATATTATCCCAGTTCATTTTTTATTTTGTTCCTTATTTTTTAGCATCATACGTAAAAAATCACTGCCAAGACCAAATTCAAGAACTTTGTCCCCATGTTTTTATCTAGGAGTTTTATGGTTTCAGGTCTTATATGACTTATATTTAAAAGTCTTATATACATTTCCTATGACTTATATGTAAAAGTCTTTAATACGTTTCAAGTTAATTTTTGTTAGTGTAAGACAGGGTCTAATTTAATTCTTTTGCAAGTGAATAGGCCATTTTCCCAATACCATTTATTAAAGAAATTATCCTTTCCCCAGTGAGTATCCTAGGCTCTCTTGTCAATTATTATTTGACTTTATACATATGGCTTATTTTTTTGTGCTCTCAATTCTCTTCCTTTGCACTATGTGTACATTCTTTTGCCACCACACTGTTTTGATTACTGTAGCTTTGTAATACAGTTTGAAATCAGGAAGGGTAATGAATCCAGCTTTGTTCATAATGGACAAGAAACCTCTATCTGTCAGGGCTTTCTTGCAGAGCTTTGCAGAGGAGACAATGTTTGAGCTGACCTTTCAAGCATTTGATGATCTTGAAGAAAAGGGCATTCCAAAAAAAATAAAAAGTATTTACACAGGCAATAGAAACGATATAAGTTAAGGCAGTTACAGAAAATTTGCATTATTCCACTAAAACTGGAGGGTAGGGTCTAAGGAGGGGAGGGGTATGGGGAAAAGGTAATTAGAGATATTATATATTATACAGCAAAAGTTCTCAAAATTTCTAGCTCAGAAGACCCTTATGTTTTAAAAAAAATTTTTGTGACATTTATTTATTATTATTGAGAGACAGAGAGATACAGAGCATGAGCAGGGGAGGGGTAGAGAGAGGGGGAGAACAGAATCTGAAGTAGGCTCCAGTCTCTGAGCTGTCAGCACAGAGCCCAATGCAGGGCTCGAGCTCACAAACTGTGAGATCATGACCTGAGCCAAAGTCAGTCGCCTAACCAACTGAGCCACCCAGGCACCCCAGAAGACCCTTATGCTTTAAAAATTCCAAAAATCTTGCCTATATGAGCTATATTTATTGATATTTATCATATTACAGTTATAACTAGGAAATTTTATAAACATTAAAATACTACAATATATAAGCATAGTTTTTGTTGGGTCACAAAATGATGATGCCATCACATACTACATATCTCTTGTAAAGGTTAACTGTATGGTTTTGAAATAAAGAACATGGAAAAGATATTCCCAATATCTTTAAAAGGTGACATTTCAAGGAGATAGGGGTGAATGGTAATAGCTCTATAGCATAAATATGAGTCAAGCATCTATATTAGGTTGATAGAAACACAATTTCAATATGGTGGCTTCACCTACAATCTTACAATCACACTGAAGATAACAAGTACATTTTTATTACTGGCATAGAGTAATATCCTAAGATTTAGCCCAATCTACCTCTGTTGTACATTTCTCAATGGATAAATTCCCCCTAACTTGAGTACTGAGACATAAAGGTCAATTAGAATTCATTCAGAAAATGTTCATCGAGAACCTCTTATGTGTCAGCCATTACTTCAGGGGTGGGGGAACTAGCTGTAAATGTCACAGACAAAACTATGTGATCTGAAACTGGCAATCTAGTGAGGATGACAGACACTTAAAAATTAATTAAAATATGGAAAATACTGGAATGTGATAACTGCTGTGAAGGAAAGTAGCATACTTTTTAGTTGAACCAACTACAAACCACAGTCCCATTATCATGTACATTAAACTTGTTCTTTGCCTTTCCTTGCAGAACTCATTCATTATCACTCCTATGACACCAAAAGGATACATAGAAGAATCTAGGCCATTCAAAGTCTATACTTAGTTTAGCTGGTTATAGAATAGAACAAACGAATCCACATACAAGAGTTCAATTCTTCTTTGCGCACATTATTCTTCAATTCCTTGCATGATGATAAACTATATTTTAACTCCAGCATTCCATCTCAAAAATAGATTTTCTTGATTATAAAGGAATACTTTGTAAGAGAGTATGAAAATACATTGAAACAACTCATCAGCATACCTGGAGTAACAATGATAAGGTCATACCTTATTGAAAACAGATCAAGAATGGAATTTTCAATCAGGAAGTACAGAAGGAAAAAAAAAACAGATGATGTACACATAAATGTAGTGCATTGACGACAACATATATTCTATATTTACATCAACCCAAAGGGTAAAGCAAAGCCGAGTTTGGATTACGCACATAATGATGGCCACTTTTTATTCCAAGGAGATGCTTTGAGGTAAAATGTTTAGGAATGACCACTAAAACAGGGATATCAGCACAGGCCTATTTCTGTGACTAGTTATTTGAACATTTACTGCAAGATCACAGAGATGAAATATAGGATCAGAAACATGTGCTGAATCCCTTGGTAGTAGTCTATAAGCAATTTTCTTTTCCTTAATACATATTTGTAAAAAACAAAATAAATGAAATAAATGAAAAACTTTGGAGAAAGGATATACATGTGTGATACTGAAACATAAGGACTTCTATAAAGAATCACTGAATTAAAAATTGTAAGCCACATCCATGCCTAAAGGAAGTTGGTCTGTTCGAGGAGGTTTCAATGAACTAAGGAAGAATCAACCATAAAATTTCATTATTTTTATGTAAGACTTTAAATGTAAATATGATTAGCAATCAGGGCTTGATAGTTTGCTTATAGCCATTCTTCCAAATCTAAGCAAATGTAAAAATAATATAATACCAAGAATACTATGTAAAGTGTCAGGTCTAAATAGGGTATCTCTAGATGGGATAGGGGCACCCAGATGTAGGGCAACCATCCAGTGGAAGCTAGTAGCATGGGAGGTGAAAGTATTCACCTGAGGCAGAACAAAGGAGATAGAAGTTTACTGAACACACCACAAGACAGCAGCAGGCAGGAAAACAAAGGAGAGGTTGGTTGTCTGCAAGGAGGTGGTGGGAGGGAGTTGTTTTTAAAGGAGAATGATAAGGAGGTATGGGGACTTATGGAATTCTCCCTTTGGGGTAACTGTACCTCATAGTAAGTAGCCCATTTGTCGGTTAGGGCCCATGTCTATTTCGAGGTGGGTTGCCTGATGAGCCTTTTCTACATTCCATTGTTTAAGCCTGTTTGCCCGAAAGTGGCCTCCACATAAAGTACTGGGCTTCACATTTTAGATACCATACCATTTAATCTTTCCAACATTTCCCAGGAAGCATGATGGTAATATATTATAACAGATATTTTATAAGAGATTTTCTAAAAACTGAGCCTCCCAAAGATACACTGATTTATAGAACATTTGAGAACCTGCTACAACTTTTGTGTTAAGAAGTCTATTATAGTTGACATCTGCTGTTTCTACCTGATCTGGACTTGTCTTTTGACAATAGCACTTCTATTGTTCTATGTTGGACTACTATTCTTCACTCTCTGACTGTACATTTCTGGTAGACTGATACCACTCCACCCTGAGTTCCAGGCACAAGCAAATAACCCAATCTTGGCTAATTGGCATATTCCGTCCATCTAGTCTCAGAGATGGGTGTGGGGTGGGGGGGGAAGACAATTGACCCAATGAGAGTCAATTCCAGGACACTTTATGAATATTTTGTCAATCACAAGTCCTTTTCAATGAATCTATGAACTCTGAAGTTATAAGCATAGAGGGTGAGAACCAGCAACCACAAGGAGAATATCATCTGGAGAATGAAGTCATCCAAAAGTGGAACAGTCACTGGGGATGGGGAAATGGAAGAATGGAAGTACGATGACAGCTGAAATCTAGACTTCTTCATTTGAACTTCTATATCAAACTATGCCTGAAGTCAATACTACCATTGGATTTCTCACACAAATAAAATAATTAATTCCATTTTTACCTAAACTATTTTTGAAGTTGGTTTCCTTTGCCAAAACTAAATCCTAATTGACTCCATCTACGTAAGGTATAAAGCTATCAAATAATAGTAACTAGATTTGAACCAAAATAGCTGACTTAAAATCTGTAGTGTCCCTCATTTTGCAATAGTGACTCCTTAATACACTTACCAATATGTATCAATTATTAGTGAACTCCAAGAAATATTTCTGAGTTTATCATGTGATTTTCATACTTTGATTTGTTAAGCATGGGTATTACCTCTTTTTACAAGGAAATAGCCTTGTATTATACCGTATAAGGCACAACAAAATATGATTATAGTTGACCTAAGTATATGTGTTCCTGACACTTATAGTAGTTTTAGAATTCATGAAGACAAAACTTCCAGAAAGCTAAAACACTTCAAAGCACAGTTAACAAATAGAACAGGTGAACAACACGAGGACTAGAAAATACAGAATAATAGAGTAGTACAAATATTGAGCATGGACCTCCTTGTAAATGGAATCAAATGGACAAAGGGCTACCAGTTAACACCCCAAAATTCTAACCCAAGAATAAACGATATATGGAAGTTCACTGACACGTGCCATCCAACATGAAATTAACACTATAGCACAATGTGCTAACTCATTCCAAGTGATGCTACTTTCTGTAAAATCTTCCCTGAAATCAATGTGCTTCTATTATTGCTCTGCCATAAGCCCCACTTGTCACCCATTTTCTTAGAAATGAAACTATTACCATCAATTCTCAAGAATAACTCGTAATTGTGCACTAGCTCTTATTAGCCTCTTTTTATAGCCCATTATACATCCTCCATTTTTTCTTTTTTTTTATTAACAGAAATAATTTCCATCACTTGGGAGTTTATAAAGCAATAAACTGCTCTTGATTACTCAGCACTTTTACAGGAACCATTTCCTGGTAATTACGAGGTACTCAAAAATAAGTAAGTGAAACTATCACCATTACACAAAATTTAACTTCAAACACTCATTTCCCTCTGTATTTTGTTAAAATGTGAATTATCATGGAAGTTTCATAAGGAACAGTTAGCTGATTGTCATCTCTATCAATTATTCCCTTCGTCTTAAAACTAAACTTACTGGAAAGAAAAGCTATAGATGAATTTGAAAGGAATAGTACCACACCTTTACGAACAACTAAAAGAAACTGATTTTAATAATCTTTAAAACACAGTGGACTTTTGTACTGGCTTTCTCTATATGGCATCCTCTTTCCCAAGATAGTCAAATGCCTTATTCCTTTAATTCATTCGAATCTGTGCTCAAACATTATTTCCTCATAAGGACCTTCTTGGACTATCCTAACTAAAATAGGTATTTCATCACTCTTTATCTTCTAACTTGTCTTATTTCCCTTCTTAGCACTTATCATTAAGAGATCTTTTATTATTTCATTAACTTTGGCATGGGGGTGGCAGGAAATATGTCATCCTTAACACTCAGAAAAGTGCCTGCCAACAGAAACTACTAAATAAATATGTATTGAACAAACACATAAATTTAGGTACCTGCTTTATGGATTATTCAGCTCCATAACTTCAACTAATCTTTTTTAGTCTCTTCACTTAGCATTAGAATCCCCATTTGAGACCTAAGTAAAGGAACTAAAGGAAAATAAAATAAGCTCTTCACCAGGACTGAAATAGGGATTTTTAAAACACAAATATAAAATCCCAAGAAAGATTTGCAAATATCTCATCACAATAGACATCATAGGAAAGAAACATTTTAAGAATGACTTACAATTTTTTATTTAGCATATGACTGAAGCATTTTTTGCATATTATTAAAATTCTTAGTGTCCTTGAATATATGAGTATATGGACAGTCATAGAGACTAGTGTGAAGTATATAAAGAATGCAATATTTCTTGAAGGCAATTTGGCAATAGGTATCAAAAGATTAAGTGAATACTACCTGATAGAGCACCTCTATTGTGTTACAGAGGTTTTTCTAAAGAAATTAAATTTGATTTGTTCAAATATCATGCTATATGGAGATTTCTTACAGTATTATTTATAACAGTTAAAAAAAAGAGAGAGAGAGAAACCACCTAAATATCAGAAACTGAGGACTGGTTAAAAAAAGCTACAGGGGCTCCTGGGTGGCCCAGTAGGTTAATTAATTATTAATTAATAATATATTAATATATATTAATAATGTATATTAATGTAATATAATTCCTATTCCTCATTCTTCTATGACTTAAAAGCTACAAATCACAGTGGAAATGATGGACACATCTGAGTTTACAAAGCTTACAAAACTTCGTAATAGTAAGTAATAAGGATGATAATAAGATATAATAAAAAATTCAAATACATGGGAAACATGGGAAATGATTTCTAGCATTAAAAATATGTAATATAACTATGTGAATTTCTATAAAAAAATTTTAAAACAACCATAAGCATGTAAACCAAAATGGTCTCAATGATTATGCATGTATGTAATACATTACAGACTAATGTTACTTCTTTTTGTCTATTTTTTTAAATTTTGTAATTTAAAACTACCAGAGATCTTTGAACTGATATTTTTAAATTAATGCTACCTCTATTTCCTTAAAGACAGTTTAGTCATTGCAGGAAATTCAAGTAAACATATATCAAGAAGTTTTCTTGAAATATCTGGTAAACCAAGACTGGCTAGATTTTAACATATCTATAGAGACCTCTTTCTCCTTATTAAGGATAAACAATTTGTCTTTTTTGATAATGTATCCACTCCCCTCTACTAATAGAGGTAGACACATAAAACAATATGGATTTTCTAAATTATTTTTCATATCTGGCTCTGGATTTAATCAGGTGCACACATAAACACACATGTATAATCTAATCGCTTCAAACATATAAAAAAAGATAATTAGTCATTTCTAAAATAATGTCATGTAAGTCTTTTAGCTATACTAGTAAAATATACAAAAATTAATACAAAGTAAACAAAAGTTGACACAACTCTATGCTCTCTCTGCCCTCTAGGAAAAACACAAAGATACTGTTTCCTGATGTTTTGTAAGGCATATGTGACACTTGGGTTTTTACGTGTTTATAGTAAGGTAGCACATGAGAACCAGAGAGTGACAATCCGTTTAAGATATCAAATACTCTACAAGATGGAAGCAACCTCTTTTCTGAGTTTTTACATTCTTTAAAAACTATTTCTTCCAAGAAGTCATTTGACTTTTTCAACCCATAACGAAATTCCTCTTAGCAGTTAAAGCCAAATTCAATATTCTATTATGTGCCTTCTTTAGAAGTCTCTATTTCTAATTCCTTCCCACTTAGATTGGAAAACTCCATGAGGAAAGAAGACATTTAGTCTCATTTCATATCATCGTGGAGTAAATATTTATACATCTGACAATATTACCTTAGTATGTTAATTTATAAAATTACTATTATATATCCTTAAAAACCTTCCCCCAAAAAACCAAAAGTGCTGGTTACAAATATATATGTGTCCATGAACCAAAAGAATGTAAAGGAATCCTCACAGGCCTTACTAAAGAGGTAAATTACAGAACACTGAAGTCCCAGCCATTGTGAAGGCCTATGATGACTTCTCTTGATCCCTACCCAGTTTTGAGGGCTATACAGGGCAAAGATCAGGGAAGACAATTAAGTGCTCAAAGGCAATCTGGTAAGAGATTCCAGAACAAAGCAAACCCTGCAAAGAATTACATCTTTTGCAAAACAGTTGAACTAGAGAAAAAGCCAAGCCCACAAAAGCCCACCTTCCTATCTCAGTCTTGATGCAGGACAGAGGTAAAAAGCATTTCCCCTGAGAATCCAACAACAACGACCTCATATGGAGATACACTCTGAATTTCTACTGCTTCTTGTCTGAAAAATCCCCAAATTGAAAATTTCTTATAAATTGTACTAGGCTAACAGAAAGCTTAAGTATTTGATAAAAGCAAAAGAAACTCCTCTCTGGAGGAAAGTTCTTTAAACATAGGTGTCTGCAAATTCCCATAAACACAGTTTAATTTAATATAACATAGACTCACAACTAAAAATTACAAAAACACAAGAAAGCAAGACACTAGGATCAAAAGCCAGTATGCAAATACATACACAAACAATGCAAAATCACACAGAGTTCACAAATGGGCTTATCAGGTACATAATACATAATAAGCAGATTTAACTTTTTAAGTAGGTATCAAAAGTATTAGGAAAGGGGCACCTGGATGGCTCACACAGTTGTGTCCAACTCTTGGTTTTGGCTCAAGTGATCTCACAGTTCATAAGATCAATCGCCACATGGGACTCTGAGCTGACAGTGTGGAGCCTGCTTGGGATTCATTCTCTCTCTCTCTCTCTCTCTCTCTGTCCCTCCCCCATTTTCATCCCTCCTCCCTTCTATCTCTCTCTCTCTCTCTCTCTCAAAATAAATAAACTTAAAAAAAAGTATTAGGAAAAACAAGAGACTTAATCAGAAAGAACCAAATAGAATATCTGCAAATAACAATAATTAAAACTTTTAAAAGGAATTTATCAATAGTATAAAAACAAAAAAGGTATAGCTGAAGATAAAACTATTAAACTAAAAAATAAATTTGACAGAAGGTAGCAGAAATAAAATGTAGAAAATATGAAAGTTTTAAAAACATTGAAGATAAACAAGAGGCATCAATATTTATCTACTGTATTAAGGAAAAAATAAAGAGAATCAGGGAGAAGCAATGTTCAGAGACAATAGGTTTGAATACTCAAGAACTGTTACACAAAAGAATTCTCAGATAAAAGAAGCAAAATTTCAAGATGAAAAAATGTAAATGTACACCATGATTTATCAAAGTAAAACTTCCGAAGAACTAAGACAATTAAAAAATACTTTAAAATCAGCAAGTGAGAAAAGACAGAATATACACACAACAAACTTTAAAACGAAATGGACAGTAGACAATATAACAATAATAATAAAAGATAGAAAATAGTGCAATAGTATCTTAAAAGTGCTGAGGTGAAGTAAGTGGTAGCCTAGACCTGTATATCCAGAAAACCACCTTCATACAGACATTTTACGGATTTTCAGACAAACTTGACAGGGTTCATGATCAACACATATTTACTAAAGAAAACTTTAGAGAAGATAATCCAGGTAAAAGGAAAACGATCCTGGAAGTGAGTCCGAAAGGAATAATGTTTATTGTAAACACATGAATTCTAGAAACAGGCAAACATGGATTCATACCATGTAAAAGTACATTCACAAAGAAAAAGTAAACATTGTAGAAAACTAGAACTCGGTTAGATCAACCTAAAAGAGAAAATTCTTTACAAAAGGAGGAAATCAAAAATATAAAAACAAAGGTATGACATTATGAAATAAACATAGTTCATTCATTCCAACTTATTAAGCATTGCTCATCCGATAGCATTTCGTGAGAATGTATTGTACTTTTACAGACAATAAAGACACCCGGGTCTACCAACACTAAAACATGTTCTGTGAGTGATTTCACAGGGAAGGGTGAGAGTTCAGACAGAGAAAGCCTTATCTTTCTACTGAGTAGACCCTGGCAACAGTGACCCACATTTCCAAAGAAGACTAGTACAAACGAGAGCTGCAGTGTCCAGCTGAGCAACAAAGCCAAACTAACTGAGCATTCTCTTCAAAGGAACCCTCCTCCACTTAGGTGGGAATGTAAACTGGTGCAGCCACTGTGGAAAACAGCGTGGAGGTACCTCAAAAAATTGAGAACAGAAATACCAGATGATGGAGTAATTCCACTATTGGATTTTTCACCAAAGAAAACAGAAACACTAATTTGAAAAGATATACGCACCCCTATGTTTATTGCAGCATTATTTATAGAAGCCAACATATGGAAACAAACCCAGTGTCCATCCATAGATGATTGGATAAAGGCAATATTACTTACACATACCAAAGACTGTGATCTTGCCATTTATGACAACATGTATGGACCTAGAGTGTATAATTCCAAATGAAGTAAGTCAGAAAGAGAAAGACAAATACCATATGATTAAGCTTATATGGGGAATCAAAAGACAAAACAAAAACCAGAATTGAACCCATAAATACAAAACTGATGGTTGTACATGTGCACATGGAGATGTAAGATGGTGGGAAAAATGGATGAAGGGGAATAGATACAGTCTTCCAGTTATGAAATTACTAAATCATGGGGATAAAAGGTACTGCATAGGGAATACAGTCAATGGTATTATAATAGAATTTTATGGTAACAGGTGGGGGCTACATTTGTGGGAGGCCTAGCATAACAGATAGACTTATTGAATCACTACATTGTATATATGAAATCAATGTATCATGTGTCAAAATATAAAATAAATAAATTTTAAATAAAATTTAAAAACTGAGCATTTTCTGAGAAAAATTGGATTAAACAGGTAAAATTCCAATAGCTCTACTATAGTTTCAGATTGCCTTTATTGGAGAGAGCTCACTCAACTATAGAATGCTAACAGAGTAGACCTGGTATATATTGAAAATTATTCCATCAGACTAAAATTATGAACAAAAAAGCAAGCACATAGAAGAAATCTTTTCCCCATCCACAGATAATGAGTTGGCTCAATTAATGCAATCACTTGCAAATGCCAAGCAACCTAGTATTGCAAGGAACAGATCACTAATTGTCAATAAGTGTACACAACTTATGACCCAATTAACTGCATACAAGGAAAATGAGAAGCTTGGGACCTATTAAAAATTGAGAGGCCAAAGGACGCTCCTTTTAAGGAAATCTCAAAGGGAACAGGAATGTTGTTAGGTTCACAAAACATGCAGCACTCTCCTTGTATGTTACGTGCAATCTTCAACTGGCTGACTTAAACCCACAAGGAAAGGATTTCTTACCTAATCTTTCAAGAATACGACAGAGGCAGGATGAGGTGGGGCAAAGTTAAGAAAGGAGAGATATTACACCTTCCATTTCCTGAAAAACCTGTTATTTGCCATATTGCAGGATACTACAAATACATCCATGATAATATTATAATGCCTTATTTTGTAAATGATTTTCCATTCATGATCTCATTTTATTCCCCATATTCTAAATATAGGGAAACTAAGGAACAAAAAAAGATAAGCAACATTCCAGAAGCAAATGATTCTTCCGAATTATGCTCCCAAGGTCAACAGTAATGTAGTAATACATCACAATGCCTATGTCATTCACCTCACTTCATCTCATCAAGTAGACATTTGGTCATCTCACATCATCACAAGAAGGGTGAACAAGGTACAATAACATATTTTGAGAGGGAACACATACAAGTTTTATTATAGTACATAGTAATAATTGATGTATTTTTACCAATTTTCTTCATCTCTTACTATGCCTACTTTGTAAATTAAACTTTATCATCATTATATATGTATAGGAAAAAAAACAGTATATATAGAGTTTGGTACTATCAGTGGTTTCAGGCATCCACTGGGGATCATCAAATGTATCCCCCAAGGATCAGGGGGCACAGACAACCATATTAGTAACTATGACACAAAACTACATACTGTGCATTTCACATTTCAAAGAAGGTCAATAAAAATCAAGATAAGAAAATTCCCTCAGGGTTCATTAAGTAATGGAGGAAGAAACTCAGTTATCCAACTGCCCCCAAATAGATTTTATATCTTTTATTTTGTATAGCTTCAAAACAACAAACTTTCAAATACTACATCTGACTTTTATGTGTCTTGTCCTTTTTAATCTATTTCTTCCACCATTTTTTGTAACACTGACTTTTTCAAGATTATAGACCACCTGTACTTTAGAATAATCCACATTCTAGATTTGTCTGCTTCCTTGTGCTATTATCTCATTTGTACCTTCATTTCTGCAACATTAAGACCTAGAGGCTTGATTGGATAAAGATGGAACATTTTGCGGCAAGAATATTTCAGAGGTGATTTTCTGTAATTCACTTTGGCTACATCAAAGCATTAAGTCACAAAATCCCTAGTTATTCTACTATTAGTGATAGGAAGCTTGATCATTTTATTAGGTGGTGATCACCAAATCGCTGCTTTAAAAAGGTACATTTTGGGGCGCCTGGGTGGCTCAGTCAGTTGGGCATCCGACTTCGGCTCAGGTCATGATCTCACAATCCGTGAGTTCGAGCCCCGCGTCGGGCTCTGTGCTGACAGCTCAGAACCTGGAGCCTGTTTCAGATAGTGTGTCTCCCTCTCTCTCTGACCTTCCCCCATTCATGCTCTGTCTCTCTCTGTCTCAAAAATGAATAAATGTTAAAAAAAATTTTTTTTAAATAAAAAAATAAAAAGGTACATTTTTCTCTAAAAATTTAAGTTTATTATGGTGTAAATTTTAAGTTATCTTTGGGGTAAAATGTGGACACCATAAAACTTCTTTCCAAATATCCTTTCACCATTGTTTTTATTAGTCACTAGTGACCTTTATCTCATTAAATTATTACAACAGGAGTTACAATAGGAGTCATTCCTTCTACATTTATTAGCTGGCATTCTTCTTTTTCTTAGTTCCCTGAGAATGTTTTTAAGACTGGAAAAAATAATACCATCTTTCTGCTGATGAGAAATATCCAATTGAGTGGAGAAAAATGATGCAAGAGAAAGAGGGAACTATACTGAGAGCAATATTCCAGAGTAAGAAAGTTAGTATTTAGTGCACAGTCCAGATAGAAAAACAGTTTTTCCATAGTAACAAGAAAGAAGTTGGGTTAGGTGAGCATAAATGGATAGATGCATTGATAACAGTTCACAGTTCATTGTTTCTACTTTAGAAAACAAGATCATCAGTTGAATGTTAGATTAGGGAAATTAAGACTTTAGGGTCACTTGAGATGAATAATCATGAATTTAAAATGAGACCAGTTGAAATGGTTATGTTTTTCCCTCCAGCCATTTTCAGCTGGATAGGTGTCGATATGGAGTTGGGCAAGAGTTGGATTTATTTAGGGCTGTGGTTTTGCCAAGTAAGTATAACAAAATGAAAGAGTAGTGATGAGATTATGTTCCAGGAATAAATTATGATTACCCATGACATTTAAGTTGGGTAAGAAAGGAGGGAGGATGAGGAAATGGACAGTAAAATGGTGGTAGTATCAATGAATTATAAGCCCTGGTAGGGTCAAAATATTGCTGCAGTTAGGGTTCTGGAGAACATGAGCTAGAAAGAGAAAAGTTGGGAGTCAGAAAGTGGGATGGTTAAAACTGGGATTATTAATGGGATGCTATAACTATTACTAACAAGGTGTAGAGTATGACCATGGAAGTGTGTGAGGTAGGTACAGGGACAGATGTTTAGAGAAGTAGAGGTCAAAGATATAAAAGCCAATGGTATTCGAAGGACCATCTTACTAATAATGAAATCATCAGAAAAAACAACAGGAGTAGCACTGGAGGGCGTGATAGTGAGCCAGGAGCTAAAAACCTTAAAGGAATGGGAAAAAGTGATCAGTAGGTTAATTAATAAAAGTATCAAGAAGATAAGGTCAAATGACTTAACATTCCTTGCTGGGCAGTTTTGAGATGGGAAACAGAAGGAATGTAATTGAGCACTTAGGAGAAAGTAGGACATCTACCCCACTTCTAGGGCTATTCATATGAAGGACACAGGAAAGTAAACAGCCATGACATGAGAGGAATGGAACAAAAACAGTATTCTCAAAAGAGATCCAGCTTTCAATAAAAGCAAAAAAAGAATAGGGCTTTCAGAGAAGGAATTGAAGAGAAAGCAGATTTTGCTGATGACTAACCACAAAATCTAGAGGACTCATACAACATCAGTTGGGGTTGGGATAGAATACAGGATCAATGGGGTGCCTGGGTGGCTTAGTCGGTTAAGCATCCAACTTTGGCTCAGGTCATGATCTCACGGTTCATGGGTTTGACTCCCGCATCGGGCTCTGTGCTGATAGCTCAGAGCCTGGAGCCTGCTTCAGATTCTGTGTCTCCCTCTCTGCCCCTCCCCCCTCACGCTCTGTCTCTCTCTCAAAAATAAATAAACTTTTAAAAAGTGTTTTTAAAAATGAGTATGTGGAAGGATATGCAGATTAGAGATATGGGGACAAGGGATAACCTGGACATCGTGGGATGACTAAAATACTAAACGATCAGTCTCTGAGTTCTCAGTGCAGATAGTGGGGGAGTGGTGGTACAGACACCAGATAAGAGAGGAGTGTAAGCCTTAAAGTAAAAGAAAAGCAGGCTTCTTACCAGAAATATGCAGTGTTTAGGGCCACACATTTGAATCCTGCTCAAGAGGGTATCAGGTTCCCCAGAAGAACAGACTTACTCTAAGCAGTCAGAAGGTACCTAGGCTCCCTAATGACTCCACCAAAAATATACCTTCTATATAGAAGACAGGAAAGGAATGGTCTTGCCTCAAGCATTAAAGGTTCCTTTTTAATTTTAGCCAATGTAGATTAAAGGAAGGGCTGACCAACTCAAACAACACAGGGCTCATCTCGAACCCTGCCAAGATACTAGCCTCAAAGTGGGTTGATTAAGTATGGATAGATGCTCTTCACTCCAAACTATTACTTAATGATGATTTCAAGTCCTACACATTTCTAAAATTCGAACAAAGAAAACTGAGGTTCAAAGAAAGATATAAAACTGCTTCCCTATTGGAACTTCCAATTTAAGCAATCCAATCACAATTCACTACCATGTCTATATAAGCACAAAGGAAGAATCCTTTTTCACTACCCACTACACCACATCTTAATACAGTTACCTTTTTGAATACGTAAGACAGTCCACAATAGATTATGAGGGTACTGATATTCGATTTGAAAGCACTAGGGAATTCTGATGAACTTCCAACTCTCAGTTGTAAATCCTATAAATATATTCACATCATTTCCAGGACTGAAAGTCCCAAATAGTTTCTATTGGCTTACAATGAAAACTTGGTAAAAATACTGATTTCTACTTAGAAAAAACAGGACTTATTGGATTATTTCAATAATATAGAGTTCAAATTAGTTTCAGATTATGTACAAATTAGTTTCAGATTATGTCCAAAGATGGCCATAAATATAAAACAGAAATTGATTCCTTTGGGATGATATTTTCCTTATGCTAAATTATAAAACTTGCCATTTTATGACTCAAAAAACAGAAACATAACGAAATCACAAAAAGATGAGAGGCATTTTGGACAGGACCTCAGCATTAGAAAAGTAATTATGTGTTCTTGCATCAACCCCTATTTAATCTCATTGTCTACCAAATTGTAAAATTTTTATAAATTTAAAAACATAAAAACTTCATAGTATTTTGAGAACTCAGAATGTACAATTCCTTAGCCATTTTTATGAAGACTATATGCCTAAATATTACTGAGTTCTCTAACACTGTTTTAGTAACTGATGTTGACAGTCAACCAAAACATATTTACTGATCATTCGCTATAAAACAAGTTATCTGATGGGGGAGATGGAGTCAAAAGAGATTTAGGATGGCCTTTACTTCAACAACTATATGCCATTGTTGCAGCACTGACGGGTGATGAGGATAAACACATACCAAGTCAAAAAATAGGAAGACAAGTCTGGGTATACTACTTTTCAAATGACAGGCACAGAAAGGAAATGTTTTCATTGCTAAGGATAAGGCAAGACTAGTGGGGTAAAGGGTAGTTAGAGGAGACTTCCTGAAGGAAAGGAAATCCGTGGAATCTTTAAGAATAGGTAAGATTCAGGGGCGCCTGGGTGGCTCAGTCGGTTAGGCGTCTGACTTTGGCTCAGGTCATGATCTCGCGATTCATGAGTTCGAGCCCTGCATCAGGCTCTGTGCTGACAGCTCAGAGCCTGGAGTCCGTTTCAGATTCTGTGTCTCCCTCTCTCTCTGCCCCTCCCCTGCTCATGCTCTGTCTCTCTCTGTCTCAAAAATAAATAAAAACATTAAAAAAAATTTTTTTTAAAGAATAGGTAAGATTCAGAGAAGCAAAAAGGAGGGTAATTGTAGCCTAAGAGGGGAAGAGCCAATAGAAAAATCACAGGAACATCAATATGTTGGGCATTCATGAGGCACAGAAAAGTATGAATGTGGCCAACATTAGAAAAATTTTGGTAATTCAGTTATGTCAAAAATCCTAAATGCAAATGATGCTTTCCTTTGTAAGTTTTCAAGATCTCATTTAAAAGGGTGATTCAAGTCGAAAATCAGTAGCTTTCATAAATCAAACCTCAATAATATAAGAGTATTGTCTATATGCTTTCAACTGGGTCTCTGTAATTAATTTATGCATACTAATAGGATCTTTTGTTTATGGTAGTTTATCACACGATGTAGTTGGTATGAATTTTAATTTTTTCATTAAATTACCTCATTCTGTTTATTAGCACCAATTTATATCAATCTTTAACAACTGCTATGTTTAAAAGTTAATTATTATTTTAAAATTTCAGTTAAGTCAGACCGGTCTTTCCCAAGGATTCTGAAGTAGAGCGATTTGTCTCTACCTCAAACAATACATCTATAAAATAAAGGAATCATAACTGATCCATGGTTTGTAAGCAATATTTAAAAAATCAATGGAATACCTGTTTGCAATAATAATACATTATTCGAAAATATAATAGAGAAAATAGATTGAAGTATATCTGCATTACCCGAATCATGGGCAAGCGATCTAGAGCTCTGTTATTCCTTTTCATAGCCACTACATTGGGCTCAAGACATTCGTCAGAATAATGAGGTTCCAGGGAATGCAATTTGAAAACCACAGTCCTGGATGCTCTGTAATGCAGTTCTAAATTTCTCACATTCTAAGGAATTTTCTTCAAAAGAGTCATACAGTGTATATTAATACGTGATGTACATTTTTATAACAATCTTTGAACTAGAACCTAGCTCGTACATAAAGAGATGGGCAAAATCCAATACACAGAGATTGCCATGCTTCCTCAGGAAGGACACAAATGGAGGATTGTGTAGGAGGAAAAGACTTTTGACAGTGATCACCTTCCCTTTAGTCATCTTTTAATCTCACAGCCAGGATCACACTAGCACCCCACACCCCACCTCTCTTGTCATCCCAACAAGGAGCCTATCTACCCTAAAAGAACAACCCATTCCCCATACCTTTCTTTTATCCCAAAATAGTCTTGTCCTGGACCATATTTACTCTAGGAATTACTCCCTGTTTGACAAAAATTAACGTTGCTTAACACTTGCTTACTAATGTGAAAATGGATGTTATCAATGAGTGAATGCCTCACCCATTCAGCAAATGTTTAGAGACTAAGGACATACAATATTGACATTGTGAGAATTTTGAGAACTATTAATAGTCAGTAGAGAAAATGATTTTGGAGAGGTGGTTTATTCTACATCACACAAAAACCAAGAAGTAAACTCTGATCTGCTTTTCTTGTGCATTAAGGACCCTGTTTAATAATTAAAATGACTGTAACTTATATCAAAAATTCTGAAATTTGTTTTGGTCTTAGTTGTTTTATGGGTTTTTTAGGTTTCATTTATTTACTTTGAGAGAGAGTGACAGCACAAGCAGGGGAGGGGCAGAGAGAAAGGGAAAGAGAGAGAATCCCAAGCAGGCTCCACACTGTCAGCACAGAGTTCTACTCGGGGCTTGGTCTCATGAACCGTGAGATCATGACCTGAGCAAAAATCAAGAGCTGGATGCTTTGACTGAGCCACCGAGGCACCCTGGTCCTAGTTGTTTTTATTGTATATACTGATCTTTGAAAATCCGTGCATATAGAGACGTGTCATCATCTGTAGATAGTTCTTTTTAATCAAGAAGTTTACACTACCTCTGTCAGTTACTATTTCAGAAGTCTACTTTTCCTTCAGAAAATAATTCTGCATAAAATCCATGTATGTGTGGGTGGGAGGCCTAGAGTGTAGAAAAAAAGCACAGAACTTCACAACCATTCAGACGATGCCAAAATGGTTTACAGTGAAGAATCTGATAAATCTATATTAGATTATAAACAACTCTTCCAAAACATATGTAAGCTTCTATTACTACCTGGCTGGGACTAAAGTTAAGAATCATACTCATTCCTTGTACATACAATCTAAATGAGGTTGGATGAAGATGTTCCAGAGAAACCCTGGATATGAAAGGAACTCATCTACAATCTTCACTTGAGGGAGGACTAATCTACACGTAGGTGGCTGAGATAAATATAAAAACTAGAATTTCCATTTCCTCCTAGGTCACAATCCTTAGTGGAGATGGATTTAATGTATTAGCACTTTTTCGTCAAACCTCTTGTACATTTACAAACGCAATGTATACATTTCACCTAAAGCAGCATTCTTTTGGGAGCTAATCATTATATTATTTTATTATTCAATAAGCCAATATCCTAGATCACTGCTTATCTTAGAATAGTTTCTTTCACAACTTGATAACTGAGATTATCATTATAAAGAAAATCATTTTTCAAACTATCACATCCACAAGCACTGTGTCATTTCGCAGAAACCACAATACAGCAAAGACAACATAACAGCTACTCTGATACCAAGGGCAGATTCTGAAAGGGGACCAGACAAGGAGGCTTGAAAAACTATTTTAAAACCAAGTCCAAGGAAGCATGGCTTTACATTGAGGAATATCACAAATACCTCAGGTACAATTAACTTTGAAAATATTGCCACCTTGCAAATGAAGGGCTTTCTTAGAAATGATGAGACATCAGTATATGTTTTTGAATTCATGCTGCTTTCTGACAACTCTGCCAAAATACCCCTTCCTCAGAAATATTTCATGACAGAAAAATCTCAGCAAAAACACATGCTCAGTATTTCTGCTTTTTGTGTTCAATTTCATACCAAATGAATTTAGGAGATGTGTCACAAGTAGAAGACTCAAATGCTATTGCTTACATACAAGATGGATGGAAACCAACAGTCAAACAGACAAGGACCTGACCATTCTCACAGTCTAGGCTTTCCAATATGGAATATGTAAATCTTGCCACAGACTTGCTAGCATCCCCAAAATGGTCTTATGGATCAGCTGCATTTTTAGCGACCTGAGCAAGCTATTATACACAGTAAGACACTGCTGCACAGTATGTATATGTGAATAAAGAAAAGCCTGGGGCCCCTGGGTGGCTCATTCAATTGAGCATCCCACTTCAGCTCAGGTCGTGATCTCACAGTTCATAAGTTCGAGCCCTGCGTCAGGCTCACTGCTGTCACCACAGAAACTGCTTTGGATCCTGTCCCCCCCTCTCTCTGCCTCTCCCTGGCTCACGCTCTCTCTCTCTCTCAAAAATGAATAAAACATTTAGGGGCGCCTGGGTGACTCAGTCTGCTAAGCATCAGGCTTTCTTCAGGTCATGATCTCACAGTTCATGGGTTCGAGTCCCGCGTGGGGCCCTGTGCTGACAGCTCAGAGCCTGGAGCCTGCTTCAGATTCTGGGTCTCCCTCTCTCTCTGCCCTTCCCCCACTCATGCTCTGTCCTTCTCTCTCTCAAAAATAAATAAACATTTAAAAATTTTTGAAAAATACAGAAAACATTTAAAAATAAATTAAAAGAAAAGAAAAAAAGGTTTCTAAAGTAGTAAACTTCTGAGTAATGGCAGTAATAACTAAGAATGCTGTCACTTTAAAAATCCAATAGACTCATCAAAGGAAAGATGTTTCGCCAGGAACAACAGTAGAGTTTCTGTCCATAACTGAGTAAGTTCTCTCCCTCTCTTTCTTTCTCTCTCTCTCTCTCTCTCTCTCTCTCTCTCTCTCTCTCTCACACACACACACACACACACACACACACACACGCTTACACTCACATGTAAGGATTTTAAAAATCATAGGTAACAATTTATCAGCCTGACTTATTCTATCACCATATGGGGCCAGAAACAGAAAATTTAGCCGAGATGACACACAAAATAAAAAAGAGATTTCACAAAAACCAATCCTCACACTGTAATTGTTCATAATTTTATGAGGATTTCCCATGATTCTTACTATTTAATTGGGCAAACTAATTCATATACAATAACGCAGATACCCAGGAGAAGAAAGTTCTATTATATCTGCTCCCCCCAAAAAAAGGATGGTGTTAATTTTAGTCAAGGAAAACTTTCACGGATGGATCACTTGCACCTCTATGGTTCCCCATTGATTCCTTCTGACTCTGATCTCAGCTTATCAAATCTTCTGGATCCACAGGGACTTCCTCAAGCCCTACTTCCTCCACAATTCATTTACTCTACCTCAGAAGTGTGGGGTCTCCTGGTCTGGTTGGGGGAAGCCACCAAATGTGGGGCATTCCTATTGGATGGAGTCTGGCAGCAGGGGTGGTGTAAGAATTCACCCAATGCAGAAAAATAGACATTTACTGAATACACCGCAAGGGAGCAGTGGGCAGAAGAGCAGAGGAAAGGCTTGTCCATGATGAGGCAGGGGTGAGGAGCCACAGTCATAGGGCAGAGTGAGGGAGGATGGGGACATAGGGAATTTTCTCTTTCTTGGTAATCTCCAGAACTGTGGCTGGTTGTAATTGGTCAGTTAGAGCCTATGCCTATTTCCAGGTGGGTCCCGTAATGAGCCTGTGTGCATGCAGCTCAGTGGTCACTGTGGGCCCTTTTGCCTTCCTCAGATTTCCATTACCCAAACCTGCTGCCTAAAAGCAGCCTCTACAATAAGGGTAAGAGCTTTGTACAAACTGCTGCAAACAGAGAAATAATATACCACATTTTACCGAGATGTTCTCTATTTCCAGTGTGTTTTTGCCTCTCTACTCAAATAGACATCATGGTCCTCAAGGACAAGAGCAATTTCTTACATTTTAACATGTCTAGCTGTACTATTTAGTAAAGCCCACCAAACAGTCTTAAACTGATTGACATAGAGTAACTCATAACTCCACCTTAACATCCAAGGTCAGCCCATTTTACTCTACGTGGAAAACACAAAAGACTCCACAAAAAAACAGCTGGAACTGATACATGAATTCAGCAAAGTTGCAGGATATAAAATCAATGTACAGAGATCGGTCGCATTCCTATGCATCAATAATGAAGCAGCAGAAAGAGAAATCAAGGAATCAATCCCATTTACAATTGCACTAAAAACCATAAAGATACCTAGGAGTAAACCTAACCAAAGAGATAAACGATCTGTACACTGAAACTATAGAAAGCTTATGAAAGAAACTGAAGACACAAAGAAATGGAAAAACATTCCATGTTCGTGGATTAGAAGAACAAATATTGTTAAAATGTCAATAGTACCCAAAGCAATCTACACATTCAATGCAATCCCTATCAAAATAATGCCAGCATTCTTCACAAAGCTAAAACAAATAATCCTAAAATTTGTATGGAACCAGAAAAGACCCTGAAGAGCAAAAGCAATCTCGAAAAGGAAAACCAAAGCTGGCGGCATCACAATTCCGAACTTCAAGCTGTATTACAAAGCTATAATCATCAAGACAGTATGGTATTGGCACAAAAACAGACACACAGATCAATATAACAGAATAGAAAACCCAGAAATGGACCCACAAACATATGGCCAACTAATCTTTGACAAAGCGAGAAAGAATATCCAGTGGAAAAAAGACAGTCTCTTCAGCAAATGGTGCTGGGAAAACTGGACAGTGACAGGCAGAAGAATGAACCTAGACCATTTTTTATACCACACACAAAAATAAATTCAAAATAGATGAAAGACCTAAATATAAGACAGGAAACCATCAAAACCCTAGGGGAGAAATAAGGCAACAACCCATTTGGCCTCAGCCACAGCAACTTTGTACTAGACATGTCTCCGGAGGCAAGGGAAACAAAAGCAATATATGTATATATTTATGGACCTCATGAAGATACAAAGCTTCTGCACAGCAAAGGAAACAGTCAACAAATCTAAAAGGCAACTGATGGAATGGAAGAAGATAATTGCAAATGACATATCAGATAAAGGGTCAGTATCCAAAATCTATAAAGAACTTACCAAACTCAATACCCAAAAAGCAAATAATCCAGTGAAGACATAAGCAAAAGACATGAATAGACACTTCTCCAAAGAAGACATCCAGATGGCTAACAGACACATGAAAAGATGCTCAACATCACTCATCATCAAAGAAATACAAATCAAAACCACAACGAAATACCACCTCACACCTGTCACAATGCCTAAAATCTAAAACACAGAAGACAACAGATGTTGGCAAGAATGCAGAGAAAGGGGGACCCTTTTGCACTGTTGGTGGGGATGCAAACTGGTGCAGCCACTCTGGAAAACAGTATGGTGGTTCCTCATAAAATTAAAAATAGAACTACCCTAGAACACAGCAATTGCACTACTAAGTATTTATCCAAAGGATACAAAAATGCTGATTCGAAGGGGCACATGCACTCTCATGTTGATAGCAGCATTATCAACAATAGCTAAAGAATGGAAAGAGCACAAATATCCATCGACTGATGCACTGATAAAGATGTGGTACATATAGTACAATAGAATATTTCTCAGTGATCAAAAAGAATGAAATCTTGTCATTTGCAACAACATGGATGGAACTAGAGTGTGTATTATGCTAAGTGAAATAAGTCAGAAAAAGACAAGCATCACAGGATTTCACTCATACGTGGAGTCTAAGAAACAAAACAGATGAACATGGGGGAAGGGAAGGAAAAATAAGATAAAAATAGAGAGGGAGGCAAACCATAAGAGACTCTTAAATTCAGAGAACAAACTGAGGGTTGCTAGACGGGTGGTGGTTGGGGGGATGGGCTAAAGGGGTGATGGGGATTAAGGAGGGCACTTGTTGGGATGAGCCCTGGGTGTTATATGTAAGAGATGAATCACTGGGTTCTACTCCTGAAACTAATACTACACTGTATGTTAACTAACTTGAATTTAAGTAAAAAATAAATCGAACTAAGGTCAACCTATACAAGTTGGGGAGCACAAAAGCCAAAATGAGAATACTGAACTAAAGTTAGTTTGTATTCAGAAAATGGAAGAGTGCACAGGATCTTGAAATCCTATTGTCAGTAGGGACTACAAAAGGTTATTTAGTGGGGTACCTGGGTGGCTCAGTTGGTTAAGCGTCCAACTTTGGCTCAGGTCATGATCTCACGGTTCAGGAGTTTGAGCCCCATGATGGGCTCTGTGCTGACAGCTCAGAGCCTTGGAGCCTGCTTCAGATGCTGTGCCTCCCTGTCTGTCTGCCCCTCCCCCGCTCACAGTCTGTGTCTCTCTCAAAAATAAACAAACATTAAAAAAATTAAAAAAAAAAACAACAAACGGTTATTGAGCCCAGCCCAGTGTCTTCAGGCAGGTGGGTATTGTTGTGGAAAAAGATTAACTTCTACCTTTCAAGATTCTTCTGGCTGACTTAAGACTCAAAATGGACATAAAACAGATTAAAAGGAGAAAATCAAACAACAGTTTAATAACCTGTATACCTCCAGTATGCATGGGAGAGAGATACAGGAAAGCTGAGTAATTCCCCCAAATAGCCAAAGCCATCACCTTAAATAACAGCTTCAGCTAATGACAAAGAAAATGTTGGGAATAGGGCATCATTTATGGGAAGTTATCAAAAAGAGCAAAGTTATAAAAGGTTGTTATGCAGATATAAATTGTTGCATTCTCCAATAAGAGTCTCTAGAGATTTAGACTAATCTCTCTCTTCCTGGAACAGCAAGGGAAACACCCTTAGAGCTTATACACAGAAATGTTTCTTACAAAGGGTAAATTCTACTTCATTTTCAGAGCTTCTCCTATGTTCGCAGTTTCTTAAAAATAACCAACTTGAAATAATCAATATTCCAAAAAGGCAAATATTGGGGCGGCAAAATTTACTTGCCCTCAGTATTTAATGTGATCTCTCATTAAAGAACACACGGAAACAGACATCCAAATTTCACCTAAGATGTCTATTCTGATACATTCCCCCCTACAGTTAGTTGAAAGTCCCACCTTTTTGGAATGAAACCCCATATACTGATTTATACTATCTCAAACACACAGTGATTCTTCTGATGATTTCTCCTTCATTTAAATTCAGTTTGGTATCATATTCCCAAAGTTATTGCAAAATGATTCATGCTAGATCAGTGCTTCAGAAAATAATAAACTTAATCCTTTCTCTTCATGCACAATCTCCAATTCTCACCAGTATTGGTTAAGTGCTAAACACATTCACAAAGAAAAAGAAACTCACAATAAATCCTCTGAATCTTGGTATATACTGGCTGTATAAAGTGCAACGAAGTATTAACATAAAATTGAAATATCTTATACTTCAGGCCATGAAAACACTTTTTAGTCTGTTCTAATCTTGGGCTCTACCAAAACCAGACCAAGGTGGTAAAGTCCCCATGGGCTCCTCAGGATGGACTCTTAAGCTCCAAGGCTAGGGGCATTTCAGTATAACATCTCAAGAGAAGCTAAATCATTAGTGGCAGGCATTTAATCTCCACAGTCTCCATGGTCCCAAGCATATTTTATAAAACCATTTTGGAAAGTAAAAATGTCTATCCTCCATCCATGTTTGGAGCTTTCGGCATGGCTCATCACCGACAAACACATAGACAGATATATTATTCTTTGCTTACACTTGCCTTTGAAAATATTACAAATTACTTAGAAATTAGAAATTTAAAAAGTACTTAGCAAAGAAGCACTTTCCAATGCAAATGCCTGACATGAGATGAATGAATAATACACAAAATAACAACGAGTTCCAAATATTGTAAAGGAAATGATGATTTTGCACAAAACAATTATAGAACTAATGTACTCCTAAAATCTGGGTACAAACAGAATCTCCTACTTCTTGACTAAGCCCATAAACATAATTTTCAAATACTCTACTGTGTCTTCATTAAGAAAGCTATGTTCATTCCACATTTAGTTGTATTCGTGAACTCAGTCGCTTCATGAATTTGAAGGACAAGAAAATACTGCAAAAAAACACCAAACCCATAGCAACTTTACTGCATTTTTTAAGGTGCATTCCACTATTGCATCCATTCCAGATATAGTAACATTTCTGCATCATGTTTAGTCATGTTTTTAGCACCTTCCTTCAAGACATCAAGATGAACCAGGTTATATAAATATATCAAAATGGTCATCCTTTTAGCAATCAAAAAATGTCAATTAAAGAAAAATACAGGGGTCTGGGCCACTCAGTTGGTTAAGCGTCCAACTCTGGCTCAGGTCATGATCTCGCGGTTAGTTCAAGCCCCGCATCAGGCTGTGTTGACAGCTCAGAGCCTGGAGCCTGCTTCAGATTCTGTGTCTGTCTCTTTCTCTGCCCTTCCATGGCTCATGCTCTCTTTCTCTCTCTCAAAGATAAATAAATATTTTAAAAAATATAGAAAAAAACTATAGGGGCACCTGGGTGGCTCAGTCAGTTGAGCATCTGACTTCGGCGCAGATCATCGTCTGGCAGTTCACGGGTTCAAGTCCCACATCGGGCTCTGTGCTGACAGCTCAGAGCCTGGAGCCTGCTTCAGATTCTGTGTCTCCCTCTCTCCTTGCCCCTCCCCTGCTCATGCTCTGTTTCTTTTTCTCTCAAAAATAAGCAAACATTAAATTAAAACAAATAAAAAAACTATAGATGCCATTTTTGCTAACGGAACTGTCAAAGATATTTTGAACTTAACATTACAAGATTAAAGAGGTAAAGTGTAGGGAGATTTCCTTCATCACTAATGGTTTAAACATAAAATGGTATAATCCTCCTGGAGAGTAATTTTAAAATAGGTAACACAAACATGTACTAAACGAGTGTGCTCGAATAACTATTTCAGCATTTAAATCAGCAATTAGCTGTTATCAAGAAAGTATCTGATTCTCTACTTTTGGGGAAATGGGAACTCTAAATTTCCCTACCTCTACAAGGTTAAATGTGGCCAGATGGCTATTTCTGCCCAGTGAAATGTGAGCATCTATGTTTCGCTTCTAGGCAAAAGCATTTTAAAGCCAGTAAGCAATTTCCTATATCCTCATTCCCTGTCAAGGCGTTCATAAGAGCACATCTTAAAAGGGCAGTGTCAGAAAATTACGGCACCTCAGTAATTTTGGGTCTCTACCTAACAATCAGAACTCTCCTGTCAACTTGTAATGTAGTTATAGAGTGAGCAAGAAATAAACCATTAGAGCTTTAAGCTATACCTATTTCCCAGTGTTCCTTATTGTAATATAATCTAGCCTTTCATTTTTTAGGATAAACTTGTATGTGAATTCCAAGTATAAATGTGCATAGATGTTTTAAAACAATACTGGAAAGTTGGAAACAACCTAAAAGACCCACAATATAGTTTAATTTATATACAATTAATATTATATAGCCATTAAAAGTTGTACATACTTGTTGACAAGGAAAGATATTTATGATATAACATGGAGTGAATAAAGCAGGTTATAATCAAAATTAATAATATAGTATCCACTTTTTAAAATGCTTTTACTTTTTTATTTTTTTTTTATTCAAGAATGAGAGAGAGCATGTGAACAGGGAAGAGGGGAAGAGAGAGAAAGAGAATCTGAAGCAGGCTCCATGCTCAGCGTGAAGCTGCATGCGGGGCTCAACCCCACGACCCTGGGGATCATGATCTGAGCCAAAATCAAGTCACCCAGGCATCCCTCCACTTTTTGTTAGAGATACACACACACACACACACACACACACACACACACACAACCATCTATACACACCAAAATGTTAACATTGGTTTTCACTGTCTGATAAACTTACCATGATTTTTACCTCTTTCCGATTGCCTCAGTTGTCTAAAATGAACATGCATTGCTTGTATAATAAAAACAGAATAAAAAATAATTTTTAAAATAAGCCAGGGTATAAGTTTCAGATATACAAGATGACAAGTCCTAGAGACCTACTGAACAGCAACGTGCTGGGCACCTGGGTGGCTCAGTCAGTTAAGTATCTGACTCTTGGTTTCAGTTCAGGTCAGGATCTCACAGCTCCTGAGATGGAGACTCAGGTCAGGCTCTGTGCTGACAACACACATATGCGCATGCACCCTCTCTCTAAACAAACAAACAAACAAACAAAGTCCACACATAACATCATGCCAAGAGTTGATAATATTGTATTGTATACCTAAAATTTTGCTAAGGGGGTAGATCTTATATTACGAGTTGTTATACAAAAAAAAATCATAATAATAAATAAGAGGGCAAGAGGACATTTTTGGATGTGATGGAGAGTTTATGGCATACAATTGTGGTGATAGCTTCATGGATGCATACTTTCTCCAAACTTGTCAAGTTGTATATGAACTATATGTGTCATAAATAAATAAATAAATAACCAATCAGAAAAAAATAAGCCAGGTTAAAAGTTATTCAAAGGCCTCAATGAAGTGGATTCATTTTCAGAAACTAAGATTTTTTTTTTTTTGCCTGTATGACTAAGAAATAAATTTTGTCTTCCGTTAGTTAATACAAAGGTTAAAAAATTTTTTTAAAAAGCCCTATCGGATAACATGGATCACCAGCATAAAACAGATCAGTCTGATTTATTTCCTTTCATTTTCTTAGCAGATGGGCAGCTGTTCTTTCACTCAAAAACCTCCTATTACAAGGAGGAGAGTCAAGCTGAGACCCTGAAGGATGATTTTTAATCATTTATGGTGAGCTCTGGGGACAAAGACTATTGGTATGCAATCCAGGGAAGCACTCAACCTTCCCTTTCAAATTCATTTTGGTTTGACCACTTCAAGTTTCACACACTAGCTGCATTTTGAAAGGTGATTCTAATATAACAGGTATATTTTAATAGGCATAAAAAATTCCTTCTACTTATGAGAGTTGTATCATTGAATGCTCATATTAAGATGACAATTTAGGCTTTCTCTTATGGCCACAATGCTTCACTACTGATTCCCATGAAAGGGAGGAACTGCATATCCAAACTAAAGGACATGTTATTATACTGTAAGGTGAGGCGCACTCGTGGGCACTTTACTGGATGTTTTTTTATTTACCACTGCTGCCCTACACCACCGCCTCAATAAAAAAACAAAAAAGAAATGCCAAGAAATTGATACACTATAAAGAAGTACACAGACTGCAAATAGAATAAAGGCAACAAAGGCCACACTTGGGAATACTCAGTTTTAATAAAAAAATCACCTAAACTTCCCATATTTAAACCTCCAGCTTGAAGCTCAGATAGCTAAGGTAAAAGGGGGAAGTCGTAATAGTCAATTATTCAACAAGCACTTATAAAGTATCCACTGTGTCTGGCACCACGCAAGTTTGTCGGGATACCATGGAGAACCAAAAGAGATGGGATTCCACCCCTGCTGGGGCTTACAATAGATAATACAAGGTGGCAACAGCTACGAACAAAAATATACACAAAGTGTTATGGGTCTTTGGTGATCGAAGATTGGAAATGTATGGAGATCACTTTGTTGGCACTACAGAGATTGGGCTGAAGAAATAATAGAATTAGAAAGCTACTGCGGTATTTAAGGCAATGAACAAGGAATGCCTAATATGAAAAGGCAGTGAAAGCAAGGATGGCAGAGCGTGAGGGATGTGGACGATCGCAGAACATTGATTTCAAAATAACTGGGGGATCAGCTCTATACTCAGAGATTTGGGACTGACAAAAATCAAGCAGGTAACACAGGTATCTGGCTTTGGCAACTGGGTGGGCCTAGGTGTCCTTAAACAAACATGACAGCAAGTACTGGGGGGCTGGGAGGGAAGGGATTACAAAGGAAGAGATAAAAGAAAATGAGTTCAACGTATATTTATATCAGTTACCAACCATGAATCTAAATGTTGAGACTACAATTTGTCCTCCTCCAAATTTATTTCCTTTCCGGCATTTAACATATTTGGTAACTATCCTATTTCATCTAGTCTAAGACATCTCTAATTGGAGGACAAGAAAATAATTAATTAATTAATTAAGTTAAAAAACATTGGGGGAAAAAAACAAGTTACTAAAATTGCAAGCTTTGTGCCGAAGATAAAAACAAGCGACTTGCTTGGTAAAACCATGCCTTGGGAAAGCAGATATCACAGGTGACTTGGGAACAGGGGCTTAGTGTGGAGTGAGACAGCCACAGAGCAGAGCTAGAGAGAAAATAAAGTTGTAAGTGGGAGAAGATATTTGCATATATGCAACCCATCTAATTGCAGTACGTATTGTATGTATAAATAAAAAATGCTTCCTTGTTATAGCGATTCTCAGACACAACTCAATTACCTAGAAGACAGAAAATATGAAAAAAAGAAGATTTCAGAATCAACGAAATGAAGGTACAGTAAAACCTTAGATTGCGAGTAACTTATTCTGCAAATATTCCGCAAGACGAGCAAACATTTCTAATAAATTTTAACTTGATAAACGAGTGATGTCTTGCAATAAGAGTAGTATGTGATACCCAATGTCCCATGATCACAGCTGAGTCAATGGTTCTTGAAATTCGCTTTGATATACAAGTGCTTTGGATTACAAGCATGTTTGGAAACAAGCATGTTTCCAGAATAAATCATACATGCAAAGCAAGGTTTTACTATGATTTTGTTAATATATTGTTTTTTTTATTTAACCAGTTGTGAGGGTCAACTAAAAATTAAGTAAGCTTCATGAAGGGATAGACATTGTTTCTTTTCTTTTTTTTTTTAAATTAAATATAATTTATTGTCAAATTGATTTCCACACAACACCCAGTGCTCATCCCATTTGCTCATCGTTGTATTCCTAGCAGTTGGCACAGGGCCGCACAGCAGTGCCTGCTCAGTATTTGTTAGTTTTGGAGAAGGAAGGGGGCAGGAGGGTGGGAGAGAAGAGCAAAAAACATATAGGTATGATCTCTGAACTCACGGAGCTAGTAGTCTATGGAGCCAATCTGAAAGACAGGTATAATCAAGTAGTTTTCATGGAGAAATGCAGGATGCTGTGGGGAATATACTTGAAAAAGGAACAGGCATAATCAGCAGGGCATCGAGGATGGCTTCCTGAAAGGATGAAGCAGTAGCGTCTCACCTCCATCTTGAATCACGAACAAAAGCGACTTAGGTAAGGAAGATGGGAAAGGAATTTTATAACACAGAAGAGTATACGCCAAGGCCTTGGGATAAGAGAGAACATGGTATACTTGAGGAGGTAAGGGAACACCATTGTAGCTAGACTATAGCAAGTGAGAGAGAGTGTTAAGAGGTAAGATTGGGGAAAGGCAAGTACTAATTTTGTTTCGTTGAGATAAAATAAAAATACTATCAAAACTACTTTTCTAAAATATACAACTGACCATTTCTTTTGAACATATTCACAAAGTTGTACAACCATCCCCGCTATCTAATTCCAGAACAATTTAACCCAAAACAAACCTATACCCATTCACAGTTGTTCTTCATCCCCCTTCTCCTCCCAGCCTTAGGAAACCAGGAATATACTTTCTGTCTCAAAGAATTTGCATATTTGAGACTTTTCATATAAATGGAACAGTAAATGAAGAGGCCCTTTGCGTGTGGCACCCTTCACACAGCATGTTTTCAGGGTTCCTTCATACTGTAGCATGCAAACACTTCATTCCTTTTGACACAATAATAATACACTAAAATACTTCTTTTTTTTTTTTTTTAATTTTTTTTTTCAACGTTTATTTATTTTTGGGACAGAGAGAGACAGAGCATGAACGGGTGAGGGGCAGAGAGAGAGGGAGACACAGAATCGGAAACAGGCTCCAGGCTCTGAGCAATCAGCCCAGAGCCCGATGCGGGGCTCGAACTCACAGACCGCAAGATCGTGACCTGGCTGAAGTCGGACGCTTAACCGACTGCGCCACCCAGGCGCCCCACTTCTTTGAATGTATATCACATGAGTTTACCCATTCCTCAGGTGATGGACATTTCATCTGCTTCCACTTTTAGGCCATTGTGAATAATGCTTCTAAGAACATTTGTGTACATGTTTATGTGTGGATGTATATTTTCAATCTCTTGGGTGTACACCTAGCAATAGAAATGAAACTGCTTAAAAGCATCAAGTTGAACAAAAATTAAAATGGCTGCACTAATGCTTCAGCAAAGCTAGATATTAAAGTAAGCTTTTCCTCTCTTCCCCAAACTTCCCCTCTGCCCTCCTTAGCCAATTGTTTCAGATACCCTGCACCACTGTGCAAACAACTAAGAAGGCTGGCAGCACATATACAATTCCTGTTCAAAACCAACTAGAGGGGTACCTGGGTGGCTCAGTCAGCTAAGCGTCCAACTTCGGCTCAGGTCATGATCTCACAGCTCATGAGTTTGAGCCTCACATGGGGCTTGCTGTTGTTAGCATGGAGCCTACTTCAGATCCTGTCCCCCTCTCTGTCTCTCTCTCTGTCTCCCTCTCTCTCTCTCAAAAAATAAACTTAAAAAAATGTTAAAACAAAAAGAGCTAGATCCTATATTTCCCTATAAAGTTCCCCAGTCCCTTTTTCTGGGTTTGCAGTGTTTGAAGACCACAGCATGCTGTCACCTCCTTTGCCCAGCAGAGCAAAAAAGCTCTTGTTCCTCTTTATCCCAAACTCTGTCTTTGCCTTATATTTTGGCTCCAAAGCAGAGAGGTCGAATTTCAACAACAGAACTGTTGAACTGAGTAGTAATACTGTTTAACTTTTGAAGTAATTAAGGGGTCAGATTTTCAGTTTCGTGTAGACCATCAAATAATTTTGCATTTTACTCGGTAGGACAAACGGAAGTTAGTAAAGGATTCTTAGAAAGAGCATGATATTAGTGATATATATTTTTTGAAGCTTTTGGTTAGTATATGGAATGGAACGAAAAAAGGAATGGGTTGAAAAAAGGCAAAAAAGGATCAAGGAAAATTAATTACAGGTCCATTAAAACAATCAGGAAAGAGCTGACGGCTAGGACGAGGGAAGGTAGTGGCAGTGGATCTGGGAGGACACAGATGGATTTGAGAGATACTTGGCAGAACAATTAACCTGATGTCATCATTCATTAGATATCATGAACAAGAGAGAGGAAGGTGTGAAAGATGGTTCACAGGTTTGCAATTACTACTGACCTCTGCCAGAGCAATTTGAATAGATTGGTAGGAGACAAACTCAGATTACAATGTGTTCATTAAACAAATATTAGAGTACCTACTATGTGCTAAGCACAGAGGGTAGACAGCAATGAAGAGAACACATAAAAATCCGTCCTCTTACAAGTTATAATTTAGCAGAAGAAAGGTAGCGAAAAAAAGTCAAATCAATCGACCAATATATAATATCGACCAATAATATAATATCTGGGGAAGTGATAATTTCTAAAGACAAAAATAAACTGTAGGAAAGTTGATGCAGGAAGGAATGACAATAAATACTTTAAGCTTTTGAATGCCACAGACTGTTCTGTGTGCTTTACATCTATTCACTCATTTAGTCTTTATAGCACCATGAGGTAGGTATAATCCCTGCTTTACAAACAGGGGAACTGAAGCCAGAGGTTTTTGTCTGTTTACGTAAGTAACTTGCCCAAGGTCACAGAGTTTATAATTAGAATGGTTGGAATCCAAACTAAGATCCGATTTTCAGAATCTCAGCTTGTAGGCATTATACTGAATGGAAAAGCAGAATACAGTCTGTATGAAAATGCTGAGTTTTCAGAGTTATAGCTTCTAGGCATTATATCTTATGGAAAAGGAGAATACTGTCTGTATGTAAATGCAGAACCCAGGAAAGAGTTTATTTTTTACTTAAGCTAATTAAGTATGTTTACAAGATAAGGCAAGTTGGTAATGGGGATTGAAATCATTTATATAGGGAATAACTGATAGAACTAAATCTCAGGAGGTTAATAGGCCTTAGAAAGGAGAGGCACCTGGGTGGCTCAGTCGGTTGATGGTCCTACTTAGGCTCGGGTCATGATCTTGCGATTCATGAGTTCGAACACCATATCAGTCTTGCTGCTGTCAGCTCAGGGCCTGCTTTGGATTCTCTGTCCCCCTCTCTCTGCTCATCCCCAGTTTGCACTCTCTCAAAAAAAATAAACAAAAAATTTTCTAAAAGTTAAAAAAAAAGAGGCCTTAGAAAGGAAGACCGTGTTTGACATACTTCCTAAGTATAATATCATACTTTTTCCTAATACCAGAGTACTTAGGACTAAAGGACAGCCTCACTCTGGTACTTGCAGTATCTTTTTGGTCGATTACTCTGGATTATTTGACCTAAGTTCTCTGACTTCTTCAAAAATCCAAATGGGAAAAAAATACATCTGAAAATATAATAAATAGGAGAAAATATATGAGGTCTGAAGCTGGCACCCAAGCAAGAGAGGGCAAGCTAAGTTACAGTGAGATGCCCCAAAGACAAAGAAGACAATGGGCACAGAGCTCCCTTCTCCTCCGTGATTTCTTCTGGGAAATCCTTGAATACACCTCCCATTTCTTAGCCAATAGTGCAACTAAGCCCAAAGCCTAAAGATTACCAAGACAATTCCCAATTTTCCAGACCTCAGTCCAGATTTGATTTGGGAATGTTTGATTTGACTTGGGAATGTTGTGACCTCCTTGCCCTTTATATACTGACCTGGATATGCAAAGGGGGCAAAGGTGAATAGGTGTGGTTAGGTTACAGGGAAACAACCACAAGAACTCAAGAAAAGGAAAGTTCTAAAATGAGAATATTGAACTACATTAAAAATTAACATCTAGGGGCACCTGGGGGGCTCAGGTGGTTAAGCATCCGACTTCAACTTGGGTCTGATCTCACGGTTTGTGAGTTCAAGCCCTGCATCAGGTAAGCTCGAGCCCCACTTCCGGCTCTGTACTCTCCCTCTCTCTCTGCCCCTCACTTGTGCGCGTGCTCTCTCTCTCTCTCTCTCTCTCTCAGAAAAATAAAAATAAACATTTTTTTAAAAATAAAGATTTAAAAAATTAAACATTAAAAAAATAATTAAGATCTGACTGTAGTAAGTGAAGATTTACTAGATACCACTCACAAATAGGTATCTGCACCATCAAGCAAGAGAAAAATGCTGAGGCACGATTGTGGCCTTTTTCCTATCTCAAAGCTCCACCTACCATCTGCATGGGAACACATTCTATAAAAAACTCTGTGGATATTAGTACTCCCTATTTTTTGCTCTTGACCTGACATGAGTCAGCCTCCCATCACCAGAGGAACATGCTGCCAAGCTGTCTCCCTATTTAAATTAATCACATCAACATTTGAAAATTCAAAATGAGTTAGGAAAGAGTTGATTTTTATTGACCATGGGTGAGTGTAGGGGGTATGTAAGGACTGACAGAGGTTAATTCGCTCGCTCCTAAGGCTGGCTTCTTGTCCATATCAACCTCTGGCTCTAGGGGGTGGGTCTCTAAGGCTCATCTCCATCTCGGTGAGCCCAGGATACATTGGGAGGCAAATAGGAACAGCTGTCTGTATGACCCACAGCAGGCAGGTTTCCTTTATGCTGAGATAGACAATTCATGGATAAGGATGGGATTTGACTTGGAAATAATGTCATATGTGGAATAATAAAGGGAAGAAACAATGCTGCAAAGGTGAAATGCTTGCTATGTGGAAATACAATTTAAATATAGCTACTGTTGGAAGACTAGGTTCTGAAAGGCTCCATACTGTGGGAGGCTATATTACTCTCTAACAAGGACATTAAGAATCTTAAAATCTACAAATAACTAGAGAATATTTTTATAAATGACTCTTTTCTCTCTTCTCTTCCCCACTCAACTTTTGGGTGAAATCTAAAACAAAAACATATAGATTCTAACTTTCTGTTTTCCGGTGATATAAAGGGTGAATAGTGGGGCACCTGGGTGGCTCAGTTGGTTAAGTGTCTGACTTCAGCTCAGATCATGATGTCGAGGTTCCTGTGTTCAAGCCCTGCATCAGGCTCTGGGTCCAGCTCTGCGCTGACAGCTAGGAGCGTGGAGCCTGCTTCGGATTCTGTGTCTCCCTCTCTCTCTGCCCCTCCCCTGCTCACACTCTGTCTCTCTCTTTCAAACATAAACATTTTAAAACAAAAAGGGTGAATGGTTATTATTTCAGTACATATACATACTGTATACACACACACACACACACACAAGAATATAAGAAAGAAGAGAAAATTTAAGAACAGATCTGTAACTGACACCCAAGGCAGATAAGCAAAGCTGAGTCAGAGTGAGGTGCCCCAAAGACAAAGAAAACATTGGGCACAGAATTCTCTGTGTGTGTGTACAAAAGCACACAGAGATAATATTAGTATGTATGTTACACATATGATAAAATTTCCCAATTGCCGTGAATATGAAAAAAATTCATATCCCCAGCATTTCTGCCAGTTAGCAAATTTGCTAAACTCAAAGGCTTAGCCATTGGACCTGTTGACCTGTGAAGCCACAGAGGTAAGTGAAGAATGAGTCAACATTCTCTATACGTCCTTAATTCAAAGAGATACTTTTTGTTCCACACTAGGAAATCAAAGTAAATAACCAAACTTCTCTTAGAACACTGAGATTCACAGTCACAGCCAAAGGAGCCTGAACAAAGATATGGTTTGTGACACAGGAGATGGAGTTTTGGCTCTCTTCCTGTCTCACAAAGCAGTTCCTTAAAAGCCTACAGTATCAGCCGGGCTAGCGTCCTCCAGAAACCTGTAAGACAGGCAATGAATATGAAGACATCATGAAGGTCTAGGAGACTACTTCTTTGTGGGGACCACTTTTCCCATTACAAAATGAGTTTCCCTACAATATACACAACCTTACATATATACAGAAACATGAATAAAGCAAAGAGGAACGTTTTCAGTTATACACTCAAAGTATCAATCTAATTGACCCCAAATTTCCTCTCATGATACCGAATTTTCCAACATTTTTCCCCATTATGACCATAATGCCACTGAAATTCATTCAAGAACATAAATAAATACATCAAGAAGCAATTTTATTTAGATGACAGGGGAGCTAAAAATTCAGTGAAAAATAAATATTTCTAACTGTTAAAACAAGCACATGATTACAACATTAGATTATTAAATTCTTTGTTCCTAAAATGTAGTGGCACCGAGTTCTTTACACATGCAAAAATTAATACGTGCACAGGCTAACCAAACAGCTCATTTTGGTTATCCTGGATGTGTAAGGAAATTGTTGGGTAGTAAAGAAAAATTCAAGTACAGTTGTCACACAAAATAAAAATCAGAAGATGTCGAAACTGGCATTCTCCCTAAAGCTAGCAGCATTAATAATATCACATACCCAAAACAAGATGTGGTGAGTGTGGGTATTCCTTTAATAATGAGACAGACTCAAGGTCAAAGCTAATGTCATCATCACAGACTCAAATAGGAGACATCTGCCCCATGCTTTTAGCTAGAATTGCTTTGTTGTCAATTCACTGTGGATATCTTTCCAAGACTGAAAGCCAGATGGAACACACTCAACTATCCACCTACAATTTTAAAATAAAAGAACTAAGTGTCCTAGGACTCCAAGTAGACTGTATGGGAAAGGGATGGTCAAGGAGTAAGAGAACTGTGTCCTTTTTATTCTCACATAATGGGCCATCAATAGGCCCAACCAACAGTACCCCAAAAGCAGCCAGATATTTCGGCATCTAAATCTTCATTTTGACTCCTTACAGCAGACTAACATTACTCCTCTACAGAGACAGAATTATAACAGAGCAAGACAGCAAACATGGTGTGGAAACATATTGAAGAAAAACGATAAAAATTTTGGAAGTGTTATTGTTTTCTTCTTCTCACTCAGACCTCAGATCCATATTCTCTAGGCTGCATACACACTCTGCTGTAGTTTACATTGCATATTTTTCCCTATAACTTAAATGTAAATGGAATTTTGTAACTCAAATCATGAAAAGGGAAAGGAGCCTGGGGATCATAAATTCACTAATTTCTTGCCACTTCTCAGGCAAATCACATTTCTTCTCTGCATTTTGAATTTGTTACCTGCAAATTTCTTGAAATGACACCTTCTTAAGCTAAATAACCTTTTACTATGAAGGACAAGCAAAAGCAGTAAATAATATTGGAAGCAATAGGTAGGAGCTGTGAGAGAACAGATATTAAGTACCTGTGTGGTCACTGAAAATAATAATATGGCCTAATACTAAAATTGAAGGGGCTGCCTCTGGGTAGTGAGTCCCCTGTCACTAGAGGCATCCAAAAATAGGCATATTAACAATTACCGGGGTGGGGGGTTGCCCTGGGTGGCTCAGTCATTTAAGTGTCCAACTTCGGCTCAAGTCGTGGGTTCGAGCCTCACATCAGGCTTTGTGCTGACAGCTCAGAGCCTGGAGCCTGCTTTGGATTCTGTGTCAACCTCTCTCTCTGCCCCTCCCCCACTTGTTCTCTCTCTCTCTCTCTCTCTCTCTCTCTCTCTCTCTTTCTCTCTCTCTCTCTCTCAAAAATAAATAAACATTAAAAAAAAAACACTAAGCAGGGATTTAGTAAGGCAATTCACTAACTGGAGGTAGCGTAGTGGCTTTAAGGAATCTTTCAAACTTCAGGATTCTTTGATTCTATGAATGCTAGTAGGAATTACTTTCTAAAGTGATTAAATTTTTTTGCAAAGCAAATACTTATTAAATTTAGAAACCTGCCTTTTCACAGGTTGGGTCTATTTTAAGATGGCAGACACAATTGTATTGGATGTCTTTATTCTGTTTTATAAGATGGATATGAACATATTCATTTGATTAAAAACAAGCTTATCTTTTTAAAACGGATTCTCTTCAGAATCAACATCAAGATTAAAATAAGCAATGGAAAAATAAATTAATAAAATAAAAATTAATAAATAAAGTAAGCAATGAGAAGGCAAGTGGTGTGGTAAGGTTTAGGGGATTAACTGGGAAGAAGTTTGCCAACAACAAATGTGAAGACTCAAAGATTGATATACAGAACCACCAGAAGGGAAAAAAGCAAAGGAAGAGAGAAAAGATGGGGGGATGAGGGGATGGGGGGGTGCGGGGGTAGGGGAGGAGGAAAGTAAACCAACTAACCAACCCTGGTTTCTCAAACCTTTACAAAGTTGCTAAATCAGAGTATCAATAAAATTATTCACCAAAGGGCCCTGGTAACTATTTCAAACTGAAACAACAGAACTTACTTGAAAAAAGTCCTGGGTATTTGCCTATCTCTTAAATATCATTCAAAATACCTACTGTGCCAGGATATTCAAACATTAGCTGTCAACTGGAAGGTATTTATCACTGAACAATAAGATTCCACACCTTTTGATCCAAAGGTATTTACAACAAAGCATCGCTAATTGCAGATTCAAGGAAGAACTAAGCTCAAGGAAAGGAACATCTGACTCCTTTCTTATGTTTCAAGAATTATTGGTCAGAAATGCAAAGAATCAAAATCTCATTAATAATAAACATTTTGCTTATGATCAATCACTAAACATAAAATTGTTTTTCATACAAAAATAATCATGTTCCAAACCCTGTGATTAAGCAAAGATGGGGGGAAAATTAATATTGAAAGGACATATTTTTGAGCACTTCGCCAAGCAATCTAACAGGCAAATGATTACTTCATTTTAGGAATCCTATAATCAAGATCTTAGCTTCTATTACTCAAGGCAAAATTTTTCTTTCCTAGTCCCTTAGTCTCAAGACACAAGAGGAAAATGAAAGGCTGTATGTATTTTTAAAGCAATCAAAAGGCTAATCAGACATAATTCCAAGCTGTACCCCAGCAAGAAAATCACTCCATGTTTGCATGAGTTCCAAATCCTCCTTACACTTTGGAAAACAGGACTGCTCCCTAGGATTACAGCAGCACTGAAAGACAGATGCTGAGAGTGATTTTATTTTCAAGGACTATTACTCAGGATAAACAAAAAAGATCATGTAGAATTTTTCCCTAAAAATAAAGAGCTCCGAGGTTACCAAAATTACAGGAAAATGCCCCAAGTTGCTTATTGGCAGCTGAACCAAGACACTCATGCTAGTTTGATACCACATATCCTGTAGGGTCTCCTCCTCCTCAGCCACAAGACTATCTGCTTCCCTGCATCAGTCTGTTATTGTAAAACTCCATCTTTCCACTCCCAGAACTTCTGCATAGAGCCTCCTCCTCAAAGGGCACGCATACTCTCACATGTAATTCCTTCCCCCTCCGTCCTGACCATTTTTTCTTTACGGTTTCCACTCCCTTGAAACAACCTCTTCACTTCTGTTGCCTCTCTTGGCTTGTTACCAGTCCCAAACCATACCACTGCCATCTTCTGCAAAACCCTTCTGGTATCCAAATTACAAACCCGTGGTGTTGTAGGAGCTAGTCAGGGAACACACACTAGAAGGAGATGACGGCGAGGACTGTTCGATTCATTCAGAGTTGATCTTCCTATGCACCAGATAGGACTTCTAATCCACAGTAGCAAGACATATGCAGTTTTTTTCGTAGGAGCGGGGCTATGTCACTATTTTGTTCCTCCAGCCTGCCCTCTATGGGTGGAAAGGTATATATATATTATTGAGACATCTGCCTCAGTTTTGAAATAAAGAAAATAAATCCGTAAATGTTGACTTGGCCTCCCCTAAGTACCTTGCTCTAACAACTGAAAGACCACTGAAATAGGTACCAAGCAATACCACCAGTCTAAGTAAGGAGGGAGCATGGGGCAAGCAAAGGGCAAAATACAGACCAACAGCACCCCCCCCCCACAAGGTGGAATATGTGTGATACTCCTTGGACACTTCTGGCTACCCAAGGACAAAGGAAAGGAGTTTAAGTGCTTGCCATGGTAATGTGGGAAACTAAGGAAAATAAAAAATTAAATTCCCTTACTGCCTGCAGCCCATTGGCAAGTCCTTGAAACATGCAGAGTGACCCCCCGTTCTAGGTGCTCCACCGCCTTGAGGATGACACTTGGCTAGCAGCAAAAGAGAATCTTAGTTTAACATTATCCTGACCCCCGAGGCTCCTGTGAAGTCTACTTTAACATATAAAAATTCCTTTGGAAACTTCATCTCAACTCCCCCGAGATATATGCTAGCAATCATCCTCCAAGCTTACGGCCCCTGATATACATCTGAAGGGTCCCATGACTGAGGTTTTACTAAAGGATAATAAATGGCATTTCCGTAGCAACAGCTAGGCCCTCAAGGTCCTAGAAACCTTGCTTTCAAAGTACCTTAGAGACTTATTCTATCCCTGCCTCCCTCCCAACTTGAGTGTATATAATCAGTTACCCCTCATGAACCCAGTACAGCTCTTCGTGCCCACGGGTCCTGTCCCCATGCTTTAATAAAATTACCTTCTTGCACCAAAGATGTCTTCAAGAATTCTTTCTTGGCCATCGGCTCCAGACTACCCCACCATCACCACAAAACTTCATCACAACCTTGATAAAAACCTTGCTTCAGTCATTCAGCAACTATTTCTGAAGTATCCACATGCTAGGCACTGAGGCAGGAGTTATCAACATAAAATGCTTTCTGCTGAAATAATGCCACATCAAAAACAAGTTAAAAATCTCAGAGGCTTATATCAAATGTTTATTTTTTCCATTCATGAGCTGGTAGGTTAGCTGCATCTGGCTGATGTCAGCTGGACTACATTCTACACTGGATTCTACACTTCACGTTAAGTCCAGATCCACTCCAATTTTCATCCCTGGATTTAGTCTGAAGGAGCAATAGAGAGATTTGTGGAAACACATGATGCCTCTTTAAGCCTTGGCCCACACATAGTAGGCTGTTCTATCTACTCAAATTCTCTTGACCAAAATCATATCATCAAGACCTGAAATCTGAGTGATAGGGAAATATATTGTGCCCATCCTGAGTCACAACCAGGGTAAAGAAAGGAAGAACCATGAGCAAATAATATAATCTATTCACATTGTCCCGATCATGAACAACTCCCAGCCCAGTAAGGGAGATATATGGGTTAAAAAAACCAAGCAGCTAAAACTGATCTTTACTATCTCATGCATTTCTCTGGCTCCAATGGCATTTCCTCTGCAGAACTCCAGACAGTACTCTCTTTTCCTTAAAGTTCCACTCAGAGTCCCAGACCTATAGTGGGTATCTCAGATGACTCTCTAATCCGGTATTCTCAACTACCATGTAGCATCTAACATTTTCTTCTGTCCTGCTTCAGCTACCCAACACAACGCCTGATTGTCGCCAAAGGCAAAAGTGTCAGTCACATGATTGATGCCTGGCAAAGATACCAGTCATCGTCACTAAGGTCGGTGCCACAGGTGTGGCAGTAATGTCTATACCACCTCCATGTCACAGATAAGTTAAAAGCACTACTGTCACCAGTGCTGTTCATGTTTTAAATTATCAAGAGCTCATTTCATTACCTTAGGGGAAAAAAAGAAACAGTTCTTCAGAATTTTAGTCACACTTATTTCATGCATATAATAAAAAGAAGATCTGAATAAAAATGTACTAAGCCCAGAAATTACCGCCTAAGTTTGAAGGGTGGACGAATTCACTCTATATCACCTTCCTTCTTTTTACTTCTGTGATAAACCGTTTCCCAGAAGTTCTTAATCACATATGCAATAGATCTCTAGTGGGCCAAAACTTCTCTGAATGCTTTGGTGAACACAATTCAAGGCTAGGATCTGAACTCCATAACCCTAATACAACATGATGAATTTCATAATAGATTTGGGTTTTTTAAATGCTGAGGAATAAAAGAGAGTGATTAATTTGGCTGGAATGGTCAGGAAAAGCTTTACACATGAGATAACACTGAGTACTGGCTCACCAGGTACACAAAGGAGAGAAGGCAATATAGACAAAGGGAAGGTTGCAGTTAGTTTGCAACGGTCAGTGCAAAACTCTCATCTCTTGTTTAACGGCACAAAGAGCAAATGGTAGGTGAGAAAACCAAATGTATACTTTCTCCTGCCAATTGGTCTGTCTTCTGGGTGAATTTATGTTGGCAGAAGGAAGTCAGGCTGTAGCACTATACATTATGAAGAAAAAGAAATGTAAAAAGTATTATTTAGTCAAGGTGGAAAATCTCTTATTTCTAGCTATGTGTCATATCTGGACATCCTTACCAGAATATCTGGAATTATTATTAAAAAGTATACCCCCAAAAATGTGCTTCTGGAAATCACAACAAAATTGAAGACTCCATTTTCTGAGAAAGCACCAAATATCAAGAACTAAACCTGTTGGACACTTGTCCCATGTTCTCGAATGGTCTCTGCCTACAATGCTGAGGAAAAACAATACCTCTTCCTTCTCTTTCATTTGCATCCCCATATCCACTCTGTTGAAATAGAAGGGGCAAAGAACAACAGTATTCACTCTCTGTGTTAGGTGTGGTTGATGTTCAACAATCATCACACGTGCTTCCAGCTTTTTGCTGAACTGCCAATTCCAGCTTCTCCACACAAATTCTGTGACACTGGAAGTAATGCATGAATAAGACTTCTGTTCCCTTTGTTGATCCTGTATAACAATATGCTTTCATGACCTTAGAACTTCATATCTGAATTTCCTTAGTAACTTCCTAACAAATGCTGGCATAGTCATTCTCTCCCATCTCCAGAATCTGGAAAGTATACAAATGCCCATCAAGAACAGAATGGATAAATCACAGTGTATTCACATAATGGAATGCTAAATAGCTAAAAGAATGAACAAACAACAAATAAAAACAAATACACAGGTGATTGTCAGAAACATTAAGTAAAAGAAGCCCCAAGAGTCCATATTAAATGATTCTATTTCAATAAACTACAAAAACAGGAGAAAAGAAATTCTCTTGTTCCAAGTCAAGACAATAGTTTCTACTTTTTTCATTTTCAAAGATTTGATTTTTAAGTAATCTCTACACCCAACATGGGGTCTGAACTCACAACCCTGAGATCCAGAGTCCCATACTATCTCCACTGAGTCAGCCAGGCACCTGTCCTTTCTGCTTTAAATGTAGAACAGAGATAATGTCATTGTAAGAAACATAAACAACCAAGAAATCCTACCACAGTCTTTCTTTTTTGTATTACTTTCAGATGTTAGCCAAATATTGATGTTGAAAATGATCATATAGAGGGGCACGTGGGTGGCTCAGATGGTTAGCCATATGACTTTTGGCTCAGGTCATGATCTCGTGGTTCTTGAGTTCGAGCCCTGCATCCAGCTCTGTGCTGACAGCTCAGAGCCTGGAGCCTGCTTCAGATTCTGTGTTTCCCTCTCTCTCTGTCCCTCTCCCACTGGTGTTTTATCTGTCTCTCAAAAATGAATAAACATTAAAAAAAGAAGAAAATGATCATATAAAAAGAAAGGAAAAGATAGGGCAAACCATAGTTTCTTTTCACTCCTTACTCATCGGGAAGTTAATGGTTGACAGTCTTGATAGAATATGCATACATCAAGAAATAAAATAAAAAGTGGTTGAGTTAGTTCTGTGCAAGTGTTCACTGTTCTGATAAGAGTGAAATACATATGCATGCACCAGCTATAAAATACCAACTGTGTAATTTTGATGGTTCTGCATAAATACTTCTATATTCATTTAAAACTAGCATCGAGGGGCACCTGGGTGGTTCAGTTGGCTGAGCCTGATCTCAGAGCCCGGAGCCTGCTTCAGATTCTGTCTTCTTCTCTCTGCCCCTCCCCCCACTCGTGCTTGCTCGCTCATGTGCACTGTCTCTCTCAAAAATAAACACTAAAAAAAAATTGAAAATGGAATTGAAAATACAAGGATAAGTGGTAAAATCAATGCTAATAACTTAAAATTTTAATTGATCTTTACTTAGATGGTATTAATAGTAAATAAAAACACCATAATGAGATAGAAAGAAACACAGACTCAGATGAACACCAAGGAACAAAGAAAGGGAAAAGCTTTGTATTTTAGTACTTTTTAATGGCACTAATTTCTTGTATTTTAAACAAGAGGCCCCACATTTTTATTTTGTACTGGATCCCTCAAAATGAGCAGTTTTTGTTCATCTGTAACACAATCCCTGAGGATGACCCATAGAGATAATGCAAGTTATAACTAAACTCCCTCCTTTCGTTTCTTTACTCCAAAACATTCCCTTCCACATGCCAGATCACGGCAAAAAGGCCAATGTTCATCAGTAGGTCTTGTACATTGTGACAGCTTATTCTCCCTTTTCATAAAACTCCCATGGAGCTAAATACATTGCTATAAAGAATAAACTTAATAATAATTTCCTTCAAAGGAAAATACAGGAAATTGAAGAAATACATTCCTTTTCATTTCTCTATGATGCTAGTATGTACAAATTACCATTGTAGACATAAAATATTGAATTCCTCATATAACAGATAAAACTCATGAATTACAGACATAAAATATTGAATTCCCCATATAAGAGACAAAACTCATGAATTATCACAGGAAAAAAAATGTTAAAAATAATTTTTATTAGAGGCTTAAAGAGCTGAAAGGTTGGTAGGTTCAGGAGATGCAGGCAGAGTCTACTGGACCTCTTCTACCATACTTGTTTGCTGACTTGTTCCATGACCCACAAAAGCAAGTCTCAGGAGAGAGCGATACAAAAGAAATCTAGTTTTTACTTCTTCCACACATTGCTTATACAACAAACTATAGACTATTAAAGGTAAAAAGCAGCCACACAATCATATAATTCATGCTTCTGATTTTAGATGGAGTCATGATGGTCCATATAAGTGAAATAACTAAAGATGGAATTTCACAATTGACCCGTTCCTTAAGGGTCTTGTTACTAATTCTCCATCAGATATTTGAATTCACTCTACAGAAATCCTTCCAGGGGCACCTGGCTGACTCCTGAGTGTGCAACTCTTAATCTCAAGGTCCTGAGTTCAAGTACCACACTGGGCATAGAGCTTACTTAAAAAAAAATTCCTTCCAGATACTTAAAAATGTCAGTTATGGGAAACTCCTTGAGAGGGACATTTATTTCGTTTAATACCACATTCTCATATTAAAGCAAAATCTGTATTTGCTGCAGCTTCTATCAATTGGTCCTAGATCTTATAACTTAAGACTACTTAGTAAAAGTTACATGATGAAATCCAGGTGTCATTTCCCAACTGAATCTTCCTGTTCTCTACACCAAATATCCCCAATTATTCCTGAATGTCGAACCCAAAATCATATAAACTAATCACTGACAATAAGAATTCAATTGTCTTAGTTTCTTTTATTGTTCTCTTTGATTCCAACCCATGACTTTAAATAGAAATGTGTAGTCAACTAGAATTTGCATAATCAAGCAAACTTAGTTTTCCACTTAAGCAGAAACTAAGCTAAAGGCCCCTATAAAACTTGAATAAGACAAACTACCCCCATCCCTACTTCCCATCCTTTCATCTCATCGACATTCCTCATATTCTAAAAACCAGGTATCACCAAAGACTTCCTGGGACACTAAGCTTCTCTTGGGATGCTACCTATTTGTTTACATCAGTGTAGCCATAATAGGGTAAAAGAAACCCAAACTAACTCCACATGAGTCATCACTAAGATAAAGAGATATGAAGTTTAGAAAAATCCAGAAATTGGTGCTAAGTAGGAGAAAGGATCAAAGGGAAGGCTGGCGGCACTAATTGGCTTGTGTAGTACCCCGTGCTGTTTGAACACACAAGCCTTAAAATCATTATTTTCTTCTAAGGGATATTCCTTAACATCGTAAGAACAGACAACTTTTGTAGAGCATTATATCCTAGGCACCTTACTTGCAAAATAACATTAAAATTCTTCACATCTCCCCTCTAATGTGATTGATATCTTCCTCATTCTACTGATGAGTAAACTAATGCTCAGAAAGATGAACTTGCCCAAGGTCATACACCCAATAAATTGACATAGCCAATCTTTATGTGTTTCCTGAGTCCAGGATATTACCATTACCCACTCCCCTACCTAAAGGATTCTGTGAAAGTGTGACTGTGTAAACCGTAGAGGGGAGGAGGGAATGGGCTAAAAGGAAATAATGGACACTCTTTGGGAAAACTGTTGACACTCTTTGGGAAAACTGTCAGAGTAAGGACTGAAATCATGGATTCTGAGTCCACTACACTGGTCTTCAAGAACAAAGTAGGAAGAAATTCAGAGCTCAGTAAGTCAGGTAGATAGAAGGTAACCCAATAATGTTAGTAAGAAGGCAAAAGTAAACTTGAACCTGTCTGGGCTACCCGAAGCAGGGATAAAGATTCTTACCATTTCCTTTGCTGGTTTTTAACCTAGAACAGTGCATGGCACATAGTAGTTGCTATATAGGCACAAAGGAGGCATACTTGTTGAATGATTGAATTATAATCACATTCTTACAACTTGTGAATATTTCAAAGCAATGTAAGGGATGAAATAACTCAGACCCAGGGAATGATCCTATGGGCAAAACTAATTCCAGGAATGCTTCTAGGAAATGTCCCCTTGAGAACAGTGATAAAATGCTAGGCACAACTTATATGAGGTGTTATCTGAGACTAGCCCTTTTCACAACTAAGCACTCCAAACGTGCCCTTTGGGAGGGATTTACTTTTCCCTGTCCTTTTTAAGGATGAATGCCTTTATCAATTGTGAAATATGAGTAACCACAAATCCAGCAGTATCACATCACGTCCAATGGCAACAATAAGTCTGCACAGCTAAAGCAAGGCTTACGAGTGCATAGCTCCTCACTGATTTCTTAGCACAGAATATTCCCTGACGTCAATATACCAGGTCCAAATAATATGGAGAAAAAGTGATACTATGGGAAATAAATTGCACTCTATTTAAGTAGGAACGTTCATTTACCACCAAGCTTCTACATATTCAAACTAATTTATAAGAGCTAATGACCAGTAATGGGCTTCCTTGTCATCTTTTTAAACTCACTTCTCAGTGACGTTTTTAACAGATATTAAATAAGATGGTGCCAGGGTGATGGTTACATTATCATAAACAAATACCATAAAATATCAGTTAATTGGAATCCAACCACCAGACCTTTAAATTAAACTGCTTCCCCCTCTGTATTCACATTTTAGTAGAAAGATCATGATCACAAGATAACTTTGTGTCAGATATTTATTAAACACAGCAGCAGCAACAAGCCAAAGTCAAGGAAAAGCCCTCACTCAAGTCAGTACAGATTCGGACCAATCTCCTGCTTGTTAATTCAGCAGGGCCCCCGCCCCTTACCTTCAGTTTTGTTTTCCCTGGTTTCAGTTACCCTCCTTCTGACAGTCAGAAGGACAATTGTAGCCTAACATAATGTCATAACGCCTGAGTCACAATGCCTATGTCACTCACCACACTTCATCTCATCACACAGGCATTTTATCATCCCACATCATCATAAAAAGAAGGGTGTGTACACTATAATAAAATATTTTGAAAGAGGCATGCCTGGGTGGCTTGGCCCATGAAGCATCCTACTTCAGGTCAGGTCATGATTTCATGGCTCATGAGTCCAAGCCCTCGTAGGACTCTGTGCTGACAACTCGGAGCCTGGGTCCTGCTTTGGATTTTGTGTCTCCCTCTCTCTCTGCCCCTCCCCCACTCATAGCCTGTCTCTTTCTCCTTCAAAAATAAACGTTAAAAATTTTTTTAGGGGCGCCTGGGTGGCGCAGTCGGTTAAGCGTCCGACTTCAGCCAGGTCACGATCTCGCGGTCCGTGAGTTCGAGCCCCGCGTCAGGCTCTGGGCTGATGGCTCAGAGCCTGGAGCCTGGTTCCGATTCTGTGTCTCCCTCTCTCTCTGCCCCTCCCCCGTTCATGCTCTGTCTCTCTCTGTCCCAAAAATAAATAAACGTTGAAAAAAAAAATTAAAAAAAAATTTTTTTTTAAATATTTTGAAAGAGACTGGACACATTCACATAATTACAGTATATTGTTGTAATTGTTCTATTTTATTATTGTTGATAATCCTTACTGTGTCTAATTTATAAATTAAACTTTATAATAGGTATGTACGTATAGAAAAAAAAAACAGTACACATGGCTTCAGCACTATCTGCAGTTTAAGGGATAAACTAAGGGTCGTGGAATATATCCCTCAAGACCAAGGGCGGGGGGCCTACTATACTCGACTATGATCACTGATTTCCACCTTAAGGCCCTGAACTGGGGTTTGAGTTAGAAAACAACAGGAGACTCTAAGAAAGTCTGGGCACTGGAATTGAGGGAGAAGAAAATCTAAGCATATGAACTAGGGAACACCATCAGGCTTTACTACATGTGATGGATAGACATAAAGAGATCCAAAACCTGCTATTTCCATAAGGAAGGATAGTTAGGGCAGAGAAAAGTAAAGAAATCCCAAGATTCTGGGTATTTGATAAAGCAATAGGCCAAACAGGCAGTCAGTTGAATAGTGGAGATCCCAAAGCAAATAAGCTGAGTCGAAGAAAGACTGGGATTCAGGAAGTCAAAAATTCAGTTATATAGGGAGCTGATTTTATGGATTCAGTAATTATATAATTATATAATTATGTATAAATATACATATATACATATATAAATATATATGTATATATATACATATATACATACATATATACATATACATATGTATGTGTGTGTGTATATATATATATATATATATATATATTGCATAGAAAAATCTCGGGAAATAAGACAGGATCCCAGTTTATAAATAGAGGCTTTATGGGCTGGCCAGTCTCTGAAAGAATTCACATTCCATTTCTACTACTTACCTCTAGTGATGGATAATTGGGAATCAACCTGCTTTGGGCTATGGTACTCACCTAGTTTAGTAATCTAGGTGTTGTGTGAGGCTCTTTTGTAGATGTGATTAACATCTACAATCAGTTGTTAAGTAAGGCAGATTATCACTGATAATGTAGATGGGTTTTATCCAATCACTTGAAGGCCTTAAGAGTAAAAACTCAGGTTTCCCAGGGAGGAAGAAATTCTGTCCTCAAGACTGCAGTATCAACTCCTGCCTGCATGTCAACCCTGCCAGCCTGTTCTACATATTTCAGACTTGCCATCCCCTATAAATTAATGAGATAATTCCTTAAAAGATAATTAATTGATATCCATATCCCCTATTGGCTCTGTTTCAAGGAAAATGCTGAATGATACACACTATTCATGTGACCTTAAACAACTTATCCAACCACTCTGAGCCTCAGTCTCCTTGTGTATAAAATGGGGGTAAGAGTGACCTCCTAGACATGTTGAGATTACTAAAACAATGGTCAAATACCTTGTACACTATCTTCCATGCAGTAAGTGTTAATAAATGCTATATTCCTTATTCTTGAGATAGACCTGACATCACAGTATTGACCTTCTGTTTGTTCTGACTTTGGATAACTTCCTAATTCATCCAGGTATTTCAAAGGAAGAACTATTCTACATATGTAGAAATCCTTGCAATGAGTCTGGAAACTGTCCAAGTTAAAATGGTGACTAAAAATATGAACCAAAAGCCAAACACAGGTATAAGGATTGAGTATACAAGTATGAAAGATGTTAGGAAATAAGAAGAGAAAAAAAAATATTGAGTATTCTCAAACCTAACATAACATAAACTTAAGAAAAAAATTAACCTCACTAACCTCAGATATATACATGGGCATCCATATGCATATATACACACACATATTCCAAATATACTAAAGTCTTAAAAGTTAAAAAGAAATGAGAAATGAAAAAAACTATTAGGGGCGCCTGGGTGGCTCAGTCGGTTAAGCGTCCGACTTTGGCTCAGGTCATGATCTCGCAGTTCGTGAGTTCAAGCCCCGCGTCGGGCTCTGTGCTGACAGCTCAGAGCCTGGAGCCTGTTTCAGATTCTGTGTCTCCCTCTCTCTCTCTGACCCTCCCCCGTTCATGCTCTGTTTCTCTCTGTCTCAAAAATAAATAAACGTTAAAAAAATTTTTTTAATAAAATTAAAAAAAGAAAAAAAAGAAAAAAAGAAAAAAACTATTAAAATATTAGAAAAGAAAAATTTTCTTAAATCTTTATTTTGAGAAAGAGACAGAGAGAGCTCTAGCATGGGAGGCGCAGAGAGAGAGAGGGAGACAATCACAGGTAGGATCCACCCTCAGCTTGGAGCCTGACAGGAGGCTCAGTCTCATGAAAGTGACATCATGACCAGAGCCAAAATCAAGAGTCAGATGCTTAACCAACTGAGCCACCCAGGCACCCCAAGAAAAGAAATTTTTATGAGCTTGAGACTAAGGTTTAAAATGTCATTTTAAAACAGTAAATAAAGGGTGCATGGGTGGCTCAGTCAGTTAAGCATCCGACTTCGGCTCAGGTCATGATCTCATGGTTCGTGGGTTGGAGCCCCGTGTCGACATCTGTGCTGACAGCTTGGAGCCTGGAACCTGCTTGGGATCCTGTGTCTCCTCTCTCTGCTCCTCCCCCAGTCATGCTCTCTATGACTCTCTCTCTCTCAAGAATAAACAAACATTAGAGAGGGGGGCCAACATGGTGAAGAAGTAGGGGGATCCATACTTCCCCCGTCTCTCAAACAAAGAAGTGCAGAAGCCAAAGGACTTTGAACACCAGAGCCTGGGAGGAAAAGAGGCTGAATCTACCAGGAAGGAAGAAAATGGGAAAGATGGAGAAAAGATAGGTGGGTGATTATGAACTGGGGGAGATAAAAAAAGGCCATGTGGGCACGGAGGGGATGGACCCCCTTCTGCAGAAAGACAAAGGGAAGAGAAAGAGCAGCTAGGGAAGTGTAGGACTGTATCTGGATGGGAGAAAGACCTTGGACTGAGACTGAGAGGGATCCGATCTCTAACTGGGGGGCTTTCTTCAGCCTAGGGCTGGCTCCCTGTTTGTGCACCTGGGGAGGAGGGGAGCCAGCCCTGGGTGCGGTGGTAGGTCAGAGGCTCAGTCTGCAGTTGGAGAAAGTGGTTTCCTCCCTGGAGGGCTGTGTGACAGTACAGAACCTGCCTGCGTCCACCACCCCCGGGCTCAGTGGCTGGGCCGAGGGCACAGTCTACAGTAGGAGAAGGCGGCTGTCTCCCTGGAGTTCTGTGGGAAAAGACAAAGCCTGCCTGTGTCTGTGAAAAGACAAAGCCTGCCTGTGTCTGCCTGCGTCTGCCACCACCAGGGCTCGGTGGCAAGGGCAGTGGCTCAGTCCTCAGTAGGATAAGACTGTCCTCCCTGAAGTCCGGCAGCACAAAGCCAGCGGGAACCACATATCGGGCCACACTGAGAGGTGCTTCCCCAGTGCCAGAGAGCACAGAGTGGGACTTTGAATCATAGCCAAGTGCAGGGTCAGGGGAGTTGACAGAGCAGAAGGACCACCCCGTCTGTGCCTGTGGCACAGTGAGGATGACTCAAACAGAGTCCACCGGGTCCAGCTCCCTGGAAAAGAGACTGGGGGATCGCCATTTCCTCCCCCACCCCACTACCACCAAGGCGGGGCCTCAGGGATCACTCCCAGGGCCCATAGTGGAGGTGGGTCTAGACTACACCAAACCACTCCCCTTTGCACTGGGTAACTGCATATTTACAGGAGCAGCACAGACCCTGTGGACAGCTCCCCCTGACCAGCGATGCAGTACTGCCTGGATTAACCCTAGGAGTAGCCACTCCAAGGAACAAATCAAAGTAAACCTGGTGGAGGGTCCAAAATATCACTACGAGTAGGGTAATAAAATAACCAAAGTCACAACAACAGAGAGCAAGTAACAATCTCTGAAAAAACACCTCCTGAAGGGCCAGGCCCTGGGCAGTGTATGACCCTCCTTTAATATAGCAGTGCTCGCAGGTGCAGAGCACACAAGCTTTTAAAATGCATAAGGGACAGAAAACTAGCCAAAATGACAAATGGAAGAATTCTCCTCAAAAGAAATTCCAGGAGTACCGATAGCTAATGAATTGATCAAAACCAATTTAAACAATATAACTGAACAAAAATTTAGAATAATACTCATAAAATTAATTGCTGGGCTTGAAAAAGGCATGGAGGACAGCAGAGAATCTATTGCTACAGAGATCAAGGGGCTAAAAAATAGTCATGATGAATTAAAAAATGCTATAAATGAGGTACAAAATAAAATGGAGGCGGCCACAGCAAGGATTGAAGAGGCAGAGGGGAGAACAGGTGAATTAGAAGATAAAATTATAGGGGCGCCTGGGTGGCTCAGTCAGTTAAGCGTCCGACTTCGTCTCAGGTCATGATCTCACAGTCCATAAGTTCAAGCCCTGTGTCGGGCTCTGTGCTGACAGCTCAGAGCCTGGAGCCTGCTTCAAATTCTGTGTCTCCCTCTCTCTCTCTCTCTCTCTGCCCCTCCCCCACTCACTCTCTGTCTCTCTCTCAAAAATAAACATTTAAAAAAATACCTACCGGGGCACCTGGGTGGCTCAGTCAGTTGAGCGTCCGACTTCGGCTCAGGTCATGATCTCACGGTCTGTGAGTTCGAGCCCCATATCGAGCTCTGGGCTGATGGCTCAGAGCCTGGAGCCTGCTTCCGATTCTGTGTCTCCCTCTCTCTCTGCCCCTCCCCTGCTCATGCTCTTTCTCCCTCTGTCTCAAAAATAAATAAAAACATTAAAAACATTTTTTAAAAAGAAGATAAAATTATGGAAAAAGAGGAATCTGAGAAAAAGAGAAATAAAAAAAATCCAGGAACACACGGGGAGAATTAGAGAACTAAGTGATGCAATCAAATGGAACAATATCTGTATCATAGGAATGCCAGAAGAAGAAGAGAGAGAGAGAAAGGGGCTGAAGGTGTACTTGAACAAACCATAGCTGAGAACTTCCCAGATCTGGGGAAGGAAACAGGCTTTGAAATCCAAGAGGCACAGAGAACTTCTCTCAGACATAACTTGAATCGATCTTCTGCACAAAATATCATAGTGAAACTGGCAAAATACAAGGATAGAGAGAGAATTCTGAAAGCAGCTAGGGACAAATGGGCCTTAACATACAGAGGTAGACACATAAGGGCAGTAGCAGACTTAAGTACTGAAACTTGGCAGGCCAGAAAAGAATGGCAGGAAATCTTCAATGTGATGAACAGGAAAAATATGCAGCCAAGAATCCTTTATCCAGGAAGGCTGTCATTCAGAATAGAAGGAGAGATAAAGGTTTTGCCAAACAAACAAAAACTGAAGGAATTCATCACCACTAAACCAGCCCTACCAGAGATCCTAAGGAGGACTCTGTGAGTGAAATGTTGCAAGGACCACAAGTACCAGAGACACCACTACAAGCATGAAACCTACAGATATCACAATGATTCTAAACCCAGATCTTTCAATAGTAACACTGAATGTAAATGGATTAAATGTTCCAATCAAAAGACATAGGGTATCAGAATGGATAAAAAAAAAAAAATAAGACGCATCTATTTGCTGTCTACAAGAGACTCATTGTAGACCTGAGGACACCTTCAGATTGAAAGTGAGGGGATGGAGAACTATCTATCAGGCTACTAGAAGTCAAAACAAAGCTGGAGTAGCCATACTTATATCAGACAAACTAGACTTTAAATTAAAGGCTATAACAAGAGATGAAGAAGGGCATTATATAATAATTACAGGGTCTATCCATCAGGAAGAGCTAACAATTATAAATGTCTATGCATCGAATTCAGAAGCCCCCAAATATATAAAACAATTAATCACAAACATAAGCAACCTTATTGATAAGAATGTGGTCATTGCAGGGGACTTTAATACTCCACTTACAATAATTGATAGATCATCTAGACACAGAATCAATAAAGAAACAAGGGCCCTGAATGATACATTGGATCAGATGGACTTGACAGATATATTTAGAACTCTGCATCCCAAAGCAACAGAATATACTTTCTTCTCAAGTACACATGGAACATTCTCCAAGATAGATCACATACTGGGTGACAAAACAGCCCTTCATAAGTATACAAGAATTGAGATTATACCATGCACATGTTTAGACCACAATGCTATGAAGCTTGAAATCAACCACAGGAAAAAGTCTGGAAAACCTCCAAAAGCATGGAGGTTAAAGAACACCCTACTAAAGAATGAATGGGTCAACCAGGCAATTAGAGAAGAAATTTAAAAATATATGGAAACAAACGAAAATGAAAATACAACAATCCAAACGCTTTGGGAGGCAGTGAAGGCAGTCCTGAGAGGAAAACAGATTGCAATCCAGGCCTATCTCAAGAAACAAGAAAAATCTCAAATACAAAATCTAACAGCACACCTAAAAGAACTAGAAGCAGAACTGCAAAGATATCCCAAACCCAGTAGAAGAAGAGAAATAATAAAGATCAGAGCAGAAATAAATGATATAGAATCTAAAAAAACTGTAGAGCAGATCAATGAAACCAAGAGTTTGTTTTTTGAAAAAATAAACAAAATTGATAAACCTCTAGCCAGGCTTCTCAAAAAGAAAAGAGAGAAGACCCAAATAGATAAAATCACGAATTAAAATGGAATTATTACAACCAATCCCTCAGAAATACAAGCAATTATCAAGGAATACTATGAAAAATTATATGCCAACAAAATGGAAAACCTGGAAGAAATGGACAAATTCCTAAATACCCACACACTTCCAAAACTCAAACGGGAAGAAATAGAAAATGTGAACAGACCCATAACCAGTGAAGAAATTGAATCAGTTATCCAAAATCTCCCAACAAATAAGAGCCCAGGACCAGATGGCTTCCCTGGGGAATTCTACCAGACATTTAAAGCAGAGATAATACCTATCCTTCTCAAGATGTTCCAAAAAATAGAAAGGGAAGGAAAACTTCCAGACTCATTCTATGAAGCCAGTATTACTTTGATTCACAAACCAGAGACCCAGCAAAAAAAGAGAACTACAGGCCAATATCCCTGATGAATATGGATGCAAAAATTCTCTATAAGATACTAGCAAATCGAATTCAACAGCATATAAAAAGAATTATTCACCATGATCAAGTGGGATTCATTCCTGGGCTGCAGAGCTGGTTCAATACTCGCAAATCAATCAATGTGATACATGACATTAATAAAAGAAAAGATAAGAACCATATGATCCTGTCAATAGATGCTGAAAAAACATTTGAAAAAATATAGCATCCTTTCTTAATAAAAACCTTTGAGAAAGTCAGGATAGAAGGAACATACTTAAACATCATAAAAGCCATTTATGAAAAGCCCACAGCCAGTATCATCCTCAATGGGGAAAAACTGAGAGCATTCCCCCTGAGATCAGGAACATGACAGGGATGTCCACTCTCACCGCTGTTGTTTAACATAGTATTGGAATTTCTAGTATCAGTAATCAGACAACAAAAGGAAATAAAAGGCATCAAAATTGGCAAAATGAAGTCAAACTTTCACTTTTTGCAGATGACATGATATCATACATGGAAAACCCAACAGACTCCACCAAAAGTCTGCTAGAACTGGTACCTGAATTCAGCAAAGTCACAGGATACAGAATGAATGTACAGAAATCAGTTGCATTTTTTATACACCAATAGTGAAGCAACAGAAAGACAAATAAAGAAACTGATCCCATTCACAATTGCACCAAGAAGCATAAAATACCTAGGAATAAACCTAACCAAAGATGTAAAAGATCTGTATGCTGAAAACTTATGAATAAAACTTATGAAGGAAATTGAAGAAGGTACAAAGAAATGGAAAAACACTCCATGCTCATGGACTGGAAGAATAAATACTGTTAAAATGTCAATACTACCCAAAGCTATCTACACATTCAATGCAATCCCAATTAAATTGCACCAGCATTCTTCTCGAAGCTATAACAAGCAATCCTAAAATTTGTATGGAATCACAAAAGACCCCGAATAGCAAAAGTAATATTGAAAAAGAAAACCAAATTGGGAAGCATCACAATCCCAGACTTTAGCCTCTACTACAAAGTTGTAATCATCATAACAGTATGGTATTGGCAAAAAAACAGACACATAGACCAGTGGAATAGAATAGAGACTCCAGAATTGGGCCCACAAATATATGGCCAACTAATCTTTGACAAAGCAGGAAAGAACATCCAATGGAAAAAAGACAGTTGCTTTAACAAATGGCATTGGGGAGAACTGGACAGCAACATGCAGAGGAATGAAACTAGACCACTTTCTTACACCATTCACAAAAATAAACTCAAAATGGATGAAGGACCTGAATGTGAGACAGGAAACCATCAAAATCCTAGAGGAGAAAGCAGGACAAAAACTCTCTGACCTCAGCCGCAGCAATTTCTTACTCGACACATCTCCAAAGGTAAGGGAATTAAAAGCAAAAATGAACTATTGGGAGCTCATCAAGATAAAAATTTTCTGCACTGCAAAGGAAACAATCAACAAAACTAAAAGGCAACTGATGGAATGGGAAAAGATATTTGCAAATGACATATTGGATAAAGGGCTAGTATCCAAAATCTATAAAGAACTCACCAAACTCCACACCTGAAAATCAAATAATCCAGTGAAGAAATGGGCAGAAGACATGAATAGACACTTTTCTAAAGAAGACATCCAGATGGCCAACAGGCACATGAAAAGATGCTCAACGTCGCCCCCCATCAGGGAAATACAAATCAAAACCAAACTGAGATACCACCTCATGCCAGGCAGAGTGGCTAAAATGAACAAATCAGGGGACTATAGATGCTGGAGAGGATGTGGAGAAACGGGAATCCTCTTGCACTGTTGGTGGGAATGCAAACTGGTGCAGCCACTCTGGAAAACAGTGTGGAAGTTCCTCAAAAAATTAAAAATAGATCTACCCTATGGCCCAGCAATAGCACTGCTAAGAATTTACCCCAGGGATATAGGAGTGCCGATGCATAGGGGCACTTGTACCCCAATGTTTATAGCAGCACTTTCAACCATAGCCAAATTATGGAAAGGGCCTAAATGTCCATCAAGTGAAGAATAGATAAAGAAGATGTGGTTTATATATACAAAGGAATACTACTTGGCAATGACAAAGAATAAAATCTGGCCATTTGTAGCAACATGGATGGAATTGGAAAGTATTATGCTAAGTGAAGTAAGTTAGGCAGAGAAAGACAGATACCATATGTTTTCACTCACATGTGGATCCTGAGCAACTTAACAGAAGACCATGGGGGAAAAAAACAGTTACAGAGAGGGAAGGAGGCAAACCATAAGAGATTATTAAATACTGAGAACAAACTGAGGGTTGATGGGGTGGTGGGGGAGAGGGGAAAGTGGGTGATGGGCATTGAGGAGGGCACCTGTTGGCATGAGCACTGGGTGTTGTATGGAAACCAATTTGACAATAAATTAAATAAATAAATAAATAAATAAATTAAATAAAATAAAACCACATTAGTCAAAAAAAGAAAATATGCTGATCAAATTTTAGTCAATCTTCTCTTAAATATATTAATATGTAAGATACTAAAGAGTTTTATTTAGTCTTTAAAACAGTGTCTGTAACTATGAATATTGAAATAAAAAGAATAAATAAACATTTAAAAATTTTTAAACAGTAAACAAAATAAACCCAATAAGTTTAGAAAGGTGATAAATTTGATTACACCAAAATATAAAAGTGGTATGGAAAAAATTACCAAGCCAAAGTTAAAAGCAAGTAATTGCTGGGAGAAAATATCTGCAAAACATAAAACCAACCAAGAATAATCAAAAGACTCTTAAAAATCCATAATATATAATACAACCCAGAAGAAAAGCAGGCAAATGATCAGAATAGGCACTTTACAGAAACAGAAATACAAATGATGGATAAAGATACGAAGAAGTAGTCAACTCATTATTTATCAGGGAATACAGATCAGAAATATAAGCTACCGATTATCACCTTTTATTTGCAAAAATTAAGTTTACTTTTATTAAGGTTTGGTTAAGATGTGTAGAAAATGCCACAAAGAGTTTTGGAGGGTAATTTGATAATATATTTGCTTGTACCCAAAGGTATAGTAAGTTCAATCCTCTCCAATTCCCCCTCCCCCTGCCTCCCCAACAGAAATGCCTGCACCTGTACATACAGGACCATATACAAAAGTGTTCACTGTAGCCCTTTTCCACTAGTGACAATTTGGAAATAAGCTAAATATCCATGAATAAGATAATAGCTAAGAATAATTATGAGATCATGCACACAGGTATACATTGGCACCTACACACACACACACACACACACACACACACACACACTTAATAATTCATTATGAGAAGAAAGAGTAAACTGTAGTAGGGACTACCGATCAACAAGGACTTTGATCCCATATATAATGTCTTAACTCATGAAAAGAAGAATGTAAATAAGGTATTACTTAAGGGGCACCTGGGTGGCTCAGCTCAATCAGTTAAGCCTCTAACTTCGGCTCAGGTCATGATCTCGTGCTTCGTGAGTTCGAGCACTGTGTCGGGCTCTGTACTGACAGTTCAGACCTGGAACCTGCTTCAGATTATGTGTCTCCCTCTCTCTCTGGCCCTCCCCCACTTGTGCTCGCTCTTGCTCTCTCTCTCTCTCTCTCTCTCTCTCTCTCTCTCTTTCTCATAAATAAATAAGTATTTTAAAAATTGGGGGAAAAAAAGAAAGAAAGAATAGAAACCCGGAAGTCCTGGAATGAGAAGACATAAAATGCTGAGGAATTATCCCTGGCAAGAAATAACTCTTTATTCACATCCACCCTACTACTTGGTCCCACACATCTACATTGCCTCACACCAGGCCACCAATACCTCCAACCAAGACAACAACTTGTTCCTTGGGCTCAGGCACTAAAGCATATCCAAAAATGAAACTGGTCTTGGATCAGACCTATTTGAAATGAAAGTCCATCCAAACTTGCCAAACTCTCCAAAAGTACTCCATCCTCTAATGGGTTGCAAGGCAGAAAGCCAAAAAAGAAAAAAACATGAAGATTTTGAGAACTCACACTTCTCTGCTAGCAACACTGTGCATACATGGCCTTTCTTCAACTATTTCAATAGGGAATTCTCCATTTAAAATTTGTAAACAGGAAAATAGCAAAATCTTCTGCCTCTCCATCAGTGAGTCAGCTAGAACCTGCTTCTCAGTTGCCAAAATACAAACACAGTAAAACCTTGTTTTCCGAGCATAAGTCGTTGCGGAAACAGGCTTGTAATCCAAAGCACTTATATATCAAACCGAATTTCCCTGTAAGAAATAATGGAAAATCACATGATTCGTCCCACAACCCAAAAATACTCATATAAAAATGATTACAATAATATAATATAATACAAAATATAAAGAAAAATAAACAAATTAGCCTGCACTTACCTTTGAAAACCTTCGTGGCTGGTGTGAGAGAGACAAGAGAGAGAAGGGTTATTGTGTAGGATGACTTTCACCATCACTAACAGAATCACTGCTATCTATTGGCTCAATCTACATTGCCTCACATCAGTCTTGTTCTGCATGGGGGCCATTGTATATGCTCGCATGGATGTTGACTACAGTACAGTATTAATAAACTCCTGTCATATACTGTATTTAATGTAACTGGCAACAAGGCAGCAGAGGAAAGGGCTATATCTGCCGGCAGCCTGACCTAGAATGAAGCAAAGCATTCCGATGCTTCCTCTTGTATGGAGAAGCAAAGGACTGTCCAGAGGTGCTTTGAAGTGACAAAAAATACACTAGTGCCAGTTGTGGGCACCTTCCAATGTTCTGAAAAATCACTAATTTCTGCCAAACACCACGGCCTGAGATGGAGCATCTGAGCATGGGAGATGATCACCCACAATCCCACAGAGAGAGAGAGAGACAGAGACAGAGACAGAGACAGAGACAGAGAGGAACCATTGGCTCAGCTGTGATCTCCGGCATCACGTACTACTTGTATTGCAAGAAATCGCTTGTTTATCAAGTTAAAATTTATCAGAAACGTTTGCTAGTCTTGCAGAACACTCACAATCCAAGATTTTACTGTATACATAACTTACTAATTTTTAAAAATATTGAGTAGTCTTTGACGTTTTGCCCCTGAATTGGCACTAGTGTATGTGTGTGTGTGCACACATGCATGTCCACGTGCACATCCCACACTGCATCTAAAATAAGGAAACCATGGGGCGCCTGGGTGGCTCAGTCATTTTAGCCTGCTTGGGATTCTCTCTCTCCCTCTCTCTCTGCCCCTTCCTTGCCTGCGCTCTCTCTCTGTCTCTCTCTCTCAAAATAAATAAATAAACTTAAAAAAAATAATACAATAAGGAAACCCTAACAATGGTAAAATGACTGGAACTTGTTTAATAAATAAATAATTACATTTAATACAGATTGTATTTTGCAACAAAGGAACCATTTCATGGTTATACAAGGCAACTAAACTCCAATGGTGCTACAGTGTTGGGGAAGGTCACAGAGAGGACGTTACCGCGGAATGAGCCTAGAGCTGCACCAGGTAATGGTGGCTCCTCAACCCTTCCTATATCCTTGGAAAGTACACTCTGCCCACTGTTCGCACAGTGGGGGCCATTTTCAAGGATCTAGCCTTGGGAGAGTAAGGTGTTGTTGAGGCCACCTGGACTGAATAGGTGACAGAAACCCACTATGGCCTCTATACAAACTTTTGAGATTCTGGTGGGTAGATACAGAGATCTGCTTGTCTCTCAGCAGCCCAAGACAAGTCTATTTTGTATGTTTCCTTGCTTATTAAACCTGCCACCTACCAATCTGGAATGGCCTGCCTCTTCCTTTGGTCTCTCCCTGCAGTTCACATGCAGGGGCCGGTTGCAGATTTCACCCAGGGAAGCGTGCAAACCAACATAATAGTAGAATATTTATGTACATGTTATATCTTTGCTACTCGATTATAAATTATAAATGTCATAAAAATGATTTTGTAAAGGTACCAATTTTGAGTACTTACTGTGTCAGGCACCCACCACTTTACATACATTATTGCATTTAAATTGTAATCCTCATAGCAAGATGTAAACAAATAATTATTAGCCATTTTCTAGATGAAGAAAGTGATGCTTGCAGACTTTAAGCAAATTGCTCACAAGGTCAAACATCTAGCAAGCAGAAGAGCCAGGGTTTGAACCTGGGTTTGCTACATTTTAAACACTTCAGGGGCTCCATGCATGCTACAAGCTTCTATACATCAAATGGAAAAGATGGGTCTGGGAAAAAGATAGACAGAGTGACCACACAGGAGTTTGCTTGGTATCAGGGATTATATGTCATCTATCCTTGTATTTCCCAAGACACACAGCACTGTTACATGCATACAGGAGGCACTGAATAAAAATTTGCTAAATAAATAAGTAAATGTACATTGAAACGTAGAGAAAAATGAAATAAAATGCTTTCAATATGCCATTCCGCTCTTAAATATCCCATTTTTAATTCATTTTCAATGTACCATCACTTCCTAAAGGACAAATCTCTAAACAGAATAGAAGTAGCTTAGACCTCATCACTTAGAAGCATGATGAGCCCAAAACAAAGCTGTTAGAATAAAACAAAATCAATTAATGGATTTGGCATTTTATGACATCAAGACGAAAATCCTACCTGTGACATGCTTTTAGATTTTGTTTTGAAAATTATAGCTAATTTGAAACATTAAACCATATCTTTTCTTTGCTCTGAAATACTTTGAATGCCCTTTGGCCAAAAACAATAAAGTTATGGAGAAAAATATGTTTGACACATGAAAAAGAGAATGTAACCAGTTAAATCACTACCTAGATGGAAAAGGGAAATGGTTCGGCCACTATGGAAAATAGTTTGGCAGTTTCTTATAAAAAATGTTCTTATCATATTACCCAGATACTATGCTCCTAGGTATTTAAGTAAATGAAATGAATCATGCTCTCACAAAAACATGCAAGTGAGTATTCATAGAGGACTTATTCTTAATCATCAAAATCTGGGGGAAAAAACCAATTGACCTACCAACTAGTGCATAAATAAATTGTGAGGCATGGTAGAATGCAATATCAGAGTTTACTTAGCAATTAAAGCGAATGAACCACAAATATGTAACAAGATGGATGAATGTCAAATCATTATGGTAACCAAGAGAAGCCAATGAAAAAGGCTACACATCCATTCATATGACATTCTGCAAAAGGGAAAACAATAGGTGAGGAAAACAGATCAGCCAGAGGCTGGGAGGTAGGGTTAAATACAAAGAGGTACAGGATTGAGGGGCGGGGGAGGGGAGGAGGGTAGTGGAACTGCTTTATGTTTTTATTTGGTGGGTATGCACTTGTCAAAACTGTCAAAACTGTGCTAAATAGGAAGAAATGTACCATATGTAATTTATACCTTTTTTTAATTTAAAAAAAGCATCACTTAAAAACCTTGTAACTATTTGCATTTTTATATTCCATTGCCAACAGTAGGAGCTACAGCTACAAACACATCTAATGCCAAAGGTAATAATTAAATTTTGTAATCACCTATAAAATATGTGTAATCATTTGAAATAACAATATAATAAATTGTGAGGATCAAAACCCACTGTCAAAAAAAAAGTGAGGAAAATTCAATGCAAAGAAAACACACAAGTAGCCCAATTCAGACTGAACTAGAGGTGAGGTTAGTACAAAAATGCACGCTATAATGTCTCTTCGTTCACTAAATGATGGTCACAGATTTACTTCAGGAATTCCGAGCAATTGAGACAAATAGAGAGAACCACTGAGTTACATGATTCCTGCTGCTCACTAAAAAAAACCCAATTGCTTAGGAATAGAAAGACAAGAGTTACATGCCCCCAAAATGGGGAAAAAAATAGCAAAAGGAAAACAAGAAAAGTCAGATGAAATAAGAAACAAGAGACAGAAAGAAAAGTATATTAGGGTTAATAAGTAAAGTGACTGTGTTTAAGGGGAAAATACTACAACTGGAAAATAAAATATTATACTAGTTAACTAAAAAGCGGAAAAATGCAAACCATAGGGACACCAGGCTCTATCTCAACTCAGGGACTTTGCTCTTATTTCCCTCCTGCTGAGAATGCTTTTCCACCAGCCCCTTAGCCCACCAGCTCTTTCTTCTGAATGTGAGAGGACTTACCTGACAACTCAATCTTTTTAATTTTTTTATAATGTGTATTTATTTTTGAGACACAGAGAGAGACAGAGCACAAGTGGGGAAGGAGCAGAGAGAGGGGGAGACACAGAATCCGATGCAGGCTCCAGGCTCTGAGCTGTCAGCACCGAGCCTGACTTGGGGCTCAAACTCACAAAGCATGAGATCATGACCTAAGCCGAAATTGGTTGCTTAACCGTCTGAGCCACCCAGGTGTCCCAACAACTCAATCTAAAGTAGACCACCTGGGCACCTGGGTGGCTCAGTCTGTTAAGCATCCAACTCCTGATTTCAGCTCAGGTCATGATCTCACAGTTCATGAGTTCAAACTCCATGTCAGGCTCTACGCTGACAGTGCAGAGCCTGCCTGGAATTCTCTGTCTCCCTCTCTCTGCCCCTCCCTTGAGCGCTCTTGCACTCTCTCTCTCTCAAAAGAAGTAAACTTAAAAAAAAATAAAGTAGATCGCTCAACTCCCATGACTAAGCACTTTTTATGGCATCTGTTTTATTTACTTCCGTCATAGCAGTTATGACAATATTTATTCGTTTACTGTAGCTTTTAGGTCTGTCACATCAACTAGACTACAAGCTCCATAAATTAGGATACACTTTTCATGTACCATTTTTACTGCTTTGTGCTTAGTGTCCATATCAGTGCTTTGCACACAGCAAGTGCTCAAAAAAATAGATTAAAACACACTTTTGAATCGGTATGAAAAGGAAAATTAAATGCTCTGGAGTATTTTCAAATAAATTTGGTATTAATTAAAAAAAGAAAAAACAATGAATTACTATGCAAACACAATAAAAGCCAGTACCACAAGAAATAGGCAATGTGTATACTCCAACAACAGAAAAATAATTTTTTGAACACAAAGTTCTTAAGTCATCTGGAACTGATGGATTACATACAAATTCTTCCAAACCTTCTTAGAGTACAGATTCTTTTCCATCAAACGATTTGTAAACATAGAAAAAGGTGTCCTACCCAGGTCATTGTATAAGGTGAATATGGTTTTATTCCAAAAATTAAGAAGGAAAATATCAAATGCAGGAATTCTAGTCTGATTGCACTTGTGAAAAAACGTGTTTGTATATACATGTGTAAAACATATTAATATGTACTGTATTATTCAAGCATACGTGTGCTTGTGTATGTCTGTATATAGCCTGAATAAAAATCTTAGTATCTTAAGAAATGGAACACTAGAACATAATTTTAAAGGTATCAACTATGATCGTTATCATTTATTCCATGAATACAGGCTAGTATAATACGTTAATGGGAAAATATCTTAAAATTATTGTTTCAAGAGCTGCCAAGAAATACTGGTAACATTCAACATATTTTCTTGATTGACAAAGTTAAATGTTTTCATCCCTGAAATGAAAAGGGCACACTTAAAATATAGAATCACAAAGTTAAAAGAGAAGTATGACTGAAATTAATCTCGATAAAATCAAATGCAGGAAAAAAAGAGAACTCCACAAATGCTAGTCCTTTTTCTTTTCCAGATTGCCACTCTCTTTTAATGGAATATTGACCACAGTTATCTGAGAGGTGGGGGGTGGGGGGGAGAAGGAATTGAAGGTATATTTAGGAAATGAAGACACCAAAAATCATTTTTTACTTATGACATGAATACATACTCAGAAAATCCAAAGAAGTCAACCAAAAAATTACCAGAGGTAATAAATGAGTTCAGCAGAGTTGTGGAGTGAAGTAAATCCAAAAAAAGAAATTAAATGCTTCCCTATACACTAATAATACAGAAAATACAACGAATAACTCAAAGAAATGAGATACCATTCATAACAGTTACTGGAAACATTAAATGTCTGTGCATTAATTTTGTGACACAAAAGAAAATTGAGACCCTAAACGAGTAAAAACCAGAAGATTTAAATAAATGGAGAAATATACCTTTCTTATCATTAGGAAGATTAAATAAAAATGAGCATACGCAAACTTACAAATACACACTGTAACAGTTGTCAGAATTAGGTGATATTTCAACTAAATGAGGGATACTAATCAATGGAATAGAGCATCCAGAAACAGATCCAAATTAGTATTATAAGAACTAAAATTAATGTAAAAAATGTAAGTAATGTGGTAATGGAAAATAGAATCCTTAATAAATGTTGGGCTCATCTGGTTATGTATATAGTACAATAAATAACTTAGACCCATACCTTACAATACACACTTGGAACAAATTCTAGATACCAGTCAAGCTTTAATGACAGCAAATTTTGTTAAATTATATTTTAAAAATTGAAATTCATTGTCAGAAGAGGTCAAACAAAACTAGTGTCTGAGAATAAAAGGCACTCACTACATTGGGGCATGACATAAAGCTGAATGCAATGGGGAGGAAATGCCCCATGGCTCGGCAGGTCAATGAATCTGGGGATTTGAGATGGCAGTCTAGGTCAAGAGTCAGCATTAGGAAAGGCTAGGGCAAGGATAAGATACTACTGATCTGGTACACAGGTCAAGATCAGAAATGTGGGGGCTTCTTGGTGGCTCAGTCAGTTAAGCATCTGGCTCTTGATTTCACCTCAGGTCATAATCTCATGTTTCCTGGGATCGAGCCCCACGACGGGCTCTATGGTGACAGCATGGAGCTTGCTCAGGATTCTCTCTCTCCCTCTCTTTGCCCTCTCCCCTCTTGTACTCTCATGCTGTCTCTCTCTCAAAATAAATAAACATTAAAAAAAGAGAGAGAGAGAGAAATGTGAGTGGAATGGAGATAGGCATTATTTGGCTAGGCAGTTGATGTCCTGAGTTGTGGCCGTATGTTCAGTAGTCCCAGTTACTGGTCTGCGATTTAGAAACAGATGCCAAATTCCTGAAAGACGGGAGAGGGAAATGCAAAGTCCCAGTCTTAGAAGAATCAGAACACCAGGTAGATTATAAAAGCAGAGTCCCTGTCACAGAACTGCTGTGCAAGGTACAAGCACAATTATGGGAATAAAACAGAAACTAAGTTAGTAGAAAACAGATTTATCCAGTTCAGGCTTAGTGTACAAGCAGAGGTTAAGTGATTCCAACTGCGAGGATTTAGAGAGATTGGGTATGGTAAACCAGGTAGCTCACTAGGAAATGGCTTTTGAGTCCAGCTGTGGAAGGGAGATCTATTTCTGACATTTAAAGAAATAGAATACACCATTAAATACAAGATAAATGTACTCAAATGCCTTAAAAATAAAAAGGCTGTTAAGCTATAAAATGTAATAAAATGAATATCAAAAGAAAGCATCATAATGGAAAAAATTCATGAGAAAATGTAACTGATAAAGGCTCACTATCCAACTTGAATAAAAAATCAATGCGCATATATCAAGCTACTACATAGATTCTACTTGAAAAGTTAACAAAGAAGATGAACAGGCAGTTTATATAGAAAGAAATTGAAATAGGATATCATCATGTGAAAAAAGATAAGGTCTCAATAGCAATTAAATGAATACAAATTAAAACGACTTGAAAGTTCTACTGCTCGTCTACTACACTAACATAAACACACATAGTTTATAAAGTCAGCTGTTAACGGGAATTTGGGGAAACGGTCGTGCTTATACTTTGCTGTTGGCTCTGTAAATTGATTCCGTTTTGCAGGAGGGTAATTTGCCTATATATGAAAAGAATAAAGCAACCATACATAATTTTTCTCCTACTAATTCCATCGTAAAGAATAGACCCCCAAGGAAATAACCGAAGGGAAAAACTGATTTGTACTATGATTCTCACGGCAGTGCTCTGCACAACTATAAAAATTAGGAAAGGGTCCAAATGCCCTTTATTACTGATAATGGTAACAAACACGTTCTTTAATAGGCTTTAAAAGTGACAAATGTGAGGAATTTGTTGTTATATATAATCTTATAGGTGTTATATGAAAAAATCAGAACACAAAATAATAAGTACACAATAATACAACCGTGTTTATAGGTATAAGACTATCTATAATTTTCTGTTTCTTCTGTCAGCACTGGCAAGTTGTATTTTCCTAAGAATTTATCCAAAACACCTACATTTTTAAATTTACTGGCATAAAGTTGTGTATGTCTTTTTTACATTTAAAAATCTATTGTGGGGGCATCTGGCTGGCTCAGTTGGTGGAGCATGCGATTATTGACCTTGGGGTTGTGGGGGGTTATGGGTTCAAGCCCCACACTGGGTGCAGAGATTACTTGAAAATAAAAAAAATCTTTAAAAAAAAAATAACTAGATAGGAGCGCCTGGTGGCTCAGTTGGTTAAGTGTTTGACTCTTGATCTCAGTTCAGGTCATGATATCTTGGTTCGTGATATCAAGCCCTGAGTTGGGCTCTGTGCTGACAGCACGGAGCCTGCTTGGGATTCTCTCACTCCGTCTCTCTCTGCCCTCCCCCGTCTCGTGTTCTCTCTCTTTAAATAAATAAATAAACTTTTAAAAAACTAGATACATAAAAATAAAAAAAATAATCTATTGGGATGTTCCCCTTTTCATAACTAATACTGGTTATTGATGCTTTCTCTGATTTTTTTTCTTGGACCAAATGTTGGTAGAAGTTTATACATCTTATTAGTCTCTTCAAATAAACAAAAGTTGGCATTCTTGAATTTCCCTACTGTGTTTGATTTCTACTTCATTTCTGTTCTTATCCTTATTCTCTTTCTTCTATATTGCTTGAGTTTAGTTATTGCTCTTTTTCTACCTCCATGAAATGAATGTTTATCTTATTGCTTTTCAGCCTATGTCTTGCGTTTATGGCTTATAAATATCCCTCAAACCAAAGCTATATTGCATAAGTGTTGATATGTATTTTCATTGTAATTATATTCAAAATATTTTCTAATTCTTATGAATTTTTCCATTGACTTATGGATTGTACAGAAGTATACTGCTACTTTTGCAAATAAATTATGAATTACTGGTTATCACTTTGATATTGATGTCTAGTTTGATTCCACTAAGGTCGAACAACATAGCTCATATAATTTGAATTCACTGAAATTTACTCAGACTTGCCTTGTGGCCCAGGGTTTGATTGATTTGAGAAAGCTATCCATATGTAATTGAATAGAATGAGTAGTCTGCAGGTTTTAGATACAGTACTCTATACATGCAATGGTATATTGGTCACTCTTTAACTGGCTCTCAAAAAACAGACACCTTGATGTATATTGTTGGCCAATTTCCATTGAGTAAATAATCCTACTGTGGCCAATTTCACACTATTAACAGTTAACTGAATGAGGAATTAGAAAGACACGCACACATACGAATCTCACAAGTCAGTATAGGCTCTCCAGTAAACCACTGTATACATGTCTTATTAGGTCAAATTATTAATAGTACAGTTCAATATTTATCCTTTCTGATTATTAATTGCTATGGATTGAAGAGCAGCTCATATGCTGAAATCTAATGCCCAATGTGATACTATTATAAGGTGGTGGCTTTGGGAGGTGCCTAGGTCATGAGGATGAAGTCTTCATGAATGTTATTAGTGGTCTTATAAAAAGGACCCCAAAGAAATCCCTGGTCCCCTTCTACCATGTGAGGTAAACAAGAAGATGGTGATCTGTGAGGATGTGGGCCCTCACCAAACACCAAATATCCCCGTGTCCTGACCTTTGCTTTTAGAACCGTAAGAAGTGTTTGTTTTTTATATACCACCAAGTTTATGGTGTTTTCTTATAGCATCTCAAACAGACTCTGAGACATTTATCTTCTTATTCTACTACTTATCAAGAGAGGTATGTAAAACCTTTCACTATGATCGTGGATTTGCCAAATTCCCCTTGTGTTTCTGTCAGTTTATGTCATTACTTGAATACAAATTTAGAATTATTATTGTATCTTCACAAGTGGTTGACACTCTAATTATTATATTTATCAGGTTTTCACTATAATAATTCTTCTACCTTAAAGCCTGCTTTGTTAAGGAGGAGGGGATACTAGAAGAGGGCAAGGGTTGCTCCATTTCCTCAACACAACCATACAACCAAGACTTGACGTGACTGTGTTTCTCACTGTGTTTGAGTGTCCCGAGAGATATTTATTCAAATGAAAAACATTTTTATAATTACCTGACCTGAGAGCAGAGATTCATTTTATATCAACTGCTTCTGCATGATTTTAAAATACACTGAATTTTCCAGGAAAGTGACTACTATGTAAACACCAAATTATACTTTGTTTTGTTCCTAACATAATAAGAATTGTTTAATATTGAAAATGACTACTATAGAAACATTAGATTATACTTTGTTTTGTTCATAACATAATAAGAATTGTTGAACATTTAAGATAATTATGTCACCAATGGCAATGAAGCTCATCGTACTTCAGTTACAACATGCCACTCTAAATGCTGTGTTTATAGATGGTATGCTCACAGTGGTTCTCCATGGGGGTGGAAATGTTTATTTTATTAGAACTCCTACAGTAGTAATACCTGAACATCTCTATCTTCAAACATATTTTGTTAAAAATTATTTCCTCTCCTTTATCCTTTATATTACATCTAGGAATATATTCATATTCCTAAGTAAAGGAACATTATATTACCTGTACGCTTCATTATAGCATATTGAAAGGATAATTACAAAATATTTGTCATGTTTAAAGTGCTTTAGCTCCATATTTACGAGAAAGGGGACTTTTTGAATATGGCCATTTTTATAGACATTGCAAATACCTCTGAGGACAAATGGCTTTGAAACTTGTAGGAAGTAAAATCTGAACCAGGATAATTCTATTTACCAAAGTGATAGCAGACAACCGGTAGAATTTTGTTATCCAGTTGTAAATACCAAGGCATTTCTCATTCTTGTGAAACTCAAAGAAACCAGATAAACAAGTACCAGTAAGCCAATTCCAAGGATATTCCAGCCATTTGAAAACATTCGTAAGGTGAAAGAAAGGTGAGGTGACTCATCCAGGGCCAAATGCTTTGGCTTTTGCTGACCACCAACCCAACAAGTCTGGCCAAATAGGGTTGAATAAAAAACAAATATCCTTGTATCTTACAATGTGTACCACCTCTCATGCAGATTTCCCTGATTATTCTAGCCTTTGAGATTATCTTCTCTAATGTGAACAAGCCATTACAATCTGTACCTGACAACTTAATCCTTACGCTTTCAAGGCAACATTATATAAGTGACTCAAAGAACAGGCTCTTAGAATAGACTGCCCAGACAAAAATCTCACTTATTCTACTTAGATGTGTGACATTGGACAAGTTACTTAACTTCTATGTGCCCCAATTTCCTGGTTTGGAAAAAGGAAACAATAATAACATCTACTTCATAGGGAATGTTGCAAAGTGCAAGTTAATATGCATAAAAGGGCCAATTTTCACTAAGTAGCTTTTACTAGTTCTTTTAACGTATTCTTAGCACAGAACACAGGATATAGTGTCACCTTACAATATACCAGTTAACACAACTATACGGTACTGACTTTGATTATAGAACTGAAAAAAATAACCTACCTAGAGACCACACCCATAAGCCTTGAACATGTTAGTATGAGCACTAACTGACAGCTTTGTAAGATGTGTTCAAAAGACACTTCACCATACATTATTGAGGATCTATTATGTTTCAAGCACTGTGCTAAACCCTAGAGATATAGTAATGAATACAACATATGTAGTCTCTTGCCTCCTTACACTGCAAGAGAGAAACAAGAAAGCAAACCATTTAAATATAAAAATAAAAGCTATATGATCAAGATGTAAAGAAATTAAGAAAAAATATTGCCCTAAATTTGAGAGGAGTTGAGAAAAGCAGACAGGCCTGAAGGGACCACTCTCCACAAAAGAAATATTCATGGGGGTGGGAAAGTTGGACAGAGCTGATAACCCGTATTATCATCGGATCACAGGAGGGAAGATCACAGGTTAAAGGGGAAGGTTTTGGAAGGTAGGTGAGTATGAAGAGGGTAGCTAGCAATATGAAACACTGTTGTACAGTTAAACACATCATTCTGCTCCACGCTTCTCCAAATATTTAGTAAACCTTAAAAATTCACCAATGACTTGGTGTGAATAGCTCTTTGTAGAAAACATCAAATGAGAAGAGTTTGGTTTCCTGGTTCAGCACTGAGCAAAACCCAGGAATCTCTGTGCACCCAAAAACAAAGACAATAGCAACAACAGGAAGTAGGGTTGAGAATTTATGAAGATCATGAGTATGGCACTAAACTGAACAAAGCTGTAAAACTGGGGATTTGAGCCAAGTTTAAATTTCTGAGAGAGAACTGCCAGACATGACTACAAGGTGTTAGGGGAATAGAAAGGGAGACTATGTAACTCAATTTGTGGAAATGAAGGGTAAAGAAAGGCTACCTAGAGGAATTGATAATTGAGCTACATCATGTATAAGGAATGGACAAATCAGACAAGGTTGTGGCAGAAGAACATTCCAAACATGAAGAGCAAGGTAGGTTAAGGCTCAGAAACCTGAAACAACATGATGTGTTTGAGGAACTACAAGTAGTTTGGTCTTGATGGTGCTTAAAATACAAGACAGAGTTTACTGTTTTGTAAAGTGAGGTTGGAAAGCCAAGTGAGTGCCAGACCACACAGAGCTCTCTAAACCAAGGTAAGACATTTGATCTTGGGGGGAGCCTGGGTGGCTCAGTCTGTTGAGCGTCCAACTCTTGATTTCGGCTCAAGTCATGATCTCACGGTTGTGGGATTGAGCCCCACTTTGGGCTCCGTGCTGAGCATGGAGCCTGCTTAAGATTTTCTCTCTCCCCCTCTGCCCCTTTCCCCAGCTCATGCTCTCTCTCCCTCAAAACAAAACAAAACAAAACAAAACAAAACATCTTTAGCCTAATAGTAGCAGAAATGAGTGTGTGCTAAGGAAAATGCCACATACATTGTTGCCTGTACTAGCAAAGCAGACAGTTGCCTATTACTATTCTAATAACCTGAGCTAAGCTCACCTGCATTTTAGAATTTGGACGGTCCAACATAGCAGAATTCTGACCAGGATTACAAAAAACTAAAGAGCCCGTGAACATGGATTCTAACAGTAGTTTTAAAACTCTATAACGTGGACTTGGGCACAGTGTCCCCCTTCTTCCATTTTTTGAAGAAATGTTATTTTAAGGACAGTAATCTGTGAATATTTTACGTCCTTTCAGCGTTCCATGTTCTTCTATGTCAAGAACATCAGGTTTATTGAAAAATTAAAGTCCAGCAATCCTTCTGTGAACTTTACATTCCCTTATTATAGCACACAGTTTCTGACAGTTTCTCAGGGCAATTTCAGATTTTTTTCCCCAGATTCCTGTGACAATGTGAGAACTCCCAGACCCAAAGGCTTTTTAGATTTTTAGGATTCACTTCTGGGATTGGAGCTTCTGGAAGTGACATTTGATATTTCTCAGATTCTCTCCAATAGAGGTTAAAGATCATTTTAGCAAATGCAGTTAAAACAAACACTAATATGTGTGTGCCCTTACACTGAATGTGCATCATCTGTAAACCTTGTATCACAGTTATTGCTGTAGATGTCTGTCCTATTACATTCTAAGATTTCCGAGAGCAACAGACCATGTCTTTTACATCTTTATAATCCACAGCAACAAGCATAGGACCTCTAGGTCTTAATATTTACTGATTTACTGGCTGATTGATCAAATAAATGCATGCAAGTTTTGGTGAAGCGACTTCCTATCTATATTTTAAATCCCACATAAATTTCTATTTAAATAGGTTCTTAAAATGCTTTGTTTTGAAAGAGACTGTAGCCCATTTAGAAAGCCATTTTGCTAATAAAGGAAGATTGGGTAACTACAAGGTATTTCAAAAGAGGAGCTGATTCTGAAAGCAGATGTATTTGATTGTGTGTGATGGTTACTAAGGAAACAACTGAATGTAAATTTCATTTTCCATAAGACTCAGCTAAAATATTGATCAGAAGAAAGGGAAGAAGCTTCAAACCAAGTAATAAAGTGACTGAGAAACTGCTTTCGGACTGGAAGGGTGAAAAAAAGATGATATTTCATGTAATCAATCTCTCTATTTCAGCCATTGTGCATAGATACAGAGAGGAAAGCTGGTCACAAGGACACAGAGAGGATATGCTGTCCTTCTCTTACTCCTTCACAGCTTCTGTCTCATGGCAAGATTCAGAATAGGAGAAAAGGCAAAATGGCTAAATGCTAGAAATGTTATCCATTCAGCACTTAGTGATGTTGATGTCAACTTAAATCTCACATCTTATGGTAAACCTTGCTTGTGTTCAGAAGGGTGAGGTGCCATAATGTGTGTTCTTACAGTACACGCAACCTCTCCAGTCAAAGCACTCATACTGTATCGTACTTTATTATTTCTCTGTCTTCTCCTCTTTAATACACATTCTAGGAGACTGGGCCTATCTCACTCATGCCTGTATCCCTAGGACCTGACCCAGTGACCTGCTACCCTTTTCAGCTTCTTATCTTCCCATTACCCCCATTACACTCTACTCCCAATGGGACTGAAACCCAGTGAATTTCTACAACAGGGCATTCTCTCGCTCACCTTTGGACCCTTCCACCTCTCTCTACCTTGAGTCCCTAAGCCCTATCATTCCTTGCCAAAATATTTCTCCTCTTTAACCTCTCTGCTTATAAATCACTTCCTTCTGGTCCTCCCTAGCTTTCCAAGTCTGAGTTAGGGGCCCCTCTTATGTGTTCCAGGCCTACCCTAACGACACACTCATCTCATCTCATGGTATTGTAATGATTTAAGTAAAACCTGAGTTTGTGGGCATAATTCATCCTGGAAACATGCCTGTAATCTAAAGCACTTGTATATCAAAGTGAATTTCAAGAACCATTGGCTCAGTTGTGATCATGTGAGGTTTGGTGTCACGTACTACTCATATTGCAAGACATGGCTCATTTATCAAGTTAAAATTTATTAGAAATGTTTGCTCGTCTTGTGGAACAGTCAGAACAGATTACTCACAAGCCAAGGCTTTATTGTATTTCATGGTTGGGAAGCCCATCATCTCATCCTGGGCACCTAGCAGTGCCTGACACTTCATTTGAGCTTAATAAATAGTTGTTGACTGTCTAAAAAAAAAATGCATGCTTAGCCTAGACAAAGGAATCTGACAGGTGTGGGGTGATACAGGGATGCATGTGACACAAATTCTCACTCAACAACATCAGGAAGGAAACAAACAAATACATAATTAATGCCAACACAAGGCAGATGTAATGAATGCTACAATTAAGGCAAACATGCACTCTGAAATTTCTAGAACCATCATGATTTCAAATAATCTATCACATTGTTCCTATAAGTATACTTATACCCGGCAAAGCATGTGTCCTGATTTTCGAGTTCAGCCAATGCAGTTGCTGTAGCTGTAACTAAAGTGGAAGCAAAATGCTATGAGGGATGAAAGATGGAAACATGAGTTCTGAGGAGGACTTATTAGAGGAAGTGCGATTTGCAGTGGGTTTTGAATAGGGACAGTGAAAGGGAGAAATGAGTGGAGGGAAGGGGAATTTCAGGCAAAGGAAATGAGAATAAGCAAAAGCTCTGAATCAGGAAGGGGCAGAATGGGGCCAAGGAATAATGAGTAAACCACTATGACCACAGAAGGGAACATGAGGGCATCTTAAAGCATAAGGAGCATTAGAAATGGCAAAAGAATTACTGACCTTTGATTAGTTGTAAGCAGAGACTTATTCTCACCAGGCAGCTGAATTGATGATCTACACAAGAAGAAAAGCCACAAGGGCTGGGACACTTGGTGAAGGTTCCAGAGGTGCCAGAGCCATGAAAACTTCTTGGGGATGGAGAGCAATGTTAAAGCTAAGAGGCATTATAAAGAAGCCTTATAGGGCAGAAGGATGGGAAGACTAAGAACACTGTATTTATTTTTCTTAATTTATCTTAAAAGAATGTCTTTAATGGTGATGTAAAACTATCTACATTTTTACAAAAATTTTAATGTTTTATTTTTGAGAGAGAGACAGAGTGAGAGCAGAGGAGGGGCAGAGAGACAGAGAGAGGGAGACACAGAATCCCAAGCAGGCTCCAGGGTCTGAGCTGTCAGCACAGGGTCTGACACAGGGCTCAAACCCACAAACCGAGAGATCACGACCTGAGCCAAAGTCGGATGCTTAACCGACTGAGCCACCCAGGTGCCCCTATGTAAAACTATTTATTAAGGAAGTTTACTGGGGCACCTGGGTGGCTCCGTCAGTTAAATGTCTGACTCTTGGTTTCGGCTCAAGTCATGAACTTGCGGTTTTTGAGTGCAAGCCCGGCATCAGGCTCTGTGCTGACACTGCAGAGCCCGCTTGGGATTCTCTCTCTCTCCCTCTGTGCCCCTAAACCACTCCCTCTCTGTCTTTCTCTCAAAAATAAACTTAAAAAAATTTAAATAAGAAGTTTATTTAGGGGTTGAATATGATTGAGTAAAAGAACATGCTAATCAATTTTATAGTAAAGTTTGGCTACAGAAAACATCATTTAACTGAAAGCAACCAAAGTATCTAGGAAGGAATACTTGTGAGTCCTAATATATCGATCATATGTGTGTGTGTGTATGTATATATATATATATATTCACATCGGCAAACTATGCCTTTAATTTATTGATGGGTAGCACATAAAATAATTGCTTAATTGCTTCATTAAAATGGGTTTTGGTAGACAACACCTAATTCACTTGAGTATCTCTTTTTGAGTCTATGAAGCTGGTTATACTTAATTTTCATGCAGGTTACACCATAGCAAAGAAAGCCTTCAAATCAACTCACTTAACCATGTCCCGACTTCCAGGGATAGTTGAGAAAGGAACTTTTTGTTCCTTCTATTAAACACATGAGCTGCAGTTCTGAACCGATTCTTCATGGCAAGGAGAAAGTGAGCAGGGGAACACAATGGCAAGACTAGGCCCTTAACCCTCCAGCTCCAGGTCTTCAAAAGCCATGTCTTATTTGGTTTATTCTATAAATTCAGTTAATCCAATAAGCACAAAATCAAATACATATTTAAAATTCCCCACAGCCGGGGATGCCTGGGTGGCTCAGTCGGTTCAGCGTCTGATTCGATTCCGGCTCAGGTCACGATCTCACGGTTTGTGAGTTCAAGCCCTGCGTCGGACTCTGTGCTGATAGCCAGGAGCCTGCTTGGAGTTCTCTGTCTCCCCCTCCCTCTCTGCCCCTCCCCTTTTCGAATGCTAGTGTGGGCACATGTTCTCTCTCTCTCTCTCTCTCTCTCAAAAATAAATATTTAAAAAATTATCCAAAGGCAAATAGTAATTATTTTTTAATTATTTACACATTTACACTAGACCTTCACCTAGAAGAGCCCAGTGACCACACAGTTCAAATCTCAAATCTTCATGAGGAACATAGAAAACAAAACCCAGATAGGTTAAAGAACTTCCTAGGAGCACTTATATATGACTACACATGGTATTCACTGCATATAGCCAATATGGGAAGAACATGCCTTGAGCCATGGACTGTATAACCTGACCAACTGTCTGAACACCATGTAGATACTTGGTCATAGAGCTCGTTAACTACAGAACCAGGAAGGCAGTATGATCTCATGGCTAAGTATAGTCTCTGGAGTCAAGCTGCATGAGTTCAAATGCCACCTCAGCCACTGGCTAGTATAAGCTAGCCACCTTATGCAAGTAGCCAAACGTTTGTAAACCCCAGTTCACCCATATTTAAGACAAATATTTAGGAACAATGGTATGACCTACTCGGGGTTGTTGTAATGATTAAACACTGAGCAAAGGCCTACTGAATATTAACTTTTTGTTGCTATTGTTATTACTGTTACCAATCAGATCAAAGACCAAGTCCAACCAGCCTCCTAAATTCCACTCATCATTCCTTTCTATATCTTCCTCTACATGAGTAGGTAGAAATTCACTATATAACAAAGTATTTACTAACTGTGCAATGTTTTCCAGGAGGTATTTCACTCGGGACCCACACTAATAATAAGAATGATAAACATGTAGAGTACTTTTACCAGGTCCAGTGACACGCACATTTTAACACATCTCATTCAATCTGCCCAACAACCCCATGAAGGAAGTTTTATTATCACCATTTTACAAATGAGGAAAGCAAAGTTCAATAGGAATAAATAACCTTATTAAGATCACTCAGCCAGTAAATGGCAGCCCCAGAATTCAAAACCAAGTCAATTTGATCCCAGAGCACATACCCCTAGTCACTGTGCTTCCTCATCCAGTATGATGACGATATCTGAGTCTCTTCCGTATTTCATCACAGGGGCCTTTGAACTGGCCCATTCAGTCCCTAAAACTCTGCTCACTTGTTCACCCAGCCAGCCTTCAAGTCAGCTCTGAAAACGATGTATAACAACCTCCTTCCTTTGCTATATTATCCCATAACAAATGGTAAAATCTCAATCTGCAATGTTACACAAGGGGCTACCATAAAGGGTAAATATTTCTTAGGTGCTAATTTCCTATTCCTCTCATCTTTCTTCTTGTGCTCCTTTGCTGTTTAATGTTTTGAAAAATTAATAGTTTAATTTCCAGTGTTGATTTATTAAAACAACTCTGACAGGCACATCTTAACTGAATATCTTTGAGCTCATCATTTCCTGCCAAGCAGGTAATGGTATTGCTGGGGAGAGAAAAGGCCAGGGAGAAGAGAGCAGGGGAGAAGATCTTCCTTCTCTTTGCTCTGGAGGGAAAATTAGGGCCACAGTTTTGAGCCAGAAGTGTTACTGAGAAACAGAGAGCAAAACGTAAATCCTGTCTTTGCTTTTCATTTGACTCAGTGGCTTCTCCGGGTTTAACATCAATCATAGGGAAGCCTGAAATGCCAAGTCAAATGAAGAGAGTTTGATAAAATATGTACATTGTCTATATGTATTATAGATACTGTATGGGCAAATGTCAGCTGAAGATGAATCTTAACATAAATGTGTATAGCTTCTAATTATCAGTGATCGACAGCTATTAATCATAGTCATGACAAAGTTTTAAACAACATCTACAAAAACTATAAATAGACATGTAATATAAAGTTGTTCCTAACTTTTATAAACTCTCTATGACTTGCAATAACCAGATCAAATACAGCACGGATGAGTTACTGTTCCCAATAATGGTGAGCTTTCTCGTGCGAGTGCTCTATACACTGGATTAGCTCCTTCTCTAGGGCAGGGGTCCACATGTTTCCTTCTTAAAAGATCAAATAGTAAATGTTTAGCCTTTGTGGGTCACTCGGTCTCTGTAAACTAGGAAGCTCTGACACTGCATCAGGAAATCAGCCATAAGTCATATATATAAAGGAATAAGGTTGTGTTCCACGAAAACTGTATTTACGGACACATAAAGGAATAACCATGGTTGTGTCCCATGAAGACTGTATTTATGGACACTGCAATCTCTATTTTATATAATTTTCACGTGACAAAATATTATGCCTTTATTGCTTTTCCATCATTTAAAAAGGTAAAAACTATTCTTAGCTCACAGACTGTACAAAAATAGGCAGCAGACTGGACTTGGACTTTTGGCCATAGTTTCCAACTCCTAAACTGGGTATGGACCAAGCAAATCCCAAAAATAGACAGTATATATTTTAACTTTGCTATTTATCCTGTAGAGTCAGAAACAGATAACGATGGGACTTAGTGGGATACACTAATTATCAGGGTCACCTCATGTGTTATGTCTCATGATCCTGTAAGGCTCAGGTTTGCGGAAGCACAAACCCCTCCATAACTGCTCTAAATCTGAGTAGGTCCTAACTAGGACAGTCACTGATGAAAGGGGGGAAAAAACTTGCAACTGGCAGGAGATCCAAGTTAACAGATATCTTTTGGCTCCAGAGAAACACCATGAATAAATGTTTTTCAATCATTTCCTTTTTGTTTGATATATAATAGGAAATTGATAGAGAACAATCACCTTCACTTTCCTATTTCGTCGACAGCTGTTCATCTTGGCATCCTTAATTTAGCTTCCTAAAACATGGGCCTCATCCTTCTAGGACTAGTCACTCAATAGCTGGTCTACTCACTTCCTGTAATTGCTTAGCCATGAACATCAAAAAATAACACATCTCTCTCTCACTCATTCAATCAGTCACCCTGGAATTCTGGCTCACATTACTAAGATAGCAGTGGTATCCATACAACGATAATGATTTCCAAACAAAAGAATCCAATTTTCATTGCGGTCCTTCTAACATAGATTGAAGTTCCACGAGAGTACAAATCATATGTGCTTTGCCTATCACAGAGTCATAGCACAGTGCCTGGAATACTGGAAGTTCTCAATAAATCAGGTATTATCATATAGTGGTGAAGTGTGTGCACGTCCGAGTTAAACATGGATCTGAATCCCGGCTAAACTTGACCTCGCAAGTCACAGAGGCTCACTGAACCTGTTTTGTCATCCATAAAATGAGGATAATAACACTGAATTGAAACAGGTGTTATCTACAAAATAACAACATGGACCCTGGCAAATGGAAAACATTAAATACCAGCTGTGATTCCTCTTCCTCTTGCTCCTCTTCTGCTTGTTCTTCCTCATCACCATTATCAGTAATGTTTATCCTCTAATTGGTGTGTTCCAGCTTATTCCCTGAGTCTCAAGAACTTTGTTTCACTGTGGACTAGGGGATGTACTGATATGGAGACCCAGCCCTTCAGGCTGCCAAGGTTTTTCAATGGAGACTATCTTGAATGTTGTTTCCGGATAGGTTCAGCTAGAGAGTCAATAGTCAATCCTGGTTTGACCAGAACTGAGGGGGTTCCCAGGCCTTTCAGTGTTAAAACTAGAAAAGACAACCTGGGATGAATCTGTCATCATACCCTTAATTTCCCATTCCTTGTCATCTTAACATTAAGGTGCCACCCATAAAAAAAAAAATCTATTTGCATATAGGGGTGGGTGTATCAGAGACAAGGGAAGATGAGACTCAATGTCTCTGGCCAGGGGCCAGAACAGAATGCCAGACAAGAGTACCGGTTTTTCCTCCTGTGTCAAACTTGAAGCTTTTAGCACTTCATACAATGGTTAATCAACTGGCTCCCTCAAAGATGCTAATTGAAATTATTCACAGCTAAGGGAAGTTTGAAAACTCCTTTCATTATATAAACAAAGCCTGAGAAGGTAGTTCTCTCTATTTTATTACGAGCTCTTGTGCCACAGATCAAGGAACACCCAGGCCTTTTGCAGCTGGCACTCTATTCCTATGAAAATCCACATGTAAGCCTCAGGGCTGGCTGCCAGGGGGCCAGAATCCCTTCCTTAACAAGTCTCCCTCCATATAGCTGGAGAAACTGCCCAGGACTGCATTTCTGCTGCATACAGTGCCTCATGACTTGCTTTGGGATAGGGATGGCCTCAGAGAATGCTCTTTCAGTCTCTCTCTTTCAGTCTCTCACTGAAAGAGGGATTATCTCTTTTCCTTTTCCCCAGCAGAAATCCTCCAGAATTAACTGGAGACTGTAGGCTCCACCTGTCAGGAGGAGTGTGAAAACCTGTTGCAACCAAAATAACCCGGCACCTCAGGCACTAGTTTATAATAACAACATATTACATAATATATCATTAATATATGATAAAATACATTAACAAGTGCTGATATTGACTCAACGTTTACAATATTCCAGTAACATTGCTAATGATATTTCATTTAATCTTTTCAAGAAACCTGTGAAGTAAAGGGTATTATTATCCATGATTTACTGGGAAGAAAAGTCAGATTCTAAGAAGTAATCTGTCCAAAAATCACACATCTACTAAGAGACTGAGCCTAAATCCCTCCTCCAAATTTTACACCTATAGAACCTAGAAGGATAAACAAAAACAATGACGAATGCTCCCTTTTTTTCATTGAAGAAAATGAAATTGGAGAGAGATAGTTGCAAGATGATGGAGGGTGGGGAACATAATGTAATCACAAAAAGCCTTCAGAATGTGTTTTTTCACGTACCACTTAAAGGTCAAGAATGACATCTAGGCAATCAGTAGCCTACAAGACATTCCTTGAGACAGAAGTTTAACTAACAAGGTTATATTTTCAGTGGCAATTCAAATAATTTTGAAGAAGAATCAAAGATATGCCAGGATTGGAATGGATTCTGTAAATTTTTTTTAAGTTTTTTTTTTTTTTTTTTTGAGACGGAGAGAGAGGCAGAGAGAGAGAGAGAAAGAGAGAGAATCCCAAGCAGGCTCCGTGCTGCCAGCACAGAGACCAACATGGGGCTCTATCTCATGAACTGTGAGATCATGACCTAAGCAGAAATCAAGAGTTGATGCTTAATGGAATTGAGCCACCCAGATGCCCTGATTCTGTAAATCTTCTAATCCAACCTCGTAGTTTATGTTTGAATCTCTGTATGACATGAATTGTCATTTAGTCTAAATTTGAACAACTCTATAGGGAATATTAGAATATAGGGAGAGGGAATGCACTATCACATAAGATCATTTTTTATTATGTCTATAAGACAAATTATCTTTACACTTAAAGAAAATCTATGAGAGTTTTCAACCACTGAGCTGGATTTAACTGCTTCAGGACACACAGACCCACTCAAACTTCTCTACTATGCCCCTCCTTGCTCATATAAATTATATGACATTTACTATGTACCAAGAACTGTTTTAATTGCTTTGAATATTAAATTAATTCCCATAGCAAGCCTGTGAGGTAGATGCTGATTATTATGCCCAATTTTACAAATTAGGGAATTGAAGCAAAAAGAACTTGTAAAAGTGAACCAAGGAAACCTCATTGAAAATGGAATCCGGAGGACAAAAGGGAGAGCTCTCCTGCCCTACCGCTCCCTGTAGCCCTTTGCTGACCCAACAGGGAAAGATGTCCTTGCATTCTCAACAGGTAGGAGGCTACTTTACTATTCCAGCAGAAGGAAGTAAGATACTCTCCTCACCCTGAAAAGTCCAGAGAGAAAAGTCTCTCTCCAGGAGAGACTGCCACAACTTAGCCAACGAAAATGCATTGTACTTGGAACTCCCAGATTACTGCAGTGGCACTATTATAAACAAACAAACAAAGCCCCTCCCACCTCCCCCCTTCCCCCAGTTAAGATGGGTCCTCTCCTCTCCTTTGTTCTTTGGACTGGCCCATGGCTTCTGTGATAGCTTACTCTTCCTGAATTGCAATCCCTCTGCTGTCACGATATAAATCCATTTTACAGGTAAAAGTAACTAGCTATTTCACTTTTAAGGTGAACAGAGTTAAGTGGCTTGCTCAAGGTCATGCAGTTAATAAATTTAGAGCTGATTCGAGTCTGTACTCTTAACTATAGTGTTTTATGGACCCTCAAATCTTTTCTTTTCTAGAAGTAACATTCCTACTTCTTATAAATATTTTTACATGGAATACTTTTGATTCCTCTCACTGTATTGGCTTTCTTTCTTTGAACACATTTTCTGAACCAACAGCCCTGTTTATTCAGAACTAATTACTGCACTCTAGATGGAGTCACAGGAGAAAGGAGATGTCATCTCCATGGTGAATATCCTCCCTTTACCTTTTCCAATCTATCCCCTACCTGCTGTGTAACCTACAAGGTTGACCTCCATATACTATATTAACTGCACTTCTGTGCCCTATGGCTTCTAGTTGGTTTCGGCTTGTGGAAATCACTGGAAAGATAAAGGAGGAGTAACTTGAGGGAGAGAAGGGTATTTTATTCCCCTAGTACTCACCCCTGTTGGGTCACAGGCTGGCTGTAGTTGTGTTTCTCTAATCAAGGCCACTGTCCCCATCAGTAGATCCTCTGTCTAAGCTAACTTTGTGATGTTCCAGGAACAGCTCTCTACCCTTTGCTCCTTCAGGTCTAGGAAAGTTATTGGTTCTGAAGGGGAACAGAATGTACCACCTCAAAATGCACCTCCTTAGCATAAAGGTTATTTTAGGCTGATTATTTTTAAGAAACGGCAGACATAGGAAAAGCTCTGAAAACTGAATAGAACTTACCTTTTGGTATAAGAGACATTTACATTTATAGGTAAAATCTCAATTTTTAAGTGTCTACTTCTATGTAGCAGGAAGAGGGAGATGATTCTCAAACTCTAGAATCTCTTACCCAAGGAAAAGTCAAGGACTTAAATGTGCATAACAATCTTACCCTTGTTTACTGGGCTTATCCTGATAAACTCCCATGACATGCCTTTCACCTCTTCAAACTGCCAACATCTTCTTTTGTCTTTAAGTTACTCAGTTTTCCTGGGTCTTTCCCATGTACACAAGAGGTATATACTGGAAAGCTGAATAAAGGAAACCTCATTTAAAATGGAGACAGGAGGCAAGAAGGGAGAGTTCTCACACGCTACTATGTGACCAACACTTACCTTGGAGTCCCACCGGGAATAAACCTACTTTACTATTCCAGAAGGAGCAAAGAAGAACTTCTCCTTGCCCAGCAACAAGATTAGCCAATAAGAAAATACCACAATACAGCCAATCATAAAGTGCCACCACCCTGAACTCTCACTTTCCTCCAATGAATTTTCCTTGAAAGCACCCCTCTTGGCTTCCTCCTTTTGTCCATAAAGTAACATTCCTCTCCTTTGATCTCTAAACTTACCTATGGTTTGCCATAGCTTGCAAGTCAAAATTGCGATCCTTCTGTTATTCCAGAATAAATCCATTTTCCTGAGAAAATAACTAGCTGTTTTACTTTTAAGGTTAACAACATATTACAAAATTTGTGCTTGTTTTTCTCAAGTTAATCTTTTTATTGAGGGGTGGGAGGTGGCAGCCAATTACATATTTTTCTGTCCTGCAGTTCCCTACTATTGCTAACCTTGACGTAATCCACTATTTCTTGTTCTTATCTATATCTGTCCCTATGCCTAGGTAAATACCCCTTAATTAAACTGCTCAAATTTGTCTTCAAAGGATATCATCCGTTTCCTGCCAGGTATCTGAATGAATCAACCTCATTCCCTCCACATTTTATGCTTGATTTAATCCAACCTAAATTTGAATTCGCTTGCTGGGGCTATTGTACAGGAGACTGATCCAAGCCTCACATAAGAAATTAAACTATATACCTTGAGGGTTTTCTCCAACCCTGAAAAGCAATAACGCTATGGCTTAAAATCTGTTCTTAAATGTTCAACAGAGAACTCATTAATTCCCTAAGTCTGGTGTACATTGAAACTAAAATGAGTAAGCAGAAATCAATAAAACATAATATAGCTGAACCCTGTTATTACGTGGTTTTGGACATACATAGTTCAAATTAAGCTCTTTGAGATGTCAAAACATTATATATTAAAAGTCCTTTAAGAGAATTTGCCTTATGTTAACAGTAATATTATAAAAGGGTTTCATGAAAACATAAGTAAATCAACCTCCAAAAAAAACAAATGGTAAAAATTTACTTTGAAAACTATTTCTGGCCAGTCTGTATTTGTAGTTACAGGTTCTGAAACACTAGAATCTAATGATCTGTTACCAAAAGTGAAGTGTGGAGATGGTATTGATTTAGCTTTAGTTACTTAGAAACAGTATCGATCCTTAAGAGATACATTTCAACATTCTGCATTCAGGGCATAAAGTAGTTCCATCCAATTGATTAATAGACGCTGTATATCATTTTTGTTTTTAATGAGATCTTTTTCTCCTGGCCAAGAGAGTAGTACTCCAGTGAAAGATTAAAAGTGGATTTTAAAGCTGAAAAGTTAACATAAATGAGTTCCCATTCCATCTTGTAAAAAGGGAGGGAAAGAAACATGGCAAATTCATTTTCAGAAAATGAGTGACTGGTGAAAACTTGATAAGACGGTTTAATGCCCATGGAGAAATAGCTACCTCTGTGTTACCCAGACAATCATACCATTTTCCATGCACATTTTCAAATTCACAGATGAAGTGAGAGATTCAAACTGTGCTTCCCCAAATCTCTTTGAGGATACAACAGAAAACACAGAAAGCATTATGAGAATTTCAAGGTTTCTATATTAGACAAGGCTCAAATGGGGTTTAGGGTCCACTTTTTTCCAGTTAAGTAATTATGGCTACTTTCTAACACTGCTCACTAGCAAAGAGATTCTGGGTCATCAACTGAAACACAAGGAGTGGATATATTCCCCCAAACACTAAGAGAAATCATAGAGCCAGATAAAAAGGACAAAGGGGCACAAAAGATGAAAAAGCACTGACGTGGAAAGGAAATACCTGGTTTTCAAGCCCCAACTCATCATTGGCCTATGGTGTGACCTTGCACAGGTTTGCTTAAACTCTTGGCATTTCATCTATAAAAACAGTGATAAAAATTCCATTTCGCACAAATGTCCTGAGAAGTCAGTGAAATAATGTTTGTGAAAGAGACTAGGAAAATAATCATCACATAGAACTTGTCTCAGTAAATGACAGTTTCATTTCATAAAAAAGATTTGTTTTCACATCACATAATCTAGTTAGAGCAATAAACCACATGTCCTGGAAATAAATGGGGGACATTATGAAGCAATATGGACCGAGGTGTCACATGGAGTAATCTCAGGCCTCAAACTCTGTATTTTGATGAGAACCCACTCCATAGATAAGTCAGAGGCATATTTAATTCCTAAACTATCATCTCTGCATATTCTATGTACCTGTACTCAGAGAAAGACAACCGGTAATTCTATCGGTTTCAGTAAATCACAAAAGTAAATCTGTAAATCCCTGATTCAAGTATCAAGGATGTCTAAATTATCTGCTGCTCTTGGATTGATTATACCAATGGTGTCCTCCTGTGAGTACAGCTAATAAGAAATTTGCTCTTTTGTGTCTTCACTTAGCTCAGCCTGCTAATGAAGAATTTTCAGTGGCTATCCAGTGTATTCAGGTATTTGTTAGCATCCTTCCGATTTATAAAGTGGTTTACAGTTTTCCAAGTGATTTGACATGCATCTGAATTTCCTACTGAGTACTGCAGACAGGACTTACAGATTTGGCTGTTACTAGACTATTTAAATCTACAGAGAAACATTTGCACAAGCTGTCCCCGGTCCACAGAAGCGCATACACAAAATATAGCAAGAGTAAAAATACAGGTTTACTTCCAACACACATGTCTTGGGTCATTCAGAGCAGATAGCACATTCATTGAGCTTAATTCTAAACAGTCTAACTTAAGAATGGCCATAGAGCAGGAACAAAGGAGCATCTAAAATTACAGCAAGCCACAGAAGCATCTCTTGTTCCTGCAGACACCTGCAATTACTAGAAGTGATAACAGTAATTTGAATTCAGGACAAAAAATGCAATAAGCCTACTGTGCACAAGCAAACAAGCAAGTGAAGAATTAGGCTCTCTAAACACTCAAGAGAAGGTCAGGTTGGGGGAGGAGTATGTGTCTCCCCTCCCTACCTAACTGTACTACCGTTAGAAGAAATACACTGAACCAGGGGTGCCTGGGTGGCTCAGTCAGTTAAGCGTCCAACTTTGGCTCAGGTCATAATCTCACTGCTCGTGATTTCGAGCCCTGCATCAGGCTCTGTGCTGACAGCTCGCAGCCCGGAGCCTACAGCCTACTTTGGATTCTGTGTATCCCTTGCTCCCTGCCCCTCCCCCCACCTCTCAAAAATAAATAAACCCTAAAAAAAAGGAATATGCTGAACCAATCTTTATGGTCCTTTTTCTCTTCTACTTTTTGCTGCCAATAGAAAACATTCATATTCACAAACTTTTCTATGGCTTTCATTTCCTTTAAAATGTCTACATTTTATTCATATAGCTACCAAATTCCAAGGGATCAGAGATAGGACCATGCTTCCTTTGGATACAGTCAGCTCTGAACAGAACCTGGACAAAGGTAATGTGTATCTTCATGGTCTCCGTCAGCAATTGTCTCAGGAGCTCACAGTTTTCCTGCATCCACAGTAACCCAGATCTACTACTAGAGCATGGAAAACCCTTCCCTGTCCTTACCAAAACATCACTCAGGCTCCTACTTATCACTTTCCAAAGTCATAACCAAAAAACCTAAGTCATTTGTGCCAAATGATTGTCATAAGAGAGTGAATGTGACACATACCCTGTGGGTACAGGTATTTTTCACAAGGGTTTATTTCCGGTACAAATTGCACCTTGAGCACAACAAAAGACCTCTAATAATAAGGAATTAAGCTGCTTGTAGCAGGTCAGTGGGAAGAAGACTTTGGATCACATCTTCAATTCTGAACTCCCTGCCACTTGCCCTTTGTGTTATGGCCCTGACATTTTAGCACTGGCTTTCCCCTAAAAACTTTGGTTTTGCCCATTCCTCTGATACTAGCTGTTCCCAGGTGCCTTCTCCAGCATTGGCCCCTCAAAATTCACACTTCAACCCCAACACCTGGTCGTGTTGCCCTACCCTACCCACCACAAGGTGGAAATCAGACAGAAACAAAAAAATGAAGATAGAAGAAACAGTTCTCTTTCTGAGAAAAACAGTTTAGAGGGACGAAATAGAGGCATTCTCATTTAAAGACTTCATGTGAGCAGTTCCATTGGAACTAGCAATTTCAGAAGGCTTTATGTAGGAAGAAACATTTACTGTATCTTTAACGGCAATGGGGAGTTTGTGAATCAGGGAAGAGAAGGATATTTCAGACAATGAATATGAAAAAGCCTGGTGTGTTGAGGAAAAAGCAAGACATTTGATGATACTGGGAGATGCCTGACACTTAGTAAGAACTCAATAAATTTTTGTGTATTATTGTGGTAAAATATACATAACATAAATTTTATCATTTTAACCACGGTGAAGTGGAAAGTTAAGCAGCATGAAGGACATTCCCATTATTGTGCAATGACCAACATCAACAGATTCTTGTGAAAGAATGAATGAATATAATGAAACTCTACAGGACTTTGTAAGCCATGTTAAGGAGTATGACCTATATTCTATATGCAATCGGAAAACATTGATGGGGTTCAGGGCAAGCAGCCCCAGAATATGCTACTTTGGCATGTGAGTTATTTCAAGATAAAGACAATCCAAGACTCAAGCAGAGCTTTTTCCCTTCCCTTTAACAGCCTAAAAAAAGTTAGAGAGTGCTGTTACCAAAAACTAATTTTTTCTTTTTATTTCATCAGAAGGACTTTTCCAAAAGAAATGGCAAAACTTGGTTTACCAAACATTTGATCTTCCCATCTTCTCCTATGTTGTCTTCCTCCTCTCTCCCTCCCCTCCTTCAACCCTTGAAACCTAACCTCCTATCTCCTACCCCTTAAACCTCAGGACTTCATATGTGCCTCAACAGCCTGTCAGTGGGTTTCATATCTTTGAGGCCCACATACATACAAAACTAATTTTGTTTTTCTCTTAATCTGTCCTGTTACTTTGATTATTACACACCAGCCAAAGAACCAAAAGGGGTAGCAGGAAACATTAGCATCTCCAACAATATTTAAAGATCATGGGCCTAAAAGAAAAAGAAGGAATCAAAAGTTATTTGGGAGATAAAATTTATAATAATTCTCAACCTGATTATACATTAAGATATTTAAAAATCACAATCTTTGTTGTCTTATTTTTTTTAATTGCCACAGCCACCCCAACCTTTAGCAATCAATACCTCCAGCAGTCAGCATCCATCAACATCAAGGAAAGACCCTCTACTAGCAAAAAGATTACAATTCACTGAAAGCTCAGATGGTGGTTAATTTTTAGCAATTAGGCCTTTTTTAGTTGAGGTATGTACTTTTTTTTTTACATATAATGCTACTGCACACATAATAGACAACAATATAATATAACATAAAACTACCTTTTATATGCACTAGGAAACCAAAAAGTTCACTTGACTCACTTTCTTGGGAAATTCACCTTATTGCCGTGGTATGGAACCAATCCTACAAAATCTCGGAGGTATGCCCATATTATTAAACGCCAAGACTGAATGCTCATCTGATTTCTTCAGTGGTATGCAGTGATGGTATATTTACTAGAACTTTCTGCCTTCAAAGAGCAGTTCACAATTCTCTGGGGGTTCAATCTCAAATTGCTTCACAAGAGATTTAACAGCAAGGCTTCAGACAAACTTGCTGCTTGAAGCCTACTTCAATATGTGTATGCTGTAATCAATCAAATTGACTGACAAAGGTATTTGTAATCAGTTTACCTATAAAAACTTCAATAGTTCTTCGGTCTTGGATATTCCTGTTGTACTTCTGACTTGCTTCAAAAAAAAAAGGGCAGAATGTTTATTAATTAAGTAATTTCCCTTTCCAAGCACAAAACTTACAACTTTGATTTTGCCACAGGAGAGTTAGAGTCTCCTCTTAATAAGTAAATGTGAGGTCCATGGAAATTGATCAATGTGATATTAACAAAATGACTTCCAGAGAAAGACAAATATCATATGACTTCACTCATATGAGGACTTTAAGACACAGAACAGAGAAACACAAGGGAAGGGAAGCAAAAATAATATAAAAACCGGGGGACAAAACATAAGAGACTCTTAAATATGGAGAACAAACAGAGGGTTGCTGGAGGGGTTGTGGGAAGGGAATGGGCTAAATGGGTAAGGGGCATTAAGGAATCTACTCCTGAAATCATTGTAGCACTATATGCTAACTAAATTGAATGTAAATTAAAAAAATAAAAATAAGTGACTTCTACAAGTCTGAAATGAGTATACACTATGAGCTAAACTTCAAGCCAGATTTCAGAGCGCTGGTTCTCAACTGTGACTGCACATTGGAATCACCAGGAAAGTTTTATACATGACTAATCCCTGCATCCCACCCTTAGAAATTCTGAAACAATGTGTTAGGTGAGGGCACAGAGATTTTTATAACCCCCCAAGACCATTCTAACATAGCCAAGGTTTAAACCACTTTATAATAGAATTTTTAAAAATGATACATAGGTATGAGGTGCCTGGGTGGTTCAGTCAGTTGAGCGTCCAACTTCGGCTCAGGTCACGATCTCGTGGTTTGTGAGTTTGAGCCCTGCATAGGGCTCTGTGCTGACAGCTCAGAGCCTGGAGCCTGCTTCAGATTCTGTGTCTCCCTCTCTCTCTGCCCCTCCTCTGCTCATTCTCTCTCTCTCTCTCTCTCTCTCTCTCTCTCTGTCTCAAAAATAAATGTTCAAAAAAAATTTTTTTAATGATACATAGGTAACTGTGGAGAGCAATACAAAGTCGTTTATAAAAAAAATCTATTTGAAGATGAAAAGATACCAAAATCTAGAGTCCTGAAAAGCATTACTTAGATTTTTAAATAGGGCAGACAAATGATGGAAGCAGTTTTAGGAAAGGTAGTCTAATACTGCTACTCAAGATGAACTGAAAAGGAGAATGAATCAAAGTATAGAGAAAAGTGGGGAAACTACTAAAGGGGAAAAAAGCTAAATCATTATCCCATTATTTATACAATTACACAATGAATTTGAATCCTCTTGGGCATAGTATTGGAAACTGTAGCATATTCCCAATCTATGTTTCTAATCTTATCTCTTACCCTACCTCCTTAGGCAAGCTAGAGTCTACCCCAGTATTCCTCAAAAGGGAGCTGGAATGCTAATAGGTATTCTGTATAGAAAAAGGTCCCATGATCAAAAAAGTTCAGGAAAGCTGATTTTTAAAAAGTTTAATAAGGCTTTTTTTTTAACAGCAAGATTCCTCAGAAACTTTAACAACTCCTTCTTTTAGAGAACCAATGCTTTATAATACAAATTTTCTTTTTTTTTAATGTTTATTTATGAGAGAAAGAGACAGAAAGAGAGAGAGCATAAGCCAGGGAGAGGTAGAAAGAGAGGGAGACAGAGAATCTCAATGCAGGGCTTGAACTCATGAACCTTGAGATCATGACCTGAGCCTGAAATCAAGAGTCAGATGCTTAACTGACTGAGCCACCCAGGTGCCCCAGTACATCCAGATTTTCTGACTGGACCACATTTCTAGGATGTTTCTTTCCTCAGTATTACTCTCCAATTCTACTTTGTTTATAAATAAAAGCTAAAGAATAACAACCTTATGGTCCATGCTGCTTCATTTTCTTTTATTTCAATGGGCAACATAAACCTTCAGAGACCATGTGAAATAATAAGGGAGACCTGTATGCTCTTAAGATATTATGTATTTTCTGTTCTAATACCTATTAATGTATCATGAAATAGCAATGAAAACCATCTCCATATGACTCCTCCTAAAACACACACATCTCATTATCTGGTTTTCAAAGGACAAATTAAATCAGGCATTACTCGGAAACTGAAGTAAAACAGTGCCATGGAAATATACGTAATACTTTAAAACCAGACCCTATCTTGTCTTGTTTGAAGAGGTTACAACTGCCCAACAGTTAAAGGGATATATCCATTTGTAGCTCTAAATATTCCATGAGAAGCTAGGTCCTGTCAGCAATCTGGTTCTAAAACATGATTTTCAGAATTCTGTCATTTGCCTAGAAACTCTCTTTCTAATGGAGTTGGCACTCAAAGTTTTGCCCCAGGGACGATTTTGTTTTTTAAATGTTGAGGCAGAAATCACCAAATTGAGCCACATAACTGATGTCTCCCCTGGCAGCAGCTTCAGAGAGGTAAGGTAAGGTGAGTGTTGTCAAAGGCAAGATCTGATCTGCACTCTCTTGTAAGAGGCACAACGGGACAATATACTGCCTCTCCTTAAGTGAGTGAGTTCAAATGGAAAGATTTGCTAGAGACTCCAGGGGCTTGCTTGTGTTGGGATTCCTCAGAATATTCATGTGTATTACAAGACCAGCTACTCTTTTATCATTTCTGCCTAGAATCACCCATTCCTACGTAGATTTGTCTATCGATCTACACATAATCGTTAGGTGCCTAGTAAGTGCCAAGCACTAGGCATAGGAACCAGAAGACAGGGTTTTAGCCATGGTTCTGCCTCTATTTAGCTGTTTAACTTCAAACAAGCGCCTTTCCCATCTGAGGCCTCAGTTTCTCTGGCTCTCAAAGCAATTATCACTCCTACCCGATTTGTGACATGGGAGTGTTATAGGGAACAAGGGAGTTAATAGAGATGAAGGCCTTTTGGAAATGTACTACAAACTTTTGTGCACCAAGTTCAAATTAATCCTACCCATAGACTGTAAGTTGCAAGGATCAGCAACCCACTAAGAGTAGATTTATTTTTTTAAAAAGAATAGGAGATTTATTTTATGACTGTAGGAAATTCTCATAAAATCCTATTGCAAGAAGTATTAGACCTGATACGAACCAGAATGTCAAAAGACAGCCAGCTACTGTCTCCCTTTCTGTCCTCTCTGTACCAGGTCGTCTCTCATCTCCATTTCTCTGTATGTCTAACTTATTAGATTCCTGCTAACCAATTTCTCCATGTTCATGACTCAACACACTGACTTACTCTTTGTAATCCCAAATCCACAGTTGCTGGAGAATCTGATGTTCATCCAAAAATTGTCAGTCACAGCAAGGAGGTTTGGATTGGGTGAGAGTAAGGCAGAGTGTTCCTTCTCAGTAATCAAGTTCACTGAGATGATAATGGGGATGGTGAAGAAAATGGTTGGCACTTTAATGCAGAAGTGTGATGAGCATAAAATTACATAAATAACCTATCACCTCATTAGAGTCTCATTAAAAAGAGAATTACTCTTCCCAAAATCTCAAATGAGGTTGTCTACTTGTAATAAGCAGAGAGAAGACTCTGCATCTTAGGCAGAGGACAGGCATGGTCCCTTACCTGTATAGAACTAGTGCTCAAGGGAAGAGGTTAAACATTATCAATGCCTTGTATTTCCTTCATTTTCAAAATTCATGGTGGAAGAGGGAGAAAAAGAGCCTGTATGATCCATTTACCTTACCTGTTTCCATTTGCTAATGAAAAACCAATAAAGTTACTGATAGGGTAGAAAATGTTTTCTCTCCCATTTGAGAATCTTCTGACAGGTCTAAGAATTAAATTGACAGGAGATAAATTAACAGGAGAAAATAAAAATAAATTACATATGTACAGTGAATCCACCTAAACATGAGAGATTTTAAAGACAGGCAGAATGAGGTATATGTCATCCTAAACTAAGGAAACAGGGTAGGGGTCTGGGACTTCAAAGGGAAAGTAAAAGTAATTAATAGGAAGATGAAAAAGAGTAAATGTTTGGTAAACATATATTTGTTGGGCCACAGAGATACAGGGAGACATAGAGAGGAATTTTAGCCAACAGACTTATCTAAGGCTAAGTTACTCCCCATCTACTACCCCAAATTCATATTCATATCATCATGTAGTTATTTATGGTGATAGTGCTCTTTCTAGAGCTAGTCCTCCATGAAAATTCTTTTAAGCAGATAGGAGGAAGGTCAAAATTTCTTTCAGAGTCCTTTTGCCTTTGATTGTTTGCAGCTAGAAATAATCTGCATGCAAATCTTGGGGTGATTAGTTCTGAACCCCTACATTACTAACGATGATGCTTTCAGATGTTTGTAAAAATTAACTTAATTGGGAATTTATGCTTTTTAAACTCAGTGTGTTAAATGAATAAAACATTTTGACTTGATTCTTAATGTGACATGTTTAAGTCTTAAATGTTTATCTGTGAATAAGTAAGTGAGTAAATTTGCCAAAGAACCAGTCAGTTTGAAAATGGGTCAGCCTGCTCAGGCTGAGCTTTGCTAAGCACATATTACCACCTCCTTTCCTAGATCAACCAAGACAATCACCAGTTTCACCCCCTTGGTCAAAATCGGTATGATATGAGTGAATCTAAGATCCCAGTAAATCTTTCCAGCAGAGAGATTTGATGGTTCTACTAAACACAGGAATTTAGAGTGATATGTCTTCATAATTCAAAATCAATCATCTTATTGTATAGGTAATGGGTGGAAAGGTAAAAAGTGCACCCCAACCTTATAAATGATGTGCAACGGGCAAAGGGTGTGACTTCTCGGTCACTGATTAGCCTTGAGCAAGCTGCAGAAGGGCCACAGAGCAGCTCCGCAGTTTATATGGTGAGAAGACTCCTCACTTAGGTGAGCCCAACTTCTCTGTAATCAGAAAGTTTATCTATCCACTCCATGAACATGAAATTCAATAGATAAGGTATGGGACAAATTCTGAGAACAGACAAGAAATAGCCACATAGCTATAAGGTGGCATTTGAGTCATATTTTCATTTACTATGTATCTATTCACTGAATTGAGATTACCCAAGTTTTAAAAGATCAGCCCATGTGAAAAGATTACACAGGAGTCCAAGAGAGAAACAGCTTAATAATCTATTCCTATTTTCTTCTTTCCCCTATCTCACTTGCCAGGACACCCACGAAATATGAATCTCCCAAGAGATCAAGACTATAACAAAACGAGCCCTTCTTTTGAAAACTTCCCCCATTTACCTACCAATTTCCCTTTCTTTCATGTCATAGCTCCTTTCAAATCATAGAGGAATGAGTTGGGTGCCCTTGTTATGATGAAATAGAGTGCTTTCTCCCATGTGAAACACAGTTGTACATTCAAAAGACACTTATCGAACAGAGTGTATGTCATGCACTATAAGCTAGACATGGAAATCAGACTTTTTTTCCAGAAAAAAACCCTCACAGGTTGTGTATTTACATCCAGCATACAAGAGAAGAAACCCAAGATTCTTGGGAAGACAAATCCAGCCTCAGATAAGGATTCCAGTCTACTGTATGAATTGGGGGTGGGGGAAGATGGTGAGGAAAGCAATGACTCATGAAATGCAATTTTTTTAAAAAATGTGTTACTTTAGAGAGAGAGAGAATATGTGCAAGCAGGGGAGAGGAGCAGAGTGAGAGAGAAAGAGAATCTCAAGCAGACTCCACGCTCAGTGTGTAGGGCTCCATCCCATGACAGTGGGATCATGACTGAGCCAAGATCAAGAGTCAGACAATGAATTGAGCCACCCGAGAGCCCCGAAATGAATTCTAAAGGCAAAAAACATTAGCTAGACCAACAATAACCATTGTCACATACAAACATGTTTACATACCTGCAGAAAATGCTATGTAGGAAAGTAATTCTCAACTTGTTTGTATGTTTCAGAATGACCTAAGAATTTTATTAGCATGTAGATTCTCAGGTCCCAACCTGCTAAGTCGCTAACTTAGAAAATCTTTGGTAGGTCTAGGTAATGCATATATTTTTGTCACCACCCTCCCAAGCACTATGAATGGCTCTGATGCCTTCTGTTAAGCTACAGCTGCCAGTGACCCATTGTTAAAAACACATAATATAAACATATTGACCCATGAGCTCCTAGTGGCTCCATTAACAGAGGTAGACTTATTAAGTAAGTTAACTCCTGTGTAGAATTTCACTTAGGATGGAGGGAAGAAGATGACTGGACCTTGAGGTAATACTGCGGTAGAAGAAGAGCAACAGGGGGACCTTAGTCAATCCAGGGGTAGCCTGAGGCAATTGTGTACAGGATGAGGGCATTTATGATGATGCCAGATAAAAAAAAAGAGAGACATGAGAGCAAGTGGTAGATAGTAGAAATTCAGTTTGACTTCCTTTGCATCCAGCATGCCCCATAAGAGAAAAAATAAGTGTCCCAGGAATATGACCAGTCAACAAATCATCCTTGCCACCATCTCTGCTGCTATCTCTCTTGGTCACCTGCTAAGTACTGAGGGTAGCAATGTCACTAGACAAAAGATATGGAAGACAATCATGGCACCATCAGAATCATTTCCATGAATTTTCCCAGCAAAATGGTGCCACAGAAAGAGCCACTGACCAGGTCAGTGGACCTATGTTCTAGAACAAGCTCACCACTAATTTTACTTCACCTTTTTGAGGCTCATTTGTAGCTCCTTCAGCTAGAATCCATTTACTCAGTCTTAACAGGCAGGGCAACTGAGGAAGCCAAGGGCTGAAGCAAGGAAGAAGACGGCTAAGGAGACGGGAGCCAAATCATTTAAGAACAGAAGAGCTCTCTTTGCCACTCAGCCAGAGGACTGACTTCCGTTTCAAAATTAAAAATGGAAAAGAAAAAAAGGAAAAAAAGACACACAGGCAGATTATTTACTGCTGCATGTAACACAAGAAGTGCAGCCAAATTCATCAACGTCCGGCATTCAGAGAGAAGTACACAAAAACCATATCGCCAATAAAGCTTTGTACAGAAGCCTGCAAAAGCAAAAATGCAAACTAAAGAAAAACCAGAGAGGCAGAGCTGCCCCTGAGGGGGAAGTTCCAGGCCCAGATCTGTGCCCAAATGGAAGGAAAAGGTGCAGATTCTGGCCATATGGAGAGTCGCACTCTGGGCAAAAGCCTGAAATTGCTAATTAAATAATGTGTGTCCTTCAGCAACCCAGTTGCTCCTATTACTGAATCGCTGTAGTTCCTCCGGGCTGCTATGCCCTGCCCAAGTATTCATTGTCCTCCCACTCCCAGTCCCATTGCTTCCCAAGAAGCCCTCTGGCTTCAACACCTGCTCTTTCGTAGGTGACTGCAGATCAGAATCAGATGAACAGGGGCTCCTGGGTGGCTCAGTTGGTTAAGCATTGGACTTCTGCTCAGATCACGATCTCACTGTTCATGGGTTCAAGCCCTATGTCAGGCTCTGTGCTGACAGCTTGGAGCCTGGAGCCTGCCTGAGATTCTGTATCTCCCTCTCTCTCTATCTCTTTCTCTCTCTCTCTCTCAAAAATAAATAAAGACATTTTTAAATTTTTTTACAAAGAATCAGATAAATAGACATCTCTAACCAGTGAAAATGCACATGTTTTGAAAACACCTTCAAAAAATAATTCTAACAGGCAGAAATGTCATGCTCTGCAAGCATTTGGTAGAGGACAGGGTTGATGCAAGGCATGACTGCAAAGTAGAGGAAAGTTCTACTGTCTCAGTCTCCCCCTTCTGTACTTTCATCCTTGCCCACTCTCTACAATTAATCTTGCCTCTCAACAAGGAACCAATCTCTTCATTCTCTCCCCTCCTTTCATCAAAACTTGCTCCCATGAAAGAAACTGCATTGTCATTAATACCTCCATTAGGGTAGGAAACCATTTTCTTTTTGCAATGGGGAGTGAATTTAAAGCCCTCTTTCTCCTTGAGAAACTACAGAATTTGTCATCTCCTATTGAAGAAATTTCTGGATTTAGTGAGCAATTGGGGAAGGACGGGGGCATAATTTGAAACCTCCTCAGGAAGCCTGAGGTCAGAGACTCAATCTCAAACTAGGACTAATTCCGAGTACAGACCTGGAATGTCAAATTCATCTTGGTATTACTCATGGATGTTGGATTCAATAACATCACTAAACTCTAAATCACTTATCAAATTTTTTATTTCCATGTAATTTCTAAGCACAAATAGAACTGGTCTATGAAATAACGACCCTTAAAGCTGCTACTTACATGCAAAGCACTATGAAAGTGGTAGAACAGAGGAAATGTTTTTCCAGAGTGATCCTTGATTATATCAAGGCCTTCTCAAAAAAGAATTTCATGATATCCTTATGGACAATATGAAGAAATGCAGAATGTCTAGATAATAAAGTGGCATACAACCTTAACTGATTGATGCTGAATACTGTTTCAATGTCAACCTGGGAGGAGGTCTATAATAACATATAAGGCCCTTGTCCTTTACCTAATCCTGTACAACATGGTAATCAGTAACTTGAATGAAGATATAGACAGCCTGTTGGTCAAAATTCCAAGTGACAGTTACTTTGAAAGAATACCAAATACACGGGTTGACAAAATCAAAATATAAGAAGTTGTACGAGAATAGAAATAAAGTAGCACACCTGTATTCCTACAACCAAATGTATAGGCACAAAACAGATGCGACACTAAAAATGTCTTACAATTTTCTATTAGCAACAAATTCAATTGAGTCAATAATATGCTGTGGCTCCTCAAAACTGCCAATATCACCACTTAAGAGAAATGTAACTATCAATCATTACAAAGCCAATAAATAGGGTGCATTAGGCAACGGATCCAAAAAATAGAGTGGTTCTTCTTCATAAGATTCTGTGTTTAATTATGATTATTCTCATCTAGAGGCAGTATTGCAAGAGAATTCTACAGTGTGCAAGAGATTTTGATAAGTATGCAGAATTTTCTTGTCTAAAATGTAAATAGCAGGGTGCCTGGGTGGCTCAGTCGATTAGGCATCTGGCTTCGGCTCAGGTCAGGATCTCGCGGTCCGTGAGTTCAACCCCCGCATCAGGCTCTGTGCTGACAGCTCAGAGCCTGGAGCCTGTTTCAGATTCTGTGTCTCCCTCTCTCTTTGACCCTCCCTCGTTCATGCTCTGTCTCTCCCTGTCTCAAAAATAAATAAACATTACAAAAAATTAAAAAAAAATAAAGCCACTTTAACAAAAAAATAAATAAAAATAAAATGTAAATAGCATAAATCTACAATGAAAACCATTTATTAAACTAACAACAGAAACTAGGATTGGGAAGAATCAAGGAACCATGTCACAAGAAGCACAGTTGAAATGACTTAGAATATCTAACCTACAGGAAAAAAGGGGGCTCAGTAATAATAACTCTTTTGTATATGAAATTGTGGGTAACTTAATTGTGTAAGGCCTCATAACTAACTAAGAGAGAGACTTGCCAGGAACTCAATAGCTGGAAGCAGATTATTTGAGTGGTGGGTGGGAGGGAACGTAGCATTTGGAACATGCCAATTAGGGCTGTGAGGTCTTACTGCCAGCTTGTATTGTGTAACAAAATAGCAGGGCTATCATAAAGATTAAAGAAAATAATGAAAATGATGGCTCCATTCCATGTCTATATCATGATAGTTCAATAAATACTAGCTGCCAGTATTTTGAAGCAGCTGGTTTAGAGTCTAGATTCAGATTTTAACTGTTATCCAAGAAGCAGTGTGCAAGGTGGTTTAGCAATGTGGATTCTGAAACCAGACAGCCTGTGCTTAAACAGTGGTTTTATTATATTCTAGCTATGATCCCCGACAAGTCATAGGACAAGTCTGTGCTTTGATTTCTACACCTTTCAAGCAGTAATAATAATAGTACTTCCATCGAGCTGTTGTGATGAGTAAATAATTATGTAAATCATACTTCTCCAAGCGCATGTCACACAAGGAACATTACATAAGTACTTCCAGCAATTTTCACTGTGACTGACCTTTGTAACCTTGAACAAGTTACTTAGAATGGCTTCAAGTTCATTGTCTATATAGAAGGATTTTTGTGAGGATTTTTGTGAGGATTAAGGAAAGTACTACATATAAAGCTTCTAGTATTACACCTGCTGGGCATAAAACAAGTATGTGAAATCTTAACTATCATCATTATCAGTGATAAAAGGCACCAGGTGCACCAAGCTAATCAATCCTTCTACCGTTCTAATAAGCAGATAGTTAACATATGATATCACTTTTCCTGATATTATTTGTAAACAAGAAGAATCTCTGGGGGTGCCTGGGTGGCTCAGTGGGTTAGACATCCGACTTCAGCTTAGGTCATGATCTCACTGTTAGTGGGTTCGAGCCCCCCGTCAGGCTCTGTGCTGACAGCGCAGAGCCTAGAACCTGCTTCAGATTCTGTGTCTCCCTCTCTCTCTGCCCCTCCCCTGCTCGTGCTCTAAATAAACATTAAAAAAAAAAAAAAGAATCTCTGGAAGTAAGGCTCAGGCCTCACTAGTTATCAAAATTTTCCAAACTGATTCTAATATGCAGCCAAGCTTGAAGACCACTGTGTCAGGCACTGTCTTTCCCCAACCTCCATCAAATCACACAGAGAGGCAAGGCAAGAGAGATGACCAGCTCATCTTGTTCCAGAAGGAGAACGCTGGGGAACATAGGAAAAATGAAAACACCTGAACAACAAGCTTTTCAAGATGAATCTCTTTTCCTCTGATCTGAGAATCATTCCAGTCGAATTTTCAGAAATTTGGTAGACAGTACAGTCAAAGCAGCAGTCATGAACATAAGACAACTTTAGAAGTTCATGTCTGTGTTTAATTTTAAGCTGCATGAATTTTGCCTTCTACTTCATGTTGTACCTGTATTTCGACTTTAAGTTGCATTGGCCACAGAGTGAAACTGCCTTTCCAAGAAGAGGCATCATGTGCATCCCACAGAGCCTCAACAGTTTGGCGAGATACCACCTATTTGAGGCAGGCAGCTTTCCAAGATACGCCCCCACGGTCACTGCTTCCTGGTATTACTGCCCTTTTAAAATTCTCCTCCCCGAGGAACCACCTTTTAATGAACAGACAAGACTATGGTTGTGATCTTTGCCAGCCATGTTAGGAGCTGCCCTACGGAGAAGCGATGAGTCAAGGAACTAAGAGACACCTCCAGCCAATAGTCAGCAAGGAACTGAGGCCTGCTAACAGTCCTGTGATCTTGGCAGCAGATCTTCCCCCACACAGAGCCTGAGTAAAGGATCTAGTTAAGCTTTGAGCGGATTCTTGACCCACAGAAATAGTGACAAAATAAATGTGTGTTGTTTTAAGCCCCTAAGTTTTGGGATAATTTGTTAACAACAATAGATGACTAAGACAAAATTATACTTGCACCATATTTATATCTCAATTTAAGGCTGTTGTTGCTACTCTCACTAGAGCTACTACTAATTGCTATCATTTAAGGAGCCATTCAATTTTTAATGCATTTTGCTAAGCACTTAACACACAAGGTCTTCAAAAAAATGTTTTTTAATGTTTATTTATTTTTGAAAGAGAGAGAGAGCGTGAGTGGAGGTGGGACAGAGAGAGAGGGAGACACAGAATCCTAAGCAGGCTCTAGGCTCTGAGCTGTCAGCACAGAGCCCAATACGGGGCTCAAACTCATGAACTGTGAGATCATGACCTGAGCCAAAGTCAGATGCTTAACCAACTGAGCCAAGGCACCCCACACATGAGGTCTTTTTAAATCTTTCTGGAAATCATATAAGGTAGGTACTGTTACTATCACATACATTCCAACATTTCACAGCTCAAGAAACATAGGCACTAAAACTGAAAGCTTAGTAACTCGCACAAAATCCAAGAGCTAGGTAGTAGCAGAAGCATTATTTTGACTCAAGCAGTCTGGATCCAAAGCTTCTTATATGCATTGAGATAGACTAAGGTTTGAGTTTCAATCTAGTTCTGCCATTTACTCTTTCTGTGTCCTTGGGGAACTCCTCTCAATGCACTGAACCTCAGTTTCCTTACCTGTCCAACAGGGACACTTACATTGCCAAACTCACAGAGTTCTTACAAGGATCAAACAAAATTTGGTATCTAAAGCATCTGTGACTAAACCTCATTTGGTAATCTGTTGCCATTATTAAAGGCCCTGTACTAGTATATGTGGAGCCTGGGACAAGAGCACAAATTGAGACCCACATAGCAGATGTCTATATATTTTAAAAATAGAAATCACAATTTTAAAATAGTTAAATAAAATACGTTCTCTCCTCCTATCTTGAAAAATAGAATTTGTAACAACATTGTAGGGCAGGTTCAAATTTAGAATTCTCAGACTCCCTGGAGCTCTGCACCAGAATATAGGAGTATAGAGACCATTGGAGCCAAGTCCATGGCCTCCTGGCTCCTCTTGCCACTCCAGGATCTGTCCTACAGAATGAAGGGCCTCACTCACAAGCATGAAGACATCCCAGCCCACAAATCCACACTCTCATTATATTAGGGTTGCCATATGCAGCTATTAGAAATCCAGGCAGCATTTTATCCAGCAACACTAGACGATTCCCTTCCACACAGTTTCCCTCAAGCCAAGGGAAGCACACAGAGGTGGCACTAAGTCCTCTTATCATGGAAAAGAGTGGCCAAAGGAGGGCCAGTGTAGGGCACTTTAGAGCACAGAGTTCAGGGCAGTAGCACATCTTGACCAGGAATAAGACTGGACAGACCCCAAGTAATCAAATAAGCTTTACTTCTGGGTCAGCTTTCTAATCTCCATTTATGTCTTCTGCACTGCTTTAGCTCGCACAAGTGCACTCAGACAGCTTCTAACTTCCCAGTTCCCTACTTCCCAGTCTTAAGATTTAAGCCTTGCCCAGAAACACTAACATAAAGCCTGTCCGTAGAGTTATATTTATTTGTATAATCTATATAAGTCATAGCTGAAATCTTTCCTCCTCTCCCCACTCCCACTCACGAGTCCTCACCCTCTGAATTATTGCCCAACATTTCTAGACAGCAGTGAAGGGAGGGGAAAAACCAGACGTGTGTTTCTGTGTGCATCCAAAAAATAAAAAAAAAAGACTAGTAGTCCAGGTAAAGTCCTAAAACAAAATGATGGAATGGGCAAAGGCAGCCAAGCCATCATTAAATGCACCACATTAAGAAATGGGATTAATTTGGTTGAATAATCATCTTGTAAAGGCCTATGCATCAAAGACTCACCAAATGTAATAAAGCAAGGCACAAATAGAATGGACAACATTTTCACCCTATTGCTTTAAGTGTTATATTTATAATCTGTTCATCTATAGAAATGATTCTAAAGTTAAGGGAAGCCACACACCACATTTTCATATTCATAGCAAACCCAGAGATAAAGAAAAGTCAAGTCAAGGACATCGATCCTGGCACTGAAATTACATCCATCTCTCAGGAAGATGACACACAAGCCAGTCAAACAGACAGACTTGGTCAAAATGTGTCTCAAAGAGGTTGATGGAGGTTTGACATCATAGCATAGTTCTGGAAGACAGGAGTAATTTCCCAGGAAGACAGAAAATGACTTGAGGGTTTAGGGTGATTGTAACCTCAGGAGGCAGTAACAGTGGAATGTATCTGCCAAAAATGCTAATGCCATCTTAGGCTGTTTAATAAATATGAATAAAATAAAGTTTTATTCTTTATGAGGCTCTTATATGCCAAGTACTGAGCTAAGTGCTTTTTATATGCATTATCTTGTTTAATCCACCCAACAGCCAAGAAAATACTATTATTACTCCCGCTTGACATAATTGGTTAATGGAAGACCAGAGAGGTTAAATACCTGGTTCAATATAACATAGTAAGAAATAAACGTACCATTTGAACCTAGATATCTCAACCATTGATGAGAGCACTCCTGATTCGGAACCCACACACCTAGAGGGAAGGTGGTGGCATGGCCAGGGGAAGAAAAGTAAGGCTGTGAGGGAACTCCAAACAATGCCCAGTGTAGTAAAAGTTCAAGAAGCTAAACATGTTCCACACTAAAAGATAAATAAAATAAAATAAAATAAAATAAAATAAAATAAAATAAAATAAAATAAAATAAAATAAAATAAAATAAAATAAAAAGATTCAGGTAGATATAACATCCATGAACTAAGAGATTGTGTGTCTCCCATATATCCCCAATTTGTACCACAATGCCTAAAATATAGGTTATCAATAAATATTTATTAAATAAGTGGATGAGTGAATTAATGTAAGGAAAGATAAATGAATGACTTTAGTGCTGCCTTAAGAAGTATAAAGGCTAATCATGTAGAAGAGATTGTACTCTAATATTCTATTTGGCTATAGAGGCAGAAGTTCTAGGGTGGTAGATACTAGCAATAAATAAGGAAGAGATTTATAAAAAATATGGTCCAGCAGGGCATAGCTGTCTTGAAAAGTCACAAACATCTTCCTAGAGGAACTATTTTCTATTATTGATGATCAACAGATAAGACAGTGGTGTGTTTTTGTTTGCCTTTTGTTTGCCTTCTTCTGTAGAAGAACAGAAAGGTTTGCTGACTTACTAAAGGTAATCAAGTTGACCATTTAGATTCAGGCCACCATTCTTACCTTTTGAGTTTAAACTACAACTTTGACTTTAAATTTGAAAAAGTGGGTTTTTATATATGCAAAGTATATTTATATAGATTGAGTTTCTGAATGTGATTTGAATTTTACTATTCCAACTCTATCTTTAAGCCTCACTAACAAGGCCCTAGAATTGCTGACTAATAAACTGCTAAATAATACATATGAAAAACCAACAGATCAATGCTATTTGAGGAAGTTTGCTCACCCTAGTCAGTTGCTTGGAACTCAACACTCATGACCAGATTAAATTGACCACTGTCCAATTCACAAGAGTGTGTTTTACCAAAATGGAGAGATGTGGATAAGACTAAGAATTCTAATAGTTAAATTATACATAATGCTGTGGGACTATGGTCAGACATAGACAGTTGATCCTTAATATTCAAAACTTCCTGATTTCCACAAATGCATACTCCCTAAAATCTATTTGTAACCCCCAGATCAAAACTCATAGTGCTTTCATGGTAATTCACAGACACCTACATGTGCATAGCAGAGAAAAATTTGAGTCAGCCCATGAACGTTCCCAGTTGAAATGGAACAAGTAAATACTCTCCTTCTAACTTTCAGTTCTCCTACTATAAAACAACAACAACAACAACTGATCTTTCAGTCTTTTTAGTGCCACTGTTTTAACTTTTTGTGGGGTTTTTTTTTGGTAATTTCACTATTTTAAATGGTCTTCCAACATAGTGCTGAAGTGCTATCTGATGTTTCTAAGTACAAGAGGCAGTGATGTGCCTTACAGAGAAAATATGTGTGTTAGATAAGCTTCATTCAGGCTGAGTTATACATGGTGCTGTTAGCTATGAGTTTGATATTAATGAATAAGCAATATATATTAAATAAGGTGTCTTTAAACAAAAAACACATATAATGCAAGTTTATATCCTGATTGGTTAACAAATCAGCTCACAGAAACCTAATCTAACCAAATTTAGTGTTCTGAACACTGAAGTTAGGTATTAGAACATAACTATCAGAAATAACAAGACTCAACTGCATATTCTTCTAGAATCTCTTACTCCTATCTGACATGAAATGGGTTTGTGCTCAACACCTACCATCTCATCCTGGAGATGACTGCACATGCTTCCTGGAGATCATGTGCACACCTGGACAAGCATCTGGGCACGAAAGACCAGGAACAGAGCCAGTGAAACAGAGACTCCAAGATCTCAAGCTCAGTGTCAAGATGTAGTATCTATAATTCTGAAAAGCTCCTGAAACTAGGAGACCAGGATATCCAAGCCCTTCCTTAGGCTTATCAGTCCCAGCCAAAAAGCTACCAATCGAGGTAAGGATGACCTACTTATGGCCTAGTTAAGATATATTTTCTTCTTAACAAATAAATGTTAAAATTTTTTTTAAAGACATATTTTCTTCTTCCTGCCAAGGCTCATGCTGGAGAGTAGACTTCCTACTAAAAACCAAAACTTTTCAAAGATTTCTACTGTTATTGAGAAATAAGACATCCTGGTCAAGGACTGTGCAATGGGAAACAAGGTACAGACAATGTAGGATTTGGCCATATTCAGTTTGCCAGGGCACATCATGGAATCACACTCTCAGCTTGACCAGACCAAGTGAGCTGAACGAGTGAGACAGGAGAGACACGCTGGGTCTCAGAAGCTTCCCTCCCCAACACAAAAACCAGTCAGATCTAGGGGCTACAGAAGTGCTCCCCACTGATAAAGTCAGTAAAATATCCATCACATCCATGAAGAAAGAACTCTCTCCACCACAGCTGGGAAAGAGAAGTCGACTCTACCTGGCAAAATGTCCAACTAAGAGCAATTAGCCCACCGAGCGCCCAGAAGGTTCGGATCACAGTATTTGCCACAAACACATGCCGCCCACTACCAAGAGAAGTTTCTAAAGAAATGAAGTGCTGTTTTTTTTTTTTCCCCCGCCGGGAAAAAGAGCACTTGACAAAAGGTACTAAAATACTCAGAATAAAATCTCAAGTTGAAGCTGTCAAAGACATCAGGATAAAGCACTGCAAATACATGCAGGAAATGTGCGGTTTTTCATCAAGCCAGACCACACTGCCACCTACTGAACAAGAATGCCCTTTTCCTTGGCCTTGTCTATCCTGAATGCTTTCTGAATATTCATTCTGGAAAATGTGGCCATTCTTCCCCCACTTATCGGGGCAGTTTAGCAACAGGGCAGACAGCCCCCTCTGTGAGCCAGCAGCACTATCTTCTCCGGCGCCCACCCACAACAAGGAAACTTGAAGTAATTGGATGGCAATGCGGCACCATTAGACACTGACTCATTTGTTCCATGACAGAAGTTGGGGGAGGCAGAGTCCAAATGAATGTGAGGAGATGCACACCACACAGAAAACAACTGAATCACAAGGCAACCATGGGGAAGAAACTGCTGACAAGCGTTTGAAACAAGGCACCCATAACCGTGAATCACGCAGCCTAACAGCTGGGTACCAAATGATTTGTAAATCTAGAAGATTCAGAAATAACTCTGCAGGGACAATCCACATGAGATCCAATTCCTGGCCCACATCCCTTGGACTGAGGCCACTGAAAAGCACCAGTGGGGCTGGGATTAATTGCTTCCCACACCATTTATTGCCATCAAGGACCCAGAGTTAGTACCCCAGTTTCAAGCCTGAAATCCCAAATTACAGGAGGAGAGTCTAGGAGGAAACTGGATGCCCAGGCTGAGAGGTCACTATCGCCACTTGCCATATAAGTCTATACTACATTAGTAAAGATCATTTCTCAAAACAGAAACTAGAGGCAAGGTGAATGAAAAATGAGAAAGAAATAAAAAGGCAAGAATAACTGTGATAACTCCTTTTACTGAATGTATATTGTGTGCCTGATACTTCTCCAGGCATTTTAACATGTCACTCTTTCTAATTCTCTCAACAGTACAACTGCTTTTACTGAAGAGGAAACTGAGATTCAAAACACTAAAGTACTTGCCCAAGATCATACAGATAATGAGACACAGAATCTGGACTGTAACAAATTATTATTAGAAACTAAGGAAGAAAAGGAAAGAAATAACTTAGTTAGACTGCTCCTTATTGTCAGATAAACAAGAAGTATCTTCCATACCAAATTTAGACAGAGAGGAATAGCCACTTGAAATATGATCAATTTTGTGAGGAGTGGAATTGATATTGATGTGTCCAGAAAAGACAAAGCCACACCCATGAGAAGTCATTTTCCTATATTCCTGTCTAACTGAATGACCCCCATCGTCAGAGAGACAGTGAGCCTTTAGAATCATGAGAATCTGTGCATCAGGAGAGGGGTTAAGGCCTTATACACCAAGATGAAAAATCCACAAGTCACTGACTACCGGCCAAATGAATCTATGATGTACCTTTAACTTCTCACTAGAAACAATACTTCTGGAAATGGAGACACCAAGTTCAAATAGATGCCAAGAACCATCCTATGAAGAGCCGACTTCTCACAAACATTCCCTAGTGCCAAGGACCAGCAAAGCATTTGAATTATGTCCAAGTACACATCAACCTAAGATGCTATAGCCAGAAAGGAACTGAGACATCACCTAGTCTGATACTCTCATTTGACAAACGAAGGACAGGGGAGAAAATGAAATTCCCCATCCAACTTCCTCCCTCCATCATTCATTCAAGAGTTTCAAAGTTCTGTTTTACTAGTGCAGTAGCATTGAACGGGATCAAATTTTACAACCCGAAGTTGTGCCTCTGTGGCATATTATTTTAAGCTGTTTATTTCTACAAAATAGCAGACACAGATGAAGCTCTGAAAAACTGAATAGAAGTTACCCTTTACTGAGGTACATTTACATTTATAAGAAAAATCTTCATCTATAAGAATGTTTACTTCCCTGTACCAGAATAAAAGGGATAATTCAATCTCTAGAAACTCATCAATGGAAAAGGAAAGGATTTAAACCTCCATAACAACCATATCCTCTTTTACTGTGCTTTGCCTGATAGACTCCCATAACTGGTTCCACTGGCCATCTACCCCCCAACATTCCCCATCATCCTTAGTTGAAAATGATATTGAAGGTGATGGATTCAACCATTTCAGAGAGTTACTAAGTTTTTCTGGATCTCTCCCAGGTATACAGAAGGTATACATGTTATTAAGCATTTATTGGTTTTTCTTGTAGTTATCTGTCTTATATCAATTTGATTATCAGATGAGCCAAATAACCTCAAAGAGAAGAAGGGAAATGTTTCCACCCATACATCATGTTCTGTGAAACATCAACAAAGTGGGAGACAATCTTTGCCCTGCAAGAGTTTCTGATAGAGATCTACTTGTAGGTCCTTTAAAATGGATCCTTATAAAACATCACAGTATTTTGTGGATCTTCCCATGATACCAATTATACATATAGTGTTCACTGATCATGAGAAAAAATGGACCAAAAGCTGGTATGTGAATGCAGTCATGCTCTTAAATACTTTTGTATTTAAAGTCTGTACATTATTCTGAAAAATGGTATGAATTTCTGAGAAATCATTTGTTCAATGACCAGATAGTTCTTCTTAAGTGCACTCAGGCAATACTTATACTGCAAGTCACAGGCAGGAAAACCCTGAAGACACTGGAGCCCTATCCAACTTTATATTCTGGCAGAATTGGAGGTGACCTACATACTATGTTTTAATAGGTTGTAGGAATAGTTACCCACCCCAATATATTCCTTTCCCCACTCACTGAGATCTTTCTCTTCCCTCAGCCACACTCCACCCTTTTAACTTTCTAAAATTCCAACAAACAAAGCAGATACTGTTTCATAAGCAATACTGCCCTAATGCAACCCTCTCCAATAAGTAAACAATCACATACACTTTTACATGATAAATTCCTTATACCGACCTACTGGAGGTTTAATAAAAGGTATTATGGAAGGTGGATGAATACAAGGTTACTTCTAGTTGGGAATACCTAAAAAGGACTCTGGGCAGGTTGTGCGAGCACTTCGGTAGGGATAAGGACATAGAAATTGATAAACAAGCACAAAATACTAGACTCAAGAGAATGGTAAGGAACAACCCAAGTGTCCATTGATAGATGACTGGTTAAAGAAGATGTGATAGATACACACACACACACACACACACACACACACACACACACAAGAATATTACTCAGCCAAAAAAAGGTTGAGCTATTGCCATTTGTGACAATGGATGGATGTAGGGTGTATTATGTGGAGTGAAATAAGTCAGACAGAGAAAGACAAATATCCTATGATTAAACCTATATGTGGATACTGAAACAAACAAACAAAAAAAACAAATGAATAAATGACCAAAAAGTAGAAACAGACCCATAAAATACAAACAGCATACTGTGGGTTGCCAGAGGGGAGGAAGGTTGGGAGGATGGGCAAAATGGGTGAAGGGGAGTTATAGATACAACCTTCTGGTTATGGAATGAATAAGTCACAGGGATGAAAGGTACAGCACAGGGAACATAGTCAATGGTACTGTAATAGTGTTGTATGGTGACAGGTGATAGCTATATTTATGGTGAGAACAGTGTAACATATAGACTTGTTGAATCATTATGATGTACACCTGAAACTAACATAACATTCTGTTTCAACCATAACTCAATAAAAAGATTTCAATAAAAAATATTTTTAAATGAAAAATTCCCTAAAAGCAAAACAAATGGACAAAACAAAACAAAAACAAACTCATAAATACACAGAACAAACTGGTGGTTACCAGAGGACAGGGCCTTGGGGGAATGGGCCAAACAGGTGAAGGGGGTTAAGAGGTACAAACATCCAGTTATAAAACAAGTCACAGGGATGAAAATTACACCACAGGAAATATAGTCAATAATATTGTAATAACTATGTATGGTGCCAGATGGTAACTAGACTTATTGTGGTGAGCATTTCATAATATATATAAATGTTGAATCATTAAGTTGTACAACTGAAATGAATACAATATTGTATGTCAACTATACATCAATAAAAAAAATGTTCCCTTGAATTATCTCATTCTACAGAATATCACAAGAATACATCACAGAATGCTAAATCTTATGGAACACAAACTAATTCACAGAGCAGTTAAGAAAGTGAACAAGATCTCTTCTCATGCTAGACCATTTTGAGAAGGCATCATGGAGAAGTGGGGTAGAAACTGGACCTTAAAGTACAGGCAGGATTTGAAGGTAAGGAAACAGTGTCCCAGAACTAGAGGAAATCATTGAGGAAGTGAATATTGGGAAAGAAGTGGAAAACAATGATCAAGTCAAGTCAGCCTAGATTAAGCAGGGGGTAGCTATCAAGAGTCATGAGAAATAAAATTGGAAGGCTGTGGGGATATATTTTGTATAGACGTTGTTTGTGTGACTTATCATACATATCTGCCCAAAACCACACATACACATGGAGGGGGCTTAGTTGGGTTATATTCTGTACCTAGCCTTGGGATTAGAACTGGCCCTTCTGTTCCTGCCTCACCTCCTTGAGCCAGACCAGGCTGGCCCCCTGGAATGGATCAGGGAAGAAAGAGGAATAAGCAGATGCCCAGGCTCCTGAGACTGTGAGCTACAATAAGAGAAACAGAAAAACCAGCTCGCTCGGGACTGCACATTGGCAAACTTAATGACTAACCAGAGATCACACACAGGTAGTGCATATATTGCCCTGGAGGCAATAGCTAGTTGGAAGTCTCACCTGAGGGAAGGACATTCAGCCCAGGACTCTGAATGGGGACTCCAACCGGGCTGGTCACTGTGAGGCTTCCCCAGCCAGAAGGGTGGGTGTTGTAAGTACCCAATTTGATGTATTAAGCCTTCTTTGTTCTTCTGTATACTTCCCTCCCTATTTGTTTACTATAATTGTTTAATTCCTTATATTCCCTTTCCCTTGTAATTAAAAAGTTTTCCTCCACTAAACTGAATGGATCTATGGTGAAATACTATTATTCAGAACAGGATACAAGGTCATGGGAAGCCTTAGAACCAGATAAAGGTCCTCATTTAGTTTTTGTAGTCACTGGGAATCTCCATATGTTGAAAAGGTGAGTGGAACAGTGAAAAGGGTATACTGGTCTGGCACTGATATGCAGGGTATTTGTTATTGGTGCATGGCCTTCAAAGTTAAAATGCCGATTTTTTTCATCTTATTACGTGTGAGGCCATGGACAAGATATGTAACCTCTCTGAGACGCAGGATTCTTAATCTCTAAAATGTGCATAGTAATATATACTCCATCAGGTTGTTAGGAGAATCAAATGAGATAATCTACATGAAGTGCATTAGTATACTGCCTATCACACACTATACAATAAACAGTGGCAATTTCTGCTAATAACCATCATTACCTTTCCCAACAACAAATGGACTATGGAAAGTAATTAGGAAGCTGAGACAGTAATCTAGAAGTAAACTATTATTTAAACCTAGATAAAGTCCGAAATCAGGTCATTTGCTAAGGTCACAAAAGCAGTAACTTCAAATACATTCCAAGGAGAGACTCAACAGGATTTGGGGACAGATAACACATGAAAGTTGAAGAAAAAAGGAATGAGAAAGAAGATTCCAAGGCCTAGGAGCTGTGGGATGACAGAACCACATACAACCAATAAAAATGGAGAAGGAAAGAAGAAAGAGAAGGTTGTTTGGGTGATAGAAAACATAATGAATTTCTTTAGTAAAATATTAATTTTGAGGTGATTGAAATATACCCAAGTGATTATCTCCCCCTCCATTTTGACAACACTGTACTAATGTCCATAAGACAGGACTGGAAAGGTAGAATTGGAAAGTAACTACAATGAGATTGTATTTGAAGCCAGACAGGAGATAAACTTGCCAGGAGAATGAATATTCAAGAAGGAGAATAAGAGGCAAAGACCAAAGTAGCGAGAAACAACCAAAATTATGGAATAAGGTAGAAGGAAAGTGTAGGAAGTGTCAAACAGGTGGGGAGAGAGAATAAGTAGTTACACTACTGTGCAAGGAAAAGAATTCAAATGAATCACAGAAGTGATTCCAAGCTAACACTGGAAGTGTCTTAAAAAAAGATATGCTTATCGGTCTGTAATAATTTATGGTTCACTGGCAATTCAAAATGGAAGTATCACTTAATACATTCATTTATTCAAAAAGCATCTACCAGGGTTCTACAAGGGATGACATTAAGTGATTCAGGAAACAAAATAAAGTACACAAAGTCTGTCCCCACGGTGGGGGTTAAGAGATACATTAATACCTGTATTTACAAATATTTAAATCATAACACCAGAGTTAATTAGTCATTTGAGACAATAGTTGTCACAAGGTAATATGTAACTATGTGTCAGCTAACTGCTAACAGTTCAGACAAGAAAATAATTGGATCTAGAGTGATCAAGAAAGGCTTCCTGGACGAGGTGAACTTTGGGATTTTTTTAACCACGATTTATAAACAAAAATTGAAACAAAACTCTGATACTTTAAACCATTAATCTTTGCTATAAAATTTATCTAGAAGGGTCTGTCCTGAATATTGATCACCTGTGAGTCTACAGAACGAGAAGCCTCTCCAAATTGATGTTCCTACAACTTTCTCAATATGGTAGGGATCTTCCTGAGCAGTTTAGGAACTCTAATTAGAATCTTACAACTGTTATGAATGCAATGTCCCAAGTCCTAGAAAACACACTAGGAAGAAAATCTTCATAAATAGAAGATGGGCCTTGCCTTTTTCCACCTATTTCCTGAGTTTCATGTTTTTATATACAAGGCAAAGCTAGAAATCATTAAATGTCAAAGGGCGACCAGGGAAATAAAATCATCAGGTAATGACCTGCTGTGGTTGAGGAGCCTTGCATTCAGGGAATGGAAATACATATTGCAAAAAATTAAACACTAATGTAATTTTTTAAATCCTGATCCTCCAGGAGAACTGACAAAGGGAGTGAAGAGGCAGAAAGAAAAGGTCTGGGTTCATTTGGCCTGCAGGAATATCAGCTTTGAATATGCTTTCCTGGTAAAGTCCGATATTACGATGCAGGAAATGGTTTTTAAATTATACATATGTCTCATTCTATACAGCACAGAGCTGCTGACTATGTCTGAAGTAGAAAGGAAAAGTGGCCATGTCCCCAAGAAGGCACTGCCCTTTGAGGAGAATAGGAGGGTTATTGTCCTTTTGCATTTCCCAAAGACAAGCCGGTGAAATTTCCCACAGCAATAACAGGACCACTTTGCAGAAAAAGGAACAGCAGGAAAGTCTGTGCTAACTAGAAGCACTTCACATTAAGGAAACATGATGTGTGATTTCTTTTTCTTTACAAGAGATTAATTGGAGCATTTATTAGATTTGTAAAAGCACTCATTGTTGCAAATGAATAACAAAAAATAATAATAATGGTAAGAAGAAATTTCTTAAAAGCAAAAGACAAAAATGTTCCATGGCAACTAGCCACGTGGAATTCACTTGGGGCAATTACACAAAGTGAAATCTGCAGGTGTAGACAAAAAGGGATAGTGATAGGCTTTATATTTTTCAGTAAATATCACAAACTGTGAAGTAGATGAAGAAGGCTATTCCTTAGGCAAACCAGCAGGGCTCCACAGTCTGGAAAGAAGCTATGCTAACAGCAAAAAGTCAGGTGGACTAAGGGAAAGGAAAGGTCATGGCAAAGACAGAATAAAGGGAAAAATCAGAGCCAAGACCAAATTGGTGAAGGGCGTCAAGAGAGCTAAATTCATAGATAGGTGGAATTTCCTAAGTATTATTACGAAGCCCCCATTCCTCCTTCTTGCTTCCCTTTGGAGGATTCCAGAGCAGGCATTTTGTGACATCTAAGACAACATGTACAAAAAAAAAATATATGGTAAGTTAAAAGGGATATATGTACTCAGGAAATATTTCTGATTTTTAACACTGGTCTTGCAGAACCAATGTCCTGATCTTTACATGCAAACTGAGATCAATGGTGGGGATTTCAAACCAGATAATAATGGCCAAAAGCAGAAAGGCTAAATTAGAATAATACAAATCTCTCACACCAGAGACAAAGAACTGAGTGTTTGTGGGGAGCAGTGGGAGGGTCTGCAGTCCCAGATTATAAATCTCTGTCGCTGAATCACCCAACTGGTGAGTTTTAGCTTCTTTGCCCAAAGTCTCTTTTAATATCCAGACTATTACAATCTTGTAGAATTCCTTGAGAAGGTTAGAAAAAGCTTTAATATTTGAAAACTTGCTTCTGCTGGAATTTATACATTTTATAGTTGCCTGCCTATCAATATCTGAGCTTCCACACAGGAGTTTAGGGTAGGTCAACTTCTTTATTCACAGAACAAGCCAGTTTGAACTAGCATCTACTATGTTCACAGTACTGTGAAAGAATATAAAGGAAATTGGGGCGCCTGGGTGGCGCAGTCGGTTAAGCGTCCGACTTCAGCCAGGTCACGATCTCGCGGTCCGTGAGTTCGAGCCCCGCGTCAGGCTCTGGGCTGATGGCTCGGAGCCTGGAGCCTGTTTCCGATTCTGTGTCTCCCTCTCTCTCTGCCCCTCCCCCGTTCATGCTCTGTCTCTCTCTGTCCCAAAAATAAATAAACGTTGAAAAAAAAAATTAAAAAAAAAAAAAGAATATAAAGGAAATTAAAAACAGAAACAGAATGGTAATAGGAATCATAATATAATGTGTTATTCAGTAAAAAACCACTTCCCATCTGGGGCGCCTGGGTGGCGCAGTCGGTTAGGCGTCCGACTTCAGCCAGGTCACGATCTCGCGGTCCGTGAGTTCGAGCCCCGCGTCGGGCTCTGGGCTGATGGCTCGGAGCCTGGGGCCTGCTTCCGATTCTGTGTCTCCCCCTCTCTCTGCCCCTCCCCCGTTCATGCTCTGTCTCTCTCTGTCTTAAAAATAAATAAACGTTGGAAAAAAAAATTTAAAAAAAAAAACCACTTCCCATCTGAATTTGACCACCCAAAGCCTTTTATTTTTTTAATGTTTATTTATTTTGAGACAGAGAGAGAGAGAGAGAGAGCGCGCGCGAGCTGGGGAGGGACAGAGAGAAAGGGAGAGAGAGAATCCCAAGCAGGTTCCCTTGGGAAGTAGGAAGCTTAATGGACTGAGCCACCCAGGTGCCCCAAGGGCAACATTTCTGAAAAAGTGTTGTATGTAATATTAATTGATGTTTCATGAAAAAGTTTTGTGGTCAATTAAGTTGGCTTAAAGAAGGTTAAAGATAACCAAATGAGCCACCCAGGCGCCCCACCCAAAGCCTTTTCATCCTTCAAGGCCATTGTAGGCTCTGACACACAGCCTGAAAAGTTCCCCAATCCCCACTGTAACAATGGATATAAATGCAAATGATATAATTAGAGGAGGAATCATTTTCAACTGGGGTGATGACAGAATGCTACAGAGATGGCAAGCAGGAGGAATCATCCCATGGAGCATAAAATCTTCTGGGAAAAGAGGTACGTGGGTAGTTTTAAAAACAGAAATTCTAAACTGGTAATTTCTTTGATTTGTTTTTAGTCACACTAATTTACTTGGAAATTTAAAACAACAGTAAAGACATGACATTTTCATGTTTATCAAAGAGGAGCATCGGTTAGAAAATAAAAATCTTTCCCTGGATCGAAGAGATCATATACACTACATTTTCTGAACAAACTAGAATCCTGTTTTCTTACAACTGTTAAGTCGTGTGCCATTTTTGACTAATACCATTTAGAGGAGAAAATATAGGAGGTTGGAGATAACCACATCCTGCCATCAAATAATGACAAGGGGCATCACTAGCACGAGAGGAAGACTTCAGAAAGAATGCTTATATTGACTTTACCTTGGAATTTAACTCTATAAATGAGATCTCAGAGGTGAATTAACAATCATCCAGGCACCAGAAAGACTATCCACAGCAAAACTGATAAATGATTCCTCTGTTGTAAAACAGAGGCCTCAAAAAAGCATGAGCAATTTAGTTAAACTTGTCAAAATGTTTAGTTTTTCCCTCTTCCAGGCATGTAGTTGTACATCCTGCCTTCCTTGTGGCTCCCGGTGATTCCAAATGACCACTTCTGTGCAAAGAGTTGTGAATGGACGTGATACATGCCAATTTTGAACCAGACAACTGTCATTGTAAGAACCTTCAGAAGTCTCTTCGTTGTTCCCTATATTTGCACCTCCATCACCCAAAGTCACAGAGTGAGGGTGATGGCAACACAGAGCAGAAACCCCAAAGGCCTGAAATGGATGTGTAGCATGGGAATCCAGGAAATAAAGCTTTCATGTTTGAAACCACTAAGATTTCAGAGTCCTTTGTTCCTGCAGCATAACCTAGCTTATCCTGACTAATACACCTTGGTTTACTATAATCAACATAGTTTATGTCCCTTAAATTGTTCTGATGCACATTTCAAAGTTTAGAATTTAATTGATACTAGCAATTAACATTCTTCCAACAATAAAATAATAGAGAAGAACAAACTTGTATTTAATTATTGAGACTAGGAAGAGAGAAAAAGAACATGCAAAAAAAATTATATGTATCAGTAAATACAGTAGTTCCAACATAAGAAGAGACAAATTTTGAAACACTTTCAGGTGGCAGAACAGACTCTTACCATCCATTCCTATAAGGGAAATCCATTAGATACAAAGGGAAATGTCTTGAGAAACTAAAATAGTAGACCACACACAAGATGGCACACTAAAAATAGACCATCCTTAAGACAGTAATGGGAATTCCTCAGAGGGGAAAATGAGAGGTAAAGAGAATTCAATAAACACACACACATGAGTCATTCTAAAGCTAACACAGTAACACTTCTTATGTGAAAAGCACTTTATATTACATGAAGCTCTTTCATGTGTATTTCCTCATTTGAGGCTCACAATTACCCAATGAGATGAGCAGGGCAGAGATTATCATCTACATTTCATGGATGAAAATGAATAGGCCCAGGTACATTGTGAATTGTTCAAGATCAAATAGCTAACACACAACAAAGGTGGGTTTAGAACCTATGTGTCTTAACTCCCAGTCTATCCCTTTTGGATATCACATGTATTGCTAATAAAACCCATGCAGTCACTTACTTTATAAAAATCACTCTGCCAGAATCAAAATCATAATGTCAGCTTCCTAAAATCACTTGCGATCTAAGTGTAAGATTTGATTAATTACTATCTGAGAAATAGGTATAATAGCCATTCTGTTCAAAGATGAGACACTTACACCTAAGATTCTGTACACTATGCATTAAACATGCCATCCTGTTCATTCATTTCTCAGCTGATGATGGTTCTGGATGTAAATCAGCACCATGCTTTTTCAGATCCAACAGATGTTTCTGGGTTTTTATTTTTATACTTTTTTTCTCACTTGAGATATTACATAGTGTGAGCAGGCACAGCATGTATGGACAGAGAGCTTAAGCAGGGTATGAAGATTATTACCAAGAGTCCTACAAAATGGGGCTCTCTATAGTATGGGGATATAATTCTTCATTTTCCTTTACACATATACTCTTTGAAGGTGTTTTATCCCACTATTGCCACCTAGATACTAAAAATATTAGACATATAGATGGGTCTTCTTTCCTACACCACGGGTCAGGTACTACCTATAGAGTTCCATATTTTTAGCACTCAGTGAAAGTCTTTACCATAGTGATTGCTATAGAAACTGATTGCATAAATTTAAAAAAATTTTTTTAACGTTTATTTATTTTTGAGACAGGGAGAGACAGCATGAACAGGGGAGGGTCAGAGAGAGAGGGAGACACAGAATCTGAAACAGGCTCCAGGCTCTGAGCTGTCAGCACAGAGCCTGACGCGGGGCTCAAACTCACGGACCGTGAGATCATGACCTGAGCTGAAGTCGGATGCTTAACCGACTGAGCCACCCAGGCGCCCCTGATTGCATAAATTTAAATAGACTCCACAATAGTCCTCACATTGAGGAAGCACTGCCAACATTGCCAACCATTAGGTACTCAAAAATCAGACACAGAGTAGGATAAAACAAGTCACACTGCATGCAGATGCATAAAGAAAATGCAGCTTATTAATTTATTCCATAATTGATCTGATAGTGTGCATAAACTCTCACAAAGTTGATCATTTGATAGAAGAGAAAAATTATCTAGTTTATTCATTTTAGTCTAATCTAATAATTTAAACTCTTAATTCAGTCTTTAAAATGTGCTCTCCATCCTACTGCTCATCCCCAAGATGGCACCTGGGCTTTATGATCGGTTTAATCTGACACCTCAGAAGATTAAGTATAAAAAAAAAAACTATTTGCTAGTATGCTTATATTCCAAACTGAGGCTTGTGAATAACCAATGCAAAAATTTCAAAGAATATCCACCTCTGGCATTACTGAGTTGATGCTGACGATGGACTGGAAAATGGAAAGTAATGATCTCTTTCAGAAAGATCGTTGATTTCTAGTAACATTTCTCTTCCTTCTCCCCATAAGAGAAGGGAGTTGGTGTTTTCCTCTTAGCTCAACTCAAGTGAGAGGGTCCTCAAGGAGAACATTCAGAGAGCTTACTTTGCATCCCCTGCAAATTAGGGGTCACAAGAAGCTAGTGTCTACTTGGAAATCTAAAGGGCAACAGGTTGCAGCTGGCTAGCTGCTCTAAGAATAGAGTGAAGAGAAGATGGCACACTAACACTAGCCTACAGTCTAACAATCTGTCCACATTAACTTTGCATTGTATTGCTTTTAGACATGAAGCTCTTTCCTGTTGCTCCTGTAACAATTACCATAAACTGAGGGCCCTAAACCAAAGTCAGAAGTCTAAAATTAGTTTTACAGGGCTAAAAAAGGTGTTTGCAAAACTGGTTCCTTTGGAAGGCTTAAAGGGAGAATCCATTCTTGTCTATTCGTACTTCTAGAGAGGATGAACATTCCTTGGCTATGGCCACAGCACCTGAATCTCTACTTCCACTGTTACATTGCCTTCTCTGCCCTTTGACCTCTAGCCTCCCTATTATAAGAACCCTTGTAATGATACAGAGAACTCCCTGATAACCCAGGATAATCTCCTCATCTCAAAATCCCTAATCACATCTGCAAAGTCTCTTTTATCAAGTAAGGTACCATATTCACAGGTTCCAGAAGACTGGGACACTAAAATCTTTGGGAAACTATTATTCAACCTACCATAGATCAGAAGTGAGCTTCCTTAAATACTCCATCACAAAAGGGCAATGGGACCTCAGCACAAGTGAATGAAGGGGTTTTTTGTTTTGTTTTATTTGGTTTGGGTTTTTTGTTTTTGTTTTTTAAATCAGAATTAGGAGTTGGTTGAGTGGGAGGGACTTCTTTAATAGCAATCCAGAAGACAAACATTAACTTTGTTAAGGAATCTAGAAGTAGAGATCACCAAATAACTCAAAACAGAATACAGTAACAGAAAAACAAATCAGGAGTAAGGTTTAAACACCTGCCGAATAGGTACATTAAAGTCAAACCACAGAAAGGCCTTTCAGATAAGTCTTTTCTCATTCCTTATGTATCATCCTTCCACCCACCACTTCCCAAAGAGTTCAAAAATGTGGCTCAGAAATTGGGAGAAGGAGGAGCACAACGAGGAGATGTGAAGGTGAAAATATGTTCCTTGTCTACTACAGTTAAGTCTGAAACTGACCATGCTCAGAGATGGAATGAGTTTTAACTTCAAAATGAAGTTCACAATATTGACTAGTACATAGGACTTGGCATTTTAATTACTGAAATGAGACTATTCTTGTGGCCAAATGTGACCAGGGGATTTTTAATTATCCCAGAACTATAGAAGCTTCCAGTACATCACTCAGTGGCAAAGAAAGAACAAACCATGATGCAGGTTTGAGTATGCAGAGAGGGAGATGGAAAGAATACAACTGCTTTATGAACTCAATTCACTGACTTCCACTTTTCCCATGTAACCATTACATAAGCTTATAGCAGGAGAAAATGAGAGGGAAACTCACAATCACTCACAGCTACTTATAACTCTCCTCTGACTTCCTCATTCCTTGGGTCTGTGTGGCAATGGGCCTGCCCACCTGGTGACGGTTCACTCTGTTAGCATTTGCTGGTGAATTCTAAGCTGTTTTCTTTTAGTATAGTCAAGGCCCAATGGTCCTCACTCCTGGTTAGGCTCCACCATAGCACTTGTTAGCACAACGTTTGGCTTAACATTTGGTCCTCAATCCAGACCGGCCACCCCACAATGCTCGTCTAGGTAGCTACTTAACTACCGACATTAAACCCACTCTGGCCAACTTCCCAGCCAGACTCTCAGCTAACTTCCATATACTCCTCCTCCCAGTGGGTTATAAAGGAACTTCTGGTTCCAACTCCACAAAGGAACAGAGAACAACCCTGGAGCAAGGCTAGCTACAAAATCTAGAAGACTGAGTGCAAAATGTAAATGTGGGAACACTTTATTCAAAAATTAAGAATTTCAAGGTGATGAGCAGTCCATTAAGGCAAGTACAGGGCCACCCTAAACAATGGGCCCTTTGTCACTGCCCAGGGGCACTCAATTATTTCTGTCTAACCACACTATACCGCCAGTTTTACATTAGTGTGTCCTTTCCCAAACAAAGAAGTGAAAGGCAATGTAATATCAGGGAAGAACAGGGAGAAGGGAGTTAAAGATATCAGCTAAATGTTCTTAAACTATTATCCTGAGCTTTATATAGCTTTAATAGCTCTTTATAGCTTTTGGGTTTGCAACATGCTTTTATATCTATTACTTCATTTGTTCTTTGTGGCATCTTTGGACAGTGGAAAGCAGGAGTCTCATTTTACATTTGAGGAATTGAAGGCTACAGAAGGTAAAGGATTCATCCCACGAATATACAGTCAAGAAGTCAGAATGAGGGGCACCTGGGTGGCTCAATTGGTTAAGCATCATACTCTTAATTTCAGCTCAGGTCATGATTTTGCAGTTTGTGGGTCTGAGCCCTGTGTCAGTCTCTGTGCACAGCATGGACCCTGCTCAGGATTCTCTCTCTCCCTGCCCCTCCCCCACTCGTATTCACGCTCTTTCTTTCTCTCAAAAAAAAAATAAATAAATAAACTTAAAAAAAAAAAACAATTATACAGAGGCCCACACTGGCCTGTCTCCAAATGTACTAAATTACATACTTTACATTACTTAATCAAAAGAGTCATAAGATTCTTGTTATAAGAAGTAGAAACTAGGCCTGTGTTTCCAAAAGGTCCAAAGTGGATGTCCATGTGATTTGCTAAACTTACTTCCTCTCTCATCACTACTCCTCTGTTTTGCAAGGCCAGTCTCCACCACACCACCAGCCTCCCCCCACCCCACTCCCCCCAACACACAGTGTCACAGAGCAAGTTAGAGACTTAGTCAGCCACAGTTCAACTGCCACTCAGTGTGGATATCAGACATCAGATTAAAAGAGACTAGGGGAACCCCGATTGAATATTGGATGGGGGGAGAAGGAGGTACAGAAAGATATTACTTGTTAATAAATACCCTTTCCACTGAAGAACTGATAACTGAAAATCTCCTGTGAGAGGCTTTCTTTTGGGCTTTGTCAGCTTTTTCACATGCAAATGACTTAGGAGAGGGGCAGGTTAAGTCGTTAAGTTATTCACACTCTACTATGAATTCCTACTTTGGATTCCTTACTAAAAACAAGTTTTGTGAGGATACAGAAAGCATGTGGGGTCTCCAAAGAAGCTAAGGAGATGGACCATCCAGTGAGAAAAATCTCAGAGACCAGAGGACCTACTATATCTACTCCCCAAATATGCTTATTTCTCACATAAATACTGTTGGACCTTTGAAAAACAGGGGCCTTAGCAGCTCTAGCCCCTAAGTAGTCAAAATTCCATATAAAACTTCTGACTCCTCAAAAGCATAACTACTAACAGCCTATTGTTGAACAGAAGTCTTACTAACAACAGTTAATACATATATGTAGGTTATAGGAATGATATACTGTACTCTTAAAGTAAGCCAGAGAAAAAATATTAAAATCATAAAGAAAATACATTTACAATACTGTAAAAAAATCCACATCTAAGTGGACCCACACAGTTCAAACTCATATTGTTCAAAGGTCAACTGTACATCCCAAGTGACAGGAATACAGATATTTAAGAAACTAACCATTCCTGCTGGGAGAATGCGGCTTACCACGCTTTTTCCTCACAATTAATTAATTCCCTTCTGCCTAATTGAAAAGGAATGCTTGTAACCCTGATACCCCTAAATTATTACGGTAATTTTAAGGGCTCTTTCTAGAAGTTCCATTTAGATGTACTCACATTTCTTAAAGGGCCTAAAGCTCTGGAAAGGATCCCACTTCTATGGAGATGGAAAAAAAAATCAATACGGGTTTACAAAATATAAAGTCAAAATTGCACATAAAAGACTCTCTCCAGAACCAAGTTCTTTAGGATAAATGTATACTTAACAAGAAGAGCATTCAGATATCTCTGAGGTAACAGTTGTAGTTTGCTCAGATGCTTAGAAAATTAAAACGGTATGGGCGAAGAACGCCAACTTTCTGATTTACAATGCAGTATCACTGAATTAATAAAACCCTGATATCCCTAGCATTCCAGAAGACTCAACAAAAACGTGATATACAACTAAAACAGGTGAGGAATTTTTTTAAAAGGCTGTAACATTTTAAGCACTCTTCCCTAGAATAACTGTCAGAGTACAAAGCATGTCAGTACAGAACTCATTGAAAAAGATGCTAAAAGGCTCTTTCTCTGCTGTCTGGCAGCCATATTTGACTAACTACCACTCTAGCCCCCAGTTTTTTTTTAAACAACTACTACCTACACAATTCTTTTCCCCAGAAACAATTACCCTTTCTCCTCTCCTGGCACTAATCTCAAGTGTCTGCAGTACATAGTTCAGGGATAAAAGCAATCCAACTCTGCAGGTAAATTCACTATCTCACCAGAAAGAGGCACCTAGGGACAAGCAGATAAGAGAAGTCAGTGTCCTTATCTACAGCAGGAAGTCTTGTAAAGCCACAGATTTCAGAAAACTGCCTGAGCCACACAGTTCCATCCTTTGAGGCCACAGCCCAAGAGCACCTAGTACAAAAATAGACACATTCAGCCATCCCCACCGTTATAGGCCAGACACCCCCAAAGAATGACTGACTCATAATTACCAGTGGAACTTTAAAAACGCAATTTGAGAGCGAAGAGTTAAGATGGTTGCCTGGGAAGTTGAGGTCATTAGTAGTAAGAACCCCTTTTTCTACTATATTCTTTATTCCCCCACTAGGAACATCACCTCCCTGAGAACACAAAGTAAATTTTATTCATTGCACAGGATCTGACACCCAATAGGTAATCAGGAAATCAACTAATGATTATAAAGTCCAGTCTCCGTACCTCTGTGTCTTAGAGTTGACAGCTTCCCACAGCCCCCTTTCATCCAGTGGAAGAAAGAGATGTTTACAGTTTCAAGGTAACTTCAGAGTACTTTCGTTACACGTTCACCTTTGCTTCCACAAATGAACAAAAAATTCTGAGACTGAAGTGGGAACCATGTTTGGATGCTCTCTCCCTCAAAGCACCCTGTCATGGCATCAAGACCTCAGAGGAGGGGCGCCTGGGTGGCTCAGTCGGTTAAGCATCCAACTTCCCCGCAGGTCGTGATCACATGGCTAGTGAGTTCAAGCCCCACGTCAGGCTCTGTGCTGACAGTTCAGAGCCTGGAGCCTGCTTCTGGTTCTGTGTCTCCCCTTTTCTCAACCTCTCTGCTGCTTGCACTCTCTCTCTCTCAAAAATAAACCTTAAAAATGATTAAAAGAAAAAAAGACCTCAGAGGAAAATATGTGCCCAGAGGTCTACAAAGATGCAAAATCCTAGAGGCTCTAAAACTCAGCAAAAATCCATGGAAGCCACAGTGGACCTTACCTTCAAGAGATGATGCAGGCTTGGATGAGGAGTGGGTCAGTGTATGTATGAGGAGTACATCAGTACCAACAAAAGATCAACGTCCTTCCTGCATGTCCTGTTTGGCGCTAGACTCTCAGGACCATAACACAATGTAGGAGGGTAAAGTGATAGGAAAAAGACCAATAATAATTTAGACTGAATTTCCAACCAGCCTGACAAACTGGATGATCAGAATAGATTAAATTTGACTTACAGGAAACACATAAAATATATCTTGTACAACTGAGTTTATGAAATTAAGTTCATGGTCACTATACTACCTTGCCTCCTTTCCTCACACCCACCAGAGATACAGAGCCACAGAGAGTCTCAAAGATACAGGCTCTAGACCCTGAGGAGTTGACCAAGATGCCTCATGCACCTCTGGCAAATTCACAAGAAAAAATACTGAGCTCCAAAAAGCAGTCACTTCAGGCAGGTGAAATCAGCATGCTGAATAGGCAGGTACAATGTGGGCCCTTAATCTTTACCAGTGTGGCTTATGCTTTAGGGTTATACTCACAGTCGTCTCACTCAGGTACTAATGCAAGGGGTAGTGAGTACGCAGGATTCACCAACTGAGTATTAGAAGAAAACAGCTAGATTAACTGAGATACTCCTGAGGTAGAGCTGATTGTAAAACACCCAACTGGGGGACTATGCAGACTTTATACAATCACCTGTATGTTTGCTGCACTCCTGGGTCTGCTACAGAAATCACAGGCAATCAAATTAACACATGTTTTACAATGTGCACCAATGAATTCCCAAGCTTCCAGCACAGCCTGATTAGTATTAACAACAAATCAAGGGAAAGAAGGATTAAGGGATAAACTATTCAGTCACCATGGTATGAATTAAATAGGTTCAGTGGTGACTAAACCCTAGCTTATGTGGTTCCATACAAGCAATACCCTTCTCCCTCCCTCTGGTGATCTCCATCTACCAAACCCTAGCTCCAGCCCTCAACTTCTATGTGAATTCTCAACTACTATGTGGAGGTTATCCACCCAATCAAAGCCTAGCATAAAAACAATATTCTACAGAAGTGCCTGGCTGGCTCAGTCAGTAGAGCATGTGATTCTTGATCTCAGGGTTCTAAGTTTGAGCCCCATGTAATAACAACAACAACAACAACAACAACAAAAGGAATATACTACAAATCACTAACTACTTCAAGCCATGGAAAGTAGGACTTACTAACTGAAAATAAAGCTCCTTAGTCAGAAGGACAGGAGCCTATGTTTCTTTTGTATCATATTAATTAGTGGCTATTAAAACTGAATTTCATGCATAAGCAAAATTTCCACAAAAAGACTCTGAAGATCTGATAAAAGTTTCTAAGTTTTTTTTTTTAGTTTGGCCAAGAAGACATTTTAAAAACAAATAGCAGATCTCTACTTCATATAAAGGTAAACTAGGTATTAAGGACAATCTTTCCCCCAAAACAACCAGGAAACCTGGCATAAATATTTGAACAGTCATCTCTAAGTTGGAGAATTAACAAGGTGGTTAAAACTTGTAGAATAAAGATATAAAAGGAGAAGAAAAACAAGACAGGTGACCTGGACCTTTCATTCTGGAACACACAGCTTAGAAGCTGAAAACTAAATAATACACTTGAAAATCTGAAGAGGTTGTGGGACAAAAACTAAAGTCCAGAGACTACTGTGGAGGAGGGAGTGCATGCTGATAAAAGCTTTAGGTTGAGGCCACAAAGGTTTAAATCCTAGGAATAAGGGATGAATTTATAAATAGACCAAATCACTCAGAATGTATGCCTACTAGTCACTGAAATTGGATTAAGATGATCCAGGACTGTGAGTTCCGATAGCCATCTGTTAGCTAAAAAGAGTGGGGTGGGAGGAGGGGTGCCTAAGGAAGATACTGTCATTTCAGGGCTCAAATGCTTTCTATAGTTTTTTAATGTCTATTTTTAATTAATTTTTTAAATGTTTATTTATTTCTAAAAGAGAGAGAGAGAGAGACAGAATGTGAGTGGGGGAGGGGCAGAGAGCAAGGGAGACACAGAATCTGAAGCAGGCTCCAGGCTCTGAACTGTCAGCATAGAGCCTGACACAGGGCTCCAACCTACAAGCCATGAGATCATGACCTGAGCTGAAGTCGGACGCTTAACCAACTGAGCCACCCAGGCACTCCTTCTACAGTTTTTTATGTACAATATCCATCACTAAATCAAAGAACAGTACACAGATGAGGAAAAAATATAAAAAAATGATAGAGAAAATAAAAAGAAATATCAGAAAATAAAATTAATGGAGGTATCAGACACAGATCTTTTTAATAAGCATGGTGAATATATTCAATGAAATAAAAGAAAAATGCCAAGAATGTGTGGAGAAAACTAGAAAGCATAAAAAATAAAATTTCTAAAACTAAAAATACAGCAACCATAATTATAAATTCATATGATGAATTTAATAGTAAATGACAATATATCTGAAAAGAAATTCAGTAAACTATAAAATAGGTCATTAAAAAATAGGCAAAAAGAACCATGAAGAGACAAAAGAGTGGGAAAAAAATAAAGTAAGTCTCAAGAGGGGAAGAGAAAATAAAGAATAGAGGAGATATGATTGAACACATTCTGAAACTAGAGAAAGACATCAAATAAATGATTCAAAATGCCCTATGAATTTGAAACAGGAAATATAATAATTAAAACCACTCATAGTAAAACTGATGAAAAAAATCTTAAAGGAAATCAGAATACTAAAAACTATGAAATTGTATATATTAAAATGGTTTAAAAAGTTTTATCTCAAGAAATAAAAAAAGAAGAAGAATAGATGATGTCCAGCATGTTAATAATCATATTTGCTGCTTACGTCAACAAAGACAACAAAATCTAGAGAAAAGCAAACAGTAATCTCAAAATGCCAAAAGAAAATAATTATAAACCCAAACCAAAATTGGTTTTTCACCACCCAGACTTACACTGAGGGAAATACTAAAAGGATGCTCTTCAGGAAGAAGGAAAATAATCCCAGATACAAACACAGAAATAAAGGAAGAAAGGAGGAGATGGGAAAGCAGAAATTTGGGGGTAAATCCAGAGGACTATTGACTGTAAACAACAACAATGATAATAATATCTGATTGAGTTTAAAATATTTCTGAATTTAGGAGCACCTGGGTGGCTCAGTCAGTTAAGCATCCGATTTTGGCTCAGGCCATGATCTCACAGTTTGTGAGTTCAAGCCCCACATGGGGCTCTGTGTTGACAGCTCAGAGCCTGGAGCCTGCTTCAGATTCTATGACTCCCTCTCTCTCTGCCCCTCCCATGCTCATGCTCTGTCTCTGTCTCTCAAAAATAAATAAACATTAAAATTAAAAATATATATATTTCTGAATTTGAAACACACAATTCAAACAGCACACAAGTTGGAAAATAATAAATGGAGTTATTGTATTTGAAGGTCAGAAGAAACCATGGATAGATGTTGTAATATCTAGGGTAGCCATTAACAAAATAATTAAAAAGTATATAGTGAGCATGCAAAAGAAAATGGAAAAAATAAAAAATACAAAATGGATAGTAAATCCAAAAGAAGGCAAGATAAGAAAGAAGACAAGAACTTAAAATGGATGGAAGACATTGGATGGATTGAGGAATATAGATTTAAATGAAAATATATGTACTGATTATAGAGAATCTAAACAAACAAGATATTCCAGCTCAACAATTGTCAAACTAAATACAAATATATATGCTTCTTAAAGGAAACACATCTTAAATAGAAGAAAACAGGGGCGCCTGGGTGGCGCAGTCGGTTAAGCATCCGACTTCAGCCAGGTCACAATCTCACGGTCCATGAGTTCGAGCCCCGCATCAGGCTCTGGGCTGATGGCTCAGAGCCTGGAGCCTGTTTCCGATTCTGTGTCTCCCTCTCTCTCTGCCCCTTCCCCGTTCATGCTCTGTCTCTCTCTGTCCCAAAAATAAATAAACGTTGAAAAAAAAATTAAAAAAAAAAAAGAAGAAAACAGAAAGTTGAAAGTAAAAAGATGAAAAAGATATGCCATGCACACTTAAAACAAAAGGAAGCTGACACAGCTAGTCTACTATAATACTATGTAAAACTCAGGGGAGTAAACTTAAAGGAAAGAACTAACGCCAAAGACAGAGAGGGATGCTTCATTACAATAAAGGAGTCAATCCATTAAGAAGATAACACAGTTCTAAACTCATAGGAACCATTAGCATAGCTTCAAAATATGGAAGGAAAATTTCACAGTATTGAAAATGGAAAAAAAGGTGGTCAAAAGGCACAGATTTCCTGTTAGAGAAATAAATAATAGGGATGTAATATATAACAGTATGGCTATAGTTAACACTGCTGAATGGTACATTAAAAGAGTAAACATGAAAAGTTCCAGGTCACAAAAAATATTTCTTTTCCTTTTCTTTTTGTGTATCTACATGAGATAATGGATGTGAACTAAACTTGTGGATTTCACAATATATGTAAGACAAGTCATTATGCTGTACACTGTAAGCTCATACAAATGCTGTATTCTATTATATACCAATAAAACTGGGGGAAAAATATAAAACCACACACACACACACACACACACACACACACACAGAATGAAAATGGACAAATTCACATCCATAGTGGGAAATTTTTAACACAATTATCTCGCTTACTGATAAATAAGAAAACAAATAAAATAGAGACATTATAAATAAAATTGTTAACAAATTACACCTAATTAGTACATATAAACAGCACAACGAACTAAAGAGTTATGTGGAATTTTACAAAATTATACCAAAAATGATCATAAAGCTTTAAATTACATAGAACATGCTCTCTGCCCACAGTGGAATTAATCTAGAAAACAACAAAATGTAACTTTAAAAACCTTTACATGTATTGAAACTAAGCTATACAGTTCAAAATAACCATGGGGCAAAAAAGAAATCTCAGTGAAATCTTTAATATTTTGAACTACATAATAATGAAAATAAGCTATATTAAAAGTTGAGGTTTAGAGAAAAATTTATAATCTTAAATGCATAACTTAGGGAAAAAAAGGCTGAAAAATCAATGATGGAGGTAAAGAGCTAACAAACAATGGCCCACAGGCCAGTCACCTGTTTTTGTTAACATTCTTAGGAAAATACAGTCAAGCTCACTTGTTTAAGTATTGCCTATGGGTGCCTTTGAAATACAATAGAAGAGATGAGTAATTGTGAAAAAGACTGTATTGGTCACAAGCCTAAAATATCGACTATTTGGAGCTTTAAAAAAAGGTGATCTGATCTAGTCATTTCTCTCAAGAAGTTTTAAAAAAAGTCACGAAAATATTAAACAAAAAGAAAATTTAGTTAAAATTGAAAGGAAGCAAAATACATGAATCTGAAATATGCCACTTTAGCATGTGGATTATTTGGGGCTGAGAGCAATCAAGACCACGTACACTCAAAAACTTTTACCTCTCCCTTAACGACCTAAAAGAATTTAGATACGGTCTTTGCCCCCCAGAAAGAGAGCTATTACCAGAGATAACTTTGATATGAATGTCTATCTGTATGTCAAGACAAACATCTAATCACTAAACATATGCTCTTTTTATGCTCCTGTGAATTGCCCTCCTACTCTTTGGAGCAAAGAGCCCCTTTCCCATTGCTTAACTCAGGATGGCATATAAGGCTGTAACTGATTGTCATGAGACATCATATTTTTATGAAGCTCCCATACATACAAAACTAAATTTGTATTTCTCACATTAAACCTGTCTTACATCAATTTAATTATTACACAAGCCAAATAATCTAGAAGTATAGAGGAAAAATTGTTCCTAACCTGCAAAATAGACAGATTTTTACCTAACTTTAAACTATAAAAGGAAGGGTGCCTGGGTGGCTCAGTCGATTAAACATCTGACTCTTGACTTTGGATGAGGTCATGATCTCATGGTCATGGAATCCAGACCCCCACCCCACCCTGGGCATTCAGCCTCCTTAAGATTCTCTCTCTCTCCCTCTGCCTCTCACCCCCCCCCCATGCTCTCTTTCTCAAAATAAAAAAGATTCAAAAAATCTATTAAAGGAATTGAATTTGTAATTATGTTCCCACCAAGAAACCTCCAGGCTCAGGAACCTTTCCTGGAGAACTTTACCAAACATTTAAGGATTCATAAATATATCATATCAGCAATCTTTAACTCTTACACAGCTTACATTTATAAAGAGGGAGCTCTTGGGGCGCCTGGGTGGCGCAGTCGGTTAAGCGTCCGACTTCAGCCAGGTCACGATCTCGCGGTCTGTGAGTTCGAGCCCCGCGTCAGGCTCTGGGCTGATGGCTCGCAGCCTGGAGCCTGTTTCCGATTCTGTGTCTCCCTCTCTCTCTGCCCCTCCCCCGTTCATGCTCTGTCTCTCTCTGTCCCAAAAATAAATTAAAAAAAAAATAATAAAAAAAATAAAAAATAAAAAAAATAAAAAGAGGGAGCTCTTTTCCTCCCTCACTGCTTGAAGCTTGGCCACCATCACGAATAACACACTAACTATCCAGATCAGAAAGTTCAAGACCAACCGACTACATCACCAGAAACAGATGGTCATTGATGTTCTTCACCTCAGAAAGGCAACAGTACCTAAAACAGAATATTCAGGAAAAAACTAACCAAAATGTAGAAGACCACACCAGATATCATCTTTGTATTTGAATCAGAACCCATTTTGGTGGTGGGAAGACAACTGGCTTTGCCATGATTTATGATTCCATGGATGATGCAAAGAAAAATGAACCCAAACATAGACTTTCAAGACATGGCCTGTATGAAAAGAAAAAGAGCTCAAGAAAACAGAGAAAGGAACACAAGAGCAGAATAAAGAAAGTCAGGGGGACTGTGAAAGCCCATGTTGGTGCCAATAAAAAGTAAGCTGGAGATTGGACAACAGGAAGAGTAAAGATTCTGTAGTGACTTTTTCTGCAGAGACTGTGCAGATTTTTCATCAGAGGATTAATAACTAAGAAGTTAAAAAATAATAACAATAAAAAGAGAGAAAAGCTCAATTACCTAATGAAATCACCATACTTTCAGCACCAATACCTGACCAAAACCAAAAATTATGAAAGATGATTATATGCCAATATCATTCAAGAACATAAGTGCAAAACTTTAAACAAAAAGTTACAAACTGAATCCTATATCGTGTAAAATGGACCATGGCAAGTTTATTCCAAGTATAGAAGATCTTTTTTAAGATTGATTTTAGAACTTTACTTACCACATTAACAGAAGAAAGGTTAAAAAAATAACAACCAACCATTTTAGGAAACGTAAAGAAAGCATTTGATAATATCCAGCACATAATTTTGATAAAAACCTCTTGGCAAATTAGGAACAGAAGTAAATATATGATATGATTCGATAAATAGCATCCAAAAGAAAATCATATGTAATGGTGAAATAATGGCCATTTGGTCCCTAAACTAAAAATCAGATAAAGATTTCACTCTCATTTCTATTTCATCATTGCCCTAGAGGTCCTAATGAATGCAATGAGATGGGAGTTAAAATATTATCAATTAAATTATTAATTTAATAGGTCCGTAAACAACAATCAATTGTATTTTATTCTAGGAGAAAGCAAATTGGGAAAGAAAACTTATATTGTTTATAAATAACATCAGCATAATAATATTGAAGAACAAATTTGAGAAAAGTTGTGTAAAGTCTCTATACTGAAAATTAAAATATATTGATGGCAAAAATTAAAGAAAACATAAGGAGATTGAGAGATCTATTATGTTCATGGACTGTGAAACTTCAAAATATCAATTCTACAGATCCATAGGCAGAAGACTTACATCATCTACTCTGTTTAGGGGCACCTGGGTGGCTCAGTCAGTTATGCAACTCCTGGTTTTAGCTCAGGTCATAATCTCACAATTCATGGGTTTGAGCTGGCAGCATGGAGCCTGCTTGAGATATTCATTCTCTCTCTCTCTCTCTCTCTCTCTCTCTCTCTCTCTCTCTCTGTCCCACCCTTGCTCATGCTGTCTCTGTCTCTCTCAAAATAAATTTTAAAAACTTAAAAAAATTTAATTAAAAAACAGTAAGGACTTACTGTATTTAAAGATACAATTCTTAAGTCATGTGGTTATCGGAACAATAGACAAATCAATAGATAGAATAAAAAGTCCAGAAACAGACCCATACAATATATGGTAAATTGATTTTCAAAAAGGCACCAAAACAATTCAATTAGGGAAAAGAAAGGCTTTTCAACATCTAAGAATTACAGGACAATTGTGTTTTTAATATGAACCCTTCATCCAATAGTACTGGAACAACTGGATATTCATAGCCAACATCCCCACAAAAAGAATCTAGACGCAAACATTACACCCTTCACAAAATTTAATTCAAACTGCATCACAGAACTAAATGCAAAATAAAAAATTATAAAATGTGTACATCATAGGAGAAATCTAGACGACTTTGACTGTGGTGATAGATATTGAATAACACCGAAGGCACAATCCATGAAAGAAAGAAGGGAGAAGCTAGACTTCAGCAACATTAAAAACTTCTGCTCTGTGAAAGTCAATGTCAAGTGAATGAGAAAACAAGCCATAGACTAGGAGAAAATATTTGCAAAATACATATCTGACAATGAACTGTTATCCAGAATATTCCAGAAACTCCTAAAACTCAACAATGAGAAAACAATCTGATTAAAAAACTAGCCAGGGGCGCCTGGGTGGCTTGGTCGGTTAAGTGGCCGACTTCGGCTCAGGTCATGATCTCGCGGTCCGTGAGTTCGAGCCCCGCGTCAGGCTCTGTGCTGACAGCTCAGAGCCTGGAGCCTGTTTCAGATTCTGTGTCTCCCTCTCTCTGACCCTCCCCCGTTCATGCTCTGTCTCTCTCTGTCTCAAAAATAAATAAACGTTAAAAAAAAAAAACTAGCCAAACACTGTGCAGACATTCCACCAAAGAAAATATACAGTTGGCAAACAAGAACACGAACAGATGCTCAACATGATATGCCATCAGGGAATTACAGATTAAAACACTGAGATTCCACTACACACCTATTAGAATGGCCAATGTCTGGAACGTTGACAACACCAAATGTTGGCAAAGATGAAGAGCAACATTAATTCTCATTCACTATTGATAGCAATGCAAAATGGAATGCCCACATAGTAACATACTTTGCAGTCCTACAAAACTAAACATACTCTTACCATATGATCCATCAAATGCATTCCTTGATGTTTGCCCAAAAGAGTAGAAAAATTAGGTCCACACAAAACATTACATACAGATGTTTATAGCAGCTTTATCGGTAATTGACAAAATGTAGAAGCAACTAAGATGTCCTTCAGTAGGTGAACAAATAAATGTGGTGCATCCGGACAATGGAATATTATTTGACACTAAAAATAAATTAGTTATCATGCTATGAAAAAACATGGAGGAACCTTAAATGCATATTACTAAGTGAAAGAAGCTTATCTGAAAAGGCTACATACACTGTGATTTCAACTATATATGACATCCTAAAAAAGACAAAACTTTGAACACTTTCTACTGAAAGATCAGTGGTTTCCAGTTAAGGAAAGAGGGAAGGATGATTATACAGAGGATTTTTGGCAAAGTAAAACCATTCAGCATATGAAAATGGTGGATTTGGGGGCACCTGGGTGGTTCAGTCGGTTAAGCGTCCGACTCTGGATCTCAGGTCAGGTTGTGATCTCATGGTTTGTGAGCTCAAGCCCCGCATTGGGCTCTGCACTGACAGTGCAGAGCCTGCTTGGGATTCTCTCTCTCCCTGTCTCTATCCCTCCTCAACTGTACTTTAAAAAATAAATAAACTGAACTTTAAAAAATAAATAAAATGGTGGATTTGTGTCATTATAAATCTGTCAAAACTCATAAAATATACAACACCAAGAATGAAACCTAATGTAAACTATGTACCTTGGGTAATAATGATTTATCAATGTAAGTTCATCAATTGTAACAAATGTGCCACCCTGGTGTAGTCTGTTTCTGATAATGGAGGAGTTGGTGATATGAGGGGGCAGGGGTTCTTTCCACCCAATTTTGCTATGAATCTAAACCTGCTTGAGAAAAATAAAATCTATTAAATTGTGGGGGAGAAAGAAGCTTGCTCTCTACCTGACACTGGACACAGAATTTGGAGTGTTATAGTAGTGGAGCAGGCAGTGGTCAGGTGAACAGGTAGTACTTCCTGCTCAATTTTGCTGTAAATCTAAAACTTCTCTTAGAAAAAAAACTACTAAACAAAACAAACAAAGAAAAAAAAAAGATGGGTCATAGGTGGAGATCAAGGGTGCATTTTACAGAGATGAGCACTGAATAATGTAGAGAAGTGTTGAATCATATCGTACACCTGAAACTAATGTTAACACTGTATTTTAATTATAACTGCATAAACATTTTTTAGAAATTATTAATATTGAAAGAAAATAAACATTGATTTCTACATCCCAATATACACAAAAATTTAATTGATGGATAATAGATCTAAGCATGAAAGCTAAAACTGTAAAGCTTTTAGAAATATGCACAGGTAAATGTCTTCATTACCTTTGGTGAACACATTTTCATAGGTGGAACACAGAAATACTAAACATAAAAGAAATTGATGGAGGCGCCTGGGTGGCTCAGTCGGTTGAGCATCTGACTCGATTTCAGCTCAGGTCATGATTTCATGGTTCATAGGATCAAGACCCACATTGGGCTCCACACTGGGTGTGGAGCATGCTTAAAATTCTCTCTCTCCCCACCTCTGCCCCTCACCCCTGCTCGTGCTCTTTCTCTCTCTCTCAAAAAAAATAAAAACCCACAAAGAAATATTGAAGAATTATTCTTTATCAAAATTAACTTCTCTGTGAAAATATGCCATTAAATGAATAAAGAGAAAAGCCACAGAATGGGAAAATGTTTTCAAATATATATATCCAAAAGACTTGCATCCAGAACTTAGAACTTATACCTACAATTAAAAAATAAAATAAAATAAATGATCACTAAAAATTAGCCAAAGAGAAAGACAGTTCAAAAACGAAGGTATATGAATAGCCAGTGAGCACATGAAGAGGTGCTCAACACCATTAATCATCAGAGAAATACAAATTAAAATCAAAATGAGAGAATACTTCATAGCCATAAAAATGATTAAAGCAAAAAGACTAACACTAGATATGGGTGAGGTTGTTGAGATTCTTAAGGAAAAGACATGAACTTGACTCACCATTTTATCCCATGTAATGACTATTATACTTCTGAATAGGATGGTATTAAACAAATATTCAATGAATACATGGACTGATGAGTAGGAGGGAAAAAAGATGACAGGAGACAGCAGGAGATGAGGGGAAAATAATTAGAATCAGGTAGTTTTTTATTTGAGTAAAATCATCCAGCCTTTAAACTGCATTATTTTAAAAGCAAATTTGAAAAATCACATGAATATCAAATCAATCCCTCTGTAATAAAATCCAAATTTTTTCAAAAATTAATTACAACACAAAAAAGCAAGAGGTCCTTTTTTATAACCAACTTAGCAGGATCTGAAACACACAAAAAAATTACATATTCCATAAGGAACCAAGACCAACAAAAAGACTGAATTGTCAATTCTGACCCGCTCTAAAAATGTATTAGTATACCTCACTGTTTCAATAAGTTCTTCTTAGGAAATTCTCTGTTTGTTAAACACATTCAGACATCACTATTAATAATCAAGGCCCAAGTGTATTCAATTCTGTGTTTACCCAATGCTCCTTAAATGAGCCCTATTATACATTTAGGTTCCAAATCACACAGGATTCAGTTTAGTTCTAAAAACCATTTGAGTTACAAATTTGTATTTTCTAGGCAACTCAGACTATCTAAATATAAAATGATACATTCATAACAGAAAAGTATGCTGGTCATCTCACTAAACCTGGTCTATGTTGAATGAGACCAGGTATGTTGCCTTGCACTCCCGTTCACCTTTCAGCAAATTGCCATGTTCCTTTAAATTCTCAGCACTGTATCCATTCCTGTTCTACCTATAGGTGAAATCTGGAAGTAATCTTGTTACCATGGGTAACAAGTCTCACATAGCAGCCACGGACACCCGTATATCCTGTATATCCATTATATTCTTCTAAATGATTGACATCATGTAAGGTTAACATGTTAACATAAGAGCCTAAAAACCTATCATACCAGAAAGGCTTACCCTCCAAAAATTCTGGGAAGTCAGAGAAACAGATCATCACATTGGATTCATACTGATTAAAAATTCCCCATGTACCCTATCATCAGAATGTTGCCTTGATTCTCAGGGATCCCCATGGATGGTCACTAGATTACCACTTTTAGCACTTTGTGCCCAAGACCTTTGTTCTTACTTTTTCCCAATAAAAATGTTTCCATCTATCAAATCTTTATTGTTTCTTCTCTGCTAGATTACATGCTGTATAACATGATCAAGAAATTGATGAAGCAGAAGAACTGTTAACCAGGTTGCCTTTCCCCTTACAGGAAATATTTGCAACTGTCACAAGGGGCCTCTAGAAACAACCAGAACACACAACAGACTGAAGGTACTAGTCACTACACAAATCCGGGGTCCAGTATTGGCCTCCAAAATGCCAGTTAGTCCACCCCTCAACTCACCTCCACTTAGAATTCCTACACCACAGTGTAAGAGGCCCCTTTGAGATAAGTCAACATTGTCTGCTTGCCTTCAACATTTTGAGGAGGAAGGAACCATACCGCCCTGACATTTTTCGCAAAGAAAGAAGTCAGCATTCAGAACTATGTGAGAAGCCTCTGTATTTCACACCGTGACCATGCATTAAAGAGCTAACTCATCAGGCCTAGGTTATCCAAATGCTGCATAATCCAAAAGTCTTCAGGATGACCCTTGATAGCCTTCTGGGAGATTACCTCCAAACACTTGGAACATACTTTCTGAGAGAGTATCTTTGTAAAGCTAGGTCCTTGTTCCACACCAGACACAATATGCTAACACTGTGATTTATCTTGAACACTTCTTTTTGTTATCTGGGGCCCTAGGCAACACCGTATCAGTTAGATCTGAGGGGAGGAGGGTGGTGCTGGAGACCCAGCTAAGGTCAGTAACGTGGAACTCAATGCTTATGTGACTGACTCCTAATAAAATCCTGGCCACCAAGGTTCCAAGAATCTTTCCTATTTGACAACACTTTTCAAATGTCATCACACATTGTTGAAGAAAGAATTAAATGCTGTCTGTGGGACTCCACTGGGAGAGGATGACTGGAAGCCTGTGCCCAGTTTTTCCTGGATACTACCCTAAGCATCTTTTTTCTTTGCTAGTTTTGTTTTTTTTTCTTTTATTTATTTTGAGAGAGAGAGAGAGAGAGAGAGAGAGCAAGTGGGGGGGGGGGCAAAGAGAGAGAGAGACAGAGAATCCCAAGCAGGCTCCACACTGTCAGCGCAGAGCCAGACACAGTGCTCGAACTCATGAAACCACAACATCATGACCTGAGCTGAAACTAAGAGTCAGACACTTAAGTGACTGAGCCACCCAGGGGTCCCTCCTTTGCTAATTTTTATCTGTATCCCTTCACTGTAATGAACCATAATGATAATTACAGCTTTTCTAAGTTCTGTGAGTCTTCCAGCAAATCATCCAATGTAAGGGTGATCTTGGGGACCCCCAAGACAATATGTTTGCTTGTTTTCACATAACAGATAAAATAGTCTTTTGTTGAGAAATTGTATGCAAGCTTTCTCACACTTACTTGTGCTTTCTCTCTATATATATATACTGCTCTCCAGATATGAAATTAATTTACCGCTATAAGCAACCATTTTGACAAACTGCAAGAAAAGACAAGTGTGAAAATGAGAGTTATTTATATTCAGACAAATGGCAGACAAGTCTACACAACAGCCCAAAGGCAAAATATCGGTAGCTCTGGGAGGGAGACAAATTAGCCTGGCATTTTTAATTAAAATCGGGATGCTTCCTGGAATGCATAGATTATTTTCAACTTCTCTCTCACCAAAGACAAGAACCACACATTTTTAAATATGTTTCTAAAATAAAAAATGAATACATTAAATTTAAGCATATATTAAAGTGTATTGGTTTACCTTTATTTGGTTTTCCCTGACATCCATGATGTAATTTGAATTTCCAGAACTAAAATATCTACTCATAAAATGAAAATTTGAAGGCACGAAGGTAAATTCTGAACTGAGTTTTGACTTCCTGGCATTTTTTTTTAACACTCACAGCCTATTTTCATCATTCAAAACTATTACAAAATGTTCTGGTCTATACAAAGGGGAATAGAGAGAAGATAGAATAAAATCCAAGACGTGAGAAGAGAAAGTAGAAGCAAACCCAATGCTATATCCTGAAACTCCTACCCTTCCTATAGCTCATGGGTCTAAGAATACCCTGCCAGCCATGGTAAAGTAACACAGAAGCAGTCTTATCCTTTGGTGCCCTTTCCACACTCTTCCTCTTGAGCTGCCTTAACTTTTCTCCTTTCTGGGCAGAGCACTACTCAGGATGATCTCCTGACTCCTGACCACGATGATACCACAGGAGCCCAATTTCTTTCCTCTTGTTTCTTGTCTTTTCAAGACTCTGCAATGGGTAGATGCTAGCTCCCAAACCAGGCGGTCTAACTTTACACTTCAGGTCACATTTATACTCTATTTACTCCAGAGTGATTTTCCCACAAGTAGAGTGTAATGAAAGTAGACAAGAAAACTCTTGATCTAAAGCTCCAACCATAGATAAAGTCAACTATGAAACAGGCTTGTTACCCCATTCCAATAACTATTGTGTTATAACCTTAGGTGAAAATTGTCTTGCTGATCCTGGCTATAAATGTATCCCAATCTAGAAAACTTGGTATCTCTTCTCTCCCTTAAGGATACTTAGTTCTCGTTTAGTCATCCTAGGTAAAATATTCAACTCAAATTGGATTAAAGAATTCAATCTCCAATCTAAGTGACTTTTGCAAAGTAGCAAAAGTTACAACACATTTTTTTCTCATATATTCTACTTGGGATAGTTATCATTCCATAGGCTGTGGCCAGTGAACACTCCATCAATGGAGACCAGCAGAGGAACCATTATTTCTACTTGATGTTCTTCTGTACTACTTTCTGAGCCATTTCCACTGAAGCTGTGTAAACTTCCATTCAACATTCAAGTAACAAATTATCATTCAACCACTCTATACTGGCACCATATTATTTGCCACATTGCATTTCTTATTCAAACTCAGGTGTTTTTGGATGATGGTAGTTCATTGTACCTCCCTTCTCACATAACACTGTTTCATTTCCACAGTGACCTTTAATACCCTATAACCAGGAAGACATTCTAATGGGTCATTTTTATACCATTGAAGTGGAAGGTGAGAAACACCTCTAGAGAGATACTTTTGATATATTTTCTAATACACTTGAATTCATAATCTATAAGCAATCAACTAGTCTGAATAATAGTCACAAAAGCTAAACCTAAGGCCACAATTTTGTCTCATATCACCTATTCAAATAAATATGGTAATAATCATCCTTGAGACTGAAGTATTCTTCGAAAATACTCTACCAAGAATGAGACATGAAGAGCATTTCTGCAGGTGACAGTACATAGGTGATTCACAACAATCACTAAACATGTGTACACTTCCTCTATTTTTGGTATTGATTTCATTGACTCCTGAAGCACTCCTTAGATTAAAAGCAGCCTCTCGGCTGCCTCTAGATATCCAGAATGAAGACTTCATATAGCAATCTTAGGCTAAAAGAAGAAAATAATTGATATTTATAATCCTGAGTTTAAGTAATCATGATGAAGTTAAATAATAATGAGCATACTACACTTAAGAATAAGGAAAAGTGGGAAAGAAAGAAACTATTTTAGAATGATACCCCTATAAAATGGAAGTATAGTCATAGAAAAAGGCTTGGAATGATGTTCATGCGGATGATACAATGGCAATTTCTGGTCAACGGAGTTATGAGTGATTTTTAGAAAAATGTTGCTTGGGGTGCCTGGGTGGCTCAGTCAGTTAAACATCTGACTTCGGCTCAGGTCATGATCTCACAGTTCGTGAGTTCAAGCCCTGCGTCAGGCTCTGCGCTGACAGCTCAGAGCCAGGAGCCTGCTTCAGATTCTGTGTCTCCCTCTGTCTCTGCCCCTTCCCCTCTTGTGGTCTGTTTCTCTCTCTCTCTCTCTCTCAAAAATAACTAAACATTAAAAAAAAATTTTAAAGAAAGAAAAATATTGTTTGACTATATTTTCTAATTTTCTATAATATATTTTAAAATTACTGAGCTATTTTCAATAAAAACAATTAAAATCTATATGAATACTGAGAGGGGGGCACCTGGGTGTCTCAGTCAGTTGAACGCCCAACTCTTGATTTACGCTCAGGTCATGATACCAGGGTCATGGAATCGAGCCCCATGTTGGGCTCCATGCTGAATGTGGAGCATGCTTAGGATTCATATTCTCTCTCTCTCTCTCTCTCTCTCTCTCTCTAAAATATAAAAAAAATGAATACTGAGAGGAACTTATGGAAGTGGCGTTTAGGATCATAGACATTTATAAGTAACATCTTATTAAGATAGTGTAAGCATCTAGTACAGTGCCTAACTCCTAGAAAGTGAGTAATAAATGCTCATAGAATCAGAGGAAAATATGACTTCCTTTCTACACAAGAAATGATCTTAGCATTTCAGCTACATTTAGTTTACAGCTGCAATATCAGTATTTTTTATTAGTAAGCTTGCAATTGGCTTGTACTATGGATATTACCTGATAAACTTTGTTTCTTCCAAATTTATCCCATTTGTCAACTTTGGAAACTGTTCTGGGCCGCAATGGAAAAATCCTCTATTTGATTACATTAGTTTTGGTTTAGCAACATGGTCAGAAGCTCAACCCATGAGTGTTAGTCTAAATCACTCAAATCTGACCCCAAATTCTCAAACCTTCCCATAAAAAATGTTAAGGCTCAGAATATAACTGAAATAACCTCTGTGAAACCACTAGAAATTCTCTAATGCATGTTTTTCTGTAAATTCCAGCATTACCAACACTCAATCACGAGGTAATAAAAGGTTTGATCTCAACAACAGGGTGAGTTTTCTTTGCAGCCCTGCATTTTGAAAATACATCCAGATGAAAGTGTGTCTTTTGCAAAGCTGCCTAATTTTGATAAAAAGCTATTTCTCTGGGCCACATTATCTTATTAATATGCTGACAGAATCCATAAAGGAAATAATAATAATGTGAAGCACAAATCCAAAGAGAGAAAGCAATTGAGAGTTTGGGTACTGATGGGCATTCTTTTAGCTTGAAATGTAAAAATGTATTTTAAAAACAGTTTGTGACAGCTCCTATTGGTTAATTCATCAGCTTGAACCACGTTATTTTTAAATAAGGAAAATCAGATTCTAGTCAGGATTTATCTTTGTTGATAACTGACGCCTTGAAGAGGGTCCAGTGGGTGTCCTCTTCCCCATGAAAGTGAGCCAAGCTTGAACCTCAACTATTGCCATGACTGTCATTAAGAAATCCTTGAACAAATATGGTAGGATGGGCTTAGGGGATAAAGAGGCATCTGCGGGGCGCCTGGGTGGCTCAGTCAGTTGGGTGTCTGGGGTCATGATCTCACCGTCTGTGAGTTCGAGCCCCACATTGAACTGCCCCACATCAGCTGTGCTGACAGCTCGGAGCCTGGAGCCTGGTTCGGATTCTGTGTCTCCTTCTCTCTCTGCCCCTCCCCCCACTAGCACTCTGTCTCTCTCTCTCTCAAAAATAAAATAAAAACAAAATTTTCAAAAAAGAGGCATCTGAGAGAAACCTCATCCTACAGAAAGAGACACATAGATGGAAGAAGACAAAAAAAAAAAAAAAAACCGTACAACAAAGCCTGAGTGACTTGAGTGGCATGGTTATTCCACATTTAACACAGGACTATCACTCAAATCTGTCCTTGGCCTAGACCCACGGATACATATGCGTTCCAAGAAGAGAGAGAAAATTGGGTGTAAAAGTTGCAAAATGCTGTTTCCACAAAAAGCTCTAACACATTGGGAGATGGGCACACAGCTCTGGAAGTCCTCTAACTCTACGGGACAGAGTGAAAGAGGGGTGTCTTTGCCACAAAGAACTGCTTACCTGTGCCAACATCAGTGCTTTGAATGACCAGAGGGGGCATCCAGACTAGCAGCAAGAGTGTCCAAGGGGAGAGTGTAGGCACCCAGCAGGAGACAGACATTTCCCCCGCGTGGTAATGCAGCAGCAATGGAGTGCGGCTAGAAAGTGTGCAGAGTACCAGTACCCAGTACCACTGCATCTCCACACACACACTACACACTACACTGCACACTACAGCACCTAACACAGTAACAGCAGTGCCCAGGGGAAACCAGAGGCAGGTAGAAGGCAGTACAGAAGGAGAAGTGCCCAGCAGAGGCACACAACACAAACTGTGTGGGTCTGCAAGTTGTATCTGGACATGTAGAAATGACAGACAGAGATAAGAAAGAGCAAGATGGGGTTATAAGCTTTGCAAGGAGCTGGAGGTCTTGTAGGAGTCAAGAAACAAGAGTCCATGAAATTTGAGTTGGTACTATTAATGTTTCTCAGTTTCCTCACCCTTATAATGGAGCTAATCATGGTCATACATCAAAGGGACGTGTGAATGAAGTGAGATGATACATCTAAAGCATTTAGAATAGTATCCAGCACAGATACTATTGATGCTGTTACTGTTGCTATAAAATCGTGTAACTGTATATTTGTTTTTGTTACATATGTGTGTGTGTATTTTTAATCAAAGGCTAGACTTTAGTTTGAAAATATCAACAATTTGTTCTCATAGGTACTACCCAGTGTAGATTTCTAGGGGCTTAGATATACTCTGCAATTCCAATTCATCTTCAACAATCCCACAGAAATCTACAGCTATGCAAATATGAATAGAACACTGATACAGGGTTATTTAAATTGCATCCACAGATAATTCACTTGCATTTCAGAAGATTGTTCCTTCTAACAAGTAAATTTCACTATAGGCATCATGACTTTCTCTAAAACTCGATGTCAATGGGTTGCAAGATTAGCTTCACCAGCTATTCTATTCACTGTTTAGCACTATGCTTATAATGTGTGTCACTGCCATCAGATATACTTTGGTGACTGGTTTGTGTTGACTTGATGAATAATCTCACCCTAAGCATGGAAAACTTATTCAAAGTTCATTTAGTATACGTATTCTCTATCGTTTTTCTTCTTCAAAATATCACTTCACTAAAGTAACAAGACATATATTCAAAAGAAAGGTACTATCTTAGAGCAAGACTTAAATAAAAACATTTTAGTTCCTAAACTCTCAATTGTTGGGGCACCTGGGGGCTTGGTCAATTGAGCATCTGACTCTTGATTTTGGCTCAGGTGATGATCTCAAAGTTCATGAGTCTGAGCCTCACACTGGGTGTGGAGCCTGCTTGGGATTCTCTCTCTTCCTCTCTCTCTGCTCCTCCCCTGTGTTTGATAGATAGATACATAGATACATAGATAGATACATAGATACTAGATAGACAGACAGATAGGTTTTGAATTCTCAATTGTTAACAGTCATTCCAGACACCTTAGGAAAGAAAAGTGAAAAAAAATGATCCTCTGGAAACCCTGAACCTCTTTCTTACAATCACCAACTGGTGGGAGCTCATGAGTATATATAAGGTTTACTGCAGTAATTTGGAGCTATAGGACTACCCTGTCAAAGAACCTTCTTCACTCTCATATTTTCTCATATGCAACATTGACTTCTAGCTTCCCATTATAATATCTTCAAAAAGACTGTAGCTGTTTTCACCTATGTCCTAGGCTTCCAATATGTGTCTTCTCTCATAGCAAACAGAGCAGAGCAACAGAAAGAGAAGGAAGGGCAGAACAGGATCCAGTCTACACCTTCCATTAGGTTCCTCATTTGTAATAGCAGATGGATGAAGTTGCCATTCACTGAAATAGGTAACCCTGGAAAACCATCATTCAGGAAAACAACAACAACAACAAAACTACCTATTTAGGCAAAGTTCTAAGCTTTCCTTTTGTCTTTCAGCACTCCTCATCACCAAGTACCCAAGTAATTTATATAGTCATCTGTCTATACGGGCCAAGACCCTTCTCCTAGGATACCATTCCAGACTATTCCTGACTCCCTTTCTTTCCCACCAAGCCAACAAGGAGACCCTCCCACTTCTGTGTCCTACTTGCTCAGAAATTTTCTCATGATAGTTTATTTCAGAAATAAATCCAAAGATATTAATGGAGGAAAACGGCTTTGGATGTTCTTACCTCCATCTAACCACAATTGGGCTATAATATAAACTTCCAAAGAATTCAAAAAATGGCAATTTGAGGTCCTATAGCAAGGTCAGGAAGGGATACATTTTTGTGCAGGTAGACATTTCGTGCCCATCAAATTAAAATATACAGGGGGTGCCTGGCTGGCTCAGTCAGTAGAGCATGGAACTCAATCTTGGGGTCATGGGTTTGAGACTCACATTGGGTGTGGAGCCCACTTAAAATAAACAAAATTCAAAAATAATTATGATATACAAGCTCCTCATCTCAATTTAATAAAACATCAAAGAAAAGATAAGAAAACCCAGGCATCCTCTTGCATGAAACTTTCTCCAGTTACTATTAGGCAGAAATGACAACTCCCTGCCAGACTCACAAAGAATTTTCTTTAAAAAATTCTTTTTAATCTTTATTTATTTTTGAGGGAGAGAGAGACCAGGGGAGGGGCAGAGAGAGAGAGTGAGACACAGAATCCTAAGCAGGCTCCAGGCTCCGAGCTGTCAGCACAGAGCCTGACACGGGACTTGAACCCACGAGCTGTGAGATCATGACTCGAGCCGAATTTGGACGCTCAACCAACTGAGCCACCCAGGCGCTCCGCATGGAATTTTCTTTTAAATTTTTTTACAGGGAACTTACCATTTTTATATTTTATGCTATTTACCTGTGCATATGTACTCAACTACACTGAAAACTGACTCAACTCACGCTTTCTTCTTCCCTCCCTTGCTCACTCCTTCTGTTCTCTTACCCACTATCACACACACACACACACACACACACACACACACACGCACACGCACACGCACACCCCTCCTGCTTTGCGAACAGTGCATGCTCAGTCAATTCCAAAGGAATAAATGATTTTAAAATAAAGATTTTAAAATTCTATTTCTACATAGAGAAAGGCATTCTCTTCTGCTGTAGGATGAAAAGGCAACATAAGTGGGATGCCTGGCTGGCTCAGTCAGTAGAGCATGTGACTCTTGATCTCAGGGTCCTGAATTCAAACCCCGCGTTAGGCATGGAGCCTGCTTTAAAAAAAAAAGCAACATAAGCAATAAATTTTTATCTCTTTTGATCACAGCCATAATACACATCTTCTAAAGCCTTGCCTAACCCACATTTGCTTTTATTTTTATTTCTTTAGCAATCTAAAGAAACTACCTTAAATGCTTTAACACTATTGACATTTCATTCAATGCCAAGTTCAAGTGTTAAGATTTCACCTTAAGATACCATGAGACAAAAGACAAATATACATCTACAGATTAGTCAGTACGAGAACCTCATTCATTTAGGCCATATAACACAAAATTTGTGATCATCTAGAAAAGAAAGTTTAGTATGCTAAATAATGATGGAGACAAAATTGCAAGGAGCATACTTATACTTCTAACAATTTCAATCATTTTAGAAGTAGTCCATTGTTTGCCAATAACAGATATGAAAATAATACATCATTAGCTACTCAGTAAGACAGCTCCACGAAGGAACCCTATGGAGTTATACTGCTTACTATTTCTAATAATTATTACATCAAAATTATTTTCTTCTTTCTCCCTCCAGTGGAAATCAAGTTTGATGATGGTAGTGTCTTGTCTGTTCTATTCACTGCTATATTCCCAGCACTGTAAGCAATGCCTGGCGTGTACATGTTTAATAGTTGCTAAATAAGTAACGGAATAAATGATATCATTAAGTATACCAATAGTAACAGAATTTCAGTGTTTTCAATATATTCTATTATTCAAAAATTTTAACGAATGCAAGGCCCCAAGGTGTTCCAATCAGTGCCACTTATTATCTTTACCTCCAAAGCTTTGCCATTTTGAAAATCATCAATACAGATTAGCAGAGAAATGTTTTGTCTACTTCAAAGCTGTAAAGGTGGAATCATTTTTAAAATCGTAATATAAATTCAGACACATGCAAAGAATTTAATTTCCTTAGCTTGACGGTTTACGTTTTTCAGCTATTCCCACCAGCTCATTGGCCAAAATAATACATAGTTGATCTATAAAGTAGATATACTACTGCATGCTATGTATTGCGGAAAACGTTTTATGCAATGCAAATTTCTTTTAAGAATGAATTGCTCACAAAGCCTTAAACAACATCTTTCTTCCCCCTCTGCCATCTTGCCTCCTACACCACCCATCGTCTACTCCAAGCATGTCTGAGAATTAGTGTTCAATTTCCATATACTTCTCCTAAGCAAACACACTGAAAAAACTTCTGGTGTTTAAAGAATATCATTTTTAAAGAACAAAACAATTATACCTAATCTCGTCTTCAAACACAAAGAGGTTTCAGTGTTGAAAGCCTATGTTCAATCTCCATTAGCTCATAAACTTTAATGTTCCTATTGTCATTTATTTATTGTGTTCTTTGATCATTTCTGACACCACCATTATCAACTTTCTCTGTATTAATGCTACTTTATAACTTCTAAGTAATATAGCAGAAGCAGAGATAAACCGTCAGCAAGTCAAGTGGCTTGGCTTTCACAAATGTACCTGATCTTAGTACTGGTTTCTGCCTAACCTAATACTTACACCCCATACTAGTTCAGGATACTTGTAAAAGCCATGAAGCAAAATAATTTCAAAATGCTTAAATCGTTGGCCTATGGACCCTCAAGGAACCAGACCTTCATTATTCACAAATGCTCCTGGAAATTCACCCGCTAAGTATAAGTGTTTTGACAGAAACCACATCAAAAATATTAAATACGCTGCAAACATTTGAGGCTCTTCCACACACTTAAAACAGAATCAGTTAAGGTCCCTTGCACACCCCGTAGGGCAATGACATTCAAGAAGATCTTTTTTCTGTAGCAGGGAAATACGCACTTTCCCTCACCCCAACCTGAAAACAAAAATGACATAGCACCTCAGACTGTGAAACATAAGTAGAGTGGCTCTCATTGAAGCAAGTCTGGAAGACCGTGAGACCTATAACCTTGAGAGCTTGGGAGGTCAGGCCACAACCACGAGAAAATCAGCCCTAAAGGCAAGGCAATCAAAGGCCAAGGAATCGGGCAACAAATTAGGGCAACAATGGTTACCACACAGGCAAGGCTAGGCTGTGACGACAGAGATGAAGAATGGGCAAAAAGACAGAAGGTACCATCCAGAGCCCAAGTGAACCTAGAACTGCTAATTGCCTTCTCCAACTGCTATCTCGAAGACCCCCACTACAGTTATGTTGAGCACGACAGTGCTCTAAATGTAGTGGGATGGTCAGGAACGGTGATTACCCACTATGCTCATGAGGCAGCAGCTCTGTGGTACAAATACCCAGTGGTGTGCCACGTGCTTAAATTAACAGGTCCTGGGAGAAAGCAGTCTGCTTTCCTTCATCCCCAAAGCTGGTATTAAGGGGGCTATCAGCAAGCTGATATGAACACTGAATAGTCCTTCCAGGTACAGGAATGTATTGACATATATTCATTCTGTGCAATTGGGTCTGACGAAAGGCTTTTTTAAAAGGATGTCTGATTGCCACGTAGTATTCCATTATGAGTTTATTTTTGTGAATGGTTTATATACACAATGGAATACTGTGTGGCAACGACAAAGAATGAAATCTGGCCTTTTGTAGCAACGTGGATGGAACTGGAGAGTGTTATGCTAAGTGAAATAAGTCACACAGAGAAAGACAGATACCGTATGTTTTCACTCCTATGTGGATCCTGAGAAACTTCACAGAAGACCATGGGGGAGGGGAAGGAAAATAAAAGGTTAGAGAGGGAGGGGGGCAAACCATAAGAGACTCTTAAAAACTGAGAACAAACTGAGGGTTGATGGGGGGTGGGAGGTAGGGGAAAGTGGGTGATGGGCATTGAGGAGGGCACCTGTTGGGATGAGCACTGGATGTTGTATGGAAACCAATTTGACAATAAATTTCATATTAAAAAAAAAAAGGATGTCTGAGGGGCGGCTGAGTGTTCAGTCGGTTAAGCATCTGACTCTTCATTTAGCTCAGCTCATGATCTTATGGTTGTGCTATCGAGCGGGGCCTAACACTGGGCATGGATCCTACTTCGGATTCTCTCTTTCTCCCTCTGCCCTTAATCCCACGCATGTGTGTGTGTGCTTGCATGTGCTCTCTCTCTCTCCCTCAAAAAAAAAGCTAGTAAAATATGGTTTTCATGTCATTGGAGAGTAATATTAAAAATCAATTAAAGGACAAGGGGTAGGAAACCAGCATGTATTACTGTGAGGGTGTGAGTGAGTGTGTGTGTATACATGAATGGGGGGGGGGCGGTCCTTGGCACAAATTGGGATCTGCCTCTTAGAATGTGAGAAAAGACCTTCTGCTCCTGGCTTGTTGTGCAACTTCAAAGAGGTCTTTTCCCCTTTCTGGGCCTCAAACACCATAAATGTAAAATGTAACATGCTGGCTTTATGAGTCAGAAAGGTCTTGGAGGTTCTTGCACCTTTCACATAGTCTCTGGTTCTAGAACTCCCTTTTACAACCTGGATTCCAGCTCTAGGTGTAAAGACCACAGAGGGACTGCAGGTCTTCCTTGCATCATACCTTCATATTGTAAGGATATTTTCATTTTCAATTTGTCCTAACAGTACTTTACATACCCCCCGGTCTTTGCCTGTTTTTCTAACAATGAAGAATAATTTCTTCTCTTCTAAACGAAAGGCCATGCGAAGCTCTGAATCTGTTCCCCCCATCTCTTACTTGTCAGGACCTTTGTAGGGAGACCGAGGGACTACTGTCCAATGTAGTGAAGCACATTATCCAAAACACCCACTGGTTATCCTCACATCAGCTTTGAGGACTCTCAGACAAGGGGCAAGATGACATCATATGAGCAGATAGGAGATAACGTGGGTACAAGAAATGGTGGTGAGGTAAGCAGAGGAGAGGACAAAGTCCTGTACCAAATCACTCCTTATCTCTGGATTCCAGAACTGGATTCCAGAACCAGATTCCAGGCAGTCAGTCCTGAGCAGTGATATACCAAAAGTGGGGGATGCAGTCAGAGAGGTCTGCCCAGTTGAGAGGAATATTTTATCACTGATTTGTTTAGAATTTTGGTGTGTAGTGTTAAAATGCAGGTCGATTTTAGTTTCATTATTATATCTCAATTCTTCAGACACTGGCCATGGGGAAGTTCAAAACGAGGAAGAGAAATATAAAGGAAACATCCATGGGGGCGCCTGGGTGGCTCAGTCAGTTGAGCGTCTAACTTCAGCTCAGGTCATGATCTCATGGTCTGTGAGTTCGACCCCGCGTCGGGCTCTGTGCTGACAGCTTGGAGCCTGGAGCCTGCTTCGGACTCTGTGTGTCTCTCTCTCTGCCCCTCCCACACTCATGCTCTGTCTCTCTTTCTGTCAAAAATAAATGAACATTAAAAAAAATTTAAAGGAAACATCCCTGTACTGAGAAGAAACAGATATGTGGGTGTTAATCCACGGAACCTGTCAATACTACCCTTATATGGCAAAAGGGACACCGCAGATGTGATTAAGTTAAGGATCATAAAATGAGATTATCCCGAATAATCCAGTTGGGACTTAAATGCCATCACACGCATCCTTAGAAAAGGGACACAGAGGGAGATACTACCACAGAGAAGAGGAGAAAGCAATGTGACCACTGAAGCAGAAGTTAAAGTGATATGGCCACAAGCCAAGGAAGGTAGACAGCTACTGGAAACTGGAAGATGCATCCCTGGAGCTTCCATAAGGAAACAGCCCTGTTGACACTTTGATTTTAGCCCAATCTGACTCATTCCAGACATCTGGTTTCTAGAAATGTAAAATAATAAATTTGTGTTCTTTAAGCTACAAACATGATAACTTGTTACAACAGCAACAGAAAAGTAATACAGCACCTGTAATGTGCCAGATATTGCATTAGATACTTAACAAAGATGATTTCATTTCAAATTCACAACAGCCCTGTGAAATATTATCATACTCATTTCACAGATGAGGAAAGTGAGGCTCTTAAGAGATCACATAAGCAATTCCTGGAAAGCCTGAATTGAAACTCAGATATCTATAACTTCAGAATGTGTTTCTTCCCAGTATGACATGTAATAAAAATATTGAGAGCTTCTACTCATCTGAATTCCATGCTAAGAAATTCACAGGTATGATTTCTGATAATCTTCCCTGAGATTTAGACTAAAAATAAAAGAAAAAAAACATTTAGTAGCTGGATAACAATGGGAAAACTACATATTCTCTGTGACTCCATTTCATATTTGTAAAATGGAGCTGGAAATAGTATTACCTGCCTCATGAGGGTGTTCTAAAGATGAAATAATTTAGTATCGGTAAAAAAGTTTAGAACAGTGCTTAGAACATAGTAAGTGCCATGCTTTAAAAGTAACCACAATGATACATTCTCTCGGAATATAGTCCTGCTTCATCTGGTAATCAGGTAATCAGGTAACTTGAGCCAGTTCCTTGACTAGATTAGGAGGCCTTGAAACATTGAGATTTCATGATTCAATGCCTCTTTAGGCCTCAGTCTCCCCAAGTATGAAATGAGGGCTTTCGAAGATAAAGAGTTCTGTCATTACATGATCACATGGGAAGTCTGGTGGTGGCTAAGAGCATCAAAAGTTTTGTATCTACTCTGCTTCCCAAAACTAGCACTATTTACTGTGTTCACACTCAGGGAATTTGAGAGCTCAAGGCAACCAGATCACTGCATGTCACAAAGCAGTTTACTTGTAGATGACAGTTTATCCTTGCCAAGTCCTTTTAATTAGATGCTTTTGCTTCCTAAAATGAGGAAGATCATTAAACCAGCTTTTGAAAAATGTAACAGCTCTTATATTTCAAAGCACTGAGTGCTGTGACACCCAACATTATTTTTACCAATATGTGACCTTTTGTCATTTCTTTTCTGTCTCTCTCCTTAGAACTGTTGGGAGATGGGCCTAATGTTCATGGATGCCAGGTACCTCATTTAGCATGACAGCAAATCAGTAGGAAAAGAGTACAAGCTGCAGCTCAAATGACTCATCCGCACACCACAGACTGTCTGGCAACAAGAAAGAGGACAGTCTCCCATCTGATGGGGTGGCAGGCACTGCCGGGTGCCCTAGGTAAGAGGTATATGGGAAGGCAAGCAGAAACAGAAGACAAAGAGTGGTCTTCAAGGGGTGACACTGGAGGGGGAAACACACCACTTCCACTGCCACCAAGGCCAAGCCAACAGATAACTAACCAGGATTGATTGGCTTTCTTTTCAGGAGACGTTCTCAAACAATTTGTACACTGTCTTACCTCATAAGTATGTCTTGTGGACTGTTTGTGTCCATCACAAAACATGTACATTGAACTCCTAACTGACGATATGATGGTATTAGAAGATAGGTCTCTGTGGAACGAGATTAGTTCATGAGGTTAGAGTTCCCTCAACCCTCCCACTATGTGAGAACACTACAATAAGACAGCCAGCTGCAAGCCAGGAAGCTGGGCCTCAGCCAAGAACCTAACCATGTTGGCACCCTAATGTTTGACAGTGAAGAATAAATTTCTATTGTTTATAAGCCACCTAGCCTATGGTACGGTGTTATAGCAGCCTGATTGACTCAGACACAAAGTTAATAGTTTCTAGCTACTTCCGCAAAATATGAGAACCTCTCTTTACCATCCAACATTCTCTCAGACCTCCCTGTGACACCAGCTATACTTCACAAATGATGGTTGAGAAAACAGTGACAAATACTGAAGCCCAGGATATATACATTCAAGAAATGCCATATACATGTGCAAGTAATATATTTAATAAGTTTCCTGCAAGTATTTTGTGAAGTTCTTAAAATAATTTCATCCCTCCCTACTCTTCAGGCTTCTGTCAAGTGGGCATTTTGGCTCTTTTTTCCTCCTACTTCCTTGTCCTGATATGGCCACCAAGCCTCCTCCTCAAAAAGGGTTGCTATGGAACTCGAATGTAATGTTCTGACCAATCAGGCTTGCTATTACTTTCTCTGTGGTTTAGCCAGCTTCTCTCCAATGTAGTTGTACACACACATGCAAAACCTGGGGCAAAATCTCCCTACAAAACTCAAGAGTCTGCCTCCCAACTCCATCCAAGCTATCCCCTGTCAATTCTCCTGACTCTTTCCCGCACCTCAGTTCTTATATCCCCATGTTCCTCATTCCATAGCCAACTTCTCTGTTGGGAATGAGAGGAGTGTACTGAGGTGACTTCAATGAGGAGATACCCTTTGAAATGGGCCTTGAAAGATGGGCAAGCGATTCACAGGTAAGAATAAGGCTAAAAGCATTCCAAGTGTTGAGCAGTGGTTATCAGAATAGAAGCATCTGTTAAATATGCAGAGGTCTGGACCCCACACCCAGAGAGTCTGACTCCTTAAGTTTGGAATAGGGCCCAGAAATTTTCATGTTCAACAAATGCCCTACACAGTTCTGCTAGTGGCCATTTAGAACACACGTTAAGAAACACTGACCTAGGGGCGCCTGGGTGGCGCAGTCGGTTAAGCGTCCGACTTCAGCCAGGTCACGATCTCGCGGTCCGGGAGTTCGAGCCCCGCGTCAGGCTCTGGGCTGATAGCTCAGAGCCTGGAGCCTGTTTCCGATTCTGTGTCTCCCTCTCTCTCTGCCCCTCCCCCGTTCATGCTCTGTCTCTCTCTGTCCCAAAAATAAATAAACGTTGAAAAAAAATTTAAAAAAAAAAGAAACACTGACCTAGAAACAGCCTTAGCACGTCAAGTACAATTTGCTCACCCACAGAACTGTGCAGGAAAACCCCCACTGAGCGTCTAGAGTGAACTTGGGGCTCATCTGAACAAACCAGCCCATGTACACAATGAAATACAATCCTGATCCCTTGGTATTGCTGAGTTATGGCATGCTAAACAAATCCTGCCCAACAATGAGCTAGTACTTTATCTGTCTTTCTAACTTCACAAAATCTCAATTTTTTATTTAATGTGCATTGGGGGTTTTGTCCTGAAAATCACAAAACAAAATATACTCCTTTTGTATACCTAAACACCTTTATATCAAAAGGCTACAACACTTCACATTTTAAGGTGGCGCACTTCATGATTTTTGGCCTCAGAGCTCTTGGCACCTGCATAGAGGTAGTTTTTGCACGTGAACCAAAATGCCCTTATAAATTCAAGATGGAGGAGTGGAGTGAAAAGAATGTATTTGCACATATAAGGAAGCATGTAAACCTGATGGTAAAGTCAGTAAATTAAGGCATAAAGCTCATCATGCCAAGGTTAGGAGTGTAATCCACATGTGAACTAGATAGCTATTCTCCATCACTTATCAGAGCCTATCCTTTCCCAATCCCCAACAAAGGAAAATAAATGGTCTGGGCATAAGAGTATGGCTAGACCTATGCAAGACATACCAGCTATGTGTAAATCATGAAAAGATATAGAGCACATATTTTAAAAAGAATGGCTTAGGAGCACTACCTTGTCTATTATAAAGTAAAGTCATATATTTTACCTCAGTCAATTCAAATATAATGGTTTTATGTGCCACCTTTTTTTATAGCAAGTTTTTTATTTTTTTTTTTAAGACAGAGAGGGAGGAGAGGGGGAATCTTAAGCAGGCTCCATGCTCATTTGTGCCTTTACGTAAGTATGTTAAAGAATCCTTCTGTGAGTCAAGCTGAGGGGGAGAAATGTGGCTAGTGATGGTTTGTAGATGGATGTCAACTGGAGGAGAGTACCCTACCAAGGTACTTTCAAAAGGCAATAGCTGGACATACAATTTTGTCAATCATAACTCAATAAAGAAGTTAAAACAGAATGTAACAGTATAAAGAGAAATGTAACTTTCACATGATTCATTGGGCTTCTGAATCCTTTTCTGACTTCCACTAAAGAGCTTACAAGAAATTTAACATTCCATCAAAAACAGTTTAAGGTGTTGTCTTACGCTTGAATGACCATTGTCATAACTCAAGGAGGCTTTGACCCAAGGCATGCTGGAACCTTGCCAAGAAGTCACCTTTGTTAATTGGAAAGATGATGGGACTAGTCTAGATAAAAACTGAGAAACTAATTCCACAGGCTAGATTAGAGAAGGTAGCTCAGTCTCCCAAAGGCTATGATATTTTCTGTTCAAAACCAGAAAACATTCTGTATCAGTTAGGAATCCGAGAAATAGCCAAACACATCAAAGACTGACAGTAAGTAGTCAGGTTGTAACCAATTCTTCCATATATAACAAGTCCCTAAACCAGCAGCTAACCAAAAGGGAACAGGATCTAACCCCCCAAAAAGGTACTGGCAAGAATTTTTAGGGCACTAGAGCCCTAGTTAACTGAGTCAGTGCTCCTAAAGGGAACCTAGCCTAGATATTCCTGGGTAATGTGGATGACAAGATGGGGATCTAGACAGGACCTCTGAAACTAATGTCTCCAGATGAGTTAATACAAAGAATGGACATAGTGTGGTGCTTGGCGAAGAATAACTCCTCAAGAAACGTTGTCATTATAAGAGTTGCTTAGAAAACCATAACACAACTGCTTGGTTACGTAACCTTGCCTTCTACTAGGCCAATTCTGAAGCCCATGACCACGATGACCATGCACGGGTTCAGAGTTCACAAGTACACTAGGTCTGGAGATAATGAATGGTCAGGCTGAGGCTGTAAATGCAGTACTGCAAGGCAGTTAAGACTGTGGGTTCTGAGATCAAACCATCTGGTTTAAAACTCTAGCTTGTCTATGCTGTGTAACCTTAGGTAAGTTGCTGAACTTCTCTGTGCCTCTGTTTGACCCTCCAGAAAACAAGCATGGCAAAAACATTTCATTGGATTATTATAAAAATTAAACTGACACAGTATATGTAAAGTACGTAACATGGTACTTAACACACAGTAAGCACTCATTAAATCTTCATAATTGTGATTATTATTTCTTTTCTCATTCAGGACTGGCTCAGGAAGAATGACGCAATCTGTAGTTCTGGAGATCTGTTGGCTCACCTGGGAAAAGCTGAGGAGGACAGACAACAAAGGAAACAGAGCAAGAGCCAATAAATTAAGAGGATAATGGCTACTAGTGACATGGGGTGGCCGCTATTGGAGGGTCTATTTAAACTTTAATAGAGGCCTTAGGTGTCTCAACCTGAAGCAATGACTTCAATGCAGGTTTCAAATCCTGTGGCATATCTAAGCGGGGAGATTGATGATTATCAAGGGCTGTTAACCGCCCCCCTCACTTCACAGCACATAAGCAGCTACCTACTCCACCTAGGGATGGGGCCCAGGAGTGCTTTGGTCCAATGGCCAGTGGAAAGTCAGGTTGCAGAGACTACCTAGGATCTCCTCGCTTTGTAAGAGTGTCCCAAGCTGGTTTGATTAGGGAAGATGTTTTTTTCATTTATGCTGGCAATTTTCTCATTGTAGAGTTTTATTCAACCCTAACCCCACATCAGCTAAAATGGCAGTTATTACATTTTGCTTAATGAAAAGGAAACTAATGAGTATAACTAAGGTGATTAACCAAAATGAATCACCAATTTAGGGAGGAGCGCTGGCTCAGCAGGGGCGCTGCTCACTTCCAGGTGTTGGTTCCAAATTGCAGCTTCCAGCAACCACTAGAAAGGAGTTTATGAGAGGAAATCACCACAGTAGACAAATATCCAGCACTTCTGTGATGCCTAAATAGCCACCCTTTCCTCTCTCCTTTGCCCTCTGAGGACCTGCCCTTTGCACTCTCAGGGCAACTTCCCCAAAAGAGTATAAGGATTGCATTAGGGAAGCCAGGAAAGCACAGAGGACACTGGGCTTTGAAGCCAGACCAACCTGGGACTGAATCCTAGAGCTTCTACTACTAACTGTGTAGGCTTGAGTAAGTTATTTCACCTTCATGAGCTTAAGTTCCCTTATCTCAAAATAGGAGTCAAATGGATGCCCCAGAAAGCTGCTATACCAATTTAATGATATCATTGTTTCATTCAACAAATGTTTATGGAATGTCTATTTTATGGCTCTCTGAGATTGTGCTAGGTGCTGCCCATACATCAGACAAAAAAGCTTTTTCTGCCTCCGTGGAACTTACAATCACAAGGGGGAGATGATAGTGTCCCCTCCGATCGATAAACTGACTTCATGCTTACAGAAGGGCAATAGCAATTGGTGGTTGAATGTTATTAAAAACTAGAAACTAGGCCTCTGGCCCACCTTTAACACAAAGAATACTACTGTATTTCTTCTTTCTTTTTTCAGTTCAATGTCCTGGCAGTTTATGGGAGGGAAAGATCACTTCCTGTGGATGGGCAGCAGGGCATACTTCACAGAGGAGGCAGGGTCGGAACAAAGTCTTTTTTTTTTTTCATTTTATTTTATTTCATTTTTAATTTAATTTTTTTAATTTACATCCAAATTAGTTAGCATATAGTCCAAAAATGACTTCAGGAGTAGATTCCTTAATGTCCCTTACCCATTTAGCCCATCTCCCCTGCCACAATCCCTCCAATAACTCTCTGTTCTCCATATTTAAGAGTCTCTTATGTTTTGTCCCCCTCCCTGTTTTTATATTATTTTTGCTTCCCTTATGTTCATGTTTTGTATCTTAAAGTCCTCATATGAGTGAAGTCATATGATATTTGTCTTTCTCGGACTAATTTCACTTAGCATAATACCCTCTAGTTCCATCCACATAGTTGCAAATGGCAAGATTTCATTCTTTTGGATTGCCAAGTAATACTCCATTGTGTATGTATACATATATATGTATATGTATATATATGTATGTACTCCATTGTGTATGTGTGTGTGTGTGTGTGTGTGTGTGTATATATATATATATATATATACATGTACATACACACACACACACACACATACATATATACCACATCTTCTTTATCCATTCATCCATTGATGGACATTTGGGCTCTTTCCATACTTTGGCTATTGTCGATAGTGCTGCTATAAACATGGGGGTGCATGTGCCCCTTCGAAACAGCACACCTGTATCCCATGGATAAGTGCCTAGTAGTGCAATTGCTGGCTCGTAGGGTAGTTCTATTTTTAATTTTTTGAGGACCCTCCATACTGTTTTCCAGAGTGGCTGCACCAGCTTGCATTCCCACCAACAATGCAAAAGAGATCTCTTTCTCCACATCCTCGCCAACATCTATTGTTGCCTGAGTTGTTAATGTTAGCCATTCTGACAGGTGTGAGGTGGTATCTCATTGTGGTTTTGATTTATATCTCCCTGATGATGAGTGATGTGGAGCATTTTTTCATGTGTCGGTTGGCCTTCTGGATGTCTTCTTTGGAGAAGTGTCTATTCATGTCTTTTGCCCATTTCTTCACTGGATCATTTGTTTTTGGATTTTGAGTTTGATAAGTTCTTTATAGATTTTGGATACTAACCCTTTATCTGATATGTCATTTGCAAATATCTTCTCCCATTCTGTTGGTTGCCTTTTAGTTGTGCTGATTGTTTCCTTCACTGTGCAGAAGCTTTTTATTTTGATGAGGTCCCAGTAGGTCATTTTTGTTTTTGTTTCCTTTGTCTCGGAAGACGTGTTGAATAAGAAGTTGCTGTGGCCAAGCTCAAAGAGGTTTTTGCCTGCTTTCTCCTCAAGGATTTTGATGGCTTTCTGTCTTACATTGAGGTCTTTCATCCATTTTGAGTTTATTTTTGTGTATGGTGTAAGAAAGTCCAGGTTCATTTTTCTGCATGTTGCTGTCCAGTTTTCCCAGCACCACTTGCTCAAGAGACTGTCTTTATTCCATCGGATATTCTTTCCTGCTTTGTCAAAGATTAGTTGGCCATATATTTGTGGGTCCATTTCTGGGTTCTCTATTCTGTTCCACTGATCTCAGTGTCTGGTTTTTTGGGTTTTTTTTAAACATTACTTGTTTTTTTCTGTCTTTTTAAAATTTTTTAAATGTTTATTTATTTTTGAGAGAGAGAGAGACAGAGTACGAGCAGGAGAGGGACAGAGAGACAGAGAGGGAGACACAGAATCCGAAGTGGGCTCCAGGTTCTGAGCTGCCAGCACAGAGCCTGACGTGGGGCTCGAACCCACAAACCATGAGATCATGACCTGAGCCGAGGACAGATGCTTATTCAACTGAACCACCCAGGTGCCCCTGAGTATCTGTTTTTGTGCCAATATTACTGTCTTTCTGAAAAAGTATCCCTTCCCCAGGCTACCTTATTGTTGGGTGCTGCTTGTCTATTAAAATTTCTATTCATTCACTCAACATTGAATACAAGTGGAAATGGAAAAAAGGCAAGCATGGCTTGATCACAGTGAGGGGGGATGGAGTGGAGAAGGAAGAAAGTGCAAAGTCCAGGAGAAGCAATGTTGAGCTTTTGGGGACATATTGAAGATTTTATATTTTATATCAAGTACAATTGGAAGTCACCGAAGAGTTTTCGGTAATACAAGATCATTTTGTGTTTTTCCAAAGATCCCCTTTTTCCAGCATTTTAGAATAAGAATTTTCAAACATACAGAAGTTTTAAAGAATGTTACAGTGAACACCTGAATCCTACCACTAAGAGCCTCTGATTGGCATTAGCTCCATGATATATGTATCCATTTAGGCTCCCTATGCACCCAGCCAATCTTCTTTTCATATGCATGTCAGAAGAAGTTGCAGTCATCAATATACTTCCCGCTAAATACTTTAACATGGCTATCATTAACTAGAGTTAAATATTTGTTTTATTTTTTCTTCCCCTCCAAATAATCACTTCTAAAAATACGACTGCTGAATAGAAGTTACCACTGAGAGGGCACTCAAAGAAGCCTTCAGGGGTGCTGGAAATAGTCCACATCTTGATTTGGGGGATTGTTACAGGAGTATCTATGTATGGAAAAGTTCATCTAGCACTTAATATTAGTGCACCTTGTACATAGCACTGTATGTACATCATACTTCAATGTAAAAAGTAGAAAGGAAATCCCTGAGCAAGGTGAAGACACAGATTGGAGGGTGTCAAGTATGGAAGAGGTGACCCCAGTGAGGAAGCTATTATAATTCACACACACACAAAAATAATGATGGCTTCCACTATGGCAGTGTTATTGAAGAAGGAAAGAAATAGATTTAATATATGTTTCAGAAGAAGAACTATCAGAATTTGCCAAGGTTCTGAATGTGAAGTGCAAGGGAATCGTTAGGTGGGCAGGCACCATGCATGTTGACAGGATACGTAGAAGAAAACCAGAATGGGATTGATATGGGGAAAACCATAGAGACAGTCAGGTTTTGAAAACTGTTGGTTTCAGTTGCCTCTGGAATATCCAAATGCCAATGTCAAGTTTTTGTTACATAGATGGGTCTAGAGCTCAAAAGAAGTCTGGAATAATGATAGGAGTGCAGTAGTCATCAGGACATAGATTGTATCTGAAGCCAAGAGTATGGCTTATATCAGTCAGGGAGAGAATGTAGCAGGACAAGAAACACAACTAGGGATAATTTGTATGAAGAATTTAGCACATACACTGCAAATAGTTAGAAAATACACATGGTAGCTACTCTTCTTCTTCCTTCTGTTTATTCTTTCTTTCTTTCTTTCTTTCTTTCTTTCTTTCTTTCTTTCTTTCTTTCTTTCTTCTTCTTCATCATCATCATCACCATCATCATCATCATGACTAGGCCTAACATAACAAAAAGAGACAACATGATAGAGAAAATACTGACCCTGGAGTTAACTTTAAGGGCTCAAAGATGCAGTTCTCGTTTTCTGCTCACTCTGTTTGTGAATAATGCAAAAGACAGATGCCTGACAAAGCAGAATATTTTTCTTCCAGACCATCTAGCAAACATGTAATGAGAGCTTAATCTGGGCCTAGGAACAAAGAATACTAAAAAGTGTAACAATAGCATTTCCATTTAGGAGCATCTACTGTATCTGGTTCCCTCTACGCACTATCTAATCCTCACAAAGACTCTGCAGTAGGTTGGTGTGATCATCCCCATTATACAACAGTAAAACCAGTACTCACACAGGTTAAGTAACGTCTACAAGATCAGAAAGCAGAGTTAGGACTCGAACTCAGGCATTCTGCATCCAGAATCCATACTTTTTTCCACTGTTACATTACCCCAAGTTCACTTAAGGAGATAAAATGCAGGCATAAAAACCCAAATAAAAAAAATAAGTGCACGCTGTAAGCTACACTGCACATAATAAGAAAAATATCTAATAATTACTGAGCAGGAACTATTCTTGGTACCAAGCACCATTCAGTGTATTAAATATGTATACCTATTTAATCCTCACAACAGCCAACTTGATGAAGTAGACACAATTATCATTCTCACTGGACAGGGGAGGAAACTGAGGCACAGAGAGGTTAAGTAACGTGTCCAAAGTCACACTCCTTATAATGAAGAAGTTTGGATTCAAATCCAGTCAGTCAGGTCAAGAGATCAAAACAAGTAGACCACTTGTGGGAAATCACAGAAGGCTTCACAGAGATGGCAGGATTTGAGCTAAATCTTAAAAACAAAACAAAACAACAACAACAAAACAGTGGGGTTTAGAGAAGCTAGGAAGAAGGCATTCCATTTGCAACAACTTGGGCGAACAACGGCAGCAGGCTCTCCAGCGCAGAGCTCGAGAGGGTAAGGAAGGAGCGATGCATCTCCTCACCATCCCCCACACAAAGCTGTCCCTGCAACAAGTCCTTGGAGAGACACTGAAACAGGAGAGACCGAACACAAGATGGATAGAGCTGCAGATTAGGGATTGCGCACAGGTCCTGATGTGAGTCAGAAGAACGGTTACTTGTTTGGCTTCAATTCAGGTGTCCCTGGGGCTGGTGAGGAGAGCTTCACACACCAAACGCTACCTACTTCCTTTTGGTTTTGTTTCCCTACTTCCCACGGGATGGCTCAAAAACAACAAAGCGACTCAGAAAGCTATCCCATAACTGAAAGGGGCAAACAGGTGATGATACAAAAAGAGTACAAGAAAGGTAGAATTACAAGATGCCAAAACTATTAAAAATGGACAGAGATTAGGTAGCTACATCAAGCCAAGAGAGAACTTCACAGACAGAATTATGTAGCCAGGACCACCCACCGTTCTTGTGCTGGTAAAACACCCCAATTCCCACCTTCAGGTGAACCTCACCCTCTAGATATTTTCCTTCTCTAGCTCAAGGGACTCTACTGAATAAGACAGTATCCCAGGTAATGAACCACCTAAAGGAATTCAAGAGCATCCCACTCCCCCAAACCCACATGTGAAAAGATTTGCATCAAATTCTGGGCCATAATTCAAATGCTCTGAGGCCTCAGCCCAAAGGATGGTGCGGTTTGGAGACCCTGAGGCAAGGGTGGAAGATCATTTTCAGAGTCAGTTCACACCTGTGAGGCGGTACCTGGATGGTCGGAAGCCCCACTTAAAATGCCTTTCTTTACATTTCAAGTTTTAACGTATAAAACATTTAGGCTATTTCTAATATACTGTGTACATGTTGAAGAGTACTTGAAATGTGTGTGCACAAGTACATGCACACGTACATGCACAGAAAAAAAAGGCAGCGCATCCTCACTACCATACTACTCATTCTTTCACTCAAGAAATATTTACTGAGCACCTCCTAGAGCTGGCAGAGCAGAATTCCTCACCCCTTACCCCCCCACCTTCATTCTTATTGTCATCTTTTGTTGTGATTGGCAATTTTAGCAAAATAACAAGCAAGCAATATTAACAAGAAAAATATCTGTCATAGAGATGCGGCACTCGGAAGTAAGTGAAAAGATTTAAGCCTGTTCCCAACTTTAAGTAATCAACTGTTCAGAGAAGCCATCTCCAGTCTTCCTTAGAAAAAAGTCCCAAATTAAAGTCCAAGGCATTGATTGCTAGAGAGAGAGAGAGAGAGAGAGAGAGAGCGAGCCAGAACTGTGGGGAAGAGAAAAAGCAATGGAAATGGAAGCTGGAGGGTCATTAGGGAAAGAATGGACTCTTGGAGCATTCATTTCACTTAGAACCGTTTGGTTGAACAACTGGAAAAAGTACAAAACTGTTTTTTGCACTATCCTAAGGATTCAATGCATGTTCATAACTGACAACTCACAGGATTGTCTTCTTTCTGGTGAGCTTCATCTTGAAGCCCTTTCAGACAATTTAAGACAGAAATGGCAGGATCATTAGAGGCCAGATGCAGGGGAAGCATCGCTGAACAAGAACAATAAACACAGTCCCTGACTTCCCAAAAGCGTAAAGTTTATTTTGCAGAGAAAACAAACAAGAATGTTCAAAACTGTATGTGAAGTGGTATAATTAGGAAAGCACTGAAGGCTATAAGAGCTGAATGGGAGGTTGGGGTTGTAAAGATCAGAGAAAGTTTCCTGGAAGAAATGATATCTAGATTAAATTTTTTTTAAAAATTGTTTTTAAAGTGTTTTATTTTATTTTTGAGAGAGACAGAGACAGCGTGCAAACTGGGGAGGGGCAGAGAGAGAGGGAGACACAGAATCGGAAGCAAGCTCCAGGCTCTGAACTGTCAGCACAGAGCCCGATGCGCGGCTCAAACCCACAAACTGTGAGATCATGACCTGAGCTGAAGTTGGCTGCTTAACCGACTGAGCCACCCAGGCACCCCTAGACTAAAATTTTAAAGATGAGTGGAGGTTAGGAAGAAATATTCCCTCAATAAGAAATTGATAAACCAAGTTATTTTAGAGAATGGTTTTAATATAGTAGCTAATATAGGTAACACTAAAACTGCTTATTTGGTAAACAAAAAAAAATTGAAGAAAAAAAATAAAACACTATTCTAAAGAACACAAGAATCAAAATCAGTAAGAAATCTATGGTATAAAGGATTTTGCAAAGGTATTTTTTAAATGGAAATGAACAAAGACTTTAACAGGATTCGAAATGACACAATGGGTATGAAAGATAAATAGACAAAGGAGATCCAATACAAAAATACAGAGACAAAGAATATACCAAAACATGAATTAGAAAATATTTAAGTCTTCCCAGAAATAAACCCAAAACTCCAATGTATACATTAAAAAAGAGCAAACATACGACAACCCTAGAAAAATTGATACAGAACAATTAACATTAAAACATAACTTCATCAAATGACTACATTTCAATAATAAAGAGTCCTTGGGCATCCAGAAAAAAAGATAAAGTCATCAATAAGGGAATTTATCAGGCTGGCCTCCGAGGTCTCCAGTGTAACCTTCAATACTAGAAAAAAGTGAAGCAATGTCTGTCCACAAAATCTTCAGAAAAAGAAACATGTAAGCCATATCCTCTACATAGTCTTTCATGAAGAAAAGCAACAAATGTTTTGGATCATATAAGAATTTGGGGATATCACTCCAATGAGCACATCCTGAAAAAACTGCTGGAGGACAAACGTCAGCCTACTTACTCAAAAGATGGATGGAGAATCCTGGCAAGAGGTTTAGCGCTAAGCACAGAAACCATCTAACTACAGACTAATAGTTAAAATAACCTTGGAAATTAAGGTTACAGAGTAGAATATAAATCTTATAAATAAAAATTCACAACAAAAAATTATTTAAGAGTATATACAAAACTATATAACTAAGAAAAAATAAAAATAGGCAGGGAGATAGAAGGTGGGTGTTAATACCAGTTTATGGATTTCTTCTTATTTTAAAGCTGGGGATCAAAGGACATCCTTTAGGGCAGATAAGTCAGACCGACAGGCATATTTAAAAGAATAAAGCTAAGCAAATAAACAAATAAACTAAGAAAATAATATAACCAACTAAATGGGGAGAGGGAGGAAATGGAAGGAGTAGTAAAATAAAGTAGATTTATTTTGCTTTCACTCATACAGAGTCAAAAGACATCATTTTTTTTAACTGGAGGATTAAGAAGATTAACCATAGTTACAGAAGTAACCATTTCAAAAACTAGAAAGAGCATACAAACTGTACAAACTACTGGCAGGAATAATATTGCTCTCTTTCTCCCTCCCTGTACACACACGTGCGCGCACACACACACACACACACACACACACACACACACTATAAAGCCTATAAAACCTATATGAGGAGTTAATGTAGGAGGTCAATTTTATTCAGTTCTTCCTTATCTCTGTAACCATGGCAATAACACCCTGGACAAACTCTGAGAACTAAACTATACAAATATTCACATAGTTACTGATCAGGAATGTTATTACATAATCCCAAGGCAGTGGGTCATGACAAACTAGGCTTTCAACATGTTTAAAGGAAATGTACAGATACATAATATGCACCTGGTACCTGATTAGGGTTCCACACTATGTCTGGACAAGTGGCAATTATATCTCAACAACAACAAAAAAGACCAAAAGAGACCGAATCTTCACCCACATTTGATTACAACCAGAATAGAAATAGACCTCAAGCAAATAACTTACAAATTTTCCTATTAGCATCACTAGTATTACATTTGGCTCTACCAAAATATATACGGTATTCACCATCTTTTAAAAGAAGCACACTGGGGGTGCCTGGGTGGCTCAGTCGGTTGGGTGACCCACTTCAGCTCAGGTCATGATCTCATGGTCTGTTGGTTTCAAGCCCCGCATCGGGCTCTGTGCTGACAGCTCAGAGTCTGGAGCCTGCTTCAGATTCTGCGTTTCCCTCTCTCTCTTCTCCTCCCCCCCTTGTGTTCTTTCAAAAATAAATAAACATTAAAAATTTTTTTTTAAAGAAGCACACTTAACCACTGAGGCTTTTCAACAATTCTATTACAGTTAAATAATTTACATACAATGAAAAAGAAAAATAATCAGTTTTACTTTTTCTAATTTTATTGAGATATAATTGATCTATAACATTGTAGAAGTTTAAAGTGTGCAACATAATGATTTATTTGAATATATTGCAAAATAATTGCGGTAGTAAGTTAACACCCATCACATCACACAGTTAAAAATTTTTATTCTTATGGTGAGAATCTTTAAGATCTACTCTGTTAGCACAATATTGTTAACTATAGTCATCATGCTTGTCATTATATTCCCAGGACTTATTTATTTTATAACTGTAAGGTTATACCTGTTGACCATCATGACCCAATTCCCTCACCCCTAACTCCTTGCCTCTGGCAACCACAAATTTGTTCTCTATTTCTAGGAGTTTGTTCTTTTTAGATTCTACTTGTAAGTGAGATCATACAATATTTGTCTTTGCTGGACATATTTCACTTAGCATAATGCCTTCAAGATCCATCCGTGTTGTCACAAATGGCAGAATTTCCTTCCTTTTATGGTTGAATAATATTCCATTGTGTATATACCACATTTTCATTACCCATTCATCCATTGATGGACATTTAGGTTGTTTCCACTTCTTGGCTATTGTAAATAACACTGGAATGAACATATCTCTTCACAGTAGTGATTTCATAAATAACCATGGAATGAACCTATCTCTTCATGATAGTGATTTTGTTTCCTTCAAATGAATAGCCAGAAGTGAAATTGCTGGATCATATGGTTTTTAATTTTTTGAGAAAACTCCATCATTCTGCTTTCCCTGTAATAATGAAAAATCCTAACTTTACCTAAATTAAATCTTTCCTTCTGGCTCAGGGTAGGCAGTTGTGAAGTAGAAGTCCCTTTTGCCAGTTAGTCTTTTCTCTCCCTGATCATCCTCTCCCCAGCTTCCTTATTTTGGAAGCTCCAAGGCAGGAGTGGGAGAATTAAGAGATAGGATCATTCTTACCTGACTCAATTAGTGCTTTTGGGGTCTAAGTCTTGGGACAGGCACTAGCTAAAGTAGACCATGTTTCCTAGGTTGTTTCAATGGGTCATCTCTTCTGTTGTTCCTTTTACCCAACAGTTGAAGCTCCAGTTGCCTCTAAAACCAGTTTAGATTGTTAATTGGGACTCTTTCTACAACCCATGGGAATCCTGCAGTGGATGTCCTGCATATTTCAGCTTAGGTTTCCATACCCCTCTATGCAGTCCCATTGTACAAGATCCAACTTTCCCTCTTGATGGCCCACATCCATCTGCAGTGACTTCTCTGGCAATTTCTGGAAGTATAGACCAATATGGAAACCAAGAGACAGGAGAAGGAGAGAACTTATTTTGCACTGTACATACACGCTGCCTTTTGTCTTTAGTACTGAGTATAGGCAATATCTCTTCAAAAATAAATGAAAAGTCTATTTTAAAAAGCAAGCCATAGGCAAAAAATATTTGCAACTCATATACCAGCCAAATCAATTTTTCCAGACTATATTTAAAAATGCTTATAAGTCAATAGTACAATGAGAAACAGTCCAGGGGTGCCTGGGTGGCTCAGTCGATTGAGCGTCTGACTCTGGATTTCATATCAGGTCCTGATCTCATTTGTGAGATCAAGCTCCACATCAGGCTCTGCACTGACAGTGTAGAGCCTGCTTGGCAGTCTCTCTTTCCCTTTCTGCCTCTCCCCTGCTCACGCTTCCTCTCTCTCTCTCAAAATAAACAAAAATTTTAAAAATATCCAATAGAAAAATGGGCAAGATATTTGAAAAGCCACTCCATAAAGAAGATACGTAAATGCCCAATAAACACATGAACAAATGCTCCATGCCATTAGTCATTAGGAAGATGTAAATTAAAATCACAATGAGAACACTGAATATCCACTGTAATGTCTAAAGATAAAAAGAACAGCAACATTAAAATTAAGAAGATGTGGAACAACTGAAACTTAAATACACTGCTAGTGGAAATATATATACTACAAATGCTTTGGAACATAGTTTAGAAGTTTCACAAAATATTAAATGTCTACCATATGACCCATCTACTCCACTCCCGGGTATTTACCCAAGAAGAGTGAAAACTTATATCCAAAGACTTGGGCATGAATGATCCTAACACCCTTATCCAGAATACCTCAAAACTACAAACATCCCTACCTGAAGGGGACCAGGAAGGAAGGGTCTGGCCTTAGCAATTGTGGTGCGATGAGGTTCGAGATTCTGCCCGGGATCAGCATCATGGCCACGTGCTTGATCATCCCCAGTAACGCCACTGCACACATCCATAGGTTCACTAATGGGGGCAAAGAAAAGAGGGTTGTCCATTATTCATATCACTGGAGTTTGATGGAAAGAGGTGTGTGTCTCTGGACTTAATTGTTACTACGGGTCAAAGTGTTTGGAGAATATCGATTAAGGAAGTATTTTCCTGGCTAATGAAAAATAACTCAGTAATGCTCATCTACCCCTTCTAGAAGGTTATGCAGTGTATTGATGTAGTGCATAATAAAAACGAAAAAAAAAGTAAAAAAAAAAAAAAGCTAGAAACATCCCAAAGGTGTATCAACAGGTGAATGGATAAACAAAATGTTTCACAGCCATATAATGAAAGAATACTCAGTAATACAAAGAAATAAGTACTCATACACACAACATGAACAAATCTCAAGATTATGTGGAGTAAAAGGAGCTTGACAAAATTGAGAATATACCAGATTACATTTATTTAAAACTCAAAAAAAAGCAAACTAACCTACAATGATAAAAAGTAATCCGATGGTTACCACAAGGCAGAGGTAAAGGAAGAGATGAACTGCAAAGAGGCACAAGGAAATTCTGTGGGTTTATGGAAGCATTCAGTATCCAGATTTCATAGGTAAATGAGCAGGTCCAAATGCATCACACTGCAAAAGTTAAATATGTGTACTTCACTGTATGTATATTCTAGCTCAATAAATACTTTGTTGAGAAAGAGGCACATTATATTTGGGGGGAAATATCTACTGGATAACTTACTGTAAGAGAAATTTACTATTTACCAAATATATTTTTTAACATATGTTCACAAACTCCACCTCACAAAGCCGAAAAAGTGAATTGAGTAGGTTCTGCCCCACTTTTTTTAATATGAAAAAATTAATGCTTGGGGAACGAAGGTATCTTCCCACTATATATATAAACCAAGCGGCTGAGATGTGGTTTGAATTCGGTTCTTTCCACTTCACAATGCTCCCAAATGAAGTACATCTTATGAAGCAATGGATGAAAAGAGTCTCCTTTCCATCATGATCCTAATTACTAGCTATACAAATTCAACCCACATCACAAACTGGGAAAATCCTTATTAAGAATGCTGAGTACCCAGGACTGTCCACTTGGTTGAAACATGATCTTCTTCTTCTTTTTTTTTTATTTTTATTTATTTATTTTAAGAGAGAGCAGGCACACCCATGCATGAGCAGTGGAGGGGCAGAGAGAGAGGGAGAAAGAGAATTCTAAGCAGGCTTCATGCCTAGCACAGAGCCTGACATGAGGCTTGAACTCATGGCCCCAAGATCATGACGTGAGCTGAAATCAAGAGTAGGACAGTCAACCAACTAAGCCACACAGGCGTCCTGAACCAAGCTCTTCTTGATTGCCAGTGTCCTGAAATGTCCACATTGACAATGACACATATATATTTTGCAAATCTTTAATTATTGATAATATATACAGTCCTGATGAAGTAAATTTTTCTCCTACAGCGGCTCCTGGGTAGCTCAGTTAAGTGTCTGACTCTTGATACAGGCTCAGGTCATGATCTCATGGTTTCATGAGTTTGAGCCCCACATTGGGCTCCATGCTGACAGCATGGAGCCTGCCTGGGATTCTCTCTCTCCTGTCTTTCTTCCCCTCCCCCACTCATGCTCTGCCCCCCCAAATAAATAAACATTAAAAATTTTTTTAATAAAAATTAAAAAAAATTTCCTTCTCCCTCTGCCTCTCCTGTGCTTGCACTCTCTAAAATAAAAATTTAAATTTAAAAAATTCTTCTACATATTTAATATCAAAAAGCAAAATGTAGAGCAGTACATATTATAAAATATTATTTTTGTAAATATTTCAAAAAATTTAAGAAACCACCCAAGCATCCATTGGTGAATGAACAGATAAATAAAATGTGGTATGTACTACAAACAATGGAATATAATTCAGCCTTAGAAAGGAAAGAAATCCTACCACATGATGCAACATGGATAAACCTGGAGAATATTATGCAAAGTGAAGCCCATCACCAAAAGACAAATAATGCATGATTCCACCTAAGTAAAGTATCTGAAGCAGTCAAATTCATAGCATCATAAAGTAAGATGGTGGATTATGAAGGCACGGGAGAGGTATAGAGAGGGGAGTTATTGTCTCAGGGTTTCAATTGTGAAAGTTTCACAATTGAGAGTTTCAATTGTGAAAGGTAAAAAAGTGCTGGCAAGTAGTTGCATACAATGTAAATGTACTTAACAGTACTAAACTATACCCTTGGAAATCGTTAAGATTGAAATTTTATATTATGTTTTTATGCACAATAAAAATAAATCAATATGAATTTAGTGTTTAAAAATTAATGTTTAAGATAAAAATAAAAAATTAGGACACATTCTATCTGTAAAGTTATACCCATGGGTACTATCTCTTTATCTCATCTATAAAGCTTTCTACTTCCTTTTTTTTAAGAGTTTATTTCTTTTTTCTTTTAATGTTTATTTATTTTTGAGAGAGAGAACGTGAGCGTAAGCATAAGCATGAGCAGGGCTGAGCAGAGAGTGGGAGACAGAGGATCAGAAGCAGGCTCTGTGCTGTCAGCACAGAGCCCGATGGGGGCTCAAACCCACAAACTATGAGATCATGACCTGAGCCAAAGTTGGATGCTTAACCAACTGAACCACCCAGGCACCCCTAAAGCTTTCTACTTCTTGAACAATTTTAATAATTTATGTTTTCAGAAAATTATTTATGTCAGTGAGATCTTCAAGTTAAAAGCATAGAGTTACACATGACTTCTGTATAACTCTGAAAATCTCCTTAATATTTATGGTTATAGTCCCTTTATCATTTTTGATTTTATGGATTTTCCTCCTTTCTTACTTTTATTAGGCTAGAATTTGGTCCCCTACACCAACTCCCCCCCCCCTTTTTTTTAAGAAAAAGTATTTAGGGATTAGTTGAATTCACTGGTTTCCTGTTTCTAGTTCATTAATATCTGCTCCTAATCTTATTGTTTCCTCATGTTTTCCTTACATTTATGTTGTTGTAGCTTTGGAAGCTGAACATTTACTAAAAGAAACTTTGTAAAGCTATGAATTTTCCTCTGACTAAAGCTCAGCTATAACTCTTAGATTAAGGCACAATATATTCTTGCGGTTATTTTTTCAAGTATTGTGAACTGTGGCTTTTGTTTTTCCTCCTCAACCCAAGGATTATTAAAGGAAGTTTTACATTTCCTAAGTATGTGGAAATAAGTAAGGCTTCCATTTGTATGTCTATTATTAATTGCAAATATTACTGAATGTGTGCTACATATGCTTTTTAGAACTGGACTTTACCAAAAAAAAAAAAAGAAACTGGGCTTTACATCATGGCCAATATGATTACATTTCCTTAATGTTCCATGGGTACACAAAAGAAGATATAGTTATTTCAGGTAAAGAATTTTATTTGAATTGATTACTTTAACTTTACTAATTGAAATAATCAGGTCTGCAGGGTGCCTGGGTGGCTCAGTCAGTTAAGTGTCTGACTTCAGTTCATGTCATGATCAAACGGTTCATGGGTTTGAGCCCTGCGTCAGGCTCTGTGCTGACAGCTCAAAGCCTGGAGCCTGCTTTGGATTCTCTGTGTCCCTCTCTCTCTGCCCCTCCCCTGCTCATGCTCTGCCTCTGTCTCTCAAAAATAAATAAACGTTAAAAACATTTTTTTAAAATAGTCAGATCTTCTATAATGCTTCATACATTGTGTTTTTACATGTTAAATTCTTCTTTTCCCATTGGCATACTGTTAGTTTCTCCTTGTATCTGGCAGTATTCAATTATCATTTTTAAATGGATCTTATTTTGTGCATAAAGGTTTATAAATATTATACTTTTATTATGCTTCCTTTTTTTAATCCCTTATCAGTACTGTTTATTTAACAGAGATGATGGACATGTTCTAGATCAGTGATGTCCAATATGCTGGCTGTTGAACACTTGAGCAGATGTGGCTACTAAACACTTGAAATGTGGCTATTATTACTGAGGAATAGAACTTTTAAGTTCAATTTTATTTAAATTAGATTAAACTTAAATGCAGGGGTGCCTGGGTGGCTCCATTGGTTAAGCTTCTGATTCTTGATTTTGGCTCAGATTGTGGGATCGAGCCTCATGTCAGGCTCTGCACTGGCCGGTATAGAGTCTGCTTGGGATATTCTCTCTTTCCCTCTGTCTCTCTCTCTCTCTCTCTCTCTCTCTCTCTCTCTCTCTCTCCTTCTCCCTCTCCCTCTCCCTCTCCTTCTCCCTCTCTCCCTCTCTGCCCCTCCCCTGCTTGTGCACACACTCTCTCTCAAACAAACATTAAAAATAAACAAATAAATAATGGAGATATATAGATAAATAAATAGATTTAAAATCAAACAGCCACCTGTAGCTAATGACTACACTATTAGAGCAAGGCTAAACTAATAATAAATAAACGGCCTTATCTTATGAATGAGTTTGCTTGAGATTCCACTTTGTCTATTAATATGCTTTCTTTGTGCTTGCATTTGCTGATATATGTCATCCTTTTACTTTTCACCTTTAAGAGTTACTTTTACACATGTCTTTTATAAGCCACAGGAAGTACAGGTGTATTTTGTTTCCTAGTTCAGTCTGTGAATGTCTGTTCTATAATAGAAATGTTTAACTCACACATTTATTGGCATTTCTTGGTCTTACTTCTGTTGTTGTGTTTGAATTATTATTTGTTCCTACTTATTTTTTTTAATATGGATGATCTTTGACTTTTTTTTGCTTTAGTAATTTGGAAAGTATACTTTCTGCTTTTAGTTCTGCATGTGGTTACCCTTAAATTTAAAATACATGAATCTATGGATATCCTTGAAACTTTCCTTCCCCATCCTGATCTCCCAGGTGATTTTGGCATTGTATATTTTAGACAAAACTCTGTATTTTCAATATTTGAAACAATGTTACCTACTCTTTCAAGGATTATTAATATCTGCATTTTTTATAACCTCATCTATAACATCATTTAAGTAATTCTAAGTTTAAATGAATTCAATGCATGCATCAATCTATTTATACTAAAGTCTATTTTCTTAAGATCTTTATTTTTTCAAATTGTTTTCTGGTGACTCTGAGTACCTATTTTGAGTCACTTCACTCATTGTCCACATATTCTACATGAGTAGAATATTTCTGAAGGTATCTTTTTGTTATATTGTCAGAGTAGAGAACACCTTGGTCAAAATATTGTTCTATCAAATAGGTAAATGCTGCTCTACTGTCTTATTGCATTTAACATTTATTATACCAAAATGCCAAAAACGTATTTATTTTGAGGTGACTTGTTTATTTTCGGTTTTTCATTGTTTCTCTTTTTTGACTGGGTGCTTGAATTTTTTTTTATTCTCAAAATCCAGTACATTCACCAGGATTATTTAGGTGTCAGTCACATCTTGTAAATTCAACTGGTACCTAGTGATGCATTTTGATCTGCAGATTCAGCCATTTCTTCATTTAAGAAATGTTTTCTTCTATTATTGCTTCTATTGCATTTATTCTTGTCTCCTGAGATACATACACTGGCCACATATTGGTTCTCCATTCACTGGTCCATTATATTTATTATTGATTTTCTCATTATTTTTACTTCCTTGCTTCTTTTCTCTGTATTCTAGGAGACTTTCCGTTTGAACCCAAAAGTGATTTTATTTTCCACAGTCTCAAACCTGAATGCTATTGCCAATTTATTTATCACAAGATAGTATCATAATTTTGTTTTTGATAGTTGGCTATTTTGGTCTACAAAAATAATAATTTCTCATGGTTTGAACTAATACAAGAATAGTAACTGCAACAGGAATGGCGATGGCAAAAAAGAATTGGAAATACAATGAATGCCCATTAATATGAAAATGATTGAATAATGTCTGATACATTCATATTATAAGCTATTTTACTGCCATTAAAAGAATTGTGGAAATCTCACCAAATCCACTAGATATTAATAAATAAAAGATAAAGAAAAATGTCTAACATGATAACCAATTGTATAAAATATTGACCAAACAAAACCTCTGTGTCTGAATCAGATGAAGTAAATATAGAGAATGTATAGAATGATATACATCAGGCTATTAACTTTAGTTATCATGTGGGAGTGTAATGAGAAGGAAGAGAAGAAGAGGGGAGGCCAAAGTCCCATAAAGCGTACCCCTATGGGGTACCTGGGTGGCTCAGTCAGTTAAGCATCCAACTCTTGATTTCAGCTCAGGTCATCATCTCACAGTTGGTAAGATTAAGCCCCACATTGGGCTCCATGCTGACAGCCCGGAGCCTGTTTGGGATTCTCTCTCCCTCTCTCTCTGTCCCTCCCCCTCTCATGCTTGCTCGCTCTCTTGCTCTCCCTCAAAATAAATAAAAATAAACTTAAAATTTTTTTAAAAGGTACCCTTAACAATAAAGCAAGCATTTAGACTCTGATGCCATCTATGAAAAATAACATATGCATATACACATAATGAACCACACAAAATGGTGGTCATCCTCAAGTGATTATCTCAGTTTGATGGGATATTAGATGCTTCTAACTTTCTTCCTTCTTCTATCCTAAACACACACACACACACATGCTCTCTAAGGAACTTTGACTCTGCTTCCTCTCTTTGGTGAAACTTCTCCACTGACGGCCAGACTCAGACGAGTACATCTTCAGACGGATGGTCTCTACATCATAGAGTCTGGTTAAGTTCCGTTTTAGCCCTGGCTCTTTCAAAGTAGGGAGAGATTATGAGGTCCAGGATTTCGACTATTTCTGGTTAGGCTACAATTCTCCCTCTGAGTGGAGAGTTATAGGACATCTTCCAATGTTTTGTTTTGTTGTGTTGTGCTTTTTCTTTTCCAATTTGGTCCCATCTGCACTCTATGTTAACTGTTCCTTTCTTTTTACATTTCAGGATGACACAGGTTTCTATCTTTATTTTAAATTTCCTCAGTCCTTCCAAAATATCCCTATTTCTTAAACTTGGTCTCTTTTACTTCTTTATTTCTAAGGTCCATTTATTTAGAGTCCACCTAACCTATCAAGAATACTTGTGTTCATTTTGCCTTTCTAGTAATTGTCATGATTCTGACTACAAAGATGTTGAATACTCCTTTTCACAGGACCTGAAACAACCAAACAATCTCAATGCCCTGAGATTGCCAAGACCCTTGAACCACGTTGAAACTAGTAACAAAGCTTTAAAAGCTTCTACTCTTCTTTAATACAGGCCCCTTGAGCCCTCAGCCATCACACCCTCCCACCCCATCAATGTTTTATGGAAGCTAAATTAAAGGCTGTTTTCAAACTCTTAATTGTAAAGCATTACTTTCAATTTTCATAATGACTGAGACCAAATTTATCTTCTGGGCATTGCTTAGGCTGTCCCTAGTTGCAGAGAGGCAAGGGCTGTTTAAACCTATAATCTTAGTTTCAATCCACACTCTATAATTTTCTGGAATGACGGCTCTGACAAGAAAATGCCTAGAAAGACACCAACCTCAGGGTCTCACAACTCTGCAAAAGCTGCTGGTTGACAGATTTTGACATAAGGGCCCCTTGGGGCAAGTTTCCATATGAATCAGACACCCTCTGGCTTGGCCCCAGCTTTTTCAAATGTGGGCTTCTGTGCACTATTTAACCCTCACCTTTCATCTCACTGGCCTTGGTCCACCAATCACAGAACAACAACAAGCAAAGGAACAGTTTGTCCAAAATCAGCGACACCTGCACAGTAGAGATCTGTGGCCTAATGTGCTCCAGCATGGGAGAGTCATAGTGAGCATCTGTCTGGAAGTAAACCACATGGGCTTCAAATAAGTAGGATCACTTCAAATCATTTCAAACCAAACCATCCACCACAGTGTACTGACAATTCTGACCAAAATTCTTGACTCAGCAGAGGTAGAAGTTACAGAGGAGGAACAAAGAGTCAAGGTGAGTCGTGTTGCAAAGAAAGAGTGAATAGCAATGACCTAAAAACCTTGCTTTCTCCCATCCCCGCATAAAAACCTGTCCATCACAGATTTGCCAAGATTCTTAAAATTCCCATCAGAAGCATCACTCTTTTAGGTGAAAGTTATTGAATATCCTTGTTAAAATTTAACTAGGTAACCCAGAAAAGGTAACTCAACCATTACAAAAAAACCTTAGGGTCCTAAAGGAACTTGTTGTTCACTATATTAGGCAAATGCCTAGAAAAAACTAATAACAAAACATAATTTGTAAAATGCTTTATAACATACACATTGATGCTTTATATATATATGTTCATATCACACAAATGGCATTAGAAGGAAATATTATTACCCTTGTTATTTGGTAAGAAAATTGAGACTCAAAGAGGTAAGTTGACTCCATCTAGCTAGCAACTGACATTTGCACTAACAGTGGGTCAAAGGACAGAGAAAAATTTGAGAGAAGGGATCTAGAAAGATCTTGAACACTGCGGTGCAGGCTAGGGTGAGACCCAGGGTGGGGGGCACTAAGTACCCAGAGAATACAGAGTAGCTGAGCTTCAGGCAGAAAGGGAGGTAGATGTGTAGGTGAAGAAGACAAACTTTTCCCACTCCAGAACTCTGCAGAAGATAGACTCTGCCAGTGGCCTTAGAGTATGCAGATCCACACTCAAGGATCTTTTAAAAAACACAGCATAGCATTGGGTCTGTCAGTGTCCAAAAATAAACTAAAGTAACACAAATCTACTGAGAAGTAAGCAACCCGGGTTCTGGTGCTGGCTCCACTAGTTACTAGCTGCATGATCATTTGTGCATTTTTCCATCTATCTCTTTGAACTTTGGCAAAAGAAGAGCGGCCATAGAGAATGAAAAAGACCACAGGACTTGTGACCAGAAGACCAAGTCTTCAAGATTCAACAAAGCATTCAGTATATGCTGTGCACTGATCTCATCTCTGGGGATATAGACATGAACAGGACAGGTAAGACCCCTATTAATATTTAGTTTGCATTCTAGTGGCAGTGAACACAGAGGATGATCAACCAAATAAGCAAACAATGTGAATGATATGTGCTATGCAAAAAATAGATTCTGAGTTCCGACTACAAAAATGTGGGGCAAGTGACTTTCCTTCTGCACCTCAATCTCTGGTCTTTAAAAAAATGCTAACACCTCAGGCCAGGACTACTGCACAGATTTGCTGTAAGGATCAAATGAAAGAATGGACTCAAAAGCTAATTGTGTAATGCAAATTGTTTACACAATCTTTACCAGAAAGGAAGGAGAAATCTTCTGACCACTTCACTGCTGGGAGCCAGCAAAGAAACTGAGCATGCCAGAGATTCTGTTGTTTCCAAAGACAAGATATAAAAGGGCATGCTCACTAACAACATATAAAAGGATACCAATCAATGTTCTCCTCTGTGGGTAACTAGAAAGGAGTGTTAGAAGAAAATGAGTTGAGACTCAAGCTAAATCAGAGAAAATTCTCACTTCACATATTTGAGGGTTTTTGTTTTGTTTTGTTTTTGTTCATTATATGTGTTTCTTCTTTAACTTAGAAACAACATTTAATTTGACCTTCAAAAGTTAATTACAACTGGCAACAGCTTTTCTCAGATACTTCTCTCAGGTTCAAGAGAGGGGAGGAATTTAGCCCTTGATGAAAAACACACACATACACACACAACACTCCAGGGGAGGGGAGGATAACCTTAAATAGTAATAACATTCCACAGCTACATGATTGGATAAAACTCCAAGCTGGCTGTTCTTCCAGATGCTTGCTTCAGAAGGATGTAACAGCTCATAGCTTTATATTTACACACTTGAAACAACGCTTCTGTTTCATTCATAGACTCTCTGAGGCTCCTTCAACACCACACCACCTTCTGTCATGGCACTCGGTAGTCCTCTCATCCAGTCTGCAGCTGCCTCCCAAGCAGTGGGGTGGGAGACGATGAAGTTGATTCCTTTACTCTCATAAGCCACCACATTTTTGGTGCTGTCAAGGTACTTTTTTTTAATAGCCCATTCCAAGTGGATACTGAAACCCCAACCTGGCCATTGTGATGTTCAACAAGTGTTCCCACATTATGCTGAGACTTAATAATTCACAACCGGTGCCAGAATTCACAGAGGGCCACATTGTCCACCCCGCCCCCCCAACCTTGCTTTTTCCTGGCTAGAGCTAAGAGCTCCAGATTGCAGGGGTTCTAGTCCAGAGGGTCTACATCAGGCTTTACCACTGGCTTGGCACTGGTTGAGAGTGCTGTGACCCCACGCCTGGGGTTCCTGCAAACAGAAACTCCCACAATCACGCTCACTGGCCACAGCCATATTAACTCAACAAATTTAGTTTTTGTTGCTGGAATTCATAGGACATGCAAAAGCTAAACTTGAGACAACATCAGTAAGTGGCCTCACAGCCTCCAACTCAAATAAATTATTATGCAAACCCTAAAATTGAGTATTGTATACCACTGGCAGAAACAGAACTGAGCATAGGTAAAAGGACACCCAGGCAAGAGAGTCTAGGTGTATAGATGGAAGTTGGCATTATAGGCCCATGCTTTGTAAGTGAAGTTATAACCCACAGTTCAGAAGAGAGGGAGAGAGAGAACACCAAAAACAAACTCTTAGGCCTACTTTACCAGAACAGTACTGATCAGCAGCTTAGCAATGTGCTAGAAGACAAGTTATTTAAGTCTTATTTATCTCACTTCCACAAGTAACTTCCTACAGCACGGGTTCTCAACTTTGGTTGCACATTACAATCACTTGGTATGTTTTAAAAGAAGCCGATGCCAACATCCCATTCTCAGAGACTTGAATTTAATTACTCTACAGCATCTCAAGGTGGTGTTATCATTATAGCACACAGAGGGGATTCTAATGTATAGCCAGCTTGAGAACAAATGGGTCTACAATGGGTTTGAATGGCCACCATAGATATGAATAGCATTCCTCACTACCTGTGTTCCATCAGCCCTTCCAAGTACTAGTGGTGCTCAATAGATCACAAGTGAGAAGATGTAAAACCAGGAGCATTTCATGAACACCCATCAACCTCTGTCCTCTGCTCCTCGGTGACCCACCCCACTGCACACAGTTTATAGCTCTCTCAAAACATGCATCCCACATGTCATTCACGACTAGGAGATAAATACAGTATTTCTCCACCCAGGAACAGGGAATGTGGCTTAGCTGTCCCTGTCTCTCACCACATGCCAAAAGAGATCCTATGTAATAAGTACTTTCAGAGTCGGTGTTCACTGAATAATTTCATCCCAGCTGGAGCCAAATAATACCTTGTGGATGAGAGGGTGGGGCAAGAGGGAAAGGGGGGAGGACAGGGAAAGAATACGAACAAAGAAAGTGGAAGAGAGAAGGGAAAATGAAGGCATAAAAATGGTTACCAAACAGAAGCAAAGTCACCACAAAGAATTTTCAGAGCTGGAAAAGCCCTCATAAATCACCTAATCTAGTTTCTAAAATAATGACTTTTAGGGCCACCTGAGTGGCTCAGTTGGTTAAGCATCCAACTCTTGATTTCAGTTCAGGTCATGATCTCACAGTTCATGATACTGACCCCAAGTCTGGCTCCTCCATGCTGACAGCACAGAGCTTGCTTGGGATTCTCTCTCTCCCTCTCTATCTGAGCCTTCCCTGCTCATACACGCGAGTGCTGGCTCTCTCTCTCTCTCTCTCTCTCTCTCCATCTCCCTCTTTCTCTCTCGATAAACACTGAAAAATTATAATGATCTTTAAGCTATATAGACCCTTTGAGTTACTTCTTAATACCAAGATTCCTTGGCCTCATCTGAACTTACAGACTCAAAAATAAATAAACAAACAAACAAACTTACAGACTCAAAGGATAAAGAAATGAAGGATGACCAAAAATAGGAACTTTTAACATACTCCTTTGCATGGTTCTTATACGCCTTCAAATTTGAGAATCCCTAGTTTAAATTCACTCATTTTTCAAAAAGGAAAACATGACCATAGAGGAACAAAGGAATTTTCTGAAGGTCATAATGCTCATTAGTGGCAGAAACTGAACTTCAAAACACAGCTTTCCAACTCACAGTCTAGTGCTATTTCTACTATTCCATGCAGGTCCTGTCAGGGCTAAGAAATATGAACACTAAGACCTATTCTTATTCCAGAAAAAGTCCCTATTCGGTGTCACATTTCCTCAAATATCCTATACCTGTTTGCCAAAATACACATCTAATTAAAAGCAAAAACAGGGGCGCCTGGGTGGTGCAGTCGGTTAAGCGTCCGACTTCAGCCAGGTCACGATCTCGCGGTCCGTGAGTTCGAGCCCCGCGTCGGGCTCTGGGCTGATGGCTCAGAGCCTGGAGCCTGTTTCTGATTCTGTGTCTCCCTCTCTCTCTGCCCCTCCCCCGTTCATGCTCTGTCTGTCCCAAAAATAAATAAAAACGTTGAAAAAAATTTTTTTTAAAAATAGAAAATAAAAAATAAATAAATAAAAGCAAAAACAGCGGGACACGTGGGTGGCTCAGTCAGTTGAGCCTTGGAGTCTTGATTTCGACTCAGGTCATGATCTCACAGTATCTGAGTTCGTGCCCTACGCTGACAGTGCAGAGCCTGCTTGGGTTTCTCTCCCTGTCCCTACCCTACTTGCACACTCTTAAAATAAACAGACATTAAAAAAAAATAAAACACAACAGCAACAAAAACCTCCATGCAAAGGCAGCCATGACGAATAATGTTGCTAAGTGTTGCCCTTCCCAGGACTATATACACAATAAGCGAAATTCTCAAAAGCAGCCATAACCCAACCACCCAAATCATGACTCACAATTGACAACAATGTAGGCATCAAATGAACCACAGTGGAGACGTTTGGGGAGCAGGAAGTTTTCTTTCATGGTTTCTTCTGTTATGCATAAAGTCACTACTGATTAGCAATAATTTTACAGGTGCCAGTTTAAAGAAATCAATTTTTCTGTCATTATTATCTCCTGGGGGATTCTATGGATCACATAACCAACATCTTCTTCAGAAGGATTGTGGACTGCTCTCTGGACAACTCAGAAGGAGTTTTTCCGTTGCCTTTCCTGAAGTGGCCATCTGCTACCGAGAAGGCATTTCTAACTAGATTTATGGCTCTGGAACGTGGGATTGATCCATCCAGCTGATTACAATTTTATATTATGCAAGATTGGATGCCTTTAGGGCCCAGTTGGCCCAGGAATTTCTAATTGGCCCAGCAGATATATCTGCTGAGAATGACACTCCATTACCTGCTGGAGCACACGTATATGAATAACCTTCATGCATTGACATAAACTGGGAATCAAGGACAGGCTATGGCATTTGGATACATTGAAAAACATGCACTACTTGAGATAATGTTCAGAGACCATACCAAAGAGTCAGAACCTCAGAAGCACATATCCACCTCTACTCAACTTGTGACCATTGCAGTGTAACATTCCAACAACCTAAAGAAACACAGTTTGGGGGTACCTGGGAAGCTCAGTTGGTTAAGCATATGACTCTTGATTTCAGCTCAGGTCATGATCTCACAGTTTGTGAGATCAAGCCCCACAGTGGGCTCTGCACTGACAGCACAGAGACTGCTTGGGATTCTCTCTCCATCTCTCTCTGCCCCTCCCCTGCTCACACTCTCTTATTCTCAAAATAAACAATTTTAAAAAAAGAAAAAAACCCACAATTTTGTAACCATTCAAAAGACTAAAATCCATGAAATAAAATATATAAGTCGGGGCACCTGGATGGCTCAGTTGGTTAAGCATCCAACTCAATCTCGGCTCAGATCATGATCTCACAATTTGTGGGATCAAGCCCCGCATCCAGGTCTGTGCCGATGGCATGGAGCCTGCTTGGGATCCTCTCTCCCTCACTCTCTGCCCCTCCCCTGCTCACACTCTCTCTCCCTCTCTCTCTCTCTCAAAATAAACATTTAAAAATATGTTACATAAATCAGCTATATAATTGTGAAACATAAATTCTACTTCTATATGTTCTTTATATAAACATCACAAAATTTTTGTTATGCTTCAAATTCGAAACAAAAAAAAACTGAGTATCACATTATGGAAAAGCCTATTACCAAGACATAACATACACCCAAACTGTATTTTGGTGAGTACAACCTCTGTTCAAAGGTGTGTTGTCCTCTAGCTGGCAAAGTGGATTTATTAAGCACTTAAGTACATGAAGAAGTAAAAGTCTGGGCACTTAGCCAAGAGCTATTTATAAATTACTTTGGAAGACATAATGTATAGAATAAAATCATATGAAAGAAAGCACTCACCATAACAGATAGTGTGACATTTGGCAAGACTCAACTGTATATTTATTATTATGTTTCATGTATCTATGAGTCTGTTTCTGTTTTGTTCATTTGTTTTGATTTTCAGATTCCACATATTAAGTGAAATCATACCATACTTGTCCTTCTCTGACTTACTTCACTTAGCATAATACAGCCAAGGTTTATCTATATTGTCACAAATGGCCAGATTTCATTCTTTTTTGTAGCTGAGTAATATTCCATGGTGTATACATATATACCACCTCACACACACATACACACACAACATATCTTCTTCATTCATGCACCTATCGAATGATGCTAACATTACTTTCATCTATTGGCTATTATATTTTAAATTTTTTTTTTCAACGTTTATTTATTTTTGGGACAGAGAGAGACAGAGCATGAACGGGGGAGGGGCAGAGAGAGAGGGAGACACAGAATCAGAAACAGGCTCCAGGCTCTGAGCCATCAGCCTAGAGCCTGATGCGGGGCTCGAACTCACGGACCACGAGATCGTGACCTGGCTGAAGTCGGACGCTTAACCAACTGCACCACCCAGGCGCCCCTATCTATTGGCTATTATAAATTATCCTTCGACAAACATAGGGGTACATATATCACTTTGAATTAGTATTTGCATTTTCTTGAGATAAATACCCAAAACTGAATTCAATGGATCACACATTCTCTTTTGAATTTTTTTAGGAACCTCCATACAGTTGCCCACGGTAGCTGCACAAATTTACATTCCTACTAGCAGTGTGTAAAGCTTACCTTTACTCCTCACATCTTCACCAACACTTGTTATTTCTTGTCTTTTTGATACTAGCCATTCTGACAGGTGTAAGGTGAGATCTCACTGTGATTTTGATTTGCATTATCCTGATGACTGGTGATGTTGAACATCATTCCATCTATCTGCTGTCCATCTGGTCTTCTTTAAAAAATATCCATTTAAGGCCTTTACCCACTTTCTAATTGAGTTGTTGGTTCTTTCGATATTAAGTTGTATATGTTTTTATATATTTTGGATACTAACCTTTTATCAGATATATCATTTGCAAATCACTTCTCCCATTGACTAGGCTGCCTTTGCATTTTATTTCCTTCACTGTGCAAAATCTTTTTAGTTTGATGTAATCCCATTTGCTTATATTAGCTTTTGTTGTCCTTGCCTATGGAAAATGGTCTAAGAAATTATTGCTAAGACCAATATAATAAGCTTACTGCTTATGTTCTCTTCTAGGTGTTTTATGGTCTAGGTCATACATTCAAGACTATAATCCACATAGAATTTATGGTATTGATCTTACACTCAAGACTTCAATCAATTTTCAGTTTTGTTAATGTTTATTTATTTTTGAGAGAGAGAGAGACAGAGACAGAGAAAGACAGAGAGAGAGAGAGTGCAAGCAGAGGAGGGGCAGAAAGATTGGGAGACACAAAATCCGAGGCAGGCTTCAGGTTCTGAGCTGTCAGCACAGAGCCTGACATGGGGCTCAAACCCACAAACTGTGAGATCATGACCCAAGCTAAAGTCCAACGCCCAACCAACTGAGCCACCCAGGTGCCCCTCAAGACTTTAATCTAAATTTTCAATTTATTTTTGTATATAAGATATTCTATTTTCATTCTTTTGCATGTAGCAGTATACTTTTCCCAACACTATTTACTGAAAAGTCTCTTTTCCTCATTGTATATTCTTGCCTCTTTGTCACAGATTAATTGACCATATATGTGTGTGTGGATTTACTTCTAGGTATCTTATTCTACTCCATTCATTTATGTATCTGTTTTCTAGCCATCACCATACTTTCTGAATACAGCTTTGTAGTATAATTTTAAATCAAGGAAAATGATACCTCCAAACTTTGTTCTTCCTTCTCAAGATAGCTTTGGCTATTCAGGGTCTGTTGTGTGTCTACACAAATCATAACTTCGTACAACTTCATTGTAGTTCTATGAAAAATGCCATTGGTATTTTGATGGGAATTGCATTTAAACTATAGATTGCTCTGCATAGTATGAATGGACATTTTTACAATAAATATTAATTCTTCCAATCCACGAACACAACATATCTTTCCATTCATTTCTGTTGTCTCCAATATTTTTAATCAATCCTTTATAATTTTCAGAGTAAAAATCCTTCACCTCTTTCATTTAATTTATTCCTGGGTATTTTATTCCTTTTGATACAATTATAAATGGTACTATTTTCTTAATTTCTTTCTGACAGCTTATTATTAGTATATAGAAATGCAATTGATTTCTGTATGCTAATTTTGTATCCTGAGACTTTACTGTATTCATTTGTTCTATTAGTTTTTGGTGGAATCTTTATAGAGTTTTCTATATATAGTATTATGTCATCTGTCATTATTTTTTATTTAGATGCCTTTTATTTCTTTTTCATGCCTAATTACTGTGGAGAGGACTTCCAAAATATGTTGAATAAAAGTGAGTGGGCATCCTTGTTCCTGATCTTACAGAAAAAGCATTTGGTTTTCACCACTGAGTATTATGTTAGCTGTGGGCCACACTGGCTTTTAATGGTGCCTGAAATTTCCATCATTAGTAAAACATTAAGACAATGACTCTCATCCTTTTTGAGGGCAATGGACATAGTGAAATCTTTATGAGGAAAAAGCACAATATAATCTGTTGAAAAAAAATACATCTGGTAATGATTAAGAGCATGAGCTCTGGAATATGGCTGCCTGAGTTAATACCTGTGAATTGATGTTACTTCCTAGCTGTATGGATTCCATTCAATCTGTTCCAGGAAAGCTTCTACCCTCATCAATTCACAACACTGCCCTTGTCAAGGTCAAGTATGATCCATATGTTGCTAAACCAATGGGAAATTGTCAGTCCCCACCTTATTGAATATCAGTAGTATTTACCATTATATCTCTCCAACTTGAAATATATTCTTTACCTGGATTTCAGAGCAACCCACTCTTGTGGTTTTCCTCATTCCTCACTGATTTCTCCTTCTTACTTTCTTGTTTGGCTCTCCTTCCTCTTCCCAATGTCTATATGCTTAAATGCCCCAGGACTCAGTTCTGAACTTTCTTTTCCTCTCTTTCTATATATACTCATCCTTGCTGACCTCCTGCAGTCTCCTCCCATTGAATCACTTATACCTAATAAATTTATAATTCTACCCAGTGCACCTCCCCTGAACTCCATATGTATATATGCAACCACTTCCATAATACCTCCCACTTCACTGCCTGATAGGCCTCTAAAACCTAATACATCCAAAACCAAACTGTGGCTCTTCCTTCTCAAACCTGTTCATCCCACCATCACTTCCATTTCAGGTGTTGGAAATTTCCAGCTGCTGAGGCCACAAACTTTGATGTCATGTTTGACTCCTATTTTCTTTCATATCCCAATCCCTTTAAGTAGCAAATCCCACTAGTCCATTTTAATAATCTCTCCAAAATACAACCACTTCTCAAGACCTATACCATCACCACCCTGGTCTAAGCCACCATCATATCTTACAAGAATATTTATGCTAGCCTCAAACTGACCTACCAGCTTTTGTCATTGACCCCTCATAGTCAGTTCTCAACACAGCAGCCTGGGTTGCTATTAAAATGGACAGATTGGGGTACCTGGGTGGCTCAGTCGGTTAAGCGTCCAACTCTTGATCTCAGCTCAGGTCATGATCTCGGCCAGGTCATGATCTCATGGTTTGTGAGACAGAGTCCCACATAGGGCTTTGCACTGACAGCATGGAGCCTGCTTAGGATTCTCTCTCTCCCTTTCCCTCTCTGTTCCTCCCCCGCTTGTGTGTGCTCTCTCTCTCCCTCTCTCAAAATAAATAAATAAACTTTAAAAAAACATAAAATGTATATCAGATCATATCCCTCATCAGCTCAAAACCCTCCTATGATTTTCTCATGCAGGCAAAAGCTAAAATCTTTACAATAGCCTACTAAGGTCCCTCTTACATCACTGCTATCTCTCTGACTTTATCTCCCACTACTCCCCATTTAACTCTCTCCATGCTAACTATAGTGACCCCCTTGCCCTTTCTTGAATAAACTAAGCAAAATTCCACCTGAGCTTCTTTGTGCTTTTTGTTCACTCTACCTGGAAAATTCTTACTGTACTTATCTATATAGTTCCTTCCCTTGACTACTGCAGGTTTGGCTCAAGTATAATTATCAATAAGGCCTAGCCTACTCCAATTTAATACTTTAACCACACCCTCCATCCAAGTCTTTGATATACCTTCCCTCAACTATTTTCCTCCAACATACAGTAAATTTGATTTTTCAGTTTATTGTCTAACTCCAGATGTATACCTTAAGCTAAATTAGGACATGAACTATCATCTGCTTTGTTCGATATCATATCCCCAGTACCTAGAATTGCTCCTGGAAGTTAGAAAGTGCACAGGACATATTTGGTGAATGAGTCAATAGTCTTAGGTAAGTTGTATAAACTCTCTATGTCATAGTTCACTCATCTGTAAAGTGAGGAGATCACTGCTACCTACCTCATCAAATTGCAGTAAGGATTAAATGAATGAATACATGTAAGACACTGCAAAGTAACTAAACACAATAAGCACTCAATAGTTGAAGTCATTATTACTCTTATTCACTAAGAGGATATGAGTAAGTATAAAAAAGGAGGAAGGAAAGACATGGACCAGGAACTTTGAAATCCAGACCGCTGGTGTCCAGTGACTAGAGTGGGGTAGGATGGGAAGGGAACACAGTGCAAGCAAGTCCTCATTGGAAACTTTATAAAATGTATGGTATTCATACAAAACAAGAACGTGTGATTGAGGATGTGGTACAATCTGCCTTAAGTTGGGCCTCAGTCTATCCATGGGCCCACTTTTCCTTTTGGCTACTAGCAGCAAAAAGTTCCTGATTAAGTAACCCTGGTTGTTCCTACTCTTATATGATGCTGACACCCAGAAAACAAGAAAAGAGTTTGTTCTAGCTCTCTATAAACCAAAAAGGAAATGCAACAGGATAATTCACAAATAGAGATGGGGAAATTTTCCATAACGAAACAAGTCATAATTTTCAAATAGCAAAAAGTCACTAGAGGCCAGGAGTAGCAAAATTGTAAGAATTTAGAAACATGTGAGTGATAGCCTTTTTGAAGTATTCTGCCTTCCTTAAGGTCAGAGTTTAAATAAAGTCTCAAATTAAGCTTTGCAGATTTTGAGAGTGCTCGTTTAGAGTTTGGCTATTTTCTTCCTGCCTTATTATGCTGGGAAAGGGGCCATGGGCAGTTCTCTTTCAGCACCTGAAAACATTTCTATAAAAAATTCATCAACCATTAATTTGTTTCGATGACACATTTAGATTTTCAATTCCAAGGCTGCACCTGCTGCCGTCGTGCGAAGAAAACACTTTCAGGTGATTTCACCCTGCCTGCTAAAGGGCACACATGACCTCAGCTAACCACTGAGACACTTCATCACAATTTTAAAAGGAGTAGAGTGTTTGGAAAGAATACACAATGGTGAACACATTTGGGTATCAGGAAAGTCCCCTCTGAGGGGAGAGGAAATGGGTCCCCAGGTAAGCAACCAAGAACCCTAGATGCTGAGGTTGAAGGAAAACTGGAATTGACAGTGGAGGAGGGAAATGAGGAGTACCAGTTGCAGCCCTGGGATCATCTGCAGTTGTGGAAGCTGTATTTTTACCAATAACCTTCCCTTTCTAAGTTCCCTCCAGGAAGAGAGGGCTATAGATTCCTGAAAAAAATGCAACCAAAACACATTTGAAGAATTGGAAATAAGACAACAAGGGTTAGACACTGTGATGCACTCCAATGAAATAGCAATCGTTCTCCTTGACGAAGCAGCTTTGCATACAGCTATTAGCCCCTTCAGAGATTACCTCAACTGTGGAGAGCCATCTTGTCCACAGTCAGGATCCTTCTTAGGGCATCCTACATGCAAAAACTGATGGATTAAGGGGTAATGGTAACCTGGCCATTCTGGCCCAACTCAGGAAAATTCTGAAGGACCCTTTTTAGCTCCAGATTTCCCTGTGCAGTTAACTGAGGCTACTGCTGAACTATAGCTCAAATTCTCCCTCTGTCCATTCCTACTTCCTTCCTTTCCCTTCCATGGGTGTTGATGCAAAGGGTACTCCTAAATAAGCAAACTATAGTCTAAATGCCATATCAGAGTCTGCATCCAAGGGAACCAAGCCATGACAGCATAGGCAATACTATAAGAAATGCCCAGTGCATTTTACTTCATTAAACATTCATTCGGTTAATATTCATAGAAGACCTACTGTATACCAAGCACTTTTTAGGGATCAGGGATGCACTACTGAACAGATAGACAAAGTTCCTGGTTTCAAGGAACTGAATTGATTTGGAGGTGTGGCTAATTTAGATTGCATGGTCACAAATGGGTTCAATAAGAAAGTGACATAAGAGATGGCCTGACATACACACATGTACAGTTAAGAGCATTCTAGGTCGAGGGAAGCACGAGTGCAAAGGTCTTACTGTGCAAATGAACTGGGCATGTCCTTGAAACTGAACGAAGGTCACTGTAGCTGGATATGAGAGAAAAGTAGTAAAAGATGAAGGTGGAGAGGTGTCCAGGGCCAAATTATGGTAAGGAGTTTCTGTTTCATTCTATGTATATTTGGAAATTATTAGAGTTTTTCAAGCAGGGCAGTGACATTATCAGATTTATATGCAGAAAATAGAACCCCAGCTACTGTGAAGAAAGATCAATTATAAAAAAGAATAAAAGTGGGGTTCCTGGGTGGCTCAGTCGGTGAAGCGGCCGACTTCGGCTCAGGTCATGATCTCGCGGTCCGTGAGTTTGAGCCCCACGTTGGGCTCTGTGCTGACAGCTCAGAGCCTGGAGCCTGTTTCAGATTCTGTGTCTCCCTCTCTCTGACCCTCCCCCGTTCATGCTCTGTCTCTCTCTGTCTCAAAAATAAATAAACGTTAAAAAAAAGTTTAAAAAAAAAAGAATAAAAGTGAGAAAATCAACTGGAAGGCTATTGCAGAAGTCCAATGTTAGGGAGAATGGTGGCTTGGCCCGGGTGGCAAGAACAGAGGTGAAGAAAGAAACCTGGATTCCAGATATATTTTAGAGCTACAACCACCAAGCTTGCTGGTTGAACTGGATATAAGGAATGAGGTAGAGAAGGTTTAGAGAAGATTCTGGAGCTATGACTTCAGATGCTGAAGTATAGCTCATTTTTTTTAACATCCACTTGGAACACATATTGAGCATCTTCTACGCATCAGACACTACGCTGAGTACAGAAGAGGTCAAATTGATGAATCATGTGATCATGTGTGGCCCCCAAATTCAAAGAGTTCTGACACAAAATATAGGATACATCTATATGGTTAATAAAGTGATGACAGCGTTTTGCAAAGGTCAAAGAAATACAATCTTTTATTGTTTTTTACTTGCCTCGTGCATACTCATCTTGCTCCTCTAACACACACGTGCACTTGCAACGCAGCTAGGCAATTATTTGGTGCAAAAGAAATACGTGTTGACTGCTGGTTAATCTAGCTGCTCTCCCCAGGATATTTATGCATGCCTCACTCTTTGAAGAAATGAAGTAATTCACTGTTTTATACTTTCCATGAAATGGTTTCAGAATCTCAGTCCCAAATTTATGTTCTAAAAGTGGAGGAAATGGATTGTTTTGCCTTAATTGACTCATGAGAGTCTATTCAGAAAAAAAAAATGACACTAGTTCAAACACTATATTATTGACCATGGCAGAGACTAGTTCTTCCTCACTATTCTTTCTCTACCTCTTTCTTAGAAATGTAACCTTTACTTTGTAGACAGTAACATGGTCATCATGAAAAAAAGATTATTTTCCATACGGCCGTGCTGTGAGGCTTGGCCTCTTGACTAAGTTCTGTCCAACAGGATGAAAATAGAAATGTGCTCCAATGATTTCCTCTTTCCAGCTGGCTACAACGTGTCCACGAATGATGTCTACAACTGGAACAACTCTTTTGGACTATGATGTAGAAGTGTTAAGAATTCAGATGCAAAATACAGAAAGAGACGATTTCCTGGTTGATCACAGGGTTGCCAGAATGCTTATCAAATCATGTAATTTACATAATAAAAAATAAAAATTTTGTCATGTTGAAGCCAATATTATTTTGGGTTTTCTGCATCTTGCAGCAAATCCCAATCCCAATACAATGAACATGCACCAATTCAGTTAAAACAGATGAAGGGGTTTGTGTGTTAAAATAGCTTGAGACTGAGACTAGACAAATGTCTACAGAACAAAAAGTAATTTGAAAATGAATATTCCTTTTAATATTTCTATTACAATCAGAATAACCATGTTTTTTTTTCCAGAAATCTTAAACATGCCAAAAGTTATCTCATCTGCTAATTCTTATTAAGGGAAAAAAGAAAATTCCTATTGCCTCCCCCAGAAAGCAGTGGAGTATATAGTTAAAAGAGTTAGTTCTGGGGTTTCTATTCTATTCCATTGGTCTGTGTGTCTGTTTTTGTGCCAATACCATGCTGTCTTGATGATGACAGCTTTGTAGTAGAGGCTGAAGTCTGGGATTGTGATGCCTCCTGCTTTGGTCTTCTTCTTCAAAATTCCTTTGGCTATTCGGGGCCTTTTGTGGTTCCATATGAATTTTAGGATTGCTTGTTCTAGTTTCGAGAAGAATGCTGGTGCAATTTTGATTGGGATTGCATTGAATGTGTAGATAGCTTTGGGTAGTATTGACATTTTGACAATATTTATTTTTCCAATCCATGAGCAGGGAATGTCTTTCCATTTCTTTAAATCTTCTTCAATTACCTTCATAAGCTTTCTATAATTTTCAGCATACAGATCCTTTACATCTTTGGTTAGATTTATTCCTAGGTATTTTATGCTTTTTGGTGCAATTGTGAATGGGATCAGTTTCTTTATTTGTCTTTCTGTTGCTTCATTGTTAGTGTATAAGAATGCAACTGATTTCTGTACATTGATTTTGTATCCTGCAACTTTGCTGAATTCATGTATCAGTTCTAGCAGACTTTTGGTGGAGTCTATCGGATTTTCCATGTATAATATCATGTCATCTGCAAAAAGCGAAAGCTTGACTTCATCTTTGCCAATTTTGATGCCTTTGATTTCCTTTTGTTGTCTGATTGCTGATGCTAGAACTTCCAGCACTATGTTAAATAACAACGGTGAGAGTGGGCATCCCTGTCGTGTTCCTGATCTCAGGGAAAAAGCTCTCAGTTTTTCCCCGTTGAGGATGATGTTAGCTGTGGGCTTTTCATAAATGGCTTTTATGATCTTTAAGTATGTTCCTTCTATCCCGACTTTCTCGAGGGTTTTTATTAAGAAAGGGTGCTGGTGCTAAGTGAAATAAGCCATACAGAGAAAGACAGATACCATATGGTTTCACTCTTATGTGGATCCTGAGAAACTCAACAGGAACCCATGGGGGAGGGGAAGGGAGAAAAAAAAAAAAAGACGTTAGAGTGGGAGAGAGCCAAAGCATAAGAGACTGTTAAAAACTGAGAACAAACTGAGGGTTGATGGGGGGTGGGAGGGAGGGGCGGGTGGGTGATGGGTATTGAGGAGGGCACCTTTTGGGATGAGCACTGGGTGTTGTATGGAAACCAATTTGTCAATAAACTTCATAAAAAAAAAAAAAAAAAAAAAAAAAAGAGTTAGTGATAGGAACAGGACCAGAAGGAGCTACACTGACCTTCTCCCCAGAGAAATAACCGTAACTGGTAAAAATTATAAAGGATAGCCATTTGATGCCTGTAGAAATTGTCCTAAGGCCATTCAGTAAAAAGACAAACATGTACTCAAGAAAATCTACTAAAACAGCAAGGGTTGGGGCGCCTGGGTGGCGCAGTCGGTTAAGCGTCCGACTTCAGCCAGGTCACAATCTCGCGGTCCGTGAGTTCGAGCCCCGCGTCGGGCTCTGGGCTGATGATGGCCCAGAGCCTGGAGCCTGCTTCCGATTCTGTGTCTCCCTCTCTCTTTGCCCCTCCCCCGTTCATGCTCTGTCTCTCTCTGTCCCAAAAATAAATAAACGTTGAAAAAAAAAAAAAACAGCAAGGGCCTGTGGCATTTGAGCCATGACCTACTCTCTCCCATCTGTCCCCCACACTCCACACAATGGAAACTCCATTCCTAGTAAGGGCAGCAAAGAACACAGAGCTCTCTCTCCCTGAGTTTACAATCTAGAGTTACAGTTTAACCGTTAGAATTCCATTCATCCACAACTCCATGTTACAGAAGGATTATTCTAGGTAAGGGCAGCTGAGAAGTCTGGGACCCCATTTCTCCATTCAGCCCACACCCATAGAATAGTAGCCCTACCCCAGACATAGCAGGAGATGGACACTTGGGCTTCAATTACCTTCAAACCCAGCTTGCTCATAGGGCCATGCCAGGTGAGGCAAGCTGGGATAACCAGAAGCTACCACTCTTGCCAACTGCTGAACTCATAAATCTGGAGTATCACTTAAGGAGAAATAGGAAACTGTCCCACCCGCAGCTCCAGAACATTGGCACAGAACTTGTGATGCGGGTGTTGTTTAAGAGAGGACTACATAACTCTTCCCAGGGGAGAGCTCTATTTGGAATAAACCACAGGGAATTTCAAGCCTAAGGGTGTTATCAAAGACATGGAATATTATTGCCCTAGGAAATTAAGAGGAGGTCAGTAGCTCCACAAGAGCAACAACCTGAACTATACACCAGATAGTTTAATGGAATGAACAAGGCAGAGAACTAAGAAGAGCCCTACTGGGGTCAGAACATGCTTCAAAAATGCCTCCAACATTATCTCCACGAATGGGTCCCCATTTAACTGGATCAGATGCAGCAATACATGCTGTAATCTATCCACATGCATATTTATCAAAAACAATACTGCAGGCAGCTGACATTAGTGGAGGGTAACAGCTGAATGTGAAACCAACAAAGGAAGGCAGTTTATCATAGATCAAAGAACACAACACACCAACACATAGGATGCAGAGAAAGCACTACTAAGAGGAAAATTTACAGCTGTAAATGCTTACGTTAAAAAAGAAGTAAATCCCAAGGCACCTGGCGGCTCAGTGGGTTAAGCATCTGACTCTTGATTTCAGGTCATGATCTCACAGTTCCTGGGATCAACCCCCCCACATCAGGCTCTACGATGGCAGTGCGGAGCTGCTTGGGATTCTGTCTCCCTCTTTCTCTGCCCCTCCCCTACTCTTTCATTTTCTCTCTCTCTCTCTGTCTCTCTCTCTCAAAATAAATAAACTTAAAAAAAATGGAGTAAACCCCTAATCAATACCCTAAGTTTAACACCTTAAGGAACTAGAAAAAATAAAAACACACTAAACCCAAATATAGAAAAAAATAATAATAAAGATTAGAACAGAAATAAACAAAATGGAGAACAGAAAACCAATAGAAAAAAACTGATGGAATCTTTTCTTTGAAAAGGCAAACAAAATTGACAAACTTTTAGCTAGACTTAGAAAGAGAAAGCAGAAACACGAATAACTAAAACCAAAATGAAAAGAGAGACATTACTACTTATTTTACAAAGATAAAAGGGATTATAAGAGAATACTATGAACAGTGTACACCAACAAATTACATAACCTAGAAAACAGGGACAAATTCCTTCAAACATACAAATGACCTAAACTGACTCAAGAAGAAATATGAAATCTCAACAAACCTATAATAAAGAGATTGAGTCAATAATCAAAAAGCTTCCAAGAAAGAAAAGTAGTAGACTTGATGGATTCATAGGTGAATTCTACCAAACATTTAAATAAGAATTAACACCAATCTTTCCCAAAACTTCTCAACTCTTTCAAAAACTGAAGGGAATACTTCAAAATGCATTCTATGAAGTCAGCATGATTGTGATACCAAAGACACATAAAAACATCACAAGAAAAAGGAATCACAAACTGATATACCATACAAACATAGATTCAAACATCCCCAATAATAGATAAGTATATTGAATCCAATAGGATTATTCACTATGACCAAGATTCATCCCAGGAATGCAAGATTGGTTCAACATAGAGGCACCCAGGTGACTCAGTTGGTTAAGCATCAGACTCTTGAATTTGGCTCAGGTCATGATCTCAAAGTTCATGAGTTTGAACCCCTCATCATGTTCAGAGCCTGTTTGGGATTCTCTCTCTTTCTCTCTCTGCCCCTTCTCCATTCATGCTTTCTATCTCAAAATAAATAAATTAAAATTTTAAAAATAGCAGTTCAACATAAGGCAAAAAAATGAAACATTGTAAAATATCACAGTAATGGAATAAAGGAAAACAAACACATGATCATTTCAATGCAGAAAAGGCACTTAACAAAATCCAATACCATTTCATGTTAAAAACCCTCAGATAACTAGGAAGAGAGGAAAAAATTCTCACCAGAATATAGAGTATTTATGAAAAACTCACAGCTAACATCATACTTAATGGTGAAAAACTGCAAGCTTTCTCCCTCCCTAAGATTGGCAGCAAAACAAGGATGTTGGCTTTTACCAATGTTTCTCAACAATGTACTGGAACTTTTAGCCAAAGCATGACATAAGAAAAAGATATAAAAGGCATCCAAATTTAAAAGAAAGAGGTAATATCTCCATGTATAGATGACATGATCTTATATATAGAAAACCCAAAAGGATCCATGAAAGCTATTGGAGCTAATGAAAGGAATTCAGCATGGTTACAGGGCACAATATCAACAGGCAAAAATCAGTTGTGTTTCTATGCTATATTGATCCTTGAACAACATGGGTTTGAAAGTGCGGGTCCACTTACACATGCGCTTTTTCAGTAAATACTAGTACCATAAATGTATTTTCTATTCTTTATAATTTTCTTAATAACATTTTCTTCCTTCTAATTTACTTTAAGAATATGGTATATCACATGTATGACATACAAAACATGTGTTAACGTTTTATGTTACTGGCAAGGTTTCCAGTCAGCAGTAGGCAATTAGTAATGTTTTGGGGGAGGTTAAAAGTTATACATGGAGGTCAGTACCCCCAAAACCCCATTTTGTCCAAGTCAAATGTACACCAACAATGAGCAATTCAAAAGAGAAATTAGGAAAACATGTCCATTTACAATAACATCTAAGAGAAATAAACACTCAGGAATAAATGTAACCAAAGATTTGGAAGTCTTGTATACCGAAAACTACAAAAGATTAGTGAAAGAAATTAAAGACTTAAATAAATGGAAAAGCATCCCCTGTTCATGGATAGGAAGTCTTATCATTGTTAAATAAGTAAAAAATTATGATAAGGGCAAAAAGACCAATAGAATAGAATAAGAAAGCCAGAAATAATCTCACATATATGGTTAATTGCTTGTAAAAAGGGATGCTAGACTATTCAATGGGGAGAGAACAGTCTTTTCAAAAGATATTGCAAAATAATGAAATAGGAGCTTATACCATAAAGAAAAATAAACTCAAAATGGATCAAAGACCTGAGCTGAAGAACTTAAAGTATAAAACTCCTGGAAGAAAACATTGAAAAGGGGCACCTGGAAGGCTCAGTCAGTTAAGCATCTAACTTGGTCTCAGGTCATGATCTCACAGGTCACAAGTTCAAGCCCCGCATTGGGCTCTGTGCTGACAGCTCAAAGCCTGGAGCCTGCTTCGTATTCTATGTCTGTCTGTCTGTCTGTCTCTCTCTCTCTCTCTCTCTGCCCCTCCCCCACTCATGCTCGCTCTCCCTCTCTCTTCATCAAAAATAGATAAAAACATTAAAAAAATAAAAAGAAAACATTGAAAAAAATATTCCTGAAATTGGATTTGTCAGTAACTTCAAGGATATAGCATGAAAAGTACAAGCAACTAATGAAAAAAATAGATAAATTGGACTTCATCAAAATTAAAACCTCTGTCCATAAAAGAACACTATTAATAGAAAGAAAATTCAAACTACTTATTGTGAGAAAATATTTGTAAATTGAATATTTAATAATGAATTAATGTCCAGAATATAAATAACTCCTAAAATTCAACAACAAAAAAACCTGATTCAAAAATGGGCAAAGGATTTGAATAGACATTTCTCCACAAACAAAAATATACAAATGGTCAATAAGCACATGAAAAGATACTCAACATCATTACTCACCAGGAAAATGAAAATTAAAACCAAAAGACACCATGTTAACCCTCCTAGGATGGCTATAATTTTAAAAAATGGAACAAGTTTCGGACAGAATGTATACAAATTGCAACCCTCATAGTATTGCTGAAGGGAAGGTTTAACGGTGCAGCCACTGGGAAACATATTTCATTAGATTCTCAAATGGTTACACATAGAACTATCAATATGACCCAACAATTCTACTCTGAGGTATATATACAAAAGAATTTTTAAAAATTTTTAACGTTTATTTATCCTTAAGAGACAGAGAGAGACAGAACATGAGTCGGGGAGGGGCAGAGAGAGAGGGAGACACAGAATTGGAAGCAGGCTCCCAGCTCTGAGCTGTCAGCCAGAGCCAGACATGGGGCTCAAACTCAGAAACTGCGAGATGATAACCTGAGCCAAAGTCCAACACTCAACTGACTGAGCTACCCAGGTGCCCCTCTTATCTGATCATTCTATCTCTTAATTTGGTAACTGACTGAGCCACCCAGGGGCCCTCCAAAAGAATTTAAAGCCAGGACCTGAACAGATATTTGCATACCAATGTTCACTGAACCATTATTCACAATAGCCAAAATGTGGAGACAATCCATGTTGTCTCCTATATAACTTTTGTCTCTCCAAAACTTAACTGCTAATAGTCCACAGTAGACTGGAAGCCTTACCAAACAGAAATAGCCAATTAACACATATTTTGTATTTAATATATATATCATGTTGTATTCTTACAATAAAGTATGCTAGAGAAAAGAAAATATTATTAAGAAAATCATAAGGCAAAAAAATACATTTATATAGTACTGCACTGTATTTATCGAAAGAAGTCCACATATAAGTGGACCCACACAGTTCAAAACTTGCTTTTCAAGGGTCTACTATATTGTAAAGGAATATAATTTCTTACCTAAGAAATAATGCATTCATAATTACAAGGGTGAGCAAATGAATGCTGTCTCAGCATGGATCCTTCTTTGAAATACTATATAGCAGTGATCAGTAAAGTTTTTCTATAGTTAGAGAGTAACTATAAATATTAAGGATTTCAGGTCATACTGTGTCTACTGAAACTACCTGACTATGCTGCTACGTGAAAATAGCCATAGATAATACATTTTCTAAAAATGATGTGACTGGTCCAATAAAACTTTATTCACAAAAACAGGTGGTGGCCATATTTGCCTCACAAACTATAGTTTGTAGACTCGGTGCTAGACACGTGGCTTGAATAAACTACTAATACATTTCAATAGACATACTTGTGTTCTTAAGGAACTGCTTTGTAGAATACTGATCCTCTATTTCCCTTAAACAGTTCACTTTGATGAGGAAATTTACTGGTTGATTTTTCCTCGGTAAACACATTAGCTAATGCTGATGCTTTACCAGATGTTCCCAAAGGACCAAAAAACAATTCTGAAACATACATCTAGATCCCTTTGTGACATTTTGCCAGGTTATGCCTATTTATGAAAATAATATTCACTTACCTCTTCCATTGTGGAAATTAATATCGACAAATTGCTTGAAAGTTACGAGTATTATTATATGGTTCTGCATCCAGGACCCCTTTATTAATTATGCATTTTTCTCAGTGTAAAACACCGTAAATTTAATTTTAGTTTTTATCTTTTATTTTCTCAATACATACATATATGATATGGCTATGAAAACCAAAATGAAAACCTGAATGCCCCTACAATCATAGACAGTTGATTACGGATTTGGTCTTGGCCCACAATTACCAAAGATCGCCACCAAACTGCATGGCTCCAGCAAAGAAAGAGCAACTGCCTACAGTTTGTTACTACAAGATTCTCCTTGAGATTTTCCCTCTAAACCATGTCTTAAACATTTCCTCATCCAACACATTCTTCTCAGGCACTCTGCACTATTTTTTTCCCATAAAATGCTTCACGGGCCTGACCTAACTGAATTACAGTCAGAATCCCCATGGTATTTATCAGAAATTCAGCACACCAAAAGTTATTTCACCCGCCATTTCTCATTAAGAAGAAAACAGACAAGCTGTACTGTTCCCATTGCTGAGGAAAGGCCAGCCTCTTCCGGAAAATAGCTCTTCTTCCCTCTACAACCCCCTTGGCTGGAGTCTGAAATAAAGTTAAAATCCCATTACAATAAAGTGAGGACCCCCGCCCCCTGGTTTGTGTGTGTTGATCTGCTACATCTTATGTTGTTCAATAGGCAAAAATTCAAACAACTCAATATGGCGGGGGGGGGGGGGAGGGCCGTATTGGCTTTACTTTGAAAAGGATGAATCACAGGATTTTTATAACAGCTTCACAAGCACCAGGTAACAATAATTCAATTGGCCAAACTGGCATTCACTAGTTAACTAGTGAATTCTTGAGAACATTTCTACTATGTCCATCAAAATGCATCTAGAATCGAGATACATCATACATTGTACAAAAAAGTAAGAGATTGGCTAAGGATTAGGAAGATTCTGAGTATACTCATGGTATTTCCTGAATCAGGTCTTAACTTCTTAATGAAATCATTTTAATTTAATGTTTAAAGCATCCCTGAAATGGTGTTTTGCTTTAAGTATTCATTGAACCTTTGTAAAGAGGAACTTGCAAGACTCCAGAAGTACTGTCATACATGCGCAGGGGTTAGCTCTTGTCAAGTGACAAAGCACAGTGATTTCTTTTTCAATATTAAAATGGGTAAGTGTATCCTGTTCCTATTAGACTATAATACCCCAGCAATAATAACCTGGACTCCTGCATCATTTAGAAAGCAACCAAACCTCTATGAACAGTCCTTATGAAGGATAAAATCAAGGACTTGATTGTGGAGTGACAGTCAAACAGGAAGCAGTAATTCCACTACTTAGGTAGTTCTTGACACCAAAAGGGAACCCTAACATTTAACATGATCCTCAAGGAGTAAAATGGACTGAACAAGAGCAAAAGCTTTTTGTTTCAGACCACTGTTATTCTATTTTCTTAATGAATGACCTTAGAAAATGTACTTAAGCTCTCCAAATTCCAGATTTCTCCTCTGTATAATCAGGATAATCTATTTACCACCTATCTCCCAGGGTAGTTATAAGGTAAGCACTAAGTTGAGCCCCAATTAATAGCAGTTATTCTTATTCAAATGTTTTAGAAATAGTTTCAACCAAACGAGAGAGAGAAACAGAATTTACAAGTGATCGTGAAAAATTCCACTAATCATAACCTTCCACGCTTTCCTTCTTCCTACACCCCAGAATTCAGGTTAACAGAGGCTTCCTTATCACAGGTGCAGGAAAAAGTGAAAACAGTCCAGAGGCAGTTGGCTTCTCTCTATTGACATGTAAAAAATGGAATACCAGGGGCACCTGGGTGGCCCAGTCAGTTAAGCATCCGACTGCAACTCAGGTCATGTTCTGACAGTTTGTCAGTCAGAGCCCTGCATCAGGCTCTCTGCTGTCAGCACAGAGCCCATTTTGGATCCCCTGTCTCCCTCTCTCTCTGCTCCTACCCTACTCGTGCTGTCTCTGTATCTCTCAAAATATTTTTTTTCTAAAAAAATGGAATACCACTTCTAGCAGCTATTATAACTCCACCTCCTGTATTATCCAAACCTCAGTTTGCAACCAGTGATTAAAAAAAAAAATCATCTTTCCCTAAAAGCACTTCTCTGTATGATTCTTCAGTTATTTTTCATGCATTGAGGAAGGGCTGAGCCCATCATATATTAAGATATTAATATCAGCTAGTAAGCCAATCAGATATTGGCCTCCAGGCTGCTTTTTCCCTAACTGGTTCTTGGCTGCCTTACCTTCCAGACTAGGGAAACAAAAGAGGTGAACTACAAGTAGGAAAGATAGACAGATGCTTAACAGCTCCATGTAAAGTTTTATAGTTAGGGTGAACCCTCAATAAAAATGGGGAGTCTGCTTTGAGAATTAATTTGTCTTTATTATTCATGACTCATTAGTGTGCTTAGTCAAAAAAAATGATGATACATCTCCTCCTCCTTCCTAAAAGGAATCTGGAGAGACATAATATTTAGCCATGCATATGAGATAAGAAGAAAATATTTAACAGAAAACTGAGGATCGGTTGGGGGAGGTCCTGGCTTGACTTTTTTTTTTAAGTTTATTTATTTATTTTGAATGAACACACAAGCAGAGGAGAGGAAGAGAGAGAGGGAGATAGAGAATCCCAAGCAGGCTCCGTGCTATCAGCACAAAGACTGATGTGGGGCTCAAACCCACGAACCGTGAAATCATGACCTGAGCCAAAACCAAGAGTCAGATGCTTAACCAACTAAGCCATCCAGGCACCCCTTGGCTTGACTTTTAATAAAATAGAATTATTGAAGGTTTTTCAACCAATAAACGATTGTATACTTCCAAAAGTGATTTCTAAATTGTTTAAAATCGGGGCACCTGGATGGCTCAGTCGGTTAAGCATCCAACTTCGGCTCAGGTCATGATCTCACGGTCTAGGAGTTCAAGCCCTGCGACAGGCTCTGTGCTGACAGCTCGGAGCCTGGAGCCTGCCAAGGATTCTGTGTCTCCTTCTCTCTCTACCCCTCCCCCACTCACACTCTGTCTCTCTCTCTCTCTCTCTCTCTCTCAAAAATAAACATTAAAAAAAATTTTAAATAGTTTAAAATCTTACTATATTTAAAAGTGACACACAAGATATATCATCTGTTCCTAAGCATTTCATGAAAGTGGTCTTCTATCTGTCACGGGATACTAAAATTTGATAAATTATAAATTGATGGAATAGTTCATATGACCAGGACAGACCACAGATGAAATAGCATCTTTAACTTCAACTCTGTCTCAGAATTATCTTGAAAAACATATTTCAAGAGCTCTTACTGGAGTTTTCTCTCCAAAAGAAACAAAAGTTAACACTATGCTTCCCAAGATAAAATCTTTTCCCTAAAGGTTCCAAACAGGAAGGGTCAAAAAAGGAAAATACCTCGACATTATTACGGGCTACTCCAAGGTCCACCCTGTGATTTTAAAAATTTCAGATTCTGAGTCGTCTGGGTGTCTCAGTTGGTTGAGCATCAGACATTGGCTCAGGTCATGATCTCATGGTTTGTGATTTCAGGCACTGCATTGGGCTCACTGCTGTCAGCACAGAGCCCACTTTGTGTCCTCCATCCCCCTCTCTCTCTCTGCCCCTCCCCTGCTTGTGCTCTCTCTCTCAAAAATAAAAATAAAACACTAAACAATTTTTTTCAGATTCTGGACATGAATAAGCATTTTTCCAAAGAAGATAAACAGATGGCCAAGAGACACATGGAAAGATGCTCATCAGAAAAATGCAAATGAAAACCACAACCAGATATCACCTCACGCCTGTCAGAATGGCTAAAATCAACAACACAAGAAACAACAGGTGTTGGTGAGGATGTGGAGAAAAAAGAACCCTCATGCACTGCTGGTGGGAATGCAAACTGGTGCAGCCACTCTGGAAAACAGTATGGAGGTTCCTCAAAAAGTTAAAAATAGAACTACCCTATGAACCAGAATTGCACTACTGGGTATTTACTCAACGAATACAAAAATACTGATTCAAAGGGATATGTGTACCCTTATCTAGATAGCAGCATTATCTACAATAGCCAAATTATGGAGAGAGTCCAAATGTCCATCGACTGATGAATGGATAAAGATGTGTATGCATGTACATACATATATAATATATGCCCATTATATATTATATATAATATACATTGTACCAATTATATATATAATGGAATACTATTCAGCCATAAAAAAGAATGAAATGGCATGATGTGGATGGAGCTAGAGATTATTATGCTAAGTCGGTCAGAGAAAGACAAATACCATATGACTTCAATCATATGTGGAATTTCTGAAAAAAATAAATGAGCAAAGTGGAAGAGAAGAGAGAGGGAAGCAAACCAAGAAGCAGACTCTAACTATAGAAAACAAACTGATGGTTACCAGAAGGAAGCGTGGGAGGGGGATGGGTTAAATAGATGATGGGGACTAAGGACTGCATTTGTTGTAATGAGCACCAGGTGATATATGGAAGTGTTGAATTCCTATATTGTACACCTGAAACTAATTTTACACTGTTTGTTAACTGAAATTTAAATAAAAACTTTAAAACTTTTTTGCAGATTCTGTTCCATTTTCTGTTTTACAAGATTCTGTCATTTTATTTGTTTTATATTTTTTAATGTTTATTTTTGAGAGAGAGAGAGAGAGAGAGAGAGAGAGAGAGAGAGACAGTGCAAGTGGGGGAGGGGCAGAGAGAGAGAGAGACGGAGACACACAATCCTAACCAGGCTCCAGGCTCTGAGCTGTCAGCACAGAGCCCAACACAGGGTTTGAACTCACAAACTGCAAGATCATGACCTGAGCCGAAGTCGAACACTTAACCGACTGAGCCACCCAGGCACCCCGATTCTGTCATTTTATAATCCAATCTCCCTCCATGTTAAGGAAGTTGCTCATGAAAAATGCTGGGATGCCAGGAAACTCAGTCAACCAGCCAAGACAATTAGATGCTCTCCCTTCTCTTGGAGGTATGGGAGATTTCTAGTGCTCTCAAGGTCTTAAGATCAAGTCTCTTGGGTTTTCCAAGTTAAGTCTGAAGGCAAAGGGTAAAACACATGAGAGGCTGCCTACAAAGAGAGTGGCAGCCATTAACCACAAAAAAAGGTTTCTGAGTAGTGATCCAAATCTCAAATACAACAGAGCTGAGACTTAAGAAGAACCCAATAAAGGGTGTATGTGTGTACAGAAGAGACCACTGTCTCCTAGGACCAAATTTTAACAGATTGAAAAAGAGCAATACTTAATAATAGCTAAGAAGAGATATCTATGAAGGCCTCCCTAATAAGCAGCTCTCAGAAAGTCTTATTTTCCAAAGTATATTGCAGTCATAGTAGAGCACTCATTAGGAAGTTTGCTACATTAAGAGCTATTTTTCAAAAGCCTCCCTTATACAGAGCCAAAATCTACTTTCCCTATAACTCTTAGAGATTAGTTTTAGCTCAGCCCTTCAGTCAAAAAGAGAGCAACCCAAGTCCAACTTCCTCGTGACAATCATTTGATGCTCCAATTTCTGAAAACACTTCTCTCATCTCCATAAGTCTCTGTTCTGTAGGTGAAACAACCTTAATTCTTTCAACCATTTTGTTTGCACAACATGGTTTGTAGAGGCTATATATCATTGTGATTTTGTCCCATAAGGAATTCTTTAAAGATTAAGATTCATATTATTTGCGTTTTTGTGCTAATAAGAGTATCTTAAGAAGGACGTGTAGACATTTTGATTTCTGCCTCAAGTCTTAATGAATCATAGGACTTATAACTCTCTTCTCCTACCTGGTGGAAGAATACTGCTTGAAAATTACAGCGTCAGTTACTAAAGAGTAAATTAAATGTTCAAACAAAAATACAGTCTCAGAGCGACAGCTTTCTGACATCACCTAACCTTCTCACCACAAATCAATGCCCTAAATTTTCATTATTAAAGATCAGTTGGTTTTCAAACTTACTTTAAAAAAAAAAAAGACACCATTTCTTCAAACAGAAGCAATTCAGTGTGGTAGCTAACAGTACAGCCTGGGCTTGAATCCCAATTCAGCCACTTACTACTAGTTATTTAGCCTTGAGCTAGTTACTTTTCTGTGCTTGAATTTCTTCTGAAAAATGAGGATAATGTCTACTTCATACGTTATCTTGAGGATTAAATGAAATAATCTTTAGTGTTGAGAACAATGTCAGGCACAAAGTACTTACCATATAAGTGTTTGCTATTATTATAATTCCAACAAAATTTTACCAGGAAGCTAAATGTATGCATAAAAGATCTAAAAGTGGCCCTGATGTATTTGAATAAAACATGCTCTAGTCCTAACCATACCACAACCCACCCTGCACCTTATCCCATTCAGGTTCACAACTTAAAATCTATACTAAATGATTTTACCTCTTGGGGTTAAAGAACTGTATGATCAGAAACCTCAAATCAAATGTAACATATCATACTCCAGAACAAGTTAATTCACCTTAGAAAGATCAGTCACCTTGGAAGGTACAGAGTAATACTCTCTGAAAAGAATACATAGAACAAAGAGTTTGTTTGTTTGTTTAATAAGGAAGAAGACATCTGGAACATGGCCAACCAGTCACACGGAACCGGTCCGGGGAGAATCACTGCGAGGAAATACTGCTGTGGCTGATGATGGTGATAGCTGTGATCATTGAGGATTTGCAATGTGTTCAGCAAAAGTACTGCATATGTATTAACTTGTTAAGCCCCACAACAAACCTATGGGGTAGAAGCGGTTTTCATCTTTTATCATCCCCATTTCACAGACACAACAGGCACAAAGAGGTTAAATAAGTGGCCCAAATTTACATAGTTAATAAACGGCTGAGCTGAAATCCAAACCCAGACACTCCTAGTCATGCATCAGCCCCATATTAGTGGAAATCTTAAGGGAAAACAAGGCAAGAGGGGACACAAATCACTGAGAACACCCAATTATGCCCAGTGCCACCCTGAACTTGCGTAACAAAATCCTGAGAGTGTAAACTCTGGAGACAGACGGAACAGTGTTCAAATCTTTGTTACACTGTTTATAAGCCATGTGGTCTCGACCAAGATACTGAAGATCTCTGAGCCTCAAATTACTCAATGTTGTCTTCAGGAGCACAGATTATGTGTGCAAACAATCTACCACCCTTGCACATACCAAGCTTTCAGCAAGCAGTGTCATTATTGTCAAAGCTCTTTTTATTTTCCAAATATTGTATCCATTGCTCCTGTCCTCCATTGCCAGCTTAGAAATTAACATCATTCCCATAGGACAGAAGAGGACACGGATAGAGTAAGTAATTTACACAGAACTGACAGCAGGTCAGCCCAAGGCAGGAATTCAAATCCAAAATTTCCCAGTGTCCAGCCCAATCATTTTCAACTTTCAGCCTCCTCTGCCAAATTCTTAAATTGTTCCTCCTCTTCTTAAGTCTGCCTTCCTCGCCCAGAGAAGAAAGTGAGCACTTGTAACCAATGTCAGATGAAAATTAAACAGATTTCCTGAGTGACAGGATGATCCTCTTGCATTTTCTGGGGGAGATTGGTTCCTGCCAACCAACTGGCAGAGAAAAAGGTGACAGCAAGCCACAGAAGTGCAAGTATCAGTGGGTGGAGAAATGTCAGAAACAAAGAAAACTCTTTAAAATATTAAATGCAAACTCATTTACTGGTGGCCGCAGATAAGATGGTAGAGTTTACCATCGACAGGAACTGTGACAGTGATGAATGAAACCATTCTGGAACTGTGAAGGAAAGTAGCCACCGAGAAGGGGGGCAGGCATTTGAGGGGGAGCAGGAGGATGCTGTGGGCGGGGGAACAAGAAGAGAATGAGAACTAGTTATGTGTGGGCTGAGGCATTTTCAGTGGCAGAACAAAAAATATAGAAATAATGTTGCTGTTGGTACTTAAAAAGCCCAGGCAGGCATCAACTCCCACCCATCCCTAGTCCCCCACACTCTAAAATCAGGGAAACTGTGGCTTCAAAGAAAGAAAGAGGAGGAAGGAAGAATTGGGGAAGACGCATTTTGACAAATTAAATCCAACAGGGTCAGTTATCAAATCCCAAAAGGAGGAAAAAGATCCCATGGCAGGACCAGGATAATGGATGATGTAATCAGTGAATGCACCACTGGCTATCCCTCAGCACTTAAGAAGGACTGTTATCGAAGGACTAGGGAAGTTTGAAAGTCATTGTTCCAAGTTCTTTTTCACTCCCCAGTTAAAAGACAACATGCTGCCAGAAATAAAAAGCAAGCCTGAGTCATAGTTGGAATTGAAAGAAAGTGTTGAAAATGGAAGGCGAGTTATAGAAATGGGTGTCTCATAAATGAAAATAAAGAATTTGGACTCGCTGCAATTCTTTCAAAGCTCCTGAGAAGACAGAGAACTTTGCACACTTCATTTTTAAGTACTTGACTATTTTAGTGAACATAAGCATGTGGTTTAGGTTCACTTTCCCCTTTATTCAACAGAGCTTTGGTATTTGTGTTTTCTCAAGCAAAGCTACATCATGTCCTCTGAAATCTCTCATTCACTCTGCAAGCATTGATCGTGCTCCTACTGGGTGACAAGTATGGTATCAGATGCTACACAATCAGTGTGTAAAGAAGAATAAGCTGCAGCCCCTAAGGAGTTTAGAGATGAGTTGGTGAGACAACATCAAAAGGCAAGAAGCAGGTAAATCCCAGATCCAAATTCAAGGGCAAAGTCCCCACAAATTCAATGGCAAGCTGTCAGTACATCAAGAGGCCCCAAGCTAACAACACACAAGAGGCTCCAGGGCTAAAAGGGAAAAGTAAGGAACAACTAGGAAGTGAAAGACAGCTCTGAAAACCACGAGAGTCGTCAGGGGCTGGAATGATCCTGAAATATATGAGGGGAGGTGAGCCTTGAAGAACTCGTCAGATTTGTACAGGGAGAGACAAAGAAGAAAGACCATTCCAGAACAGGAATATCCTCTTACCACAAGTTTCTCTTCTTTGACCTAAACTTTCCTAGCTTGACAAACTAAAAGAAAAACTGCAAAAGGCCAAGTTTTCTAGACTTTCCAAAACTCCCTTTAATGACTTATGATCTACCTTTTTTCTACCTTATGATCTCCCTTTTACATTCACAACTCAGTTTTTTTGGCTTTTAATCTTTTCCTATTTGAGTGGTCCTCAAGCCTGAGCATGCATCTGAATCACCTAGGTCACTTATGAAATCAGCAGATACTTGGTCTCTGATTCAGGCAATCCAGGGCAGGGCCCTAAACCTGCATTTTTAACCAGTTTCCTCCTTTGGTGAATTCTGTTACAGGTGGCCAAAGAAAGCCACACTTGGATAAACATTAGGGCTACTCTAACCAAAAATGTACCCCATAACATGAGCTTCTTAAGCGTTAGGCCAAGAAAGAAACTGGAGAATGAAAATACAGGTATCAGATATGACCCCACATTCTCCCCACCACTACTCCCAATCTCCACCTGTTCTATTCCATGAGATACAAAAAAATGGAGTCAAAAGACTCAAAAAAAAAAATCAAAACAATACACACCCATACATGTACACTCACAAAATAAAGAAGAACATCACACTAATATTGAAAACGTGGCCCAGGTTTAACTCAAAATCCATTAAGCTCATACAGGTTCAAGGTCCACCAGAAAAATGCACCCTCCCAAGCCACCTGGGCTAGCTCTCTCTCTTTTTTTTAATGTTTGTTTATTTTGAGAGAGAGAGAGAGAGAAAGTGGGAGAAAGGCAGAGAGAAAAAGAGAGGGAGACAGAAGATCTGAAGCAGGCTCTGTGCTGACAGCAGAGAGCCCCATGCAGGGCTCAAACTCACTAACTGTGAGATCATGACCTGAGCCAAAGTCAGACGATTAACTGACTGAGCCACCCAGGCGCCCTGGGCTAGCTAGCTCTCTTACCCTGAGTGATGACCTCTGGACTATCAATCTACTAGCAACTAATAAAATAAAAATATAGTTCTAAGTCTCTAAAACCCAATGCAACAAATCTTGAATAGCAGAAGCCATGAATCCATTTCTACCTCCCCTGAGGTTGGAGAAAATAGCTCAGTACTTAACCCATACTTCGTAAGCTGTCCAAATAATCCTCCTTACACATAGCTCTGAACAAGGTATTGATCACTACAAAACCTGCCACTGAAAACCCATTGTCTATAGAATAAAAAGCCAACCTCTTACTCTGACAGTCAAATGACTCCTTCATCTGACCATCAAATAATCTACTTTTATTACCATATCCTATATTCCTAGAACACCAGACTATTCCCATTGTACAGACTTATGCTGGTCTTCTCCACCTCTACTGGCATTAAACATGCAAGTCCCTCTACCCACAGGGCCCACAATTCCTGCCCTCTCCCCCTGCCTTCAGATGCCTCCTGTAGTACATTTGGCCTGCTTTATACACGATCCTGTAGCTCTCGTCTCTCCTCAAATTTTAAGCCCCTTGAAAGCAGGTACCAGGTCTTATCCCCCAGAGCACCCAATGCAGCTACGTACTAGATTAGTGAATTCTTTTCTGCTGGTACAGAAAGGGTTAAACACAGACTGCTATAACTGACAGATGGTCTGAGAAAATCTTTCCCATCACTAGAACTGGCATTTCTCCAGTAAGGACAGACTGGATCTTGCTACTTAAAGCACATTTTCCAACAGATACTATGAGATATGATTCCTTCATTTTTTTAAAAATTTTCAATAAGAATAATTTAACATTTCTGAAAAATGATAGTGTGATGAGAAGAGCCAAGTTTGATGGTCCATCCATCCATCCATCCATCTATCCTTCCCTTCCCTTGCACTAACTTTTATTTAAGTCTTAGTAGAGATAGCACCCTGGGACTTGAAGCACAGGACAAGCAAGTGGGGTTGAGCTGTATCAAAGTGTTGCCTCCATGCCGGTTTAGGCATAATTCAAGAAGAGAAACCCACCCCCCATAAATCACAGGATTGGCCAGAACCCCCTGAGAGCCTCTCCCATAGTATAAAGCCCTCTGAGAAAGCCCAGACAAGTTGGAGACAGTCTCCCTCCTCAAGGAGCTCACACTCTAGCTAGAGCCTCAGAATCAACATGTCTACATTTTGTTTCTCTAAAAGACAAATTAACTGAGTATTAACAGATTACTATGGTGATCAGGGTTCACTGGGTTGAGGGTTGACCCTAAACATTGGCTTAATGGATTGCTGCCCACACCATGTGGTCCAAGGGCCAGGGAAAATGTCTCTACATTAGCCTGCCTTCGTACCTGAAATTCCATTGTTCCCTAAAGAGAAGGCACTATAAACACCCATTTAAACTGCAAACATTTCCTAGAGCCAGGAGTCTAATGAATAATTGCATGGACGACTTTTTGCAAATATGTAAGCCAGTGAGAAAGCAGGCATCTACTGACTGAACAGGAAGGAAGCCCAAACCATGGCTACTTCTGACAGGTACATAAGACCACTGCCTATCACTCACCACCATCTGAAATATTGAATGCCTTTAGTCCCATCCTCCAAGAAGCTCTCAGTCTAGTGGGGAAGACACACATGTAAACAAATTTCAACATAATGGAGTAAGTGTACACAGGTGTCATGAACTCAGAAGAGAAACCTAGCCTGAAGGGCTTGGAAAATTCTTCTTAGAGGAGATGATATCTGAGCTGTGTCTTGAAGTAAAAACAGAAATTAGGAAAGAAAGATGGAAACAGTGTTCCATGCAGAAGGATTTGCATAAGCAAGGACATGGGGCAGCCTTTTGTGTATATAAGAGTGTAGCAGGGGAGGGGAGAGGTAGAAAGATCTGTAAGCCGTTCAATATTATTGTCGCATCAAGTGTGATATAGAAAGTAGGTAGAGGGGAGATAGATCGCGGTAAGAAACAGATTGTGAAGGGACTTGTACATCATGTCAGGGAGCTTGGACTTGATGCTCAGCTTAATAGGAAACACTGAAGGGTTTTAAGCAAGGGAATGAGACAATCAGATTTATGCTTAGGAAAATCAATGGTGGCTGTGTGGAGAATGGATTAAAGAGACGCAGGGCCAGCTGTAGGAAACACAATTAACAGGCTGACTCAATAAGCTCAGATGCTGTCCCCTCTGCCTTTCTCCTCTTCACCTCCCTTCTCACACACTTCCCTCCTTCCTCTCCTCTGCCTTCCAACCAGGGTCTGGAGCCTATCCTTGGTTCCTGGTGGAGCTGCAGATACCTCTGCAGGCTGGAGGGAGTCTTTTTCTTCATGGAAAATATTCAACCAACTTGGCACCTAGATGCCAACCAAAGTGGTAATGACGGCAAAATTACCCATTCCCTGAGATGTGGCTCTCACCCGAAAATCTCCCAAAGACCCTCCTTGGATTCCTCCTTTATTCAGAGTGGCAAAAATAATTCGAGTTTGAATAACGCTGCTATTTGACTAGAGTGATAGAGAAGTTTAGAAATGAGGCAAATCAAGCTCTTTGTTCATTTATCACAGAAGCCCTCTTTTCATTTCCCCCTATATTTTGCAAAGCCCCGGTAAACATTTGATTTTCCCTTAATAATGCCTTACTATGGCCCTTTTTGCTCCAGCAGGCTACCTACAAGCTGCTCACCACTTAACTTGAGCACTGTCTCATAAGTGATTTTTCACCTTAGATATGATATTGAACTGCAAAATATCTGAGAAAAGTAGCCCAGGCTGAAGGTTAACAACTCCAGTCTGAGCGATACCACCACCCAATGGTGATCGATAGGGGAATCTTAAAATGAAGCTGATCTTAGCCCTAGCTCAGCTCTGCTTGGCTGTAGTCATTGCCAGTTCACACCCAGTAAGAGGCCCCAGTGGCTGTCTTTGAGGCTGACCAAACTTCATACAGTGTTTCCCCAAATAAAATGAGCCACCGACACTGGACCACTACAGGCAAAGAAGCCTCAGGCTGTATGAGAACATTCTTTCAATCTTCATCAGTCCTTAGAGATGGAACCTATTAAATTGGGCACATTAGATATGTTTTACCAGATTGTATTATTAGTAGGGACAGCAAAAGCTAAGAAAGAGAGTGGCTACCTGGACTCCAGTGGAGACAAAAAGTCAACTCCAAAATAGTCTCTGGATAAGTTGGTGAAGCCCAAAGCCCAATCTTTACTCCCACAAATATTTAACTAGTATATCCTGGGTGCTCAGCTTTGTACCAGGCAAGAGCCCACCTGTGTCCTCAAGTGGTTACAATCTAGGTGATCTGAAAGACAACCATAAAAAACAAAACAAAACTAGACCTCAACTGACAACAACCTCAAAAGTGGCAAGCAAAGTGACATCAACGCAGATGACATGAGATGTGGTTCACGAAAAGGTCTTCAAAGGGGCACCTGGGTGGCTCAGTCGGTTAAGCATCCGACTTTGGCTCAGGTCATGATCTCGCGGTTCGTGAGTTCAAGCACTGCATCGGGCTCCACCCAGACAGTGCAGAGTCTGCTTAAGATTCTCTCCACCCCCCATGCCTCTGCCCCTCCTTGCTTGCTTGCTTGCTTGCTCTCTCTCTCAAAATAAATTAACTTTAAAAAAAAAGAAAAGTAAAGGTCTTCAAAGGTGTGACGGATTAGGAGAGATCAGCAAGGTTTCTGGGGGAGGACAAGTAACTTTTTCAAAACCTACCACTTATTGAATGTTTACCATGTTTCAGGCACAATACCTTAACATTATTTCTATTAAGCAAGTATCGGTTTTACCCCTCATTTTACAGATGAGGATCTGAGGATCTAACGACTTACATTATTTGCCCAAGTTCACATAAGGTGATAAGTATGGGGCCAGAAGTCAAACCCAAATTAGCCTGACTCTAGAGTCCATGCTCTTAATTACTCTTGCCTCCAAAATGATCCTATGCTCTGGGGCAAGATGGCTGAGCTAAATGGAAAGACGAGTTGGAAAAGAATTAGAGGGGATTCACATACGCGGTTATCTCTCTCTCCACTGGTATCTAGGGTTCATGCAAATCTGACTCTAAAGAGTCCTTGAGTGCCTTCTTTCCCCTCTAAACACATAGACTCCACTAATTGCCAGTAGAATGGAAAGCCAGGAATCTCTCCCTCAGTTCTGATAAAGTTAGCTCAAGTTTCAAACAACTCTAAGAATTTTTAGTTCAAGCAACAATTCTGTTTCTATGGAAACATGTAAGGGCAAACTGTAGGAACTACAGCACAGGCAGGCTTCACCTCCACCCTACAAGCTGCAAAGCTCTTTTTCCCTTTAAATTAAAGGAACCCTATGTAAACAAGCCTTCATGGCTGGGCAGCTTGTGGGTTTTTGGGAAGGAAGGGATTTAACAATAATGGAATTATAAGAACAGCTTGAATTCAACAGAGTTCCAGGCCCTCTGAACTACTTAACTCAGACCTCTCTTTTGATATATCAGGTTTCTTTGGTGTATAAATATTAGACTCTTCAATCTCTAGCAATACACTACCATGAGATGTAATTATTTGGTGGACAGTAAGTGGCTAATTTGTGCCTGAGCTGAACCATCTGCAACCTCCTTTGAAAGAGCCAAACCTCAACTAACCAGAATCCAATTAAGTGGAGTCCTCAACTAACTGCATCGACCTTTTGCAGAGAGAGATTGACTATGATAAGACAAAACTATCACAGAAATGCAATACAATATGGGTGTACTGGGAGGGGTAATCTGTATAGCTGTGTGATTTGGAGCAACTTCATTATACTCTCTATTCCTCTATTTCTTCATGTAGATAGTCGTTGTTAGCAGGATTAAACGACATAGTTTACGTAGGATACTTCACACAACACCTGGAACTCAGTAAGCATGCAAATCTTAGCATATATTTATACTCTATAAAGCCATACAAAACCATCATCCGGGGTCATTCTGGTGTGAGTCCCCATCCACCCCTCTCCTTTTCCATCCCCATTTCCAAGGGTAAACAGTGATCTCTGATAGTGTGAAAAATGTTCTTGATGCCTAGCAAGGGCTTTGTTTATCATCAAAGAATCTGTGATATTACTTTCTGAAGCAGGAAGGAGCCTAAACATTTCTCAATAGTTGATGAGGAGTAAAGCCAAAATAATATTCAGGTTCCATTTACCTTCCTACTTTCAATCTCACTGGCCCCATATTCCCCCCAAATGAACAGATCTTTAGCCTATGTGCAATGTGAACCACACATTTTGCACCAACTGACTTGATATTACAATTGAACAACCCAGTCTCTGTAACAGTGTGTTTGTCTCAAGCTCTGCAGAAACGGATAGGTCTGTGCAGTTGTCTAAGTACAGCATCATGCCCAATTAGGCACTTAATTGGGCACCACTTGCTGCTGATGATAATTATCATTATTATTCCCACTACCAGCCTGAGGCAAAATTGTTGAAAAGGCAAGTTGTTTTCCTAGCCCCAAATACCCAATGGGCAGGTTTTTCCTCCGTGGTGTTTCCTCTCCTTGTTCCCTCAGGTGACCAGTGCCCCAAACCTTCTCCCACACCCATTCACACGGAGGTATAAGGGACCAGTGACAGTTAAAAGTGCATTTAAAGAGACAGATGTAATGATAGGTCTTCAGATGAGTTTGAAACATCACAAAGTATTCCAGGAGATGGTAAAAGGACAAAAAGACCTAGGGGAAGCCTTAACCTCACACAACCTAGGCATGTGCTCCTCCAAAGTCAGAAGAATCAACCTCAAAAACAGAAACATAGAGCTACACAGTATACTCACAATTTCTCAGTGAGTCAATACTACCAAGAAGGTCTAGGAAAATTAAACCAACATGTAGATGATGGCAACAGTTTGCCTGATGTCATATAAGGAATACCAAAATATCTATCCCAATGGTCATCAAGGGCAATTTCAAATGGTAAGTTACGTAAGTGATATGTTAAATCATTCAGAGCCATGAAAACCATAGTTCAGATTTTCCTATAAGTCCTCAAGCAAAGAAAGTACCCTGGGAAATTGATACACCAGATAGCTACCCTTTGATTTAAAACACTGGGAGAGAAGGGCTATCAGGAACTGTCTCAAGTTGAGATGACAACTTGTGATGGAGGCACTAGGCTTGCTGGACTTCCTTTTTCCTTCCTTTATTCCTTCTAGCAGGGGGGGAAACAGGGCAAGACAACTACAAAAAAGGACTACTTCAGTTTACTTCGGACCAGCCCTGCCCTGGACTCAGGTCTCCTTTCTCAAATTGACGATCAGTCCACACGCTTTCACTTTTTACAAATTCCCCCAAACCACTTAACACAGTTAAAAATCTCCAGCTGAGTTTCCATCAGTACTCTCTGTGGAAAGAAGATACCAAATGAAAGTGAAACTGTGCATGTCTGGCCCCATGAAGGGTGAAATATTTGGATAACATATTGGACATTTCAAATACCTTCCATTTTCTGCTGAGGCAGCTGACTTGCTGGGAACACGTTCTTTGAGAAGGAAAAAGTTAAGTGCTCTATTCCAGATCCTCAGTGGGGCAGTGAGCTTGACAGAACATCAACTAGAGGAACCCAATTAGCGTAGTTTTCACCATGACAACCAGGGCATCTTCCTAAGAAATCAGTGGGGTTCACACATGAAAGGGGAAGAAGGGAGAAGAATGTCAGAGAATGTGCTGACTTTGAAAGACCCCTTTTTGAAATGAGCCAAAATTATTCATTTCCTCAAAACGTTTACAAATGGAGAATTATTCCTGTCAATGACGTGACATTCATTTAGCTCATGTATGCACAGTTTCTGGATGGTGGAAGGCATCAACAAGAGCAGGAGTCTGAGAAAGTGTCCCACATATATGCATGGTTTATAAATCACCTGGAGTGGGGGCATTAGGACAGGACAGATCCAAACACAGCTCTGTAAGTATCATGCAGTTGAAGAGATGCAGACATCACTGAAATTCTAATCCATAAGTTAAAAGGTGTTATCTTCATGAATTCTCATTCATGAATTACTAGCATTGCTAAAAAATTTCCCATCTCAAATGCTCTCTTCTCCCCTCCCCTACATCAATCCAAAAACTCAAATTCCTATCCCATAAAGCCATCTTTACAAAATCATCTGAAGTTCCATGGATCAATCTTTTTTTTCACAACTTATATTAGATAAAAAGTTCACACCACATACCTGAATATTAGATTCTATGTTATTTTATAAACTATTTACTGTATTTATATCATATTTCCCATTGTGACCATAGTTTCTTCAAGGGCATACTACTTCTGTACCCCCAAAGCACCACATGAGATTAGGTTAGAGTAAATGCCTAATAAAAATGTACATGGTGCTTGATTACTTAGAGAGTTCATGCACAACAGTCTAATTTAAAGCTGACTACATGACCTTGAACTTAGTGCCTCTATTACTGCAGCAGGAAACAAGACTGTCCTTCTGTGTTCTCCATAGAAAATGAAGGGAAGGAACACTGGTGGCAAGAATTTGCTACCACTGTGGATTTCCTTTCTGCACATTACTGGGATTAAGAAGAAGAAAAGGATGACTCATCATTTTCAGTCCAGTCGCAGTGGGTATTTATAGCTGACTCTAGAAATAGTGTTCTCACAACTGCATGCCTTCATTCTATCCTTCCTTCAAGGCTCAACTTAGGTGTTACTTCCTCCATGATTCCTTCCTTGCTGCTTCATCCAGGACTCTTATCTCTTCTGAACTACCAGAGCATTTTAATTTTCCTCCTTTCATGACATATGACCTTCTACCTTGTGTTTTAACTATTTACGTTCTTGTTTCCTCTCCCTAGGAGACAGACACAGTGACATAATAGGTACACAATACTAGTAATAGCTAACACTTTTTGAATATGTTCTATTTACTTTGCAAGGACTTTACATACATTATTTGATTTAATACTCAAAGCAATCATGTTGAGGTAAATATTAGGCACAATATCTCAGTTTTACAAACAAGAAACCAAGGCTTGGAAAGATTAAGTAATTTGCCCCAGATCATACAACTAATATGCATCATAGGTAAAATTTGATTTGAGGGTCAGTAGTGTTAAAAACTGTACTATAATAACTCTTAATAAATGGTGAATAAACGAAGGAAGAAATGTAGTGAATTAAAATATATAACTGTCTTACCCAAGCCACATGTTCTCATTTAGGCTAAGACTGAACAAGGATCTGGTACCATCTACTAGTAGAATAATTAGACCCAATGTCAAAAGCAAGAGATCAAATAATAGTCTTTTAATGCCACCTATTATTCATCCAAGGAGAGCCCTGGTTTATGTTTTCAGTACCTCCTTGATCTGCAAACTATCCAAAGTTCATACCTGAAAATTTTGCATTAACTGCCCACCGAGAATACACTGGAATTTTGGAACTACCCTCTCTTCATTCAGGCCAGGTAATCAAGTTCTGGGCAAGGTGAATCTACTAAGATCAGCTAAAATTTCATTAATTTTCATAAAACTGCTGAAATACAATCCACCATCAGTGGATTGACTCTAGAGTCAGCATAAGATGGGCCTTGCCTGCACATATGCTATATTCGGTCTGTCAAATAGCAGCACTTTCACTCACTCAATCAACAGTAGTTAGTGACCAAAAAAGTAGGCGTATAAATGTTTGGTATAAAAATGTTGAGGACCCATGTGAAGAAGTAGAGGTGAGAATGACCCCCGGACCGACCAAAGCCCATGCGCCACTGCATCCCCACGTCCAGCACCTATGTCCCACCACCGTCACCACCATGCCCATGAGAGAGGCTGAAGGGGATGCTAAAGGAGATAAAGCCAAGGTGAAGGATGAGCCACAGAGAAGATCCGCCGCAAGGTTATCTGCTAAACCTGCTCCTGCAAAGCCAGAGTCCAAACCTAAAAAGGCCCCTGCAAAGAAGGGGAAGAAGGTACCCAAAGGGAACAAGGGGAGAGCTGATGCAGAAAACGGAGGTGCCACAAGAGACCAGGCGCAGAAAGGTGCTGGAGATGCCAAGTGTGTGCATTATGGGTAACTGTGTACTTCTGGTGACTGTACAGTTTGAAATACTATTTTTTATCAAGTTTTATAAAACTGCAGAATTTTGTTTTACTTTTTTTAAGCTATGTTGTTAGCACACAGAACGTTTCAGTGTTGTTTTGGGGGAAGGGCATACGTCAGTAGTAGAATATCTCTGAAGCTAGACTGATACAAGGGGAAAAACACCATCCCCTTCTAGTTCTGAGGAACTTCCCTTGGTTCCCAGGAGGAGGGATTCCTTGATGTTGACATACATTAGTCACTTTGGCACAAACGCCTTGTGGTGTGGAAAAACTAAAATTCATTTTTATGTCCGCTTCTCCTCTGCCTTCAACATAAGCTTATCTCCCTTAAACCCAGAGACCTGTTGGAACCTGACCCCAAGAAATGGTTCCCAGTATGTAAAGCAATCTGGACGTTAGTGTCACCATTGAGATGGCATCCCTCAAAAGGGTTCCTATTTTAGTTTGTGGAGCTTCAGATTGGTAATTCTGCCATTTTCATTTCCTGAAAGTCAGGGCTGGCTTGTAAAAAGTTGTTAAACAACATGCAAATGTGAAATGTCAACCCTCAGTCTAAACTTTCCCTGTTCAGAGCATCAAATGAAAACTTCACTGGGTTTTATAGTGGCCTCCTGATTTTGGTAGTCCATTGAAGAAGGGAGTTTGAAAGTTGTTGAATACTGTTAACAATTGTCTGCCCATGTCCTGCCTGAAATACCATGATTGTTTATGAGAAGTATCTTTAATAAAGCTGGATACACTGTGGTTTGGGAAAAAAAAATTGAGGGGCACCTACCTGGCTCAGTCAGAAGAGCATACAACTCTTGGATCTTGGGGTCATGAGTTTGAGCCCCATGTTGGGTATAGAGATTACTTTAAAAAGTATTTTTTAGTGCTCGCTTCGGCAGCACATATACTAAAATTGGAACGATACAGAGAAGATTAGCATGGCCCCTGTGCAAGGATGACACGCAAAAAGTATTTTTTAATGTTTGTTTATTTTTGACAGAGAGAGAGAGAGAGAGAGAGAGAGAGAGAGAGAGGGCACACAAGCAAGGGAGGGGCAGAGAGAGAAAGCAAGACACAGAATCCAAAGCAGGTTCCAGGCTCCAAGCTATCAGTACAGAGTCCAACACGGGCCTCAAACTCATAAACTGTGAGATCGTGACCTGAGCTGAAGTCAGACACTCAATGAACTGAGTCACCCAGGTGCCCCTCAAAAAATAAAAACTTAAAAAAAAATTTTATTAACTATAATACTTTAGCGTTTATCTGAAGTCTTTCACAGCGGCAGGCCCACAGCTGACCATGGGCAACATCCCCCTGGATATGCAATGTGGATAACTAGGCCAGAACACAAATATCATTTGTCCAGAAAAAAAATTCTGTTCTCTGGCCATTCCATTGTACAGATAGTACAGTGTATTTCAGAGGACACATGCTGATGCCACCCAGCCTGAATTCAAATCCTGGCACTGCAATCTTTAACAAACTACTTAACCCACTCTGTGCCTCCATTACCCTATTTCAAAGATGGGATAATAATAGTATCTACTTTACAGAACTATAAGGATTAAATGAGTTATATGTGCAAAACACTGGCCACAAATAAGTGTTATATAAGCATTGCTATACTTATTCTAATATAGAACTATTTCTTAATATTCAAGACCTACATAGTTCAGTAATTCTCAACCAGGGACAATTTTGTCTTGCAGGAGACACTTAGCAATCTCTGGAGACATTTTTGGTTGTCATCAAAAAAGGGGATAGGGGAATGGTACTGGCTTCTAGGGGGTTTAGTCGAGGGACAATGCTAAACATCCTACAATGCACAAAACAGGCCTCTACAACAAAGAATTCTCTGGCCCAGGGCACCTGGGTGGCTCAGTTGGTTAAGCATTCGACTTCGACTCAGGTCATGGTCTTGGAGTCCATGGGTTCAAGCTCTGCATCAGGCTCTGTGCTGACAGCTCAGAGCCTGGAGCCTGCTTCGGATTCTGTGTCTCCCTCTCTCTCTGCCCTCCCCTGTTCATGCTCTGTCTCTCCCTCTCTCTCAAAAATAAATAAAGATTAAAGAAATTAAAAAAAAAGAATTCTTTGGCCCAAATTATTAATAGTACCAAGGTTGAAAAACCCTGCATAGAGGCAATCTCCACTTTACTAAAAACTCAATGGAGCAAAACTCCAAGGGACAAATGCCCATAAATAACAGATGATCATTTCATTTCACAAAGCCTTCACCAAAGGATCCTTTCAATACAAGAACTCAATATATTTATGGGTAGCTGATAGATTAATTATACCTTCCTTCATATAATACATTTGATTAGAAATATAGACATATTTTTACATATTTTATACCTACATATCAGTGGAAATTTTATACATTCAATCCTAGTTATTTTTTTTAAGTTTATTTACTTATTTTGAGAGAGAACACATGAGTGCATATGTGGGGGAGGGGTGGGGGGAGAGGGGAGAGAGAGAATCTCAAGCAGGCTCTGTGCTGTCAGAGCAGAACATCAACTATGAGATCATCACCTGAACTGAGATCAAAAGTCAGATACTCAACAGGCTAAGCTAGCAACCCAGGTGCCCCAAATTTAATCCTAGTTAATGTATTAAAGGCAAACTGTGCATAGAAATCTTTTTGTCAATGATTTCAAAATACAAATAGTTACTCTCTCATTTCAATATTTAGGTCATCTTAAAGAAGCCAACTGTAATCGACAGGAAGTAAGAGAAAAACTTAAAAGTCCACATCTTATACATCATTGCCAGTCGAAGACAAAGCACATCTGAAACAATAAAGAGCAATGAGAGAGTTTGTATCAACATCCACTTCACAGGACCAACTTATAGAATGTGGCTCCTCTATAAAGCCAACTTTATAATTATCTAGATATTGTCTAATCTACTTTATGATTGATTATTGACTGAGGATTCACCCAACATAGTCAAAACTCTTGTGTGTATGAGATGCTGCGCTACAACATTAACTGGTCAATCAGTGAAGCAAAAAGAAAAAAAGTCACCAAATTACCTTCTTGCAGTGTCTCACCCCAACTCTTCCCAAACAAACTATACATAACACTTATTTGGATTGGCTTTAGGTCTCATCCAGTTGTTTAGACTTTAAGTAAACAAATACTCCTTATTCCTGGAATTTCTATGTTCAGAACCACAGCTTGACTTTCCCTCTGCTTCAAGATGAATTGTATGCCCAATGTACCTATTGTATGCGCAGCATTGTATATAAAAGAAGCTTAAGTCTCAAGCTTATTCACATGAAACAAAGGATAACTTATGAAAACATATAGTCAAGTTTTAGAATTGTTAGTTCAGACTGTGATTATGAGTTCAGATTATTAACCAACTTACAGAGCTAGAGTTCTCAAAGTGGACTTTAATGAGTTGCATCTTGAGGACTAGAGGGAAGAATGTGAATTGGTCCTTGGAACAATGCTGACATGAGTTCAAATCGCAACTCCACTATTCCTTAGCTACTTAACTCTGAGCAAGTTACTTAACCTTTCTGAATCTCAGTGTCCCCATGTGTTTTAGAATGAAGATAATAATATCTTCCACATTGGGTGGTTGTGAGGATTAATCAAGATAATGAAGATTAAAGAAAATAACACAGTGCAAGTCATATTAGATAGGGTGGCTACAAGTCCCTGTGTGTACCAGTTACACATTATGTATATGTTCCCCTACACTGCACAAATTTAATTTTTTTCATTTTTCTGGAATAATCCTTCTTGTTAGTGGTTGGAAATCACTTAACCAGTATCTGACATTTGGGGTCTTAAACTATTGTTATACAGACTCCTTATGCATAAGATTATAAAAGAAAAAAATGTCTCAAAAGAGACCATTCAGGTAACTTCTATTCAGTGTGTGTGAATTGCACTGTGTGGCAATTCTTTAAGTAATCATTAATTGCAAACCAAAGCTTTTTTAATCCTTGGTATTTTGTCATTATTAAGAAGAGAAGGAGGGTTAGAGGAAAAAGGGAAAGAGAAAGATGAGGTGGAGGAGGAAAAAAAAGAGAAAAAGGAGAAAATAGAGAATGGTGAAGACTGACATAGACAGAAAGGTAATCCAGGCAAAGATCAGCACAAACAGATAAAGGCAAGAATGAGTAGATTAAGCATAAAATGATCCATCTGATTGGATCACAAGGAGTACCTTTGGTGTTAATGAGGCATCTTTTGATGCACAAAGAGAATGAAAATTGTTACTTGCTACCAAGTAACTACTTCCATTTTGGGAAGTTAAACCTTTGAAATAACATATGCCAGCTCCTTTGTAATTCTAACTCTTTTCCCTTTCCATCCCTTTGGAAAAGGCAAATGTCCATTAATTTTGGAAAACACATTCAAAATCTGACAAGTTCATCACCAGTCCTGGTCAATGAACTGATTGCCCCCAGGTACTTGCCCTTGGACTAGAGGTTATTGGCTTCCCACTACTCTAAGCACTACCAGCAATTTCCACTCACAGTAGGTTGCACCACTCTTCCTTGAAATGTATTACCCTCCTAGGTAAAAAGCAAGAGGCTAGAATGTTGATAAACCGCCAGTTAATTTGTAATGTCCACCACCTCAAAATCTGTGAAAGCTCGCACAAGCCAGGTAAGTGAATTGATCAACCCCACAATTCGGCATTTCATTTGAGTATCAGAGATTTTATTTAAAATTCTAACACAATTACCTTTGTATTTTGGCTCACTTCCCATTCAGATTCGGCCAAATAAAATCAATTATCCAAAAAGGTTTTCAACTTACTTATTGCTGAGAGAAAGAGGGAGAGGCAAAAAGAAAAGGGAAGGGAAAGAAAAAAAAAAGAAAGGAAAAGGAAGAGAGGAACAACAAATTTCATATTATGAATTAATCTGAGGTTTTTTTCTTGGGGAACCAAGCAGATAATCCAAAATTAATTAAACCATTTTCCCTCAGCTGGGGAGCCTGAGTGGCTCAGTCAGTTAAGCATCCCGACTCTTGGTTTCAGCTCAGGTCATGATCTCATGGTTCATGAGTTCAAGCCCAGCACAAAGCCTGCTTGGGATTCTCTCTTTCTCCCTATCTCTCTCTGCCCCTTTATCCACTCACTCAACCTCTCTCTTTCTCTCTCTCTCTCTCTCAAAATAAATAAACATTAAAAAAACTATCTCCCTCAGCTTACAACCCTATGTAAGCTCTAATTCCCAGCACCCTGACCGGCTTGCAGAGAGCAGTAGTGAACAACAGACAACCACCTCCCAGCACAGACACTGATGTCTGCCCATCTTAGTGCCCTCTCTGCTTTCAGTATTTATTGAACCATAGACTTCTCAGAGATGGACAGCCTGACTCTTCCGGTTATAGCACAACTTCAGTTTCAAAGGGCAACAGAGCCAGTACGTGGCAAATATGTCAAGCAATGGAGTCTATCTTTAGTACCCATACCACATCCCTAACCCATCTGTGTCCCCTAAATTGTCACCCTACTACCACCTGTGCAGTGCTCTCTTGTATGATAAAATGGAAAGTTTGATGTCTCGAGAATCAACAATATGGATTTGTTCTACCACTTACTATGTGACTTTAGTCATGCTGCTAACTTCTCTAAGCCTCAGTTTAGTAATCAGTAAAATGGTGACAAGAACACCTGCTTCATAACATCATTATGCCAATTAAAAAAAAATTTTAAGGCAACATTTTTAAGACAACATTTGGCACAGAATAGTCAAACAATAAATGGTAGCTATGAGAGCTATTACTACTACTGCCCAAGACCACCCCCTGCAAAAGCAGTCATGCCTTCTCTGAAAAGGGCTCCATCACTCATTCATTCAAGGTTAATGAACTAAAACCTACTCTGTGCCAAGCTATTGCTTCTGGGTATCAGAAGTATTGCAATGAACAAAAAAAGGTACCTGACAGAAACTGATACTCTAAACTGAGAATTATAATTCAGTCTTGTGATAAGAGAACCATAACCAGAATCTCAGGATATAAGAAGCACAATCCAATCCCATGAAGGTGGAGAAAGGAAATCAGCAAGAACCAATCATGGTTATCTGAAATTCATAAGTTAGCAGGAAGGCTGAGACTCCTTAAGCACCCAGAGTTCTGACGTGTGGCCTGTGTGCTCTCTCTTGGCCCTCTCTTGGCCCTCTCTCGCCCTCTCATTACCAGGCTTGAGAAGCAAAACAAATTAGAGCTCCAGTTGGTGATACAGAACCCACAGTGGTCAGTTTTGATGCTGGGCTGGACTGTGCAGGTTGAACCCGGAGGTTTAATGTACCTCAGCTCTAATGAGGATTAAAAAGCAGGGTCTGACAACATGTAAGTAAACAAATGGTGTTCAATGATATAAGGTGCATAAATAGGTACAAAGTAAACATGAAAACAGAATCATTTAATCAACAAATATTACAGAACACCTACTACAAGTCAGGTGCTACACTGGGTACTGAGTAAACCAAAGGAGACAGAAGGCCTTAATGGTGCTCACATCACAGTGGGGGGAAAGACTTCAGACACATGGACAGATAAATAATTACAAACAAGGTAAATTCCACCCACACCTCTCTCATTGCAAGCCAGATTCACTCATTCCATATACTATATATCCTATTCCCAGCAAAATCCAAGTGGGTAGGGGAAAAAGTGGTCATTTAGAGGGCTACTCCTCTCAGATAATACATGTACAATTTTAGAAGTGGCCATTTGAAGACAGTATTCCTCCCGAAGGAATGGCTGGGATGGCGACATTCGAGGCAGTGTGGCGCACCAGTGGAAGCTGTATAGTTTAGGCCCTCATTTAACACACCTCACAACACACAGTGAGGCCATCTGTTCCTGCCCTAATGTTTCCTAAAGGGCAGACAGTGGAAAGAGCTGAGTCACGTATGTCAAGTGTAAAGCATGAACATATTTTCGTGCTCCATTTCCTTGACAAAAGATAACAGTCCTCTGGTATGGGGAAAACAATTATATTTTACTGGTCATTCATTTGTTTATGCATTCATGTATTCAACAAATACTTACTAAGTGCTTACAACACACCAAGCACTGTCAGGCACCAGGAGAAAAGAAAGACATGGTCCTTGCCCTCAGGAAACTCATAGTCTAACAGAAAAACAGACCACTAAACACACATGGTTAGGAGAGTACAATAAATCCTAGAAGGGAATAATCACAAAGCACTGAAAACATAATGTTAGAACACTTGACTGAGTCTGGGGGGAAAGGAGGAGACTAAGCAGAAAGGCTTCACAAAGCAGGAAGCATTTGAAAAATTAGTAAGAGCAGGCTAGACAGAAGGAAACCTTTCAGGCAGGGGAACAAGGGCAAAGAGATGTATACAAGAGACACAACACATTATGTATGTATGGGTTAGAAAACCATACAGCCTGGTACCCAAGACACTCCCAGTTTACTTCTGTTACCCAAGCAGAATTATAAATAGCAGCCCTTTTCATCCTCAAAATTGTCCCAGTTTGGACAATACATTATGTAGTGACCCTGCATATATGAAGAATTCCAAGTGGTTTGAGAGACAGCATGATAAGGCAGAAGTTGCATAGACTCCAGAGTCAAAAGTCTAAACCAAGACGAGGGACGACAGTTATTGGAGGACACTGATATTTGATTTGCCATTTTTTAATGTTTATTTTTAGTTTTTAGAGAGAGGGAGAGACAGAGCATGAGCGGGAGAGGGTCAGAGAGAGGGAGACCTAGAATCCGAAGCAGGCTCCAGGCTCTGAGCTGTGAGCATAGAGTCCAATGTGGGGCTCGAACTCACAAACCGTGAGATCATGACCTGAGCCAAAGTTGGAGGCTTAACCGACTGAGCCACCCAGGTGTCACAATTTGCCAGTTTTAAAATTCTAACCACAAAGTCAAGTTTCCAGCCCATGCATGCTACCTTCCTACATAAGTCTAGGCCATTAGATTCTATTTATACATTCTTAGGATCAGCTCTGCCATTTACTAAATGTATGGCCCAGGGCAAGTTGATTACTCTGATCCTCAGCTTCCCACCTAGAGAATGAAGATTCACTCAAACATTTAGCAAATAACTATATATTGATTTTACTGTGCTATGTACTGTGCTAGAATTATTTCTAAGCATGGTTCTTTACCTCATGGAGCTTATAATCTAATGACAGAGACTGATATATGACAAGCAATTAGAAGTTTACCAATTTGTTTTATGAGGGTAGCACAACCCTGATGTCAAAACTGATAAAGACAGGGGCTCCAGTGTGGCTCAGTCGGTTAAGTGTCTGCCTTCAACTCAGGTCATGATCTCACGGTTTGTGGGTTCGAGCCCTTCAGATCCTCTGTCTCCCTCTCTCTGCTTCTCTCCTGCTCACAATCTCTCTCTCTCTTCAAAAAATAAATACATAAAAAATTTTTAAAAACTGATTGGGGCGCCTGGGTGGCGCAGTCGGTTAAGCGTCCGACTTCAGCCAGGTCACGATCTCGCGGTCCGGGAGTTCGAGCCCCGCGTCAGGCTCTGGGCTGATGGCTCAGAGCCTGGAGCCTGTTTCCGATTCTGTGTCTCCCTCTCTCTCTGCCCCTCCCCCGTTCATGCTCTGTCTCTCTCTGTCCCAAAAATAAATAAAAACGTTGAAAAAAAAAATTTAAAAAAAAAAACTGATAAAGACAACACTCATATGCATGTGCATGCACACACGTTCATACAATAAGGTAGTGACCCATCTCAATTATGAATATATCTAAAAATGCTAAATAAAATACTAGTCAATCAAATATAGCAATATATTAAGATTAAAATCTCATGACACCAGGCGCCTGGGTGACTCAGTCAGTTAAGCATCTGACTCTTGATTTCAGCTCAGGGCTTGTGAGTTCAAGCCTCGTGTCAGGCTCTGCACTGACAGCACAGTGCCTGCTTGGGATTCTCTCTTTCCCTCTCTCTCTGCCTCACTTACTCTCTTCCTCTCTTGAAATAAATAAATAAAAACTTAAAAAAAAATCCCATGGCACCAAGGAAGATTAATTCCTCAAATTCCCTTAATATTAGCAATGTACCATCACAATATATCCCACATCAATACAACAATGAAAAATATCTATATAACCCTCTTAGTGGCTATCAAAAGGTATTTACTTAATTCTAAGTTGTATTCCTCATAAAATCTTAGTAAACTTGAAATAGAAGGATAATCACTTAACATTATAAAGAATATTTTTATTTCAAAGCAAGAGCCAGCATCTCAATTAATAATGAATCTAGAGCAGCGGTTCTATAATATCTAAATAGAAAAATTATTTTCAGAATTAGAGATAAAGAGCTGGTACATTAAAGATGCTTAATAATTGGTAACTGCCAGTACTATTGGGGATTATTATTGTCATCCTAATTATTGTTAAAGCTGCAGCACAAGACAAATGAATATTGGGTCATGGCTGAAAATTGGAGGGATAAAAGCCAGATCGTGGAGGGCCGTGTGTACTATAGTAAAAAGATGGTGTTTTAGGCTATATTTGAAAGGGGTTATAAGCAGAGCAGTTACACAGGCCCAAAAGCCTAGACTGGAGACAGAGACAAGGGAGTCAAGTCACAATGGCTATAGTCAAGAGTGTCTACAGGCATGTCTATGTTTAATAGATTATCATGACAATGGTGTAGAGCAGCATTGTAAGAAGACAAGAGTAGAATCCGGAAAAACAGTTATTCACTGAAAAACTGAACATGAGGTAAAAATGGTGGCTTGAAATGGAGGCATTAGAAAAATGGTGGCACTAGAGATGGATATATAGATACATTCAGAATATATCTAGAAGGCCAAGTATCCATGACTGTTAGTGGACAGGACATGGGGAGAGAAGAAAGAGGAGAAGTATAGACATAGACAGACTACTCAGGGTTTTCAGGGCATGTTGAGATGATTTATATTTATTCCAACAGCAATGTGAGGACACTAAAGAGATGTAAGCAAGAATCTGATGTCATAAGATTTGTATTTTATGAAGCTCTTTCAACTGCTGGGTAGAAAATAGTTTGGAGAGCAAGAAGGCCAATTAGGAGTTACAACAGTCAAGGAAATGACTGAAACCGTTTAGTGCCTTTCTGGAAGTGGGTGGTCATTTACCAAAAGAAGAAATTCTGGAAGGAAAGTCAGTTTCAGAGGAACAATTATGAGTTTCATTTTGAAGCATCCAAAAGATGTCACATAAATAGCTGTACACATGAGTCAGTAGCTCAGCCCAAAAGCCTGCACTGGAGACAGAGACAAAGGAGTCAAATCACAATGGCTATAGTGAAGAGTATGACTTGGAGGGTGCAAAGACTGGGGCTAAAAAGATCAGTTTGCTTTTGCTAACAGAAGAATAAAAATTGTTACACTCTACACATACATAAAAATATTTTAAGAGATTTTAGTTGAGTTAATTTCTCCTAAAAAGGCAGGATATACAAGAAATCCCAACAGATCAGCCATGGAAATAAATTATACAGAAAATTTTTAAAGGAACACCCCATGGTGGCACTCTACACACACAACCTGTTCCCTAAGGCTCCTAGTCGAATTACAATAGTCTTTGTATTCTCCCCCTTAGGAACAAAGGGTGAAATTGGGTTGCTGATACTCTTAGAAATTTCTGAGGGTGAGAGACAGAGATGCAGCATGCTGGATTACAGAGCTGGTAATATGATAATTGCAAATTTCCATCCCCTCCAGAGCAGCAGCCACAGAGCATTTCTAACTGATTAGGCTGAAAGAACGGAGGCTTTGGCAGAAGCCACTCTCTACTTCCTCCAAGGCTACAGTTAGAATTAACACCCCAGTGTCCAGGAAAGTACTAAAACCACAGTAAGCAGAAAAAAAATGGGATACTGTGTGGCATTCATGAAAATCATGTAGCACAAGAGGTTTGTACTCACAATGAGAAACCAGATGAAGAAAGGGGAGATAGGTTGGGGCTCCTGGGTGGCTCAGGCAGTTAAACATCCAACTTCAGCTCAGGCCATGATCTCACGGTTCGTGGGTTTGAGCCCCACATCGGGCTCTGTGCTGACAGCTCAGAGCCTGGAACCTGTTTCGGATTCTGTGTCTCCCTCTCTCTCTGCCTCTTCCCCCTTGCACTTTGTCTAGCTCTGTCTCAAAAATAAACATTAAAAAAAGGCAGGGAGATAGGTCAAATGTTTGAGAGCAAGGTCATCGTCTACTAAAATATATTATGTAGTTCAATAATTAAAACTATTTGTTAATAAAGAAAAACTAGATACATAGATCACTGAGAGAGAATAGAATGAAAATAGATCTAACCAAAATATAAAAATTGGTTGATATAAAAGTGGCATCTCAGGTTGATAAAGAGGGATTCTTCAATAAATAGTTTGCATCAACTGGCCAATTATTTGAAATATGAGAAACATGCACCCCTACCCCACTCCTTAAATCAAAGTAAAATGGATTGGATTAAAATGCTTACAAACACTAAAATTAAGAGCGATCAGGTGTTGTTGAAAAAAGATGACTTCAGCTTTGAATTACCTCGGACCATCCAAGTTGAGCTACTGGGAAGGCACTTAAGAAGAGTGTGACACTCAGGAAAGAGGTAAAAGCTGAAGACAGAGATTTCAAAATCATCTGCATATACAGAGTAATTTAAGCCATCAGGATAGAGGAGATTGAAAAATTACATGGTGTGAGAAGAGGGTCTGAACAAAACTACAAAAACACCTACATTTAAGAGATGAACTGAAATAGGCATGAAGTTTCACCAAAGTCATAGGTTTGAGAAGGGAGTGGCCAGCAATGTCAAATGTTTCTACGAGGATAAGTAAGATAAACAGAAAAGTATCTACTGGACATTGTACAAGGAAAATAGTAAAAGTATATTTATACGAATGATGATAAAAACAGCTTATTTAAGGGGCGCCTGGGTGGCTCTGTCGGTTAAGCATCCGACTTCGTCTCAGGTCATGATCTCACAGTCCATGAGTTCGAGCCCCGCGTCGGGCTCTGTGCTGACAGCTCAGAGCCTGGAGCCTGTTTCAGATTCTGTGTCTCCCTCTCTCTCTGCCCCTCCCCCACTCTTGCTCTGTCTCTGTCTCTCTCAAAAATAAATAAAGATTTTAAAAAATCTTTAAAATAAAACAGCTTATTTAAGTGCATTAAGGACTGAAAAATATAGACAGTGAGTACAGAGAATTCATTCACCAAGTGTGGAATTAAGGGGAGGAGAATGAAGTAACCTAAATGTCTATCAATAGATGAATGGATAAAGTTGTAGTATATGTACACAAAGGAGTATTACTCAGCCATAAGAAAGAATGAGATCCTGCTATTCACAACAACATGGATGGAGCTAGAGGGCATAATGTTAAGTGAAATAAGTCAGAGAAAGACAAACACCATATGATTTCACTTCTGTGTGGTATCTGAAAATTAAAACAAACCAAATAATAGGTTCATAAATACAGAGAACAAACAGGCTGCTGACAGAGAGGAGGGGAAGGGGGAATGGGTGAAATAGTAGAAGGGGATTAAGAGGCACAAACTTCCAGGTAAAAAAATAAACAGGTTACAAGGATGTGAAGTACAGCAAAGGGAATGGAGTCAATAATACTGTAATAACTTTGCACGGTGACACGTGGTAACTATAATTGCAGGAGAAGAAAAGAGGAGAATTATAGAGGGCAATTGAGAGAGGTGTTATGGATTGACTTGTGTCCCTCAAAAAGATATGCTAAAGTCCTAATCCTGAGTACCTCAGAAGGTGACCTTATTTGGAAATAGTCACTGCAGATATAATTAGTTAAGATCAGTTCATGGAGTACGATAAGCCCTTAATCCAAAATAAGGGTGTCCTTATAAGAAAATCAAATGCCATGTGAAGACAGACACAACAGGGAGAATGCCATGAGAAAAGAGGAAAGATCGGTGATATAGCTCCAAGTGAAAGAACACCAAGGATCAAAGTGGCCACCACCAAAAACTATGAAGAGGTAAGGAAGAGGTCTAGCTAGAAAAGTGTCTCAGAGGGAGCATGGCCCTGTCAACATCTTGATTTCAGAATTCCATCCTCCAGAAGGGTGAGAGAATAAATTTATGTTGTTTTAAGCCATCCAGTTTGTGGTACTTTGTTACAATAGCCCTAGGAAACGAATACATTGGGGGATGCAAAGAAAGTGCTATTGTTGTTGTTGTTTATTTTAAAAATTGGGAGAAACTTAACCATGCTTTAAAAATCTGATGGAATGAGCCAATCTAGAAGGTGAAGGTAAAAACATAGCAGATACAACAAACCAAATAGGATGAGAGAGACTGGCTAAACGTTTGCCATTTCCTTTCTTGTAGGGCGTGCAAAAAGAATGCATTTCTCAGACTCCTGGATGGTTACAAGTGGCCATGTGTCTGGGTGCTGGTCCATTTCCAGATCTGACCCATACAAACTTTCTAAGTATCATCTTCTCTCCCTTCCTTCATCTGCTGGCTGGATATCCCTACGCCCAGGAAAACACTGGAAACCCCATGTTGAAGAGGAAAGAGCCTATGTTAGCCTGAGTCTGCAAGGAACAGAGCAACTTTTACTCCCACCCCATTTTGCCCACTGGATTAAGAAAAGATGGAAGCAAGTAAAAGTTTGTGGGTTTGGAGACAATGGTGGAAGAAATTCCCATCTGATGCCTTCCATCTTTTCTTCAATGTAGGAGAGGGCACGTTTTACCGAAAAGATTAGAGGTTCAAGGAGAGTGAAGAATTGAAGAAAAAATAACTCATGTGGTAAACAGGCAAAGGAACTAAGCAGGGAAACAGATTGGCAAGAATCATTGTAGGCCTATGTTTATGTTCATTAAACAAACATTTACTGACCTCTATGCAAAGCACCTGTTCTAGGAGTTAGTGTTGCCATAGTATACAACACAAACAAGATCCATATTCTCATGAAAAGACAAACAAAAAGGAAAGTACCATATAATGAAATTACTTGCTGAATTACAGAATTCCATTCAAGCCAGATATTAATGGATATAAATATTATTTGAACCTGGAAGCAGTTTGGCCAATACTAATAAATGACAAATCTGTCCTAACTAGGTCCCTTCTATACATTGACGTGTACAGGGCAGGACTCTTACATGTCTATCACAAATACCAGATGAACAAAATAAACAGAAGTGTTCTTATAGGTCACACGTGTCCCAAAGATTGCAGTGATTTACACTGCCACTCTAACATTAGCTGATTGGACCATGGAAGTGTGTCTAACTCAAAGTCAGCTATTGCTAACTGGCCTACAAGGGAGCTTGGCATGAATGCAACCTCAGGTTTAAGCCATCTATTTTAGCTTTAAACTCTGTGTTTGAGCCTCAAGGTAAGAGGGTCTAGTTGTCCTTGGTAATAGTCTGAAGTATTAGTGAAAGCTTTGATAGCTTTGGTTTCTCTTAGTAACTCCATATAACTCTATCTACTAAGACTTTACCTAAGGTCTTTTTTTTTTTTAACATTTTATTCAATTTTGAGAGAGAGAGCACAAGCGGGATGGGGCAGAGACAGGTGGGGACAGAGGATCTGAAGCAGGCTCTGTGCTGACAGCAGCTAGCTAGATGCAGGGCTCGAACTCACAAATGGTGATATCATGACCTGAGCCGAAGTCAGACACTCAACTGACTGAGCCACCCAGGCATCCCACCTAAGGTCTTTTTGAACCTACAAAGATATAGTGAAATAAGGTTTGAGAGACTCATAGATTTGGATTTAAATCTATATTTGCATGTAGCTATGTGGCTGTAGGCCCACTGACAAACTTCTATCTGACCTTACTATCTCTTCTATAAAATATGAACTCTCCATAGTAGTTTATGAGGATTAAATGGGACTCCATAAATTAAATACTCATTAGGATTATTCAGTTCCCTCCTTAGATTTGCAGTCTCTCTGGAGGTAATGGAAGTCTCTCTTTTTTTTTAATGTTTATTTATTTTTGAGAGAGACGGAGTGTGAGTGGGGGAGGGGCAGAGAGAGAGGGAGACCCAGAATCCGAAGCAGGCTCCAGGCTCTGAGCTGTCAGCACAGAGTCCAACACAGGGCCTGAACTCAAGAGCTGTGAGATCATGACCTGCACCGAAGTCGGACGCTCAACAGACTGAGCCACCCAGGTGCCTCAAGGTGATGTAAGTCTTAAGCACACTCCCAATTCAGGAGAGTCTCATTGTCGTTAGTCCTGAAAAGACCACCTTCAATTCTAATCTAATATAATCCTATGGGCGCCTGGGTGGCTCAGTGGATTAAGCGTCCGACTTAGGCTCAGGTCATGATCTCTCGGTTCGTGAGTTCGAGCCCCACGTTGGGTTCTGTGCTGACAGCTTAGAGCCTGGAGCCTGCTTCAGATTCTGGGTCTCCCTCTCTCTCTGCCCCTTCCCCCCTCACACTGTCTCTCTCTCTCTCAAAAATAAAATAAACATTAAAAAAGTTATAATGTAATCCTTCTAGGACTTGACAACCAGACTGGTTGGTAATTTTACAATCTTAGATCCCAGATTTCTCTAAGCCTTCATCTTTATAGACAGAATTCTTCATTTTAAAATATATGTAAATTCTGCAGTTAAAACAAAGTTTCATAAGTGGCTTCTTAGGATAAAATTCAACCTCAGTTACTTAAACCTACACACAATTACCTACACTTAAAGAGACCTCAGGTCCTTGGGGGAACCCTTCTTTTCTTTATGGGGGGCATTTGCATTTGGAATATTTGCTGTTTTACCAGAGAAAAAATGGATTAAAAAATAAAAGATCAGGGGTACCTGGGTGGCTCAGTCGGTTAAGCATTTGACTTCGGCTCAGGTCATGATCTCAAGATTCGTGGGTTCGAGCCCTGCATCAGGCTCTGCAATGACAGCTCAGAGCCTTGAGCCTGCTTCAGATTCTGTGCCTCCCCCTCTCTCTGCCTCTACCCCACTCACACTCTGTCTGTCTGTCTCTCTCTCTCAAAAATAAACATTAAAAAATTGTTTTAAATAAATGAAAAGGTCATTTTATAAACTACATTTTAATGCTCTGAAAATTGGAATTTACAAAATAAATTACATTGGAGATATTGAGAAGTTAGGGAATATCCAACACTCTCCAGGAGTTAAAAGAAAGCCTTTGTCCCTTCTGGAATGATCTGCTAAATAAATACTCCCTACTGTATAACTTCAGGAGACACATTACAGTTAAAGGAACCCAATACCTGCATTGAACTGATAACACACATCTCTGTAACTTAGGGAAAAAGTAATAAGTATGGCTGTGGAGCCCTATTTCCGCCGTCTCTTCTGGGAAAGATAACTTTTTACGCAAACTCATTTTTCATTTCCACCACATTGTCTTCCTTTTCCAAACAGGATATAAAGTGATTTCACAGGCACCTCTCGAAATGAGCACTGAGAAAAGCTTCCCCTACACAAAAGCCTACCCATCTCTTAAAAGACTCTAAAATTAGAAAGGCATTCTCTTTCACAAAAATGGAAGCAATGCTGCTAACCTACTTTGCACAGTTCTTCAAGGCAGGCATAACTACCTTTCCTCAGCCTCCTTGAGCTATGGCATTCTGTGAAATACTTCAGGCTACCAACCCACTAATTGGCCCCTTGGAAAGACCATTTTCTCACCACTAATGTAAGGCCTTAGAACGATTCCATCCTTTCCAGAGTTCCTTATCAGAAGGTAGTAGATTCTGTCCCCTCGGCTTGTTTGCACGCACAATGCCAGCTGTGTCTTGGGAAATTGGGAATTATCTTTTCTCTTTCAAGTGAGTAATTTTTAATTTCTCCCAGCTGCATGTAAGTTACACACAAGAATTTGACTGAAGAGGCAGCACTGTGTGTGGGAAGGGGACTGACCAAAGAGTTACAGACTGAAGTTCTAGCCCCAAGTCCTCTGTTTACTAACCACAGAATCACAGAGACTAGTTTAATACTTCTGAGTTTCCTCTACTGTAAAGAAGGACAATGAAAACAACAGTAGCAAACACAGTTTGGGGTTGGCTCTACCTCACAGGGTAATTGTAAGGATCAAATGCGATCATGTGACAATAATAAAAAGAAAAATAGTCAAATTTGCAAAGTGTTTACCGTTTACAGAAAGCTCTTTCATATGCATTAGTTCATTTAATTCTGTAAGAGCACTTTGAAAATTATAAATGGCTGTGTTAGGTATTGCAACCATCACAGGCATGAAATTACTCTGAAATCAGCCACGCCCAAAAGGCATAGCAGACCTCTTTAAGTGTTTATGGCATTCATTTCAATTTATATATAACCGCATTTATTGTACTTTCATCCCTTCTAGTGTCATTTTTTTCTTCTAATATATTTCAGGAAGGTAAAAACCTTACCCTTTTATGACAAGAAAGCTACATTAAAATGTATCAGTTTAAACAGCTCAGATTCTTATTCATTCATTTTATTGTTTTGTTTGGATATTACTTTTTTAATTGTAAATTGTAGCATATGCAGACTTTACGGTATGACTTATAAAAGAGGCTGTTCCAAAAAATGTGAACATATATCTATCTCACTGGTTCTTAGGTGAGAACAATATTCAGTCGTAATAACGCTTCAGTGCTTCTTAGGTGAGAACAATATTCACAGTCATAACAATAGTATTATATCAATAAACACGTTTGAAAACTGTGGTAGTCATTAGCGCTGCTCAGCAAATATTTATATTTCTCCTCCTTCCCACATAGTGGGACTGCTTTTCCTACACACATATACAAGTTAGCGTATGGCCATGTGACTAGCTTTGGTCAACAATGCCCAAGTGGAAGTCACATGTGTCACTTCTGGGTGGAAGTTTTAAGAGCCATGTATAACGTAATGTATCACACATTCTTTCTCTCAAGGCAAGGCAGTCAGCAATGCTAGGGATGGCAGTGACTCTGTCAGCCTGGGGCTTGGACTGATGATGACATGAATCAGACCCTCAAGCAACCAAAAACATATAGCAAAGACAAGAAGTTAACTTTTGTAACTTTAATCCCTAAGATTCACAGTTTGTTCCTACAACACGATGTCCTATACTAAGTAATATAGATTTAATAATTACAAATTTGTGCTCTGAAGTCAAAAAGATCAAGTTTAAGTTCCATTTCAGATGTATCTTAAGTAAACTATGGAAACCCACTGTGCTTCATTTCTTCACATGTATAGTGGGCAAGAACAATACCTACGAAATAGGGTTGTTTTGAGGATTAAATGAAGGAATATAGGTCTATGGAAATGGTCTAGCACATAGTAGGTGTTCAGTCAATGTTGATCCTGTGATTCTCATAACTCTTCAAGGTGAAAAGGTGCCAACATTAATGATGAGAAAATAAAAGCCAACAAAAATATATTTGACCTGAACAAGGTCATAGAGTTGGTTACTGACACAACTATACCTAGAATGAAAATCTCCTAATGCCTAGCTCATTGTTGAATTTTTTAATTTAAATTATCCCCTGAATTTAGAGTCATTGTTGGGGTGCCTGAGTGGTTCAGTCAGCTAAGCATCTGACTCTGGATTTCCGTTCAGGTCATGATCTCATGGTCCATGAGATCGAGCCCTGTGTCTGCACTATTAGTGCAGGGACTGCTTGGAATTATCTCCCCCTCTCTCTGCCTCTCTCTCTCTCTTTCTCTCTCTCAAAATAAATTAAAAAACAAATAATAAATATTTTATAATAATTTTTTAAGGTTATGATTCATAACCTAAGGGCTCTTGACACCCAGGGAACCATAACAGTAATAATAAAAAGTCTGGGATCTCTTTTACTACTTTCAACAACCTGATATGTATCATACATTTCCCCCACAAAAAGACTAAACAGATTTATAAAAACATCAAGTTTCTTATCTTCTTTAATAAAGATTTTGCTTTATTTATTTATTTATTTATTTTTAATTTACATCCAAGTTAGTTAGCATATAGTACAATAATGTTTTTGGGAGTAGATTCCAGTGATTCATTCCCCATGTATAACACCCAGTGCTCATCCCAACAGCTGTCTTCCTTAATGCCCCTTACCCATTTAGCCCATCCATAAACCCTCCAAGAACTCTGTTTGTACTGTGCATTTAAGGGTTTCTTATGTTTTGCCCCCTTCCCTGTTTTTATATTCGTTTTGCTTCCCTTCCTTTATGTTTATCTGTTTTGTATCTTAAATCCCTCATATGAGTGAAGTCATATGATATCTGCGTTTCTCTGCTTTATTTCACTTAGCATAATACCCTGTAGTTATATCCACGTTGTTGCAAATGGCAAGATTTCATTCCTTCTGATTGCCAAGTAATTTGTTTCTTATCTTTTTTTTTTTTAATTTTTTTTTCAACGTTTTTATTTATTTTTGGGACAGAGAGAGACAGAGCATGAACGGGGGAGGGGCAGAGAGAGAGGGAGACTCAGAATCGGAAACAGGCTCCAGGCTCCGAGCCACCAGCCCAGAGCCCGACGCGGGGCTCGAACTCACGGACCGCGAGATCGTGACCTGGCTGAAGTCGGACGCTTAACCGACTGCGCCACCCAGGCGCCCCTGTTTCTTATCTTTAACAGCAATCATATAAGCTCCATTTGGAAACATTGGTTATTTAATAATGAACAAAAATATTTAATAAAAGTGTGCCTATGAATGAAAAAAAATGAGAACAGTAATTAATGAGTGAATAAATGCCACTTGTAGCATGAAAAAATGGTCAAACCATGATAACCATGGGGGAAAAAAGAGAAGCAGGTAATAATGGGTAACAAGAAAAGGCATGCTTGCTAGCAAAAGGGTTGTGGACCACTATTTATTAAAGACCTTTATTGAGATGTAATTCACATACCATATAATTATTCGTTTAAAGTATACAATGTAATAATTTTTACTATATACACATAGTTGTGCCTCAATCACCACTATCTAATTACAAAATTTTTTATCACCCCAAAAACAAACCTAGTTCCTGGCAAATACTAATCTACTTTCTAAGTTTTTAAATAAATTTTAAGGTTTATTTATTTATTTATTTTTAGAGAGAGAGAGACAGAGAGAGAGAGAGTGAGTGAGTAGGGAAGGGCAAAGGGAGGAGAGAGAGAATCCTAAGCAGGCTGTGTGCTGTCAGCACAGAGCCCAATGCGAGGACGTGATCTCACGAAACCATGAAATCATGACCTGAGCCAAAATCAAGAGTCAAACACTTAACCAACTGGACCACCCAGGTGCCCCTAATCTACTTTCTGTCTATATAGATTTTCCTATTCTGGATACTTCATATAAATGGAATCATATTTACGTGGCGTTTTGTGTCTGGTTTCTTTCATCTGCCATAATGTCCACAGTTCATCCATGTTGTAGCATGTATCAATATTTCACTCTGTGTTCTGGTCAAATAATATTCTATTATATGAATATATATTTTGCTTAGCCATTACCATTTGACGGACATTTGGTTCATTATCACTTATTGGCTATTATGAATGATGCTGCTCTAAATATGCATGTATAATTTTTTATGTGGACATGTTTCCATTTCTCTTAGAATTGCCTACTAACTCTATGCTTAACATTTTGAGGAACTGCCAGGCTATTTTCCAAAGTAGCCATTCCATTTTACATTTCCAACAGCATTGTATAAGGGTTCTATTTCTCCACATCTTCACCAACACTCATCTGTCTTTTCTTTTACAGCCACCCTAGTAGAAGTGAAGTCCTACTTCACTGTGGTTTTGACTCGCATGTGTGGGCCACTATTTCAAAACTAATCCGTTTTAGTATAAACTGAATGATAGAACATAAGACACCTTTCAGAACCAAACACAGAAAATGGAAAAAAAACAACGAACTTTACAGAAAAGTCCACTGTCTTTCTTCCAAGGAAACAAAAATTTAACAGTGAGTAGGTTTACTTAGGTCCAATAAATAATTATTCAAATATCTACTTGTTTGTTTACATTTTAATTTATACTCTACCTCATTCAAAGGAAGTGAAAGAAACTAAAAAATACAGAATTGGCATACAATAAGTGAAAAGATTAAAGTGAAGGGGAAAATCCAAAGTAAAACAAAGGCAGAGGTAACACAAAATTTTTACAAACACAAAAGTGTAAAACAGAAGATTCTAGAAAATTATCAAAAGTAGGTCACAAGTGTGGTTTTCATAAGTTAATGTGGGATACATGTTAACTCATATACTATTCATATTCATGTAACTGCATCTCAGTTACCAAAAAGAAATAAAGCTTTTCCTGCTACTAAAGATATAAGAAATGAAATCCCTGTGGATTTTAGGGAAGAAACATGAGCTAGTGTAAAACTTCCCAAACTACTACTAGGTGGATCTGTTTCACCAAAATCACCGTAACTACTTGTTATAACAATACTTATTCCCAGGCAGCACCTCAGATCAGTAGTTTACAAACACCTAAGATGATTCTTTTGTGCAGTCAGGCCTTGGAACCACCTGCATGGTGCTATAACAGTCTCACTAGTATCCAGCAATAAATACAATGAATTTCAAGAGCTGCATTTCACAGTGCTCTTCAGGGCAAGTAAATGAGATACAAAACTAAAGCATGCCCTATGAAACAATTAGCCAAAGCATGGGAACTAAATACACAGCTTTCCAAAGGTCTAACCTGATCCAGGAGTAAAATATATACTATGACCTAGAAAAAATATTCATTCACACAAACTCAAAATTTTACATAATATCTACCCCCAAAACCAAGAGTACACTTTACACACTGTATGTTATCCAATTTGATAACAAATTATATTTTAAAAAATAATAAAAATAAAATGCAACATCAAAAAAATTTTTTCCAGTGAGCATACAGACTTCCTGAAATCCAGCCCCTGTTGAGGTCCTTTAGGTAAGGACCTCTGCTCTGAACTAACTCTTTCCCAAATATTAACATGCATACAAAACACCTAAAGGAATCCTGTTAAAATGCAGATTCTGATACAGTACTTCTGGAACAGTTTCTGAGACCCTTCATTCCCTCCAAGCTCCTAATTGACGCTGTTTCTGGACCTCCAAAATCGTTTCAGGAGGAGTGATCCTGGGGAACTGTATATCTTTGAGACAACACTCCATGAATATATGGTCTTACCATTAAGCTTTCACCAAAAGGTCAAATTTCTAAAGTTATTTTTATTTTATTTTTTTGAGAGAGAGAGACAGAGCACGAGCAGGGGAGGGGCAGAGAGAGAGAGGGAGACCCAGAATCCGAAGCAGGCTCCAGGCTCCGAGCTGTCAGCACAGAGCCCGACGTGGGGCTCGAACCCACAAACTGTAATATAATGACCTGAGCCTAAGTCAGGTGCTTAACCGACTGAGCCACCCAGGTGCCCCCAAAAGATCAAATTTCTATTGTCAGGGAAAAACCTGGAACAGCAGCTGCATTGTTCAATGCCAAATTAAATGTTTGGGTTAACTTTTTGGTTCCTATCTACATGGCAGGTGAAGAGTTTTCAGAGAATTTATATATTTATATATGTATATGGTTTCTCCTTCTCTGAGCCAGAGCACCTATGAGGCACTTGAGTCCTTAAACAAACCACTGCGATCACACAGCCAGCCATTCCATTGCAAAGACTGGCCCAGTAGGGTTCTCAGGGTACTTATATTGCCTACCTGTTACCTTGGCTATTTTAGCCACTACTCACTCAAATAGCAGTGTACACTTTAACTACATTTCGCTGTAGTTACCATTTTGTAGTAATTTCATTTATCATCATCATCATCATAATTATTTGAGAGAGAGAGAAAAAGTATGAGAGAGGGAGACGGGTAGGGGAAGAGAGAATCTCAAGCAGGCTCCATGCTCATTGCAGAGCCTGACCTGGGGCTTGATCCCATGATCCTGGAATCATGACCTGAGCCGAAATCAAGAATCAGACATTCAACCAACTGAGCCACCCATGTGCCCCTTTTATTAGTAATCTTAGTAGTTGTCAACAGATGTTTTTTCAAAGCTTAAGTAAAATATGTAGAGAATAATTAACTCCACATTTTCACCACTAAACAATATAGTGGAAATCTTCTACAAAATGTGCTTATTGCTTAATCCCACTAATCTAAAGTTCATTTGTTTGGAACATCTAGGATGCACAAAAATGGATCCTTAATCAAAACTTGCTGTCATGATTGCTTCATGCAGGCAGTTTTATTTACTTATGGATTCGTTATTTTAATAACATCATATACCCATGATCCCACTAACTCAAACTAAGAACTAGAACACTAGCAATAATCTACACCAATCCACTTCTCCCCATCCTAGTCTCCTGTCTCTTACTGATAACACCATTCTAAATTTTATGATTATGTTTACCACTTTCTTACTTTCTCTTTAATTTTATCTCCTGTATGTGTGTATGCATACATGCTTATATGTAAGCAATATATTTGATCTTTCATGGATTTGCACTTTAAAGGTGATGATACAATATAAGGTATCTTGTAAGATTTACATCTTTTACTCCACTTTATATTATTAAGATTTGTCTAGGCTATTACTTGTTGTAGTTTATTTATTTTTAATACTTTATAATATTCTACTCTGTCAATATATCACAATTTTACCATTCTCCTGTTGATGAGGATTTGGTTACTTCCAGTTTGTTTTTTTACTCTTATAATAAATGCTGCTGCGAATATTTGTGGATATGACTCCTGGTTTACAGTTATTAACATTTCTCTTGGGAATATATCTAGGAGTGGAATTGCCACAGCAGCAAATGTGAATATTCAACTTTACAAGATAATACCAATTTGTTTTCTGAAACAATTATACCAATTTATAATTCCAGAATCAACATACAGATTATACTGTTTATCCTCCTCTTCTTCAACATTTGACAATGTCAAACCTCTTTTTTTTAATTTTTTTAATGTTTTTATTCATTTTTGAGAGAGAGAGAGAGCGCATGAGTAGGGGAGAAGTAGAGAGAGAGGGAGACATAGAGAAGCAGTCTCCAAGCTCTGAGCTGTCAGTGCAGAGCCGGATGCAGGGCTCAAACTCATGAACCGCGAGGATCGTGACCTGAGTCAAAGTCAGACACTTAACTGAATGAGCCATCCAGGCACCCTGGCAATGTCAAACTTCTTAATAGTTTTCAAATGAGTGGTAAAAAATATTCTTTCATGTCTTGATTTGAATTTTTCTAATAATCAAAGACATTGAGTAGCTCATATATTATTTCCTTATTTATTTCCTCATCTACAAAATTTATGTCTTTTGCCCATTTTTCTATTAGGTTATCTTTTCTTTAATGATTTTTATAAGTTCTTTACATATTATTGATACCAACAATGTATTTATTTAATGTGTTGCAAATAATTTCAGAGTCTACAGCTTATCTTTTCACTTTTGACAAGTTGTCTTTTCATTAAGAAAAATTTATAATTGAATGTGATTTATCAGACTTATTAGTTTGTTGATTGTGCTTTATGTCACATTTAAAAAATAGTTTGTTACCAAGGTCAAAAAAATGTTCACTGATGTTTTTTATTAAAAAAATTTAGTTTTGCTTTTCACATTTAACTTACAAATTCTTCTGAAGTTAACATTCATATACCACATGAAAGATAGTAATTCATATTGTTTCCATTTTGAATAACCAATGCTTCCTGCTTCGTTTATTTAATAGTCTCTCTATAACCCAGTGATCTCCATTCTAACTCAGTCATATGTCAAAGTTCCCTATATATGTGAGTTTGTTTCTGGACTCTGTTTTATCTGCCATAGACTCATATCTCTGAGACAAGAGTCTCATAGACAAATAGACTCATGTTTTCTGTTCTACTTCTCCATTCTTGACCAATACCACACTATGTTTTACTGGAGCCATAAGGCTTTATACACCTAGATATCTGATGGCATAAGTTCCTGCACTCTTCAATATTTTTTCTTAATTACCTTACAGTATTAATATTTCTACATAAATTTTAGAAATAGTTTATCACTTGCTTCAGATTCTGTGTCTCCCTCTCTCTCTGCCCCTAACCCACTCACATTCTGTCTCTGTCTCTCTCAAAAATAAACATTAAAGGGGCGCCTGGGTGGCGCAGTCGGTTGAGCGTCCGACTTCAGCCGGGTCACGATCTCGCGGTCCGTGAGTTCGAGCCCCGCGTCGGGCTCTGGGCTGATGGCTCAGAGCCTGGAGCCTGTTTCCGGTTCTGTGTCTCCCTCTCTCTCTGCCCCTCCCCCGTTCGTGCTCTGTCTCTCTCTGTCCCAAAAATAAATAAACGTTGAAAAAAAAAAAAAATTTAAAAAAAAAAAAAAATAAACATTAAAAAATTTTTTTGAAAAGGAATAGCTTATCAATTTCAATTAAAAAAAAAGAACTGGGGGATACCTCAGTGGCTCAGTTGGTGAAGCATCCAACTCTTGATTTCGGCTAAGTCATGATCTCATGGTTCATGAGTTCGAGCTCTAGGTTGGGCTCCATGCTGACAGTGCTGAGCCTGCTTGGGATTCTCTGTCTCCTTCTCTCTCTATCCCTCCCTCCCTCCCTCCCTCTCTCTCAAAAATAAACAAACATTTAAAAAAAGAACTCAGGGGCGCCTTGGTGGCTCAGTCAGTTAAGCACTCAACTTCAGCTCAGGTCATGATTTCGCAGAGCCCCACATTGGGCTCTGTGCTGACAGCTCAGACAGAGCCTGGAGCCTGCTTCAGATTCTATATTTCCCTCTCTCTCTGCCCCTCCCCTGCTCATGCTCTGTCTCTCTCAAAAATAAACATTAAAAATTTTTTTAAAAGTCTGCCTTCCCCTCTAATTTTCAAGAAAGAAAGAAAGAAAGAAAGAAAGAAAGAAAGAAAGAAAGAAAGAAAAGAAAGAGAAAGAAAGAAAGAAAGAAAGAAAGAAAGAAAGAAAGAAAGAAAGAAAGAAAGAAAAGCGAACAAATGAACTGGGATGATTAGATTTTCCTTCTATCTATAGATCATCTTAGGGAAAACGGACATCTTTAAAACAGTTAGACTTTGAAAAACCATAAACATATTATTCCTCCCATTTACTTATTCTCTCTACAAAATTTATAGCTTCTGTTTAAAAGACTTGATCATCTCTCATTAGATTAGTTTATGTCTTTTGTCCTAGGTCTTGATGTTTTTTTGATAATTCTCTAAGATCAGTAAAAACAATAAATGTCTAGCACAACTAACAGAAAAAAAGAGAAAACAAATATTAACATCAAGAGTAAAAGAGGGATATTACTACAGGTCTCACAAATATTAGAAGTCTAACAAAGCTAAACTATGAACAATTCTATGTACCTAAATTTGGCATCTTAGATAAAATTAACCAATTCATCAGAACTCACACACTGTCAAAACTCAACTCTAGATGATGAGATAATCTAAACAGTCCTATAATTATTGAAGAAACTGAATATGTGGTTTTCAAACTTGTCAAAAAATGGTATCTCCAGGCCCAGGTGGTTTCACTGTCAAAGTCTACCAAACATTTAAAGAAGAAACAATGCCAATCTACACAGTCTCCACTAGAAAATAGAGGAGAAAGGAATACTTCCCAACTCATTTTATGAGATGAACATTATCCTGATATCAAAACCAGGCAATAGTACAAGAAAAGAGAACTACACATTAATATGCCTCATGAATATAAATATAAAAGTTCCTCCACAAAATTAGAAAATTCAATCAGGCAACATATAAAAATATAACCAAATAGGGTTTATACCAGGAACACAAGTCTGATTCAAGGTTCTAAAATTAATGTAGGGGCTCCGGGGTGGCTCAGTTGGTTAAATGTCTGACTCTTGATTTCAGCTGAGGTCATTATCTCACAGTATGTGAGACTGAACCCATGTCAGACCCTATGCTAACAGTGCAGAGCTTGCTTAGGATTCTCTCTCTCCCTCTCTGTCTGCCCCTCGTCACCTCAGTATAAATAAATAAACATTATTTTAATAAAATAAAAGTAATCAATGTAATCCAACATATTAAATGGCTTAAAGTAGAAAATCACATTGTCATATCAATGCATGCAGAAAAAGCATTTGACAAAATTCATTATTAAAATGTGATTTTTTTAAAACACAGCAAACTAGGAGTAGAAGGTAATTTCTTCAACCCGATAAAAGGCATGTACAAAATGTACAGCTAACATTGCACCTAATGGAGAGAAATTAAATGTTTTCCCTCTTATGATCAGGAATAAGGCAAGGATGCCCTTGCTCACATCCTAAGCAGTACGATAAGGGAATGAAAATAACCTGCACACTAACTGGAAAGGAAGAAAGTAAACAATCCCTATTTGCTAACAACATACTTGTCTCAGTACTAAATTCCAAACAATCTAAAAGCAACAACACCAAAAAAACTGTCCTAGTAAGTTTAATAAGACTGTAAAAAGGTCAGTCAAGAAAAAATCAATCACATTTCTATAGATTAGCAATGTATAATTGGAAACTGTAATTGTTTTTAATTCCATTTAAAATAGCTCCAAAACATGAGCCACTAAAGTACAAACCCCCCAAAAAATGTTCAGGATATGAATACTGAAAACTTCAAAATTTTAATGAATGAAATCAACAAAAACCTAAACAAATGTGGAGATACAGTGTTTTCATGGATTCAATGACTCAATATAGTTTAGATATCAATTCTCCCCTAAGTGATAAGTTTAATTCAATCCCATTAGGACTTTTGTGGATAAAGACAAGCTGATTCTAAAACTATGTGGCAAGGTAAAAAACAAACAAACAAAAAACCTAGAGTAGCCAAGAATATTTTGAAAAAAGAACTAAGTTGACACACAACCCAAATTTAAAACATATTATAAAAGTACAATAACCAAGATTGCTTGGTATTGGCAAAAGGATAACAGATCAACAGAAGATAATAGTCTAGAATTAGATCTACACACATATGGCAAATTTATTTTTATAAAAGGAGAAAATGCTATTTAGTGGGGAAAATACAGTCTTTTCAAGAAAAATGGTGCTGCAGATCTCAAGAAGTTATAATACACCCATGTTCACAGCATTATCCAGAGTTGCCAAAAGGTGTACAAACCTGAAGTGGCCATCAACACATGAAAAGATAAACAAAATGTGGTGTGTACATAAAATAGAATATTATTTGGCCTTAAAAAGGAGGTAAATTCTGACACATGCTACAGTACAGATCTTAAGGCTATTATGCTAAGCGAAATAAGTCAGTCACAAAAAGACATATACTGTAAAATTCCACTTATATGAGATATCTACAGTAGTCATATTCACAGAAACAAAAAGGCGAATGGTCTTTGGCAGTAAATGGGGGTTGGTGAGGAGGCAATCAACTGTAACTCTCATATACTGCCTGTAGGAATGCACAGTTGTAGTGCCTCTCTGAAAAATGATTTGACCATTTCTTACACAGTTAAACATATACCTAACTGTATGACCCAGCTATCCCACTCCTAGGTATTTACCCTAAAGAAAACAGGTGTTCAAAAGAAAGAATAAAAAATAGGTATTCACAGCATAACCTCCACATGAATATTTATAGAGGTTCTTCTCATAACTGTCCCAAATCAGAAGCAACCCAAATGGCCATTAACAGATGAATAGATAAACAAACTGTGGTACATCCAGACAATGGAATACTACTCAGCAATAAAAAAGAATGAGCATGCAAAAACTTGAATGAATTTCCAGAGAATTTTGGTGAGTGAAAGAAGCCAGTTTCAAAAAGTTACACACTATATGATTCCATGTATATGACATTCTGGAAAAGACAAATCTATGGTGAAGAAAAATTATAAATCTTTAATGTTTATTTTTGAGAGAGCACATGCACACGTGCATGAGCATGCGTACACACACACACACACACACACACACACACACGTGAGTGGGGGAAGGGCAGAGAGAGGGAGACAGAGAATCCCAAGCAGAATCTGTGCTATTAGCGCAGAGCCCCATGCAGAGCTTGAACTCACAAAATGCAAGAGTCAAAATCAAGAGCAAGATGCTTAACTATCTGAGCCATCCAGGCACCCCAATGATGAAAACTTGATCACTGCTTTCCAGGGGTTAGAAAGGGGCAGAGGGTATGTGCAGGAACAGCAGGATGGAGTTTTCAGGGGAGATGTAACTGTCCCATATCCTCATTGCAGTGAGAGCTTCATGAATCTGTATACGTGTTAAAACTCATATAGAAGTGCACACCAAAAAAGGACATGTACACTAAATGATAATTTTAATTATTTTTTCATGGTTTTTTTTATTTATTTTTGAGAGAGAGACAGAGACAGAGTATGAGTTGGGGGGGGGGGGGACAGAGGGAGAAAGAGAATCCAAAGCAGGCTCCAGGCTCTGAGCTGTCAGCACAGCTTGAACTCATGAACCACGAGATCATGACCTGAGCTGAAGTCGGTCGCTTAACCAACTGAGCGATCCAGGTGCCCCACTAAATGATTTTAAAAATAAAATGAGAAATAAATCCTGGTTCAAGATGGTTAAGATGGTAAGTTTTATGTTACATATTTTTACAATAAAAAAAAAACAATCGATCTTAGTTCAATCACTTACCAGCTCTGTGACCTTGGACAATTTTACCTTATTTTACCAGTGAATAATAGCCAGTACCTCATAGGCTTATCATAAGAATTAGAAGATAACCTTATATAAAATGCTTGGCATATAGTAAGGTCTCAATAATTGTTAGTAATTATTTACCTTGTAGATACTAGTATCTCCCCTATTGAATCCATCCCAAACTCCTTAAGATCACTTTTCTTAATCTCTACTTTCATTATTTTCCTATCCTTTCAAAATATGTCTGCACCTTGTCCATTCAGCAGAACAGATGGCTCCTCAGGAGGAGCACAAATTCCTGCTAATGAGTAAGCACCTTAATTCCTATCCTTGGGCATACACAACAGCCCATAATGAACAAGAAATTGCTACATCCTCAGGATAGCATGCTTAGGCTGCTGCTTACTGTTCTTGAGACAGAGCCACATCCCTGCATCCCAGGCATATGCCCCTCTCCCTACAAGTGACTCCTGGGGTCTCAATATAGACTTAACAGAGGGGGAGTCTAGATTCCCCAGGGGAGAATACCAAGAGAGAAGAGGGAAAACTAATAGAAAGGTGGGAAACTAACAGACATAGTTTGCCAAGTTCACAGTTGGCCAAGGGCCAACCATCTCAGCCCACTGTTGTTTAACATTCCCCTCCCCCCCAACGGAGAAACAGAATCTTACCTCAATTCACCCTAACATCTAGGAAAATCTTTGGAAAAGTAGAACACAGAGTAAGGCAATTGGGTTTGATATTGGATGCAATATTTCTGCAGGCCACAGCTCCAAGAAATCTGTTTTATCCAAAAAATTATTTCCCCTGCTTTAGCACATCCTGCCCTCTGCCCTCCTTGCAAGAACATGTTTCAGATGCTATTTGCTCCATAATGTTCCACTGAAAAACGAGGCATACATCATGCCCCCAACAATAGCTCCCAGAACTTAGAGTTGCCTGCATCAGAAACCATCATAGAGAAGAGAAAGAAATTTCCATCTCCCGCCCCCTCATGATCAAACTGGGGCTTCAGCCCACACAGATCTGTCACTCTGAGACGGCTCCCCAGTCACAGCATCATCTTTGCCAAGGAAGAACAGAGAAAATTGCATCTCACAGCTACACAAAGTTAACTTTTCTATTCTAGCCTGTATTTTAGCAGCACTGCCTCCTTAGAACAATTATCTCAAAAGTACAAACTCAGTTTTCACCTGGAGTGGAAATCTGACTTGGAAAAGGAGTCTCCAGAGCTAAGTTCACATCACAGCCTAAAATCATGCTGCAAAAGAAGTGAACTGTAGAACTGGGCAAGACGTAACATGGTATAAAAAGCCTGCTTTGATAAGCCCCTTCCTAAAGTTGTCACCTGAGATGGAGAGAAATACTCTGAAAAAGAATTAAATATGGGGTTTCTATCATGCCAATTTGCCATGCCAGAATATCAACACTAACACTGACTCACACACACTCTACAATCAAAATCTTATCCATTCTCTAAGGCTCAATTCAAATGTCATCTTTTAGGAAGCTTCTTTAAGTAGCCAATCCTATATCTCATTTTCTATCCCAAATTTCTTAGCATAGATTTATGACTGCTATGCTCTACTCGGGCACAGTAGAAAAAATGTTAAGGCTTCTCTTCCCAACTACATGGTTGGCTCAAGTGAAAGGAGTCTGTACAGAACATCCCTGTTATGTGGCAGGATTGTCACAAGTAGTTGCTAATCAACTATAAAATGCTTAAGGGATACCTGGATGGCTCACCTGGTTGAGAGTCTGATTTGGGCTCTGTTCATGATCTCACAGTTCATGGGTTCGAGCCCCACATCAGGCTCACTGCTGTCAGCACAGAGACTGCTTTGGATCCTCTGCCCCCCCTTTCTCTCCCCTCCCTCCCTCTCTCCCTCTCTCTGCCTCTCAAAAATAAATAAACATTAAAAAAAAACATTTGGGGTACCTGGGTGGCTCAGTCGGTTAAGTGTCTCACTTCGGCTCAGGTCATGATCTCATAGTTTGTGGGTTCAAGCCCTGCATTGGGCTCTGTGCGGACAGCTCAGAGCCTGGAGCCTGCTTCAGATTCTGTGCATCCCTTTCTCTCTGCCCTTCCCCAACTCATGCTCTGTCTCTGTCTTTCAAAAATAAATAAACATTTAAAAAAAAAACACTTAAGTGCTGGATGCCTGGGTGGCTCAGTTGGTTGAGTGTCCAGCTCTTGATTTCAGCTCAGGTCATGATCCCAGGGTCGTGGGATCGAGCCCTGTGTCAGGCTCTGTGCTGAGCGTGGAGCCTGCTTGGGATTCTCTCTCTCCACCCCTCTGCTCCTCTCCCCCACTCATACTGTCTCTCTCTATAAATAAAATAAATAAATAAAAATCTTAAAAAAAAAAACACTTAAGTGCTAAGGAAGCCTAAGCAACCCTGACTCCCACTGAGTCCACAGAATCTCAGGTACACAGGGCCACCTTTTAAACCATTTCAGGAGTGAGGAGAAGGCACGTACCAACAATTTGTATGCTGCTGAAAGCTCTTTTGCTACCACATAAATGAAAATTGGTCCAAATGGTCAGTCCAAACATTTGAGTCAGGAGATTCATGTAATCCCAAGGAGACTAAAGTTCAGGCAACATAGCTCACTGAGAACCCTAAATGAGAAATGTGTTAGAGACGACACAGGCTGTGGGTTGGAAAACTCGCCTCGTCTTGTCACCTTTCATTGCCCATATCCGCCAATTAAATATTTTGCAAGTAACACAGTCCAAAGGCCAGTATTGCTTCAGGTCAGGTTTTCTTCCAACAGACTGGCAGTGGGTGTTCCTTTATGCCCTTAGGAAGAAAAGTTCTAGTGCCACAAATCCATCTGCAAGTCCTGCTGTGTCACTGCCAGGACTATGGGTACAAGGATTACTGAGACAGGGCAAGATTCCCAGACTGAGAAAGCTAAAACAGAACTGAATATACAGGGCAAAGCATAGGTCTAAGCAAGGGAGGTCACTGAAAGCAGAAGGTCACAGTGGACTTGAGGCACAGATAAGCACTGGAGATCAGAACATGGCAGGGGACAGAAATCAGGCCATGAGAAGTCTAGAAGCACGTGGGTACCAGAGAGCAAGGCATGGATGGAGATTGTGTAACGAAAGTACAATGGATATGGAGGTGATCGAGAGTCCCAGTTATACCACTTACTAGATCTGTGATCCTTGACAGGTCCTAGCACCACTGTCTAAATTCCTTTCTCTATGAAATAGGCAATTAAAGCTACTTCACTGCCTACTTCACAGTAGAGTAATAGGTATCAAAGTACATACAGTATATCAGAACATGCCTTATAAACTCCAAATCATCATTCAAATGTGAGTGATTGTGATTAAATCGTACATACAGACAAGGATCAAAGATATGCAGCACTAACAAGGAAGGCAAGCTGAGGAGTGAGTCCAGAACCTGCATCAGAGACACAGAAATGCAAAAATAGATCATAGCAACAGAGAAAAGAGTCAAAAGTAGCAGCAACAAAGAGGTCATGAAACTTAGATCCTTTCCACTTCAGGAAGTATCTTATATAAGCTAAGGTAGGACACAGAGAAAAGGTAAGACCTTCTCCTCTCTGTTTTTTTTTTTAAATGATTTCTTCTTAATGTTTGTTTGCTTGTTTGTTTGTTTGTTTGTTTGTTTTTGAGAGAGAGTGAGAGAGCATGCAAGGGACAAAGAGTGAGAATCCCAAGCAGGCTCTGCACTGTCAGCACAGAGCCCCTCACAGGGCTTGAACTCACGAACCGTGAGATCATAACCTGAGCCGAAATCAAGAGTCAGATGCTTAACCAACTGAGCCACTCAGGCACCCCTCCTCTCTCTTAATAGACTAAAATTAAATAAACACTCAGCATGTTTGAGCATCTATGGTGCACCCACATGGGATTGTAGGGGGGAGGGGTAGAGAGCCATGAGAGAATGGGCTTACTTTTCTCTTTCTCCCACCTCAGTGAATGGTGCTACCACTCCCCCGCCCCACCCCCCCGCCCCCCACCACAGTGGTCCAAACCAGAAACCTAAGAGTTAGTCTAGAATTCTCCTCCCTGTCTCTGGCTCTTGTACTCTAATTGATCACTAAATCCTATCAATCTGGCTGCCTACCACCTTTAAAACCTGTGTTGCCTCTCAATTTCTATTGCCATGGTACTCACTCTGTCAAACCCTCATTATCTCAACCTCCTAATCAGCTTCCATGCCATCTATCAGAGTCATCTTTTTCAATCACTGATCAGACCATGTAACTCCTCCATACAAAATTCTACAGTGGCTCGCCATTGCCTGTGGCTTAAAGTTCAATGCCTTTAATGTGACAAGGCCCCATATTCTGGCCCCTAATACTGTTCCAGTTCTCTCTCTCACTACTTGCTCTACCCACCTCCACCCAACTGCTTTCTAGTCATGCCAAACCACTTATAGTTTCTCTAATGTCTCATGCTTTCACAAGCCTCTGCGACTTTTCTTCTGATGCTCTTACTCGTTTCGAATATTCTTCTTCTCTCCCAAGTAGAAATGGACCATGTTGAAAACTAAGCTGGATCAATCATCTCTATTATGATGTCGTTTCTGCTTCGAGTAGAACCAGCCCCTACTCATACCTTTATGCTTTCCTTGTACTCTATTTTGACTTTTATCATATAGCACCTAGAATACATTATTGCACTTACATGGTTATCTCCCCTACTAGGCTGGGCACTCCTTGAAGGCAGGCACTATGTGTTCATCGTTATCCTCAAAGCTCCAGTACCTAGCACAGGACTAATATATTAAGCATTCAATAAATGTTCATTGAGTAGATGAATAAATAATCACCAGGAGAAGAATTTTAAAACATGTACTGAGCCCTCTAAGAATTTCCTCTCCAACTGGAGAAGTAGTGCAAGATAGAATAGGCAAGTATTAAATTGTGTGTTGCAGACATTATGTACTGCAGGAGAGGAGAAAATAAAATGCAGGTATTACATTCTCCCTAACTGGAGAAGAGTCCATGGAGAGGATGAGACTTAAAGTGAGCCTCAAAGAACTACTAGATTGGACTTGCGAGTATGTATGTATGTCTGTTTCTGAGGACGTGTGTGGAGGTTGGGGTGGGAGAGTTGCAGAGAGATTTTAAGGAGAATTAAACCTCAGGAACAAGATGAGTTTCCGAAGATTCAGGAGGATAATGTCAGCCCCCACACGGTACCAAATAAGCACATCTCCAGTTAATAAGGTGGCTTGCTCTTTCCTTTCTGAAAATGGAGAAATTAAATTATCTGGTTTGGAAACACTGCCTCAGAAGCACTTGGCACACAGACTGAATATGGAGCCACCATCCTGGCAGAAGATAAATCAAATACAGAATGGCTCTGACAAAGCTCAGTACACGCAACGAAAACTGAAAGAGACAGGACCTGGATTCCAGCCATAACTAGTGAGTCAAGGTCTCTAAGGGGCAGCTGCAAGCAGGATGCTAAAAGAAAGAAGAGGAAGCAGTACTTATTCAAGAGACTAGCATCTCCAGAAACAATCCCCACTCCACCCCACCCCCCCCAAAAAAACAGTAGCAATGAGATGCATTTAAAAAGCACTTTAATATGCAAGTGTGACAAACAGCAGGCAGATGTGCAGAAGCTGACATAGCTGTTTCTGGGATTTAAAAATTGGGAAGCATTTGGAGAACTGAGTCATTCCAATTCCCAGTACTGTGACATCCGCATGACACCAATATAACTGGTTAAGAGTTGACTAGTTCATACAATCATCCTGACTTTTTGGCCATTTCTAGGACACCCAAGAGATAGTTTTTATTGGCAGTTTTTACTGACATGACTATCAGTCAAGTCAAATTCATCTTCTGGAGATTCTGTTTCTCTCACTGCAAATTAAACATGAAATATTCCTAGCTTGTGATGCTGATATTGGAAAAACAGCCGGCCTTCCCACACCTTGCTCCATGGTGCCCCAGTCAGAAAAAGAATCTGAGCCTGAGTGGAACACACAGAAAGGAAGGAACTGGGAACTGTACAGCATTGGAAATTATGCCTAGGACTTCTGGAGAATAGATACAGATATGTAATAGATGATAATGATAGGTGATAGAGATAGATGACAAATGATGAGTTAGAGATGGATGACAACATGGGATCACAGTCCATTCTAATTAATTCGAAGATATACTAACTTGCCACACAGGTTGTATCTTGGCCAGCTTATGAACTTGAGCTGAACTTCCTGCCTGTAGCTGCAGGAGTATCTAAATACCTTTTTACCTCTCCAGTGCAGGCTGGAAGAGGCTGGTGGAGCATGTAGCTCTGGACACGGCACATTCTCCCAAGCACAAACACCTTCTTCCCTGCTCACTCTTTTTCTCTGACTTTGCCCAGAATATCCTGAATCAGATCACTGTTTCACCAAACTCAATATTGACGCCTAGGCCCCAAAATATTTCAAGCAAAGTTATATTAACTGTTTCCCAGAGCACCAAAAATGAACACAGGTCCTCACTTGCAGTGATTCACAGCCTCGGGTTCCATTGCCCTGACTCTAACAGGCACAGATGTGAGACAGCTCTGTACCTTCCTCTTGTCTATTCTCTTGTAGGGCCAAGGCTGGGTCCATGGAGGGCAGAAGGTAGGTGTCTTTATACCCTGACAAGCTGAACAAATCCACCTCACCACTGTAATTCTAAGAGAATTACTTTACCTCACTGTAGAAGAATCATTACCTAGGAATATTGGCTTAGCTATTTCTGACCAAAAGCTCAGCTCAAATGTCACCTTCCTCAGGAAAGCCTCCCAGACTAGCTCACCCATTAAATAACTTAACACATTGTCCTCTTTTTTCACTCAACACAATTGTTGTTAATTGCCTAAGTACTGTCCGGTAGAACTTGCTCTGATAATGGAAGTGTTCTCTATCTTTGGTATCTAGTCCGTTGGCCACGAGCTGAAGGTCACTACTGAGAACTTGCAATGTAGCTAGTGTGACCAAGACACTGAGTTTTTAATTGCATTTAATTTTAATTAATTTAAGTTTAAATTGTTACACTTAGCTAATGGCTACTATCGCACACAGCACCAGCAATTAGAGTCTATGCTTCATGAGGGCAAGGATTATTCTGCAACACTGTATCCCCAGTGCCCATACAAGTAAGAATTCAATGAATACTTAATTACTTGACCAGTTAATGAGATCTGATAAGTCTACTGTTATTTATTTATTTAGCCCACTGGTATTAACCCTCTTGGAAGCTATTTCACAAATGATTCCACAAGGTAATCACTAGATATTCAGGCTGAGTGGGTACAGTGTAAGCAGAGTAGGTAAAGGAAAAGGGAATAGGAAGAAGAGGACTACCCAAGCTCACATTCTACTCCAGATACTTACCAGTTGTGTGACCTTGGGAAAGTCATTTAACCTCAGCGAGCCTCATGTTCTTCACCTGTACAATCTGGACAATAATATCTATCTACCTACCCACCGATCCAGGGTTGTTGTGATGATGAAATGAAAAAATGCATATAAAGCACTGTAAATGTAAGTGGTATGTAGATCATTGTTTGTTTGGTTTTTTTGGAAGAAGAGGTTTAGCCAGACGAGGATGGCATAACCCAAGTAATTGAATGCTGTACTATAAAGCACATCTAGCAGATCCCTAGCATCTCTCCTGAGAAATTCCTCGTTTTCCTCTTTCAAACAAATCCAAATAGGATTCTGCATGCCACACTCCTATCTCCTTCTCTTCACATGGATAGTAACTTGGCCAATATCTAGCCACCAAACCCATGATTCAATGGCATCTTATACAGTGACTTTTTTTAAAGTTTTATTTATTTATTTTGAAAGAGAGAAAGACAGTGCAAGTGAGGGAGGAGCAGAGAGAGAGGGAGAGAGAATCCCAAGCAAGCTCCACACTAGCACAGAGCCTAATGCAGGGCTCAAACTCACAAACTGTGAGATCATCACCTGAGCCAAAACCAAGAGTCGAACACTAAACGAATGAGCTACCCAGGCGCCCCAACAGTGACTTTTGTTCACTACATACAAGCTTCCTAAAGCTACACAATCACCTCTACCATTGGCCACTGTGGTGATGAAGCCTTGTCTGAGTATTTATCATGACAATGGGTATCTGTCTTTGGTCCTCCCTACTTTACCAGCACAGCCATTAGAAGAGATGGCAGCATTTCCAGCTGTGATGCTTAGTGTGAAAAACAGCATTCACAGTTTGGGACTGATAGCTACAGTTAAAGATAAGAGACTTGCTGATCTGAACATCCCTTATACTGCTTCTTATAAAACCAAGGGCAAGGTTGCCATATAAATCATTGGCATTGCAAAGACCATCCAGCCTTCCCATTTCAGGGTAAAGTTGAAAAATATTTCAAAATTTCGAAAATAAAATCCAAAGTAAATTAATTCTACTTTTCAAAAAATTCTGGACCTTATGTATCTATCTAAAACCAGTCACTCTCCAATAGAAATAAATAAATCATACCTAAGTTAGGGATAGGACAATAAAAACCCATGATCCATATCTTAATGAGGTCCTGCCTTAACTAAGACATGCTATAGCTTCCAGTTTTATTTGTCAAGTGAGGTACAGAGAAGTGACTGAACATCATGTCTGTGCTCAAAAGGCCTTTAAAAACCATTTAATCCAGCGTCCCTGTTTTATAGATAAGGAACTAAAACTCAGAGAGAACATGACTTCTGTGGGCACACAAACTATTAGAACTTTATACCCAAGACTCCAGATTCAGAGGTATATATGGTGGTCTAGCGAAAATAACATAAAGTTAAGAGTCAGACCCGAATTTAAATACTGGATTTTGGGGCGCCTGGGTGGCTCAGTTGCTTAAGCATCCAAATCTTGCTTTCGGCTCATGTCATCATCTCATGGTCATGGGTTCAAGCACACAATGGACTCGAAGCTGAGCATGGAGCCTGCTTAAGATTCTCTCTCCTTCACCATCTGCCCCTGCCCTGCTTACATGCACTCTCAGCTGCACTTTCTCTCTTTCTCTAAAAAAAAAAAAAAAAAAATTACAGAAATACTTTCTATAAGTAGGTTATTTGGAGGAAATCTGAACTTTTAGGGATCCAGGGGAAGGCTTTGAACTTATACAGACCAAGGAATAGGCAGAAATTCATGCTAATTACAAGTAGGTCTGACATTAAGATTGTAACCTAACTTCTGAGGCATGAACATCTCAAGCTTTATAGAATAGAATGTTTATCAATTGAATCCATTTCTCTTAGCTGCCTTGTCCCTAATCTAGCTTCCACTGAGATGGGATTTAAACTCTGGGGGCCAAATGCTTCTATTAGAGGCAGGTTGGTTGAGAGACAAAGACCTGAAAGCCAAAGCTTCTTAAGTGCCCTCAAGGAAAGGGGCAAAGCACTATGTCCCTGTATTATTCACTAGCTCCAGAGGAGGAAGAAAGGGAGAGGTGAGCAATGGTCAAATACAGCTTCAATGGCTACATTCCCAATGACCTTTATAAAGAGCCAATTATGGGTTAGTTTTATACTTCCCCTAAAATAATATTTTCCTCTCTTCCTTGGTTCATCATCCACATATAGTCCCCATAGCCTCCAGACTTTCTGGAATTTTCATTGACACCTCCAGATATCTCAAAGATAACTTGTATATTCAATCCCTGTTATTTTCTGCTAACACCCAGGTAGAAAGTCCCTGAAAAGAGAACAAAAACTTAACATGATATAGACATATGAATAAAAACCTCTCCCCTCTTTTAGTACCCTGAGGCCCCTATTTCAGTGGTTCTCAAAGTTAGTGTATATAAGTGTATATAAGTCACCTGAGGAAAACATAGAGCTTCCCTGAGCCCCACCCATAGAGATTCTAATTAAATTTGAAACAGCACTCAGGTAACTGCATTTTAACAAGACCTTTAACTGCTTCTTATATAGATGATATACGAGTCTGCTCAGGCTAACGCAAGAGAACAGAAATTTATTTCTCACAGTTTTAGAAGCTGGAAATCTAATAGCGGTGTTGGCAGGTTTGGTTTCTCCAGAGGCCTCTCTCTTTGGCTTGCAGATAGCTGTTGTGTTTCTGGGTCCTCACATGGCCTTTTCACTGTGAATGTACATCCCTCAAGTCTCTCCCTCTCCATAAAATGACACCAGTCCTATTGGATTAGGAACCCACCCGCAGGACTTCATTTAATGTTAATTACCTCCTTAAAGGCCCTATCTCCAAATACAGTCAAATTATTGGTTAGGGCTTCAACATACATATTGGGCAAAGGATACAATGCAGTTCATAACAGATAGTCAACAACTTTACTTGGAAAATTAATGATGGCTCAAATGTAAAATACGGAATTACAGTCAGTCAGAAACAGCTACCCAGAAGCCATGGTAAGCAGATTCTAGGCTGACTAGAGGAGAAACTATCAAAGTAATTAAAATGCCCCTGGTTTCATTGAAAGTCCAAGGTAGAAGGAGAATTTTACAAATACACTCATGACATTGACAAGTGCCAAATAAATACAGTGATCATATAATTTATCATTCAAATCAGGGCATTCAAGAATAAAACAAGGCAACAGACATAAACTGAGAATATCCTGAGGTAAGCCAGGCCCTCTGATCATCCTGTAGATTCCTTCTTCTTAAATGTTCAGGAACAAAGCCAGCTTTAAAAGGTAGTTAGTAGGGACGCCTGGGTGGCTCAGTTGGTTAAGTGTCCAACTCTCAGTTTCAGCTCAGGTCATGATCTCACAGTTTGTGGGTTCGAGCCCCATTGTCAGCATAGATCCCACTTGGAATTCTCTCTCCCTCTCTCTCTGTCCCTGCCCCATTCGTTCTCTCCCTCCCCCGTCAAAACAAGTAAACTTAAAAACTTTTCTTTAATAAAATAAATAAGAGGAAGTTAGCAGCCTAATCCATTCACTTTTACTGCACACCTAATACAATGATTTCCTTCCCGGTGAATTCATGTTATATTTATAAACAGTACTTGGGAGGGTATTATGTGTATTGGGTTGGAAAGAAGTGAGAAGCAATGCATGAAATCATTATCACTTATCAGTGTCTTAGCTTGGAGTAGTTTTCCTGCTACAGAATAGGTAAGCTTTGATAAGGGAAAAGGGAAAAGGGAAAAGGGCATGGATGAGGAAGCTGAGGTTCCAAGAATTGCGCAAGGTTACACAACCCATAAGTGGAGAGGCTGTTTTCCAACTCAAACCTTCTGCCTCCTCTTCTGGTGTTCCTGTTTATAAATTACACTCCAAGATCTTCAGGAAGTAACAGTCCTACTTGAGTGTCAGGAATTCTGGGCAGCCAATGCACAGCCAATGCACTGGAGCACTGGACATGTATGGTAACAGAATAATGCTCCCCCCCCCACTCCTACCCACCACTGCAAAGATGTCCACATCCTAACCCTCAAAATCTGAGAACATGTTAGGCTATACAGCAAAAAGGAACTAAGGCTGCAGATGGAATTAAGGTTGCTAATTAGGTGACTTTATAAAAACAGAGATTATCTTGGATTAGTTGGGTGGGTCCAATATAATAAAAAGGGTCCTGAATAGTAGAAGAGGAAGGCAGGAAAATAGTTCAGTGATGCCACATGAGAAAGATTCGACTAGTCATTGCTGGCTTTGAATATGGAGCATGGAGTCACAAGTCAAGGAATGAAGCCTCTAGAAGCTGAGAAAGGAAAGGAAACAGATTCTCCCCTAGAGCCACCCAGGAAGGAATTCAGCCCTGTGGACACCTTGATTTTTAATCCAGTGAAACCCATTTTGGACCTGGGACCTCCAGAACTGTAAGATAACAAATTTGTATTGTTTAAGCCACTAAGTCTGTGATAAGTTGTTAGAGGAGCAATGGAAAAGTAACACAACACAGCAGGAAGAGTAATAGGGTGAGACAGTAAGCATAAGGTGGAGTGTGTGTGACTACGAGAAAGAGTACCCCTGCGTGCGCGCGCGCGCACACACACACGCGCACACACACGCACACACTCTACACAGACCCAACAGAATTGAGGTAATTTGCCTGCTAAGGCAAACTTTGTCTACTCTGCTATTCTGCCCAACAGGTAAAATTAGTAGACACTCTAGAGAATAGTCTGGTTTTAATGTACTCTTCTTTGTATGTAAGTAACCTTGGAGGAGTTTTCTAGTATTCAAAATCTACACAGAATAAATCACTCATTTGATAATACTACAATTGCTCACCTGATCTCCAGGACAGGTGCAAAGTCTCCTCCTTCCCAATACATCTCTCTGCAAAGAATCAGCATTTTAAAACCAGAACTTCAAATAGGGTAAATAAGAGAAAGGAGATTGATATAAAATGTTTCCCTTCCAGACAATTTTCCTCTGCACAGAACATCTCTTCCTGCATGACCCAAGGATGATTTTGCCAGTGGCTTGCACAAGCATGAAATTCTATTTACTCTGCATTTATTTTTCTATTACTTGATTCCATGGAGAAAGAAGAGTGTTAACCAATTACAGAGGAAGTGAACTCTTAAAAGTTCTTTTCCCAATTGACAATCAGATTTTCAGGGCCAGGGTTTCAACTGCGAATATATTACATGGTCTCAGAGAGGGACCCTGAGCTGGGCCCTCACACAGTTCCAATTCTGACAATATCAGAATTCTAATAGCTCTGCAAATTTCACTACCTTGAGCACTGTAGCAAGAGCAATGTCTTATCAATCTGTAAACCAACAACCTAAAAAGGGATTTCTCTTCAACTGAATGTTAAGCAGTTGGGTGACTCGTTCATGGGGCTTAAGATTTTCATCAAACACAGTCTCTGACCAGGAAAAATTTAGCTCTTTGTAAGATCTGAGTGGTTAATATGCACAGGAGGGAAGAAAAATTAGCCAATTCATAAAGTAGGATTCAGTTAACACTTCATTGGAAAGGGAAACAGTTTCTTGGCTTACATAAGAATCTATAGCTTGATTCCAGGCAAGACTAACCTTATAGAGGGTCTTTACCCTTAGACCTTCCTTTTGTCATAGGGCATTGTGACTCTATGAATATCCCAACCAGTGCCATTAGTACCATCAAAACAGGATTAAAATTTCAAAGTCCACTTCTGTAGTGGATTGTGCTACAGCAGTGGCTCTCAACTTTGGCTGCACATTAGAATCACTGGGGGAGCTTTAAAATCCCCATGCCAATGCCATACCTCAGACCGACTATGGTGGGACCTAGGAATCAGCATTTTTAAAGTTGCCTGGGAAATGCCAGTAGGTAGTCAAGGTTGAGAATCACAGTCCTAGAGAACAAATGCCACTAGGTGACCTTTGGTGTGAGATCATTATTTCCAAGTATGACCGGGCATCAGAATTGCCTGGGACAGCATTTTCAAAATAGAGGCTCCCAAGTTCTAGCCATAGAGATCCTAAGTCAATAGACCTGGGGGAGGGCGTAGGGCACAAGAATCCAACCACCTTTCGAATATCCCAAGGTGTTTCTAATGCTCGACCCAAGTTTGAGAACAAAAAGGAAAGAGTAGCAGTATCAAACATGGTTTGTAGGGGGGCACCTGGGTGGCTCAGTTGGTTAAGCATCCGACTTTGGCTCAGGTCATGATCTCACAGTTTCTGAGTTCAAGCACCACATCAGGCTCTCTGATAAAAGCTCAGAGCCTGGAGCCTGCTTCGGATTCTGTGTCTCCCTCTCTTTCTGCAACCCCCCCCCCACGCTCTCTCTCTCTCTCTCTCTCTCTCTCAAAAACAAATAAAACATCAAAAAATTTGTTTAAAAAAGTGGTTTGTAGGTACTCCACAAATACTGGAAACCATCTATCTACTAGGGTTTGGGAAGAGAATATTAAAATTTCTACATATAATCTATTTTAATTTCTATTTCTTTTTATTTTATCATGTTTGTAATACATTACATCTGTTTTATATGTACTACTTTGTAAATAAATTCCTATTTGGCATCCATATATTTATTGACAGGGATGATCAAATAAATTTGAAGCAAACTGGATTACAGTCCTACAAGTTTCCTACTCATACTTTGGCCTTAAGCATGACTAGCTGAAACTCTAACCATCTAGTACTTATTTTCAGACATGAAAACAGAACTTCATATAAAAATAGTGAGGGATGCCTGGGTCACTCAGTCGTTAAGCGTCTGTCTGGCTCTTGATTTCGGCTCAGGTCATGATCTCATGGTTCGTGGGATCAAGCCCCATGTTGGGTCCTGCACTGGTAGCACGGAGCCTGCTTAGGATTTTCTCTCTCTCTCTCTCTCTGCCCCCGCCCCATGCATGCGTGTGTTCTCTCTCTCTCTAAAATAAACATTTTTTTAAACAGTGATTATGTACTAACAACATGTTGTTTTAAAAAAAAGAATCCAAGAAATACAGTAACAGATTTTTTTAAAAGGAATATCATAATAGATTAAATTAAGTTTTGAAAGAAATAGGAACTATGACACTATGTGATACCCTTTGATTTTTAACCGGAAATAAACTGCTTCCTTACTGGTTTCCTTTGTATCCTCTTAGGAAACATTTGAATTATCTTCTCTCCCTTTTAGGAAATTTTTTAATTTTTTTTCTAAAATCCTGATTGTGACCACTTTACAACCATTTAAAAAGGTATCAAAGCCCACTGGGGCTTTGATTTTTCCCTGTCTTTCCTGTGTTCCCTGTAGCATGATGGAGAGATATTGCTCTCTAATTATATCGTCCAACCCTGTCCCAATTTTGATGCACAAGCAATTAACAGAGAAATAATGTAACAAAATTCTGCATTTTCTATAATCCTTACCTGCTTCCCACAGCAACTTCAAAATTACTGTTCTTTAAAGGGATCAACTCTTTTTCCAACTAAAAAGTCTAAATGTTGCCATTTCTTAGAGGCAATGTTTTCCACATTGTCTTTGAGAGAACCCTATTAAAAAGTAAATGCCCTTGAGAGAAATAAGATATTAATGACTTAGTAAGGAGGAGTTAGAAAATACATCAAACCACTTTTCAAAATTCCAGCTAGCTGAAACCAGGGTCCCAAAAGCCGAAGACTCAGGGTAAATAAATTCTGACAGGAGGGTCAGTATAGGGAATGATCTAGACCCAAGAGTATAGAGCAGTGGGTCTCATGTCTGGCTCTGCTTTAGTGTCACCAAGCACCAGATGCAAATTCCTGAGGCCCACCCCCAGAGATTTCAACTCAGTAGTTCTGAAATGGAACCCAGGAAATGGATTTTTTTTTAATTTAAAACTGCCCCAGATAAATCAGGGACGTAACTAGATTTGAAGCTACTCTCAGAGGGTATTGCCTAGGGTAGGTAGGCATTCAGGGAACAAAATAAAAGTTCTGGGTACCGACTGGCCATAAGAAAAGAGCAAGGTCCTCAGAGAGCCCAAAGATAAATTCTTTACTTGGAATTTCACTGAGATCAGACCAGATTACAAATGTCAGTAAATGAAAGTATTATTGATTTATTGTTATGTGCTAACATTTCCTAATTTAAAAAAATTCAATCCAATAAATATTTATTCAGAACATACAGTTATAAGACCCTGGGTAGATCCTATGATGAATATGGAAAGATATAAGGCAGTAAGTACCTGCACTCCAGGGACTCACCATCCACTGAAGGAAATAGGCATTTACCTAAGTAAACCAAAGCAGAGTCTGGTAAGTGCTCTAATATAGGTGCGACCAACATGTTAGGGGAAAATAAGAAACAAAGGAATTTATTCAAATTGGAGGTCTCTGGGGAGGCCTTATGAAGCAGTTGTTATTTGAGAAATGTTTCCAAAGGCAGGCAAAATGGGATATTTCTGAAAAAGAACAGAGCATAAGCAGGGACACCAAGAGGGGACGGAGCTAGACCTGTACAAGAAAGGCAGAGCTGGGACGCCTGGGTGACTCAGGCGGTTAAGCACCCATCCCAGGCTCAGGTCATGATCTCACAGTTCATGAGTTGAAGCCCCATATCAGGCTGTCAGCACAGAGCCCCCTTCAGATCTCCTGTCCCCTTCTCTTTGCCTCTCCCCCACTTGTGCTTTCTCTCTCTCAAAAATAAATAAACATTACAAAATTTTAAAAAAAAAAAATAAAAGAAAGGCAGAACTGTCCCACTTGGTTTGAGGGTGGAATACCTTACAACACTGTCATTTGAGGATTATGATTCTGTGGATGGTAGAGACTGTGTTATGTAAAATAAAGTGAATTTATATAGGCAAATTGTGAGCACCAAAAGAAGGCTAGACATTCTATATTTAAAGGAGCATGATTCTGAGGGGCAAAATGATCCATTGTCAGATCTATTGTTTTTGTTTCTTTCAGAAAGTTACTCTGGCCTTAACATGAAGGACAGAAAAAGGAAAAGACAAGTTAGCAATATGGTATGATAACCCAGACCAAAGGATACAAGAACCTCAGCCTCAGTCTTGGCATTGAGAATGAGAAGATAAGAGACTCCAAAAAGGGACGAGTCATATAATGTCTAGGAAATTGTGGCATTGAGCAAGAGTGAATGATGGTCAAAACAGAACCCTAATTCTTTTCCAGAACTTTTAGTTCTCCATAGGTTACAGTGCCTAGAGGAATAGGGGAGAGTGGAAGAAGTCCACTAAAACTCTTCTACTCTTTATAAAAATAATTCTGGGGCGCCTGGGTGGCTTGGTCGGTTAAGCATCCGACTTCAGCTCAGGTCATGATCTCGCGGTCTGTGAGTTCGAGCCCCGCGTCGGGCTCTGTGCTGACAGCTCAGAGCCTGGAGCCTGTTTCAGCTTCTGTGTCTCCCTCTCTCTCTGCCCCTCTCCTGTTCATGCTCTGTCTCTCTCTCTCTCTCAAAAATAGATAGACGTTAAAAAAAAAATTTAAAAAAACCTGTTTGTCGATCCCCCCCCCCAAAAAAAAATGATAATTCTAAACCACACACAAAAAAAGTAGGTTGGTTACTTTATCTTTTTTGGAGGTGGGGGTTGCAAGGAATTAGCCAACTTGATGACCAGCCTTATTCATTCTGAGTTACTTATCCCTTTCTTTGGGCTATTTCTAAACATCAGATCCACTTTCAAAAAACAAAGATTCAATTACCACTTCAGGTCAAGATAGAGTAACAGGAACTTATTATCCAGTCACCTGAAACAACCTAAAAAATGGACACAGTCAAAAACAAGAGTTTGTGAGACCTAGGACACCAAGAAACAAAGAATAGCAATGTCTAAAACAATGACTATACCACTTTACTTCCTGTAAAGAGTTTTTAGGAAGCATACAGGATGCAGAAAAGGAAACCAGAGGAGATGCTTCATGGATCTCTTGGGTTACAGGGGAAGAAATGGAGAGTACAGGAAGAACAAGAAGACTAGAGTTTGCAAGGCAGATGATCAGAGAGGATATAGCAGCAGAGAGACCCCGGGAGTCAACAGTGTCCCCCTGGAGTATTCAGCAGAGTACTGATCAGAACATGCATGCAAGGAAACTAACCACGGGTGGGCAAAGAACCACCTGAAAGGATTGGAGGGAACAGTAGCCAACAGTCACACAGGGCTAGGAACAAAGCCTTTCCCCATAAGCTAGACTAAAAAACCTTGGATAGAGTAGTTGTCAAGAACTGTGAATGGTCTAGGATTTTACCCTAGATTTTATCCTATGTTTTACAGATAAAACATACTAATTCATAGATCCGAACAGAAGATGAAAGACTCCTAGGTCAGAGATAGTGGAGGGCTTTACCGCTCACAGCACAGCAAGCAGCATAAGATTCTGCATATTTATTTGTGTTGGTTCTCTGTTATGGACTGAATGTGTCCTCCCAAAATTAATATCATGAAGCCTTAACCTCTAATATGATGGTATTAGGAGGTGGGGCCTTTGGGAAATATCTAGGTTCTGATGAAGTAATGAGAGTGGGCCCCCAAAATCGGATTAGTGCCCTTAAGAGACACCATAGAGGTTATTTCCTCTTCTTCTTCTTCCTGTCATTCAAGATACAGTGAGAAGGCAGCCATCTGCAAGTTAGCATGAGAACTCTCATCCGAACTCAACCACGCCAGCACCTTGATCTTGGACTTCCCAGCCTCCAAAACTGTGAGACATAAGTGTCTGGTCTTTACGCCACCCAGTCTTTAGTATTTTGTTGTAGCAGCCTGAGCACATTAAGCCAGTCCCCTTGTCCATGAGTCCCATGGAGGTGACTTGATACAGGCCCAGGTAAATGTTACACATGCTATAAATTTCCACACAGCTGAGAAACACCAAGCATGGGGGAAGTCCACACTTTGAGTGTGCAGGAAGTCTATGGGTTTCCCAGGGAGTGCTAACTAGTCAGAAAGGTAACATAGGAAATCATTAACACCCATCGAGCATGTACGAACAAGATGATGGAATCACCTGGAACATGCGTCTGCGAAGTTATAATGAGGATGGGGACGGAAGGGTCAGCTGGGGCAAGAGGTAACTGTTAAAAAGAGCAAGTTTCCTTTCGGTAGAGGCATAATGGCAAATCGATATCGTCTATAAAACGAGGATACTAATATTTACTTCGCAAGGCTACTTCAGTCTTAATACGTAGCCAGCACAATGCCTGGCATATGGCAGATGTTCGAACAATAAGCTATTTGAAAACAAGGAACAGAAACAAAGCATGTATGGTAGCCACAACAAACTAGAAACCACAACAAACTAGAAACAAACTAGAAAACTACTGAGGCACAGTGCAGAGAGAGAATGCTTTGCATTCAGAGAGACCTGGGCTTGAACCAGTTGCCGTGTAACCTGGGGCAAGTTATCTCCCCTCAGAGTTCCTCAAGTTTCCTCCTATATACAGTGGAGATAAAAATATCAATGTTGCAAGATTTAGAAATAGTGTATAAAATGTAATTGTCACCTGGTGTGTCTTGATAACTAAAAGCTATTATTATTTTTGTCTATTATTATCAATACAGTTGTTAAATTTGCCTTGAACTAGCCTCAGGCAAAGTACCACAGTATGGAAGATGGCTCTATAAACTCTTCAGCCCTTTGGCTGAAAGCACAGAAAAGTGAAGTACTGCAGATATCTAATCACCTATCTAGATAGCAGGAATAACAAAAAGCCAGGGAGCTCTATACAGAGTTACAAGGCTTTCAAATGAATTACAAGAAAGAAGTTTCAACAGCCACATTAGTAACAAAATAGATTCTGTCTCCTATAAGATTCTTTCTCAGCCTTCATAGCACACATTAGCAGAATGTCTACACCTAAACATACTCCAAATTCCTATTAATAACTAATAACTGAGATTTCTTTTTTTTTTTTGCTATTACTTTTTCATTAAAAACACTCAAATCAGTTCCTCATTAAAGACACCAAAAATGGGACACCTGGGTGGCTCAGTCAGTTAAGGGTCTGACTTTTGGTTTCAGCTCAGGTCATGATCTCACAGTTCATGAGTTCCAGCCCCACATGGGGTTCTGCATTGACAGCACAGAGCCTTCCTGGGATTCTCTCTCTCCCTCTCTCTCTCCCTCTCTCTCTGCCCCTCCCCTGCATGCTCTCTCTCGCTCTTGCTCTCACTCTCACTCTCAAAATAAATAAACTTAATTTTTTTTTTAATTTTAAGACACCAAGAAAATGAAATCTTTCTGTCACACACACACACACACAAAATCATCAGAAGCTATATCCAATTTACCTTCTTTCCATTAAGGCTAAGTCAAATGTTCTTAGCCAAATTTCCCAATACATCAAAGAAACAAGTAACAAGAAAGAGCACACTGAACATTAGCTCTCATCAAAGGTTATTTTTCAAAGGAAAAATAAACTGACAAAGAGTCCCATCTGACTCATTCACCAAGGTGATCCATAGATCTCAAATTTTTATAAACTAATAGTCCAGACATACAGCCTGGAGAGTATGAACATACTTATGGGGGCAAAAGGTACAATATCTGAAATGACGTGTATCTATTCACTTATCTACCTAGATCTTGGACAAGTCAGTAGCCCTAAACTAAGAGAATATTTTAATTGATCTCTGCATACTCATTTTGCATACTATGTAATTACTTGGACTAAGGGGAAGTAAACAAAATGTAATTTCTACCAAAAAGAAAAAAATGAACCACTAGAGATTCTGGAAGAGAGAACCCTAGTTGGAATAACGCATCAGGAGAGGACAGGAAACTGTGCCCAAGCCCAAAATGAATGTCTGGCATTCTTATTAGTCACGGACGGAAAAGATAATGATGTACTTTATAAAGCAACAATCTACAAGGAAAAAGTGGGGGGCAAAATAATTTTGCTACAGATGAAATGAAACAGACTACCTTCATGTCAAGTATGAAAGGTGGCCTCACAGCCTTGTAACAGAAGTTAGAATGAGGATAAGTGATCAGATGGCTGTTGGCTACTTAGGGACAGCTCTCTGAAAAATAAGGCATGAAAGTATTTACTAATAATCTGAAAGTAAAACACAGATGACTCCTCCAACCTATACTCAGAACCTTTCTAGCTGGCCATGAGGATAATTTAGTATAGTGTAAAGAGCCTTGGATAGGGAAGATGGCGGCGTAGGAGGACGCTGGGCTCACCGCGCGTACTGCTGATTACTTACATTCCACCTACACCTGCCTAAATAACCCAGAAAACAGCCAGAGGATTAGCAGAACGGAGTCGCCAGACCCAAGCGCAGACGAGAGGCCCACGAAAGAGGGGCCCCTCCTGAAGTGGATCACCTAAGGAGAAGCGAGCTAAGCCTGCCCCCCTGCCGCCGTGCACCTTGCCTACCCACCCCAGCTAATACGCCAGATCCCCAGCATCACAAGCCTGGCAGTGTGCAAGTAGCCCAGACGGGCCACGCCACCCCACAGTGAATCCCGCCCCTAGGAGAGGGGAAGAGAAGGCACATACCAGTCTGACTGTGGCCCCAGCGGTGGGCTGGGGGCACACATCAGATCGGACTGCGGCCCCGCCCACCAACTCCAGTTATACACCACAGCACAGGGGAAGTGCCCTGCAGGCCCTCACCACACCAGGGACTATCCAAAATGACCAAGCGGAAGAATTCCCCTCAGAAGAACCTCCAGGAAATAACAACAGCTAATGAGCTGATCAAAAAGGATTTAAATAATATAACAGAAAGTGAATTTAGAATAATAGTCATAAAATTAATCGCTGGGCTGGAAAACAGTATAGAGGACAGCAGAGAATCTCTTGCTACAGAGATCAAGGGACTAAGGAACAGTCACGAGGAGCTGAAAAACGCTTTAAATGAAATGCAAAACAAAATGGAAACCACCACAGCTCGGATGGAAGAGGCAGAGGAGAGAATAGGTGAACTAGAAGATAAAGTTATGGAAAAAGAGGAAGCTGAGAAAAAGAGAGATAAAAAAATCCAGGAGTATGAGGGGAAAATTAGAGAACTAAGTGATACACTAAAAAGAAATAATATACGCATAATTGGTATCCCAGAGGAGGAAGAGAGAGGGAAAGGTGCTGAAGGGGTACTTGAAGAAATAATAGCTGAGAACTTCCCTGAACTGGGGAAGGAAAAAGGCATTGAAATCCAAGAGGCACAGAGAACTCCCTTCAGACGTAACTTGAATCGATCTTCTGCACGACATATCATAGTGAAACTGGCAAAATACAAGGATAAAGAGAAAATTCTGAAAGCAGCAAGGGGTAAACGTGCCCTCACATATAAAGGGAGACCTATAAGACTCGTGACTGATCTCTCTTTTGAAACTTGGCAGGCCAGAAAGAATTGGCACGAGATTTTCAGTGTGCTAGACAGAAAAAATATGCAGCCGAGAATCCTTTATCCAGCAAGTCTGTCATTTAGAATAGAAGGAGAGATAAAGGTCTTCCCAAACAAACAAAAACTGAAGGAATTTGTCACCACTAAACCAGCCCTACAAGAGATCCTAAGGGGGACCCTGTGAGACAAAGTACCAGAGACATCACTACAAGCATAAAACATACAGACATCACAATGACTCTAAACCCGTATCTTTCTATAATAACACTGAATATAAATGGATTAAATGCACCAACCAAAAGACATAGGGTATCAGAATGGATAAAAAAACAAGACCCATCTATTTGCTGTCTACAAGAGACTCATTTTAGACCTGAGGACACCTTTAGATTGAGAGTGAGGGGATGGAGAACTATTTATCATGCTACTGGAAGCCAAAAGAAAGCTGGAGTAGCCATACTTATATCAGACAAACTAGACTTTAAAGTAAAGGCTGTAACAAGAGATGAAGAAGGACATTATATAATAGTTACAGGGTCTATCCATCAGGAAGAGCTAACAATTATAAATGTCTATGCGCCGAATACCGGAGCCCCCAAGTATATAAAACAATTACTCATAAACAGAAGCAACCTTATTGATAAGAATGTGGTAATTGCAGGGGACTTTAACACCCCACTTACAGAAATGGATAGATCATCTAGACACACGGTCAATAAAGAAACAAGGGCCCTGAATGAGACATTGGATCAGATGGACTTGACAGATATATTTAGAACTCTGCATCCCAAAGCAACAGAATATACTTTCTTCTCGAGTGCACATGGAACATTCTCCAAGATAGATCATATACTGGGTCACAAAACAGCCCTTCATAAGTTTACAAGAATTGAAATTATACCATGCATACTTTCAGACCACAATGCTATGAAGCTTGAAATCAACCACAGGAAAAAGTCTGGAAAACCTCCAAAAGCATGGAGGTTAAAGAACACCCTACTAACGAATGAGTGGGTCAACCAGGCAATTAGAGAAGAAATCAAAAAATATATGGAAACAAACGAAAATGAAAATACAACAATCCAAACGCTTTGGGACGCAGCGAAGGCAGTCCTGAGAGGAAAATACATTGCAATCCAGGCCTATCTCAAGAAACAAGAAAAATCCCAAATACAAAATCTAACAGCACACCTAAAGGAAATAGAAGCAGAACAGCAAAGGCAGCCTAAACCCAGCAGAAGAAGAGAAATAATAAAGATCAGAGCAGAAATAAACAATATAGAATCTAAAAAAACTGTAGAGCAGATCAACGAAACCAAGAGTTGGTTTTTTGAAAAAATTAACAAAATTGACAAACCTCTAGCCAGGCTTCTCAAAAAGAAAAGGGAGATGACCCAAATAGATAAAATCATGAATGAAAATGGAATTATTACAACCAATCCCTCAGAGATACAAGCAATTATCAGGGAATACTATGAAAAATTATATGCCAACAAATTGGACAACCTGGAAGAAATGGACAAATTCCTGAACACCCACACGCTTCCAAAACTCAATCAGGAGGAAAGAGAAAGCTTGAACAGACCCATAACCAGCGAAGAAATTGAATCGGTTATCAAAAATCTCCCAACAAATAAGAGTCCAGGACCAGATGGCTTACCAGGGGAGTTCTACCAGACGTTTAAAGCAGAGATAATACCTATCCTTCTCAAGCTATTCCAAGAAATAGAAAGAGAAGGAAAACTTCCAGACTCATTCTAGGAAGCCAGTATTACTTTGATTCCTAAACCAGACAGAGACCCAGTAAAAAAAGAGAACTACAGGCCAATATCCCTGATGAATATGGATGCAAAAATTCTCAATAAGATACTAGCAAATCGAATTCAACAGCATATAAAAAGAATTATTCACCATGATCAAGTGGGATTCATTCCTGGGATGCAGGGCTGGTTCAACATTCGCAAATCAATCAACGTGATACATCACATTAACAAAAAAAAAGAGAAGAACCATATGATCCTGTCAATCGATGCAGAAAAGGCCTTTGACAAAATCCAGCACCCTTTCTTAATAAAAACCCTCGAGAAAGTCGGGATAGAAGGAACATACTTAAAGATCATAAAAGCCATTTATGAAAAGCCCACAGCTAACATCATCCTCAACGGGGAAAAACTGAGAGCTTTTTCCCTGAGATCAGGAACACGACAGGGATGCCCACTCTCACCGCTGTTGTTTAACATAGTGCTGGAAGTTCTAGCATCAGCAATCAGACAACAAAAGGAAATCAAAGGCATCAAAATTGGCAAAGATGAAGTCAAGCTTTCGCTTTTTGCAGATGACATGATATTATACATGGAAAATCCAATAGACTCCACCAAAAGTCTGCTAGAACTGATACATGAATTCAGCAAAGTTGCAGGACACAAAATCAATGTACAGAAATCAGTTGCATTCTCATACACTAACAATGAAGCAACAGAAAGACAAATAAAGAAACTGATCCCATTCACAATTGCACCAAGAAGCATAAAATACCTAGGAATAAATCTAACCAAAGATGTAAAGGACCTGTATGCTGAAAACTATAGAAAGCTTATGAAGGTAATTGAAGAAGATTTAAAGAAATGGAAAGACATTCCCTGCTCATGGATTGGAAAAATAAATATTGTCAAAATGTCAATACTACCCAAAGCTATCTACACATTCAATGCAATCCCAATCAAAATTGCACCAGCATTCTTCTCAAAACTAGAACAAGCAATCCTAAAATTCATATGGAATCACAAAAGGCCCCGAATAGCCAAAGGAATTTTGAAGAAGAAGACCAATGCAGGAGGCATCACAATCCCAGATTTTAGCCTCTACTACAAAGCTGTCATCATCAAGACAGCATGGTATTGGCACAAAAACAGACACACAGACCAATGGAATAGAATAGAAACCCCAGAACTAGACCCACAAACGTATGGCCAACTCATCTTTGACAAAGCAGGAAAGAACATCCAATGGAAAAAAGACAGCCTCTTTAACAAATGGTGCTGGGAGAACTGGACAGCAACATGCAGAAGGTTGAAACTAGACCACTTTCTCACACCATTTACAAAAATAAACTCAAAATGGATAAAGGACCTAAATGTGAGATAGGAAACCATCAAAACCTTAGAGGAGAAAGCAGGAAAAGACCTCTCTGACCTTAGCCGTAGCAATCTCTTACTCGACACATCCCCAAAGGCAAGGGAATTAAAAGCAAAAGTGAATTACTGGGACCTTATGAAGATAAAAAGCTTCTGCACAGCAAAGGAAACAACCAACAAAACGAAAAGGCAACCAACGGAATGGGAAAAGATATTTGCAAATGACATATCGGACAAAGGGCTAGTATCTAAAATCTATAAAGAGCTCACCAAACTCCACACCCGAAAAACAAATAACCCAGTGAAGAAATGGGCAGAAAACATGAATAGACACTTCTCTAAAGAAGACATCCAGATGGCCAACAGGCACATGAAAAGATGTTCAGTGTCGCTCCTTATCAGGGAAATACAAACCAAAACCACACTCAGGTATCACCTCACGCCAGTCAGAGTGGCCAAAATGAACAAATCAGGAGACTATAGATGCTGGAGAGGATGTGGAGAAACGGGAACCCTCTTGCACTGTTGGTGGGAATGCAAATTGGTGCAGCCGCTCTGGAAAGCAGTGTGGAGGTTCCTCCGAAAATTAAAAATAGACCTACCCTATGACCCAGCAATAGCACTGCTAGGAATTTACCCAAGGGATACAGGAGTACTGATGCATAGGGGCACCTGTACCCCAATGTTCATAGCAGCACTCTCAACAATAGCCAAATTATGGAAAGAGCCTAAATGTCCATCAACTGATGAATGGATAAAGAAATTGTGGTTTATATACACAATGGAATACTACGTGGCAATGAGAAAAAATGAAATATGGCCTTTTGTAGCAACGTGGATGGAACTGGAGAGTGTAATGCTAAGTGAAATAAGCCATACAGAGAAAGACAGATACCATATGGTTTCACTCTTATGTGGACCCTGAGAAACTCAACAGGAACCCATGGGGGAGGGGAAGGAAAAAAAAAAAAAAGACGTTAGAGTGGGAGAGAGCCAAAGCATAAGAGACTGTTAAAAACTGAGAACAAACTGAGGGTTGATGGGGGGTGGGAGGGAGGGGAGGGTGGGTGATGGGTATTGAGGAGGGCACCTTTTGGGATGAGCACTGGGTGTTGTATGGAAACCAATTTGTCAATAAATTTCATATATATATAAAAAAAAAAAGAGCCTTCCACTAGGATTAGATTACTTGATTTTTGATGCTTCCTCTATATTGACTATTATTCTGTGAATTAGTGTAACATGGCCCATGCCCAGATAGAATTCAGTCACTTTAAGGCCACTTATGACTGTTTTGCTCATTATAATTAACAAGATATTAACTATAATAACACATAGTGGGGGTGACATCAGTGAAAATGGTGGAGTAGGTGATCCCAAGGGCCCATCCCTCTACAACAAACACCTAAAAAGCTGACAAAAATTATCAGAATTAACTATCAGAACTGCAGAAAAACAAAGTATAGAGCAACCAAGCAAACATTTTAACAAGAAAAAGGTGACTAAAACCTGGTAAGAGAGCCTCATGGCATTTTATGTTACTGATGCTGCATCCACACCTTCCAAGCTTATTGGATGTCTTGACAAAAACTTTAAATCAATGCCTTGGGACGGATGGATGGCTCAGTTGGTAGAGCAGGCAACTCTTCATCCTGGGGTTGTGAGTTTAAGCCCCACATTGTATGTAGAGATTACTTAAAAATAAAATCTTGGGGGACCTGGGTAGTTCAGTTAAGCATCTGACTCTTGATATTGGCTCAGGTCATGATCTCTCCGTTCATAAGACTGAACCCCACATCGGGCTCTATGCTGTTAGCATATAGCCTGCTTGGGATTCTCTCTTTCTCTACCTCTCTCTCTGCCCTTCCTGGGTCATGTTCATTCTCTCTCTCTCTCTCTCTCCCCCAAAATAAATAAATTTTAAGAAATAAAATAAAAATAAAAAATAAAATCTCAAAAACTTAAAATTAAAAAAAAATAATCAACAGTCTTGACTATGCTGAAAGAGCTAAAGGAAACCCCAGAAGAACACTGTCTTACCAAATAGAGCACATCAATAAAAAAAATAAAAATTATAAAAAGGAACCAAGCAGAAATTCTGGAGCTGAAAAGTAAAATCATTTAATCACAATATTTGTAAGAGAGCTTTAAGAGAAGACTTGATTAGTCATAAGAAATAATCAGTGAACCTGAAGGTAGGGCAATTAAAATCATCTAGTCTAAAGAGGTAAAAGAAGAATGAATAAAAATTAAGAGAACCAAAGAGACCTGTGGACACCATCAAGTGTACCAATATGCATATTAGGAGGCCCAGAGGAAAGGAGAAAGAGGCAGAGGAAATATCTGAAAGAATAATGCCTCTGAAAACTTCCAAAATCTAATGAAATATGTGAATTTACACACTGAGGAAGCTCAACAAACTCCAAGTAGGATGGAGTTTTTTTGTTTTTTTTTGTTTTTTTACATAATCTCTATGGCTACCTCAGGGCTCGAACTCACAACCCCAAGCAAGATCAAGAGTCGCAAATTCCAGCAGCGCAGCCAGCCAGGAACCTCCTTTTATTTTTTGTTTCTCAAGTAGGATAAATTTAAAGAGATCCACACCAAGATACATTTTAAACAAACTGTCAAAAGACAAAGAGAAAAGCTTGAAAGCAAGAAAAGTGACTCATTACAGACAAGGGAACATCAATTGATTAACAATCAATTTCTCCTCAGAAATCATAGACAATAAGCAGTGAGAAAACATACTTAAGGGAAGGAATGGGGATGCCTGGTTGGCTCAGTCATAAGAGCATGCAACTGTTGATCTCAGGGTAGTGATTTTGAGCCCTTTGTTGGGTGTATAGATTACTAAAAAACAAACTTTAAAAAAAATAAATAGGGGCGCCTGGGTGGCTCAGTCAGTTAAGCATCGACTTCAGGTCATGATCTCACTGCTCATGAGTTCAAGCCCCACTTAGGGCTCTGTGCTGACAGCTTGGAGCCTGGAGCCTGCTTCAGATTCTGTGTCTCCCTCTCTCTCTCCCCCTCCCCTGCTTACGCTCTATCTCTCTTTCTCTCAAAAATAAATAAACATTAAAATTTTTTTAATTATAAAAAATAAAGGAAGGAAAGAATGAAAAAAAAAACTGCCAACCAAAAATTCTTTATCTTGCTTAATTATTCTTCCAAAATGAAAAGCAAATTAAATATTCCCAGATAAACAAAAGCTGAGACAGGTTGTTGCTCACAGATTGGCCATAGAAGAAGAAATAAGGACACCGGACAGTAATTTAAAGGAATATGAGGAAATAAAGAACACTGGCAAAGGTAACTGCATAGGCAAATATAAATCCAGTAGTAATGCATATTTGGTTTCTAACTCCTCTTTTAGTTTCCTATACAATCTAAAAGACAAATGTATAAAGTAAAAACTATAAATCTATGCTAACAGCAATATAATATATAAAAATAAAATTTGTTACACAATGACAACAAGGAGGGATGGAGCTTATGAAACTAGATTGTTATAAATTTAAGATGTTATTTGAAATACTAAGGATAAACACTAAGAAAATAACGAAAAAGTAAATAGAAAAGGAAATGACAAGGGAATCAACATGACACACTGGGAAAAAATCAATTAAACACAAAACATGGCAGTAACAGAGTAAAGGATGAACAAAATTGATGCATAAGATATAGAATATAAATAACAAAATGTGAGAACTCCTGGCATATCAGTAATACTTTAAAAACAGATTACAAAAGAATTAAAAATTTTTAAATTTTAAAAAGGGACACGTAGGTGGCTCAGTCAGTTAAGCGTCCAACTTCGGCTCAGGCCATGATCTTGCAGTTCATGGGTTCAAGCCCCATATCAAGCTCTGTGCTGACAGCTCAGAGCTTGGAGCCTAGTTTGGATTCTGTGTCTCCCTCTCTCTCTTCCCCTAACCCACTCACACACACTCTCTCTCAAAAATAAATAAATATTAAAAAAATTATTTGAAAGGTAGATTAAAATCTCCAATTAAAAAGTAGAGAGTGGAATAATGGATAAAAAAAAACATGATCTCATTATATGCTATCGCATGAGACTTACTTTAGGTAAAAAGAAACAAATAAGTTGAAAGGGAAAGGATGGAAAAGAGATAGCAACTACTAACAAAAGAGAACTGAAATGGCTATACTAACATCAGGCAAAATAAACCTTAAAAAAATTTTTTTGTTTATTTTTGATAGACAGAGAGACAGAGCATGAGTGGGGGAGGGGCAGAGAGAGAGGGGGACACAGAATCCGAAGCAGGCTCCAGGCTCTGAGCTGTCAGCACCGAGCCCCACACAGGGCTCGAACTCACGAACCAGGAGATCACAGCCTGAGCAGAATTCACATGCTTAACCAGCTGAGCCACCCAGGCGCCCCTGGACAAAATAAAGGCTAAAGTCAAACTTGTTAAAAGAAACATAAAAGGATGTTTTAGAACAATGAAAGGGTCGATCCATTCAAAAGATATAAGAATTATAAACATATATGTACCTAAAAACAGAGCCCTAAAAATATGAAGCAAACACTGACAGAAAGGGAGAAATAATAGTTGGAGACTTCAGTGAGATGCTTTTAATTATTGGTGGAACAAATAGATCAATAAAAATATAGGGGATTTGAATAACACTATTAAACAGCTGGAGCTAACATATATAACACTACCAACAAACACAGAGTACATATTTTTTATAAATGCACATGGAATATGTTCCAGTATAGACAACAGAATACAAAGCAATCCTCAATAAATTTTTAAATAGTTAAACTGTACAAAGTATCTTCTCTGATCACAGTTGAATGAAGCTAGAAATCATGAACAAAAGGAAAACTGGGTAACTCAAAAATAGGGAGGAATTAAACAATACATTCTTTTTTTAATTGTAGGGTGGGTAAACAATACATTCTTAACCCAATGAGTCAAATAAGAAATCACAAGGGAAATTAGAAAAAATTTTAATATCAGTGAAAACAAACGTATACCATACTAAAATTTATGGGATACACTAAAAGCAATACTCAGGAAAATTTATAGCTGTAAATGTCTACATTTAAAAAAAGAGGAAAGCTCTCACAGTCAATAAACCCAAAACTATGAGTGGGAAGGAAATAATAAAATTTTGAGCAGAAAAAAGATACAGAAAACAGAAAAATGGAATAAAACCAAAAGTTGATTCTCTGAAAATGTCAATAAAATTGACAAACTTTTAAACAGACTGACCAAGAATAAAAGAGAGAATATGCAAATAACTAAAATCAGATAATGTAAATGGGAGCATTTCTACCAACCTTACAAAAATAAAAAAATATAAGACAATACCATGATCAATTGTATGTCAACTAATTTGCCAACCTAGATGAATGGACAAATTTCTAAAGACACACAAACTATCAAAACTGACTCAAGAAGAAAAAGAAAATAGGAGGCACTTATTATAAATAAGTAAATTAAATTAGTAATCAAAAATCTACCAAAAAAGAAAAGCCCAGAAGAAGTTGGATTCACTGCTAAAACCACCAAATGCTGAAGGAAAAATTACACCAGAAGGCCTGGGTGGCTCAATTGAATTACGCTTCTGACTCTCGATTTCAGCTTGGGTCATGATCTCATGATTCATGAGTTTGAGCCCCACATGGGGCTCTACACAGACAGTGCAGAGCCTGCTTGGGATTCTCTCTCTCCTTCTCTCTCTCTGCCCCTTTCCCACTCATTCTCTCCCCTCTCTCCCTCTCTCTCTTTCCTTCTCTCTCAAAATAAATAAAATAAACTTCTTTTAAAAAGAAAAATTACACCAGTCCTGGGGCGCCTGGGTGGCTCAGTCGGTTGGGCGTCCGACTTCAGCTCAGGTCATGATCTCGCAGTATGTGAGTTCGAGCCCCGCGTTGGGCTCTGTGCTGACAGCTCAGAGCCTGAAGCCTGTTTCAGATTCTGTGTCTCCCTCTCTCTCTGACCTTCCCCCATTCATGCTCTGTCTCTCTCTGTCTCAGGAATGAATAAACGTTAAAAAAAATTTTTTTTTAATAAAAAATAAAAAAATAAAAATAAAAATTACACCAGTCCTTCTTAATATCTTCCAAACATTTTTTTAAACCTTCATTTTTGAGAGAGAAAGAGACAGAGTTTGAGCAGGGGAGGAACAGAGAGAGAGGGAGACAAAGAATCCAAAGCAGACTCCAGGCTCTGAGCGGTCAGCACAGAGCCTCATATGGGGCTTGAACTCACTAACTGCAAGTTCATGACCTGAGCCGAAGTCAGATGCTTAACTGACTGAGTCACGCAGGTGGTTCAAAATCTTCCAAACATTTGAAAGGGGCACTCTGAGTCCAGCATTTTATCTAACATTGAAGCCACACACTATGAAAAACTACAGAACAAAATCTTTTACAAATATAGATGCAAAATCCTCAATAAAATACTATGAGGCACCAGAGTAGCTCAGTTGGTTAAGCATCCAACTTCAGCTCAGGTCATGATCTCATGGTTCATGAGTTCAAGCTCCATGTTGAGCTCTCTGCTGTCAGGGCAGGGCTTCCTTCAGATCCTTTGTCTCCCTCTTTCTCTGTCCCCTCCCTGCTGGCACTCTCTCTCTCTCTCTCACTCTCTCTCAAAATTAAAAAAATCCTACAGTACTCAAACCAGCATGGTACTGGCATAAGGATAGATATATAGACCAATGAAATCGAATTGACAGCCTGGAAACAAACTCCCACATGTATAGTTCAACTGATTTTCAACAGGGGTGCTGAGAAAAGATAGTCTCTTCAACACATACTGCTGGGGAAACTAGATGTTCACGTGCCACAGAACGGAGTTGAACCTTTATCTTAAACTGTATACAAAAATTAACTCAAATGAATAAAAGACACCAAAATTTAAGACCTAAAACCATAAAACTCTTAGAAGAAAATATACAAGCAAGTCTGTGTGATCTTGAGTTGACAATGGTTTCTTAAATGTAACAACAAAAAACACACAAAAGAAAAAATAGACTTCCCTAAAGTTAAAACTTTTGTGCAAAGGACAGTATCAAGAGAGTGAAAAAAAATCCCCAGAATGGGAGAATATATTTGCAAGCCATATGGCTAGCAACAATTTAATATCCAGAATATATAAATAACCCTTAAAACTCAACAACAACAAAAAAAATTTTTAATGTTTACTTATTTATTTTGAGAGAGAGAAAGGTTGCATGTGGGGAAGGTGCAGAGAAGAGAGAATATCAATACCAAACAGGGTCCACACTGTCAGTGCAGAGCCCTACGTGGGGCTCGATCCCACAAACCATGAGATCATGACCCAAACCAAAACCAAGAGCTAAACACTTACCCAAGTGAGCCACCCAGACACCCTCCCAAAAAAATTTTTAATGGGCAAAGAACATTAATAAACATTTATCTAAAGAAGATATACATGACCAATAAGCATATAAAAAGATGCTTAATGTCATTAGTCAGTAGGGAAATGCAAATCAAAGCCATCTCATTGAAGATTACTTCACATTTACTGGGATGGCTATAATTTTGAAGAAAGGGAAAATCAACAAGCATTGGTGAAGATATGGAGAAACTGGAACCTTTATACATTGCTCGTGAGAATGTAAAATGGTGTAGCCACTGTGGAAAATAGGTTAGTGCTTCATATGCCTCAGTAATCCACTCGTAGGTATATAACCAAAAGAATTGAAAACAGGGACTCAGATACTTTACACCAGTGTTCATAGCATCATTATTCACATTAGTCAAAAGGAAGGAACAATCTGTGTGCTGTACAGTGTGAGATATTGGAAGAGAGTGGGAAATGAGAATTTAAAGAGGTTTCACTCTGTATTATAATTTTCATCCCTTTTTGTTACCTCTTCAAAAACGTTATCAGGGGCGCCTGGGTGGCGCAGTCGGTTAGGCGTCCGACTTCAGCCAGGTCACGATCTCAGGGTCCGTGAGTTCGAGCCCCGCGTCGGGCTCTGGGCTGATGGCTCAGAGCCTGGAGCCTGTTTCCAATTCTGTGTCTCCCTCTCTCTCTGCCCCTCCCCCGTTCATGCTCTGTCTCTCTCTGTCCCAAAAATAAATAAACGTTGAAAAAAAAATTTAAAAAAAAAAAAAAAAAAAAACAATGCTGCCAAAGCTTTTCTTAGGGGGTGGATTTCTTAGTGGGTGGATTAGCCTTATCCAGGTTATATTAAACAATGCCTAGAGAACTTAACTCAGAACTTATCAAGTGAATAAAATATGTTAAGAATGAATATACCAGGGGCACCTGGGTGGCTCATTTGGTTGAGCATTGGACTTGAGCTCAGGTCACGATTTCACACTTGGTGACTTCGAGCCCCACATCTGGATTGCTGCTGTCAGCATGAAGCCAGCATTGGACCTTCTGTCTCCCTCTGTCTGCCCCTCCCCTGCTTGTGCTCTCTCAAAAATAAACATTTAAAAAAAACAAATGATTACATCAAATTTTATGAGAACAATATACACTTAACACTCCTGCCTGGATGTACTGAATCACAAATACAAATGATCCTGATTTGAGTTGTGAACCCTTTCTCACATGGTAACAACCATGTTCCAGTTACCAGTTTGCTTCATAACAAACTACCCTCAAACTCAACGACTTGAAACAACAACCATTTTATTGTATCTCATGACTACGTGCTAGGGAATTCAGCAAATCTTGACAGGATGGTTCTTCTGTTGCATGTGACATGAACTGGAGTCACTTAGTGACGTGCAACTGGTAGCTTTACTCATATTCGTGGTGCCCTGCCAAGGAAAGCTGGAAGACGGGCATCAGTGGGCTACCCTGCTCTGTCTATGAAGTCTCAAGGCTACTCCACAGGGTCTCTCACCAGGGTCCTGAGACCTGGTACATGGTGTCTCAGTGCTCCATAAAACCAAAATGGAAACTGCCAGTCTTTACTGGCTAGACCCAGAACTGGAACAGCATCACTTCCACCACACTTTATTAGCCAAACAGGGACTATCAGGCCCAGATTCAAGTATAGCGGCAATAGACACCATCACTTGCTGGAGAAAGGGCAAAAAATTTGAAAGTCATCTTTAATCTTCCATAAACATTTAACCAAAATGGCTAAGGGGAAATCTATTCCAACGCAGATCATCTCCTTTCCCACACTGTTTATTCCACCATTTTGCCCCTGGGGTGGTTCTTTTATACTTTAGTATCCACATTACTAATGGAAATGAAGTGTGTGGCCTGAAATTCAGGCCTTAAGATATTTTTTGAAATCTCTGATGAATAAAAGGGGTAGATAGAAGTTTCTGTCACTTCAAGGACTCCAAGAAGCTCTCTCTCTCTAGACATAAAGATTTCAGTTCAGCTTTTCAACAGACTGTCCATTTTATCCTTGGGGGGAAAATGTGTAGTCATTATTAACTTGCATACAGAGACTACAGACTAAAATGTCAACTGCACTGCTTAATACATGGGGTGTATCTTTAGCTGGACTGTGCAGAGTTAAAGAATATTTTAATATGAATTTATATTGGATTGTCTATGAAAATTATCTTTTGTTCAGAGAAACTTGAAATTGGTATTTTTGTCCAAATATTTCTCTCAGGAAATTGGGATAACAAAACCATGCCAAGAAGAGGATGTAGATCTGATCATTTCTTCACCTCACACTAGAAGAAAGGCTGTGAAAAGCAAATGAATTAAATGCACATGTTAAGTGTTTTGGTTTTGAAGTATAAATTGTTGTTTGTGGTTGAGCAAGGACTCTGTTTCTGATGTTTTATGTGATGTAAGGGTGGGTAAAAAATGCTGCTACACTGTGTATGACAGAATTAGTATTATACCTGAACAGCCAATTATGATTATAGAAATGAGCATGAACTTTGATTTTTTATTAATTTTCTTTTGTTTTTATTAGGAGATGTTTTGGGACTTTGTGTGGAGCAGTATGTCTTTGGTGCCTAAGGAACTGTGACATATAACTGCAAAGACAACACATTCTCCCGACTTCCACAAAAAGCCCCAGCATCTCTCTGACACCCCAAGGAATGGAACTTTTGGAAGATGGCACCCAATGCTGATAATCTTCTGAAGGTCCTGCATGGCTCAGTTGGTTAACCATCTGACTCTTGATTTTGGCTCAGGTCATGATCTCGTAGCCCCACATCGGGCTCTGCGCTGGCAGCGCAAAGTCTGCTTGGGCTTCTCTCTCCCTCTCTCTCTCTTCCCCTCCCCCACTCACACTGTCTCTGTCTCTCTCAAAATAAACCTAAATAAAAAAAATTTAAAAACAAAATAAAGGGATAACCCCAATACAAGCTACAATGAGCTGCTACTAAATCACTCTGAGGGCAGTGGCTATTGGCTACAGGGGAGGGTGGAAAAGAAGAAAAACAGCATGGCAATTGCAATGTGGTAACACTAAAAGGCAGATAGATTTTGAACACATTCACTGCTGACTTTCAAGAACTCCCAGATATGTAGAGGAGAAGGGTTACTAAGGTCAAGATAGGTCAGTGGGAGTCCAAACAATGGTAATTCGAGCATTAAATGTTAGTCTCAGGGAAGGATTTCTTCCTTTTTTTAAAAAAGTAAACTCTACCGCCAATGTGGGGCTCAAACTCATAACCTCGAGATCAAGAGTTGTGTGCTCTATTGACTGAGCTAGCCAGGCACCTCAAATTTCTTAAAGAAGACTCAAAAAGCTTAAATCATCAAAGAAGATTGAAAAACATGAACACATTAAATCAATAAATTCTGATGATCAAAGGTCCCCATAAAACAACAAGCCACAGGGGTGCCTGGGTGGCTCGGTCGGTTAAGCTGCCAACTTTTGATATCGGCTCAGGTCTCATGGTGGTGAGATCGAGCGCCGTGTCAGGCTCCACGATGACAGCATGGAACCTGCTTGGGATTCTCTCCCTGTGACCCTCCCCTGCTTGCTCTCTCTCTCTTTCAAAATAAATAAACTTTAAAAAAAAAAGCCACAAACTAGAGAAAGACATCCGTCACATAGATAACCAACAAAGTACTTGTACAAGATTATATTTGTAACTCATAAAAATAAACTAACAAGCAATATACAATATAAAAAGGTAAAACATGAACGGCCAATAAACATGTAAAAAAGTACTTGAACTCATTAGGAACCAAAGAACGAAAAGTAAAATCACAATGAGCTAATATAATTTACTTACTAAAATAAAGGATAAATAAGAGTTTCATAATATCAAGTGTTAACCAGAATGCAGTACAAGCAAAAGTCTCCTACATGCCTGGAAATATAAATATGTTAAATAACTTCAGAATAAAAAAATTTTTCATTATCTGGAAAAGTAGAAGACATGCATACCCTACTGTACAGCAATTCTATTCCTAGGTATTTGCCCTAGAGCTATCTCACACTTCTACCAATATTCATAACAATGTTCTTAATGTTCATTGACAGGGAAAAGAACAAAGTGTAATACAGTCATATAATGGAATATTATACCGCAGTGAAAATGAATCAAGTACAGATACATGCAGCATAGAATAACCTTAGACTATAATTTAAAGTATAAAAAGAGCATGTCCCAGAAAAATACATACAGCCTGACACAACTTTTATGAAACTCAAACCTTAGTAAAAAATAAGCAATACATTGTTTAGAGATATCTACATGGATGGTAAAGCTCTAAAGGAATTCAAGAGAAATGCTAAATGTAGCATACAGGACAGTAGTGCCTTCTGAGACACAACAGTGATAACGTATCAGGGAAGAACACATGGGAGTTTCAACAGTATTTGCAACTGGCTAGTTCTGTGGTAAGGTAGTAGCTTAGAGTTGTTTTATTACGATGATTAGTAACTTTCATATATCTTACATATATTCTTTTGTGTGAATCGTACACTTCATAGAAAAAAATTTAAAAAGAAGTTCATGTGATCACATTTTGCCACTGGCTTGCAATGAAGCCTATACATAAATCCTAGGCAGACAAACCTTGAATAAGAGACTATTTAGAAGCCCAATAATTTTATAAAAGAAAAGCATGCTCACTTGCAGCTACAGAGCATGCCATTCTGGAACAACGCCTACAAGCTGGCTCCCAGGAGGCCTCACAGGAGGGTGCTGATTATGTGGGCGAATTAACCATGGTCCTGAGTTTGGCCCTCTGCCTTGCAACCTCTCAAGTCAGATATTGTGTCACCAAGAGCAAATCTACCTCTCAGCAATGCATGCATGCTAATTAAGCTTCCCCGACTAAAACTGACCTCGAAATGACAATTCATTTCTTGACAAAGCAAAATATGACCCTCACATGGACTGGAGTAACCAAGTCAGCATGACAAGTGAAGTTTCTCCCTGGAGACACACCACATGTAAGGCCAAATCGTAATAAAAAGTTGTTGTTGTTGTTTTTAACTTTACACTGACAATTAACTGTTACAGGCACCAGATCATTCATGGTTTATATGAATAGTGAATTTTTCTCCCTGTAGTTATGGTGTACAGAAAGCCACATCATAGTCAGAATGTTATTTAAAGAGCTTGAAATTATAAAAGGGATTAATAATCAAATTGATCAAATGCTTGAAATCATCAGGATAGCCTGATGTATCCAACTCATTCAAATATTCTCAATAGGTCAAGGTACCAGAAGTAAATTGGATCAGGTTGTCTTGCCTTGAGCAGGCTTGGGTGGACACAGCTAACATGTGCCTCCCTAAGTCTCCTTTTTCTATGCTTACTGCAATGAATACATTCTTTTCTTAATTGATATGGTCTTTATTTAGATCTATGAATACAATGTATCACCAATTCTGGTCTCGAAGCCATCTTCTCTCAGGTGGTTGTATAGATGAACCTGGACTTACATGTTGATTTCAGAGGACAAACTGTTCCCCTTATTTTTCCATATTCTTGGAACTATCTCATTAAAGATTCTCCCAAGTACTTATACTTCCTATCTCCTAATGAATTTAAAATACCTTCAGTAAAATATATAAATATCCACCTAATAGTTCAATAAAGAGTAAACAAATTAATGAGAAAGGGAGTTATAACAGAAACTAAAAATGAGAGACACCTGGGTGGTTCAGTCAGTTGCATGTCCAACTTCAGCTCAGGTCACGATCTCAAGGTTTGTGTGTCTGAGCACTGCATTGGGCTCGCAGAGCCTGCTTTGGATCCTCTGTCCCCCTCTCTCCCTGCCACTCCCCCACTGATGCTCTCTCTCTCAAAAATGAATAAACATTTAAAAAACTAAAAATGAGATATTACTGCAATTGAGGGTTTTTTTTTCAATTTTTTATTTAGAGAAAGAGAGAGCACACAGGAGCAGGGGAGGGGGGCAGAGGGAGAGAGGAAGAAGGCAAGAGGGGGAGAGGGGGAGAGAGGGAAAGGGGGAGAGAGAGGGAGAGGGGGAAGGGGACAGGGGGAGGGGGAGGGGAGAGGGAAAGGGACAGGGACAGGGACAGACTCCACACTCAGTGGGGAGCCCATCGAGGGGCTCAATCCTACAACCCTGAGATCATGACCTGAGCTGAAATTAAGAATGGAACGCTCAATTGACTGAGCCACCCAAGCACCCCTGCGATTGAGTTTTTAATATATAGCAAATATATCCCGACAGCCAAGTCAGAAAGGAAAGGTAACAAGTTGCACCTCCCAAAAACAGGATATAAAAATTCTTTGAGAAGAATTAGTCTGGCTAGTACTTGAGTTGGCTCTTTGCCATTTCGTAGACAGGATTACTGCTCTTCCTAAAAAAGAGGACACAACTGACCCAAGATGAATAGAATGAACTATTTTGCTGCTTCATCAGAGCCAGCCATTTTGCCTTAACTGACCCTCAAAAATAATCATTTGTGACCAAGGTTGCAAGCACCATCTAAGACTTCATGGGGCACCTGGGTGGCTCAGTTGGTGAGCACCCAACTTCGGCTCAGGTCATGATCTCATGGTTCGTATGTTGGAACCCTACATGGGGCTTGGCGCTGAGAGTACAGAGCCTGCTTCAGATTCTGTCTCTCCTCTCTCTCTGCCCCTTCCCCAATTGCACACTAATGCTCTCTCGCTTGCTCGTTCTCTCTCTCTCTCTCTCTCTCTCTCTCTCAAAACTAAATAAACATTGGGGTGCCTGGGTGGCTCAGTTGGTTAAGCGTCTGACTTTGCTCGGGTCATGATCTCACAGTTCATGAGTTCGAGCCCCAGGTTTAGGCTCTGTTCTGACAGCTCAGAGCCTGAAGCCTGCTTCAGATTCTGTCTCTCAGCCTCTCTCAGCCCCTCCTCCCCTGCTTGTTCTCTCTCTCTCTCCTCCCTCCCCCCCCTCTCAAAAATAAATAAACATAACATAAATAAACATTAAAGAAAACTTTAACTTCAAAACATGAGGTAAATGTCCCTCACAAGGACAAAACTTTGGCCATGGCTTCCTTAGCCTCAGGCTGAGTAAACCACTGACTGGGCTGACCTTATAGTAGCTAAATCCTATAGTAGCGAAACTTGGGCGTATACAGCGCACAATCAAACTCCATAATTCTTAGGAGCCCACAAACAGTAAAAAGTAAGGAAAGCCGAAAGCCCAGAAGTAAATGTAAGAGTCAATGGAGAGTTAAATACCAATGCCACAGTCTTATTCACATAACAAATGTTCCTGAGGAAACGACATACCCATACTTCTTCCAGGGAATATTTTCCAAAGATGCAAACACATTTCAATAATGGGGTAATTTTTTTAATACCGAATATATCACAGTCCCCCCCAATCGGGAAAGAGATGGCATACTCAAAGGACAATTTAATAAGAGGACTATTTCTAATGTTGTAGGGAAAATTAAGGAAAAAGGACAAAGGGAAGTGAAGTATTCCAGGGCTAGGAAGAGAGACCGGGAACCTAATTTAACACCACATTTACCTAAAGGTGCAGGGGAGGCAGGAGCAACCAGAACCTGCAGAGAACTTCAGGGGAAAGCTACCACTGAGGTATTCAGTAGAGGAACAAAGCCAATTCCAAACTACTTCAGGAAAAAGGTCTGGAATATTTGCCCATCCTCTCTTTTCTTCCACTCTCCAACTGCCTGTTGGTACCTCCCATTGATTAAAACCAATCAAAAGCCAGCAGGAAGGGGAGCCCATTAATGCAATCCATAATGACCAGACTCGAAGGCACAAGCAGATGTAGAAGAGGAAAAATAATTTTCCCTTTACCCTTCTAGGTTTCTGGCTGAGACACCCCCAACCACCTGTAACAAAAGACAAATTCACTGGAGAAAAGCAAATGGAAGTTTAATAGCAAATAAACTTCCTGTACACATAGAAGAGACCCAGGAAAACTGAATAACTCCCCAAAATGGCCCAAGTCATTAACCACCTTAAATACCATCTCTAGTTAAAGACAAAAGATGATGTTTAGGGGATGGGCAAGCCAGTTACAGGGAGGCTAGCAGGCAAAACGCAGTAAACCTGAGGGTGTAGTTGTTACACAGATTTGAGTCCTTGCCTCCTCCATTAAGAAGAGTTTCTAGAGATTGACTCATCCCTCCCCCTCTTCCAGGAAGAGAGAGGAAGATACCCTTACAAATTGAGATTTCCCTTGTAAATGTAAATGCATCTAAAAGGGCAACTCCTACTTGGTTTGAAGAGATTCTCCTGTGACTATTCTTTTTAAAAAATAATCAGCTCAGGCGCTTGGCTGGCTCAGTCAGTAAAGCACATAAGATTCTTGATCTCAGGGTCATGACTTCAAGAGCCACGTTGGGGGTAGAGTTTACTTTTTTAAAAAATGTAAAAAATAATCAGTTCAAAAGAATCTTCAAGCCAAAAATGCATATGTGGGAATGACCTAGTCTGGACCCCCTCACAGATAAGAAAATTATGCCTGAGGGTGCGCCTGGGTGGCTTACTCAGTTAAGCATCCCACTAATGATTTCAGCTCAGGTCCTGATCTCAGGGTCCGTTATTCGAGCCCCACATCAGGCTCCGTGCTGGCAGTGCAGAGCCTGCTTGGGATTCTTACTCTCCCCCTCTCTCTCTCTCTCTGCCCCTCCTCCCCTGCCTGCACTTTCTCTCTCTCTCAAAATAAATAAATAAATACTCTAAAAAAAAAAAAAGAAAGAAACTTATGCCTCAGAGAAATGAATTGCCCAAGGTCACACAGGTACTAAATAGCAGAGGCAAACTTGAATTAAAGATCTCTGATTCAAAAACCCAGTTCCACTATGAAACCCTGAATGCTGGAAATCCTATTCAACGACTCTCAGGTTTTCTATGTCCCTCTTAAAGTATAACTCCCAGAAGTTAATACAGTATTGCAGAAGTGATTTAATTTTCCCCAAACTGTTATTATTCAATAGCTTGATAGGTATAACTCCCAGGTAATATTACTACATTTCAAAGGAGTCTTGAATGTCTTGATTGGGTGTTTTCCAAATTGTGCCTTGTGGAGATGCTTCAACCAGACTAGCTTTATTTTCACCTGTTTTTTTCTTTCCCTTTATTTTATATTAGCATTTCATATAAGTTTTCATTTGACAAATCAGTTTATCCACTTAAAAAAAGGTTTGGAGGGCGCCTGGGTGGCGCAGTCGGTTAAGCGTCGGACTTCAGCCAGGTCACGATCTCGCGGTCCGTGAGTTCGAGCCCCGCGTCAGGCTCTGGGCTGATGGCTCGGAGCCTGGAGCCTGTTTCCGATTCTGTGTCTCCCTCTCTCTCTGCCCCTCCCCCGTTCATGCTCTGTCTCTCTCTGTCCCAAAAATAAATAAAAAACATTGAAAAAAAATTAAAAAAAAAAAAAAAGGTTTGGAAATTGGTGTGGGGAACAAAGGCAAAAGAAAAAAAGTTAAATTTCCCTACTACTGGGTGCCTGGGTGGCTCAGTCATTAAGCATCCCATGTTTGTGAGTCCGAGTCCCACATCAGGTGAGCTAGTGCCCCACATCCAGTAAGCTCGAGCCCTGCTTTGGGTGAATCCTGCTTCTCTCTCTTCTCTCTCTCTCTCTCTCTCTCTCTCTCTCTCTGCCCTTGCTCACTTGTCCTCTCTCTCTCAAAAAAAAAAAAAAACAAAAATTCCATACTACTTACAGCCCATTGACAAGTCCTTGAAATAGGCAGAGTAACCTCCTGGGACCTCAGCTGCCTCCATGTTGACACTTTGCTAAAGGCAATAGGCAATCTTACCCAACGCCCCAGAATCCTCTAAGTCTACCTTAACATTTAAAAATTCCTTTGGAGGGGCACCTGCGTGGATCCACCGGTTGAGCACCCAACTTTGGCTCAGGTCAAGATCTCAAGGTTCATGAATTCCAGCCCTACATAGGATTCTCTGCTGTCAGCGCAGAGCCCACTTCAGATCATCTGTTCCCCTCTCTCTCTGCACCTCCTTGGCTCAAGCTCACACATTCTCTCTCTCAAAAGTAAACATTAAAAAAAATTCCTTTGGAGGGGTGCCTGGGTGGCTCAGTTAGTTGAGCATCTAGCTCTTGATTTTGGCTTAGGTCATGATCACCGGGTTATGGGGATCAAGCCCATCATCGGGAGCCTGCTTAGGATTCTCTCTTCCTCTGCCCCTCTCCCCCACTTGTGCTCTCTGCCTCTAAAATTAAAAAAAAATTCATTTGGAAACTTTTTTTCTCTCTACCCCCCAACAAATATGTTGGCAATCATACTCCAACCATATGGCCCACTGATATACATCTGAAGGGGCTCATGACTAAGATTTTACTAGATAGCAGTAAATGACCTTATCCTAACAGCAGCTAGCCCCTCAAGGTCCTGGAAATCTTGCTTCCAAATTCCTTAGAGGCTTACATTATCCCAAACCCCCTCCCAACTTGAAAAGTATATAATCAGTAACCCCTCACAACCCCAGTGCAGCTCTTTCCGCCCACGGGTCCTGTTCCCAATAAAACCACCTTTCTGCACCAAAGACATCTCAAGAATTCTTTCTTTGCCATTGGCTCCAAACCCCAACATTTTCCATATCAGAAACTGCCTAAACCAAAGGAATGATTAACAATTTGTGTTTTATACACCAATTTATCAATGCAAATATTTCACTATCTTTCTATGGCCATTAAATTCTATCTTTTTTCCCTTTCCTCATTGGTTTGTTTTGCTGCTTCAGTGTGCCCCGTGACTCACCCTATGAGTTAGGGTATGACTATAACCCAAAACAAAAAACTCTACGAGGAGTCAATTTACCAAGTATACATGGCTTCTATTTTCCTCTCACAATTTCTCCGAGAAGTTGGTTACGCTAAAATGTGAGGAAAGAAATCAATCTGACTGATGTCTCTGTACCCATACATTGATTTTTCAGGACATGTATTTCAGTTTACTGATTGTTTCTGTAGGACAAGAGTCCGTGCCTATCCAGCTTTGAGAGAGGCAGTGGACTTCGTCATTTGGTCCTCTACTCACTTTTTGGTACTTTCCCAGTTCTTAAAATAGGACTTACTTTTCCACTCTGCTGAAGCATGGCTTATATGGTTTGATCTTAAAACTCTGGACAAGGCGGAGATCAAAAAGTAATTGTCACTAAGGCTAGAAGGGATTGGCAGGGTTTGGAAGAAGAACTAGAATGAAATTCTTGACAGCCCTGACCAGGATCCCCACCTCCTTTTGGTTTTATGCAGAGAGGAATGAGAAATGCAAAAGAGCAGGAGAAATGAAGCAAAAAGAGCTAGCAGAAGAAGGGTTCTCAGGGACTAATAAACGTGCAATCCAGCACTCGGACCAACTTACAATGCAAAACATTTATATCGACAACGCACTATAGCCACAGGTTTCTACACATGAATAAGCATATGTAACATATTGGGACATTTTCTCAAATATGCCAAGATTTAGGAAGTCTGGCAACAATCCTTTTGCTTTTTCTTATAACAGCTGCTAATTCCCTCTGTGACTTCTAACAGCCCAATTTTCTGAAAGTTGGACAGTGTAAACGTAGAAGATACTCTATTCCAAGAAATAAAGTTCAAAAATGGAGTTATCCCTGAGTTAAATCTGCTCACGCCAGAAAGGTATACTGCTGCTTCTGTTCCTTCTGCACTCCCTCTAGAAACACAGAACCACCAGTGCACTCTAGGTATTAGCCTCAGCTCTAAAATAACTTGCTACCAGGGGTGCCTGGCTGGCTCAGTCAGAGGAGTGTGCGACTCTTGATCTCGGGGTCATGGGTTCGAGCCCCATGTTGGGTGTAGAGATTACTAAAAAATAAAAATCTTCTAAAAATTAAAAAAAATTACTTGCTGTCTGAATGAGGGCAAGCTACTCCACCTTTATAATTGTTGATTCCTGTTGTGTAAAGTGGGTCTACAGGGCAAGATGATCTCTGAAGCTCAGCCCAATGCTGCCATTATTTGTTCTATAGTTCTAATGTTTAATAATTACCTAGGGCTATGAATTTACACAATTCTACATAATAAATAGAAAAGAGTCAAAAAGCCAATTTTATTTCCTAATGGGCCCTGAGTTAGAAAAGATCTAATTTAAACAACATTAAAACTCATACCAGGATAGACAAAATCTGGTATAAACATACAATGGAATATTACATGGCCTCAAACAAGGAAATCTGGTCACACACTACAACACATAAACCTCAAGGACATTATGCAAAGTGAAATGAGCCACAAAAAGAGAACTATGGCATGATTCCACTCATATGACCTAAAGTAGTCAAAATCACAGAAACAGGAAGTCAAAGATGATTACCAAAGGATGGGGGGAAGAAGCAATTAGTGTTTCACAGGTAGAGTTTTGGCATCACAAGATGAAAAAAATCGTAAAGATCTGCTGCAGACAATAGGAATGCGCTTAACACTACTGAACTGTGCACTTCAAAATGGCAGAGATGAGGGGCGCCTGGGTGGCTCAGTCGGTTAAGCATCCAACTTCGGCTCAGGTTATGATCTCATGGTTCATGAGCTCAAGCCCTGCATCAGGCTCTGTGCTGACAGCTCAAAGCCTGGAGCTTGCTTCAGATTCTGTGTCTCCCCCCCGCCCCCCGACGTCTCTCCCTCTCTCTGCCCGTCCCTTGCTCATGCTTTGCCTCTCTCTGTCACTCAAAAATAAACATTAAAAAAATTTTTAATAAAAAAATAAATTGCATTTAAAACACCTGGACCAGGGAGGTTCCACACCATCCCCACACACCAGACATAAAAAGAACAACTGACAATGGCAGCTTTTGCTCCTAGGACAGTGGTTCTCAAACTTGAGTATATATCAGGATCACCTGGAAAAGTTGTTAAAACACAACTTTCTGGGATTCATCTCCCCAGATTTCTTATTCACTATGTCTGGGATGGGGCCCGAGAATTTGTATTTCTACCAAGTTTTCAGGTGATGCTGAAGATAATGGTCTGGGGATCACACCATAAAAACCACTGTCTTAAAATAAAGCCCAAAGATCTTACCTTTTAAAAAGTAGTCAATGTAGGGATCACTTCTAATATGGGTGTTAGAACTTCTCAGCAACATAGCACAGAGCTCGTGGTAATACAGTTGGTGGAGGAAAAGGTGAGGGACGCCTGGGTGGCTCAGTGAGTTAAGTGTCTGACTTGAGCTCAGGTCATGATCTCACAGTTCATGAGTTCAAGTCCCACATCAGGCTCTCTGCTATCAGCTAGGAGCCTGGAGCCTGTTTCAGATTCTGTCTGTCTGTCTCTCTCTCTCTCTCTCTCTGCCCCTCCCTAGCTTATGTTCTGTCTCTCTCTTTCAAATAAATAAATAAATAAATAAATAAACAAACAAACAAACAAACAAACATTAAAAAAAAAAGGAAAGGTGAATAAAGGAAAACTGTTTCTACTCAAGAATAATACACATTCAAAAACTTCAACCACACTTCTGGTAAATCTCACCTTATATTGGCAATTGTGTGTAGCCATTGTGAATGTACCTGACTGATCCCTAACCCCATATGCTATAGGAAGATCTGCCCATCAGTCAAGTCAAGCCATCCCTTTCAAAACGTTTATTGATAAATCTACGTGACAAAGGGGGAAAAGGTAACTATACTAACCAATATAATCCTTTATTCATAGATCTGAATGGACAACTAAAGACAGCCAGACATCTGAAAAAGATAGCATCAAAGAAAAAGGAACAAGATCAACAAAAAGATCCAAAACAACAAAAAAAAAATGGAGAAAGAAATAGGAGACAAGAAAGCTGAGATAAGTAATTCAGAGACTTAAAACATAAAAAAAAGGAAGAACATATGAAAATATTTTTATCTGTTATAAAAAAAGATGGAAAGATGAATAACTGAAACAGATACTAAAGCCTGTTCTAAAGTTGCAATAATTTTAAAAAAAGAATTCAGAGATACAAATTTTATCATTTTTAAGTAAGCTCCACACCCAATATAGGGCTTGAACTCACAACCCTGAGATTAAGAGTCACATGCTCTACCGACTGAGCCAGCCAGATGCCCCAAGACAAATTTTAAAAAATTAATATCCTCTCCTTCTGCATATGGCCACCAAGAAAACTAAAAAAACAAAAGAATGCAGAGGCGGCCAAGCACCTCTTTTGCAAAACCACACAAGGCTCACCAAGGCAGCCCTCCTGGGAAGCCTTTTAGAACCCGGGGGTGCACAGCCTCTGAAAACAGACCACCAGACCTGGAGTGGCCAGCAGTGGTCATAGACCCAGGACAAGTCAGAAAAAAATATTTACTATCCTCAAAGCATTTTTTAAAATACAGCATCCATAAATAAGTGCATTCTAATACATAAAAAGAAAAGCAAAGAACAAAAATGAGTTTTGTACATTAAAACTATGATGGCCCCAGAAATATTTTTTTAAATCTAAGGATAGGATGAATAATAATATGGTCATGGCTGGAACCATCAATCTGCAAAATGAAGTTAAGGGAATCTCCAAGAACATAGAGGAAAAAGGAAGACGGAAATTATGAGAAAAAGAGTTAAGAGAATTGAAAGACTGAGGATTTACTTATTATTTTTTAAATGTTTTTATTTATATTTGAGAGACAGAGAGAGACAGAGCACAAGCAGGGGAGGGGCGGAAAGAGGGAGACACAGAATCCAAAGCAGGCTCCAAAATCTGAGCTGTCAGCACAGAGCCTGATGCTGGGCTCGAACCCACGAACCTGAGCTGAAGTCTGACTCTTAACCCACTGAGCCACCCAGGAGCCCCCTAAGAATGTATTTAAAATGGGTCTGGGGGGCACCTGGCTGGTTCAGTCAGTGAAACCTGTGGTTCTGGATCTTGAGGTCATGAGTTCAAGCCCTAAGCTGAGTGGAAAGGTTACTTAAAATAAATTTTAAAAATTTTAAGAAAAGAAATAAATGAGTTCCAGAATAAAAGAATAGAAGAAATGAAACAAAAAGAATAGAAGGAAATTTCCCTGAACTTTTAAGAACAACATTTTATACTGACAGATGTCACCAAGTATCACTTAAAGTGGGAAAAGTAGAGATGGCCTCTTAAAATTTCAGAAAGCTAAAACTAAAGAGAAGAAAACATATAAAAAGAAAAAGTTATTGACAAATAAGATTCAGATCAATATGTACGGAAGTCTTGTGTCCTTTTATATTCTAACTAGAAGTATAATTTTTCATATTATTAAGAATTTTTGGAGATCAAAACCTATACTTTTTAAAAATTTTTTTAATGTTTATTTATTTTTGAGAGAGGAGACAGAGAGAAGCAGAGTGTGAGCAGGGGAGGGGCAGAGAAAGAGAGGGAGACACAGAATCTGAAACAGGCTCCAGACTCTGAGCTGTCAGCACAGAGCCCAATGTGGAGCTCGAACTCACGAACAGTGAGATCATGACCTAAGCCAAAGTTGGACATATAACCAACTGAGCCACCCAGGCGCCCCTCAAAACCCATACTTAATGTCATAAATAGATCAATTCTCAATTTGATCCATTTTTCGATGCAATTTCAATACAAAACCCACTATTTGTTGAGTGAGAGTGTGAAAATATGTGTGTCTGTGTCTATGGAATTTTTTTTTTTTTCAACGTTTATTTATTTTTGGGACAGAGAGAGACAGAGCATGAACGGGGGAGGGGCAGAGAGAGAGGGAGACACAGAATCGGAAACAGGCTCCAGGCTCTGAGCCATCAGCCCAGAGCCCGACGCGGGGCTCGAACTCACGGACCGCGAGAACGTGACCTGGCTGAAGTCGGACGCTTAACCGACTGCGCCACCCAGGCGCCCCTGTGTCTATGGAATTTAAAATTCTGATTCTAGGGGCACCTGAGTGGCTCAGATGGTTAAGCGTCTGACTTTGGCTCAGGTCATGATCTCACAATTCGTGAGCTGAAGCCCTGTGTCAGGCTCTGTGCTGACAGCTCAGAGCCTGAAGCCTGCTTCAGATTCTGTGTCTCCCTCTCTCTGCCCCTTGCCTGCTCACACTGTCTCTGTCTCTCTCTCAAAGAAGTAAAGAAACATTTTTTAAAAGTATATTAAAAACAAAATAAAATAATACAATTCTGATTCTAGGGGCACCTAGCTAGTTCAGTTTAGTCAGAAGAGTATGTGACTCTTGATGTCAGAGTCATGAGTTTGAGCCCTATCTTGGGTGTGGATATTTCTTAAAAATAAATAAATAAAATTCTGATTCTAAAGTGTATTTATTATTAAAATAAATATTATATAATAATATATAACAATAATGTGGGTTATATTAATATTACTATATAATTATATAATGTTAATAACTATCATTCATATATTGATATTTACAATAAATACTGATGTGATATATTGATATAACAATAACATATATTTTTAAAGTTTATTTATTTATTTTGAGCAGAGAAGGGGCAAAGAGAGAGGAAGAAGGAGAGAATCCCAAGCAGGATCCAGGCCATCAGCACAGAGCCCGATATGGGGCTAGATCTCACAAACCAGATCATGACCTGAGCCGAAATCGAGAGTCAGATATTTGACTGAGCCACCCAGGCACCCCAAAAATATCAATAATATTATATAATATTAATATAGGATTATATAATGTTAACAAATAAGATTAACATATTAAAGAGAGGAAAAAATAAATAATACAATAAAGAGAAATGAGGAAAGAGACCCCAGAAACCAGACCAGGCTAATCCAGACATTTGACATTTTATAAAGGAAAAATAGCAAAGGAGTAAGGAAAAGAGGATAAATAAATAACTAATAAATGATACTAGAACAAATGAGTGTCCCTAGAGGGGAAAAATGATGACACTGAATCTAATGCATACCAGATATAGAAATCAGTTCCAATAGAAGAAAATCAGTTCCATTATAGAATATTTTTATGCTCAAGTTAAGGAAAGGTACCTTACAACACAAAAAGTACTTAACCATAAATTTGGGGGCATAGGGGGCATTAGAGGAAGGTGGACAATAGGTACAAACTTGCAGTTATAAGATAAATAAATACTAAGGGTATCATGTACACCATGATGACCGTAGTAAATACCGCTATATGATAGACAGGAGAAATGCTGAGAAAGCACAAAAAGAATTTTTTTCATTTATTTATTTTTACTGTATCTACATGAGATAATGGATGTTAACAAAACCTACTGTGGTAATCATTTCCCAGTATATGTAAATCAAACCATCATGCTACACACCCCTTAAGCTTAAAAAAAAAAATAAAAAGAATCATTGGTGTAAGTCAAGCACCAAATGCATTAAATTTAGAATTCTATTAAGTAGCCCATTAAAAACTTGTGATAAAATTGGGGGGGGGGGAATACTAATCATGAAAATAAGATTCAATAAATTGGATATTAAAATTAAGAATTTTTTTAAGTAGGCTCCACACCCAACATGAAGCTTGGACTCACAACCCTGAGATCAAGAGTCACATGCTCCACCGACTGAGTCAGCCAAGTGCCCCTAAAATTAACAATTTCTATTCATTAAAAGACACCATAAGGAAAGTGGGACAATGGAAAAATATATGCGCATCATATATTACATAAAGAAATAGTATCCATAAAATATACAGAACTCCTACAAATCAATATGAAAGCTCATGAACAAGCATTTCACAGAAGAGGAAACAAAAGTTTTGAGTAACCAGCAGAAAAGATTCTTAACTCCATTAGGAAGCAGGGAAATGTAAATTAAAACCACAATGATATACTATTTTAAACACTCAAAATAAGCAAAAATTGAGAACTCCGACAGCTCCACATGTTGGCAAAGATGCAGATGAATAGGAACTTTCATCTACTGTGATGGAAATGTAAAATTAAAAAAAACGCTTTATTTAAGTTTATTTATTTATTTTTGAAAGAGAGAGAGCAGAGAGGGGCAGAGAGAGAGAGGGAGAGAGAGAATTCCAAGCAGGCTCCAGGCCATCAGCACAGAGCCCGATGTGGGGCTCAGTCTCACAAACCACAAGATCATGACCTGAGCAGAAATTAAGGGTGGGACACTTAACCAACTGAGCCATCCAGGTGCCCCTAAAAAAACCGCTTTAGAAAACAATTAGGTATTATCTTTTAAAATTGAAAATGTGCTCACCCCTGAACACTCCACTCAACAAACACAAAACTGCACAGGGAACATTTATCAAAATAGGCTATATTCTGGATCAAAAAATATCCTCCATTTTTTAAAAAACATTGAAATCATTTATAGTATATTTTCTGACTGAAAAGGTACTAAAGTATAACTAACAGCAACACACACAAAATCAGGGATATCCTCAAATATTTGGATATTAAACAACAAACTTCTGAATAACTCATTAAACAAAACACACATGTCAAAATGTGTGGGATGCAGCTAAAGCATGTTTAGAATGAAATTTATAGCTTTGAATGACTATAATTAAAAAATAAAATTAAACCCATGATGTAAACTTCACCTTAAGACTAGAGAAAGGGGGTGCCAGGCGGCTCAGTTAGTTAAGGGTCCAACTTCAGCTCAGGTTATGATCTTGGAGTTCATGAATTCAAGCCCCACGTTGGGCTCTGTGCTGACAGCTCAGAGCCTGGAGCCTGCTTCAGATTCTGTATCTCCCTCTCTCCATCCCTCCCCTATTCATGCTCTGTCTCTCGATCTCTCTCAAAAATAAATAAACATTTAAAAAAAGTTTTTTTAAAAAAACTAGAAAAAGAAATTAAATCCAATGCAAGCAGAAGGAAGAAAATAAAATACAAATGTCAATGAAAACAGAAAAAAAAAATAAAAAGAATCAACAAAACCAAAAACCAGTTCTTTGAAAAGATTAATAAATCCTGACTTTTATTTTTTAAGTTTATTTATTTATTTTGAGAGAGAGGGTGGGGTAGGGGCAGAGAGAGAGAGAAAGAGAGAGAATCCCAAGCAGGCTCCATGCTGTCAGGACAGAGCACAACCCGGGGCTCAATCTCACAAACTGTGAGATCATGACCTCAGAGGAAATCAAGAGTCAGACGTTTAACCAACTGAGCCACCCAGGTACCCCAATAGGCTTGATTTTTAAAAACATAAATGAAAGGAATCAAAACCTTAAGTATTTTTTTTTAAAAAATCATTAGCACCCTTCCTCTCCTTTCATTAAAAAAAAAAATCAGGCTCCCCGTCTCAGAGTTCTGTCCATCTTTGTGATCATCCCTTCCACTCAAGAAAAAAGCAACAGATGCACCCTTATTGTACATCCAGGCTAGCGTCCACATCCTTTAGTGACTAACTGTTTAATAGTCAAATCTATAGAAAAGTATGACTTTTATATCATCAATCCCTCAAGACTTCCCCTTAGCACAGTGACTCCGAGTTCATGGTAAAATGGTTAAGAGTAGAATTTCTGGATAAGACAGAAATGAAGTGATGATTATGATGTTTATTAAATATTTTACATTATTGGGTTGCCTGGGTGGCTCAGTCAGTTAAGTGTCCAAGTTTTGATTTCGGCTCAGGTCATCATCTCACAGTTCAGGGGATCAAGCCCCGTTTCAGGCTCAGCACTGACAGCACACAGCCTGCTTGGGATTCTCTCTCTCTCTCTCTCTCTCTCTCTCTCTCTCTCTCTCTTTCTCTGCCCTTCCCTTACTTGAGCACACGCTCTCTCTCAAAATAAAAAAAATTTTTTTAATATTTTTTAGATTATTAATTTATGACAGATGCAAAAGTACAGGGGTAAAAATATTACAAACATTCATGTGATAGAGGAACAACCCACAGAACACCTGGAACAGGATTAGTTCCAGGAGAAATTATAAAATTTGTGAAATCTTTCACTGGTACCACTACTCCCAATACTTTCATGCATTTCTCACCTCCTCCCATTAAAATCTACTCTTCTCAGGAAAGACTCAGGTATACAGAACTGAAAACAGCTTAAAAGTGCTACCTCACTCACGGAAGGAGAAATGAGGAAGGGAAAGATTTGCATATTTACTGGGTCAAGTACTTTATGTATATTGTCCCACTTATGTATATATGTATGTATGTATATATGTATTTGTGTATGTACCCATCATTAAATGTGAAATAGGAACTATTATCTCTGTTTCACACAGGGAAAAACTGAGGCCCAGAGAGATGAAATGATTTGTCCAAAATCACATTCACACAGCTAAAAAATAGCAGCATTAGGATTTATACTCAAACTTGTCAGGTTCCAAAGCCCTTTCTGTCTGGCACAACACACCACCTCTCCAAGGTGGTAGAGTCTGTATTGCAACAGGGATGAGAGCCATAAACTAAAAGAACAACCTAGAGATAAAACAACAGAGAACTACACACACACACACACACAAACACACACACACATTTAAGCATATGTAGATAAAAACTAGCATAATTTGAATAAGGCCTGGGGCGCCTGGGTGGTTCAGTCACTTAAGCATCAGACTCTTGACTTCGGCTCAGGATTTATGGGTTCAAGTCCCACATCAGTCGCTGAGCTCACAGTGCGGAGCCTGCTGGGGATTCTATCTCCCTCTCTCTGCCCCTTCCCTGCATGCTCTCTATCTCTCTCTCAAAATAAATTAAAAATATAAACTCAAAAAAATTGAGTAAGTCTTGTAGTCTAGTTAACATTATTATACCAATGCCAAGTTCCTGGTTTTGATATTGCACTATACATAAGATATTAACTTCAGAGAAAGAGTAAAGAGTATATGGGACTCTACTATTTTTATAATTTCCTATCGTCTAGAATTATTTTAAAACAAAAGGTTAAAAAAATCTCAGTAGAAGGGAATAAAATTAAATTAAGAATAAACCTCTGGGGCACCTGGGTGGCTCAGTCAGTTGAGTATCCGACTTGGGCTCAGGTCATGATCTCCTGGTTCATGAGTTGGAGCCCCACATCGGGCTCACTGCTGTCAGTGCAGAGCCCACTTGAGATCCTCTCTCTCTCTCTCTCTCTCTCTCTCTCTCTCTCTCTCTCTGCCCCTCCCCCACCTATGCTCTCTCAAAAATAAACATTAATAATAATAATAATAATAATAATAATAATAATAAACCTCTACTGCTTTTGATGAGAAGCCAGGTTCCCTAATCCCTTTAACTCACACACACCACAAGGGTGGTCAACTCTGCTTCCACATAAGTTCAGCCTTGGCTGCAAGAAATCCACTGTGGTTGTGCAAAACAGGCCATTAGATAGAAAACAGGGGCCTAAATTTTCCCCTAGCATTGCTGTGTAGTTGACAGGAAGCTCCAACTCTAGTCAAATTCTTTCCTACTGAATGCGACATGTATTACATGGGGACACTCTCCCACAACCACCCCACATCCCTGTATCTTGCTAGGTGTGTCTGTCACTATCCATGAAGCCCATATGTATACAGGAGCAAGTAAACATGGATGAGTTTTATGGAACTCTTGTTATACTTAGTGTGATGTTAAGGAGGAGAAGTGGCCATGGAATCAGAAAACCCAATTCTACAACTTCATGACTTCGTGACCTTAAGCAATTTAACATGGCTTGACCTCAATCTGCTCATCTATAAAATAGGGACACAAATTTATATAATCATGTGAGATAGTGACTCAATCGCAATTAAATATTACACGACTAGTTCTCCTATAATTAAACATTGAGGATTGATGTCAACGGAAAGTATACTGTCCTGGATACTGCACACTATATGTGCAACTAGCAAATGACAACTCAAAAGTCTTCCAAGGTTATTTCACCAGTGCACATTCTCAAATCTTCATTCAGAAATGCGTTCAGGTATCCCCGATGGCCTGGATTTGCATGTGGATGTATTTTAGCTCCCAGCCCAAGCTCTATGTGATAAAATTAATCCTTGGAGCTGCTGAATTATAAGGCTGGAGGTTTCCATTGGAGGTCCCAGTGTTAGTCACAGCCCCAGATTTATGAACTCATAAAACATTAACTGCATTTCTCTGTGATTTGTGTCTGATTCTGTTTTTCATACATGATGCATAAGTGAAGTACGTTTTCCCCAGATGACATCAGTGCCCTGATAAACCTATAAAATTGCTGATGTGTTTAACTGTCTTCAAACCCTAGAGATATAAAAACTGAATGATATGAAGGTGAATAGGAAATCTATAGATTTCATAAGACTATTGGTTTCGCTGTCCTCTGTTGGAAGAATATGAGCAGGCCAAAGCCTGACATTAGCTAACTGAGCTCTACCAAAAGAAGTTGGTATGCTTAGGCTTTCCGAATGTTCTCCAAGTAACTTTTATTTTCTATTTTTATTTTTCTACATTTCCTTCAGGGACAATGGTACACATTGTTTTGAGAGAAAAAAAAATGCTATTAGCATTTTCTGTACTGCAGGTTAACCATCCCTGAGTCCAGGACCACGGTAGCAGGTGGGTAGTACCGAATTTCACAAAGCCTTGACTTTACAGACATTATGTAACTGATGTGCAAGACTAACTCCCCAGTGGAACAGAGGCAATTCCTCATGTTTGCATTTGCCATCAAATTCAAAAATGGCAAAAGGACAAAAATGAACCCAGCACCAGGGCCACTGCAGCTTGGTCCAAGGCAGATTCAGGCTACATCATCCCCAAGGTCAAAAAAAGAGCCACAAACAGAAAATTTCCCAAGAGCCCAGGATGGTAAAAGGGAGAAGAGGAAGGGAGCAGATGGAAGAAGAAGGGCCTAACAGAAGGGGATCTTCAGATGCCTCAGGAAAAGTGCAGTAATTGCCAGTTGCAGGGCCAGCCAGCAGAGCAGCAGCAGAATTCAAAAGGACAGAAAAACCTCACCCGAGCTCCTTGCCATATAATTTACCATTCAAACCAGAAGAACTTAAGAGTAAAAAAAAAGGTTCTCTTAATAATTATACCAGAACTACAGGTGCATATTGAATTTATCCTTGGCAGATTGTGATATATGGTCAACCTTTCTATACCCTCTTTTCCAATCAGGTTAATACCTACCTGCCTCCTCAACTCATCCCACTGTGTGAAGCAGAAGCCTGTTCTCATGTACCTCAGTTATCCTAAGAGCAAAAGCCAACTTCTTTGCCAGAGAGAAGCTCCTGTCCATGCGGCATATGCCACACTCAGGACCCCTTGCTGATTAGGTCAAGTTCCCAGCCCCACCACAAAACAAGGCTAAAGTAAAATTGCCAGACCTCACCACCAAATTCTTGTAGGTCATTCTTTTTTTTTCTTTTTTGAGAGAGAGAGGCAGCATGAGTCAGGGAGGGGCAGAGAAAAGGGGAGACAGAGAATCCCAAACAGGTTCTGCACTGTCAGTGCAGAGCCTGATGCAGGGGCTCGAACCCACAAAACTGTGAGATCATGACCTGAGCCGAAACCAAGAGTTGGACCCTCAACTAACTGAGCCACCCAGATGTGCTTTTTTATTTTTTAAAGTTTATTTATTTATTTTGAAAGAGAGAGAGAGACAGAGACAGCATGCATGTGTGTACGAGCAGGGGAGGGCCAAAGGGAGAGGGAGAGAGAAAATCCCAAGCAGGCTCCATGCTGTCATGCAGAGGCCAACACAGGGCTCCACCCAGGGCTCCACCCAGGGCTTGATCTCAAGAACTGTGAGATCATGACCTGAGATGAAATCAAGAGCTGGAAGCTTAACGACTGAGTCACCCAGGCGCCCCTCTCATAGGTCATTCTGATTCAAGGCCCTCACATCTCAGCCTGTGGATCAACCCAGTGAGTTCCTTGCTCACATGCATGCTTCTATAAAGAACATGGGGTCACTAACAGAGCCCCACTAAAGCATTGGAAATGGAAAGAAAAAAAAAAAACACAGGGGGCACCTGGCTGGCACAGTCACAAGAGCCATAAGACTCTTGATCTAAGAGTCGTGGGTTCAAGCCCCATGTTGGGTGTAGAGATTATTTTTAAAAAATAAATAAATTTTTTTTTATTTTTATTTTTTTATTTTTAAATTTTTTTTTCAACGTTTATTTATTTTTGGGACAGAGAGAGACAGAGCATGAATGGGGGAGGGGCAGAGAGAGAGGGAGACACAGAATCGGAAACAGGCTCCAGGCTCTGAGCCATCAGCCCAGAGCCCGACGCGGGGCTCGAACTCACGGACCGCGAGATCGTGACCTGGCTGAAGTCGGACGCTTAACCAACTGCGCCACCCAGGCGCCCCAAAATAAATAAATTTTTTTAAAAAAAGAGATGCTCTAAGAAAAACATATAAAAATAACAAAATAAAAAGAACACAGTGCAGAGGAGAGCTAAGTATAAGTGGATTCCCCCAAATATGAAAAAAGTAAATAAATAAAATAAAATTTCAAAAAATAAATAAATAAGTGGATTCCCTTTTGGCTCCATTTCTCTCTGCCCATAACCAATGACCCCTCATTAGCCAGCCAGTCACCATACATCCCTACACCCTGAACACAACTTCTGGGAAAGGAGTGAACTAAGAGATACCCATTTACCTTAGGAACTTGTTCACATCTATCAGTTTCTTTTGACCAAATCTTTTTCATATCAAGGTCTCTGAATTATTGAAGAGAAAATGGGAAACTAGAGTACCATCCATGACTAAGACTAAACCTCACGGTCCAGGAATGGTAACAGATACTCCCTCTCTCCTGATCATTAGAAGGACCCTGAAGTCCAGTCTTCCAGTGCCTGTCATTGTCTCTCTGGCCACTGCTCTTCGCTTATTCTTCCTAAAGGTAATTTTCATCCCCTACACTTCCCTAAATTTCCAATATTGGCCGTTCTGATCTGTTGCTTAGACTGAAGTGTTCCAACTATCATTTCGCTTTGGGCTCTTATTATCAAAACACTGCTATTTCTTTACTGTGGCTTCCTAGTGGTACTCCTGTGGCAAGTTCGTGTGCCGGAAGTCTTTTTTGCTTAGTTCTTTTCCAAGAGACTCTGTGGCCCTGTATAACAACTGACTCCTAGAAAATCTGTCTCATAATCCTTCTAGATATGCCCAGACATGTCCAATTAGTGGGGTAATACTACCTTAGACTCAAACTGGGACCATGAGCTACACTTATAATAACCCTATGAGTAAGGAAGATCAAGTGGTATCTCTACTTTACAGTTGAGTTAAGTGAGTCTAAGAGGGGTAAGACTTACCCAAAGGCACACTGATAAATATAGAGGCAGAACTGCAAAGAGAACTCCATAAGAACCAATAGAGAAATCAACAACAACAAAAACAACAATAAATTTCACGAAAGAAACAATAATGTAAGGGTTCAGAAAGAATCACTTTAAGACGTGCCACTTGGCATGCAGACTATTTTGAGCTGAAAACAATCAAAGCCTAAAAGACTCAGGAAGAAATTGTGACCTCCCCACAACTGCCTAAAATAATCTGGATGGATGACCTGTTCCAGGAAGACAGCAATCACCATAAAATTACAACATGAAGGGCATCTGGGTGGCTCAGTTGCTTAAGTGTCGGACTTCGGCTCAGGTCATGATCTTGTGGTTCATGAGTTAGAGCCCTGCATCGGGCTCTGTGCTGACAGCTCAGAGCCTGGAGCCTGCTTCGGATTCTGTGTCTCCCTCTCTCTCTGTCCCTCCCCTATTCTCTCTCTCTCTCTCAAAAATAAATAAACATTAAAAAAATTAAAAAGAAATTATAACATGAAATGAGGGTTGGAGACAGGAAGAAACCTAACAAAACCTGTTTGTTAAAATTCTTCTCTTATGTCGCATTGTTTCTGTGTGGTCTGGCAATTATTTGTTTACCAAATATTTCCTCTTTTTCCATCTTCCTTTGAATGGATTTCCTTCCCTTTGAAGCCCCAGAACACTATCCCCTTCTCCTTAGTTCAGGACGACACATACCTCATTTTGTCTGACTGTCTCAGGAATCTCATGTTTATGTGGATTTCCAGTAGCTACCAAATTAAATCTGATTTCCTCTTTTTTATCTGTTTTCATGTCAACCTGATTCTTAGAACAGGCCGTAGACTCTTGAGAGACTAGAGCAAATTTTCCTTCCCCCAAAATAACAAAGTCATTAAACCAGGTGTATGCAGACCTAATCGAGATGTTTAACATCTTGGTATCTTCACTTTTATCCCACCATGTCTAATACTTAGATGTGTAGTACATACCTGCCAGTTGTCTCCGGAGTATGTTGGCCATAGTAGGGCCTTATCTCTTGTTAAATACTTCAACAAAAGGCACAGCAGAGTTTGTCAGACTATATATCTTCCTTTAGCTTCAAACAACTCACACTGAAGGCCAGCAATGCATTTCATTGATTGAAAATGAACCTAGAAGTGCAGCATTTAAAAGGGTCCATTAGAAACATACCAGAGCTTGAAACCTCCAGAGTAAGGAAGGGAAGCAATATACATATTCATCTCCACAACAGCCAAAGCCTCATAGCCCAAAGCTAGAAGAAATGGGACAAAGTACAACGATTAGCAGCCCTGTGTGAAGGTTATCAAAGCACCACCTTTCCCGAAATAAGCATTGGAAATCCAAGTCTCCACCAGTCTCTGCCCATGGAAACCCATCTGCCTGTAGAAACTGTCCCCAGCAGAGAATAAGATAGCATAGCTCCAAGTTGATCCTACAAGCAGTGAGGTCAAAATGACTGACTTCTCTAGCCCTGCAACTCACTAGTGGCCCATGATTCGAACACTCGCTTCCCACAGTCACTCCCTTCTCCCCCAAGAAGGGAAAAAAATTAAACTTTGGACCCTCAAAGCAAGTCAAATGATGGGTCAGTCTATCTGAAGAAACAAGAGGTGATTCATCAGCTGATTTGTCCTCCCAAAGTGGCAGAGGGGAAGAATTTATTGCTTGTCTCAGGCATCCTTCAATCTGACCTGCAAAGCAAGCAGATTTAAAGTATCCTTAGCCTGGTGCTAAGGAGTTTTTGGCCCAATTCCAAAGCCACTTCCATTATTTGCATTTTACACACACACATACACAGAGACAAGTGTCTTTGCCACACCAAGGCCATTCAATATCAAGGCCATTAAATTAAATTCTCTCTAAAATGAAGCCCCATTATCGAGACTAATTAAATAATAACTAAATACACTGAGCAGTGCCTCTGCTTTAGAAATGCTTATTCACTGTTCTGGCACTCCTTAGCAAAAAGCTGGCTGTCAATAAGGAAAAGTTATCTGCATCTTTAGGTTAAAATAAAACCCTTCCTCTCCTCCCTCAACCCCACTGTCACTTACACACCTACCCACTACCACCATAAACTCAGATCTAGACAAGTTTGGAAAAGAGTTAGACTTTAAGGTCTAGTGTTTGGTTTTTTGTAGTCAATAGCATGTTAGCTTTAAAATGCTTGTCTCTCATTTTCCAGCACTCTCTCCGAGCCAAAGTCAGCTCCTATTCCATAATTCCACAGGCCGCATCATTATGCATGGCTTATAGCGCTTTAGGGAAAAGGGTGGAATGTAAACAGTTCCATCCAAGCACACATTATCAAACAGAGCAGGCAGTGTGGGCGGGTGATGTACAACCTTGGCCGTGACATCAATATTTAAGGTGGAAACTTCTCCCACAAAATATGGAAAGAAAGGAGAAGGAAGACAAGGAATTCCACTCAATATCTCAGAAAGCCATGGCGGGTTAAATTCTCACTGTTGGTGTGGACCTACTAGTGTCAGATTTTGACAAGAAGATAAAAGTAACTCCCTTCAAGTTTTTGAAGTCCAGGAAGGAGGTTTCTTTGTCTACCTGACACAAATACAAACAGGACCAGACCATTCTCTTCCTGTGACTTGATGCTCTGAATATTCTATAGCCAGACTACAAACAGGTTGATCTCAACATATATTGCCTACAATGGAGAATACCAATATTGCATTCTGTTGTTCAGGTTTTCAATGAGTTCAGAAGAAATGAGAGTAATGGGAAAAAAATAAAAACTCAGTCTCAGCTGCCAACTCTCTGATACCCTCAGATCCATGCAGTTTTAATCCTTTACTATTTTATGAGTCACAACTACCCAGATAATGCCCCATTAAATAACATCCATTCCTACCTCGGTGCCTTTATTTGTTCTGGTTCATGAGTCTTCTTTTCCAAGGTCCATCTTGCTCTTGAATTTAGTTCATCTTACCTTCCCTTTGAAGTCTTCCTTTCTGTTCTCAGCTTCTGGGGTACAGTTTTTCAAACTTTAGCCAGCAACAGAATCCCCTGCAGGGCATGTTAAAACACAGGTTACTGGAAGCCACCCACAGACACACCAAGCCAGTAAGTGTGGGGCCAGGGGCTGAAACTTTGCATTTCTATCAAGTTCTCCAGTAATGCTAATGCTGCTGGTGGTTTGTATTCAGTATATCTAGCACTTGATTATATATTGTCATTTATCGTTTTTCCACTGATTTATGAACATATTAGATAAGACTTTATGCTGGAAAAAAAACCCACAAAAACCAATGCAAGCTAGCTTTAAACAAAAAGAGGAATTATTTTCTCACTTAACTAAATCGTCCAGATATATATTTGATTCAGTAATTCAGTGAATACCTTTGAGGACTCAATTTCCTCACATCTTTCTGTTTTGCCATCCTCAGTGTCAACTTTATCCTAAAACTGGATTCTATCCTGGCAATAACATAGCTGCCAGCTACAATCAAGACCATATTTTTTTTTTTTTTACTAATATCCAGAGGGATACACAGAACTTCTTACCAGCATTCCAAAGAAGAGCACTAAAATTCACCCCGATTAGGTAGCCTGGAGCAAGTGGCTTGTGAGTCAATGGGAAGGATACCAGGAGGCAAAAGTGAATATTATTAGGAAGAGAGTGGATCCTAGAAATGCACCCAGCAACTGTCTGCTACACAACCCAGCAAGAGTATATAATCAACTAGGGCAGTGATGGCATCATCTTTATCTCTTAGATAACACAGGGAGCACTTAATGAACGCTGGAGGATTCACTGTCTTTAAAAAAAAATTTAAGTTTATTCATTTTGAGAGAGAGCCAGCTGGAGAGGGGCAGAGAAAGAGAGGAAGAAAGAGAGAATACCAAGCAGGCTCCATGCTATCAGCACAGAGTCAGACATGGGGCTCGGACTCACAAAATGCAAGATCATGACCTAAGCCGAAACCAAGAGTCAGATGCTCAACCGAATGAGCCACCCAAGTGCCTCCAAAAATGTATCTATCAATTGATTTAGAGGTAGTCTCATAGACTAGATAATCACTTGACTACATTTTGTTCCGGATCATCCAATTGTTTGAACTTCATGCAGAAAATGTTGGTAAGAGCTTTTTTGTATTTTTCTTACATATGTCTAAGTAAGCAAGCACCAGTTCAGACTTTTCTGTTACAATGTAAACAATTTTTCTTCCTGGTTTGCCATGACAATATCTAACTTTAAAATGAATGTTTATCTTAAGCATTAATATAAAAAAATAGTTCTACCACCTCAACCAAAGGTCTAGGGTCTGACTTTTAGGACAGCTCTTATTGCTATGCTCTTATTGTAACTGTTAGAAAGCTCTATTTTATATGCTGAACTAAAAAAAATCAGTTGCCTGAAAACTTTCACTAAACGATCTTAATTCTACTATTAAGAGCTACACCAAGCAAGTCTTTTTTAGGGTACTGCCCGTATTTTGGTGCATATATTTGAATGTAGATATCTTATATGCTGAAAATAAGACAATGTTTAATATGCTACTTCAAATAAAAACCAATTTGGGAAAACATGGTAAGCTGTTGGATTAGCCTCCTAAACTGCCATAACAAAATACCACAAACTAGGTGGCTGAAAACAAAAGAAAGTCATTCTCTCACAGCACTGGAAGCTGGACATCCAAAATCAGGGCCATGCTCCTTCTGAAGGCTTGAGAGAAGAATCTTTCCTGGCCTCTTCCTACCTTCTGGTGATTTCCAGCCATCCTTGGCTGCTTATACTCCATTCTCTGCCTCTATTATCATATGGCCTTTCCCCCTTGTGATTCTCTTCTGTGACTCTGTGTCAAAATACCCCTCTCCTTTCCCTTATGAAGATAACAGTCACTGGGTGTGAGGCCCACCCTAAAGCAGTAGGAGAACCTCAACCTAACTGCATTATATCTACTAAGCCCCTATTCCAAATAAAGTCACACTCACAGATACCAGGAATTAGGACTTGATTGTGTGTGTGTGTGTGTGTGTGTGTGTGTGTGTGTGTGTGTGGAAGCACAATTCAAACGACTACAGCTATGTAGGGTACCAGTCTTCTCAAAAATTATGTAAGGTTGGGGTGCCTGGGTGGCTCAGTCAGTTAAGTGTCTGACTTCAGCTCAGGTTATGATCTCACAGTTCATAGGTTCGAGCCCCACATCGGGCTCTGTGCTGCCAGCTCAGAGCCTGGAGGCTGCTTTGAATCCTGTTTCCCTCTCCCCCTGCCCCTCCCCCCCCACCATTCTCTGTCTCCATCTCTCAAAAATAAATAAACATTTAAAAAAATTATGTAAGTCTGTATGCTTAAAATATCACATAGCTTTTTTTTAAACTTATTTATTTTGAGAGAGACAGCACAAGTGGGGGAGGGATGAGACGGAGACAGAGAATCCCAAGCAGGCTCCACGCTGACAGCTCAGAGCCTGACGTGGGGCTTGAACTCACAAAACCCTGAGATTATGACCTGAGCAGAAAACAAGAATCAGATGCTTAACTGACTGAGCCACCCAGGTGTCCCTACATAGCTTCTTTTAGAGAAATTATATGAGGAGTCCACATAAATATACCAAAAAAAAAACAAAAACAAACAACAACAACAACAAAAAGCAAAGGGGAAAACCCATTTTTCCAGTAATAGATAGTTCAAATATTAATGAACACGTATTGTTTACTACATGTCAGATCTATATGGAGCTGTTTACATACATTAGCTCATGCATGCTTCACAAGAATCATGTGAGGTAGGTGTAGTAGACAAAAAAGCATAATAATGCAGTCTTCCCTCCCACCCAAAAGATGTCCACATCTGAATCCTCAGTACCTGTGAACATGTTACTTTGCATGACAAAGAGCCATGTGCAGCATTGGTTAAAATTAAGGGTCTTGAAATGGGGAGATTATCCTGGATCATCTGAGTGGGCAAAATATAATCATATGAGCCCTTAAAAGTGGAAAACTTTTCAAACCTGGAATAAGAGAGAAAAGAGGAAGACAAACACACAGACAGACAAAGAGTGATATGATGGGAAAAGAGGCAAGAAAGATTTGAAGAGTGAGAAGGAGTCAACCCACCATTGTTGACTTTGAAGATGGAGGAAGGGAGTCATGAGCCAAACAATGCAGGTGACCTCTCTAAGCTGGGAATGGCCCTCAGCCAACAGCCAACAAGAAAACAGGGATCTTGGGCCAACAGCTGCAAGGAACTGAATTCTGCCAACGATATGAAAGAACGAGGAAACAGAATCACCCCTAGAGCCTCTAGGAAGGAGCATCACCCTGCTGAAAGCTTGATTTTAGTCTAGTGAGAGCCTCAACAGACTTCTGACCTACAAAATTGTATAATAAATTTGTGTTGCTTTAAGGCACTAATTTTGTGGCAATCTGCGATGCAGCAATAAAAAACTAACATGTTAGGTAAATAATATTATTTTATTGTTATTATTATTATTACCATTACCACTTATTTTAATTTTTTTTAATGTTTATTTATTTTTGAGAAAGACAGACAGACAGAGTGTGAGTGAGGGAGGGGCAGACAGAGGGAGACACAGAATCCAAAGCAGGCTCCAGGCTCTGAGCTGTCAGCACAGAGCCCAACATGGGGCTCAAACCCACGAATGGTGAGATCATGACCCGAGCTGAGGTCAGAGATTTAACCAACTGAGCCACCCAGGCGCCCCTTAATATTACCATTTAAAGATTGAAAATAGGGGCGCCTGGGTGGCGCAGTCGGTTAAGCGTCCGACTTCAGCCAGGTCACGATCTCACGGTCCGTGAGTTCGACCCCGCGTCAGGCTCTGGGCTGATGGCTCAGAGCCTGGAGCCTGTTTCCGATTCTGTGTCTCCCTCTCTCTCTGCCCCTCGCCCGTTCATGCTCTGTCTCTCTCTGTCCCAAAAATAAATAAACGTTGAAAAAAAAAAAAGAAAGAAAATAATAACACTCAGAAAAATTAAGTAATATGCCTAAGGTCACACAGGTAATAAGAGGCAGAACAAAAATTGAACCATAAGTATGCCTGTCAGCAGAGGTCATGCTTTTTATCACAATGCCATACTGCCCATCCCCAAAAATGGTAAGATCCCAAGGGAGTTAGTTTTAAAAGTAAAGGAAACACACTGGGTATTATATGTAAGTGACGAATCACTAAATTCTATTCCTGAAACCAATATTACACTATATGTTAACTAACTAGAATTTATTTTTATTTATTTATTTATTTTGTTTGTTTTTTTAATATGAAATTTATTGTCAAATTGGTTTCCATACAACACCCAGTGCTCATCCCAACAGGTGCCCTCCTTCATGCCCATCACCCACCTTCCCCTCCCTCCCACCCCCCATCAACGCTCAGTTTGTTCTCAGTTTTTAAGAGTCTCTTATGTTTTGGCTCCCTCCCTCTCTAACCTCTTTTTTTTTTCTTTTACTAACTAGAATTTAAATAAAAACTTAAAAAGAAAAAGAGAAATAAACAGAAGTAAAGGAAGCAAAAATTATGTTAACCCTGTACCTCATCTCACAGAGTACCAACAGTGATGCCAGTAAATTTAGGCAGCAGCTTTTCTGGTCTTTGAAAATACCTGACTTCAAAAGAACTTCTTCATGCATCTAATATCGCACAACCTAAAATATCTTGACAAGAATAGGCCAAGAATAGGCCAAGGTGATCCTGGAAAGTAATTTGGGGAGACTTGCTCCTCTCTCCAAAACACTAAAACTTTATAAAGCCACAGTAATTAAGATGGAATAAGAAAACAGACCAATGGAATAGAATACGGAATCCAAAAAGAGACTTATATATATATGAAAAGGTGACATATGACAGAGTTAGCCACTGAAAATCAGAAGGGAAAGAATGCATTATTTAATAAATTGTTCTAGATAACTGTTAACCTTAAAATATAAAACTGTCAGTTATTTTACCAGCAAAATGGTTTTATTTGGGAACAGCAGAGAATTGTAACTCAGAAAGTATAAGCTAAGGCAAAATCATAAGCAAGTCCAGAGAACAAAGGAGAGCAACATTGTTTTCTTTTTTATGTTTGTTTTTTCTTTAAGTAATCTCTACCTCCTATGTGGGGCTCAAACTCATGACCCTGAGATCAAGAACAGCACACTCCACAGACTGAGCCAGCCAGGTACCCTAAAGGCAGGCAACATTCTTTTACAAAGGAAAGGGAGGAGTTGGGAGGGTCTTTATGAACAAAAGGTCCATTGGACTACACTGGGAGTTTTAAGTATAATGGCTTTTCATTGGTTGAGTTGTGATAGTTTCTCATTGGCTGGGCTGTTGCCAGGCCAAAAGAAAATCTTTCCTCCTGCTGGAGTAGTAAAGTACTATATAGAATTCTTCCTAGCAGGAATGCAAGGTATACCTCTTCCTGTTGAGTTTGCAAAGGGCTGTAAAAAGTGTTATGTTGTGAGAGCTCCACCTCCTGGCCTCCCAACTCCATTTTAAATGAGGTTTCCTTTACTCAGTTTCACATAACAATTTTTTTTAAGTTCATTTATTTAGTTTGAGAGACAAAGAGAGAGAGAGAGAGAGAATGGGGGAGGGGTAGAGAGAGAAGGAGAGAGAGAGAATCCCAAGCAGGCTCTGCACTACCAGTGCAGAACTCAATGTGAGATTAAAACTCACAAACTGTAAGATCATGACCTGAGCCAAAACCAAGAGCTGGACACTTACCCAACTGAGCCACCCAGGTGCCCCACATGACTATGTTTTTTAAGTTTTTTTAATTTATTTTGAGAGAGAGAACAGCGGTGGGGGCGGCGGGGGCGGGGGGAGGAGCAGAGACAATGGGAGAGAGAATTCCAAGCAGGCTCCTCACTGTCAGCACAAAGCTTGACTCGGGGCTTGAACCCATGAACTGCAAGATCATGACCTGGGCCAACATCAAGAGTCAGCCACTCAACCAACTGAACCACCCAGATGCCCCCACCCCCCTGCCCAGATTTCTATATGGAAGAAAAAAAAACATATCCTGACATTACAACATATAAAATCAATTGCAAATCCATTAAAGATGATTCCATTTGAAAGGCCAAGCAAAACAAAAATTGTCATGGCAAATACCCTTTATGATCTCAGGGTAGGGAAAACATTTTAAGCATATTAGAAAAGCACTAATCATAATGAAGAAGACTGATAAGCCTGATAAATCAAAATTGAGAACTCCTGGGGCACCTGGTTGGCTCAGTCAGTATAGCATGTGACTCTTGCTGTAAGTCGTAAGTTCAAGCCCCACATTGGGTATAGAGAGAACTTAAATAAATAAAAACTGCAAAAAAAAATTGAGAACTTCTATTTCCCACAAGTTACCATAAAGAAATTAAAAGGCAGCTTACAAAGCTAGAGAAGACAACTGCAAGTCATAGAACTAGCAAAGAATTAGCATCAGATATATAAAGAACTCCTACAAATCAATAAAGAAAAATACAAATTGTTCAATAATGGTCCAATGATATAAACAATTATCTGACAAAAGAGGAACTATAAATGTCAAAAATATTTTTTTAAACATGAAAAACTGCTCAACCTCACTTGTAATCAGAAAAACACAACATAAAAACATACATTTGGGGATACCTGGCAGGCTCAGCTGGCAGAGCATGTGACTCTTGATCTCAGGATTGTGAGTTCCAGCCCCACGATGGGCGTAGAGATTACTTGAAAATAAAAATTTAAAAATCTTTCTTTTTAAAGTTTATTTTATTATTGTTATTTTGAGATAGAAAGTATGTGTGTACAAACAAGTGAGGGAAGGGCAGAGAGACAGGGAGAGAGAATCCCAAGCAGGCTTCATGCTGTCAATGCAGACCCTGACACAGGGCTCAATCCCATACACTGTGTGAGCATGACCTGAGCCAAAATCAAGAGTCAAATGCTCAACTGACTGAGCCACCAAGAGCCCCTAAAAATAAAAAAAAAATCTAGGGGCACCTGAGTGGCTCAGTTGTTTAAGTGTCCAACTTTGCCTCAGTTCATGATCTTACAGATCCTCTATCTAGCCCCCCTCCCCAGCTCATGCTCTCTCTCAAAAATAAAGAAATATTAAACATTTTTTAGTTAATAAAAAAATAAAAAAAAATTATTTTTAATAAAGCCCATACGGAGTGCCTGGGTGGTTCAGTAGGTTAAGCATCCGACTCCTGACTTTGGCTCAGGTCATGATCTCACAGCTCCTGATTTCAAGTCCTGCATCAGGCTCTGTGCTGACAGTGCAGAGCCTCCTTGGGATTCTCTCCCTCTCCTTCTCTCTCTGCCCCTTCCCTCCCCCTCTCTTAAAATAAATAAATAAACTTAAAAAAAAAGAATAGAAAACATAAATTTTACAACCACTAAATCTGTAATAAATTAAGAGGCTGTTAATAACAAGTATTGGTGAAGGTGAGCAACAAAAACTTTTATAATCCACTGATAAATTAATATGAACACTGGAAAAGTTGAATATGCTCATTGTCTATGATCCAGTACTTCAATCCTATACACATACTCTAAAGAAACTCTTAAACAGGTACAAGAGACATGTACAACAATGTTTCAAAGCAGCACTTATAATTGCAAAGCATAAGAAAAAACCAAATATTCACCAATAGGAGAATGTTTAAATTATAATAGAGTCATACAGGGGCACCTGGGTGGCTCAGTCAAGCGTCCGACTTCAGCTCAGGTCATGATCTCACTGCTCGTGAGTTCAAGCCCCACGTGGGGCTCTGTGCTGACAGCTCAGAGCCTGGAGCCTGCTTCGGATTCTGTGACTCCCTCTCTCTCTCTGCCCCTCCCCTGCTCATGCTCTGTCTCTCTTTGTCTCTCAAAAAACAAAAAAATGTTAAAAAAATTTTATAATAGAGTCATACAATGGAATGCAGTACTGATAATTTATAAAATATGTGCATTAACATGAAAAGATCTTAGAAATATAATGTTAAGGGAATAAAGAAAGTCACAGTGTTATCCCATACCTACAAAGTGAGAAACATGCAAAAATAGCTAATATTTTGTATAAAGACATATATATATGTATGTGTGATTTTTCAAAGTGAAAATACCAAGAGAACAATGAATACACAATTTAGTGCTTTCCTCCTGTGAGGGTGATAACAAGGGAGGAGTGTAGCAGAGTTTTCAAATGCACTGATAAGTGCTCTATTTCTTTTTTTTTAAGTTTATTTCTTTTGAGAGAGAGAGCACGCATGCACATGAGTGAAGGAGCAGCAGAGAGAGAAAGAGAGAGAGAATCCCAAGCAGGCTCTGCAATGCCAGCACAGAGCCCAACATGGGGCTCAAACCCACAAAACCATGAGATCATGACCCGAACCGAAACCAAGTCAGATGCTTAACCAACTGAGCCACTCAGGCACACTGGTGCTCTATTTCTTAATCTAGATGATAGATAGGTGAATGCTCATCTATTTTATATATCAGCTTAGAAAACAGGGGCCCTCGGTGGCTCAGTGGGTTAAGTGTCTGACTTTGGCTCGGGTCATGATCTCATGGTTCATGAGTTTGAGCCCTGCATCAGGCTCTCTGCTGTCAGTGCAGAGCCCACTTTGGATACTCTTGTCTCCCATTCTCCATGCCCCTCCCCCACATGCATGCAGGCACTCTCTCTCTCTCTCACTCAGAAAAATAAACATGAAAAAAAAAGAAATGATACATTTTAAAAAAAAGAGGAAGAAAATATTAATATGAGGGGCACCTGGGTAACTCAGTCAGTAGAGCATCTGACTCTTGACTTCAGCTCAGGTAATGATCTCGTGGCTTGTGAGTTCAAGCCCCACATAGGTCTTTGTGCTGACAATGCCAAGCCTGCTTGAGAGTCTCTCTCTCCCTCTCTCTCTACCCCTCCCCCACTCCCCTGTGCGTGCGTGTGCTCTCTCTCTCTCTCTCTCTCTATATATATATATATATATACATATATGTGTGTGTGTGTGTGTGTGTGTGTGTGTATACAGTTATTTTTGAGAGGAGTGGTATTCAAACTGTGTTCCACTGAGTGGATGAAAGGGGTGCCAGAGCTGAAGAGTCTTAAGGAGGTAAAACTCTGGGCTCCCCAACTCCAACTTCACCCAGAGCACATGTACCCTTCTCATTATAGAGAAGGATTGAAAACCACTTCATCCCAGGCAGTCAGAAAGAAGGGTGCACACTGAGTCACAAGGTCCCCTTGTATACTTAACGTATTTCTATGGCATTAGTTAATTTGAAGAAGGCTTGGGTACCTTGAAATCAAAGGCTTGGGTACCAATAACCACTGCCCACAGGTGACAAACTCAAAATAAAGACAAAATAGTCACCAGAGGTCAAGATGAGAAAACTGGTACCTACTTACATGCAACTTTTCAGGAATTCATCAATAATGAAATGGATAAAGAGGGTTCCTTCTTTAACCACCTGTAAGCTTCATAATCTTTTCCAACATTAAAAGGGAGGATTGTCCCTTATTCTTTTTCACCCTACTACTGTTGTTCACTCACTCTCTTGCTCACTCTTTCTGGTAAAATGTCCCACGTGGCTATATATGTTTTCTTGTATAAAATATGTCAGCAAATGTGAAAATTTTCCAACTCCCCATTATTTCAGAGTTTCTCCAAATCCCCAGCATCAATCATGGAGTATAATTGCAAAAAATATTCTGATCTGGCTGTATGCTTCAGAAATTCCGGGATCTAAATGTAGACGATCAAATATATTTTTATGGCTTTTATTTTTCTTTTCTCTGTAGCGTTTTCAACCTGGTGCAACATCCCTGCTGACTTTGTCTTTTTGTTTGGCAAAGGTCAGCTTTGACTATGCATTGGTGTTGCAGCAGAGATGGATAATCTCTTAATGAGGGCAATTTCCTGCTCTGACCTACCCTTTAATTATTTTTTAATCATATATTTGGCATATTTGGTTATAGTAGTTCATCACTTCCTTTGCAAAGTTGCCTTGTAAATGAAAATGAGCGCAATTATTCTGGACAGTACGGAATGAAGTTATCACACTGAGGGTGAGCCTCACTTTACAATGAATGTAAGTCCCCAAAATATGGACACAAATGGCATTTCAGTAAATCCAGCCTAATCTTTCCATTAACAAATACGATCATTTATCGAATGCTTCATATTCATTTTTGAGTAATCTCTGATTATTTGCTCTTGAATTTTTTATTTCACTTAGGTCTCTCTCCAAGGTGTTAATGCTCTATAAATGGATATCAAATATACCTTGAGGATGTAATATTTAAAGAACCAAAATCAGAAATTTGGGGATATGGGAAAGCATTTTAAAATGTGACTAATCGGGGCGCCTGCGTGGCGCAGTCGGTTAAGCGTCCGACTTCAGCCAGGTCACGATCTCGCGGTGAGTTCGAGCCCCGCGTCGGGCTCTGGGCTGATGGCTCAGAGCCTGGAGCCTGTTTCCGATTCTGTGTCTCCCTCTCTCTCTGCCCCTCCCCCGTTCATGCTCTGTCTCTCTCTGTCCCAAAAATAAATAAACGTTGAAAAAAAAATTTTTTAAAAATAAAATAAAATAAAATGTGACTAATCATCTCCCTAATTTGTTGGGGCTTTTAACTTTGAACTTTTATTCACAGATAAATATTCTTATCTACAAATACCATGATAAAGGATTCTGTATAAAAAGCATTTCTAAGTCCTAATGGATAACCCTGTACTCAATAAAGAAGTTAGTCTGTGCAGTGTACCACGAACTAGTGCACCAACACTGAGGGGAAATACACAAGATATACCAGGATTTGGTACGTACCTTGCCTGGCACAGCTTCCTGGGATATCACTTACTCAAAGACTTTAGGAGCAGGGAGAGATTCAGGTCATTTAACTAAGTAATTAAAAGCAATATTTTTTGTTAAAATGAACCAATATTCTAAAACAGGAAGCTATCTTCATGTGATTTTAAGGTAAAGTACAACTATTCAAAGAAATATCTTGCTTTCAGAGGTACTTAGAATTTTGCCCCCTCACCCTCACAGTTACATTTGTTTTTCTCTATAATTAGGGGTACTTTGGCAGAAAAGTTTGAGAAGTCGGAGCTACAGCATGTTGACAACGAGCTAACCACTCTCTATTTGAACATTTCATATAATGGGCGGGCTTTCACCCAAAAAAGGAAAGCACTTGCATTATCAAAACAAAAACAACAACAACAACAAAAAAAAAAACCAACAACCCTTTAAGGGTGAGCTGTCTCACCTGCTTCAAGACTATGTCTTCAGATATTACTGTGCACCTGTGCGCTCTCTCCCCACCCCACTCCCATTCCAGATTAGCCTCTTTCTCCAGTTAAAGGCTACTTTTTCTTGAAGCAGAAAACAAGCAGCAGCCTAACCAAACTCAGCTTTGATACACTTGCTCCACTTGCTCTTTCTGCTGCCCGACTCCCTTACTGGAATGGGGGTAGGTAAGAAGAGGTCAAAGTTGAAGCAACCCGTCTGCACTTCCACCTTGCCTCATAGGCTGAAGAGGGTAGCGTGCATGTGCTTCCGGGGTCAGTGAGGTTAACTTCCATTCCCCTTAGGCCTTGCAAGCCAAATTATGGAGTACACTAGAGGAGTCCATCATAGCAAGGAGGAATGGTATGGCTCCAAGGGGGGCAAATTGTTTGGAAATGAGCAAAGATCTAATGAAGATATTTTGGGGGACTTTCCGATAAACATCTTGGGTGAAAAGGATGATACTCTAGTTCATTTCTGTGACAAATCCAAATTACTGATTAAAATCTATGGGCCGCTGATTCCATGCAAGCATGCTTTTTGCTATGCATGTGCTATTTTACATGGAAAACAAGGCGATAAGATGTGTCCAGGCTGTAGTAATCTTGTGGAGCGAATTGAGGAACATACACAAAGCTATCTATTCATGTGCAGCACTGTTCAAGGATGCAAGAGAACATACTTGTCTCAAAGAGATTTAGAGGCTCATATCAACCACCGCCTTATGAGAGCTGAAAAGCCTGCTGCCCGTGCTTAACTTGAAACTGTTCATCCCACATATTGCCCCCATCACCACATGAAATCTCTGATCGTTTTATTAGGTTTCCAGACAAGCATCATACGAACCAATATTCCCGGGCAGTGCATTATATCACCACCTCCTTTCCAACATGTGCTGCACAAGCCATATAATCACCCACTAGAAGATATTTGTGCTCACCCAATAGAATTCATTACACACAGCTTCACCTCAACCTCCTTCATGAGTCAGGAAAGCTTTGTATTTGAACAAGAAAACAACTTAATAACTGTTCCTATTCAGAATGGCTCACATTCAGATACTTGAGAACTGCCACCTCCTGCTTCTATACATGAACTCACCATCATCCTGAATACCAGGGTCACCCAGTGGCATTAAACTCTCATCATATTATACCTCAGAGCAACATTCTGTACATACTCTCACCTCTACCACCAATAAGCCATCTAATGCCACATCCTTCCCAGGTTGCAGGTACTTCTGACTTGATTCAGGCTTCAGGTCTACCAATGACTTCTTCTCCATCGCCTTCCCCATAGTCATATTATTGCCCAGATGCTACCTTATATGAAATATCTTCCTCCAGGACCCGTACCATTTTCAACAGGGTAGTTCACTTATAAGTACACACCCTCATCACTATTGTAATTCACACCCTTTACTCCAATTCACTGAAAATCAAGGAACTAAGAGCCCTCCTTTATAAAACTAGGGGAAATGAGTCATGGTATGTGACCTGTACCCAGAGGGCCACCCACCCCTTCTTCCATGAGGGTAGGGTCTGTCTTCTCAAGCCCTATTTTTTGGACTGTATCATCCAGATCAGACAAGATACAAACCATATTACCAATGATAATAATATTTTGAACAGAAGATATGAGAAAAAAAACTTAAGTATTATCCAACTTCTAATTAAGCTTTGACCATTTGGGGCAGGAAAGGACCTCTTACAGAGGTGGCTATAAAACACTTAAAGTCTTGTCTCTTAAAATGGTTTTAAACCTTGATCTCATGAATGATTTCAAGTACTTTACTATTGTGCAGAAAAGTGGCTCAGCTGAGCATAGCTTTCTATGCTTCAACAACTTTGCTCCTCTACTGTGGTAAAGTGGACCCACAAGTGACCATCTGCAATATTATTTCCAGAAGAGAAAATTACATTCTTCTCTCAAAAGTGTTGTTATTGCTAAACATGCTTAGTTTGTCTTGTGATATATTTTCTTAACTGGCTTAAAAGGAGTAAATTTCAATATGGTTTAAGAAACAATAATGCCTTGGGGCACCTGGGTGGCTCAGTCAGTTGAGCTTCTGACCCTTGGTTTCTGTGCAGGTCATGGTCTCGCGGTTGTGGGATCAAGCCCTGAGTCTGGCTCTTCGCTGAGCATGGAGCCTGCTTAAGATATTCTCATTCTTTCTTTCTTCCTTTCTTCCTTTCTTCCTTTCTTCCTTTCTTCCTTTCTTCCTTTCTCTCTCTCTCTCTCTCTCTCTCTCTCTCATCTCTCCCTCTCTCTGCTCTTTCCTTGCTCATGCTCTCCCTCTCAAAAATAAATAAACTTTAAAAAATAATTATGCCTTTATACACAAATCTATTTCTCTATAACTTCTAATCCTCTTGTTTCTAGGCCCAAAATGCTTTTTCTTTAATGTAGGTGCGGCTCTATGGCCCAAACTATCTGCAGGCTGAGCCCTGCCCTGGATTTTAGAAGCCATACAAATCAGAAGTATCTAAGTAGCACTAGCCCTAATCTGTCAAACTCAGCATCAAATCCCTCTTGCTACTCCAATCCTGACCTAATGTACCATTTATAATGGGGCACATAATGGGGCATTGCTGTGTTAAAAGATAAATGGGGTGTCTGGCTGGCTCAGTTGGAACAGCATGTGACTCTTTATCTCAGAGTTGTGAGTTCAGGCCCCACATTGGGTATAGAGATTACTAAAAAAAAAATTAAAAACTTAAAAGATAAACTGAGGCATATTAAACTTTGTAAGGGTTTATTTGGGCAAAAGGAAATCAGGTAGTATCCAGTTTTGTAGCTAGGAATTACTCTGATGAGCTATATAAAATGAAAGACTTAGGGGTGCCTGAGTGGTTCAGTTGGTTGAGCATCTAACTCTTGATTTCAGCTCAGGTCATGATCTCAGGGTCATGAGATCAGGCCCTGCATTGGGCTCCTCACTGGATGTGGAGTCTGCTTAAGATTCTTCCACTCCTTGTGCCTCTCCCTGGCTTGCACGCTCTCTCAAATAGATAAGTAAAAAAAATAAGTAAATAAATAAGTAAAATAAATAAAATGACTTACATAGGTAGAAGGAAAGAAGAACAAGGAAGTTATCCTAGGCAAAAAAAGCAGATTGAAAATGAACACCAACATGGGTTAACATGTATACAAAAGGGTAAGAGGTTTAATTGGGGGGGGGGTCAATACAATCTCTTTAGCAGATTGCCTGTGATACACACTGCAGTCGGGTTTAATGCTTATTCAGTAATAAAACTATTCCATTCTTGTTTACATTTTATGGAGAAGTTTTATTGGGTTGGCAGGAAATGTTATATTGAATTATATTTTCCCAACAATTTGGTAATAAGGATTCATCTGGCAATTCCTGAATTGGATGGATCAGCTGAAAGTCTTGTGAACCCACAACAGTCAGGTAAGAAACCCTAAATTAAGAAAAGTGTCCTTTCTTTCTCTCCACTATTTTGGAATACTAGCCAGATGAACTACGCTCTCAAGTTCAAGAATTTATTATTGAGTAAGCATTGGTGATACCAGCTCTAAAATCCCATCAGGATCACCAATAGCTTTGATGGCAGAAAAATATAGAAAGACAGAATTGTTACATGCAGAGCTTTCTCTTAAATTGCTAATATCTATCTCTCTGTCACATTTGGAATGGGCATACATATAAGAATCCAGTCTTACAGTGGTGGGAACGGTTTCTTTGATTTGGACAAATGGACATATTTGCAGGGGTTCTTAGAAGTGCCTCATTCCAGGCATATGAATTAGTGGTATTTACTGGATGACTGTCAACTGAGGAGAATGTAGAAAGTGATCTGACAAACAGAAAGAAAGATTGAGACCAATGAAAGAGAAAATGGAAAAATTAAAGCACTCTCTCTTTCATAGAACTATCCTCTTTTCTTTGTTGTACAAGCTCCCTCTGCATCTCTTAATCTTTCCCTACATCAAATTGAGTCCTGAGAAGAAGGAAGCAATAATCTTTTATTTTTTAATTTTTTTAAGTTTATTTATTTATTTTGAGAGGCAGCATGAGCAGGGGAGGGGCAGAGAGGGAGAGAGAGAATCCCAAGCAGGATCCATGCCATCAGCTCGGAGCCCAATGTAGGGCTTGAACTCACAAATCATGAGATCATGACCGGAGCCGAAACCAAAGTCAGACGCTTAACCAACTGAGCCACCCAGGCGCCCCAGCAATGATCTTTTAGATGGTGGTTCCCTTCATTAGATTTCCCTGTAAGGAAAGATAAGGGCACAACTTCTCCAGCTGGTAATTAATCATTTGCCCTGTTTGAGGGCACATGCTTGCATGTCTGGTGTCCTAGCCTGATTCCACTTCGTGTCTCAACCCTGGAATCCACCTCTAAGAGTTCCTTATCAAACGCACAACATGTAGCTAGGAAAGTGAGTATAATAAAGAAATGTGATCAAGAAATAATCAGGAATTTGGATGAAAGACTATGTCACTGTATGAAGGTAACAGAAGAGAGTGGCTGCATTGGCCATACGGGAAAATTTTAAAAATGGTGTTAGGCCTGATAAATATCAACATGAGAAAAGAAACGAAAGTGCTACATAATCCTATATTTTTGTCTCTATAGGCATACCTCATTTTATTGTGCTTTGCTTTATTTATTGTGCTTCACAGATACTGCATATTTTACAAATTGAAGGTTTGCTTGGGCAACCCTTCTTTGAGCAAGGCTATTGGTGCCGCTTTTCCAGGAGCATTTGCTCACTTTGTGTCTCTGTGTCACATTTTGGTAATTCTCATATTAATGAAAAATTTGAAATACTGGATTTTTATGGTGATCTGTGATCAGAAGAAATTCCAACTCACTGAAAGCTCACATGATGGTTAGCATTTTCTAGCAGTAAAGTATTTTAAAATTAAGGTATGTACATTGTTTTTTTAGACACAATGCTACCGTGCACTTAATGGACTACAGTATATTGTGAACATAACTTGTATATGCACTGGGAAACCAAAAATCTTATTTGACTCACTTTATTATGATATTTCCTTTATTGCAGTGTTCTGAACCAAACCCACAATATCTCCAGGATATGCATGTGTAAGGAGAACCTGCCCTTCCTATTCAGATCACCTGTGAAGCTGATGCCATTGAGAAGCTTTCCAGGCCTCCCAGGTAATCCACTTGCCTTCTCACCAGCCGATATTAGTCTTTTTTTTTTTTTTAAGATTTTGTTTTTAAGTACTCTCTACACCCAAAGTGGGGCTCAAATTCACAACCCCAAGGTCAAGTGTCACATGTTCCACTGACTGAGCCAGCCAGGCATCTCACTATTAGTCATTTAAACACTTCTTTCTCGGGGTGCCTGTGTGGCTCAGTTGGTTAAGTGCCGAACTTTGGCTCAGGTCATGATCTCAGGTCATGATCTCGTGGTTCATGGGTTCAAGCCACACATCAGGCTCTGTGCTGACAGCTCAGAGCCTGGAGCCTGCTTTGGATTCTGTGTCCCTCTCTCTCTCTGTCCCTCCTCCACTCATGCTCTGTCTCTCCCGGTCTCTCAAAAATGAAGAAACATTAAAACGTTTTTTAAATAAAAAAATAAAGACTTCTTTTTCTGTGCCCAGAAATACTCACAGAAGTGCTCCACAGCCGCTTTTCAGTTTGTAGCCCCATATGGGGATGTGCACTGGCTGCCGCAAGGAATTTTGCAATCAGCAAACTTCACTGAAGTCATGGAGCAAAGATGTTGAGGACTAGAAAATGACACACAAGATGGGTATTGTGGCCAAGGGAAGCTATCAGCCACCCTTTACAACTGTAGAACTAAGGGCTTTAGAAACCCATCAAGAGGGGTTACTTAATGCTTTTCTGCTAAGGATGAGCAGGGAGACACTGCCAAGAGATACCTAGAACTAAGTGAGTCCCCAGTTGATTTCCATTAGCAATTTGTTGTTTTTTCAACATTCACAAGTATGGAAGCAGGGGCAGATCAAAATCACCCTCTAGTACTGACTCACCTTGGCTGTATTGGCTCTCTTGCCCACTATCCAAACTCAAGTCAGGGAAAAGGCAATCAGATAGACTGAAAAGGCAAAAGGACAGACCGTTACTCAAATCTTAGCAGCAGTTGGGGGCGCCTGGGTGGCGCAGTCGGTTAAGCGTCCGACTTCAGCCAGGTCACGATCTCACGGTCCGGGAGTTCGAGCCCCGCGTCAGGCTCTGGGCTGATGGCTCGGAGCCTGGAGCCTGTTTCCGATTCTGTGTCTCCCTCTCTCTCTGCCCCTCCCCCGTTCATGCTCTCTCTGTCCCAAAAATAAATAAACGTTGAAAAAAAATTAAAAAAAAAATCTTAGCAGCAGCTAAGACAAAGAAGAGAAAAAATGAAAACCCACAGTGTTAGCTGCTCAGATAATTTACTAAAGGGAATAACCCTACTCTGGTCAACCTATGAAGGGAGCAAAGGAAGAAGGGAAAATTACATATCATATCACAAAAAGCCAGGACACTGGAAGAGAGATTGTAAGAAGTGACTCTAGAGGGTACAAAAATTGCAACAAGACAATCAAGAAAACCCAGAAGGACAAAACCTTCAGCTAGGAAATAATTGGCAAATGGCTCAAAAATTGATAGACTGGGAGGATCTTAGGGGTGGGAACTAGAGAATAATATGCTTCAATAACTTTCTCTCAGGTTAACCTATCCTTACCTTTTCTAATAGATTCCAGTGCTACTTATTCAGCAATTAACTTGGAAATTTCTCATTTGGCATCTGGGTGCTACAGCAATACAGGTTGTTGCTATTTCAAGGTCAGCCGTCTCATAGTTCCTTTTCCTCAGTGGTTCCCATTCAGATTTTTCCTCTAAGAAACATGTTTTCTTACTTTCTCCTGATTCTCTTATAAACCTACTGGGAAGCGACTGTACTGTGCAAATAAAGGCTACCATAATCACTGCTCCAGATGAAGTGTTTTGCTGAGCCCCACTGGAAAAAGTCAGCTGATTTGGTTACTATGTGCCAGGGCTGAGACAAATTGATGCATCACTTTAGGCCATTATTTAGCAATAATGATACTAGTTTAATTTGAGACAGAAAACCAGTAAAATTAGCTTACCAAAAGGATAAGCCATGGCCATGTGTAAAACAATATCCTTTGTTTAGAGCTCAATTTGAAGGAATAAAACTCGTTATATTTTAAAATTAGGAGGGGCGCCTGGGCGGCTCAGTCGGTTGAGTGTCCGACTTCGGCTCAGGTCATGATCTCACGGTCCGTGGGTTCAAGCCTCACATCGGGCTCTGTGCTGACAGCTTGGAGCCTGGAGCCTGTTTCAGATTCTGTGTCTCTCTCTTTCTCTGACCCTCCCCTGCTCATGCTCTGTCTCTCTATGTCTCAAAAATAAATAAACGTTAAAATAAATAAATAAATAAATAAATAAATAAATAAATAAATAAATAAAATAAAATTAGGAGAAAAAAATTTTAATTTAAAAATATAAATAGATAAAATTAGGCAAAGGAGGCATAATTTTGAAAGTGGATTCACCCTATAATAGTTGCGTACTTTAGTAAAGAAGGAAGATAAATTTGATAAAGATGGTTGACTACTATGTAGATTTGTACAGTATCTTAGAGAAGTAAATAAATTTTCTGTTCCTTAACCTATGTAGTTCCTAACCATGCAACTATTCTGACTTAGTACCATTGTCTGCAAAGTTTTTCACTGTAATTGATCTGTATTGCCCTTTTTTTCTTCTTTTATTTATTTATGTATTTGCTTGCTTTTTGCTTTTATTCTAGTGGATGAGTCTATATTCTTGTCTGCTTTTACTTATGAAGGAGTCATAAGTAAGTCTTATGAAGTTAAAGAATTCCAAGAGGGTTTGGGGGACTCCCTTACTATTTTTTCTAGTCATTTACAGGAAAACAGAGAAATTTGTCCCATCAGGAAGATCTATAATTATTCAATATGTAGATGACTTCCTAGTTATTCCAGTAATGTAAAACTGACACTATGGCTTCAAAAGGGCTTAAGGCCACCCTTTCCATTTGTTTTGTACTAAAAATAAAGGTACTACTAGAATTTTAACTTCTAAAGCTGGGATTCGACTATAGACCAATCTGGATGCTATGGCACCCTGAAAATGCCTGCATGTTTCTGAGCTGTGGTGGCAGCCACCACACTTAATGAAAAGGCTCAAGTCTTTGCACTGGGTCACTTGATTTACCTGAGTATCTCACATGTGATGATACTTATCTCCCAAGAATAACCCCCAGCATTTGTTGGTAGACTGTCAGACTGGCTAGGAATAAGTATTATTATCCAATCCTAATACAATGATCGGAAGACGCAATTTCCTAAACCTGCTACTTGTTTACCAGATTAGGAAATTGAATAGATGATCATAACTGTACAACTGTAATAAAAGAAAACATTCGGCCCCAGTCTGATTTATCTGATAATCCTTTTCAAAATGCAGATTCCATAACGTTTCCTGATGGGTCATATGCTTGGGACAAAAGTGGCCAACTCAAGGCTTTTTATGTTTTGGTGACTTATCATAACATCTTGGAAGCTTGTATTTTGTCTGGGATTAAGTTGGGTAAAGCAGATAAGTTAGTAGCAGTTACTAGAGCTGAAATTCTTGGCTCTGGACACAAAGCAAATATATATACTGATGATAAATATGTGTTTGGTATCTGTCATGCAACAGGGCAAATTTAGAAAAATAGGGGATTGTTGACTTCAGTGAAGACTAAAATATCTCATGAAGAATTAAAAGCTGATTTGTTAGAAGGTTTACAACTGCCTACTCAGATTATCAGTATCCATTGTAGAACGTGCACAGGGCAAAATGACAAAATTTCTAAAGGCAATGATTTTGCTGAAAGAACTACAAAAGCTGCTGTAAAAACATGACAGATTCCAAACTTAGAAGCCCCACTTTTAATAACTAAAACCTTTGTTCATTTTCAAAAATACACTTCACAAAGGGAAATGAACAAATGGATTGAAATGGGAGGAGCTAAAAAAAAATTCGACTGGACTATAAAAATTACCTAACAAAATAATTCCTATACCACAGTCTTTATTTCCTTGATTAGTTTATTGTTATGTTGTCAAAATCATCTAAGAGAGATTTTTAAAGTCAGTAGACTTTTACTACACCTATCAAATAGATGAAATTATTCAAAACATATTAAAGAGTTTTATTATTTGTCAGAATTCTTTACAGACCACATCAAAGGTAGGTGTAGAAAGTTTTCTCTGACCAACTTTACCAGGAACCTGATGGCAGTTAGATTTCATAAAATTAACACCTATGAAAGGTAAGAGATTTTTGTCTAGTTGTGGTATGTATGATTTCTGAATGGCCTAGGCTTTCCCTCTTCAAAAGCAGATGTTCAGGCTCTCTTAATGCACATAATCACCATTTTGGGGACCCTGAGGAATCAGATAGAGGAAATCATTTTATGTCCACTGTTGTCCAGGAATTATGCAAATGTATGTAGATTCCTAAAAACTATCATACTGTAAGTACAATAGATGACTCAAACTCTTAAGTTTATTGGCTAAGATTCAGCAATCTACTGGGTTAAAGTGGCCTACAGAATTACCACCAGCTTTGTCACAAATAGAGAGATTCTTGAAAACAATAATGTTATCTCTTTGAGTTTATGTTTGGCAGTAAACAGGCCAAGGACAGACCACCCCAAAATGTGTCATTTTGGTATACTGATTATTTATTTATTCATTCATTTATTTACTTATATGTTTGCTTTTGAGACAGAGAGCACAAGTGGGAGAGGCACAAAGAAAGAAGGGGACACAGGATCTGAAGTGAGCGCTACACTGACTTCAGCGAGCCCAATGCAGGGCTCGAACCCATGAACCACAAGGTCATGACTCAATCCAAAGTGAGATGCTCAACCACCTGAGCCACCCAGGTGCTCCGGCATATTGATCATTTTAAATAAATGTTATTAAGAGACAGCCAGTGCAAAAAGAACTCTCTGACCCCTCCTTTGTCTCCACAAAGCAAGAAATAAATCTCCATGTGAAAGGTACGTTCCCTATACCAGGAGGTAAAGAGACATCAGTATCACCACAGATAAGAAATTTAGAGCCAGGAAGACTGTATAAACAACGCTTGTTACTTTTTACTAATTTACTACCACAGCCCAAATTCTTTTTGGAATTCCTTCCTAATTGAAGCCCCCAAAGTCAAGTTTTCTTTGCCCTATCAATTCCTCACAGATTTGTCTTTTTGTCTAAAAAGAATAAAAACTGCCTGCGTTGACTTCTCTGTGTCTCAATTTCATTATTGGGCCCCTGTGCACATGTAATTAAACTTCAGTTTTTTTCTTCTGTTAATCTGTCTCATGCCAATTTAATTCTTAGGCCAGCTGGAAGAATGTTGAAGGGTAGAAGTAAATTTTCCTCCCCTACATCAGGACTGTGAATTTGTGTCTGAAACCACTTCCTCTGTCTGTTTAACTGAATTCTCTCATAATCATGTTCAATACTTAAAATGGCTTCTCTCTTCCTTAGAAACACTGAGACATAAAGCCAGAAGGGCCTGGAGGGACCTAATGGAAGAAGTCTGTTCTCCCCCCACTCCCACCCCATCAAACTGGGCAATTTATTTTACATAAAAGTGTTCTGGAGGGAAGATGAGGAGCCACCACATGGAGAGACCATTTGAGGTGCTGCTGATCACCCATATGGCTCTCAAAGTAAAAGATGACTCAGATGGATTCATGCCTCCCATGTGAAGCCAGCTCCTCAGGAGGACTAGACTGTGGTTCTCACAAGGGATTTGAAACTTAAATTTTCTTGAGTGACTGATATTGGTACTGAACTCAGCTGAAAGGGGGTATTCTAATGAACTTCCTATAATTCTCAGACTGCCTTGGTGTCTTATTCACAGTAGTAGTTATTTAAGTTACTATAAGAAATACATTTTACTAGAAATCAAACATATTATTTGTTACATTACTTTTTTTTCTTTACTCCCAATAATGATCCCTAAAGTCACACATTTCTGATCAGCTTTAAATTACACTCCCAGTATAGACACAGCCTGGACTTATAAATTCAAAAATCTGATTATTGGCAGAATAAAAATAGGACCATATTCATTACTAAGGTTTTTTTAATAATATCAAAGTAAAACTAATACGAATCCAGATATTCATGCCCCAAATTTAACACACACAAAAAGATGTTTTGTTAACTAGTTTGATTAGAAGGGTGGTATAGAAAAGGACCTGATTAATAGAAAAATAGAAATCTGGCATTTATGGATAGAAACTACAGAAGATAGATCTAATGTGACGGTTAACTACTTTGGGATACAAATTTTTTCTAGTCCTAGTAGAAACATATAATAAACATACCTGTTGTATTATTATAATAGTTCATTAAATATACGTGGATAACTACTGATTTGGGATTTGGATGGAGGTGAAAAATGGCCTGTTTTCAACACTTAAAATGATTAGAGCCTTGTACACTAAATGCTGGAAGTGGAAGGGGAGCAGAATTTGCTACCCCAAAATATCCCTCTTTGACATAAGGATTATCTTTAACTGGTTATTTTTAAGAAAGAAATAGCAGACCTAGGAGAAGCTCTGAAAACCAGTTACCCTTTTGTACAAAATACTTACATATACAAGGGAAATCTCCATTTGTAAGGGTGTCTCCCTCTCTGTACCAGGAAGAGGAAGATGACTAAATCTCTAAAAACTCTTATCAGTGGAGAAGGTAGTGACTTAAATCTGCAAAACAACCATAATCTCATGTACTGTGTTTTGCATGATAACCTCCCATAACTGGTTTCCCCCACCTTCAATATCTTCTTTTGTCTTTAGCTAAAGATAGTACTCGAGGTGCTATCTTGGGCCATTTCAGGAGTTACTCAGTTTTCCTGAGTATCTCCCATATATATAGGTAGTATACATGTTGTCAAACTTCTGTTTGTTTTTCTCTTATTAATCTGTCTTTTATTACAGGAGGGTCTCAGTCAAGAACCTAGAAGGGTAGAGGGAAAGTTATTTTTCCTCCCCTACAAAGTTGAATCTGTACCTTACATTGAGTGCCTTATAATAGGGCTTCGATACTAAGAAGGAAAGCTGGTAAAAAAAAAAAGCAGATTAAAAGGGGCAGCCAGATGTCCCAGGCCAGATACTCCCCTTGCATGCTTTTGGCTTCTGCAATCTTGTTTGCCTCTTGTATCAGCCTGCTGTCAGAAACCAGAAGCTGGACTGTACTAGCCCCACCAATCCCGGAAGCACATATGTACAAAAGATCAGCAAAACCCTAGCTGGATGCTCGCCCTTTGGAGGTGACTCCACTGGCCTGGCACGGGTCCAAATTAAACAGTCTTTTCTGATTCCCTGAGTGTCAACTTGTTCCTTCCTGGACACTGAGTATTTGCTGTATCAATACTAGATAATGGCCATTAGAGTCTTTGTTTTACATCTGGGAGAAATTATTTGGGAAGGTGGAATAATTACTAAAGGGCCTAAATATCCTTCAATTGTAATGTTATTTATATGACTGATGAAAAGGCACAGTCTTTTTATTTATTTGTTTATATAATTTAAAGGAGAAAATTCGGGGGCACTTGGGTGGCTCAGTCAGTTGAGCATCTGACTTTGGCTCAGGGCATGATCTTGCGGTCCGTGAGTTCGAGCGCCGCCTCCGGCTCTGTGCTGACAACTCAGAGCCTGGAGCCTGCTTCAGATTCTGTGTCTTCCTTTCTCTCTGCCCCTCCCCCACTCATGCTCTGTCTCTCTCTTTCTCTCTCAAAAATAAATAAACATTAAAAAAATTTTTTAAAGTAAATAAAGGAGAAATTTCGTTTTAACAAAAAATTAAATTAAAAAATAAGATTATCAAGCTCCACAGTTAAATTACTGATTAGGCTTGAATTTATTACAAACTAATATTTGTAATATTACATATTTACATAAAATACTACAAATTAATACTTCAGCTAATTTTTTTCAAGTAATTAATTATTTGAAAGTACAAACTATAAAGACATCACAACAGTTTGTAAAATTAATGACGAAGGAGAATATTTGTGCACTCTTGTGTTAATCAAGAATCTGCTTTAATCAATTACCACTGATATAGTATACTTAAACATTTTTTCCAAGGCAAATACTATACTAGCCTTTAGAATTCATCCTATTGTAATACTAGTAATTGCTTTGTCCTGTATTATACTATGGACTTGCTAGATATTTAGACTGTTGCTAGAGAAAGGTAGAAATGGCTATGTCGAGAATTAGAAAACTACAGATTTACTAAAAAATAGGAACAAAGGGGAAATTATAAGATTATGTACAAATCTAAAATATTTAAAATTTTTCATAATGCAAAAAAAGAACTTTTATCCCTCTTTTTTTAGCATTTCCTTCAGAAAACTTGAGATTACAAATGCTATCTCTGCCTCTTTGAGATGTATGTACATCTATTTAAATAGTAAATAAGATTCCTTCCAGTTACGCATCCCAGAAATACCATTCTTGGGGACCAAAGACCCATCTCTTTGAAAAAGGAAATTAAGAAGGGTGGTGGCTCGCTTCCTTGTCTGTGGCAATTTAGCTTTAAGCTGTAACTTCCTGCTTGCCAAAAGATAGGGGAAATTTTATTTTCCTTTTGGTTAAAGACAACTAACATGTATATAATGGATTGTACTTGCCTGGTTATGTAAATAGGGTGAGATATCTTTTTTGTCTCTACAATCTCTTTAAGAGATTACCTGTGATGCATTACAATCTGTTTTTATCTTCCTTTAAGAATAATACTGTTTCATTATTTTCTACATTTTATGGAGAGATTTTACTGGATTAGCAGAGATTTTATATTTAATTCTATTCCCCAACACCAGTCACTTATCTCAGTCCACTCAAATCCCAGTGGCAAAAATCTTGCAACACTGATCTCCTGCTGGACTCTGTTGCAGACTTCTCCATGGCTACCTAGATTTTTTAGCTCTTAACCAAACTCTAATTAACTAGTGAGGTTAAGTGAAGCTCTCAGTCGTCTACAAAACACACTAATGCCTGTAGAATGCCTAATGTTCATAGCACATAGACTACACTGCAGGATTCCTCATGCTTTAGTTTCCACCAGTTGAATTATATGCTTAAGAGTCAACTATTTTAGTTCCTGAATCTGTTGTATACCACTTGTGCTTATAATTATAAAATATACAGTTGACTCTTGAACAACATAAGCGTTAGGGGTGCCAACCCCCCATGTAATTGAAAATCCATATATAATTTGATTCCCCAAAACCTTAACTACTGTCTCCTGTTAACTGGAAGCCTTACTGTTCACATAAACAGTTAACACTTATTTTGTACATTATATGTATTATACACTGTATTCTTACAATAAAGTAATCTAGAAAAAAAGTAATTTATGGAAAACAAAATGTTATTAAGAAAATCATAAGGAAAATACATTTACAGTACTGTATATTTATTTTTAAAAATCTACATATAAGTGGACCTGTGCAGATAAAACCATGTGGTTCAAGGATCAACTGTAATTAGAAAATATATAAAACTGGGGTGCCTGGGTGGCTCAGTTGGTTGAGCGTCCAACTTCGGCTCAGGTCATGAACTCGCAGTTTGTGAGTTCGAGCCCCGCATCAGGCTCTGTGCTGACAGCTCGGAGCCTGGAGCCTGCTTCGGATTCTGTCCCTCCCCTGCTCATGCTCTGTCTCTCTCTGTCTCTCAAAAATAAATAAATGTTAAAAAAAAATTTAAAAAAAGAAAATATATAAAACAATAATACATTACTACACAAAAAAATAGTTGACTCTATAAAATCTATATTGTTTTGGAAAGAGCTACTGACATTTGGTCGTCCCCCAAGAAAAAAATCAACTTGTCACCCAAAAGTGAGGTACACAAAAAGACAAATTCCACTTACCTATAAATAACTTCAAATTAGCATTACTTTCTTTTAAACTCAACTTTATTGGAGTATAGCTCTAAATGCATCCACTTAGGTATATAGTTAAATGAGTTTTGACAAATACGTACACTAGTATATACCATAGTCAAGATAAAGAACATTTTCATATGACAAAAATTTCCCTCTAGCCTCTTTTCAGTCAATCCCTACCCTATCACTGGTCTCTGACAACCATTGATCTACTTTCTGTTACTGTAGATTAATTTTGCTTATTGTAATATTTCATCTAAATGGAATCATATATGTATTCTTTGGTGTCTGGTTTCTTTTGCTCAATGTAATGTTTTGAAATTAACTCACGTTGTTTCATGTGTCAATTTCTTCCTTTTATTACAGAGTAAAATTCCATTTTATTAATATACCACATTTTTTTCCAGTTAAGTGTTGATACATATTTTGGCTGATTTTCATTATGGGATTTTAATAAATAAAGCTACTATGAATATTCATGTGAAAGTTATTTGGTGGACATAGGTTTTATTTTATTTAGAATATAGATGTAAAAGTCCAAAATCCTGGGTAACATAGTAAAGAGTATGTTGACTTTATCTTTAATTTATTCTGGGTTTTATTTATTTTTTTCAAGTAAACTCTATGCCTAACATGGGGCTCAAACTTACAACCCTGAGATCAAGAGTCATATACTCTACTAACTGAGCCAGCCAGGCACCCCAGAGTATGGTGACCTTTATTAAAAAATGCCCAACTTGTTTTGAAAGTAGTTGTACCATTTTACACAACCCTCAGCAGTGTATAAAGTCCTAACAATTCCACAGCCTCCCCCAACTCTGATTGTCAGTCACTTAAATTTTAGCCATTCTAGTAGCTTTAGAGTGGTATCTCACTGTGTTTTTTGTTTTTATCTTTCTGTTGACTGATGATGTTAAACCTCTTTTAATGTATTTACTGGCTATGCATATATGCCTTTGTGAAGTGTCTGTTTAAATCTTTTTTTTTCCCATTTATATTGTATCACTTGTCTTATTAAGATGTAAGAGTTCTTCATATGTTATGGACAAAACCCCTTTATCAGATGTATGTTTTGCACATAATTTCTCCCTGCCTGTGACTCGCCTTCCAATTTTCTTTTTGAGGAAAATAAGTTTTTTTTCTTTTATATTTAGTGCAAAGCTGCAAAAATTTCCTCCCACAGATTCTTTTAGAAATGTTACAGTTTTAGTTTTTTATGTTAGTTCCATAATCAATTTAGAGCAGGTTTTGTGTGACATATGAGGTAATGGCCAACATTCTGTTTTTTTTCCTCCACATGGTTATCCAGTTGTTCTGGTACCATTTACTGTAATAGCTATCCCTTCTCTAGTTAATTACCTTGGCTGCTTTGTCAAAAATTGATTGAACATGTGGTGCCTGGCTGGCTCAGTCAGTAGAACATGTGACTCTTGATCTCAGGGTTTTGAATTAGAGCCCCACATTGGGTGCAGAGCTTACTTAAAAAAAAGAAAGAAAGAAAAGAAAAAAATTGATTGAAAATATATATGTAGGTCTATTTCTGGACTCTCTTCTGTCCCATTTCTCTAGGTCAAACTACACTTAGGGACAGGGGATATTGCCAGCAGCATCCTGGCAGACATTTACCAACAGGCACTTTGGCGGCATAGGCATAAACAAAAACAAAAACAAAAACAAAACAAAACAAAAAACAAACACTAACTTGTAGCATACACTGATGGCCAAAGCATAAATTTTCCAACCGTGCTCAATTTCAAAGTACCCTGCACTATAAATTCCAGCTGCCTCAGACTCTTCAGACCACAATCTTTAGCTTCTCAACTCAGAGAGATTTCCATACTTTGCATAGGTACCCTTTCCCTGTGATGATGTCTGGAAAGTGCCTCTAGGCAAAAAGCTTAGATCATCAAGATCACCTGATTTTTTTCTACTCTGTCAGAGATCACAGACCTGTACTGCTTGTAGTCCAAAGTCTAAAGAACAGTCATTTCATAAATTTTGTACAAGTTTTTAGTTGTTTATGGCAAGAGTATATTCCAGTTATTACGTCATGGTCAGAAGTACTTCTCAATTACCTTTAAATGTCTCACTCTTTTTTTTTTAAAGTTTTATTTATTTAAGTAATATCTATGCACAACATGGGGCTTGAACTCATGACCCCGAGATCAAGAGTTTCACGCTCCTCCAAATGAGCCAGACAGGTGCCTCATAAATGCCTCACTCTTAAATATGAATGTATAGTCATGAACCAACATATATTTGAGGACATCCTCTAACATGAAACACAGATCCAAACAAACAAAAAAATTTTGTAAGAAGCTGATAATACAGAAAGAAGAAAACATTTTTTAGAACTATAATTAATATTTTGAGAGAGATGTTGCATCTATGAAACAAGAAAAAGGATGCTGTAAGAACAGGAAAATTCAGGCAATAAGAAAAAAGTCTTAGAAGTTACATATATGTATATATAAATATATGTGTATATGTAAATATGTACATATGAGTATGTATGTATATATACATATATATGATATAAAAAATACAGGCTGGGAGAAAGATGAAAATTTTTCCTAAAAATTAAACAAAAAGATAGACAGTAGGAGAGAAATAATAAAATATAGGATCATTCCAAAACATTAACAGTACTTTCAAGGAAGACAGGGAATTAAAAAGGATATTAAAGAAATCAAGAGGGGCCTGAGTGGCTCAGTCAGTTAGCATCTGACTCTTGATTTCAGCTCAGGTTGTGATACCCGGGTCATGATATCGAGCCCTGTGTCAGGCTCTCTGCACTGGGCATGGAGCCTGTATGGGATTCTCTCTCTCCCTCTCTGTCTGTCCCTCTTCCCCATCTTTGTGCTTTCTCGAAAGAAAGAAAGAAAGAAAGAAAGAAAGAAAGAAAGAAAGAAAGAAAGAAAGAAGAAAAAGAAATCAAGAAAATTTGTACATTTAAGGGTCATGTCTTCACAGACTTAAAAGACCTAATACAATCAGTGATCACAACAAGGCACATCATTGTGAAAGTTTGAAACACCTAGAATGGAGAGAAGATTCTAAAATCTGTCAAAGACAGGAGTTCCTGAGTGGCTCAGTTGGTTAAGCATTGAATTCTTGAATTCGGCTCAGGACATGAGCTCATAGTTTCATGGGTTCAAGCTCTGCCTCTGGCTCTGTGCTACAGAGCCTGTTTGTGATATAATCTCTCTCCCTCTATCTCTGCCCCTCCCCCACTCACGCAAGGGCATGCACCCTCTCTCTCTCAAAAATAAACAAATAAATAAAATAAAAGCGGTCACAGAGAAAGAACATGAAACATACAATGGATTACAAAAGAATAACATTGAGCTTCTCAACAGCAACACTAGAAGTAAAAGAGGACAAATGCCTTCAAATTTCTGAGGGAAGATGAATTTTTTTTTACCTCAAATGCTATAATTCATGCATATCAATCAAGTGTAAAGAAAGACTAAAGATATTTGAACATGAAACGTCTCCAAAAATAAAGGATGAGCTCCAGAAGAGGGGAATAACCTAAAAAAGATGGTATCATGGGATCCAGAAAACAGAGCCAGTAGAGAAATCAAGTGTTTTTATGATCGTGAGGAAAACTCTAAGATGACAGCTGTATAGCAGAAGTAAAAAGCAACCAGTCCAGACTGAAATAGCATGATAGGGAACTCTAGGAGGTTGATCCCCAAGGGGAAAAAAAAATAGAATTGACCAATAACTCCTGTGCCTTCTTGTATTGAGTTTACAACTCTAGTTAGCTTATGATTTACTTAGAAAACTAAACCACATATAAGACCATTTTTAATTCCAAAGAAAAATAGAATTTGTAAGAAACGGTCTTAGAACATTCAGCCTGCCATAACAAAATATCACAGACTGGGTAGCTTATAAACCATTGGAATTTATTTAACACAGTTCTAGAGGCTAGAAGTCTGAGATCAGGGCGCCAGTAAGGTCGGTGAGAGTCCTCTTCTGCATCGCATACTTCTCATTGTATCCTCACATGACAGAAGTGGTGAGGGAACTCTGTAGGGTATCTTTAATAAGAACATTAGCCCAGGGGCACCTGGATGGCTCACTTAACCAGCTGACCGTCTGACTTCGCTCAGGTCATGATCCCACGATTCATCACTTCAAGCCCACATCAGGCTTTCTGCTGTCAGCACAGAGCCCGCTTGGGATCCTCTGTCTCCCTCTCTTTCTGCCCCTCCCGCCTCCCCGCTTTCCCAGTGCCTGTGTACATTCTCTCTCTCTCAAAAATAAACATTAAAAAAAGAAAGAAGGAAAGGGAGAATTTAATATACCTAGGCTTAATTATTACTTAAGTTATCTACCCTCAACATTCATGCCTTTTCAGTTCCCTCCAGTGCTAGATCTTCAATCCAGACTCACTGGGATCTGGAATCAAAGAGACATGAGTTCAAATTCTGTATTATGAGAAATCCAAATGTTCTTTTTCTCAAAACAGAGGATACTAATAAATTATGATTATTGTTTTTAACAAAGTAGACCAAGGTCACTGAGCTCTATTCACAGAGTTACATTTTCATTAAGGGAAAATGAGTAACATCTGGTGGTTTCCTAATTAAATACCCTTAATTTTTTTTATTTTTATTTTAATTCCAGTTAGTTAACATATAATGTTATATTAGTTTCACATGTACAATATAGTGATTCACTACTTCCATACAACACGTGGTGCTCATCGGGACACATCTACTTTTTAATCCCCATCACCTAATTAACCCATCCTTTCATCCTCCTCCCCTCAGGTAACCATCAGTTTCTTCGCCATAATTAAGAGTCTGTTTCTTGACCAAGAGAGCTCATTTTTTTTCTTTGCTTGTTTAATTTGTTTCTTAAATTCGACATATGAATGAGATCATATTGTTTTTGTCTTTCTCTGACTTATTTTGCTTAACATTATACTCTCTAGCTCCATCCACGTCTTGCAAATGGCAAGATTTCATTCTTTTTATGGCTGAATAATATTCCATTGTATATATATGCCACATCTTCTTTATCCATTCATCAATCAATGGACACTTGGGGTGCTTCCATATCTTGGCAATTGTAAATAATGCTACTACAAACATAGGGGGGCATGTATCCTTTTGAAGTAGTATTTTTGTATTCCTTGGGTAAATACATAATAGCGTAATTCCTGGGTTGTAAGGTAGTTGTTTTTTTTGTTTGTTTGTTTTGTTTTTTTGAGGAACCTCTATACTGTTTTCCAGAGTGGCTGCACCAGTTTGTGTTCCCACCAACAGTGAAAGAGGGTTCCTTTTTCTCCACATCCCCACCAACACCTGTTGTTTCTTGTGTTGTTGATTTTAGCCATTACTTTTTTAAGAGGGTTTTTTATTTTATTATTTTTTTAATGTTTATTTATTTTTGAGAGAGAGAGCGCGTGAGTGTGAGCTGGGAATGGTCAGAGAGAGAGGGAGACACAGAATCCGAAGCAGACTCCAGGCTCTGAGCTGTCAGCACAGAGCCCAATGCAGGGCTCAAACTCAAACCACGAGGTCATGACCTAAGCCAAAGGTGGCTGCTTAAACGACTGAGCCACCCAGGCACCCCGATTTTAGCCATCCTGACAGGTGTGAGGTGATTCATTGTAGTTTTGATCTGCATTCCCAGGATGGTAAATCATGATAAACATCTTTTTAATGTGTCTGTTGGCCATCTGTATGTCTTCTTTGTAGAAATGTCTGTTCATGTCTTCTTCCCATTTTTTAATTGGATTATTAGTTTTTTGGGTGTTGAGTTTGATAAGTTCTTTATATATTTTGGATACTAACCCTTTATCAGATATGTCATTTGCAAATATTTTGTCCCACTCAGTAGGTTGTCTTTTAGTTTTGTTGATTGTTTCCTTCATTGTGCTGAAGATTTTTATTTTTATGTAGTCACAATAGTTGATTTTTGCTTTTGTTTCCCTTGCCTCAGGAAACATAGCTAGAAATAATTTGCTACAGCTAATGTCAAAGACATTACTGCCTATGTTCTTTTCTACAATTTTTATGGTTTTAGGTCTCACATGTAGAATTTAATAAATTAGAATTTAATAAAATAAATTTAATAATTTTTTAATGTTTTATTTATTTTTTGAGAGAAAGAACATAAGCAGGGGAGGGGCAGAGAGAGACGGGGACAGAGGATTCAAAGAGGGCTCTGCACTGATAGGCTAACAACAGCAAGCCCGATGTGGGGCTCAAACTCATGAACCACGAGATCATGACCTGAGCTAAAGTCAGACACTCAACTGACTGAGCCACCCAGGTGCCCCTCGCATTTACATCTTTAATCCATGTTGAATTTATTTTTGTGTATGGTATAAGAAAGTAGTCCAGTTTCTTTCTCTTGCATGTTGCTATCCAGTTTCCCAAACACCATTTGTTGAAGAGACTGTCCTTTTCCAATTGGATATTCCTTCCTGCTTTGTCAAAGATTAATTGACTATATATGTGGGGTTTTTTCTGGGTTTTCTATTCTGTTCCATTGTAAATCCCCTTAATTTAAAAACACTGCTTGTTCACTCACTTGTTTGCTTACTCCTATATGTGTGTCTCCATAGATAAATTAGGGAGAAATCTGTCCTTTGTATTACAAAAATGGCAAAGGAAGTTGTAATTGGATTTCTCCATTGAGACAATGTTTCCTCTCTAGGGTGAAGCAATAAAAAGAAGGTAGAGTATGTTCCCTAGCTAGAATTGTCATCTAAAAATCCACAGAAGTTTGGCTCTGCACTAAAAAAAGGTGGGGGGGGTGCTTTTTCACCCTCCACTCAACTCACCTCACCACTCAACTCAATCACTAAATGAGTAATTCCAGCTATGAGGTTCAGGATGTCAGGAAATTTGAGAGTTCCTACCTTCAGACAGAAGACTAGAGGAAGTGTGGCTAATATCACTATATCTTGAGATATTTCATTTGATAGAGAATAAATAGTAGTACAGCTCTTAAATGGATGTCTTAGTTTAAAATGAATTATTCAAATCTGTATCTTCTTTAAGATTTCTTGGTGTAGGGGCGCCTGGGTGGTGCAGTCGGTTAAGCGTCCGACTTCAGCCAGGTCACGATCTCGCGGTCCGGGAGTTCGAGCCCCGCGTCGGGCTCTGGGCTGATGGCTCAGAGCCTGGAGCCTGTTTCTGATTCTGTGTCTCCCTCTCTCTCTGCCCCTCGCCCGTTCATGCTCTGTCTCTCTCTGTCCCAAAAATAAATAAACGTTGAAAAAAAAAAGATTTCTTGGTGTAACTGATTTTTTAATTCTTTATTTTATGTTTAATGTTTATTTTTGAGGGGGGCAGACACAGAGAGAGAGCACGCACAAGCAGAGGAGGGGCAGAGAGAGAGGATCTGAAGCGGGCTCCACACTGATAGCAGAGAGTCCAATGAGGGGCTCGAACTTGCAAACTGCAAGGTCATGTCCTGAGCCGAAGTCAGATGCTTAACTGACTAAGCCAACCCAGGCCCTCCACACCTGATTTTTTGATTAGTGAACCAAATCCTGATGATGTAAGCGGGCTTTTGTCAAAGTCTACTCCTTAATTCTCCATTGCAATGCCTCATCCCATCTCATAGATACGTACACACAGTCATACCCTCACTCAGAGTAAATTACTGGTCTAGACTCACATGCTGTTTCCACATTTGGGAGTAACTGTTCTTCCTACTGCACTATGAACTTCCTCCTAAACTCTCCAACTGAGTCTGTGCCTGCCTCAGCCCAGTTATGCCAGTCTAGTTGCCTATGGCAGCCTTTCCAAGTCTGCCCCTTTTTACTTTAAGATATGACACGAGTTCTGACCTCTGGAGTATCACAGAATATGCCTACCAGTCTTTCAAGCTCTTAAACACAGTAAAGCTTTGAAGGGGTTCAGAACAACTCTCCCCCAAATGTGCTACTTTATGGCATGTGGACTATTTTGAGCGGAAGGTAATTAAGACCCAGCAGATCCAAGAAAAACTTCTGCCTTTCCCTAAACTACCTAAAAGAATTTAGATAAAGGGCCTAGTCCAGGAAGAAAGCTTATTACCACGAGATAACTTTTGTATCTGAATGACCTATCTGGAGGACAGGACAAACATCTAATTACCAAACATCTGCTCTTCTTATCTGCTTGTGGATCAATCTCCCACTCTTTGAAGCCCCAAGCCTCTGTCCCATTCCTTAGCTCAAGATGGCACATAAGCCTCAATTACCTGGCTTGTCCTTGGGTCTATCTTTCTGAGGTCCTTCTATATACATAAGTTAATTTGTTTGTCTCTTATTAACATGTCATATGTTAATTTGATTATTATACCAGCCGAAAAACCAAGAAGGGTAGGAGAAAAATATTTCCTCCCCAACAGCTCCTATCCACAGATGTTTTTCAACTCTTTTTCATATATGAATTCATCATAGCAAAGCTGCATCTAACTTGGCTTTCTTTCAAGGAATGTAGTTACTGGATTCATTGTAGCCAAATATCTCTAATTGCAGTGGTTTTTAGACTTTAGTGTGCATAAGAATCTCCAAAGGGGTGACTAAATTGCATTTTCCTGGGCCTCATCCCCTGTGCAAAAGATTAGGAGTCAGGGGGTCTAGGATGGAGTCTAGGAGTCTGCAGTATATATAAGTACTCGGGACATCCTGCTATCAGGGGTGCTACGGTCCACACTTTGAAATACTTTACTTGTTAACTTGTCCATAAAGCTCACATGGAACCACTCAAGTAATAGGAACACAAATTCTCCTTTTACTACTTTGAAGAATATGCATCTAGAAGTCTGCTTTTCTCCTCTGATGGCATTAAATGTGAAAAGAAGGAAATCAAGAGTGAAACTGCTGGCAGTGTCCCTTTAAAGATCATCATTATTCTGAAAATCAAATGTTTGCTTGCTTCCTTCGCAAGGAAAAAGTTCTGCTTGCCGTGGGAGTAAAAGGTGTTATGATTACAAAATTTTTGTTCACCAGACAAATTCCAGTCCTTTCATATGGCTTTAGACAATGCTCTCTCTGTTTGTACAGTACTTCAAAATCCTGAGGAGGTGGTTTCAGTGTGGGCTAATGCCAGTGTTATTTAGAGAACATGCAAACAGAATCAAGACTTAGAGCTGCTCAAGGAGACAGAACAGTGGCCTCCCAAACAATAGGACTTGTACTTGCTGGAGCTACTGAGTCATCCTGAAACACAGATTGCCCATCTCTCTTAAAGGTGTGGTAAGTGAATACTCGTCAGGTTTAAAGGCCAGAATCCGGCTCAAACATTCCTTGGGATGCTCTCCCTACTCGTGATTCCAGGCTCTCATAAGATCAAAGGCAATGACAGAAATTTGAGAATTCAGTTGCAGCTCTGACACTTTATTGATTAAAAGACCTTGAGCAAGTCATTCTACTGGTCTAATAGAATTAGGATGACAATATTTACCTCACAGGGTGGTTTTGAAAATTAAGTTTAGTTTCTGATAATATATAGCACGGTAGCTGGCAGTAAACCACTGCAACATTCATTTTTGATTCCCACCTCATAATTTGGTCTGGAGCCATTGCTACACCAATCCCTCAATGGCAGTGCGTATCTCCAGCCACCATTTAGCTCAGGGCAACACCCTTTCCAATGGACACTGTATGCCATTTAACATGGCTGATTTTATGGGCTGGCAGTTAAGAAGCGCTACGGTGTAATCATTAGTTCACCAGACTGATAGAGTAGCAATCAGGTTATGAGTTTTAATGCTAATTAAGGATACTTGTCTTTCTCTTAAAAAATCCCCATTTTAACCCACTTATTTTCACATTTGTTAAATGAAGTTCAAAAACCAGATACAACATGGACACCTGTGTGGCCCAGTAGGTTAAGCATCTGGTTAACCAAGCATCTTGGTTTCGGCTCAGGTCATGATCTCACAGTTCATGGGTTTGAGCCCCACGTCAGGCTCCGTGCAGACAGCACAGAGCCTGCTTGGGATTCTTTCTCTCCCTCTCTCTCTGCCCCTCCCCCACTCATGCTCTCTCTTCTCTCTCTGTCTCTCTCAAAATAAAAAGTAAATTTTTAAAAACTTTAAAAAAAGTTATTTTTAAAAAATTAGATACAACAAAACCTGGATTTACCTAACAGACCAGTTAAGGCAAGAACTCTCAATGGTACAAAGAAGGCTGTGTAATTTTCTGAAAACCTAATAAATGCTATGAATCCTCTCCCTTTCCTCTGGAGAAAAGTATACATACACACTAAATTTTGCATTCAGTTGATGGAGGTTTACAGACTCCCCACAGACCATCAATGAAACCCAGGCTAAGAAGCCCTGGGAGTGTACCATCACTCACTTACCACCCTTTCCCTAGTAAACTAGGAGCCTAAGCCCCTCCAACCATGAGAAGAACCTGGAACTTCTCTTAAACGCTGTTAAAACCCCACAGAAGACTTGTGTGGGCTCCTTGAACAGACACTTGGGTTCTCACAAGGACTACATACAGCATATGTCTAGGCAATGACGGGGTTGTCATAGTGAGGTGATTAGGAACTCAGTTTTATAGTTTGGTCAATATGTTTTACAGCTTCTGTAAATCAGGCAAAAATTGAAGGCAAGGTGGGGAGAAAAGTCTGAAGAAAACTCAGTTTTCTTGAAGGGCCTCATTCAAAGTTTAGGGGTCATATTACCCACATTGCTTGCCATATTGCAAGTATGCTGGAAAATGCTTCTACTTCATTGTCAGGGACTGCTTCCCACCTTCATAGTTCTGCTTTTTCTAATGGGAATTTCAGAATATCAACTTGTCAATGTTCCAATTCTCATATATCAAGAGTCAAACAGTGAGAGATCAGTTTTCCAGGTGACAAACTAATGGAGGAGACAAAGATAAAACAGGCTGCATATAGCAAATAACAGGAATCAGACAACAGGCAAAAAGCAAGTGGTAAACTATGTTCAATTAACTTCTATTATTACATATTTTTTAAACTTTAAGTGTAGGCATGCCATGGTTATTCTTAACCCATCTCCCTCCTACAGAGAGCTATGTTTTAAGGGTCGGAATGCAGTATCATTCAGATATAAAGATAAAATCCTGGCCTTCCCCAACAAAATGTGAATGCAGAGTTTCTCCTCCATAAGAATCATCCCTAGTCCTTCAACCCTTAGGATTAAAGATTCGCTTTTGAGGGGCACCTGCCTGGCTAGATGGTGGAGCATGAAACTCTTGATCTCGGGGTTGGTTAGAAGTTCAAGCCTCATGTTGAGTATAGAGATTAGTTAAGAAAAAATTAACATCTTAAAGAAAAAAAGATATGCTTTGGAGAGAATGCTGGTCAAGTCAAGTCAGGAGTGCAAGCTGTGGCCAATAACAAGACATATGTGGTTCTAGACAGAGATGATATCCAAAGAAAAACTTAAGAAGGTCAATGGTAGCTCTGAACACAAAATGAATTTGAATGATTCTGAATGATTTTCCAATGGGTAAATAATACATTGAGATATGACAGGAAAAGGAGAAGTTGAAAGAGAACATTAGAACTGCAAAAGTAGGATTCACCTTGTTCTAACACTCAGCTAATACAGTAAAACAGGTCTTGTCTTAATGTGTTCAGAAATGAGACCCACTGAGCTATACAAATGACAGTTATGCTACCTATTCATGGGACTTAAAAGATAAATACAAACATATCCACCAATAGGGAGGATAGACTTTCAAGTTCTCAGAGGTTGAACCTGAATTTTCTGCTCTACTCTGCTATATTCTCTTCCTAAAAGACCTCATCTAGTCCCAGGCTTTAAATACCATCTATATACCAATTATCCTCAAGTTTATTTCTCCAGCCCTGACTTCCTCCATAGTTTTATACTCAACTGTCTACTTTGCAAATCCCAGGATAACCAATAAAAAAATAACTTAAATACATATAAAAAATGAGGGCGCCTGGGTGGCGCAGTCGGTTAAGCGTCCGACTTCAGCCAGGTCACGATCTCGCGGTCCGGGAGTTCGAGCCCCGCGTCAGGCTCTGGGCTGATGGCTCGGAGCCTGGCGTCTGTTTCCGATTCTGTGTCTCCCTCTCTCTCTGCCCCTCCCCCGTTCATGCTCTGTCTCTCTCTGTCCCAAAAATAAATAAACGTTGAAAAAAAAAAAAATTAAAAAAAAAAAAAAAAATGAAACAAGAAGGGAATCAAATGGTACAAAAAAAAAAAAAACACAAAAGAAAGCAGTACTGGGGCGCCTGCATGGCTCAGTCAGTTAAGCACCCATCTCTTGATTTCGGCTCAGGTCATGATCTCACAGTTGTGAGATCAAGGCCCATATTGGGCTCTGCACTGGGTGTGGAACGGGTTTAAGATTCTACCTCTCCCTTTCCCTCTGCTCCTTCCCTGTTCACACATGCATGCAAACACTCTCACTCACTCTCTCTCTCTCTCTCTCTTTCTCTTTTTCTCTCTCTCTCAGAAAAAAAAGGCGGGGGGGGGGGTGCCTGGGTGGCTCAGTTGGGTAAGCATCCAACTTTGGCTCAGGTCATGATCTCAGGGTTTGTGGGTTTGAGCCCCACATTGGGCTCTGTGCTGACAGCTCACAGCCTAGAGCCTGCTTCAGTTTCTGTGTCTCCCTCTCTCTCTGCTCCTCCCCCACTTATGCTCACTCTCTAAAATAAATAAACATTTTTTTAAAATGTTTTTAATGTTTGTTTGTTTGTTTGTTTATGAGAGAGAGACAGAGAGACAGAGACACACACAGAGTGCGAGTGGGGAAAGGGCAGAGAAAGGGAGACACAGAATCCAAAGCAGGCTCCAGGCTCTGAACTGTCAGCACAGAGCCTGATGCGGGGCTTGAACCCACAACCTGTGAGATCATGATCTGAGCTGAAGTTGGACACTTAAACAACTGAGCCACCCAGGCACCCCAATAAATAAATATTTTTTTAAAAGGTAACTACTGAAGAAACTGAGGAACAAAAATGATATAAGCAATATAGAAAATAGCAAAATGGCAGAATTAAGTCTTTTATTTAAAAAAAATTTTTTAAAACACTTTTTTTAGAATTAAGTTTTTCCTTATCAATAATCAGTTTAAATATAAATGAGTTAAATTCACTTCTTAGATGATTGGCAGTATGGATTCAAAAAATTATTCATCTAGGGGCACGTGGGTGCCTGTCAGTTGAGCATCTGACTCTTGATTTCTGCTCAGATCATGATCTCACATTTCGTGGGATCTAGCTTCACGTTGGGCTCTGTGCTGACAGTTTGGAATAATCTCTCTCCCTCTTTCTCTGGCACTCCCCCGCTCGCTCAAGCTCACTCTTGCTCTCTCTCTCAAAATAAATAAATAAACTTAAAAAAAAAAGATTCATTTATAAGCTATCTACAACAGGCTCACTTTAGATCTAAAGACAGAAATATGTTTAAAATAAAAGAATGGGGGCACTTGGGTGGCGCAGTCGGTTAAGCGTCCGACTTCAGCCAGGTCACGATCTCGCGGTCCGTGAGTTCGAGCCCCGCGTCAGGCTCTGGGCTGATGGCTCGGAGCCTGGAGCCTGTTTCCGATTCTGTGTCTCCCTCTCTCTCTGCCCCTCCCCCGTTCATGCTCTGTCTCTCTCTGTCCCAAAAATAAATAAACGTTGAAAAAAAAAATTTTTTTAATAAAAGAATGGATGGGGCACCTGGGTGGCTCAGTCAGTTAAGCATCCAGCTTCAGCTCAGGTCATGATCTCACAGTTTGTGAGTTTGAGCCCAGCGTCTGAGTTGACAGCTCAGAGCCTGGAGACTGCGTCAAAGTCTGTGTTTCCCTCTCTGCCCCTCCCCTGCTCGTACTCTATCTCTCTCTCAAAAATAAATAAACATTTAAAAAAATAATAAAAGAATAGAAAAAATATATTCCATGCAAACAGTAAACAAAAGAGAGCTTGAGTAGCTAATCTAATAGCAGACAAAATAGACTTTAAGTCAAAAGTTGTTATGAGACCAAAAAGAATATCATATATTGATAAAAGGGTCAATTCATCAAGAAGATATAACAATCATAGACATACATACAAACAAAAGAGACTCAAAACATGTGAAATAATCATTGACAGAACTGAAGAGAAAAATAGATAGTTCTACAATAATAGTTGTAGACTTCAATACTCTACTTCTACTAATGGATAGACATCTAGATCCAATATCAATAATGAAATAGAAGATTTAAACAACAATATAAACCACATACACCTAATAAACATACAGAACACTCCACCCATCAATAGCAGAATACACATCCTTCTAAATTGCACATGGAATATTCTTCAGGACAGACCATATTTTAGGTTACAAAACAAGTCTCAATAAATTTAAAAAGATAGAAGTCACACAAACTATCTTCTCTGATATAAATAACTCTAGAAATCAATAACAAGGAAAACTGGAAAATTCACAAATGTGGAATGTGGAAATTAAACAACACACTCTTAAACAATCAATGAGTAAAAGAAAAAGATTATAAAAGAAATCAGAAAATACTTTGATACAAATGAAAATGATAACACAGCATACCCAAACTTATAGGAAGCTGTGAAAGCAGTCTTCAGAGAAAAATGCATTCCTCTAAACGTATCCATTAAAACAGGAGATATCTCTCAAACCAATAACCTAACTTTATGCATTAAGGAATTAGAAAAAGAAAAATAAACTGAATTCAAAGCTAGCAGAAGAAATAATAAGGAACACAGATTAATGAAATACAGAACAGAAAATCAGAGGATCATAAAACCAAAAGTTGGTTTAACAGATCAACAAAATTGACAAAACTTTACCTAGACTGAGAAAATCTAAATAATGAAAATCAGAAATACTAGAGGCAATATTATTCCAAACCTTAGAGAAATAAAATAAATTATAAATGAATACTATGAGCGATTTTACATCAATAAATCACCAAACTACCAGACTGACTTAATATGAAATAGAACATCTGAATAGACCTGTGATAAGATCAAACCAACAATCAAAAACCTCTCAATAAAGAAAGTCCAGGACCAGATGTCTTCACTAGTAAAGTCTACCAAACATTTAAAGAAGAATTAACATTATCAGTATCCTCTTTACTCAAGTATTATTGATATCTCCATTGTAAGAATATACAAAATTCCTTCCTGCCATGCATTTCAATTCCTAGAACCCCTTTCTCTCAAATCATTAAATAACTGGCTTATTCTTATCCTCAAATCTCAGTTTAATAGTTTCTCTTTCATGGAGGCCTTCCCAAATCCTACTAACAGGTCCCCCCTATTTATTCTTTATCACAGCATACTGTTTATTTCGGAACACTTATCCTGGAATTAACCTTCCTCATTTATTTGTTTGCCTTTTAATCTTGTTTGTCTTCTCACTAAATTGAAGTGCTATGAGGACAGAAGCCTCGTCCATCTTATTTTCAATTTACAGCCAGAGCATAGCAAAATACCTGACACATCGTAGGCATTCAGTAAATTTTAGTGAATTAATAACTAAAAGGAAACACTTTATACAATCCTTAGATGTTAATCAGTGACTAACAATTCGGCATAAGAAGGACGCCTGGGTGGCTCAGTCAGTAGAGCGTCTGACTCTTGATTTTCACTCAGGTCATGATCCTAGAGTTATAGGATTGAGCCCTGCATCGGACTCCATGCTTGGGATTCTCTCTCTCCCTCTCTCCCTCCCTCTCTCTCTCTCTCTCTCTCTCTCTGCCCCTCCCCCACTCATGCTCGCTCTCTGTCTCTCTCTCTAAAATTAAATATATATATATATTTTTTAATTTGGCATGAGAAATAACTAGGTTTCAAGTTAAAATTTAGCAAACTACAACATATTTTTCTCTGATCTGTTCCATCTCTCCCCACTCCAACTTTTTAAACATATAGATTATTATGTATTCTCCTAGAAATTTAAGATAAATGATTTTTTCTAACTGTAGCTAAATACTATCTTTTGGCATTATTCTTCAGATAACCAAATATCATAATCCGTTAGGAGGCTAAAAAAGGTCAAACTACTAATACTTTATTTGGACATAAACTTAAAAAGATAAAAAGTCACTCTAGATACTATTTATTAATAGTAACTTATTGGTAACAGTAAACACATATCCGTATTCCCTGAAGGGAGATCCTGAATAGTAAGACATTGCCTGACTGTTTTTTGTTTTGTTTTGTTTTTCTTTTCAAATTTTTATTTAAATGCCTGAGTGTTAAGTATAGGCATATTAGCCTAAGATATGAGAGTTTGTTCTCAGTCTATGTTCTCACAAGAGTCCCAGACCACACTGAAATGAGAGGGGGAATGACCACTTCATTTCAGCCACATTTTCAAAAGTTAATTTGTCACTTGTTGGGATGAGCACTGGGTGTTGTATATAAGCAATGAACCATGGGAATCTACCCCAAAAACCAAGAGCATACTTTACACACTGTATGTTAGCCAATTTGACAGTAAATTATATTTTTAAAAAATGAAACAAGTTACTGGGGTGCCTGGGTGGCTCAGTCGGGTGAGCATCCAACTTTGGCTCAGGTCATGATCTCCTGGTCCGTGAGTTCAAGCCCCGCGTCGGGCTCTGTGCTGACAGCTCAGAGCCTGGAGCCTGTTTCAGATTCTGTGTCTCCCTCTCTCTCTGACCCTCCTCCATTCATGCTCTGTCTCTCTCTGTCTCAAAAATAAATAAATGTTTTTAAAAAATGAAATGTTACTAATAAAAAAAGTTAATTTGTCTGATTTTTTTTAAGTGCTGGTTTAGATTTCTAAAATTACTACCCACAATTGTCAAATGATCAGAACTTCTGGATAAATATCTTATAATCCCATGAGTTCTCACAATAAAAATGACCCAAAAATTTACTTGAGGCACTTGTACTACTATGAAGTCCCTGAAAGCTCAAGGACTACCCAACTCCACACTTTACTTAGAAGTCAGAAAGGGAAAAAAAAAAAAAAAAAGAAGAAGAAGAAGAAATTAAATATTGTCAGCAGTTAGGACCCATCCACACAACCAGAAATATTCTCCTCAAAAATGATTATTATTTTAGCTAATATGTGTTGAATGTTTACAATGGACTAGGTTTTCTAAGTGTTACAGTTCTTATTGTATCTAAATCTCAGAGTAACTCCAAAAGGCAGGTGCTACGATGTTTACTTTACCACTGAAGAAACCAGGACTCTGAAAGGTTAGATAACTTGCCAAAGGCTCACAGGTAGTAAACAGAGAAGCTAGCAGTTGACGTCATATAGTCTGATTCCTTTGACAGTATTATCCAAAAGGGTTATAGACTGGGGCACCTGGATGAGGCAATTGGTAGAGTAAGCGACTCTTGATCTTGGGGTTGTGAGTTTGATCCCACATCGGGTGTAGAGTTTACTTTAAAAAGTTAAAAAAATAAAGGGGATATGGATTCTATGTCTTAATATATCAATATTTACTCAATAGGCTCAGTTAATATGTACAATTATAGGTAGTCCCATCCCTACTTTTCTGTCCCTTTTGCAACAGAGAATCCTGAGCAACAGGAGTTAAGATGCTCATGGAAAAAGCCATCATTTCATGTTGAAAAAGAAGGGGAGAAAATTCTATGAATAAAAAAAAGTGATTGCATTTCCAGGAAAGTAGCAAACCATATACCCTTAGGTTACCTTGCTGTGGTCATAAAGTCTGCCAGTTACATTTCAGTAACTTTTGTAGCCTTGGACTACAGTTTACTATTATTGACCTCAAAGCTAATCACTGTAGGGGCGCCTGGGTGGCGCAGTCGGTTAGGCGTCCGACTTCAGCCAGGTCACGATCTCGCGGTCCGTGAGTTCGAGCCCCGCGTCGGGCTCTGGGCTGATGGCTCAGAGCCTGGAGCCTGTTTCCGATTCTGTGTCTCCCTCTCTCTCTGCCCCTCCCCCGTTCATGCTCTGTCTCTCTCTGTCGCAAAAATAAATAAACGTTGAAAAAAAAAATTAAAAAAAAAAAAAAGCTAATCACTGTATCTATTTCCACTCTAACAAAAACTACTTTAGGATAAAGTACAAGAGCTAAGTCTTCATTTGTTGCAAGGATAACTCAGATGCTATAGGCTTCTAATTTCTGTTTTTATTTCACCTTGGTATAAAGTGCCATATCTTTTCTCCAGAGGTAATCATAAAATCCATTAATGGGTACAACCTCAGGAGGAGTCAGGGGTTGAGATCCAACACAAAGCCTCTTCTGCAACCTCCTACCAGCATTAGAGAGTCCATTAATCCTAGGAAGTTCCGCTTTCCTTCAAAGAGATAAAGGAGCTCCCACTTCCAAGGAGGTCAGGGATAGATGAAGTGAGAGGCAGGAATGACTATTACCTAGTAACAAGAATATTTATTACCTAGCAATAAAAGTATTCTTGTGTTTTAACATGACTGTTCTAATGTTATATCAAAATAGCTGCATCAAACTATCGCCAGTACCTAAAATGGCTATATCTAAGTATTCCCTGGACTTCTGGTTCTATGATAAGATGGAAGAGGAAATGTACTTCTCCATATTCCTTTCACTAAGTATAATTAACAACCCTGAATATTATATATAAACACATAAGGTGACTCTGAAAGGTGGAGAGAAGAAAGACCAGGTAAGGACCTTGAGACTCAAGGTATGGCATAGTGTTAAATTCCCTGGATTTCCCTTTTGCGAATATCCTGGATTGGGTACATTAGAAGCTTGTAACCAGGACACACCCATGAATGCAGTCTAAACATGCTTTAAGTAAAACTTGTTCTCTCTAGCCAAAGGACCAGGATAAAGGCAGTCCAGTAAGACAGAAAACTTTTAGACAATAACCACCTTACTCCAGCCAAACACTATGGGATAAAAATTGTGGTTGCACCTCAACCCATGACAGAATAAGACAGGTAGGAAACCTAGACTTCTACCTTTACAAAGCCATAACTAGTCATCTCTTCCCCTATATCAGGGTGGTGCAAAAAAGGCAGAGTAGATAGCCAGAACTTTCATTTTGACCCAGTGGTAAGGAGGCCCCCCATTCCATGGTGATAGTGGAGGCCATGTCAGGTGCAGTAATGAGGCATTCTTTCTCCTCCCAACCAAGATGATATCAGCAAAGGCCTAGTAAAGACTTGAAATTTTGTCTCTGCCCCAAAATAACAAGAGGCTCTTCCCCATGGAATGTCAAAGGTGGCCTAGTAGAAAACATGGACTTGCATCCCTAATTGGCAGTAATGAAGCAATATACCACTTCCAATTCTTGTGTGGTGACTACAGAGTCCTATGAATGTTTAATAAGATCCACAGTCTCGTAACATAATAGCCCCAATTGCCAGGACACACTAAAAATAATCATTCATCATACTAAGAATCAGAAAAATCTCAATATGAATGAGGAAAAGAAAATCATCAGATGAAAACAAGAAGTTACAAATAACAGAATTATGTGACAAGGATTTTAGTCATCATGGTGCTTCTATGAAAAATTATGTAAAAGCTTGAAGAAAATGAAAATATAGAAAGTCCCAGAGTTCCCATCAAATAAATATAATGTCCAAGCAAAGAAATAAAAGACATAAAAATCAAATTTTAGAACTGAAAATATAAACCAAAATGAAAAATTGCTAGAAGGGGCCAACCGCAGAACAGAGTTGATAAGAGAAAGAATGAGTAGATGTAAACATAGGACAGTAGAAATTGCCCACTCTGAGAAGTATGAGCAGGAACTCAGGAAGACTCAGCTTATCAAAGCTGCCCCAGCGATGAAAACAAGCTCTGTGTTTGAAGACCCAGTGATCAGCAAATCTTCCAACATGATGATGAAAGGCAGAAACAAAGTACTGGCCACATCCTTCATGATGCAGACTCTGGAAGCTGTGAAAGGAAGCATTTTGAGAAGTACCATGCTTCTGCAGAACAGGCAGCCATCAAACGCAACCCCTACACCATCTTCCACCAAGCACTGGAAAACTGTGAGCCTGTGATTGGGCTGGTACCCATCCTCAGAGGTGGCCATTTCTACCAGGTCCCTGTGCTACTGGCTGACTGACGTCGCCACTTCCTGGCCATGAAGTGGATGATTACTGAGTGCAGGGAGAAGCACTGGAGGATGCTGATGCCAGAGAGGTCATTGCATGAGCTGCTGGAGGCTTTTCACAACCAGGGCACTATGATCAAGAAGTATGACATGAACAAGATGACTGAGGCCATCCATGCCCTAGCTCACTACTGCTGGTGTTAGAGAGAGGGTAGAGGCTCAAGGAGCAGCCCAGGGCTCTCTGCTGCAAGAAACAATAGCAGCCACTGTCATGATGAAAAACACTTGTGTGTTAAGGGTATAGTTCCTTTTTAAGCTCAGGCAGGCCTCATAAGGATGGAGCAACATATTTATTGCTTCTTAGTCCTTTCTTTGGGGGCTAGAACTTGTTCTTCCTGTTTTATCACCTTACAAAGAGAGAACATGTCAATGATCAAAAGATCTAACATCCATGCCATCAGATTCCTATCAGGTTATAAGAAAGAATGACACTAAAGTAGTACTCAAAGAAATAATGGCTGAGGGGTCCCTGGCTGGCTGAGTCGGTAGAGTATGCGACTCTTGATCTTGGGGTCATGAGTTCAAGCCACATGTTAGGTATAAAGCTAACTATAAAACAAACAAACAAATAAGTAAAAATAAATAATGGCTGAAAATCCCCCAAATTTGCCAAAAGACATAAACCTACAAATGCAAGAAGGTGAGCAAACCTTAAACAGGATAGACCCAAAGAAATTCATGTCACAATACATTATAATCAAACTGCTGAAAATTAGAAGCAAAGAAAATCTAGAAAGTAGCAAGAGATAAATGACACTTTATTTCCAGGGGAAACTAATGCAAATTACAGCAAATTTCCAATACAAGTTCAGGAGAAGTACAACCTTCTCTACACAACTCCTACTTGTGACTCTACCTTAAGGCCAGAAGGAAGTGGCACACTATTTTTAAATGCTAAGCAAAGAAATATCAACCCAGAATTCCATATGCAGTGAAAATATTCTTTATGGAAAAAGGAGAAATCAAGACTATCTTAGATGAAGGGAAATTAAGAGAATTTGTCACCAGAAGACCTACCCTAAAAGAATGGCTAAAGGCAATTAATGAAACAGGAAGTAAATAATAAGAGAAGGAATCTTGAAACATTAGGAAGAAATAAAGTATAATGGGAAGAGTAAAAACTTTGGTAATACAATAGACCTTCCTTTTCCTCAAGTTTCTCTACACTAATAATGAACTGTCTGAAAAAGAAATTTTAAAAAATCACATTTATATTATCAAAAGAACAAGAAACTTAGGAATAAATTTAACCAAAGAAGTGAAGATTTATACTGTGAAAACAGTAAGACATTGATTTAAGAAATTGAAGAAAGTGTAAATAATTGGAAAGATATCCCATGTTCATAGTTGGAAGGATATTATTTTTTTAATTTTTTTATGTTTATTTATTTTTGACAGAGAAAGAGAGACAGAGCATGAGCAGGGGAGGGGCAGAGAGAGGAAGACACAGAATCCGAAGCGGGCTCCAGGCTCTGAGCTGTCAGCACAGAGCCCGACGCAGGGCTTGAAATCACAGACCGCGAGATCATGACCTGAGCCAAAGTCAGACGCTCAACCAGTTGACTGAGCCACCCAAGTGCCCCTTGGAAGGATATTATTAAAATTTCCATACTACCCAAAGTCATTTGTACATTCAATGCAATCTCTACCAATATTCCAATGCCATTTTTCACAGAAGTAGAACAAACAGTCCTAAAACTCATATGGAACCACAAAATACCCTGAATAGCCAAAGTAATCTTGAGAAAGAACAAAGCTGGAGACATCACATTCCTGATTCCAAACTATATTACAAAGCTATAGTAATCAAAATAGTATGGTACTGGCATAAAAACAGGCACATACACCAATGGAACACAGTTAAAAGCCCCAAAATAAACCCACTCATATATGGTTAACAAATATGTGACAAGGGAGCCAAGAATAGACAAGGGGAAAATGATAGTCTCTTTAACAAATGGTGTCTGGAAAACTGGATAATCACATGCAAAAGAATGAGCTCCAGTCTTATACCACTAACAAAAATTAACTCAAAATATTTTTTTTAGTTTATTTATTTTGAGAGAGAGGTAGCATGAGTGGAGGAGGGGCAGAGAGGGAGGGAGAGAGAGATGTGGGGCTCCATCTCATGAACTGCAAGATCATGACCTGAGCCGAAACCAAGAACTGGATACTCAACTAACTGATCAATTCAGGCACCCCAAACTCAAAATATTTTAAGGTCATAAATATAACACCTGAAACATTATAACCCCTAGAAAAAGACATAGGAAGAAAGCTCCTTAACATTAGTCTTGGCAATGATTTTTTGGATGTGATGCCAAAAGCACAGGCAACAAAAGCAAAAAAATCATCAAGCAGGATTTAAACTAAAAAGCCCTGCACTGCAAAAAAAAAAATAAATACTAATAATAATCAATCAGTAAAATGAAAAGGCAACCTATGAAATAGTTGAAAATATCTATCTATCTAACCATCTATCTGACAAGGCATTAATATACAAAACACATAAGGAACTCCTATAAGGAACTCATATAAGGAACTCCTCCGTATAAGGACCCAATAGCAAAAAGGAACTTAAAAATCCAGTTAAAAATGACCAGAGGAACTGAATAGACATTTTGCCAAAGAAGATATACAAATGACCAATAGGCACATGAAAAGGGGCTCAACATCACTAGTCATCAGGGAAATGCAAATGAAAACCACCTGTTAGAATGGCTATTATCAAAAAGACAGGAGATAATAAGTGTTAGTAGGAATGTGGAGAAAATAGAACCTTCATGCACTGTTGGTAGGAATGTAAATAAATTGGTACAGACACTATGGAATAAATACAGAGGTTGTTCAAAAAATTAAAAATAGAACTACCACATGACACAGCAATCTCACTTCTGGGTGCATATCCAAAGGAAATGAAATTAGGATCTCAGATATCTGGACTCCCATGTTCATTGCACCATTATTCACAATAATCACAACATTGAAACTGCCTACATGTCTAAGGATGAACGGAGTAAGATGTGACACACAGACACACACGATGGAATATTATTCAGCTATCAGAAAGGAGAAAGGCCTGCCATTTGCAACAACATTTGGACCTTGAAAGCATTATGCAAATTGAAGTAAGTCAGAGAAAGACAAATACTGAATGATATCACTTATATGTGAAATCTAAAAAGCCAAACTTATACAACAGAGTAGAATGGTTCTTGCCAGGGTCCTAGCAGTGGGAGAAATGGGAATGTGTTGGTTGAAGGGTACAAACTTCCAATTTTAAGATGAATAAGTTCTGGAGATCTAATGTACAGCATGATGACTATAGTGAACAATACTACATCATATATTTGAAAGTTGCTAAGCGAATAAATCTTAAATGTTCTCACCACACCAAAATAGGGTAATTTGAAGTGATAGAAGTGTTAACGAACCCTGCTGTAGTTACAATTTTCTAATAAATACACATGTATCAATTCATCATGTTGTACACCTTAAACTCACACACTGTTATATGTCAATTATATCTCAGTAAAGCTGGAGGAAAAAATTAGAAGGAGGAAGGGAGGCAAAAACAGAGGGAAGAAGGGAGGAAGGAAAGAGAAAAAGGTTGAAGGGACAAGACTAGAAAAAAGAGTTAAAAAAAAAACAAAAAACTGTCCTCACAAAGGATCTGATTTTAATTGAATCAGTCTGTGTGGCAATTTATTTTCCAGGACATTGTTGAAAATAATAGAACAATCAGCCAGCAATTAGTGGCGCTTAATAGGTGGGCGTGCTCAGGAAAAGAGACAAAGAGAGCCCTGCCAAACAACTATCATTCTAAGGTGACTGTGCACATGCCCAATGCTGTGTCCTCCAAGAAGTGCCTATCAGAAGTGCATACAATAGAGAGGAAATACATTTCATTAAAAATGATCCAGTTAAAATAAATGATCCAGTTACCAGAAACAAACAAAGAAGTATAACAAACACCCCCACATACACACAGGTGGGATGGAATGTGGACCTATAACCAGAGTTGCTACAACATGTTACCTAAAATGTCCCATTTCCAACAAAAAATTACAAGACATGCAAAGAAACAGCAAAGTCTGACCCATATATGGGGGGCAACAGAAATTGGCTGAGAGTGGACAGACATCATATTTAATGGACAAAGATTTCAAAGTGGCCAAGAGAAACATATTCAAAGCAGTATAAAAATATGCTTAAATAAGTAAAGGTATGGTGACAATGTCTCATTAAGTAGGGACCATCAATAAGAGGACAGAAACTATAGAGTCGCCTGGGTAGCTCACTCGGTTAAATTAACTTCAGACTCTTAATTTCGGCTCACGTCATGATCTCACAGTTGGTGAGTTTAAGCCCCACGTGGGGCTCTGTGCTGACAGTGTGGAGCCTGCTTGGGATTCTCTCTCTCTCCTTCTCTCTCTGCCCCTCCCCAGCTCATGCTGTCTGTCCCTCAAAATAAATAAATAAAAACTTTTTTTAAAAAAGGTTAAAACTATAAAAAAAGAACCAAATGGAAATTCGGAAGCCTAAAGTATCATAACTTAAAAGAAAAATTTACTATTTGAATAGCCGAAAGAAAGAAAGAAAGAAAGATAAGAAAGAAAGAAAGAAAAGAAAAGAAAAGAAAAGAAAAGAAAAGAAAAGAAAAGAAATAGCAAGTATGAAAATAGATATTATGTAATCAAAAATCAAAATAACACAGAGGAAAAAAGAAAATAAAAGCTGCAGTGTCGGGGTGCCTGGCTAGCTTGGTAGAGCATGTGATTCAATCCCAGGATTGTGAGTTTGAGCCCCACATTGGGTATAAAGATTACATTAAAAAAATAGCTTCAGAGAAATATGGGACCTGCAAAGTACACAATGTGCATGTAACAGAAGTGCCAGAAGGGAAGAGATTAAGGTGCAGAAAAAATATTCAAAGATATAATTGCTGAATATTTTCAAATGTGATGAAAAACTTTATACATCTAAACAGCTCAATGAATTTCAAATACAATAAAAGCAACCAGATCCACAGAAAGATACATTATAATAAAAATGCTGAAAGCCAAAAGACATGGAGAAAATCATGAAAGCAACAACAGAGTCATTTATAAAGAAATCCCAATAAAATGAATAGCTGACTTGTCATCAGAAACAATGGAGGACAGAAGGCAGGAGAGAAACATATTCAAAGTGCCAAAATAATAACAAAAAACTATCAACCAAGAATCCTATATCCCTCAAAGCTATCTCTGAATAATAAATGTGAAATAAAGACATTCCTTGATCAACACAATATGAGAGAATTTGTTGCTTAGCAGACCTACCTTATAAGAAATACTAGGCTGAAAGCAAGTGACCCAGACAGTATTTCAAATAAAAAAGCAAAAAAAAGCAAAAACTACTTGTAAAGTTAATTATATGTCATTATAAAAGACAGTATAAATGCATATTTCTTTCCTTTTGTCTCTTGACCAACTTAAAAAAACAATTAAAAATATATGTATAATTGCACTGAAGGGCCTACAATATATAGAAATGTAATAGGTTTGCCAATAACGTAGGGGAGGTGGTAGGGAACAGAGCTGTACTACATGGTAATGTGGATCAACAGAAATAAATGAAGAAACCAGAAATGGAAATAAGGTCAATATAACAAAAGCTAAACATATATATACATGTTCCTCTTGCTCCTGTTTCTTTAAAATATATAAAATTGTATGAAGTAGTAATTATAGCACTATGTTATTGTGCCTTTAACATATATAATACATGTATCAATAACATCACAAAAAGAGGAAAAAGGGAACAGAGGTACACAGGAGTAACCTTTCTGTGTCTCACTGGAACTAAATTAGCATAAATCTGAAGCAAATTTTGATAAGATGTATATGGTAAGCCTAAGGGACCATGAAGGAACAACAAAGGAAATAACTCAAAACTATAATGGAAAAGTTAAAGAAATTAAAATTGTACATTAGAAAATATTCACTTAAAGCAAAAGAAAGCAGTACATGAGAAAGAGTAACAAAAAGGCATGGGACATATAGAAAACAAAAAAGGAAAAATAGTATAAACAAAATTATATTAGTGACAACATAATTAAAAGGCAGAGTTTATCAAAATGGATAAAAATCAAGCTCTACCTGTATGTCATCTACAGGACACACACTTATTATTCAAATATATAAACAGACGGGGCGCCTGGGTGGCAGCTAAGCAACCGACTTTGGCTCAGGTCATGATCTCGCTGCTCATGAGTTCGAGGCCCGCATCAGGCTCTGTGCTGACAGCTCCGAGCCTGCAGTCTGTTTCAGATTCTGTCTCTGTCTTTATGCCCCTCCCCTGCTCGCACTCTGTCCCTGTCTCTCTCTCTCTCTCAAATATAAAAAAATAAAACATAAAAATTTTTTTACTTAAAAATAGATATAAATAGATTGAAAGTAAAAGGATGGGGAAAAATCTATCCTGCAGACAGCAATAGTAAGAAAGCTGGAATGGCTATACTAATATCAAACAAAATGCACTTTAAAACAAAAAAGTGCTTTTAGAGATAAAGAGGGATATTTTACAATGATAAAAGGGACAATCCATCAGGATTATATAACAAGTATAAACCTACACATTCAATTATAGAGCACCAAATTACATGAAGCAAAATCTGACAGAAATTAATAAACAATCGATTCTACAATAATACTTAGAGAGTAAAAAATCCGTATTCAATAATGGATACAACAACAAGACAAAATATTAACAAGGAAATAGAAGAACTGAATAACACTATAAAATATCTATACCTAATGGACATATATAGAACATGCCTCCCAAGAACAGCAAGATACACATTCTTCTCAAGTGCACATGGAATGCTCTCCACAGTAAACCATTTGGTAGGCCATAAAACAAGTCTCAGTAGGAGGACAGAAATCATACAAAGTATGTTCTTCAACCACAATAGAACAAAACTGTAAATCAGTAACAGAAGGAAATTTGGTATGTTCACAAACACGTACAATTAAACACCACACTCCTAAATAATCAATAGGTTAAATAAGAAATCATAAGGGAAATTTGAAAGTACTTTGAGATAAATGAAAATGATAACACAAATACCAAACCTTACAGGATCCAGTAAAAACAGTGCTTAACAGGATTTTATAGCTATAAATGCCTTTTAAAAAAAAAAAAAAGAAAGAAAGATCTCAGATCAATAAGCTAACCTTCCACCTCAAGGCACTGGGAAAAGAAGAGCAAACTAAACCTAAAGCAAACAGAGGTTAAAAAAATAATAAAGATTAGATCAAAGGTAAAATAGAAAATAGAAAAACAATAAAGAAAAATCAATGAAACCAAGATTTGGTTCTCTGACAAGATCAACAAAATTGACAAACCTTTAGCTAGACTGATCAAGAAAAAAAGACATAAGACTCAAATTACTAGAATCAGAAATAAAAAAGGTTGCTGCTAGAGACTAAATGTTTGTGTTCCCCTCCAAATTCCTATTCAGAAACCTAATCCCCAACATGATGATATTTGGAGGTGGGGTCATTGGGAGCTCTCATGAGTGGAATTAGTGTCCCTATAAAAGAGACCTCAGAGAGCTTCCCTGCCCACTTCTGCCATGTGAGATCACCATGAGAAGACAGCAGTCTACAACCAAGAAGAGGGCCTCTCCAGAATTCAACTATGTTTGGCCTCCTTATCTCAGACTTCTAGCCTCAAGAACTGTGAGAAAGGTAGATTCTGGGAAGATGGCGGCGTAGGAGGACGCTGGGCTCACCGCGCGTCCTGCTGATCACTTAGATTCCACCTACACCTGCCTAAATAACCCAGAAAACCGCCAGAGGATTAGCAGAACAGAGTCACCGGACCCAAGTGCAGACGAGAGGCCCACGGAAGAGGGTAGGAAGGGCGGCGAGGCGGTGCGCGCTCCACGGACTGGCGGGAGGGAGCCGGGGCGGAGGGGCGGCTCGCCGGCCAAGCAGAGCCCCCGAGTCCGGCTTGCAAAAGCGGAGGGGCCTGACGGACTGTGTTCCGACAGCAAGCGCGACTTAGCGTCTGGGAGGTCATAAGTTAACAGCTCTGCTCAGAAAGCGGGAAGGCTGGAGGACAAAGGGAGGGTGAGCTGCGGAGCCCCCGGACGACAGAGCTCAGTTTGGCGGGGAACAAAGGCGCTAGCCAGCGCCATCTCCCCCGCCCATCCCACAGCCAAAATCCCAAAGGGAACCGGCTCCGGCCAGGGAAATTGCTCGCTCCGCGCGAACACCCAACTCTGTGCTTCTGCGGAGCCAAACCTCCGGCAGCGATCTGACTCCCTCCGGCTGCCACAGGGCCCCTCCTGAAGTGGATCACCTAAGGAGAAGCGAGCTAAGCCTGCCCCCCCTGCCGCCATGCACCTTGCCTTCCCACCCCAGCTAATACGCCAGATCCCCAGCATCACAAGCCTGGCAGTGTGCAAGTAGCCCAGACGGGCCACGCCACCCCACAGTGAATCCCGCCCCTAGGAGAGGGGAAGAGAAGGCACACACCAGTCTGACTGTGGCCCCAGCGGTGGGCTGGGGGCAGACATCAGGTCGGACTGCGGCCCCGCCCACCAACTCCAGTTATACACCACAGCACAGGGGAAGTGCCCTGCAGGCCCTCACCACACCAGGGACTATCCAAAATGACCAAGCGGAAGAATTCCCCTCAGAAGAATCTCCAGGAAATAACAACAGCTAATGAGCTGATCAAAAAGGATTTAAATAATATAACAGAAAGTGAATTTAGAATAATAGTCATAAAATTAATCGCTGGGCTGGAAAACAGCATACAGGACAGCAGAGAGTCTCTTGCTACAGACATCAGGGGACTAAGGAACAGTCACGAGGAGCTGAAAAACGCTTTAAAGGAAATGGAAAACAAAATGCAAACCACCACGGCTCGGATGGAAGAGGCAGAGGAGAGAATAGGTGAACTAGAAGATAAAGTTATGGAAAAAGAGGAAGCTGAGAAAAAGAGAGATAAAAAAATCCAGGAGTATGAGGGGAAAATTAGAGAACTAAGTGATACACTAAAAAGAAATAATATACGCATAATTGGTATCCCAGAGGAGGAAGAGAGAGGGAAAGGTGCTGAAGGGGTACTTGAAGAAATAATAGCTGAGAACTTCCCTGAACTGGGGAAGGAAAAAGGCATTGAAATCCAAGAGGCACAGAGAACTCCGTTCAGACGTAACTTGAATCGATCTTCTGCACGACATATCATAGTGAAACTGGCAAAATACAAGGATAAAGAGAAAATTCTGAAAGCAGCAAGGGGTAAACGTGCCCTCACATATAAAGGGAGACCTATAAGACTCGTGACTGATCTCTCTTTTGAAACTTGGCAGGCCAGAAAGAATTGGCACGAGATTTTCAGGGTGCTAGACAGCAAAAATATGCAGCCAAGAATCCTTTATCCAGCAAGTCTGTCATTTAGAATAGAAGGAGAGATAAAGGTCTTCCCAAACAAACAAAAACTGAAGGAATTTGTCACCACTAAACCAGCCCTACAAGAGATCCTAAGGGGGACCCTGTGAGACAAAGTACCAGAGACATCACTACAAGCATAAAACATACAGACATCACAATGACTCTAAACCCGTATCTTTCTATAATAACACTGAATGTAAATGGATTAAATGCACCAACCAAAAGACATAGGGTATCAGAATGGATAAAAAAACAAGACCCATCTATTTGCTGTCTACAAGAGACTCATTTTAGACCTGAGGACACCTTTAGATTCAGAGTGAGGGGATGGAGGACTATTTATCATGCTACTGGAAGCCAGAAGAAAGCTGGAGTAGCCATACTTATATCAGACAAACTAGACTTTAAATTAAAGGCTGTAACAAGAGATGAAGAAGGACATTATATAATAGTTACAGGGTCTATCCATCAGGAAGAGCTAACAATTATAAATGTCTATGCGCCGAATACCGGAGCCCCCAAATATATAAAACAATTACTCATAAACAGAAGCAACCTTATTGATAAGAATGTGGTAATTGCAGGGGACTTTAACACCCCACTTACAGAAATGGATAGATCATCTAGACACACGGTCAATAAAGAAACAAGGGCCCTGAATGAGACACTGGATCAGATGGACTTGACAGATATATTTAGAACTCTGCATCCCAAAGCAACAGAATATACTTTCTTCTCGAGTGCACATGGAACATTCTCCAAGATAGATCATATACTGGGTCACAAAACAGCCCTTCATAAGTTTACAAGAATTGAAATTATACCATGCATACTTTCAGACCACAATGCTATGAAGCTTGAAATCAACCACAGGAAAAAGTCTGGAAAACCTCCAAAAGCATGGAGGTTAAAGAACACCCTACTAACGAATGAGTGGGTCAACCAGGCAATTAGAGAAGAAATCAAAAAATATATGGAAACAAACGAAAATGAAAATACAACAATCCAAACGCTTTGGGACGCAGCGAAGGCAGTCCTGAGAGGAAAATACATTGCAATCCAGGCCTATCTCAAGAAACAAGAAAAATCCCAAATACAAAATCTAACAGCACACCTAAAGGAAATAGAAGCAGAACAGCAAAGGCAGCCTAAACCCAGCAGAAGAAGAGAAATAATAAAGATCAGAGCAGAAATAAACAATAGAGAATCTAAAAAAACTGTAGAGCAGATCCACGAAACCAAGAGTTGGTTTTTTGAAAAAATAAACAAAATTGACAAACCTCTAGCCAGGCTTCTCAAAAAGAAAAGGGAGATGACCCAAATAGATAAAATCATGAATGAAAATGGAATTATCACAACCAATCCCTCAGAGATACAAACAATTATCAGGGAATACTATGAAAAATTATATGCCAACAAATTGGACAACCTGGAAGAAATGGACAAATTCCTGAACACCCACACTCTTCCAAAACTCAATCAGGAGGAAATAGAAAGCTTGAACAGACCCATAACCAGCGAAGAAATTGAATCGGTTATCAAAAATCTCCCAACAAATAAGAGTCCAGGACCAGATGGCTTCCCAGGGGAGTTCTACCAGACGTTTAAAGCCGAGATAATACCTATCCTTCTCAAGCTATTCCAAGAAATAGAAAGGGAAGGAAAACTTCCAGACTCATTCTATGAAGCCAGTATTACTTTGATTCCTAAACCAGACAGAGACCCAGTAAAAAAAGAGAACTACAGGCCAATATCCCTGATGAATATGGATGCCAAAATTCTCAATAAGATACTAGCAAATCGAATTCAACAGCATATAAAAAGAATTATTCACCATGATCAAGTGGGATTCATTCCTGGGATGCAGGGCTGGTTCAACATTCGCAAATCAATCAACGTGATACATCACATTAACAAAAAAAAAGAGAAGAACCATATGATCCTGTCAATCGATGCAGAAAAGGCCTTTGACAAAATCCAGCACCCTTTCTTAATAAAAACCCTTGAGAAAGTCGGGATAGAAGGAACATACTTAAAGATCATAAAAGCCATTTATGAAAAGCCCACAGCTAACATCATCCTCAACGGGGAAAAACTGAGAGCTTTTTCCCTGAGATCAGGAACACGACAGGGATGCCCACTCTCACCTTTGTTGTTTAACATAGTGCTGGAAGTTCTAGCATCAGCAATCAGACAACAAAAGGAAATCAAAGGCATCAAAATTGGCAAAGATGAAGTCAAGCTTTCGCTTTTTGCAGATGACATGATATTATACATGGAAAATCCGATAGACTCCACCAAAAGTCTGCTAGAACTGATACATGAATTCAGCAAAGTTGCAGGATACAAAATCAATGTACAGAAATCAGTTGCATTCTTATACACTAACAATGAAGCAACAGAAAGACAAATAAAGAAACTGATCCCATTCACAATTGCACCAAAAAGCATAAAATACCTAGGAATAAATCTAACCAAAGATGTAAAGGATCTGTATGCTGAAAACTATAGAAAGCTTATGAAGGTAATTGAAGAAGATTTAAAGAAATGGAAAGACATTCCCTGCTCATGGATTGGAAAAATAAATATTGTCAAAATGTCAATACTACCCAAAGCTATCTACACATTCAATGCAATCCCAATCAAAATTGCACCAGCATTCTTCTCGAAACTAGAACAAGCAATCCTAAAATTCATATGGAACCACCAAAGGCCCCGAATAGCCAAAGGAATTTTGAAGAAGAAGACCAAAGCAGGAGGCATCACAATCCCAGACTTCAGCCTCTACTACAAAGCTGTCATCATCAAGACAGCATGGTATTGGCACAAAAACAGACACACAGACCAATGGAATAGAATAGAAACCCCAGAACTAGACCCACAAACATATGGCCAACTCATCTTTGACAAAGCAGGAAAGAACATCCAATGGAAAAAAGACAGCCTCTTTAACAAATGGTGCTGGGAGAACTGGACAGCAACATGCAGAAGGTTGAAACTAGACCACTTTCTCACACCATTTACAAAAATAAACTCAAAATGGATAAAGGACCTAAATGTGAGACAGGAAACCATCAGAACCTTAGAGGAGAAAGCAGGAAAAGACCTCTCTGACCTCAGCCGTAGCAATCTCTTACTCGACACATCCCCAAAGGCAAGGGAATTAAAAGCAAAAGTGAATTACTGGGACCTTATGAAGATAAAAAGCTTCTGCACAGCAAAGGAAACAACCAACAAAACTAAAAGGCAACCAACGGAATGGGAAAAGATATTTGCAAATGACATATCGGACAAAGGTCTAGTATCTAAAATCTATAAAGAGCTCACCAAACTCCACACCCGAAAAACAAATAACCCAGTGAAGAAATGGGCAGAAAACATGAATAGACACTTCTCTAAAGAAGACATCCAGATGGCCAACAGGCACATGAAAAGATGTTCAGCGTCACTCCTTATCAGGGAAATACAAATCAAAACCACACTCAGGTATCACCTCACGCCAGTCAGAGTGGCCAAAATGAACAAATCAGGAGACTATAGATGCTGGAGAGGATGTGGAGAAACGGGAACCCTCTTGCACTGTTGGTGGGAATGCAAATTGGTGCAGCCGCTCTGGAAAGCAGTGTGGAGGTTCCTCAGAAAATTAAAAATAGACCTACCCTATGACCCAGCAATAGCACTGCTAGGAATCTACCCAAGGGATACAGGAGTACTGATGCATAGGGGCACTTGTACCCCAATGTTCATAGCAGCACTCTCAACAATAGCCAAATTATGGAAAGAGCCTAAATGTCCATCAACTGATGAATGGATAAAGAAATTGTGGTTTATATACACAATGGAATACTACGTGGCAATGAGAAAAAATGAAATATGGCCTTTTGTAGCAACGTGGATGGAACTGGAGAGTGTGATGCTAAGTGAAATAAGCCATACAGAGAAAGACAGATACCATATGGTTTCACTCTTATGTGGATCCTGAGAAACTTAACAGGAACCCATGGGGGAGGGGAAGGAAAAAAAAAAAAAAAAGGACGTTAGAGTGGGAGAGAGCCAAAGCATAAGAGACTGTTAAAAACCGAGAACAAACTGAGGGTTGATGGGGGGTGGGAGGGAGGGGCGGGTGGGTGATGGGTATTGAGGAGGGCACCTTTTGGGATGAGCACTGGGTGTTGTATGGAAACCAAGTTGTCAATAAACTTCATATAAAAAAAAAAAAAAGAACTGTGAGAAATAAATGTCTGTTGTGTATACGCCACCCAGTCTATGGTACTTTGCTATAACAGCCCAAGCTAAGAGACATTGCGGAGATAAAAACAATTATGAAGCTAATAGACATTATAGAAATAAAAACAATTATAAACAATTATAAAAAAAATTGCAGGCCAATAAATTAGATAACGAATGAAATGGATACATTGCTAGGGAACACAAATGAGCAAAACTGATTCAACAACAAACAAAAATATGAGTAGACTTTTAACAAGAAACTGAATCAGTAATCAAACACTTCCCAACAAAGAAAAAGCCCAGGACCAGGTGACTTTACAGGTAAATTTTGCCAAATACTTAAAGAATTAATGTTGATTCTTGAAAAATTTTCCCCCAAAAAAGAAGAGGGAACATTTCCAACTCATTCTATGAGTCCCTTGTTACACTGGTGCTAAAATCAGACGACGACATGATGTGAAAAAAAGCTACCTACCAGTATCTCTTAAGAACACAGACTCAAAAATCTTCAACAAAATACTAGCAAACCAAATCCATCAACATATAGAAAGAATTATACACCATGACTAGCTGGGATTTATCCCATGAACATGAGGGTATATTAACTTGGAAAAAAAATCAATGAATATAATATACCATGTGAACAGAATTAAAAAACAAAAAACACACGGATCATCTCAATAGATGCAGATAAAACATCTGAGAAACTCCAGCACCTTTTCATATCAGTAATACTCAAACTAGGAATAGAAGGGAACCATCAGTCTGATAAAAAGCATCTACAAAACACCTATAGCTAACATCCTACTTAATGGTAAGAGATGGGTGTTTTCCCTCTAAGACTAGTAACAAGACAAGAATGTCTGCTCTCACCACTTCTATTCAAAATTTTTACTGGAGTTTCTAACCAGGACACCTAGTCGAGAAAATGAAATAAAAGATATCTAGATTGGGAAGGATGAGGTAAAACTATCTCTATTCACACAAGACATCATCTGGTATGTAGAAAATCCTAAAGAATCCATTTTTTTGAGTAGGCTCCACACCCAACATGGGTGGGGCTTAAACTCACAACCCTGTGATCAAGAGTCACATGCTCTACTGAGTGAGTGAGCCAGACGCCCCAAAAGAACCCATTTTTTAAATTAATTTTATTTTTTAATTTACATCCAAATTAGTTAGCATATACAAGAACCAATTTTTTTAAGTAGACCTGAGCTGAGATCAAGAGTCCAACACGTCACCAACTGAGCCACCCAAAAGTATCCATTTTTGAAAATACCTCCCAAAAGTATCCATTTTTGAAAAACTGTAAAAATTAATAAATGAGTTAAGCAAGGCTGCAAAATAGAAGACAAATATATAAGAATCAATTGTCTTTCTATACATTTTCAATGACCAATATGAAAATGAAATTAAGAAAACAATTCCATTTAAAATAGCATCAAGGGGCGCCTGGGTGGCGCAGTCGGTTGGGCGTCCGACTTCAGCCAGGTCACGATCTCGCGGTCCGTGAGTTCGAGCCCCGCGTCAGGTTCTGGGCTGATGGCTCGGAGCCTGGAGCCTGTTTCCGATTCTGTGTCTCCCTCTCTCTCTGCCCCTCCCCCGTTCATGCTCTGTCTCTCTCTGTCCCAAAAATAAATGAAAAAACGTTGAAAAAAAATATTTAAAAAAAAATAAAAAAAAAATAAAATAGCATCAAAAAGAACACAACATTTAGGAATAATTTTAATAAAAGAAATGCAAAACTAGCCGGGCACCCAGGGAAGAAGGGATGCTTGAGTTTGAAGGCAGTCAGCAGACAGAATCCTTTCTTGTGCGGAGGTCAGTCTTTTTTCTCTTAAACCTTCCAACTGATTAGATGAAGTCCATCCACATTATGGAGAGCATCTAAAAAATATCTTCCCAGCAACATCCACACTAATATTTGACCAAATATCTGGGTACTGTGGTCTAGCCAAATTGATGCATAAAATTAGCCATCACAGATTGGAAGACATAATATTGTTAAGATAGTAGTACTCCCCAAATTGACCTAAAGATTCCATTTAATCTATATCAAAATACCAACTGGCTATGTTCTAGAAATTAACAAACCGATCCTAAAATTCCTATGGAAACTCAAGGAACTCACAATAGCCAAAATAATCTTAGAAAAGAACAAAAGTTGGACTTAAAATTTCCTGAGTTCAAAATCTACTACAAAACAACAGTAATCTAGACAGCATGGTACTGGCATAAGAATAGACATATAGATGAGTGGAATATAATTGAGAGTCTAGAAAAAAGCCCATGTATATAGTCAGTTGATTTTCAATAGACACACCAATACAATTCGGTGGGAAAGAACAGTTTTTTCAATAAATGGTGCTTGGACAACTTGATAGCCACATATAAAAGAATGAGGTTGGATCTGTATATCACACAACATACAAAAATTCAAAATGAATAAAAACCCAAATATAAGAGTCAAGACCATAGGGCCGCCTGGGTAGCTCAGGTGGTTAAGTGGCTGACTCTTAATTTCAGCTCAGGTCATGATCTCAGGGTCGTGAGACTGAGCCCCACATCAGGCTCTATGCTGACAGTGAGGAGCCTGCTTGGGATTCTCTCCTTCCCTTTCTCTCTGCCCCCCAACTCCTGCTCACACACACACTCTCTCATTCTCTCTCTCTCAAAATAAATTAACTTATAAACATTTTTTTAAAGAGTCAAAACTATAAAACTCTCAGAAAATAGAATATGGATTTGTCAGTGGAATCTTAGATATGACACCAAAAATGCAAGCAACATAAGAAAAACAAGTAACTTAAATGTCATAAAAAATTTTAAGAAGCTTTTGTTTCTTAGGATTCTATCAAGAAAGTGGAGACAACTCACAGAAAGGGAGAAAATTTTTGTAAATCATATACCTAATAAGGGACTCATACCTAGAATATATAAAGAATGATTAAAACACAATAATAAAATGACAACCCAATTTTTAAAACCAGCAAATTATCTAAACAGACATTTCCCCAAAGATATGGACAATAAACACATGAAGCAATGTTCAATGTCATTCATTATCAGGGAAATATAAATAAAAATCACAATGAGATACCACTTCATACCTACCGGGATGGTTATACAAAAAGGAAAAGGATAATTAGAGTTAGTTTGGTGAGGATATAAAGCCATAACCCTTATACACTGCTGGTGGGAATATCAAACTGTGTAGCCACTTTGGAAAACAATCTGGAAATTCCTCAAAAAGTTAAGCATAAAGTTACCATTTGACCAAGCAATTCTACTCCTCCTAGATATATGCCCAAGAGAAGTGAAAACACATCCACACAAAAACTTGTGCACAAAAGTTCATAGCAGCATTATTTGTAATAGCCAAGTGGCAGAATCTACTCAAATGTCCATCAAATGACGAAGGGATAAACAAATATTGTATCTCTGTCTAATGGAATGTTAGTCAACCATAAGAAGAATGATGTACCGATACATGTTACAACACAGATGACCCTTGAAAACATGCTAAGTAAAGGCAGTCACAAAAGACCACATAATACAATATTCCATTCACAAAATGTCCAAAATTGAGAGAGAGAGAGAGAGAGAGAGAGAGAGAGAGGTAGATTTGTGGTTGCTTAGAGGGTTGCAGGGTTTCTTTTTGGGTGATAAAGATTGTGGTGATGATTACACAATTCAATATATTAAAACCATCGAATTGTGTACTTTAAGTGGCCAAATTATTTGGTATGTGAATTATGTCTCAATAAAGTTGTAAAAAAATATAGATAAATCAAAATGGAATTCTAAAGAAGGTATGAGGAAATCAAAAGAATGAAGGAAAAATAAACACAAAAGTGAAGAACAGAGAGAACAGAAAACAAAGAATGTTACACTTAAGCCCTAACATATCAATAATTACATTAAATGTATACAGTCTAAATACACAAATTAAAAGACAAAGTAGCAGAATAGTTTCCAAATATGATACAATGATATGCTTATAAAAGAAACTTCAAATATCAGAATATACACATGTTGGAAGTAAAAGGCTAGAAAAAGTTATATCATTCATATATTAAACAAAGAAAAGCAAGTGTGGCTATATTAATATCAAATAAAGTAGACCAGAGCAATGAAAATTATCAGAGATAAAGAGGGAGAGGACATTATATAATGAAAGTGTCTATTAAGATGACATAACACATTCCCATTGTTTATGCCCCGAACAACAGAGCTGCACAATATATGAAGCAAATACTGATAGAATGAAAGGAGAAACAGACAAAAAATTATAATTGAAGACTTCAAAACTCTTGTTTCAAAAACTGACAGAACTAGGCAAAAAATCAACAAGCATATAGCATTCAACAACACCATCAACTGACAGGGTCTAAACGGCATTTATAGAACACACCAGTCAACGACCGCAGAATACACATTCTTTTCACATGCACATGGAACATATACCAATAAACAAAATCAATAACAGATAACAGGAAAATCTCCAAACCCTTGGAAACAAATCAAAATCTAAATAATCCTTAAGGCAAAGAATAAGTCTTAAAGAAATTAAAATAATACACTGAATTGATTGAAAATAAAAATAAACATATCAGACGTTGAAGGATATAGCTAAAGAAGTGCTAAAAAGAAATTTATAGGATTAAATGCTTATATTAGAAAAGAGAAGGGACACCTGGGTGGCTTAGTGGGTTAAGCTGTCTGACTCTTGATTTTGGCTCAGGTCATGATCTCAGGGTCAGTCGTGAGACTGGGCTCTGCTCTGGGCATGGAGCCTGCTTAACAGTCTCTATCCCTCTGCCCTTCCCCTGCTCATGCTCTCTTGCTCTCACTCTCTGTCAAAAATTTAAAAAATAATAATAAATAAATTAAAATTTAGAAAAAAAAACAAAAAGAAAAGAGAAAAAGTCTCAATAACCTAAAGGCCTGACTTAAACTAAAAACAGGGGCACCTGGATGGCTCAGTCAATTAAGTGTCCGACTTCAGCCCAGGTCATGATCTCACAGTTTGTGAGTTTGAGCCCAGCATGGATGGGGCTCTCTGCTGACAGTACAAAACATGCCTCAGATCCTTTATTTCCCTCTCTCTCTCTCTCTGCCCCTCCTCGGCTCACACACTCTCTCTCAAAAACAAATAATAAAACATTAAAAAAAGAAACTAAAAACAAACTCAAAGCAAGCAAAGGGAAGGAAATAAATAGTGGAAGTCAATGACATTGAAAACAGAAATAATAAAAGTTGAGCTTATCAGTCTTGGGGCACCTGGCTGGCTCAGTGGGTAGAGCATGTGACTCTTGATCTCAGGGTTGTGAGTTCAAGCCCCATGTTAGGTGTCGAGTTCACTTATTAAAAAATAAAGTTGAGTTTATGAGTCTATATAGTTCACAGACTCTACCTTCTTCCATTTTGAAAATCAGAACAGTATCTGTTCCTCTCCCAGTTTCCTTACTGGGAAGTAAGTCCATTTTCATGATTCCTTAAAGATTCCTAAACAGCAGTGCTATAATCCCATCTGTGATCAGTCCCCTAGGATATAAACTGTGCCAAAAGACTTGAGGTCACAAGCTCAACTTTTATCTTGACATTGGATTCATTCTTACCATGCAGAGTTCTACCCTTTGGGACGAAGGCAGAAGCCAAATGGAATTTGAATACTTCTCTGTTTCTTACAACAATATCAGCCCTAACCACCAGACCCTAGCTCTCAGTGGCCATCAGAGTAACTCTGTAGAACCCTAAGACTCTGGAAAACAGTTTGAAACTCAATATACTAAACAACAAAAATAGAAAAAACAAGGCTCCATAAACTCAATTTTCAGCAAGATTACAATCTCACTGCCTGACCATGGCTTTTTCTTTTCTTTTCTTTTGTTTAATGTTTATTTACTTATTTTGAAGGGGGAAAGGGGCAGAGAGAGAGGGAGAGAGAGAATCCCATGCAGGCTCCATGCTGTAGCACAGAGCCTGATGCAGGACTCAATCTCACAAACCATGAGATCATGACCAAAACCAAGAGTCGGAGGCTTAACTGACTGAGCCACCCAGATGCCCCATCTGACCATGTCTTATTAACCTGTGCCTGTTTGCCCTCCTTTAAAAAATGTAGACATTATACTCATTCTTGTGTGAACAGGCTAATGGGAGAGTGACTCTGGAACCATCCTCTTGTCTTAAACCTTGATAAGTATAATGTCATAATCATTAGTAAACCTCAATGCAACCTCTAGATATACTTTGGTGATAGAGTTTCTTTTCCAATAGCCTAGAAGTACACAGTTTCAGCATGCAGATAAACTCCTTCAAGAGCAACAAAACATGAAATACAACAACCTTGGATAAAAATTTAAAAATCACAGCACAGAATAAATTGATTCCTGAAATATTTACTAAAATAGCAGCCAGTATCCAGTAGTATATCACTGAATACCTTCCTGCGACAGGAGAATCTGAGCCAAAGAGGTTTTATCTTCAATGTATTTTTGGAACCTGTATTTATGAACCAAATCTGCATTGTTCATTGAAAAGTAGTTGTTTGGGAATTTGTTATGCTCTACTAAATGAGAATATAAAGGACAAGAAATATGCTCCATTATGAGCATAAACACTCTTTCCTACCTCCTCCTTTTGTTTTTCTGCCTGCTCAGTACTGGGAAAGGCCCTTGGGAGATACAAAAAGGTAAAGGAATGGACCCTACATTGAGGGAATTTATGGCCTAGTTGAGCTAACAGACCTAAGAAGTATAATAATGCAATAAACATGACAAGGTTGCTGGTGAGTACTCTGGGAGTGTGAAGGCTATGGGCTGTTGGGTCAGAGAAGGCACCAAGAAAGAGACTAAACCTGAATTAGGACTTAAGAAATGACTAATATTTGGAGAGGCAGTAAGGAAAGAAAGGGCATTTCAGCCAGCTGGAGCAAAGTGATCAAAGATTCTAAAGAGTCAGAAATGTGTCAAGCATGCTTGAGAAACAATGGCTAGAATGGATGGTCTATGTTGAAGAATAAGAAGGATACAAGTAGGTCAAGACTATGGATGATATCCCATATTAAGGAGCTTTGGCCTCAGCACATTAGCTACTACTAAAGTGTAGCCACCCACATCAGAATCACCTGGAGAGTGTTTAAAATGAATTACAGACCCGGAGTCCAATGACTCTGATTCAGCAGGTTTAGGGCTGGGGCCAGGGAACCTGTATTTTGAACAAGCATCCCCCCCCCACACACACACACACACAGACCTCATCAAGTGATTCTGATGCCTGATAGAATATGAGAACTGCTTCAAGCAATGGAAAGTCAATGAGAGGCTTTTAGAAGAGGAGTACCATAGTGATACAGCAGTGATTTAGGAAAATAAATCTTCAGTTGTATGCTGGGTTGATTGCAGAAAAGGAGATATGGAAAGTCAGAGAGAAGGCTTTCCAATAGTCCAGGTGTTCAATTTAATCACTGTGATTTATCCATCCCTCTGCTCCCAGGGCCTAGCATACAGTCGGATACACAGTAATTCACTCAGAGGCAGACATACTTGTGAAGTTAATGAAGCTTAATGCTTTAGAGTCCCTTACTTCCATAGACCCTTTCCCAGTCCCTTCTTTTTTTTAATGTTTATTTTTATTTTGAAATAGAGAGAGTACAACCAGGGGAGGGGCAGTGAGAGAGGGAGAAAGAGAATCCCAAGCAGGCTCTGCACTGTCACTGTCAATGCAGAGCCCAATTCAGGGCTCAATCTCACAAACCAAGAGACCTGAGCTGAAATCAAGAGTCAGATGCTCAACCGAATGAGCCACCCAGATGCCCCTCTTCCTTTTTTTTAATTTAAAAAATGTGGGGTGCCTGGGTGGCTTAGTCAGTTGAGTGTCCAATTCTTGATTTTGGCTCAGGTCATGATCCCAGGGTCATGGGATCAAGCCCCACATCAGGCTCCGCACTGAGCATGGAACCTGCTTAAGATTTCTCTCTCTCCCTCTGCCCCTCTCACTCGCTCACGCACTCGCTCTCTCTAAAAAAATTTTTAATTTTAAAAATAAATAACTCACATATATACCTATTTTTGAATTCTTTAAGATGGCCCCCCAAATTGTATAAAGCCTCAGACTCCACAAATACTAGATCCAGCCCTTTATTCAGTGTTTAATTTTTTTAAATTAATTTTTTTAAGTTTCTTAACTTATTTGGGGGTGGGGGGTAGGGCAGGGAGGGTTAGAGAGAGAATCCCAAGCAGCCTTGTGCTGCCAGCACAAAGCCTAATGCGGGGCTCTATCTCACAAACTGTGAGATCATGACCTGAGCTGAAATCAAGAGTCAGACGCTTAACCGACTGAGCCACCCAGGCACCAAAAGTTTATTTATTTTGAAGGAGAGAGAAAGAGTGCGCCTGTGCATGCATGAGTCAGGGAGGAGCAGAGAGAGAGGGAGAGAGAGAATCTCAACCATGCTCTGCACTGTCAGTGCAGAACTCGACATGGGGCTCAATCTCACAAACCGTGAGATCATGACCTGAGCTGAAATCAAGAGTCAGACACTTAACCAACTGAGCCACGCAGATGCTCCTTAATTTTTTTAGTAATACCTACACCCAACATGGGGCTTGAACTCACAACTGCAAGATCAAGAGGCACATGCTCTTCTGACTGAGTTACCCAGGCACTCCTGTATTCAGTGTTTATTGAGTTGAACTCAAAGATTTAATTTTTTGTGGGGCGCCTAGGTGACTCAGTTGGTTAAGCATCTGACTCTTGATTTTGGTTCAGATTATGATCTCAGTTTGTGGGTTTGAGCCCCACATAGGGCTCTGTGCTGACAGCTCAGAGCCTGGAGCCCGCTTTGGATTCTGTGTCTACCTCTCTCTCTGCCTCTCCCCTGCTCACTCACGCTCTGTCTCTCTTAAAAATAAACATTAAAATTTTTTAAATAAAAAGTGTTCATTTAAAAAAAGATTAATCTTTTGACAAATCACTTAATGTATTCTTCCTCCTTGCTATACCTGTTTAACCCCAGTTTATTCTCAATATAATAGATGGATCCTATTAAAAGAAAAGTCTATATATATATCACTCTTGTGCCCAAACTCTCTAGTCTCAGAGTAAAAGTCAAATCTTTACAATGGCTATAAGGTCCTATACAACCTGGATCCTTGTTACTTCTCTTATCTCATCTCCTACTATCCCTTCTGCTCACTGTGTTCCAGTCCTATTAACCTCTTTGTTGTTCCTACACCATGCCAGGAATATTCCTGCATCAAGGCCTTTTACACCTTTGACACTTCTGTTCCCTTTGCCTGGAATTCTCCTCCTTGCAGATATTCTCATGGCTCACTCTCTCACGTCCCTCACAGCTCTGGTCGAATGTCACCTTGTCAGTGACATCTTTTCTGACCACTTTCTCTAAACTGCAATCATGGGGCGCCTGGGTGGCTCAGTCGGTAAGCATCCGACTTCAGCTTGGGTCACGATCTCCCGGTTCGTGAGTTTGAGCCCCGCATCGGGCTATGTGCTGACAGCTCAAAGCCTGAGCCTGCTTCAGATTCTGTGTCTCTCTCTCTCTCTGCTCCTCCCTCACTCACATTCTGTCTCTCTCTCAAAAATAAATAAACATTAAAAAAAATTTTAAATAAATAAATAATAAACTGCAATCTTATATACATACTCCCTATACCCTTCTCTGTTTTAGATATCTTCTTAGCACTTATCACTATATAACATATATTTCAATTTTTGTTTTTTACCATTAGAAATATAAGATCCATGAGGTCAGGGGTATTTGTCTCTCTTGTTTTCTGGTATATCCCTACCACTTAGAACAGTACTCAATGCAGAGGTTGCTCAAAAAAATCCTCATTGAATGAATGAACGCCACTTTTTAGCTGTGTAACTTTGGATAAATCACCTAAGCCTCAGTTTTCTCATCTATAAAATTAGATAATAATAGCACCTACTTCATAGTCTTCTGAGGTTGGGAAGGAGATAATTTATTAACATTTAGTACAGAATCTTGCACAAAGTAGGCAATAAATGTTAACATGGGTCCTTGATAACTTAATCCAAAGAATACCACCTACTCTACTTCCATAGAAGACCAGCCTGAGCCAGGCATAACCTACTTAGCCAGGCCTGGCCAAACTCAACAACAGATCTGCAACTGCAAAAGCTATTTCCCTCCACTGATGAATGTCACTGACAAGTACAGAGGCAAATAGACACACAGAGACGCAGATGTGACACACCAGAAGCTCATCCGGGACATGGTCTCAGGCTAGAAGAACTGGAATCCGTCTTGTTTTACAGAGACATGAAAAGGGAACCAAGCTACATGCACATTTTATTTGTAAGGAGTCAATCACAGTAGGAGTCCCACTAAAAGACACTCAGCACCACCCAACACATGCATACATCCTGGTGTGCATATCAAATAAGCCTTCTCTTTATTCCTTAGGCATCATGGGAAGCTAAATCAAGAGAAAACCTACTTACAGCAGGGGTCCTAACTATTGGTATAATATGATTGTTACCTAATTTGGAGTCACCATTCTTTAAGCGAGAGCCAGCCCCTCTCACTTGCACCTAAGCATGCTAAGCTCAGTCAGGACCTAACGGGACCAATGTTGCTTCCAACATCTGCTCCTGGACTTCATCCTGGTTCTTCACTGTCTACTTATAGACTATAGATATGCGTCTTCCTGAAAGAAAAGGGGGCTAGGGAGACAAAGAGTCTTTCATACCTTTATGTTACAATCTGCTCCTAACATACATGTGGGTCCAGCTTTAAGATCATAACTCTTGTTTCCTCTACATCTACTTGAAGAATAATTTCCTGTACACACTAATAATAGCAAAAATTACTAGCTGAAATTTAGCAATTACTATGTATGAAGCACCATATGGCCTTTACACTCATTCGTTTAATTTTTTAATGTTTATCTTTGAGACAGAGAGAGCACAAGGGGGTGTGCAGCAGAGAGAGAGAGAGACAAGCGTGAACAGGGGAGGGACAGAGAGAGAGGGAGACACAGAATCTGAAGCAGGCTCCAGGCTCTGAGCTGTCAGCACAGAGCCCAAGGCAGTGAATGAGCCCATTCCCCTGAGCCAAAATCAAGAGTCGGACACTTAACCAACTGAGCCACCCAGGCGCCCCTACACTCATTGGTATTAAACCTCCAGTAACAGGCAGGAACTATTGAGGACAATCAGCCACAGCTGTGAGCTGCCTTGTGGCCATGGGCCTCAACAAGGGCCACAAGGTGACCAAGAACATGAGCAAGTGCCTCACAAGGCACACCAAGTTCATGTGGGACATGATCAGAGAGGTGTGCGGCTTCACCCCATACCAGCAGTGAGCCATGGAGCTGCCCAAGGTCTCCAAGGACAAGTGCACACTCTCAACTTCATCAAGAAAAGGGTAGGGACACACATCCGTGCCAAAGGAAGAGAGAGGAGCTAAGCAACATCCTGGCAGCTATGAGGAAAAGGGTATCCAAGAAGGACTGAACCCCTCCCCTCTGTATGTAATAAAGTTTTTTTGGAACTTGAAAAAAATAAAAATAGAGAAACCATCAGTAACACATTAGGTAGGTACCATTTCCCCCATTTTACAAAGGGGGAATCTGAACTGACTCAGAAAGACTAATTTATTTACATAAGTTCATATAGCGAGTCAGTGATAAAGTCAGGATTCAAACAGATCTGCCTTGCTCCAAATCTATACTTGCCACTACAGAACACCGCCATTCTAGAAAAAGATAATTTAACCATATGCATAAAACTAACTTGAAGACATAAAGTCCATACCAATTAGGCAATGTAAAATTGAGAGAGACCAAGAGCAGTTTCATCCAACTCAGAAAATAAAAGCAACAGCATTTGGTTTTAGATAATAAATCTGCTCCTGATTCAGTCCTTCGGTAACTGTCAGAAAGGTCAATATTCACTTTCCCAATTTAGTTGGCTCCCTCTTGGTTGATTAAGAAGACTCTGTCTGCTTGGTCCTCAGATATCCTAAGCAGCCAGGTTCAGTGTGCTGGTGTATCAGTCTGGGTCCAATCAGGTGAAATAAATGACATGGTAATTTTAACAGGGAAAGTTTAATATAAAAACGATTAATTATATGGGGTGCCTGGGTGGCTCGGTTGAACATCTGACTCTTGATTTTGGTTTAGATCATGATCCCAGGACTGTAGGATCAAGCCCCGTGCAGGGTTCTGCACTGAGCACGGAGCCTGGTTAAGATTCTCTCTCCCTCTGTCCCTCCCCCCAGCCTTGCACACACTCTCTCTCTCTAAAATTAAAGAAAAAAATTTAGTTACAACAGAAAATTATAGTAAGAAGGGATTGGCTAGGAAGAAGTAGAGACCATTCTAAATACAGAAATAGCAGGGGCACCTGAGTGGTTCAAATCAGTTAAGCATCTGATTCTTGATTTCAGCTCAGGTCATCTCACAGTGCGTAAGTTCAAGCTCTGTGCTGACAGAGTGGGGCCTGCTTGGGATTCTCTCTCTCCCTCTCTCTTCCCCTCCACTGCTTGCACACATGCATGCTCTTGCTCGCTCTCAAAATAAATAAACATTAAAAATAATAATAATAGTGGTGCATGGGTGGCTCAGTCAGTTGAGTGTCCAACTTTGGCTTAGGTCATGATCTCAGGGCTTGTGAGTTTGAACCCCACATCAGGCTCTGTACTGACAGTGCAGAACCTGCTTTAGATTCTCCCTCCCTCTCTGCCCCTCCCCCACTCAGACTCTCTCTTTCAAAAATAAACATTAAAAAAATAAAAGAAACAAAAGAAATAATAAATACAGTAAAACTTTGGTCTGTGAACATAATTCATTCCAGAAACAGGCTTGTAATCCAAAGTACTTGTATACCATTGACTCAGTTGTGATCCCGTGACATTCAGCATCATATACTACCCATATTGCAAGACACTGCTCGTTTATCAAGTTAAAATTTATTAGAAATCGTTGTTCATCTTGCTGAAAACTTGCAGAACAAGTTACTTGCAATCCAAGGTTTCACTGTACAGAAATAACATCTATAAGGAGCAATCACTACCCCCAATGCAGAGATTGAATTCCCAAGGAAGAGTTCCTCCTCAGTCCCACAACCCTCCTCCAATAGGGCTGGGATATAAACATTGGGGAAGAGGACATAGCCATGGCTGACTGGATGGCAAAGAGGTTGCTGTGATGCCACACCAGTAAAACTTGCCAGAAATTTGTTCTTTGGAACTTGTCAGAAATTCATTGTCATGGGAGTTCATGGGAAGTGTTTTAGCAGAAGCACTCCGCTGCAAAATCACCTAAGAGAGCATTACCAGGAAGACCTTAGGGCAGCTGGGAGCTGCTGGATCCCTTGTACCATAGAAGCTAGGCCCTGGAGAAGCCACCCATACTACAGGAGTTAGACAATGGGGAAGCCATTTGTCCTGCGTAAGTTCATTGTGTAAGCACGTTGGAATTAGAAATCAATTTTTTTCTCCTTCTAATGTATCTTTAATGCTTTCTGACAAATTTTAATATCATAACTAGAAAAGGTAATCCATTTAAAAAGTCCAGATTCATTTTCACAGATCAGTCAGTAAGAATACTTATGGCAGGGGGCACCTGGATGGTTCACTCTGTTAAGCCTCCAACTTCGGCTCAGGTCATGATCTCACACTTGTGAGTTCAAGCCCTACATCAGGCTTTGTGCTGACAGGTCAGAGACTGGAGCCTACTTCAGATTCTGTGTCTCCCTCTCTCTCTCTGCCCTTCCCCTGCTCGTGCTCTCTCTCTCAAAAATAAATATTAAAAAATAAGAATACTTATGGAGCTGAAAAATAAAAAAACTCATATTGTCAGATCTGTTAAACCTTGGTATGTGCCTGAGCAGCCTCTTTTTCCTGGTTTTAGCTTCTACCCAATGCTATGTCTTTTCTCCATTTCTGTGCCTCCCACGTGGAAAATATCCCAATAAACATGTTTTTATAATTTTAATTTGCTCTGATTCCAGTCAGTAATAAATATGCATTACATAAAAATTAGAAAAGTCATCACTTTTACAAAAGAAAATTCAAAATATTCCCTAACTCAAGAAATAACCACAATGAACATTTTAATATGTATGTGTATATATATATATACACATATATATTATATATATTATATATTTATTAACTATTAATTATTTATTACATATATATATAATATAGGGAGGTGTGTGTATATATATCCCAAACACATGCACACATACCCCTGTGTGTACCTGCATGTCTATGTTCATGTATACCTGCACATCTAAATATGTACATTTATATAAATAAATGTATATGTAGATATAAATATGGAAATACTTTAAATTTTTTTAAGTTTATTCATTTATTTTGAGAGAGAGAATGCAAGCAGGGGAGGGGCAGGGAGAGAGGGAGAGAGAGAATCCCAAGTAAGCTCTGCACTGTCAGTGCGGAGCTGATGTGGGGCTCAAACCCATGAACTGCAAGATCATGACCTGAGCCAAAACCGAGTCACACTTAACTAACTGGGCCACCTATATGGAAATATTTTATAAACAAAAGGTTACAAATATTAAGTATCCTTTTGGCTTTTCATTCTATAAGACTAAGAGCATTGTCTATCTCCCATAGAAGAATAAGGAAAACACCTTGGTTATTCATGAATCATTAATCCTTAACATTGTGACAATATTTCATAGTGGTTAAGAGCAGAGTTCAACAAATGAATAGCCCACAGTCTACATCCCTCCATTTGTTTTTGTAAATAAAGCTTTATTGGACACAGCCTTTTCCATTAATTTATATACTGTTTATGACTGCTTTTATTCTACAACAGCAGAGGTGAGTACTTGCAAAAGAGACTATATGGCCTACGAAGCCTAAATAGATTTATTATCTATCGCCTTACAGAAAAATTTGCCAATTCCTCGCTAAGAGCATGGAATCTATAGTCTGCCTGCCTGTGCTAAAATTCCAGCTCCAACACTGACTGATTGTGTGCCTTGGGCAAGCCACTTCAACTCTCTGAGGCTCAGTTTCCTCATCTTTATAAAATGGAAATAATAACACCTTCTTCATAGGCTATCAGAAAGATTAAAAATGAAATGTAAGGTACTTGCAACTGTTACAACATTAAAACCTAATAAATGCTTGCTATTGTTATTTTTTATAAGCACACCAAATATCAACGAAAGCAATCACATACAGTATATCTTTGGCCCAGTACAATACCCTTGGGGAATGGACTTAATCAGCTGCATCTTTCTTTTGTTTTTCTTTCAGTACACAAAATGGAGTCTTAGAGAAACAGGAAATCAGCCTGTTTATATAAAAAATGAAGAATACCAGCTCTTTCCCTTAGGAAAAGCCCTAGCACAGGAGGCTGAATCCCTTACCCATTCAGTTGGCAGAGCCAAAGAGAGAGCAACAAAGGAGGTTTGAAACAAATTCAGATCTGGACATAAATGTTTAATGTGCTGCAGGAATATATACAAGCTGTAGGAATTTCCCTAATCTCATATCAGAGTTCCATTTCAGCATCAGTAAGGAGGCTTTGTGTACATCAAGATGACACCTTCCCAGCAATATCATTACACCAAATGTGTGGCAACCCACTCTCTTCACTTACCAACTAATTTAAAAGCATGAAAAAATGTGGAAATAGGAGTACCTGGATGGCTTAGTTGGTTGAGTATTCGACTCGAACTCAGATCAGGTCTTGATCTCAAGGTCATGAGTTCAAGCCCTGTGTTGGGCTCCATGCTGGGTGTGAAGCCTACTTAAACACATACACACACAACAACAACAACAACAAAAATGAAGTGGTAATAATGTTAGGTGATAAAGTAATTTGATTTGGGTTTAAACAAGAAATTATTACACCATAATTTATTTTCTTAAGCCTATTTCTTAGAAGCTTTAAAATATTATTTTCTTAAAACTTAGCATCTTTTCTGACAGTATTATCAAGCACTACAGAAGTAAGAGGAAAGTTTATTCAGATAAATTGCTTCAGACAAACAAAGTAAATCCAGGGAACCTACAGACTGATTTATTTCTATCCTCTGAAGTTGGGCTTTTGTGAGCCGCTAAGGAGAACTGAACTGGAGTTTTCTTCTAACTTCAGTATTCATCCCTCTCCAATTTTTGACTGTTCCTACCAACAGAATAGATAGGCATATGGGTGGATGTGGCATGGAAAAGAATGGGACACAATATGATATGGTAGTAATTAGTCTCTCCGCAAATTGATGCTCATCATTTTTCTCGATTTTTGGTTTCAAGTCCAGATAAAAATGCGTGCAACATTTTACACTATAACAAAACAGTTAGGACAATGGCTTATTATTTTTATTCTGGAATTATTCCTTTCTAGAGTATGGGGATATTCCTTTGGGCCACTTGTAGGTAAAAATGTGAGGAAACATGATATGATATAATAAGCTCATATCGCCAAACACTACACTTAGATAACAAGTATGGTCTGTTTCACCAGCATGGGATAAAAATATGACCTCAAGTCTCACCATAGTTCCATTTCTGCATCAGTGAGTTTTGAGGGCACCTAGATGATACCCTCAAACATCATTATACTGCTAGAGGGGCACACCATACCTCTTCCAATGTTGACTATCTTTTATTATTAGTCATGGCCCTTTCTGGAATTCCTCGTCCAACCATTTCTGCCTATGGAATTTTTTTTTAAAGTAAGCTGTATGCCCAACATGGGGCTTAAACTCCCAACTTAGAGATCAAGAGTTGATGTTCTAGGGGTACCTGGGTGGCTCAGTCAGTTGAGCATCCAACTTCGGCTCAGGTCCTGATCTCACCGTTTGTGAGTTCAAGCCCTGCTGAGCTTGGAGCGTGCTTAAGATTCTCTCTATGAAGAGGCACCTGGGTGGCTCAGTTGGTTGAGCGTCCAACTTTGGCTCAGGTCATGATCTCGTAACTCGTGAGTTCGAGCACTGCATCGGGCTCTATGCTGACAGCTCAGAGCCTGGAGCCTGATTCAGATTCTGTGTCTCCCTCTCTCTCTGCCCCTCCCCCACTCATGCTCTGTCTCTCTCTCTCTGTCAAAAATAAATAAACATTAAAAAAAATTTTTTTAAATAAGAGACTCCTGAAAAACCAATGGGTCAAAGATGAAATCAAAAGAAAAACCAAAGAATATCTTGAAACAAATGAAAATGGAAACACAATAAACCTCAAAATTTATAAAATAATTATTTAATAATTGACAAGACTAAAAGGAGAAATAGAAAATACAATAATAGCACAGGGAGATTTCAACATATTTCTCTCAACAACTTACCAGACAAAAATTCAATAAAGCTATAGAAGATATAAATAACACAACTGACAAACTGGACTTAACATATAAAAAACACTGCACTGAATTTTGCAGAATATATATATTTCAAGTGCTCATTGAACATTTACTAAAATTGACTACATGCATTACAAAGCAACAAGTTTTTTTAAGTTTATTTATTTTGAAAGAAAGAGAGAAAGAGCAATTAGGGGAGGGGCAGAGAGAGAGAGGGAGAGAATCCCAAGCAGGCTCCATACTGTGCAGAGCCCAATGGAGGGCCTGAACTCACGAACCATGAGATCCTGACCGAACCACAGCTGAAAGCTTAACCGACTGAGCCACCCAGGCGTCCCCAAAGCAACAAGTTTGAAAGGAATAAAATCACAGAATATGTGATCTCAACAGACTGAGGATAATCTAGAAATAATAAGACAATAACTAGAAAGTCTCCACATGTTTGAGAGATAAGAAATTCATTTTGTAAATACTCCATGGATAAAAGGAAAAAAACTCTCAGTGAAATTTTAAAAATATTTTGAACTGAATTATAGTGAAAATATGCTCTGTCAAACTTTTGGGATGCTGTGCTTGGAAAGACATTTAAGCAGGGCTGTCTACATAATTTGCCAGGCCCAGTACAAAATGAAATTGCATGGCCCTTTGTCTAAAAAGCTGGGCTGTAAGGGGAAGTCCCATTAAAGATACTATATAAAGCTCTGTCCTTTTCATCACATTCTTGCTCTCAACTTGTTGTGGTATTTTCTATTTGCTATTTAAATATAATCTTAAGAATCTTTAAGAAAGAAAATTTTTAATTTTAAACTCTTAGCATAAATTTTTACTGTTCATCTTTATGTTCTGCATAAACATATGACATATTTACATGTGAGAATCCTGTAAACATGGAGCATCACAAACACCATCTACAAACAGGGTAGCAAGGAATTTCAGACATGTGTATGGCACATATTACCAAGTTCATGTGCATGCTCTATTGCCCCATAAGATTCCATTTTAGAAGCAGTACTAAGATAAAATAAAAAATTTTAAGATGGCAACAGCATAAATCAAGTTGGGGTGGGGAGGGCTTCTGAGTGTGGTACCCTGTGTGACTGCATAGGTAACAATCCATGAAAGTGGCCTTCTCCTTAAGTGTATATCTTAGAAAAGATAAAAGGCTGATAAATCAAGGCAGATCTAGTATCTATCTCAAGAAGTTAGAAAAAGGACACAAAATTAAACTCAAAGAATGTAGAAGGAAGGAAATAAGAAAGAGCAGGAATGAAGTAGAAATCAAATATAAACATCAACAAAGACAGACGTTGGTTCTTTGAAGAGAGAAAATTGAAACACCCCTAGCAATGTAATTCCCACATTAAAAGAACAATCTAATTATTATCTTAATACATGTAGAAAAAGCACTTAATAAACCCCAAAGAAAACTTTCCTTAATCTGATGAAGAGAATCTCACCTTGTGGGCCCAAGACGCTCCTGCCCTGCCCAGAGACACCTTTATAAACCGTAAACAAATAAGTAAAGTATAGAGTAGGTTAGCAAGTGATATGATCAGGTAAGAAAAAAAAAGAGCAGGAAAAGTAAGTAAGAGTACTGAAGGAGGGTTTCAAGTTAAAGTCAAACAATCAGGGAAGGCCCCGGTAAGAAGATGACCTTTTTTATATATATTAAATATAATTTATTGTCAGATTGGTTTCCATACAACACCCAGTGCTCATCCCAACAGGTGCCCTCCTCAATGCCCATCACCCACTTTCCCCTCTCCCCCACCCCAGATGAAGTGAGGGAACAAGGCATACAGATCACTGAGGGAAGAGGACCGGAGGCAGAGGAAACAAGTGCAAAAATCCTAAGGAAGACAATGCCCAGTGTGTCACAGGCACAGCCAGTGTGGCTGGAACAGAGTATTGGGAGAGAAGCAGGATAGAACACCAGAGAAGTAATGAGAGTCTGGATCACAAAGGGCTCCAGAAGGCTATTGGCATCACTTGGGTTTCACCTAACATGATATGGGAGGTATTGGAAAGAGGGATTTGAACATGACTGGATTTATGAATAGGATTGCTCTGACTGCTGTATTAAGAACAGACTGAAAGCTAGCAATAATGGAAGTGGGGGAGACCAGTTATGAGGATATTGCAATAATCAAGGTGACAGATTGTTAAAGTTTGAACTAAGGAGGAAGTAGTAAAGTTGAGAAGAAGATAAGGTTTTCTTCTCTACCTCATCACCAAATTGTGTACCATTTCTGAAAGGCCCTGTGGCATAACCAAGGAAAACAATTTTACAATAACCTTCATCTTCCAAAACAAGTCACACTGCTGCTTCAATGCATGATCTTTTAATTCTCCCCATTATAAAATTTCTCAGTCCTCCCTCAGGTAGCGCTTCCCTAATTAAACAGTGCATCAGTGGCCCGGTGTCTAAATTATCAATAGCACATTTGTCAGTCAACAGTAATTCAGGCAAGATGTCAAAATATGGGAAATATTTTTTATAAAACTGCTACAGGTAAGGATGAAGATTGCAAGCTCTCCCGGAGCGATTTGTGAGTTAAGGTAAAAGGTAAATGAAAGGAAGAGGCACTAGTATGCAATTACTACCCTGGTTTCCCTTCAAATGCAGCACACTTGAATCTCTTTTATCTTGTTAAATTGATTACAGGCCTTGAAGTTTCATCACTCCAGGAACCATAATGAAGGGTAACCTGCCATGTATTAGTCTAACCCTAGATTACAATTCAAGTCAATAAAATCAGGAAACTACCAAAAATGGTCATTAATGCCATAAACGAATTCAGATAATCTAATTCAACTGGTCTCTTACAAGAACAAGAATACAAATTGCTGTGCTGGGTTATTTGGGGAAGAAGAAAGGGAATGAAAAAAATAAGGAAATGCTTCTCTGTTGATATTAGCTAGATGCTCTATGTTTGGGATGGTTAGAACAGAAGTCAGGCTACAAGTCCCATGCCAATGCTAAAAATACTTTTTGAAAAAGTTAAAAATTTACCAACCCATGGTCACATGTGAGCTGAGAGCATATTGTGTTTGGCCCAAGTAGTAATTTATTTTTTTAATTAATTTAATTATTGAGAGAGAGAAAGCACGTGCAAGTAAGTAGGGGAGGGGTAGAGAGAGAGGGAGAGAGAGAATCCCATTCAGCATGGAGTCTGACTCAGGGCTCCATCCCACAACATGCGAGATCATGACCTGAGCCAAAACCAAGAGCTGGACACTTAACTGAGCCACCTAGGCACCCCTGGCCCAACTAGGGGCCAGAAAATGAAGAAACATTATTAGTCAATTTCCACCACTAAATTTGGATACACAAAATGCAGACCTACCTCAAATTCAGATTAGATCTCAGCAACCTTGGGTTTAGTCATGGTTTCTCCATTAACTAGCACAACGTTAAGAAAACCTGTTAACTTTTCTGGGCCTCAACTTCCCCAATTTTTTAAAGTTTATTTATTTTGAGAGAGAGAGGAAGAGAGCGCACAAGTGGGGAAGGGAGAGAGACAGAGAGGGAGAGAGATTCCCAAGCAGGCTCTGCACCACCAGTGCAGAGCTCGAAGCAGGACTCAAACACACAAATCATGCCTCAACTTCCCCATTAAAAAAAAAATGGGCTTCAGGGACCTGACTGGCTCAGTTGGAAGAGCATGATCTTGGGATTGTGAGTTCGAGCCCCACATTGGGTGTAGAGACTACTTAAATAAATAAAACTTAAAAAAATAAAAATAACAAAAATGGGCCTAGATACAAATCTGTCTCCCACCTATTCTACATTCCTAGAAAGTACTAAAGAATTCACAGACACACGTCAAAGGAGAGGAAAGGGATTACTCAACAAAAGATGCCAGAGGTTAGCTGCTTGGGGACAAAAACAAAAACAAAAAACAAACCAATCATGATCCAAACTTCATATCATGTGCCAAAATAACTCAGATGGATAAAAGTATAGATGGTAAAAAAAAATTTGCAGCACAAAAATGAGAAGAAAATGTTTGCTTAAATGGTCATGTCATCAGATGGTAAAGAATTTTATAAATTTAAAGATGGAAGAAATACAAAAGGAAAATATTGGAAACCTTCTACACAAAAAAAGGAAACTAAAATACTTATAAATATTAACAAGCATAAGAGGCAAATGCAAAATGAGAAAATACATTGAGGGATGTCCAACCTCAATATGACAGCATCTGCCTCTCTAAGTCCTAGACAAAAGGGAAGGAGGGGTGTAAACTGTTAGTAGCTAGGGGGGATATGTTTAAGTTCATAGACCTAATAACCACATGACTGCTCCATAACCAAATTAGAGGGCTGTAACTAAATGCCTGAATAACTACCCAACAGCAACCACCCTGTAAATTAGACAACTCCACGGGGTAGGCATCACAGGGGTTGTTACCCTAATTTTGTAGATGAGAAAACAGGCACAGAAAAGCTAAATGAGATTGCCAAGTCATAACAACGGATAAGTATTAAAACCAACTTTGGAACCCAGCTGGGATTCTGCCTCAGTTGACCCATCTGTGAAATGAGGAAGTTGGTTAGAACCCTGGTTCTCAAAGTGCATGTTTTGGCCAGCACCAGCAGCCTCCCATGGGAACTTATTGGAAATGCAAATTCTCAGGTCACCCCAGACCCTGGAAGCCTGACCTTGGCAGTGGGGCCCAGCAATCTGTGGTCCAATAAGCCCTTCAGGTGATTCCCATGCACACTCAAGTTTGGAGAACCACTGGATTGCATGATTTCTAAGGTCTCTTACAACCTAAAATATTTACATTAATATTTGAGCATTAATCTCCAGGGCATTTTGCATAAAACCATGTAGTCTTCCTGATCTGGAACCAAAAGGTTAAAAAAAAAACGAAGTATCATTGGAGTTTGTTAGTGGGAGAAAACACTCCTTTTCCTTGGTGGAATCTATACCTATTGTGTTTGTTAAAGCTACCTATCTTATTTGGGGAGCCTGGCTGGCTCAGTTGGTAGTGCATGTGACTCTTGATCTCGGGGTCATGAGCTTGAGCCTCATATTGGGAAAAGAGTTAATGTTATTAATTTTATTTAATAGATTTTTTAATGTTTTTTTTAATTTTTTTAATGTTTATTCTTGAGAGAGAGAGACAGAGCACTAGCTGGAGATGGCAGAGAGGGAGGGAGACACAGAATCTGAAGCAGGCTCCAGGCTCTGAGCTGTCAGCACAGAGCCCGATACAGGGCTCAAACCCAAGAACTGAGAGATCATGACCTGAGCCGAAGAGACACTTAACTGACTGAGCCACCCTGGTGCCCCAATGTTTATTTGTTTTTGAGAGAGAGAACGAGCATGCATGGGCAGGAGTGGGCAGAAAAAGAGAGGGATGCAGAGGATTCTAAGTGGGCTCTGTACTGACAGCAGAGAGTCCGATGTAGGGCTCCAACCCACGAACTATGAGATCATGACCTGAGCTGAAAGACACTTAACCAACTGAGCCACCCAAGTGCCCTGGAGAAAGAGTCCATTTTGCTTTACTTTAAAGTTCATTTATTTTTGAAAGAGAGAGAGAGCGTGGAGGAGGGGCAGAGAGAGAGGGAGAGAGAGAGAATCCCAAGCAGGCTTGGCACTGTCAGCACAGAGCCTGACATGGGGCTAGAACTCACAAACCATGAGATCATGACCTGAACTGAAATCAAGAGTCAGAGGCTTAACCGACTGAGCCATCCAGGCACCCCAAAAAGAGTTCATTTTAAAATAAAACTGCAGCTGCACAGACCTCATTTACTCAGACTGATTAGCTGGACAGACTCTCTTAGGACAGTAAAAACAGCACTACTAAAAATCAGCAGCTCTGCTCAGTTTCTTAATCCTTCTGAGCCTCATTTTACTCATCTGTGAAGTACAATGAGTTCAAACATAAGCATCTACAACCCTGGTTCTTAAACTTTGGGTACATTAGAGACTTGGGAGTTAAGACAGCAGAGCAGCATGGAGACCCTGAGCTTGTCTCAAAAACAAAGCTAGATCAGCATCAAACCATTTTGAACACCTAGGAAATTGATCTGAGGATTGACACAACAATCTGCATCACTTGAGCCACAGAACTCGGCAGGTACATGGTATGGAGAGGTGAAGTGGGGGAGAGAAAAGCTGCAGGGGGTAAGAAGCCATTTTCGCAGAGAGAGCACAGAGAGAGAAAGAGAAAGGGGGAGAGCGCGACACACCAGGATCATGTAAGGAGAGCACTCTGCCCAAAAGTACCTGGAAAGAAAGAGTGAAAACACTCACAGGGGACTGAACAAGAAATCCATTCCCCAAAAGCACTGATGGGGAGAAAAGAGAGAGTTTCAATACTACCAGGATTCTATAAGCAATGGAGCACAGAGTCTGAAGTTTTGGAGCTCAATACCTGGCAGTTCTCTGGTAAGGAGTCAGGGCAAATCCCCAGGAGCAGGCATCATGGTCTGAGGGTCCATGTGCTACAAGGGTAGAAGCAGTTCCCCTGCTTGGAGTACATTTGGTAGAGACCATATGGCCTCCCCACATGCAAGGTCCCAGTGGACCCTGGAGAGCAGTCACATTTGCTGGTATTGGGACAAAGACACCAGAGTGCGATGAAACCTGGCACTGGCTGTGTGTTGTGATTTGTCATAATCTCTGAACCTCTGCCACTGCACAATCACACAAATGTTTTCTGGCGCAAGCTGGCACCCAGCCACTGATGAGTGAGACCATCCCCCCACAGAGTTGGCATGTATCCAAGCTGTGGGGGGGGTGGTCTCTGAAGTGTGGGGGGTTTTCAAATTTTATTTACTTATTTTGAAAGAGGGAGAGAAAGAGCATGGGGGAGGGGCAGAAAGAGAGGGAGAGAGAGAGTCCCAAGCAGGCTCTGCGCTGTCAGCCCGATGTGTGAGGCTTGAACTCACGAACTGCGAGATCATGACCTGAGCCAAAACCAAGTATTGGACACTTAACCGACTGAGCCACCCAGGCACCCCTGAATTATGCGGTTTTGAAACACAACCCCATCTGAGATAAAACTCTGGAGAGAGGTGCCCCCTGACAAGCGGACAGGTTGGACACGGACAGGGTAGAGGTGAGGAGTGGATGGAGGACTGAAACAAAGGATGGGTGCTTGGTCACAGGTTGGTGAGAGTGCAAAGTTCCTGCGCCAAAGACAAGGGGTCTGGGTGAAGCCATTTCCACATCTCCCACACACGCACATGTGCACACGCACACTGATCCACCCCACTAAGCTAAGCAGTGCCACCTAGTGGAGAATGGAGTCATTACACCAAGCCCCGCCCAACTGCACCCTCCAAGCACATCCCTCAGAAAGCAAGCACAAATCTGTCCACCCGCTTAGTGTATAGACTATAGTGTGCATCAAAGTTTCAGTTCTAGGGGAAATTGTATCTAACTTCATTAAGGTTCGTTCTGTTTGCTGGTTCATTTATTTGTTCATTTTCTTGGCTTCTGTTTTTGCTTAAAATGATTTCTTTTTTCTTAGTTTCTATTTCTTGGATGCAGAAAGAGAAATTTTTGTTTTTATTTTCTTACTTTTTTATTTTTAAATTTTTTATTCTATTTCATTTTATTTTGTTCTATTCTATTATATAAATATTTTTTAATTTTTAAATTTTTTCTTACTTTTCTTTTCTTTCCTTTCCTTTTTTCTCTTTTCTATCAAGGTTCTTTCAACAAGCAGAACAAAACACACCTAGTATCTTTCAACAAGCAGAACAAAACACACATAGGATCTAGCTTCCTTTATTTGATTTTTTGTTGTGATTCTAATAATTTTAATTTTTTATTTCATAATTTTTTTTCTTCCAAAATGACAAAAGGAAGGAACTCACCCCAAAAGAAAGAACAGGAAGAAATGACAGCCAGGGAATTAACCAACACAGATATAAGTAAGATATCTGAACTAGAGTTTAGAACCACGATAAGAATACTAGCTGGGGATGGGGCACCTGGGTGGCTCAGTCGGTTGAGCATCCGACTTCAGCTCAGGTCATGATATCATGGTTCATGAGTTCGAGCCCTGCATCGGGCCCAGTGCTGATGGCTCAGAGCCTGAAGCCTACTTCAGATTCTGTGTCTCCCTCTTTCTCTGCCCTCTCTTACTCACACTCTGTCCGTTTCTCTCAAAAATAAATAAACATTAAAAAATTGAAAAAAAAGAATAGCAGGGGTTGAAAAAATCATAGAAGACACCACAGAATCTCTTTCTATGGAAATAAAAGAAAATCTAGTCAGGCCAAAATTAAAAATGCTATAAACAAGATGCAATCTCAAATAAATGCCACAATGGCAAGGATGGATGAAGCAGAGCAGCAAATCAGTGATATAGAAGATAAAATTATAGAGAATAATGAAGCAGAAAAAAGAGGAAAACAAAGGCAAAAGAGCATGATACAACACTTAGAGAACTCAGTGACTTACTAAAAAGGAGTAACAACCCAATCATAGGAATCCCAGAATATGAAGAGGGAGAAAAAAGGACAGAAGGTTTATGTAAGCAAATTATAGCAGAAAACATTCCTAATCCAGGAAACTCCCATTAGATTCAACCATCACCAGGGCATATCATAGTCAAATTCACAAAATACACAGATAAGGAAAGAATTATGAAAGTATCAAGGGAAAAAAGTCTTTAACCTATAAGGGAAAACAGATCAGGTTCACAGCAGACCTATCCACAGAATCTTGGCAGGCCAGAAAGGAGTGGCAGGAAATATTCAATGTGCCGAATTAGAAAAATATGCAGTCAAGAATTCTTTTTCCAGCAAGGTTGTCATACAAAATACAAGGAGAGATAAAGACTTTCCCAGATAAACAAAAACTAAAGGAGTTCATGACCACTAAACCAGCCCTACAAGAAATTTTAAGCCAGATTCTTTGACTGGAGAAAAGGCAAAACAAAACAAAAAAGACCAAAAGCAAGAAAGACTAGAAAGGACCAGAGAATATCACCAGAAACACCACCTCTACAGGCAATGCAATGGCACTAAATTCATATCTTTCAGTACTCACTCTAAATGTCAACAGACTAAATGCTACAATCAAAAGACACAGGGTAGCAGATTAGATAAGAAAACAAGACTCATCTATAGACTGTTCACAAGAAACTCATTTTAGACCTAAAGACACCTGCATATTGAAAGTAAAGATATGGAGAAACATCTATCATGCCAATGGTTGTCAAAAGAAAGCTGGATTAGCCATAGTTATATCAGACAAACTAGATTTTAAAAGACTGTAAAAAGAGATAAAGAAGGGCATTATATCATAATTAAGGGGTCTCTCCACCAAGAAGACCTAAAAATTATAAATATTTATGCCCCCAACATAAAACACCCAAATATATGAATCAATCACAAATATAAAGAAACTCTTTGATAATAATACCATAATAGTAGGGGACTTCAACACTCCACTTATAGCAAGGGACAGATCATATAAGCAGAAAGTCAAGAAGGAAACATGGCTAGGAATGACACACTGGAATGGATGGACTTAACAGAACAAAAGAGATGAACATAGGAGAAGGGAAACAAAAATAAGATAAAAACAGAGAGGGAGACAAACCATAAGAGACTCTTAAATACAGAGAACAAACTGAGGGTTGCTGGAAGAGTGTTGGGTGGGGGGATGGGCTAAATGGGTGATGAGCATTAAGGAGGGCACTTGTTGGGATGAGCACTGGGTGTTACACATAAGTGATGAATCACTAAATTCTATTCTAGAATTTATCATTACACTATATGTTAACTAACTTGAATTTAAATGTTTTTAATTGCATTTAAAAAAAGGCTACTTATCTTAAATCATTTGCATATGACATATTGGTAATCGTAAACTAGTCTTTCTTCCTGAGGTCTGCATGGAGAGGGAAGCAATGAGCCCTCCTCACAGAAGCAAATTGAAGGCAATGTGGCAGGTGGGGTGACAAAGAGACCACCTGTCAATTACCACTTCATAGAAAATGAGTTTAGACCTAGAGGCCTCCAGGGTCAGCAGGAGAAACTTGCTGGAGGGAACAGCACTTTGACCTTTCCTGAGCTCTTCCTCAACTTGCCCTGACCTTGACCATATATTTTTTTTAATTGAAATCCAAGTTAGTTAACGTATAGTGTAATGATGATTTCAGGAGTAGAATTTAGTGATTCATCACTTACATATAACACCCAGTGCTCATCCCAACGAGTGCCTTCCTTAATGCCCATCACCCATTTAGCCCATCCCCCCACCACCTCCCCTCCAGCAACCCTTAGTTTGTTCTCTTTATTTAAGAGTCTCTTATGGTTTGCTTCCCTCTCTGTTTTTATCTTAATTTTCTTTCCCTTCCCCTATATTCATCTGTTGTGTTTCTTAAATTCCACATATGAGTGGAATCATATGGCATTTGTCTTTCTCTGACTGATTTATTACGCTTACTATATAACACATTCTATTTCCATCCAGGTTGTTGTAAATGGCATGATTTCATTCTTTTTTTTAAGTTTATTTATTTACTTTGAAAGAGAAAGAGGGAGAGAACACGAGAGGGGCAGAGAGAGAGGGAGAGAGAGAATTCCAAGCAGGCTCTGCACGACCAGTGCAGAGCTCAACACGGGGCTCAAATACATGAACCTCGAGATCATCACCCAAGCTGAAATCAAGCACCCTGAGACACCTAGGCACCCCCAAAATTTCATTCTTTTTGATTGCCAAATAATATTCCATTGTGTATACACATCACATCTTCTTTATCTATTCATCAGTTTATGGACATTTGGGCTCTTTCCATAATTTGGCTATTGTTGATAATGCTTCTATAAACATTGGGGTGCATGTGCCCCTTCAAATCAGCATTTTTGTATCCTTTGGACAAATTCCTAGTAGTGCAATTGTTGGGTTTCAGGGTAGTTCTATTTTTAATTTTTTCAGGAAATTCCATACTGTTTTCCAGAGTGGCTGCACCAGTTTGCATTCCCATCAGCAGTGCAAAAGGGTTCCCCCTTTCTCCACATCCTTGACAACATCTGTTGTTTCTTGAGTTGTTAATTTTAGCCATTCGGACAGGTGTGAGGTTGTATCTCACGGTGGTTTTGATTTGTATTTCCCTGATGATGAACGATGTTGAGCAACTTTTCATGTGTCTATTACTGGTCAGATTTAAATACCAGCTCAAGGCTGACAGGGAATCTACTAGGCAAGGTTCTCCAGCAGTGGTGGCCACCATGCCAACCACAGCCCATTGTCCTCACCCCAGAAGCACTGCCACCACCACATCCTCGTTTGTTCTCACCTGTGTCCCTGCTTCCCAGTCATAGCTAGTGAGGAGGCACCTGGCTGCCCCCAACATGTCTGATGAAAGCAACATAAAACCAGCTCCATTTGCCCAACCAGGAGGAGTAGGCCACATGACACCAGAACGATACAATATGGTGCTGAGGGCATGCCCATCATCTTTCCCCACTGACACCCTCCTGAGCCACCCGTCTTAATTAGGGGATGGAGAACACTTGAGCCTCACAGACAATGAGGAGGAGGATAAAGGCATTGACACAGGCAAGCAAAAGACCCTCAAGCTATGCTCAGGAGGCTCTTTTCTGCCAGGGAGGCTGTGACACTGGCATCACAAGGTGCAACAAACGTGGATGGCCACCTTGTTGTTGAAGACTGCACGGAAGAAAATAACTGTGGAGAGGAGGCAAATTCCTCAGGCTGAGGTAGCTTCCCAAGAAAAATGTGATAAATTCAGTTTGAGCATGTGTAAACTTCTTTTAAGACTTGCTTAATGTCATTAAGCAGTGACTTACTGCTTTCAGAATACTCCAGATAGAGCAGGCAAAAATAAAATCTAAATGTCATAAAGCAATTCATGGTACTGAGAGAAAATATACCTGTCCCTATCAACCTCTGTTTGATAAGAGATACAAATCACCTTATGAGCCTACAGAAGATGAAAATAAGTGGAACTGGATGTTAAGGAGACAGTTAAGGAAATTAAAAAAGAAGACAAAACTTTAGAAAACGTCTAAAGGTAAAGTCTACCCTAAAAAATTCTTTATTTTGGCATGAAAGTTTTGAAGAATGCAGAGTTGCTCAGAAATGTGGTCAGAAACCCAATGATCCTATTTTATAGCACCTGAAAGATATTTTGCTCAAGCTCTTCAATGCTGGTGAGCCTATGACTTTCATAGAATTTCTCTGAGTCCAGTGAATATTTCTCAAAAGAGGTGTTGACTGGGGCGCCTGGGTGGCGCAGTCGGTTAAGCGTCTGACTTCAGCCAGGTCATGATCTCGCGGTCCGTGAGTTCGAGCCCCGCGTCAGGCTCTGGGTGGATGGCTCGGAGCCTGTTTCCGATTCTGTGTCTCCCTCTCTCTCTGCCCCTCCCCCGTTCATGCTCTGTCTCTCTCTGTCCCAAAAATAAATAAAAACGTTGAAGAAAAAAAAAATTTTTAAAAAAAAGAGGTGTTGACTAAAACATATATAATGAGGTCATACCCAGATAATTCTGATCCCTTCTTTTCTTATGGACCATAGGTTACAGGCTGCATTGGATGACAAATACTTTGCAGGAAGAGGAATGTCACTCAGAATGCATTATACAACAGGATAGCACAAAAAAAGGAGCTTCTAGGATCATGTACAAAACAATTTCTAAAGACTCATTCTTCAATTACTTTTAGAGTCCTGAAATGCCCAGTTAGGAATGCTGAGTAGGTTTATTACAGCTAAAATTCCTGAAGACCTTCAGTTGGGGTTCTTTTTCCATGAGCATCCAGTCCAAAGATCAGCCTGATACTTCGTAGGACACAGAATGATGATGACTATGACACAGGAGAAGAACCCAGGCAAGAAGAAGAAAAAAATGAAGAGGAAGAAAAAGATTAACCAAAAGTAGAAGGAGAACCCTAAACCAAACTCAACTTTGCAGACTGCAAGTAGCAGTGAGCCAGGTATGTTATATATCATTTAAAGAATAGCTTACACATACTCTGAATTGCTTAGAGCTTCATTTAAAAAAATTTTCTGGGTAGCTAAATAAGTAGCTTTATAAAGGTTTTAAAACTAGTGTTTTCTTCTTAGAATTTCACTTGTCCCCCACTTTTGTGACAGATAAAGAATTCACCGTACTCTATGTACTTGCAGCGTTTGATTCTTGGGAAGTACTTTTGTCATATCTGTAAGACTACAGCTGTAAAATATGAGAATACTTAGAGACCAAGAGTGGTTTAGAAAACCTTCCTGAGAAACCTACTGAAGCAGTTTCCAAGACAGCTTGCATACTTGTGCCTTCCTCCCTGTGTAGTAGAATGTAGACTCTTATACTAACTAGTTGACGCCCTTTTAACCCGACCAAGTGTGTGGTTAAGGGTCCAGTCAGACCATATTCGATAACTATTAGCTTGAGGATTTTTGTATTGACTGTTAAATTAAAAGAAACTTTGTCATAGTCAGGTGATTAGTCACTAGGGTGTTAATAAAGTCTTGTTTTCATTTTATACTTTGTCATTAAGTACATTTAAACTGTTAACAAAGCAGTTTTTGCACCACTCTACCTTCTAGGAATGCTATCCTTTCATCTTTTGGTAAGTTTGTATCAGAGGCTTTTTGTTGAACGGAGGCTAAAATATCAAGGGGGAAAAGATGCTCTATAGCACTGGTTTTCAAAGTGTGGCTCCCAATGTGATAATCTAGGACTGTCAGGATGCCATATGGTTCAGCTGAGCCGAGGTCTGTATTTTGGCGTAAAACAACAGGAGAAGCTGACCCTCACCTAAGGTAAAACCAACTTTAATTCACTGGCTTGAAAATGTTGTAGGTAAACTGAATAGATCAGCAAGGACTGGGCTGGGGAGGAGGAGACCAGAGATCACTGGATCCTGAACCACATACGTCTCTGAAGGTAATGATTAGGTGGTGGTGGTGCAGAAAGGACTAAGGCACAAAGCTAGTTGCAGAAGAATAAAAATACTGTGATGCCACTTACGTAAAGTTTGAAAATATGAAAAAAATACTACATACTTTGGCATAAAAGTGTGTATTTAACAACACATGTTTCATTCAAGAAAATGAAGACAAAGGAAAAATGCACATGGGAGTGAAACACCAAATTCATAATACTGGTTACTACTTGAGAAAAAGATACGCAGAGCTTCAACTCCATTTCTACTGCTTTATTTCTTAAGCTAGAGAGGGGTTACATGGGCCCTTCAGAAGTTCATATTAGTATGGCTATAGCTTTTTTTAAATTACTTTAGAGAGAGAGAGCGTGAGAGTAGGGATGAGGGGCAGAGAGGGGGAGAGAGAGAGAATTCTACACAGGCTCCATGCTCAGTGCAGAGCCCGGTGCGGGGCTCAATGCAAGGTTCAATGCAGGGCTCAATCCTACAACCGTGGGATCATGACCTGAGCGGAAAGCAAGAGTCGGATGCTCAAAACCGAGACCCATGTGCCCAAGTATTGCTATAGTTTTAAAGTGGGTGAAAGGGCAGTTGATCACAGAAAGAAAGGTGGCCCATGAGTTTGGCAAGAAGGTCTTGTTTCCACATTCAGTTAAGGTTACTTAGCTACCTTATCTGGATGGCATTAATGACTTCCTCTCCCATATGTCACAATAGCACACTTCATAACCTGCTTTACATGAGCCTTCCTACACTGTGAGCTCCTCACTGGTTGGAACCTCAAAGCGTCTTATTCATTTTCTGTCTTAAAGTACCAAGTACCTCCAGAGACAAGTTAGCCTCAGGCAAAACTATAAAAATGAGACAGTTGCTTCTCTAGTGCCTTTGTCTCTTTTTCAAATGCCCTTCATTTCCAGGCAGTGACCTCTGTCCTCCTCTCCATCTCAAACATTATCTCCAGGCACCTAAAATCAGGATTATCCACTGTCATTCTGCATACAGACCTCCCTTCTCTGGGTGCACCCGATGCTCCAGATGTCATCCTCATTCCTCTACTCCTTGCCTCTTCTCAGAATTTCTGTTCTATTTCTTCAAGACCCTGCCTTGAATAATATTTGGTTAATGATAGGTTCAGATAGGTTATGATACCATTCTAACTTACAATGAACTTATCTCTGAAAGGGCCTATGAAATGATGCCAAGATGGGGAATTTCAAACCCTGTGACAAGGCAGTGGAAGAAAGTTTTGGAAGATTTTAATTTACACTATATAAAGAGGCAGCAAGTTGGCTTACATGTAACCTCTAACCTCCACAAGTTGTAATTTAGTGTTAGCTGACCACAAAGCAAACAAAACTTATTTATTTATATATTTGTACTTTTTTAGAGATAGAATCCTAATCAGGCTTCATGCCCAGCATGGAGCCTGACGTGGGGCTTGATCTCTCGACCATGCAATCATTACCCAAGCCAAAATGGAGAGTCAGAGGCCCAACAGACTGAGCCTCCCAGGCACCCCTAAAGTGAACAAACTTTAACACTGATGTAATCCCTTGCAATCTTATATACGCTTTTAACTGTTAAATTAAGACTTTTTTTTTTTTAAGTTTATTTAGTCCTGCCCTGGGTGTTTCAAATGCAGATCTTCAACGTTTATTTATTTTTGGGACAGAGAGAGACAGAGCGTGAACGGGGGAGGGGCAGAGAGAGAAGGAGACACAGAATCAATCGGAAACAGGCTCCAGGCTCTGAGCCATCAGCCCAGAGCCTGACGCAGGGCTCGAACTCACGGACCGCGAGATCGTGACCTGGCTGAAGTCGGACGCTTAACTGACTGCGCCACCCAGGCGCCCCAAGACATTTTTCTTATAAAGCTGCCCCCTCAATCTAAGGATAGTTATACCCTCTAGCAATATGAGATATACTGGTATCTGGGGAAATTACCAACACTTCACAGAAATTCCAGGCTCAACCTTAAATTTTTTTTTAATGTTTAATTATTTTTGACAGAGAGAGAGAGAGAGAGACAGAGCATGAGTGGGGAAGGGGCAGAGAGAGAGGGAGACACAGAATCCCAAGCAGGCTCCAGGCTCTGAGCTGTCAGCACAGAGCCCGACGCTGGGCTTGAACTCACAGACCATGAGATCACGACCTGAGCCAAAATCGGATGCTCAACCGACTGAGCCACCCAGGTGCCCCCCCCTTTTTTTAATTTTTTTTTAATGTTTATTTATTTTTGACAGCCAGGCTCAACTTTAATCTCACTAACCTATTGGGGGCTCACCCAATTCATAAATGTAATTCTACAACCTAGTAACATTTGGTTTTGTACCTTGTACAATTAACCAATGTAGAGAAAACAAGCTGTTTATACAATAGTCCCCCCCCTTATCTGTGGAGGATACATTCCAAGACCCCAAGTGGATGCCTGAAACCACAGATAGTACCAAACTTTATATATACTATGTTTTTTCCTATACATACCTATGATAAAGTTTAATGTATAAATTAGGCAAAGTAAGAGATTAACAATAGCTAATAATAAAATAGAACAATTAATATAGTAATAATTATGTGAATGTAGTCTCTCTCAAAATATCTTACATCCTGTATTCACCCTTCTTCTTGTAATGATGTGAGATGATATAATGCCTACCTGATGAGATGAAGTGAGGTGAACGATGTAGGGATTGTGACATAGCATTAGGCTACTATTGACCTTCTGACAATACCAGGAGGAGGACAACCTGCTTTGGGATTGCAGTTGACCATGGGTAGCTGAAACCGTGGACAAGTAGGGACTAATGTAGTCATTTAATAAATGTTTGAGTATTTACTATGCTCCAGGTGTTGTTCTAGGTATTTGGGGGACATAGTGAAGAAAACAGACCACAAGCCCTGCCTTTGTGGTGGGGAGGTGGTGTGATGGGGGTTAATGGCGACAGAGATTATAACAACAAAGATAAAAATTGGTTAAATGGGAAAAGTTCTAAGCTATGAAAAAACTAGACTGGGGTATGGATATGAGAGTCAATGGGGAGGGAGTGGTGATAGCTTTAGTTAGGGTGATCAGGGAGGATCCTTGGTGAGTACTCTTTGACTAAAACCTGAATTCTAAGAAGGCAGCCATGGGATAACCTGGGAGGGAAATTCCCATGAAAATCACTAAGATCATAAAAATGGAGGAGGTGGGATCCATAGGCATGTATTTCTAGTACTTTCTTCTATACATACAACAAGCATTTACTGGTTTAAGGTGGACCAGAGGACTAAAATTAGAATTCTACTTCCTCTGAAATAAATGCATACTTAGAAAGTGAGGAAATCCTGACAAACCTTACTAATAACCCTTAATTCTGATAATGGTCATTGTATATTATCACATTGAACATTCACAAAAACCCTGTGGGATGGTAACTATCACCTTCAAGAAATGAAACTCAAGACCAGAGAGACAATTTACCCTAAGCCACAAACTGTTAATGATAGAGGAACAGGAAACTTTCTTAACATGATAAAGAATATCTATCAGCAATCAATAGCCAACTTTCTATTTAAGGGTATGGGAGTGGAAATCTCTAGTCAAAGAGGAGAGTTAAGAATTATAGTTTCTGCGGTGCCTGGGTGGCTCAGTCAGTTAAGCATCCTAATCTTGATTTCTGCTCACGTCATGGTGTCATGGTTGGTGAGATTGAGCCCCGAGATGGGCTCTGCGACGGAGCAGAGCCTGCTTGGGAGTCTCTCTCTCCCTCTCTCTCTGCCCTTGCCCTGCTGGGGCATGCACATGCACACTATCCCTTTCTCTCTCTCTCAATATAAATAAATAAACTTAAAAAGAATTATAGGAGCACCTAGGTTGCTCAGTTGGCTAAGTGTCTGACTTCAGCTCAGGTCATGATCTCACAGTTAGTGAGTTTGAGCCCCACATTGGGCTCTCTGCTGTCAGCACAGACCCTGCTTCAGATCCTGTCGCCCCCTCTCAAAAATAAACATTTAAAAAAAGAATTATAGTTTCTTACCAACCTGAAAAAATGAAACTGAGCTATATACAAAATAGCAGAGTGATTATTTCTGAGTAAGGAATTAAGGGTGATTTTTCTTTTCTTTTTTTTTAATGTTTATTTATTTATTTTGAGACAGAGCACAAGCAGGGGAGAGGTAAAGAGAGAGGGAGAGAGAGAATCCCAAGCAGGCACCAAGCTCAGCATGGAGTCCAATGTGGGACTCAATCTCACAACTGTGTGATCATGACCTGAGCTAAAATCAAGAGTCAGACACGCAACTGACTGAGCCACCCAGGTGCCCCTGATTTTTATTTTCTTAATTCAAGCTCTGCACATTACTGGCTGTGCATCCTTGGGGAAGTTGCTAAACCTCTGTATGTTTTGGTTTCCTAATTTGCAAAATATGGATAATAATAGTAGTCACATCATAGGTTTATTGCAAGAAGGAATTAAGATAATCTATGCAAGTGCTTAAAACAGTGCCCAACCTATAATGAGCACTTAATAAATGATTACCATTACTTCAATATAATGTTAATTTGCATTGAGTTTGAGCAAATGTTCATATGCTCAAAAGTCATTTGTCCATATGTATAAAAACCGTATGTATCTATGATTTATCCATCCATGTCCTTTGCTCATTTTTCTTTGGGCTTATGGTCTTAAAATTTATATGAGCAAGACGTGTGATTTTTGCTTCCTTGTTTTGGCTTATCTGTTTTTTTATCCGTTGTACAAAGAATATGTATTATTTTTATAAATAGAAAAAGTGTGGATACTAAAACTTGCTGGAAAGACTTTAGCAGCCTTAGCAGACCTTTTCTTGACTCTACTTATCCCTAAATGCACCACAAACTATTCTAATTCTGCTACCATCTCATTGATTGTTTGAGAAGCAGAAGACCTACTTTTTAGGACAAAGGGCAAACTCCTTAATGAAGTATTCATGGCCCCAATCAGCTTTAAAGGCCTACCTGCCACCCTGCCCAATGCTTCAGCCATTTCATTCCCTGGATACACACCCACATATACAGCCATCTCTACCACTGTTCATGCTGTTTCCTTTACCTTCACTAACCTCCCTTCCACCCACCTTTAGTTCCAATTGAACTCCTAATTTTAGGACCCACCTGAAATGCTTCCTCTTGAGCACCTCCCCAGGTACCAACCCACTTCCTTCACCTCTCCTCCTCCACCAGCTAATCATTCCCTCTTCCATGCTCCCACTTTATGCCCATCCCTATTAGAGCACTTGGCACCTTGTGTCATCATTATCCAAGTATCTGTATAACTCTCTAGACCATGAACTAGGACAAGCCATGGGTCTTAGGTACCTGTGATTCCCCAACCCCTAACATAATTCCAGGCAGATAGTAGGCACTTAATACTCACTCAGTAAATGATTGAATGACTAGGGTCTGGAGTGTTTGTCCTGTAGCTTCAAGTGGACAGCCTAGCTTTTCATGACCTGGGAAGACACTTGTATGGTTTTTGCTTTGTGTTGTTTTTGGTAACATGCTATCTTCTTTAAAGCGAATAGTGATGATCCTGTTGAAAGTTTTGAAAAAAGATTAGATGGAGACAGCATGGAGGTAAAGAAAGCAGGAATACTCTGATTTCACATGAAAAACCATCTACCCGGGAGCTTTGTCTCTGCTATGTAACAGTAGAGGCAGCCCTGATCATGGCACCTGGTAGGAAATGGGAGTGTCCTCTTCCACACCTTCCTCACCAGATGACTTCCATCACACAAGAGGCCATCTAGGTCTGCCCTCTGGCCGGAAGCAACATCTGCTTCCTTTCCCGACCCCCAAGGCTCAGGCTTTTCTTAGAGCCAAGGACCCTCCAAGGTTGTGAGTGCATTTGAACAAGGGCCACGTGGAGACAATGTCCTGCCTTTACTGTCCTTCTCAGTCAGGGCATGATGCCCATCTTTTGAATCCAAGTCTTCCCTCCTCTGGGAAGCCTTTGCTGAGGCCTCCTGACTCACTTGGCTGAGTCAATATATTACAATGTAAATATGGAAATGTTTTACATCATCAATCCAAAGACAACAAGGACATACCCGTAATTGAACAAGGGCGCTTAATACTCACTACAGTGAAGAAACACACACCATGGTGAACCGTGTGGTGTTGCAGTAAGAAGTATAAGAACCTATTACAAGAATTGGGATTGGGCTGGATTATTTTGGGAAGTTTTGAAGGAAACAGGGGCTTGCTCTAGATAAGATGCTATTACAAAGTAGGGACAGTTCTATGACTGGTATTTCAATAAATCTTATCTGTAAGGTGGGGAGACGAGAATCAGGATAAAGTTGTAACTGGCAAAGAAGTGGTAGATATCCATTTTAGCCAAGAGGAAGATGTTAACATTCTGTGACCTTATTTTTGTCTCTGCTTAAAATTATAAAATGGCCTTGTTTTGTCTTTCATCATGGTCTCTGATCTTGACTGATATTGGTGTTCTGATATTGATTATGTCCAGCAGGAGAATAAAATGGCCTAGCATGAGTTCCAGTCCAGCTCTGAATGTCAGAGGCTGCTCTTCTTTTTCATTTTCAACACGTAGTCCTTTCTCCCAAATACAGTGTGTTACACAACCAGAGATGATGGCACTTGCTTCTCCATCCTTGGCAAGGTCTTGCATGAAACATTATATGAAGGTGTCTAATAAAAACTTGCTGGTTGGGGATCAGGAGGGCTGGTCTGGAACTTTCCAAGAGCCTCAACTCACGGCCATTTACTTTGTACATGGTTAATTAACCTTCTGCTGTCAAGTTTCTCCTGAAGCTGCATGTATAAGAAGTAGTCCTGTTTCGACTTCAGATTAAAGGTCATGAGACTGGATCTAGTTGTGGCTCCTCCATCAAGTTGCATGACCTTGGGGAAGCTAGTTAGCTGCTCTAGGCCTTAATTTCCCCATCTAAAAATGAATAGACTTAGCTTCAATATCTAAAGGCCTTTCCAGCTATGAAATTTTGGAAGAATATGCATTTTCTCTTGCATCTCTTCTACCTTTATGGAAAGTGCTAAATGGCACATGGCCACACATCATTATAGAAGCACTCAACAAATAGTGCTATAGGTGAGCTGTTTAAAATTTAAAAATAACCGATATTTTCATCTTATGCTATGTGTCAGTATTAACTCCAAATGGATTAAGGAGTTAAATGTAAACATTCAAAAGATTTTCAAAAAGAAAAAAATATAAAATTTTTCTCTAGATAACAAAAGATTTGCAAACTTAGAATGGTGCTAAAATCATGGGGTACTGGGTGGCTCAGTCGGTTGAGTGTCTGATGCTTGATTTTGGCTCAGGTCATGATCCCAGGGTTGTGGGATTGAGCCTTGCATCCACGCTGAAGGTGGAGCCTGCTTAAGATTCTCACTCTCTCCCCCTCCGCTCCTCTCCCCCACTCGCACATGCTCTCTAAAAAAAAATAATAATAAAAAAAAATAAAAAAAATTACCAGATTTTGTAACATAAAAATGAAAAATTGTGTGCTTAGAAATATAACCAACTTAGAAGACAAAATGAAACTAGGGACATATTTTCAACAGATGGTTAATATCCTAAATACAATCCCATCTCATTCCGTCTACCTATTTCACTGAAATCTTGACTGAAGGCAGGGTATGAACTCAACCAGGGAGGAAGTGTGTAACTCTATATATCTGGAAACAACTATATTTTGGTTTTGGATTAGATGATTCTCTCTGAACGCCTGAGAAACTACCCAATAGTTTCTCTCCAGTGGTTCAAGAATGGAAAGGTTACTAGTGATATAATAATACCTTGTATATATATAAAACGTCACAGTAAAAAGAAGGGCATTTACTCCATTATCTTATTTTATTCTTAGAGCAACATTGTAAGATGTAGGTAATGATGACTCTAACTTCACAAACGATAAACTGAGGCAGAGAAATGGTAAGTACCCTTCCTAAGATCACCTCAGGGGCTAAATGTTAAAACCAAATCTGTACCTCAGACTGGGATTCTGCCTCAGTTTTGCTCTCTTTATAGTGAGGATTACAAATTAGAAATTTTCTACATTGCCTTCCAGATTTAAACCAATGATTTATGATAGCACCATGCTCTATTATTGAGGTGGGGACTAGAAGAAAAATAAAAACATTGAAATTTTGCTGGGTTGGTGAAAGGAAAACATCCCTCCTAAACTTGATAGGATTTATTGGTATTAAATACCAAAATATTATTTGCTATTTTTTCAAAAGACATTTTTAGTATTACAAATTTTTTTTTTACCAGAATGAGTAGAAAATAGCAGTAAATTTCTCCATGATTTTCAGAATTACTTATGCTGGAGGTCTTGATTAAGTGGATTTTGAAATCAAAAGTCTTGGACTGTTGCCTCAAAAACATCCTAGGAAGCCTACGCTTTTATTTAAAAAATAAATTGTAATGTTTATTCATTTTTGAGAAAGACAGAGCATGAGAAGGGTAGGGGCAGAGAGAGAGGGAGACACAGAATCCAAAGCAGGCTCCAGGCTCTAAGCTGTAATCAGCAGAGAGCCTGATGCAGGGCTCCAACATACAGATCTGGAGGGGATCATGACCTGAGCCCACCACTTAACCGACTGAGCCACCCAGGCAACCTGGATGCTTACCCTTTTAAAGTTTTTCATGCTTATTAGCTCTTAGGAGATGACTTGGTCCTGGAAAAGTAGTATCTCCCTTTTGTTCATTCTTTGGGGTGCTGCAATAAATTTGTCAGGGTTCATTATAATACCTTCTAGTTCCTCTCATTCACCAATTCTTCAACACTCAGTTCTTTTTTTAAGTTTATTTATTTATTTTTGAGAGAGAGAGCACAAGTGGGGGAAGGGCAGAGAGAGAATCCCAAGCAGGCTCCCTGCTGCCAGTGAATTGCCCAATGCAGGGCTGGAACCCACCAACCCACCAATTTGAGATCATGACCTAAGCCAAAGTCAGATGCTTAAATGACTGAGCCACTCACATGTCCGTTCCACACTGCATCCATGTCAATTTTGTCTACTTTCCAAGTAGCTTTAACCATGTTAAGTTGTCCAACTTCTTCTCTCTTTCTTCTTGGGAGATTTTTACTACTCCTAGGGTCTGAGCTATATACCATTTTTATGACCCTGTCCCTACTTGCATGAGTCATTACCAGGTGGAAATCAAGAAACACCTTACAGTTCACATAGCCCAAAGTGTCTCAATATCGGACCACTACAGTTTTTCAGACAATGGTAAAACTTAAAGGACAGGAGTTGCGCAGACCCGAAAGTAATGGCAAGACCCTAAGGCCTCAAAGAACAAACAGGGAGGTAAGTGGGAGCAACCCCTAGGGGCCTCGGTCATTCATTGGACGCCGAGCACGTCACTCTTTGCGTCTGGACGAATGAGGGTGGAGCTCAAGAGGAGGGCACGCGGCCCATTGTTGACGCCTCCGGCCCCGCCCACCATCCTCCGGCGGGTGGACTCTCACCGGCCGTGGCCAGTGTCGCCCGAGGGGAGGCCTGGGTGGGCCGCTCCCCACAACCGCCCCCTGCCCTTCCCGTCCGGGGCCTCCTCGGGCACCGCCACCGACTGCTGTCCCCCTCGGCGGCCACCTCACGCCGGGCCCCGTTGCCCTCGGCCTCCCGTCGGCGGCAGCGGGCTAGGCGGCCGCCGCCTTCGCCTCCGGCGTCGCCGCAGCCCTGTCTGTCGCCTCCCCGGTGAGGTACTCCCTGGTGCCATGGCCGCCTCCGGAGATGGAGGCCAGGCCCCGGGTGGCCAGGAGAACCCCATGGATGAGGATGAGGCGGGGGCCCCGGCGGCCGGAGGGGGCAACGAGGTGGCCGGTGGCGAGGCCGGGGCCGGCGGTGATGGAGTAGCCAGGGGCGATGGGGTGCCCGCTGGAGACGGAGCGGCTGGTGGCGATGGGATGGCCGGAGACGAAGCGGTCGGTGGCGACGGGGTGGCCGGAGACAGAGAACAGGTGGCTGGAGACGGAGAGGCAGTGGCCGGAGATGGAGACCGGGAGGCCGGAGACGAAGACAGAGTGGCCGGCGGCGATCGGGTGGGCGAAGGAGGAGTGGCCGGCGGAGAATGGGTGGCCGGAGATGGAGACTGGGAGGCCGAAGACGAAGACAGAGTGGCCGGCGGGGATTGGGTGGGTGGGGGTGGAGTGGCCGGCGGAGAATGGGTGGCCGGAGATGGAGACTGGGAGGCCGAAGACGAAGACAGAGTGGCTGGCGGGGATTGGGTGGGTGGGGGTGGAGTGGCCGGCGGAGAATGGGTGGCCGGAGGTGGAGACGGAGCGGCCGGCGGAAACTGGGGGGCCGGAGATGGAGAGGCCGGCGGAGACGGGGTGGCCGGAAACGAAGCGGCCGGCGGAGACTGGGTGGTCGGAGCAGGAGTGGCCGGTGGAGACGAGGTGGCCAGAGGTGGAGACGGAGGGGCCGGAGGCGGAGACGGAGACGGAGGGGCCGGAGGCGGAGGCGGAGACGGAGACGGAGGGGCCGGAGGCGGAGACGTGGTGGCCATGGGCAACAGAGTGGCCGGAGGCGGAGTGGCCGGAGGCGGAGATGGAGTGGCTGGAGACGGAGTGGTTGGTGGTGGAGACATGATGGCCATGGGCGACAGAGCGGCCGGCGGCGGAGACGGAGCGGCCGGCGGCGGAGACGGAGCGGCCGATGGAGGAGACGCAGAGGCCGATGGCGGAGACCGAGTGGCTGGAAACGGAGTGGCCGGTGGTGGAGACGGAGCGGCCGATGGAGGAGACGGAGCGGCCGATGGAGGAGACGGAGCAGCCGGTGGCGGAGACAGAGCGGCCGATGGCGGAGAAGGAGTGGCTGGAGACGGAGCGGCCGGTGGTGGAGACATGATGGCCATGGGCAACAGAGTGGCCAGCGGTGGAGACGGAGCGGCCGGCGGCGGAGACGGAGCGGCCGATGGCGGAGACGGAGCGGCCGGGGACTCCGGGCCCCACCCTGCCGAGGCTGCCGTTTTGGCCGCGCCTGCGGAAGGCCTCGGGGAGGAGGCGGTGGGCCCCGAGGGCGGGAACGCCTTCGAGGCTGGCGACGACTCGGACTTCGGGCCGGCAGACGAGGACGGGGCGGAAGAGCCGGAGGCCGCCGGGGACGTAATTGTGGACGCCCACCATTTCCCAATGGTGGGCTTTCGCTTTACGTTCCTGGACCTGGTGCATTCACTGCTACACCTCGTCCACTACAACAACCACATCCTCGTGCGGCCCCAGCCTCTGCAGCTCAACGTTCCCCCTGCGCCCCCAGCGGCGACCGCGGCCCACGAGGCCCAGGGCTCGTCATCGTCGGCATCGTCGTCGTCGGCGGCGGCGGCTACCTGGGAGACCGCGGAGGAGCCTGACAAGGAGGAGCCGGCGGCCACAGAGGGTGAGGGGGACCCGCGCGTCCCAGGGGCCGGGGCTGTGGGCGGTTGCGGGCGCCCGGGCACAGAAGCCGAGGTTGGGGGCGCCCCCAGACTGAAGGCCGAGGGCCGGGGTGGGAGCCCCGTGCCGTAGCTACCAGTGGCTTTGAGAAGGAAACGTGCCGCCTTCTGGCAGCCGCGGCTAAGACAGCCGAAGGCCGCGGGGTAGGTGGAGGTCTGCACGGGGTAGGTGCAGGTGCAGGAGGGTGGGAGGACGTGCAGGAGGGCGGGAGGGGCTGTGCGGGTCAGCGCAGGTGGGGGTGCAGGGGGCGGGAGGGGTCTGCAGTTCAGCGGTGTACAAGGGGTGGGAGGGGTGCGCAGGAGGGCGAGAGGGGGTGGAGCCAGAAGGAACAGAGCGAGCCAGGGGCACACCTCATTTTTGTCCACGGCTGTTAAAAATGCCAAGTTTTAGAACGTTCATCCCCAATCATTAGGAACTGACGTGGGAGCGCTTGGGAACACTGAAATATTCAGGCATTGAGGGACTAATGAGCTTCATGGGAGAATTCGGAGTTGAGGCAAAACATGGTTGCAAGAAATCTCTGACAAGAACACACACAATGCAGCAGACACTGATGATTCTGATCCCTTCTTCTCCGGAGGGCCAGTTATAATAGCAGCACAGGGTGGCAGCTTGACTGGAAAGAAAGAATGTCACTGTGAAAGTGACCAAGCAGCAGAAGGGTGAGGGCCATGGAAGGGCTGTATCAACCAGGAGGAAGGGCCCCAGCTCTTCTCTTAGTTCCTTCTATCCTCCCGCTTCTCCTGTGGGTACTCTACTAGATGTCACTCTTCCTTATGCATCACGATACTTCTTCCTGTGAATGTCTGCTCCAAAGTCTGTATTATTCTTCACCAAAGGAACAACAAACTATCAGCAGGAAAACTCTGATAAGGAGGCGCAAGTCTCGGAGAGCGGGGAAGAAGAGACGTTTAACCAACAACAAGAAGGATCTCACTGAAAAGCATTTGGACCCACCACAGAACAGGCCCAAAAAATCCAGGTATCCGTATAGCTCCACCTATCACCCAACCATTCCTGACATTTACCTGTTACTGACCGGGTTTTTTTTTTTTTTCTTAATTCTCCCAATAAATTAAGAAGTTTGTTTAAAATGAATTCAGACATTCAGTTTTACCTACTTAGAATGTTAACACAACACTCAGGTACCTAGTAATAGAAATCACAGTATATTTTGAAATCTATTTCGTGGCTCCTCATTCGTTCTTGTGAGCTCTTTTGTCCTCTACCTATAAGACTACTAACAAATGGTAAACATATCAGTAACTGAGACCAGTCTTTGTTTAGAAAACAGCCGAAGCAGCAGCTAAAGTGGCTGGGCTGTTTCCTACTTGGGCATTCATTACTTGGCCATGGAAATGTACCCCCTTGTACTAACTAGGAGACTACACCCTTTCGAATGTGATTACATGCAAATGGCAAAAAGTTCAGAATTTCAAGTAGGACTGCATTTAATGATTAATACCTAAGTATTCAGGTGTGGACTTTTGTATTTTATGTGACAGTCCAAAGAAACTTAGTCATAGTATGGCTATTACTTATCACTGAATTGGTAATTAAGTCTTGAAGTATATCTTGTCTTTGAATATATTTAAATGATTAACATTTGATTTTTTTTTTTTTTTGCGTTTTCAAAGCTGTGTATTTTACAATAACAGCCTGTTTCTCGTATGGGAGATATGGAGAATCAAGGGTCTGGGAGGGTAAGGGAGTATCGTTTGTGGAATGAGCATAGGCTTTTAAGGTGAAGAGATTTTCTGAAATCCCAGAATCCTCTCGAGGGAAAGAAAAAAAGCATTGATGGTATTAGGCAAGAGGGAGGCCAGGTTGGTAGGAGCACGTGATCGAAGCCATGGGCCGCACGAGCACCCCAGGCACAAGGGTGCAGGGTACAAGAGGAAACTGTGTTCTCTCCTTGATGAGAAATAGCCCACGGACGTAGCAGGTATATATAGGGCTGTTTTCATAGGTTTGGAAAGTCACCGTTGGTGGTTATGGCTCTATGATTGCTAATTTTCTCTCATTTCATCCTGCAGCTGGGAGGAACAAAATGAGAAGAAGAAAGAAGAAAGAACCTGTTCATTGTTTCTGGTTTCTCATTTTCTAGAAGCGCATGGGAATTTTATTAACACTGACGTCATTCCAAACCGCATCCCCCAAAGAGTGACATCCAATGAAATCTGCCTTTTCTGTTACACTTGACAGATACGTTTGACAGCATGTGTTCTCATCAAAAATAAATTTGTTTTAAAGTAATAAACTGGAAGGAAGGCAGATTTTATTTAGAGAAATAATTTTAACTCCAGTCTTTTACCTCTTTGTTTTGACGCCCCATGCATGCCTTCATTAAAAGGTATCACTGCCTACCATTTGACGAGCCTGTTTTAAATTATTTTATCATGGCCCCAAATAAATTAAAATGTCAAGGTGAAAACAACTTTTGTAAAGAGGGAGATGGAGGTCAGGTCTTTAGAGCTACGCGGCTCACTGTGTCAGGAACTAGCCGCGTGTGGCTACTGAAACACGCCCGGTCTCATTTGAGACGCACTGTTAGGCATAAAAAGGACACAACTCACTGATAATTTTATACTGATTACATATCGAAACGATACCAAATTGAGTTAAAATGTACTACTGAAATTAATTGTGCCCACTTCTTTTTACTTCTTAACGTGGCTACTAGAAAAAGTGACACACGTGAGTTGCATCGTAATGTCTATTAGCACTGCTCTAGAGTGTGGTTTGGAAGGAAACCTGGTGGATGGCCCAGCTGGTCTGCAGGCCACATGGTGCTGCTGGGCCTCGACCCAGACACTGATTTAGAGGGTGGTTCTCAAAGTTTGGGCCCCACGACAGCCTCATCAGCACCAGCCAGGAATTCTTAGGTTCCACCCAAGACCTGCTGAATCGGAACCTCCGAGGGCAGGCCCAGAAATGGGTGCTTTCACAAGCTCTTCAGGGGATTCTGATGCAGCTACGGTTTCAGAAGCACTGCTTCAGAGGCACAGGGGGAGATGAGACTCACCTATGGTAGAACCAGCCTTAATTCACTGACTTGGGACTTGCAGGTCAACTGAACAGGATGGCAAGGGCTGGACTGGGAAGGGGGCCAGAACCCACAGGGGCTGAGACACAGAAGGGCTCACATTGGGTGATGGCAGAAAACTGCAGAAATAAAAAAGCTGATTCCAGAAGGATACAAACATGACACCATGTATATAAAGTCTAACAACACATGCAAAATGATCACCGTGTACTGATCGTGGATACAAATATCTAGAGGAAAAAGCATGCATAGGAGAGATGCCTGCAAATGTAGCATGTGTGGGTGGGAAAGGTAAATAACTCATTTAGGGTGGTGACTACCTCTTGGGGAAACGAAGGGAGGAGAATCCTACTGGGGAGGGCTCCACAGTGGCTTCAACTGTATTTCCAATGTTACATTTCTTAAGCTGCGTGGTGGATACATACATGTTGATAGAGTATTATAATTTTTCATTGATCTGAAATATTTCATAACAATGAAAAAAAAATAAAGGGAGAAAATGGACTAGAATCTGTTCAAGAAAAAAGAAAGATAAAGTCATAGTTGACTCAAATAGAGGATCAGAGAAGGGGAAAGGTCCTGGATTTGAGACAAGAGGGCTTCATTTCTACATTTAGTTAAGGCTTCCTAGGTGCCCCCCCTGAGTAGCATGAGATACCTTCTCTCATGTTCTGTGCTAGCACATCTTGTATTCTAACATACATAGAATCTAATACATACATCCCCCAACATCAATCCCTGGACTGAACCTCTGAATGGTTGGGACCTTAAAGGGTTTTAGTCTTTCTTTCGCGAAGCCCTAATTAGATGCTTAACTAATGTCTGCTAAAATGAAGTGAACTTAACACTCCCACAACTCTGCTTTAAAATGTATTATCAGGGGCGTCTGGGTGGCTCAGTTGGTTAAGCATCTGCCTTTGGCTCAGGTCATAGTCTCGTTGCTCCAGAGTTCAAGCCCCTCATTGGGCTCTGTGCTGACAGCTCAAAGCCTGGAGCCTCTTCGGATTCTGTGTCTCCCCGTCTCTGTCCCTCCCCCCGCTCATGCTCTGTCCCTCTCTCAAAAATAAACATTAAAAAAAATAAACATTAAGATAAAATAAAATGTATTATCATGTAGTGTTCCTTATGGCTAGAACCATATGGTAAAATAAAAGGCAGAGGGCTCTTTGTCACCATTATCTAAACTGAAAGAGTGGGCCAAGATAGTGTGATTTGAGGGCCCTCAAACTGGTTCTGATTTGTTAGTATTTATGCTGTGTTACTTGTAACATACTATTGCTTTTAGAGCCAAGGAAGAGAGACCTATGTCCTGAGCTCCATGCAGTAGAGGCCCCACTTTGGTCCTCTGCCAGCCTTGCTCTTCCCTATAAGACGAGGATCCTGGAGTGCTCGGTAGAGACTGAGGGAGAGAGAGAGAGAAAAGGAGGGGAGGAGGAGGAGGATTCAGGGAATAGGAGCTGGGGAGCCCTTCTGCACCACAGAAAATTTGCAAAGACTTCGAGAAGATAGGAAAATTATCAGAAAGACAGTAGCGCCATTATACTCTATTTGCTTCTTTGTCAGAAGCTTGGTTGAGGGAAAACTCAAGTGATCTCTATTTCTTCATTCTTCTTTGCTTCCTGTTTGCCAACCAAGACTTGGATTTGGAGAACTCTGTTGTACTGAATCTGAAATCATCTTCAGATTAGAGCATGCATTTTCAAGTGTCAGTTAGATTTCTGGATCAATAAAGGTCTCCTGAAAGGATCCTGGGAAGATGGCGGGGTAGGAGGACGCTGGGCTCACCGCGCGTCCTGCTGATCACTTAGATTCCACCTACACCTGCCTAAATAACCCAGAAAACCGCCAGAGGATTAGCAGAATGGAGTCTCCGGAGCCAAGCGCAGACGAGAGGCCCACGGAAGAGGGTAGAAAGGGCGGCGAGGCGGTGCGCGCTCCACGGACTGGAGGGAGGGAGCCGGGGTGGAGGGGCGGCCCGCTGGCCAAGCAGAGCCCCTGAGTCTGGCTGGCAAAAGCAGAGAGGCCGGACAGAGTGTGTTCTGACAGTAAGCGGGACCTGACATCTGGAAGGTTATAAGCTAACAGCTCTGCTCGGAGAACGGGAGAGCTGGAGGACAATGGGAGGGAGAGTTGTTGAGCCCCGGATGACAGAGCGCAGCTTGGCAGGGAACAAAGGCGCTCGCCAATGCCATCTCCCTCGCCCATCCCCCAGCCAAAATCCCAAAGGGAACCAGTTCCTGCCAGGGAACTTGCTTGCACTGCGCAAACACCCAACGCTGTGCTTCTGCGGATCCATCCCTCCTGCGGGTCTGACTCCCTCCCGGTGCCACAGCGGATCTCCGAAGGAAAAGCGAGCTGAGCCTGCCCCTCCCACCCCTGTGCACCTTGCCGATCCACCCCAGCTAATACGGCAGATCCCCAGCACCACAAGCCTGGCAGTGTGCAAGTAGCCCAGATGGGCCATGCCACCCCACAGTGAATCCCGCCCCTAGGAGAGGGGAAGAGAAGGCACACACCAGTCTGACTGTGGCCCCAGCAGTGGGCTGGGGGCAGACATCGGGTCTGACTGCGGCCCTGCCCACCAACGCAAGTTATTCAAGATAGCACAGGGGAAGTGCCCCGCAGTCCTGCACCACTCCAGGGACTATCCAAAATGACGAAACGGAAGAATTCCCCTCAGAAAAACGTCCAGGAAATAACAACAGCTAACAAACTGATCAAAAACGATTTAAACAATATAACAGAAAGTGAATTTAGAATAATGGTCATAAAATTAATCACTGGGCTTGAAAACAGTATAGAGGACAGCAGAGAATCTATTGCTACAGAGATCAAGGGACTAAGGAACAGTCAGGAGGAGCTAAAAAATGCTATTAATGAACTGCAAAATAAAATGGAGATGACCACGGCTCGGATTGAAGAGGCAGAGGAGACAATAGGTGAACTAGAAGATAAAAGTATGGAAAAAGAAGAAGCTGAGAAACAGATAAAAAAAACCAGGAGTATGAGGGGAAAATTAGAGAACTAAGTGATGCACTAAAGAGAAGTAATATACACATAATTGGTATTCCAGAGGAGGAAGAGAGAGGGAAAGGTGCTGAACGTGTACTTGAAGAAATAATAGCTGAGAACTTCCCTGATCTGGGGAAGGAAAAAGGCATTGAAATCCAAGAGGCACAGAGAACTCCCTTCAGATGTAACTTGAATCGATCTTCTGCACGACATATAGTGAAACTGGCAAAATACAAGGATAAAGAGAAAATTCTGAAAGCAGCTAGAGATAAACGTGCTCTAACATATAAAGGGAGACCTATAAGACTCATGACCGATCTCTCTACTGAAACATGGCAGGCCAGAAAGGAATGGCACGAGATTTTCAGGGTGCTAGACAGAAAAAATATGCAGCCGAGAATCCTTTATCCAGCAAGTCTGTCATTTAGAATAGAAGGAGAGATAAAGGTCTTCCCAAACAAACAAAAACTGAAGGAATTCATCACCACTAAACCAGCCCTACAAGACATCCTAAGGGGGATCCTGTGAGACAAGGTACCAGAGACATCACTACAAGCATGAAACCTACGGACATCACAATGACTCTAAACCCATATCTTTCTATAATAACACTGAATGTAAATGGACTAAATACGCCAACCAAAAGACATAGGGTATCAGAATGGATAAAAAAAACAAGACCCATCTATTTGCTGTCTACAAGAGACTCATTTTAGACCTGAGGACACCTTCATATTGAGAGTGAGGGGATGGAGAACTATTTATCATGCCACTGGAAGTCAAAAGAAAGCTGGAGTAGCCATACTTATATCAGACAAACTAGACTTTAAATTAAAGGCTGTAACAAGAGATGAAGAAGAGCATTATATAATAATCACAGGGTCTATCCATCAGGAAGAGCTAACAATTATAAATTTCTATGCACCAAATACCAGAGCCCCCAAATATGTAAAACAATTACTCACAAACATAAGCAACCTTATTGATAAAAATGTGGTAATTGCAGGGGACTTTAACACTCCACTTACAGAAATGGATAGATCATCTAGACACATGGTCAATAAAGAAACAAGGGCCTTGAATGATACATTGGATCAGATGGACTTGACAGATATATTTAGAACTCTGCATCCCAAAGCAACAGAATATACTTTCTTCTCGAGTACACATGGAACATTCACCAAGATAGATCACATACTAGGTCACAAAACAGCCCTTCATAAGTTTACAAGAATTGAAATCCTATCATGCATACTTTCAGACCACAATGCTATGAAGCTTGAAATCAACCACAGGAAAAAGTCTGGAAAACCTCCAAAAGCATGGAGGTTAAAGAACACCCTACTAAAGAAGGAATGGGTCAACCAGGCAATTAGAGAAGAAATTAAAAAATATATGGAAACAAACGAAAATGAAAATACAACAATCCAAACGCTTTGGGATGCAGCGAAGGCAGTCCTGAGAGGAAAATACATTGCAATCCAGGCCTATCTCAAGAAACAAGAAAAATCCCAGATACAAAATCTAACAGCACACTTAAAGGAAACAGAAACAGAACAGCAAAGACAGCCTAAATCCAGCAGAAGAAGAGAAATAATAAAGATCAGAGCAGAAATAAACAATATAGAATTTAAAAAAACTGTAGAGCAGATCAACAAAACCAAGAGTTGGTTTTTTGAAAAAATGAACAAAATTGATAAACCTCTAGCCAGGCTTCTCAAAAAGAAAAGGGAGATGACCCAAATAGATAAAATCATGAATGAAAATGGAATTATTACAACCAATCCCTCAGAGATACAAGCAATTATCAGGGAATACTATGAAAAATTATATGCCAACAAACTGGACAACCTGGAAGAAATGGACAAATTCCTAAACACCCACATGCTTCCAAAACTCAATCAGGAGGAAATAGAAAGCTTGAACAGACCCATAACCAGCGAAGAAATTGAATCAGTCATCAAAAATCTCCCAACAAATACGAGTCCAGGACCAGATGGCTTCCCAGGGGAGTTCTACCAGACATTTAAAGCAGAGATAAAACCTATCCTTCTCAAGCTATTCCAAAAAACAGAAAGGGAATGAAAACTTCCAGACTCATTCTAGGAAGCCAGTATTACTTTGATTCCTAAACCAGACAGAGACCCAATAAAAAAGAGAACTACAGGCCAATATCCCTGATGAATATGGATGCCAAAATTCTCAATAAGATACTAGCAAATCGAATTCAACAGCATATAAAAAGAATTATTCACCATGATCAAGTGGGATTCATTCCTGGGATGCAGGGCTGGTTCAACATTTGCAAATCAATCAACGTGATACATCACATTAATAAAAGAAAAGAGAAGAACCATATGATCCTGTCAATCGATGCAGAAAAGGCCTTTGACAAAATTCAGCAACCTTTCTTAATAAAAACCCTCGAGAAAGTCAGGATAGAAGGAACATACTTAAAGATCATAAAAGCCATTTATGAAAAGCCCACAGCTAACATCATCCTCAATGGGGAAAAACTGAGAGCTTTTTCCCTGAGATCAGGAACACAACAGGGATGCCCACTCTCACCGCTGTTATTTAACATAGTGTTGGAAGTTCTAGCATCAGCAATCAGACAACAAAAGGAAATCAAGGCATTAAAATTGGCAAAGATGAAGTTAAGCTTTCACTTTTTGCAGATGACATGATATTATCCATGGAAAATCCGATAGACTCCACCAAAAGTCTGCTAGAACTGATACATGAATTAGCAAAGTTGCAGGATACAAAATCAATGTACAGAAATCAGTTGCATTCTTATACACTAATAATGAAGCAACAGAAAGACAAATAAAGAAACTGATCCCCTTCACAATTGCACCAGAAGCATAAAATACCTAGGAATAAACCTAACCAAAGATGTAAAAGATCTGTATGCTGAAAACTATAGAAAGCTTATGAAGGAAATTGAAGAAGATATAAAGAAATGGAAAAACATTCCATGCTCATGGATTGGAAGAATAAATATTGTCAAAATGTCAATACTACCCAAAGCTATCTACATATTCAATGCAATCCCAATCAAAATTGCACCAGCATTCTTCTCAAAGCTAGAACAAGCAATCCTAAAATTCATATGGAACCACAAAAGGCCCCGAATAGCCAAAGTAATTTTGAAGAAGAAGACCAAAGCAGGAGGCATCACAATCCCAGACTTTAGCCTCTACTTCAAAGCTGTAATCATCAAGACAGCATGGTATTGGCACAAAAACAGACACACAGACCAATGGAATAGAATAGAAACCCCAGAACTAGACCCACAAACGTATGGCCAACTAATCTTTGACAAAGCAGGAAAGAACATCCAATGGAAAAAAGACAGTATCTTTAACAAATGGTGCTGGGAGAACTGGACAGCAACATGCAGAAGATTGAAACTAGACCACTTTCTCACACCATTCACAAAAATAAACTCAAAATGGATAAAGGACCTGAATGTGAGACAGGAAACCATCAAAACCCTAGCGGAGAAAGCAGGAAAAGACCTCTCTGACCTCAGCCGTAGCAATCTCTTACTCGACACATCCCCAAAGGCAAGGGAATTAAAAGCAAAAATGAATTACTGGGACCTTATGAAGATAAAAAAGCTTCTGCACAGCAAAGGAAACAACCAACAAAACTAAAAGGCAACCAACGGAATGGGAAAAGATATTTGCAAGTGACATATCGGACAAAGGGCTAGTATCCAAAATCTATAAAGAGCTCACCAAACTCCACACCTGAAAAACAAATAACCCAGTGAAGAAATAGGCAGAAAACATGAATAGACACTTCTCTAAAGAAGACATCCAGATGGCCAACAGGCACATGAAAAGATGCTCAATGTCGCTCCTCATCAGGGAAATACAAATCAAAACCACACTCAGGTATCACCTCACGCCAGTCAGAGTGGCCAAAAGAACAAATAAGGAGACTATCGATGCTGGAGAGGATGTGGAGAAATGGGAACCCTCTTGCACTGTTGGTGGGAATGCAAACTGGTGCAGCCACTCTGGAAAACAATGTGGAGATTCCTCAAAAAATTAAAAATAGACCTACCCTATGACCCAGCAATAGCACTGCTAGGAATTTACCCAAGGGATACAGGAGTGCTGATGCATAGGGGCACTTGTACCCCAATGTTTATAGCAGCACTCTCAACAATAGCCAAATAATGGAAAGAGCCTAAATGTCCATCAACTGATGAATGGATAAAGAAATTGTGGTTTATATACACAATGGAGTACTACGTGGCAATGAGAAAGAGTGAAATATGGCCCTTTGTAGCAACATGGATGGAACTGGAGAGTGTGATGCTAAGTGAAATAAGCCATACAGAGAAAGACAGATACCATATGTTTTCACTCTTAGGTGGATCCTGAGAAACTTAACAGAAACCCATGGGGGAGGGGAAGGAAAAAAAAAAAAAGAGGTTAGAGTGGGAGAGAGCCAAAGCATAAGAGACTCTTAAAAACTGAGAACAAACTGAGGGTTGATGGGGGGTGGGATGGAGGGGAGGGTGGGTGATGGGTATTGAGGAGGGCACCTGTTGGGATGAGCACTGGGTGTTGTATGGAAACCAATTTGACAATAAACTTCATATACTGAAGAAGAAAAAAAAAGGCCAGGATCCTAGTCCACAGGGACAAGAGGTATGCCCTACTGCCCATGCTCCAGGCACCGGGCAGCCGGAACAGTCCCAAGCCTGTTGCCAGGGCCTGAGTGCTCCTATTGGGGCTGTCCTTGGGCCGGGGTGAGGCAGGTGGGGGGGGGGGGGGGCGCTGACTGCACAGCTGAGTGGTGTGCTCACAGGCCCAAGGGGACAGGGGTCATGTGCCTGGAAGAGGATGGGGTCTGGTCTAGGAGATGGTGGGGGTGGGGGTGGGGGTGGGGCAGCTCTTCCTACACCATCAGAATAGAACTTAGAGGGGTCTGAGAATTATAAATCCCAAATGGCCCTTTCAAGTCATTATGAAGGTACATTTGTCATGGAAGGAGAGAAATCATTCAATGAAACATGCTATATTTGATGATTTATACATTTCAAATATTCATACTTAGGGTATGTGGATCCCCAACCAAACTCTTTTTCTGATCCCTGTATATTTTATAAATATTACAGGAAAGCCAAGTTAAATATCTGATCTATCACTCTTTTCCCTTCTTCACTCCATGTTACACTTTGTTACATGAGTACAATGGGGCCCTTTCCTTTTGATAATGGCATGTTCTAGTAGCCCATCTTGCTATGGGACTTGGATCTAGTCCCTGGGCCAGGCTGGAGTACATCCACCATCTTTCCCCCTCTACTCACCCCCATCTGCATTCTCTGTCCCACTCATCTCTTTGCTCTCCTAGTGTTTGTACACAAAAAAGCCTCCTCCTTCAATACCACTTTGTCCTCCATACAAATACCCACCTGGAAGCCATCAGCTACGTCACGCACATTTGTGTGGAGGTCCTTTATGCCGTGCACGGTCTTTTTTTTTTTAAGCTTATTTTCGTTTTTAGTAATCTCTATACCCAACATGGGACTCAAACTCACAACTGTGAGATCAAACTTCCTATGCTCTTCTGACTGAGTCAGCCAGGCGCCCCTGCCCTGCACAATCTTTTTTTTTTTTTTTTTAAATTTTTTTTTCAACGTTTTATTTATTTTTGGGACAGAGAGAGACAGAGCATGAATGGGCGAGGGGCAGAGAGAGAGGGAGACACAGAATCGGAAACAGGCTCCAGGCTCCGAGACATCAGCCCAGAGCCCGACGCGGGGCTCGAACTCACGGACCGCGAGATCGTGACCTGGCTGAAGTCGGACGCTCAACCGACTGCGCCACCCAGGCGCCCCTGCACAATCTTTTAAGATCATTTTGCTTCTCTAACAACCCCCAGGTCTGAGTTGTCAATATCCTATTTGATTTCCCTCCCTATGTGACAGACAAGACAGACTACAGAACAGGTTCTGTTGTATTTGTTTCTCATATAGCAAAGATCAAAGAAGCTGAATACTTGTAAGAATGTGACTCTGAGCATTAAAAAATAACCTCTTCATTTAAAAACAGAGTAGTTAGCTATGTTTAAAAAATTATCAATGGAGAGCTCTCAGAGTAAGAATAACTTTAGAGAGGTCCACACCGAAAAAAGAAAGGAGGTGTAACAGGCAATATACCAGGATCACCTGGGTAAAGGGCATCTACCTAAATAAACTGTTCACTATCAGAATAAAAACGCAATCAATTCCAAGCAGTCCAAAACCTAGCATTATCAAAACAGCAAAGTTGCAGTGTCAGGAACAATAGATGTTTTATAGAGAAAATGCAAAGTCCAGCATATGGTTGTACAGTGTCACAGTATACTATCACCGGCACAACCAAGAACCCATTGATTTTTCTCAGCCAATCCATTTAGAACATAAAGGCATAGCTATGTGTAGGCCTGCCTTTCTGTTCAAGGAAAGGAGCCCCGAGGTGACAGAGGCAGACACTGAAAATGTGAAGACACTTCTGGGTCTCCTAAGAAAATGAGTTAGGCATTGTCCAGGCATCCAAAGGGAGCTCTCAGTGTTTTCTGGTGTTTGGGGTATAAAATAAAGGGAACAACTTGGAGAGGAAAATTTAACTAACCTCCAATGAACCTAGATAAAAATCTAGGGTGGCTTCGGCCTCAGAGAGCTAGCCTATTAACCAACTGCTCTTATGTAAAAATGTCTACATCTTTACTCCTCTGCCTGGAAGTTCTTAACGGCTGCAGTGCTACAAAAGAAATAGACTGTGTGGCAGGATGGGAAAGGAGGAGTCAAAAATCACTGGGCGACATGACCCCTTCCCTCACAGCTGACCATTCCCGTCATCCTGACCCTTCCTATCCCATTCCCACTTTTGTTCTTCCCTACTCTTTGTGGCTACGGGTGAGTGGTTTGCCAGGATATGGGAGCTGTCCACCCTAGTAACTTGTTTTTTCAAAGTTCTTATTCAAATTCCAGTTAGTTTAACATACAGTGTAATATTACAAGTGTACAATATAGTGATTTAACACTTCCATACAACAACCAGTGCTCATCCCAACAAAGTGCACTCCTTAATCCCCATCACCTATTTCCCATATCCCCCCACCCACCTCCCCTCTAGTAAACCATTAGTTTGTTTCTCTATAGTTAGAAGTTTGTTCCTTGGTTTGCCTCTCTCTTTTTTCTCCTTTTGCTTGTTTTGTTTCTTAAATTCCACATATGAGTGAAATGGTATGGTATGTGTCTTTCTCTGACTAACTTAGTTTGCTCAGCATAATAGTCTCTAGCTCCAACCACATCATTGCCAATGGCAAGATTTCATTCTCTTTGATGGCCAAGTAATATTCCATTGCATATATGTATGTGTGTGTAATATACACACACACATTACATCTTTATCCATTTATCAGTTGACGGACACGGGCTGTTTCCATCATTTCAGCCTAGTAACTTTTGAGGTGTGTACCTCTAAAAATGAGGGCAGAGGGGCGCCTGGGTGGCTCAGTCAGTTGGGCGTCTGACTTCGGCTCAGGTCATGATCTTGCGGTCCGTGAGTTCAAGCCCCGCGTCAGGCTCTGTGCTGATAGCTCAGAGCCTGGAGCCTGTTTTGGATTCTGTGTCTCCCTCTCTCTCTGACCCTCCCCTGTTCATGCTCTGTCTCTCTCTGTCTCAAAAATAAATAAATAGGGGCGCCTGGGTGGCACAGTCGGTTAAGCGTCCGACTTCAGCCAGGTCACGATCTCGTGGTCCAGGAGTTCGAGCCCCGCGTCAGGCTCTGGGCTGATGGCTCAGAGCCTGGAGCCTGTTTCCGATTCTGTGTCTCCCTCTCTCTCTGCGCCTCCCCCGTTCATGCTCTGTCTCTCTCTGTCCCAAAAATAAAATAAACGTTGAAAAAAAAAATTTTTTTTTAAAATAAACGTTAAAAATTAAAAAAATAAATTAAAAAAATAAAAATAAAAATGAGGGCAGGAAGATACTGATTTAATTACTTAAAGCCTCAAGGTAGCAGAAAGTTAACTGTTCTATGGCTTTGTGACTGCAGTTTTGCTTTTGCCCAAAGCCTTGGGAAGCAGAGGCTGCTGAGAGGAAAGGACTAGAAGCTTGGCTACATGGAGTTCTCCACCTTAAGTTTGGAGCCAGGGCCTAAGACATCTTCCTGGCCCAACTTCCTTCATTGTGGTGAGCTTGCTGTCTGCCTGATTTAAAAGTACAGTTTTTAGCATCTTTAAAACACTGAATTTCATCAGAGTCTTAAGTGTTTCAACAATAAGATATGTATGACATACAATACATTTCTGGGCAATTGGAGAGGGCCGACATGGCCTGGGGGCAAGAGGGCAAACACTAATGGACTAACCATCAGAGTACAATAATGCCCAAGAAAGGTTCTGCCTCTGGGAAGGTGTTTGTTGCTGCTAGACCTGGAACAGGTTAACATGGGGCAAGTTCAGAGAGCTCTGTGTAAGTGCTGTGTGTTACTATTACCCAAACTGCAAGCACTGGGGGCCTCCAGGGATACGAGTAAGGTGTTTCAAGGGCTAAGTGGGCTGACTGGGGAACTGGTCTTACAAAGCTTGGAGTAGCAACCAAAAAGCGAAAAGTTTAAGCTCATAAAGTCTAAAAGACAATCCTTAGACCAAAGCCTCTGAACTTTTCCATCAGAAATACTTTATTTAGGGGCGCCTGGGTGGCGCAGTCGGTTAAGCGTCCGACTTTAGCCAGGTCACGATCTCGCGGTCCGTGAGTTCGAGCCCCGCGTCGGGCTCTGGGCTGATGGCTCGGAGCCTGGAGCCTGTTTCCGATTCTGTGTCTCCCTCTCTCTCTGCCCCTCCCCCGTTCATGCTCTGTCTCTCTCTGTCCCAAAAATAAATAAACGTTGAAAAAAAAATTTAAAAAAAAAAAAAAAAAAGAAATACTTTATTTAGTCAAGGAAAACGACAACCTCTTAGTAACTCCCAGGCAACATTTTTACCTCCCCCCTTCTAAGCACACTGTCCAAAGATCAAGATTTTGAAAGTAAATCTACAACACTGCATCCAGCATCATGCCTCTTCCCTGAGAGCAGAAACCTCATATGCCATGATGACAATTCCAATAAAAATAAGATGTGAAGGCCACGTGTAGACAGTCAAGACCGAAGCAGGTTTAAAAAAACTATTAATGGTGATAGTTATTCCAAATAGACCAAACAAGTCTTAACAAATTCGAGATTGTAGTTATATCAAGTATTTTTTCTGTACAAAATGATATAAAACTAGAAATCAATAACAGGAGGAAAGTTGGCAAATTCACAGATACATGGAAATTAAACAATGCCCTCCTGAACACTTAATGGACCAAAGAAGAAATCAAAGGGAAATGAAATAATATCTTGAGCAAATAAAATGGAAACACAGCATATGGTAACTTATACAATGCATCACAAGCAGTTTTAAGAGGAAAGATTATAGTGACAAATGTCTACATTAATAAAAAAGAAAGATCCCAAACAACCTTACATTACACCTCAAGGAACTAGAAGAAAAGATCACGAACTAAGCCCAAAGTTAGCAGAAGGCAGGCATAAAAACAGACACATAGACCAACAGAACAGAATTGAGAGCCCATAAATAAGCCCATGTATATATGATCAGCTAATATGTGACAAGGGAGCCAAGAATACTCAAAAGGGAAACAATGATCTCTTCAATAAATGGTGTTGGGGAAACTGGTTATCCACATGCAGAAAAAATGAAATTGGACCTTATATCACTCACAGAAATTAACTGAAAGGAATTAAACGCTTAAATGTAAAACCTGAAACCATGAAACTCCTGAATGAAAAGTTTCTCTACAATGAGCTCCTTGACCTTGGTTCTTGACAAAGATTTTTTTAATTTGACACCAAAAGCACAGGCAACAAAAGCAGAAATAAACAAGTGGGACTGCATCAAATAAAGAGGCTTCTGCACAGCCAAGGAAATAATTAACAAAATGAAAAGGCAACCTACAGAATAGGAGAAAATATTTTCAGATCATATATCTGATAAGGGGTTAGTATCCAAAATATAGGGGCGCCTGGGTGGCTCAGTCAAATGTCCTACTCTTGATTTCAGCTCAGGTCATAATCTCACAGTTGTTAAGATCAAACTGTCTTTGTGCTGATGGTGCACAGCCTGCTAGGAATTCTTTCCCAGTCTCTCTGCTCCTCCCCTGCTTGTGCGCTCTCTCTCAAAATAAACTTTAAAATATATACGGAACTCATAAAACTCAATGCCCAAAATACAAATAATCCAATTAAAAATGGGCAAAGGACCCGAATAGACATTTTTCAGAAAAAGACATACAAATGGCCAATAGGTACAGAGAAAGGTGCTCAAGATCTTTAATCACCAGGGAAATGCACCTCAAAACCACCTTGAGATATCTCCTCACACTTGTTCAGGTGGCTATTATCAAAAAGTCAAGAGATTTATACCTATTGCATTCGTTAAAACTACCTATCTTTTTGGGGGCACCTGGCTGACTTGGTTGCCCACATGACTCTTGATCTCAGGATCATGAGATCAAGCCCATGTGCAGAAAAGAGTAATTTGTTTAATGTTTATTTATTTGGAGGGAAAGACAGAGAGAGAGAGAGAGAGAGAGAGAGAGAGAGCGGAGGAGGGGCAGAGAGAGAGGGAGAGACAGAATCCCAAGCAGGTTCCATGCTGTCAGCACGGAGTCCGATGACAGATTTGATCCCGGAAAAGGTGAGATCAAGACCTGAGCCCAAATCAAGAGTCCTTAGTTTAACTTGCAGAGCCACCCAGGTGCCCCAGGAAAAGAGTTCATTTTAAAATAAAACTGCATTTTAAAAGAGCTACCTGTTTTAAATCATTTGCATATGACATATTGGTAATCATAAACTAGTCTTCCTTCCTGGGGTCTGCATGGAGAAGGAAGCAATGAGCCCCTCCTCACAGAAGTAAACTGGAGGCAATGTGGTGGGTGGGGTGATGAAGAGACTGCCTGTCAATCACCCCTTCTCAGCAAATGAGCTTAGATCTAGAGGCCTAACAGCAGTTTGACCTTTCCTGAGCTCTTTCCCAACTTGCCCTGACCTTGGCCACATTTAAATACCAGCTCAAGGCTGACAGGGAATCCACTAGGCAAGGTTCTCCAGCAGTGGTGGCCACCATGCCAACCACAGCCCATCGTCCTCACCCCAGAAGCACTGCCACCACCACATCCTCGTTTGTTCTCACCTGTGTCCCTCCTTCCCAGTCATAGCTAGTGAGGAGGCACCTGGCTGCCCCCAACATGTCTGATGAAAGCGACATAAAACCAGCTCCATTTGCCCAACCAGGAGAGACTGCTGTGAGGGATAGAGGGGGAGGAGAGGAAAATGGTGATATCCCGGGAATGCTGACGACATTAACCCTCATGCTGTGGAGACAGTTCATAAGCCCAAGAGGAAGGAGTAGGCCACATGACACCAGAACGATACAATATGGTGCTGAGGGCCTGCCCATCATCTTTCCCCACTGACACCCTCCTGAGCCTCCCGTCTTAATTAGGGGATGGAGAACACTTGAGCCTCACAGACAATGAGGAGGAGGATAAAGGCATTGACACAGGCAAGCAAAAGACCCTCAAGCTATGCTCAGGAGGCTCTTTTCTGCCAGGGAGGCTGTGGCACTGGCATCACAAGGTGCAACAAACGTGGATGGCCACCTTGTTGTTGAAGACTGCACGGAAGAAAATTCTTCAGGAAAGGCAAATCTCTCCTGTTCATAAACGTTCTCAAGCCCACCTAGAATATAGCCAGTATGTCCAACAGTTAAAGCCCTCCAAAATGGTGAGTTTGAAATTGCTCAAACGAAAGCCAAATTTCATAAAGAAGTCATGATATTTTAAAAAGTGCTTGTCTCTATCAACCTCTACTTGATAAAAGTTGCAAAATCCTCAATGCAAATTATGAGTCTGCAGAAAGCAAGTGCTAATGGAAGACAGGTTCTGAGGAGGCAGCCTGTGAAGAAATGAAGAGACAGTTCGATGAAGTGACAAAGCCTGAAGACACAAGTTCTCCTGAAGGAATTCCTCATTTTTGGTTAGTGTTTAAGAACACACAGATGCTCGGAAACAGTTCAGAAACACGATGGGCCGTTCTAGAGCACATAAAAGATAACAGACTCAAGTTCTCAGAGACTGGTGAGACTGAGTTTCACAGAATTTCTCTTTGAACCCAAAGAATATTTCTCAAATGAGGTGTTGACTAAAACATATATGTTTAGTTTAGGTCCAGATGATTCTGGTCCTTCTCTCTCTCGGGAACTTGAGAGGCTTCGTAAGATGCTGAATACATTGGAAGAAGGTGGGAAACATCACCCAGCAAACCATTAAGCTTCAGAAAAACAAGAGAAATGGAACTCCATGAAGAGTCTACAAATAACTTTCAGGTACTCTTTTTCAATTACTTTTGTATTCCTGAAATGCCAGAGTTTCAGATGCTATATAGCTAAAACTGATAAACATTTTCAGTCAGGGCACCTTTTCCATGATCCTACAATCCTAAAATAGGTATTATACTTCACTGGAGAAGCATCTGATGACTCACGGTGACTCAAAGTTTCCCAGTGCTGTAAAAGAAGTGGGTGAGGAGGAAAACAACAACAATACGACGATGATGCAGACGTGACGCAGACCAGGAAGGAGCATCTTAAAGCAGCACCCCTTTGCGGAGTGCAAGCTGCAGTCAACCGGGTGTGTGTGTATCATTGACCAACAGCCTAAATGTGACTATGAGTTGCCTACAGCCTCATCTTTTTACATTTCTGGATAGCTACATCAGACGCTTTTAGGGGTTTGTAAGTCAGTGTTTTCTTCTCAGAATTTCAATGGTCCCCTTTTGTGCCCTATATGGAAATCACTGCATCCTTGAATGTCCAGTTTGGTTCTTGGGAAGTACTTCTGTCATAGCTGTAAGACTACAGCTGTAAGTATCAGAATACTTAGGGACCAAGAGTGGTTTAGAAAACCTTCCTGAGAAACAGAATGAAGCAGTTTTCAAGCCAGCTTGAACGACTTGTGCCTTCCTCCTTACATGGTGGAAATGTAGTCTCTTGTCACAACTAGTAAACAATGCCCTTTTAACCTGACCATGTGTGTGGTTAAGAGTTCTAGTCAGAACATATTTGATAACTATTAGTTTGTTTGAGGATTTTGGTACTGACTGTTAAAAGAAACTTAGTCACAGTCAGGTGATTAACCTCTGGGGTGTTAATAAAGTCTTGTCTTCATCTTACATTTTATCATAAAATATATTTGACCTGCTAAAGCAGTTTTATATCACCCTACCTGCTAGGAATGCTATCTTTTCAACATTTGGGAAGCCTTTTTCAAGCTCAAGATTTTTTTATCATAGCCCAAAGTATCAAGAAAATCTTTGAAATTTCACTTAAGGGAACCCCAAGCACTGATTCAGAGTATCTTCCCCCACCAGCCATTCATTGGCTATTGACATTCCACTCAATGGGCTATTTCTTTGGGCTGAGACATTGTGTGTTGATGTAACAAGTAATTCAAAACAGCATCTGTACATGATAAAACTATGTAAATACTAGTGATTGTTTATTAGTATCTTTTTACTGGGGTTAGAGACACTAATGAATATGGACAGGAAAGGAAGGTGGTGCTAAGCAGTTGTAGACTTTGCTGAAAACCTCACCTTCCTATCTTGCTGAAAACCTCACCTTCCTATCTTGCTGAAAATCACCTGAGCAAAAACAGTGAAATAAATCCTCTTCTCCTCCATGGTGGCAACAATTGACAGCTTTATCTTCCCTCACAATTTCCGACAGGCAACTCTAAACAAATATATGATCTAGACAATGTGCAGTCCTTGCAAACATGGTCACAACAAATTCTAACCAAATCACCCTCCCAAGCCCCTTTTATAAGAAAATTCTGGAGCCATTTCTTTTCTCTCTCCTCAGCAACTTTCATCACTTATTTGAGGCTAAACCTAATGAAGAGATGCCTTCCAAATCAGAACAACACTCATGATCTCAAGGAACACCCACCCTTTTCTAATACTCAGGAATCCTACCTTGGAGATTGATTTACTAAATAATGCCAGGTCCTCGAAGGCTTCCTTGCCATTGACTCTTCAATAGAGCCTCAGGGAGAAGATGAGGACTTCTGGATAGACAGGCTAGACCAGTGTTCCCAAACTTCGTTGCACATTGCACTCACCTGGGGATCTTTTTTTTTTCTTTATAGTTTATTTATTTTGAGAGAGAGACACAGACAGCGTAAGTGGGGGAGGGGCAGAGAGAGAGAGGTAGAGAGAATCCCAAACAGGCTCCACACTGTCAGCACGGAACCCGACACTGGTCTTGAACTCATGAACTGTGAGATCATGACCATAGCTGAAACCAAGAGTCAGATGTGGGGCACCTGGGTGGCTCAGTTAAGTGACCGACTTCAGCTCAGGTCATGATCTCGTGGTTCATGAGTTTGAGCCCCACGCCAGGCTCTGTGTTGACAGCTTGGGAGCCTGGAGCCTGCTTTGAATTCTATGTCTCCCTCTCTCTCTGTCCCTCCCCTGCTCACACACACTCTCTAAAATAAATAAACATTTTTTAAAAGGCTGGTTACCACCCCTAGACATTCAGATTTAATTGCAATGAGGTGCAACCTGAGTATCAGGAGTTTCTAAGTCTCCCCCAACCAGTGATTCTAATATGCAGCACAGTTTGAGAACAACTGGGGCAAATCCTCAAGGTTACCAGAGGTTTTTCTGTGTATTTTCTGAAAGTTGCCTGGTTTTTTTTTTGGGGGGGGGGGGTAGTCATATGCAGTTAGGGTGTGTGTTTGCACACATGCAATTTCAGCTTTTTTTCTTTTTTTGAGAGAGAGCTTGCACGCACAGGGAAGGAGCAGAGGGAGAATCTTAAGGAGGTTCCATGCTCAGCACAGAGCACGACGCGGAGCTTGATCCCACGACTCTGACCCTGGGATCATGACCTGAACCGATATCAAGAGTTGGATGCTCAACCGACTGAGCCACCCAGGTGTCCCAACTTCAGTTTTTTGATAGGAGTATAGTTTTTCATTCTTTGCGATATGATTTAGCTTTATGTTAATTTTCTATTCCTTTGCATTTCTTTTCATTACTAATGTGAATAATTATTCTCCCTCCCCCCAACAAAAAACTCAATATACCTGTGAGCAAATTATCTGTCCAAAAACAGACATTTACAAGCCACAACCACTCTTGCATAACCTAAGGGAGACCAATTTGGATTTTCTTTCCCATGCCCTGCTCCTCCTTGAGGATATAAAACATCAGGGGAAACCTCTAGGAAAGGATGGGTTGCAATGAAGCCCTCTCTTAAATCAGTGATCTTAAGGAGCCATTCTGTTCAGAGCCTTTGGCTGACAGAAATATTCAATTATTCCCAGATAAACGGAAATCAGGCAGCTTATTCTTTTTTTTAAATTTCGTAATGCTTATTTATTTTTGAAACAGAGAGAGAGAGAGAGAGACGGAGCACAAGTGGGGGAGGGGCAGAGAGAGAGGGAGACACAGAATCCCAAGCAGGCTCCAGGCTCTAAGCTGTCAGCACAGAGCCCGACGCGGGGCTCAAACTCACAAACTGTGAGATCACAACCTGAGCTGAAGTCAATGCTTAACTGACTGAGCCACCCAGGTGCCCCAGCTACTTCTTCTTTTATCTCATTAGCGTTAGCCCTAATGCTGGTTTCTAGAAAGACTGCTGCTAGGAGTGGGGTGGTGAATGAATACATCTGTTTATGTAATACAGTGACCTTATTTTACTTCAATGTCTAGGGCCCTGGAAGCTTTTAATTTGGGGGGGGGGGTAGATTTTAGAGCTCATTTAGACCAGTGCCTCCCAGTCAGCTCTGCCACTTCTTGTTTGGACAAATCACCTAACCTCATTGTACCTGTTTCTTCATTTATAAAATGGAGAGAGTAGTACCTACCTCACAGGGTTGTTGTGAGCATGTTTAAATGAGGTAATACTTAATGTAGCATGTAGAAGAGTTCCTAAGTCAGAAATTGTTTGGCTAGCCATCCTTATCAGTTCAGGCCCTCTGGCAAAGCTTTGTGAGCATTTAGCTATTTATCCTAAAGGTCCAGCAAGAAAGTTGTCATCGTGCCATTTTATGAATGAGAAGCAACTGAAGCTCAGAGAAGTTAGCAACATACCAGGTCATTCAGCCAGTAATGTGTGGAGTTGTGAGATGATCCCAACTGCATCTATCCGATCTAAAAGTTCACACATGCTCGTTCTACTTTGCCCTGTTGTTCCGAATTGCATGTGGAAGGAATTCAGCTTACAACATCATCGTCTCTGTGCCTGAGGCTCAGGCATGTGAGGGCATGCTATGCAAACTGGTACATCTGATGTGAAGAAAGTGTGTCTGCATAGTACGTAGGGAACCCCGTGTGAGAAGCCAGGTCATGTGCACTGCAGTGTAGGATAGGATGGCGCAACAGAAACCTATTTTTTTAAGTTTATTTATTTATTTTGAGAGAGAGAGAGAGAGAGAGAGAGAGTGAGAGTGAGGGAGGGACGGGGTGGGGGGGTGGGGAGAGAGAATCCCAAGTAGGCTCTGCCCTGTCAGCACAAAGCCCGATGCAGGGCTCAAACTCACAAACTGTGAGATCATGACCTAAGCTGAAGTCAAGAGTCAGACACTTAACTGACTGAGACACCCAGGCGCCCCAGAAACCTATTTTTAAGAAATATTGAGGGAAAACTTCATCCTAAGGGAAGAGGGATGCAGGAATGAAGAGTCTGGGTTAGTAAGCCTACCTTAATTCATGAGAGTGACATAATATTTGAGAGCAGCACCATGTCTTAAGTGCATGAGTATGTCCTACTAAGATGGAGTTTTGTCACTAAACTCAAATATCAGTGGTCCCAGCAACACTATTTGGGGCTCCTCTGACAGAGGACAACATAATTCAGAATGCCCCCCCCCGACATACACACATCTTCAACTTTATCATAGGCAACTCTGGTAACATAAGGTGGACCATCAGAGCAATGGTACCTGTCAACAGAGAACTTCTCTACTCAGTAAAGCAGCAGTGACACACACTATGCCCATCAGTGCTGAAGAGGCTATGGAGCCTAATGAAACAGGGCTACGAAATGAACTGACACTACCTTACCAGCAGAGTGACGGTATCCAGTGGGCCAGTAGATCTGTGAAAAATACAATGCCCAGAGAGAACCACTGGATCTAGTGAACCAACAGAGTGACATCAGGTACAGAATATAAAAGACACATACACACCTCTTGGATGTCTCACTCACATAGCGGATAATAGAGTTTCTTCAAGCCCCCACCCCACCATATAAAATACACAAGTTAGACAGCATAGAAATACATTCATTCATTCACTCAACAAATACTGATTTTGTAACTTCTGTAAGGACACCAGGTACTGTGGATGCCATGGATATAATGATGATGGAGCTTACAACTTCTGCAAGGCAAAATTTTGTTATTTAAGTAATTATACAAATAAAAAAATTGCACTAATGACAAATGCTATGATAGAGATGGATATTGTTCTCTAAACATAATAGGAAGATTTCTACCTACTCAGTTAAAATGAGATCTGAGGGATGAATAGGCATTAATGAGACAAAAAGGGAAGGGAAGAGCATTTCAGGCAATGGAACTAGCACATTCAAAGGCCCTGTGGCAAGATAAAGACTGATAAGTGCAAAGACTTGAGGACATAATAACATTATGAGACTAAAGACTCAAATGGAGTAAGACCAAACTGAACCTTGTAGACCATAATAAGTAATTTGGTCTTTATCCCAAGATTCATGGGAAGATTTTGAAAGCTTTTCAGTAGGATAGAGGATGTCATATGATTAATTATGAGAAATCACTCAGTCATGCCACTGCTCTGCTTAAAATCTTCTAAAGGCTTTCAGTTATACTTGAGAGAAATCCAAGTCCTTACACCATGATCTGCAAAGCTCTGACCCCTGGATACTTGTCTTATTCTGCCTTTGTTACCTCTGCTCTAACCACATTGGCTTCCTTGCTATTCCTAAAAATGCCAACCTTGTTCCCACCCAAGAGCCATTGGACTTGCTGTTCATTTTACTTGGAATGTTCTTTCCCCAGAAACTTCCATGTATCACCCTCTCTCTTGTTCAGGTCTCTGTTCAAACAACATCTACTTAGAGAAACCTTCTCTGCCAAGTCCATCTAAAATAGCACCCCCTGACACTATTCCCTTGTCTGTTTAATTTTTCTTCATGACATTATCACTACCTAACATTTTAGTAAATATTTGCTTATTGCCAATCTCCCACAATAGAATGTAACTCTATGAGGGCAGGGGCTTTGTTTTGCTCACTGCTATATAACCAACATGTAGAATGGTGTCTGGTATATAATTAATACTTGATAAACATACTTTGATTGAATTAATTAATGAATAAATTAATTAATTAATGACTACAATGTAAAGAATATATTAGAAGGGGGCCAAAGTAGATATAGGGAGACTAGTTAGGAGACAAAGTATAGTATTCCAGATGAGAGTTGATGACAACTTGGACTGGGATGGTAATGGAGGAGGTGGTGGAAATGAGTAACTTAGAAAGGTATTTGGGTTGGTAAAATTGATAGGACTTGAATGTGGATTAGATATAGCAGGTGATAAAGGGGGGGAGAATGTTAAGGATAACTCCCAGATTATATACTAGATTCTACTTGTACAATATTTTGCAACAACTTTCCAGCAAGCGTATTATTTCAAATATTCTTTGTTGAGGACCCTAAAATGGCATTTCCATATAATGTAATCATACCTGCAGATGTTACTATAGAGCCACCATCAAAAAGACTAGACTTGGCCTTGTTCTAATAGGGAAGACTGCTCTAAAGTAATTGTGTTATCTGGCACAGGATCAACATTCCCCTCGTCCTTAAGATGCCATCCATCATGGCTAACCATATGCATTTGCAGTAAAGTACAGTTTGTCCCTGGAACGAAAGCAGATCAACCAGGCCACAGGTGGATGGCATCTTAATTCCACATTCCACTTCATCTACATTCCACATCTCCCAAAACTACATTAACTAATTTTGTAAAGTTTATTTATTTTGAGAGAGAGAAAGAGATTGAGAGAGAGAGAGAGAGAGAGAGAGAGAGAGAGAAAGCGAGCAGGGGAGGGCCAGAGAGAGAGAGAGAGAGAGAGAATCCCAAGCAGGCTCTGCACTGTCAGCACAGAGCCCGAAGTGGGGCTCAAACTCACAAACTGTGAGATCATAACCTGAGCTGACATCAAGAGTAAGATGCTTGGGGCGCCTGGGTGGCGCAGTCGGTTAAGCGTCCGACTTCAGCCAGGTCACGATCTCGCGGTCCGGGAGTTCGAGCCCCGCGTCAGGCTCTGGGCTGATGGCTCAGAGCCTGGAGCCTGTTTCCGATTCTGTGTCTCCCTCTCTCTCTGCCCCTCCCCCGTTCATGCTCTGTCTCTCTCTGTCCCAAAATAAATAAAAAACGTTGAAAAAAAAATAAAAAAAAAAGAGTAAGATGCTTAACTGAAAGCCACCCTGTCACCCCTACATTAACTATTAAAAACTACAGGGGTGCTTTATAGATGGTTCCCCTCAAAATTTAAGGTGGCATTAACAACTTGGTAGTCAAGATAAATCATTTTAATGCACTATTTAAAAAATAAATAAAAATTAGGGGTGACTGGGTGGCTCAGTTGGTTAAGCTTCTGACTTCAGCTCAAGTCATGATCTCACGGTTCCTGGGTTTGAGCCCCACGTTGGGCTCTGTGCTGACAGCTCACAGCCTGGAGACTGCTTTGGAGTCTGTGTCTCCCTCTCTCCCTGCCCCTCCCCCACTCATGCTCTGTCTCTCTCTCAAAAATAAACATTAAAAAAAAGAAAAACTAAAAATTGAGGGGGATTTTACAAAATACTGGACTTTATCCTCAAAACAGTCAAGTTGCCACCCCAAAATATGCCTCTTTGGCATAAGGATTATCTTGAGCTGGTTATTTTTAAGAAATAGCAGACATAGGAGAAGCTCTGAAAACCAGAAGAAGTTACCCTTTTGTACAAAACACTTACATATATAAGGGAAATCTCCATCTGTAAGGGTGTCTCCCTCTCTGTACCAGGAAGAGGAAGATGACTGAATCTCTACAAACTCTTATCAGTGGAGAAGGCTACAACTTAAACCTGCACAACAACCTTACCCTTGTTTACTGTGCTTTGCCTAAAAACCACCCATAACTGGCCTTGTACACCCCACCCCCCACCACCAACACCTTTTGTGTTTAATTGGATATGGTATTTAAGGTGGTCACTTGGGCCATTTCTGGAAGTTACTCAGTTTTCCTGGGTATCTCCACATACACAGGAGGGATACATGTTATTACACTTATGTTTATTTTTCTATTAATCTGTCTGTTATTATGGGGGGGGGTCTCAGCCAAGAACCTAGAAGGATAAAGAGAACATTATTTTTCCTCCCCTGCAAAGTCATCAAAAACAAGGAAAATCTGAGAAACTTGCAACCATAAGGAGCCAAAGGAGACATGATGACTAAGTGTAATGTGGGATCCTGGATGGACTCCTGGAATAGAGAAAGGAATTCATATAAAAACTAAGAACATCTGAATAAAGTATGGAGTTTGGCAATAGTATTGTTAATAAATTGTGACCAATGTGCCACACTAATGAAAGATGCTAATAATGGGAAAGTAGGCATCATGTATATTAGGAACTCTTCATACTATCTTTGCAATTTTTCTGTAAATCTAAAACTATTCTAAAATAAAAATATGTTTAAGCTACACACACACACACACACACACACACACACACACACACTCTCTTACCAATACATGATCTCACTCCATTACTTTACTCATGTGTAAATAGACCAGAACTCTCTCTTTCAGCTGATTTCTTACAGGTGGTTTTAAAAATACTTGATATTTTCAGATACAGTACTTTCAAATCCTGAGAATGTCAAGGGAAAAGCTAAGAGAACTCTCTCATTGGTAGAAGAAGGAAAATGGAAGGAAAAACTTAATACAAAACAATTCCTACTTATCCATCCAGAATTACTAGAATATTGAGCAGGATTGGGGGTTCTATATGTTTTTGCTTTCTTTTGATAGTTTGTAAATTATTGCTTATCTAGTATTTGTTCACTTATCACCATACTTATCCTCCAGGAAATAAAAGAGTCACTCAATTTTTTAGAGACTTTTCTGTTAAATTGTGATAAACACAGGTAAGCAACTCAGAACAGTAATTTCATTAAGTTATTCCCTCATTCCCTACACACACACACACACACACACACACACACACACACACACACACACAATTAATGTAAGGGAAGGGTGATGCAGCAAGGGAGAATTAAAGCTTAGAAGAAAATACTAAGGCAGCACAAATCACAAAAGCACAAAATTTCAGAGCTAGGCTAAACCGTAAAGACCATCCGCTCCCAAATCATGCAGAGGGGAGCCTAAGACCCAGAGAGATTAACTGATTCACTTAGGATCACAACCCTTCAATGCTCTTTCAACAACACTAAGCAGGCTCACTCTATTCTTCAGTTTTGTCTATACATAGATCCAATAAATTATTTAAAACATCAGTAAAAAAGCTCATAGAAGCCATCTGACATGTGTTTATTAAACAAATTAGGAATGATATTATGTAAAGTAGAAGTTTCCATAAAACTATTTTTACACCCTGCTTATGACTAGCTGTGGTATCTGGTTCTTTTTAATAAAACCCAACTTTATCCCAAGAATCAGAAATGGATCCATGGGGGTGCCTGCAGAGCATGGTGTCAGTAGAGCATTCAACTCTTGATCTCAAGGTTGGGAGTTTGAGCCCCATGTTAGGTGTAGAGACTACTTAAAAATCTTAAAAAAAATGGATTCATTAATGATATACACAAGAGTCAAGAAACTTAAGTTCTATTTCAGACATTGAATTTTACTCTGTGACTTGCACTTCAATACAAGTGAGCCTCAGTCTCCTCCTTAGTTAAATGGAAACAAAAATTTCCTATCTTACCCAGGGGTCATGAAAATTATTAGAGCTTAATACCCTCTCTTATCTTTCCCACCTGAAGAGTGATAGGACTCTCCCTAGTGTTGTGAAGTCCTAAGTTCACTACTCTGAGCAGCCTAGGCTACTATCTGCTCTTCTTACTAACTTATCACCCATCATTCCAGGGGTCACACATTCTTATAGCACCTGGTTTCCCCTTAACGTCTTTGGAAAGTATAATAGAAAGAGCAAAGGGCAGACAGGAAGTCAGAAGAAAGTGTTCTATGCTCAGAGCTGCCACTGACTTTCATATGATCTTCAACATGTCAATTCCTCCATGTGTATAATAAGAGATCAGGCCCCAGTCTAAGGTTCTCCATGGATCTGAGGATTCAAATGAACCCTTTCAGCTTGGACAAATGACTCTAGAATTCTGTATTCACACATCACCAGATAGGCTGAAAGTGCAGATGACTGTGGCCTTCTATATCCATATCAAGCTTTCAAATCAGCTACAAGGTTCATCTCAGCATGGGGACTTCTGGTGCCTTTGGCCACTCTAAGACCTACACAGGGGGTTGGTGAGATGACTTGGGGGGAGAGAGGTTGAAAGGGACCCAAGTCCAGAGGCAATTAATTAACCTTGAAGTAATTAAATTATCTCTACCCCATACTCTGTATTCCCTTAAATAGAAGGGAGGGAAAGCCAATAATGATACTGTTTCTGCAATAAAGGTTGATAATTACAAAATGAAATTTTTCCGTTAAGAGAGATGGGACATTCACCCTATTCATATTTATAAGACTAGTAATTCTGAATCTCCTATGTCTGGTATTTCACAGGCAAGGAAGAAAATAAAAATAAATGTTCATTTACCATCAACTTTCATGAATATTAGCCACCTCTTTCAATAAACACATACTAATATCCATTAGTCTGTGTCCCTTGAACCCTTCAGCAGACACACAGCTGGAGCCATTATTTGTCAGAATGAGAAAGTGCATGTGTATCGAGTTAAATTGGAGGGAGTACTGGGGGCACACCTGCCTTACTCTAGTACTTTCCCATTTTTCCTTATCTCAGCTACCAGCCCTACTCTGTTGAGAATATGGTACCCCTTTAATTCTAATCTCAACACAGGTGTAGAAAACCACTTTCAGGGGCGCTGGGTGGTTCAGTTGGTTAACATCCAACTCTTGATTTCAACTCCGGTCATGATCTCACGTTTAGTGGGATGGAACCTCATGTCAGGCTCTGCTCTGACAGTGTCAAGCCTGCTTGGGATTCTCTCTCTCCCTCTCTCTCTCTCTCCCTGCCTGCTCCCCCTTCAAAATAAATAAACTTTATTTAAACTGCTTTCAACAAAGATCCCAACTAGAGGGGAAGGGAAGGAAAACTAAGTTACAAACAGAGAGGGAGGCAAACCATAAGAGACTCTTAAATACAGAGAATAAACTGAGGGTTAATGGGGGTGGGGAAAATGACAGATGGGCACTGAGAAGGACACTTGTTGGGATGAGCACTGGGTATTGTATGTATGTGATGAATCATGGGAATCTACTCCTGAAGCCAAGACTACACTGTATATACTGTATGTTAGCTAATGTGACAATTTTTTTTAAATCCCAACTAGAGGCTCTCAGCTCACTTCCTGAGGAAAATGGCCAGGCAACATGAGCCACAAGGGTAGAAACCTCAAACTCGGGTTTTTGAGGGTTGAAAAAGAATATGGGAACCAGATCATTAACAGCCTCAAAGCCAGTGAACAAGTTCTAGGTCCAGATAGGATGGAGTAAGTACATTGCAACCAGCCTTTTCCACTAAATGCAGCTATAAAACCTGGGCAGAAGGCACGGAACAACTATTTGAGGAAAAAGTAGAAAGTAGCAGGCAGAATGGGGAAGAAGACCAGAATTAAAAGTACCACTGAACCAGTACTGAGCTTCTCATTTTTCCCCCAGTGGCCTCTGGACCAAGTCCAAGACAGCCCAAAACCCAGAACTGGGGACCAGGTCAGGACAGAGAGCACTCTAAGAGAAGCCCTCTAGTTCAGGTTCAAGGCATGGGAAAGTAGTCCCCTAACACCCAGAGCCAGTAGAATAAATCCCCTTTTTCTGTGTTTTTTTTTCTTTTGTTTGTCTTGCCTTTGTTGTGTCATATCCAAGCCCCCAGGCAATTCCATAAAGAAGGAATTGGCAAGGCATGGGGAGGGAGGGGTGGCACCCGAGGGCAGCTAAACACGGAGGGAAGGTGAGAGGAGCAGTGGTCCCAAGAGTAGGGAAAACAGCATTGTTTTTCCTCTTTCTGTGCTCCCATCACTTGGCCCCACATGTGAGCACAGCTGCAGGAAATGCACAGCAGAATGGCCTAATGAAGGCCAATTTACTGGCCAAAGGACCAAAAAGGAAGCCTCAAAGAACAAGAAAGTATGGGGAATATGCCAGAGAAGGAGGAGCCTGGCCCCAAAACTTGTTTATAAATTCCTGGGCTCACTACTAAGCTATGCATATGTGGATCAGACCCAAATATGTATCCCAAAGTTCTTCAGAACTGAGCACCAGGGTAGACCACTGCCCAAGTTTTCATACTGGCCACTGGGCAAAATAGATACAAATAACATTGCAAAAGCTTTGAAAATGGAACTAACACTACAAGCAAAATCCACAGAAATCTGGTCAAAACTTACAACCCAAACCCAAATGAGTAGACTGTCTGCTAAAAACAAAAATACCAACATTCTCCATGGCTCTAAACAAGACCCAGACTCATTTAAAATTTGGAAGACAGAATTCAAAATTACTCAGCATATGAAGAACTCAGAAAATCACAACTTGCATGAAAAAAGGCAAATTTTGAAATGAATAGAGAACTGTACAGCATCTCAGAAAAAAATAGAAAATATGAAGAAAAACAAAATAGAAATTTGAGAACTGAAAAGTACAGAAGTAAAAAGGGTTTTTAAAACTCACTAGATAGACTCAATAGTATAGTATGATGCAAAACAAACATCTAATAATGAATAAAAACTTGCAAAATTTGCCAAAAGATATAAACCTACAGATTCAAGAAACTCAGTAAATCACAAACAAGATAAATGCAAAGAAATCCATGCCCACAATGATACTTAAATTCCTGAGGGGCACCTGGGTGGCTCAGTTGTTAAGCATCAGACTTCAGTTCAGGTCATGATCTCACAGTTCATGAGTTCAAGTCCCACATTGGGTGAACAAGCTGAAGCCCCACTTTGGGTGAGCACAAGCCCCACTTCTGGCTCTTTTTCTCTCCCCCTGCCCCTCCTGGGATTTTCTCTCTTTGCCCCTCACTCACTTGCACCCTCTCTCAAAAAAACAAAAAACAAAAACTCCTGAGAACTGACTTATACAGGAATACCTTGCTTTATTGTGCTTTGCTTCATTGAGCATCACAGAGAATTTTTTTTTTAAGTTGAAGATCTGTGGCAGTCCTGCATCAAGCAAGTCTATTGGCATCATTTTTCCAACAGCATTAGCTCATTTCATGTCTCTGTGTCACATTTTGGTAATTCTTGCAAGATTTCAAACTTTACAGTTATTATTCTATTTGTTATGGTGATCTGTGATCAGTGATTAGACTCGCTGACAGCTCAGACGATTAGAACTTTTTAGCAATAAGGTATTTTTAATTAAAGTATGTACATTGTTTATTTAGACATAATGTTTTTGCATACTTAATTGACTAGTATAGTGTAAACATAACTTTTATATGCACTGGGAAGCCAAAAAATTCATTTGACTCACTTTATTGTGATAGCACTTTATTGCAGTGGTCTGGAACACACCTACGATATCTCCAAGCTATGCTTGCAGCAAGTCTTAAAATTGAGTCATGTAACTTATCCAACTTTATTCTTTATTTTCAAAATTTTTTGGCTATTCTATTTTGCTTTCTAAATAAATTTTAGAATCAACTTGTCTACATACACAAACATACCCCTAGAATTTTGATTGGAAATGCATTAAATCTATACAGAGGTTTGGGTAAAATTGACTTTACTATGTTTAGTCTTCCAATATAATCATGGTTTATCTCTCAATTTGTTTAGGTCTTTGATTTCTTTTGTGGCAGTTTATAAATCTCAGAATACAGAGCCTATGCATGTTTTATTAGATTTGTATATAATTTCATTTTTGGAACTATTGTAAATGGTGTATTTAAAATTTTTGGTTTCTAAAATTCTCAATGCTAGTATCTACAGATACAATTGATTTTTGTGTCTGGTATCCTGTGACCTAACTAAAGTCTCTTACTAGTCCTAGGAGTTTTACTGTAGATTTGTTGGGATTTTCTACATAAAAAATCCTGTTTGCAAACAGGGACAACTGTATTGCCTCCTTTTAATCTGAATGCCTTTTATATCTTTCTCTTTCTTTATTGTGCTGGCTAGGACTTCCAGTGCAGTACATGGGTGAATAGGAGTGGTGAGCGGGCGACTCCATGCTTTGTTCCCAATTTTAGGAGGAAAGCATTTGATCTTTCACTATTAAGTATGATGTTAGCTGTTGGTTTTTTTTATAGATACCTTTCATCAGATTGAGGAAGTTCCCTCTATTCCTAGTGCACTGAGAATTTTTTATCATGAATGGATACTGGATGTTGTAAAAAAAAGAATTGATTGGCGCATGTGGAGTCACTCCTTTAGACTGTTGATAAAGATTAAATTGATTTGACTTTTGAATATTAAACCAGTCTTGCATTCCTGGAACAACCCCCCTTGGTCATGCTGTATTATTTAATTTTTCTAATGTTTATTTATTTTTGAGAGAGAGCATGAGTTGGGGAAGGAGCACACAGAGAGAGGGAGACACAGAATCCAAAGCAGGCTCCAAGCTCTACGCTGTCAGCACAGAGCCCAACATGGGGCTCGAACCCACAAACCATGAGATCATGACCTGAGCTGAAGTCAGACTCTTAACCGACTGAGCCACCCAGGTGCCCCTATGCTGTATTATTATTTTTATACTGCTGGATTAAATTTACTAATATTTTGTTGAGGAGTTTTGCATCTATGTTCATGGGGAATACTATAATGTCAGTAGTATTCTTTTCTTATACTATCTATATCTGGTTTGGACATCAGGATAATATTGGTCTCAGAAAATGTGGTGGGCAGTGTTCCCTCTTCTATTTTCTAGAAGAGATTAAATAGAATTGGTATCATTTCTTGGTTAAATGTTTGGTAGAATCCTCCAGTGAAACCATCAAATCCTAGGTTTTATTTTTCAAATGAGTTTTCACTATAGATTCAATTTATTTCATAGTTATAGAACTATTCAGACTATTTTTTTTCTTGGGTGACTTTGGTACTTTTTTATTTTTGAGGAATTAGTTCATACCATCTAAATTATTGAATTTACAGGGTGCCTGGCTGGCTCAGTTGGCATGTGACTTTTTTTTTTAACATTTTTTTTTTAATTTTTTTTTTCAACGTTTATTTATTTTTGGGACAGAGAGAGACAGAGCATGAACGGGGGAGGGGCAGAGAGAGAGGGAGACACAGAATCGGAAACAGGCTCCAGGCTCTGAGCCATCAGCCCAGAGCCTGACGCGGGGCTCGAACTCCCGGACCGCGAGATCGTGACCTGGCTGAAGTCGGACGCTTAACCGACTGCGCCACCCAGGCGCCCCAACATTTTATTTATTTTTGAGAGACAGAGAGAGATAGAGTGCAAGCAGGGAAGGGGCAGAGAGAGAGGAAGACACAGAATCTGAAGCTGACTCCAGGCTCTGAGCTGTCAGTACAGAGCTTGATGCAGGACTCAAACCCATGAGCCACGAGATCATGACCTGAGCTGAAGTCAGACAGTTAACCAACTGAGGCACCCAAGCACCCCGAGTATGTGACTCTTAATCTCAGGGTTTTAAATTCGAACCCCAAGTTGGTTGTAGAGATTACTTAAAAATAAAATATTTAAAAATAAATAAATAGTTGAATTCCTGAATTTACCTAAAGAAAATGAAAACACTAATTTGAAATGATATATGCACCCCTATGCTGATTACAGCATTATTTACAATAGCAAGATACAGAAGCATTCCAGGGGCGCCTGGGTGGCGCAGTCGGTTAAGCGTCCGACTTCAGCCAGGTCACGATCTCGCGGTGCGTGAGTTCGAGCCCCGCGTCGGGCTCTGGGCTGATGGCTCAGAGCCTGGAGCCTGTTTCTGATTCTGTGTCTCCCTCTCTTTCTGCCCCTCCCCCGTTCATGCTCTGTCTCTCTCTGTCCCAAAAATAAAATAAACGTTGAAGATACAGAAGCATTCCAAGTGTCCACTGATAATGAATAAAGAAGTGGCATATATATACAATGGAATATTACTCATCCATTAAAAAGAATGAGATCTTGCCATTTGTAACAACATGGACAGACTAAGTGGATATTATGCTAAGTGAAGTAAGTCAGACAGAGAAAGACAAATACCATATGATTTCACTTATATATGGAATCTAAAAAACAAAACAAATTAACAGACAAAAAGCAGAGTTAAATACAGAGAACAAACTGGTGGCTGCCAGAGGGAATTTGGGTGGAGCAATGGGCAAAATAGGTGAAGGGGATTAAGAGGTACAGACTTCCAGTTATAAAATAAATAAGTCAGGGGAAGAAAAGCGCAGCACAGGGAATATAGTCAATAATGTTGTAGTAATGTTGTATGGTGACAGATGGTGACCACACTTAGTGGTGAGCATTGAGTAAGGTATAGAATTATCAAATAACTGTGTTGTGCACCTGAAACTAATATAACATTGTATGTACTTCAATAATTTAAAAAATTATGGAATCATCACAAACTTTACATTATAAAATAAATAGGTCATGGGGATATAATGTACAACATCATGACTATAATACCATATTGCATACTTGAAAGTTAAAAAGAGAGATCTTAAAAGTCCCTAACTGAAGGAAAAAAAAATTTTGTAACTATGTGTGGTGACAGATGCTAACTAGACTTATTGTGGTGATCATTTTGAAACATATACAAATATCAAATCATTATGTTGTACACCTTAAACTAATATAATGGATTGTACTATAATAAAAATATGATGGAGTCATGAAGCTTATGGCACCTAACGATATCCTCTGCTTTTGTTTCCCTTGCCTGAGGAGACATTTACATAAATATGTTGCTAAGGACAGGGCACCTGGGTGGCTCAGTCACTTAAGGCTCGACTCTTGATTTTGGCTCAGGTCATGATTTCATGGTTCGTGAGTTCTAACCCTGTGTTAGGTTCTGCACTGACTAGGGAGAGCCTGCTTGGGATTCTCTCTCCCTCTCTCTCGGCCCCTCCCCCACTCTGTCTCTCAAAATAAACATATATATATATATTCATTTATCATTTTGTGCCAGCACTATATTGTTATGATTACTATAGCTTTGTAGTATATCTTGAAATCCAGGATTGTGATACCTCCAGCTTTGTTTACTCTCAAGACTTTTTTGGCTATTCAAGGTCTTTTGGGGTTTCATACAAATTTTAAAATTATTTGCTCTAGTTCTGTGAAAAATATTACTGATATTTTGATAGGGATTGCATTGAATCTGTTGATTGCTTTAAGCAGTATGGACATTCGGATGATACTAATTCTTCCAATCCATGAGCATGGTATATCTCTCCATTTGTTTGTATCATCTTCAATTTCTTTCATCAATGTCATATAGTTTTCACAGCATAGGTCTTTCACCTCCTTGGTTAAATTTATTCTAGGTATTTGTTTCTTTCTGGTGCAACTGTAAATGGGATTGTCAATTTCTCTTTCATTATTAGCATACATAAATGTGACTAGTTTCTGTATATTAATTTTGTGTCCTACAAATCTACTGAATTCATTTATCGTTTCTAATAGTTTTTGGGTGGAGCCTTTAAAGTTTTCTATATATAGTAGCATGTTATCTGCAATTAGTGACAGTTTTACTTCTTCCTTACCTGTTATTTGCTTTTCTTGTCTTACTGCTGCAGCTAGGACTTCCAGTACTATGTGGAATAAAAGTGATAAGAATGGATATCCTTGACCTTAGAGAAAAATCTTTCAGATTTCCACCATTGAGTATGTTGTTAGCTATGGGTTTTTCATATATGGTTGAAGTATGTTCCCTCTAAACCCACCTTGTTGCATGTTTTTATCATAAATGGATGTTATATTTTCTCAAATGCTTTTTCTGCTTCCATTTGGATGATCATATGTTTCTTATACCACCTCTTATTAACATAAGGTAGCACATGGATTGATTTCCAAATATTGAACCACCCTTGCATCCCAGGAATAAATCCTACTTGATCATGGTGAATAATTTAATGTATTGTTAGATTTGTTTGGCTAATATTTTGTTAAGGATTTTTACATCTATATTCATCAGAGATATTGGCCTGTAGTTTGTTTCTGTTTTTGTTTTCATAGTGTATTTGTCTTATTTTGGTATCAGGGTAACAGTGGCCCTATACAATAAATTTGGAAGTTTTTGCTTCCTCTTCTACTTTCTGGAATAGTTTGAAGGGCACCTGGGTGGCTCAGTCAGTTGAGTGTCCGACTTTGGCTCAGATCATGATCTTGCAGTTTATGAGTTCAAGCCCCACATCAGGCTTGCTGCTGTCCGTGCAAAACCCACAGTGGCTCCTCTGTCTCCCTCTGTCTCCGCCCCTCCCCTGCTTGTGCTATCAAAAATAAATAAACTTTTAAAAAAGAAGAAGAAGAAAAGCATTATCTCTTATTTAAATGTTTGGTAGAATTCACCTATGAGGCTATCTAGTCCTGGATTTTCATTTGTTGGGAGTTTTTTGATTACTGATTCAATTTCATTACTACTAATTGGTCTGTTCAAATCTTCTATTTCTTCTTGTTTCGGTTTTGGAAGATTATGTTTCTAGGAATTTATCCATTTCTTCTAGGTTGTCCAATTTGTTGGTATATAATTTTCCATAGTATTCTCTCATAATCATTTGTATTTCTTTGGTGTCAGTTGTTATTTCTCCTTCTTCATTTCTGATGTTATTTGAGTCCTCTTTCTTTTTCCCTTGACAGGTCTATCTAAAGGTTTATCAATTTTGTTTATCTTTACAAAGAACCAGCTCTTGGTTTGACTGATCTTTTCTATTGTTTTATTAGTCTCTATTTCATTTATTTCCACCCTAATTTTTATGGCTTCCTTCCTTCTACTAGAGTTGAGCTTTGTTTGTTCTTCTTTTTATAGTTCCCTTTAATGTAACATTAGGATGTTTGAGGTTTTTTTTTCATTTCTTGAGGTAGGCCTGTATTGCTATAAACTTCCCTCTTATAACTGCTTTTGCTGCATCCCTAAAACTTTGGGCCATTATGTTTTCATTTTCATTTGTCTCCATGTATGTTCTAATTTCTTCTTTGATTTCTTTGTTGATGCATTGGTTATTTAGTAGCAGGTTGTTTAGGCTCTGTGTATCTGTGTTTTTCCCAGTTTTTTCTCTTATATTTGATTTCTAGTGCATACCATTGTGGTCAGAAAAGAAGCTTAATATGATCTCAATCTTCTTAAATTTATTGAGACTTGTTTTGTTTTGTGTATGTGTCTTTTGGTCTGAAGTGAATCTCTTATAGGCAGCATATAGATGGGTGTTGTTTTTTATCTATTCAGTCACACTATGAATGACTCCATCATTTTTAATGCCCATACCAGTGTTTTTCCCCCTAATGTACACAGAGTATGTCTACAACAAAATAAATCTTTAATAGCAAGGAAGAAAGAACACGGAAAGAAGTTCACTCCACAGGAGAGGAAAAACACACAAACAACATGAAGTTCTTTGGCTGGATCTTTCACTTCAAGTCACATGAATATTTTATCAGCATAGCTTACAAATACAACTTGGTCTAAAAAGGACAGAGAACTTACAAAAGACCGGAAAGTGTGAAGAAATATAATTATGGTACCAGGAGGAAGATCTTATTTTGACAAAAGAACTATTAAAAGGATCCTGAGGGAAAACACTATTTAATCAGAATTTTTGATGCTGAGTACAAAGATGAATGAACACATAAATAACAATGCATCCTTGTTATGTTTTAGCCCTTACCACATTCTAGACCAAAGCATTTAAGCTAAGATATGACCATTTCCTCTCATCAAAACTGTACTTTATTAACATAATCTTGAGTGTGGCCCTAAAACTGCAAAAGGATTGAGGTATAGCACTGTAAAATAGAACAGCCTCTACCAATTCCTCAAATTATTATCACTTCAAAGGAAAGAGGCAAGAATATAGGACCATTATGGGAACCAAAAGACCAGGATGCTGTGATTCAGTAGGACTTTCATTTCCAACTTCAAAGGGCTTCATTAATCTACCAATCCATCTAAATTTAAGGGAGAAGGAAATTAATGGCTTTGAACATGAATTCTCTGCCCCAACCTGTAGTTTTTAGTGACACGGAAGACAGAAGAAGAAAAAAAAAACGTTCAGAAGACCCAGAAGAAACTCTCAGTCCCCAGAGAATAGAAGCGGGTAAAGGAGAATTTACATCATGGCAAGACTATGAATATGGGATCTCTCTGAATCAAGGCTATAAGACAGTGTTTGGGCCTCTGCTTTTTGTGATGTGTAAATAGTAAAGTTAGACTGTGTCCTCTGCATTCCATTTGTAAAAATCTCTTGTCTACAGATCTAGTGGTTTTCCAAGTAATCTATATGCATGATGTATTTGCTTGTAAAATACAAAATTGATGACTTACCTATGATTTATCACTCTTACTTATTGTCATGCTGAGCCTAATCAACTGACTACCCAGCAGTGTTTACTTAAAATGCACACCAATTGCTCAGCCTTGGGTCTGATAAGTTCCAAGAACTGGAAGACTTCAGGTGAAAAACTAAAGGCCTTTAACTCACTTTATGGCTTTTGAAGATGGGTTTTTGTTATTTATGTCAGTGACTGATTATCTAAGTAAAACAGAGTCCCAAGGTAATAGGGCTAATTCTTGTAGTTAAAGCTTTGCCCTGCCCTGGGCAACTATGCTTAAAATGGATACCAGTGGCCCAACATTCTTAACGAAGAAAGTCAATACTGTGAGGATTGTTCAAAGTGTGATTCCCAAGCCCACCAACATCAGAATCACCTAGAGATGAATATTAAAACTACAGAGTCCTGGTTTCCAACCCAGATCTGCTAAATTAAAACCTAGAGGTTGGAGCCAAGGAACCTACATGTTATTAAGCTCCCCTGGGTGATTTTGACACTAACATTTGAGAATCAATGGCTTAGTGCAAACTCATCTCCATAACTAGATCTCAATCAGTCAATAATCAAAAAGGCATTTCACTGCCCAGATACAGACCTGATCCTCTCAATGAGCCTCTGTTTCCTTTCTCTAAATAGAGATAATAGTAGTACCTACTTCTTATAGACTGTGGAGAAAATTAAAAGATGTATATGTACAAAGCCTCATACAATGCCTAGCACATGATAAATAACTCAGTAAATTTTAGTAATTATAATAAGAAAAAGCCCACGCTCCTTATTGAAGCCCTTCCAATCTTTATGAATACCTACATTACCTCATCTCCTGCCACTCCCCCAACCACACCGGGCAATTTATACTCAAGAAAAACAAAACCAATTGGAGTTTCTTCATGTACCAATACATCAATGCCATTTTTTTTATCTTTACTGCATTGCTTATGCTCTTTCCTTGGCCTAGAGTACCACAGAATGCAGTTCCTTGACTTAGAAAGCTCATACTTGATCTCCAAGGTCTAAATCATTGGCATCTTCTCTGGGAAGTTTTTACTGGACCCCTAAGTTAGGAGCCTCACCTCTTTGTTCTCTCAGCACCTTGAACTCTTTACCTATTTATGTGTTTGTTTGCCTATCTGTCTTTCTTCATTTGAGAGCAAGCTCTTTGAAATTATGGGCAATGGGATTTTGTGGGTTTTTTCTCTGATTGTTGTTTGTAATTTAAAAACATACAGAGGGGTGCCTGGGTGGCTCAGTCAGTTGAACATCTGATTCTTGATTTCGGCTCAGGTCATGATCCCAAGGTCATGGGATTGAGCCCAGCATGGGGCTCTGTGCTGAGCATGGAGCCTGCTTAAGATTCTCTCTATGAAGGGGCACCTGGGTGGCTCAGTTGGTTGAGCGTCCAACTTTGGCTCAGGTCATGATCTCGTAATTCGTGAGTTCGAGCGCCGCATCGGGCTCTATGCTGACAGCTCAGAGCCCGGAGCCTGCTTCAGATTCTGTGTCTCCCCTCTCTCTGCCCCTCCCCCACTCACGCTCTCTCAGAAATAAACATTAAAAAAAATTTTTTTAAAGATTCTATCTGTCCCTCTGCTCCTCTCCCCTGCTCACATGCTCTCTCTTACTCTTAAAAATAAAAAAAAGTAAAAATATACAGAAAAGTACAAAGAGTAATATAACAATCACCCATGTTTCTAACATCCACAAGTAACTATTATTGACATTTTGGCATTTTTGCTTCTAGTCTTTTCTCTTTATTACTTTAACAGTAATTTATGAAAACACTGTTCATTGTTTCAGAATAGAATATTATAGGTAAATCCAAATGTCCCCTTGACCTCCACCCCTATGCTATATTTCTTCCCTACCTTTCCATACACTAATATGAGTTTAATCTGTATCTTTACAGTCTTTTTGATATATTTACAGACTTATCTGTATTCATAGAAAATATATAGTATTGGTTTACACATCATTTTCCAAATGTCACATGGCTATGTGCATCATTCTGCCACTTCTGTCACTCAAAACTATTTTTGAAATATATCCACGTTGAGGGGCGCCTGGGTGGCTCAGTCGGTTGGGCGGCCGACTTCGGCTCAAGTCACGATCTCACGGTCCGTGAGTTCGAGCCCCGCATCGGGCTCTGGGCTCACGGCTCAGAGCCTGGAGCCTGTTTCAGATTCTGTGTCTCCCTCTCTCTCTGCCCCTCCCCCATTCATGCTCTGTCTCTCTCTGTCTCAAAAATAAATAAAACGTTAAAAAAAAAAAAAGAAATATATCCACGTTGATACACGTATCTGGCCAATTCTGTTTAATTGCTGTATAACAATCCATTATGGAAATGTACCTCATTTTATTTAACCCATTCCCCTGTTGATGGGCATTTAGATTATTTCCAAGATTTTGCTATTAACAAAAAATAGTTACAACAAATGTGCTTTATCAAATATCTCTTGGTATCTATGTATAACTATTACTTTAATAAAGAGACCTAGAAGTAAAACTGCTGGATTGTAGGACATATGAACTTGTTTCATGGACCCTGACAAAGTGTTCTCCAATGTACCTATCCCAAATTTTTATGTCCATCAGCATTATTCAAGAGCTGTCACTTCCCTGCATCCCTACTAACACGTGCCATTGTAAGCCTTCTAAACATTCCCAGTACTACCACAGAAAAAAGAGTATCTCATTGCTGTTTTTGACTGTCTTGTTCATCTCTAAATCCCCAGCTCCTAGCAAGTACTTGGCACTGTTGATTGCTTGGTAAATATTTGCACAGCTCTCATTCTGATAATGTCACATATAGGTACTGGCCCTGACCTGCTGATACTTCAGAACCCACCCAGGTGTCTACTTTCAGCAAGAACTAGAATGAAATCCAAGTCTCCTCACCTCTAGACAGACCTGTGAGGAAACGGTAAAGGGAAAACCGCAGATGATGTAATGCTCTTTAGAGATTTATCATTCTTTAAACTGGCATTCAGGGAATGATTCTTGACCTTTGGATCAATAGTCCTTTAAAATCAATCAGGTTGGGGTCTAGCTCCTTCCACCTGAGAGCTTAGAGCACATCTGGAAAGACAACAGGAGTAGGAAACAACGAATTTGTTCCCCAGTGGCTCTGTTGCACCAGTGGAAGGGAGTCAGATATGGAAGGAATCGTTTAGCTTTCTAGTGGTCTCCCTAGAGGTACATTTTATACACATTATGTGTTCAAGAAAACATGTTTCCCTTTCTTCTGGCCACATGTAGACAGTGTTTACCAGTATCCCCTATAGAGAGTTGTATTTGTGTGATTGATTTTTGCCCATTAAACATTAGGATATAGGATAATTATTAGTCTCACAAGATGGAAAACAACAACAACAAAGCATAATTGATCTATCTACCAAAGCAAATGTTATGCAATAACCATTGAAAAAAATTCCCAAAAGATTCTAGGACTGAAATAAACATCATTCTTGTAAGTAAAAAAAGAAACTTACCTAATCAGCTCTGGTGCCTAATCAAGTCATAAAATGAAAGAGTAAGACATTACTAGCAAGTCTCCACTACCACTGTTAAGCATGAATTTAGGTTGGTGGCGTCATAAATGAAGAGTCCTCAATGAGAGCTAAAGTAGCGAGAGGCTGCAACACTGCAGATTCTAACCTGAAGCCTGGAAACACACCCACGAGAGATAGGCAGATATTTAAGACAGCCAGGAATGGGATATAGGGAGGAAAAAGTGGAGAAGAGGGAAATCTTGTATGTATAGCCCTAGACCATCTGATTTAAGATTAAAGTTCCCATATTATGTGTTAAGATTTTTTTTCTCATTTTATAGGGACTTTTTAAAAAGTTTACTTATTTTGAGAGAGAGCATGTGTGCATGAGCAGGGGAGGGGCAGAGAGAGAGAGAGAGAGAGGGAGAGAGGGAATCCCAAGCAGGCTCCATGCTGTCAGCACGAAGCCCAAACTCATGAACCATGAGACCATGACCTGAGCCAAAATCAAGAGTCAGACACTTAACCACCTGAGCCACCCAGGTGCCCCTAGTGACATTGGTTTAATTCTGAAGGTTTTTCACCTATAAAACCCTTCTTGACAAGGCTGGATCCATCTGATTCATCTCTGTATAGAGACTGCTCCTGGTATTATATACATATATTGTAGGTTCTCAAGCAATGGGGATTAAATGAACGACAAGGATAAAATATTGAGCAAAATGCTGGGAGACGTACTTTTCTAGGAGCCCCATAGAGTGGAAAGGAGACATTACCACATGATATTTGGGTCTTTGCAACAATAAAATCATCTACACGTCCATCAAACAAATATTTATTTAGTACATCCTCTGTGCCAGTCACTGTGGTAGAGAAGACATATACAATCCTACCTACAAGGTAGTGGATACTAGTTGGCACCTACAATACAGTGTAATCAGTATTCTGATGGATGAAAAGAAGGTGCTATGGGAGCTGTGTGACTCCAGTTTCAGGAATCAGAGTAGATTTTTCAGAAGACATTCATTGAACACCCACTGAGTGCCTGGTCCTGTGTTAGATGCTAGGCATACAGAGGTGCCTGAGGTATTTGCTCCTGTTCTAGAAACTCAAGGAGCTCCTGGGAACATAAGGGAGACATAGCTACCCAGTAACCCCGAGGCAGTGGGAAAAGTGCTGAACAGGATACATGCTGTGAGAGCCACAAAGGAAGCCCCAACTAAGTCAATGTTTCCAAGCCTGTCTCTCTTAACCCAACTCCACAACTACAATGGAGCAAGTGGTTTCATGTGGCAATACCTGCAATGTACCCAAAATGAGGACTTCATCATTCTAGGACTTCCTGGAGGTAAAGCTACTCAGTCCCAGAAGGAAACCACAGTGGTTTCTGAACTCTTGCTCATCCCAGTGGTTCCAGGCTTAGACATTCCCCTTGAAATGCCATTCCTCAGGAAATCTGATCCACACCATTAGGTCCCAAATGCTTTTTCCCTTTTCCTCCAAAACGTGGTTATTCACTCTTCATTTAAGAAACTAAGTTTACAGTTGGGGGCCTAAAATAATTAGTTCTGCTTGTTATATCTTATAACCCAGAAGTAGAAAAAGAAAACTCAAAAGGCTCGCCGTTATGTAAATGATACAGATACCTGCTGGACCAGTCTCTGTGGAACTCAGTGATGCCTTTCACCAGACGTGATCAGAAGAGTCACATATTTAGGGTCACATGCCTGGCTCAGAGGGGCATGCAACTCTTGATCTCAGGGTCATGACTTTGAGCCCCACGTTGGGTGTAGAGATTACTAAAAAAAAATAAATAAACTTAAAATAAAAAAAATAAGATGACTCACAAATTTAGAACTAGAAAGCTTGAAGGAACCTTAGAGATCTATAATCTCTGTCAACCCTTTAATTTTACAGATGAGGATTCTGAGTAAAAGGGAACTGCCCAAGGCCCAACAGGTGGTTAATAAGAGAATTAGACCTTCAAAGCAGGCTTCTCAACCATTTTTTTTTTATTTTTTTTTCAACTTTTATTTATTTTTGGGACAGAGAGAGACAGAGCATGAACGGGGGAGGGGCAGAGAGAGAGGGAGACACAGAATCGGAAACAGGCTCCAGGCTCCGAGCCATCAGCCCAGAGCCCAACGCGGGGCTCGAACTCCCGGACCGCGAGATCGTGACCTGGCTGAAGTCAGACGCTTAACCGACTGCGCCACCCAGGCGCCCCTTCTCAACCATTTTTGAAAACATAAGATTCAAGCAAATGTAGAGGTAGCAGATCACCTAAGAGAGTAAGAGATCTAAGAGAAAGAAAACTGAGGGCTCTTAAATCCAGCTGGTCCACCCATGTGGAAATCCTCCCACCAACACAACCCTGAGAAATAACTGGGTTTGATTTCATTAAAGGTACTTCTAGATTCCCCGGCTCCCAACAGAAATAACCATCGATACGTTTGGCTTGGAGGAAAAGCAAAACAACAGCATTGGATTGTTTTCTTTGGGAACGACTCGATTACTTCCACCAAAGCAGGACATGTAAGGAACGAGAGAGGTGTCACAACAGGATGGATGGGGAAATGGTGATTTCCTGGACAGCAGTTGGGGAGAACTAGAAGGCACCCTGCCGGCCACAGACAACAAACAGAGAAGTACAGGGAGGAGGCATGGCCTGATCCTCCTCCCATTGGCCCCACCTGCCTTTTGGAGGTTGTCAGAAAATGGAGAGGAAAAAAAAAAACAGAAGAAAATCTCAGACCTAAAAAATTAAAGCACAGGGCCATCACATCCCAGTCATTCTTCCCTCTCCCTTTCCAGTTCCTGAAATAAGAAGTGTCTGGGCCCAGGGTACCTAAAAATATTTGAAGACAGGAAACAAATGCCACATCAAGATGATGGAGCCCATCAAGAAATATGAACAGATAGATGCTATAAAACATGGCTTTGAAACCAACAGTCATTACTAGTCCAACTCTTTCCAAAAAAACCAAACAAACAAAAACAAAAAATCTTGCAAGCATTCCAGTTGAGTGTTGCTCTTATCTCAACACTTGTACATTCAAACAGAAGGCAATTACATGTCCTTATTGAAACATCCCCCTGTCCTACTTCCAAATTCAGCCACTATCAAACAAGAAAGAAGATGAGAGGGTAGGGAACAATGAGAGAATAATTTATCTCCCAAAATAAAGGTCTTATGAGCTCCTCCAAGAGGCGATTTACACAGATGCTTTTTTCCTTCAAACATACATTGCACTTGGGATTCTTTTTCACTTTGACGAGACAAAACGGTTTTGAAAGTGCTGAGCTTAATTGATTTGCAGCCACCCTAACTCAGACCACAGAGACTCTAATTACATATCCCATCATACCCAGGGTCTGTGGGAAGCAGACTTTCCCCCTGAGACTTGTGGATGGGTTTCACAGTCAAGTATTATGATTAACTCAAAGTTCTTCCTTCCAGAGACATGGAGGAGCACCACAGAAAGCTGACTCTGTTAGAGACGTGATACAGCAGCCTATGACAGCCAGAATGAGTGGAATTCGGCAAAAGTCAAGTCGACTGATAACATGCTTTGTTTTCCTCATTTATGCCACGACGCTAATGAAGCAAAAAGTGGGAGGTCACATTTTCTCCTCCGCAGTCAAGAAGCTAATAGCTCTGAAGCACCCAGAGATGGGCCTCAGATATACCAAGCACTTACACCAGGTTGTGTATAAATTTTTAGAAGCTTGGAAAGCTTCAAGCACTTTTAAGTGCTTTCAAGCATATTAGTCTTGCTTCACACAAGGCATAATAAGCCTGGTCGATGGCAGAGAAATAATAATGTTGTTAATCCAAGCAACTTGGAAGTGAATCATCCACTCCAGCAACCCAGATTGATTTAATGCCCTTTGGACAGTATGACTCCATCCTTTCCTGGAGGGCTAATGGACAATCACTATCTCCTTTAGTCCCCATTCACACTCCTCTTTGTTTCTGCTTGGACAAACAAGTCAAGGGCTTCCTGTGATCCAGCCTGAAATACTGGCCTTAAGTGATTGTGCCTCCACAGGAAGAGCTCAGCTGTTACACAAAACTCAGGGCTGCAAACACCATCTTTCTTAAGTTTATCGGCCCTCTTTGGTAACTGACACTACCTAAGGAAGACGGCAAAGCATAAGGCCAGTGTGAACCAGGGAAAAATCCAAATCATAGGATAATTTCTAGAAACAGTTTTACTAGGGGCACCTGGGTGGCTCAGTCGGTTGAGCATCCGACTTCAGCTCAGGTCATGATCTCATGGTGAGTTCGAGCCCTGTGTCGGTCTCTGCTGACAGCTCAGAGACGGAGCCTGCTTCAGATTCTGTGTCTCCCTCTCTTTCTGCCCCTCTCCCGCTCATGCTCTGTCTCTCTGTCAAAATTAAATAAAACATTAAAAAAAATTTTTAATAAATAAATAAAAACAGTTTTACTACTCTCAGAGAAAAACAACTCAAGCTGGACTCAAAGTGCCTTAAAGGAAGTATTGTCCCAGAATGATGCTGAGAGACCTATTTAATGAACAACTAGGAATTATTTGTAATTGATAGATCAGATATTGCTATGTAAAGGGGGAGCTTCTAAAGTATTTACAATTTCTTAAGATAGTTTCAAGTCTTAAGGTCAGTAAACAGTCCTATACAAAACCAAGATGAGGGGCGCCTGGCTGGCTCTGATGGTGAAGCTTGCGACTTCATTTTGGGGTTGTGAGTTTGAGCCCCACGTTGGCTGCAGAGATTAGTTAAAAAGCAAAATTTAAGAAAGGAAGGAAGGAAGGGGGGAGGGACGAAGGAAGGAAGCAAGGAAACCAAGATGAAACTCTACATAAAGAAAAACTTGGGGCGCCTGGGTGGCTCAGTCGGTTGAGTGTCTGACTTCGAGTCAGGTCATGATCTCATGGTTCATGGGTTTGAGCCCCGTGTCGGGGCTCTGTGCTGACAGCTCAGAACCTGGAGCCTGCTTTGGATTCTGTGTCTCCCTCTATCTCTCTTCCCCCACCCCATTCGTGCTCGCTCGCTCTCTCTCTCTCAAAAATAAACATTTTTTAAAAAAATTTTTTAAAGAAAAACTTTGCTAATAGTGGCAAAATGGTAATCAATGTTCAAGTTGGGTGAAGGGTATGTAGAGATTCATTATATTATTCTATTTTTGTGTACATTTGACAGTTTCCATAATAAAGTTCTTTTTCAATACACTGCTGAACAAAGGCAACTTTCAAGTCTGCCCTCTAAGTTATTACAAATTTAAAATTACTGGGATTAACATTAGACCTTTAACTCCATGAAAAAATTTTTTCAAAGCTCTGAGACCCTTGAACTTGACTCTCCCAAACTCAGCCTACCTATATTCAAGCTTGAGGCAAGGGTAATTGGGATCCTATAGGGCCAGAACTTGTTCTGCTTCTAGTGAAAATATCAAGGGAAGCCTGAGAGAAGGAAAGGGAAGATGCCAGGCCAGGAGATGAAGGGCTAACTCTGAAAGCCAAAGACTGTTTTGATGGCATCGCCTGCTGTTAGCTGCCCACTTTCAGAGGGATTTGTTATGGAGAGAAATTGTCCTATATTCTCTCTCTCGCTTCGGTTCTATCAACCACCACCATAAGTAGGCCACTTTCTCCTGGCCATAATAAGCTCAGCTAGATGGAGAACCCATGGTGGGGGGGGGGGGGGCTATGGCTTTGGTCCACTGCTTTACTCTAATGAGGGAAAAACTTTGCAAGCTCTGGAGTGTCTTGCATATGGTGGTAATTCTTAGTCAAGCACATTTCTCATTTACCTTTGTTCCACTGAATGTCTTCTCAGAGGAGCTGGGCAGTGAGGCTCTTAAAGTCTCCTATATGCTACTGTTTCACGTCACCAAGAGAGTATTTCCAGGCAAGAAGCAATCATTCCTATAAACAAACTGTACTCTCCCCCAAGGCAAAATAAACTAAATTCAGGAAGGAAGATAATTTACAAAGTGGATTCCGTACAAGTCACACAGTACAGTGGGCTTTTTCAAGACTCCTGAGCTGCAGGAAAAAAAAGAAAAGGCTGGACAAAGTGCTGCAGTTGGCCACTTGGAATAAGTAGCACACCCACAATCTAGCCTTGTCTCCATGGAGACAGCTGGGTCTAGCAACTATCTAAACATTATACTACAAGGTATTATAGACAAGCATCAGAAGCCACAGGGGAATACCAGAGGTGAAAAGAAAAACATGTCCAACCATCTCACATTATAGCCCCACCACAACACCGTGGGATCCTATCACCCTGCCTTGTTGTATTTTTATTCATATTCCCATTGGGCAAATTTCCTTTTCTTTAAGCAAAGGGGAATCTAAAGCTGAAACACTCAAGGTGATTGAATGACCTTAATGGTCATGAGGGAAATTGTGTTAAAGGAAATATTAAGGCTTGATTGTCATTTTAGAGATTGGTTAAACAACCTGCCTCAACTCAAAACAGCTATGTAGTGAAAGAACTACGATAGACTTTATGTCCCCTGATTCCCTTCCAGTTTTCTTTCCACTTCATTGATTGAATCTGTTACTATTTAATTGCATGTGTGGTCATCATGTAGACATGGCTAAAAAGAAAACACGTGAAAAAATGGCCTTATTCTTGAAGGAAAATAACAGGGAAGAGCAAATAAGTATTTCCCAATTTACACTTACAAGTTGAAGTTTAGGTCCAAAACCTCAAGAAAAAGAAGTTTTCTTTCATAATCCTGGAAAAGGAAGCTCTTTGAGGAAAGAAATCTATTAAAGGCCCTAAAATCCTGAGAATTCTTCATCCTGACTTGACTTTGACAAATTGCATAATCCTCATGCCTAGTTTCTCCATCTGCACATTGACAAGTATATATCATAGTAACATAGCTTCCAAATATCTTTGAAATTAAGATAACCATAAGCATATCTTGACTCTTAATTCTCACTTTCCCAACATTTACTTATCACTAGTCCTCTTACTTGGATTTCTCAAATATTCCTTAAATTCAAAACCTCCTTTCTCTCTTTTAATATTCCTGTTTTAATTCAGACCCTCCTTTCTCTTCTTTGTACTTCACCTCTCAGTCTGAGCCTTTTCTCTGTTTTTTTTTCAAGTTTTTATTTAAATTCTATAATTCAGGCCTTCCTTATCACTTGCTTAGACTGCTTCCCCAAGCTCCTGACCATTCTCCTTGCTCCCAATCTCTCCCCACTGCTACTAAGGTACTCTCTAAAGACCAACTTAGCTACGTCATGCTTCCATTAACTCTTTATTCCCTGCATACCTTTTGGTATGACATATAAGACTCTGTCTGGCCCTCATCTACTTCTTATATATTAGTTTTCTCCCATCATACTTCCTGATAGCCTATCCTGTATGTAGACAATGCTCCAGTCACTCTGAATTTCTCACCATTCCAAAAACACAACACACTGGTTAATGTCTTTTTACATTTGTACATTCGATTCCCTCCACCTGACATATATGTCTCCTCCCTTCCTCTTTTAAAAATTTCTACTAATCCTTTAAGACTCAGCTCCAATGTTACCTCTTCTGAGAAACCTCCCTAAGCTTTCCAGGACAAATCCCTTCTTTATGCTTCCAAAGCCTCCTGAACATAAAGTCATCATATCACTTATGTTCCTTATGATAACCATACTGTTTCTTCAGTTTGTCTTCTAAGTTTCTTGAAGGGAGAGCTATATCTTTTTCATCTCCATATCCCAAACATATAGCACAGTGTCTGGCCCCAAATGTTACTCTACAGACGTTGTTAAGTGATCAGATGAGCTATGTTAAGAACTACTATTTGTAGTCAGTATATAACATATACAGTCAATGAATAAGGTGTGATTAGGCTTCCTCGATGCCCCCATTCCTAATTTGAATCTTTTATGTAAGGATTTGGGGGGTTTAGAAATTCCAGCTGGAAGAGGGGCGCCTGGGTGGCTTAGTCGGTTGAGCGTCCGACTTCAGCTCGGGTCATGATCTTGCAGTCTGTGAGTTCGAGCCCCATGTCGGGCTCTGTGCTGACAGCTCGGAGCCTGGAGCCTGCTTCCGATTCTGTGTCTCCCGCTCTCTCTGCCCCTTCCCCGTTCATGCTCTGTCTCTCTCTGTCTCAAAAATAAATTAAAAAAAAAAATTAAAAAAAAAAAAAAAAAGAAATTCCAGCTGGAAGAAAGAAAAGTTTGTCCTGGCTACGTCTTTCTTTGAAGACTGTTGATCATTTTGTGGATATGAGAGAAGAAAACTGACCATCTATATGTATAGGTCAATCTTTCAGCAGCAACGAACCTCTCATTGTACCATTCTACTTCTAATTTTGATTTAAATTCCCTGCCATTATATCACATCTCCTAAAAGTTAGAATTCACTTTCCTCTTTCCTCCTCAATATGCCCCAATTTTATCCCCCACCCCTACACACACACCAAGGGCTGATTTTCACTGCATGTGTTTAAGTAAACTGCCAACCCATTATGCAATTTACATCAGGCAGCTAGTAATAAAGTAGGACTTCTCCAAGGTCATTCATAAACTCTCTGATATCTGGGAAAGTGCTGAGAGAAAAATAGATAACTCAATCTGTCATGTGGATCTAAGGAGACTGTACAAATACCTCATTTCCATAACAACATTGTACTCAGTGTCCCAACATAATGAATGAATATGCTATGACTGAAGACTAAACAGAGGCTAATGGTAAATGCATTAATTAGTGTCCTGTTTACACTTCTCCTGGGAAGGATGGTCATTTGTTACAGCTTCTGTCATACAAGAAGACTGACTGAGTTTGGGTCTCCTTTCTGGAAATGCATATAAATTTGTGAGATTCTTCTACATTATCATTTGCTGACAGGCATTAATGACACAAATGAAGGCAGGAGGCCTTGATTCAAACACACAAATGATTAGAGTTGATAAGAGATATGTGAACAGGGCCCTCATTAATGAATATATTAATGATGCAGAGCTGGAAGTTAAAAAAGGGGTGTCTAGACATGTATTTATAGTGCCTCCACCTCCTTCAATCAAAGATAATTCTTCTTCTATCTCTTTGATTTATCCATTTTTTAGTTATATACCTAAGAAAGCAGAATAATCATGTTCTGGTAAAAGAAATCCAGAGAAAAAAGAATAGCTCCAGCTCTATTCAGTTAATGACAATTATGAATGAGAATATTTCATGAAATCAAAAGATTACCAGCTCTTGTCTTGGGAAATATGTGGTGACGGCTGCAAATTAGAGGGTTTATTCAGAGCAGAAGGAGCATTTACTGATCATGCCCAAACCAAGTTGAAGTCTTCTAGTTTAGAAAAAGACGAGGGTATTATTACCCATTTGCTTCCCACATTGTTCATTTCTTAGGTAACTACACCCTTGATAAATAGTCACATCTTAGTGAGAGCACTGGTATGTGTTGACAACATTCCCGTTAATAATTTACACTCTCGTTATCTTTTCTATCATGATTGAATAGCTAAATCCTTCTATTTCTGATCAAGAGAGGACAATAGAATACTAATGTCTGCACAGGGTCATGCTCTGCAGTTATTCAAATGTTTGCACTGGTTTGACCAACTCGTAGACAGGTTTTATTGAAGATGTAGCTCAATACAGAATGCCCAAACAACTGGTTGAGGCAAACAATTAAAAAAAAAAAAGGGTTTGTCCAGTGTAGTAAGAAATTAACAAAGCCAGTCACATTATCAAATTAGTCTTTTGCTAATTACTTTTTACTGAAGAGACCCATCACTTCAGGCAAAGTGCTCAGACCACGGATTCTGAGTAGGTATAATCATATTAAACAGTGAACAATACATTAGTTCTATCAAGCTGCATTATCAACCTGAGAATTCCAATGATTGAATTGTGGACATAGCTATGTATTCTGAGGCATAAGACAGACAAAGAGGTCTCTGCCATCTTTTAAGTGAAAATTCATTCTCTTAAAACTTTAAAAATTGCATAATGTCACACAAGGGTCCCAGAGTGAAGGCAAAGAGATTGCATTTTTGGAGAGTGATTGCCCACTTAGGCTGTTTTAGGAGTCTGTTTTAATAGGAATCTGGTTTGAATTAAGAATAAAATGGAGCTGTAACACACAAGAGGCCTAATACTAGCCCTGAGTTTGGTCTCAGAGCTAAAAGACAGATGGCTTCCCACTGCCTCTCAGATGCTTTTATGTTATAAGCATGTTGCTTCTTTCATTCTGCCACGAATCTATGATCACATGATCAAGCAGTCCCCCAGAGAATATGCAGGATATGGGCAGTTTTCAGCTGCCTCTTGTTGCCTTTGTGTTACAGATCCATATTTTTTTTTAATTTTTTTTTCAACGTTTATTTATTTTTGGGACAGAGAGAGACAGAGCATGAACGGGGGAGGGGCAGAGAGAGAGGGAGACACAGAATCAGAAACAGGCTCCAGGCTCTGAGCCATCAGCCCAGAGCCAGACGCGGGGCTCGAACTCATGGACCGCAAGATCGTGACCTGGCTGAAGTCGGACGCTTAACCGACTGCGCCACCCAGGCGCCCCAGATCCATATTTTTTTTTTATTTTATTTTTGGGACAGAGAGAGACAGAGCATGAACGGGGGAGGGGCAGAGAGAGAGGGAGACACAGAATCGGAAACAGGCTCCAGGCTCCGAGCCATCAGCCCAGAGCCCGACGCGGGGCTCGAACTCACGGACCCTGAGATCGTGACCTGGCTGAAGTCGGACGCTTAACCGACTGCGCCACCCAGGCGCCCCCAGATCCATATTTTTTAATCATAGTTGGGACTCTCTCCACCCAGGGTCCTATTGCCTCTGGGCCCGACAGTCACAAGTCAGCAGGTGGCAAATAGGGTTCAGCTACAATTCAGAGCTGGGAGTCAAAACCAGGAGATCCACTTTAGCCAGATCATGAAAGCTGCAGGGCAAAGCTGATGTTGTGAGCAAAGGGTATTAAGTCACAACTCAAACTGCCAAGGTGTTTGGCTTCACAAGAAAGAAAGTAGCCCTATTTTCATGAAATTTCACTATTACTAAGTAGATAGCAGGTAATGGGACAGTTCGGTCCATGTAGCCACACTGGATATGTGTTGCAAATCAAGTTTATTCACTTATTTATTCCCTTGTTACTATAAAGAATGTTTATTGAGTATTACGTGCCAGACATTGTACTGGGTCCTAGGGATACAGCAGGGAACAAGACAGACACAGTTCCTGACTTCACAAGACTTACTTTAAGGCAGGGTCAGTATAGTGTAGACGTTAAGGACTCTGCAGTCAGACTACCTAAGGTGTAAATCCTGGCTTTTCCATTTACTGGCTTTGAGACCTTGGCAAATCATTTCCCCTCTCTATGTACCATAATTTCCTCAAAATCTGTGATTTAAAAAAAATTGTGATAAAAATTTTGATAACACCAGTACCAACATACATCGTTTTATTATGCTTTACTTTTCTGTGCTTCACAAAAATACTGCATTTTTTACAAACTGAAGTTTTGTGTGAACCCTGCATCAGGCAAGTCTATGGGCGCCATTTTTCCAACAGCACTGGTTCACTTTGTGTGCCTGTTACATTTTGGTAATTCTCACAATATTTCAAACTTTTTCTTCATTGTTATATTTTTTATAGTTATCTGTGATCAGTGCTCTCTGATGTTACTATTGTAATTATTTTGGAGCACCACGAACCACTCCCATATAAGACAGTGAACTTCATCGATACATGTGTGTGTTCTGACTGCACTACAGACCTGCCCTCCCCCTGTCTCTCTCCCATTTTTTGGGCCTCCCTACTCCCTGAGACACAATGATATTGAAATTAGTCCAGTTAATAACCCTACAATGGCCTCTAAGTGTTCAAGTGAAAGGAAGAATCACACATATCTCGCATTGAATCAAAAGCTAGAAATGATTAAGTTTAGTGAAGAAGGCATGATGAAAGCCAAGACAAGCTGAAAGCTAGGCTTCTTGCACCAGTTAGCCAAGTTGTGAATGTAAAGGAAAAGTTCTTGAAGGAAACTAAAAGTGCTACTGCAGTGAACACATGAGTGATAAGAAAGTGAAACAGCCTTATTGCTGATAGAAAGTGTAATGATCTGAACAGAAGATCAAACGAGCTGCAACATTCCCTTAAGCCAAAGCCTAATCCAGAGCAAGGCCCTAACTCTCTTCAATTCTATGAAGGCTGGGAGAGGTGAGGAAGCTGTAGAAGAAAAACGGGAAGCTATCAGAAGTTGGTTCATGAGGTTTAAGGAAGGAAGCCATCTCCATCACATAAAAGTGCAAGGTGAAGCAGCAAGTGCTGATGGAGAAGCTGCAGCAAGTTCTCCAAAAGATCCAGCTAAGATAAGTAATGAAGGTAGCCACACTAACAACAGGTTTTCAATGTGGTCGAAATAGTCCTTTGGAAGAAGATGCCATCGAGGACTTTCACAGCCAGAGAGAGAGGAGATGTCAGTGCCCCGCTTCAAAGATTCAAATAACAGGCTGACTCTCTTGTTAGGGGCTAATGCACCTGGTAACATTAAGTCGAAGCCAATGTTCATTGGCCATTCTGAATATCCTAGGGCTCTTAAGAATTATGCTATATCTACTCTGTCTGTGCTCTATAAATGGAACAAAAAAAGCCTGGAAGACAGCACATCTGTTTATAACACAGTTTACTGAACATTTTAAGCCCATTGTTGAGACCTACTGCTCAGGAAAAAAAAAAAAAGATTCCTTTCACAATATTACTACTCACTGAAAATGCACCTGTTCACCTAAGAGCTTTAATGGAAATATACAATGAGATTAATGTTGTTTTCATGCCTACTAACACAACATCCATTCTGCAGCCCACGGATCAAGGAGTAATTTCAACTCTCAAGTCTTACTATTTAAGAAATACATTTAATATGGCTCTAGCTGCCATAGATAGCAATTCCACTCATGGATACAGGCAAAGTCAATTGAAAACCTTCTGGAAAGTTTTCACCATTCTACATGCCATTAAGGAAGAAGTTGATTCCAACCTTCATGGATGACCTTGAGACTTTCAGACTTCAGTGGAAGAAGTAACTATAGGTGGGGTGGAAACAGCAAGAGAACTAGAATTAGAAGTAGAGTCTGCAGATGGGGCTGAATTGTTGCAATCTCATGATAAAACTTGAATGGAAGAAGAACTGCTTCTTATGGGTGAACAAAAAAAGTTTCTTGAGATGGTAACTACTCCTCCTGAAGAGGCTGTGGAGACTGCTGAAATGGCAACAAAGTATTTAGAATATAACATCAACTTAGTTGATAAAGCAGCTGCAGGGTTTCAGAGGATTGACTCCAATTTTGAAAGAAGTTCCACTGTGGGTAAAATGCTATCAAACACAATTGCATGTTACAGAGAAATCCTTCATGAAAGGAAAAGTCCATCAGTGCAGCAAACTTCATTGTTATCATTTTAAGAAATTGCCACAGCCACCCAACCTTCAGCAACCACCACTCTGATCAGTCAACAGCCATCAACACTGAGGCAAGATCCTCCATCAGCAAAAAGATTATGACTCTCTGAATGCTCAGATGATGGTTAACATTTTTTAGCAATAAAGTATTTTTATTTTACCTTTTTTTCTTAGAATGTTTATTTATTCTGAGAGACAGAGAGAGAGAGCACGAGCAGGGGGAGGGGCAGAGAAAGAGAGAGAGAGAGAGAATCTGTATTGATAGCACAGAGCCCCACATGGGGCTCAATCTCACAAACCACGAGACCATGACCTGAGCTGAAATCAAGAGTGGGACACTCAACCGACTGAGCCACCCAGGCGCTCCATAATGAAGTATTTTTAAAGATATGTACATTGTTTTTTTAGTCATCATGCTATTGTCTACTTAAATGACTATAGTGTAAATGTAACTTTTATATGCACTGGGAAATAAAAAAAATCATTTGACTCACTTTATTGTGATATTTGCTTTACTTTGGTGGCCTGGAACTGAACCTGCAAGATCTCTGAGGCATGCCCGTACCTAACTCATTGAGTTGGTATGAGAATTAAATGGGTTAATATCTGTTAAAAACTTACAACAATGTCTGCCACATGGTAAGCATGGTAAGTATTGGATGCTCTTGGTAACTATGTGCTGTAGTGTCTGCTGATCATCTCAGAAACAGTCCAAAATCCGTGACTGATTGCTTCCAAGATAGAGCATTGTCTCTCTTACCACTCACAGCAAGGATTCTCCTACTTCTAAGGTAAAGAAGCCAGGATAACTTCAAGACCTGCTACCATCAAATTCCTAAAACAAATTTCTGTCATCTTTTGGCCTCAGTTACCTCATCTGTACATGAGAGCCTATAACTAGATGATCTAGTACTCGTGATTTAAAACACTGGGTCTGAATACTGACTCCACTACTTTGGCTCTATGATCATGAGCAAGTCAACCTGAAGAGCCTTTCTTTGTCTTTGGTGTTCTGCAATTTCACCATGGTGTGGCTAGAAAGTAGATTTAGTTTTATTCATTCTACTCTGCATTCATCCCTCCTGAATTGAAAGACATGCCATTCATCAATTCTGGAACATTTTCAATAATTATCTCCTTAAAAATTGCCTCTGCCCCCATCCTCTCTAGTTCTTCTTTTTGGAGCTCATGTTAGACATATGTTGAGCCTTTTAAATCTATCCTTTATGTCTCTTAACCTTTCTTTACAGGTCTCAAATAGCAGTTTAAACACAGACACTAAAATATCAAGACATATGCCCTCAGTAACTCTGATTTAAAAACTCTACCAATTAATCTAGTCAAAGAGACAGTACAGTCAAACAAATAGGTTGGCTACATTTTTTTAACTTGACTAGTTAATTTTTTTGATGTTTATTTATTTTTGAGACAAAGAGAGACAGAGCATGAGAGGAGGAGGGCTAGAGAGAGAAGGAGACACAGAATCCGAAGCAGACTCTAGACTCTGCACTGTCAGCACAGAGCCCGACACAGGGCTCGAACTCGCAAAACTGCGAGATCATGACCTGAGCTGAAGTTGGATGCTTAACCGACTGAGAGGCCTGGGGGCCCCTTACCTTGACTAGTTATCAGAGTAAGTTAACTTTTTTAATGCCCTAAAGATGGACATAAAAAATTGGACAAGCCAAGGAGTTCAGAAGTTATCGTCAAATCAAAAACTAATTCTCATTTTGGAAGAGAACATAAAATTTTAAGTTAAATGGAGATGCTTTCAATACTAATTACTTGTTTCCTACATTATACGTTAGAAAAATTGTTACTAAAGCATTAAGAAACAAGCTTGTACTATTGTGACACGCTACAAAGGAAGAGGGCCAAGATAATATTTTCCCAGTTAATTATTTGCTTCTAGAATGGAGAAAAACTTCTTCAAATATTTTACAGGCATCAAATTACAATACAAAAAGACTTCCTTTAAAAAGGTAACACATAAATACAAAAAAGTATTAATTATCTTCCTATAATGTGCCTAGCACTGTGTATGATTCTGAGGCTATACAAGAAATCAAACACATGTCCCTGTCCTTAAGGTATTTATAGTCTTATTGGAAAAACACAGGCCAACTAAGTAAGAGAGGGAAGAACAGACAGAGAAAACTTTTATCTAGTATCTGCTATGTGTTGGGCATAGTTATATCTAATCCTCACCACATCCCTCCAAGATGTGTTTATTCATTCGTTCATTTACCCATTTAAATGATGTAGATAGGCCCAAGGTCAAACCATTAGCAAGAGAACAAGTTCAGACTCAAACTCAGGTCTGATGCCAGAGCCATTATTTCTACTATATCACACTGCCAAGTAATTAATTAAATCCTACAAATTAAGTTGTACTGACAAGAAAGTCAGTATAGCATATGGCTGAATTTATGGAATTTGGAGTCAGACTGACCCGAGTTCAAAAACCAGCTATGTGACTTTGGACAAAGTACTTAACCTTCCTGAGCCTCTTTCCTTATCTGCAAAATAGGTACAGTAATTATACCTACTCATAGTGTTGTGATGATGAAATAAAATAATGTACATTAAATGTTTCACATAATGTTCTCCCTAGTAAACAAGAAATAGCAAGAATTATTAGTGTAACACCAATTAAAAGAATTTTTAAACCTCAAACTAATTTTTCCACTTCTGCATTCTAAGGGAGGAGGCATATTTCATACTAGTAGGGATATATTCCCTTCCCCTCACAGAGACTGGTGGGAAAGGAGGAGAAAAATATATTTCATAGCCCTTGCTGGTCCTTTTGTGCTGCTAAAGTAAGGGACTCTGGAAAAAATGGACTGATATACATAAAAGATATCTTGGATATACAAAGGGAGGCCCTAGGCACTTAGAGCTGTAAAGCCAAATTTTTCTTAGTTTAACCTAGCAATGTAAACCTTCATCAACCTACATCTTTTCTGTTATTAAGTTTATTTATTTTTGAAAGAGAGAGCATGAGCAGAGGAGGGGCAGAGGGAGGGGGACAGAGGATTCCAAGTAGTCTCCACACTGACAGCAGCAAGCCCAATTCGGTCTCAAACTCATGAACTGTGAGATCATGACCTGAGACGAAGTCTAACTCTTAACTGGTTGAGCCACCCAGGCACCCCATCATCAACCTAAATCTTGAGTTGACATCTGAATAACATAAATAAGAACTGTGGGGGGTGCCTGGGTGGCTCGGCCGGTTGGGTGTCCGACTTCGGCTCAGGTCATGATCTCGCGGTTTGTGAGTTCGAGCCCCGTGTCGGGCTCTGTGCTGACAGCTCAGAGCCTGGAGCCTGCTTCAGATTCTGTGTCTCTCTCTCTCTCTCTCTCTCTCTCTCTCTCTCTCTCTCTCTCCCCCCTCTCTCTCAAAAATAAATAAAGCTTAAAATTTTTTTTAAAAAAGAACTGTGGGTGTTCAAAGAGGGGCAGAAAGACAGGAGGTCATCTGTGACATGTCATTTCACTGATCACCAGGTTTCTTTCAGCTAATCTGGCTACATAGGAGAGACCCCCTTCTTCATCGCTTCATGGACATTGCTTTCAAACCTTCCTAGGTAATGAAAGCTTAAGATTTCTTCCATCAGGGAGCAGTGAGAAGCTGGACCTCCTGGCTAGAGCCACAGCACAGGCTGTTTAAAAGGAGCTAGAACAATCAGAGAGGGTTGTCTGAAGGAGGTGGGTTTAGGGTTGGATGCGACAGAGTCAATTCAATTCAATGTGCAGTGGGAAATGGGAAATAAAGATTCCAGGAAGAAAGCTGAAAATAGAAATAATATCTCAGTGAATCTAAAAGAGAACTCTGCCTTGGAAAACAAAGGGCCCTAAGTGCCTCTTAAATACAATTATTAATGTGATCCCTGTCTTCTTACGATTTCCACGCAGAAGGAAAAGGCAGCTAATGATCAAGCAGCTCTGCTTGAGATGAGGGAAGAAGCAAAGACAGGACTGGGAGAAAAAGGGACAGCTGTCTCCAAATGTAGGCCTGGCAAATTTCCCCCATACCAGTTCCTGGACTGGGTTATATATCGGGGTTGTTTAATCATTGCTTTCCCCTCAATCCAACATACTGACTTTTGCCGGGGAGGGTAGTACCACTTGTCACATTTACAGAATCTATTAGTGTTAAGCTTGGCCACATATAACAATGGTGTCTTAAACAAGAAGGAAGTTTATTTCTCTCTCATGAAGAGAAATCTGCAGATAGGCAGTCTAGGACTGTTAGGACACTCCACAGCCATCAGAGGCCTAGGCTCTATCTTGCTATCCCACCATGTTTAGCTTGTCGCTGCCTGTTCCAAGATGGCCATTCAAACTCTAACCTCATTTCAGCTATGAGGAAGTAAGAAGGAGCAGAAGGGTTTGCCCCTCCCTTTAACACTTCCTAGATACCTCACACAACACTCCCACTTACATCTTGTTGGCCAAAATAACAATAAAAATAACAGCTAGTAGTTCTATAGTGTTTACTGTATGCTAAGCACTGTTCTAAAAGGCGTTACCTGTATAAACTCATTTATTCTCATAGAAACTCAAAACAGTAGGTACCATTAGCATGTCATTTTATAGATGTAGAAACTGAGACACAGAGAAGCAAATTAATAGTTAGTAAGAGATGAAGCAGAGATTTGAACCCTACACAGCCTGACTCCAAAATCTGTATGCCTAACCATAGTGCTACATTGCGAAAACAAGGCCAGGTCCCACTTAGCTCCGAGGAGGAATAGTAGTCTTTTTTTATATAACATTTTTTAATGCTTATTTATTTTTGAGAGAGAGAGAGAGAGAGACAGAGAGCGCGTGCAAGAGCATGAACAGGGAAGGGGCAGAGAGAGAGGGAGACAAAGGATCTGAAACAGGCTCTGTGCTGACAGCAGAGCCCAATGTGAGGCTCAAAATCACGAACCACGAGATCATGACCTGAGCTGAAGTCAGACACTTAACCAACTGAGCCACCCAGGCACCCCAAGACTAGCAGTCCTTTTATTGGGTAGCAATTAACTCAGCAAAAGATTATGGGTTTCTACTAGGGAACAAAGGGGAAACTAGTATTAGAAAGTAAATAGTAGCAATACCTATGTCAAAGGGTCAAGACAGGGTCTGTGAAAGGACTTTGAAATAGAGTAAGAAGCAGGATACGTACCATGCAGATAGAGCACATTACCCCTTCAGTTCCCAGAGAAGTATTATATAACCCTCTGGGAATTCTGGGATATTTCCTCCTAAACTGGGCAAGGAAAACTCTAGCCAACATTGTTTTGTCTCTCCAATATAAGAACGTGAAGGTGGTGTTTGGTAGGGATCCCTTAGAAAATTCCCTTTCTTTTCCTTTTTCAAAAGATTTTATTTATTTATTTACTTAGATTTTATTTTTAAGTAATCTCTACACCTAACATGGGCCTCGAACTTTCAACTCTGAGATCAAGACTCATATGCTCTACTGACTGAGCCAGCCAGGTGCCCCTAAAGGTTTTAGTTTTAATTTATTTTTAAATGTTTGTTTTTGTGGAAGAGACAGACGGAGAGCATGAGCAGGGGAGGGGCAGAGAGAGAGGGAGACAAAGGATCCAAAGCGGGCTCTGTACTCTCAGCCAGGGCTCGAACTCACAAACCATTATATCATGACCTGAGCTAAAGTCAGATGCTTAACCGACCGAGCCACCCAGGTGCCTCTAAAGATTTTATTTTTAAGTAATCACTACACCCAACATCAGGCTCAAACTCACAACCCTGATATCTAGGGTCACCATGCTCTACCGACCGAGCCAGGCAGGCACCCCGGAAAATCCCCTTTAAAGGGAATGTAGGCCTTTCCAAACAAAACTCATGTCATAAGGAAACTCTCTCGTTGTTGGACTATTCCTTAGAATGGTTAAAAGCCCTAGGCCTCAGACATACAGCTGGCTGATAAAAAGTGATTGTATGACAGCAGCTTGAATTTAGATACTATATCAGTAAGGGTTCTTCAAAGAAACAGAACCAACAGGATATATGTAGATGTATATTAAGAGATTTATTTTAAGGAATTGGCTCATGTGACTGTGGAGGCTGGCGAGTCCAAAATTTATAGGGTATGCCAGCAGGCTGGAAACTCAGGCAGAATTTCTATAACACAGTCTTGAGGCAGAATTCCTTCCTCTCTGCAAAACCTCAGTTTTTGTTCTTAAGGCTTTCAAATAATTGGATGAGGCCCACCCCCTTAAGGAAGGTAATCTGCTTTACTTAAAGTCAAGTGATTAGAGCTCTTGATCACATCTTCAAAATACCTCCACAGCAACATGTAGACTGCTGTTTGACCTAACAGCTACATACCAGTTGCCTACCCAAATTGACACATAAAATTTATCATCATGGATACCAATGCCATGTGTGAAATGCAAGTGTTTAATCAGCTTTTAAAGATCTATCTTTTAAAAAGGACTACTGAGTTAATTTTGCATGGGATGCCCAGCCCACGAATGCCTGGGCAGTCCTATCTCTAAAACACATGGTCACCCCCTCCAGATGATCAGACCTCCAGGCTGTTGCTATTGGGCTACTCCAACGCCACACCTATCTGGCTCTATAATGAGAGTTAGGGGGATATCAGGCAACAGCTGGTTTCTCTAGGACTACCTAAGGCAATAAGCCACAAACCCAACCAGTATTGTCACTGCTGAACCTGCTAGGACCTACTCAGAAGACTGCTGTCTTCCTTATACCCAGAGAAGAAAGATCCAGCTCCTTCTCCTCTATCAGGAGACAAGTGGTGAGCAAGTATAACCCTTAAGATCTTTCTTTGCCTAGGGAGCCCCTCCCAATGTTTCTTCTGCACTACATCTCTTGAGGAACCAAAAATGGCCTTAAAGCCGGTTTAGATTTACATCCATACTCTGTGAGGCTGTGCCTGTGTTAAGGTCTGTTCATCTGGAGATAGTACCTGCTTTACCCTCTCCAGAAACTAGAAAATTAATCTTTCAGCTTGTTTGCAAATTTTCTCAGGAACACTTTTCTCTAAAGAACTGGCTGGCTCAGATGGTAGAGATTGCAACTCTTCGTCTTGGGGTTGTGAGTTCAAGCCCCACACTGGGTGTGGAGCCTACTTAAATTTTAAAAAAAGAAAGAAAGAAATCTTATTCTCAAATCTACAATATTAAATAGATAAAGAAAAGTTTCTGTGGCTTAAAATAGAGGGTCTTCCCCTAACTTCTCTTGGCTCCCCATTCATCCTGCCCCCTTAGGGGGCCCCTAAGGGAGCTTCTCAGAACCCCTAGGGCTCTTCCAGGGCACAGTTTAAAGAGCATGATGAAATGGAAAGATTTCTACATATCTAACCAGACAGACATAGATACATGTCAGGAAAGCAATACTGTGTTAAGGTAAAAGCATAGTTGTGGAAACTTTAACTCCCAACTCTTATATCTACATCCTTCGGCCAGTACTCAGCCTCTTTAGGCATCTAAAATTGGAATGATAATACTCTCCTGAAATACTTGGTAGGATTATATGTAATAATGAATTTTTTTTTTAAAGTTCTACAAAAGTTAGGTATCATTTACTGTAAGGATGATTTGGAAATCAAGGTCATGTGTGAAAGTAGTATGCTATCCTTCAAGCTGCCTCCAAAGGGTAAGGAAGATTCTAGATGAGCATCTAGGCTCATAAACCTTATAGTGGGGAGCTACCCAGGTCAGCCACCACCTCCTGATTTGTATGTCTGAAATGAAACAACACTGAGTTCAAGAAACCTGTCTGGGTTAGTTGAGCGTCTGGCACATTTTGTTTCCATTTGAAGAAACTAATCAACTGAAGGGAGCTAAATATGTTTGGGAAAAAACATCACACAAACTTAAACAACTTTATGGTAGGATTTATCAGAGCCTTAACAGGAATGATGAATCTCTAAAAGGGCTTTATAGTATGCAGCACCAGAAACCTACTTAACAACAGGACACTTTTTCATCAGTAGAACCATCATTTCCATCTCATAGAACACCTCATACAACACAGTTGGAGAAACGGTGCTTCACAGAGATGCACAGCACAGGGCTATTATATTACTACCACTTATTAGAATGTCCTACCAATTTCTACCTACCACTTGTCCTTAATCCTGAAAGATAGTAGGGAATCCCCAGAATGTTCGATGCATCATTAGAGACCATCACAAAGTGTTACATGATCTTTCAAAATGCCAGCTATGATTGTACTAGACTAGAAATTGAAGCTGGAACTTTTCATTTAAAAATGGAACACACAGGGGTGCCTGAGTGGCTCAGTCGATTAAGCGTCGGACCTCGGCTCAGGTCATGATCTCTCCATTGGTGAGTTCGAGCCCCACATTGGGCCCTGTGCTGTCAGTGTGGAGCCCGCTTCAGATCCTGTGTTCCCCTCTCTCTCTACCTCTCCCCTGCTCGTGCTTTCTCTCAAAAATAAATGAACATTTAAAAAAAGAAGAAGAAACCGAACAAACAGAAATTTAGGAATCAAGAAGGAAATAAGAGGTTTCTTGGCAAAAGGTACCTTCTAAAATAGTGACCTTATGTTTCTGTTCAACAATCATTCCTCAGCTTGAAATGGGCCTAATCAAGGCTCTTCTGGAAACAATGTCTATGTCTCTACATACCAGCTAGCTTTCTAAAGAATGCTTAACATCAACCAATCAGGGGTTCTCCCCTGGCCATTTTAGGGGAGGTGTAGAACTAACCTATTCTTTTCAAATTCTTTTGCACATTTAGATACAATCTTTGACATAGGTAATGTCACTTTCACCCAGCACTCTAGTGCCATACCTTACTTACGTAGAACTGAGCAAACTCTATGGGGGGGAGGGGCTAGACCACCAGGAAAGCCAGAATTGTAGGTGCACTGGCATTAGTAGCACCCTGCCAGCAAATACATATATCAGCCCACCAGAATTTTATCAGGCTATTACCATCCCAATAGAACCATGAAAACTATAATGAGAGGTCTCTTATCTGATCATTCTATCTCATAATTTGGTAAAGAGGCATAGTGGTTCCCCCTGGCAACTATTTCACTCATTCTTTTTTTTTTTTTTTTTTGGAATGTTTATTTATTTTTGAGAAAGAGAGACAGACAGGGAGAGCACCAGCAGGGAAGGGGCAGAGAGAGGAGACAGAATCCAAAGCAGGCTCCAGGCTCCGAGCTGTCAGCACAGAGCCCAACGTGGGGCTCGAACTGACAAGCATTGAGATCATGACCTGAGTCCAAGTCAGACACTTAACCGACTGAGCCACCCAGGTGCCCCTTCACTCATTCTTGTCCAGTGGTTCTCAAACTTGAGCCCGCATCAGAATCACCTGAAGGACTCACTGCACATAGACTACTGGGCCACAAGACCCCCAGAGTCTCAGAGCCAGTGCCTGAATGCTATTGGTCTCAGCATGGTAGCAAGTTTCTCCTCACCCCTGACATAGGTGGTCTGTGGACCATACTTCAATACATTATTGTCTTGGACATATCGGTCAACTGCTGCCAAATAAAACTTGGTGCCCAGGCTAACTTACACCCAACACGTAAGCTTTCTTCAGGTGTGGAAAACTAAGAGAAGAAGGGTTATAACACAATTCACCACGGGTTCGCTTTTCTGTTTTCTTAGGAAACAATCATTTCCTGATTGGTATTTTTGTACCAATAAACAAAAAATTGGTATATTCCAACTGGTATAGTTGTTTTATTAGGAAAATGTATTGTGAACTTGTTAATTTATAAAGAAAATAAAAACATTTTTAACCCCTATCTTTTTTTAATGTTTATTTTGAGAGAGAGAGAACCAGCCAGTATGGAGAGAGGCAGAGAAAGAGGAGAAAGAGAGAGAGCGAGAGAGAACGAACCCCAAGCAGGCTCCATGTTGTCAGTGCAGAGCCCAATATGGGGCTCAAACTCACAACCGTGAGGTCATGACCTGAGCCGAAATCAAGAGTCAGACACTTAACCGACTGAGCCACTCCAGGCACCCCAACCCTTACTTTTAATTACAAGCAACTCATTACTTAGTGAAACCAAAAAGTAAAAAAATTAGAAACTCCTAAGTACAAACCAAGTACCTTTGTCTTTATTGAAATGCTATAATAAGTTCCATTTACCTAAACACTTTCTTTTTTCCTTCCTTCCTTTTCTTTATTTCAGAAAAAAAAATCTGAAAGAAGGGCATGCTCTTTCTTAATTGCTTCTGGACAGTTCCGGGATCCTTTCAGGTCACCCAGCCCTGCCACTGGAGCCTGGAAATTGCCACTCCTTCAGCAAATATTTATTGGGCATCAACAACACAACTGGCACATCACTAGGCACTGCAGAAGAATAGTGACTGAGAAAGACAAATTCTCAGCTGCACGGAGCTTATATTCTAGCAGGAGAGAAATAAGAGTAACAAAGAAATTAAAAACATAGAAAGTAGTGTATAGGGTGCAATGAGATCATGTAAAAAGAGCGCCTGACCCAGAGTTGAAGGTGGGGGTAGATAGGTTTTCCCAAAGAAAGTGTCAGTCAAAATGAATCCGGAAGCATGGCATAAAGCTGAAGGAATGACAGAGCACAGTGCTTTTAAGGAACTGAAATAATTGCAATGTTACACCGCACGTGGTGATGGGGAAGTAGATAATAGAGAAGGGAAGGCAAGTGGCAGTACTAAAATGATGCACACTGCTTCTTTAATACTTTCTCTTTCTGTGTGAGCCTTCTTACTTTATAGTTTTCTTCCATCATCATTGGCCAGTAAACTGCAATGGAAAAAACACAAATTGCAGGACTACCTGGTTCACAAAGGTACCCCAGGTGGCCCTGTCTGTGTGGCCTCTCCCCTCCCTTCTTTTGATGAACTACTCCTCCTCTCCCTCAAGCTCCAGGCATGTGGCTCAATTTGTAGCTGCTATTCTTTTTTTTTTTTTTTAACTTTATTTGCTGCGGGGGGGGGGGGGGGGGGGCGGCAGAGAGAGAGAGGGAGACAGAGAATCCCAAGCAGGCCCCGCACTGTCAGCACGGAGCCAGACGCGGGGCTTGAACTCACGAACCATGAGATCGTGACCTGAGCCAAAACCAAGAGTCGGATGCTTAACCAACTGAGCCACCCAGGTGCCCCTGTAGCTGCCATATCTTGATTCGATATCCCAGGTCATAGCAATTGGATGAGAAGGGAACGCTTGCTCCAAAACTGGCCATGGATAGGGTTCCATGCTCCTGGCCACAGTGATTAGTCTGGTGGTAGGCACATTACTCAAGACCAATCAATCAGAACTCTTCCCCAGGTTTTCTTGGACTGGAGCTGGCAAGGAAGAACTCCTTCCTCTCTGGTCAAAGAGCTGTGAGTATGTGAGCTCAGAACTAGCAGCAGCCAAATCCACCACCATATGGAGAATCCTGTCTTCAGTATGAGAGAATGAAGCCAACACACAGAGAGAAGCAGGGGTAAGATGCTAAGAGAGAGTCCTGACAGCTTCTCAGCCTCTAGTTTTGGTCCCTAAGCTCAACTTTGAGGCTGCCCTAGTTCCTGTCCTTCCCAAAATGCTGGCTGTTCAGCATTTTCTCCAAACCTGTGAGCCACCGGGTACTCTTCCTATAAAGTGTCTTTTACGTTAAGCTAGTTCCACTTGCGTCTTCATCAAAAGATTGTGTGCCCTCTGCTCGGCATGTTCCTTTGAACTGCCTTTCTCAAAATGGGTATGGAACAGCTGTGAATATGTAACTTATTCCTAACTCTTCAAGGCTGTTTCTCCTTTTCTTCACCTCATTTCCTTACATCTTTACTCACTTTCTCTCTTCTAAAGATTCAGAAGCCAGCAACCAAAACAGAATCAGGTCTCACACAGGACTGAGAAGGTCTCCTCATGTCTGCCTTCTTTACTTCCCTCCCAGCAGAAACCATTGCGCCCTGGAGCCAATTAGCTACTTAAGGGTGAAGGAGAAAAGGAGTAAAGTAGACCTTTTTTGAGAAGCTTTCCACATGCCTTGTAGCCTCTGGCCTAAATCACCTGGGCCACTCAGTACTCTACGCTAACTGGATTCCCAAGTTATAGGAGAAAGATCAGTGAGCCAAGAATACAGCAAAGATGTCCAATAGATCCCACTTTTGAGTCATAACACAGCAAAAACAGAACTCACCATCTCTCCCCCTAAACTAACTCCTTGTCCCAGCTCCATTATTCCTTCCCTTATCATTCTTCTAGTCACCCAAACCTGAAATGTGGTATTATCGGTATCATTAATTATCATTAATTTCCCTCTCTCTATCAAACCCTGTAGACAATAAGATACTGGTTCCTGCCAGTTGTTTTGCTTTGAAACGTCTTTTATATCCATCCTTTCCTCTCCATTCCCATTGCCAAAACCCATATCCAGGATCCATCACTTCCTTCATGACCAATCTCTTATATGGTTTCTATGATGTCACCTCTTCTCCCTCAGCATTGGCTGAAAGGACCCCTGACCCAACAGCTGCCACTCTACATTCTAGCCAGTGATCTGAGCCAGAGCCTGGTATAAATATATGAAGTAGGACAATCAGATACTCTGTCAGGAATTTGGCCTAAAAATACTAGAGGGGAACAGGGAAGGGGAGGGAGAGGAAGGGGGGACAGAGAAGAGAGAGAGTGAGAGAAAGAGAGAGAAGAGAGCAAGAGCTAAAGCCATAAGGATGCCTAGAGAGAAACCAAGAGGAAGAGTCAGAACTCTAAGGGAAAAAGTAGAAAACTGGAACCTTGATGGGCCATCCAGACCAAAATGCTAAGGAAGCAGAAACAAGGAGTAAAATGGAAACTGGGAAGAATGGAAAAGAGAACCCGAGCAGACAGGAAAAACTAAGGCAGTCAGAAGGGAGTGGTGCTCACGGTAGAATACTGAAGTGAAAAGTCCAAGTCCCGCAGCTGAACCCCCTTAAGCTACCACGGCTCCAAGTGCAGTTCGCGCGAGGTCCCACCGCACTCCGGTTCCTGATCTTTCAGTCCCTAAAATCCCTTTCCCCCTTACAACTCTTGTACATTCCCCACCCCGTGACTGAATTTGAAAGAGTCTCTATCCCTTACAAACCAAAGAGCCTAAAAAAAACCAGTTCAAATCAAATCGTGTCGGGCTTCCAAGATGCTCATTAACTGGCCCCACAGGCCTACCTAGGCCTCCAGCCCCACAACCCCCTCAACAGGAACACTCCACTTCAGAAATATCAATCCTGCCGGCACGTCGCTGATGGCCCCCCACACCTGCATGCATCACAGTCAGTTCTATCTCAGTACCTTTGCTGGCCCTTTTGCCTCAAAGGCACTCACTTCCCTTTACCCTGCATCCTCCAGGAAGACCTTCCTAGCCTTTGGGTGCCTGGGTGGCTCAGTCCATTGAGCGTCTGACTTCAGCTCAGGTCATGATCTCACGGTTCGTGGGTTCAAGCCCCATGTCAGGCTCTGTGCTGACAGCTCAGAGCCTGGAGCCTGCTTCGGATTCTGTCTCCCCCTCTCTCTGCCCCTCCCCCACTGATGCTCTGTCTCTCCATCTCGCTCAAAAAACTTAAAAAAAAAAGATATTCCTAGACTTGCCAGCCCATGTCATTTTTCCCTCCTCTTGCCTACCAAGCCCTAGAGCCTGAATCGCATAATCTAGCACTCCATTTTACGCTGACCTACATTTTTCTTGATTTATTCTAGGGTTTTTAAATCTCCCCATTTGGCTGGTAAACTCATGAGGAGCAGGAATAGATTTCATATTGTTTTCAAGTAACTCCTTGTAATGAACACAGTAGATACTCATAAGTATTTGTTGTTTGAGTGGTTTATACACAAAGCACTAATAGTCCAAGAGGCAAGATCATAGAACCTCATTACTACAAAACAATGACTAATGAAAAGCCTGCATTAATGGGGCCTATTCAGAGTATGGTCCTTGAGACAACACCCCAAAGAGAAGGGCTCAGCTCAAAGTGAGGCCACCCTCAGGCCCATGAGCCTAGTGACAGAACTATCCTTATTTCCAACAGCAGGAGAGAGAGTACAGCAGAGGCCTGAGCCCTGGAAATGTGGCCTAACTGCATGATATCATGAGAGATCTCTCAGTCTACTCTGGGGGAAAGCATACAACGCTGACCCTACCCTCCTTTGAAAACAAGCACCTCAAGGGGCTCCTGGCTGGCTCAGTTGGTGGAGCATGCAACTCTTGATCTCATGGTTGTGAGTTTGAGCCCCACGTTGGGTGTAGAGATTACTTAAAATATATATATATATATATATATATTAAGTGAAAAGAAAAGAAAAAGAAGCACATCAAGACACAGGCCAGGGAAATACCAATCTTCTCATTTCATCCTAGGAGCTTGGGTCCTGGGCTGCCCTACCCCAGAGAAATGCTCTGGTCTCCTCCTCCGAGGAGAGCTGCTTGTCCGGGCTAACTGCAAGTCAGCTTTCAAAAAGGCCAACATTCAATGTGAGACTTTTAAATATCAAGAGATGATAAACGTTCTTGTTAGATCTTTCCCTCAATCACAGCATTTCTATACAAGAGAAAGTGTGGCTCTGCCCAGTGTCATTTCCAAAATTGATAAGGGAGCCATACATCAGCAGTGGCTATTTTGACACTCCATTATGAGTCATAAAATCTCTATTCAACACCCACTTCCTCAGCCCAGGGTATTATTTATTCCATGGGTTCGGCAAGAGGTCTCAACTAAGTGCAGGATAATCTGCTTCTGAAAACCATAGTTAAGAAAAGGGCAAGTTTCTTGTCATCCTCAGAAACTGATATGCAAAAAATAAATCTGACTAAGAACATGTGGGTGGGAAGGTACAGGGGAAAAAGGATTTTAGAAAAACCTCTCCCATGTTACCCACTCAGAAGCTATTACTGAGCTGTGCCTTTATTTCTTGGTTTCCTGTTTTTGCTTATAGCAGATAAAAACTTGATGGCAGTGATCTTAATCTTCCCTGTCAGCCTTCCAAGCTCATGGTGGTGGCAGGGTGTGGGGTGGGAAGAGAGGGTAGAAATTGTTCCTATCTTCAGGCAGGAAACCAAGGTTCAAGAAAATGGGCTCCAACAGCAGACGGAAAATGTGGATGGTCCCCAGAGGCTGCTGTGCAGACATCTAGAACCGCCTCCAGATCTGGGACAGGGAAGGCATGTTAGCAAGGAGTCTGGATGGAGGTATGGACATGTGACATCATGAATCTGGAAAATGTAGATGAGAAATGTTAATAAACTTAAAGGGGACATTTTCCTTTACCTAGCTAGCCTAGGGTTTGAAATTCCAACATTTGAGGCTCATTCATTCATTTATTTATTCCTATATTTGTTACCTTTCCCCCCGGAGTCTTCTTTTCAAAAGGAAACATTCATAGGAGAGATTACATACAGTCACCAACATTTTAGTGTGAATTAATCTGTCAAGTTCTTCTACTAAGTATATATAGAGAGAAGAGGAAGGGAGGAAGGGAGAAAGGAAAGAAGGAAGGGAGGGAAGGAGGGGAAGGAAACCAAAGTCATGTTTTCCAGGCTCCTAAAAATGAATTCACATTGGGGCGCCTGGGTGGCGCAGTCGGTTAAGCGTCCGACTTCAGCCAGGTCACGATCTCGTGGTCCGTGAGTTCGAGCCCCGCGTCGGGCTCTGGGCTGATGGCTCAGAGCCTGGAGCCTGTTTCCGATTCTGTGTCTCCCTCTCTCTCTGCCCCTCGCCCGTTCATGCTCTCTCTCTGTCCCAAAAATAAATAAACGTTGAAAAAACGTTTTTTTTCAACGTTTATTTATTTTGAGACAGAGAGAGACAGAGCATGAACGGGCGAGGGGCAGAGAGAGAGGGAGACACAGAATCGGAAACAGGCTCCAGGCTCTGAGCCATCAGCCCAGAGCCCGACGCGGGGCTCGAACTCACGGACCACGAGATCGTGACCTGGCTGAAGTCGGACGCTTAACCGACTGCGCCACCCAGGCGCCCCGAAAAAAAAATTTAAAAAAAAAAATGAATTCACAATCATCTCTGCCAACTCCTTGAATATCAGAATGGGTGTCAAAGTTGGAAAGCTTCACTTTCAGTTTCTTCTGTGTGTAGTCAAGGAACCTGCCAACTACCTGAGTCCTTAAATGTTTGGAAGGATGTTAACAAAAGGAAGATCAAAGGGTGCCTGGGTGGCTCAGTTGATTAAGCATCTGACTTTGGCTCAGGTCCCAATCTCACAGTTGGGGAGATGGAGCCCCATATCAGGTTCTGCACTGACAGTGCAGAGCATGCTTGGGATTCTGTCTCTCCCTCTCTCTGCCCCTCCCCTGTTTGCTCTCTTTCTCTCAAAAATAAATAAACCTTCAAAAATAAAAGGAAGATCAACAGAGAAGTCTTTGCAGTGCCCCCTCCTCCCCCTCCAAAACCCACCACCATAGCCCTTTGTGAAAACTATCTGAACCACCATGACTTTATTTATATTCCCTCAGCCTAGAACACAAAGTCCCAGCTCATTGCCTCAATACCAGCTGTTCACTCTGCCTAGAATTCTATTATTCCTCCTGAAATTTGTATAAATCACATATGGCCTTCTCAGGTGGGCCTTCCTCATCCCACACACGTCTACTCTAGCACATTGTCAATTTATTTTCTTTATAACACTTGTTAGTACCTGATTTTACCTGATTATCTCTCTTTACTTGCTTAATGTTTTCTCTCTGCATATCACCAAGTAGAATTTTATGAAAGTTTCAAGGATATTATTTCTTTTGTTCATATATGAGCCTAGAACAGTGGCTGGTCCATTAAAAAACACTCAGTAAATATTTATTGAAAAAAGCAATGGATGAACAGATGAACAAATGAGTCCCTATTCTCAACCCCAACCATAATAGATGCTCCCATGATTACATAAAAAAGATACTGCTCACGGGGTACCTGGCTGGCTCCACTGGAAGAGCGTGCAACTCTTGATCTTGGGGTTGTGAGTTTGAGCCCCACATTGGGTGTAGAGATCAAATAGATAGATAGATAGATAGATAGATAGATAGATAGATAAAATCTTTAAAAAAGAGAGATACTGCTTAGCATATGAAAAGATGCTCTAGGGTGCACCTGGGTGGCTTAATCAGTTTAGTGTCCAACACTTGATTTCGGCTCAAGTCATAATCTCCTGGTTTGTGAGATCGAACCCCATGTCAGGCTCTGCGTTGACAGTGCAGAGACCATCTGGGATCCTTCCTTCCTTCCTCTCTCTCTCCCTCTCTCTCTCTCTCACACACACACATACACACATATGTACATAAATCTCTACACCATATGCATCAGGGAAATACAAATCAAAACAACAGTTAAATAACGCTATCCACCTATTAGAATGGCCAAAACCTAGAACACTGACAACACCAAATGCTAGTGAGGATGTGGAGCAACAAGAACTCTCACTCACTGCTGGTGGGAATGCAAAATCATACAGTCACTTTGGAAGACTGTTAGCCAGTTTCTTACAAAACAAAACATACTCATACAAGGCAACAGTGGTGCTCTTTGGTACTTGTCCAAAAGAATTGAAAACTTATGGCCCCACAAACACCTGCACACAGATGTTTATACGAACTTTATTCATAACTGCCAAAACTTGGAAGCAACCAAGATGTCCTATAGTAGGGGAATGGCTAAATAAGCTGAGGTATAGCCAGACAATGGAATATTATTCAATGCTAAAAAGAAATGAACTATCAAGTCATGAAAAAACATGTTAGAATCTTAAATGCATATTACTAAGTGAAAGAAGCCAATCTGAGAAGGCTACACACTATATGATTCCAACTATATGACATTCTGGCAAAGTCAAAACTATGGAGATGGTAAAAAGATTAGAGGTTGCCAGGAGTTGGGGGGTAGGAATCAGAGAGGGATGAATAGGTGGATCATCAAGAATGTTTAGGCCAGTGAAAATACAGGACACCATAATTACAGAAACATTTCGTATATATTTATCCAAACTCATAGAATGTACACCACCATCCCCTCTGGTGGGGGATATTAACTGTGCATGTGTGGGGCCAGGGGGCATGTGGGAAATCTCTGTACTTTCCTCTCAATTTTACTGTAAACTTAAAACTGCTCTAAAAAAATTAAGTCTTTAAAAACTGTATTGCTCAAGACAGCCATCCCCAGAAAGACTCACCACTTAACCATTCACTCATAGTAGAGGGAACAAGCACCCCAGTGACTCTTCATGCGAAACTCTCCTCTGCCTGGGTATGGCCTCCAAGAGAACAGGGCTGGAGTATATTCTACTTACTTTAATTTTATTTTATTTTATTTTATTTTTTTGAGAGAGAGAGCTATCCAGGGAGGTGCAGAGAGAAAGGGAGAGAGAAATCCCAAGCAGTTTCCGTGCTGTCAGCGCAGAACCCAACAAGGGGCTTGAACTCATGAACTGCAAGACCATGACCTGAGCTGAAACCAAGAGTTGGATGCTTAACCAACTGAGCCACTCAGGAGCCCCAATTTTGTTTACTTTAAATAGCCTAATCTGCAATATCTAACACAAAAAGGAAGTACATCATAGTACTGATATTGAGCCAATAATATAAATACAGTTGTATCCTATCACAGCACTGATTTGGGGCAGGATTCACATCTGGTTCATAGCCTTGCTGTGTTAGAGTAGACTCTTTCGATATGTAGTTTTATGAAAGCTGGTAATGCTAGAAACATAGGCAGGAAGATCCAGGGCAGAGAGCCAGGATCCAAAGAGCCAGTGACTTCTCCAAGTGAGGGCTCTAGACTAGGTAACAAGTTAGTATCTGGGCAGGGAGGCTTTCAGGAATCAAGAAGCACCTGACTTGCTCAGTCAGAACATGCAACTCTAGATCTCAGGGTCATGAGTTCAAGCCCCACGTTGGGTTGGATAGATTACTTAAAAGTATAACAATAAAAATTAAAATAAAAAGAAGTACATGTGAAGCACAAAAAGAACAATGGAACAGAAACTAGGCAAGAGAGTAAAAAGCTAAGGCTCTCACATTTGACAACCAAATCATCTGGTGCTCCAAGGCAGTCAAAACCACACGGACATGTGTGACATAGAGTAGATAAAGGTCACATATATAAAGCCATATATGTGTTCAGAATCCTGAAGACCTGTACAAACCAAATGTTCAGGACAAAGTCAGCAAGGGAGCAAACTAGAGGTGCTAGGCTCAAGGAGACCCAGATTCAGAGGCCAATCCCTGTCCTGATTAGGACATTTCTTGGATGTTTCTTATGGCAAAAGAACCGTGGATAACGAAGCAATGAAGTAAATCAGCCTAACTTGAGTAGGGAGCATAAGGCACAGGGCAAAAAATAATAGCCAATTGTGCAAATAACTTTGTTGAAAACCACCTAAAATGTGAATCTGTACTTGATCTTAGCCAAAAAGCCAATAAGCGATTAAAAACATGAATCTAAAGAAGGAAGGGTTAGTGTGGGGTGGGGCACCTTCACAAGTTTCCGTATGCATAAACCAAAGGTATTATCAGTTATTATGTGACTGGGCTCCAAAGGCGGAATGACTCCCATAGGGGAATGGTTCTGCCATGGCACCCTGGCAGCTTTGCATATGTCTATATATGTCATACGGGCAAAGAATCAAACCACAGCCTGAGGCTTGGGGAATGTTTTGTGAACCTCCTGGAGCATAAGACCACACAAGAGTCCTGTAAGGCCATCTCCCACTCACCTCCCTACCTCCCCTGCAAGGCTGTTATAAGACAGTTTCTCGGGCATTCACTTTCAAATGCCCCTTCTCTTTAAAGAGAGCTTTCACACTATCCTTACTTTCTAATTACATACTCTAATAAAATTCTTGCTTGCTGCTCACTTTAGAAAAACAAAAACCAGGGGGACCTGGGTGACTCAGTCAGTGAAGTGTCCAACTTCAGCTCAGGTCATGATCTCATGGTTCATGAGTTCAAACCCCATGTTATACTCTGCTCTGACAGTGTGCAGCCCGCTTGGAATTCTCTCTCTCTCCCTCTATCTCTGCCCCTCCCTGACCCATGCTTTCTCTCTCTCTCAAAATAAATAAATAAACTTAAAAAAAAAAAAAACACCAAAAACAGTTTCTCATCAACTCTCCGGTTCTGATGAGGTATGGGGTTTTCTGCCCTGCCTCCTCGGAATATAAAATTGCTTTAATATGTATCACATACCTAATTTTACAAAATATGAATATTACATAAAATATAAATATGCAATATAAATATGCAATATAAATATGCAATATAAATATAAATATAAACACACACTGCAGAATATACATCTACTTAGTGGCAGCCCAGATTGAGCTTCTCAGCAACAGGGTGCCCCACAGGTCACACTGCAGACATTTGGCTCCTTGTGTTTCCATGTCATCCTTTCTAGCGTGTGGGACAAGGACCACAGTGAACTGGCACTTTTGACTTATTCTTCTTTTCACTGTCTATGGGAACACTAAACCATCGAACTCCAAAAGTGGCTCATTGTGTCCCTACCAGTGGAATTAGTCAGGCTTTGGCCTTGGCCTTGCCTTGTGTTGTATGTGTGAGATCGACAGGCCTCAGGCAAAAAGACAGATAATCTTCTCATTTGTACTTCAGGGTTTGTTGTGAAGGATTTCTCTCCTGGGCAGTTTGGGTTAAAACATTCAGATATGCGTTAATCCCCTCTGAAGAAACCCTGATGCAGTCCAGACCCGCTGCTGAAACCTGACTCAGCCAGGCCCTTGCTGACACACACGTACTTTGAAGCTATTGGCCATTTGCTACAGGGGGACAGGGCATCCCAGCAATGTAGTCTCACGGGACCCACAGCCATTGTCTTTATAGAATCACAACAGTTCACTGTGATCATGATGTCACTTCAGGAAAGTCTCCACTTTACTCATCTCAGTCCAATGCAGACATGGCCATTTGTAAAATGTCTACAAGAGATCTATCACCTCTTCCATCAACTACTGCTATCCTTGATCTACCAGGATGTTTTTACTTACTTTTTTTTTTTTAAGATTTTAAGTAATCCCTACACCCAACAGGTGGGACTCGAACTCACAACCCCAAGATCAAGAATTGCCTACTCTTCCAACTGACCCAGCCAGGCACCCCGTCATTTTTACTTAAGTCTTATAGGATTCTTACACTGTGGTGGTGACCAGCAAAGTCCCTCCCTGTCTCCATACAGACAAAAGCCCAGTACTAAACACCTACAGGGAGGTTAGCTTGTATAGCACAGTCTTTGACTCCCAAGAATTTATACTCCAAGAAGAAATCAAATTGAGCTACAAAAACAAGCACTTAGCTATACAATAGATGGCACTATATAATAAAAAGGTGCAAACTAAGGGTTACAGAAGGCAATCCAGGAATATTTGCTTCCAATTTAAGACATTAAGAATGACATTATGGAAGGTACAGCATTGAGCTGGGCCTAGAAAAAATAGATAAAACTCCAATAACCAGAGAAGGGAAGATAACTGAGCAAACAGGAATGAACAAACAGGAAAAATAAAAAGACCCTGGAATATAGAAAACTCTGGGAACAAAAGAGAATTTCAAAAATTATGTCAACAAGGAAACAATGGCTTTGAACAACACATTAGACCAGATGGATCTAACAGAGATATATATAGAACATTCCATCTGAAAACAGCAGAATACACATTCTTTTCAAGTGCACATAGAACATTCTCCAGGATACATCACAGGTTAGGCAACAAAACAAGTCTCAATACATTTAAGAAGACTGAAAGCATATTAAGCATCTTTTCTGACCACTAATGGTATAACCTAGAAATAAATCACAAGGGAAAAACTGGGAAAAACACAAATACGTGGTGGCTAAACAGCATGGTAGTAAACAACCATTGGGTTAACAAAGAAATCAAAGAGCAAATAAAAAAATACATGGAGACAAATGAAAATGAAAACACAATGGTCCAAAATCTTTGGGATGTAGCAAAAGCTGTTCTAAGAAGGAACTTGATAGCGACACAGGCCTACCACAAGAAAAATCTCAAACCAACAACCTAACCTTACACCTAAAGGAGCTAGAAATAGAACTAAGACCAAAGTTAGAAGGAAGGACATAATAAAGATTAGAGTAGACATAAATGAAATTGAGAATGTAAAAAAAAATAGAAAAGATCAATGAAACCAAGAGCTGATTCTTTGTAAAGACAGATGAAATTGATAAACCTGTAGCCAGATTCATCAAGGGAAAAAAAAAGAGGGCTTAAATAAATAAAACCAGAAACAAAGGAGGATAAATAAAAACCAACACCACAGAAATACAACTTATAAGAGAATATTATGAAAAACTACGTGAAAAAACTGGACAATCTAGAAGAAATGGATAAATTCCTAAAAACATACAGCCTTCCAAAACTGAATCAGGAATAGAAAATATGAACAGACTGATTACTAGTAATGAAATTGAATAATAAAAAAAAAACTCCCAACAAATAAAAGTCCAGGACTAGATGGCTTCACAGGTGAATTCTACCGAACATTTAAAGAAGAGTTAATGCTGATTCTTCTCAAACTATTCTAAAAAATGGAAGAGGAAGGAAAACTTCCAAATTCATTCTGAGGCCACCATTACCTTGATATCAAAACCAGATAAAGGCACTACAAAGAAAAAACAAAAACAAAAAACTACAGGCTAACATCTCTGATGAACACAGATGCAAAAATTCTCAACAAAATGTAAGCAAATTGAATCCAACAATACATTAAAAAAAATCATTCACCACATTCAACTGGGATTTATTCCAGGGATGCAAGGGTGGCTTAATTATCTGCACATCAATCCATGTGATTAACAAGAGGAAGGATAAAAAAGCATACGATCATCTGAATAGACGCAGAAAAAACGCTGGACATATTTTGTTGTATTTCAACATCCATTCATGATAAAAATTCTCAACAAAGTAGGCTTAACAAAAAATTCTGTTTTCTTTAGAGTGATTTGAGATGACCTTTGCATCTATAAAATATGGATGGGATACTGCAAGCAAGAAAAAGAGAACAAGACAAAGCTTTGGAATTTAAAATATAATTGCCAAAACCAAGGGGATGGATAATGAGTAAGTGCAGAAGAGTAAATGTAAGGATAACCCAATCAATAGTTAGAAATACCGAACAGCTGAAGGGAAGAGGGAGCAAGGAGAGCAGGCAGGCAATTAGAAGAATCATAACAAAAAAATTAACAGCAGCTGCTATGGATTACCTCCTCCTGCACAGCGCTATTTGCTTTACACATATTACCTCATTTAATCCTCACAAAACACTGCAAGGTAGGTACTGTTATTAAGAAATCGAGGCTCAGAGAAATAAAGGAACTTGCCTCATGTCACACAGGTAGCAAGTGGCGGAGGTATGTCTGCCTCCAAAACTATTGCCCTTAACTCGCTCATCTGTAGGAAGGCAGAGGGGAAGTAAGGTGACGGAGAGGTTGAAGATGGCCAGATCCGAAGCTGATGTGTATGGGAGCAAGAGTCCCGTGGGAGCTGGGAAGGCATAAGGTCTCAGGAACGAGTTGGGAAGTGACAAGATGATGCAAAATTAACGTGTAAGAGGACGAGGGCCCTTCCTTCCTCCAAGACTCCCAACACCTGCTGAGGAGACGCAGGGAGGCAGAGACACAGTGAAGTGGGAACAGACATGCACCGGATCCAACAGGACCTTGAAACCAATGCCAAGTCTGCCTCCAAGAGCAAGCTGCTTATGTTTAATGACTCATTCCCTAGGACAAGTCCACACCCTGGCCAGCAGCCACTAAGGATGCTGCAGCAGGACACTACTCTGCACTGGCAGGCGCTGTCACGGCCAGATCTCCTCCACTGTTCTCCAGGAAGTGGGGCCAAAGTCTAAAGCGACCGTTGACTTGGTGTCACTAAACCGTTTTATTCTTTTTTGGCCAACTAGAGGGCAAAAAGGATTAGAGCAAACCAAGCAGGGGATGTTGCAATGCCAAACTACTCTGCATAATGCTTTCTAGATGCATCGGAGCTGCCTGCCTAGGAACAGCAAGAGAGGCACACACACACACACACACAAAAATGATTACCCCGCCCTTGAAAATTATTCCAGAGCAGAAGCCCTGCAAGTCTGAATTCCAAAACCCCAAAGCAGGTGGCCCTTTCAAAGAGCTAAGTTGATTTTATCACTAGCTTTAGTCTGAATTCGCCACACATTTCCTCCCTAATCCAGGATGTGATAAGAAACCAACATAACAGGAATTCATCTTCTCCCAAGAAAAGGTGAGCATCTCTGAGTTCAACAGAGACAACTAGAACCTAATTACATCACCTCTTTTCAAGCATTCCGGTAAAAGTGTAAAATGAAAGCTGAAAGAGGCTGTTTAGCACAGCTATAAATGCGACCATATTTTCTTTTTAAAAATGACACACCAAGTAGCTGCCATTTTTAGAAAATGATCTGAAATCTGAGCAAGTGTCAGTCTGTAGCAAAAAAATCAAAATAAAAAATAAAATAAAGAGCTTGTTTTAATAGCTCTGGAACCTGGGCCCCAAAGAGCGGTATTTCCTTGTTATATTTGATTAATATCACACAAAGGGTAGGCAGGGAAGGCTGGTCTGGAAAAAGAAAAGCACCTTTGTGAAGAAAAACAAGTATGTGGCCTTCAGGGAGCTAAGCACATGTTTAATTTTGTGTTTTAAACTTCTCAGCAGACTGCAGATCTATAAACGGAATCGCTGAAAGTGAAGATCACGGCGACTTACCCAGAGCATCAGGCTGTTTTCCGCAAGACGGGGCGAGAAGTGAGAAAGCAAAATCTTTGCTTCAGTTACACAAACTCCCTCTCCTTTGCAGAGAAACTTGATAGCTGAAATGGAGCCAGACGCTAATGCGGGACTGGCTGCTAGTAGTTCTGTGCTTGTCCAACACTGACATCTACTGGTCAGTTTTGAAGCGCATTTTTATTTCTGAAAGCCTTCCATTTACAGCATGAAATAGATCAATTCCCCTGTGTTTTTTATTGTGGAGGATTTTTCTTCGTTTGCCCTTTGGAAACCATTACACTATAATTTAATTGTTTTGGTAAAATACGCAGAGCTATTTAGTTTCTATTTTAGCTTTAAAAATCATGAGGATTGTTATTCTCATTAAATAGGGCTTGGCAGGTGTGAGAAGAAAGCACAGGCTCTCTCATCCGTATTTGTTAGGTATAATAATTATCTCTTCTATACATAAAGCACTAATCAGTTTCCAAAGCATGACTGGTTCTATCATCTCATCACATATCAATAACCCTGTGAGACGGGAAGATCAGGGTCGTCCTATTTTGCAGAAAAGGACACAAAGGCCCAGAAAATCTAGCTAATACATCCAAGGTCATAAAGCAAGTCAGAGGTGATGCTAGTTCCAGAATCAAGGTTTTCCAATTTATAGGCCAGGACTCTTATCGTCGAGGCATATTTCCCTTTGTGGAAAGAAATAAATTACTCTCAGCTGGCGAGGGAAAAGGCAAATGGGGACATGCAAACACACACACCCTTTCTCTTGCTCGGTACTGTTAAAGCCCTGACATTAACTAATGAGCAGAGGGAGAGAGCCGCTGTGGATGATAGCTATAGTCCATTTCAGTACATCAAGAAAGACTTGGCTAAAGCTAATGAACCCACCGGGCATTATTAACCTTCCCCTGCAGCATGCCAGAATCAGCCACCACAATGAAGTGCAGGAACTGATCTTTAGAAAACACACTGGACTGTCATCCAAAGAGACTGAGAATCGGTTACAGTATGTCCAGATTTTTTCACCTTCCCCCAGGCAGGGCACAGAGCTACATCCAGATGATGGTAACAAGCTTCCTAATTATCATCAAAAGGAGACGCATGTAAAAGGGCCTCAGGAAAAGGGAGGCATACCTGAGGGCAGGGTGAATGGATTATAAACATACATTTTTCTCTTCAGTGGACGACTTACCAAAGGCATCAGAACTTTACTGGGACTTTTTTTTTTATACAGGATAATTAGCCGGGACTCTAAAAGAAACATCAAACCATGGAGGTTGGAACATAAGTGAGCACTTCATAAATGTTCCCTGGAATGAAAATATTGCCATGAGATTCCCAAAGAGGCATGGAGCATCTGCCTTAGAGGCCTGTGGCCAAACTTGTACTGTTACTGCTTTGCTAAGAGAGGAGAGCTGAAGTGTATTGTGGTGTGGAGATGAGGGGGTGAGGTAAAAAGACACACCATCTCACCAGACAATAGGGGAGTTCGATTCAGCTCTACCCCCAAGCATCTCCATCTCTAGAAAACAAAGGTATCAAGCTCTACCATGAATGTCCCTTGTAAATGGCAAATTAAAAGGTAATGATACGGCTATCCATGTCAATGCTCTTTTCTTCGTACTCCTAGAGATCCTGTCCAAACTCAGGGGCCTGACCTCTCAATAACAACAATAGTAATAACAACTAACACTAATACAGCATGCACTACCCTAAGAGCTTTATGTATATTAAGTTCTTAATCCTCATAACAACCCCATCATGTAGGTGCTACTATTACTCCCACACTACAGATGGGTAAGCTGAGACACAGGGAGTAAGTAATTTAACCAAGATTCCACATCTTTTAAGTGGTGGGACTAGAATTTAAACCCAGGCCTGTCCAATTTCAGTGCCCATTCCCTTACCCGCTATATCAGTGGCTCTCAAAGCATGGTCCACAGACCAACAGCATTAGCATTACCTGGGAATACAATTCTCAGCCTTCTCTCTCCAAACCTGTCCCCAATAGACCGACTCAAACAAAAACTCTGGGGCCCAACCCCCTGTACTTTAACAAGCCACGAAGGTGATTCTGAGACACAAGAAACTTTGAGCAGTTCTCAATCTATATTGCCTCTAAAAGGAACCTGTCTCTAAAAGGTACCTGAAGGTGTAGAACATTCAGCTCACAAAGAACACTCTGCCCAGTCAGGTGCAGGTTGATTTCTTGCCATTTGCCATTTTCTCATGAAACTGGAGCGTGGGAAGGTAATTCAATTTGATTGTGAACTTGGATTAATCTTCGATGTTTCAGTATCGATCCTTCAACCTAGAAAAATTCCAAGATGCAATTCTGTAACAGCAGATCCATTTTTCAGATGTAGAAATCAAAGCCATTCGAGTCATTGGATAATCGGCAAAACACCTCAGTCATTAGTCCATTCTCCTTTCTCCAAAAGAAGTACATAACCAATTTGAGGCCAGCAAGTGATTATCTCCATAAAAAGGTAAGAAATATCCAGAGATAGGGGTAGGAAATAGTCGCTGAGATTTCAACTCCTGAGTTGTAATCCTTCAGCTCAGGCTTGATTTGATCTCCTTTACTTGCTTTCTTCCCTTATGTTGTCCCCCTATAACCTTTATACCAGAAAGATCCAGTTGAACATTTCCCAAAGTGTGTGTGCTTTAAGACCCTAATGCTGTGAGATGCCTTGCAGGAAAAGGGTTATAGAATCAGATCATATTAGCTTGCATTTTCTGAGCACGTCCGAAGAGCCAAGAACTCTTTTAAGCGCTTTATACATATTCTTTTTTTTATTTTTTAAATGTTTATTATTTTTGAGAGACAGAGCATGAGCGGGGGAGGGCAGAGGGAGAGGGAGACACAGAATCCAAAGCAGGATCCAGGCTCTGAGCTGTCTGCACAGAGCCCAATGGGGGCTCAAACTCATGAACACTGAGATCATGACCTGAGCCGAAGTCAGATAGTAACCAACTGAGCCACCCAGGTGCCCCATTAAGCACTTTATATATATTCTAACCACCCTATGAGATAAGTACTATCATTGTCATCCCCATTTGACAGAAAAAGACAAATGGGCACAAAAAGGAAAAACAAACTTTTCTAAAGTCCCATAAGTAGCAAGTGACAGATCCCAGCAGGGTTCTAAAGCCAGAAAGTCTGCTGTCAGAGGCCCTCACTCATAACACCATGCTTTACTGCCTCTCTTTGGGAAATTCCTCATAGTCCATCTATTCCTTTTCCCTTCCCAAGATGTCTCCATACACATTAGACCACTGGGAAGTCCTATAGTAGAGAAATATGCTTACATTGTACAACCCGATGTTTTCCAAGCTTACTTGATCAGGGAATCCATTCTGTACACCACCATTCAACTTCCCTGCAAGAACTGGTCTTAGAAACACATTTTGGGAAAACCCAGCTTGACCTGACTGAGGATGAGAACTCTTGTTCCATCTCTAATTCATTGGTGAGAGGCAGATGGACTAATGGGGGGGGGGGGAGAAGCACATGCGTGTATGTGTATGCATGAGTGTGTGTATCTTAGAAAAGTGCCTGAAACAGAATAAACACTACATAAGTATTTACTTTTGTTGCTGCTGCTGGTGTCATTATTGACACATACCTAATGCCTTTACCACATCTTTGGCTAACCTTCAAGGACAAGAAAGACAATTAGATCATCCTGAAGGAAAGAAGCTTGTTCTATTTCTCTTAGAGTAGGCAGATGTAATGACACAAAGGCATCATGCCACCATCTCAGCCCCTGCGTGGGCAACACTTTGTAACACTTAATAAGGGGAAAGCACAGCTATGCCACCCACCGCAGTACAAATGACCAGCAGTGTCTGTGTATAGAGTTAATGTTGGCTGGTTTCCTGCTGCCAACCCCTCTCCCCTGCACCTGCCTCCCCCACCCCCACACTTCAGAAGCTCCAAAGTGTTTACCACCTTCATCCAAATCATCCTGGAAGTTTTAGCCTATTGGCTTGAGTTACTTCAAATGGTCAGATGGAGATTTGGAGTCCCATTCAAAAACCTCTCGAATCTCTGTTTCCAGGGATTCTGCTCAATAGCATAGAGTATTGAACTTGTAGGGTGCTGGAGCAGGAGGAAGGAGATAGGATTCTACCTTGGACAATTAGTACTTCTCATACTGGGGAACAGGAGCAGGACAGGCTCCAGATGACTGGGTAACTTGTTGTCAATCTGACCTTTGGTGGCAGGTTACTAATCTGAAACTACCCAAACCATACCAAACTATAGTTTAAAAAAATATATTAATGGTCATAAACAGCATCTCTGGTTTTCATCCAACCCTAGGGCTTCTATTTATTTCTCATACTCTGAAGTGGTTGTCTCAAGTCTACTTCTCAGTGTTATGGACTTCCTAGGCCTCCACTACTTATGAAGCCACATCACAAGCACCTCGTCCTTGCTACCAGGGCTTACCGTGAAAGGTAAGGGCATTGATGTCTGTACCAAGGATATTGCTCCCTCTGTTTCCAAAGCCTCCAGAGCCACATCAAGCATGATGCTGCTTTGTGCTGCTCTTGAAACAAAATGGCACCAGGTGCTACTTCTGAGCCAATCACTGGAGGCCAGGTAGCATCTACAGCTCTGTGCTGCCCCTGGCGTCACTGCCGTGCTGCGGCCCCCCAAGTGCCCAAGCTCAGTTCTGTTCCCTGGACCCCCTTTTGCCAAAGTTGGCTACGTTCCGAACTCTCAATTAGGTAAGCATAAAAGTTGTGCTGTCTTATCTCCCTCCCAGAGCCTCACAGAGATCTTTAGAGAAACAAGTGTTTTTCCAGTTTGTATTTTTTTTAAGTTTATTTATTCATTTTGAGAGAGAGAGGGAGAAAGAGGATCCCAAGCATGCTCCATGCTATCAGCACAGAGCCCAACGTGAGGCTCAAAGTCACAAACTGTGAGACCACGACCTGAGCAGAAACCAAGAGTCAGAGGTTTGACTGACTGAGCCACCCAGGTGCCTGGCCTGTATTTCGTTTTTACTTTCATCATTCCTCAACCATTGTGTCTAGACACTAATCCCTGGGGAACTAGGATAAAGGTGAATGACTGGCAATAAACTCTCCTCAGATTTGCCCCAACCATCTAACAACCAAGGCTCTATTACTGAACCTAGCATGTAGGTGTATTCGGCTCTCTCTCAGAAGTCTCCTTGGTAGCCCACGGGGGAGTTGGGTGGGGAGCCTCTTCACAGCATGCCCAGAGATATCTGCATCCTAGTGGAAAACTGAGCCTAGGCTCTTGGTAGGGTCTCTTCTACAAGAGATTTTATTCCCAGCACATCAATCTTGCAAACCAATCCAAAAGACCATAGAAGATGCACTGGACTAGGAAGAAAATGGCCAGAATTCAAATTCCAGTCCTATCATTTATCAGCCATGTAAGCCCTGGGCAGGCCATTTAACCTCCATCTACTGGCATAATAATAACGTCTCTGACTACCCCTAGGCTTGTCCATTCAAGAAGTATGAATTGGGCTTCTTTCTAAAAGATAGAACACAATGTTGGGCCTGTTGGAGATACAAAGAACAGTCACAGATCTCTCTAGCTAACAGCATACAAACATTATTTTTGAGAAAATATTAGTTGAGTTTATTGTTCTGTACTTGACATTTTATCTCATTCCTCACAATAACCCTATAAGATGAACATAATTAAGCCTATTTTATACATGAGGAAAACAGAAGCTCAGTGAGGATCACAGACTTGTTCATAAGCCACACGTCTAGTAAGTTGTGGGTCTAGGATTCAAATCCAGGTCTGTCTGATGCCAGAATCTGTGATTTTTTTTTCCACCAAACCATACTGCCTCATGTATATAAATAGGCTATAATACAAGGTAGAAAGTCATTCATCTTGTAAGGCATAGATGAAGTGCCATGGAATCAAATGAGATGCATATGAAAGTGTTTTATAAACAGCTAGGCTGACACAACTGTAAGGTGTTTCTGTTATTATCATTAGGGCAAGTGCTCTATAAAATATGCTGGCTGTAAAATTCCATCTGTAAATAGGAGTTAACCAAGCCTTGTAGAGGTATAAAAGAAAGGAGTATTTAATTTCAGCTGCAACAGATCATTGGAAGGTAACTGGTGCCTCAAATTCAATCACTATTCTAAATAGCCCCGCATCTGTATATGGGCATAGGTAACATATGTGAACAGATCGAGGGCCCCCAGAGCTCAATGGTAGCACCCAAATAGAATGAAAATGAGTTTAGCACATTGCAACATGCTGGATGGGCCTCCTGAGGAGACATCTTTGTATGGGTTATTAAGATCACTTGGTGAAGTAGACCCTCATTCAGGATGTGTGGACCACTATGAGCAGGATCATGTGCCTCATTAGGGTATATGAGGAGCAGGTTTTTGAATGTGGACAGACACAGAGGCTCTTTGTTGTGAGTTCAAGGTCTAATAATCGTAACTTACATATATTAAGCACCTACTATGGGCTGATCACTGAGCAAAGCATGGTAAGAATCCATATTAAGTCATCACATTGTGATGAAGCTAATTATATTCATCTGATTAAGAGCATGCGTTTTTGAAGTAATACAGACCACTATTTGTTTTAGCATGGACAAGTTAGTTAATCTCTCTGAGTCTCAGTTTACTAATCTGTAAAATAGAGATCATAATACCTACATCATAGAGTTATCATGAGGATTAAATAAGCTGATGAATTTAATACAGTAGAGCAATTAATACTAAGCACAAAGAAAATGTTCAATAAATGACAGACTATGCTGTTATTAGATTTTTCTACAGAAAGTCAGCAGGGATCATTCTTTTGAATTCTAGGAAATAGTACTAGAGTATAAGTTCTAGACATACTGGTTACCTATTGCATAACAAATTAACCCCCCCCCCCAATTCAGCAGTTTACAACAACACACATTATCTCAGAGTTTCTGTGGTCAAGATCTGGACGTGGCTAAACTGGGACCTCTGTATTAGGGTCTCTCACAGGCTATAACTTAGGTGTCAGCCCAGGCTGGTTCTCATTTCAAGGCTCAACTGAGGGAGGATCCACTTCCAAGCTCATTCATGTGGTTTTTGGAAGGATTCATGTCCTCACAGGCTCTCAGCCTGAGGTTCCTCACTGGCTATTGGATGGAAGCTACCCTCGGTTCCTTGCCAAATGGGCCTCTCCAATTCCTGATATCTTCCTTCATCAAAGCCAGCAAGAGAGAGTCAGCTAGCAAAGGAAGTCACAGTCTTATAATCTAATCACAAGTGTGATATTCCATCATTTTTGCTGTATTCTTTTCCTTAGAAATTAGTCATTAGAGGGGCGATGGGGTGGCGCAGTCAGTTAAGCAGCCGACTTCAGCTCAGGTCATGATCTCGTAGTTCGTGGGTTTGAGTCCCATGTCGGGGTCTGTGCTGACAGCTCAGAGCCTGAAGCCTGCTTTGGATTCTCTGTCTCCCTCTCTCTCTGCCCCTCCCCCACTCCTGCTCTGTCACTCTCTCTCAAAATTAAAAATAAAACATTAAAAAAAAATTTTTAAAGAAATTAGTCATTAGATCCAGCTTATACTCAAAGAGAATTACACAAGGACATGAATAGCAGAAGGTGGGAATCATTGGGTGCCATCTTAGAAGTCTGCATTCCACATTGGGACAGGTAATAAACTCAAGAGCCAAAGAAAAACTTTTAAAAGGGTTTAGGGTATAAACTGAAGATTTAAAGTGAACTGTGAAAATAAGTATAGGCAATTAGGGGAACAATTTATAAGGAAAGATGTTTTTATGTGTTTTGGAGGTTTTGTTTTCCTCAATGATAATAAAAGAATTCTTTCCTTTGATGAGTGTTTAGTTTGCTTAAATTCATGTTATAATAAGATTTTAATCATGATCATACCCATTTTACAAATGATGAAACTGGCTAAGAGCAAAGTTGGACTAAGGTCCAAGTTCGTTCAACTCAAAAATCTGTGCTTTTTCTGCTATACTAGGTTCCCCACCATGTTTAGCAGATTAGTGTGATTCATTCTAGTTTAATGTTTGTGTTTTAGTTTTGTTCAATGCCTCATTTTTAGTATTTTTTAATGTTTATTTTTGAGAGAGCATGGAGGGGGAGGAGCAGACACACACACACACACACACACACACACACACACACACACAGAACCCGAAGCAGGCTCCAGGCTCTAAGCTGTCAGACAGAGCCTGACTCAGGGCTTGAACCCATGAACCATGAGATCATGACCTGAGCCGAAGTCGGACGCTTAACCGACTGAGCCACCCAGGCACCCCTCAGTGCCTTACTTTTGACCATGTTCCACATATATCCTGTCTTTATCTCTCATACCCGTAATTCATAAACTTTATTCCCCCAAAACTGATAGCTGTTTTAAAAAATTAATACCAATTCTTTATAAACCTATAGCAAAACATCTCTTTTTTATTCATAAATAGGTGATATTTTGTCTGTGTTCCTGTGGTGCTCAGGTGTTAGGTGGTATTTTGTTCATGCTTTTCTGAAAGTAAAAATACTAGTCAGGATTTCTTTTTCATGCCATGCTTGTCCATACCAACAGTCTTTGCCAGAGTGCAGGAAGCTAGATTTTCAGCATGATTCAAAATATGTACACTGAAGCCTTCAGGGCACCTTAGTACAGAAGGCCAGATGTGGATAACGAAAGGAGTTATCATGGGAGTGGCATAGGTATAACCCACTCTCTATGGCAAGAATAGTTTTTTAAAGCTAAAAAACAAATTTTACAGGCATGCATGCATCATCATGGACTTAGCACCCAGTGTGTACACACAAGAAGCTAAGCTCATTAGATACTGAGTGAGATACAACACTCTACAAGACATAGGAGATCCCAGTGCTCAGGGAGCAATGCCATCTGACATACACCCAAGTGGGCAAAGGCCCCTCAAAGCAGATACTTCCAGATGGAGCCACTTCCTATCCATATTAACTGTTTGACACTACAAAATGAATTTTTTGCTGCACCAGGGTTTTCCTAGGTATATAAAACATCATATCCATCCTGCCCTCACCTGTGTTTGGCTAGTAAACTTTCTCGGATCTTGGAAATGGTATTTATTACTTGCCAGGTCAGGATTTCCGAGTTAAACTGGAAAGATCAGTATGTATGATGTGTTTCCACTTATCTTTTAAGGGAGCGTGTGTGTGTGTGTGTGTGTGTGTGTGTGTGCATGTGTATGAGAGAGAGGAAGAGAAATACTGAATATATACATGTATATATATTCCATATACACACATATATACTGCATATATACATACATATATACATGCATACATACATATTCATTATATGCTCAGAATATTTCTGGAGGGACATGCGGAAAAATAGTAGTTGTCTCTAAGTAAGATGAACTGGAAGATTGGGAACTGTGGAACTGGCATAGGTGGGAGAGGCAGGCTTATTTTCCATTGTATGATCTCTTGTATAATTTGAACTTATTACCATGGTTTTGTATGAGTTTTTTACTGAAAATACTTTAGACTTTACTTAAAATAATTTTAAGGATTCAAGAAATAAATCAAGAGTTCTTGGGGCACCTGGGTAGCTCAGTCAGTTGAGTGTCTGGTTGAGATGATTTTGGCTCAGGTCATGATCTCGAGGTTCCTGAGTTCAAGCCCTGTGTCAGGCTCTGTGCTGACAGCATGAAGCCTGCTTAGGATTCTCTGTCTCCCCCCCTCCCTCTCTCTCTCTGTCCCTTCCCCACTCACGCTCACTCTCCCTCTCTCTCAAAATAAATCGACTTCAAAACAAAAAGAAAAAGAGCTCTTGATTAGGTGTACAGTCAGAATCTCTCATAGAGCATTTGTCAAAATACACATAGAGACCATTTAACCTTAATAGCTGGGGCTCTGGAGTCAGATGGCATGGGTTTGAAGATCTCTAGCACTGGGGAAAACACAGGCAAATTATTTGACCTCAGTTTCCCTCAAAATTCTTTGGCCTGTTTCCTCCTCTGTGGTGGCTCTGTTGTAAAGCCTACTATTCTAGAAACTGGGATGAAAAAAGCAGGCCCTGGGGGCACCTGGGTGGCTCAGTTGGTTAAGACTCTGACTTCGGCTCAGGTCATGATCTCACAGTTTGTGGGTTCAAGCCCCATGTCAGGCTCTGTGCTGACAGCTCAGAGCCTAGAGCCTGGAGCCTGCTTCTGATTCTGTCTCCTTCTCTCTCTGCCCCTCCCCTGCTCACTCGCGCTCGCTCTCTCTCTCTCTCTCTCTCTCTCTCTCTCTCTCAAAAATAAATAAACATTTTTTAAAAAGGCTCTGGCAAGGGCTAATCCTTTCTAGGACTTGGGTCAACTTCATCCACCTGTCTTGCCATTCTAAATGAGCTTCCACTCCCCTTACTAGTCTACGGTACACCAAAATACTTTGCTCTAAGCACAAAGAAAAAACAGACTAGTGAAAAGGAATCACTGATTGGATATTTCTAGAACAAAAAAAAATTCTAATCCAATGTCAACAGAAAATAATCTCATTAAGGGATTTGTTTTCAAAATTGATCCAAGAAGGGGCACCTGCGTGGCTCTGTTGGTTAAGCATCCAACTTCAGCTCAGGTCATGATCCCATGGTTTGTGAGTTTGAGCCCCGCATCACTTTGTGCTGATATTGCAAAGCCTGTTTGGGATTCTGTTTCTCCCTCTCTCTCTCTGCCCCTCCCACCACCTCAAAATAAATAACATTAAGAAAAATTTGATCCAAGAAGATGGCTATTGTTGGTAGGCAAATAGAAGACATTCTTCTTCCTCTAGAATGGCACAAGCTTCTGGAGACATAACGAATCCTAAATAGCAGCTTCCAGGACGTTGCTGTTACTCCAGTATGTAATTCTCTGGTATGATTTACTCCATTAAGAGTCACTACTGCAGTATTGAGTAGGGAGACTAGCGTAAGGTGGAATTAGAGGAGACATGATCACATGTCACAGCAGGGACATGTGGCAACACGCTTCCATTTAAGGCCTCAGAATCAACTAGAGAAGATTTTACAAAAACAAGATTTATAGATCCCTCTTCAAATCTACCAAATTAGAATCTCCAAGGGGTGGTAACAGGACTTGTATGGTATCAGTAAGTACTATATTTACTATATATTGAGCATCTGCTATGTGTACCAGGATCTATGATAAGCATTTAAAATGTATTATCTCAGGGGCGCCTGGGTGGCGCAGTCGGTTAAGCGTCCGACTTCAGCCAGGTCACGATCTCGCGGTCCGTGAGTTCGAGCCCCGCGTCAGGCTCTGGGCTGATGGCTCGGAGCCTGGAGCCTGTTTCCCATTCTGTGTCTCCCTCTCTCTCTGCCCCTCCCCCGTTCATGCTCTGTCTCTCTCTGTCCCAAAAATAAATAAACGTTGAAAAAAAAAATTTTTTTAATGTATTATCTCATTTAATCCTCACAACACTTGTAAGCTTCAAGTACTACTATTATCACCATGTAGAGAGGCCCAGGACTGTTTTCACTGTGCCTCTTGTTAAGCATCTTTCTTCACTACTTCATCTACTTGAAAACAAATTCTCTCCTATATGACCCAAATTGTTGGGGTTTTTTACCCCAAGCTTACCCCATTTTATGGTACTGTTTCCTTGGTGGAAATAAAAGCCTTTTCTCAGCTGAGAACCCAAGATCCAAGCCCACAGCACTGCCTGCCTTACACTGCTTCCCTGTATTGCTTAATAACCTATAGAACTCACAATGAGGCTGCTTGGAAAATTAGATCTGAAAAGAGATTCTCTGTTTTCACATGCAAAGTATTGTATTCAATAGGGGGACAACAGAGGCCATAAGATGTCTCTTGAAGGCAAAAGGGCTTTCCTAGTCTTAGAATGGCAATCCATATCAACTTCTACAACTAGGTTATTTTTTTTTATATTTTATTTTTAAGTAATCTGTACTCCCAACATGGGGCTTGAACTCACAAGTGTCACATGCTCTACCAACTGAGTCAGCCAGGAGCCCCTACAACTAGGTTATTTACAACAATAACAATTATTATTATTATATAAATATATGATATTTATAAATATTATATAAATATGTAAATATAAATAATATATAATATAATAATATTGAACATTTTACTATGTTCCAGACACTGTAACATATTTATTATCCAATTTAATATTCAATATGATCCTGTAAGTCAAGAATTTTTTTTTCATTTTTTTAATGTTTATTTTTGAGAGAGAGAGACAGACAGAGCATGAGCGGAGGAGGGCCAGAGAGAGCTGGAGACACAGAATCTGAAGCAGGCTCCAGGCTCTGAGCTGTCAGCACAGAGGCCGACATGGGGCACGAACTCACGGACCGCAAGATCATGACCTGAGCTGAAGTCAGATGCTCAACCGAATGGGCCACCCAGGCACCCCAAGAATTATTATTATTAGCCCCCATTTTATGGATGAGAAGGTAAGGCCAGAAAGACAAAATGACTTGCCAGAAATCACTCAGCTATCAATTAACAGACCAGAAATAAAATCCAGTTTTGTCTGACTCCAAAGTTAATATACTTAACTCCTCAGTCCCTAATGTCAAGACCAAAAGAAGAAATACAATTGGACTTGTCTTTAATTGTATTTGCTTGTGTATATGTGAGTTCCAGAAACTGTTTTTTGTTATTTTTGTTTGTAAAAGAAGAGGGTTTTACTTTCCAGTCTACTTCTCTACAGGAGGCAAATATTATGGGGCGCCTGGATGGCTCAATTGGTTAAGTGTCCAACTCTTGATTTCGGCTCAGGTCATGATCTCACAGGTTTGTGGGTTTGGGCCACACTTGGGGCTCTGCACTGACAGTTCAGAGCCTGTTTGGGATTCTCTCTTTCTCAATCATTCTCTCTCTCTCTGCCCCTCCCCTGCTCATGCTCTCTCTCAAAAATAAATAAACATTATATATAAAAAAAGAAGTCGTAAAAACATTATGAATTAGTGGAATTTTGAAAGAGGACTACTTTCTCAGAGATCTCTGATGGTAGCTCTCTGGCCTGGCTGATTAATGTGATGGAGAGTCAAAATCAGGGTGTTAGAACTATTATCATTTTATCAAGTAGTATAAAGAAGTTATTTCTCCCTCTCAAGTTAACATCTAAAGAAATTACTCAGCACCCAATTCAATTCTCAGGAGGTGGAATCTCACTCTTTGTATCATCCCCCAAGCCCATATTTCTATCTCAATAGCATAAATACCAGATATTTTAGCCCGAATGACTACACACTGATCAGCAACTCTGAAACTCTGTGCCCTGCTCAGATATCCTCCAGTCCGCTCCCCTCCTTTTCAGTAGATATCTTTAAAATGCTCCCCAAATATGTTTTAGTCCCCCAAAATGCAAAGCCTTTCCCCCTACCACCCATAATCAAATTGCTGCCAGTGACAAAAAGGCCCTTGTTAGTACACGTCACTGCTTTTGGAGGGGAATGCTGTAGCCCTCATAACGAATGACACTATTCGTGGCGGGGAAACACAGATATGGCCTCTGTGATAGGAAAGAGGCCAAGAGGATTCTCAGCAGTACAGAAACACCTGTCAAGCTGCTACCAACTATCCTTCAGGTGGCTGAGCTATCAGAGCCGGGAAGTGGAGGGGAGAGGTGGGCTGGGTACGTAAGAACTAACTTCCTTATGAAAGTCAGACAAGGAAGAATTCATGCCCATTGTAACCAGATACTTAAGTGCTCTCTCCATTTTGGTCTCTCGCTCTGCAAATTTCCTTCTTACTGTTTTTAGTGACTTTCTGTGTGTCCCTACCACACACAGGTAAACATACACATTCTGCTCCCCAGCCTTTGCCATTGGTTCCACTCTGTCAATACAACTTCCAATCAGCCAGTGCTTATTACACAAAGACACACACACACGCACACACCAACACCTATACCTCCTACAGTCATACCTCACTTTTCACAAAAGGATGCTCCTGAAAATTCAGTAAATATAAAAATTGTATAGATGAGGGGCGCCTGGGTGGCTCAGTCGGTTAAGCGTCCGACTTCAGCTCAGGTCAGATCTCGCGGTCCGTGAGTTCGAGCCCCGCGTCAGGCTCTGGTCTGATGGCTCAGAGCCTGGAGCCTGCTTCCGATTCTGTGTCTCCCTCTCTCTCTGCCCCTCCCCCGTTCATGCTCTGTCTCTCTCTGTCTCAAAAATAAATAAATGTTAAAAAAAAAATTTAAAAAAAAAATTGTATAGATGAAAGTCAACTTCAACTCTTTTAAATGACTTTCTGAATCATTTTCACATGTATAAGTGTTTATTACAATAAATATAATTTTCATTGGTAGTGGGCACAAAAGCAAATAAAATATAGATGGAAACATTTTGCAAACTAAAAAGTCAACAAATATAAATCATTGTTTTACTCATTAAGCAGATAGAGGTAATAATGAATGCAATTTAAAAGACTCTACTGTGGGGCGCCTGGGTGGCTCAGTCGGTTGGACGTCCGACTTCGGCTCAGGTCATGATCTCGCGGTCTTTAAGTTTGAGCCCCGTGTCGGGTTCTGTGCTGACAGCTCAGAGCCTGGAGCCTGTTTCAGATTCTGTGTCTCCCTCTCTCTCTGACCTTCCCCCGTTCATGCTCTGTCTCTCTCTGTCTCAAAAATGAATAAATGTTAAAAAAAATTTTTTTTAATAAATAAATAAATAAATAAATAAAAGACTACTGTAAACCATTTTTAAAACATGATTGAAAAATAAATAAATAAATAATAAAACATGATTGATCCTTCCTTAATGTAAACATTTATATAAATGAATTAGAATACCTTGGATACAATGTAAGTCTTCTTACATTTAAACAAATTTATGGGGAGCCTGGGTGGCTCAGTTGGTTAAGTGACCAACTTTGGCTCAGGTCATGATCTCACGGTTCATGGGTTCGAGCCCCAGGTCAGGCTCTGTGCTGAACACTTGCCTGGAGCCTGCTTCAGATTCTGTGTCACCTTATCTCTCTGCCCCTCTCCCACTTGTGCCTTGTCTCACTCTGTCTCTCAAAAATAACTAAATGTAAAAAAATATTTAAACAAATCTATTTACATTATTCAGTGAACGCTCTTCATTTCTATTATATCCAAATTGGATTATAAAATGTTTTTAAAGCAACAGTGGGTGTGACATTAAAAGAGCACTGAGAAAGGTTTTTTTCTTTTTAATTGAAGTATAGTTGACATACAATATTGTATTAGTTTCACGTTTACAACATAGTGACTTGATATTTATATACACCACAAAATGCTCACCATGGTCTAAGGCTAGTTACCTTCTGTCACCATACAAAGTTATCACACTATTATTGACTATGTTCCCTAAGCTGTACTTTATATCCCTGTGACTAATTTATTTTAAAACTTAAAGTTATAATACCCTTCACCTGTTAATATCCTTCACCTATTTTGCCTGTCCTCCAACCCACATCCCCTCTGGCAACCACTAGTTTGATCTCTGTATCTATAGATCATTTTCTGTTTTCTTTGTACATTTGTTTTCTTTTTTAGATTCCACATATAAGTATATAAGTATTTGTCTTTCTCTGACTTATTTCCCTTAACATAAGACTCTCTAGTCCATCCATGTTATCACAAATGACAAGATCTCATTCTTTTTTATTCCTGAGTAATATCCCATTGTGTGTGTGTATGTGTATATAATATATACACATATATATACAATCTTATTCATCAATTCTTATTCGTTGTGTGTGTGTGTGTGTGTGTGTGTGTATATATATATATACACACCATATCTTATTTATTCATCTATAAATGGATTCTTAGACTGCTTCCATATTTTGACTATTGGTATAATGCAATAAATGTAGGGGTGCATATATCTTTTTGAAACAGTATCTTCATTTTCTTCAGGTAAATACCCAGAAGTGGAATTAATGGATCATATAGTATTCCTATTCTAAAGGTTTTGAGAGCTGGGTTACCCAGCTGGCTCAGTCAGTGGAACATGTGACTCTTGATCTTGGGGTCATGAGTTTGAGCCCCATGTTGGGCATGCAGTCTACTTAGAAAATAGATAGATAGATAGATAGATAGATAGATAGATAGATAGATGAATGAATGAATGAATGAATGAATAAATAAATAAATAAATAAATAAATAAATAAATAAATAAATTTGATTAAATAAAATTTTTGAGAAACCTCCATAGTGTTTTCCATACTGGCTGCACCAGTTTACATTCCCACCAACAGTGCAAGAGGGTTCCCTTTTCTCCACATCCTTGCCAAAACTTGCTATTTCTTGTGTTTTTTATTTTAGTCATTCTGACAGGTATAAGGTGATATATCACTGTGGTTTTGATTTGCCTCTCCTGGATGACTAGTGATGTTGAACATCTTTTCATGTGTCTGTTGGCCATCTGGATGTCTTCTTTAAGAAAATGTCTATTCAGCTCCTCTGCCCATTTTTTAACTAGATTGTTTGGGGTTTTTTGGTGTTGAGTTGTATGCGTTCTTTATATTTTTTTGATATTAACCCCTTATTGCATATATTATTTGCAAAATCTTCTCTCATTCAGTAGGCTGCCTTTTCATTTTGTTGATGGTTTCCTTCACTGTGCTAAATAAAGCCTTTTAGTTTGATATTTTCCCAGTTGTTTATTTTTGCTTTTGTTGCCCTTGCCTGAGGAGACAGATCCAAAAAATGTTACGAAGGCCGATGTCCAAGAGTTTATTGTCTGTTTCCTTTCAGGAGTTTCATGACTTCTGGTCATATATTTAGGTCTTTGATCCATTATGAACCATTTTGAGCTATTTTTGCCATTTACATGGAATATCTTTTTCCAACCCTTCCCTTTAAGCTTGCATGTGTCTTTAAGTCTGAAGTGACTCTCTTCTAGGCAGCATATAGGTGGGTCTTGTTTTTTTATCCATTCAGTCACCCTATGTCTTTTGATTGGAGCATTTAGTCTAGGTAGGTAGGTAGGTAGGTAGGTAGATAGATATGTACTTATTGCCATTTTGTTAATTGTTTCCTTGTTTTTTGTAGTTCTTCTCTGTTCCTTTCCTCTTGCTCTCTTTCCTTGTGATTTGATGACTTTCTTCAGTGGTCTGTTTGGATTCCTTTCTTTTTATTTTTTGTGTATCTATTATATATTTTTGGTTTAGGGTTACCATGTGGTTCATATATAACATATATAGCAGTCTTTTTAAAGGTAATAGTCACTTAAGTTTGAACACATTCTAAAAGCTTACATTTTTACCACCACCACCATGTTTTATGCATTTGATGCCAGATTTTACATCTTTTTATTTTGTGTATCCCTTAACTATTATAGATATAATTGATTTTACTACTTTCACTAAAAGACTAAAGTGATCATAAGTGACTGATCTACTACCTTTAACTATATGTTTGTTTTTACCAGTAAGATTTTTTTCCTTTCACAATTTTCTTACCTCTAGATGTAGCTCTTTCTGTTCTATTTAAAGATGTCCCTTAAACATTTCTTATAAGGTTGATTTAGTGGTGATGAACTCCTTTAACTTTTGTTTGTTTGGGACATGCTTTATCTCTCCTTCAATTCTGAATGATAACCTTGCTGGGTAGAGTGTTCTTAGTTCTAGGTTTTTTCCTTTCAGCACTGTGAATATATCATGCTGCTCCCTTCTGGCCTGCAAAGTTTCCACTGAAAAATCAGCTAATAGTCTTATGGGTGTTCTCTTGTATGTAGCTAGTTGTTTTTCTTTTGCTGATTTTAAGATTCTGTCTTTATCTTTAATTTTTGACATTTTAATTATGTGTCTTAGTGGACCTCTTTGGGTTCATCTTGTTTTGGGCTTTCTGTGCTTCCTAACCCGGATGCCTGTTTCCTTCCCCAGTTAGGGAAGTTTTCCTTTTCTTTCTTTCTCTTTCTTTTTTCTTTCTTTCTTTCTTTCTTTCTTTCTTTCTTTCTTTCTTTCTCCCTCTTTCAGATTTTACTTTTAAGTAATCTCTACACCCAACATGGGGCTCAAACTTACAACCCCTAGATCAAGAGTTGCATGCTCTACTGACTGAGCCAGCCAGGCTCCCCTGCTATTACTTCTTCAAATAAGTTGTCTGCCCCTTTCTCTCTCTCTTCTCCTTCTGAGACCCCTATAATGTGAATGTTAGTACACTTCATGATGTCATAGAGGTACCTTAACCTAAGCTCATTTAAAAAAAAATGTGGGTTTTTTTTCGCTGTTCAGTTTGGATGATTCCCACTTACAGATCACTGACCCATTATTCTGCATCCTCTAATCTGCTGTTGATTCCTTCTAGTGTATTTTTCACTTCAGTTACTATATTCTTCAGCTCTGATTCTTTTTTTTTTACATTTTCTATCTCTTTATTGAAGTTCTCACTGAGTTCATCTACCCTTCTCCCAAGTCCGATAAGCAACTTTATGACCATTACTTTGGACTTTTTATCAGGTAGATTGCTTGTCTCCATTTTGTTCAGTTCTTTTTCTGAGGTTTTGTCTTGTTCTTTCATTTGAAACATATTCCTCTGTATCCCCATTTTGTCTGACTCTGTTTGTTTCTATGTCTTAGGTAGGTCAGTTACATCTCTTGGTTGTAAAGGTAGTGGCCTGATGTAGAAGGTATTCTGTGGTTGCAGTAGTGCAGTCCCCCATGGTCACCAGAACCAGGTGCTCCAAGAGCGTCTTGTGTGTGGGCTGAATGCACCCTCCTGTTGTGACTGGGCTGCCACTGCCGGGGATGCCCTGGTGGGTGGGGCTGGCTGCAATGCCCAGCTGCAGCTGCCATGGGTATGCCTGTGGGTGGGGTTACCCTCTGACACAGCTGGCTGAGAGTGGGGCAGGTCCCCTGGGTAACACCAGAGGAACACTTACAGGTGAGTGGTGCTAGCAAGACAGATGGATAATGTCAGAACTGCTGCCCTCTAGCACTGGGCCAGCTAAGCTGAAGGAAGGCAAGAAAAATGGCACTCACCACTCACCAGTGCTTCCATTCCCAAAGAAAGATGCTATAGATCCCTGCCCCTCTGACACACATCCTAAAAGCAGTCAATAAATCTGGTTCACATACAGCCTGGGGGCTTTTCAAACTGCTGTCTCTATGCTGAGTCTCCCGTGAGTAATATTGTGTGCGGACCCTTTCAGAGTGGACTCTTGATTTCCTGTAGCTCTCTGGTTCTCCTAGAATTAAAACCTGCTGATTTTCGGGGCGCCTGGGTGGCTTGGTCAGTTAAACGTCCAACTTCGGCTCAGGTCATGATCTCGCAGTCCGTGAGTTCGAGCCCCGCATCGGGTTCTGTGCTGACAGCTCAGAGCCTGGAGCCTGTTTCAGATTCTGTGTCTCCCTCTCTCTCTGCCCCTCCCCTGTTCATGCTCTGTCTCTCTCTGTCTCAAAAATAAATAAATGTTAAAAAAAAAAACTTAAAAAAAAAAAACCTGCTGATTTTCAAAGCCAGACCTTATGGGGACTTATCTTCCCAGTGTGAAGACAGGGGTGCCCAATGTGGGGCTTGAGCCCCTCAGTCCTCTGGGAGGACCTCCTCACCTGTGAGATCCCTCCCACTTGTAAGTCACTTTGCTGGGGCTTTGGTTCCCAACTTTGTCTCTGCCCCTCCTACTCTTCTTCTTCTTCTATTTTTAATGTTTATTTATTTTTGAGAGAGAGAGAGAGAGAGAGAGCGCGCGAGCGCAACTGGGGGAGGGGCAGAGAGAGAGGAGGACAGAGGATCTGAAGCTTGCCCTATGCTGACAGCAGAGAGCTCCATACGGGGCTCAAACTCACAAACTGAGGGATCATGACCTGAGCTGGTCAGACCTTCAACCGACAGAGCCAACCAGGCGCCCCCCTCCCCCTCCCATTCTTCTTAATGTGGCTTTTTCTATATAGTTAGCTGGAGAAGGGTTGCTCTGCTAGTCTTAAGTTGTTCTCAGAGTGAGTTGTGTCATATGTAGTTGCAGCCTTGGTGTGTCCATGGGAGAAAATGAGCTCAGGATCTTCCTACTCTGCCATCTTTCCCTCTTTCCTGGAATGGGTTTTAATTCCTTCTGTGTCATCAACTGGCTGCTTTTGATTGCTCCAACTTCCTATATGTATTTTTTTAAATGGCCATCATACCATCCTGCCTATTTAATATGGCATGTTAAGAAAAATGAAATAATATATGTGGTGAGAAAACTTCACATATAAAGCATAAGCAGTGTGCTAGGTAGAATTCTGATATTAACCCCAAAATTCAGGCCCCTGGTGTACATACACCTTGTCTCGGTCCTTCAGTCAAACACAAACCTGTGTGTTCCTGTAAAGAGATTTTGCAAATATTATTAAGGTTCCAAATTAGTCGACCTTAAAATTGGGAGATTATCTGAGTGGGCCTGACCTATCATGTAGCCCTTTAAACCTGAGATTCAAAATACAAGGAGGACTTGACATGCTGTTGCTGACTTAAAGACGGGGTGGGAGCCATTTGCCAAGGAACACGGGTGTCCTATTTGCTAACAGCAGCCCCCAGCTGGCAGCCAGCAAGGAAATAGGTATGTCAGCCCCACAACAGCAAGGAACTGAAATCCTCCAACAACACAAACGAGCTAGGAAGCAGCTGTTTCCCCAGAGCTTCCAGGTGAGAACCCAGCCTGGCTGACACCTTGACTTCAGCCTTGGGAGATTCTAAGCAGAGGTCCAGCTGAGCCACACTGAACCCACACTTCCAACCTAAGGAACTGTGAGCTAGTAAAATGGCTGTTGCTTTATGCCACTACATTTGTGGTAATTTGTTATACAACAGTGGAAAACTAGTATCAGTGACATACAGCTACCCAGCATTATTTTCCGCCAGCCGCTGTAGACAGAAGGAAACACAATGTGGAGCGCCTGGGTGGGTGTCTCAGTTGGTTAAGCATCTGACTTCGGCTCATGTCATGATATCATGGTTCGTGAGTTCAAGCCCCGCATCGGGCTCTCTGCTGTCAGTGCCAAGCCTGCTTTGGATCCTCTGTCCCTCTCTCTCTCTCTCTCTCTCTGCTCCTACCCTGCTTGTTTGTACTCTCTCTCTCTCTCTCAAAAATAAATAAACATTCTTTTTAATTTGAAAAAAAAAAAAGAAAGAAACAGTGAATTTGACTTAGAAGATCTGGGATTAAATCCTACACCTACTATTGGCTGTGCAACTGGATATATCGTTTGACCTCTCTGTTCCTTATTTTCTTCATTTGTAACACAGGGAAAATCATTCATATTTCTCAGAACTGTTATGTGGATTAAATGAGGTAATATGAAAACCTGCTAGCATCATGCATGACATATAGTGGGTGCTGTATAAATTTTTTTGACAATATTTCATAAACATATATTCATTTATTGTACACGCCTTGTGCTAGGCATCATGTCATGTACTTGAGATACAGAGCCACTTAAGAAATTGTCCATGCCCTCAAGGAGTTTAAAGTATAATAACAGAGACAAATGAATAAACTAGCAATTTCTTTACAGAAAAATAATGGCTATTACAATAGGAGGCTACAGATGGCTTTGTGGAAGCAGAGAGAAGGAAGAACTTGATCAGACTGGGGTTTCAAGGAACATTTCTCAGAGGAGGTGATGCTTGACTTAGAGTTTAAAGTTCTGCTTCTTAAACTTGGATACATAGTGTAATCACCTAGGGAGGCTTTTAATGCCTCCTCAACCCACCAAGACACTGCGATTTAATTAATCCAGGGTCTGGCCTGGCCAGGGAGAGCCCTCTGAAGAAACAGCATGTGCAAAAGCCCCTGGCTATGAAACTGCATCAATCAGGAAACTACAAATAGTTCCACCCGACAGGCACAAAGGGGAGGTGCATCAGGAAGTTGTGGCAGATGACACTAAAGAGGAGTCAGGTCATGAGGGATTGTATGCTAAGGTGGGGGGTTTGAAATTTATACAGAGGGCAATAAATAACCATTGAAAGACAGTATCTATCATGATCAGATGTATTTACATTTCTAAAAGATCACTCTGGCTGCACTCTGCAGGACAGATGTTTGAAAATACATCAGACTTGGGTTAGGAAAACTAATTAAAAGTTTTAAAGTAAACCAGGTGAGACATGAGGACCATTCCTAAGGTAATGCAGCAGAGGTGAAGGTTGAGTCAAAGGGACAGATTCAAAAAATATTAAAGCAGTAGAACCAAAAGGACTTGGTGATTAACTGAATGTCAAAGAAGGAGGAAAGGAGTCATGTGTGTATGTGTGGGTAGGGGTGGCGATGTCCATATTGAGCTTAGACAAGGATATAGACCTATCTAGGTATATCTGATGAACTAATGCCACCCATCAATTCTTTGGGGTCCTCTGTTAAGAAATGTGGGTTCTTGGGGCACCTGGGTGGTTCAGTTGGTTGAGCACTCGACTTCAGCTCAGGTCATGGTGTCACAGTTCATGAGTTCAAGCCCCACTTCAGGTTCGATGCTGTCTGCGCAGAGCTTGCTTTGGATCCTTTGTCCCACTCTCTCTCTCTGCTTCTCTCTCTCTCTCTCAAAAAATAAACATTAAAAAAAGAAATGAGTTATTTATTAATATGACCTCATTTGTATGCCAAGATAGTGATCTGGGAAAACTTGAGGTTATGCTAAGATGACTCCAAGGTTTCCAGGTTGGGGAACCAACTGGATACATTTTAGTATAAGCTTCCCTAGAAATTTCTCAAATTAATAAAAACAAGAATCCAAGACTGAGCATGAGGGTCAGGCCGCACTGAGGCTGGAGTCACAGTGTGGTTTGGGATCCTAGATGGTTCCTGACCTACAAGCTGGTGTTCCATCATTCACCCAACTCAGTTCTACTCCTCACATCTGATTCTTTCTGTCATGCTACCAGATGGCAGATTCTTTCTTTCAAATGATATTGACATATTAACCATAGTGCTTCCTATCCCATCATTTCCTGTTATTCTTATGCTTTTCTCATCCCTCTCACCCATACTAAAGGACTCTTTGGCCACAGAGAGGATGAATCACATGAAAGGAAATGAATTTTATGTTAATGGGAATCCCTGTGCCCTACCAGCCTGAACCAACTTCTTGCGGACAAGTGTAGAACCCAACAGATAGATTTGGGGGTTCAAAAATAAACAGGGCCTGCTGCTTCAGATTCTGTGTCTCCCTTTCTCTCTGCCCTCTCCCACTCGTGTTCTGTCCCTGTCTCTCTCAAAAATAAATAAACATTAAAAAAAATTTTTTAAAGGGGCACCTGGGTGGCTCAGTTGGTTAAGCGTCCAACTTTGGCTCAGGTCATGATCTCACAGTCCGTGGGTTTGAGCCTCCATCAGGCTCTGTGCTGACAGCTCAGAGCCTGGGGCCTGCTTCAGATTCTGTGTCTCCCTTTCTCTCTGCCCCTCTCCCGCTCGTGCTCTCTTTCTCTCTCTCAAAAATAAATAAACATTAAAAAAATTTTAATAAACAGGGTCTGTGCCTAATAACTTTCTGTGTGGAGCCCAGAGAAGTGGCAAGCCCTGCAGAGTTATCGCTCACCAACATGTAAAAGGAACAACAGAGATGGCTATATAATGAATCCAGGCAAACAGCCCTGGAACAGCCTCATGGAGCTTCCCCACAGTGGTGTGAGGAACAACCAGATGTTTCCCATGTATCCAGAGGAAGGAAGTAGCTGAGAGAGCTGAACTTGGAGACACTTAGTGACCAGGACAAGAGAACCCAATATTGGATGGATACAACAGCAGAAAGAAGAAATACCTCAGGGCGCCTGGGTGGTTCAGTCAGTTAAGCGACCAACTTTGGCTCAGGTCATGATCTCACGGTTCATCAGTTCAGGCCTCACATCGAGCTCTCTGCTGTCAGCACAGAGCCCACTTCAGATCCTGTGTCTCCCCCTCTCTCTGCCCTTCCTTCCTCCATTTGCACTCTCTCTCCCTCTCTCTCAAAAATAAAAAAATAAACAAAAAAGAAGAAGAAGAATAAATAGCACAAACGTAGATGTCATCTGCAGCTGGGGCAGAGGGGGTTGATACTCTGAATTCACTACGGAAACCCTGAATTGACTGAGATTTCTTTAAAAAAAGAAAAAAGACCAAAATTAAGTTTCTGCTAACTGGCTGAATGCAAGCTGAAAACAGATATAGGAAAAATGTTACATTTCCAGCAAATGTTAAGTGACATGGGCTGAGATTCATATCTACTATATTTGCTTCCAGTTGAGCCTCTTCATGAAGGAAGGAATCTGATTGCTTCATCTTGTGTTACATGCTAGGCCATGGGGTCATGAGCCAGTGAGGAAATTACTGTCTTTGAAGGGTCAGGTGCTCATACGTAGTCCAATTAGGAGAACCAGATCTGAAGCTTACTAGTAAAGGCAGGTTGACTACTTTCAAAGAAATCTCTGTGGCTTACCATAAAATGGCTTAATGGTTTATTTCTCATTCACGTCACAGTCTCATATGGATTATGGAGAGGAGTGGGGAGGAGGGTCATGCTCCAGGCAGTCATTCGGATATCTAGGCTCGGTCATCTTTGAATAGCTCTGCATCCTCCCCTGGATTCTCTTCATCCAGTCGTAGATGAAAGGAGAGTGCACAGGCCTGGAAGTTGCACTCATCATTTCAGGTCACATTCCATTGGCAAGAACTGTGACCCAGCCCCAGGGTCACAGTGCACCCCCCCCCAGGGGGGCAAGGAAAAGTAGTCTGGTGGTGTGCTCAGAAAGAAGAGAACAGATACTAGTGAGTCCTGATCATCTCAAACAGGCAGTGAGAACTAATGAAGCACCAAGCTAGGTGCTGGGAATCACTGTCCTTTCTCCCTCTCCGAAAGGCTCTGTGTAATGTTGTGCACTAAGTAGACACTTAATGAGCAAAACCTGTAGCGATAAGAAGTCCCCTGAAGTAGCACCTGTTTTTAGAGCAGAAGTTGCCAGAGTAGATGACTAATGCTATGGAGAAGACAGGAAGAAGTCAAGTTCCTCACACTATAAACTGCCTAACTGAAGGTTTCAGACAAAAGCAAAAAAGCTTGAGCAAGTCTCTTTGAAAGTGTAATCATTATGTATGATGATTACAGCCATAATGAGCCATAAAGCCTGGAATTTCACACAGTGTCAAAGCCTCCAGGTATGAAGCATTCTTGAATCTAATTTTTATTCTAACCGAAAGTGAGAAGCCAACCACCAACAAGCCAAGTGGAAAACCCAGAGTTCCCCCCACCCCTCTCCCGACACATTTTGCTCTTAAGAGAATACAGACAAACACTCAAAAAGAACCACAGCAATGTAAAACTCCAACCTTCCATAGAGCAAAACATCCACAAAGCCTATCTACCATACAAATTTTGGGTTTATCTTGTAACTTGAATCCCACTTTAAGAAAAATAAAATTGGGGTGCCTGGGTGGCTCAGTTGGTTAAGTGTCTGACTTCAGCTCAGGACATGATCTCACAGTTTGTGAGTTCAAGCCCTGTGTCGGGCTCTGTGCTGACAGCTCAGAGCCTGGAGCCTGCTTCGGATTCTGTGTCTCCCTCTCTCTGCCCCTCCCCTGCTTGCACTCTTTCTCTCCCTCAAAATAAATAAACATTTAAAAAAATTTTTTTAAGAAAAATAAAATAAAATAAAACATTTCCAGAAAAGTATGAAAATACTTAAGACATATGTATTGAATTTACAAGTTGAGGAATTCATGCAACTGTTACTTTTTTCCCATTCACCATGGATTTTTAAAAAAGTCAGTCTTCTCTAAGAAGACAGAAGAATGTTAGCAATACTATTTTGTAGCTTAAAAAGACTATTTTTTGGTACAAACATCCTCTTTCTTTAGGCTTTTAAGATTCTAATTTGAGGGGCACCTGGGTGGCTCAGTCGGTTAAGCATCCAACTTCGGCTCAGGTCATGATCTCACGGTCTGTGAGTTCAAGCCCTGCGTCGGGCTCTGTGCTGACAGCTCAGAGCCTGGAGCCTGCTTCAGATTCTGTGTCTCCCTCTCTCTCTGACCCTCCCCCAATCATGCTCTGTCTCTCTCTGTCTCAAAAATAAACATTAAAAAAAATTTTTTTTTAAGATTCTAATTTGAAAATAAACTTTTAACGGTTGCATTTTCACAAATATAAGTAGACGTGGTCAGCCTGCAGTTAGCTAGAAAATTCCATTCTTTGGGCATTTTGTGTAAAAAAGGCTTTGCTAAAAATACTTAATAAATTAATAAATCATGAAATTGAGCTCACTTGACTGCACATGTGCCTGATTGAGCTGTAGGTTTATTGTCTTCTGAAGCACAGATTGCCTGACATTCTATCTTTGGATGAATATTGCCCGTCACACACCTACTCTCTGAACAGTTCCGTTTATTTCCCACAAGAAACTCTCCGATCCTGAAAACGCTAAAAGAAAACTGAGAGGGGGCACCTGGGGGGCTCAGTTGGTTAAGTGTCTGACTCTTGATTTCAGCTCAGGTCATGATCTCATGTTTTGTGAGTTCAAGCCCCACATAGGGCTCTGCACTGACAGTGTGGAGCCTGCTTGGGATTCTCTCTCTCTCTCTCTCTCTCTCTCTCTCTGCCCCCTCCCCCCATGTTCTCTCTCTCTCTCTCTCTCTCTCTCTCTCTCTCTCTCTCTCTCCCTCCCCCCCTCCTTTGTCTCTCTTTCTCAGAATAAACAAATACACTTAATTTAAAAAACAAAAAAGAAGGGGACACCTGGGTGACTCAGTCAATTAAGCATCCGACTTCAGCTCAGGACATGATCCCACGGTTCATGAGTTCAAGCCCCACGTCAGGCTCTGTGCTAAAGCCTGGAACCTACTTCAAGTTCTGTGTCTCCTTCTCTCTCTGCCCCTCCCCTGCTCACGCTCTATCTCTCTTTCTCTCTCAAAAGTGATAAATGTTAAAAAAAAAAAAAAAAAGGTTTCCATGGAGGCTATCTTCATGTTGAATGACTTTTTTGGTCAAAGTCCACTGGCCACCCAGCCTAAGTCCTTCTAAAGCAAGATGCTAGTCTCCTCCTGATGAGAAAAAGCATCTGCTCTCCCATGGATGTGGCCTTGTCAAATTTTAAGATTGACAGCATCTATCCTTCCCGTCATAGTATTTGCTCAACAACTGATAAGAGCAGACCTTCCTTGCAGGCTAAAGAGCACAACCCCCCCCCCATAACGTCCCTACTGAGCATTCTGAAAATTGTATCTCTTCTTCCATCTAAACTCTTTATTCATTGAGAATCTATATCGATTTGACCTAAACTGCAATGAAGTTCATATTGTTGCTATTTTGGAAGAATTTATTAAGCAAATAAGGAATATAAGTTAGATGTGGGGCTTCATGAGCTTCAGCTTATAAAGTACTCTCGGGTGCCTGGATGGCTCAGTCGGTTAAGCATCTGACTTGGGCTCAGGTCATGATCTCACGGTTCATGAGTCCAAGCCCTGCTTTCAGTGAGCCCCACTTCTCTCTCTCCCTCCCCTTCCCTCTCTGCCCCTAGCTGCACCCTCCATTAATAAATAAATACATACATACATACATACAAAAATCACTCTCAACACACACCTCATTTTATCCTCATAACCACCCTATGAAACAAGTTTTGTTGTCCCTATTTTGCAGATGAGAAAACTACAGTTCGGTAAGGTAAGGTGACTTCCTCCAGGTTACACAGATTGGTTTGTAAGTAAGGATACAGACATCATCATCATCACTATTATTATACACAATAATAGCATTTAATATCTACTGGCCAATGATTATGTAGCAGGTATTATGTTAACTATTATATAAGCATTATTTCAGTTTATATAATCAGCCTGTATATTAGGTACCCTTACAGTTCCCATTTTATTTATTTATTTTTAATGTTTATTGATTTTTGAGGGAGAGACAGAGCATGAGCGGGTAAGGGACAGAGAGAGGGAGACACAGAATTTGAAGCAGGCTCCAGGCTCTGATCTGTCAGCACAGAGCCTAATGCGGGGATTAAACCCACGGACCTTGAGATCATGACCGGAGCCGAAGTCGGACACTCAAACGACTGAGCCACCCAGGCGCCCCCACAATTCCCATTTTAAAGATCTATGACAGGGGCACCTGGGTGGCTCAGTCGGTTAAGCATCCGACTTCAGCTCAGGTCACGATCTCGCGGTCTGTGAGTTCGAGCCCCACATCGGGCTCTGGGCTGATGGCTCGGAGCCTGGAGCCTGCTTCGGATTCTGTGTCTCCCTCTCTCTCTGCCCCTCCCCCGTTCATGCTCTGTCTCTCTCTGTCTCAAAAATAAATAAACGTTGGGGCACCTGGGTGGCACAGTCGGTTGAGCGTCCGACTTCAGCTCAGGTCACGATCTCGCGGTCCGTGAGTTCGAGCCCCGCGTCGGGCTCTGGGCTGACGGCTCAGAGCCTGGAGCCTGTTTCCGATTCTGTGTCTCCCTCTCTCTCTGCCCCTCCCCCGTTCATGCTCTGTCTCTCTCTGTCCCAAAAATAAATAAACGTTGAAAAAAAATTTTTTTAAATAAATAAATAAATAAATAAATGTTAAAAAAAATTTTGTAAATAAAAAATAAAAAAAGATCTATGACAATTTCTCAGAGAAATAAAACAACTTTCCCAAAGCCATAAGGCTAATAAATCTTGAAATATGTTTTACCTGTCTAAAAAAATAAACTGTATTTTTTTAAAGATTTTATTTTTAAGTAATCTCTACACCCAGCATGGGGCTCAAACTCACAACCCCGAATTCAAGAGTGGCATGCTCCACTGACCAAACCAGCTGGGTACCCCAATAAACTGTATTTTGGAAATTTGGCAAATCCCTGTCTTAAACAAAGTTATCAATAAATAATAATTTTTACCTGTTCATTATAAAAAATTTGGAAGGTGTTCTAGTGGGAATATTATTGATAATCTGAGTTACCATAAGATACGAAATTTAGTATCTTTATTCATCAACTCCTCAAAAATGCCCCCAATTTGACAGAAAAAATATAATAAAGTGGCACTTTATTATAGTTCTGGCATTTTGGAGGGATGAGAAACATCCAATATATCTTTTATTTTGAACCTTCTTTATTTTTTTAAAATTCCAGTGTAGTTAATATACAATGTTATATTAGTTTCGGGTGTACAATACAGTGATTCAACACTTGCATATACTACTCACTGCTCATCAAGATAATGTACTCTTTTATGTTTATTTATTTATTTAGAGAGTGTGTATACGCAGTGTGCACCAGATACGAGTGGGGAACGGACAGAGAGAGGGAGAGACAGAATCCCAAGCAGGCTCTGCGCTGTCAGCACACAGCCCGACACGAACCGTGAGATAATGACCTGAGCCAAAATCAAGAGTCAGACACTTAACTGACTGAGCCACCCAGGCGCCCCAAGGTAAGTGTACTCTTAATCCCCTTCACCTATTCCACCCATCAACCTGTCCCACCACCTCCTCTCTGGTAACCATCTGTTTGTTATAGTTAAGAGTCTGTTTTATGGTTTGTCTCTCTTTTTTTTTCCTTTGTTTGTTTTGTTTCTTAAATTGTACATATGTGTGAAATCATATTCTTCCACATATGTGTGTATTTGTCTTTTTCTGGCTTCTTTTTTTTTAAGACATTATTTTTAAGTATCTCTACACCCAACAAGGGGCTCGAACTCACAACTCTGAGATCAAGAGTTGCATGCTCTAACCACTGAGTCAGCCAGGCACCCCCTGACTGGCTTATTTCACTTAGCATAATACTCCCTAGACCCATCCATGCTGCTGCAAATAGCAAGATTTCATTCTTTTTATTGCTGAATAATATTCCATTGTATATATACCACATCTTCTTTATCCATTCATCTATCTTGGACTGTGTCCATAGTTTGGCTATTGTAAATAATGCTTCAATAAACACTGGGGTGCATATATCCCTTTGAATTAGTGTTTTCATATTCTTTGGGTTAATACCCAGTAGTGTGATTACTGGATCATAGGGTAGTTCCATTTTCAGTTTTTTGAGCAACCTCCATACTGTCTTTTACAGTGGCTGCACCAGTTTGCATTTCCACCAACAATGCACAAAGATTCATTTTTGTCCACATCCTCACCAACACTTGTTTCTTGTGGGTGTTTTTTTTTTTTTTTAAGTAAACTCTATACCCAACGTGGGCCTCAAATTCACAACCCTGAGATCAAGAGTCACATGTTGTACCAACTGAGCCAGACAGGTGCCCCTCTTGTGTTTTTGGTTTTAGCCATTGTGACAGGTGTGAAGTGATATCTCACTGTGGTATTAATTTGCATTTCACTGATGATGAGTGATGTTGAGTATCTTTTCATGTGTCTGTTGGCCATCTGGATGTCTTCTTTGGAGAAATGTCTGTTCATGTCTTCTTCCCATTTTTAAATTGGATTATTTGGTTTTTTGGTGTTGAGTTGTGTAAGTTCTTCATATATATTGGATACTTTAACCCAATATACTTTTATACCACTTATCAGATGTGTCCTTTGAAAATATCTTCTCCATTCCATAGGTTGTCTTTTAGTTTTATTGGTTGTTTCCTTTGCTGTGCAGAAGCTTTTTATTTTGATGTAGTCCCAATAGTTTGTTTTTGTTTTTGTTTAACTTGTCTTAGGAGGCATATCGAGAAGGATGTCGCTATAACCAATGTCAGAGAAATTACTACCTGTGCTCTCTTTTAGGATTTTTATGGTTTCAGGTCTCACATTTAGGTCCTTAATTCATTTGGGGTTTATTTTTGTGTATGGTGTAAGAAAGTGGTCCAGTTTCATTCTTTTGCATGTCACTGTCCAGTTTTCCCAGGACCATTTGTGAAGGGACTTTTTCCCATTGCATATTCTTGCCTTCTTTGTTGAAGATGAAAAGAGATATCCTTGTTATGATTGCTTTTATTTGCTTTTAGTCATATTTAATTTATTTTGAAATTTCAAACTGCATGGAAAAAAGGGTGTGAAATTCTATACATATCAAAAGGCAGAAAAATATCATTGCTATAGTTGATTCTCCTCCCCTATGTGCATACGTGCATGTACACACACACCAGAGTAACCCATAGCCAACTAAGCCCCTACTACAAGTCTTCCAGCTCATAGCATTAGAACACGTAATACTCCTGAAGCAAACAACATGACTGGAGAAATAAAGCTCACACAAGAAGAGCTGAGGGAACAGTTAAAACACGTGCGACCCAATGATCAAGTCTTTGGGCCATTCATCAGAATCATCTTGGGAACTTGTTCAAATACAAGTACCCCAGCCACATCTGCAGAGACTCTGACACAGGGAGTCTGGCTAGGTACTGCTCGAATTCACTGAGAGAGGCTCATTAATCCTGGGGATAGAACCGAAGAGTACAGTTTCCTAATGTCTTGTTTTCAAAGCAGGGCTTAAAGGCAAACATGGTGGTCATTAATAAATACAGAGGGCACATTCATCCAATTTACAGAGGAAGCAAGTATGGGAGGGACAGCGACAGAAACTAACCCTGATAGTCTATCTGCAGTCCCATGAACAAATCAACCAACAAGTAGAATTACTTGAGCACCACTGCATGCCTCACGAAGGTAGTAGAAAATAGTATAATATTCATATCTCAGGGCACCTGGGTGGCTCAGTCCGTTGAGTGACCAACTCTTGATTTCCGCTCAGGTCATAATCTCACAGTTTGCAGGTTGGAGCCCCGCATCAGGCTCAGTGCTGACAGTGGGGAGCCTGCTTGGGATCCTCTCTCACTCTGCCCCTCCCCTGCTCTCTCTTGAAATAAGTAAAATAAACATTTAAAAACTTTAATAAATAAAGAAATAAATAAAAAGGCCAAGGCATTGCATCCCTACACAGGATAGCTCTGATGAACAGTCCTTGCTCCAGAACTTCCCTACCACATTGGCCAAAGCCGTGGCTGGCCTGTTTCGCAGTTCAACTTCCTCTGCTCAATTCTGCTTCCTCTCCTTTCACTTTGCTGGTATTATTAAATCCCTAACAAATAGCTTGAACCTCAAGCTTTGTCCTAAGGATAAATCTGATGACAGAAAGGCAGGAGAGGGAGGCCTTATCCCTGAGGAGAAATATCCATCAATATAGAAGACTGGTATCCTAATGCATTAGGATACACTACGATCCTGGAATGATCTACAGCCCTTAACAAGAAAGATGTAAAAGTATATTTTCTGGCATGATAGAATGTCCAAAATATATTGTCATCTAAATTTTAAAGAGCAAGTTTTGGAACAGCTTTTGTAATATGTCCTCCTTTTTAAAGTTAACATAGCGTAGACTCATTTTAAATAAATTTGAATTATAAGAATTTGAAATACTTTGATATAAAAATATTTTAGTCCCAGTTTATGTACAACATTCAAAATAATGCAAATCTCCCCAAATTAAAATGTCACCAAGAATCACATCATTTCAAAGCCGGAAGGCCAAATGGATTGTAAGCCATGTTCACACTATCGCCACATGGTGGTGCCACTTTAGCTAATAAACAAATTTTGGCCTTCTTTTGTTCAGACTGGTCTCGAATTATGCAAATTTCTAATTACATGGGGGTCCTCAGGAACACATAAAACACATATGCCCTGAATACTGGTAGGCAGAACATCTGGAGGAATACATCTCAAACTTAACTGGGGTTATCTCTGGAGAGTGGAAATGGGGAGGGTGTACGTTACCTGTCCATGTTATGCAGTTCTAATTTTATTTTTTTTATTCGGTAAGATACACAAAGGATGTATAAAGAGAAACAACTTCTAATAAAAACATAGATTCCTTGGATTTTTAAATAAAACCCCAAGCGTATGTCAAATGCCGGGCAGATGGCAGGTGGCACCCATGAGGCATGGCAGGAGGCGTGGCCTCCTCTGGCCAGGCATCTGGTGCTCCATGTGAAAGAGTCAAAGCCAGAGGAATCTGAATGCCTCAGTCCCTCCGGCCCTAGCAGCATCTCTGCTGTGCCCAAGGTCTTCCCCCAGACTCCCTCTGGCCCAGAGGGCACGCACACAGCCATTGCACAGCACAACCTTGCCCCTGCCCCGATTCTGAGCCTGCAGCTTCCATCAACCTCAAAGGGAACATGTGGAGCGGACAAATCCTGCCAGAACTGGTGAGAAGCCCCACTAGACTCCTGCAACACTGTGCCACCCTGGCCGTCAGAGGAGGGCTCAGGGGTCAGGCCGACCCAAGGACTAACAGCACCAGCCATCATCTGAGACCCAAGTATTGTACCAAGCACTTTATACACATGAGCTCATTTTATCCTCACCATCCTGAGTGCAGGCATGCCATCTTACAAAATGTGGAAACTGAGACGGACCAGAGAAGTCAAATTCACCTGTCCCAAATCGGACAACTGACAGAGTTGATCCCGGGTCTATCTGACGGACATGCCAATGCCCATGATTTGCAGCTAATGCTTCTCTCTTTACACATGAGCCCTTGAAGCAAGGCAGAGCTGAATCCTCAACAGCTTGGCCAAATTTGGACGGATGGATATTAATATACAGCTTGAAGCCTCTGGACCCAAATCATAATAAATCGCTGAGCTAGAGATGGACCCAATACCTAGAAATACTGTCTGTTCAATTATTTGCATCCATTTGAATCTCTGTGCCAATAACAGTCTGGTTTGGTTTCTGGTCAAATATTGGATCAAGGATGTGTAGGTGAGTCTAAGGACAGAACTCCAGGCCCTTGTTAATTAGGAGATCCTTGACAACATTTAAACTTAGTGAACAGCATATTATAAGATCATGTGTAGGTACACCTGGGTGGCTCAGTAGGTTAAGCTTCCTACTCTTGATTTCGGCTCAGGTCATGATCTCATGGTTCATGGGTTTGAGCCCCACATTGGCTCTGTGCTGACAGTGCAGGGCCTGCTTGGGATTCTCTCTCTGTCTCTCCCCTGCTCGCTCTCCCTCTCTCTCTCTCAAAATAAATAAACAATAAATAAACATTTTAAAAAAGAGAGATCATCTGTAGTCAGGAGGCAGAATTAAAGGACCAGAAATGAGTCAAAGAAGGAACTCTGGGGGCACCTGGGTGGCTCAGTTGGTTAAGGGTCTAACTTCGGCTCGGGTCATGATCTCACGGTTCATGGGTTCAAGCCCTGCATCAGGCTCTGTGCTGACAGCTCAGAGCCTGGAGCCTGTTTTGGATTCTGTGTCTCCCTCTCTCTGCTCCTCCCCTGCTCATGCTCTGTCTCTCTCTCTCAAAAATAAATAAACATTTTAAAAATTTAATAAGAAAAAGAACTCTGAAATTGGCAGCACTAGGGAACTAGAGTACACAGTTAGCCTCAAACCCTGTACCAAAGGTCCACTATGTATATGGCACATGGCATAACAGGGGCACCTGGGTGGCTCAGCCGGTTAAGCATCTGACTTCAGCTCAGGTCATGATCTCACGCTTTGTGGGTTCAAGCCCTGCGTCGGGCTCTGGGCTGACAGCTCAGGGCCTGGAGCCTGCTTCAGATTCTGTGTCTCCCTCTCTCTCTCTCTGCCCCTCACTCACTCATACTCTGTCTCTGTCTCTGTCTCTCAAAAATAAATAAACATTAAAAATATTTTTTAGAAAAAGCACAAAGGCATAACAGAATCTAGTGCTGAGAGGTTTCCAGTGCCAATGCCACAGACAATAAGGCAGCAGGTATTTCCGTTACTCTCTCTGGATTACCTGATCTGCTAGACAAAGAGGTCTTTGAGAACAGACACTAGTAGCACATCCCCAGTCTCCAGGACAGGGCAAGGACTCAAAGAATGTTGGCTGAATCAACCTCTACCCATTCTGTCACAATGAGTCACTTGATTTTATTTTCTGCTTAGGTTTATTATTGTCCATTCAGAAAAGATTTCTTTTTTCTTTTCTTTCTTTCTTTTGTTTTAAGTAGGCTCCATGCCCAGCACGGAGCCCAATGCGGGACTTTGAACTCACAACCCTGAGATCAAGACCTGAGCTGAGATCAAGAGTCAGATGCTTAACTGACTAAACCACCCAGGCACCACACAGAAAAGATTTTTTCCTTTTTTTAAATTTTTTTTTATTTTAGGGAGAGAGAAAGAGAGAGAGAGAGAGAGAGAGAGAGAGACTCACAAGCAGGAAAGAGGGTCAGAGAGAATCTTAAGCACACTCAGTGTGGAGACTGACGCAGGGCTCCATCCAACTGCCGTTGAGATCATGACCTGAGCCGGAACCAAGAGTCAGACACTCAACCGACTGAGCCACGCAGGCGCCCTCAGAAAAGATTTCTGATATATTTGCTAAATGCTACAGACAGAGGAAAATTCAAAAGAAATTGACACCATGCTTTCTAGGGTCTTACATCCATATTGGGAGATAAGATGAAGCACAGGTACACAACACAGTTACATAAAAATATTGAAAAGTCCCAGCAGGGGGCACCTGGGTGGCTCAGTCCCTTAGGCAATTGACATCAGATCAGGTCATGATCTTGGTCTGTGAGTTTGAGCCTGGCGTCGGGCTCTGGGCTGACAGCTCAGAGCCTGGAGCCTGCTTCGGATTCTGTGTCTCCTTCTTTCCCTCCCCTCCCCCGCTTGTGCTCTGTCTCTTTCTCTCTCTAAAATAAATAAACATTAAAAAAAAAAAGAAAGAGAAGTACCAGCAATCCTCAGCTCCCAAATACAAGTCTTAGGACAAACTTATCCATTTGATAGCCACTGTTATGCCATCCTACTGCCCTGAAGAGTCTGTCCATCCATCTCCACCATTGGAAATGCCCAACTTGCAAGGACTCTAAATAATTTAGGATTGTTCAGACATCATAACATAGAAAAGTAGACCGGTAAATCTGAGTTAAACCCCCTGCACGTCATTTACTAACTTTGAAACCAGATTATTCTCCTGCCTAACTCTCAGTATACCCAGAAAAATCGTCATAATCACTTACTATCTGGATCCAATGGATCTTTTTATAGTTCTGTATTTTAAGTAATTTTACAAATAATTAACCCAACTAAGGATAAAGGGGTCATGAAAAACCATTTGATTAGGAACTCTTTTCACTTATGTCTGGCTTCTTTAATTTCATGTTTTCACTACTTATATGAATATATGATATTTTTCAGCATGGGGCTATTACAAACTCTACCATTTTGAACATTATTGTACAGGTCTTTGGATGTGTATACGTATTTCTTCTGGGTATAGACTGAAGACAGAAAATTTCTGGGTCATAGGGTATATGGATGCCCAATTTTGTTACATAGTGCTACAAGCAGGTTGTATGATTCACACCGCACCCAGCGGTGTACGAGGCTTTCAGTTGCTCTGTGTCCTTAGCAACACTTCGGATGATGAGTCTTTTCATTTTAGCCATTCTAGTTTCCTGTGTTTTAAATATGCTGATTAGGAACTTTAATAAGCATTTAGACATAGTATATCAAATTTGTATTCTATACGTTCCTGGTCTTGAAGGTTTTCCTGGTTTATATCTACATTATGAAAGAGGAAAGAATAATGGCACATGCCCTTTTAGCAAACAGGGTACTCCAGGTTCCTGTCACAAAATATGGCCTGGTGAACTCCTTCCTCCTGCATGACTAGCTGGATAAGAACACTATATTTCCTGTTTGTCCTTGAAATTACACTGTTCCCTCATAGATTCTCGACTGAAAATTATATCTCGGATATTGACATCTCTAGACCCACGGTCTGAGATTTTACTTATATGATCAACTTCACCATCACCATTAGTCTAGAGTGCTGCTGTCTCTTTGGATTTCCCTTCTGATTTATCTAATAATTGGAAAACATCATCCTCTCAATTTTCTTCTCTTAGTAAAAAATTAAAATTTCTGAATTTTCAACTGTGTTTAATAAAAGCTTTAAAAAACCTACAAAGATGTGTTTTCAAACTTTTTATATTTTTGAAGGGTGATGAAGGACTTTGGACAACACAATAAACCAAGCCAGAAGGTGGTGTAATACTCATGATTTATTCCAGAACTGCATTATCCTTCCAGAATATTCCATGATTCTTCTATTTTCTTATTATTTTAGTCTTTTCAGCATGGTTGAGAGTAATTGATGAGTAATGATTGAAATAATTCCTGGGGGGTGCCTGGGTGGCTTAGCCGGTTGAGCGTCCGACTTCAGCTCGGGTCATGATCTCGGGGTTTGTGGGTTCGAGCCCCGTGTCAGGCTCTGTACTGACAGCTCAGAGCCTGGAGCCTGCTTCTGATTCTGTGTCTCCCTCTCTCTCTCTGCCCCTCCCCCACTCTTCCTCTGTCTCCCTCTCTCTCAGAAATAAATAAACATTAAAAAATTTTTAAAAAAAAGAAAAGAAATAATTCCTGGGATGTTGAAATAGCAAAGTGTTTCAAGATATAAAAAAATAAGATCAGTAAGATACTGTAATGTAGCTTAACTTTATAAAAGGGTTCAATGGGCTCACATGGTAATTGCAACACAATAAGTAAGTTTCTATTTGTTCTTTTGAAAACCTCTAAGAAAAAAATAAAAATCATTAAACACCAATCCTCACCATTAGTTACAGCTGTTGAAAATAAGACGCTTATGGGGCACCTGGGTGGCGCGGTCGGTTAAGCGTCCGACTTCAGCCAGGTCACGATCTCGCGGTCCGTGAGTTCGAGCCCCGCGTCAGGCTGATGGCTCGGAGCCTGGAGCCTGTTTCCTATTCTGTGTCTCCCTCTCTCTCTGCCCCTCCCCCGTTCATGCTCTGTCTCTCTCTGTCCCAAAAAAATAAATAAACGTTGAAAAAAAAATTAAAAAAAAAAAAAAAGAAAGAAAATAAGACGCTTAGGGGCGCCTGGGTGGCGCAGTCGGTTGAGCGTCCGACTTCAGCCAGGTCACGATCTCGTGGTCCGGGAGTTCGAGCCCCGCATCGGGCTCTGGGCTGATGGCTCAGAGCCTGGAGCCTGCTTCCGATTCTGTGTCTCCCTCTCTCTCTCTGCGCCTCCCCCGTTCATGCTCTGTCTCTCTCTGTCCTAAAAATAAATAAACGTTGAAAAAAAAATTAAAAAAAAAAAAAAAAGAAAATAAGACGCTTAAAAAAATAAAATTGGGTCCAAAAGACCCTGTTAATATACTGAGGGTTAAGCCTTCCACAGGTTCCCAGTCGCCTTCAGGGTAAATTCCTTGACGAGAAGGACCTCCGGAAGGTGATCCTTGCTTACTCTTCCAGCTATGCCAACTCCCTGTCACTCCTTCCTCCAGTTCTGCCAAACCAGCTGCAGTTCCCCTGAATACATCAAGTTGTTTCACACTTCTGGACCTCTGCTCACACTGTTCCCTCTGCTTGTAATGCCCTCTCTCCCCAATCTGCTTGGTGAACGCCTACTTTTGTTTCATTCTTAGCTCACCTAGTACCTCCACCAAGCAGTCTTCCTAGATTCCGTTTCCCAGCACAGCTTCCCAAGTAAGCGGCAGCTTCAGCTTACTTTTCTCATTGTCTACTAACACACTGTATTGTCATTGTCTACTTGTCTGTCTCCCTTACCAGCCAGTATACTCCTTTAAGTCAGGAACTGTTGCCAATTCATGCCCATAACCTCAGCACCTGGGCACTCGGTAAATGTTTATTGAATGAATGAATGAATGCACTAGCAGGTATGGAACAGGAAGTGTCTGTTGGAGTACACTGCAAAATAAAACCCGAAAGGGAGAGGAGGGCCAAACTATGAAGGCCCTTGAATAGGATCTTTACATTTATTAGAGTGTCCTACAGTTTAATAGGCTTTCAAATACTGATCTCATTTGATCTTCTAAAACCCTATAAAGTTGGCAGGGTAGACAGATGAAAAAGTGGATTCTCTGACCCATCAAGTAACTAGCTTAAGGACACACTAGTAATTAGAAACGGAGACATTCTGGCTCTTCAGTGCTATATTACACCAGAGCATCTCTGGACTGAGGCACTTTAACCTTTGGGCAGTGGGAGAACCACAGGAATCACTGCATACAGAAGCAACTAGGAAAAGTTAATGTTTTCAGAATTTTTAGCTAGGAGATAGGTATTACTACTGTATAGTAAGAATAAAATCTGGGTATACAACATCTGCAAACTAAATAACAAATGCAAGACTACAATTTAATCTGATCATTTTACCCTCCAGACTAGAAAGGGGGTTCAGGGAAGCTTCAAGTGCATCTTTATATGGTGTCTTGAATCTGCTTCAAAATAATCTGGCAGTGGGGCTAAGAGTGAGGTATAGATAAAATAAGATTAGCTACGAGTTGATCATTGTTGAGCTGGGTAAGAAGTACAAGAAGATTCATTATACAGTTCTATCTACTTTTACATATTTCTTAGTTTAGACTCCCTAAAAGCAGAGCCTAAGACAAAGACGTGGGTGCTGGTAGTTTATTTGGGATTCGATTCCAGGGAGCAGGATTAAGGGAGTTGGAAGAGTGAAAGAGAGAAGGTGGAAAATATAAGAATGCTGTTGAGGTCACTACTGTGGGCAGTGGAGACTCAAAGATGCTAGGACAATCTGAGAGGCATACAGAATGGCTCCCAAGACTGACTACCTAAAGTATGGGAGAAAAACACATTCGTCCATCCACAATGGCTGTGGGCTACCCAGAGTATAGGAAAAGGGCCTGGGGCAGAAAGTAGAAAGAAGAGTAACATACTGAAGGTAGGATACTGTCACCACGAGATCGGTCCAAGCTTGCTTGGCACTGGCTGTTAGAGCTGTGGCTAAAATCAGAGACGGATGGCAGGGGGGATGCTATGGGAGCACCATCTGCTACATTATATGCTTGAAATTTCCCATAATAACAAGTTAAACAAAAAATAAAGTATATCTTCTTCCATCTTTATTGCATCCAAGAAGGGTAGCCAGAGGGAAGAAGGCCTTGGGTTTGACTCTGAGAGTGTGAAGGTCTTTGGGAGTTTGGGGATGCCAAGTGCAGTTCATCAGGACTGAGATATAAAGAGATACAAATGCACTGTGATTGTTCTGAGAAGTGAGGTGATCATTTGAGTGGACTGAGAGAAGAGTTAAATAGATGGAGTCTTTTTTTCTCCCCTTTTGAACTCACCCAGGGATCTGCAGCTGATGTAATTTACAAACGATGCTTTCACTGACTTATGTTTTGTCTGCAGGCTTGGCAAGGCTTCCTGAGTCCTGCACACCCTTAATGCCCAGCTGCTCTGCACAGCTGGAACTGAGGAACCTGCCAGTCTAGCCCACAGGCTCTTGGGCCCCAGGACTCTTCCCAAGGATGGAAGAAAAGGAGGAACAAGGAGTAACTGTGGATCCCTTGCATCTGAACCATGCCATCAAAGATGGGCATTAATAATGATAATGCTAATATTTACAAGTAATAACTAATATCAGGCTCTGTTCTATGTACTTTACATATATCAACACATTAAGTGCTCACAAAAATCTTATAAGATAGGTATTATTATTACCTGCATGTTAAAGATGAAGAAACACAGAAACAAAATGGTTAAGGGACTTTCCCAAGAGCACACAGCTAATAAGTGGCAGAGCTGGGATTTGAGCGCAGTCTACCTCCAAAGCCCAAACTCTTGATCTCCACCCTATACTGTATCTACTGAAAACCCCTCATCCCCCACACCCTTCTCACCTTCTACCCCACCTAAAAATATGGCCCTTACTAGTTATTAGTTGATCCTGGAATGAGTATCATTAAATCACTGCTTAAAAGGTTGGCTAACAACAGCAAGGCATTATCCCCAAGGACCTGTTTCCACAGATAGGTGTCATCTGGTACACAATTGGTACCTATTACACATTTGGAGATTGAGAGAGGGAGTGGAAAGCGGGAATGAGTACTTGGCATGAGAGAGGAAGCAACTGGACTTCTACCAGGAGGATAGCTAGACAAATCAAATTTGTTGGGTTCTCACCTTAGAAAACAGGGTCAGCTGCTGGAGATCAGGACCAGCCTGGTTCTGGATCCCTGAGGCCCCTATCTCCTCCCAAACGGATCACTGCTCCCATCCACAGGCTGAGCCACACTTGGATTCTAACTCTCCTGCAGACCAATGGCAGGAAGTCCAAAGGGGCCCTCTAACAGTGCTCAGGAGCTCACCACCCCATCCTGTTGGTCCACCTAAGATCTTGGGTCCCAGCCCTTCTTTTGGCTTCTGTCTTGTCCCTTAATTCAAGTATCCACTTGCTGCCCAATTCTGGGAATGGATTGCTTCACTGAAACCTGGGCCCTCCAAACTTGGGGTCCTTAAATACTAATAGCAATAACCAAACAAAAAATGACAAATGGCTCCCTTCTTAACCTTCAGTAGCTCCCTGTTTTGGCCAGTATGAAGCCAACTTCTTTAGAATGGCCTCCAGAGCTCTTACGGTCAGCCACCTCTTACCTCTCTGACCTCTTCCCCTACTGTCTGCACCCTCACTCACTCTGCCTCAGCCATACTGCTTCCATCCTGTTTTTCCACCATGATAGGCATAATCCTGATTCAGCGCCTTTATACTTGCTATACCCTTTGCCTGGAACACTATTCCCAGATTGCTTATTATTTGCCAGGGAAAAAATCTGTAAGCATACATTAGAGAAATTGGATAACACTTCGACCAGGTGAGCAAGATTAGCATTACCAACGAGGGGCAGATGGATATCACGTGCCTCTGTGATGCCCTGAGAAGGACCCAGGACCACTGAAGTAGTTTTCATGCTAGGGACACATACCCTGAATCTAACCATAAGGAAACATTAGACAGACCCAAAATGAGAAATGTTCTATTTTTTAAAAGGACTTTATTCTTTGAAAATGTCAATGCTATAAAAAAACAAAGGCTATGGAAATATTCCAGGTTAAAAGAGGCTAAAGAGACACAACAACTAAAAGGAACCTGACTTTAGATCAGATCCTGTACTGGAGGGGCAAATAATGCTATTAAGAGCACTACTTAATCAACTGGAAAACTTGGCACAGCATCAGTAAATTAGATAAAATATTGTATCTGTGTTAAATTCGCTGAAGTTGATAATTATACTGTGGTTATGTAAGAGAATATTCTTATTCTTGTGAATATCCACTGTATGATCATGATGATATATATAACTTACTCTCACCTGGTTCACGACCCCACTAAGAAAAGGAAAACTTGGGGCCCCTGGGTGGCTCAGTCGGTTAAGCGTCTGACTTTGGCTCAGGTCATGATCTCACCGTTCGTGAGTTCAAGCCCCACGTCGGTCTCTGTGCTGACAGCTCAGAGCCCGGATCCTGCTTAGGATTTTGTGTCTCCTTCTCTCTATGCCGCTCCCCCACTTGGGCTCTCTCTCTCAAAAGTAAACAAACGTTAAAAAAGTTTAAAAAAGAAAAGGAAAACTCAAGCCACAGAATGAGAGAAAATATTTGCATTATATAAAGCTGACAAAGGACATTTATACAGAGTATATAAAGAATAATATAAATAAATAAAGACATGGGCAAAATATTTGAACAGACACTTCCCAAAAGAAGATACATGAATGGGGGCACCTGGGTGGCTCAGTCAGAAAAGCATCTAACTCTGGCTCAGGTCATGATCTCATGGTTCATGGGTTCAACCCCCTCATAAGGTTCTGCACTGACTGTGTGGCGCCTAGTTTGTGATTCTCTCTCTCTCTTTCTCTCTCTCTCTGCCCTGTCCCCTGAAAATAAACTTTTTTGAAAAAATAAGATACATGAATAGCCAATAAGCACATGAAAATATTGCCAACAAAGAAATGCAGACTGGGGTGCCTGGCTGGCTCAGTCAGAAGAGCTTCCAACTCTTGATATCAGAGTCATGAGTTCGAGCCCCACATGGGGTGTAGAGATTACTTAAATATTAAAACTTTTAAAAAAAAGGAAACACAGATTAAAACCATAATGAGCTACTACTCCATACCCACTACAATGGCTACAATTAAGAAGATGGACAATACCAAACAAATGTTGGCAAATGAAACTCTCATATGTTGCTGGTGGGAATATAGAAAGATACAACCTGTTCGGAAAACTGGCAGATTCTTACAAAGTTAAATACACAATTATCATGTGACCCCAGAATTCAATCCATAGGTACTGCATTAATTTTTCTACACTGCATAATAAATTACTACCAACATAGTAGCTTAAAACAACACAAACTTGGAATCTTATATTTCTCACGGTTCAGGAGTGTGGGTGTGGCTTAACTGGGTGCTCTATTCTGGATTTCACAAGGCTGCAATCAAGGTGTTGTCCACAGTTGCAATTACATCTGAGTTTGGGGTCTCTTCCAAGATTATGTGGTTGTCTACAGAATTCATATCTTTGCAGTTGCATAATTCATGGCAGTTTGCTTCTTGCAAGCCAAAAGACTGCCTCTCTATTAGACACGCTTTTAAGAGCGCTCACCTGATTAGGTCAGGCCCACCCAGAACAATCTCCATCTGATTAACTCAAAGTCAACCAACTAGGGACTTTAACTGCAAAATCCTTTCACCTTTGCCATATCATGTGACCTAATCATAGGCATGATCTCCCACCATATTTACAGGGCCCAACCACATTCAATAAAGGGAATTATATAGGATACATAGACCAGGGAGCAGGAATCTTGGGGGCCATATTAGAATTCTGTCTATCATAGGTACTTACTTAAGAGAAATGTTACACCCGTTGATACTGTAACACAGTTCTTAAATTTGCTATTTATTATTATTATTATTATTATTATTATTAATTACTTTTTTTCTCTTTGTATTTCAGTTTGGTAAGTTTCCTCTGCCCTATCTTTACGTTCACTGATTCTTTCCTCAGCTGTGTCAAGTTTGGCAATGAGCCTATCAGAAGCATTCTTCATTTGTCTTTGGTGTTATTTCTTGTACTGTTATTTCCTTTTGATTCTCTTATAATCTTCATCTCTATGATTACACTACCCATCTGTTCCTGCATGTTGTCTACTTTTTCCATTAGTCCTCAACATATCATAGTTACTTTAAATTCTCACAGTTACTTCAAATTAAATATTTATTTATTTATTTATTTATTTATTTATTTATTTATAAGCAGTCTCCACACTCTGCACAGAGCCCAACATGGGGCTCGAACTCATGATTGTGAGATCAAGACCTGAGCCAAGATCAAGAGTCGGACGTTTAACCGACTGAGCCATCCAGATGCCCCTAAATTAAATGCTTTAAATATTTTAAATCCTGTGTCATATATGAATTTGGTTTTGACGGTTACTTTTTCTCTTCAAATTACTTAATTGCTTTTTGGCATACCTTGCAATTTTGGGCTGAACACTAGCCATGTTATGTTAATAGGAAACAAAGCAAATAGATTTTTAGTGTATTTATGTTAATATGGTAGAAACTAGAGTGTGTTTAAGGTGTGTTATAACTATAGGTACTAAAGGCCTCAAATTCTTCTAGTGCCCTTATTTTTGTCTCTCCTTAACTTTGATCTTCCCCAAGTACTCCTCCTTAGAGAGCATCTGTGCCTCGTGGCTCTTTCAGCTGTAACCCCCTTTTAGTATACTGGAGGCTGGTTGATGTGGCAGGAGTTTGGTGTGGAGGGGGCCGTTCTACACTCTTCTGTTTAAGTCCCAGTCTTTTAGTGGTCCAGCATCTCTTGGATATGGCCTTCACAAACATTTCTGCCTCTCATCCAGGGGTATAGCTTTTTTCCCCACCCTGTCCCCTGGTCCCTGCCCTAGCTGCACCATTCCCAATCTATTTCCTTGAAACCCTGTCCCCTCATGACTGTCTTAGTGTTTTTGTTTTTGTTTGTCTTAATTGTGATAGGAATTCTAGAGTCAGTTGGATTGGGGGTAGGGAGCAAGGCCCTTCTCCCAGGTGGGGTACAGTTTCAGTATCACCCAATGGTAAAAGTTTTTCCCTGGAAAGGAGGACTTTGTCATGGAGCAGGCTTCAGGTGTGTGTTGCAATGGCTCCTCTTCTTCCCCAGCCAGGGCTAGGAGGGCACCTTTCTCAGATCCTCACTTTGAGAGCCTGGTGGAGTTCCTGGAGGGAAAACTCATGCAAGTGTGGGGGTCCACCTGTAACTGTGGCCCCCAGGAGTTTCTCACTCTCATGCCAGCCCACATACAGAGTCCAGTAATTTGTCAAAATTACTAGCCACGTAAGTGGTCCTACTATTTATGGAGTCCAGTGACTTCTGCTCCATGTAAGCAAATCTCAAATGCTGTTTTTCTCCCTACAGACCTGTCTCTCCAAATTTGGGGGTAGCAATTTGCCCTCTGACCTTAGTTCTCTGATGGGTCCAAATAAAGTCATTGATTTTCAGCTTGCCCAGTTTTTCCTGTAAGGATGGGAGCAGGGACCTCCAATCTCTTTACACATATCAGAGCTGATACTGAAAGTCACTTCCCTAAGAAAACAAAAATATATGTCCACACAAAGACTTGTACACAAATATTCACAGAGTTTTATTCATGACAACCAAAAACCAAGGGAAAAATCTCCATCAACAAGTGAATGAATAAAAACTGTGATATATCCCTACAATGAAATACTACTCAGCAATGAAAAGGAATGAACTGCTAATAGATGCAACAATACAGATGAATCTCAAAGCGCTCTGAGTGAAGGAAGATAGACCAAAAAAATACTACATAATGTATATAAAATTCTAGGAAATGTATTCTAGTCTGGAGCACCAGCAACCAGATCAGTAGTTTCCCGAGGCTGAGCAGGGGCAGGGATGGACCACAAAATAGAAGGAGAAAGGTTTTAGAAGTGATACATATGTTCGATATTATGATCATGGTGGTGGTTTCACAAGTATATTCATATGCCAAAACTCATTAAATTGTGTACTTTCAATGGGTGCAGTTTATAATATGTAAATTATTACTCAATAAAGTTGATCTTTAAAGTTTCTACCTTTGGTGCGGTGCCCGGGTGGCTCAGTCAGGTAAGCGTCCCACTTCGGCTCAGGTCATGGTATCATGGTTTGTGAGTTTGAGCCCCGTATCAGGCTCTCTGATGTCAGCACAGAGCCCACTTCGGATCCTCTGTCTCCCTCTCTCTTTCCCCTCCCCTGCTCTCAAGTACTCTCTCTCTCTTTCTCTCTCTTTTTTTTCTCTCTCTCTCAAAAATAAGTATTTTTTTAAAAAAGTTTCTACCTTTAGTATTAGAGGTTTTACTCCTAACTCTGCTACTTACCAGCTGTGTGACCATGAGCTAGCCACCTGACCTCTCTGGATCTCAGTTTCCTCATATATAAAAGTCAGTTAATAATATTTTGTATGATTTTTGTGAATGTTAGATGTAATGATTCACATGAAGCATCTAGTGTAGTATCTGGCACACAGTGAGTTTGCAATAAATAAAAGTGGGTAGATAAGGAAATCACTGATGCTAGACTTTATGAAACAGTTCTGCTTTGTGTAGTTCCTCTATCTTCTATTTTCTTCTCTTCTAGAACTTTGCAGACTGTATGGTAAGTATTAGTTTACTTTTCCAATAACTATCAGCATTTATATTCTTGTAATATACACTGCTTCCAAGATCACCTGGTTAAAATAGGTTGGTTTTCATCACCATTCAACCCCCTAGGTCCCTACTGTCCTCATGCTAGCCAGAGCCACCACTATACCTTACCTAGGCTGGCCTTCTCCAAGAAGCAAGCTTTGCTATAGCCCTTGTCTTACCTAGTTAAATCTTGTCTGTCCTCTATCCCAGTCCTACAGGACCTGCTGAGTGACAGGACTGAATTCAGGAAACTAATGACTGGTAAGTATCTGCCTTCTCTTCCCCGGTAGCATATTTATGTTCTAAGAGGGACCGAAAGCCAACCAAGAGACTTCTGGTACAGATTTCAGGCTCAGGGCTGGGAAAAGAACTAATTTTCAGTGCCCCTGGGCTACCTCTAACTCTGACTAAAAGACAGGCTCAGGGGCGCCTGGGTGGCTCAGTTGGCTAAGTGTCCGATTTCGGCTCAGGTCATGAACTCACGGTTCATGAGTTCAAGCCCTGCGTCAGGCTCTGCGCTGACAGCTTGGAGCCTGGGGCCTGCTTCAGATTCTGTGTCTCCATCTCTCTCTGCCCCTCTACCACTCATACACTCATTCTCTCTCTCTCTCTCTCTCTCTCTCTCAAAAAGAAATAAACATTAAAATTTATTTAAAAAAAAAACAGGCTCAGAGCCGGCCGTCCATTCTCTCTGGCTACTCTCCACCATGCTCCATGCTCCACAGAGTTACACAACCACAACATTTAAGAAAGAGACAGTCTTGGTGATATCGTCTAGTCCAATTGTTCTCAAAGTGTGGTTCCCCAGAGCAACCATGTCGGCATCACCTGGGAATTTACAGAAGTGCAAATTCTCAGTCTCCACCTGAATCAGAAACTCGTGAGTGATGGACCTAAAAAGCCGTGCTATAACAAGCCCGCCAGGTGATTCCAACGCATGTGGAAGTTTGAGAAACACTTACACTATCCCAACATTCCCATTTCACAGATGAGAACACTGAGACCCAGGTGTCCAAGTTCACCAGGTTGATACCTGATAGAACTAGTGCCCTGCCCCTCCATCCAGTCCTTTTTCCACTATAGCACATAGTTCCAGAAATGTGCTTGCTGACTACCAATGGAAAGGGGAGTAACCTCTTCCTTCTACTAGGAAAGAGCTTAAAATGCTATTAAGTGTTCCAATAAGCTCAGGAAGGTTACCAAACATATGGAATGAATCAAGTACAGCCAAGTGCATTCCAAAGGCCAACAAGGGACTCTTCCTGCTTTTAGCATTAATTTTGCCTCCCTTGACATCAGAGATTGTGGGTAACAACCACCTTAGACAAATATCCGTGGCGTTTGGCTCTCTCCACCTCTGCAAGCAGCCAGAAGCAACACATAAAGCACAGAATACAGACATATCCAATCCTTTCAGAAATAGCAAGTAAGCAGCCACTAAAACCTGGCTCCCTGGGGTGCTACAAGCAGCTAGCACATCTGGCAAGAGAGGCCAGCCACGCCTCACCACCCTGGAGAACAGCTAACTGAGTAGGCAAATCTTTTAAAAGGATCCTGATTAGTGGAGCAGGAAGGGACCCATATACAAAGGCAGGGCCAGGCTGGCTGGGCAGACCACTTCCTTTGATCACGTTGAAATTGATTCGTGTATGTGAAAGGGTGAGGGTCCAGAAACCATTCACTTGGTGTCTTCAGCGCTCTAGTACCACCACCATCACATGATGCAGAAAAATCCTAGATACAGTACATGGGATAGTATCTGAGCAATAGCTTTTAGGACACTTAGAACTAGAATATGCAGTATGCCACCACTGAGGCACAAGAAATCACTCAAGGTCGAATTAGCGCAGAATACATAAAACTGTTCTGCCCATAAACCATCCATAGAAAACAAGACTTTTTCAGACATCAGTAACAGGTTCAATGGTGGGAAGGTGAAGAAGGAAGGACGCTTTGCTCATTCCTTCTCTTGCCATAAGGATCTTTCCTTTTCTCCAGTTTCCTGAATCTATGATTCTAAAACATATTTTTTACACACTGGGTTTTTTTTTCCCCTTATTCCAGCTTTTTTTTCTCCATGCCTCCCCTCTCTTGTACCTTGTTCCTTCTCTTAGACTCACTCTCCTCCAAATACAATTCTCATCCTGTCCTAGCCTGAAATTCGGGTGGGGTCTTCCAGCAGCACCTGTCCCACAGCAGACCCGGGAGAAGCACCCACAGCTGCCAAGGTCCTGGGAACCACTCAGCTCAGCCAGTGCCAAACACAGCCTCTTTGTAGCCCTCTTCGGCTGGAAGGCCCCCTAAACAGCACAGATACCTGAGCCACTGGCCTCTCCATGCCTACCTAGGACTTGTGGGCACTGGCAGCTTCTGTCTCCCCTAAGCCCCACCCCATACGATGCTAATCATGGGGCTAGACTGGCCCCTTTCCGACCAAACTCCTAAGCAAACAGGTACAGAAATGGGCATTGTCACCATCTTGGCCTTGTACTCCCCAAAATGCACTCCTGTCATACTTCCCATAAGTACAGAGTCCCAGAGCCTCCACGAGAGTAAAACTGTCCCCTTCCCGTTGGGACGTGATATTTGCACTGTCAGCTTCCCCCACATCCCAAGAAGCCAGATTTTATACCATTTTCCCCTTCCTCCTAATCTAGGTTTTATTCCTCAGTTCCCTAGAGTGTGCTCCCAGCATGCCCTGGAGGCTCTATCAATACCCTGCTGGGGCTGAATTATAACCACCTTTTCCCCCACCTTTCATTTCTTTTGTCACCTCTTAATTTTTTCGCATCCGCTCTCTTTTACTTTCATCTCTGCTCCCAAAACTCTTCTCCCTCCCTCCTGTCCCTTCCTTTTCCTTTTCTGAATCCCTTCCCCCCACCATAATTATGGCACATTTAGTGTTCTACATGGACAAGACAGAACAATCACTCTGTGAACAGGATCAGGGAGTGAAGTGTCTCCTTATGACCTTGACCATTTTACACAGCCAATTTTCAAGGAAGATGGATTAATCAAGGTTGATTTGAACCTGCTGCCCTCTGTCAGAGTCTCTGAAGCTGATCTTCCCAACGCAACAATTTTCCATTTTAACAGAGGCTGTCAGGGATGAGGATGTTAAGACAGTCAAGTGCTCTTTGCTTCCCTCCAGCCACCAAAAAGCAATTTTCGCTAATGCTAGTGAGGATTACATTAAAATTGTGTAAAAGAAAGACATGATCTCATTTTTTTTTGTCAGCTGGTGCTCAGCAGGGCTGTGAAGGTGCTCTCTCCCACCAACTCTAGCTACCAAGGCTGACCTGAAATGTTAAAAAATTCAGGGGTTGAGTGGAAAGGAACAATTCACTTTGGATCACCATAATCTGTTACCACTGGTTGAGCCTAAAACCTCACTGACCCAACGTCTCCCACACCATTTTTCATGCTTCATGGAATTCAGGGTAACTTTCCATTTCAGATAGTGGGAAGGAAAGAGGCTGGTCCAAACTGATACAAAGTTTAAATTGGTGATTCCCAACTGATTCTGATCAATGTGGAGATAGGGAGGTATCTGAATTTCAGAGAGGCTCTCCAGATGCAATATCTGATATATCTAACACATCCAGCCTTCCAGTACTGTAATTTGCCTTCTTAATTTATAGCACAGGGTGTGACTTTAAGTGTCCCTCTCCCCCACCATCATTGCCAAGAAGAAGTCCTCAAGAGACCTAAGAAGAAATGATAAAACAAAGATCCTCTAATCACATGCACACTCACTTTTTGTTTTAAAGTTTATTTATTTATTTTTGAGAGGAGGGGAGGAGACAGAGAAACATGGAGAGAGAGAATCCCAAGCAGGCTCCATGCTAACAGCGTGGAGCTCGAACTCATGAACCATGAGATCATGACCTGAGCCGAAATCAAGAGTCATACCCGTAACCGACTGAGCCACCCAGGCGCCCCTCACTTTTAAAACCCCAAAACATTTCACTTGCACATTACACCCTATTTTTTTTACATTATACTCAAGTAAAACCACTGGCTGTGCCAGTACAAGTGTCAAAAGAACTATAAGGCACAAATCTGCAACTAGATCTTCCATGTGATCTTGTGTTTTTAGGCAAGAATGCCTGAAAATGATATGTCCCATGTCTCTAGTAAAAGAGACTATATGAGTACATTTTGTTTTCAGTAGGAAAAAACCTCCCTACTTTTTCAAATAGCTACTTATGCCCCAAGAAGACCTTCATCAAATCAGATCCCCATTTGCTCTTCTTCTCTATTTAAAACTAGCAGTGGCCAGAGGCACCTGGGTGTCTCGGTCAGTTAAGTGTACCTCTGCTGGCTTCGGCTCACATCATAATCTTGGAGTTTCTGGGATTGATCCCTGCAAGCCCCGTGTCAGGCTCTGTGCTGACAGCATGGAGCCTGCTTGGGATTCTCCCCCTCTCTCTCTGCCCCTCCCCCCATCTCATGCTCTCTCAAACTAAATAAATAAACTTAAAAATAACTAGTAGTGGCCAAACTGACTGTGGGTTCTGGTCCTTGGCTCCAGCAGTCTAACTTGCCCAAAGGATTATGTGTAGTGCACAGCTGGGGCTTTCCTAGCCATGGAAGGCAAATTACCATTTATTCCCAAATATGGATCTTGATACCTGAGTTAGGATTCTCCCTAGGGTAGCCCCCTAACTTCTTTGTGTATTCAGTCATCATGCTCTTTTATCCTCCAGCATTCATTCATTCATTCAAATGTTTATAGACTGCCTGCTATCTGCCAGTCTATTGGCGAGGGACTAATGAGACAGGTAATCACATTGCAATGAACAAAGTAGTCCCAACGTCTTCCCTCGGTTTACAATCCAGTGTTCTCCTGGGTCATGCTGTCTGTTTGATTCTTGACCGAGATTCCTTTCCTAAGCCCCTTACTTACGCCAGATGTTTCTACTTTACTCCTTAGACCAGTTGCAGGCATTGAATCCAGTTGACAGGGCTCTCCTGCCTTAACTCCATGCCTGAGACACAAGCCTGGCTAGAAGGATCTTGATAGGGAAACAAAGAGGCCAGACTAGTCACCATTACCCTTTGCTCTGGTCCTATCTTTTTCCCAGTCACAATCTCTCTGTATCCAGATTCCTAAAACTCATGTCACAGAAATCCGATGGCCAATCACTACCCAATCACCGGACTTGTATGGAGCTTTGTACGTTCAAATTGGTAGTTGATTATATCACCCTGAAATCGGTTTCAGACCCATAGGTGAAATAAAGATACAGACATCATTCAAAACCTGCATGAGTCAGTGTCCCCTCAGGAATTAGATGGCATCCTCAAGGAAAGTATTTTGGAAAGAGAAGGTTAGTAAATGGACTATTTATAAAGGTGCGGGTGCCCGGGGCTAGTGACAGGAGTTGGGGATGCCATTACCATCCAGGCCCAACTAAAGAAGCAGAGGCCCTTGATGTCATCCCTACAGGACAGCCTCCAGAGGCCGAGTGCAGGGTGGAGAAGGATGGAGAGAAGAGCTGGAGGGGGAGAGGCAAGCTATCCAGCACAGAACTTCTCATTCAAATGTTGCAGTAATTGAGAGGAGCGGAGATCAAGGTATCATTCACTGGTCTGTGAAAACTGGCTTTGTGAACCAAATAAGGAGGATAAACTAAATGGCAAAAAGAGCTTTGAATCCTCTGGAAGAAAGTAAACATTTTCAGACATTTTTAAACTATGTAAGACTCCATCTGTGTAGGACAATGAATACAATTTTTCTTATCTGTTTATTAAAATAGGTCTCACTTTGACACTTTGTTAGCATTAGCTCATATCAGTAAATGTGACTGAAAGGAATGAAATGATATTTATTGAAAATAGCCTGGATTTTGTTTTGTTTGTTTGTTTTAAAGTTTATTTATTTTGAGAGAAACAGAGACAGCACAAGTGGGGAAGGGGCAGAGAGAGGGGGAGACAGAGAATCCCAAGCAGGCTCCACACTGTCAGTGGGGTGCCTGATGCGGGGCTCGAACTCACAAAACCGTGAGATCATGACCTGAGCTAAAACCAGAGTCAGACCCTTAACTGACGGAGCCACTCATGCGCCCATGCAAATAGTCTGAATTTTGGATTTAAAGCTATTTCAGGTTGGTTTCCTTGCATCCCCCCCACCCCAAATAAAAACTAGGTAACTAAATTAAGGAGGTTTAATGCTTATAGTAACATAACACTGTTCTCGATGAACATTGCTTGTCTGCAGTCCACTGCAAGAGCATAACAATAAGAAAATGAGCTGATGCTGGGTCTCTTACTTTTTAAAAAATAATAAATGCACCTCATTCCCAAGGCTTCCATGGCACCTCCCAAGCTCCTGACTTCCCTCTCTGCCTGCATTGCTGCCCTGAGCCGTCTCCCTAGACTACCCACATGGTAACGCTCAGGCCCTGTCTAAAGCCCCAAAACCAGTCACAATAGCATCTATGAAGGACAAACGCTGATTGCTGAGGTTGATCCTCAGCATCAGACAGATTGGCTTGGCCGTTTATGAGCTGGGACACTTTGGGCAAGTAATTTACTTTCTCCGAGCCTCAGCTTCTTCAACTTTCAAATGGGGAGAGCGATAAGTCTGCATCATCAGTGATTACAGGGATTACATAAGACAATGTCTATAAAACACCTAGCATAGTGCAGCCCTTTATAAGGGCCCAGTAAAAACCATTATTTTTATACTCAGACACAAGAGCTAATGTGAAGAAAAGTGGGGGAAAGCAGGGGTGAGGAATGGGTTACCTTTCAATTAACTAGAATATCACACTGCCCAGACTCCCATTCCCCAAGGGGTGCCATTAAGTCCACATTTTGGTATTGATTTTTTCCAGGACAATGAACATTTTACACATTAAGCATCTCTACCTCCCGCCGCTGTTTCACAGGTGGCTGATATAATAAGATCTCCACTCACATCAATGCAGAAGTCTTTATCTCTTTCTCTGTCAAATGCAGGAGGTAAAACAGGACAAAAGACCTAGGTCATACTGAGCTGGGGGAGGAGGGGGACATGCCTAAGAATCCTCAAGGAATAGATTGGGAGCATTTTCTGAGGTAGAATAAGGGACAAAAGAGGGAGAGATTCAAGTTGCCAGGGTGTGTTTGGCTCTTAGCCTACAGCAAACACATCTGCAAATGTTGGGCACACTTTCATATCTGATTTATTTCCCCCTTTACCCTTGTGGCACAAAGTCCAGGGTCACGAATCTCACCACTCCCCCATCCCCACAAGGGGAGAGGATAAGAGCAGACAAGAACACCGGAGGCAAATCTGATTACTCCCCCAACCCCCAACGTAGCCTCCCTCCTTCCATCCTTGCCACCAGTCCATCCTCCACGTACAGGCCACTGATCCACAGTCTCTTTCCCTGCAGCCCGTGATGCTGCTCATCCAATGTCTTTTCATCTCACTCACACTAAAAGTCCTGGTCCTGACCCAGGGCCTACAAGGCCCTAAGCAACTTGCCCACCCCCAACCGCTTTCCCCTTCACTTCCCTCCAGCTACAGGAGGCTCCTTGTTTTTCCTAGAACGGCAAGCGACCTCTGGACTTGAGCTCTCTGAATTGGCTATTCCCTCTGCCAAGAATACTCTTCCATATATCTGCATGGTTCACTCCAGCAACCTCTTTCAGGTCTTCATTAATTGTCCCTTTCTCTGTGAAGTTTTCCTTGACCACTGTTTTGAACTAAGTGTTTGTGTCCCCTGGCCAAAATGTCTATGTTGAAATCCTAACTCCCAGTGCGATGGTATTAGGAGGCAGGGCCTTTGGGGGGAGGTGACTGGATCATGAGTGTGGAGCCCTCATGAATGGGATTAGTGTCCTTATAAAGGAGACCCCAGAGAGTTTCCTCACCCCTTTTGCCACATGAGGACACAGCCAAATGACAGCTGTGAACCAAGAAGAGGATCCTCACCAGACACCAAATCTACCAGTGCCTCAATTTTGGACTTCCCAGACTCTAGAACATTGAGAGATAAATGCTTGTTGTTTAAGCCACCGAGTCTGTGGTATTTTTTCTAATAGCAGCCTGAAGGGACGAAAACAACCACCCAATCCAAAATGCATAATGCAACACCCACCCCTGCCATCCCCTATCCCCCCCTTCCTTACTTTATTTTTCATATTGTATTTATCATCATATGAAAATAACATATATTTGGGGCACCTAGGTGGCTCAGTCAGTTGAGCAACTGACTTCGGCTCAGGTCATGATCTCACAGCTCCTGAGTTCAAGCCCCGCGTCGGGCTCTGTGCTGACAGCTCAGAGCCTGGAGCCTGCTTTGGATTCTGTGTCTCCCTCTCTCTCTGCCCCTAACCCACTTGCATTCTGTCTCTCTCTCTCAAAAATAAATAAACATTGGGGCACCTGGGTGGCGCAGTCGGTTAAGCGTCTGACTTCAGCCAGGTCACGATCTCACGGTCCGTGAGTTCGAGCCCCGTGTCAGGCTCTGGGCTGATGGCTCAGAGCCTGGAGCCTGTTTCCGATTCTGTGTCTCCCTCTCTCTCTGCCCCTCCCCTGTTCATGCTCTGTCTCTCTCTGTCCCAAAAATAAATAAACGTTGAAAAAAAAATTTATAAAAAAATAAATAAATAAATAAATAAATAAATAAATAAACATTAATAAATAAATAAACATCCCCCTGGTGTGGGAGCCAGGGAGGGGCAGAGAGAGAGGGGAACAGAGGATCCAATGCAGGTTCCACACTGACAGCAGACAGCCCAATGAGGGGCTCGAACTCACAAACCACGACATCATGACCTGAGCTAAAGTAGGACACTGAACTGACTGAACCACCCCGGTGCCCCTTTGTGGTTTTTTAAAAATTCTTTCTTTTTTTTTTAAAGTAAACTCTACACCCAACGTGGGGTTCAAACTCATGACCTTGAGATCAAGAGTCTCATGTTCCACTGACTAAGCCAGCCAGGTGCCCCTCTGTTGTTTTTTTTAATTAATAGAGAGTGTTATATTAGTTTTATATTGTCTGTTGGTTATCTTCAAAGCTGTGTTCCCAGAGCCTATAACAGTGCCTGGCACATGATAAACACTCAAGATTTGTAGAATGAGCAAATTCACATAGTTTAAAGCAGTGGCTCCCAGCCCTCGCTATACATTTAGAACCACTTGAGTAGTGTGCTTTTAAAACCTACTGATATCAATTAAATTTGAATCTCAGGGAGTAGGTCCCAGGAATCTTTTTTTTTTTTTAAGCTAACCAGGTAATCCTAATATGCATCCAGCATTAATTCCTGGTTCAAAAAGTCAAATAGTTCTTCATATCTTATGAATAACAGGGACAAGCCTTCTACAGCGGAAACCAACTGCACCCTTCTTAGCTCATTAAGTATTCATTAAATAAAGAATCTAGATGAGATCAGGTTCAAATGAACACCAAGGGGACAAAACCGAAGGGAGAAGTCAGTGAAGCATGCCGAAGTCAGAGTTGTGGGGCATTACTGAGTATGCTATGGTTAAGAGGTAACACAGAGAGGCTATGCCTCTGTGTGCCCTATGCCTCCACAGGACCACCTAGGGTCCAGGAGCCAGCTTTCAGTGTTAGAGGTTAACAAACTATTTTGTCAGCCCATTCAGAGGGGATCTTCATGAGGATTAGCTCCCTTTCACCAAACTCACGAGAGACTGATAACACAGGCCACATTATTATGCAGCTACATGACTAATTCATGGTGCCATAGCCCTGACAGGAGAGCCATACAGAGAAGGAGTACTGGATGCAGAAGTTTTAATTTGGGGGGAAGGAAGGGGACAGAAGGCAATCTGAAAAGGGACAGTGCCCAGGTAGCCACTTCTCAGGGAGGTGTGTCAGATGGTAAAGCATCTGGAACCACTATATGGAGCCTCTGCTTTGCCCAGGCTTTAAATCCTGTTTTAAACAAGTGCTCAGAGGTGCCAAATACCTGATGGTGAGAGGAAAGGGGGATGCATCAAGTAGAGCAAAGTAAGTTTGCGTTTCCCACTGAAAAGGGAAAGCAGAAAAAACACATGGGTGGGGGGACAGACATTTAATAAGAACTACCATTTTTAATTAGGCACATATTATCTCATTTAATCCTCCCAACAGCACTGCGAGGACGGTACTATTATCCCCTTCTATAAGGAAGAGACTAAGGTTCCGAGAGGTTGAATTGCTTGCCCAGGATCACACAGTTGGTAAGTAGTAGAGGCAGGACTGGAACTCTCTAAAACCCATAGCTTAGCCCAGTTGTCTTCAGATGTTTTTGTACAAGAGAATCATCAGAGGGGCTTGTATGACATGCTAACTGCTGGGACTCGATCCCTGAGGTTCTGATTTGGAGGGTCTGAGGGGGGCCGAATAATCTTCAAGTTATTAGCCCCACCTCCCCTCCGCCTGGGTACTTATGGGGCAAGTGGTCCTTTGTGAGGGCTCACAGCACTTCTCTTTGTGTGAATGCCCTTGGGCAAGGAAGCTGCCTCCTCCCTCTGCACAGTACATCCAGACTAGACCTGAAAAGAAGCTTAAACCTTGATTCTCTTATGCTCTTTGATCCTCTTCCACTTCCTGGAGTTGCTTGAAGAGTTCAAAGGCCCTTCACAACAAGCTCAGATCTGGGACAAAGTGCACACATGGCTTTTAGTGAAGCAGGCTCAGGTCCTAGGAGAAGGGGATGAGCTCTCCCCCAACATGAAGCCTCTAAATTAGGGGTGACAAGGGGCCCTGTTGCAGATCAAGTCACCCTGAACACCTTCAAGAAGAGAGCATCTGTTTGGCCTTGAGTTGGGTTATCTGCTCTGTACCCCTCCCTACACCTCTCTCTGCACAAATCCCCGGAGAAAGAGACGCATATATTGGATCCCTGAGAACTGGCTGCAAGGAGTGCAGAAGTCCTCCCAGCTGCTGGGATCCAGCCCCTGCTGGCCTCTGGTGGGCAGAGCTTCCATTCTCTGCCAGAAAGCTGTTATTTTTCCCTGGCCTCGGTGAAATCACCTGCATTTGGATTTCATTCTGCATTGGCCCTCCCCCAACACACTGTTCTCACCCTCAGCTCCCTAGAAAGCCAGCCCTCTCTCTTCCTCTCAGCTTCTACCCCAAGCCAGGTTTCTGGGGCAGGTTGTAAGATCCGTGGTGGCTGAGGGTCAAAGCACTTCAGTGAAGAAATGGCCTAAGTGGGGAAGCTCGCCATTCCACTCCTTCAGAAGAGATGAAACCATTCAATTCACGAAGCAGAAATACCACAGAGGACTCAAAACTCCATTCTGCTACTCTGTGTAAAAGTTACTTTCATCTACCTGAGCCTATTTCTTTGTGTATAAAAAAGGGATAACAACTATTGTGCTTGAGTATATTTTTAAAAACCTGAATATTAAAGCACCTGGCACACAGAGGCTCAATAATAATAGCAATGATAAATAGCTAATACTCATTAAATATTTATTCCATGCCAGACACTCTTCTATTCACCAAATTTGGATAAATTCATTTAAACTACAGGAACCCTCTAAAATAAGTACCTTGTGTTGTAACCATTTTACAAATGAGAAAACAAGTTCAGAGTAGTAGAGCAAACTGCCCAAGGCCATAAAATGAGTTAGAATCAGAGTTGACATTCAAACCTAAGCCTGTGACTCCACAGGCTGCTGCTGTTATTGTCATGGTCTTTGATGTTTACTAAGGAGCTGCTGTATGCAAATCACTCAGTTATGAAGACTATAAAGAGTAATTACACAGGAGGATTGTCCTCAATAAGTTCATGGTCTAAACCAGATATAGAGACAAGGCCTATGCATTAGAGAGAGACATGGCAGTTCTGCTAAGTGCCTACACATTGTTCAGAAGTGCAAGGAGGGAGAGGATGCTGAGAGACACTCTGCCATGGGTCTGTTATGCCTCTATATTTCTTGCTGGCTATGCCAAAAATGCAAGGCCATAACCACTCTTCATCTGGACATTTCTCAAGGTTATATTTGCAGCAAGCAATCTTGTGGAAGGAGTTAATGTCACCCTCTGGGACAAAGAGTAGGCAGGCTTACTGCTTGCTATAAAATGCTGGGTTCCCCAAGATCGGTGTCCCTCAGCTGTGATGTAAACCGACTATGTGTAAAGCGTGCATCTGGGATCTTCTGTGTCGCCCCTGTGGGATTTGGGGATAAGGGGAACTGACACAGACAGGCCAGTGCTCATGCTGCTTGCTGTGTTATGAGAAACACAGTCTGTTGTCTCTGATCCAGGAGTCTTCTGTTTTCTTCCAGCACCCATGAAACAGCAACAGGCTAAATTATGAGTCTGTAGGTAAGGTAAAATCAAACCCCAGACCTGACAGAAGATATAACCTATTGAGAAGCTGTGATGTGCCACATACACTTTTAGGCTTTTGGACATATCACAGCGAACAAGAGACAAAAGTCCTCTCTCATACTGTATACACTCTACAGGAGTGGACAGACAAGGGTACAAACAAACAAGACGATTAAAGATTGTGATCAGTGTTGTAAAAAAAATAAGCAAGGGGGCGCCTGGGTGGCGCAGTCGGTTAAGCGTCCGACTTCAGCCAGGTCACGATCTCGCGGTCCGTGAGTTCGAGCCCCGCGTCGGGCTCTGGGCTGATGGCTCAGAGCCTGGAGCCTGTTTCCGATTCTGTGTCTCCCTCTCTCTCTGCCCCTCCCCCGTTCATGCTCTGTCTCTCTGTCCCAAAAATAAATAAACGTTGAAAAAAAAAAAAAAAAATTTAAAAAAAAAAAAAAAAAATAAGCAGGGGTAAATGATTCTCACTGTCCTCATCTGTAAAATAGGGCCACTATTAATACCTACCTATCAAGATCATTGTGAATGCCTGGCTCATGGAAAATTCACCAAATATAGATTTTCATGATTATTCCTTTCTTCTCCCAAGAAAATGAGGAAAGAGAATAGCTCCTTGGCATGCTTTGCGAGAACTCTTTCCTCTCCCCACAGAGGCTGCCCAGGGCTGCATTATCCCACGCCCTCCGGGCACAGCTGGGCTGGTGAGTGTTGTCTGTGGAAGACACACAGAACCCAGCAAGCTTCTGCTCCTTCTCCTCCCACCTCTACCAGCCAAAAGCGGCTACTTCCCCACCCCAGTGCTGATCCTGACAGCAGCACTGCCAGCCTATTTCCTCCTTGTCTCCAGCCTCCCCTAACACCTGTGTCAACACGCAACTTGCTGACAGACCCCACTCCAGTGGGGATGCGACAGACATTAGCAAATGGTAACTGCTGCCATGTAAAGGGCTGCAGTCCTAGTTTTCTTTCTGAGCCATCACACAAGAAACTATTTTGAGGACCCATTTTGTTCCATGAATGCATCCCTCCCCTTCAATAATTCACCCAGACATCACTCTAATAGCTCTGTCTCCCTAGCGAACAAATAGCTGGCCTCCAATTACTTGGGTCCATTTGCAGTACGCACTGTGTTCAAGTTATGGCTGGTGATCAAGTGGCTAATTCACAATAATGATGGGGCAGGACACCCCACGTCTTTGTTGCAGGCTTTGCTTCCATGTATTATATTTTAAAGGCCTTTCTGAGAACTTTGAAAGACACCTTCATTATAAGGGTATGGACCCCTTGTTCTGCAAGGTCTGGAACTGGCTTTGTCTGCCTTAGCACAAAGTTTTCCTCTGAACTGCATGGAACCTGAGCTTCCCTAGGTCTTGCCAGCCTGTGGGGGTATAAAGAGTCACACTACCCCTCCCAGATTTTATCAGCTCTGGCCTTGATGTCTCACGCAGAACTCAGCCTCTAACAAAAGACCCCTGAATATTATTAGAGCATAGGGGATATCTGCTCCCATCAGGGGCTGCTGCTGCTGCCCTCCTTAGTACCTGGATGTCTGCTGGGCACTACTATCTGCTGCTACAGCTGAGGCACTAGGGCCCTTGAAATGCCAAAGCTGCCACACCACATATTCTTGTAGATGAAGGGGAGTGCCTCTTGCCCTTGTGATACCCTTTGTTAGAGAAAAACAAGCAGGCTTGCTTGCTAATGTACTGATGTCCTACGAAGGTTTTGTTGGGTCTTTCTTACAGACTCTTCCCTTCTCTTCCACTTCCTTTTTCTCAGAAGATTCAGAAATGATCTGAAAGGCAGCTGGACTAGAAGACATGCACATCTGCATACAGCATTTCCCCTTCTACTAGATTCAGCTCATTTGTACCTGGCTTTTCATTTGGAGTGAAGCACATAAATCAAACTTCCATCCTGTGCATACTCTTCAACATACCAGCATTACCCAGACACTCCTTTCTCCTTCTCTCTACAAGGGCTAAGTTAAAAGACAAGGGAGAAAGAAGGAAGTGCAAAGGTGGGGACACCCCCGTGGCCTAATGTCTGGTTTCCACTAGTAGTAAAAGTTCTTCAAAGGCTATATACTTATGTCAACATCAAAGGGCAAAGAAGAATGTGTGATAGCAGCTTCTGGTCAGAAGCAAAAGGTTTTCCATTTCCTCATAAGAGAAGTTCAAGATGAGGCAGGAGAGTATCAATCAAAACACTGTGTAGGCTATTTCAGGATTGCATAGGGGAGGGAGGTTCAGTAGATGACCTTTAAGGAGTGTTATAATCCTGAGGATGGAGAAATTACTTAGAACAATGTACTGTTGGGGCGCCTGGGTGGCTCAGTTGGTTAAACGTCCGACTTCAGCTCAGGTCACGATCTCGCGGTCTGTGAGTTCGAGCACCGCATCGGGCTCTGGGCTGATGGCTCAGAGCCTGGTGCCTGCTTCCGATTCTGTGTCTCCCTCTCTCTCTGCCCCTCCCCCGTTCATGCTCTGTCTCTCTCTGTCTCAAAAATAAATAAAACGTTAAAAAAGAATTAAAAAAAAAAAAAAAGAACAATGTACTGTTGCCCAGAGTACGTTAGGCAAACCACCAGTGAGATGTGAGATGACTGTTAGTCATACCCAGATGAACCTTTATAATTAACAGTTACAGGTTTACTATTATAGTTTTATTTAGGGCACTTGGTACTGGATTTCAATATATGATAACAATATTTCCTTTTAATGAAAATGTATTTAAATATTAAAAAAGCAGGTCAAAGGGCTCCTGGGTGGCTCCATCAGTAAAGCACGTGACTCTTGATCTCGGTGTTGTAAGTTTGAGCCCCACATTGGGTGTAGAGATTACTTTAAAAAAATAAAAAAATATTGGGGTGCCTGGATGGCTCAGTCAGTAGAGCATGCCACTCTTGATCTCAGGGTTATGAGTTCGAGCCCCACGTTGGTTATAGAGCCTACTTAAAAATAATAAAATTTATTTTTAAAAAAGCAAGTCAGGGGCGCCTGGGTGGCTCAGCTGGTTAAGCATCTGACTTCACCTCAGGTCATGATCTCACTGTCTGTGGGTTCAAGCCCCAAATCAGGCTCTGTGCTGACAGCTCAGAGCCTGGAGCCTGCTTCAAATTCTATGTCTTCCCCTCTCTCTGCCCCTCCCCCACTCATGTTCTGTCTCTGTCTCTGTCTCTCTCTCTCAAAAATAAACAAACACTGAAAAATATTTTTTAAAGAGCAAGTCATTTCAAAACTATCAAGGAAATAATAGTATAGATAATGCATGATATGGCAAAAGTCTTGAGACTAAAGGCTAAGAAATGATGGGCTCATGGTTTACAACTTGATCTATGAAGTCAGACAGAACTGAGTCCCATTTACCAGCTGGGTGATGGTGAACAGACACATATGTGTTTATTTAATATAGTGCTGGGCACATATTACTCATTTCTAACGTTCACTGAGTGCTTACCATCTGCAAGGCTCTAAGGTTTCTATACACAGTATCTCATTTAATCTTCCTAACATTTATGAGACAAGTACTGCCATCATCTCTTCTTACAGATGAAGAGATTATGGGTTACAAAGGCCAAGTAGCCTGCCTGTGACCATGCCACTGGGAGGTGGCAGTAAGACTTTGGCCCTGACCTGTTGGCCTCCGAATCCTGAATTTCTCCACCAGTGTGCTACGCGGCTGCAAGTAGTAGACTCAACTCTATCCATTGCCAAGTGAGGAGCTTCCATGAGACTCTTCTATCTCCAGGTATTGCCTCTGCTGACCTATGAGCATGAAATTCCTATGTTTAGGTGCTCCTTTGGTTTATGGTTAATAATAAGGCTACATGGGATTTCCTTTTTTGTTTTTCTTTCTTGTGTTTGATAGCCTTTTTTATTAAAGTAGTTTTGGGGGGCGCCGGGAAGCGTCCGACTTCGGCTCAGGTCATGATCTCACGGTCCGTGGGTTCGAGCCCTGCGTCAGGCTCTGTGCTGACAGCTCAGAGCCTGGAACCTGTTTCGGATTCTATGTCTCCCTGTCTCTCTGACCCTCCCCTGTTCATGCTCTGTCTCTCTCTGTCTCTAGAAAATGAATAAACGTTAAAAAAAATTTTAAAGTTGTTTTGGATTCAGAGCAATATTGAAGGGAAGATACAGAGGTTTTCCATATTCTCCCTGCCCCTACAATGCATAGCCTCCCCAGCTATCAACGTTCCCCACATGCGTACATTCTGTGGATTTGGATGAACATCTAAGACCATGTATTATATTGACATGGATGGCATACAGAGTAGTTTCATACCCTAAAACATACCATACAGAGTAGTTTCATGCCCTAAAAATCTTCTTTTTCTCCTCACTCTTCTTCCCTCCCCCAACTCATAATATTTGGTAAGGGTAAGCAGGTCTTTTGTAAGAAAGAGGAAGAAATAATAGCTCCGTATATTGAACACTTAATTTTCTAAGTGCTGTATATGTATTATCTCATTTAAACCTAACAATAGCCCTATAAATACCATTTTACAAGTGAGGAAGCTAAGACTCAGAGATGTTAAGAATTAAGTGCTGAGTCACACCATGGCAGAGCCAGCACTCAAACCTGAGCAGTCTGATTTTAGAGCCTGCTGCCTTACCCACTATTGCTAAGGACAGTATAAAAGGAACAGAGGGAAAGAGAAGAGGGAGAGTTTGTCAAGGCTCAACACAAGCCCCTTCTCTGGCCTAGGACATGTTGGGGGTCAGAGAAAGAGGAGCCAAATTCCTGGAGAACCAGCCTTCTCCCCCCAGCCTCCAAACTGCCCCAAGAAAGTAGCATTGCCTTCTGTGGGGATCAACACCTCCCTTCGAGGCTCCACTCTTTTTCTTTTAACTTTATTTTTTTTAATTTTTTTCACGTTTATTAATTTTTGAGAGAGAAAGAGAGAGAGAGAGAGAGTGCAAGCAGTGGAGGGCCAGAGAGAGACAGGGAGACACAGAATCTGAAGCAGGCTCCAGGCTCTGAGCTGTCAGCACAGAGCCCGACATGGGACCCGAACTCACGAACCATGAGATCATGATCTGAGCCGAAGTCGCTCTCTTAACTGACTGAGCCGCCCAGGCGCCCCACTTTTAACTTTTCATTTGGAAATAATTTCAAACTTACAGAAAAGTAGGAAGAAAAAAAAAGAATAAAGAACACTCACATATCCGTTAGCCTTTACTCAGATTCACCTAATATTAATTAATCATTCTCCCTGGGGTGCCAGGGGGGCTCAGTCGGTTAAGCATCAGGCTCTTGACTTCAGCTCAGGTCAGGATCTCAACGGTGAGTTCGAGCCCCACGTCGGACTCTGTACTGACAGTGGGGAGCCTGCTCTCCCTCTCTCTCTGCCCCTCCCCCACTCACACATTCTGTCAAAATAAAAAAGTAGACTTAAAAAAAAGATAATCATTCTCCCTGTGTGTGTACACATGTGTATGTCTGTGTGTGTATGTATACACATACAAAAGTTTTTTTCTGAACTATTTGAAAGTAAGTTACATATGCCATACCCCTTTACCTCTAAATACTTCAGTGTGTATTCCCCAAAATAGGGATATTCTCTTATATAACTACAATAATCAACTTTGGTAAATTCAACATTGATACAATATTTTATGTAATTTACTCCCTGTATTCAAATTTGTTGGTTGACGCAGCCTTTCTTTGTCTTTTATGACACTGACATTTTTGAAAAATATAGTCTCTTTCCTTTAAAAAAAAAAATAGAACAGGGGCACCTGGGTGGCTCAGTTGGTTAAGGGTCAGACTCTTGATTTCAGTTCAGTTAATCATCTCACGGTTTGTGAGCTTGAGTCCCGCATCGGGCTCTGTGCTGACAGCTCAGAGCCCACTCCAGATCCTCTCCCTCCCTCTCTCTGCACCTCCCCTGCTCACGTGCTCGCTCGCTCTCGCTCTCTCTCTCAATCTCTCTCAAAAATAAATAAATAAATAAACAAACAAACAAACAAACAAACAAACAAATACATTTTAAAAAATACAACATTCCCCACTGGGGATTGGTCTGATGTTTCCTCATGATCAGATTCAGATTGTGCATTCCCAACTGGAACACTGCCTACGTGATGTTGTATTCTCACAGCATCACACCTGGAGACACAGGATGTGCATCTGGCCTTCATTGGTAATGTTAATTCTGATTATCCAGCCAAGGTAGAGTCCAATTTCTCCACCTTGTGATTACTTAATTTTTCTCCCTTGTAAGTAATAAGCAATTCTATGGGGAGACACTTTAAGGACACGCAAATGTCCTGCTCCTCATAAAATATTTCCCCTAGATTTACCATCCATTGATAATTGTTACCTGATCCAATATTTACTATGATGGCTGCGAAATGATGATTTTCCAACTTAGCACTCCTTCACATATCACTGGGTCCTCAGTATTCTGCTTACTCTTATAGCCAAGAGAGACCTCCCTTCCTCCTCGTTTATTCATCTATTTATTGTCAGTATGGACTCATGGATTCCAATTTTTCCCCAATGGTTTATAATTCATTAGTGTACTTAATTATGTTGGTCCTCAAATTATCCCAGGTTTGGTCAAGGCTTCACTCTTGAAAGCCTAGGGGGCCCACCTGAAGGGCCAGAGTGTCCTGGTCTAACAATGCTGACAAATCTTTAACCCCAGTCTGGCTCAGTCCCACCAGGCCTTTCTTCTTAAGCCTTATACATACCATTCTTTGTCAACCCAGCCCTCATTATCTGAAATGAGAGGAAATTAAGAAGAGACCATTCATTTCTACCTAAGTAGCCTAACAGTGTCTCCAAATCAGGCTTCCCTGGGAACCAAACAGAAGGGCCAAAATTATCCCCACCCTACCCCACCCCATCTTCTTGCCAGCCCATAAAACCACCCAGTGTCTGTACCTTTCAAACAGCTCCCTGAGCTCTAGACCTTGGAAAGAATACTTCAGGGCTACAGAGGGCAGGATGAGTTCCTCCCAGGGGCCTCAGTCTTAAGTGGGCCAAAGTGCCCTTCACTGCTGCAAACAGGCTAAGATAGGTCACTTAGCAAGAAACCCTTCCAGTCCAACTCCAAAGAACACAAAGGGAAAGTTCTTTCCTTAAAGGAGCCTGCAAGACATCTGCAGGGAAACAAACAGCTCCTCCTTGCAACTCACTGGTCCAAAAACCACTTCTGCCAAACACCCATGCTGCTTCCAGTTCAATTTTTCTTTCACATGCATCTGCATCACTTCTGTTACTTAATTGACCAAGGAGGCCCTGCTGGTCCCGTCAGATTCCCATATTTGGATCGTTTCCCTGTGAACAGACATGGGGACTCTAAGCAAGTGCCCTTCTTGTTCCTTCTTCCATTGACTACTCCACATGCAGTAGCTTCCTTGTGAATCCCACATTTTCTGTTTATCAGAATAAGTGGACTTCAGGCTGAAAGTTTCAAGAGCCTTGACTGATTTGGGTTGGCTGCTGGGAAAAGAGGTTTAGAGGAAAATGAACTAGTAGGGTTCTGGAGGCATACTGCAAGGAGAAAAAAGTGGGGGCCGGGGCAGTTGAAAGACCAGCTGTTACATCCAACCCCATCTTTATATACACCAGCAGCAGAGGCTTAATTAAGACAACACACACACACACACACACACATGCACGCACAAACACACACAGAGTTAAGCTCATTAGGGGCTCTGCTAGCCTGTCAGAGTTTCCAGCAGTGCTGGGGGAGATGAACGGACTCTAGCTGCAAGGATGCCCCAGTAGTGGGAGGTTTCTCAGGCATTTTGCCTTATTAAGCAGACCAACAGCACGGTGCCCCAAGTCATAATGACCTGAGAATAGGGTTGCCAGATAAATTACGGGATGCAATATTTGGAATATACAAAGAGTCTTACCTGTTATTTTTCTAAAATTTAGATTCAACTGGGCATCCCTTATTTTTATTTGCTAAATCTGGCAAATTTGGAAAATTTAGCAAACCCTACCCAGGCATCCTACAGCAGCAATGTGACTCTAACTTGCCCTTTGAAAATGGGGTAAGAAATTGGGGTCTCCAAAGTTTATGAGTGCTTTTTTCCACATTGTCTAATGAGGGCCAGACTCCTGAGTCCTCACCCCAGTGCCCCAAACCTGCAGTAAGTACACATGGCTAGTTTTCTCAGGTTGAGAGCAACTGGCTACCTCCTGGCTCCAATTCTCACTTGCTCTGGGATACCTGTCCTCCTTTCTCTCACAGAATGAACTCTTCCCAGGTTCACCTTACCACCTGCAAGAGGACTGCGTAGAATGTCTCTACAAGTGTCTAGGCAGGGGGCGATGGTCACTTAGAGGCCCTGAGAATGTTCTGTGATTGTTCCCCACAGAATCAGCATAGTTTAGGAAGAGGAAGGAGGGGCCTATTGTCCAGCTTTGCTCTATGACTTCTTTTTTTTAAGTTTATGTATTTATTTTGAGAGAGAGAGTGGGGGGGGGGGGCAGAGAGAGAGAATCCCAAGCAGTCTCAGCACTGTTAGCACAGAGCTGGATACAGGGCTTGAACCCATGAAACAGTGAGATCATGACCTGAGCCAAAATCAAGAATTGGACTCTTAACTGGCTGAGCCACCCAGGTGCCCCATGCCCTATGACTTCTAAGCCCATCTCTTCAGGCCCCTGTAGCCTTCAAGCCCCCATCCTGGCTCCAGCAGCTCTGCTGATGGAAGCTATTGCCTTGTTCACAAATACAGATTGACAGGTCTATTAAAATAAATTTAACACAAGAGTTTATGAATATTCAAAAAAGTAGATCTCAGATGAAGTAAGACATATTCACATACCAGAAGCAGGAACATACGTACTATACTTCCCAGAATGCTTTGAATGGTATTAAACTTTTTTTTTTAATTTATTTTATTTTACAGAGACAGTGAGAGCGGGGTAGAGGGGCAGAAGGGGAGAGAGGGAGAGAGAGGCTGAGAATCAAGCAGGCTCCATGCTCAGCGTGGAGCCAGATGCAGGGCTCAATCCCACGACCCTGCGAATCTGGGAATCATGACCTGAGCTAAAATCAAGGGTCCAATGCTCAATCCATTGAGCCACCCAGGTGTTCCATGGACTATTCTTTCTTTACTAGCTTCCAGGCATCATTACACAAACTTGACTGGGAAAAATGGTGGCTGCCATAGTAGCTTAGAGGATGTGTGGGCACTCTCCAGTTGAAGGCTCTTCTGCCCAACATTACTGTGGCCCACACAGCACACAGGAAGCAGACAGGTAAGGCGGGAGCCAGGTGGGTTTCCCTGCCACCTCCTAAAAGGGACTTCATCTCAAAGGGACTTCAGGCCTTGGGGTTCTGGCTCTACAATTGTTAGCTGCCCTTAGACTAAGCTTTAACAGAGAAATCCTGCCTGGTTATGGCTCCCCAAAGGATCTAAGCCTGGAGCCTCTCACCATTTTTTCATTTAATTGACAAACATTTAATGAATTTTTACTGTGTGTCAGCACTGCTGATACAGCAATGGAAAAAGTGATGTAATCCAAAAGCTCATGGAGCTGAGGATCTCTCGGGAGATACAGACAAGGAAATGAGCGATTACAATGCATGACGCGGAAGTACAAGTGCTGTCAGAGCATGAAGGAGCACACCTCACCCATCGCAAGAGGGCCTGGGAAGGGACCCTCTGAGATAACAGAATGTATATATGTATGTCTCTGCTCCTGTTCGTGGCACAGAACTCTTAAAACCCTTGTCATTTCCTAAGTGATAAGAGCACTAGGAACACCTTTTGTTCTAATATTGGCCTTTGACCCTGGTTCCTGACACAGAGCCCCTAAATCCCTTGGGGTTTCCTGGGTGATAGAAGTATCTTTTCTTCTAGCGAGGTTAGTCTTGTTGGACTCCTGAATAGCTTCCAGATGGGGGCTGGTCACCAGGAAGACCAAGTCATAATCAGAAGCTTGGAACTTTCAGCCCCACCCCATCCCCATCCTCTGGAGAGGGGAGAGGGGATGGAGACTGAAGTAATGACCAATCATGCGTACATGATGGAGCTTCCACAGAAGTCCCAAAAGTATGTGGTTGGGGGGGCTTCCAGGTTGGTGACCACATCTGCATGCTAGGAGGGTGGTATACCCCAGCTCCACAGGGACAGAAGCTCCTGTGCTCAGGACCCTCCCAGACCTCGCCCTATATATGTCTTCATCTGACTATTTATCTGTATCCTTTATCACATCCTTTATTATATAATAAACCAATAAACATAAGTAAGTATTTCCCTGAGTTCTGTGAGCTATTTCAGCAAATGATAGAATCCTACGATAGGGTCATGGGAAACTCCCAATTTATAGCAAGTTGGTAAGAAGCACAGATGACAACCCGGACTTTAAAAATTTTTTTAATGTTTTATTTATTTTTGAGAGAAAGAGAGAGACAGAGTGTGAGCAGGGGAGGGGCAGAGAGTGAGACACAGAATCCAAAGCAGGCTCCAGGCTCTGAGCTGTCTGCACAGAGCCCAACGTGAGACTAGAACTCATGAGCCATGAGATCATGACCTGAGCCAAAGTCAGACGCTTAACCAACTGAGCCACCTAGGCATCCCTTTTTAATATTTTTTAATGTTTATTTATTTTTAAGAGGGGGCAAGAGTGTGTGAGAGGGAGAGGGGCAGAGAGAAAGAGGGAGACACAGAACCCTAAGCAGGCTCCAGGCTCAGAGCTGTCAGCACAGAACCCAATGCGGGACTTGGGCCCACAAACCATGACATCATGACCTAAGCCAAAGTCAGACACTTAATTGACTGAGCCACCCAGGCTCCCCGACAACCTAGACTGGTGCCTGACAACTGACTAGTGCCTGAGGTGGGCAGATGTGGGTAGTCCTGTGGGACTGAGCCCTTAACCTGTGGGGCCCAGGATGACTCTGGTTAGTGTTAGAATTGAACTGAATTGTAGGACACCCAGCCTATGTCAGAGAATCGCTTGGTGTGGAAAGCCCACACATCTGATGTCTGAAGTTCTGTATGCATGAGAATAGAGGAAAATACTGCATTTTTCCTATAGAGACCCCCACAGAAAACGATGCCTGAACTGAGGCCTGAAAGATGAAAAGGAATTGATAGAAAAGGGAATCCAAGCAGAGGGAATGTGTACCAATGACCACAGGTGAGTTTGAGGAGCAGCGGATGGAAGCATGAAGTTTGGGGGTTAATCATAATAATGCACATTTAATACCAACAATGAAGCAGCACAGAAATCAAGGAAATCAAGGAATAGATCCCATTTACAATTGCACCAAAAACCATAAAATACCTAGGAATAAATCTAACCAAAGAGTTGAAAAATCTATACACTGAAAACTATAGAAAGCTTATGAAAGAAATTGAAGACACCAAAAAATGGAAAAAGATTCCATGCTTCTGGATAGGAGGAACAAATATTGTTAAAATGTCAATACTACCCAAAGTAATCTACATATTCAATGCAATACTTATCAAAATAACACCAGCATTCTTCACAGAGCTAGAACAAACAATCCTAAAATTGGTATGGAACCAGAAAAGACCCCAAATAGCCAAAGCAATCTTGAAAAAGAAAACCAAAGTGGGAGGCAGAACAATTCTGGACTTGAAGTTGTATTACAAAGATGTAATCATCAAGACAGTATGGTACTGGCACAAAACAGACACTCAGATCAATGGAACAGAATAGAAAACCCAGAAATGGACCCACAAACGTATGGCCAACTAATCTTTGACAAAGCAGGAAAGAATATCCAATGGAATAAAGACAGTCTCTTCAGCAAGTAGTGCTGGGAAAACTGGACAGCAACATGCAGAAAAATGAACCTAGACCACTCTCTTACACCATACACAAACATAAATTCAAAATGGATGAAAGACCTAAATGTAAGACAGGGAGCCATCAAAATCCTTGAGGAGAAAGCAGGCAAAAACCTCTTTGACCTTGGCCGCAGCAACTTCTTACTCAACACATCTCCAGAGGCAAGGGAAACAAAAGCAAAAAGGAACTATTGAGACCTCACCAAAATAAAAAGCTTCTGCACAGGGAAGGAAACAATCAGCAAAACTAAAAGGCAACCGACAGAACGGGAGAAGATATTTGCAAACGACATATCAGATAAAGGGTTAGTATCCAAAATCTATAAAGAACTTATCAAACTCGGGGCACCTGGGTGGCTCAGTCGGTTAAGCATCCGACTTCAGCTCAGGTCATGATCTCGCATTTCATGAGTTCAAGCCCTGCACTGGGCTCTGTGCTGACAGCTCAGAGCCTGGAGCCTGCTTCAGATTCTGTGTCTCCCCCCTCTCTCTGCCCCTCCCCTGCTTGTGCTCTCCCTCTGTCTGTCAAAAAATGAATAAATGTCAAAAAAAATTTTTAAAAAGAACTTATCATACTCAACACCCAAAAAAACAATCCAGTGAAGAAATGGGCAAAAGACATGAATAGACACTTCTCCAAAGAAGACATCCAGATGGCCGACTGACACATGAAAAAGTGCTCCACGTCACTCATCATCAGGGAAATAGAAATCAAAACCACAATAAGATACTACCTCACACCTGCCAGAATGGCTAACATTCACAACTCAGGCAACAACAGATATTGGCAAGGATGCAGAGAAAGGGGATCCCTTTTGCACTGCTGGTGGGAATGCAAACTGGTGCAGCCACTCTGGAAAACAGTATGGAGGTTCCTCAAAAAATTAAAAATATAACTACCCTACAACCCAGCAATTGCACTACTAGGTATTTATCCAAGGGATACAAGTGTGCTGTTTCGAAGGGGCACATGCACCCCAATGTTTATAGCAACACTATCAACAATAGCCAAAGTATAGAAAGAGCCCAAATGTCCATCGATGAGTGGATGGATAAAGAAGATGTGGTGTGTGTGGTATATATATATATATATACCACACACACATACATACATATATTAGAGTATTACTCAGCAATGAAAAAGAATGAAATCTTGCCACTTGCAACTACATGGATGGAACTAGAGGGTATTATGCTAAGTGAAATTAATCAGAGAAAGACAAATATATAACTTCACTCATATGAGGACTTTAAGATACAAAACAGATGAACATAAGGGAAGGGAAGCAAAAATATAAAAACAGGGAGGGGGACAAAACATAAGAGACTCTTAAATATGGAGAACAAACAGAGGGTTACTGGAGGGGGTGTGGGAGGGGGGATGGGCTAAATGGGTAAGGGGCACTAAGGAATCTACTCCTGAAATCATTGCTGCACTATATGATAACTAACTTGAATGTAAATTAAAACAAATAAATTTTAAAAATAAATTTTAAAAAATAATGCACAACATTTATCCAGGAGGTACTGTGTGCCAGTACTGTGCCAGGTGTTTGCTATGTATTATCTTTCTTGATCCCCACAGCATCTGTCAAAGGATGGCAACTGAGGCACAGAGAGATTATTAAACTCCAGCCATCTGGCTCTAGAGCCCACATTCTTAACTCCCCTTGTAATGCCCAGGTCTATCACTCAAACAAATAAAGCTAATGGTGAGGCTTTGGCACAGGACTCAAGCCTTCACCCTTGAAGCCACCAACCCCACTTATAGGTCCAAATCCATCCCAGCTACTGGCCCTTCTGTGACCTCAGAACCTCTGTCCACTTCCTGGTTTCTTGCTAATCACTGGTGCCCAGTCATGACTCTTTTCTCTGGATCCCTGGTCAGTACATCAGGTTCCCTGATCTGAGGCCAACTCCCTAAATGTCCTGAAATCTGGAGCCCCTTTTCCCTCTGAATCCCAGTCCCCAGTTCCCTCTTATTAGATCCATGGGCACTACACTATGCCTACTTCACTGCACTTCTTCCTATTCTGGTTTCCTGGCATCCCCAAGTTGCTTAAGCACCTCTGTGTCCCTGACTGATCTCTGGGGCCTAAGCCATCTTCATTGTAGCCTCAACCATTGCCCGCCAAAGCCCAAACTGGGAGCGGGGCAGGAGGAGGGACACACTTGTGAAGGCAGGAGGGGCAACTGTGTGAGAGGCCAGTCAAGTGGAGAGATTTCAGAATATGGCAAGGCTGGGGCTAGAGCCTAGAAGGAGAGAAGTGTATGACCCACCCCTCCCCAAATACTCCATTCCAATACTAGTTGAGGACTGAAATCCCTTTTAAAAGGGGTTTGCAAAGAAGCCAACTGAGAATCTGGTGAGCCCGGGACGGAGAAACATGTGCTTAATTTTACACTAGAGCACCTCCCTTCTCCAGTGTTCACTTTGGTTGGGGAGGAACCCAGCACCTGAAAGGAAAAGGGAGAGGGCCTTGTAGGTGACAAAATGGAGCCAAAAGGGGGAGCCCAAGAGTACTCACAGGCATAGATACAGCAGGTTGGGCACACACTACAACTTGAGCCAGGTCCAGCCTTGCCTAGACACAGCGCTCTTATCACACCGTGGATGTGGTTTCTGGCTTCATTTTAGCACATGGCCCAGGCAGAAAACTCAACATTACCTGCTATTTATCAGGTACTGCCCTACAAAACCCCTGAATCTGTTACAGTCCCTGTGATGCAGAGGCCAAATGAAGAGTTCATATTTTAGGCAACTCTTCTTCTCCCTTTTCCCTACTCCAGAGTTTAGGGACAGCTGTAGAGCAGATGGTGGAGGAGATTAGCAGCTAGCCCAGGGCTCCTCAAGCTAAATGTAATGTGCAATTTATCACCTAGGGGCCTTGTTAAAATGCAAATTCTGATTCAATAGGTTTGGGGTGGGGCCCAGAGCTGGCATTTCTAACACGCTCCCAGGTAATCCTGAAGCTGACAGTTGGGGGGAGGGGGACGACGACACTCTTATTGTTTTTTTAATTTTTTTAAGTTTATTTATTTACTTACTTATTTTGAGAGAGAGAGAGAGAGAGAGAGAGGGCGTGAGCAAGTGCATGAGTTAGGCAGAGAGAGATGGAAAGAGAATTCCAAGCAGGGTCCATGCTATCTGTGGGGCTGGAACTCACCTGAGCCCGAGATCAAGAGTAGAAGCTTAACCGACCGAGCCACCCAGGAGGCCAGGGTAGGGGTGGGGAGACACAATTTAGATAGCAAGACTATTCCTGCCTTCCTGCATTCTATTCCACTTCTCTGCCTCTTCATAACCTGTGAAGTACTGAGCAAATATGAAAGAATCTTGTGTTTTTATTTGATAAATCTGTCAACCCTAAATAGAATGGATGAATGAACAAACAAACTTCTTGCAGGAGGAAGATGAGGTGGTGGCAACCCATTATAATAGCAACCAGTAAAATTACACAGGTCAGGAGGGAGAGTTATATTTTCCTCAAGTTTCCTACAGCTGTTTATTCATCATCAGACATACATAAATCTTGTGACCTTTTACCACCAAAGAAAAATTGCTTCAGGTTGAGCTAGAAGTTAGGTATTACTATAGACATTAATACATCTTCACAGCTCAGCTCAATTACCACATTATTGAATGTGTTGCTTTACAGTATGGTAGACTAGTAAAGCTATTTCTTCTTTTTACAGGGTAGGGAGCTAAGGCTGGCCAGTGAGGTGATTTGACCTGCACAAAGTCATGTGGCTAGTTTACAGCAATACTGGACTAGAACCAGCAATGAGCCTAGTGTTCCTTGCACTGTAAGAATTTGTTAATGGGGCTCCTGGGTGGCTCCATTCAGGTCATGATCTCACGGTTCATGGGTTGGAGCCCTGTGTCAGGCTCTGTGCTTACATCTCAGAGCCTGCAACCTGCTTCGGAATCTGTGTCTCCCTCTCTCTCTGCCCCTCCCCCGCTTGTGCTTGCTCTTTCTTTCTCTCTCTCTCTCTCTCTCTCTCTCTCTCTCTCTCTCAAAATAAATATTAAAAAAATAGCGTCTGAACTGGGGAAAGATTTTAAGGGTCACAAGTAGTCCCCATTCCCTGCTGTGAGGAGCTTGTTGGGGGTTCCCTAAGTGGAAATTAAACATTGTTTGGGACCGGAGAAGAAATCTTCCAGGTTCGGTCACTCAAACAGACATCTTTTTGAGCACAGATTACCCATTTGTTTATTCAACGAACATTTGTTAAGCCCTGTACTATGTGGGGACAGAGATAATAAACCACAGTCCCTGTCCTTAGAGAGTTAAGATCCAGTAAGGAGAGATGGACATGTAAACAAATAAGTGTAATAAACTCCTGTAGGTACAGAGGAGGCACAAGAGAAAGGATGAAAAGCTTCAGACAGGAGATCATCAGCCAAAAAGGAAAGCAGGCCAGGCTAAGCACTAAATACAGGGCAGAAACAAGTGTAGTATGGTCAGGGTCTAGTGGAAAGAGGGAAGGAGGGATCTCTGTGGGTCACAGAGGTCATAGAAGACTTTTTGGAGAATTAAGTCTAGAGCTGAAGCCTTGAAGCACGAGTAAGGATTTTATAACCAGAGACGATATTTCAGATGGAAAACAGCCTGAGCAAAGGTACATTCATAAAAGAAAATATGTTGTGTATTTGGGGATAGCCCTTTGCAAAGAAATTTTAAACTTTTAAAAAACACCCTTCACCTTTTTTCTCCAAAATAGTTTCCTGTTACCTTTCTTGGTCATCAAGTCACACTTGGATTGGTCCTTCACTCTCCAAATTCACTCTTCAGTCTCACTGTACTTCTGGTAGCCTGCAAGGCCACCATGTACAGTTGTGCATGTTGTTTACTGCACAAAGATACCCAGTCATGAAGTCAAATACAAAATCCAAATGTGAAATCCAAAATGCATTGCACTCACCCAGCCACGCTTTCTTTTTCCAGTTTAATATATTGTGTGTTGCCTCAACCATGTGCCCAGAAAAAGGGGCACTTTTTCTAGTTTACTCAAAGGTGCCCTAGCAGTGGCTAAGGCACTGGATCAGCTGTAAATCAGACTGTAAAGTGAAGGGGATTTTGCTCTGATTTCTCCTAGCCCCAAATCTTTATAGCTGAAGCCACAACCTGCAGACCCAGCTCCACAGCAGTTCTTACACCAATCATGACTGAAGTAAGGCAAGATTCCCAGTCACCCTCAGGGAGCTTGGAGCTGTCAGTCTCCTGGATCTAACAAGAGATGGCCCAGGGATGACCTGGCCTGATGTGGCCCCCTTGGTTTTATTTCCTTCTAATCTTAAACAGGGTGACTCTGAGTCACTAGTTCCCGTAAGTCAGTCATTCTTTTCCCCGACATTTCTGCATGACTCACAACCCAGCTTATCCCTTGTTTCCTGTCTCCCCTACCTGGCAGCACTATCAGATTCAGCATTAAAAATCAGGTGCGCATTCACCTGCCATACTCACCTACCACAGTGGGTACTCTTGTGCCAAGGCCTGATTCCCTTTTCCCTCCCGCTAGCCCTGTGCCACTGAGAGCCACTCTTCCAACAACCTACCAACCACAGCTTTCAGACCTCCAGGATTTCTCTTCATCAGAGTTAAAGGCCTGAGCTGCTAATATAAAGACCCAACAATACAGTGGGTCAAGAACAATGAAGTTTCTCTCCATGGGACAGTCCAGGGTGTAGAGGTGGGCTGTTTGGCTCCATTCAGTCATTAGTGGACTTGGTTCATTGCATCTCATCATGTCTCTCCACTCTCCTCTGGGGTGACAGTCTCATCTACCCAACTGAAACTGTGTTTCAGAAACATCCATATTTTCTCTTTTTTCCTTTTTTATTTATTCATTTTGAGAGAGACAGAGTGCGAGCAGGGGAGGGAGCAGAGAGAGAGAGGGAAAGAGAGAGAGAATCCCAAGCAGGCTCCACAGGGTCAGCCCAGAGCCCAATGTGAGGCTTGAACTCAGGAACCATGAGATCATGACCTGAGCCGAAATCAGGAGTCGGATGCTTAACCAGCTGAGCCACCCAGGCACCCCATCTTTTTTTAGAGAGAGAGAGAGAGAGCACCGAGCAAGGGAGAGGGACAGAGGGAGAGAGAGACAGAGAGACAGCACCCCAAGGAAGCTCCACAGTCAGCACAGAGCCCGACATAAAGCTCCATCTCACAACCATGGGATGGTGACCTGAGCCGAAATCATGATTCAGGTGCTTAACCAACTGAGCCACCCAGGTGCCCCAGGAACATCCATATTCTTGCTCACAGAAAGAGGAAGAAAGCATAGAGGAGCACATGTGCAAAGTTTAAAGGGCTGAGCATAGAATGAGCCCACATCACTTCTACTCACATACCATTGCTCACAAAGCCACACTTGACCACAAAGGAGGCTGGGAAATGTAGTTCCCAGCAGGACAGCCTTATCCCAGCTACAATTCTATTATTATGGAAGATACCATACTTCTTTCCTATGAGGAAAAGGCATAAGTTCCATCACAATTTCCTACCCAGAATGGACACTTGACCATCAAATACAATCAAGTTCAACAAACCTATTAAATAGGATCAAAACTTAAGGTATGAATAAATGTGTTCAATGTGTATCATATACCTTTCCTGTAGGCATTGTTTCTCAAAGTGTGATGCATGGCCTCTGGGTAGTCGAGGGCCACCGACTGTCCCCTAGAAACCTAGCAAGTGGCAGAGGAAAAAGCAATGAGATCATTTCTTCATATGCCTTCCACCTATTTTAAGTGGGCTAATTATTATTTTTCACAACAATCACATTACCTTCTTATCAACCCTCATGTTCTTAAAGGTTGGGAATGAACAAGAACTGTATTTGTCTCTGTCAGCACTCACTTATCAGGGTACAATTCATCTGTTAACATATATTTGTGCCTTTCGCATGTTATTGCTTATGCTTATTAAATTTGCATTTTGTGTTATGACTACTGTGTACCATTATACCCCCCAACCAAGTCAACCACTCAAAAATGGTTCACTGAATATTAAAGTAGTAATAAAAATAGCAAATGAAATGCTACAACTCAGTAAACACCATGAACATAAATAGCGAACAGGACTCCAGTATAAATACAAATGTGAATCTGTATGTGCTGGGACAAATAAATCTGTGCATGTGACAAGATCACACAAGCTAGCCAAAATTGCAAATATGAAGCAAGAAGATAAATATCTGAAAATCTGACTTTATTAGACCTGCCATCCATTTACCATGAGTCTCCAGCATGCTATCTGGAATAAAACATATTGAAAATTGTAGTATGAAGTCATCAAAGCTTTTACATAATCATTCAACAAAGTACAGTGAACCCTGTGGTGACCCAATTGAATTTGTCATGAGCAAGCATGAAGTAATTCTTTGCCATATGAAATTGATGAATATTGTGAGAAAATATACTAGAGCTATAGGGGTATCCTTCAAAGTTGTTAGACCTCTTGGCAAAACGAATACAAGTCACTTTATTGCCAAGAAGCTTGTAAAACCAGGAACAACAGTAATGACAAACGACCTGAAAAAAGCAGAAGGAGCTATTGGCAGAATTCCTGTAACAAACAACATCATTGGTCATCTGTAATATCTACGGCACACCATGTAGAAGGGCAATTACTAACACATGTGGAAACGAGTGGATATTTTAGAGTCAGACAAAACCACTGACACACAGAGTCTTGGCATAAGAGTGCTATATATATATATATATATGAAATGTTCCATGACTTTTTTGAATTTGTGACCCTGAAGTCCCATGCCATAAGAGGAAAGAGGGGTTTTTTTTTATTTCTATTTTTTAAATTTTATTTATTTATTTTGAGAGAGATAGAGACAGCACAAGTGCAGGAGGGGCAGAGAGAAAGGGAAACAGAGAATCCCAAGCAGACTCCATGCTGCCAGCACAGAGACGGCCATGAGGCTCGAACCCACGAGGCCATTAAATCATGACCTGAGCTGAAACCAAGTCGGACACTCAACCAACTGAACCACCCAGGCGCCCTGGAAAGGGTTTTTTTGATTGAACTTGTAATTTTGAGATAATTGTAGAGTTACATGTAGTTGTAAGAAATAATAAAGACAGAAACCATGTACCATTTGCCCACTTTCCCCCATTTTAGTATCTTGCAAAACTACAGCACAATTTCACAATCAGGATATCAACACTGATACAGTCAAGATGCAGAACATTCCCATCATCACAAGAATCCCCCATGTTGTCTTTCTATAGCCACATCCACTACCCCATTTCCACCCCTTAATCCTGGCCCCCACTAATCTGTTCTCCATTTCCATAATTTTGTCATTTCCAGAATGCTATATGTTTGGAATGATACACTGTTTTTTTTCACTCAGAGTAATTCTTTATAGATTTACCTAAGATGTTGTATCAATAATGTATCCCTTTATATTGCTGAGTAGTATTCCATGATATGTATGCACCACAATTTATTTAACCATTCACCTGATGAAGGACATTTGGGTTGTTATCAGCTTGGGGCTATCACGAATAAAACTTCTGGGAATACACGTGTAGAAGTTTTTGTGTAACCATAAGTTTTCATTTCTCTGGGAGAAATGCCCATGCCTGCAGTTGCTGGGTTGTATAGTGGTTGTGTGTTTAGTTTCATAAGAAACTGCCCAACTCTGTGGAGGTTCCCCCAAAAATTAAAAATAGAACTGCCGTACAATCCAGCAATTCCACTTCTGGGCACTTATCTGAAGAAAATTAAACACTAATTTGAAAATAAAAACACTAATTTATGCACCCTTATGTTTATTGCAGCATTATTTACAATAGCCAAGATATGGAAGCAATCTAAGTGCCCATCAACAGATGAATGGATAAGTAAAATGCGGTGTACACACACACACGCACACACACACACATACACACACACACACACACACACACACGAATATTACATGGCCATAAAAAAGAATGAGATGTTTGCCACTTGCAACAACATAGATGGATGAACCTAGAGGGTATTACGCCAAGTGAAATAAGTCAGACAGAGAAAGACAAATATTGTATGATTCCACTTACATGTAGGATCTAAAAAAAACCAAACAAATGTACAAACAGAAACAGACTGATAGATAGAACAAACTGGTGGTTGTTCAGGGGGAGGGGGTGAGGGGATGGGCAAAACAGGTGAAGGGAACTAAGAGCTACAAACTTCCAGTCATAAAATAAGCAAGTCACAGGGATGTATAGTACAGCATAGGGAATATAGTCAGTAATATTGTAATAACCTCATATGGTGACAGAGAGTAACTACACTTACCGTGGTGAGCATTTCATGATGTCTGTAAATGTCAAATCATTATGTCCTACACCTGAAACCAATATAATACTGTAGGACAATTATATGTCAATTTTTAAAAAGTCCTATTATTTTCCAGAATGGCTGTACTATTCTATATTTTCACAGCAAGGTAAGAGTAATCCAGTTTCTCCCCATAAGAGAAAAGGTTTTTAATTTAGTTAACGTGTTTTTTGTGGGTATGTGAATCACGAAGTAGATTGGAAAGGGGGCATTGGGATCAATTCTGAGGAGAATTACTCGTGAGCACAGGCCCAAAATATGTCATGATGCAAAAATAATAGAGGTTGCATCGAAATGCCAAGCCACTTGCTGCCTGAGTCACTGATAACAGGGGTCAGCAATGTCTGCTGACCGCAATTCAGAATTGAAGAAAACTAAAAATTGTAAATATAATCAAATTGGAGCCCCTAAAGTGTATGTCTTCACAGCATGCTGTACAAAGAAGCAAGGGGCAAATGCCAAACTCCACTTTTCTGCTCTAAGCACACCAGCTGTTGAGAGAAACTGCTTTCCCACAAGTTACTAAAAACAAGACACGGAAAACAAAGACTTTACGACAATGATAATGACACTAAAGATCATTTCTCAGATTTTACATGCATTGCTCAAGAGGTGTGTCTTAGCCATATGTTCAGAATGGTGAAGAGGCTACAAGTAATTACTTTGGTGGGAAAATATCACTATATTTAATGTTAAAATAATCAGAGTTTCTTTAAAAAGACCAAACTCTGGTGCAGTTTTATCACTAAGAGTCTGATTCTTCCCCCAACACATGGAGATTTCTTCACTTCTCACAAAAAGAAATGGACTACGTATTATTGGCTATGTTTAAACATCACATCTAAGTCTCTCAGTAGCACATGCCCCCATGCTTTCTAGAACTGAATACAATCAAAGAAGTGATTAGGAATCCACATGCATCTACTTCCCGAGTTGAACTACTCAACCTTCCAGCCTTTGTGATTTTCTCAAGGACTTTAGCACCTGATAGAATGCTTCAAAGTGTTATCAGGGAGCTGTCATTGCAATTTGCTCCAAACACCCAAAATTATACAATAAAGCCACTAAATACTTGAGGCAGTTCCCAGTGGCCTATGATTCTGAGTTAGGACTTTCAACTTTTTGTTATGAAATTTTTCAAACATATACAAAAGTAGAGTGGACACCATAATGAACCCCCATGTACCCACTACACAGATTCAATAGTGTAACAAATGCCCGCCGCTCATGCCCTACATCACAGCCCATCAGTCTGCCTCCGATTTCAGCCAGAGCTGTAATGGACAGTTCTATGCAAGCTCAAACAACATCCTTCCTTAAGATCAAGCTTCTCTCTCTCTGTTTCTACCTCAGGGCCTTCTCCAAAGGAAAGGAAAGCACAGGAAAACACAGCCTGGAAGTGTGGGAGTGTTAATACCTTTGGGGATAGCCTTCAACCCGTGGAAGAGAGGAACCAATGGATCAGAGACTCTCACCCATCACAGGAACAGTTCTGGGAGATGTTCTATATCCTTCTCGGGAAGTCTGATGAGAATCAAGCCCTTGTTGCCCAATGCAGCAACATCACACCGCACCGTTGCATTGACTTTTCCTCCTTTTCTACCACTCCTGCTTCCTGAGACAACACCCCAAACATATCTAACCCAAGTCCTTGCTTCAGAGGCTACTTGGGGGAGATCTAAGACAAATAGTTATCAAATACTGCCATTCTTTCTCAGCTATCCCAGATTATTTTATGCATGTATGTACGTATGTAAGTTCTATGCCCAATGTGGGGCTTGAACTCACAACCCTGAGATCAAGAGACACATGTCTACCAAATGAACCAGCCAGGCTCCCCTATCCCAGAGTATTTTAAAGTATTTTAAAGTTTGGATATTTTTTAAAAGTTGCTAGAAATAGGAAGGAAAGAAGGCAACTCAAAATGGAAGTTGACCTGTGATTCAGCTGTGCATCACCAAGGTAGACTTATATATATTGGTGAAATATTGTCCCTAAATACCACCATCCTTCTCCCTGAAATGAAGATATTATTAAATAGATTATTTTAACTATTTTAATATAATGGTGATAAAAATGTGGTAGAGCTTCTTTTCAATTTACCTCAATGGGGGTCTATGTGTGGGCAAGGTGCCCATTATGTAGCTCTTAAAAATCAACTATTGGTGGGGCGCCTGGGTGGCGCAGTCGGTTAAGTGTCCGACTTCAGCCAGGTCACGATCTCACGGTCCACGAGTTCGAGCCCCGCGTCGGGCTCTGGGCTGATGGCTCAGAGCCTGGAGCCTGTTTCCGATTCTGTGTCTCCCTCTCTCTCTGCCCCTCCCCCGTTCATGCTCTGTCTCTCTCTGTCCCAAAAATAAATAAACGTTGAAAAAAAAAAAATTTAATAAAAAAAAAAAAAAAATCAACTATTGGGGCGCCTGGGTGGCGTAGTCGGTTAAGCGTCCGACTTCAGCCAGGTCACGATCTCGCGGTCCGGGAGTTCGAGCCCCGCGTCAGGCTCTGGGCTGATGGCTCAGAGCCTGGAGCCTGTTTCCGATTCTGTGTCTCCCTCTCTCTCTGTCCCTCCCCCGTTCATGCTCTGTCTCTCTCTGTCCCAAAAATAAATAAACGTTGAAAAAAAAAATTTAAAAAAAAAAAATCAACTATGAAAAACACTGACCATCCAAAAACCCCTTCACAGGAGTCTGCAAACCCCATAAAAATGTGTAGTGGTGTGTGAATACACATGTGCATTTTGCGGGGGGAAAGGTCAGTAGCTTTCACCAGATTCTAAAGCAAGTCTTTAACCAAAAAAGGGTTAAGAATCACTGATGAAGAAATATCAGGCACGATGAACCTGAGTAGGGATGATTATATTTTGTGCAGCAGGAGCCCTTCTGGAACTCTTTAAATCATTCTACGTGGCTGATCATCATCTTCGCCAAATTGCACAGCTAACCTCATTATGTGAATCTAACTAGAATTGATATGATTATAATGAAAGGATTTTCCCTCCTCAAGGTCTAGTTTATAAAGAAGGGATTTTTTCCCCTCAAGGCCTCCTTTATAATAAAAAGGTTTTTTCCTCCTCAAGGCCTGGTTTTTGACATCTGGATTAGATTATCTGGTCCCAATTTTCTCCTCAAAGCTATCTCTTCCAGCCTCAAAGAACTTTTGGGATTTTGCCAATCAACAGGAAAAGGATTTAGATTACAGTATGTGCTCTTTCCAGACTAGCCCTAGTTCTCCCAGATAGCGCTCTACCCATGAACTGGTACACTTCCAGGAATTTGAAAGATTTCAGGGCCAGCTGTCAAGGAAGCAATTCCTTCCACCTGCATCTTGTCCAGCCCCTAAATTACTAACTCAGAAAGGAAGCTGGAAAGTTAAAGAGGCACACTTTCTCTAAAGAGCCTTAATTAGGTTTGGTATTTAGGTTTGGGTTTTTTTTTTCTTTTCCTATTAACAAAGAACTATTTGTACCTCATAAACACAAGCAGAGGAAGAAAATTACATCTTAAAATCATTTCCACTTAAAAAACCAAGACAAAAATGGTACAGGTGGCTTCTTAAAAGGAGGAGGGAAAAAACCCCTCCACATAAGCCCTTTTCTTGAATAGGCCTCTAACTAGCCCATGGTGCAGCTGCAGGGATGGATTTAATGTTCCTGTGATTTATTACTCTAAAGAGGATATTCTCAGCCATCATCTGCAGAAGAGGGCCTAGCAGGATGTAGAATAAGGAGACTAAGAACACATTGGAATGGCCTAAATTTTCCATGTGATTTCCATTTTCTTTCTGATTTTACTCGGAAAGTCTTTTTTTTTCCTCTCAGATTTTTAGCCAATATCACAAAAGCACCCTGCCCGCCCCTAGGGCAGCTTGCAACAGTCCTGAGCAAGGAAGAGACCATTAGAAAGGGGAGGAGCCCAAAACGTCCTCCATATTGAAAGGTGAAGCTTTCTAAAGCCACCTCTTGCCACAGAATGTCCTCCCAGACTTGAAGATTTACGACTGTTACGGTGTATCTCCCAACCTGACCAACGCACCATTGTTAGGTAGTAAAGAGCAGCTAACACTGAGTGCCAACGATGCAACAGGGAATATTCTGGTCCGTTGACAGGGGTTATTTCTTTTAATCCTCAATTTATCATCCCCATTTTACAGATGAGGAAACTTCAGCTGACAGAAATCAAGTCATTTTACCTAAGGTCACAGGGCCTGTGAAAGGGATGTCAGGATTTGATCCCTGGTTTGTATGATTCCAATAGCTGTGCTCTTAACTATTACATAGTGTTCACCCCCTCCTTTCTTTCCAGGGTCCCTCCCTGACCACCCTGGCTACCCAGGAACTCCAGCTATAGTAGCCATTTCGCCTGCCCTCAGGAATAATGCCTCATGTGTGCAATTTCCCATTTTACCCAAACATATCTAATTCCAAGGAACTCTGGGTTTCCCATCAAATCTCCCCGAGAAATTATGGCACGTTTTTATATTGTGAAAATCACTTCAGATTCTCTTCATGCTATTTTTAAACTTTTTCTCGTGTATACCCATATATACACACATCCTCTTATGCCACTGGCTCACATATATTGAGCACTTACTATGTGCCAGACATCATGATAATTACTTCACACCCATTTTCTCATTTGATTCTCCACAGTAACCTCATACAGTAGCTACTATCATTATTCCTGTTTTACATATGAGAAAACTGAGGCTTAGAAAAGTCCCATCACTTATTCAAGCAATTGGAGGAGACAGGATTTGAATTCTATTGTGTTTGATTGACAGCCCAAACCCCTAAACCACTACACTTTAATTCTACACTTCTTAATGGCAACAAATCATGTTGAGAATATATATATATACATACACACACACACACACACACACACAGTGATATAATGTGGTGATAATGGTGCTTTACTTCTATGGTGTTAACGCCCATATATAACCCCAGTATAATCATGAGAAAAACAACACACAGATGTCTAGAGGAATTCTAGACAATACCTGACCCATATTCCCCCAAACTGTCAAGGTCATCAACAACAAGGAAATAACACAGGTAACATCTGTGCAAATGGTAGAGTAGGGAACTCCAAAATCCCCTCTCTCCACAAAAGCAATGAATAAACTGACAAAAACCATCAGAATTCACTTTTTCAGGGGGCACCTAGCTTGCTCAGTCAGTGGAGCATGCAATTCGTGATCTTGGGCTTATGGCATCAAGCCCCATGTTGGGTGTAGACATTACTTAAAAATAATTAAAAAAAAAAAAATTCACTTCTCAGAACTCTGGATACTAATCAAAAGTTTGCAGAAACAGAGGTATGCTCAATAAAGAAAAAGCCATTGGATTGTGGTAAGAGGGCTCTGTGGCATTTTAACTTACTCTGGACCCAATCCCTGCTCCCAGCTCAGCAGCAACCTTGAAGGTAACAGCCCGCACTCCTAGTACAAATACTCAATACCCAACACTAGGGAGAGCAGAACAGACCTATTCTCAAAGAATGGTGTCTCTTTTGACTTGCCGGATGACCCCCTGTCCCGGAAAGCTTGCCTTTATTTAGCCTAATTCAAAACTCTCCAGGGGCTGAGACTGAGACTACCCAGGGGGTGATTCTCAAAAACATTTGAACAGGGTATCGGGTGGCTCAGTCAGTTAAGCTAAGCATCCAACTTTGGCTCAGGTCATGACCTTGTGGTCTGTGAGTTCGAGCCCCGAGTAGGGCTCTGTGCTGACAGCTCAGTGCCTAGAGCCTGCTTCGGATTCTGGTCTCCCTCTCTATCTGCCCCTCCCCTGCTTGTGCTCTCTTTCTCAAAAACAAATCAATATTTTTCAAAAAAAAACATTTGAACAATCAAATTAGTTGCTACCATCAAGAGATAACAGTTGGGGCCAACAATAGACTAACCAAAAATCTTGGGAGGAAAGGCTGGGCCATGAGATTCATTGAAGAGTAAGGGTTTTGAAAAGATTCCACACACTCCTGGGAATCTAGAAGGCCACACTCATGCTCAGAACAGGGTGCACGCTCAGAAAGATAGCTGAGAAGACCCTAAGCTCTATGTCTGGCTGACAATTTATACTTTTTCTTATACAATTTAAAGAAAATTAAATATGGGTTGTTTACAATGTAGAAAAATGTAGGAATGTATCTTCGTATAACATTCAGTACACATTTTGGCCACTTACATCCCCTATTCTCGGGATGGTACTCAGGTTCACAACTTTGCACTCTTAGCTTCCATCATGGTGTGTAGGACTAGAAGACAAAAAACAAAATTGTGTTCTAGAACGAGTTCTAGACTCACTTGTTCCTTTTATATAGCAACCTGTTCCAGCTTAGTGGATAGAATATCTTACCACTCTAAGAATGTTATGTTCTCTTTGAAGGTTTCTTTCTTTTTTTAATGTTTATTTATTTATTTTTGAGAGAGAGAGAGAGAGAGAGCACGCACCTGCAAGCAGAGGAGGGGCAGAGAGGGAGGGAGAGAGAGAATCCCAAGCAGGGTCCATGCTGTCAGCACAGAGCCTGACACAGGGCTCAAATTCACTGTGAGATCATGACCTGAGCTGAAATCAAGGTCCAGATGCTCAACAGACTGAGCCATCCAGGTGCCCCTCTTATTCTTTTTATTCATTTCTCTTGTGCTCTTTTTGTCTCTTCCATTTTGTTTTTGTGGTTTTTTTTAATGTTTGTTTATTTTTAGGAGAGAGTGTGAGCAGGGGAGGGGCAGAGAGAAGGGAGATACAGAATCTCAAGCAGGCCCCAGGCTCTGAGCTGTCAACACAGACTGAGCCACCCAGAAGGCCCTGTCTCTTTCATTTTGGATGCATTTTTCAAATGACTAGCCATCTTCGGTTGCTCACTTAATCTTAAAGTGTTGAATCACTATATTCTACACCTGAAACTAATATTACACTGTATGTTAACTAACTGCAATTTAAATAAAAACTTAAAAAACGAAACTGAACTACTAAATGCTGAATGGAATCTCTGTGTGTGGGCAGAGTTTACCAAATAGTGGGCTGCATGTTAGAACAAATATGTGGCCTTTTGGCATTTTTTGGTAGGTTCGCTTAAATGTTAACATCACTGAGCTGTTCAATTTCTCCAGAGAAAGTTTCTTTAATCAACTGCTTATGGGGGAACTGGGTAAGCCTCATTGCTTGCATTCTGGTGTTGGGAGGTGTTTTTATTTTATTTTTTTATAATTTTTTAACATTTATTTATTATTGAGAGACAGAGAGACACAGAGTGTGAGCAGGGGAGGGGGCAGAGAGAGAGGGGGAGACACAGAATCCGAAGCAGGCTCCAGGCTCTGAACTGTCAACACAGAGCCCGACACCGGGCTCGAACCCACAAACTGCAAGATCATGACCTGAGCTGAAGTCGGTCGCCCAACCAACTGAGCCACCCAGGCACCCCAGGAGGTGTTTTTAAAACAACAGTTCTCTGCCACCAAGGGCATGGCCTCACTACAGAACCTTCAAGAACTGCACTGTGACTTTCCTAAGGGTTTGCCAGAGACTTAATCTAGCACCATTGGATCTGAGACATCATATCATCCAGGAGTTACATCAGCTCGTCATGTGGGCTAGACCTACTGCAGAGCCCTCTCTTGCCCTGGAGGGCAGAGCCCTCACTTGAAACTGGCAGCTTCTAGGTTAGCCAATAAATGGATCAGAGCAGTGTTCCCATGTGTTATATCCAAAATCCCACGAGATCCACCAGTGCTGTGCCGCTTTCTTAGTGGTAGGGAGTGCAAAGCAGTCTTTTGTCCTTTACCTTAGAGAGGATGTTCTGCCCCAGACCCCCAAATCTATAGAAATTCACGATGAAAATATATTCTTCAATAAAGTGGACTAGTGTGATATTCTGCAGAGTGTGAAGATGTTTAAGTTTCCTACATACATTATTATAGAAAGCATGAGAATTAAACTAGCCCCAAGGTAAGACAGTGAGCGTGTCCTTGCCGTATAAGGGTAAACTGTTTAGTTTTTTATTAACATATAATTTACATACAAAAGATATAAAGACCTTAGTTTTGACAGTTGTACCTACCTATGTAACCACCACTTAAAACATTTCCATCACCCCAGAAGGTTCCCTCCTTTACTTTCCAGCTAATCCCCTGATGCCCAACCAGAGGCAACCACTTTCTGATTTCTTGCTCCACAGACTTGTATTGTATGTTCTAGAAAGGTATTTAAAGTTTATTTATTTACTTTGAGAGAAAGTACATACATGGGAGAGGGACAGAGAGAGGGAGAGAGAGAATCCCAAGAGGCTCCATCCACACTGTCAGTGCAGAGCTGGATGCTGGACTTGATCCCATGAACCACGAGATCGTGACCTGGGCCAAAATAGAGTTGGATGCTTAACCGACTGAGCCCCCCAGGCGCCCCTGGAAGTCATTTCAATGGAATCATGTGGTATGTATTTTTGTGTGTATCTGGCTTCTTGCATGCAAATAATGTTTCTGAGGTTGTGAACTGCTTTTGATTCTCTCTATTAATGAACATAAAAAGTTTCCAGGACAGGGTGTGTACTTCTCTATCCAAGCTGTGCTGAGACAGGATTCCGGTTAGTGACCTGGAGGGAATGAGGATGGTGGGGGTACATCTTGGAAAAAAAATGTCATCTCACAAGGCGACTGCTTCAGGTGAAATCATGACACAGTCTCCATGGAAAGGGAAGTTATTCTCCTCTGGCAAGGGGAAAAGGGATGCTTCTGCCACCAAGAGAAATCCAGGAGGAAACTGAAAGGCTCATAATACTTGGATTCATCCACCTAAATAACCATCCCAGATCTCCACGTTCAAATCATTCCCTGCCAGATTTTTAAAAACCAGACCTTACAAGGTTATATATTTTGTCTTTTTTTTTTGCATCTCTGTCACCCTTATTATCAGATCCTGAGCCTGATTTTTAGCCCAGTCTGTCCTGCATCTGCAGGACATAAGAATCTCCATTAAGTTTGCCAGACAGGCAGAGCTTCTGCTGCAGTCAAAAGCAGTCATTGTACTCCAAGATCCTTATAAATAACATTGTTTGTATATCGATTAAGTGCCAGAGCCACTTTACCTCCCATACCTTGCCCTGCACCTCCACATTGTACCAATAAAACACTACACACCACAGGTGAAAGCTCAAGTAATTGCAATGTCACTTCATGCCAGGGGTTATTTCCATACACTTAACACCATATACAGGGTCCCTATTGCTTTTAGATGGGTAAACAGTCCAACTCCAAAACCCCATCCTGATAGTCTGCTTTCTGGAACCACTTCTAATACCAAATGTGTTAGCCAGGTTTTTCTAAAACTGAGCCAGAGTCAGGAATTCACATACTAACCATTTGGGAGTCGTGCAAGCCTAAGGCAACAAGGAGGAAGGGAAAAGGTAAGTAATGCACAGAAAGATGTAAAACAGTGTGAGAGGCTGCATGACCACACTGGACACTGCTTCACAAAACTGCAGGTCACTTGCCAGGTACGTTTGCTGGCTGAACAAATGCTGAAATGGCTGAAAAGAAAATGCGCATGCACGTTTCAGTGTTGTGCACGAAGGGAGAAAGTAGCACACGTTTAGCTGCTGGGATCCTTCATGCCTCCTCATTTCCACTAGTCAAGTTTCATCTGACAAGGTACTCACTCCCCTTCACTCCCAAGTTTCGTCATTTGGTCCCGACCCCATACCCATGGTATGGCATTTTACCCAAGTGTGGGAGTGGAGTGAGAACTTGGCACCCATAAGCCCAGTGTTTAGGACATGAGAGTCATGCAAGAGCAGAACCTCGATTTAGACTACCATGTGGCTCATGGCAGCAGCACAATGTGGAAAGTGGGCAGAACCTTAGAAAAGAATCTGAGATTATGTATACAATGGAATACTACTTGGCAATGAGAAAGAATGAAATATGGCCTTAGGTAGCAACGTGGATGGAACTGGAGAGTGTTATGCTAAGTTTAATAAGTCATACAGAGAAAGACAGATACCATATGTTTTCACTCTTATGTGGATCCTGAGAAACTTGACAGAAGACCATGGGGGAGGGGAAGGAAAAAAAAAAGTTAGAGATGTTGGGAGCCAAACCATAAGAGACTGAGAATAAACTGAGAATAAACTGAGGGTTGATGGGGGGTGGGAAGGAGGGGAAAGTGGGTGCTGGGCATGGAGGAGGGTGCCTGTTGGGATGAGCACTGCGTGTTGTATGGAAAACAAGTTGACAATAAATTTCATATTAAAAAAAATAAGAAGAATGAATGAATAAATAAATAAATAAATAAATAAATAAATAAATAAATAAAAGTTGCCTACCAGAAAAAAAAAAGAAAAAGAATCTGAGAAGGCACACAAGTCTGTGTCCAATACAGGTTACTTGAAGTAAGACAAAAGGATAATTTGGCCTAGAGTAGTAACAGTGGGGATGGAGAAAAGTGAACAGATTTAGGATACATTCTGAAGATAGAACCAATAGAATTTTCTAATTAACTGGATGTGAGGGGTCAGGGAAAGGGAGGATTCAAGGATGACTCCTTGGTGTTTTACTTGAGTAACTGGATAGGACATGATACCATTTCTCAGATATAGGGTATGGGGGAGGAATATATTTGGCAGAGAGGAGATGAATATTTAGTGTCATAGTGTCCAACAATTTTGGTCAAAAACATTTTGTGTTTGTGGTCCATTTTTTAAGACTGAAGCATTAAACTTAATAACCACATCCCACAACAATTCCATTCCATAATTCAGCCAACGGCCAGTCCTACACCTGGAATAAACCAGTTACCACTTGCATGATGTGGTTCACAATATGTGGAACACCTGCCCCAAAAGATCTCCCCCACCTATTGGCCAGCTGCCCATAATCTGTGTTCTGATTATCTATTGCTATGTGACAAACCACCCCAAACTTAGTGGCTTAACACAACAACATTTATACTGGTCACAACAATGGACAAGGTTTGGCAAAGTGGGTTAATCTTTGCTTCATGTGGTGTCAGGTTGGGCAGCTCAATGGGGGGCTAGAGGATCTAGGTCCTGGATGGCTCACTCACAATGACTGGCAAACCGGTGCTGGCTGTCAACTGAGAGCTTAGCCAGAGCTGAGGGCCAGCAGCCTCAGTTCCTCTGCACAGCAGCCTCTCTATGGGCTGTTTGACCTTCCTCCCAGCATATGACTGGTTTCCAAGAGTAAATGCCCTAGAGACAGGAAGAGGAAGCTGTCAATTTCTTGAGCCATAGGCCCAGAAACTGGCACAGTGCCACTTCTGCCTTATTCTATTGACCAAGCATTCACAGAACCCAGATTCAAGGGGAGGGTACTAGACATCACCTCTCAATGGGAGAAGTGCCGAAAATTTGAGAACCATGTTTTAAAATGGCACAGTTTAGGACTCATAACCTGTGACAAACTGGTTAATGGTGCCTTTGGTTTCATGGTAGTGGAAGGAGGGCACACTTGAACCATTTAGTGTCAGCTTATATGATTTTGCCGGATGAACTCTTGACACCCCTCAGGTCACTGAGAGAATGGGAGCCAGGAGAGAGAAAATAATACAGATAATAATATAGCTACCACTTTTTGAGCACTTACCATGTGCCAGACATTGTTCAGAGTGCTTTACACGCATCAGTTCATTGAATCCTCCCAACGATCCCATCAGGTAACTTAATATTATTTTATAGGTGAGGAAATTGAGACATAGAAGAGTTAAATAATTTGTCCAAAGTAATGCAGCCAGGAAGTAGTTGAGCTGGGATTCCAGCCCGGATCTAACTCCAGAGCCCACACCTAAAACTGTTACACCATATTGCAAAAAGCAGAGATGGGCTTGTCAGAGACAGAGGGGCTTCCAGGCCACGGCCCTAAGTAGGGCCTGGGGGTTCATCAGGCATTCACTGGTAGCAGCCTTATCAGAAGAAATGTGTGTAAAATATCAGAGCAACTGGGATTTTCCCACCACCGTACACTCCTGATATAGGAAAGCATGAAAAGAAACAGATATTCATGGTGCGCCTGGGTGGCTCAGTCGGTTAAGCCTCAGACTTCAGCTCAGGTCATGATCTCTTGGTTCCTGAGTTGGAGCCCCTCATTGGGCTCCATACTGATAGCTCAGAGCCTGGAGCCTGCTTTGGATTCCGTGTCTCCTTCTTTCTCTGCCCTCCCCGACTTGCACTCTGTCTCCCTCCTTCCCTCCCTCCCTCTCTCTCTCTCTCTCAAAACTAAATGAACATTAAAAAAAAAATTTTTTAAAGAAATATTCATTGTTAAGTACCTTTTATTTATCAGGCAGTACACTAAGTGCTTCATGTGCATTAATTTCATTTAATTCTCTGAACGATCTAAGTATTATTATTGCTACCATTTTGCTGCTGAGGAAACAGAGAGATTATGTAACTTACTCAAAGTCACACAGGTAGTAAGTGGCCATGCTGGGATTCTAGCTCAGATATGACACCAAACCCATACTCTTAATCATTACATATGAAATCATGGGGTTCTGTCTATAGTGAGATAACCCCAGCGGTGGGACTCCTATTGTAGAGCCCAGAGGAAAAGACTGCTGAAAAAGTTTGGAGAAGATGCAGAATCCTCGGAGTCCATCTAGCCCATCATATCGCTCTTAGGCAGGCATCACCTGTAGCTGGTTGCCTCCCTTTGTACCTACTCCCTTTTACCCACGATCTCATTAATAGCCAAGAATACTGACTCTACAAGGCACAAGATAGTCTGAGCAAATCCATCTCCAATTATTCTCCTCTTTATTCCCACTTAATTAATAGCTAACTATTGAAGAGAGATTAAAATAAGTGACTTCCTGGGCACCTGGGTGGCTCAGTCAGTTAAGCGTCTGACTTTGGCTCAGGCCACAATCTCGCAGTTCGTGAATTTGAGCCCCGCATCAGGCTCTGTGCTGACAGCTTGGAGCGTGGGGCCTGCTTCAGATTGTGTCTCCCTCTCTCTCTGCCCCTCCCCAGCTTGTGCGCTCTCTCTCTCAAAAATAAATAAACATTAAAAAAAAATAAAAATAAGTGATTTTCTGATGATACTGAACAATTAAGTTCTTAGCTCTCTTCATAATTCTACCTAATCGGATATTAATAGAGACAGATCCTGGGGCACCTGGCTGGCTCAGAGAAGCATGAGACTCTTGATCTTGGGGTCTTGAGTTCAAACCGCATGTTGGGCATAAAGATTACTAAAATAATAATAATAATAATAATAATAATAATAATAGAGATGGATCCTTCTCCATCTAATTTCCATTTTGCAACCAACTACCCCTTGTAGGCTTCTGACCCTCCTAAGATACTTTCCTGGAAGCAAGTTAAATCTCGGCTCAGTCAAGTAAATATTTCCAAGCAATTAACCAGTTATTAATTACAAAATAACTAGTTGTCCAGAAAAGGGAGGAGGGGTGGTAACAGAAGAGGGCCTAGATTTCAGGATGCCAGTTGGGCCATTGAAATGCTTCTTGGAAGAATGCCCAAAGAGATTAGGTTCAAGCCTACCTAGCTTCCTCCCCTGCAGATTTCTAAATCCTGGTCGCCTGGTCCCTCAGTTTTCAGCTCTAACTCCTCTCTAGTTTGGAGCAACACAAAGTCTCTAGTCTGGAGAGCTTACAGACCTAGAAGCCCATCACACTGAGGCCAGTAATGGAGTCCTAACTTTGGATCTCCACCTCACTAACACTTTGGGTATCACCCAACCAGCTTGACCTGGAGTTCAATATGCTTTTACTCACATGCTTCCCTCCAAAATGGCCCTCCTACCCAGCCTGCCCAGCTTTCACTGGCCAGACCCAGACATCATTCCATGAGCTACTTGTGCTAAAGGCAGCTCCTGGAGGAGTTCACATTAACTCTGTCATTCCCAACCCTAGTTATCACAAGAGCTCAGGTAGGAAGCTACCCTTTCTTCTTGATGGCATCAGCCTATTTATTAAGTGGTTGGCAAAGATTGACTCTGCAGACACAAAGCCCCACCCTTCCAGAAACAGCCCCAGAGACACTGTCAGCACACAGTACTTCTACAGGAGCATCTCATCACTGCCTGCAGGGACTCAGATGACCTAGATGTTGCCTTTGAACATCTAAGGTACCCAGGCAGGGAAACAGGCAGAACAGCTATTCTTTATTTCCTATGTTGGTACCTGATAAAGGTCTGGTTCTAGGTCCAGACCTGGAGCTCTGAAGAGTAGTAGGTTTGTGACTTCTGTCCACAGAGCCTATGGCCTGTAGAAATAGCAGCAGTACAGCCCATCCTATCTGAACTCATGATGTTTGGTATTTCCATGTCTTCTCTACTGGGCAAACTCTCAAGACCAGATGTTCTGCCATCATTTCTCAAGGAGCTATAATTGTACCATGGGGCTGGATCTCCTCAAAGCAAGTTACTCTCTCAGAGACAGAAAAAAATCACAGAAAATTCCAGTTTTGCCCCAGTTTTACTCCTGCTCAAAGTCTAAATAAGTGATGGTGAAGGGACAAGTATCCACATCCCTCATCTCGAGCCCTGCTGGGTGATCTTAAGGGATGGAGTACCTATTTAGAATGGAGAACTTTCAGTGGGTACGAGAATACCACAGCTTTGTCCATACATATACCAAAGGACAGCCTTTCAATATAATTCAGCCGGTTGTGAAGCTCTTTTATAAGTGATTTGGCAAGACTGGCTGCCTTATTGACCTTCTTCCTGTAAAAGAGAAGGTTCGCTCACACTCTAGCCATGGACTAGAGTGTCGTAGAATGTCTAGTCCTTCAGGACTCTGAAGGTCCTCTGCAAAACCTAGAGGGTAGAAGGAAGGCAGTGGTCATTTGTCCTGGGCTCCAAGCAAAAGGGTCCTCCAAGATGGGCTACTGTACAGAGGTAAATATAAGTAAGGGAATTGGGTGAGGCCTCGTCACAGATTGACACTAATTAAAATCCTTCAAGCCTTGGTACTTCATTAAACCTGAGAACAAATAAAAGGGTAAAGGACCTCAAGATCTGAATGTCCTGAGGCCTTAACTCAGTAATAACAACAACATGTGATTATTATTGAGTGCTTTCTGTGTGTAAGACATGTTACACGTATTATCTCACTTAGGCTTCACAGCTACCGTAGAGATGAGTAGTAGAGCTGGACTAAGAGTCGGGGACTCCAAGAGGAGGAGAAAAGAAGAGGAAGACCTGAGAGTAAAAGAAAGAAAGGGCTAGGTCCCTTAACCCCAGGCACACAAAGGTGCAAGAGGCAGGTTCTGAGAGCATCTGGGAAATGTGCCCCCCTCCCCACTCCGGCTCAAAACCTGGAGACCAGTGGTAGAAATTCTGCCTGGGGCAGTATTCCCACTCCCCACCCCCACCCCCCACCCCCGGGCTCTGCTGTCCTCTGATCTTAACTCTTATCCACATTCTTCCTGATTATTTAGCTGCTTCTATCAGAAGCTAATCCCTTCCAGACTCCATCTGTTCTTGCCTCTGTAGGGACTTGGGTCTTTTAGTTGTCTCCTCTGGGTAACATTTCATCCTCACGTTTGGTCTTTTAGGAATTTTCTTCATCTGATAGAAATTTTTAAAAATATTTATGGACAGAACTACAGAGGTAGTGAAAACATCAATGCTTACCATACCAGGATTTCAGGGAGCAGAGAGAAGGGATGAACAGGTGGAGCAGAGGGCATTTTTAGGGCAGTGAAAATGCTCTGTATGATACTATAATGGTGCACACATGAAATACTCGTTTTTCAAAATGCATAGAGCTATAAAACACATAGTGAGCCCTAATGTAAACTATGGATTTTAGTGAATAATATGTATCAATATTGGTTCATCAGTTGTAGCAAATGTACCCCACTAATGCAAGATGTTAATAGGGGAAACTGGAAAAGGGGGAGAAGAGATATATGGGAATTCTAAATACTTTTGGCTCAATTTTTCTGTAAACCACAAACTGCTCTAAAAAATAAAGTCTCCTTCGGGGCACCTAGATGACTCAGTTGGTTAAGAGTCTGACTTTGTGTCAGGTCATGATCTCATGGTTCATGAGTTCAAGCCCCACATCGGGCTTGCTGCTGTCAATGCAGAGCCTGCTCCAGATCCTCTGCCCCCTCTCTCTCTGCCCCTTCCCCATTCATGCTCTCTCTCTCTTTCTCTCTCAAAAATAAATAAACATCAAAAAAAAACAAAATAATAAATTCCATTTCAAAAACAAACAAAATTGCCTGTGCCCATTGCACTTCCCATTAAAAGGATCCATGGCTCCCTGGAGAAATGGCTGATTCCAGGTATGGAGTAGAGAATTTTCAAAATGAGCCTAGGGCATGTTGTCACACCAGAAAGCAAGGACACTATCAAAGACTACTGAGGATACACCGAAAGGACTGAGGAGCTAACTTAAAGGGGCTTCTCCTGGCCAAAGACGATCAAACTGAGCATTTAAAAAATGACTGTAGCTGACTTAAATACGTCAAATATATAAAATTCTGTAAGTTCATTATGACACTCAAGAAAAAACTCACTGATCATCACTGGAAGTTTCTAGAGCAACAACTCATTACATTAAAAATTAGTAAGTCTAAACCATTAAGCACTAATTCTTCATTTCCTGGTCAAACAGTACTTCAGGGTCCGTAAAAAGTTGATAAGAAAAGTTCTTCATTATGGAGAATTCCACTAATCATTGCAAAAGAAATGACAGGATTATAAAATCACCACTTTGCAACTCCTAAGGAAAAATAATTAAGGCAAAAATCATCAATAAATGCCAAACCTGTTAGCTCAAAGTTTAACAAGGAATAGGCCAACCACACCTCACCACAAAATAAATCTCTTCACCAAAAGTGAGACAGCTAGATATGATGTGCCTTCTGATTGATGCAATAGAATTCACACAGCACCATGTAGAAAGTATTTTGCCAAAAGCAGTGAACCTGAAACAAATCAATCTTCTCGTCTAGATCCAAGTCCCAGTATAGGAAATAAAAGAGATAGGGGAACAAGTTAAATGGTACTAGAAGGCAGTAATCAGCCAAATGCAGAAAAGTGGGGCACTCTGAGAAACAAATGGCCCAATTTCTCCAATAGTATGGTTTCTTAGTACAGGCTGCTCTAAAAGAATATAATAGAATGCGGGGCTTATAAATAACAGGAACTTCTTTCTCCCAGCTCAGGAGGCCAGAAGTCTGAGATCAGGGTGTCAGCGTGCTTGGATTCCTGGTGAAGGCCTGCCCACTGGTTGCAGACTGCCATCTTCTTGCAGTGTCCTCACACAGAGGAAGGGGCAAGAAAGCTCTCTGAGGGCCCTTTTATAAGGGCACTAATCCCATTCAGGAGGGCTCCAACCTCATGATCTACTCACCTCCCAAAGGCCCCACCATCACACTGGGGGCTAGGACTTCAACATATGAATATTGTGGGGGGGGGGGGGGACACAAACATTCGGTCCATTATACATGGGAAGAAAGGCAAGAGGGGAAATTGTTATAGAATAAAAAAGACGTAAGAAACATGGCCGTAAAATGAATTGTGTAGCTCTTGTTTGGATCTTGATTCAAAATAGCCATTTTTTGAGAAAACCAGGGAAACTTGAATATGGACTGGGTATTAGTTTTGTTAGAAGTGATGATGTCATCATAGTTATGTTTTAAAAGTCCTTATCTGTTTCTAAAAAGTTATTTAGGGGTGCCTGGGTGGCTCAGTTGAGCATCCGGCTCTTGGTTTCAGCTCAGGTAGTGATCTCACAAGTTCATGGGATCAAGCCCTGCATTGGGCTCTGTGCTAACAGTGAGGAGCCTGCTTGGGATTCTCTCTCTCCATCTCTCTCTGCTCCTCCCCTCTCTCTCTCTCAAAAGATAAATAAATAAAATTTTTAAAATATTGTTAAAAAGTTAAATTATTAACGTTAAATTATGTATCGTGTGTACCTATGCACACTATGTGCGTGTATCCATATAAATACATACCAAACTTTTCTAAAAGACACTGATTCTAAGAGTGAAAAGGTTAGGTATTGGTTGAAGAGCAACTTTTTTTCTTAGCTTGGTTACTAGAGCATGGCAGAGACAGACACAGAAGCAACCCAAGACTTTGGTGCTGGGTCCAAGAAGATGGGTAACACAAAGCACTACATTCACAAATCCACTGGCTGGAAAACCCCCATGAAAACAGCTGGCCACTAAGGCTGCCAGAAACTTAAAAAGTCTTGTCTTACAGGCTGGAAATAGAGCTTCTAATCCAAAAGCTTTCTTTCCAGAAGTTGGTAAGGGACATTATCCAGGATTTGAAAATAGATTTGAGCTTCCTGAGTGCAGCCATAGTGTACTTCAGGAAGTCAGTGAAGCATACATGGTGGTTTTATTTAAAGATTTTAACCTGTGAGTCATGTGTGATAAGAGGGTCTGTATCATGCCCTAAGATGTCCTATTAGCCTGCTCAATATAGTGAGAAAGAGCTTATTAGTTAAGGCAATTTTTATGGTGTTAAATAGTAAATTATACAAATATTTTATTTTTAACTTGTACTTTTTTTGCAAGAAAATGTTTATATGTTGCATTTGAGCTTAAGTCATCCCATGATTCACTCAAGATGAATGAGAAGGGACTGAACAGATTCAGTGAAGTGAGCACTGTTGTTCAGGAGTTGCAAGTTGCTCTTCTACAAAATGGATGAGTGATAGTTCTTGCTCCTCATGATGCCTGTTTCTGTATATTAGTGAGTTGTTGGGTTGCAAGTACAATACTAGAACTGATTAAACACGTAGAGGGCCCTTTTGCAATAATATTGCTTCTGGCTTGATCCAAGTATTTAATAATTGTGGTTGCTAAAAAAAATGAACCTGAACCTGGGTAAGCATCTAGATCCAACTACTAATTTACAGGAAATACAGAAGACAGAGGAACATGTTAAACAATACCATAAGAAAGTTTTCAGCAAAATCCAGGCTGTGGAAAACTTTACTGGACAAAGAACCCAGTTTCTTCAACAAATACACTCTAAAGAATAAAAAGATATGAGAGGAACCTATAAATTAAAGGAAATACAAGAGGGGTGCCTGGGTGGCTCAGTCAGTTAAGCATCTGACTCTTGGCTTCAGCTCAGGTCATGATCTCATGGTTCATGTGTTCAAGTCTTGCATGGAGCTTGGGATTCTCTCTCTCCCTCTCTCTGCCCCTCCCCTTCTCATGCTGCCTCTGTGTCTCTCAAAATAAATAAGTAAATAAACAAACAAACAAACTTTAAAAAAATTTTTAAAGAAGTACAAGAGACATCAAACAATTACAGCATATGGGCCTTATTTGCACTCAAACAAGCAAACAGAAAAAAAATATGATATTTATGAGACAACCAGAAATTTATCCATGAACAAGTATTTGATTATATTAAAGACATTAAGTTAGATGTACAGGTTTCCCTACTATCTGAAAGTAGAGTGTTGAACAAAACTATAAACAATAAGAAAACAAACAATCCAATTTTTAAATGGCCAAAAGACATGAACAGACATTTTACCAAAGAGGATACACAGATGGTATATTACTTTTCCAGAGCTGCCATAACAAAGCAACACAAACCTGGTGGCTTAAATAACAAAAATTTATTCTCTCATAGTTTTTGAGGATAGGGGTCCAAAAATCAAAGTATCTGCAGGTCTATGCTCTCTCTGCAGGCTCTAGGGAAGGATCCTTCCTTGCATCTCCCCACCTCCTGGTGGTTGCCGGTGATCCTGGGCTTACCTTGGCTTGTGGCAGCGTAACTCCAACCTCTGCCTCCATCATTACATGACTGTCCTCCCTCTGTGTATGTAAGAACAGTCACCCCTTATCTGCAGTTTCGCTTTCCACAGTTTTCCCATGGTCAACCACAGTCCAGAAGCAGACACTCCCCTATCTGACCTAGTGCCAGAAGGTCAGTAGTGGCCTAACACTACATCACAAGGCCTATGCCATTCCCCTCCCCTCATCTCGTCACATAGGCATTTTATCATCTCACATCTTCACAAGAAGGGGGAGTGGAGTACAGTAAGATATTTTGAGAGGGAGAGAGAGAACATATTCACATAACTTTTATTACAGTATATTGTTATAAATGGTCTATTTTACTATGGTTGTTAATCTCTTACTGTGTTTACTTTATAAATTAACCTTTATCACTGGTATTTATGTATAGGAAAAAATATACTATATATGAGGGTTTCGTTCTATCCATGGTGTCAGGCATCCCCGGGGGTCTTTCAACATATCTCTCACAGGTAAGGGCAGACCACTGTAAGTGACCAAATTTTTCCCTCCTAATCTTTATAAGAAGGCATATCCTTTTTTTTAATATGAAATTTATTGTCAAATTGGTTTCCATACAACACCCAGTGCTCATCCCAACAGGTGCCCTCCTCCATGCCCAGCACCCACTTTCCCCTCCCTCCCACCCCCCATCAACCCTCAGTTTGTTCTCAGTTTATTCTCAGTCTCTTATGGTTTGGCTCCCAACATCTCTAACTTTTTTTTTCCTTCCCTTCCCCCATGGTCTTCTGTCAAGTTTCTCAGGATCCACATAAGAGTGAAAACATATGGTATCTGTCTTTCTCTGTATGACTTATTTCACTTAGCATAACACTCTCCAGTTCCATCCACATTGCTACAAAAGGCCGTATTTCATTCTTTCTCATTGCCACGTAGTATTCCATTGTGTATATAAACCACAATTTCTTTATCCATTCATCAGTTGATGGACATTTAGGCTCTTTCCATAATTTGGCTATTGTTGAAAGTGCTGCTATGAACATTGGGGTACAAGTGCCCCTATACATCAGCACTCCTGTATCCCTTGGGTAAATTCCTAGCAGTGCTATTGCTGGGTCATAGGGTAGATCTATTTTTAATTTTTTGAGGAACCTCCACACTGTTTTCCAGAGTGGCCACACCAGTTTGCATTCCCACCAACAGTGCAAGAGGGTTCCCGTTTCTCCACATCCTCTCCAGCATCTATAGTCTCCTGATTTGTTCATTTTAGCCACTCTCACTGGTGTGAGGTGATAATCTCAGTGTGGTTTTGATTTGTATTTCCCTGATGAGGAGCGACGTTGAGCATCTTTTCATGTGCCTGTTGGCCATCTGGATGCCTTCTTTAGAGAAGTATCTATTCATGTCTTCTGCCCATTTCTTCACTGGATTATTTGTTTTTTGGGTGTGGAGTTTGGTGAGTTCTTTGTAGATTTTGGATACTAGCCCTTTGTCTGATATGTCATTTGCAAATATCTTTTCCTATTCTGTCGGTTGCCTTTTAGTTTTGTTGGTTGTTTCCTTTGCAGTGCAGAAGATTTTTTTATCTTCATGAGGTCCCAATAGTTCATTTTTGCTTTCAATTCCGTTGCCTTTGGAGATGTGCCAAGTAAGAAATTGCTGCGGCTGAGGTCAGAGAGGTTTTTTCCTGCTTTCTCCTCTAGGGTTTTGATGGTTTCCTGTCTCACATTCAGGTCCTTTATCCATTTTGAGTTTATTTTTGTGAATGGTGCAAGAAAGTGGTCTAGTTTCATTCTTATGCATGTTGCTGTCCAGTTCTCCCAGCACCATTTGTTAAAGAGACTGTCTTTCTTCCATTGGATATTCTTTCTTGCTTTGTCAAACATTAGTTGGCCATACTTTTGTGGGTCCAATTCTGGAATCTCTATTCTATTCCACTGGTCTATGTGTCTGTTTTTGTGCCAATACCATGCTGTCTTGATGATTACAGCTTTGTAGTAGAGGCTAAAGTCTGGGATTGTGATGCCTAAGGAGGCATATCCTGATATCCTGATATCCTTAACAGTCATTGGATTAGGGCTCACCCTAATCCAGTATGACCTTATCCTAACTTGATTAACATCTGCAAAGACCCTATTTCCAAGTAAGGTCACATTCACAGGTTCCAGGTGAACATGACTTCAGAGGGGACACTGTTCAACCCACTACAGGTGGCAAATAAGCACATCAAAGATGCTCAACATAATTAGTTATTAAGGAAATACAACATAAAACCACATGCCTGTTAGAATGGCTACAATAAAAATAATAAACTCTGACAATATCAAGTACTTATAAAGACAAGAGTTGCTTAATACAGTTAAACACCTTCGATGTGACTCAGAAATCCCACGTTTAGATTTTTTTTAAAGTAAGCTCTACGCCCAGCGTGGGGTGTGAACTCATGACCCCAATATCAACTGAGCCAGCCAGGGCCCCCCCCACCTCTTATAGATATTTACCCAAGAGAAATTAAAATTTATGTTCCCACAAAAACCTGTACATAGATGTTCATATCAGCTTTATTCGTAATAGTCAAATTTGGTAACAACCCCAGAGTCCTTCAATGGATGAATGTACAAACTGTGGTACATCCTTACCATGTGATAGTACTTACTAAAAAGAGGCATAAGGGAATATTTTGGGGTGATGCAAATGTGCTATATCTGATCATAGTGATGGTTATACAACTGTATTAGTTTTTCAAAACTTATAGATGCTTACAGTAAAGGAAGGTAAATTATACCTCAATAACCTATTTTAAAAAGAATAGAACTGAATGAATATATATATATATCTCCAAGTTGTCCCCCCAAAATGTGTCCCCCCCAAAAAATCATAGTTCATATCTTGAAACCTAATCACCAGTGTGATGGTATGTGGAGGTAGGGCCTTTGGGAGGTAATTAGGTCATGAGGCTGGAGCCCCCTCTTGTAAGAGAGACCACAGAGAGCTCCATCTCCCCTCTGTCATATGAGGCCACAGTGAGAAGACACTCATCTAATGAACCAGGAGGTGGGCTCTCACCAGACACAGAATCTACCAGTGCCCTGATCTTGGACTTGTCCAGCCTCCATAATTGTAAAGAACAAATGTTTGTTGTTTAAGCCACCCAGTCTATTGTATTTTTGTTACAGCAGCCCAAACAGACTAAGACACAAGTACATGGGGAGTAGTGGAGATACTGATATAACAAGATTGGCCATGGGTTAATAATTATTTAACAGGGTACCTGGGTGGCTCAGTTGGTTAAGCGTCTGACTTCAGCCCAGGTCATGATCTTGCCATTTCTGAGTTTGAGTCCCACATTGGGTTCTGTGCTGACAGCTCAGAGCCTGGAGCCTGTTTCAGATTCTGGGTCTCCCTCTTTCTCTCTCTGCCCCTACCCCACTCGTTTGTTTTCTCTCTCTCTCTCTCTCTCTCTCTCTCTCTCTCTCTCTCAAAAATAAATAAACATTTTTAAAAATTGTTTTAATTAATTATTTAAGCTGAGGGGCGCCTGGCTGGCTCAGTTGGTGGAGTGTGCAGCTCTTGATCTCAGGGTTGTGAGTTTGAACCCCATGTTGGGTGAAAAGATTACTTAAAAATAAAATCTTTTAAAATTTAGTAGTAGTAGAGACGCCTGGGTGGCTCAGTTGGTTGGGCGTCCGACTTCTACTCAGGTCATGATCTCACAGTCCGCGAGTTCGTGCCCTGCGTCGGGCTCTGTGCTGACAGCTCAGAGCCTGGAGCCTGCTTCGGATTCTGTGTCTCCCTCTCTCTCTGCCCCTCCCCTGCTCATGCTCTGTCTCTGTCTCAAAAATAAATAAAAACGTTCAAAAAAAAATTTTTAAGTAGTAGTAGTAATTATTAAAGCTGTGTGATGGGAACACAGAGATTCTTTATACTGTTGTCTACTTTTGTATCATAATGCAAAATCTAAAATATCTCTACCAAAAAGAGAGGGGGGATATCCAAGGAATCTGGCCATACATGTTTGTGATGGAATACAGGCTTTTCTATAGGTGAAACTTACAGTTTCCTTAGATGATTAGATAATAGATACAGATACATAGATAGATAATAGATAAAATACTTTTAGGTAAAGGAAACTAGGTAGCTAGAGAATACATTATAAATGTTTATAAAAGCTATTTTTAATATATGTAGAGTAGCATTTTTAAGTTAAATGTTTTCCAGTTTATAAAATATAATTGTGCTCAGACTATACCTCAAAACAATTAAATAAGAATACCTGGGGTTTGAGGCCTGGACACAGGCATAATTTTAAAGCTTTTCAAGTGATTCTAATACATTGCCAGGGTTGACAACCATTGCTTTGGGAGAATAGTGATAAGAAATTCAAGCCTCGCACTTTACTGTGAGTACCACTCCAAGCACACTTGTTCCTTGAAGCAAGTATCACCACCCTAATCACTGCCTCAGCACAGCAACTTCATTTGTACCCTGTCCCTACACACACAGAAAACCCTCTCCTTAAAGTCTGATGGGGATCTGATTTATACACCACCTTGTTTTGTTTCATGTGTTTCCTTCTCTCCAGGATACTAAGTGGACATGGAGGTATGTAAGCAACTCTATGTGAGTGTGTGAGTGTGAATGCATATGTGTGTTTCACAGATCGAAAGGTCACAGAGTATGGATTTCCCTGGGACGTTCAAAAGTGTAACGGAGAACAGGTCAGTGAATCGGTTCTAGAAGGGGTAGCAGAGCAAATCAATAAGCAGAAATGAAGTACAATTTGGTTGATGCCATGCTGCTAGCTTTTGTAATTGGGGCTGCTTTGAAGACATAAAGGAGAAAACTATACCTAAGAGATTGGCCTGGTAGGACCTCTGTTTGGAAGGCACTCTCTCCCTGCCCCCCTCTCTCTCTTTGTCTCTCTCCCCTAAACATTAGATAAAAAGGATTTATTAAACTTAGGCCCATGGATTTCAGAGTCTTTAAACCCCCCCCAATTTGATGCAAAATTCTGTGTGTATGTACATTTTTCTGAAGAGAGGCCTCATAACTTCCATCAGATTCTCAAAGAATATCAACAACCACTGCCTTAAACAAAGGCACATGTACACACACACACACACACACTTCATTTCTGATGTTACTGTTTCTGTACATGAGAAATAGTTGACCTGATCTCACCACTGCTTCTTTTCATTTCTTTGGCACTTACTTTTGAAATCTTCCCTGTCCTGACGTTCATTTCTCTGCCTATCTGGCCTTGCCCTGCATGTTCATGATTCTATCTGAAATGAGAAGCCATTTTCAGCTATGGGTATTCCCACACCTACTCATCCTGGATTCTGCTTCCATTTCATCTTACTTAGGCTGTCCCACTCCCAGCTTTCTGCTGCTGAGCCCTCCAAGTAGAACTTACTCACAAATGACTGCTGCTGAAAGCCTCACATCTCTGTCCCCAACCATTCTTGGCCTACCTCCTCATCTGGACCATAATAGTGGATCAGCACAGAATGATGAGCAGAGCAGTCTAGTTGGGGGAAAAGGGCCCAAGTAAGGAAGCAGTAGAAGATGAAATTGAGTTGAATTAAGTTAGGATCAGGTTGCAAAGGTCCTTGATATAAGGCTGACAAGGAAGGGGCGCCTGGGTGGCGCAGTCGGTTGAGCGTCCGACTTCAGCCAGGTCACGATCTCGCGGTCCGTGAGTTCGAGCCCTGCGTCGGGCTCTGGGCTGATGGCTCAGAGCCTGGAGCCTGTTTCCGATTCTGTGTCTCCCTCTCCCTCTGCCCCCTCCCCAGTTCATGCTCTGTCTCTCTCTGTCCCAAAAATAAATAAACGTTGAAAAAAAAAATTTTTTTTAAATAAAAAAAAAAATAAATAAGGCTGACAAGGTAGATATCCCTCTCCCATGGGAAAACAGAGAAGCACTGGAGATTTTAAAATTGGGAAAATGGCATGATAAAATGATGTTTTAGGATGGCATTTCTGAAAAAGCGTTATATGTAATACTAATTGATGTTACACGAAAAAGAAGTTCTGTGGTCAATTGAGTTTAAAGGAAGTTAAAGATGTTTCTTTATTTCAGGACTTTTCAGATCCTTTAACATGCTAATAGGTACCCTGTGAATCTTCAAGGAGGGATTTGAATGTTGCCTGGTTTCTGAACCTGCATTAGCACAAAATCCTCTTTTTAACAGGGAGTATGTATCAGGGCTAATGGTCCCCAAAAGCACAATTTAGGAGACATGACTTTAGGAAGATGAATGTGGCAATGGTGTACAAGAGAGGCTGAAATGAGATGGAAGTGGGCTGGGAGACAGGCGGCAGCAAAGCAGCTCTGGTGGCACAGCAGCCCACACTACCACCTTGGCAGTGAGAATGAAGTAGAACAGGCAATTGAGGCGATTTTGAGAGGAACAGAGAAGACTGAGGTTAAGCCTCTGGTGGAAGGCAGAGACTGTCTTATTCTTCTCTCATCTCCTACACTGTAGCATTTCAGAGAGCTTTGCATATAAGAGAAATATACATACTTGCTGACTTACTACATTTCCAGCAGCAGAGATTTAATACAATTATTTTTTCTGTCCTACTTTAAAAATAGTTTACCTGGTGTTTCTTTTTTCAATATATAATTGGCACAACTTGCAAAACTAGCTTGCTGTTCACATTGCAACTGAAGAGGGAATTGGGGCTATCGAAACAGAGTTTCTATCCACTTGCAAGGCAGACTGTGTATTTTGGGGATAGCACTGGGATGAGGGCTTTTTTATGAAAGAAAAGAAGAGAGAGAAAATAGAAAGAGGAAGATAGAGAGGGAATGTTCTATGTCAAGAATGTTTTGATTTGTTACTCAGTGCCCCCATGCCCCCCAAGAAAGCTTTCAAGGATACCATTTGGCCAATGGTTGCATAACATAACATACATAACACTCAACATTAACAGTTAACAAATTCACTAGACAGAGAAATTGGACAGGTAAAAAATTCCAAAGCACGATTAGGTGAAAACTTGCTTAGTTATTCAGTGTTTACAGAGTTAGTACCCATGACTTCAAAATCCTAATGTCCTAGATCTCTCAAATGAAGTTAAGTCAGTTATAACAAGTTGCTTTCCTAAGATTTGACATTAGCCTCACCTGTCTGATCACATTTTAAAATCAACCAACATGTTTCTAAGGCTTTTCATAGCCCCTTAAGCAAGAGGCAGTTCCTAGTAAAGGCACAAGAAGCATGGTTTCCTAAGAGGGTTCAGAGAGCCCTCAGGACATCATCCATGCCAACACAATCAACATGGTAGCCAGACATTCTTAGGCAATAAGTATAACCTCAATCCAGGCAGAGCTCAACTGGACTGGCACCCCCTTGAGAGGAAAACGTCTATCTCCAAAGGTGCTGCTTTATTTATATAAACCCACAGATAGCAAAACCAGTCTATCCATCTGTGCCTCTGTTTCCTCATCTGTAAGATGGGGATGATAAAAGCACCCACTTCATATGATTGAAGCAAACATTTAATGAGTCCATACGTGTAGAATGCTAAATACAGTGCCTGACAAAAGTAAATACCCACTGTTAACTGTTTTTACCATTATTATTATTATTATTATTATTATTATTATTTATCAATACATTATCAAAGCCCAATAATCTAAGAACATACAACTATATACTGGTTGGCAGAGGGAAGATTTTCTTACAGGAGCATGCCCTGTTTCCTCAGTCAAATCTATACCTTTCATACATGGATCCTCAGAGCTCACTTCCTCTATGGAAACCTGAGCATAAAATCCTGAGTCTCTATGCCATGTAGGCTCCTTCAATATCCCCAGAAGCCAATCTTGAGAAACTTAACAGAAGGCCATGGGGGAAGGGAAGGGGAAAAAATAGTTATAAACAGAGAAGGAGGGAGGTAAACCATAAGAGACTCCTAAATACAGAGAACAAACTGAGGGTAGATGGGGGATGGGGGACAGGGGAAAATGAGTGATGGGCATTGAGGAGGACACTGGGTGTTGTATGGAAGCGATGAACCATGGGAATCTACCCCAAAAACCACTGTATGTTAGCCAATCTGACAATAAATTATATTAAAAAATATAAATAAATACATATATACATACATACAAATATCCCCAGAAGCCAATGCAGACTGAGACACTCACATTTCCATAAAGTAATAAATAGGCTAAGGCAGCAATGAAATAAGACTGTGTTGAAAATGCTCCCAAGAATAAGAACAAAGTCTTTTCCACCCTTCAATCACTTCCCAGTGTCTAGTGCAGGGCCTGGCCCAGAGTAGATTGCTCAGTGAAATTTCATAGAATTGCACAAGAAGAGAAGGAAGAAGGAAAAAGAGATTCTCAGCCTTCCTTAGCAGATACCACAACCTTAGGCAGTAAAGGAAGTGAGAGAGATGCTGTCATCTACAGCATCAGTTGGAACACAGCAAGCCTTTCATTCCAGAGTCACTTTCTGTCACAGATGCAAATGCATTACTCCTTCCAGATGGCCTCAGCCTTATGTGGCGCCACAGTCAAGAACCAGCAGCATGTTGTGGTGAACACCCAGCAGCACTGAAAGTGCTTCCTTCCTGTCCAAGGTAATTCCCCGCAGTCGCCTGTCATGTTGCCTTATCTTCTCTGTACAGTCCTCACTCTTTAAAGAGTTTGGACATTTTTCGAGGCACTGCGTGGCTCAGTCAGTTAAGCGTCCGACTTCAGCCCAGGTCATGGTCTCGCGGTTCATGAGTTCGAGCCCTGCGTCGGGCTCTGTGCTGACAGCTTGGAGCCTAGAGCCTGCTTCAGATTCTGTGTCTCCCTCTCTCTCTGCCCCTACCCTGCTTGTGCTCTGTTTCTGTCTCTCAAAAATGAATAAATGTTAAAAAAAATTTTAAATATTTCTGTAAAAAAAAAGTTTGGTATTTTTCTGCTCTCAAGGATTAACATGCAGCAGAGTTTGGGTCCCCTGACTAATGTGGAGAGAGCCAGATCTCAGCTCTTATAGCTCTTTTATGGATAATCTATGATTCTTCAACCCTTCTGAATTCTGTATTATAATATCCTTTTATACTGGATCCAATTAGGTGTGTGGTAGGCACATGTTTCTCCCCCATAATAATGTAAGAAGATATCCTTCTCTTAGAATCGGTGACCAATTGTCTGATACTCTACGTTTATGCCTGATACTCTTCCCTGACACACTGCTAGAGAGCACATCGGTCAAGTGACGCTAACTCATGGTTGCAGAGACTTGACGGGTCCAAGGTCCTCACTGCATAGCCAACCCAAGGGTGCAGACTTAAGAAATAATAGTAAAAACAGTAGGAACAATGGTATGAAGCCAAATTTGGAGAAAGAGCTAGAAGTTATGAATCAAGACTGTCAAAAGCAGTAAACCTGAATTTATACCATGCACAAAAACTAACTCAAAATGGGTCAAAGACCTAAATTTAAGAGCTAAAAGTATACTGTTTTCCAGTGTGGCTGCACCAGTTTACATTCCCACCAGCAGTGCAAAAGGGTTCCCCTTTCTCCACATGCTCACCAACATCTATTGTTTCCTGAATTGTTAATGTTAGCCATTCTGACAGGTGTGAGATGGTATCTCACTGAGGTTTTAATTTGTATCTCCCTGATGATGAGTGATGTTGAGCACTTTTTGATGTGTTTGTTAGACATTTGTAGGTCTTTGGAGAAATGTCTGTTCATGTCTTCTGCCCATTTCTTCACTTCTACTAAAATGGCTATAATATTTTAAAAATCAGAAAATAACAAGTGTTGGGGTTCCTGGGTACCTCAGTCAGTTGAGCTTCCAACTCTTGATTTCAGCTCAGGTCATGATCCCAGGGTCGTGGGATGGAGCTCCACGCTCAGCAGGGAGCCTGCTTAAGATTCTCTCTCTCATGGGGCGCCTGGGTGGCGCAGTCGGTTAAGCGTCTGACTTCAGCCAGGTCACGATCTTGCGGTCTGTGGGTTCGAGCCCCGCGTCGGGCTCTGTGCTGACGGCTCAGAGCCTGGAGCCTGTTTCCGATTCTGTGTCTCCCTCTCTCTCTGCCCCTCCCCCGTTCATGCTCTGTCTCTCTCTGTCCCAAAAATAAATAAACGTTGAAAAAAAAATTTTTTTTTTAAATAAAAAAAAAGATTCTCTCTCTCTTTCTTCTGCCCCCTCCCCCCACTCGTGCACTCCCTCTCTAAAAGAAACAAACAAACAAACAAACAAACGTTGGTGGGGACTGTAGAAACTGGAACCCTCATGCATTGCTGATGGGGACATTAAAATGGTGCAGTCACTGTGAAAAACAGTTTGGCAGTTCCTCAAAAAGTTAAAAATGTAATTACGATATGATCCAGCATTCTACTTCTGAGTATATACCCAAAAGAATTGAAAGTCAGGACTCAAACAGGTATTTGTACACCAATATTTGTAACAACATTATTCACAATAGCCAAAAGGTGGAAACAACTCAAGTGTCCATCAACAGATGAATGGATTAAAAAAAATTGTGGTATATCCATATAACAGAATATTATTCTGCCTTAGAAAGGAATTAAATACTGATAGATGCTACAGCAGAACGAACCTTGAAAATACTATGCTGAGCGAAATAATGTTATATGATTCCACTCACATGAAATAGCCTGAATCGGCAAATTCATAGAGACAAAAAATAAATTAGAGGTTACCAGGGACTAGGGATGGGAGGGAGGGAAGGATGGGAAGTTATTGCTTAATAGGTACAGAGTTTCTGTTTGGGATGATGAAAATTTTAGAAATGGACAGGGGTGATGGCTGCACAACATTGGGAATGTAATTAATGCCAGTGGATCGTACACTTAAAATGGTTAAAATGGCCAAGTTTGTATCATATATATTTTACCGCAATACAAAAATGCAACTGCTTTATGTGCTAATGCTGGTATTTGAAGTGAGAAGCCGTAATAGAAGCAGAAGCAGCTCAAGGGCATCTTAACAGGAGGCCTGAGAGAACAGTGCCAGCAACTCCTATCTTGTTTCTACACAAGGATAGAGGTAGGCCAATGTGCTGGTTCAACTTTTGCCTCATTCTCATCAGATACTGTTTTCCTGAGCTGGAAGGTGGGAAGCATGATCCAGGACTCTATATGAGAGATCTCTGGAGGCTGTGGAAAGTGAATGAGCTCAGCAGGAGGAGCCGATGTTCCAAGGACTGTGGGTGGAGCCGCTGTGTTTGTTGCCCAGGGTTACAAGGGATGGAGCCAAGGAGCAGATTCCAAACGCAGAGTCCTGAGGACGCCAAGATGAAAGTTGGTACAGAGCCCAAAACACAGATCCCCGAGTCTGGGGGGTTAGCAGAAATGAAGAACCATGAAGGGAACTGGGGTGGGCCTGAATTAATTGTCAGCTGTCTGCCTCAGATTTTTATAGGATTCTCCTGCCTGATTTTGCATCGAAAAATCTAAAAAGAACAGTAATTTTAAGATATTTTGACATTATAAACCACAATTATTAGATTCTTTTAAGAACATTCCCTTTTAAGGAGAAAAGTTACCTGGGAAACTGACAGGAGCTATTAGCAGAAGAAGGGAAGAATCAGGGCATGTCAATCATTTCTCCTCTGCAAATGATTTATAGAAATAGCATCACTCAGACATAATAAAAGAAATTAGAGTACACTTTACTGTAGGCACAGGGACCAGCAATTATCTGTTACCTGACAAGTGAATAGTGGATATTAGAAACTGAATATTCCATGACACAGATGCTCCCAGGGTGTTAGTACCTGCTCTGGAAGACCCGCCTCCAGAGTGACCAAGCCCATGTGGTAGCTGTCCAGGTCTGGTCACTGTCCTAAAGGCTAAGAGTGATAGCAATTAGAGAAAATGGGGACAGCTAGGTGGGACAGCTGGGACAGTTGAGGCAGAGAATGAGACAAAGCCTCCATACAGAGAGGCTTGGATGGTCACCCTTTTCAACCTGAGCTGTGCTCCCACAGCTCATGTGCTCCCACAGCTCATGCCTATAATTTCAATGCAGGGGCCATGAGATTGTGAGGCCCACTAGATTGGCCTGATGCCCACCTAAGCAGAGATCTGGGCCCAAAAGAAATGAAACCATCTTGGAGTATGAAGACGAAGGAGGCAAAGAAGGTGCAGAAAAGGTGGGGGGAGCATTGATAAAAGAAAGTGTGGAGGGGCATGGAACCCAGCCTGCTGCTTCTTTTATAATCCTAAGGGCTGGGGTGCTTGCCAAAACCATGAAAGAGTCAAGGATTAAATATTTACCACCCAACAGTCGGGGTCTAAAATAGATTATAATGTGAAACCAGCTGAATTATGAGAATGACTTGAGCAGTAGAAAACTCAAATATATTAAAGTCATCCATCAGGCATCCATTTATTGCTAGTAAACGATAATTGGCAGAATCCATTTGCTGGGGTTGCCAGCCAAGGTTTCTCAGACTCTTCTTTTGGCAGAAAGTGAAAGGAGCAGGCCCCAGGCAATCAGTCCTGCAGGCAGGATTTGGAAGAGAGGTGCCTCCTTCCTGTGGACCAGGCAGAAAGCAAGCAATAAACACCATGGTAGGGAGGGGAGAGGGAATGAAGGGGGATGAAGGCAGCAAGTCAAAGTTAGAATAGGGAGTTCAAATATGTTATCGAAGTGTCTAGACCTGGGGTTCCTAATCATCTTTGAGCCATAGACCCCTTTAACAGTTCGGTGAGACCTATGGATTTCTTTTCAAAATAATATTTCTAAATGTACAAAATAAGGCACAATGGATTAAAAAGGAAACCAACTATAAGGCTATACAATTATATGATATTTTATATGATATAGTAATACATGTGTTTCTTTATTAACACATTAAATGAGATCTAGTAGGGGGTGTAATAACTACCATAATAATTTGAAAGCAGTGATGAGCACAAGAGGTATTTGGAAATCTCTACAACTTGTCACTTGATTAAAAAAAAAAAATTCTAGGGGCGCCTGAGTGGCTCAGTCGGTTAAGTGTCCGACTTCAGCTCAGGTCACGATCTTGCGGTCCGTGAGTTCGAGCCCCATGTCGGGCTCTGGGCTGATGGCTCAGAGCCTGGAGCCTGCTTCCAATTCTGTGTCTCCCTCTCTCTCTGCCCCTCCCCCGTTCATGCTCTGTCTCTGTCTCAAAAATAAATAAAACGTTAAAAAAAATTTTTTTAAAAATTCTACTGGCTTCAAAGTTGCAGGTACTGTGAATACTACTGCGGCTCTTCGCTTATACTCACAATAGAAGAAAATGTTAAATTTCAGTTAGACATTAGCAAAAACAGCTGTATTTTTCCCTGTACAAATTTGCTGACCCTTTGTTTGGTTTTTTTTTTAAGTTGAGATATAATGGATGGATTTATCCATGGACTCTGGGAATTTGTGTACCTGGATTTAAGAAACCCTGGTAGAAGTGAAAAACAGAAGCCAAAACAAGAAACCAGGAAAGTCAGGAACAAAGAATAATAAGATGAGCAAGTGGGAGGTCTAAATGAATTCAGATGAATAAGAACAGATAATAGTGTGCCTTTTTTTAATTTTTTACTTTCTTAATTTTTTAATTTTTTTTTATTTTGAGAGAGATGAAGAGTGAGTGAGTGGGAGAGGGGCAGATAGAAAGAGAGAGAGAGGGAGAGAGAGAAACTCAAGCAGGCTCCACACTGTCAGCACAAAGCCCGATGCAGGGCTCAATCCCATGCACCATGAGATCATGACCAGAGCTGAGATCAACAGCCGGACACTTCACCAACTGAGCCATCCAGGCGCCCCAATATGGTGGCTTTTTAAGTGTTCCCATCATGCACTTGCTTGTCTGAACTGCACTCATTTAAAGGGCCTGACAAAAGGTGAATGGGGTAAAAATGAAAAAACAGGCAGGTCAGTCACATCAACACTTTAGAAACGTGAGTTTTAAAGTTCATTATCAATCTCAAAAGAAAAAAATAGATGCGTTAACTTTGTAGAACAGAGTTTTTTTTTTAATTTTTTTTTTAATGTTTATTTATTTTTGAGACAGAGAGAGAGCATGAACAGGGGAGGGGCAGAGAGAGGGAGACACAGAATCCGAAACAGGCTCCAGGCTCTGAGCTGTCAGCACAGAGCTCGACGTGGGGCTCGAACTCACAGACCGTGAGATCATGACCTGAGCCAAAGTCGGATGCTTAACCGACTGAGCCACCCAGGCGCCTCATTTTTTTTTTTTAATTTTTAGAACAGAGTTTTTAAAAAGAACACAGTATAGCTTGGAACTAATGCAAATCAAACGTCAGAGAGAAGAAATTAATCTCTGCTTATATTTCATTTCCTCTAACATTTGCCTAACTGAGAAAACAGCAACTGGTCTTTAATAACATTAGAGGAGTAAAAATTCCCAGGATATATAACCCTTTAAACAAATTTTCTTCCAAACCCCATTTCAATAATGGCTTGGTAATTATTGTGCTCACAGGAGAGCTCTAGCTGGCACCTTCCAACAGGGGGCTATAGGACTCTCCTGGCAGCCAGATGCCCACATTCTAACCACCTGACTCACTCAAGAAAAGACACAAAGCCCAGATGAGTTTCAGCAGGAAACCCTTTGGTAAGAAATTTCACAAGCAAGAATAATTCTGCTTCAATGAGTATTTCTCCGCCATGAGCACTAGTAGCTGTGCTTCCTGCAACACCTCTTATGGCTCTATCGACCAGGACACAGTGACTTGAACTGTGTCATCCAATTGACAACTACTCCAATTCCCTTCAGAGGCCCTGGTCACATCTGCCAAACATCCGAACTCTAGGTAGTCTAGTCTGTGTCCACAAAGACACACAGTTCGGCGGGGACAAGAATACATCTTATACCCACAGTCAGCAGCATGAAAAGTCATAGTTGTCAGCACCAGCATTCACATAGCTTCTTGATTTGCTTTTTGATTTGCTTTTTTTTTTTTATTTGCTTTTTGATTTGCAGTCAAAGTAGCCTAACTTATCCTGGTTTAGAACACAGGCTCTAGAGACCAACATGGGCTTTAATTTAAGTCACTTACTAGCTATGTGACCTTACACAAGTTACTAAACTCCTGAGACTCAGTTTTATGAACCTCATATAAGGGATAACAATAGCTATCTATCTCACAGAGTTGTTGCAAGAATTAAATGAGAAATTCTGGCACAGCCCCTCCCCGACACTCTACTCCTTCAGTAATCCACTCCATTAGCACCAGGCTCCTCCGGGGGTGTGGGTCTGGGGAGACTCTGGGTATCCCCCAGCAAACCCTCAGTATGAGCATCCAGAGCTTAGGCACCCCAAGGAAATGTGAAAACTTACCCTACCCCACCACCAGGGACAAAGGACAAGAGAACGGCCACTTAAAAAGCAGTAAAGGGGGCACCTGGGTGGCGCAGTCGGTTAAGCGTCCGACTTCAGCCAGGTCACGATCTCGCGGTCCGTGAGTTCGAGCCCCGCGTCAGGCTCTGGGCTGATGGCTCAGAGCCTGGAGCCTGTTTCCCATTCTGTGTCTCCCTCTCTCTCTGCCCCTCCCCCGTTCATGCTCTGTCTCTCTCTGTCCCAAAAATAAATTAAAAAACGTTGAAAAAAAAATTAAAAAAAAAAAAGCAGTAAAGATTTAACATCCACAGGCAAAGAGGGGGGTCTCCTCACCCTGAATAGGATACATGAGGCACCCAGGCCACCAGCAGTGTCATTGAGCCAGCACCTTTAATTCTTGAGTCCAAGAAAGAGCCCACCAGAGAGACTCAGAAGAAGAAAAGAGGAGAAAGAGGGGAAGGAGAAGGGACGAGAGGTGGGAACGGAGGAGGAGAAGAAGAGAAATAATTCCCCTTATAGGAGCCCTTCAAATAGAGGCTTTTCCTTCAAGAGAAACCAGAAAGGAGTTGATGTTGTGTCTCTAGCCTCACTCACCAAGGGGAAGAGGAGAATGAGAAGGTCGGGCTGGCAGTATCAAGCAGCCTACCAGGAAGGAAAGGCCCCCTGCTACGGCCTCCCAAGAGCCAGGAGTCCCAGGCAGAGGCTACCTCTGCCAGCAATGCCAGAGACACAAAAGAAGGGACAAGGCACCAGGCTGCGGAACTGTCCATCTCCTCAGGCCAGAGACTGGCACCCACACCGAGAGTCAGGGAGCAGAAAGAGGAGCGGGCGGAGGGTGATTTCTAAGTTGTTAGACACATACTGTCACTGTGGTGTCACTGGCCAGACCTGGTGCTCTTTCTCCCCATGCTGAAAAAGGAACTGGCTGCTGCCCCTTCCTAGCCATGTTTTCCCCCTTCTCCTTCCTGAGGAATTTCCCATTATCCCTCTGGCCTTCCTTCCACAGGGGTAGTTGAAAATGCTCCCCTGCAGCTTCCCAAGTGAGTTGAGTAATGTAAAATGCTCCTGTCCATGTCCTCACCTCTTTCCCTGGCTCTGCACCTGCTGAGGTCAATTTCTGATTCTCTTCCCTACTCCCATTCCACATAAGTTTTGCTGACCTTACCCACTAAGCCCCTGGGCCAGAAGTAGAGTGCTTGCACTCTCAGAGTCTGAGCATTTACCATGCCACCCCATGTTGAGTGTCAAGTCTCTCTTGTGCTATTCCAACGGTCTTTGAGTTGGAGCACTGGCCCTCCATAAGGTTACCCTTCTGGTGTGGGAATCAACTGTGTGCCCTTTTTATTTTTTATTTTTTTATTTTAGAGAGAGAGGGGGAGAGCATGAGCAGGGCAGAGGGACAGAGGAAGAGAGAGAATCACAAGCAGGTGTGAGCTGAGTGTGGAGCATGAAGCGACTCAGGGCTCGATCCCACCACTCTGCGATCATGACCTGAGCTGAAACCAAGAGTCAGATGCTCAAACAACTGAGCCACCCAGGCGCTACTCGACTGTGTGCCCTTTTTAGACATGGTAGGCTTTTGGGAGGTAGGTAAAAAGAACATATCTAGTGAAACACAACTTCTTGTTGCCTTTTCTCCCCCTTGTGGTAAATAACATATAAAGGTCAAACCCTGGATATGGAAATAGATGTTATAAAGACAGAGATGGAGACAGAGATGGAAAGATACATAGATACAGATGCAAATGTAGAGATGGAAATAAAGATATTCTATTTGCTAACACCATTCTATTCCACCTGGATTTATTATAACATTTGGAAAATGAATGTTGATCCCTCTGAAAAAAGAGAATATTAAATGAGAGTCTGTGTAGGGTCCCTAGCAAAATCCTGGCACAGAGTAAGTGTTCAATAAACCTTAGCTTCCGTTATTATTCATTTTAAATATCTGAGTTTTTTGTATTCCTTTATTCATTTACTCATTCCAAAGAGTATTGTTTGGGTGCTAACTTTACCATGAGCATAACAAAGCACTAGACACTGGGGGCAAGGGGATGGAGTACAAAGAAAGATAAGAACACCTCTAAGCAGTCTCTACTCTCCAGGAGTTTACAATACAATGGTGGCGATAAGATGTATGCAGGAATGATATTGTTAGGAACCCTGGCAAGGCACTAAGTGCCTAAATGAATGATACAGATTGAAAGAGTACACTTGGTGGAGCTGAGGCCAGAGATAGTTGCATGCAACTTGTGTTGACCCTTGAAGGATGGCCAAGATTTGTAGTGGCAAGGGACACTGCAGGCAGCAGCAACAGCATGAACTTAAAATCCCAAAGGAGTACAACATATTCAAAAGTCAGTGAGAAGGGGTGCACCTGGGTGGCTCAGTGGGCTGAGCATCCAACTCCTGATTTCAGCTCAGGTCATGATCCCAGGGTCGTGGGATCTAGCCCCATGGAGCCTGCTTGGGATTTTCTCTCTCTCTCCCTCTGCCCTTCTCCCCAACTCGTGTTCTCTCTCTCTCTCTCTCTCTCTCTCTCTCTCTAATTAAAAACAAATTTAATTTTTTTTTAAGAAAAGTCAGTGAGGAAACCAGCCTGTAGAGAGACCACAGCAGAGAGCAGTGGCAAGTACAGCTAGAGTTACATCAAGATTGATGCTTAATCAGAGTTGGGACACATAGCTCAGCTTCTGACATACTGGGGCCAGGAAGAAAATGGTGTCTATGGAGAAGAAGCACTGATGGTGAGGAAGAAAAGAAGAGGATAAGAAGCAACCATATGTAGAGATGACAAACTAGGTAATAAATATCAAGTATAGGAAAAACATGTACTACTGGGAAAGTCTGGAGCAATCCTTTTAGGCAATAGAATATTCTAGTAAGTTAAGTGTTAAGCAAAAGCCTTTTTGGATTACTCCCCACAACCACACAACACCCTCCCCACCCTTGAAAAGCCATTTTATAAAAGTTGAGCTCATCCTTTCTTTTTTTTTAATTTTTTTTAATGTTTATTATTTATTTCTGAGAGAGACAGTGTGAGCAGGGGAGCAGCAGAGAGAGAGAGGGAGACACAGAATCCGAAGGAGTTCCAGGCTCCAAGCTGTCAGCAAAGAGCCTAACACGGGGCTCAAACTCACGAACTGCAAGATCATGACCTGAGCCGAAGTCGGACACTTAACGGACTGAGCCACCCAGGTGCCCCTGAGCTCATCCTTTCTTAGTGAGCATGCTCTAAGTGAGACAGTTTTCTACTGGCCAAGAGCCTAGGCGTCATTATTATCAATTATGAAAAATTAGACATCTAGGGCATAGAGTTCTCAGATTGCCTGAGTGTGGACTGAACCTGGGACATGCTCTACAAATTGGTTTTTAATATAAATTCCTGAGGCGCCTGGGTGGCTTACTCGGTTAAGCATCTGACTTTGGATCTCACAGTTCATGAGTTCAAGTCCCACATTGGGCTCTCTGCTGTCAGCACAGAGCCTGCTTTGGATTCTCTGTCTCCCTCTCTCTCTCTGCCCCTCACCTGCTCGCACTCCCTCTCTCTCTCTCTCTCAAAAATAAACACTTTTTCATCAAAAATAAATAAATAAATAAATTCCTGACACAACCGTGGTTTGCCACTTTCTCCCCAAAACTAAGCACAGCAAGATGAGAAAAACAAAGCTAAAATCTGAAAGCTAAAACTCAGTTAATTGAACTTCTGCTTCTAGCCAAGATGGAGTAACAGGGACTGGATTTATCCCTCCACCTTAAAAACTAAAAAGAGAGAATATTTTTCAGACATTGGGCAGGGAAGGCCTGTAACCTCAAGCATATGTAAACAAAGTGAGCCCTAAAATTATACCAGGTTACTACTGTGAGGCAGTTTCCAGGATGCAGCTCAAGGAGAAGGGACCCAAACAGAGCACTCATTGAGTTGAGGGGACAAAGGCCAAGGCACTTGATTCGTGGGGCAGACTACCAGACAGGGGGCCGCTGCACACAGAAGGAGTAGCAGAGATATGCAGAAGGGGCCTCTTAAGTCTTTAGCTAAGCATTGATATGCACAGTCGAGAGAGGGAAAATACCCAGAGCCAGGGAAAGAAACCACACCCCATCCCCACCCCCCAAAAAAAAGAAAAAGAAAGAAACTAGAATATTTCTTGGAGTTCACATAAGGCTGGTAATACTTCATGTCCTCACCAGCCAGAGTAGAAAAAATCCTCATACACAGATCATCCAGTGGAATCCTCAGAAGATGTAGGGGAACAAAATTAACCCTAGACCAAAGGCTGCTTTGGACTTGCCCTGACCAAGTTTAAAAGCAAGTCTTGAAGGGATCAAACTAATTCTAAGGAATTTAACTGCATATCAGAAAAATAAATGCACCACTATTTAAAGGAATATAATAAAATCCAGCAATCAACAAAAATCGAACAGTGTCTGACGTTCCATTTAAAGTTAGTAGGCATACAAAGAAACAGGAAAACATGACTCTTAATCAGTAGAAAAGTCAATAAAAAGAGACCAAGATCTGACCAAAATGATGGAAATAGCAGACAAGGACATTTTAAAAAAAGGCTATTGTAAATATGCCTTATATATTCAAGAAGGCAGAAAAACATGGGCATGATGAGATGAGAAATGAGAGATATAAAAAAGACTCAAATGGAGCTTCCAGAAGTGAAAAATTACATTTGGAATGAAAAGTACACTTGATGGATTAAAAGCAAATAACAGGGGCACCTGGGTGGCTAAGTCAGTTAAGCATCCGACTTCGGCTCAGGTCATGATCTCACAGTTTGTGGGTTCAAGACCCACGCTGAACTCTGTGCTGACAGCTCAGAGCCTGGAGCCTCTTTCAGATTCTGTGTCTCCCTCTCTCTCTGCCCCTCCCCTGCTCACGCTCTCTCTGTCCAAAAATAAACATTAAAAAAAAAAGCAAATAACAAATTGCATAAGAAAAAAATGAGTATATTTGAAGAAATAGCAACAGATTTTATTTAAAATTATATACAGAGAAAAAAAGATAGAAAAAATTAATAAGGATTACTAGATAATAAAACTGCATGAAAATGAAAGTAAAAGCATCAAAATTGTGGGAAGCAGTGAAAACAAACCTTAGACTAGGGAATTTTATAACATTTAATGCATATATTAAGAGGGAAAGTCTCAAGTCAATAATCTAAGCTCCCACCTCAAGAAACTACAAAAAAAGAAAAAAAGAATGAAATAAACCCAAAGCAAGCAGAAGAAAGGAAATGATAAAGAGGAAATACTAGGGGTGCCTGGGTGGCTCGTTGGTTAAGCGTCTGACTCTTGATTTCAGCTCAGGTCATGATCTCACACTTTGTGAGACTGAGCCCCGTGTCCGGCTCTGAGCTGGCAGCACGGAGCCTGCCTGGGATTCTCTCTTCCTCTCTCCCTCTCTCCCTCCCCTTCCCCCACACTCTTTGTCTCTCTCTCAAAGTAAATAAATAAATGTTTTTTTAAAGAGTAAAAACTAATAAAATTGAAATTAGGAAATGATAGAGAAGATAAATGAAAATAAAAGCGAATTATTTGAAAAAATCAATAAAATAAACATGACAAAGACTGATAAAGGAAGGTAAGACCTAAATTGCCAATACCAGAAATTAAAGAGAGACAGTAGAAATGTCTCAGACACTAAAAAGAATATAAGGGAATATTACAATAACTCTGTTTGAAATTTGAAAACTTAGATGTAATGGACTAATTTCTTGAAAACCACAAACTATGGGGACGCCTGGGTGGCTCAGTCGTTTGGGCGTCCAACTTCAGCTCGGGTCATGATCTCGCGGTGCCGGAGTTCGAGCCCCATGTCGGGCTCTGTGCTGACAGCTCAGAGCCTGGAGCCTGCTTCGGATTCTGTGTCTCCCTCTCTCTCTGCCCCTCCCCCACTCATGCTCTGTCTCTCTCTCTCTCTCTCTCTCTCTCTCTCTCAAAAATAAATAAACATTAAAAAATTTAAAAAAAAAGAAAACCACAAACTATGAAAACTCATCCAAGACGAAATAGATAACCTAAATATTCCTCTATTAAAGATACTGGAGTCATATTTTAAAAACCTTCCAAAAAAGAAATACATAGGCCCAGATTGCTTCAGCACGAAACATTTGAAGAAGAAATAACATCAATTCTACACAATGTCTATCAGAAAACAGAGAAGCAAACTTTTCCCAACGCATTTCATGAGGCCAGCATTACTCTGATACCAAAAGCAGATGAAAACGGTATAAGAAAAGAAAAATTACAGACCAGTATTTTTCATGAACGTAGGGGCAAAATCCCCCTCATGGGAGAAAAATATGTACTTAGGGATATTCAGACCTGGGTTAGAGTCCAGAGTCTGCCATTTATCAGCTACACCACCTTCACTAAGTAACGTCTGTGATCCTGTTTCTCATCTATAACTATAACTAACTCCATGGCTTTGTTGTAAAGATTCAATGAGATAATATAAAATGTTTAACATAATTCCTGAAACACAGTAGCATTCAGTATATGTTGGACAGAATTTCTATTACTATTACTATTATTATTGATATTCTTACATATGTAAAAAGTGAGGTCTATTTAAAGCAACTGAGAAGCGCCTGGGTGGCTCAGCTGGTTAAGCATCTTTGGCTCAGGTCATGATCTTTCAGCTCGGCTGGTGGGTTTGAGCCCCACATCAGGCTCTGTGCTGACAGCTCAGAGCCTGGAGCCTGCTTCAGATTCTGTGTCTCCCTCTCTCTCTGCCCCTCTCCCACTCGTGCTTTGTCTGTCTCAAAAATAAATACACATTAAAAAAAAAAAAACCTCTTGGTGACTCTTGCCACTCTGAACATCCAGCCTCATTCCCAGCCACTCTCCTCCCTGCTCTCTAACTGCAGCCACTTGACCTGTCAGGTCTTCAGTGGTGCCAAATTCCTGCCTGCTTTGTGGTATTTGCACATGCTCTGCCCTACGTCTGTAAAGCTCTACCCTGCCTCTTTGCCTAATTCTCATTTACTCCTCAGTCCCCAATTTAAGTGTCACTTCCCCAGGGAAGCCTGCCTTGATCCCCTACATTAGAAAACCATTTCTCCAGTATTTTTTTTAACATCCTCTTATTTTCCCTCATAGTATTTACTGATGTCTGGCTCCCCCACTCAAGTGTGAGCTCCATGAGACAAGGGTTTGTGTCCTTCGCTCACCTCCATTACCAGTGCCTGGCATGGTGTAGTCCCTCAATGAAAATTTCAGTTGATGGCAGAAAAACAGTACAGTATGTTCTAGGAGTGAATTCCCCCCTAAGAAGCCTGGTAAGAGAAGTGACCGAGCTACTCCTCTACCTTCTCCCTCTGCCATCTCAGTGGTTTCGTCCAAATTCTCCATTCTTAGCCTAACATTGTCTTCACCCCACCTCCATCTTTAATTCTTAAACCACAAGTCTTCCCCCCCTCAGCTAGCTATTGGTTTCCCCATTTTTATATAAACTGGATATAGAAAAATGTTTCCCTCTCTCCTGAATGTCACTGTAAGAACAATGCCAGTTCCGTGAAAAACGGTAGCAGACTTCCAGATTCAATATCAAGTTAATAACAAGAATAGCCACTGCTCAGTTCCAGTTGTCATGAGGAAATTCTGTCGTGCCAGATTCTGTTTTTTCAGGTCAGGAATCCATATTTTTGTATGAACCCTCCTATTTTTGAAATACTGGCAACTATTTTTTTAATGTGGACATGTGTGAGCTTAATGAAGCATATGTATGTGCCAGAGGTGTCTCATAAGCTACCACTCTGTGATCTCAGAATAGTAAATAATTTAACTGTAATGCAAATCAGAATGAAAACAGTGGTAAAACGGGAGTAAAAACAGCATGCCATTGGAACACATGGAATGGAACAATCACAAAATGCACATTGTCATATTAACGGATACATGTAACAAAAAACAAGCCAGGTGACCTATTTGTATAAGAGCATAGCCAAGGCAGGGTTCCCATGCCCCAACCTTTGTTTGGACTCTTGAGTCACACAGCTTATCCAGTTATAGTCCATGACATGTTCTCTTGCCTATCTTTGCCTCCTGGATCTTGGCAACGAAGACAGCAAGTGAGGGAGGAAAGATCAAAACAAAGAAAATAAGCTTAGAAAGGAGCATCGTGTTCCTTCAGAAAAGCACTACAGCAAATGAGTTCAAGAAAAATGATTCTTAGGCATTTGCATTCATTAGTAGTTCATTCCTAGGTACACCTGTCGAGGTGAGCCATTTTGACTATAATTTCCAATACTCTACTTTAAGATCCTCATGTTAGTCCCTTGCCTTATCTCGTCTCCTAATTAACCAGAACATTTGAACCTGTGTTTGCCACTTAATCCTACCTAATGTCAATATTCTAATTTTCCTCTAGTAAAAATACTCCTAAACGCTATTTTAACTGCTCCCTCAAAGCTTATTTGGACTATTATAACTGAATTTATTTTTCCAACCATTGTTCATCCTTTCCATTTCCCTAATTTGTGACCCTTTCACAAATACCTCTGTGTAGCTCCCTAATTCATGGACCCTTTTATTATTTACCTCAGGTAATCAGTTTCCCGGAATATAGCCACAGTCCACAAACCTAATATTCATAGCCCTCTTGGGACTACCTGGAATCTGATATGAGCATCTCTGCTGGCAAGTTATACAAAGAGGTTTGAGGACAGGGGTGCCTGGGTGGTTCAGTCAGTTAAACGTCTGACTCTTGGTTTCAGCTCAGGTCATGATCTCAGTTTCATGAGTTCTAGCCCTGTGCTGGCAGTGCGGAGCCTGCTTAGGATTCTCTCTCCCCCTTGCTCTCTGCCCCTCCCCCACTCACGCTGTCTCTTTCTCTCTCAAAATAAATAAGCTGAAAAAAAACAGGTTTGAGGACACATGGGACATAAAGAGTCAGGTGCAAGGATGTTCACTGAAGCATTGTTCATAACAGAAAAAGACTAAATAAATTCCAGACAGTTAAATGTAGCAGGATACAACCATACTCTGCACTACTATGAATGTTTCACGTATGAATGGACAGTTTGTCTCAGGTTGCATTTGCCAGAATGGAGCCTGAGACAAGGATTCTTGTGCACATGATTTACTGGGGAGGTGCTCTCAGCAAAAGGGAGTTAAGTCCAGCAGGATGGGACCAGGGTGAAAAGCTAGGCAAGAATTTGGTCTTAGCTAGAGACTAGCCTCAGTCTGATCCCATGGAGATCCTCTGGAGTATAAACTGCTCCAGAGTATTTCCCCCCAAACCCCAACTTGAGGAAACCCTTTGTACCCCCTTGTCCATCGGTCAAACAGTTCTCAAAATGTTTGAGTTCCTTTCTCCAGTGCACAGTTGCCCAAGTGAATGGCCCTGAGTCCTCCTGGAAAAGGACTGGAGGAATCACTACTATACATACTTGAAGCAATACTGCACGTCCTTCCTCCTGGGGACTTGGACTCCATTCAATCCACGGGTTCCACATCTGCAAACTGACTTATGTCCAGCAACTCAGCAAGAGGTCATGACTTGGTATTGGAGCAACTATCTTCAGCCTCCGGACCAAACCTGGATTGCTTTTGATTTTGCAGATTGAGCAGTGTCCCTGTCATCTGCCCATCTGTTTTGCCCTTGGGGATGCTATATTAACCTCTATAACTCCCGCTAACTCAGGCCCCCCTGGCTGCCACTCGGACCTAGCTCCTTAGTATGACTCTCGCATCAACCTAGCTTCTGGCAGGGGAGCAGAGCCACCTGGCGTCAGTTACTTCAGTCTCCCCATCATCCCCATTGCTAGTTCTGAGCTCAGCTCCGTGACTGCTTTTCCTACGGTCCACCCCGGCCACCATGCAGCCTGCAGACGAACTTCTCAGTCATGCTGGTGTCCTTCTGACCAGCAGGTACCTCGTGGCCTTGGTGAACAGCGTGTTTCCCTGAGCCCTTCTGTGCAACACTATCCTCCAGGAGCTCTTCTGGCCTCACATAACATCCATCCACCCAGCAGGCTCCACTCGGAGCCTTCTAATCCACTGTCTGTAATGACAATTCAGGTATTTCTACCCAACTCAGCCAACATGTCTTCCATGCTTCTGAGCTCCATCCTAGCAGCATGTCTGCACTGTCTTTCAGGGCCTTTGCCAGGGTGTGAGATCCTATATCCCAGGAGAGTACTCCTATATTTACAAAGATCTTCTATGCAAATTTGTGTTCTACCACTCCTGATTAAGCAAATTCCTTGCCCATATCTACCATCCCAGCTGCTGCTGTTACATTTTGACTCCATGCTGCAATTTTTACAGGGTATTGTTCGTGTCCTATCTTAGCAGGCACAGAACATCCCCAACTGGGTGACACTGGGCTTTAACCCTAGTTATTGGCCTACCATCTGGGAGGAGTAGGACAGGGGACAGGCACATGCTGTCTTCCAAGGGAGAGGCCTCTGTACTGTGTTCAAACAAACAGGGTGTGCTAGCTCTTAACAGAGAGGAGTGGGCCACTTCTGCAGGCCCAGAGCATTCAGAGAAATATAGGAATTCAAGGTTTCCAAGCCCTAAAAGTTCCTCTCTCATTATGTCAGAGTCCCATTCTTTCCCAACCAGAGCCCTCACCTTGGCATAGTAGACCTGCCTTACGTGGGATTTTAACCACCCTTGGAGACGGACTACTCTTAGGATTAAAGTTCCGGGCCCAGTCATTCACTTTCTCTATCATCCTGCAGGAGGTGAGCCTCTGTGTATGCTGCCAAAGAGGTTCTGTGGCTTTCACACTTAACTTTAAATTGCCAGCTAATCACTTTCAGCTTTTTGTTATCTTTTGCCAGAGTGTCAATCAAACTTAGGAGCAGTCACCAAATCCCATTCTTTTAAAGATTACTATTCTCCCTGAGGTGCCTGGGTGGCTCAGTAGGTTGAGCATCCAACTTCGACTCAGGTCGTGATCTCGCTTTTCCTGAGTTCAAGCCCTGCATTGGGTTCACTGCTGTCAGCCTGTCAGTGCAGAGCCCACTTCAGATCCTCTGTCTCCCTCTCTCTCTGCCCCTCCCCCACTTGCACTCTCTCTCTCTCTCTCTCTCTCTCAAAAAATAAATAAACAACAACAAAATATTACTATTCTCCCCACATTTCTCAAATATCTGATATATCCCAATAGCTGATTTATTCCTTCCCACCAGTGAAAGTTTTAACTGCACTGCTACGTTGTGTCTGGGACTATCCATGCTCCACATACTACCAGTACAGGGTCCTCGATACCAGCCAGGTAGTGAGTGGGCCAGGCCCAAAATTCCATCAAAACACCCTCTTCCACAGACCACTCCTGGCACCAACTGTCACAGGGTCTGGCTTCTCCAGGAAACAGACCTTGAGATGAAGACTAGTGCACAGGACGTTTACTAGGGAGTGCCTTTGGGATCATCACCTCTGGAAAAGAGGTGGCCAAAACAGCACTAGGCAGAGGGAGAAAAAAGTGAAGCTATGATATGGTTCCCATGAAGGCCCCTGCCAACCCCACGGTAGGCTCTATAACTAGAATGTCTGGTTGTCCCACACTGGGCTAAAAGGGCTGGGCATTTATACCCCTGAACTTATTAGTCATTGGATGTGGCCTTCCCTTAGAAGGAGGCACGATCTTAGACAAAGCAGTTTTCTTTAGCTGAGGCAATCCATAAAGAAGGTGGACTCCCAAGGGATGTCCAGATGCACTCCCAGCAGTTGGAGGAATAAGGTCTTCATTGCTGAAAGGAGACCTGGGTGGCACATTACAACATTTGTCACATGCACTGATGGCCATACCATGTGAATATAAACTTTCTGATCTGCCTGCCTATGGGAATGGAAAATAACACCTTCACTAGATCGGTAGCCACAAACACATGGCTGTGTGAAGATATCACATCTGACAGAGCAGTAGGTACTACTTAGTAAAGTCTGTGGTACTTCATATTGTCACCTGCCATGATTCATCTGTTTTTTTTTTTTTTCAGGGCCACAGTAGTGAATTTAACAGGTATCTGATGGGGGTATGCACTGTGTAAGTCTTTGAAAGCACTAAATTCTGCAATTCTTCCTGGGATGCAATATGGTTTTTAGCTTCTATTTACTTTACTTATTATCTTGGGAGGTGGGAGTGAGGAGTTTCTGGGGCTTCTATTTGGCCTTTTCTACTACAATAGCTCTTACCCTACTGGCCAAAAAATCAGTGTGAGGGTTCTGCCAACTGCTAAGTTTTTCCAATCAAATTATACAGCCTGGAACTTCTATCAAGCGGTCAGGCAGTCCCTAAACAGCAGTGCACTGGCAGCAGCTAGGCTGGCTTAAGACACTTCCATAGATTCGGCCAATAAGAAGACAATGAGTCCAAATGCATACAGTCAGTGTCTTCCTTATATAGCCCCAAAAGCAAGGTCATCATGGTGCCAGCGCTCCACATCCCAATTCCCACAGTATGACATTGAAATGGAGGGGCCAGATGACAGATGATGTGAATGGTGGGTCATTCTGTTGTGCAGGACCCACCTCAAAACTAACAGCCAGGCAGGTTATACTGCAGCTATCCTTAAGGGGACTGTGTATGTGAAAGAAAGCTCTATGCCTCACCAGAACCAGGGAGGCAGATGGGAGGCCAGCCACCATGTAGCAGCCTCCCAGAAGATAGGGAGGTAGATGATGGTCCTGTAACAGCTCCTCACAATTGCCTATCTTGCCGTGTTCCAGAGAGGATCACAGGGCATTCCTCTACGACGTGAGTCAGACTGTGGTTGAGCCTGGGCTATGTGGCCTATGTGGAGATGTTCAAGGTCACCAGAACACCAGGACAGAACCATTCCCTTACACCCACAACTAGAATGAAAGTTCCATGAGACCAAAGTCTGTACCTGGCTTGTTCACTGCTACATCTCCAGGACCTAGAATAGTGCCTGACACATAGTGGATGTTAAGTAAATACTTAATGAGTGAACAACTTATGAGTGAATGAATGAACAGGGGTTTATAAAGTCTGCTCTTCTGGAGAAGGAGGTGTCTGCCATCCTTCTTGCTGCTTCAAAGTGAGATCCATGTCCTTTTCTTTCCTGGTTCTTCTTTAATGATTTACCTCTGCCAGTGCTATTCAATTTGCTTACACTACTAAAAGCAGACCCAACAAATTACATTTCTGAGCTGTTCCTTTACTCCTCTTCCCTCTTCCTCATTGAACAGTCTTGATGCCAGAACCAGTCTCTGAAAAAATTGGATTGACTTTGTTATAATGACCTTTCTACTAGAGCACTGTGGTTCTCAACCATGGCTGCACCTCGGAAGTAGCTTTAAAAAAAAAAAAGCAAAAAAACTGTTTCCTGGGCTCCACCTCCAGAGAGAGACTGATTTAATTACTCCGTTCTAGGGCCAAGACATGAGTAACTTCTTTTAACTCCCTAAATGATGTGAAATGTACAACCAGGGCTAAGAACCACTGCCTTAAGTGGAGTGTAGGCTTGTAACCTACACCAAGTCTGCTCTTCAGACCTTAAATATGTTTAACAGTAACAAAAGATTTCATTCTATAAGAGAGAGAGAACAATTAAATGCAAATGGCCCCAGGAGAGGAATTCAACTGACCTAAAGATAGTGGCATTTGAGCACTGGCTTCTAAAATCAAATGACCTGGGTCAGATTACAACGCTACCACTTATCAGCCAGGTGATCCTGAACTAACTTCTCTAACATGCAAAAGTACTTATCAGTATGCTTGGCATGTAACAGGTCCTCAACGTATGTTTATTAACTCTGAAGATAAATCTCTGAGCTCCATCTGTAAATTGAGGGTAATATCTGCCTGCCTATCTCCTAGAGTTGCCATGAGACTGAAAATAGGTAATGGCCTTACAGGCACTTAAATATTTAGGTGCTGTACAAACAGAAAGTACAAACATTCTTCTTTTATGAAAATGTTAAACATACATCACTTTCTAAAAACTCTTCTAAGAATCTTCATGCCTGTGGTTTTGCAGAGTCTTACAACAGCCCTGAAAGTAAATTGGACAGTAAATTAACTGGTAAGAAAACTGAGACAAGAGGGGCATCCAGGTGGCTCAGTCGGTTAAGCATCTGACTCTTGATTTTGGCTCAGGTTGTGATCTCATGGTTCGTAAGATCAAGCTCTGTGTCAGGCTCTGCGCTGGGCAATGGTACCTGCTTGGGATTCTCTCTATCCCTCTCTCTCTGCCCCTCCCTCACTTGTGCTTTCTGTCTCTCTCTTGAAAAATAAACATTTAAGAGAAGAAAAGATTCTCTCTCTCCCTCTCCCTTTGCCTCTCGCTCTTGCTCTCTCTCAAAAAAAAAAAGGGGGGGGGTTGAAAAAAGAAAAGAAAACTGAGACAAAGAGGTTGTGTGATCCACACAAGGCTGCTCAACAAAACAAAGGCTGGATCTTAAGCCCATTAACTCAAAGGCAGAGATTCTTTTCCCCAGATGACTCTCACAAAAGGTCCATTAATAGATCCCCCGAAATGAGTAGCTTGGTCATCTGATCAGAGCTCTGTTGGGTGTGTTGTGACAATTTCTTTTACTTGTCCCTTTCAAAGAAGGAATTGTACCTGAGGAAATCCAATCAATATTCCCCAGTCCTTAGGTACATGGTTAGTTTGGTTTTTAGTTTCCCTCGATCTGTTTTCTCTTATAAAATATCAGCAACCATGCCGTTGGTACATTAATCAAAAGAAAAAGAAACCTCTCCCACTCACCACCATCTCGTTTGTTTATTACCATGTGCCACTTTTCTAATTTCAACATGAAAAACAGTGAAAATGGCAACACTAAAGACTGATAGCCACAAGATGGCAGAATTTACCATTTCATTTTTTCCTTGCTTACATCATTTATTCATTCATTCATTCAACAATTATTGAGTGTCTACCATGTGTATAGCACCATTCTAGGGATCAAAAGGATTATAAAAGAGGCACACTATGTGATATGGTGCTTGATAAGCTTGGGGTGAGGGCAGTCTATAAAGAAGAAAAAACACACATAAGAATATTTATAAGAATGGGGCACCTGGGGGGCTCAGCTGTTTAAGCATCTGACTCTTGATTTTGGCTCAGATCATGATCTCACAGTTCATGGGTTTGAGCCCCGTGTTTGGCTCCACACTGAAAGCACGGAGCCTGCTTGGGATCCTCTCTCCCCACCTCTCTCTGCCCCTCCCCTGCTCGCGAGCTCTGTCTCTCTGTGTCTCTCAAAATAAATAAGTTAACTTTTCTTAAAAAAAGAAAATACACATTAATTTGTGATTAAAGGTCAAATGAGTGATCTAGGCTGCTGTATGACTTTACAATGAGCCAGAAAGTCTGCATGGAGGGGATAAGAACTGAGCTGGGGCTTGAAGGATAGGTTGAAAAGAAAAAACAGATCCCAAGCAAAGGGACCATTGTGGATCATGCTACTAAGATAAAAATTAGCAAAACATGTGTCCAGGTCAGTGATGAGACTAACCTGGTTATAACAAACAGACATTGAGTAAACAAGATGGAAATAAATTAGATCTCCATTGATTTTGCTGGAATGATGCCCACCAGAAAAGATAAAGTTATCTATTGAGTCTGCCAATAACTGTAGCCTTTGGGCAGGCAGTTTGCTCTAGCCTCAGTTTGATCGTTTGTAAAATGCACAGGTTGGACAAGATGACTTCTAATAGTCTTTCCAAATCTTATAAAAGAAAGAAAAAGACAGGGAGGCAGGCAGGGTTGTGAGAAGGGAGAGAGGAAGGAAAAGAAAGAAGAATGGAGGAAATGGAGGAGGAAAAAGAAAGCTGATTCTAAGTTCTTTAGCAATTGCTGTATGGCTTTGAAGTATTTCAGTTGCAAACAAGAACAGTGCCAATATTACTGGTTAGGGCTTGGGCTCTCCTATTAGGTAGACTTGGTCCAAGTCTTAGATTAGTCACATACTGCTTAACGGTAGACATGTTAGCTTAGACTCTATAAGCTTCAGTCATTCATTCACCAAATATATATGTAACACCTTATGATATGTTAAGCCTTATGCTAGTTACTGGGAACGGGATGATAAACAAGACAGACAAGATCCCTTCTCCAGAGCTTACAGTTTTGTAGGTGAGACAGTCCAAAAATAAGCACACAAAAAACTAGATAGATGTGTAATTAATAACTGTAAAAGTACAGAGTGTTGTGAGAGGCAGATAGCCTCAAAGCCTAACCCAGTCGGATAGGTCAGGGGTTTCCCCAAGGAAAGATGAGCCAAGCAAAAAGGAAAAAAGCATTTCAGATCAAGTGAACAGCATATGAAAAGGCTTTAAGACTAGGAGGAACTTGGCATAGCAAATAACTAAAAGGCAACTGTAGCTAGAGCACAGAGAACTAGGTGGATGATGGCAGAGAGACCAGGATATGTAAGTCAACACACTGTAGCTTATATAATGTCCTGAGGGTCGTATGAAGCCTGTAGACTTTATGCTAAAGCCACGAGAAGTCTGTTTCCTTCTTTGTAAAAGAGGGGATAGTAACACATCCTTCAGAGGGTAGTTGTGAAGATTAAAGGGCATCACTGTCCTCTGCCATCCAATACCTCCATTTTTCAAACATTTATTTATTTTAAGAGAGAGAGCACACACCCAAGGGAGGAACAGAGAGAGAGGGAGACAGGGAATCCCAAGCAGGCTCCACACTGTCAGCACAGAGCCTGACATGGGGCTCAATCCCACAAATTGTGAGATAATGACTTGAGCCAAAATCAAGAGTCATGATGCTTAACCAACTGAGCCACCCAGGTGCCCCTGGCATCTCCTTACTAAATCTATCACCAAGTTCTATCAGCACCACCTCCAAGAAATTTATCACCTCCAAAATATGTTTCCATCTCCACTGCCACCACCCTGGTCTAAGTCACCATCTCTAGCCTAGACTATGGCTAATTGGTCCCCTGACTTCCACTTTCACTACCCTCCAATCCACTATCCCTGCAGCAACTCAGGTGATCTTACTAAAATGTAAATCTGATCATGGCACACCTTTGCTTAAAACCTTCCAGTGACTTCTCAGTGCTCTTAGCACTAAGACCAAATCCTTAAGACATGTGCTAATGCCGTTCCCTTCCCTGAGATGTGCATTTCAGCTGCAGACTCCCACTCCCTGTTCACCTACTTCATTCCAACTCATCCTTACTTCTCTTCTTCAGGGAAGCCTTCCCTGATCCCAACCCACCATCTATTTCAGGTTCTTTTGTTATTTGCCCCCTGAGAACCATGTTCTCTCCCTTCTGATCTCTTATCTCTGTAATTACATAGTCATCAGAGCGATCGTTTAATGCCTGTTTCTGCCACTAAATTATAAGCACAAGAAAGCAAAAAACATGTATTTTTTGCTTACTTCTGTATCCCCAGAACCTTGCCCAATCTTTGACATGTAGAAAGCACTCAATGAATATTTGCTACAAATAAAAACTAATACTAACAGTAATTGTTATTTATTATTTGCTTATATTAGATAATATTATAAATGTGCTATTTCAGGGGCATCTGGGTGGCTTAGTCAGTTAAGCATCCAACTCTTATTTCAGCTCAGGTCATGATCTCACAGTTTGTGGGTTCGAGCCCCACGTAGGGCTCTATGCTGACATTGTGGAGCCTGCTTGGGATTCCCTCTCTCCCTCTCTCTCTCTGCCCAATCCCCACTCACACACTCGTGTGCACTTTCTCTCTCTCAAAAATAAACATAAAAGAATAAAAATAAATAAACGTGCTATTTCATTGATAGTTATCCCTACAGGAATCAGCAAGAGGGTAGCACAGACTACATTGTTAGTAAGTAAATACCCTACCACCTTTTTTCAGGGCCCCTATTTCTATATTTAAATCCATTATTACATTCTATCTCTAGCTACCACCAGGCATGGTTATGAGACTCTGAAGTCAGACTAGACCTAAATCCTCATTCTGCTACTATCTTTGTGACTTCAAACAAGTTGGCCTTTCTGGGATGGAGTTTGTTCTCAGATTCATGAGGCTTTAATGAGATCATGCATGTAAAGTGCTTAGTACAATGTCTGGAATATAACATGTACTCAATAATATACTGTTAATATCATACAGATTGTTTAAGCTGAACAAGTACCCATTAAAATGTACAGCAAAAGCGGACTATCAAAGGACCTATGATGGCATGCTATCTCAGCCTGCTAGGGGAAAAACTCCTTCGTGATACAGGTACATGACTGAATCTTCCTATAATCTCGAGAAATAAAGGGAACTGTGAAGGAAGCAAAAAAGGCTACAGATGGTTAAGTCAGAGGCCTCGAAAAATTAAAAGGTGTCGTTTACCTTATGTGCTAGTAAGTCATCTCGAATGCAAAAACAGTAGAGCAGGCCCCAAAGAGTTGGCTTTATCAATGGTAGCAAATCTCTGAGAAGACCAATATAAAATGTATACTTGATCTTATCTATTCTTCTTTGGACCTTTGTGTTCCTGATTTGCCAAAACTGACTACCTTGAGGAAACAACTGTCCATGTCCTTTGAGGAACTTAGCTAACAACCCATTTTCCTCCACTCAAATGTTATCTAATGTGCTTAAGCCATTGCTGCTCCTATGGATAGATACCTTTAAAAAAGGGATCCTAGGGGCACCTGGGTGGCTCAGTCAGTTAAGTGTCCAACTTCAGCTCAGGTCATGATCTCACAGTTCATGAGTTCGAGCCCAGAGCCTAGAGCCGGCTTCAGATTCTGTGTCTTCCTCTTTCTCTCTGCCCCTCCCCTGCTCATGCTCTGTCTTTCTCTCTCTCAAAAATAAACGCTAAATAATAATAATAATAAAGGGATCCTGGGGTAGGAAAAGCCTTCATGATCCAAAGGATTGAATCTCAAATGGTGGAATCTAAGAAAATAAGACATGTGATGCAGGAAATAGATTCAGGAAGAGCACATTGCCCTGTGTGCTTCAAATCAGGCAGTGGTTAGGAGCAGCTGTCTGGAATCAGATGGATGAGATTTCAAATCCAATTTCAAATCCTAGATCTGCAACATACAAACTGGGTAACCCAGGTAAGTTAATTAAACCCATGTCCTCAACTGTAAAATGGGGATAATAAGGATCTATCTTACAGGTTGTTAGAAAGATTAAATGAGATGACATAAAGTCATCCAAGAAGAGTCTGGTATAATTTGAGTGCTCACATATTTTTATTATTTAATCCCATCTGGTAACTGAATAGAGCCAGCCATGGTATTCTTTTCTACAACCATGGTGGGCTCTTCCTAGAGAGCCCTGGGGCCTGTGTGGATTCCCACCCTACTTGTATTCCAGGCACAGGGTGGGCAGAGCACCAATGATGGGAAGCCCAGACCTCTGGCCACTGGTCCCACTTGACCAGTAATAATCACATGGAGGACACAAAGGGGGAAACTTAGAAAGACAGATGAAACTCCTACCTCCCCCAATAAAAAATAAAAGCACAATTCAATATAACTATGCCCAGATTTCTGCTGGCAGAAGTTTGCACACTAATGTTTTACATAAAGGCCACCAGATCAATTAACATCCTGAGTGCTTAAAGGAGTGGGGTAGTGGGAAGTAGGTAATGGGCAAGAGTTTCACTCTCTCCCAACCCCCACAGCAACTATGTGAATGCCCCAGACACCACCTCCCTTCTCAGCAAACCTCAGATTTTCAGACCCCTTTAGTCTGTTCCCAGAACCACAGGTGGTTTCTGCTTCTGTTGACCTTAAAAAACAAAGGAGCCAGTTATTTTTACCAGCAAAATGAATTTATTAGGAATAGCAGAGGAATTGCAATTCAGGACAAGCAAACTATGGCAAACCATAGGCAAACCCAGAGAACAGAGGAGAGGGTTCTGCTTTTACAGGGGAAGAGAGGAAGCTGGGAGGGGCTGTTTCACTGAGTTCTCACTGGCTGGGCTGTTGTTGAGCAAGGAGAAATTCTTCCTTCCTCAGGCTGGGGTACATATAGTAAGCTGCTTCCTGCAGGGAAATGTGAGACAGGCTTCTTACAGCAAGTGGTAATGTGTGAGAGGTCTCCCTTCAGGGCTTCCTGACTCCATTTTAAATGAGGTTTCCTTTACAGTAAAACCTTGGACTGCAAGTAACAGAAAAGCAAACATTTCTAATAAATTTTAACTTGATAAGTGATGTCTTGCAATATGAGTAGTACAAGATGCTGAAAATCACATGATCACAACTGAGCCAATGGTTCTTCCCCCCCCCCCCCTCTCTCACTGCAGGATTGTGGGTGATCACCTCTCATGCTCGGATGCTTGGTCTCAAGCCACGGTGTTTGGCAGAAATCAGTGATTTTTCAGAACGCTGGAAGGTGCCGATAACTGGCACTAGTGTATTTTTTGTCACTTCAAAGCACCTCTGGACAGTCCTTTCCTTCTTCATATAAGAAGAAGCATCGGAATGCTTTGCTTCATTCTAGGTCAGGCTGCTGGCAGACATAGCCCTTTCCTCTGCTGCCTTATTGCCAGTTACATTAAATACAGTATATGGCAAGAGTTCATTAATACTGTACTGTAGTCAACATCCATGCGAGCATATACAATGGCCCCCATGCAGAAAAAGGTTGAAAAGAAAGGCGGTAAGAAGGAGATGATTACGGTGGAAGTTAAGAAGGAATCATTGAGGGGTGCCTGGGTGGTTCCATCGGTTAAGTGTCCAATTTCAGCTCAGGTCATGATCTCACAGTTTGGTTTGTGAATTCAAGCCCTGCGTCGGGCTCTGTGCTGACAGCTCGGAGCCTGGAGCCTCCCTCGGATTCTGTGTTGCCCTCTCTCTCTTCCCCTCCCCTACCTATGCACTGTCTCTCTCAAAAAATAAACATTAAAATTTTTTTTTAAAAAAAGGAGAAACAGGGCACCTGGGTGGCTCAGTTGTGTAAGCGTCCGACTTCGGCTCAGGTCATGATCTCGCGGTCCGTGGGTTCGAGCCCTATGGCAGGGTCTGTGTTGACAGCTCAGAGCCTGGAGCCTGGAGCCTGTTTCGGATTCTGTGTCTCCCGCTCTCTCTGACCCTCCCCCATTCATGCTCTCTCTCTGTCTCAAAAATAAATAAACGTTAAAAAATTTTTTTTATTAAAAAAAAGAAGGAAATCACTGAGAAGTACAAACGAGGTATGCAAGTGGCCAAAATTGCAAGACTTCATAAGAAGTCTACGTTGACCATTTGCACAATATTAAAGAAGAAAGAAGAAACAATGGGACTAGATGCAGCAAAAGGAGTCACGAGAATATCAAAGAAATGGCACGTATTCTGAAAAATGTAGAAAAGTTGCTTCTGGTTTGGATAAATGAGAAGCAACTAGCAGGTGATACAGTGACCAAGAACTTTTATCTGCAAGAAGGCAAAGGCCTTGTACACCAACCTCATAAGTAAACTGCCAGGTACATCAACAGAAAATTAAGAAGTCTTCAAGGCAAGCAGGGGATGGTTTGATAACTTTAAGAGGAGAGGTGGCATCCATAGCATTGTGAGGCACGGACAGGCTGTGAGTTCGGACGCTAAGGCAGCTGAGGCATTTGCTACTGAGTTCCATAAGATCATGGTTTCCAAGTGTTACCTGCCGGAACAAGATTTTAACTGCAATGAGATGGGGCTTTTTTGGAAAGAGATGCCAAAGAGGACCTACATTAAAGAAGAAGAGAATGCAATGTCCGGTCACAAGTCCACAAAAGACCATCTCACCATCTTGCTTTGTGCTAACGCAAGTGGAGATTTCAAAGTCAAGCCCTCGCTTGTGTATCATTCCAAGAATCCATGAGCCTTCAAGAAATGCAAGGTGCAGAAGAGCCAGTTAAATGTTATGTGGAGGTCCAACAACAAGGCTTGGGTCACCTGGATCTTGTTCATTGAGTGGATCAACAAGGTCTTCAGTCCTGCAGTAAAGAAATACCTTTTAGGAAAGAATCTGCCCCTCAAAGCCTTGCTGGTTATGGATAATGCTCCTGCTCATACTCCAGGCTTTGAGGATGACTTACTGGAGGAATCTTAGTTCATTAAGGTCAGGTTCCTTCCTCCCAACACCACTCCAGTCCTCCAATCCATGGATCAGCCGGTCATTTTGAATTTTAAAAAGCTTTACACCAAAGCACTATTTCAGCAATGCTTCAAGGTGACTGAAGGAACAAATCTTACCCTCCAAGAGTTTTGGAAAAATCATTTCCACATCGTGAACTTCCTCAAGATCATCGATAAAGCCTGGGATGGGATCACCAAGAGAACCCTCATCTGCTTGGAGAAAACTGAGGCCTGATTGTGTTCTCAGACATGACTTAGAGAGGCCTGCTCATGAACAGGAGCCGCCAGTTGTCGATGAAATTATAACCCTGGGGAAGATCATGGGACTAGAGGTGAAAGAGGATAAGATTCAAGAGCTGGTGGAGGAATGTGGCCCGGAGCTAACCACCATCAAACTGATGAATCTGCATTGTGAGCAACAGCAAGAGGTTATAGAGGAGATCTCATCTGCAGAGGAGGAGAAAAAGGTGGAGGAATCCCTCACTCCAAAGGAGATTAGGGAGATGTGTAAAATGTGGGAAACAGTGCAAAATTTTTATAGAAAAGCACCACCCAAATACGGCTGTAGCAGTGCAAGCGATGAAATCTGTTTAATGACACTGCAATGTCACATTTCCACAAAATCCTCAAAAGGAGGCAAAAGCAAGTGTCATTGGATAGGTTCCTTGTTAAAGTTGCACAAAAAGAAAAAGATTCCATTGAGCCAATAGATAGCAGTGATTTCGTTAGTGATAGTGAAAGTCGTCCTACACAATAATCCTCCTCTCCCGTCTCCCTCACACCAGCCACGAAAGTTCTCAAAGGTAAGTGCAGGTTATTTATCTTTCTTTATATTTTATGTTTTATTATTTTGAAGTGTATTACAGTATTGTAATCATTTTTTATGAATATTTTTGGGTTGTGGGATGAATCATCTGAGTTTCCATTCTTTCTTATGGGGAAATTCGCTTTGATATAGAAGTGCTTTGGATTACAAGCATGTTTCCGAAATAGATTATGCTTGCAAACCAAGGTTTTACTGTATTTTCATATTTCCCCCTTTTGATCAAGGTCTTTCTTCAAAAGCATTGCTGAACAGGAATCAGGGTTGTGATTTTTTGGTGTCTTTTTTTTTTTTCATATTTAGTGGTTTCGTCCCCTTGGTGCCAGAAAGGATCTTCCTTGATGGTCACAACCCATATAAAAGGGAAAGTGGATAGACTGGAAACCACTGAGGTCACGTTTGAGTAACAGGGAAGGGTAGGAGGGAGAACTGTCAGACATTTCCCCTCTGAGGTAAACGCTGAAGATCATCTTGAAGCACTAAGCTAGCATCACCCTATTAGGCATGTCGTTTCTACAAAGGTTTGACAGGCAACATGTATAAAGTTTAAAAATGATTACATGGGGTGCCTGAATGGCTCAGTCAGTTAAGTGTCTGACTTCGGCTCAGGTCATGATCTCATGGTTCATGGGTTCAAGCCCCGCACTGGGCTCTGTGCTGACAGCCTAGAGCCTGGAGCCTGCTTCAGATTCTGTGTCTCCCTATCTCTGCCCCTCCCCCCACTCACTCACTCACTCTCTCTCTCAAAAAATGAATATTTTTAAAATGTTTTAATAAAAATAAAAATGATTAAACAGAGTAAGATGAGGAGCAGACATTCTACATGGAACTGTCCCAGCTTAAAAGGGGTCTTTTGGGTTTTTTGGTTTGTTTTTTTTTTCAAATTTTTATTTAAATTCTACTTAGTTAACACAGTGCAATATTGGTTTCAGGGACAGAATTCACTGATTCATCACTTACATACAACACCCAATGCTCATCACAACAACTGCCCTCCTTAATGCCCATCACCCATCTAGCCCATCCCCCACCCCCCTCCCTCCATCAACCTTCAGTTCTCTATGTTTAGTCTCTTATCGTTTGTCTCTCTCTTTTTTATTTCCCTTCCCCTATGTTCATCTGTTTTGTTTCTTAAATTCTACATAGGAGTGAAATCATATGTTATTTGTCTTTCTCTGACTGACTTATTTCACTTAGCATAATATCCTCTAGCTCCATCCACATAGGAGCAAATGGCAAGATTTCATTCTTTCTGATGGCTGAGTAATATTCCATTGTGTGTATGTATATATATGTGTGTGTCCAGTGTGTGTGTGTGTGTGTACACACAAACACATACATATATGTCATCTTCTTCATCCATTCATCAGTTGATGAACATTTGGACTCTCCATAATTTGGCTATTATTGATAATGCTGCTATAAACATCAGAGTACATGACCCATTTGAATCAGTATTTTTGTATCCTTTAGGTAAATACCTAGTAGTGCAATTGCTGGGTTGTAGGGCAGTTCTATTTTTAGCTTTTTGAGGACCCTCCATACTGTTTTCCAGAGTGAACGCACCAGTTTGCATTCCCACCAACAGTGCAAAAGGGTTCCCTTTTCTCTGCATCCTCACCAACACCTGTTGTTTCTTGTGTTGTTAAATTTTAGCCATTCTGACAGGTGTGAGGTGGTATCTCATTGTGGTTTTGATTTGTATTTCCCTGATGGTGAGCGATCTTGAGCATTGTTTCATGTGTCTGTTAGTCATCTGGATGTCTTCTTTGGAAAAATGTCTATTCATGTCTTCTGCCCATTTCTTCACTGGGTTATTTGTTTTTTGGGTGTTGAGTTTGATTAAGTTCTTTGTAGATTTTGGATACTAGCCCTTTGTCTTCTATGTCATTTGCAAATATCCTCTCCCATTCCACAGGCTGCCTTTTAGTTTTGCTGATTGTTTCCTTCGGTGTTCAGAAGCTTTTTATCTTGATGAGGTCCCAATAGTTCATTTTTGCTTTTGTTTCCCTTGACTCCAGCAATGTATCTAGTAAGAAGTTGGTATGGCCAAGGTCAAAGAGGTTGCTGCCTGTGCTCTCCTCTAGGATTTTGAAGGTTTCCCGCCTCACATTTAGGTCTTTCATCTATTTTGAATTTATTTTTGTGTATGGTGTAAGAAAGTGGTGTGGTCCAGTTTCATTCTTATGCATGTTGCTGTCAAGTTTTCCCAATATCATTTGTTGAAAAGACCATCTTTCAACAAAGGATATTCTTTCCTGCTTTGTCAAAGATTAGTTGACCATATAGTTGTGGGTCCATTTCTGGGTTTTCTATTCTGTTCCACTGATATATGTGTTTGCTTTTGTGCCAGTACCATACTGTCTTGATGACTACAGCTTTATAATATAGCTTGAGGGGCATCTGGGTGGCTCAGTTGGTTAAGTGTCCAACTTCGGCTCAGGTCATAATCTCATGGCTTATGAGTTCAAACCCTGCATCAGGCTCTCTGCTGTCAGCACAGAGCCTGCTTCGAATCCTCTATCCCTCTCTCTCTCTGCCCCTCCCCCACTGGCTTTCTCTCTCTCTCTCTCTCTCTCAAAATAAATAAACTTTAAAAAATAATAATAATATAGCTTGAAATCTAGAATCATGATGCCTCCAGTTTTGTTTTTCTTTTTCAGGATTACTTTGGCTCTTCGGGGTCTTTTGTAGTCCTATATAAATTTTAGAATTATTTGTTCTAACTCTGTGAAAAATGCTGGTGGTATTTTGATGGGGATCACATTAAATGTGTAGATTGCTTTAGGTAGCATAGACATTTTAACAATGTTTGTTCTGGGGCACCTAGGTGGCTCCGCCGGTTAAGCGTCTGACTCTTGATTTCGGGTCATGTCATGATCTCATGGTTTGTGAGACTGAGCCCCATGTCAGGCTCTGTGCTGACAGCCTGGAGCCTGCTTGGGATTCTCTCTCTCCCTCTCTTTGCCCTCCCCCTGCTTCTTGGGATTCTCTCTCCCTCTCTCTCTGCCCCTCCCCTGCTTGTGTGTGCATTCTCTCTCTCTCAAAATAAATAAACTTAAAAAAAAAAAACGTAAGTTCAAAAAAAAACTAAGAAAAAAAATGTTTGTTCTTCCAATCCATGAGCATGGAATGCTCTTCCATTTCTTTGTGTCCTCTTCAATTTCTTTTACCAGTGTTCTATAATTTTCAGAGTACAGATCTTTTACCCTCTTTGGTTAGCTTTATTCCTAGGCATCTAACTGTTTTTGGTGCAATTGCAAACGGTATCAATTCCTTGATTTCTTTCTCTCCTGCTTCGTTATTGGTGTATAGAAATGCAACCGATTTCTGTACTTTGATTTTATATCCTATGACTTTGCTGAACTCATGTATTAGTTCTAGCAATTTTTTGGTGAAGTCTTTTGGGTTTTCTACATAGAGTATCATGTCATCTATAAATAGTGAACGACTCTCTTCTTCCTTGCCAATCTGGATGCCTTTTATTTCTTTTTGTTGTCAGATCACTGAGGCTGACTTCCAATACTATGTTAAATAGTAATGGTGAGAGTGGACATCCTTGTCTTATTCCTGTAAAGTGGTCTTTTCTAAAAGCCTTACAAAGAGAAGCTAGCTCATTTGTATTTTCCTTGGGTCCAGGGGAACAAAAAATATTTAAATAGTGAAGAATAGGGACGCCTGGGTGGCTCAGTCGGTTAAGAGTCCAGCTCTGAATTTTGGCTCAGGTCATGATCTCATGGTTCATGGGTTTGAGCGCCACATCAGGCTCCACACAGAGCCTGCTTGTAATTCTTTCTCCCTCTCTCTCTGACCCTCCCTCCCCCCTGCTTGCACGCTCACCCTCTCAAAAATAAACTTTTAAAAAAATAAATAGGGAAGAACAGATCAAAGTTTCTGGTATGTCAGATCCAACAGTCAGAAAGGTTCCCTTTTTGCAACAGATTGGGCCATGAAAGAAAGGGAGAAAATAAGGTAAGAAGCAGCAGCAAGAAAAAGGTATACAGGTCTGGCCCAGTCATCTTGGGAAAGCTGTCTCCTTCAGCTGTCGTCTGCTTCAATTCCTGGAAATCTTTATTTCCAGGTCATCAGCTGACATGCAGATCTAGTCAGGGTTTGGTGCTTTCTTTGGATGTGACACATGGGGGGCGGTGCCTGGCTGGCTCAGTAGGAAAAGCATGCAACTCTTGATCTCGGGGTTGTGAGTTCAAGCCCCACATTGGGTGTAGAGATTACTTAAAAAATAAAATCTTTAAAAAAAAAAAAGGTGTGACACATGGATCCAAGAGTCATTTCCTTGGAGTTTGGCAGCAGAAGGGTTGGTTAACAGTACCTGATAGGGGCCTTTCCAACAGGGTTGAAGAGAGTCTTTCTGGAAATGTATTTTCCAATAGGTGAAATCTCTAGGCTGCAAGGCATGATGCTTAAGGTCTTTGTCTCCCAGGGACACACTGTGGAAAGATTGTTCTACTAAAGCATAGTTATTCTCAACAGAAGCAATTAGGCCTTTTCAATACTGAAGTATATCCTCCTTTACCATTTGTGGATCGAAAGAAGCAGGAGCCAAGTACACTGGCCATCATGTGAGTATCTCAAAGGGTGAGAGTTTATAAGTTCCAATAGAGATAGACCTGAGATTTAGAAAAACTAATGGCAGTGCTTTTGCCCAGTGTATTTGAAGGGTCTCTACATATTCTTCTTAAGGATGTCATTAGTGTGTTTGACTAGCCCTGATGATTAAGGATAGTAAGGACAGTGGAAGTGTTGTAACACTGGCCAAACAGCACAGACCTGTTGAAGCGTTCCCTGGTCACTATGAAGTTCAAGAGGGATCCCCCAGGTAGGGATGATCTTTTCTAGTAGGATTTTAGCCACAAAGTGGCAGTCCAGTGAGAAAACATACAAACCATTACCAAAACATAGTTATATGCATGAGATTGGGAGAAGCTGAATAAAACCCATCTGCCAAACTTTGAGTGGTCCATTGGGCAAATTAAAGTGTCGAGGAACAATGCAGACAGGTTTTCCTGAATCGTATTTCAGGCAGGTGGGGCAAGCAAAGTAGGCATTCTATGGCCTTGCTAATATTTACCCACTAGTATTGGCCCCAAAGGCCTCATAAATGTTTTCATTTTCATCAGAAGACCAATGACTGGATACATGTACAGTAGTCGTAATGGAAACTTTAGAGTCTCTGGCAACACTGGATTATTATTTGGCCCAACCCAGAGTTTTCTTTTCTTAATCGAACCAACAGTTATTAGGTTTCCAATATTGATTTTCCTTTCTGGGGCTGACTGTTGGGCATCTCTAGTCAATTTCTGAGATTATCATTTGTGCGGGGGATATCCCTTTGGATCATGACAGAAGTCTGGTTGTTAGTTCCTTTGAGAGCAGTGTTCTTTGTGGAAATATCAATAAGGTGGTTTCCTCCGGCCTGTAAGGAATCCAGTTTGGAATGTGCGGGGATCTTGATACTGGCCAAAGCATCTGGCAAGAGTATGGCACCTAATAATCCCTGAATATTAAGGCCATTTTTAATTTTGTCCCCACTGTACGTGAGGGAGCCTCACTATTTCTATAGCATCCCAAAGTCAGGAGCTACCCCAAAGGCCTACATACTGTTGGTATAGATATTTGCAGTTTTGCCCTTGGCTAAAATGCAGGTCCAAGCAAGAACATATCATTCAACCTGTGGGGCCAAGGTAGCTGAGGGCAAAACTGCTGCCTTGAGGACTTCAAAAAAAATTGTAATAGCATACCCAACATAGTATTTGCCATTTTCACCTTTTAAATAAGAACTACTGGTAAACCACAAGAAGCTCACTTTATCCAAAGGAGTTTGCTATAAGCCAACACGGGGAGTCATGAGTATTGTCCACAGAGAAGGAAGAATGGTGTCAGGGTTAAGATCATTACCACAAGAGAGTTTGGAATCCAATTTGCACAGTGGTCAGCCAGCCTGAGAAAACCTTGTAATTGGCTTAGTTTGGAGAAACTCAGGATGCCATGAAGTCTAACTGGATCTAAATGTAGTCTTTGTTCTGAACTCAGGTGCCTCAAATATCAAGCCAGAGTCTGAGTAAACTGCAGTGTCTCCTGGGAAGCTTTGTGTCCCTTTAAGGCTAACAGCCTGAACTGGTGAAGGCTGTCTTCCTGCAAAGCCACCTGAGAAGGGGAGCAGAGAAGCAAGTCGCCTAAGTATTGTAATAAAGCAGAACTTCCAGGTAACTTGATATCAGCTAAATCCACTTTTAAGGTTTGGGAGAAGTAGGAAGGACTTTCAGTAAAACCCTGGGGCATTACTGTACAAATACACTGTTTTCCTTCCCCAAAAGGCAAAGAGATATTGACTGGCCTTATCCACAAAGAAATCAATCACAGTGAAAAATCTGATGGAGCAAATAAAAGACGTTGCAGGGTCATCTGATTCACCTAGTTGGCAATTTTAGTTGTTGCTATCAAATTCTAGAATTACTTCCCCCTTTCAGGAGAAAAAAATTGCAATATGATATTTTTCTACGAAATCTCAGCCCAATAAATGAATAGGGCAGAGGAACTAAGAAGAAGGAGTATCTCTCAAAGGGTCTAAACAAGAAGGAATTGTTTTAAAGATAGGAACCTATTGGGACGCCTGGGTGGCTCAGTCGGTTGAGCATCTGACTTCGGCTCAGGTCATGATCTCATGGTTTGAGTTCAAGCCCTGCATCGGGCTCTGTGCTGACAGCTAAGAGCCTGGAGCCTGCTTCAGATTCTGTGTCTTCCCTCTCTTCTGCCTCTCCCCGGCTCACGCTCTGTCTCTCTCTCTCTCTCACTCAAAAATAAATAAACATTAAAAAATTTTTTTAAAAAAGACAGGAACCTGTTGAGGTTTATTAGAGACCCCCACTACTTGAAACATTTAAGTACTCTGAGCAGGGGCTGTTTAAACAGTGGGGTTGTGGGCTGCCTGGGTGGTTCATTCAGTTACGCGTCTGACTCTTGGTTTCAGTTCAGGTCATGATCTCACAGTTTGTGAGTTCAAGCCCCACGCTGGGCTCTATGCTGACAGCACAGAGCCTGCCTGAGATTCTCTCCCTCCCCCCCACCTCCCTTCCTCCGCCCCTCCCCTGCTTGCTCTCTCTCTCTCTCTCAAAAATAAATAAACAAAAAAAATTTAAACAGTGGAGTTGAGCACTGAGAGTGTACGTCTGGTGTCATAAGGACAGAGAGAGATCATCCCAAATCTGGAGAGTTTTTCCTCCAAGTTGGTGAAGAGGAAGGATTGAGAAAAGCCTCTGCAGTTCTTTTGAGTCCTGTAGTTGGGAGTTTGGAGGGCACTGAAAGGTCAGTTAGAGGGCTGAAGGCACCTGCAACGCTTATGTTTGGAACAATCTTCCTTCCAATGTCCTGTTTGTTTGCAATAATCACAGAGACCAGGAGAGGGTTGGTTTTGTTTTATGGGCCTCCATTTGTTGGGAGTTGAAAATTAAGGATTTTAGTGGTCTTCCTTGTAGTTGACTTCTCTAGGGTGTGGGTGGGCCAGTTTGCTAAAATGACTAAATCTGCGTGGACAGTGTCCCATTCCATCCTAGCCCTTTTAACTTACAAGAGGAAAATCCCAGTTCAGCGCTTTAATGAATACAGAGTTGAAGGGTAGCTGAGTGGATTCAACATCCATAGGGAGACCAGAATATTCCTTAATAACCGTTTAGAGATGACAGTAATAGTCGTGCACAGGTTCATGGGTTTCTGGGAGCGAGTCTCAATCTTATTCCAATCAACAGTTTTGGGAAAGCCCTAGGGAGCCAGGTAAAGTCATTTAGCAATTTCCCAGCCTGATCATATAAAAAGGCATGGGGTTGATCTCTCATTTAAAGTTCTAAAGATTTTTCAGGATCATCCCAATTAGCTGTTTTCATCCAGCGTTGGGCCTGGCCTTTACCAACAAGCATGTGAACTAGCTGGTACAAATCTGAGGAACCTGGTTGGTAGGTCTGGATGACTATATTAAATTCCTTGTCAAATCTAAAAGGATCGTCAGTAACTCCAGCAAAATCTTTCACTATGGCTCATAGTTCAGCCTTAGTCCAGGGGACATGGGAAAGAAATTAGGGGCTTAGCATCAGGATTGTCCAAGAGTTTAATTTTAAAGGGGCAGGTTCTAATGGGTTCAGAGAAGGGAGAGGGAAGAGGTTCAGAGACAAAGGGGAAGTTCACTGAGAGAAATAGAATGAGGAAGCAGAGGATGTAAAGGAGGTGGGGACAGAGACAAAGAGGACAAAAGGAAGAAAGAGCCCTCAAAAGGTTTTTTGCATTCTTTCTATTATTTGTTCACCTTGGTTAATTTAAAATGGTTTTTGTAGAAACAAGATTTTAGAGTCTTGGATACTCTTGGAAGCGTCAAGATATTAATTGAAATAGGTGTCCCATCCAGTTTGTTTTATTTTAGAGCTTCAAATTTGGTTCTAAGAAAGTTTGGGAAGAGGTGTGCCTGGGTGGCTCAGTCAGCTAAGCATCCAATTTTGACTCAGGTTCGTGAGTTGGAGCCCCACGTGGGGCTCTGTGCTTACAGTGATGAGCCTGCTCTGGATTCTCTGTCTGTCTCTCTCTCTCTTCTGTGGATTCTCTCTGTCTCTATCACTCTCTCTCTCTCTCTCTCTCTCTCTCTCTCTCTCAAAAATAAATATTAAAAAAAAAGTTTGGGAAGATCAAAAGTTCCCCATAACAGCCACTGGAGTCCTAAGTTATTCTGTGTTAACCTGGCCCAATTAGTTAAAAATGCACATGAGGAAGTACCATAGTTTTTAAACATAAAAACTGGCTGGGGTCCCAAAAGGAGGACCCTCCTGAGAAAATTTAGCAGATTGAGATCCCATTACTCAAAAGAAGGTTCAGGAAACAGATTACTCACCAGGAAAGACAACACCTTCACACACACACACACACACACACACACACACACACACACAATTTTAACAGATCCAGAATAAAGTCGGAGAGCTCAACCGAAAGCAGGGAGCTCGGATCCGAGAAGAGACTTACCAAACTGAAAGGAAGCAGAGAGTACTAGGCACTCAAGTGGGTACTTCACATGGTTCTGAGGGTCATTAGTTCCTCAGGGGTTCATCTCTTTTGGGTCCCATCTGGGTCACCGTATAATGTTGACCTTAAAAAACAAAAGAGCCAGTTATTTTACCAGCAAAATGACTTTACTCAGATATAGCAGAGGAATTGCAATTCAGGGCAGGAAAACTATGGTTAACAGGCAGATCCGGAAAACAGCAGAGAGGGGCCAGCTTTTACAGGGGAAAGGAGGAAGCTGGGAGGGGCTATTCCACTGCATTCTCACTGACTGGGTTGTTGCTGGACAAGGAGAAAATCTTCCTCCTGCTGGTGTAAGTAAGCTGCTTCCTCTTGGGGAGTGTGAGATAGGCTTCTTCCAGCAACTGGTAATGCATGAGAGCTGCCCCTTCAGGACTTCCTGACTCCATGATAATTTTTTTTCATGTTTATTATTTTGATAGACAGAGGGCAAGCAGCAGAAGGGTCAGAGAGAAAGGGAGACACGGAATACAAAATAGGCTCCAGGCTCCGAGCTGTCAGCACAGAAGCCAACGCGGGGCTTGAACCCACGAACTGCTAGATGATGACCTAAGCTGAAATCAGACACTTAACCAACTGAGCCACCCAGGTGCCCTCGACTCCATTTTAAATGAAGTTTCCTTTATTTCCACACTTCCCACTTTAAAGTCTCCAAACTTTTCCCAAGTCCTTCCTCCCAATCAAGATGTACCTGTTCATTCCCTCACAACTTCACAAGGTGTCAGTGCTGTAATTCAGGGCTAAGGCACACTAGTATTTTGATGATTTTGTTTCCCATGTGCCCCACATAAGAGTTTCCAGGAATGTATTATAAAGGATATTAAGTCAGCAAATATTGTTTAGGGGCCTAGTGTGAACCTTGCATTGTGCTAGATCCTATAACACTGTACCAAGGACAGAAAATTTGCCACAGTCGGTCTATCCAGCCTACTACCCACTTGCTAACATTATCAACAAAAAAACGTTTCTGGAAAATGTTCCACAAAGAAGGAACATTCATACAACCTTTCTAGCAGGCAATTTAGCCAACCGTAAAAAAAAAACTTTAAAATTTTTACATAAGCTTTGACTCTGTAATTTTACTAAGAATTTATACTAAGGAAGTAATCAGAGATATACACAAAGGTGCAAGTGCAATGATGTGTATTGCGGTAGTATTTATAGTACTGAAAACAATCTAAATATCCAAAATAGAGGACTGGGTAAATAATTCATTCAGTGTCCACATGATAGAATATTGTATATACATTAAAGTACTATTAATACAAGACTCTTGAAAGACAAGAAAAATCTATTGCTGACTGTGAAATTTCTGTTTTAATTTTATGCACAGAAAAAAACTGAAAAGATATACCTTAAATGTTGAAAAAAATGGTTATCTCAAATTGATAGGATTATCAATGACCTTTTTTGAACTCCATGTTCTAAATTTTCCACAGGAAACAATCTTTTTTAGTTGGAAAAAATGAAAGTTACCTATGTTTTTAATGTTTAATGTTTATTTTTGAGAAAGAGAAAGAATGTGAGCAGGGTGAGGGGCAAGGGGGAGGAGAGGATCCAAAGAGGGTCCTGTATGGACAGCAGAGAGCCTGATGTGGGACTCGAACTCAAGAACCGCGAGATCATAACCTGAGCTGAAGTCAGATGCTTAAACCAACTGAGCCACCCAGGCACTCCTATTTTTTAAATTTGATACTCCTGGAGAAGGACTGTTTGTCTTCTTTATATAACATTAAGGAGTAACAATATTCCCAGCTTCTCCTGATGTAGCCATTTATAGTTTTGCATTTATAAATGTGTCTAACGCTTTTAATCCTTTGACTTCTGGTTAGTAACTTCTTGTACTATTATTTTCTCAAAATAATTACATTCAAAGAAGATTGCAAGAAGTGTACAGGGAAGTCCCATGCACTGTTTCCTCAGTAGCCCCTAATGTTAGCATCTTATACAACTATAGTGAGCTCCTAATGCTAGCATCTTACATAACTATAGTGCAATATCAAAATCAAGAAACTGGGGCACCTGGGTGGCTCAGTTGGTTGAGTGTCCAACTCTTGATTTCAGCTCAGGTCATGATCCGAGGGTAGTGGGATCAAGCCCTGCATCAGGCTCCATGCTGAGCACTGAGCCTCTCTTTCTCTCCCTTTGCCCCTCACCCCTGCTCACATGCTCTCTCTCTAAACTAAAAAAAAAAAAAAAAAAAAAAAAAAAAAAAACAAGAGAGGTGCTTGGGTAGGTTAAATGTCTGACTTCGGCTCAGGTTATGACCTCCTGGTTCATGAGTTCAAGCCCTGCATCCAGCTCTGTGCTGACAGCTCAGAGCCTGGAGCCTGCTTCAGATTCTGTGTCTCCCTCTCTCTATGCCCCTCCCCTGCTCACATTCTGTCTCTCTCTCTCTCTCTCTCTCTCTCTCTCTCTGAAAAATAAACGTTTAAAAAAATTTTTAAATCTCCTAATGGCAAAAGCCGTAAATTTTTAAAAACAAACAAATAAATAAATAAGAAATTGACATTGGTATAATCCTCCTTGCTTATTCAGATTTTACCAGTTATAAATGTACTCATTTATGTCTGAGTGTATGGGGCAGTGGGTGTTTAATTCTATATAATTCTATCATACATATAGCCTTGCATAACCACCACCACAATCAAGATAAAGAACATTTTCATCACAACAAGGATCCCTCGTGTTACCCTTTTATAGCCGCACTTACCTCCCTCCCTCTCCAATTCCCCAACCCTTAGCAACCACTAAATATCCATCACTATAATTCTGTCACTTCAAGAATGTTATGCAAATAGAATCACACAAGTTATAACCTTTTCAAATTAGCCTTTTTCACTCAGAATAACTGTCTAGAGATTCATTCAGGTTGTCACAAGTGTCAATAGTTTGTTCCTTTTTCTTGTTAAGTAGTATTTCTAGGTATGGATATACTAGTTTGTGTGACCATTCTTTCATGGAAGGGCATCTGGGCCATGTTCCAGTTTTGAGCTATTACAAATAAAATTTCTATGGACATTCACATTTTACTTTTTTTTTTTAATTTTTAATTTATGTCATCCAAAAACCCAAGAAAGCCTCCTCCTCCTATATACCAGGACTTGTTGAATGAATCTATGTTTGCCTTACTAATACTGGCACAGTTTTGTGAGAAAAAAAAGCTAGATTAAGAAAAGACCAAGGAGGGGCAGCAGGATGGCTCAAGTCAGTTAAGTGTCTGAATTTGGCTCAGGTCATAATCTCCCAGTTTGTGAGTTCAAGCCCCACATGGGGCCCTGTGCTGACTGCACAGAGCCCGCTTAAGATCCTGTCTCCCTCTCTCTGTGTCCCTCCCCTGCCCACACTCTGGCTCTCTCAAAAATAAAAATAAACATTTAAAAAAGAAAGAAAGATGGGGCGCCTGGGTGGCTCAGTCGGTTAAGCGTTGGACTTCGGCTCAGGTCGTGTTCTTACGGTTCGTGGTTCAAGCCCCACACGGGGCTCTGTGCTGACAGCTCGGAGCCTGGAGCCTGCTTCTGATTCTGTGTCTCCCTCTCTCTCTGGCCCTCCCCCACTCACTCTGTCTCTCAAAAATAAATAAACATTAAAAACTTTTTTTAAAAGAAAGGAAAGAATATGGAGTTATACCATATTTTCTCTGTGAATTATACATTTTAATGTATTTGTCTCTGCCCCTTGACTATGAACTACATGGAGGCAGGGATCATGACTAAATTGCCTCTCCTCCTAGCGCAGGGCATAGGACCTAGCATAGACTAGGTGTTTAGAAAATGTTAGGATGTCTTGGGGAGGGTGAGGCTCAAGGATAGATGTTTATAACAAACTCCACAGGGGTGCCTGGGTGGCTCAGTCGGTTGAGCGTCCGACTTCGGCTCAGGTAATGATCTCGCGGTCTGTGAGTTCGAGCCCCACGTCGGGCTCTGTGCTGACAGCTCAGAGCCTGGAGCCTGCTTCGGATTCTGTGTCTCCCTCTCTCTCTGCCCCTCCCCTGCTCGTGTTCTGTCTCTCTACCAAAAATAAATAAACATTAAAAAAAATTTATAACAAACTCCACAGTTTATACTAGGTAGTCAGGATTAAGAACTACTATTTAGCTGAATAAACAAAAATGGAGAGGGGAAGAAGGAAAGCTCATGATAGAAGAGAGCAGACTCAGGCTGGCAAGGGGACTTAGGTGCAGGACAGGGGTACTGACCTTCCATTATCTTTCTCCACCTTACAGAAAGTTCTGTGTCCACATTAACCTCTAGACTGCATGGTAGGGAATCAGTAATTTCCAGCACTATGTGTGAGAAGTGCTATTGCTGAATCCCTATGTCTGACTGGGCCAGAGAAGACAGCTTTCATCTGCTCTGTGAGGTTTTACCTATTTGAAAGGCTGCTCCACACATCTTTGGAGCCACAGACACCTTGAAGAGTTTGATGGAAAAAGCATTTGGTGATATGAATTACCTAGAGGTGCTTATATGTTTAGATGGCATAATTATGTTTGGCAGAGCTCTGGAGAACAATGGCTCCTTATATTACTGAATCACCTGGGAAACAGCCTAAAACTGTCCCTTGACAAATGCCAGGCCTGCCAGACCTCAATAAAATACAGTGGACATATAAAATCACAAGAAGGGATGGGCAGACTCTAGAAATATCACTGGTCAGGTCCCAACATTTTAAAACATTAAGGGGATTCAGCAGACACTACAGGAGCTGGCTGAAGGATTGTTCAAAGATTGCAAAACCCCTCAATGAGTTTGCTCAGGGTGATCAGATCAGAACTGGAGCACACCTGAGTTGAAGAGGGAGAGGAAGGCAGGTCAAAATACCGGGGCCTGGCAGTCGGGAAGATCTGTGCTTGGGGCACAACTATGTTGCATATCAAAATAAAGCTGCCCTTGTAGGAGGTGGGAAACAACCCACCCCCCACCCCCACCAAAATAAACAAAGCAGTTTTCACCCAAACTGCTCTCATGAGCCCTTCCTCTTGAGCTTTTGGAGATCGGCAGGCTGCCTCACTCAGAGTTCTGTTTTAGCACATGTTGTCTTCCACCACCAAGACCTTTTATAAATTGATGCCAGTTTTGAAGACTTCAGATCTGTGCTATGTCATAAAGACCCAGAGGTGAGGATAACCATCACATTTGCCAAGCAAGGTCTGACAGCTCATGAGACTTGGGATCCAATTTTGAAAACTGAGTTTGTAGCACAAAGTGAACAATTACAGACAACACCCTCGGGTACCTGGTGTCCTGGAAGGCAGAGCTTTGGAGCTGAAGGCAGGCCTAGGCAAATTGTTTGAGGAAAGGGCATTTCCTTTATGGGAGAGAGTTGAACTAATAGCTAAGTGGGGAGAGTGGGGAGGAAGGAGTAAAGCAAGTACAGGCTCGGTCTCTGGGAGTGAGAGGACACCTGCAAAATGCTTTCCCTAAGCTGGCTTGGAGCCAAGTCAGCTCTAACTCAAGAAGGTGAGCCCTGCTTCGCTTTTCTTCACAGGCCCTCAAAATGCTTATTTTGGCCTCCACCTGCCCTACTGAGGGCTGCAGTTTAAAATCTCATAGTGGAAGGGCACCTGGGTGGCTCAGTCAGTTAAGCATCTGACTTTGGCTCAGGTCATGATCTCACAGTTTCTGAGTTCAAGCCCTAAGTCGGGCTTGCTGCTGTCAGTGCAGAGCCCACTGCAGATATCCTCTCCCACCCTCTTTCTCTGCCCACCCCTGACTCTCGCTCTGTCTCTCAAAAATAAATAAACATAAAAAAACTCATATTGGAACGTTGTAAGGGTATGACCCAGAGGTCCCTGTTCTCCTCCAAGCTGAGAACTGGCATGATCCCAGTGTATGCCCTGGGGTCTACCTTTCTTGAAGAAAAAGGGACCATGGCAGCCCAGGTGCTGACAACCACATTTTACATCAACAAAATAGCTGAAAACGATAGTAGTGTTGCCAAAAGCAGGACTGGTGAAAGCCAGAAAGAGCACAACTGATGTAGTATTAATGCAGTGGGCCCTCAGTGGCAACTGTGAGTATGGCCCTGAAGAAGAAGCCAGTAGATTATCATTATTCCTATAATTTGGGTTGATTACTGTACATTTTCATCCAAAAGAAGACAGTTTTGGGGGCACCTGGGTGGTTCAGTCGGTTAAGCATTCAACTCTTGGTTTTGGCTCAGGTCATGATCTCACGGTTCGTGAGTTCGAGCCCTGTCAGGCTCTGTGTTGGCGGCTTGGAGCCTGGAGCCTGCTTCAGATTCTGTGTCTCCCTTTCTCTCTGCCCCTCCCCTATGCACACTGTCTCTGTCTCTCTCAAAATAAATAAACTTTTTTTAAAAAGACAGTTTTGGAAAGTGGGGGGAAAAAGCCCTGAAGCCTTACAGGCTCGGGGTTGGATCCTGGTTCTACGACTATCTATGCGAGCTTGGGCAGGCCAGTGTCCTCTGTAACATGAAACACTCTAAATCACCATCAATAGTCACTGCACAGGCAGTGGCAGATGCAGCCTTTGTGGGGCCTAAAGCTTATGCCGCTTCGTTTAAGTTTTTAAAAAGTGTAAAATGAGGTATAATCCTGAACATTTACTTAGAACGAAACATTAAATGACAAGAAATTACAAGTTTTAAAAACTGACAAAACCCACAAACATGACAAAATTTTTACAAACATTATATTTTTCATTGTATTAACTGGTACAACTCCTTGCTACCTTTTCTATATCCTTTCCCTGCATATCTTTTGATTACCTCTTCATCAGATATCACTTTTGGACTATAATGTCTATAGAGAGAAGAGGGAAACAATTTAGTTTTTCCTAAGACTTTAGAAAAGTTTCTTTCGGCTTCCCAACCCATCAATGATTAATATCATGTAGATATTCTGGATTGTTGTCAAATTTGGGGAAACCTCTATCAAACCTCTATCATTTCTTTTATACGTAAACTGTGATTTTAGGCTATGTCAAGTTTTTTTACGTAATGACTAACCTTTTTAAATTTTTTTAATGTTTGAGAGAGAGAGATGTGTGAGTATGAGTGTGGGGGTAGGGGCAGAGAGAGAGAGAGAGAGAGAGAGGAGAGAGGAGAGAAAATCCCAAGCAGACTCTGAGGCTCTGCACTGTCAGCTCACAGCCCGATTGAGCCCTGAACTCAATCCCACAAACCGTGAGATCATGACCTGAGCCAAAACCACGGTAGACACTACCAACTGAGCCACCCAGGCACTCATGTAATGACTAATTTTAAATAAACTTTAGACTTACTGCTTTAAGAGTATTCCCATAAGTCATTTCTACACTGGTACAGCCACCAATAACTTAACTATATGCCAAAATGATAGCAAACCACATAAATATATCCTTCTAACCCCAAATAAATATATCTGAAATTCAATTTATCTTTCGTTGGATCCCCAAAAGAATAGCTCCAGTAAAGACAGAACTCTCCCTAGAAAGCAAACAAAGGCAGAAAATATAAAAAGAGCAAAAGTGTTTTCTGGGTTGGAAGAAGATAGACAATACTCATTTTTAATATATGTATCTTGTGTCTTCACAAGTAGATTTAAAGTTAATAAAAGTATTCCCCTCCCATATACATTTTTTAATGTTTATTTACTTTTGAGAGAGAGAGAGAGAGAGAGAGAGAGAGCATGAGCGGAGGAGGGGCAGAGAAAGAGGGAGACAGAGCATCCGAAGCAGATTCTGTGCTGACAGCAGAGAGCCCAAATCAGGGCTCAAACTCACCAACCACAAGATCATGACCTGAGCCCATGACCTGAACTGAAGTCAGATGCTTAACCAACTGAACCACCCAGGCACCGCCCCCCATACACATTTAAAGTAGTCTAGTATTGTGAACTCCATTGATACAATTTGAAAAACCATGCCCAGGAAGAATGATGCCTCAGAGGAAACCTGATGGAGTTAATATAAGGCAGGAAAGGCTTCACCACCACTGAATTCTAAGCCTGTTCTGTGGCAAAAGACTTTCTAAAGGAGGGCAGCAAAGACAGAAATCCTAAGGAAAAGATGGGACAGATTTCACCATATTAAACTGAAAAACATCTGCAAGGTTAAAGCAAACAAAATCAAGCATTAAAAAAAACTAGGAGGGGCGTCTGGGTGGCTTAGTTGGTTAAGCATCCAACTTCGGCTCAGGTCATGATCTCACAGTTCTTGAGTTCGAGCCCTGCATCGGGCTCTGCGCGACAGTTCGGAGCCTGGAGCCTGCTTCGGGTTCTGGGTCTCCCGCTCTCTCCATGCCCCTCCCCCACTCTTGCTTGCTCGCGCTCTCTCTCTCTCTCTTTCTCTCAAAAATAAAACATTTTTAAAAATTAAAAAAAAAACTAGAGAAAACAGTACTTGTTATTCATATTACAAAGGATTGATAGCCCAATACAGAAATCAATTAAAAATTTTAAAGCAATGAGGAATCCAAGAAGAGAACCATCAAAGAACATGAAAGGGCCATTTACCAAGAAAGAAATACAAAAAGGCAAAAATTGAAACTGGAAGGAGTTAGGGAAACCAGCCATCTCACCCTGTGGTTGGGAATGTAAATTAGTTCATCTTTATATAGAGGGCTATTTGACAATATAAAAATAACATAAACATTTATAAGGAGCTTGCTCTTTACTAAGTACTCTGTGAAGTGCTTTGCACTGATTAATTTATTCCATCCTCACTCAGCTTTACTGATATTCAGTGTGCATCATTTGTAATAATGAAGAACTCAACACTCCTCAGACACCCAACAATAGGGTTTGGTTAAATAGAACCTCTATACAATAGGATTGAAATGAGCTATACTTACTACATGGAAAACTCTCTAAAATATGGTTAAGTGTTAAAAAAGGCTACAGGGGCACGTGGGTGGCTCAGTTGGTTAAGCATCTGACTTCCACTCAGGTCATGATCTCGTGGTTTTTGGGTTCGAGCCTCACATCAGGCTCTGTGCTGACAGCTCAGAGCCTGCAGCCTGCTTCAGATTCTGGGTCTCCCTCTCTCTCTGCCCCTCCCCTGCTTGTGCTCTGTCTCTCTCTCAAAAATAAATAAACATTTAAAGCAATTTTTTTAAAGGCTGCAGAAAAGAATGTATACCATTTCCATAGTATAAAAATCATATAAATACATGTCTATATATAGACACATAAATATTATATAGATATATAGAGATAAAGAAAAATCTCTGGGATATATATCAAAATGAAAACAACAGTTACTTCCAGGTGGTGGGATTTTAGATTATCTTGATTTTCTGCTTTATAGTTTTCCATTAATGCCTTCTGAATTTTTGCTATCACTGCTCCCGGGCAGCAGGAGTAAGGTCAGCTTGATGGGCATACAACCGATGCTGTCACACAGAGCCCCATGCTTACAAGAGCCCATGTTTAGTTTAATACTCTATTGTCACTATTTTGAAATTCTGAATAATTCATGAATAAGGGGTCCTACATTTTCATTTTGCGCTGGGTCCTGCAAATTATGTAGCTGATCCTGTCAGGAGCGTACCTTGCCTCTTCAGCTGTCACCCTGAAATGTGTTGTTCTGCGACCATCACCACCATAAGAACTTGCTATTTTCATTTTCCTTCCTTCACGTAGAAAGGTAAACCTCTTGCCAAGGAGTCATTTGACTCATTTTTTCACTGTCAGCAGGCTGATCAACCCTCTCCCTAGAAGAAGGAAAGTCTCTGAGGACCAACTATTTTTCTTCCCTATTCGATGTTACCTTTACACTCTCTCCCAGTGCCAGCCCCAACAGAATGGATTATGGGTGTCCCTTAGAGTTTCCGCCTATACCTTCCAAAATGCCAGTCCTAGCAGGGGGTAAGATCTGGTCTCCTGAGTAACACAATCAATCCCAGTAACTACTCTAGTGTCAAACACACGTGTACGTTACCTATAATAAAAGGTCTTTAGGTCATTCAGTAATGGGGCCATGGCCACGAGATTTCCTTATAGCTTATTCCCATCAGCTATGCTTTTTATTGTCAAGAACACTTTCATATAATCTTCCACTTGGAGATTTCACTGTGCATTCCTCCCTTTGGATCTTTTGTAAAGATTTGTTTTTTGAAAAACTAGCCACTCCCCATCCCTAAGAAATCATGCTTTTGAAATGTCAAAATAATATCCCTAACCACCTTTATCTCTACCTTTGTTTCCTATTTCTAAGGCAGTATCTACTCAGAGGAAAGAGGGTCACAGTCCTATAGCAACTGAATTCCCTAAAAAACAGTGGTTGGGATATCTTACCAAAAGTTTCATGAGGTCAATTTATATTTTATCCACCTAATATTTTATCTGCATGCTATTTAATCCTTCAAATAAATCCAGTTCACTAGATAAGCATTATAGAAATCACATCTCCCCTAGGGAATTCTTTTGGTCCAAATATCTTCTACTAGCTTTTCTGACATGACAGTCAAAATTCCCAGTTCTTGAGTGACCTCTATTGTCCCACACTTGTCACAGAAACAAAAACCTTCTACTTTTGGGTATTTTTGAATATACCCAAAAGGATAGAGAACAATGCAATTAAGTTGCAGGTATCTGTTACTCAGCTGCAGCGATTACATTCTGCCAATCTCAGTCATCACTCTTTAATTTTGTTTCTTGATTTAGAGGAGATTTTGAGCATTAGGTTCTCACTAGGAATACAGCCAAATTCATATTCTCACTTGAAATAAAGCTGTCACCTCAGCAGCAGTTGTCTAGTTAAGATCTAAAAGCATCCCCATTCCCAGATTCCTCATCTCTAACCAACCTGCTTCCCCGGCTACCCCCACCTCTGAGCTGCAACCAGCACCTCTCCCAGCTGACTGATCTAATCCTTTCCACAGGACAGGAGGACTCTGAGAACACATTTGTTCAGCACACTACACGACAGGCAAAACTGCCTTCTGACCCGTGTCCCAAGGCAATTCCATTTCACTCCTCTACCTTCTGGGGAGGTGAACAAATGACAGCATTCAAACAAAATTCTTTTTTTTTATCTTTTATTCAAAGATCCATTTAAAAGCATGCCTGGGGTCTATGCACGTGGAAGTGGGTATGAAGCAAAGAAGGCAAGAGCAAGGCTCAGAGGGAATAAGATGGAGAATGAAGTTATGGGTCACAGGAAAGGAAGTGGTAGTTCTAGGCTGCCTCTGGCACTTGATCTCCTTTCATCTTTCCAACAACTTCAGGTATGTGAATTCCCATTTTACATATGAGGACAGTGAGGGAACTCAAACCTCAGAAGTCCTGTGGCTCAAGGTACCCAGGCTGTGAATGTTGGAGGAGGAATTGAATCTTATCGGACTCCAAAGCTGTGCTCTATCTACCTAAGTGGTAGGGTTGGGAGCACTGGGCACGGGCACAGGAGATTTGTTGAGGTCCCCAGGACAAACCCTTCTGAGGCCTTAGCCTGCAAACAAATGCCACTTTGTAATTAGACTTTCTCTCTTCCTCAGCAGATGGTCCCCTAAATTAGTTGAAGCCTGTGGGCCTTAAATATAAAATAAGCGGATGCATCTTGATTATAATATGGCACTTTGGTTTTAGTTGCAAGTGTTATGCTTAAAATGTAAGAATGTGATTGACTTATAGCATTTTCTTTTTAAAGGATAAAAGTTCTTTGTGCTTGATCAGCCCAGCCCTGGATGCCCGGCTGCTATCCATTACAGACAGAATGACACCCAGCCAGGCTGCCAAAAACAAGAGTTCTGCAGCCATTTTCCTCGGTTGGGCCTGGGTTACGTGACCCTCACCCAATCCATACTGCTGAGGTGACACCTCTGAGACCCAGTGGAGGCAGTTCGTGCTCTTCCTCCCTTCGCCAGACTAGGCAAGATGTGTTTCCTCAAGAAGCCCCCCACTTGCTGGAATATTCTCCACCCAGCTCTTCTTTGCCGCCAGCATTTACTTGCCCCTGCCTGGCTCTAGAAGCTGATCTATCTAAACCAGACATTCTCCCTTTTCTTCCCCACTGAGCTGGGGGGGAAAGAGGCAGCTTTGAGACCTGCTTCTCTTTTACTCACACTTAGTATGCCTGTTTTGTCTGTATGTAAAAGCCCCCTCACCTACAGCTAGGAAAAATCCTGCTCTTATATCTAATTTTGGAAGTGAGAAATCAGTCTTTATGCAGAGACACACACTTCCTCCACAAAGCATGGCAGCTGGGGGTGGAGTGGAGGCAGCAGTGAGGTTGCAGGATCCAGGTGGGATAGGGAAGAAGGCAATGCTGAAAGAGAGAGAGGGACAGTCTTCTCAGGGAAGAGAGACGTCATCATAGGGTTAAGCAGGCAGCAAGGAAGGTGAATTCACAAGTCAGGAAAAAGAGAGAAGGGACTAAGCACCAAGCACTATGCTAGATGCTTTACATATACCAATTGAGGAGGGACTGGAAATGAGAAATGTATTAATGCTATGACACCATTCAGTCAAGAAGTAATGAAGGACTTAGTAGAATAGTAGCAGTTTGAATGGAAAAGAAAGGATAGAAACAGGATTCACTGTGAAGGGAGTTTCAGCCTAACTTACCAATTGGTTGGATGCAGAGGTCAGGGAGGAGGAAACCAAGAGAGCTTTAGGTTTTCATAATAAGTGACTGGGAAGATAGGTGACATTAATAGGAATATGACTGTCAGGAGATGGATATGCAGGCAAGGTTGATCAATTTGGTTTGGGACCTATTTAATCTTTCAAATGTTTTATAATTAAAATTTTCAAACATAGACAAAAACTGAGAGAATACGGGATTAAAGCCCTATACCCATTACCCAGCTCAACGATTATCAACTCATGGCCAATCTCGTTTCATCAGGAGCCTTACCTAGTCCTCCTTTCCCCTTTCCCCAACTGGATTATTTCAAAGTAAATCCCATAAATAGGATACCATCCATAAACACTTCAGTATCTATTTCTAAAAGATACTCTTCACATAGCCATACAATTATCTTAACTAAAATATTAACATTAAGCCTTTAATGCCATCAAATACTTAATGTCATCAGTAAGTATTCAAATTTCCTCATGTCCTCCTTGTTTATTTATAGTTGATTGGTTAAAAGCAGGACCAGATAAACAGATCAACTGAATGCAAGATTCTGTCTAAAACAGCCATATGGAGATATCAAGCAGGCAACCGAAATTTGGGGTCCAAAACTCAATGAAGAGGTAAAGGCCAGGAATACAGATTTAGAAATCATCTTCCCCGAGTGAATGATATTTGAATAAATGAAACTACTGAGTAGATATCATAAGGGGAGAATACAGCAATAAAAATGGCCCAAGGATAGAACCTTGACAAACAACTACATTCAGGAAGAAAAGAAAGAGACCCCTGGGATGGGGATGGGAGGGAGCAGTTTGAGAAACAGATGAAAAGTTGAAAAGGAAAACAAGATAGCAGATGTCACTGGAGCCAAGAAATGAAAACGCTGCACAGAGGGAGGACCACACAGTTTTACTCAATGTTTTCCATCAAAAGAGTCTTGGGCTAAGACTCGGTCCCTGCTCTATTGTATGACTTTCTAGCTGTGTTACACATTAAGCAAATCATATCCGTAAGCCCAAAATTCTTCAGATGTAAAAAACGGATAACACCAGTCCTTCCAATTAAAAGGCTGCTATGAAGGGGCGCCTGGGTGGCTCAGTCAGTCAGTTAAGCATCTGACTTTGGCTCAGGTCATGATCTCATGGTCCATGGATTTAGGCCCTACATCGGGCTACGTGCTGACAGCTCTGAACCTGGAGCCTGTTTCAGATTCTGTGTCTCCCTCTCTCTCTGCCCCTCCCCCACTCACACTCTGTGTCTGTCTCTCTCTCAAAAATAAACATTCTAAAAAAAAGTTTAAAAAATAAACAAGTAAAAGGCTGCTATGAGGATCAAATGAGAATGGATATATGTGAAGAAGGCCTTTGTTGACTGCAAAGCATTGGACAAATATGAGACACTATTCACTCAATAAATCTTTACTGTTTTTATTAATGTGAAAATAAGACCTAACTGTTGAATGGAGGATTTAAAGTTTCTAATATTAAAAAAATGCCGAATTTTAAAGTACATAACTCTTCAAGAGTCTCATAAGGGCTAGCTTTCATGAGCATCTACTTTGTGTGCTGGGCCCTGTTCTAAATCCTCCACATACCTTAACTCATTTGATCATCACAAACTCTTATGACATAGGTACTACAATGTGCCTTGGTTTACAGATGAGGAAGCTAAGGCTGAGAGGAGCAAACTAACTTGCCCTAGGTCACACAGCCAGAAAGCAGCTGACCCAAAGCTCAAGCCAAGTCTTTCTCCTATGCATGATTCAGGACTGACCTCTTAATCACCACACCAAAGTTCCTCTTAAAAATATGCCTTGAAGGGCACCTGCCTGGCTCAGTTGGTGGAACTTGCAACTCTTGATCTCCGGGTCGTGAGTTCAAGCCCCAAGTTGGGATTAGGAGCTTACTTTTAAAAAAAGTTAAAAAATAAAAATCAGTGGAAAAAATATGCCTTGGAAAATTAGAAGATCGCCATATTATGACCCTAATGAATTGCAGATCTAGGCATTGGGCATCAATGCAGCTATCATCACAGAGAAAACCAGACATTACGTGGCTCCTGAAGTTAATTTTGTCCCCCACCCCACCCCAAACTGAACCTTAATCAAACAAAGCTTTTAGATTAGGGTTATGGTTGCCAGATAAAATTCAGGAAGCCCAGTTAAAATCACATTTTAGTTAAACGACAAATAATTTTCTTAGTGTAAGCATGTCCTATGCAATATTTGGTATGTCCCACGCATTGTATTTGGGACATACTTTTACTAGAAAGTATTCATTATTCATCTGAAATTCACTCTTAACTGGGTGCCCTGTATTTTTATTTGCTAAATCTGACAATCCTACTTTAGATCTAACTACCCATTTATAAGAAGCACAAAAAACAGAGAAACATATTAATTTGAACACTAGATGTTTGATTATATTAAGGAATTAATTTTTCAGTTGTCTAGTTGTATTGTGGGGTTTTTTTAAAAGAAGCTCTTACCTCTTACAGACACACATTGAAATGTTTTTGGGTGAAATTATATGATGTCCTGAAGGTCCTTCATAACAATCTGGAAAGGAGAGAAATAGAAGGGGTATAGATTCAACAAGACTGGCTTTGAACTCATGACATTGAAGCTTCCTTAAAAAGTACAACTGATTTCAGGGGCACCTGGCAGGCTCAGTCGGTGGAGCACACTACTCTTGCTTCTGAGTTTGAGCCCCATGTTGGGCGTAGAGATTACTTAAAAACAAAATATTTAAAAAAAAAAACTACATGTGGTTTCATTACACTCTTCTATTTCTGAATGTGTTTGAAATTTCCCTTAATAAAAGTTTTTAAAAGAAACAATACTTAGCACAGTGACTGACATACTGTTAATACTTAATATGTATCTGTTGGCAGGCGAATCATTTGTGTTTTTTTTTTTAAGAAAACTCTCAGATGGCCATCAAGTGGAAAAACATTTTGGAAATGAAATTACAAGCATGAATATGCCTGAAAACACAAATTAGATTCGTTTAGGGACCAACTATACTCAAATGGAAACAATAATGAATTTGCCCAGACAAGGGAATTTGGTTACGGAGGACGAAGAGTTGTGAAACTCTGGGCAGAAGAGGTACATACATTACAGGTACTTAATTTTGGTAAACACAGAAACATTTTTAACCCTCCAAAAAGATGTTATGCAGAAAACAATCTACCTTAGGTTTTCTTCAATATTTACTACTCCAGTGAACTGTTGTGGAAAGCCATATTAATTTCCTAAAGGCCTTTGGACAGATTTTGAATTATTTATTTATTTATTTATTTATTTATTTATTTATTTATTTATTTTTAAAGTTTTATTTATTTATTTTTGAGAGAGACCGAGCGAGCAGGGGAGGGACAGTGAAAGAGGGAGACAGAGAATCCCAAGTAGGCTCCGCACTGTCAGCGCAGAGCCTGATGCGGGGCATCGAACTCATGAACCGTGAGACCATGACCTGAGATGAAGTCAAGAGTCAGACACTTAACCAAATGAGCCACCCAGGCACCCCCAGATTTAGAAAATTTTAGTGCTCACATGCAAGTAAATCGCCAAATACTAGAAATTTATGACTTCTCATGCTGAATAATCCATGCACTTGACAGGAGGTCTTTATCAAAAATACAGTATTCGGGCATCTTGGGTGGCTTAGTCAGTTGAGCATCCATCCGACTTGGGCTCAGGTCATGATCTCACAGTTTGTGGGTTTGAGCCCCGCATTAGGCTCTGTGCTGACCGCTTGCTCAGGGCCTGGAGCCTACTTCAGATTCTGTGTGTCCTCTCTCTGCCCCACCCCCGCTCACACTTTGTCTCACTCTGTTTCTCAAAAATAAATAAATGTAAAAAAAAACTTTAAGAAAAAAATGCAGTATTATCAGCTTTAAATGCAATCTTGCCTTACATGCTGGGTACATGAGGGCAACCAAACTCAAAAGCAACCTGCATAAGGTGCAGGTTAATGTTTTTAGTGAAGTGTTTAATGTAGGTAAGTGAAATAAACTGTTTATCTTATGCTAAATATTCCACTGTATGGATGCCCTATAATTAATTCAACCATTCTCTTATTGATGGATGTTTCCCACTTTTGCTGTTATAAGACAATACATTTAGCCTTACATACTGGGCCTTTAATTTCTGGGAGAGAGATTATAAGTGGGTTGGCTGAGCCAAGGGTATAAATATTCTTAATTTTAATAGATACTATTTGCATGTATTTTTAAATTAGGGCTACATTGTGGAATGGTGTTTTAAAAATGCAATCACCTAACTACAAGTCAATCATCTTACTAACTTCACTTCCAATGATTAAGTGTATTTCAGCTCTGCTTTAAGTAGAGAACTGGGTTCTTGGACAACCTCTCAATAACAGTGCCTTTGATGTTACATATCCCATGGTTTATTCTGCTTCAGAGCATCCTGTTATCAGTAGTTCCAGTTTGGCATACCTTCCTGTACTAGAAAGAAGTGGCATTTTTTTTAATGTTTATTTATTAATTTTGAGAGAGGGGGCAGAGACAGCGAGAGAGGATCCCAAGTAGGCTCCATGCTAACAGCACAGGGCTCAATCCCATGATCCCTGGGATCATGACCTGAGCCAAAATCAGATGCTTCAGACTAAGCCACCCAGGCACCCCAGAAGTGGCATTTTAAACTGTCACTTTGTCAGTCTCTGAATTCTAAATGCCATGTCAATCTGTCCTTAAAAAAGTACTTTTTTTGGTAACTTTTCCTTTTACTCTTTGTCCCTCTCATTTTGAAGATCCCTTTATTTGCTGTTCTTCAAATTCAAAAGTAACAAATGCTTATTATAACTAGTGAAACAATGCATTACAAGGATGTATAAAGACAAAGCTAATCACCTCCACCTCAACCTCCTGATGTAATCTTAACAGCCTGCGCAGTCTTTCACAACTCTCCCTGCTCATACAGATCAAACATGCAAACATATATAAAATTTTGTTTAGACCAAAGTATAATCATACTATACACATTATTCTGCAACTTGTTTCACTGAACTATGTATGTCCATATATACATATATGTTTATATATATGTGACAATGACAATATATAGCATTTAACAAAACACAGTAGAGATACTTGTCTTAAGTTCCTTTCCAGTTCTAAAACTTGTTTTTGTATTCCTTCACAGAACATACCACCACTATAATTATTTGTAATGAATTGTTCAATGTCTTTCTTCCCTGCTAAACTAAGAGCTCCATGAAGGCAGGGGGCCAATTTTGTTCACCACTGTATCTCCAGAATTTAGGTTAGTTCTGCTAGGATAGTAGTTGCCTAATATCTATTTGTTGTTTCGGTGCTTCAGGAAACCTTCAGTCTATTTAAACTGGGTCACTGTCAATACTCAAAACATTTATCTTTAGGAACTCAGACCCAAGACAGTCACCACTCAATGTTATCTGGATGGAACCTAGTCATTTTAAATATTTGGGGTAAATTGTGTTTTTTAGGGAAAACCCTCGCTACCACAAAAAAAAAAAAAAAGAATTTTAAAAGATGATGTTGAACAGAGTTCTGCACTTGTAATTAGGACACCTGGATTCTAGTCTCACTTCCAACATTAATTACTGTGTGGCCTTTAGGAAGTTCCTTTCCTTTCTGGTCCTAGTCTCCTCATTTGTAGTTCTAACATTCATTAATTCCACAAACATGTATTGTCTACTGTGCGCTGGCACTAAGCTAGGTGCCAGTGATACAGGGATGAATAATAGTAATAGCCAACATTTAATGAATGCTTATTCTGTGCTTGGTCTTTTGCTAATGGAGTCATATGCGCTCATTTAATCTCCTAGCACTACTGTGATATTTTCTGTCCTTTACAAAGGAGGGAACTGAGGCATAGCGAGGTGAAGTAACTTTCCCAGCATACCAAAGGACGCGGTGAAGGCAGGATTGGATTCCAGTCAGTGGGGCTTCAGATGCCATTCCAATAACCACAGAAAATCCTTGCCCTCATAATTCGAGGAATATTTCAGTGGCTTGCACTTTGGTCCCAGCCCAGGAATACGGGCTGGCGCACCCTCTCGTCGATATGAAGGTGCAACGATGCAGGAGCACGTGAGAGAAACCACCGAGAAACCTGACACAAGCGCTGCCAGCAGCAAAGCTCTACCTCACTCTCGCGGTTTCCACGCCAAGAAGGTGAAGAGGTGGGAGGTGTCAGCGGCTCTTAGGCACGCACGCCTCCGGGCGTCCCATTGGATACAGGCAAGCGTGCGGGTCACGCCAGCTAGACGCGCTTCTGTGAACTCCGCGGGAGGCGGGGAATAAAGGAGCGCCGCGTGCGTGCCGGCCCTTCCGACGTCAGCACGGGCCGGCCGCTCCGCCTGGCCGTGGGTTCCTTTGCCCCGCCCCGCCCCGCTACCCGCGCCGTAGCGGCGTTCACTTCCTGGCCCTCCCCACCTTTAGCGAAACCAACGAGAGAACACCGCCTGCAGCTAGAGCAGCCCGACCAGGAGCGTAAACGTGTGGCGCGCGAACGTGAGAGGAAAGCCGTGCGCGGCTGCGCTTTCCCGCCCCTGAGCCGTTGTAGACGCGGGTGAGTGCTGGGGCGTCGGCCCGCACCCTGCGCGGACCCCGGAGCGGATCGACCCCGCCCCTCTCCTGGGGGAAGGCCTGGGCCCTGGCCCACTCCCAGCATGCTCCACGCCGGATCCCAGGGCAGGTGCCGGGGGTGCAGTAGTTAGTCGGGGAGACCGAGAACTGCCTTCCTGGAGGTGCTGCCTTGGCCCCTCAGTGGGGTTTTGAGGTGACCACGTCCTCCCTCTCATTTTTCTCTATTTCGTTCTTCTCCCTTTTCCATAATCCATCCAGCCACTTTCACCTTCTAAAAAGATGCCATCTCAGAAACCACTCTGGGAGTTTCTGCTTCATTTATGCCTGTGTGCAGTTTTAAGTTTCCCTCTCCTCTGCAACAAATATCCTATCATGTACATCTTCAGTGTTACATTTTTTTGCCTCCCCTGATGGAAAAAAAAAATCTCCTTAGAATAATTTATGCAAATGATCCATGAGTAGTATCCCCATCAGGAAGAATTCTGATCTAGATATGCTATTATCAAACTAAGAGACACGTGTGGATTATCATATATTGGCTAGAAATAATGAAAATTGTATAATATGAAGTGTCAAAAGCCTATATAAATTACTTTTAGAGTGCATCTGAGAATTCTGATACTAAGCAGAGCTTATTTTCTGTCAGTTCTCTTTCTTCATAGAGCTGTGTATTGACCAAGTTCTGTGAGTGACATAGGAAAACCGTCCAGCCTCTTTGCTCACCCTTCCTCCCCCACTCAGGAATTACATCTGTCAAACTATTCCACACCTTGTCCTAGTAGAAGTCAAAGTCCATTTCCTCTAGAAGAAAACCAAAGGGGTGGTTTCCTTCTGGCAGGATGTTGATCGTGGGTGCAAAATGTCAGTTACGGTTAACAAACCCCATATTTTTTTCATTTGTAGGAAAACGAGGTTATCCAGTAACCCATCTATTAAATTTTCAACAGTATGAATAGAAGCACTGTTCAGATCACTATTCTGTAATAGAAAAAGCATTACACTGATCTCAAGAGATCTGATTGCTGGTTTAGTTCTACCACTGACTGTGTGACTTTGGGTCAGTTACTTAACCTCTGTAGACCCTCTCTTTCCCTGTCTGTAAAGTGAGAGAAATGGTATTAGGTGACTTCTAAGGCTTCTTTAAGCTTTAAGAGACAAAGAGAAAAATCTAAGTAGCTCAGTAGAACATTTCTTGTGAAGATAGAAGATTGGGAAATCTCAACAGTTGTATTTAATGTTGGCTTTTCTTTTAATTTCTGATTGAAATAAAAGTGTAGACTTTTCTCTTTCTACTTCCCCAGAGAATAAAATGCCTTTGGAGGCAATAAAGATGTTGGTTAATGGTTCCCCAGATATGCCTATATTGAGTCAGTTCTCATCTAAATAATTTAACTATTTTCATTATGGGCTTTTATTACATCAGTTAGTTGGGTTACTGTATCAGAAACCATTTAGTCTTAGGAGCAAAAGAGTAAATATTAACATGTATGGTTTCAATCTCAAGAAATTTGATTTAGATGTACTCAGAACACCTAAGGACAGCAGCCATCAGTTAAATAAAGCACTAGGTTAAGAACAGAAATGCTAGCACAGATGTCATTGGTGATTTGCTAATTATAGGTGGTTCTATCTGTTCAATTTAAGGTTTTGATATAAAGTCCATTCATATCTACAGAAATATTTAAATAATATAAGCAAGCTTGTGAAGTGAAATTCCTTTAAAGAGAATGACGGACTGACAACCTCTACAACATTGATTTTTAGAGTTAATGTTTTGATTTAGTACTTAGTTAATTAAATCCCCATAGAAGAAGTGCAAAAATGGCCTCCCAGAAAATTCTAGTGCATAGAGGTGTTGTTGCAAAGTTCCAGTTTATACAGAACAGTAATCAGATACCATTGGAAGCTAAAGATTCTTAGACTTGGTATTCTATGCAACTAACTTGATTTCAAACTTGGGAACTTTTTTTAATGTTAAGAGCAAAATGTAAGTCTATAAGGCATACCAAATCAAATCACTAGACTAATCCTTTTCTATTAAGTATCCTAAGGATCTTTTTTCTTCTCTTTAGGAAAAATGCTTTCTGAAAGCAGTTCATTTTTGAAGGGTGTGATGCTCGGAAGCATTTTCTGTGCCTTGATCACTATGCTAGGACACATTAGGATTGGTCATGGAAACAGAATGCACCATGAGCATCATCACCTACAAGCTCCTAATAAAGAAGATATCTCGAAGATTTCAGAGGATGAACGCATGGAGCTCAGTAAGAGCTTTCGAGTATACTGTATCATTCTTGTAAAACCCAAAGATGTGAGTCTTTGGGCTGCAGTGAAGGAGACTTGGACCAAACACTGTGACAAAGCAGAATTCTTCAGTTCTGAAAATGTTAAAGTGTTTGAGTCTATTAACATGGAAACAAATGACATGTGGTTGATGATGAGAAAAGCTTACAAATATGCCTTTGATAAATACAGAGACCAATACAACTGGTTCTTCCTTGCACGCCCCTCTACATTTGCTATTATTGAAAACTTAAAGTATTTTTTGTTAAAAAAGGATCCATCACAACCTTTCTATCTAGGCCACACTATAAAATCTGGAGACCTTGAATATGTGAGTGTGGAAGGAGGCATTGTCTTAAGTATAGAATCCATGAAAAGGCTTAACAGCCTTCTCAGTATCCCTGAAAAGTGTCCTGAACAGGGAGGGATGATTTGGAAGATATCTGAAGATAAGCAGCTAGCAGTCTGCCTGAAATATGCTGGAGTGTTTGCAGAAAATGCAGAAGATTCTGAAGGAAAAGATGTATTTAATACCAAATCCATTGGGCTTTTTATTAAAGAGGCAATGACTAATCACCCCAACCTGGTGGTAGAAGGATGCTGTTCAGATATGGCTGTTACTTTTAATGGACTGACTCCTAATCAGATGCATGTGATGATGTATGGAGTATACCGTCTTAGGGCGTTTGGGCATATTTTCAATGATGCATTGGTCTTCTTACCTCCAAATGGTTCTGACAATGACTGAGAAGTGAAAGAAGAGCATGTGTACAATCACCATATAGGACAGGTATTGTCACTATTTGCAGTAACAACTGCATGTCCAACACAGCAGTATGTTTCTTTTCCTTTTTTTACTTTGGTGGCACTGGTTTAATGGCACATTAAAGTTTAGTGGTACATTTTAAATAGGGTGGTTTTTTCCCCTTAAAACACATGTGAAAACGTCAAACATGTTGGAAAGAAATGTTTTAAGAATAATTTTGCAAATAAAAGATATTTATAAATATTATATTTATGTGATAAATTCTAAATTATGAATCTGTGGCACATATTTTTGCTGATCCGTTAAAAAATTTAACATGTCTTTTTAGCTTTCTAAGATACGTGAATGAAATCTCTAGTTGTGAATTTGTGATTAAAACTTTCAGCTATGTGTTTTCCATTACTTGTAATGCTGATATATGTTCTGAACTTTTGCAAGGGCCCATGGATTGCTTTCTCAAAATACACAACCAAGCCACAAAGGAAATAAATGTTCCCAACTAATGTTACAGGGAAAGTGGAATTGCGTCCCTGGGAGAAAAAGTGAAAATGATCTATAAAGGTTAATAATTTCACCAGGAGCTAATTTAGTGGCACTCTTCAGCATACACAAGCTCAGTGTAACTCTCTTCTACTTCTCTGTGCAGATACTGAAATAGGAGTGGTCACTATGAAGAATCTAATTTCATTTAACATTTAACTGTGTTGTTTCCCACTTTATCAAGCTCTTGGCTGTGGTTTGGATAAAAATACTTGAGTGTTTACTGCTGCTGGGCGGATGAGTTCTTTGGAAGTCTTTGAAGAACTTGTTTTGATAATCTGGCAGTGGAGTCTGCCCTGGTTTTTCTTTACCTGTTAAAATTCTGAGATTTTTCCCATGTTCATAGTTGCATCCTATCCAATGGTTTTGGGTGTGGAGGCCTTAATCTCACCAGTCACCTTGGATTACCATACCATTTGCCTAATTTCAGTGGCTACACAGAAGCTTTATCCACTGGTGGATACAATAGTTCTTGTGCTTATAAATGTGTGAAGTACTTGGAACTGATTTGTCCTATAATCAGGCCTGCACATGCTATATTAAGTCAGATCCATAAGCCCCCGCCCCCCATAGGGTGTGAGACCATGACATTTTAGAGATCAATATTTGCCATAACTGGCCTCATGATGTTAATGGTCTCCCACAGCTTTTGCAAACCAGAAAGAATTTCCTCGAGGGCCTCGGGCTTCAAATTATTATTGATCATCAGAATGGTGTGTAAAGCACTTTTTAAAAATTGATCTGATCTTCCTTATTGGGGTTTTTGGTTAAAATGAAGAATTGTTAATTTTTAAAAATAATAAAAATCTCTTTATCAAGCACCCTAATATGTGGTCTCAGATGCAATTAATACAGATCAAGTCATGTTTGGTGTAAGTACAATGATAAACAATATCACCCTGAGTGTGACACCCAGTTTAGAAGTGTCAACCGTGGGGCGCCTGGGTGGCTCAGTCGGTTAAGCGGCCGACTTCGGCTCAGGTCATGATGTCGCGGTCTGTGAGTTCAAGCCCCGCGTTGGGCTCTGTGCTGACAGCTCAGAGCCTGGAGCCTGTTTCAGATTCTGTGTCTCCCTCTTGCTGACCCTCCCCTGTTCATGCTCTGTCTCTGTCTCAAAAATAAATAAAAACGTTAAAAAAATTTTTACAAGTGTCAACCGTGCCCCAACAATATATTTTTTTAATTATGCATTTATCAGCTTCAATTATATTAGTATATTAAGGTGTAATTGTAATAAATATATCAGAGAATGCATCCCATTGTTTGATTTCCTAGTGGGTGCTAAGATAATAATTGCTTTTATTTTTTTTAATGTTTATTTTATTTTTGAGAGAGAGCGACAGTGTGAGCAGGGGAGGGAGAGGGAGACCTAGATTCTGAAGCAGACTCCAGGCTCTGAGCCGTCAGCACAGAGCCTTACACGGGGCTCAAACTGCAAGATCATGACCTGAACTGAAGTGAGACACTTAACCAACTGAGCCACCCAGGCGCCTCAGGTAACAATTGCTTTTTAAACCAAATGGATGCTCTTCAGGGGTGCCTGGCTTGCTTAGTTGGTACAGCATGCCAACTTGATCTTGGAATTGTGAGTTTGAGCCCCACATGGGGTGTTGAGATTACTTAAAATTTTTTTTAGGGGCACCTGTTGGCTCAGTCGGTTAAGTATCTGACTTCGGTTCAGGTCATGATCTCAGTTCATGAGTTTGAACCCCACATCGGGCTCTGTGCTGAGAGCTCAGAGCCTGGGGCCTACTTCGGATTCTCTGTCTCCCTGTCTCTCTGCTGTCCCAAGCTCGTGCTCTGTCTCTCTGTCTCTCTCAAAATTAAACATTAAAAAAACTTTAATAAAAAATTTAAAAAATGTTTGAAATAAACCAAATTGATGCTTTTGGTTGTATTTTTATACACAAGTTTTCCTTTATAAAATATTATTTGTCTTAAATAATATGCTGCCTCAGGGCACCTGGGTGGCACAATTAAACATCTGACTCTGCATCAGGCCATGATCTCATGGTTTGTGGGTTCAAGCCCCACGTCAGGCTCTGTGCTGACAGCTCAGAGCCTGGAGCATGCTTCAGATTCTGTGTCTCCATCTCTCTGCCTCTTTCTCTCTCTCTCTCTCAAAAATAAACTTTTTTTAAAAAGAGGAAAAATAAATAATATGCTGTGTCTTTGAACTTATTTGTACCCAGTCTTGTAGATAAAATCTGAATCAGTAACATAGAAAATAGTATTACTGAGGTCACAGTTACAGTTTTGATTACTGTGCACTCAATAGGCAAAAACTGTAACCCTGACCTCGTTCTGTTATTGAGGACAGAATTGGGAAGAGTGAAAGTCTAATGAAAATTGATCATGGTTGTGAATATATTTTACATATGGCTAGTGGCTACCATATTGAACAACACAGGTCTAACCAATTCCAGAAATGTTAGACCCACTGGGTGAGATGTGAATGAGAGAAAATTTGAAGTTTCTTCTAAAAGTTATTTATCTTGCTGAGTATCTTGAATGCAGTGGAAACTGCAACCTGACTTTTAGCAGGCCCTAGGCCATCTCCTTGAGTGAATTTAATCACTAGATCTTCCTCCCAAAATGAAAACACTCAGTTTGGAGGAAAATACAGATTAGACCCCTTGCCCTTTTTCTTTTCATGTAGCTAAAAGGTTGCTTATGTATCCAATCTGATTTATAGTGCCCAGATTTTGCTGTAATGCATTTAAACTCATCTTTTGGGCTTTTTAAAAATGTTTATTTATTTTGAGAGAGAGAGACAGCAGGGGAGGGACAGAGAGAGGGGAGGAGAGAGAGAACCCCAAGCAGGCTCTACACTGTCAGTGCAGAGCCCAACATGGGGTTCAAACTCACAAACTGTGAGATCATGACTCGAGCCGAAATCAAGAGTTGGACACTTAACCAACTGAACCACACAGGCACCCTTCTTTTGGGCTTTTTTTTCAAGTTAATTTATTTTGAGGGAAGTTTATTTATTTTGAGAGAGAGGAGGTAGAGAGAATCCCAAGAGGAGGTAGGTAGAATCCCAAGAAGACTCCATGCTGTCAGCATTGAGCCCAACACAGGGCTCAATCCCATGAACCATGAGATCATGACCTGAACCTAAATCAAGAGTTAGACACTTAACCAACTGAGCCACACAGGCACCCTAATTGGGCCTTCTTAAAACAGGGCACACCTGTATTAGGAAGGTTACCAAAATCACAGAGTCTAGTGATGAGGTACCACTAATTTCTCCTTATTTTTTTTTTTTTATTTATTTTTGGGACAGAGAGAGACAGAGCATGAACGGGGGAGGGGCAGAGAGAGAGGGAGACACAGAATCGGAAACAGGCTCCAGGCTCCGAGCCATCAGCCCAGAGCCTGACGCGGGGCTCGAACTCACGGACCGCGAGATCGTGACCTGGCTGAAGTCGGACGCTTAACCGACTGCGCCACCCAGGCGCCCCTCTCCTTAATTTTTTAAGAATATTGTGTTCCTGGGGCACCTGGGTGGCTCAGTCGGTTAAGCTTCTGACTTAGGCTCAGGTCATGATCTCACGGTTTGTGAGTTTGAGCCCCGCATCAGGCTGTGTCTGCGCTGTCAGCAAAGAGCCTGGAGCCTGCTTCACATTGTGTCTCCCTCTCTCTCTGGCCCTACCCCCCCCCAAATAAACATTAAAAAAAAAGAATACTGTGTTCCTTTTAGTGCTGGCTGACTTGTATTGATGAATTCGATGCAGGATCTGAGTGGTGTCATGAAGAGCTTTATGTTTGTAAGTTTAGCTTTTTTTTTGGCATACAAAGAAATTCAGAAATGTTTGCCAACCTCTCCACAAAAGAGTCCCCCAAAGTTTAACTAAAAATCACTGAAGGGGATGGGGCGCCTGGGTAGCTCAGTCGATTAAGCGTCCAACTTTGGCTCAGGTCATGATCTCACGGTCTGTGGGTTCAAGCCCCGCGTCGGGCTCTGTGCTGACAGCTCAGAGCCTGGAGCCTGCTTCAGATTCTGTGTCTCCCTCTCTCTCTCTGCCCCTCCCCTGCTCACGCTCTGTCTCTCTCTGTTTCTCAATAATAAATAAACATTTAAAAACATTTTTTAAAATCACTCAAGGGGCTCCTGGGTGATTCAACCGGTTAAGTGTCCAACTCTTGATTTCAGCTCAGGTGATGATCTCATGGTGGTGAGATTGAGCCCTACATCGGGCTCCATGCTGGGTTCTGCACTGGGCGTGGAGCCTTTTTTTTTTTTTTTCAATTTACATTCAAGTTAGTTAGCATATAGTGCAACAATGATTTCAGGAGTGGATTCCTTAATGCCCCTTACCCATTTAGCCCATCCCCCCTCCCACACCCCCTCCAGTAACCCTGTTTGTTCTCCATATTTATGAGTCTCTTATGTTTTGTCTTCCTCCCTGTTTTTATATTATTTTTGCTTCCCTTCCCTTACGTTCCTCTGTTTTGTATCTTAAAGTCCTCATATGAGTGGAGTCATATGATACTTGTCTTTCTCTAATTTTACTCCAGTTCCATCCATGTAGATGCAAATGGCAAGCTTTCATTCTTCTTCATTGCCAAGTAATACTCCATTCTGTGTGTGTGTGTGTGTGTGTGTGTGTGTGTGTGTGTGTGTGTGTATACACCACATCTTCTGTATCCATTCATCCATTGATGGATATTTGGGCTCTTTCCATACTTTGGCTATTGTTGATAGTGTTGCTATAAACATTGGGGTGCATGTGCCCCTTCAAAACAGCATACCTGTATCCCTTGGATAAATACCTAGTAGTGCAATTGCTGGGTTATAGGGTAGTTCTATGTTTAATTTTTTGAGGAACCTCCATACTGTTTTCCAGAGTGGCTGTACCAGTTTGCATTCCCACCAACAATGCAAAAGAGATCCTCTTTCTCCGCATCCTTGCCAACATCTGTCGTTGCCTGAGTTGTTAATGTTAGCCATTGTGACAGGTGTGCAGTGGTATCTCATTGTGGTTTTGATTTGTATTTCCCTGATGATGAGTGATGTGGAGCATTTTTTTCATGTGTCAGTTGGCCATCTGGATGTCTTCCTTGGAGAAGTGTCTATTCATGTCTTTTGCCCCTTTCTTCACTGGATTATTTGTTTTTTGGGTGTTGAGTTGGATAAGTTCTCTATCGATTTTGGATACTAACCCTTTATCTGATATGTCATTTGCAAATATCTTCTCCCATTCCATCGTTTGCCTTTTAGTTTTGCTGATTGTTTCCTTCCTGTGCAGAAGCTTTTTATTTTGATGAGGTCCCAGTAGTTCACTTTTGCTTTTGTTTCCCTTGCCTCTGGAAACTTGTTGAGTAAGAAGTTGCTGTGGCCAAGGTCAAAGAGGTTTTTGCTTGCTTTCTCCTGGAGGATTTTGATGGCTTCCTGTCTTACATTTAGGTCTTTCATCCATTTTGAAGTCTGGAGCCTGCTTTAGATTCTCTCTCTCCCTCTCCCTGTGCCCCTCCCCCCCCTCAAAAAATAAAAAATAAAAAAGTTATCACTCAATAATTCCAATATCATCAAGGATAAAATTAAGTATTTAAAGGATAATGGGGGAAATGACTTGTTTAGAAAGTACGAAATGATGGTATAAATCTGAAGTTTCTACCATAATTTTAATATTTACTGGGTTTTGAGAGACAGACTCAGGGGGAGGGGTAGAGAGAAAGGGGAACAGAAGATCCAAAGCGGACTCTGTCCTGATGGCAGAGAGCCTGAAGCGGGGCTCAAACTCACGAACCGCGAGATCATGACCTGAAGTTGATCGCTTAACCAACTGAGCCACCTAGACGCCCCTACTATAATTTTATTTTTTTGAGGGGGAAAGGGGTAAGAAAGAGGGAGAGAGAGAATCCCAAGCAGGCTCCAGGCTCCACATTATCAGGGTGGAGCCGACACGGGGCTCAAACCCATGAATGGTGAGATCATAACCTGAGCCTAAGTCAGAAGCTTACCGACTTTAAAATTACCGTAATTTTTTTTTTTTAAAAGATAAATCTACCTTTGGGGTGCCTGGCTGGCTCAGTCAGAGGAACGTGCGACTCTTGATTTTGGGGTCATGAGTTTGAGCCCCAGGTTGGGTGTGAAGGTTACTTAAATAAACTTTAAAAAAAGATAAATCCACCTTTATTAGTGAGATATCTCTACAACATAATGTTCCTTGCATAAACAGAGTGTCTATCAGCTCAACACTAGGCCTGGTATTCTGTAGAAAGCAAAAGAGGCCCAAAGTCATATAATTCATACAAAGAGTCAATCACTTCATGTAAGCTCTGCATGAGCAATAAAACAAGCTATAGTTCACTATTAGAATATGGTGGTCCTTTTGCCTTCAAAGTCCTCAATTTGATAAATACTCATAATTCTCATTTCTTTCATAGTTTTCACTAATTCCATGCAAGAATGGCCATATTTGATTATGCTGTTGCTTTGGCAATTTGGCAAAAGCTTTGACAGGAAGAACAGACCTAAAAAGAAGACTCAGATTTTCAACAGATGCATGGATGGATGGGAGTGATGGAGGAAGGATGCCCTTAATGGGATGGGCTTGCCTTTTTCTTTAAAAACAACATGAATGCTTTGATCTAGTGAGTGACTGATAAGAGACATCCAGGGGCGCCTGGATGGCTCAGTCAGTTAAGCATCTGACTTTGGCTCAGGTCATGATCTCACAGTTTGTGGGTTTGAGCCCTGTGTCAGTACTGTGCTGACAGCTCAGAGCCTGGAGCCTGCTTCGGATTCTATGTCTCCCTCTCTGCCCCTCCCCCGCTCTCTCTCTCAAAAATAAAAATATATATTAAAAAAAGACATCCACATAGGTACTAAGTGTTGGATAAACGGGGATGTTCTAATAGTCAAAACAGAAGCCCCATACCATCTGAGAGGAAAGGGGAAAAACTGGTCGTAGCTTGATGGAGGAGTGAATACTGGCACTGGGAATCTTCCTTTCTGTACTTACCACTCTAAGGCACTCGAATCTAGAGGGAACTTTCAGGGAATACTGCCTATTCTCCAGTCCAGTGCCATCCAATAGAAATATGTGAGCCACGTGAGTTGTTTTAAATTTTCTAGTAGCCACATTAAAAAAGTAAAGACATGGGGCGCCTGGGTGGCGCAGTCGGTTAAGCGTCCGACTTCAGCCAGGTCACAATCTCGCGGTCCGGGAGTTCGAGCCCCGCGTCAGGCTCTGGGCTGATGGCTCAGAGCCTGGAGCCTGTTTCCGATTCTGTGTCTCCCTCTCTCTCTGACCCTCCCCCGTTCATGCTTTGTCTCTCTCTGTCCCAAAAATAAATAAACGTAGAAAAAAAAAAAAAAAGTAAAGACATGGGTGAAATTACTTTTAGTATTTTATTTTACCCAGTATATCCAAGATGTTGTCATTTCAACATGTAACCAGAAAATAAATTAATGTGCTAGTTTACATTTTTTATTGTCTGAAATCCAGTATGTATTTTATAGTTATAGCACATTTCTAACCAATTCCAGAAGTATAAGCCCCCCACCCCCCACCCCAAGGCTAGTACATGAATGGGAGAAAACTTGAAGGTTCTTCCCAAAGTCCTATTTGTTTCTCTGGTTGTCTTGAATGCTATGTCAATTGCAACCTGACTTTTAGCAGGCCCCAGGCCATTTCCTTGCATGGACCTTCCTTCTGAAAATTAAATCACTGGATCTAGAGCAATATATAGATTACACCCCTCAGCTTTTTTTCCTTAGATTACAACTGAACCAAACTGCTCCTGTCATTAATTTTCATATTCGCTAATCCTTCCCCCTATTTACCTTCTGAATATATGGATAGTCATAAAGCAGCTGCTAGCCCTGCCTTTGCACATTATAATCTCCCCCACGTGACTAACCCTCCCCATTGTATCCTTTTCTAAAAAGATCCGCAAAGGCTCCTAAATGGCCTAACCTTTAAATGGTCACAAATCACATGGCTTGAAGGTGACTAATAGAAAAAGTTCAGTCCTCAGGACTGAGTCCACAATTTCAGAAGGTTCTCCCCCACGTACCCCGCTGATGAGGGGGAAAGAGAAATTCCCTCAGAAGCACAGATAAGACACTGTGCAAGCAACCCATTCTTCTCACCTTCAAATCCTACCCATATTTTCCCCACTGTGGAACAGAGGCCAGGCCAATTTACACTCCTCTCCAATAACCCATAAACAAAGATGGGGATACGACTGTGGGCTGAGGTTAACATTTTATGAAACGTGAGGGGAGACTTTCTGCAAAACAGGGTTTGCAGTGAGGCAGTCGTAGGTTCAAATCCCAATTCTGTCATTTATTAGTTATGTATCTTCAGGTGCCTTAGTTTCCTCATTTGTAAAATGAGAATTCAAATCTACCTCACAGAATCATCATAAAGATTAAGCAAGATACTGCAAGTAGAGCTTGTGCATATAGTAGGCACCCAGGGAATGTTATTTACCTTTCCCTCTTAGCCATTTGAACAAATTAACTAGCACTTCACACAGCTAAATACGGATCAATCCTTTTTATTAAATACCTAGATGGTAAAATATTAAAATGTTGATGTGAATAATAGCTGGTATTGAATATTCAAATTCTAAGGGAACTCCTTAATTAAGTTTTAAGATAACATCTGTACATCTAATCTGTGCCATGCAATAAAACAGCTCTTCCTCAAACAGCTTTTTTTATAAAGTCAATATGTTTTCAGGAGAAATTCAGAAGTTGCTTTTAAGAACATTAACTGAGAGCGAGTTCCCCTTTCACAGCAAATTAGACATTATTAGAGCCAAAACTGCCCAAATCAGTATGGTTCCTATCTCTTCAGACTTTAATCAAGATGTTTCTCTTTATATTGGCAAAAACCACTGCTTAAGTGGGACTCCTGCATCCCCAGTAAATGTAACTGGGCATTTGGTAGTTGGGAGAAAATTGGGTTTGACAACACCCAGAAGCTCATGAGGCCATGTGCCTTCTTCTCTCAGACTTCCGCATTTGGGGGCAAGAAAGGGGAGTTACTTTGTCGACTTCTTTCAAAACATTTTACAAAATATAAAATTTGTACCTTGTAAATCACAACATAAAATAAGTACAGGGCTAAGTGTCCACATTTTACTAGATTTTAGACCTACTATTTTTAAAACAGAATAAAGCACTGCCATTGACAAATATTTTCTAATCCTGGGCTTTTTGAAAGCTATTTAGGAGAAATTAATTTGATGAGTTAGAGACAGCCATTATCCCACTAAATGAAACTGTTTCTATTCTATATTCACATACATTTCAGGCTGAACTTTCTGAAATCTAAAATGCTTACACAAGCAAACTTCAGAAAGATCTTAGTCATGCAAAAGCATACTTTTTCCTAATCCTAGATAAACCAACTCTCTAAGAAACCTTCCAGAGCCTACAGGGCAAAAAGGACTCTCCTCCCATCCTCCTCATCCTGTCCAACCTAGTCCAGATGTTTAAATGAACAGTGAAGGGGCGCCTGGGTGGCGCAGTCGGTTAAGCATCCGACTTCAGCCAGGTCTCGATCTCGCGGTCCATGAGTTCGAGCCCCGCATCAGGCTCTGGGCTGATGGCTCAGAGCCTGGAGCCTGTTTCCGATTCTGTGTCTCCCTCTCTCTCTCTGCCCCTCCCCCGTTCATGCTCTGTCTCTCTCTGTCCCAAAAATAAATAAAAACGTTGAAAAAAAATTAAAAAAAAAATAAATAAATGAACAGTGAAGTTTGGCTTTACAAAGTGAACTCTGAATGGGGCAGCTTTTGACCTGATGAAAACAGTACCCAGACCAAGAAGTGCATACAAAATCAGATCATGAGAAACTAAAAATTATTAAGACATCAGTGTGTAGAAACAGACATTTCAAGCCCTGATAGAAAGTGCACAGCTCCTTTTAAAAGTTGTCTCAAATTTAAGCTCAATCACAGGTAGTATCAATCCAACATGCAGTTTCATCACAAAATCATCTCACTGGTTTGCAAATTTCCAAGCCTGGGGGGGCTTTATCATGCATCAGCCTAGGACAACCCCAGCATTTGGCGACAAAGACAGAAAGTCTCCTTTTGAAATAGAAAAGTGGAAAGAATAGGGGTGCCTGGGTGGCTCAGTCGGTTAAGCGGCCAACTTCGGCTCAGGTGGTGATCTCGCGGTCCGCGAGTTCGAGCCCCGCGTCGGGCTCTGTGCTGACAGCTCAGAGCCTGGAGCCTGTTTCAGATTCTGTGTCTCCCTCTCTCTGACCCTCCCCCGTTCATGCTCTGTCTCTCTCTGTCTCAAAAATAAATAAATGTTAAAAAAAATTAAAAAAAAAAAGAACGATCCACTTAAAAAAAAAAAAAAGAAAAGTGGAAAGAATAAAAACAGATTGCCCGACCTCAAAAGTCTCCCCAGTATGGCTTTCCCTGAGGCAAAAAGGGAACTGAATTTGATTTGTTTTCAAGGAGTATGTTTGGAGAAATGGCACTTCCTCCAAGCAAGCGCTTACATGATTTATTGCTTAAAACGGTCTTTTGCTCATATGCTTGTGACAATCAGAAGAAATTACTTATTTCATCATAGAAGATTAAATGAAAGTTCATAGTTATCACTCACAATCAAGTCCTGTGATAAAACATTAAAATTAGAAGGAAAGAAAATTAATCTTTGTAACTTTTCAATTTAGAGTTATTTCCCCCTATGACAGAGTTCTGGGAACACTTACAATGAACCTGAAGGGAGTGAATGATTATACCCCAAAAGTCCCCTCTATTACATATTGGCTGAAATTAAAGTACTTTAAAATTGAAGAATGGAGGGGCGCCTGGGTGGCGCAGTCGGTTAGGTGTCCGACTTCAGCCAGGTCACGATCTCGCGGTCTGTGAGTTCGAGCCCCGCGTCGGGCTCTGGGCTGATGGCTCAGAGCCTGGAGCCTGTTTCCGATTCTGTGTCTCCCTCTCTCTCTGCCCCTCCCCCGTTCATGCTCTGTCTCTCTCTGTCCCAAAAATAAATAAACGTTGAAAAAAAAATTTTTAAATTGAAGAATGGAACAAGAAGAGCAATAAAAAATATGATGTAGAAATCGTGATTTGTTTTACTTTTAAAATGAAATTTTAAAATGTATAGGATAACCCATTTAATTAGAGTGAGGCATGTCATTCTTTAATAACAACTGGGTTTTTTTGTTTGTTTCTTTGTTTTTATATTTATTTATTTTTGATAGAGACAGGGCACAAGTCGGGGAGGGGCAGAGAGAATGAGACACAGAATCTGAAGCAGGCTCCAGGCTCTGAGCTGTCAGCACAGCGCCTGATGTGGGGCTCGAACTCACAAACCATGAGATCATGACCTGAGCTGAAGTCAGACGCTTAACCGACTGAGCCACCCAGGCACCCCAACAACTGGGGTTTTAATTAGAAAAAAAATTTTTTAATTTTAGAGAGTGCACACACATGAGTGGGGAAGGGGAAGAGAGAGAAAGAGAGAGAGAGAGGGAGGGAGGCGGGGGGTGGGGGGGGAGAGAGAGAGACAAAAAATCTTAAGCAGGCTCCATGCTCAGCACAGAGCCCAACGTAGGGCTCGATCCCATGACCCTGGGACCATGACCTGAGCCAAAATCAAGAGTCAGACGCCCAACTGACTAAGCCACCCAGGCACCCCTTAATTAGAAATTATTTCACTAATTAATCTTTTATTTCTCAAAGTATTCAAGGATAAAATTTGGTGTCCTTTCATTTTTCACTCCAAGAGGCAAATATTAATAGTACTAATTAGTTTGGATGTTTTCATCTATTTTTCCTCCCCATGACCTGTTCTAATGAACATGATATTACCAGGAGAATTCCAGCAAATCATCTCCTGTATATTTATCCATACATAAATTATATTCTCCAAGAGGCCAACCTTTTAAACCAATCAACCAATCAACCCAACCAACCTACCTGTCTAATAGTGTCAATATAGATTTAAAAACTGGTTCTCAATCACATTCATTCATTCCTGTTCTGATGGAGTTCCAGTCCTTTACAAGTACTTAATTAGTTTTAATATAATATGAAACAAAGTAGTGTTATAGTTCATTATAGGTAGTCATTCTTTTACCTGCTACAAAAAGCATAATAAAGTATACATACAAAAGTATAAAAACATAATGCAAAATATACATTTACACGCATCAGTCTCCATGTTGAAAGACAGGATTTCTTTAGGAACTGTTGCTGAGAGACTGAGATATTAAGAATACAATTATATGTAATCTAAATACAATTAACAACATACTAAACACAAGTGTTCTGAAGGGCTTTCCAAATATATTTCAGTGGCCTAATTCTTACAGGTTATAGCTTGAGTAAGCTTCTGATTGCTTGAGACCTCAGAAGTGATGGTTATAGTGACACAGGATGCATGCATTTTCATTTTTTTCCTTTCATTATAAATCAGGTTTAGTGGATACTCCTTTAGAAATTGGAACATTTTGAGTCTCCTGAAGAGCCTTGAGAGACATATTCTCAAAATTAAGGAACCTAGATAAACAAAGTTAAAAATACTTACTATATTTTGTTTGGGTATACATTCATTTCATGTTCCCATTAATATATGATTGCTACATGATTAATATTCTCACAACAAAAAAGTGAAATATTTTACTGTAATGAAACACATCTGCAAATTGAGTCATTTGCCATTCTTTTATCTTCTGAAGCACTATGCTTAGAAATACTGTATCCTCAGTAGCTGATTTGTATGCAGAGAAGGAACTTGGCTAGATATAATCATTATTTGACAAATGCCATATGACCTTCTGTTTGGGGACTATCAAATCTCAAATTGGAAATGTTCATGACTACCCCTGGGATAAATCCAGCTGCCTGTTTTGGGTCCAGAACATTCACAAAAAAAAAAAAAAAAAAAAAAAAACCAAGAAAAGGAAAAATGCAGCTGCCAACAAAACACCACCAAACCACTATAATAGTCTGCTAAAAGAGGGCTGAACAGGCCTTTATATTATTGCACAATGGGACAACCTTTGAGTTGGAATGCTCAATCCTTGCAACTCCAAGACATCTGGATTTTTTTAACCTTCTCACATTGGATACAATCTAAGCAATATTTTTATATTTAGCTCATGTGTAATTTGCAAATTTTAGTGACTGAAATTGGAAAAGTATTAGTAACTTCCCAGTGGCTTTATAAATTGGTATTGGGCTGTAACCATTACCCAGGTTTTCTTAAATGTCAATTTACCCACTAGACTGGAAGCTCCTTAAGGGCAAGGGCCACCTGTGTATTATTCATCTTTGTGTCACGTCACCTAGAAGCTAGCAAATATTCAATAAATGTCCATTGAGCTGAACTGACCTTGGCTGACTAAGGATGTCATATACACAGAAATGGCAAGATTGTAGGCTGGCTTGACACAAAATTAATTTGGAAACTAAAAATGAACCGAAGACACATTGCCTGAGAGAAAACAGGCTCTCCCTGTATTCGTAATCTCAGGAATGTGGGTAAACTAAGTTTCCTTTAAACGCAGCACAAAGAGGCTGATATGCTAGTTTAACCTCTTTGAATTAGCTTTCCTGCACGACCTTATGCTTAGAAACTGATCAGGCTCCCAGTGTAGAGTGACACCCCTGATTAACACCATGACCTGAGGCCTCAGACCCAGGGGAAGGAGAAAACATACATATTTAGTCCACATCACCAAGGCAACACAGTCACTGTACCTCAGCATAGTAGGAAAAACAAGCACAGATGATGATGTTAAATATTTTTAAAGTGTTCCGTACACCCACTGTTAACAGTGGTTAGAAACAAGGATAAATTATTTCAGAAACCGGGCAATTAAAGGTTTTAACTTCTCTAATATGCGAGTGCTTTGTTTTCATTGCCATCACTCCATAGGCAATCTTGGTCAATTAACATTAACTTAGTACCAACAATAAAGGTTCAAAGTTCGGTTTTGACATCAGTGACTCAGATATTGTCTTCTTAAGAACACCAGGTGCTACAGGCCTCAAATAGGGCATCTCATCCCTCAAATGGAAAGACATCTGACTTTGAAACCAGTAAGTCAGCATAACATGAGACCTGCTGAAGAAACATACCCGGAAAGAGGATTTATAAATGGGCTACTGAGGAGACTATTTACACTTTTATACACCAGGAATAAATAAGAAAATGTAACAATACGGAAAGTTGTAGGATATAACTGTCATAACAAAAGCAAATATTCTACAAAGAACTTCAAAAGGCTATAGAAAGTAAAATATCAGGGCACCTCTATGGGCTAGGAAAGATTTTGGCAGACATAAGCATTGTAACTAATGATGAAGCAAGAAAAATTCTCTAAGCCTTATCCCAGCCCAGATGAAATACTCCCCCAAATTTTCAACCTTCCTTTACTCTTATCCAAGTTCACCAAGAAACTTCCAGTTTCCTAATTGTTTACCCTAAGCAGACTTAGCACTATAGATGAACACATTTACATTCTAATGTGGGAATCTCCAAGTCTTACAAGTTTCATTTAGTGGGAGATGGTTTCTCAGTCTGAGGGTCAGACCCTGGATCTACAACCTTCACGTATGTTGTATCTTGGGAGGCCCAGCTGCAACAGCCAGCCAAATGGTCTCCCTCTTTTTACTATCCACCCTCACCTTTCTCACCAACTTCTAACTGTAACACAGGTCACCACAATCTTGTAAATGTCTGTATCCATCTGAAAAATAAAACCACATGTCACATATTTGTAAACAACCAAATGAAAATGGCTGAGACACTAGAACAGCGAGGTTATTAGGAAGAAATGCCTATTGTCACTATGTAAATTCATAACTGCTCCTTTAACTCCCAAAAGAGCTTGCTTACTGTTCTTAATGAAATAAGTCCATGGCCTTCATATGCCACTTAGGATAGGACATACACGCTCTTTGGGGGAATACAGTAAGGACCCAAATCTGGAAGTTCTGGGCATCTGTGTAGTATGAGTTTACCCAGCTTCAGGCCAGGGCACTAAATGAATTGAACCTGAATCTCTTCAAGCCTATCTGTGTACAGGTCATACAGGGGACATAAAAACAAGTTAAATTACTTTACAGCGATACAATCAACAAAATCCAGAATGTGGGAGAAAACTCTGTAAGACAAAACAACCAGATTCCTTCAATAATTAATTTAAAGGGAAAATACAAAGGGAGACCTTCTAGATTAATAAATAACAACTAAATGCAATATATGGACCTTGTCTGGTACCAATTTCAAGCAAACCAATGGTTAAAAAAATGAAAAAGAGAGGCAATCAAGTTCATTTGTCACATATTTAAACAAGATATTTGATCATATTAAGAAATAGTTCTTTTTTGGGGTGTGATAATGATATTTTAGGTGTAATGATGTTTTTAAAAAAATTTAGCTTTTAAAGATACATATTTATTTATCCATTCATCAGTTGATGGACATTTAGGCTCTTTCCATAATTTGGCTATTGTTGAGAGTGCTGCTATAAACATTGGGGTACAAGTGCCCCTATGCATCAGTACTCCTGTATCCCTTGGGTAGATTCCTAGCAGTGCTATTGCTGGGTCATAGGGTAGGTCTATTTTTAATTTTCTGAGGAACCTCCACACTGCTTTCCAGAGCGGCTGCACCAATTTGCATTCCCACCAACAGTGCAAGAGGGTTCCCGTTTCTCCACATCCTCTCCAGCATCTATAGTCTCCTGATTTGTTCATTTTGGCCACTCTGACTGGCGTGAGGTGATACCTGAGTGTGGTTTTGATTTGTATTTCCCTGATAAGGAGCGACGCTGAACATCTTTTCATGTGCCTGTTGGCCATCTGGATGTCTTCTTTAGAGGAGTGTCTATTCATGTTTTCTGCCCATTTCTTCACTGGGTTATTTGTTTTTCAGGTGTGGAGTTTGGTGAGCTCTTTATAGATTTTAGATACTAGCCCTTTGTCCGATATGTCATTTGCAAATATCTTTTCCCATTCCGTTGGTTGCCTTTTAGTTTTGTTGGTTGTTTCCTTTGCTGTGCAGAAGCTTTTTATCTTCATAAGGTCCCAGTAATTCACTTTTGCTTTTAATTCCCTTGCCTTTGGGGATGTGTCGAGTAAGAGATTGCTACGGCTGAGGTCAGAGAGGTCTTTTCCTGCTTTCTCCTCTAAGGTTCTGATGGTTTCCTGTCTCACATTTAGGTCCTTTATCCATTTTGAGTTTATTTTTGTAAATGGTGTGAGAAAGTGGTCTAGTTTCAACCTTCTGCATGTTGCTGTCCAGTTCTCCCAGCACCATTTGTTAAAGAGGCTGTGGTTTATATACACAATGGAATACTACGTGGCAATGAGAAAAAATGAAATATGGCCTTTTGTAGCAACGTGGATGGAACTGGAGAGTGTGATGCTAAGTGAAATAAGCCATACAGAGAAAGACAGATACCATATGGTTTCACTCTTATGTGGATCCTGAGAAACTTAACAGGAACCCATGGGGGAGGGGAAGGAAAAAAAAAAAAAAAAAAAAAAAAAGGACGTTAGAGTGGGAGAGAGCCAAAGCATAAGAGACTGTTAAAAACTGAGAACAAACTGAGGGTTGATGGGGGGTGGGAGGGAGGGGCGGGTGGGTGATGGGTATTGAGGAGGGCACCTTTTGGGATGAGCACTGGGTGTTGTATGGAAACCAATTTGTCAATAAACTTCATATAAAAAAAAAAAAGAAAAAAAAATAAAGATACATATTTAAGTTACTGTGGATAAAATGAGATATCTGGGATTTGCTTCAAAATAATCAGGGAGTGGGGTGGGGAAGGAGTAAATGAGATATAGATGAAGTAAGATTTGCCATGAATTGAAGCTGGGTGACAGATACAGAAAAGGTCCATTATACTACTATTCCCCACGTACTTTTATATATGCTTGGAATTTTCCATAATGAAAAGTTTAAAAATGACAACCAAACAAACAAAAAACACACACAGAAGAGAAGAGGCATTTCTAGGGTAATAGGAGAAAATTCCCAGTCCAGCTTCCAGCCCCATTAAGTAGCCAGATTCTCTGGGAGGTCGGCAGGTTCATCTACCAAGTCCTGCCCTTCAATTTTACATTATTGGCCTAAGAAAGGACATTAAGTTGTCTGAGTTTGATTACTTACCAGATACCTCTTAATGTCCAAGTTTGCTACCCAATTTTAACTGGACTTTAAGAAAAATTAAAATAATTTCTGAAGCTAACAGAATTTTAGCATCTGTTGAATTTATTCAGCATAACCACAGAGGTACTGTCTTCATGCTGTCACACACACAAACACAGATACAGCACAATATCCATATTTAGCCATGTGCATTCCTTCTGAGGCTCATTTATATGTCTTCATATGCCACAGCCCATCATTTAAATAATGGATATTTTCAATGCCAATTCCTTTGTTGACTTTCTCACTGTGGAAGGAGAAAAGCACATAAACATATTGTTATGAATTTTTATAGGCTTACTTATGGTAAATATAATTCCGAGTGCATTGCTATTTTGCAATTATTGAGCCCCATGCAGGGAATTTATTTATTACATTAATGTTATTGACTACATTAAATGACATTACTCTGCTGCAGTTCCTGTCTTAAAATGATTCTAGTGATCTAACTAGTGGGCCTTATAGAAACAAAGTAATGATGTCACCATACCAGGAGAACATCAGAGTGTTGTAATTGACTGTGGAACAAAATTAACAGGATTAATTTGGTCATCAAATGAGTTCCAAGTTTTTCAATATATTGACTACATTTTGGTAAATATCTTTAATACTTCCTTAATAATCTATACTACTAGGTCAAAATAGAAGATAAATACCATGTGGTACTGAACTGTGTCACGGTTTTAAAAATTAGTAGCACAACATTCTTCCCCCCAATTAAAAATTTAAGTCATACTGAATAAAAAGTTCCTGGGGCACCTGCGGGGCTCACTCAGTTAAGCATCTGACTCTTGATTTCGACTCAGGTCATGACCTCATGGTGTGAGATGAGGCAGCATCAGGCTCTGCGCTGGGCATGGAGCCTGCTTGGGATTCTCTCTCTCCCTCTCCTTCTGTCCCTACTCCCGCATCCACATGCAAGCGCGTGTGTGTATACCTTCTCTCGCAAACAAAAAAAAATTTTGTTATTTCCTAAAATACCACACACATACATATAAAACAGCTGTGTTGGCACCCGGTTCTTTTCAGAGTGCTTAAGAAAGAATGCAATCCTGGAGACAAAATAGGTTTCAATGGCTTCCGAAGTGTCAGGAAAAATCAGAAACGAGGCTTCTGTGCTTCAGTATTTGTAAGATGTGATATGAATGACAGCAAATTTCACCTGTAATTCTGATGCTTCCCGCATAGGTTACCCTTTCTCAAAAGCCAAGGGGGCCTAATGTGAGACTTACATATCTTCTGCAGACATCTTCATGACTCCAACACACAGAGCATGCTGTTTTCCTTCTGCCATGATTGCCTGAAAACACACAGCTAAGAAAACTATCAAAATGCCTTGGAGAGGGTGTATCAAACAATGATCACGTTACTAGTTAAGCCACTTTGAACCCATCTTGTATCCTCACCCAGACCATCAACTCAATTGAGGGCAGGGACCTAGCAGAGTCTGTGGGCACATTGTAAATATTCAATAAATGCTAAATGAATGCATCTAATAATCATTCTTGGTTTTTAAGTTAAATGTTAATACCATAACCCAATGCCAACAAAACCAAAATAAGACCTGCAAAAAAGATAAAAATTTTCATGTAAATATTAAAAACTGTGAAATAAATAAACACGATTTGTTCTAATGTTGTAATCAATGAATGCCGGTTTTATGTAATGGACACATTTTTTTTTAATTTTTTTTAACGTTTATTTATTTTTGAGACAGAGAGAGACAGAGCATGAACGGGGGAGGGTCAGAGAGAGAGGGAGACACAGAATCTGAAACAGGCTCTGGGCTCTGAGCAGTCAGCACAGAGCCCGACGAGGGGCTCGAACTCACGGACAGCGAGATCGTGACCTGAGCTGAAGTCGGACGCTTAACTGACTGAGCCACCCAGGTGCCCCATGGACACATTAAAATAATAATTATACCCCCAGTCTATCTGTAACAACCCAGTGTATGTTTCAACCTTTCTAGAACAACCAAAATGTTCCTGGTTATCATTTGAAGCATTTAGAATGTTACACATTGCAGTACATATTTTACAAAGCAAAATTCCCAGGGTACACAGTATCTCCCTGCACTAGTTTTGCAACTATCTAAAAGTCTGTAATTATTTCAAAATAAAAATTACTTTAAAAGCAAAGGTTAGGCACTTGAAAATTCTTCCATTTAAGACAATCTCCAGAACTATAAACCTACAACACTTAGAAAAGTCAAAAACATTAAAAAGAAAACCTGTCCTCACAGAATACTTTTCTCCATCTCATTTTCAATTCATAGACTCAGCATTCCAAAAATATTTGAGCACCTATTATGTGACCAGTATCTCTGTCGACACAAGCTGTTCCTAAGGTACCAACATACACCTTATACAATCTACCCCTTAAACGTAACTGCCACAACAGAGGACACTGGGCAGTGTCGGGAGACTAGACAGTCTCCTTCAAGTACAGGACACACTCTTAAACCCACTCCAATGGCCTTCCCACTCTACAGTGATTTCCCTATACCTACCAAGTATTTTCTCAACCTGACGCAAATGGCCCTTTCATGACAAAAGAGAAGATCTCCTCCTCTCCAGACTAGTTGACAAAAACCTATTTGATCTAGAATATAGCTAAACACCACTGTAGAAATGAAAATTATGCAAAATTACTCAGTTACATCATGAGTTTTAAGGACTATCTGAAAATTTAACATTTCTCTTTGAGAAAATATGTTCTGAGGCCCAAACATCCAACTTAAAAATGATCTGTAATATAAAAGTTGGGGATTGTCAGTATTTCCCACTACCCACTTCTAACACTCTACCTGGTGCCTAAGCTATTTTCCCTTGTGAGTGCTTTTACTCCAGTATATATGGATAAGCCAATTATAAAAGTAGCAAGCTGATGGGGGCGCCTGGGCGGCTCAATCAGTTAAGCATCCCACTTTGGCTCAGGTCATGATCTTGCGGTTTGTGAGTTTGAGCCCCACGTCGGACTTTGCGCTGACAGCTCAGAGCCTGGAGCCTGCTTCAGATTCTGTGTCTCCCTCTCTCCCTGCCCCTCCCCTGCTAACGCTCTGTCTCTCTCTCTTAAAAATAAACATTAAAAAAAAATTTTAAAGTAGCAAGCTGATGTCTAAAGAAGTGATCCAATCATATCATATATAGCCTCTCCATTAATAATCTAGAGTTTCAGGGGTGCCTGGTGGCTCAGTCAGTTAAGTGTCCAACCCTTGATTTCAGCTCAGGTCATGATCTCACAGTTCGTGGGTTTGAGCCCTGCATTGGGCTCTGTGCTAACAGCATGGGACCGGCTTGGAATTCTCTCTCTCCCTCTCTCCCTGCCCCTCCCCTACTTGCACACACACACACACTCTCTCTCAAAACAAATAAATAAACATTTTAAAAAATAATCAAGTTTTATACTGTGTCCTGAGTCTGATAACATTGGGCAGTAACTGGGCCGGAATGCAGCTGGGACTTCTTATTACTTGTTCCCATTTAACTTCTAAGATGGGACATAGAAATGATGTTATTTCCCACACATTGAAACGCAACAAGAAAGGCTGAAATGATGTTTTTTCCCACATATTGAAATGTAACAAGAAAGTCATGAGACAACAGTAGCGGTAACCTCCAGAAAAGTACACCTAATCTTCTCTTGGGTGATAGATCTTCCAGTAATGACAAAAATACTGTGAATACATTTTTCAGCAGTTATAGCCTGGGAAGGATACAACAACTGTATCTACTGCAGCAGGGTAAAGTTGAGCTCCAGGAGAAGTTAAGCCTGGACACATGATATTTGCTCCACTGAGAACAAATTTGATGGCTCCTTTATCAACCTGCTGGTGTGGCAGGATAAAAGGATCTAGAAGAAAAGAAATACATCACATAAATTAATGAGACTAATGACTCAACAGAAAAAGGCAAAGGACATGAGCAAATATTTCCCAAAATTACAGTATTCTGAAAAATGCAAAATAAAACTGAAACACCATCCTTCATTTATCAAGTTGATAAATATTTTTAACAAAAGTAATTCCCAGTGCTTGCAAGAGTTTAGGAAAACTAGCATTTTCATACACTGCTAGAAGGCTTATAATGAAGCACAACTTTTCTTTAGGACTACGTGGCAACATGTATCAACAGCCTTGAAAAGGTTCATACTCTTTGACTTGGTAATTCTCTTTCTAGGACTTTATCCTAAGAAAACATTAGAGATATACAATATATTTAGGCAGAAATATAATCATTGCAGCACTATTATTTACAATAAAAATAAACTGGAATCAACCTCAATGTCCAACAATGAAGAGATAAATGACTTAAGGTATGTCTATAGTACGTATATAATAGAACAATACTTTTGGAAAATATGTATTACTCTGGGAAATGTTCATAATATAATGTTAAGAGGAAAAAAGTAAAATAAAAAAAAATACCAAAGAGATCAGTGGTTGCTAGGGAGTGAGAGGAGAAAAAGCAGGAAGGGACAAATAAGTGGAGCAGAGGACTCTTAGGGCAATAAATTATACTATGATACTATCATATGACAGTATCATAGTGATACTGTAACAATGGATACATGACATTATGCATTTGGTAAAACCCACCAAATGTACAATGCAAAGAATGAACCCTAATGTAAACTATGGACTTTGGTTAATAATAATGAATCGATATTGGTTCATCAGTCATAACAAATGCATGACACCAAAGAATAATAAGGGAAGGGTGGTAGGAAGTATATGGGAACTCTTTTTTCTGCTCCATTTTACAACTGCCCTAAAAAATAAAGTCAATTAATTAAAAGCTATTTAACGGAGAGCCCAATTTAAAAAGGAAAAAATATTTTTAAAAAAGGAAAAAATATATAAACACACATACATAATATAGGAAATAATTGGATGGAAGTACACCAACATACTAACCATGGTTATCTCTAGTCATAGGAATACAGGTGATCTTATTTCTGCACTTTCCAATTCTCTAGAATGAACACAAATTCCTTTTATAATCCCAAAAAATTTATTTGTGTGTGTGTGTGTGTGTGTGTGTGTGTGTGTCATAATCTAAGGATTAAAGGATCCCTGAAAGATTCAAAACAATGGCTGGGCGGGGGGGGGGGGGGAGCGGCGGGGATTTTTTAGACCTCTCAGGGCTTTCTAGGAATATTAATAATTGGTAAAATTCATTCACTTTAATGTCTTACCACTAGCCCTCCCACTATTCAGAGAATAATTATTTTTTCTACCAAGACTACATATTAATTTAAACATCTTATTGAAAAAAAGAAACCTGAAACAAACATAATTTGTTTTCTAGTTCTCCATCCTCGTTAATACCTGCCCTTTAATAATAATGATGATGATGATGATCTTGAGCATGATGATGATAATATACAGTAGCAGTGGACAGTTACTTAACAATTACTACATCATTACAATGGCTATCATATATTGAGCCATTACTGTGTTCCAGGCATTGCATGCACGAATCTCATTTAATCCTCACAATCCTGGGAGATATGATATACAATGTATCCATTTTTTTAAAAGATAAGGAAATATAGCTTAAGGAGTGCCTGGCTGGCTCAGTGGGTAGACCATGCAATTCTTTAAAAAAATTTTTTTTTCAACGTTTATTTATTTTTGGGACAGAGAGAGACAGAGCATGAACGGGGGAGGGGCAGAGAGAGAGGGAGACACAGAATCGGAAACAGGCTCCAGGCTCTGAGCCATCAGCCCAGAGCCTGACGCGGGGCTCGAACTCACGGACCGCGAGATCGTGACCTGGCTGAAGTCGGACGCTTAACCGACTGCGCCACCCAGGCGCCCCTAGACCATGCAATTCTTGAAGTTGGGGTTGTGAGTTCAAGCCCTGTGTTGGGTGTAAAGGTTATTTAAAAATTAAAAAAAAATCTTTAAAAAAAAAAAAAAGAAAGAAAAGGAAGTAAGGTTTAAACAAGTGATGACCTGTTTAAGTGGCCTGGCATAAGTGAAACACATTGGAAATTGAACCCAGGTCTGCCTAACTCCAAGTATGCTTTTAACCACCATATTATCCTGCTTCTTGCACATCAATAACTTTAGGATGTTCTAAAAGGTTGGTTCCCAGCAAAATATTATTATTAAATAGGAACACCTTTCTATTCCAACTTATTATGCAAATGCTTAACATACAGAAAAACCATTAAGAATAGTTTGATGAAGGGGTGCCTGGGTGGCTCAGTCAGTTGAGCGTCCAATTTCAGCTCAGGTCATGATCTTGCCCTTCAGAGTTCCAGCCCTGCGTTGGGCTCTGTGCTGACAGCTCAGAGCCTGGAGCCTGTTTCAGATTCTGTGTCTCCCTCTCTCTCTCTCTGCCCCTCCCCTGCCTGTGGTGTAAGTGTGTGTGTGTCTCTCTCTCTCTCAAAAATAAACAAACATCAAAAAATGAAAAACAAAGAATAGTTCAATGAATACTTGGACGCCACCCACTGAGATTGAATAATTGTTCATTAACGCTTTGCTCTGTTTGCTTTATCTCTATTTATGCACACACATTTTGTCCTCTACTATGTGAAATTTCAAACATAATGCTTCACCATAAATAAGCACATATCACCTAAAAATAGTCATTCTCCTACATAACCACAATACTATTAACATACCTGAAACTGTAACAATAGTCCCACAATATTGTCTTATAGCCAAACCATATTCAGAGTTCCCCCCAAGAGCCCTAAGAAAGTGTTCTTTATCTTTTTTGTGGGGGAAGGGGGAGGGCTTGAATTTTGCTTTTCAAACCAGGATCTAATCTAGATTCATGCAATACATTTGAGTACTTTGTCTCTGTCCTCTTTTAGTTGAGTAGGAATTAACGTCACCAGAATATTTTCATTTTAAACTTTTTCCACTGCATCAGGACTCAGTTTCTCTCCAATGTACTTTTTTAACCTGATGAAATCAATACTTAGTCAAGTAATTGTAAATAATTCTTTATAAATACTAAAATGATTCACCTCTTTTAAGATTTGCCTCACTGCTCCAGACCTCTGCTCCACCATGTAATTCAAAATTTATCTCATCTTACCAAAAACCAAACTCATTAAGTTACCACTACCACCTACACAGCCTTCCAGTCACTCCCCTTCTTTCTGCCTCTTGGCTAGAATGCCAGAAAGACACTGGTTTGAAAAGCAGAAATTTTAACTTCACAGTTGAAAACCTCTTGTGCACCAGGATTTTATCTCCTTTGAATTTTCTTTTGTAATGTACTCAATCTAACAATGTGCAAATGTAGGTATGTAACAAACATTATTTTGTTTCACAACAGCTGACCTTGCCACCCAACTAACAATAACTGGGACTACCACAATTAGCCAATGCTTTCCCTTAGATAGAGTTAATCTCTAGGAGGCATATCTAGATACGAATTTAAAAAACGGAAGTGCTCACAGCACTTATCACAGTCTGTGAATAAACATTCATGTAATGATCTAATTGTCTATTCTTCCAACTAGACTGTGAGCTTCATAAGGACAGCAACCATGTCTGCCTTTGCTTCCCATCATATTCTCAGTACCTAGCTCAGTACCTGACACATAGAAGTTCAATAAATACTTGCTGAATGAATGAATGAATGTTCTTTCTTGGCCTTTCTGGACCGCGTAATGAGAGAATTTGCATTTTTCAGATTTACCACAAGACGGGGATTCATTTTAGTTTTATACCCCATATCACCTAGTAGTAATAAATAAGTTAAGTACCAGAAGCCACTTTCAACTCCCCTTATATCTTTCCATATCCCCAAATATGTATTTTCTAACAAGACTTACATTTGTGAAGTAACCTTAGGGTTGGATAAAAAGGCCCTTCTCTTTGTCTAAAAAACAGTAATTCTCCATTTACTGTAAGGATTTCTATATGTTCATGGCTGTAAGACAAATGTCACAAAGTACCAAGTTAGATATTTTCTTCGAAAAATGAATATACCAAACACCCTTTAAATAATAACAAATATGAAACATATATATACAAAGATACAGCAGCCTCTTTTTAATTTCATTAAATATCCAGGCAAAAAAAACCATTATTTAAATTGTTTCATCTACCATACCAGTCCAGTAGAAAAAAAAATTTTTTTTGACCTACTGTAATTGTATTTCACATTTTATTATTTTAATTTCATCGTTAGATAATTCAATAAAATAAATATTTACAGTACAAACTGAAATAAATTAAATCCAAGTCTGAATAAAAACATTTAACTCTTTAATAAAACAATTAGTACACAAAGCCACATTTTTCACAAACATGAAGAAACACTTGACAATACGAATATTGTTTTAGAATTATTCTATTTATCTGCTCCTATAATTAATCTACCAATGGTTAATGTGACAATAATTCCATTTTTTATGAGTGCAATCTAATCATACAATATTAAGCTATTCTGAGCTGTGCATAGAGATAAATAAAGACTTACCATCGAACCATTTTGACAGGATCTTTCTTAGGCATGATTTGATTAAGCCATGGTTCAATACCTGGAAATTGCTCTATCAATTGGTTCTTAATACCCTTTATAACTGAGGTTTTCAACTGGATGCAGTTAGACACGTTTTCTTTTTCATCAAATCTGTCAAATGATTTTTGCAAGGAAAAAAAAAAGGGATTTCTAAGCAAAAATATCAGAATAGCTAAAAATATTGTTTTAATTAGTCATCTATTCCCAAGTATTTAGATGTCTAAAATAATTATGAAATAAATTGTTTTAATATAATTTCCCTTTTATTCTGTCCAGCACAAAACCAGTGTCTTAATACAATATTAAACTGTCATGTATACACAATGAAGGGGAGGGGCAGGTGGGAGGATGTGAGGCATATTTCACATTATAATCTGTAATCAGCTACACAAATGCCCTTCCTGGAAAACCCTACTCAATTCTACCCAGGAAGAAACAGTTTCCCACCTATAACAAAACCTGTGTACAAAAAAACAAAAACAAAAACAAAAAAAAGTAAAATAAAACAAAAAACCCTCGAGCATTGAAATACAAAAGACCAACCCAAATAAAACCTAGGCAATTAGCCCCTGCTAGGCTATGTAATCTGCTGAGATTTTTTTTTAAGTGATGACGATGACTTCTAAGATTTCTATTTATTTTTGCTCAAAATGTCATGCACAAAACCCACCTTCCTTTGCCCATGTTCCCCCTTTGCTTTTTGCGTCTACCAAATCTGGAAGGCAAACCCACTAAGTAGGTTCCCAAAGAATTTTTGTCTTCCTTATACTGAGTAGCCTATGGGGCAATCACGCTATTTTCAAGACAAGGTTAATCTGGCAGCTAGGCAATAGGCATGACAGGCCGCTTGCTTCCTGTCACCCAGACTCCTTCACTCCCATGACCCAGGAAGTCAAGCCTTCCCTTATTCAGCTCATAACTAATAAACATATGGCAGTGAGTGCAGGGCTCTCCTCTCAACTAAAGAGGATACACCCTTAAATCACAGTACAAGGATGTGATTGGTAGAACCCTAGGGATGGCGATAGGACTGGGAGAGGAGGCAAAAGAAAAAGAGGAGTAAGGAAAAAGAAAACGAGGGTGGGAAGATCAAAACCCGACTGAAGATTAGGGATGGAAAGCTTAAATGTTGCAAGTTGCGAGTAAGAGCATAGTACTCTAGAAAACCTTAGTGAGTAAGGATGGCAGGGGCGGGGGAGAGAGAAAGATGTTCTTTGCTCTCGCCCTCTTCCCCACCCCCACCCCACCGACTTTGTGAGCAGCCAGTGGAGCCCACAGCATGTCCTTACTTCTTGAACATGATCCAAGGTGAAGGGGGCGACGATAGGGAAGGGCCCGGAATGGGGGGAAAAAATTGAATTAGCAAGGGTCCGGCAGATCCCTTCACACGAGGAAGGCCGGCACTGACAGTCAAGAGCTGTTGTCGTTATCCGGAAAGGGAGACAGACAGCCGCACTTTACGGTTCTCAGTGAAATGTGACTACTTCCGCTCCTCTGAACACGTCGGCATTTTTGCCGACTCTTTTGGGGCTACCGATTGCTCTCCAGAGAGAAGAGCTGGAAGGGCGGGACTAGAAAGGGAAGAAGAGATAGAGCAAACATTCTGGTTGCAGGAAGAGAAGAATGAAGGGGGCGGGGAAGTCAACCAAGGCAGCATTTATGGCAGTTGCGTCAGTTACGGGCTCCTCAAAGGGTCAAGAGTGTTCCGTGTTTGATTGCTACCTGCTGTTAACCTAAGCAATTTCTTTAATGGGAACGGTTTTTGTTCCCCGAAACAACCGAATGGACTGGTGCTTACCGACCACCGGGAACCCAGGCAAGCCTCACGGCATCTTATTAATGTACTCGTGGGCTTGCCAGGTTTAGCAAACAAAAATACAGGACATCCAATTTTTAAATTTCAGGTAAACAGTGAATTTGTTTGTTTGTTTGTTTTAGTTTGACTGCACCTCATGAGATTTTGGGGACATACTTATATTTTTAAAATTTGTTATCTGAATTTAATTGGACGTCCTGTATTTTAATCTGGCAGCCACACTCACCAGCCATAGTAAGGTGACCACATAGAATTATTCATTCGGTTGTTGTCCCCTGCCTCATCCCCATACCTATAAATTGGGCTATAACTCAAGGGAGGTAATTTCCTTGTCGATAAAATGGTCTCTAGGCAAGTAATACAAGATTAATTTTTTTAATGTTTATTTATTTTTGAGAGAAAGAGAAAGCGCGCATGTGCGCATGAGCAGGGGAGGGGCAGGGAGAGGGAGAGAGAGAATCCCAGGCAGGTTCTGCGCTGTGGTTGCAGAGCCCGAGGGGACGGGGGTGGGGGGAGTGATTCAGTTCCAGGAACTTTGAGATCCTGACCTCAGCCCAAATTAAGAGTGGGACGCTTGGGGCCTTGGGTGGCTCAGTCGGTTGAGTGGCTGCCTTCCTCTCAGGTCATGATCTCACGGCTCCTGAGTTTGAGCCCCGCATGGGGCTCTGTGCTGACAGCTTGGATCCTGGAGCCTACTTCAGATTCTGTGTCTCCCTCTCTCTCTCTCTCTCTCTCTGTCCCTCCCCCACTGATGCTTGCTCTCTCTCTCTCAACAAATAATAAAACATTAATTTTTTCTTTAAAGAGTGGGACACTTAACTATGCAACCCAGGCACCCTCAGACTAATCCGATTGAAGAGATAATAGTTAGGGCCACCTGGGTGGCTCAGTCAGTTGAGCGACAAACTCTTGATTTCGGCTCAGGTCATGATCCCGATTGGTGAGATGAGACTTGAGCCCTGAGTGGAGCTCTGTGCTGACAGCTCCTGGTCTGCTTGGGATTCTCTCCCTCTCTCTCTGCTCCTCCCCTGCTTTCCATCTGTCTCTCTCTCTCCAAATGAATAAATAAACTTTATTTAAAAAGAGAGGTAACAGGGGCGCCTGGGTGGCGCAGTCGGTTGAGCGTCGGACTTCAGCCAGGTCACGATCTCGCGGTCCGTGAGTTCGAGCCCCGCGTCAGGCTCTGGGCTGATGGCTCAGAGCCTGGAGCCTGTTTCCGACTCTGTGTCTCCCTCTCTCTCTGCCCCTCCCCCATTCATGCTCTGTCTCTCTCTGTCCCAAAAATAAATAAACGTTGAAAAAAAAAATTTTTAAAAAAAAAAAAAAAAAAAGAGAGGTAACAGTTAAACACGTTTTACTAGTGTAACTTCAAAAAAAAAAAGTGAATCAGGGGATGCCTGGGTGGGTCAGTCAATTAAGCAGAGGTTAAGCAGACTGACTGGAGATCCCAGCTCAGGTCTTGATCTCAGGGTTGTAAGTGCAAGCCCCGTGTTGGGCTCCACGTTGGGCATAAAGCCTACTTTTTAAAAAATAGCCAAGAAACTATAGAAACATACAAAACCTAACTAAACAGACACCACCCAGGTGGTGGAGTGGATTTGCACTCACATGTAAAACAAACAAACCAGTCTCCAGGGAGCAAATAGTATATATTGGGGAGATAGGCACTTAGAGCAATCACAACAAACGTATGTATTTGAATTGTACAACTAACTCACTTTTCCTGGATTCTATGGTAAGAACGATCTTCTAATTATAATTTAGCTTCTCATGAAGACCTGCCTGGCAAGAATTCACTATTTTCAAATCCTCATGAACAATTGTTCATCTTTGTAAATTAATGAACTGTCATTTTGGTTTATACATCAGTCTCTTGTCAACTTCCTTAGCGTGACTCCACATTCCTGGCATCAATCAACTCTATGACATTTAGAATATTGAGTTTATGAACATGTAAAACTGAAGCCCAGACCCCAAGCTGTGGTTGGTGCTACACTGTCAGGCTTCTTGCCAAATAGCTTTCCTCTCCTGGCACATCACCCTGGGAGCCTGCCATGTAACAACAAATACATTAAAACAGAAATAAACAGGTATTAAGTGGTTTGAGATGAGTGTAAAAAAGACCATACTGAGGGCTCCTGGCTGGCTCAGTCAGTAGAGCATGCAACTCTTGATTTCGGGGTTGTAGGTTCAAATGCCACGTTGGGTGTAGAGATTACTTAAAAATATTTTTAAAAATACAGTTTATTTTCTTAGACAGGTGAAACATATTTCAAGATTTATTAGCTTTATGGCTTTGGGAAAGTTGCTTTATTTCTCTGAGAAATTGTCATAGATCTTTAAAACGGGAATTGTGGGGGCGCCTGGGTGGTTCAGTTAGTTAAGTGTCCAACTCTTGATCTCAGCTCAGGTCTTGATCTCAGGGTCATGAGTTCAAGCCCTGCATTGGGCTCTGTGCTGGCAAAAAAAAAACAGTTAAATATTTGCAGTGCTAGGAATAATAGCTTTTAATTCTATAAAATTATTCATACTCTATCCAAATTATGACAAATCTCATATCCATGGGAATAGATATATTCCCATGTACAATATGTACATATATATTTTAATCCACTTTCATACACTCTGATAATCACAGAAACTGAATCTGAATTATGACAAATGCTAAATTAGGTCGCTAGCATTAATGAGATATTTAGTTCTGTATATGTGCATGAATACCTTCATTCATGACCCACCTACACAGATACATAAAGAGAACCCAATTTTCACTGTAATGTGTTTTTGGTTTTGTGTTGTAAGTGGTATCATCATAAAGTGGATTTTGTTTTTCCAAGGCTATATAATTGGGGGTTTGGTCCTGACAAAAGACTTATCTTCAAATAAATCATTGCTATAACAATATGTCACAAAAGAATACCTCATACTAAACCTCTTCAAAAATTAAAATAATGAGGGGCGCCTGGGTGGCTTAGTCGGTTAAGCGGCCGACTTCGGCTCAGGTCATTATCTCACGGTCCGTGAGTTCTAGCCCCGCGTCGGGCTCTGTGCTGACAGCTCAGAGCCTGGAGCCTATTTCAGATTCTGTGCCTACCTCTCTCTGACCCTCCCCCATTCATGTTCTGTCTCTCTCTGTCTCAAAAATAAATAAACGTTAAAAAAAATTTTAAATAATGAACTTCATTTATTCATGCAATAAGTATTTATGAAGGACTTTCACGTTTTAGTCAAACATGCTCCTCTGTGCTGTAATTTGTGCATGAATGTTGCACACAAGTTATGAGGTGCTTCAACGTACATACAGCATAAGACACAGAAAACCCAAGTCTATCATATCACACGTTTTACTAAAACAAATAACCTAGCCATAATAAACATTAAATGCTTCGCAATGGTATTTGCCCCCTTAAATTTACGAAAGGATTTTACAGGGTCATCTTGACACAAAGCTCTAAAATGGTGCTAGGGGAAGTTTGCGGTAAGACCGCCTCGCGTTCTTCATAAGCTTCCTTAAGCAATGAGTCTGGCACCAAAACCGTTCAGAGCAGCCGGTAAAGAGGGGGTTCTTTAGGAGCTAGGCTACAGTTTGGAACACTGGAGAAGCAGCTCTTACTGCAAGAAAGAATTGGGTCACTGCCAGACCCCTGCTGGGCCTCACATCTCTCAGAATCTACAATCTGCGAGGGTCCCTGGGTGGCTTAATCGGTTAAGCATCCAACTTCGGCTCAGGTCATGATCTCACCCCGTGTCGGGCTCTGTGCAGACAGCTCAGAAGCTGGAGCCTGCTTGGGATTCTGTGTCTCCCTCTCTCTCTCTGCCCCCTCCCCCGCTTGCACTCCGTCTCTCAAAAATAAATAAAACATTAAAAAACATCTACAGCCTGTGATGTCTTCCATTAAGGTCATTTTCCCCACAAACTGCCTCTCAGCCTTACACCTTAGAGCTCTCTGCAGCCTGGCTTTGATCCCCCACTAGGGTAGGGCACACCTAAGAGTCGCACCAATATGGCAGCTCCTGCCTCCAGGGCCAAATACAGGAAAATTTGGAGAGAGCTGAGAGCCCCCTATTTATCAGAAGAGTGTTAGGACTAACAATCTTGCCAAACTTGTGATAAGTCAAACTCACCATGCCTCATTCACATCTTTGTTTTCCTCTGTCACTGTCATGTATGTAAGCACCCAGTTCAACTTATTTGCTTTGTGACCTTGGGCAAGTGACTTGAACAGACTGTGTCTGTCTTCTCATCTATACAATAAAGGCTCTATTTGATGAGGTTGCTGTGAAGATAAAATGAGCTAATCCATGCAAAGCATTCTTAGTTATTATTGTCAATATTTTTTTAAAGTAAGCTCTACACCCAGCACATTTCTTGAACTCAAGAACCTGAGATCAAGAGGTACCTGGATGGCTCAGTGGGTTAAGCGTCTGACTTCCGTTCAGGTCATGATCTTGCTGTTTGTGAGTTTGAGCCCCGCATCAGACTCTCTGCTGTCAGCGTGGAGCCTGCTTCAGATCTTCAGTGTCCCTCTCTTTCTGCCCCTCCCCCACTTTCACTCTCACGCTCTCTCAAAAATGAACTTAAAAACAAAAAAGACCCTGAGATCAATAGTCCCATGCTCTACCAACTGAAGCAGCCACGTGCCCCTATTATTATTATTAAATTACTATATCGGTGTTGTTTTCCCCATATTCCTCTGTGCTTTCTACCTGATCTCTCATTTCTACCTTAACTTCAGGTCCTTCTGCTGTGGCTCCTAGAACACCATTCCATGACTACCAAATTCTCCTACCATCCTCTCCAACTCATCCCTGAATATTCATGGCTTTCCCATGAGGATGGAGCTTCCCTTACTGCCCTTTGAAGTGAAAACCATTTGTACCAACACATGTGTGTACCGCAGAATCAGGAGCTGAGGTGGGAATCCTCCTCCAACCACATTACAACTTCCAGATAATTCCTCCTTCACCCTCAGGTGAAAAACCCTGATTCTTCCTCTAAGTTTCATACCATTTGGTTACAGCTCAACACCTTTACTGATTCATTGAAGATCCTGGCATCTGGTCCACAGCCTTTCCTCTCCACCCTAGAGTTGTTAAACACTGCAAGAGAAAAAGCACATGGTTGAATAAATTGGTACTGCTCTGAATTTGTGGTTTCCAATCACAAATGGACCCTCAGCATTCCTGGGGAATCCTTTCCTGCTTTCAGCCCACTCTTATTGTCTCCGATGATTCTTTCAAAACTTCTGAATTCTCAGAACTCCCACTCCTCAGCAGCCCCTTCAGTCTTATCAAATAACTCACCTCTTTTTTTTAATTTTTTTTTAATTTATTCATTTTTGAGAGACAGAGCATGAGCAGGGGAGGGGCAGACAATAATGACAATAATAATAGGCAACACCTATTGAGTACTTACCCTGTGCCTGGCACTGTTGCAAGTGCTTTCATATATTAACTCATTTAACTCTCGGAGTGACTTTATAAAATGAATACTGTTATTATTTCCATTTTACAAATGAGGAAACTAAAGAAAAAGGAGGTTAAGTAACTCGCCAAGATTATGAAGCTATGAAGTACCAGAATCTGGATTTGAACCCAAGTAGTGCTCTCTAAATCACAACAGTTCAAGTCCTCCCCCTTGCCCTGCCCTGCCCTGCCCCGCCCCACCTCACCCTCCTGGGCTCTTTCCTTCCTTCCCTTCCGTCCCCATAGGTAATAACTGGTGATGGTTTTGTGTGTATCATTCCAGAAATTTTTTGCTGTGTTTACATATATAGGTAAACATAGGTAGGATCATACTATGCATGCTATTTTGCTTTTGCTTTTTTTACTTTATGGGTGAAATATACCTTGGAGATTTTCCTATGTCAGATTATAGATGATAGGTACACAGTACTTCATTGCTTTTGATGGCTATAGAGCATTCCACAGTATGTATGTACCATAATTTATTTAACTAGTCTCTTCTGATAGTCATTTAGGCACTGACAAGAGGATTGAAGGGTAGGACGGACCCATAGAACTCCAATGCTCTTCAGAACTTCTACTGGCCTCCCATTACGAGGGGTCAGGGCCCTGTGCTCTAACACTTATCTTAACCTCAAAAGTCCTCAACTGAGGAGCCCGGGTGGCTCTTACGATTAAACATCCGACTTTGACTCAGGTCATGATCTCCTGGTTCATGGGTTCAAGCAGTGCATTGGGCTCTCTGCTGCCAGCGCAGAGCCCGCTTCAGATCTCTCTTTCTGCCCCTCCCCTGCTGGTTCTCTCTCTCCAAAATAAATATACAAACTTTTTTTTAAAATCCTCAACTGCACACCAGGAGGTCACTGGGGACCCCATACACAGCCCTGCCCCTCACAGAAGTCAAGAATAAACTCATACACTGGGACTAAAACCACACCTCTTGGAGGTTTTCACCCACTGTCAACAGTACTCAAAAGGGGGCCCAGAGTGGGGCAAATTTCAAGCCTCCCCACACTTCCTCACCTCTATCAACAAGAGTCGGGTGGGAGCACAGATACCCAGTGCTCCCTACCACCTCACCATCACTATCTACCTTGAATCCACCAGGGACTGCTCTCATTACAACATCTATCTCCACTTATGTCAGTCCCGTAAGAAGACCCAGACTCCCAAGTCACCCCTCATCCCACCCACTCTGATCTCTGTGGCTCTGTACATCTCCCTTCCTGTCCCCATCTCCCAATCTGCAGTCTTCTCACCTCAGTAAATGGCAATTCCATCCACCTATTTTCTTGGGTCAAAAATCATCTAAGTCCTCCCTCTCACACCCTACATCTAGTCCATCAGCAAATACTATCACCTTTATTTTCAAAATATATCCAAAATCTGGGGAGACTGGCTCAGTTGGCAGAGCATGCAACTCTTGATCTCAGGGTCGTGAGTTTAAGCCCCACATTGGACCTAGAGCTTACATTAAAAAATATATATAGGGGCGCCTGGGTGGCTCAGTCGGTTAGGTGTCTGACTTCGGCTCAGGTCATGATCTCATGGTTTGTGGGTTCGAGCCCCGCGTCAGACTCTGTGCTGACAGCTCGGAGCCTGAATCTCTCTCAGATTCTGTCTCCCTTTTTTCTGCCTCTCCCCCTCTTGCATGCCCTCTCTCTCTCTCTCAAAAATAAACAAACATTAAAAATTTTAAAAACATATATATACATATGTATATACAGTACATATATATCTTTATCCAAAATCATCACTTCTCACATACCTCTACCACTGCGACTTGGTCAAATCTGCTATCATCTCTCACCTTGACTACTAAACTAGCTTCTTAGTTTGCCTTCTTCCTTCCACTCTTGTGCCTGCCCCCAACTTACAGTCTACTTTTTACACAGCAGATAGGGTGAACCTTTTAAAACCTAATTCAGATGGGGCGCCTGGGTGGCTCAGTCAATTAAGCTTCTGACTTTGGCTCAGGTCATAATCTCACCTTTCATGAGTTGAAGGCCCACATCCAGTTGTCTGCTGTCAGCCCGGAGCCCACTTCGGATTCTCTGTCTCCCTCTCTCTGCCCCTCCCCTGCTCATGTGTGCCCTGTCTGTCTCTCTCTCTCAAAAATAAGTAAGCATTAAAAAAAAATAAAACATAAAACATAAGTCAGATCGTATAACTCTCCTGCTTAAAACTCCAGGTGGCTTCCCATCTCAGTTATAATAATGTCCAAGGTCATCACCATGCCCTGAAGCCCCTATGCGATCTGGCCCTCAGTCATCCCTCCATGTCATCTAGTGCTACTCTCCCCTTCCTGCACTGTGCTCCAACTACAGTGGCCCTCCTGCTTTTCCACGAGAATGCCAAGCATGGTCCATATTGTTCTCAGAACCTGTCGTTTTTTCATTGGTCCTCAGATGAACAGGACTAAATTAATCATAATCCTTGATTAATGACACATTCTCCTTATTAATCCAAGTATAGCTCAATTTTAGTTAGTTATTTTTAATAACGTAGTAAGTATCCATGAACCCAATAACCAAATCTGACTACATGGCCCCCAATCTCATTCCCCTGCTTCTACCCCACCCCCAACCAAGGCTCAGAACCATCATCCTGAATCTGGTGTTCATCACTCTGTGGCACTCTATTTAATACAATTCTTTTTTTTTTTTAAGTTTATTTATTTTGAGAAAAAGACAGCACGAGTGGGGGAGGAGCAGAGAGAGAGGAGAGAGAAAGAATCCCAAACAGGCTCTGAGCTGCCAGCACAGAGCTCAATTTGGGGCTTGATCAAACCCAGGAAGTCATGAGATCACAACCTGAGCCAAAACTAAGAGTCAGACGCCTAACCGACTGAGCCACCCAGATGCTCCTAATACAATTCTATTGTACTTATTTACATGTTTGTGAGTGTGTATGTGTGTGTACATACATACATGTATAGATATATCATTCTTAAAAATGTATTTTTATTATCTTTACTTTTTAATAAAAAGATTATTAGACTATATGTACTCTTTCAGAGCATAATTTTTCCCCTCAATATTTAATTTTCTAAGACTCATCCACGTATATTTGCACATTGCAGTGGTTCACTCATTTTGGTTGTTGTGTAATATTTCACTGTGTGTATAACACTTCGGGGTCTTTGCACTTTGCTCCCTCTAGAGTGTGCTTCTCTCAGATATCCATGTGACTCCCTCCCTCACTTTCTCCATGCCATTCCTCAAATATTACCTTATCCTAATACTATCTAAAATAGTGTTCCATTTTGGGGCTGCCTGGGTGGCTCAGTTGGTTAAGCATCTGACTTCAGCCCAGGTGATGATCTCACAGTTTGTGAGTTCAAGCCCCACATCAGGCTCCATGCACTGACAGTGTGGCACTGCTTGGGATTCTCTCTCTCTCCCTCTCTCTCTGTTCGTGCACTCTCCCTCCCCAGCTTGTGCACTTTCTCTCTCTCTCTTTCTCTCTCTCAAAATAAACAAATATTTAAAAATAAATAAATAAAATAGTGACCCATTTCACTTTCTATTTCTTTTCCCCTTCTTTTGCCCACAGCACTTGAATATTCTCGTGTTGCCTGTCCAGATCTGCTCTATCCCTTTCCACCCTGCTCTGAGCCCTGCAACAATAGGCTTTATGATCTTCAACAACAGGCTTCCTGCCCTTCTGGCTTCCCCTTTGGGTTGTGCCTATGAAAGGCCCCCTGAAGAGACAGGAGGGTGGGAGAGAGTGAAGTTGTGGTATTAATTCCCCATCTCCCTCCCTACCATGATTTTTTTCAGCAGCTGCCACATTCCTAGCCGGTGACTCTCTCCTAATGCTATATTTCTCTCCAAGTTCCAGTTAACTTCTTCCTCCCCTTGCCTCTTAATGACAAGCTATGGTAATGTCTTCTCACCCCTCTCCCATTCTGAGTGCTGAATCATTCCTTGTTATTTCCCTTACCATTGTTCACCATTTTGTAAATATTCTTTCATTAAACTCATCAATTCTTGCATTAGAATGTACCATCTATTTTTTGCCAGTACTCCAACTGGCAGGACTGTCTTACATTCATCTTATTTATCCATTTTTTAGTGTTGATCGTTTCTCCCACTAAATTGTAAGCTCCAAGAGGATAGGTACTTTGTCTAATTCCCTGCTCTATTCCCAAGGTCTAAAATAGTGATGAACCCATAATAAACATGCAAGAAGTATTTGTTGAATGAATTATTAATACATACAATAATGCATTTAAAATGCTTATACATAAAAAATGGCTTGCACATACCTCTTTTAAAACAGTGTTATTATTTCTTTATGCCACATTCCTTTTTTTAAAGTATTTTTTTAAGTTTATTTATTTATTTTGAAAGAGAAAGAGTGTGAATGGGGGAAGGGCAGAGAGAGAGAGGGAGGGAGAATCCCAAGCAGGCTCTGGGCTGTCAGCACAGAGCCCAACGTGGGGCTGGAACCCATGAACCGTGAGATGGTGACCTGAGCTGAAGTCGGACACTTAACCAACTGAGCCAACCAGGAGCCCCTCTTTAAGCTATATTCCTTTTTTTTTTTTTTAATTTTTTTTAACGTTTATTTATTTATTTATTTATTAAAAAAAATTTTTTTTTTCAACGTTTATTTATTTTTGGAACAGAGAGAGACAGAGCATGAACGGGTGAGGGGCAGAGAGAGAGGGAGACACAGAATCAGAAACAGGCTCCAGGCTCTGAGCCATCAGCCCAGAGCCTGACGCGGGGCTCGAACTCACGGACCGTGAGATCGTGACCTGGCTGAAGTCGGACGCTTAACCGACTGCGCCACCCAGGCGCCCCTTAAGCTATATTCCTAATAGAATTGCAAGGTTGAAGGTTAAGTAGATTTTTACTTTAATAGATACTACCAAATTTCCTCCATTCTCCAATAGAAAGAACCTGGGCTCCATGGAGAAACGTTGGCTGTAGGACCCAGGCAGGGAAAATATAAGATAAGACTGGGGTGTCAGAAAATTTTCAAATTATTAAAAACTGAACAGGGGCACCTGGGTGGCTCAGTCTGTTGAGCCTACAACACCTGATTTCAGCTCGGGTAATGATCTCAGGGTCGTGCGATCAAGCCCTCATCAGGCTCCGTGCTGAGAGCGTGGAGTCTGCTTGGGATTCTCTCTCTCTCCCTCTCTCTGTCCCTACCCCACTCATGCTGTCTCCCCCCCCCCCGTCTCAAAATAAATAAACTTGAAAAAAATAAAAAATAATTTCAAAAAAGGCAAATAATATCATGTGTTGGTGCAAAGGAGGAGACACTGGAGAACTATTCGAGTCATCTGGCATGAGCTTCTTCTGATGTCCCCTGTCTGAACTCTTGACACAAATAACCATGGGATATAATAATAACTGGGGGCGCTGGGAGGGCTCAGTCAGTTGAGCGTCTGACTCTTGATTCAGCTCCGGTCATGATTTCATGGTTTGTGCGATTGAGCCCTGTTTTGGGCTCTGTGCTGATGGTGTGGAGCCTGCTTGGACTTCTCTCTACCAATCTCTCTCTCTGCCCCTCCCCTGCTCACACTCTCTCAAAATAAATAAATAAACATTTTAAAAACTTGTAAAAAAAATAATAACTAAATTTTTGTTTTAAGCCACTAAATTTTGGGATTGTGGATTATGCAGAAATAAATAACTGGAGCAGTCAGAAATGACTTTCATCAAGGGGCGCCTGGGTGGCTCAGTCGGTTAAGCGTCCGACTTCAGCTCAGGTCACAATCTCAGAGTCTGTGAGTTCGAGACCCATGTCAGGCTCTGTGCTGACAGCTCAGAGCCTAGAGCCTGCTTCGGATTCTGTGTCTCCCTCCCTCTCCTCCAGCTCACACTCTGTGTGTGTCTCTCTCTTTCTGTCAAAAATAAACATTTAAAAAAGTTAAAAAAGAAAAGAGATGACTTTCATGTTGCTATAAATGTAATAGACATGTTTTCATCCTCATTTATTTACCCTGTAGGCAGCTCTTGTCATAGGTCACCGTTCCCTCTTTTTTTTTTTAATTGAAGTATCATCAACACAGAATACCCTATTAGTTTCAGGCATACGTCATAGTGATTCTATATTTTTACACATTATGAAACAATCCCCACAATAAGTCTAGTTATTATCTGTCATACAATTACTTTAATATTATTGACTATATTCTCTATGCTGTGCTTTACATCCTCATGACTTATTTATTTTATAACGGGAAGTATATACCTCTTTTTTTTAAACAGTTGATTTATTTATTTTGAGAAAGAGAGAGAGAGAGAGGGAGGTGGGGAGAGAGCATGTGAGTAGGGGAGGGGCAGAAAGAGAGGAGAGAGAGAATCCCAGGTAGACTCTTCACTGTCAGCACAGAGCCCAAAACCAGGGCTCGATGCCCTGAACCGTGAGATCATGACCCGAGCTGAAATCAACGCATTCAACCAACTGAGCCACCCAGGCACCCCTGGAAATTTATGCCTCTCAATCCCCTTCCCCTATTTTGTCCATCCCCCAACCCCTCCCCTCTCTGGTGACCAACAGTTTCTTTCCTGTATCTATGAGTCTGTTTCTGTTTGTTTTGTTTGTTTTGTTTTTTAGATTCCTCGTAGAAGTGAAATCATATGGCATTTGTCTTTCTCTGTCTGACTGATTTCACTTAATACCCTCTGGGGCCATCCATGCTGTCACAAATGGCAGGATATCATTCTTTTATATGGCTGAGTATTATCCCAGTGTATATATATATATATATCACATCTTCTTTATCCATTTATCTATCAGTGGACACTTAGGTCATTTCCATATCTTGGCTATTGTAAATAATGCATCACTGGGGGCACCTGGTTGGCTCAGTCTGTGGAGCATGTGACTCTTGATCTCAGGGTTGTGGGTTTGAGCCCCATGTTGAGTATAGAGATTACTTAGTAAAATCTTTAAACAAAATAATACTGCAATGAACGTGGAGGGCATATATCTCTTCAAATTGGTGTTTTTGTTTTCTTCCACCCAGAAGAGGAATTGCTGGATCATATGGTAGTTATATTTTTAATTTTGGGGGGAACCTCCACACAGCCTTCCCCTCTTTTTGAAATATTCCCTTTCCTTGGATTATCTGACACATCACTCTCCTGGCTTTTCTCATACCTCTTTGGTTCCTCCTTATCCTCCTTTGTTCAACCACTAAATGGTAACATTCAACTCAGTTATAGCCCATCTCCTCACTTTAAAATCTCATCCTGGGGCGCCTGGATGGTTCAGTCGGTTAAGTGTCTGACTCTTGATTTTGGCTCGGGTCATGATCTCACGGTTCATTAGATCAAGCCCCATGCTGGACTCCCCTGCTTGTGCTTGCACTGTCTCTCTCAAAAGACATCAACATTTTAAAAAAATAAAATAAAATCTCATCCAAATCCGGGATTTCAATTACCACCTGTTATCTCACAAATTTGTATCTCCAGCTTTTCTGAGCTTCAAATATTTTTATCCCATGCTTACTATACATCTCCTCTTGGATGTCTCAAAAGCACCTCAAACACAACATATTCAAAACCAAACTCTTTCCTTCCTCTTCCCTCTAAAAATCAGAAACAATAATCCAGTCCTCTTGCAGTGTTCCTTATCTTGGTGAACGACACCATCATCCATCCATTTGCAAGAGCCAGAAAACCAGGACAGGTCACCCTTGTCACATCCCGGTTCTCCCGTTTTCATGCAACACCCATCCTGAAGCCTTATCAGTTTTGCTCACCAAGCACCTCTTAAAGCTCTCTTCTCTCTCAGTGTCTACCACTCTCACCACCACTAAGATATATTCTTTTCTCACCAGACAGGTAGTTGTAGTCTTCTAATTGACCTCCCTGTTTTGATGTTTGCCCCTCATCCAGTACCTTTTACAGATGGAGTTGTCTTTTTCACTTTTAATCCTTTCAATAATCCCTATTGTGCTTAGGATGACACAAATCACTAACATAGCCTCTGAGTCCCTGTACAATCTGGCCAACATCTGTCTCCTCAGCGTCATTTTATAAAATTCTCCACTTGCTGAATCACCTGGGTGGCTCGGTCGATTAGGTATCCAACTCTTGATTTCAGCTCAGGTCATGATCCCAGGGTTGTGGAATCAAGCCCTGCACTGGGCTCTGCGCTGTGCAGAGCCTGTGTGGGATTCTCTCTTCCTCTCAATCTGCCCTCCCCACCCCCCCCCACTTTCAAAATAAATAAATAAACATTTAAAATATAAATTTAATTAAAATTCTCCACTTGCTGACTGAGCCACAGCTGCACCAGCTCTCTTTTGTCCTTCATATGCAGTAGGCTTCCTCCTGCCACAGGGCCTTTGCACATGCCCTTCCCTCTTCTTGGAATATATTTTCTCCTTTCTCATCGAGTTAGTTCCCATGCACTTTTCAGATCTCTGGAGAGGTTTCGCTTGCTCAGGGAAGTTTCCCTGACCTCTCACACCTCTGTGTACCTCTCCTACAGAGCACTCATCACAGTTATAATTTTACATGTATTTGAATTAATATTTGAATAATGTTTGTCTCGGGGCGCCTGGATGGCTCAGTCAGTTAAGTGTCTGACTTTGGCTCAGGCCACTATCTCAAGGCTTGTGAGATTGAGCCCCGTGTCAGGCTCCATGCTGGCAGTGTGGAGCCTGCTTGGGATTCTCTCTCTTCCATTCTCTCTGCCCCCTCCCCCGCTTGCACTTTCTCCCTCCCAAAACAAATAAATAAACTTTTTAAAAAATGAATAACATTTGTCTCTCTGACTAGACTGTAAGCTCCACTGATTGGCAACAAGGTTGTTTTGCTTGCTATTGTGCTCACAGTACCTAACACAATACCTGACATGTATTAGCTGCTAAATATATATTTTTAGAGGAAAGTAGGGGAGAAGGTAGGAAAGGGATATGGACAGAAGGAGGGAGAGAGGAAAGGGGGAGCAAGAGAGGGGGAATCTCCTTCCTATGATTGGTTATTTGTAAATTTTTATTGCCCTTGTATTTCTAACAGACTTGACTTTGTGTATCTTTCATTCATTTGTTATATGCGTTAAGGTCCATGATTGTCACATGTTCTTGGTGGAATGTACCTCTTTGTTTAAGATTTTATTTTTTATTTATGTTTTTTAAAGTGGTATTTATTTATTTTGAGAGAGACAGAGAGAGAGACAGAGAGAGAGCACAAGCCGGGGAGGGGCAGAGAGAGAGAGAGAGAGAGAGAGAGAATCCCAAGCAGGCTTTGCACTGGCATCACAGAGTCTGACATGAGGCTCAAACCCACGAACCATGAGATCACGACCTGGGCTGAAACCAAGAGTTAGACCCTTAACTGACTGAGCAACCCAGTCGCCCCAAGATTTTATTTATTTTATTGTTATTTTTTCCAAGATTTTGTTTTCAAGTAATCTCTACCCAACATGCCCCCTGAACTCACAACCCAGAGATCAAGAGTTGCATGCTCCACTGACTGAGACAGCCAGGCGCCCCAAGTGTAACTTTTATCAGGATTAGTATCCTTTTGTCTCTTAATATTTTTAGCTCTGAATTATATTTTCTTTTGATTCAAAGATCTTTTTTTTACATTTATTTATTTTTGAGGGAGAGAGAGAGAGAGAACAAGCAGAGGAGAGGCAGAGAGAGAGGGAGACCCAGAATCTCAAGCAGGCTCCAGGCTCTGAGCTGTCAGCACAGAGCCCGATGTGGGGCTTGAACCCACAAACTGTGAGATCATGACCTGTGCCAAAGTTGGCCACTTAACCAACTGAGGCACCCAGGTACCCCTGAAATGGTGCTCATTTTATGCTAGCATTTGGAAAACTCGAAGTTTTATATTTCTTTGCTTACCACTATTTCTTACATTCTACAATGTTCCTGTTTTGAGGATTCATTTTTCATTTTGCTGTAATGCCTACCTGAGTCATTCATAGAGGTTCTGAATATGTCTACAATGTGTTCCGAATATGCCTAAAAATTAGAATCTGAAAATTGGAGTTTTGTTCTGTATATTATTTCATTCCCCACTCCCCTTCACCACTTAGGGTCAATTGTACTATTTATTCATTTTTGTTCTTCTGTTTTATGTCGTAGATTTTCTCCAAATATTTTCAGTAATTCTTTGTTATCCATATATATTCATGAATAAGGGACAAATCATTAGCAAACATAGCTTGCCTGGGTTTCCTCTGCAGATTTGTGTTCCCCAACTGGCCTGTCTCCTGAGCAGGTAGGCTCTGTATAAGTGGGTTGCATGTGCTGTTTTTAAGTGGATGGGTATACTGCGGTGCCTGGGTGGCTCAGTCTGTTAAGCGTCCAACTTCAGCTCAGGTCATGATCTCATGGTTTGTGGGTTTAAGCCCCACATCGGTCTCTCTGCTGTCAGCACAGGGCCCACTTCAGATCCTCTGTCCCCCTCTCCGTCTGCCCTCCCCCCTCCAAAAAAAATAAATAAACATTAAAAAAATAAAGTGGTGGGTAAAGAGGCTTCACTTTAAAGTGGGTGGGTTTAGGGGCACCTGGGTGGCTCAGTAGGTTAAGCGTCTGTCTTCGGCTCAGGTCATGATTTTGCAGTTTGTGAGTTCAAGCCCCGCATCAGGCTCTGTGCTGACCGCTCAGAGCCTGGAGCCTGCTTGGGATTCTGGGTCTCCCTTTGCCTCCCCTGCTCACACTCTGTCAATCTCTCTCTCAAAGATAAATAAACATCAAAAATAAATAAATAAATAAATAAATAAATAAATAAATAAATAAATAAAGTGGGTGGGTTTGGAAGAGGTAGAAACGCTATTGCTCTAGCTTTCTGTAAATTGCCAAAACAATTTTACTTTGGCAGAGGACTTGAGGGTATTCTCTCCTGGCCAGAGGTGCTTCTTTTTTTTTTGTTTTTCACATATTTTGTGGAAGTCTAGATCATACATACCAAGGTCCGCTCTGTTTTTTTCTAGAATCCTGTACTCACAAAAGCCAACTTTGCAAAGCAAATCGTTCACTTAACTTTGGTGTGAAATTTTAGGTTTTAACTTTGGAGTGCGTTGAGGGATGGACAGGCAGGCTAGTCACAGAGGGGCAGAATTGATCTTTGTTTTCTGAATGCAATTCTGTAATTGACTAGAGGACACGCCCCCCCCCCCTTTTTGTATTTCTTCATTCTGAGATTTGATTTTCTCTGGATTTGCTCAAATAATTTTCTCCTGCATGTTTTAGACTGGGCTCCTTCTCCTCTCTTATCGATATGATTATATCTGATTTCTATCCTCAAGGGATTCGTTACAATTTCTGAACTGCTGATGGTACACTTGCCTTTAATTATCCCACTCTTGGTCCTTTTAAAGGATTTGGGGAGGAGACAATAGGGACAAAGTTACTAGTGCTTAGGCTGTCATCTTGATCTAATCTGACCAAAGTAATTTTCTTACGTCAATTTGCCTGAGGCAAAGAGAGTGGCTAGAACTCACTCTGAGAGGCGAGGGGAAAGGGCTTCTTACAGTGCTGGCTTCTGATTACTCAGGACTTCTAATCAACCCCTATTAGGATCTAGAAACCTAGTATCTGCATTTCAGTACTTCTGAGAGGGCCAAGCTGGCCACTAGCAGAACCCTCAGAGTAGAAAAATTGCCTAAAATAAAAGTGCCCCCTCAGGGTGAATTGATTAGAAAATGGCAAAAAAAAAAAAAAGGGGGGGGGGCGCCTGGGTGGCTCAGTCGGTTAAGCGTCAGACTTCATCCCGGGTCACGATCTCGCGGTCCGTGAGTTCGAGCCCCGCGTCGGGCTCTGGGCTGATGGCTCAGAGCCTGGAGCCTGCTTCCGATTCTGTCTCCCTCTCTCTCTGCCCCTCCCCCGTTCATGCTCTGTCTCTCTCTGTCCCACAAATAAATAAACGTTGAAAAAAAATTAAAAAAAAAAAAGAAAGAAAGAAAATGGCACCCCTTTGGATAGGCCAGTTGTAAAACAAACTTGCCTTTCTCTGCCGGTAGTGGCATTCTTGCAGGAGGGCACAAGGCTAGAAGATTTTACTCCCCTCCCACATACACCTTCAAATGTGCATCCTTGTGCAGGACACATCCGGCAGAACCATATACAGCAAGTGGTAGCCTCAGCTAATGCCGATTACAATGCCCAGAGACAAAGCCTCCACCCTCTGGGGCTTCTCCCAATTTCACACGCAGGGCTGAGAAGTCAGGTTCAAGCTCAGAGAGACTTTGCTCAAGTAGGCCTCCTATGACAGCAGCCTCTGCTCCCCACCACCCACTGCCCCAAGAGACAGGCCTCTGACCTCCCTGAGCCCTTGCAAAGCCAACATGGTAGAGTAGCCAGAGATGATGCCTCCAACAGTTGGGGACCTCTGGTTTTAAAGGCTAGGCCCTCTTCACTGGAGATAGATCTGCCCTCAGCATCAAGAGCAGAGGTCTGTATTTTATTTTATTTATTTAAAGGGAGAGGTCTTTAAAAAAATTTTTTTTATTACGTTTCTTTATTTTTAAGAGGCAGAGAGAGACAGACCACGTGTGGGGCAGGGGCAGAGAGAGGAAGACACAGAACCTGCAGCAGGCTCCAGGCTCTGAGCTGTCAGCACAGACCCCGACACGGGGGCTTGAACCCACGAACTGCGAGATCATGACCTGAGCTGAAGTCAGATGCTTAACCAACTGAGCCACTCAGGCACCCCCATATTTCTAAACAAAAATAGGATTAGTCAATACACATTGGGCTATAACTGATTTTATATCCCACTTAATGCATCAAAAATACCTTTCAAATGGGTACATATAGTTCCAGCCCTTTCTTTTTTGTGGCTTCATAGTATTCCTTTGCATAGATATATCATGATTTATTTACTTTTCCCATACAAGTAGTAAACAAGCTCAACCTTGCCTAGCTTCCAAGATCAGGTGAATTTGGGCATGTTCAGTGTGGTATGGCCATGGACTATTTAGCTCTCTTACCTTTCCACCTCTCCTCTCCTCCTCATCTTCTTGGTAGAATTACAGCAATTTTGGGATCAACTATTCTGTTTATATCATTATGATTACATAAAAAGAATTCACTGATGAGCCAGTACTATATTATGGTTATATTTCCTTTCTTAAACAACTTATTCTTTTCCTGGATTTAATAATTGTTCCTCCTTTTCATTTGCTTTGTGTGTTTTGTATGGTGTTCCTTAGATTTGTACAGCACATGGCCAGTGCAGTTATGTAATGACAGCCCTTCCAAACCATCCAACAAACTTTCAGTGTAACTTTTTTAAGTTAAAAAAAATGTTTATTTATTTTTGAGGTGGGGGGAGGAGCAGAGAGAGGGGCACGGAGGATCTGAATCAGGCTGTGCTGACAGCAGAGAGCACGATGCCGGGCTCAAACTCATGAACTGTGAGATCATGACCTAAGCCAAAGCCAGATGCTTAACTGACTGAGCCATGCAGGCACCCTCCATATAAATTTTAACACAGTTAAATTAACAGATAATCTATCAGTTCCTCCTTTTTTTTTTAACTTGGAGCCCTCTGTCTTCCTACTCCAATCTTCTGTGTCGGATCCTCTGTTTCTTATATGCTGTGTCTTCTTCCATCTTGGTTTACTCTTTGGGGTTAGTGAAGCATGTCCTCCAGTTGCTTCTTGAGAAAACATGCACGGGAAGAAAAAGTTTTGGTAACTGCATGTCTGAAAATGTATTTATTCTACTCACTCAATTGATAGTTTGGCTGAATATAGAATTCTATCTTGGAAATTATATTCACTAAGAATACTGAACACGTGACTCCATTGCCTTTCGGCTTTACCTATTTCTGTTGAGAAGCCCAATGTTATTCTTCTTCCTAATCCTTTGTACGGGCCTTTTGTCCTGCTTCTGGAAGCTTTTAAGTTGTGCTCTTTAACTCTGGTATTCTGAAATTTCACAATGGTGTGCCTCTGTGTGGGCTTTTTGTTCCCCATTCCTGTTTCATGTTTTATGAATATAACATTGTCTCTTATTTCTCTGAAATACTAATTAGAGCAGAAGCCTAGTGGTTGTTTTTATGTTTTCATCTGCTCCCTACATTGTCCCCTTTATCCAAGTTCCTCTTTTTGTTTTTTGTTTTTGTTTTTGTTTTTTGGAATGGCCTCTGGCTTTCATGTTGAAATTTCCTTGAACTGTCTGAAATCCTGGGTCATTTGTTCATATTTAATAGCAAGGCACTAAAAAGCCAACTGGAAGTTCTGTGTGCTTGGTTTGGGGGGGGTGTTTGTTGTATGTGATTGGACGAATGGCAGGATAGTTTTTGGTTGGGCTATCAGTAGTCTTTTCTCTGGGGTGGTTTAGTTCTCCAGAGAAGGACTATTTGCTTGTTTGTTCATGTGCTCTCCATGCCCAATATGGGGCTCAGACCCATAACCCTGAGATCAAGAGTTGTATGCTCTAACAACTGAGCCAGCCAGGTACCCTGGAGAAGGATAGTTTAAATCTATCCTACCTGGGTTGTAAGCCTGGGTGCCTGTATTCTGGGCACTGGATGTGGAAACTAAAATCCTTGACTTTCCTCCATTGCCCCTATTTTTAGTCTAGCACACTCCACTACCCTTATTTGTCTTCAAGTCTATAACCTCTCAGGTTCATTGTCATTTCTTTGTTTTTCAGTCTACTTTAAAAACTTGTTACTGACAGATAACATACAAAAATGCACAAATGGTAAGTGTATAGGTCAGTGAACGTTCACAAGCAGAAGGAACCGTATCATGAGCATTCAGATCTCTCTCTGGTTCGGTTTCTACAAATAAGAAACCTCTTTGCCCGGGTACCATACATGAAGCACTTAGAACAGTCTATAGTAGGGGTGCCTGGGTGGCTCAGTCGGTTAAACGTCTGATTCTTGGTTTCAGCTAAGGTCATGATCTCATGGTTCAGGAGTTTGAGCCCCGCATTGGGCTCTGTGTTAGCAGTGCAGAGCCTGCTTGGGATTCTCTCCCTCTCTCCTCTCTCTCTCTCTGCCCCTCCCCTGCTCTCTCTCTCTCAATATAAATAAATATACTTAAAAAAAGGAAAAAAAGAACAGTCTATAGTATATTGTGAGTGCTTCCTAATGCTAGCTATCATCATTCAGTTGCCTGTCAACCTGCTTTCCATTTTCACAACTTATGCTTTCATGTAACAGTTATCTCTTCGTTTCAGGGAAGGTGGAATCTACATTCCAGTTTTTTCTTTTCCTTATTGTTTCCAGGTGATTTATGTACTTCATTCCTTACAAAAATTGTTATTTTTTATGTCTGTCAGTGGATGGACAAAAGGTACTGGATAAAAACCAGCAGCTATGCCTTATAAAAATTCTAAGTACAAAAGAATAGAAGAGAACTTTCTAAACATAGGAAAGAATATTAAAAAGCTATGTGCAAGCGTCATGATCAAGTCATCTCCCGACAAATTCAGGAATAAGGTACGGATGTCCTCTATAATGTTTTCAAGGTTCTAAAATGTAATAAATGAAGAAAATGAAAAAGGCTGTATAAATCTAAAAGGAATACAGAGAAAAAAGAATAATTATTTACAGATGATATGATTATATGCATTGAGAATCCAAGAAATGTAATTTAAAAAAACATGAAAACTAAGAAGTCTATATAGTGGACATCTGCTGTTTCAGTTTGCCTGGCAGCATTCTTTCTTTCCTGCTTCTAGTAATAGCACTCTTCTTCCTTTGGAGAGCTGCTCCTCCTTCACTGTCCTTTCTCTGTTTTCAATACTTATTTATTTTTGAGAGAGAGAGAGAGGGAGAGAGAGAGAGAGCATTCACGAGCAGGGGAGGAGCAAAGAGACAGGGAGAGAATCCCAAGCAGGCTCCGTGCTGTCAGCACAGAGCCCAACATAGGGCTCAATCACACGAACCATGAAATCATGACCTGAGGTGAAATCAAGAGGCTGATGCTTAACCAACTGAGCAACCCAGACACCCCACTGTCCTTTCAGTATAGTCCTGGTAGGATAGGCAATGATAGTACCTTGTCCCATTCACCTTCCACACACATGGCTGTGCACCTAACCCAGGATGAGCTAATCATAATATATATCAAACTCTGGGGGCACCTGGGTGGCTCAGTCGGTTAAGTGTCCGACTTCAGCTTAGGTCATGATCTTGTGGGTTCACATCCTGTGTCGGGCTCTGTACTGGATCCTGGAGCTGGCTTCGGATTCTCTGCCTCCCTGTCTGCCCCTCCCCCACTCACACTCCATCTCTCTCTGTCTCTCAAAAATAAATAAATGTTAAAAATTTTTTTAAAAAGAAAGAAAATAATATCAAACTCTGCTGGGCACAGTAGCAGCTGCAAGGGGTAGGCATGTGTCCTAGGCCAGATATATAAGACCTTTCTTGGAATAATCCAAATCAGAGGTAAAGAAATAGCTCTCTCTTTTCCTAGGATGTTAAACTGTAAGGCTGTGACCCCAAAGCAGTTGGTAGCCATGTCTCTATCATGTGGAAGAGTGTTAGAGAATGAGGCAATCCAGAGAAGAGAGAAGCAGAGAATGGAGATGAAGAGATGACTGAGAACCTAGTCATTTGAGTCTCTGGATCCTGGTGTGTCTGAGATCTGCTTTGTCTTTCCCAGTTATAGAAGCTAATAGACTCCATTTTCCTCAAGCTTATTCAACTTGGGTTTCTGTCACTTGCAAACCAGAGTCCTAACTAATACAAGCTGTATGTAAGATATAAACACTGAATCCCATAACTTTTTTGGTTTTTTCCTTTCTTAAAGTATTATAAAGTAGCTCCCTCTTGTTTTATTTTCCAGCATGTATTATAAAAAATTTCAAATGTATAGAAAAGTTTAAAGAATTTTATAGTGAATACACACCACCTAGATTTTACAATTACCATTGTATTATTATATTCCAACAGCTTTCTTTTAAACAATAACAGGAATAGAAACAGGAAACAAACTATCTCATTCACAAGAGTAGAAAAAGATATGTGTGAAACACAAACTGGCACAAATAAAGCTCCCACAAAATTCTTTTTCTTTTCTTCTTTTATTCTTTAAACATTTTATTTTTCGGGGCACCTGGGTTGCTCAGTCGGTTGAGCATCTGACTCTTGACATTGGTTAGGGTCCTGATCTCAGGTTCGTGGAATCCAGGCCCAAGTCGGCTCCGTGCTGAGAGTGGAGCCAACTTGAGATTCATTCTCTCTCTCTCTCTCTCTCTCCCCCTCCTCCGCCGATCCCGTTCGGGCTCCCCCTTTCTCTTTAAAAAAAAAAGGGGGGGGGTGGGATCAAAATCAGATACATTTTGAGTTTTTGGTTTTTGCCTTGGCGCCAACCAGGCGTCTGTTAGGTGAGTGGGGTTTTCCCTGAAGGGATTGGTCAGATCCGCTGTCAATCAGCCATCCTTGACCTATTAGATACGCCGGAACTCCAGCTTCAGTGGGCAGGACCTAGCTTTAAGAACACGTGTGTTGCTAGCGTGACTGACGGTCCTTCGTTGGCGGCCGTGGTTCGTACTTCGAGACGTTGGTCTGGAGATCCGAATCGATAGCTAAAACGCCGGTAACCACAACAAATTCCGTTGGTCCTCTTGGGACGGTGAGTTAAACAGCCCCTTAGAGACTGGGGAAAGCGGAGGGGGTATCTTTTAGGGGCTTACTGAGTTTGGACCTGACTTCGGGCAGAGAGACGATAAGCCAAGGCTCCGCTTCTGGCAATTTTAAGTTATTCTCTTTGTTGTATTTCTTTTCGTTATTCGCAAACATTTAAAAGGTATGTTAGAAGTTATAGCCTTTATTCACCTGCGATATGAATTTAGGGAAAATCCTGTTAGAGCCATAGTTATCTGTGGAGAAAATCTTCTTAAAGGTGGTGACCACGTGGGAGGACCCCCAACAACCGCGGCTCTGTAGCCTGACGAAGAGGCCAAAATAGAAAATAATTAGAGACCTGGTTCAGATCGCAGTGAGGTCGTACTTTGAGACCCTCCGGAATAGCTGGAGGATGTCCAGAGTCTGTCTGTTGCCGGTTAAGCAACTGGGCGGGGGGCGAGTGGGGGGCACAAGCCTTCGTAATTTAAAAGGGCATGGCATGGGGCGCCTGGGTGGCGCAGTCGGTTAAGCGTCCGACTTCAGCCAGGTCACGATCTCGCGGTGCGTGAGTTCGAGCCCCGCGTCGGGCTCTGGGCTGATGGCTCAGAGCCTGGAGCCTGTTTCCCATTCTGTGTCTCCCTCTCTCTCTGCCTCTCCCCCGTTCATGCTCTGTCTCTCTCTGTCCCAAAAATAAATAAACGTTGAAAAAAAAAATAAATAAAAATAAAAGGGCATGGCAGATTCAGATGTTAGTCTGAACAATTGTGCTTTTTCTCCACAAAATAGCATTAAAGATGGAAAATATATATAAGAATAAAGACGTTAAAAAAAAAAAAGGATAGAGCCGTAAAAATAGGATACACTTTGTTGAGAAGCCAGAGTCCGAGAATCCAGAACACTATACAGATACGGGAGAGGACTGCTGCAAACATGAATTCTCTGTTTTCTAATGAAGCCCATCAAAGACAGAATATGTCACTGTTACCTGGATCAGGGAAAGGGAGGTATGGTGCCCTCAATTCAGAAGATAATGGTGAGCAAATGAAGTAGTAAAAGCTAAATTCAGAGTTAAATACAAATAATTGTTAAGAATATGTCTAGGAAATGGTGCCTGTCTGGTTCAAGTTGGTAGGGCATGGGACTTGGGGATCTTGGAGTGGTGAGGTTGAGCCCCACATTGGGCATAGAGCTTACTTAGTAAAAAAAAAAATCAAGCATGAAACTGTTCATATAAAAATTAATAGCAAGGTGCAAATAAATTTCTGGAGAGAGGATGGTGGTAGAGGGCACTTATGCTTTGTTGTGGTTGTTTTACAGTGAGAATGAATTCATGTATATTTTGGCAAAAAAATTAAAGTTTGATAATTCTTAGTGTTGCTAATGGTGTGGGCAATCAGCAGTCATTCTGAAGGTGACTGTGTATGTACCACCTTTCTGAAGAGTAAGATGGCAATCTACTTTTAAATATACTTTTTCCTTGATTCTGCTTCTTCAAATATATCCTCAGAACTACTTTTATGCCTGCATAAAGATTTACATCACAGGATGTTCATTGCTGCATATTTGTAGTAGAAAAAAATTAGAAATAGCCAAATATCCAAAAATAAGGGAGTGGTTAAATAAAACAAGGGATGGCTGTACTATGAAATAGTATGCAGCCCCTAAAAAGAATGAAATCTCTATGCACTGGCATGGAAAGCTGTCCGAAGTATATTGAGTTTAAAAAGCAAATTGTAGAGCCAAATTTACAGAAATGATACTATTAAAAAATACCAAAGCTACCTATTTGTAGATATACAAATATATGTATATAAATACTGAGGAAGGCTATGCACCAAACCTACCAGTGAAGGGATTTTTTGTTTTATATTTTTCTATATGTTTTTCTACAAGAATGTGTGTGTCATTTGTGTAAGTTAACAAAACTGAAAGACAACCAGTAATAGAATTTAGTGTGTAGAACTTGCCAACCACTAATAGTTGAAAAAAAGGAAAAAGGGAAATTCAGTCAATTCAGTCAATCCAGTAAGGAGAGGGGAAAAACAAACAATAATGCAATAATTAGAATTTTTTAAAGTGAGAGGGGAATGTATATTCATATACAGTATGCTATGCTACCCTTAAAAGTGGTGGGGTAGATCTATGTATACTGACTAGGAAAGATGTCTGTGATATAATAGTAAGCAAAATAAACTCACAGAACAATTCATGTATGATCTATTTTTTTTAAAAGCAACAACTGTATGTTGCTAAAGGTGTACAGAAAGATCGTTAATTAGTAAACTGTGAACTGAGGTTATGTTTAGGGAGTGGGTTTTGTTGGGGAGCAGAGAGTTAGGGGGAGGTGTCACCTTATTTTGTAGTTAAAAGTTGTTGAGACCTGGACATCTCTAAATGCACAGCTGATCAGATTATTCCCTTCCCTGCTTGAAGCCCTTCAGTGGTTACCCATGACCTGGGGAATCAAATCTAAACTCTATAGCATGGCACAGAATGTTATCCATGATCTGAACCCTGCCTGCCTCTCTGTCTTCTTCTCCTACCATCCCCCTCTCAAACCTACTGCACATTAGTCACACAGCATAATACTTGCATTTGCGTAAATGGGCCATCATTTTTCTCGTATTTCCACGTGTTTGTATACACTATTCCCTTTTTCAAGTAACCCCTAGGTTTTCAGATCTCACCATCCTGATACTACAAATTACATTCAGATTTGTATAATTAATACACAATTACAGCAACTCTTAAGTCCCCATCTTGTGGACCATGAAAAGTCTATTCTTCCATCAGCTTGAGGGTGATTCCCCCAGCCCCCAAGTAACTTGAAAGAATCCATGAGAAATGCCTAAATGTTCCAGAAATCAGTCCTAGTTGTCATTTACCATCTCTGCCAGCTATTCTTTCTCCAAACTGTTATGCACTAGTGTTCAACAAGGCACCACTTAGCCTTTTATAATTTATTCATTAATATTTAAAAAGAAAAACTTTTTTTCCAGTTTTTTAAAAGAAATCTTTATGCCCAACGTGGGGCTTGAACTCACACCCTGAGATAAAGACTCACATGCTGTACTGACTGAGCCCCCAGGCACCCCAGTCTTTATACTTTAAAAAACTTTTTATTAGGGGCGCCTGGGTGGCTCAGTCGGTTGAGTGTCTGACTTCGGCTCGGGTCATGATCTCGCAGTCTGTGAGTTCGAGCCCTGCGTTGGGCTCTGTGCTAACAGCTCAGAGCCTGGAGCCTGCTTCAGATTCTGTCTCCTTCTCTCTCTGCCCCTCCCCACTTGTGCTCTGTGTCTCTGTCTCTCAAAAATAAATAAAGGTAAAAAAATTAAAAAAAAACCTTTTTATTATATAATTTTAATACATACAGAAAAATGTGTGGGACATGTAAATTATGGAGCATACTAAGAAAACACACACCCATGAAACCATTTATCAATCTAAGAACTAGAACATTATCAATGCTTTTGAATCTACTTAAATTCTTCCCCGTTTCCCCCAGAGCAATCCCCTATCCTGGGTTTTGTGTTTATTTTTTCCCTTCTATCTTTTAATGATTTTTACCACATTTTCTGTCCATTGAGTCTTCCTTATTTTTGAGCTTTGCAAAAAACTTATCAGTTGCGTGTGTTCTGTGATTTGCTTTTTCCATGTAACATTTTTTGTGATTTATGCATGTAAGCTGTAATTAATTTTTCAGTGTCATGTAGTATTTCATTATCTGAATATGCCACAGTTTATTTAGTCATTCTGTCAAAGAATATTCTCTTGCCATTTTTTTAAGGTTTATTTTTGAGAGAGAGACAGTGTGAGCAGGGGAGGGCAGAGAGAGAGGAAGACACAGAATCTGAAGCAGGCTCTAGGCTGTGAGCTGTCAGCACAGAGCCTGACACAGGGCTCAAACCTATGAACTGTGAGATCATGACCTGAGCCAAGGTCGGACGCTTAACTGAGTGAGCCCCCCAGGCACCCCTTTTTTGCCATTTTTTGAAGTCTGTATCAAAGGTTGATGCAGACTAGGAACAGAAAATCCTTAGCATGTTCTTTCCTTTCTTTAGCATGTGTTAAATCACTTCCCTCTTGTGCCACCACTAGACAGTCTCCATATATCTATTTTTAGCACTTATGGCAAAAGGTCAGCAATTTCTTTTTTTTGTAAAGGACTAGATAGGAAATATTTTAGGCTCTTGCTGGCTCTATGATCTGTCCCAACTACTTAACTCTTGTTTTAGTACAAAAGCAACCACCAAAAATATGTAGATGAATGTGTATGGCAGTATTCCAATAAAACTTTCTTTATAAAAATAGGCAGCTGGCTGGGTTCAGTCGACTGACTCTCCTTTCCCAAACTCTGCTCCAGTTCATCTGAATTCTTGTAGCATTGTCCAGTACTGTGGTTACATGTGCATCTGTATTATCTCATCTCATTCTTATTACTTTATTTCCCATGCTTATCTTTCCCTGCACTCCCCCAACTTTGCGATTACTGAACCAGTGTGGCTCAAAGCAAGAATTATTATCAGTATGGGGTGCCTGGGTGGCTCAGTCGATTAAGCATCAGACTTCGGCTCAGGTCATGATCGCAGTCCATGAGTTCCAGCCCCACATCGGGCTCTGTGCTGACAGCTCAGAGCCTGGAGCCTGCTTCAGATTCTCTCTCTCTCTCTCTCTCTCTCTCTCTCTCTCTCTCTCTCTCAAAAAAATAAACATTAAAAAATTTTTTAAATGAATTATTATCAGTAGCAATGAGAAGAAAAGCTAGTAAAAATGAGATAACAGGGACAGCCAGATGCCCAAGCCTGGATTCTCCCCTTGCATACTTTTGGCTTCTGTAATCTTGTTTGCCTCCTGTGTCCACCACCTGCTCAGTTAGCACCACTGTTAAGGGCCCTGTACCCCTTTTCTTTTGTCTCTCAACACCCTACCATCCCAGCCATAAAAGGAGGCTGATGCCAAGGTTTGGGGCTCAGCCTTTGGAGGTGACTCCACTGGGCCAGCACCAGTGCTCAAAAAACAATCTTTTCCTGATTCCCCAAGTGCGTGTGGTTTGTCTCTTCCTGGGCACCGAGTATTTGCTGTAACATTTGGTGCTTTGGCCGGGAAACTCGATAGCTGCCTTGGCCCCTTGAGCCACCGTTGGTGGAGGCTAGTGGAGAGGCCACTCTTCAAGGGCTCTGTGACAGAAAGGAAGGTACAGCACCACTGATTTCACTGGATCCCAACCCTCACTGGGCCTGGCAATAGTTGGCCCCCGCTGTGCTCAGACAGACTCCAGTGGGAATCAGAAAATTCTGCCAGGATAGGACATCAGATCGGGTAAGTGTCCCTGGGGACCCAGAACCAAGTTCAGGCCTGCCCTAGAGGTGGAAGGGTAGTCTGATCACCTCCCAGGTGACTCAGACACCACATAGGACAGGGAAGTCCTGGGTGGAAGTCTGCAGTCTGAATGTGTGCATGAGTGCCCGTGCTCCACGGTCTTGGCTACAGAGCCTGAGTGGGTCCTACCCTGCAATTCCGTGACGACCTCATATGGCTCAAGGCAGAATCAGGTCCGCACAGGCCTGATCCGAGTTAGGGGTTTATACTGACCTGCCAATGCTAAGAGGCGTCTAAATCCCCGCGAGGGGAGCGGCCAGGTGGACAAAGTGACCTCTTCCCTCGTGTTTGTCCTGCGACACCATACATTGGGAGGGATCTATCTAGGATACCAGGATGGGGAGAATTTCCTCAAAACCAACTGTTTTTGAATGTATGATTAAGAATTTTAAAAAGATGGGGCGCCTGGTGGCTCAGTCGGTTAAGCGTCTGACTTCGGCTCAGGTCATGATCTCGTGGTCCGTGAGTTCAAGCCCAGCATCGGGCTCTGTGCTGACACCTCAGAGCCCGGAGCCTGTTTCGGATTCTGTCTCTCTCTCTCTGTCTCTGACCCTCCCCCGTTCATGCTCTGTCTCTCTCTGTCTCAAAAATAAATAAATGTAAAAAAAAAAATTAAAAAAAAGAATAACAGAAATAATTTAAAAAAAGAATTTTAAAAAGAGATTTTCAGGTGACTATGGGGTCAAATTGACCCCCGGGAAGTTACACATCCTCTGTGAATTAGAATGGCCCATGTTTGGTATAGGCTGGCCCCCAGAGGGCACCCTAGATGTCCCCAAAGTCTGAGCTATTTATAAAGTAGTTAGTGGAGACCCTGGCCTCCCAGGTCAATTCCCATACGTTGATCAATGGCTGGAAATAGCCCAAATCAAGTCTCCTTGGGTCCAGTTCTGCGTTAATAATAAGGGACAATGTAGGATCTTAGTGGCACAGGCCAAGAAGACTTCACAGCAGAAAAAACTGTCCCCCGTTCTCCCAAGAAACTTCAGAAGTCTCTCCATTTCAGCCCCATATGCCCCAGCATCCCGTCAATTGAGGGAGGGGAACCTCGCCTGCCTGATAGTCCACCTCCGTCGGTCACGCCTCTGCCAGCAGCCAGCCCGCCCCAACTTGGGACACCTGAACTGGTAGGGAGATGTCTTAGGTCTGTGGCTCAAGGTCCAAGGCCCCCAACGGCAATGCAGATGCCATTGTGGGAGACTAGGGGTCCCCAGAGAATAGGCCCCGATGGGACCCTACAAGAGGGGGATTGGTTTTCTACTACCAACCATTCCCCACTACTGACCTCCTCAACTGGAAACACCACATGCCACCCTACTCTGAGAAGCCACAGGCGATGATAGATCTCCTGGAATCCATAATCCAGACTCACTGCCCTGCCTGGGTCGGCTGTAAGCAGCTTCTGCTTACCCTTTTCAACATGGAAGAGCACTGACGAATTGTCACTGAAGCCAGAAAATGGCTCCAGACTCAGGCACCAGATGGGAATCTAGAAGTTGAGGCTTGAGTATGGGAAGGTATGCCCGAAGAGGAGCCCTGCTGGGACCTTAACCCTAACCCTAACACAGAGGTGGGAAGGGCCAGATTAGGAAGATACTGACCCGCCTTCCTCCAGGAGTAGAAGCAGGGGCCAAAAAGCCCACCAAAATGGCAAAGGTATCTGAGGTCCTACAAAAGCCTTCAGAAGAGAGTCCAGCCGATTTCTATGAAAGATTTATGTGAAGCCTTCAGAATTTACACTCCATTCGACCTAGAAGCATCAGCGCATGGTCAATGCTGCCTTTGTGGGACAGGCCCAAAGTGACATTAGACAGAAGCGCAAAAAAATTGGAAGGATTCCCTGGAAAAAATCCCACCGAATTATTGGAAATTGCCAACAAGATTTCTGTAAACTAGGATCAAGGTGCCAGAAAGGAGGCAGACTGAAGAATGAAACAAAAGGCAGCTCTTCTGGCTGTGGCCTTGAGGCAACCACCCCCTCCAGAAGGGCCCCCACAGAAACCATGAGAGATGCAAGAACAAAAAAGTAGGGCCCCACGGGGACGGAATCAAGGAATGTGGACACTGGAAAAATGAATGCCCAACCGCCAAAAAGGGAAACCAAAAACCTCTTCACTCAGATGCTACCAACCAGAACCACCTAAGGCTGACCTGATCGGACTGACAGGAGTGGACTCTTACTAGGAAAGACTGAACTCTAGCTAACTAGGCCCCCATGAGCCCATGGTCAAAATGAAGGTGGGGGGCCAAATAATAGACTTCGTGGTCGACACTGGGGCTGAACACTCTGTGGTGGCACAAGGTGGCACCTCTGTCAGGTTGAGAAGTCACCATTGTAGGAGCCACAGATTTGCCAACAGGAAGTTAAATATTTGGGCTTCACAATTACCCAAGGCAAACGGAAGTTGGGAGCCGAAAGGTAACAGGCAATCTGTGCCATTCGGGTTCCTGCTACCCATTGGCAGATCCGAGAGTTCCTGGGAGCAGCAGGATTTTGTTGAATATGGATCCCAGGTTTCTCAGAGTTGGCCAGACCTCTATATGAGGCGCTAAAGAGGGAAGAGAGAGCACCCCTTTTCTGCGGCCCTAATAAGAAAAGGCTTTCATAAAGACCATAAAAACAAAACTCATGGAGGCACCAGCCTTGGGACTCCCAGATCACGAGATTTCAACCTGTTGGTACATGAGAATAATGGGGTGGCCCTGGAGGTTCTCACTGGGGAATTTGGACCTTGGCAAAGACCAGTGGCATACCTTTCAAAGCAGATTGACTCAGTTGCGGCAGGGTGGCCTCCCTGTCTGAGGGCCCTGGTAGCCACCACACTTTTAATCAAGGAAGCAGACAAACTCATGTTTGGGCAAACCTAAATGTTAAGGTTCCCCATTCTGTTATTACCTTGATGGATGCCAGAGGGCGACACTGGCTAATGCATGCTCAGATGACACAATATCAGGGACTGCTATGTGAGGACCCATGAATAAGATTGGGAGCCATAACATTTATCCAAGGGATATAGGTGTGCTGTTTCAAAGGGACACATGCACCCCCATGTTTATAGCAGCACTATCAACAATAGCCAAAGTATGGAAAGAGCCCAAATGTCCATCGATGGATGAATGGATAAAGAAGATGTGGTATATATATACAATGGAGTATTACTTGGCCATCAAAAAAGAACGAAATCTTGCCATTTGCAACTATGTGGATGGAACTGGAGGGTATAATGCTAAGTGAAATTAGAGAAAGACAAAAATCATATGACTTCACTCATATGAGGACTTTAAGAGACTAAACAGATGAATATAAGGGAAGGGAAACAAAAATAATATAAAAACAGGGAGGGGGACAAAACATAAGAGACTCAGAAATATGGAGAACAAAATGAGGGTTACTGGAGGGATTGAGGGAAGGGGATGGGCTAAATGGGTAAGGGGACACTAAGGAATCTACTCCTGATATCATTGTTGCACTATATGCTAAGTAATTTGGATGTAAATCTAAAAAAAAAAAAAAAAAGATTGGGAGCCATAACAACTATAAACCGTGCCACTTCCTTGCTCACAGCAGCAGGGACCCCAGAGCATGATCTTCTAGAGGTACTTGATGAAGTCTATTCTAGCTGACCCGACCTATTAGACAGGCTCTTACAAACCCTGACCTCATCCTGTACACCGACGGCAGCAGCTTCATGAACGAAGACAAAAGATATGCTGGTTATGCAGTAGTCTCTGATTTTGAGGTCATAGAAGCAAAGGCCCTTCCACAAGGATGGTCAGCCCAAAGAGCAGAACTGTAGGCCCTAATAAGAGCACCAGAACTCTGCAAAGACAAACAGGCCAACGTATATGCGGACTTGAGCTATGCCTTTGCCACTCTACATGTACGTGGGGCTCTATACAAGGAGAGAAGACTTTTGAGTGCAGGAGGAAGAGAAATAAAAAATCGGGAAGAAATCGTAAAACTATTAAGGGCAGTCTGGAAACCAAGTCATCCACTGCAAGGGACACCAAAGAGGAAAGGACTCAGTGTCGGAACGTAACAGACAAGCTGATGCTGCAGCTAACCAAGCAGCAGGAAAACAACACCCTCAAAAATCATGCTGGCCCTGGAACTGCCCGGTTCCCCAAGGCACACAATCCAAGAAACAAAATGGGCACAGCAGGAAAAAGGAGGCCAGACAAAAGAAGGGTGGTGGGTACTTCCAGACCAAAGAGTCTATATCACCAGAGCAGCGAGCCCACTAGGTGGTTCTCCAGCAGCCTGAGCTTGCCCACCTAGGAAAAACCGCCCTTGAAACCTTACTGAGCCGTTACTATGTAATTGCTCGACTCCCATAACTCTGTGCCTCAGTCTCTCAACACTGCCTCCTCTGTGCTCAGAATAATGCCAAACAAGGCCCCAGTGGGCCCATGGGAATCCAACGCTGTGGTCAGGCACCCTTCGAAGATTTAGAGGTAGACTTTACCAAAATAAGACCCAGCGGATGATACAAATATCTTTTGGTATTTATCTGCACGTTTTCGGGCTGGGTTGAAGCCTATCCCACACACACCAAAAAGGCAAGAGAAGTAACCAAGGCCTTGCCAAGGGGTATCATTCTCAGTTAACCAGAGGCTCAGACAATGGCCCAGCTTTCATGGCTGAGGTGGCACAACAAATAGCCAAAACCCTAGGTATCCAATGGAACTTACAGCCTACCAGCCCCAGAGTTCAGGGAAAGTGGAACGTATGAACCGGACCCTTAAATCAGCCATGGCAAAACTATGTCAGGAAACGAACTTGCCCTGGCCAGATACACTACCCCTAGTTCTTCTGTGAATACACTGCACACCCTGGGGAAAAAACAGGATTCTCCCCATTCGAGATCCTACATGGAAGACCCCCTCCACTAGTCAAATTCAAGGGGGACCTGAAAGCTAGGGAATTGAGAAATACAAAAACGACTAAACGGACTAGGGAAAACTGTATTTGAGATACATAGATGGGTGACAGACAGGATGTCTATTTCCCTAGGAATAACTGTACACCCCCACAAACCTGGGGATCAGGTTTGGATAAAAGATTGGAAAAAGGAACTGCTTAAACCTACCTGGAAGGGACCTTCTTGTGCTAACCACACCCACAGCTCTCAAGGTGCAGGACTAACCTGGATCCACCATTCTGGAGTAAAGGCAGCCCACCTGTCATCTGACAACCACTTGGAATGAAAAGTAACTGCTAACAGAATGATCCTCTGCAAACCACCCTTAAGGAGACAACAGACTATACGTGGCTGGCAGCCAACACCTGAGAACTCTCTCTGTAACCAGAAGCTTGAAGAAATCACCACGCAACTTAAATGAACTATACCAAATCGTTCTCTCTCAGATTTCATTGTCATCCCCACCTATTTCTGTTTCCATACTCGTTGCTATACTCTTTGCTGTAGGGCTGGACCTGCTAACTGCCCAAAGGAGAGGACTGTGTCTCTTCCGAAATGAAGGTTGTTGCTTCTGTGTCATCCAATCAGGGAAAGTCTGAGGTACAGTCCAGCAGTTAAAGGAGTGAATCAACAAAGGAAGACAGGAACTAGCAGATTCATGGAACTCTTGGAGCACCATATGGATGCTCCAGTTGGACTATTCTAGCTGTTGCTACTCTCCTTTGTATGATGAAGAACCCTAGCTGCCTCACCCCTTCCTTTGACGTCCCTGTCCAACAGGAGGAAGCCAGAATGGTCTTCGCCCCTCCTTTCATTCCCTGGGCCCCACAAACTGATTTTCTCTAAGTGCTACCGCAGCTGGAGAATCAAGAGGGGGGAATGAGAAGAAAAGCTTGCTAGTAAAAACAAGATAAAAGGGTCCAGCCAGATGCCCGAGGCTGGATTCTCCCCTTGCATACTTTTGGCTTCTGTAATCTTGTTTGCCTCCTGTGTCCACCAACTGCCCAGTTAGCACCACTGATAAGGCCCCTTCCCCTTTTTCTTTTGTCTCTCAACCCCCTACCATCCCAGCCATAAAGGAGGCTGATGCCAAGGTTTGGGGCTCAGGCTTTGGAGGTGACTCCACTGGGCCGGCACCGGTGCTCAGTAAACTGTCTTTTCTGATTCCTCAAGTGCCTGTGGCTTGTCTCTTCCTGGGCGCCAAGTATATGCTGTAACAGCCACAGCTCCAAGTAGGGGATACGAGTAAGGCCTGGTGCTAAGAAGCCTAGGAATTACTGTACCATAAATGAGACTGGGATGCTGCCTTAATTCCCCTCCATAGCACTCCAGGGGGATCAGTTAGGACAAACTAAACTATTCACTGACAACTAGTTTACTTGCTGATCCTGAATATGTCTTGAGTCTTTCTCACCTTTAGGATTTAAACATGCACCCTAGTTTCCTTCTTTGTGCCCCTTGCCTCCTCCCATTCTCCTTGCCGGGTTAATTCCCACTTACCCTCATGGATTTAAATTGAATTATTTTCGGGGCACCTGGGTGGCTCAGTCGGTTGAGCTTCCGACTTTGGCTCAGGCCATGATCTTGCAATTCATGAGTTCCAGTTCTGCGTCAGGCTCTGTGCTGACAGTTCAGAGCCTGGAGCCTACTTCAGATTCTGTGTGTCTCTCTCTGCCCTTCCCCTGCTCATGGTCTCACTCAAAAAATGAAATAAAATGTTAAAAAATTTTAATTAAATTACTTTCTTTGGAAGCTATTTGTAACTCCTCACGCCCACCTTTTCTCTACCCCACCCCACCCCACCTTCCTAGGCTGTGCAGGTGTCTCTCTTCTGTGCTCCTAAAGCAGCTTTTATCACTCTGTTCTCTAATTGTCTGCCTCACCCACTAGGCCAATTGAGAACTGTTTGAGGGCAAGGGTTGTCTTTGTATACTCAGTGACAGGTCCTTAGGCAAGGCTTGTTCAGTGTTTGTCTAGATTTGGCTAGGAGAAGGAACTGGTTTCTACCTCTAGCGAAGATCAGCCATTGGGCTGAGGGTCCAGCCAAAGAATGGACTGATTCTCTAGAACCAAATTGCTACTGTCTCCTTAAATGTGTATTGCTTGCTGCTGGATCCTGCCTGAACTGAATCCAAGCTTGGTCTCCTATTGGGCTCTGTGATTTGGCTCATCTCAATAAAGGAGTTATTTTTTATTCCTCACTTTTTTTTCTTCTGGTGAGTGGGACCCTGAACGTCTTTTCCTAACTTGTCTATTACTTGAGACAATTTTATGGCATGTCTCCTTACTAAACTAGAAATTACAGGAAGTACCTTATTTGGGTTTGGAGAAAAAGTGTGTTTGGTTTATGTCTGTGTGCTTCGTGTCCTTGGCAAGTCATTTAAACCTCCTTCTCTGAGTCTGTTTCTCATCTGTAAAATGGGGATGGCACCTGACCTCACAGTGTGGTTATGAGGATAAAATAAGATTGTGTGTGAAAGTGCTTTGAAAAACTGTAAAATCAACCACAAATGGAATTTCGTATTAGTTCTGTATTCCCTTATGACATCTAGCACCATGCCTTGCCCAGAGTAGTTGCTCAATACATTTTTGTTGAATGACCAAATGAATTGGCAAGAAAAATAATGCTATTGGTGGGAATAAAGGACATTTAATGGAATCAGGAAAAACAGATCACTTGGCAATAGAAACATCCATATGGTGAATAATTCAGAGTTGGGCATTTATAGATAGTCCCAAATCTACATTCTCAATGTCTGGTCTTTGTTTTGTTTATAAAAAATATTTAAATTTCTTTGAATAAGCTTTTGGCAGCTGAGATAAACTTGACTAGATCTTAAATATGCAGTCATCACAAAGCAGGATTGGCCCCAGGCAATACTGTGAGGTCAGCAAAATGTACTCTCAGAAATCTTTCCTCCCCTGCTGGTAACTTTACCCCCCCCCCCCCACATCCCCCATTGCAATGCCTCGTTCTTGTTCTGTTTACCTCCAGGCATTTAGGACTTTTGTATTATCCTTTGTTCCCCAGAACCATTCACCTTAAAGGGTCAGGAACTGAGTCTCCCTGGCTAATTTGCATTTGAAAAAAGGATTCTTAGAGAAGGAGACTATTTTTATCAAAAGGAATGAATAAATAATTGTGAAATTTCGGGCATTAAAGAGTACAAAGGCTTATCAGCTTCATTCAAATCATGATGGTACTTAGTTCATCTACAGCTGTGGTCTCAATCTTGGAGGTATGTAGATTCACCCTGAGAACTTCTTAGAAATAATGATAGTTGAGGCCCTACTCACAGAGATTCTAATTCAGTTGGACTGGTTTCAAACCTGGGCAAAGGTGTGTTGTTTTTTTTTTAAGTCCCCAGGCAATTCTGTTGTTTACTTGGAGTTGGGAACCACTGGTTTAAACCTAAATTGGCCTTGCTCTGGAGAAAAAGAAAAGCCAAATGCTATTGGAATATCAAACCTTGAAGCGGGACGGGGTGGTGGGGGGGCGGGGACTATGATAGTCATTGATAAAGTGAAGGGAAAGTTAAAAATAGGCCCAGCAACTCCACAATAAGCAAGTGCATGGCAGCACCAAAGAAAAAAGTCATCTGTGGTTGATCCAGTCCCCTACCCCAAACCCACAGGGAAAATGGCCTGGCCCTAACTTTCAGTCCTGAAATCTGCTTTCCAGATGGTTCACGGTAAGACTATAGGTAAAATCTCTGTGCTAAGGGGCTAAGTCCTCAAATGTTTGATGTACCCAAGTCAGTAAGTCTTAAGTTGATGAGATAATTTTACGTAGAAGATAAATGATTTTGTTAAAAATATGAGATCTGTGTTATATTTATTTACATTGCACTGAGCACCACAGGTTTAGCATTTTTTATCAAGTTTCTTGCTTTATAAAGCAACTCTAGGAGGGGTGCCTGAGTGGCTCAGTCGATTAAGCGTCTGACTTTATTTTTTAATTTTTTTAACGTTTATTTATTTATTTTATTTATTTTTTTTCAACGTTTTTTATTTATTTTTGGGACAGAGAGAGACAGAGCATGAACGGGGGAGGGGCAGAGAGAGAGGGAGACACAGAATCGGAAACAGGCTCCAGGCTCTGAGCCATCAGCCCAGAGCCCGACGCGGGGCTCGAACTCACGGACCGCGAGATCGTGACCTGGCTGAAGCCGGACGCTTAACCGACTGCGCCACCCAGGCGCCCCTAACGTTTATTTTTGAGACAGAGAGAGACAGAGCATGAACGGGGGAGGGTCAGAGAGAGGGAGACACAGAATCTGAAACAGGCTCCAGGCTCTGAGCTGTCAGCACAGAGCCCGACGCGGGGCTCGAACTCACGGACCACGAGATCATGACCTGAGCCGAAGTCGGCCGCTTAACCGACTGAGCCACCCAGGCGCCCCAAGCGTCTGACTTTGGCTCAGGTCCTGATCCCATGGTTCGTGGGTTTGAGCCCCACGTCAGGTTCTGCTGCCAGCTCAGAGCCTAGAGCCTGCTTCTGATTCTTTGTCTCCCTCTCTCTCTGCTCCTCCCCTGCTCACGCTCTCTCTGTCTCTCAAAAATAAACATTAAAAAAAAAAGCAACTCTAGGATGGGCAAAGGGTGTAGTTGGATCATCTTTGCTTAAGCTTTGACCTCCCCAGTCGTCTCCTAGCAGCCCCTTGCTGTTGAGAACATCACAGAGCCCTTATTATGACATCATGTTGACTACCTCACCACTGCCTGGTTTAACTTTTCTGTACTTCCCTGCTTCAAAGATGGTCCTTCAGAAAGGCCGATAGGCAGCATGGACTACGTTTTACCCACCAGTTGTCTTTTCTAGACACATTCTTAAACAATGCTTGCTGCAGAAATATCTTTAGTATTCTCCGGAGCAATCACTATCTCCTATTTAAGGAAGATTCCACCTGTGGACAACAAGGCTTCCAGGGGTGTCTATCACCGACAAATCACTGCTCTGAGATGTCTGGAGAAGACACAAAACAAAGTAACTTGGGAAATTCCCGTGATCAAAAAAGGGAATCAGGTTACACTCTTTTTTAAAGTTTTTTAGAATTTTAGTTATTTTGAGACACAGAGACAGCATGAGCAGGAGAGGGGCAGAGAGAGGGGGAGAGAGAGAGAGAAAGAATCCCAAGCAGACTCTGCACTATCATTGCAGAGCCTGATGTGGGGCTAGAACTCACGAACTGTGAGATCATGACCAGAGCCAAAACCAAGAGTCGGACGATTAACTGACGACTGAGCCACCACAGCACCCCTCTCTTTTAGAGACATGCCTGCCAAAATAGGGGAATGGACATTAGAAAAACTTGTCCTCTGTTTTTGTATATCTTTCTTTATAAATGTTTACCTTTATAAGAAGCTACAGGTTTATTTGCTTGATTAAAAGAATACCAGTAGTAACTATACTTCATCTGGCAGCACTGTAAAGTTTAATTAATGTTTCTAAGGTATGAGTTGAACTCACAAGATGAAAGATTCTATATATGGAATGTGTGTTAAGTGCCCAATCTGGTTTAGTCTGATAATGGCCATAATTGTATGGTGTTCTACATTGCAGTCTTGATTATTGTGGTTTCAGTGAGTTCAACCTTGAGAAATGTATTTTAATGTTGAGAATGTGTTTAACAACGGTTGGCAAATGTTTGGGTGTACTTGATTCTTGATGTAAAAGATGTTTTACAAAGAAATATGGAAGGTTTTTCTTTTTAAATTGGTTCAAGGGTCCAAGAAAAGACAAAATTCTGGTCCTCACACATCATATAGTAATATCTAAGTTGGTTTGTGCCACAAAATCTAAATGCTAAATAAAAAAAAATCATTATTAAAATTACATCTCCATATTAAGATATGCTAAATATGTGAGGATTGAGCTGGCACAAAATAAGGTTGTTAAGATATCAAAAGGAAGATTCGTGTTAATCACCAAGATAAAAAAGAAAAATATTTTTCCACAAAACTCATTTAAGGATATTTCATGGAAAACTTAAATAGTAGGTAGGACTGCTGGGTCATTCAAAGTGAGCTAGTGCTCAAGAGCCAAGGATCTGTGCTTTTAGAGCTAACATGTAACTTGGAAAACCGAAGGGCTTAGATAATCTTGTCAGATTGGGAGCTATTATTACCAGAGTGTAGTTGAATATTAACAAGACTCAGCTATGCTTTATGTTAGTATAAAAGTTTATCTTTGTATGGCAAAAGCCGTTTTCTACCTTTATGTCCATTCCCTTTCTGTTGTACTAATATTTGTAATTTTAAAAATAGCCAGCACTTCCATATACCCTTTAAGAAATATAATTACATGAATTAAAACAAGGCCCATTTTTTTTGGTCTTGAAAAGTACTTGGTTAAAATGCAAATCCTTCTAGAAAATATCAATTTGGGCCATTATCAGCTGGCCCATCCACACACCCTTCTAAGAAATTATAACTACACAGATTGGAACAACCTTGTTCATTAAATCCGGAAAATTAGCTAATCTTCCCTTGTAAAGATGTAAAGACACGGCATTATTTTCTCATTCAATGAAATTTTCAGTATTTACTTTGCATTTACAGTTGTTCAGCATCATGTGAAATATGAGACACACTAAAGGAAGGTTAATGCTTTAGGATACCTTTCCTGGCTTTAAGAGTTGACAGTCATTTTAGGCAGTCAGAACAAAATGGTACATTCAAAACAGATAGGAATCCATTCCCCCTCTTTTTGGCCTCCATCTCTGTTCTCTATGGTCCTAGGGCCTAAGTTCCATTAGAGCCTTGCTCTCAGCCAATTGTCATCAAACAGCATAAAGCTGATAGTGGTTCCAGGTGGTACCTCTTCTAGGAGGATTTGCATTTTAACTACAGACTTATGAAGATCTAAATTTATTAAATAAATAAATAAATAAAGTGGGCTTGTATGACAGCTAGAAAATTGATTCATTCTTAGAGTTCTGATTTGTCTCTCTAAAACTATTCAATACAAACTGCTTTTACTCCACCCACAGTCCTGTTACTCCCCTGCTTTTAAAAGCCTAGCTGCTCCCTCCTTTCCTTGCTGTCTAACCTAGCCCACAGAGTAGACCAGATTTTTGGCTTTGTGTGCCAGAGGAGGGAAGGAAACATTCTTCCTCTACCCTTCAAGGTCTTCCAGCTGGATTAAGAATTAAATTCACAGGAGACAGATTAATAGGAGGAAAAAAACCCCAAAGTTTTATTATGTGGGCACAGAGATCTCGAGAAATGACCAAGGCAGGCAGTTCTTAATACATTTTAGACAATGAGACAGTAAATTTGTGAGGAATTGAAGGGATAAAGAAAACAGGTGTTTGAGAGCTTTAATTAAATTACGGAATTCTAAGCGGAATTTAGGTTGAGGTAGATTAGAAAAACGTTGGTTTCTGCAGCTTTCTCAGCTTTACTGGTGATAAGGATGTCTTTTTCTTAGTACAGGGAGCATATTTGCCTTATGGGAGATTTGTTTCTTGCTTTCAGGGGGACAGAACAGGGTCTGCGTGTTCTTGTGCCAGTGGTTTCCCAAGTAGCTTCAATTCAAAATAATCAATATGCCATTGTGTTACATTTTGGGTGGACTGCTCTTGGCCTCTACCCAGGCACTCTTGAGCCTCATTTTCCTTACTTCTAACGACATCTTACTTGGTAGCTTCATTGCACTTTCCGTATTTCCATAAACAGGCCAGGCCCTTTCACAACTCCCTGCTTTGCCCATTTGCTCTGCCCAGAATGCCTTTGACCTCCCCCCTCTCTCGTCTTTTTGGCAGTTCCTACTCTGACACCCAGCATAAACAATTCCTATGTGAAACCGATTATTCCAAAATTCTTCCGAATTTCTTGATTCACATGTTTCCGGAGCACTTTGTACATATGTTATACAACTGTTAGGGAAATTAGTTTTGTAACCCTTTTCCCCTACTGGCTTCTCAATGGTAGGGACCTGATAACATGTGTGGCATAAAGTCTTTCAGTTGGATGTTTCTGCAATTAGAATGATCAACAGGTTGGCAGATTTAGTTTTATTTGACATTGTGCCCCACCCCCCCCATGCCCTCAGGTTAAACAAAAACTCCCAGCAGGAAATTTACAAGGTTAGTGCTGCTAATTTAACCACATTTAGAGGTTTGTTCTTAAGAGTAATCTATTTTGGAATTGGGGCTTGTGGAATATATTGATAGAAAACATTGATTTTTGCCAATATCATTCTTCCAAAATGTGTTCTTTGAAACAGTTCTGAATTGAGATTTGGTAAAAGTCGCTTTGTTTGGTCTGTAAATTATTGGATTAATGACTGAGGAGGTCGTTGTGTATTGTGTGTGTGTGTGGGGGGGTGTTAGTTACCTGCTTATTTCTTGGACCTTAGAATGCACCCTAACTCTGGCCAGCCATCTTAGAAAATGCTCCTGGTAGGAAGGTAAAAAGATTTTACAGCTACGTTACTGAAAAAGGTATCAAAATTCAGGCCCTATTCAGTGTTGGGTCAGCAGTGTCCTTGACATAAGAGAAACAATTTATAGCTCAATCGAAGCAAAAACTCATTTTCTTTGTATCTAACATCTTTTTCCTTTCCTATTTTAACGTCAGGACATTCCTTCTTAGCAGCAGGCATAATGCCATGATCATATTTTCCTTCATTTCGGGTTACTCCCCATGCCTTACAACCCCTCCTTATTCCTTTATCTCTTTCAAAGTTTCCATTCTCGGTTCCCTTACTTTTTACTCCCTCCCTTCCTGTCTTCCTCCTCCTCTTTTTTTCCCAGCTAGCTCACCCCGCCCCTCACCGTCACCACCTTCCCTCCCCTTCAGGCTCCTTCCCGCTGCTTCTCCCGCCACCTTCCCCCTACCCCTCCCGCCTCGCGTTCAGAAAGCTCCAATCAGGAGCTCGGGAGGTGTCTAGAAAGCCCGCCCCCTCCTCCCTTTCCACTTCTCTTACCCCCCTTTTCTCCCTCCCCCACCCCCCCCACTCAAGTCCTGCGGACCTGGGGGCTTCGGGATCTGGGCGCTATGAAAAGTGTCTGCCCAGTCACTTCCGGTAAGGGCGCTGCAGCGCGAAGCTTCCCGCGGGACCGTTAAGGAGGGGGTGGGAGTTACCGGCGGACCGGGGGAGGAGAGTGCTGCCAAGGAAGGGGAGCGGGAGAGGGAGGGGGAGGAACAGCGAGAGCTAGGGAAGGAGCACGAGCGTCTTGGGCGCCTTAGCTGCCGCTTTCCCGCCGCCTCCCCAGGAGCCAGCACCCCCGCCCCTCGGGCGCCTTGCAGTGCTTCTCTCCACCCCCCACTCCCGAGCACAGACGCCGCCCCTCCCTCGCCGCCGCGTGACCGGAAGTGGCGCCATCTTTAGCCTCTTGTGCTATTGACAATAACAAGCCTTGGTTCTCTCCCCCTCCCCCCTCCCCCCAACCACGGCATCTCCCCTCCCAGAGAGAGGGAGAACAGGAGGAGGAGCTGCAGCCTCACAGACTCACTGAGTCGCTCCAGCAGAAAGGGGGGAGAGAGACCGAAAAGCAGGGGAGGGGGACGGCACCGCCGTTTACCTGTCTGCCTCCTCATTCGCTCTCCCCCCTCGTTCTGCTCACTCCTGGTGTCAGCCTATCCGCCTTCCCAAACCCTCCCATTCCCCCGGTGTAGCCCCCCCTTCACTTTCCTTCTCGTCCTCTGTGTTTCTCCTCTCTTTCTTCCCTTCCCCCTCTAGCATTGCCACCTTCTCTCCTACACGCACGCAGGCATATAAACGTAGGTTTTTGATGCTCCTCTGCCTGTTGACCCCGCTATTTTCATGTTTCCAACAGGTTTTTCTTCCCCCAATCCCTCAGCTGCTGCTGCTGCTCAGGAGGTCAGATCTGCCACTGATGGTAATACCAGCACCACTCCGCCCACCTCTGCCAAGAAGAGAAAGTTAAACAGCAGCAGCAGTAGCGGCAGTAATAGTAGTAACGAGAGAGAAGACTTTGATTCCACCTCTTCCTCTTCCACTCCTCCTTTACAACCCAGGGATTCGGCATCCCCTTCAACCTCGTCCTTCTGCCTGGGGGTTTCAGTGGCTACTTCCAGCCACGTACCGATACAGAAGAAGCTGCGTTTTGAAGACACCCTGGAGTTTGTAGGGTTTGATGCGAAGATGGCTGAGGAATCCTCCTCTTCTTCCTCCTCATCTTCACCAACTGCTGCAACATCTCAGCAGCAGCAACTTAAAAATAAGAGTATATTAATCTCTTCTGTGGCTTCGGTGCATCATGCAAACGGCCTAGCCAAATCTTCTACCACCACTTCTAGCTTTGCTAACAGCAAGCCTGGCTCTGCTAAGAAGTTAGTGATCAAGAACTTTAAAGGTAACCAAGGCCAAAATCCATAATCACCTACTAAGGATTTGACACTTGAGCGGTCACGTGCTCTGTTTATGTTAATATATTAAACAGTATAGAGGTGGCCTAATGTTTTATGCATAATCAATGAGGTGGAGGGAGGTCCTTTTTTGGGTGGAGGGTTCATTTTCCGGGGGTGGTTAGTATCCTTGTGCTGAAGCATACACCGAGTGTTTCTGGGCAGTATTTTGAGGTCTGGCTCAGCTTCTTCTATCTACTGTTACTCATTACAATACTGAGAATCGGTATGATTGATCCGGATTTTACAGGTGAGAAATTTGTATTCTAAAGAGGTTTATTTATTTCAGGTGCATAGTGAGCTTTCGTACTGGTGATTTTTATTTTTATGCTTCAGTAGGCCACATTTTCTAGTCCCTAGAAATGCAGGTAGCAATGGTGATCTTTTCATGCTCAGTGAAGATTTATAGTTAGATTTGTAATGTTGAACATTATATTCTTGAAACCCCTTGTGGAAGCAGTATTTGGAGAAAAATATTTATGATCTCTGCATTTCTTTCCAAAGGTAGGGTTTGGAAGTCAAAAACACTGTGTATACAGATAAGTAGTAACTCTGTACCACTAGTTTAAAGATGGGAACAATTACTACATCTTTTTTTTCACTAAAATGGGTTTTAAAGTACTGACCTGCAGTTCAAATTTAGGAAAATTTGTTCATTTTACATTTGAGATATGTGATTGAGAGTATTATGAATGCACTGATGTATATAAAATCAACAGATTTTGAGCTGAATTACTTTTTTCTGTTAACTGTGTTTCTAGTTTTCTGACTTAGTTTTTCAACACCCTTAACTGGCAGGTAATAGCTGCTAAGAGGTTTATTAAATGGAGAAGTAAATGAATGAACTTAAGTAATATTTACCAGATAAGTGCCTTGTGGGTAAATATTAGTATTCAGAAAATTAGCTTCTTGGTGCTTGTGTTTTCAACATTAGTGTGAAAATCAAGAATATGCTCTATTTTGTCTAAAGCAGAGGGTTATAGTGTTTATTTTTAACCTTCTCTTTTTTTTCTGTCATTCCTCTCCCATCCCCAGGTTCTCAAGAGTGTTGTAATCTTTCTGGTTTAATAGTATACTTTTCTGAAGTGAATGTGAATTGTAATTGACTAATGTGTTCACTGTTCCACTCCAAGTATATGGATGTAATAGCCAAGGATTTTTAAAGAGATGAGCTTTATCCCTAATTTCATTTGCATACTGGTTTCAGAGATTTTGTTTGGGTTTTTTCTCTCCCTCTTAAACTAAAAACACATTAAGACATTTGAATGTTTTAATTAAAAAAATATTCCTTGTTGGTCAATGAAGTTTAAATTAAGGCCCGGGTTAAGATATTCCTTTCCACTCTGAAAATGCTACATAGGTTCTGGAGTCATTTGGATGTTTTAATTTTTAAAAATTTTACTCTGCTCATAGATGGAATTTAAATTAAAACCTGAGTTAAGATGTTTCTTTTCATTTGTAGATGCTGCATAAATTTATGTGAGAGTCAAACAGACTTGGATTAGAATTCCAGTTTTGCCATTGATTAGCTATGATGACCTTGGGCAAGCCTTACTAAATCGAGTCTTCTGGCCTCAGTTTCCTCTGTTGCAAAATAGGGGTGATAATACCTTCCTTTGAGCGTTGTTAGGAAGATTAAGAGATTTATAAAGTACTTGTACATAGTAGACATTCAGTATTTCAAATCTCAGGTACAAAATGCATGTCAACTGACTTGCTAGGTTTTACATGTCCTCAAATAAGATCAGGATTGTTATTTTTTTATCTGTGATTCTTGAATTTTTATTTTTTGAAGCAATACAGTCAATAGAAAAAAAAAACTTCACCTAAAGGTGAATTCTAATAGGTGAGTCAAAATGACGAACAATATTCTGGCATTTCAAATTTATTCTTTGTGCTAAGCTTAAATACAGTAGTTACTTTATTTTTTATTTTTTTATGTTTATTTATTTTTGAGAGACAGAGCGTGACTGGGGGAAGGGCAGAGAGAGAGGGAGACACAGAATCCGAAGCAGGATCCAGGCTCTGAGCTGTCAGCACAGAGCCCAACACGGGGCTCGAACTCATGAACTACAAGATATGACCTGAGCCGAAGTCGGATGTTTAACCTTCTGAGCCACCCAGGCGCCTCCAGTAGTTACTTTAATATTTAGATGTAATAATTATAAAAATCAAAATTTACTCTTAAAAAGCAGTAATACTATTATTGCACTTTTAATGGATCCTTTCGTTACCATATACTATATATTCTGACATCAACTTTCTACATATTATCTAGATAAGCCTAAATTACCGGAGAACTACACAGATGAAACATGGCAGAAACTGAAAGAAGCGGTGGAAGCTATCCAGAATAGTACTTCGATTAAGTACAATTTAGAAGAACTCTATCAGGTACGTGTTAATGTGGATAGCCAGATTTGGCTAGCATATATTGAGGTGGGATGTATATGGATTTTACTTTGAAATGAGTCCTTCTGTAGACTTTTGGTTCTCTTCTAATTACAATTTCTTGATTAACTTATGCATTCTTTTATAATCAAACCACATACTCTGACATACTCTGACATTCTGACATAAACTATGAGTACAGTCATATTGGTATATTTCGGGTTTATTTTGGACCTTTCCGATTAGGATTTACAGTAAGGAGTACCTTGGTATAATCAAGTTTTTACCTGTAATGGAATCCTATAGCCTAGATCCCAAAGATGATATCTGGTAACATCATTCTGTTGTGGCACTTCTTGCTAAGTGGTGTTATTTGCCTATAGGAAGGGCCTCAAGAAATGCAGATACTCTGTATTTTATCCTTCTTCCTTTGTAGTAGTAGACTTTTGCCATTTCTTTTTCTTTTGAGAGAGAGAGAGAGAGAGACAGAATGCGAGAGGGGGAGGGCAGAGAGAGAGGGAGACACAGAATCAGAAGGGGGCTTCAGGCTCTGAGGTGTCAGCACAGAGCCTGATATGGGGCTTGAACTCCAGAGCCGTGAGATCATGACCTGAGCCGAAGTCAGATGCTCAACTGACTGAGCCACCCAGGCGCCCCGCCATTTCTTTTTCTTGCTCTTTACGTTTGTCTTATCTTCTGGACTGCAAGACCATCCTTAGCCAAAAAAATGAGCAGCTGATTGTAGTCCAGTGACTTCCTCTGAGGTTCAGGTTTGTTTCTTTTGCTTAACAGATGGGTCTATATTTGAAGTGTTTGGTTTAAATATACGATTAAGGGCAATTACTGATTTAGACTTCTTACTACTAAGATATTTTTCCCTACTGTATTTTTGACACAACCACTTCAAGAAGTTACTTTCCATTATAGCGTCAGCAGTTGCATATAAAAAAATACTTCAGAATCTAGTAGCTTGAATTGTTTTTTTTATTTTTAATTTTTTTAAGTTTATTTATTTTGAGAGAGCACGCACACACAGGGATGTGGTGAGAGACAGGGAGAAAGAGAATCCCAAGCAGTTTCTCTGCTGTCAGCGTTTAGCCTAACTTGGGGCTCAAACTCACAAACCATGAGATCATGACCTGAGCTGAAACCAAGAGTCAGGAGCTTATCCAAATGAGCCACCCAAGCACTCTTAGAGTCTTTTATATTGATAAATACCTTGTAAGAAGTTAAGTTGGTTCAACTCATCAGAATTTGTAGTTTTCATCTATTGACTTTAGTTGCAGAGGCTGTGTAGTAATGGACAAACACTGGGTTAGGAGTCAGGAGACAGATTTGGGATCTGGTTTTGGCTGCTATCACCTTTGTGATCTTGAGCAAGAAATTAGACCTCTCTCGACTTCAGTTTGCTTCTCTGTAAAATAAGGGAAAGAAGAACTGTCCTATCTACCTCATGGAGCTACTTGTAAGAATCCAGTAAGATGTGAGAAACACCTCGAAGCACTATGATCTAGAAATATAAGATGATATCACTAGTACAGCTTTTTCATAAGTCACAGTGTGCCTTTTTCACTTGTAATAAGCCAATTAAGATCATCAGTTTCTGTTGCTTTGAAAATTGAATGAGTCAGTGCATGCAAAACACTCAGAACAACGTCCGAACCATAGTAATAATGTTGTACAGTATTCTAATCCTTATAAAGCTATGGAAGTATCAGATAGTGGTGGTAGTAGTAGTAAGTTATTACTTAAGAATGAGCCCACCTTACTTGGCTTTGTTGGTATATTGCACATGTGGCTCCTGAGTTGTACAATATTAAAAGTAGAATTACGGAATTGGAGTTGGAAGGGCTTTAAGAGATCAGATCATGTAGTCCAATAGCTTTTTTCATATAGTGCAGGTGACAGTCTACAAAGCAGGTGCATCTTTTATTATTTCATTTAAGCATTATAGAAGAAACCTTTTGTCAAGTGGATAAGGGAGTGCTTATTATTCCTCTGTTGATGAGGAAACTGAGTCTCAGGGAAGTTAATGAGATGCCTAAGTTTCAAGTCCAGTGCATTTTTACTACTATGCTGCTTCACTAATACACCACAGCTCTTTGAATACCTCTGTAGTGCAGTGTTTGAGGCAAATAAATACTTCACTTTAGGGAAAAAACTTTGTCATCAAAGAAGGTAATTTTTTCATTCGTGTACGTATATGGTGTTTATTTGGATATGCTGGTGTACAGCATCTTTAGTTTCAATAATGTTATTTTATATATTTTGTATTTATGGCAGATTGTGATTGCTAATGAAGCCTATTTACTTTACCTTGAATATTTTTCTAGAGTTTTGGGGTTCAAAAATATTTCTCCTGGGGCGTCTGGGTGGCTCAGTTAAGCGTCTGACTTTGGCTCAGGTCACGATCTCAAGGTTGGTGGGTTCGAGCTCTGTGTTGGGCTCTGTGCTGAGCCTGCTTTGGGTTCTGTCTCCCTCTCTCTCTCTGCCCCTCCCCCGCTAGCACAGGCGTGTTCTCCCTCTCTCTCTCTCTCTCTCTCTCAAAATTAAAGAAACATTAAAAAATGTTTCCTGATAAATTGATTCTGTTAAATGTCTTTGTTTCAGGAGCTCATAGCTTACATTTTTTCTGTTTTTCCTTTCCTGTATTTCAGAATTATTACATGCTATTCAATTGCATTTCTTTAGCCTAAAATCAGTGATACAGCTTTTTAACTCTTTGCATTTTTCATAGTTCTTTACTATTTCTGCTTTAATAAATTGAAAAGCATTTGTTTATAACTGTTTTTGTTTTTGACTTTAATTTTATAAATGCTCGTTTGGATCATTCTCAGAAAGTTTATTTTGAGATGTTCAACTTCACAAAAAGATAAAGGGAATAAAGTTCATACCATCTGGATTTCAGGTGCTTGTTTAATTTTGACTGGTTGAAATGTAAATTAAAAGTACTCTCCTAAAAAAAAAAAAAAGTACTCTCCTAAAATTGAAACCGTAGAAGTAATGTAGTATTACACCAAGCAAAAGTTCACCAAACCTCTCATTCCCCCATGCTATCCTTTGTATCTGAAGTAAACGCTTATTTGGCATATATCTATGCAGAACTTTTTTCTCTGCACGCAAACGGTTTTAAAGCTTAATCATAGAAGTCCCTAGTATGGATGGCATGTACTGCCTCCCTGAGTTTTTAGTTTCTAGAACAGAATATGTGGTTCTGAGTGCATTTGCAAGAAACAAATGTCTTTTAAGGGTGATTTTAAATGAGAATTGTACTTGAGTTTAAAAATAACTTTCCTCGACAACCTTGAAATCCTGGTAAGTGTGAGGCAGTGGTTGGTTAATGTTATTTTAGTTTGGGGGATTTTTTTTTGTTGTTTGCTTATTTTTGATTGACTACAGATAGGAGTATGGTTAAGTGCACTGACTTTTGAGTTGATCAGCCTGATTTAGATTAGAGATCTGCCACTCATGATAACTTTGGGCAAGTTACTTCTCTAAGCCTTGTTTTCCTCATTTGCAAAATGGAAGAGTAACATTATCTTTGTGTTAGGGTTGTTTAGTTGTAAACATAATACTGCAGAAAAACTGCTCGTTACAATGTCTACTGTTTGTTGGTGTCATCATTGATAATGATGATAATAAATGAGTTTTTTAAAAAGATATCTTTATTTTTAGATTACCCTTTACTGTACAGCTCTAAAGCCACATGTTATAAAATTCTAAATCCACACTGACTCAGAACAGCTGGCTGATAAATAGATTACATTCCAGATACGTGTCAGTAGACATCATTAGCCAAATTGAAAGAATAATAAAGAGAGGAACTCTCTAGGAACAAGTATTTTTTACTTCTCAAGAATATGTCTTGTTTTTTACATGTGGTATCTTATAATAGTTGGAATTTTGGGTGTTTTAAATAATGGGATTATTTTTCTTACGTACTCAGCCTTGTATAAGTAGCTGTATAGTCTTTTAAAATCAGCTACCTTTTTTGGAGCTGGCTGGTAGTTTATATATGAAAATATAACATTTATTCTTAATATAAATGTTTATTTTATTTGAAGGCAAGTCTAGTCCATACTTCAATTCTGATGGAAATAATTTTATGTATTATTAATAATAGTGCGGGGGTGGGGGGGACGCCTGGATAGCTCAGTTGGTTAAGAGTACCACTCTTGATTTTGGCTCAGGTCATGATCTCAAGGTTTGTGGATTCAAGCCCCATGTCTGGCCCGCTGCGGACAGTGAGGTGCCTGCTTCAGATTCACATCCTCTGTCTCCATCTCTCTGTGCCCCTCCCCTCCTCATGCTCTCTCTCAAAAATAAACAAACATTTTTTTTTTAAAGTGTGACTACAAATTCTTAGTCCTTGATAATTTTAGTCTTATTTAAATCCTTTTTTACTAGCTGTAAAAAGAAAAATAATTTAGGTTTCATGTCTGGTTTCCTTTCTGTAAGTTCTTAGTTTTTGATGTATTTTGAGTATCTTATTGTAGCCATTTTTCCTAAATGTAAAAAGATAAATTAGATTTTATTGCTGTATCGTTTGTTGAAAACTTGGTGGTGTGTTTTCCTTTCTTTAAATATATGGTTTGAAAAATAACACCCAACCCATTAGGCCAACGACCAGAGTTCAGCACCCTGTGGGAATTTAATATCTTTCTTGGTGTCTATCGTTGTTAAATGAGAAAAATTTCTAGATTTCCTCCCTTACTATGTTTATTTTTGTAGTTTTTGTATTTTTTATTCTTATTTTAGTCCTCTTCATTTTTTTATTCTAGTCTTACTACTTACCCTCATTTCTGTTCCTTCTCTTGCCCCTTGTGCAATCTTATGTGCCTTTGCTGTCTTAAATCCTGTATTCCCCAAAGCATCAAATTTCAGGAACTGTAGTTTTACATTTTGTTTGCTACATGTTTACATTTCTTTGGAGTGTGTGGTTTTGTTTGTTTCAGACAAACACTTTTTTTTCAGACAAACATGTTTTTGATGTGATATGTATGGATTTTGGAGGGGAGGGGCTGAGGTTTTGGGGAATAAAGGTTAGAAACTTGTTAGAATGTTCTATTTTATATCTGACTGCATTGAAAAAGAATTTTAAAGAAAAATTTTCTTTAACGTTTATTTATTTTTGAGACAGAGAGAGACAGAGCATGAACGGGGGAGGGTCAGAGAGAGAGGGAGACACAGAATCTGAAACAGGCTCCAGGCTCTGAGCTGTCAGCACAGAGCCCCAACGCGGGGCTCGAACTCACGGACGGCGAGATCGTGACCTGAGCCGAAGTCGGACGCCCAACCGACTGAGCCACCCAGACGCCCCTGAAAAAGAATTTTTAAGGCAGCATATTTACCAGTAATGATTAGGAGCTTAAGTAAAAAGATAATTTTATTTAAGAGACTTTTAAAATGATCTAGAATCTGCTTGATATAAATAGTTGCATGTGAAATGAGACATAAAATAATACTAAATACATTTCTAATAGTTCATTTCAAAGATCTGGAATAAAATAGAGCTTATCCCAAACTTTAAGTAGTTATTTAACATTTTCCTATTCATGTTTCTATCCCAGTACTTAATAGGGTACAGAACACTTAGTTAAATAGTTCTTGTTGAATTAGTTACTGCTTACTGTGTGCAAAGCTGGACAGATGCCATGGACATAAAAAGATCACTTAGGCCTTTTTCCTAAGGTGCTTATATTTAAGTAGCTTCATGAAATGAGTAGTTTGTGACCAGCATTTAAAAAATTTTTTTTAATGTTTATTTTTAAGAGATAGATACAGCATGAGCAGGGAAGGGGCAGAGAGAGGGAGACACAGAATCTGAAACAGGTTCCAGGCACTGAGCTTGTCTACACAGAGCCCGACATGGGGCTGGAACTCATGGACCGGATGGTGAGATCATGACCTGACCTGAAGTTGGATGCTTAACCGACTGAGCCATCCAGCGCCCCCCCCCCCCCCCCCCCGGCCATGACCAGCATTTTTTAAAAGACATGAAATAGAAAATAATCAAAGAACATCACACATAGTAACAATAAGTGTAGTTTCATGAAAGTTTTGTTTAAGTTACATAAATTTATGTATAATGGATTGTGACATACAATGTGTTTCTTAACTGTGGCTTGTCAAAAATTTTTGGAAGTCCCTATTTTAGGCACACGTGATTGCTCCAAACAAACCTTGCTTTAAAAAGTAAGGAAAGCAGAGTGTTTAGATGATAGTATGTGTGGAAGATCATAAACAGACATGAGACTAAAATGGTAAAATTGAGCCTTGAATGCCATGCTGAAAAGTGGTGGTGGGGAAGATAGGGTTTATTGGGTAAGGCAAATATTTTAAATTTTTTGAGGACTTAATGTATTCATCTAGTTCAGAATCCAAAAAATAATACAGAACATATAGTGAAAAGTTTCACTTCCACCCTATCCTCTACCCACCCCCCCCCCCACAACTCAGTTAGTTCCTCTCTCCACAAACACTATTAGTTTGGGGAGTATCTTTCCAGCAGTGTCTCATGTATGTAAAAACAACTGTGTGTGTGTTTTATTTGTTTTGTCTTTTTTACGTAAATGGTAGACCATGAACCACATGGTTTAATCCTTTGTATATTTTTTTAAAGATTAAAAAAATTTTTTTAGTTTAGAGAGAGAGCGTGCAAGGGGGGAGAGAGTCAGAGGGAGAGAGGGGGGAGAATCTTAAGCAGGCTTCATGCTTAGTGCAGAGTCCAACACAGAACTCTATCCTGTGACTCTGGGATCATGACCTGAGCTGAAATCAACCGACTGAGCCACCCCGGTGCCCCAAAGATAGATAGATTGTTTGTTTGTTTATTTATTTATTATTTCAATGTTTGTTTATTTTGGGGAGAGAGAGAGAGCGTGCGCGTGCGCGCGCATGAGCGGGGGAGGGGCAGAGAGAGAGGGAGACACAGAATCTGAAGTAGCCTCCAGGCTCCGAGTTGTCAGCAAAGAGCCTGACACGGGGCTCGAATCCAAAGACTGAGATCTTGACCTGAACTAAGTCAGACGCTCAACCGACTGAGCCACCCAGGTGCCCTGCACCAAAGATTTTTTAAAGTAGGCTCCATGCCCAATGTGGGGCTTGAACTCATGACCCCGAGATCAAGAATCGCAGTCGTCTTCCAACTGAGCCAGCCAGGTGCCCCTAAAGTTTTTTTTTTATTTAAGAATTTATTTTTAAGTAATCTCTGCACCCAACATGGGACTTGAACTCACAACCCTGAGATCAAGAGTCACATACTCCACTGACTGAACCAACCAAGCACCCCAGCCCTTTGTATTTTTTTATACCTATTATGGGATTTCTCCAGAACAGTACTAGAGCTTGATGAAAGGTTGTCAGGGAAGGGAAATGACTAGATCTGGTCTATATATGTTGAACAGTCAAAGTTAACTAAATTAGAGAAGCAGAGTGTTCTCTTCAATTTGACCTTCAGGACTCACCTTAGATCCTTAGATGCTCCCTTTCCTGCCTTTTTTTTTTTTTTTTGCCTCTTAACATTTTAAGTCACTTTTCAACTAAACATGGGGGAGATGGTAAAGCCCGGCTAAATTCTCTATTTCTCGCTATTCCCACTAGCTCTTCATTTTCTTTTGGTCTTTGGGATTCCACCTCTTTATCTCTTAGGAAGGTTTTTCTGACTTGCCCCTATCCTAAGGAGACTGGGTTAGGGCCTTGCCTCTGTGCTTATCCTTACCATAGCACCTAACAGTGTTTTGTAATTATATGTTTTCTGGTCAGTTTTCTCCTTATACTATAAGCCCCTTCTATGTGCAAGACACATTGCTAGTTGTAAGTATGTTGGTTTTTGAATATTTACTGTATTGCCTGGTTCAGAGCCCCCAAAACATTAATAGAATATGTGGATACATAAGCACATGATCTCTTTTTCTCATTAGGGAGAATTAGGGGATAGATATACTTGAAAAGGTAAAGTATTGACTCAGTGACAGATCACTGTGTTATGATTGGTGACAGTGCCAGGTGAGGCAGTTAGGGAAAGCTTATTGGAAGAGGTGGGACCTAGTAAGTCATAAGGGAATATGATATCTTGTGTGAGAAATACAGCAGGAGGGAATGGGAAAAGGAGGAGTCGGAGAAGTACTGGAAATGGGAAATGTGCATAAGATGAAGTACAAAGAATCTAAGCAGGGAAATAAATGCTGACAAAATGAGTCATTCAAGAGGAATACCAGATACAATGAGATTACTAAAGGAGGAAGGGGGAGAATCCATAGAGAACCAATGTGAACAGAAAGGCTCATGAAATAAGCATAAATACACCCTTTAGGTATTTGTGGCCTACCCCAAGGCCACTTGGAAAGTGGCCAGGGGAGACTGAGGCTTCTTATTCAGCCATAGCTACTGTATCTAATTGGCCTGCTGTTTCCTGGTGAGGTGCAGTGACTTTCCTCCAATGATATAAGTGGTTTTCTTTAAGGTTTCTTTTCATTTACTAACTTATTTACTGGACCTGCATGCTGGGAATGTGACTTAAAACTACGTATTTATAAAATTCCACTCCAACCAACAGAACTTGGAGTCAATTTTAATGGATTTTCTGCCTTTTGTTGTGGTGAGGAAGGAATCTTGGTGTTATGTTTAAGTTATTACTAGTTGGAATTGTAGATTATATCAGAGTTCATCCTGAGAGTTTTTACCATGCCTGTTGTTTTAAATTTGAAAGCCTTTGATACACATAACAAGAAACTCATTGAAATCTGAAGTTTGTCCTTTTGGGATCTGAGTAAAAAAGGAAGACCAATTCAACTATTAGAATGAAGAAAAAATACAGTCATTTTGGTTATAATTAATGTTTATTCACTTGTGCAAATTAAAAAAAATTCTGTATTTAAATATTCTTAGACTTAAATATTGGAGAAAAGTATTTGGTATTTACCTCATACTCTTATAATACTGCTAGCAGTAATGTTTCTATTGTTCTGCTTAGGATGACTTTCAAAGAAAGTACAATTAAGTTTTAATTCATTGGTGGTCAAAGTGCCCAACTCATCTGATAAACAACTGGTGAAATTGTTTTTAAAACTCAAAATGGAGGGCACCTTGGTGGCTCAGGCATTTAAGTGTCCAACTTCGGCTCAGGTCATGATCTCAAGGTTCGTGAGTTTGAGCCCTGCATCAGGCTCCGTGCTGACAGCTCAGAGCCTGGAGCCTGCTTCAGATTCTGTGTCTCCCTCTCTCTCTGTCCATCCGTCACTTGTACTCTGTCTCTCTCGCTCAAAAATAAATTAAAAAATTTTTTTAAAATCTCAAGATGGGATGCTGCTTATGAAAACAATGAACATTTTAAACAAGAAAGCATTTATATATAGTAGTTGTTACAAATTGGATGTCTCCGTAGGGGGAGAACTTGACTTGATTCCCTGTGTCCTTAACCTGAACAGTATATAATATAATAAATATACTGGTGGGGATTTTTTTTGGGGGGGGGAGGGTGGTACGTTGGTTATGAAAAAGTTCACCTGCATTCATATTTTATTTTACTTTATTTTTTTAATCTTTATTTATTTTTGAGAGAGAAGGAGAGACAGTGTAAGCGGGGGATGAACAGAGAGAGAGAGGGAGACACAAAATCCGAAGCAGCCACCGGGCTTTGAGCTGTCAGCATAGAGCCCAACATGGGGCTGGAACTCACGAACCCAACTCATGAACTGAGAGTTCATGACCTGAGCTGAAGTCAGACACTTAACCCACTGAGCCACCCAGGCCTCTTCCTTTGTGTTTTAAATGGATGAATATGGGGTGCCTGGGTAGCTCAGTCGGTTAAGCTCAGACTTCAGCTCAGGTCATGATTTCATGGTTCGTGGGCCCGAGCCCCGCTTTGTGCTCTGTGCTGACAGTGCAGAGCCTAGAGCCTGCTTCAGATTCTGTGTCTCCCTCTGTCTCTCTGCCCCTCCCTTGCTCATGCTCTGTTTATCTCTCTTTCTCAAAAAGTAAATAAACATTAAATTTTTTTAATGGATGAATAAACTTTTTTAAATAAATTGATGTAAAAATATTAAAATAGTAAGAATTTGAGGGTTTCCTGGGTGGCTCAATCAATTAACTGACTCTTGACTTCAGCTCAGGTCATGAATTCATGGTTCATGAGTTCAAGCCTCACATGGGGCTCGTGCTGGCTGTAGGAGCCTGCTTGGGATTCTCTCTCCCCTCCCACCCCTCACCCATTCACACATGCTCTTTTTCAAAATGAAAAAAAATAAAAAAAACTTAAAAAAATTCAGAATTTGATGTAAGTAATCGAGAAATCCCTACCCCATTTTTCTCCTTAAACAATTATGTGTTTAATCTTGCAGGCTGTGGAAAATCTCTGTTCCTACAAGATTTCTGCAAACTTGTACAAACAGCTGAGACAGATTTGTGAAGATCACATCAAAGCACAAATTCATCAGTTCAGAGAATATCCTTTTAAAAACCAAAAATACTGTTTTTTTTATCTTTGACCTCTTTTCCTGTCCCTCACTATTTAACCCAACTTGAAGTGGAATGCCTGTGTTTTATAGATTTGTTGTTAATTTCATTTCTAGAGAAAGAAGAAACAAGTTTTTGACTTTTCAGCTTTAATTAGGTTCCAAATTTACATTGTAGTATAAGTTTACTCTTGTCCTAACAAATTTCCATTTTAAGAAAAAATAATCTGAGGGAAATCATAAACAACACAATGCTCACTTATATGTAAGACTTGTTCTAAAAGGTATTTTTTTAGTGGGATCTAAAACTTTTTTTACAGTTTAATAGCATTTTGTTCTATAATAAGACAAATGTGCTCTTCTATTGCTTATTACTTGTACTAAGCACTTAAAAATATCCTTGACATATTTCATGGATTCATTGGATAGTGTTCTTTTTCTAAAGAAGATTGATAGATGCTGGCAAAACCACTGCAGACAAATGGTAAGCTGGAAAAATATTGTAGTTAAATACATTTTTTCAAATACATGGATGTTTTAAAAGCTTTGCAATGTTTGGGGGATAGCCTCAGTATCTGCTCTTGTTCTGAATTGAAAACAGATTTTGAGTTTTCTACTTTAAAACTGCTAGTTATAGGAAGACCACAAGTTTAGAATGATTTGCACCTTAGGATCATTTTTATTTTTGTCATGCGTAAACTAAAAGTATTTATATGACTAAAAAAAAGTAACATTTTTGTCTGTTAGTCTTGATGGATATCTCACCCACCTACTTGATTACCTGTGAAGGTGCCTGATGCATTTTAGTTTATTCAGATCAGAACTTTTTCCTTTTCCCTAATCGTATTTATTTTATACCTTTTAATCGCAAATTAAAAATCTTAAAATCCCCGTACCCAAAACCCACACGTGCAATTTAAGGCAATTTCACTCTGAATGGGCACTGTTACTGAAGAAGAATTGCATGTGTGTCTCCTTGATTCTGTTTTTATTTTTGGTTACTTCTCAAGTTGCAGAGAAGTCATAGGACCATTCTAAGTGTCCCTTTTCTAGAAATTACAACAAGGATTAAGACAATAGAATAGTTTAACAAAAATGGCATGGGCATATTCTCAGGTAGATTTCTTTATCTGTGTGTTTGATTCTAGTAGTTTATGTATAAAAGTGAACCCTGCAATTCTTATTTTATCAAGAGCAAATATTTCAGCTTAACAAAATATAAAAATTGGTTTTCTTTTTCATTGGCAGATCATGATTAGAAGCATTTTTTTGTTTCTGGATAGAACTTACGTTCTTCAGAATTCAATGCTACCCTCGATTTGGTAAGAATGCCAGAAAAAATTACGAAAAGATTTGTTACAAATGATAGTTAAATCTTAATTACACTAATGGAAAGAGAGTAAGTGATTCTGTGAACATTCTAAAAATTCACATTTGGCTTCTAGACTTGTATTTATAGCAGTTTTACCTTCTTAATTAGTTTTGCCTATGTTGGAGATAGCTCGCATTCCTTGAGCATATGATACTTTATAAAGTTTTTTTGTTAGCCAAGGGATTAAAGTTTGCTCTGGACTATCTTATGAGTGTGCATTATTTTGTTGCTTATCAAGAGTTTGCTCATTATCTTTTAACATTGTTATGGAAAATTCCATATATGAAAATAGAATAGTATAACGAGCTCTTTCCCCCACCATGTGCCTAGTATCTGCCTGCAGTAATTATCTGGAGAGTTTACTGATTTTTGAGTACTGAAGCCAGATTACAAATGACCAATTAGCCTTCATTACCAGTACAGTGAAAACCATTTTATATCTTTGAACTAATTTTGTCTCTTGATTTGACCAAGGAAGAAATCCACCAAAGGAAATAATACAACCAAACTTAGTTACGGAGGAAGACAGGAATTTAGCTTCAATTCTCATTAAAGGCAATGATTTTCCTGTATACTTTAATTCTAATAATGTTACGTAAAATTAAATGTGTGGATTTTATCTTTTCACAATTGCTGCTTCAAATCTGGGGCCCTCATTAACATGTGGTGAGAAGTTAAGCAGGTTTTTCTAGAAGTGGTATTGTTGTCAATTAATTATATATGTTTTTTATTTTAGGGACATGGGACTAGAGTTATTTAGGGCTCATATTATAAGTGATCAGAAAGTCCAGAATAAGACAATTGATGGCATTCTTCTCTTGATTGAGAGGGAAAGGAATGGTGAAGCAATTGATAGAAGTTTACTCCGAAGCCTTTTGAGCATGCTGTCTGACTTGCAAGTAAGTTAACTTACTTCACTTACAGAGCTAATTGCTATTCCTAGTTTGATGTTTGAAAACCAGATTCATGGTGCTATTCACATAGAGGACATTTAATAAGTATTGAATAAATGAACTCGTTTGTTTTGATTCCCCCCCACCCCCAGATTTATCAGGATTCTTTTGAACAACGGTTTTTGGAAGAAACTAACCGGCTCTATGCAGCTGAAGGCCAAAAATTAATGCAGGAAAGAGAGGTACTTAAAAATCATGATTAATAAATCCACTGTGTCTCATAATAGACCTTACTTTATAGAGCATAAGCTGCCTTTTGCATTTATCTTCTGAACGTTGTGACGCTTTTCTCTCACTTAGGTTCTCCTTTCTTTTCTCTCTCCTTAAAGGCCAGAATTCTGGATCGTAAACTACCTATAATTTTACATGTTTCAGTCCTGTCATTCAGGGCTGTCCCCAGGGTATTTTGGATTTGACATTTTCTGAATGATTTATGGGGAGGAAAACAATAATATGAAAAACTGTCTTTGTAGGTTCCTGAATATCTTCATCATGTTAACAAACGTCTAGAAGAAGAAGCAGACAGACTTATTACTTACTTAGATCAGACCACCCAGTAAGTATTATATGCTCAGTCTAATAGACTTTAACCAGTGTTGTTGAATCACTTAAGGCACTAAGCATCCCCAAACCTGTTAGTACCCATTTTCAGGTGTGATTTGAGATTTTTAACAATTGTTTTCTTAATGTAAACTTCAAGTTATTTTTCTCTAGTTAATTAGATTTAATCAAGGGTTGTCTGCATGTGTTAAGGATGTAATTTAAAAATAGTATTAGAGAGGTGCCTGGCTGGCTCAGTTGGTAGAGCATTCAACTCTTGATCTCAGGGTCGTAAGTTTCAAGCCCCACATTGGACGTAGAACTTATTTTTTTTTTTTAATGAAAAAAATACTAGGCTGATTAAAATTCAGTAGGTATGGGGCATATGGGTGGCTCCATTGGTTAGGCTTCCAACTTAAGCTTAGGTCATGATTTCATGGTTGGTGAATTCAAGCCCCGCGTCGGACTCTCTGCTGTCAGTGGGCTCTCTGCTGTCAGCGCAGAGCCCGCTTGGGATCCTCTGTCCCTACCCCTCTCTGCCGCTCACGTGCGCATGCTCTGTCTCGCTCTCTTTCTGTCAAACATAAACTTTAAAAAAATCAGTAGGTGTTTGGAGGAGAAACTGTTTCTGTGCTTTCCTAAATATTAACCACCAAGGAGTTCCTGTAAACAGCATAGATGACTACCTTCCTAATAAAAGCAGAGAAACTTGGAAAAAGCCAGCCACGGCAAGACCATGGAAATACTTATTTAGTGATGTAAATCAAATTCTGAAATAATGCACTTTTTCTTCTTGTATAAGTAGAGTGCCTCTGAGCACCAATAAATTTAAATGTAGGATAGGAATATTAAAATTATCATAAAATAAGCTATATGTGATTTTTCCACCCAAAGAAAGGTTTTAAATTTTCAGGAAAGTCCATTGGCGGTAATTCTAAACTTTTTCTTTCTTGTAGGAAGTCATTAATTGCTACTGTAGAAAAACAACTTCTAGGTGAACACTTAACAGCAATTCTTCAGAAAGGTAATTGACAATTTATAAATAAAGAGATTACATTTTAAATGGTAGAAGCAGACAAGTAAAAAAATTTTAAGGATTACCTTTTTTTTTTTTTTAATTTTTTTTTCAACGTTTATTTATTTTTGGGACAGAGAGAGACAGAGCATGAACGGGGGAGGGGCAGAGAGAGGGAGACACAGAATCGGAAACAGGCTCCAGGCTCTGAGCCATCAGCCCAGAGCCTGACGCGGGGCTCGAACTCACGGACCGTGAGATCGTGACCTGGCTGAAGTTGGACGCTTAACCGACTGCGCCACCCAGGCGCCCCACGGATTACCCTTTTAAAAGCTTGATGCTGTGTGGCTGCTTTTCTGAGGATGGACAAAACCCCTTTTCCCTATTCATCATTGTAAACTTTCAGGAGGTGCTTCTTGCCTTAATTTAAAGATACAGGAACTGAGGAGGTGCCTGGGTAGCTTAGTCAGTTAAGCAGCTGACCTCGGCTCAGGTTATGATCTCACGACTCACGAGCTCATGGGTTCCAGCCCTATGTTGGGCTCTGTGCTGCAGCTCAGGGCCTGGAGCCTGCTTTGGATTCTGTGCTCTCCACCACTCCCCAACTCACGCTTGCTCTCTCTGTCTCTCTCAAAAATAAATAAACATTAAAAAAAGATACAGGAATTGAGAATGAGAGGGGTCCACTAACACCAGCAAAAAAAAAAAAAGGCAGTGGGAATTCTTGACTTAATTTGTAAGACTATGGTAAGATTCCTTTTTACACTCAGGTGTTTTTATTCATAGCATATAAAACCAAGCACTTCTAATCCCAGGTGATCTTGAGGGTATACCCTGAATTTTATTTTGACAGTGCCAGAAATACACAAAAGTCTTACCTTTCTCTCCAACCACCTTTTGTATAAAATGGATATATTTTAGAACTTCAAAGCAGTTACATATTATTTCATTCTGAAAATCAAATACAGAACCTCATTTAAACTTGGCCTATTAGGGGCGCCTGGGTAGCTTAGTTGGTTAAGCATCCAACTTTGGCTCAGGTCAAGATACCATGGTCTGGGAGTTCGAGCCCCGTGTCGGGCTCTGTGCTGACAGCTTAGAGCCTGGAGCTGGCTTCAGATTCTGTGTCTCCCTTTCTCTCTCTGCCCTCCCCTGCTCGCATTCTGTCTCTCTTTCAAAAATAAACAAACATTAAAAAAACACTTAAGCTTGGCCAATTAATGCATGGTTTTTAAAACACCACAGACTGGGGCGCCTGGGTGGCTCAGTCGGTTAAGTGGCTGACTTCGGCTCAGGTCATGATCTTGCGGTCCGTGAGTTCGAGCCCCATGTCGGGCTCTGTGCTGACAGCTCGGAGCCTGGAGCTTGTTTCAGATTCTGTGTCTCCCTCTGTCTGACCCTCCCCCGTTCATGCTCTGTCTCTCTCTGTCTCAAAAATAAACATTAAATAAATAAATAAATAAATAAAACACCACAGACTGTATCCAGTACTCTGAAAAATATGTATACTAATTAGTGCCAGATATAATATGGCTTCCACACACATGTGCGAGTTATTTATAACGTATATTTAAGTAAATCACTTATTACAAATTGGTTTATACCTCTGATCTATGCTAAATGGAACAAACTGTTGCATAATTATTTTTGTTTTTATATAGACTAAAGCTCCCTGTATTTAGTTTTCATTTGGAAAGGTGATTTATCTATTTGGATTGACTAGAAAATAAGTGTCCGTTAAAATTCATAGACTAGTAATAGTTTAGACCACTATTACATTAATAATTTAACTTAATTTTCATTAAAATGTCTGACATTTTTGGTAACTATTTTTAATGCCAAAATATTTGAAATTCCAGGTTTAAATAACCTCCTTGATGAAAACCGAATTCAAGATTTATCTCTCCTGTATCAGCTCTTTAGTAGAGTTCGAGGTGGAGTTCAGGTTCTCTTGCAACAGTGGATTGAATACATTAAGGTATTAACAATTAACCTGTGTTTTTTTTCAGCTATTATAATCTATGCAGAATGCATATCAGCAAGTATTTCTTCTTAGATCCAATTTTTTTAAGTAATGGGAATTTTGAAGGCGGTAAACCTGAGAATGATAGCTGTGTAACAGATCAGCAATAAAAGTTATCTTCCTGATGTCTGATATGATTTCTAGCTTCAGTACTTAGAATAGTGAATGTGGGGAGTGGGGGCAGGCAAGAGGATTTTTGTTTGGATCCAAAATTTCTTTCCTTTCTTCAGTTTTACACTGAAGCTAGATTGCTATTTTTTAAAAAAATTCAAACCTGACTTTAAAAGTAGGAACAAAAGCCCAGAGACTTACAATAATACTCCATTATGATACCATATACCCAGTAAGTCATTTCTTATTTTGTGACTGTAGATGAATTGTATCAGTCTGCATGTTTTATCACTTTAGTTTTTTCTTTTCCTGACCTCAAAAACAGCTTTACTTTAATATTTTGATATTTAAAAATGTGTGTACCTACTTAAAATATGATTTGTGGATTGTTTTCATCAGATAATTCTGCTAAAAAGTGGTCATTTTTATTTTTAGGCATTTGGCAGCACTATTGTAATTAATCCTGAAAAAGATAAAACCATGGTTCAAGAATTACTGGATTTTAAAGATAAGGTTGACCATATAATTGATATTTGTTTTCTGAAAAATGAAAAATTCATCAATGCCATGAAAGAAGCATTTGAGACATTCATTAACAAAAGACCAAACAAACCTGCTGAACTTATAGGTATTTTCCAGTATTTTTTTTCTGGCTGTTTAATGTTCTTTTATTCATAAAATTTCAATTAATTTGAAACTTTGACAAGGTTGTAGTTGATTCAACACCTCATTTATTTGGGGTTGATTAGGTGGCAGTTTCTAAGAACCTTATTCTAAGGAATAAGTCCTTCGAGGTAAAGAACATAAGTCACATGTCAAACATGATGTTCTGTCTTGGTAAGATCGTACATTGGACCCTATTTACTTTTATTTACACTAAGCTTGATATCTGTTTTTTAAGCCTGTAGCAATTTAGAGGTGGGACAGGGTGCTACTTCTAGAGGCCCACACTTAGGGCTACAATAAAGTCTAGCAAGAAATTATAGTTGCTAGTGAGAAAGGAAAATGTCCAGGACAGGGGCACCTGGGCGGCTCAGTTGGTTAACATCCAGCTCTTGATTTTGGTTCAGGTCATGATCTCATGCTTCCTGAAATTGAGCCCTGTATCAGGATCTGTGCTGACAGTGTGGAGCTTGCTTGAGATGCTCTCTATCCCTCTCTCTCTGCCCCTACCCCATTCATGCGGGCACTCTCTCTCAAACTTAGAAAAAACACCCAGGACAAAAATAATCTGGTCATCTGGGTCCATTTAGTGTAAGGATATGATATATGGCAGTGTTTCTCACGTTTTCCTACCAAACTACCCTTCAGTGTCAGGAGAGGTACTCTCTGAAGGTTTAGGGTCCTCTGCCAAAGGGATGAAATTTCGTTGATCTACTACTTACCTTTAAATTTTTTGGCAGATTTTGCCTTTTACTCTGTGTCTGGTTTGTTTTCATAAGTAGCGTTTAAGATTGCTTGACATCAGTATAAAATGGACACTCAGAAGATGTGCCAGGTCTTTCAGTGGCTTTTTTTTGGAGATGTAATTGCCATATGTTCTATTAGTTTCAGATGTACAGCATAGTGATTCAACATTTGTATGCATTGTGAAATGGTCACCACGATAAGCCTAGTTACCATCTGTCCCCTTGTGAAGTCAATACAATATTTATGGACATTATTTATATTCCCATGACTTATTTTATAACTGAATTTGTGTTTCTTTATCCCCTTTACTCATTTTGACACCCCCAACCGCCCTTCCTCTGGCAACCACCAACCTGTTCTCGTATTTGAGTCTGAATTTTGGGGGCGCCTGAGTGGCGCAGTCGGTTAAGCGTCCGACTTCAGCCAGGTCACGATCTCGCGGTCCGTGAGTTCGAGCCCCGCGTCAGGCTCTGGGCTGATGGCTCAGAGCCTGGAGCCTGTTTCCAATTCTGTGTCTCCCTGTCTCTCTGCCCCTCCCCTGTTCATGCTCTATCTCTCTCTGTCCCAAAAATAAAAAAAAAAAAATAAAAAAAAGTCTGAATTTTGTTTTGTTTTTTAGATTCCACATATAAGTGAAATCCCATGGTATGTGTCTTATTTCTGTGTCTTAATTTCACTTAGTGTACAACCCTCAAGATCTGTTATGCAAATGGCAAGAGTTCATTCATTTTTATGGCTGAATAGTATTCCATCACACACACACACACACACACACACACACACACACACACACACACACTCTCGCTCTCGCTCTCTCTCTCTCTCTCTCAACCTTCTGTATCCATTTATCCATTGATAGGATATTTAGATTGTTTCCCTATCTTGGCTGTTGTAAATATGCTGCAATGAACATAGGGGTACATGAATGTTTTTGAATTAGTGTGTTCATTTTCTTCATGGTGGAATTGCTGGATCATATGGTAGCTCTATTAATTTTTTGAGGAACCTCCATAATATTTTCCATGGTGGCTGCACCGGTTTACATTCCCACCAATAATGCCCGAGGGTTACCTTTTCTCCAAATCCTCACCAACACATTTTTTTGTCTTTTTGATACTAGCTATTCTGACAGATATAAGGTGATATCCCATTATGATTTTGATTTGCATTTCCCTGATGATTAGTGATATTGAGCATCTTTTCATGTGCTTTTTGGCCATCTGTATGTCTTTGGAAAAATATCTATTTAGGTCCTCTGCCAATTTTTTAATTGGATTTTTTTTTGTTAACTGGGTTGTAGGAGTTCTTTATCTATTTTGGATATTAACCCCTTGTTGGAAATTGGTTTTTCTGTATGGTGTAAATCATGGTCCAGTTTCATTCTTTTGCATGTGGCTGTCCAGTTTTCCTAATACCATTTATTAAAGAGACTGTCCTTTTTTCCCATTGTATGTCCTTGCCGCCTTCGGCATGGATTAATTGACCACATAAGCATGGGTTCATTTCTGGGCTATTTATTCTATCCCATTGATACGTGTGTTTGTTTTTATGTCCACACGATACTGTTTTGATTAGGAATTCTTTTGGTTTGTTTTTTTAAATATGGAACGCTTCACGAATTTGCGTGCCATACTTGGGCCATGCTGATCTCTGTATCCTTCTGATTTTAGTATATGTGCTGCTGAAGTGAGCATTGATTACTGTAGTTTTTTTTAATGTTTATTTTTTAAAAGAGAGAATGTACGGGCATATGCGTGTGGTGGAGGGGCAGAGAGAGACAGAATCCAAAGCAGGTTGTGCACTGACAGCTGGATGTAGGGCTCGAACTCATGAGCCGTGAGATCATGACCTGAGCTGAAGTTGGTTGCTTAACTGAGCCACCCAGGCGCCCCTGATTAATGGTTTTGCAGTATAGTTTAAAATCAGGAAGCATGATGATACCCGTGGCTTTGTTGTTCTTTCTCTAGATTAGCTATTTGAGATCTTTAGTGGTTCCATACAAATTTTTAAATTATTTGTTCTAGTTCTGTGAAAAATGCCATTGGAATTTTGGTAGGGATTACATTGAGTCTGTAGATTACTTTGGGTAGTATGGATGTTTTAACAATAGTAATTCTTCCAATCCATGAGCACAATATATTTTTCCATTTATTTGTATCGTCTTCAGTTTCTTTCATCAGTATCTTACAGTTTTCCACATACAGGTCTTTCACCTCTTTGGTTAAATTTATTTTTAGGTATTTTATTCTTTTTGTTACACTTGTAAATGGGATTGTTTTCTTGAGTTCTCTTTCTGATAGTTTAGTATTAGTGTATGGAAACACGAGACTTTCCTATATTTTGTGTCCTGCAACTTTACTGAATTCATTTGTTTTAATAGCTTTGTGGTGGAGTCTTCAGGGTTTTCTATATACAGTGTCATGTACAGACAGTGACCATTTTACTTCTTCCTTTCCACTTGTATGCCTTTTATTTATTTTCCTTGCCTAATTGCTGTGACCAGACTTCCAATATGATGTTGAATGAGACTGGGAATAGTGGGCATCTTTGTCTTGTTCCTGATCTCAGAGGAAAAGCTTTCAGCATTTCACTGTTGGGTATGATACTAGCTGTGGGTATGTCCTATATGGCCTTTATTTTGTTGAAGTACATCCCCCTACACCCACTTAGTTGAGAGTTTCTATTGTAAATGGCTATTGAATTTTGTCAAATGCTTTTTCTACATCTAATGATGATCATATTATTTCTCCTTTCATTTTGTTAATGTGGGTGTATCATGTTGATTGGTTTGTGGATGTTGAACCGTCCTTTCATCCCTGAAATAAATCCCACTTGATCACTGTGTATGATCCTTTCAGTGTATTGGGTTTTTTTTTTATTTTAACAGTTTTTATTTTTTTAATGTTTATTTTTTGAGAGAGCGCAAGTGGGGGAGGGACGGAGAGAGAGAGAGGCAGAATCTGAAGCGGGCTTCAGGCTTTGAGCTGTCAGCACAGAGCCCGACATGGGGCTCAAACTCACAAACCGTGAGATCATGACCCGAGCCAAAGTCGAGACTCTTAACTGACTGAGCCACCCAGGCACCCTTGAGTGTATTGTTGAATTCAGTTAACACATGCAAGCTCATCTACCTGTACTAGTGAGCTATGTGGAAAGTGCAGTGATGATTCTAGCACCTTGATCTTCAGGGAGTATATTACCTGTATCTCTTTGCCCCCAGATCAGCAAACATATCTTCCACTTATAGTCTAGGTGCTTTTCAAAAGGCTGTTTTTTCATTGGGTCTTGAGGTGAGCCAGGCTACAAGGGAGCCCTCCAAGAGGGGAATCCCCATTTCCTAGAGTACTTTGGGATCCCTGGAAATCACGTCTGTTGGTTATTTATAATTTTTTAAAATGTTTATTTATTTATTTTTTTTTTAAATTTTTTTTTTCAACGTTTATTTATTTTTGGGACAGAGAGAGACAGAGCATGAACGGGGGAGGGGCAGAGAGAGAGAGGGAGACACAGAATCGGAAACAGGCTCCAGGCTCTGAGCCATCAGCCCAGAGCCCGACGCGGGGCTCGAACTCCCGGACCGCGAGATCGTGACCTGGCTGAAGTCGGACGCTTAACCGACTGCGCCACCCAGGCGCCCCTAAAATGTTTATTTTTATTTATTTATTTTTTTTTAATTTTTTTTTTTTTCAACGTTTATTTATTTTTGGGACAGAGAGAGACAGAGCATGAACGGGGGAGGGGCAGAGAGAGAGGGAGACACAGAGTCGGAAACAGGCTCCAGGCTCTGAGTCATCAGCCCAGAGCCCGACGCGGGGCTCGAACTCACGGACCGCGAGATCGTGACCTGGCTGAAGTTGGACGCTTAACCGACTGCGCCACCCAGGCGCCCCTAAAATGTTTATTTTTGAAAGAGAGACAGAGCACAAGCGGGGGAGGGGTAGAGGGAGAGAGAGACAGGATCTGAAGCAGGCTCTAGGCTCTGAGCCGTCAGCACAGATCCCAACATGTGGCTCGAAGCCACAAACCGTGAGATCATGACCTGAGCCGAAGTCAGTCGCTTAACCCAACTGAGCCACCCAGGTGCCACAAAATCTGTTGGTTTTTTAAGTCAGATGTTCCCGGGGCTCATCTCTCTGCTGCAAATCACTGAGGCCAGGGTGCCCGAAGTAAGGCACCAATCCCTTGTTCCTCCAAGAGAAGCACCTGACTGGTGATATCTTTCCCTATTGTGTGTTACAATATCGTGTCTCTGCCTCTCCTACCCATCTTGCTGTGATCCTTTTATCCTTTGTTGTAGAGAGCAGTTCATCCAGTTTTCAGATGTTTTTCAAAACAAAATGCTCCATGGAGCTGTAGCTGGGGTCTGTTCATGGGAGGAAGTGAGTTTAGGCTGTTATGCTGCCATCTTGGACCCCCCCCCCCATCGTCAATGGTTTTGATGACTCCAGCATGGTACTGTATACACTACCTCCCCCAGGATACATATACCCCATTTTACTAACCATCAGAATAGTGGAAAGTACATGAGATATGGAGCCAGAAAACTTGGGTTTGAGTTCAGGCTCTGGTATTTATTAGCTCTGTGATGTTGAATAAGTCACCTGATGTCCCTGACTTTGGAGACTTTAGAAATGCATGTATATCTCTGAAGCATTGAAAAATTCAGTGTATCATACTCCTATTTGGGTGTATATAGTACCTAGTATCTTACGGATACTAATGATCACTAAACAAACTTTCCCCCCATTTTAGCTAAGTATGTAGATTCAAAGCTTCGCGCAGGCAACAAAGAAGCTACAGATGAAGAACTTGAAAAAATGTTGGATAAAATTATGATCATATTTAGATTTATCTATGGTAAGTGTTTTTGCCTTAAAATTTATCTTTTAGAACAGAGCACTCAACCTGGAGGGAGTATTTATTTGGGAGTTAGATATTTAAATTTGTATTAGATTTGTTGCATTTAATTCATTGGGGTACTTGTGGAATATTACTTAATTGCCTTGTGCTTTGACTTCTCCACTTATTAAGAGCCTTGATTTTTGCTACTTTTTTTAATCTGTTAATGCCAAAGCCACCAGTCGACTAAAACTTTTTTAAAGAAAAGGTAATGTAGTCTTCTTTACAGCAAAGAACATTTGAAATGTCCAGCATAAATATCTACCTCTAATGTCTGTTGCATTTAACGAACTTGGGTAAAATGTATAAATTTAAATAACCTGGAGTAATGGTATGATTTATTAAGCACTTGGGAGCAATTGTGTCAGAACTTTTTATTGGAAACTTAGCTGTATTTTATTTTTTTAACATAGGTAAGGATGTTTTTGAGGCCTTCTATAAGAAAGATTTAGCCAAGCGCCTGTTAGTTGGGAAAAGTGCATCTGTAGATGCTGAAAAATCAATGTTGTCCAAACTTAAACATGGTATGATTGTCATTCTTTCTATTCCTTTTCTTTGATTTCTGAGGGACAATGCTACCTTAATTTTTATTTAATTACTTGCCTCTTTCGTTAATCATTATTCAGATGATGAAAATGTAAATTGAGTTAAGTTTATGAGGTTTCCATCCTATTGTACATATCCAAAGCAGTTGCAGTTTTTTAGAAAATAAAGCATTGTTCTTGTTTTTATTATTTGTATAAATATTTTCCATTTATCTTATGCCTAAATAGTAGATAAGGTTACTACAGGATTAAAGAGTTTGGCTCTGAATTAGTGGGGCATACACTTTGGGGTAAGGATTTTTTCATTCTTATGAACAGTTACAGATCATATTTCATGCTAAAATACATTTTACACTTCATGTTTTCAATTTTCAATTGTTTGTTTTCACCACTTTAAAATATTATAAATGTATAAACATCTTTAATAGAATGTGGAGCTGCTTTCACCAGCAAACTTGAAGGAATGTTTAAAGACATGGAACTTTCTAAAGACATCATGATTCAGTTCAAACAGGTAAAAGTGAGTTAAACTCTTACTTAATTTCTCAAACTTAAGTGTATTTAGTTATTTCCTTTCTGTGGTTTGCACTGAAGAGGATAAATAGGAACCTACATTTGTTGTAAATACATCATAGCAGCTTAGATGATGTTCACATTAGAGAAATCACCAATGGAATATATTTGACCTACTTCAGAATTTATTCCCAGTATACACCCAGGGTAACACAAAAGCAAATAAAATGCATCGAACTGAAGTCGGGACAAGAAAAACTGTAGCTAGATCGTGAGAATGGGGCTTTCTCTAACATCCAGTCACTGTTAGTGATTTATATGTTCAAAGCTCGCTATGGGGAGAGAGGAGATTCAATAAAATGGTTGTAAAAGGCCTTTGGAGCCATTGGGAATGAAAAGCTTAGATCCACGGTTTTGAAGATGTTGGTTAAGATGATTTTAAAACATTTAAGAGCATAGGTAATAGTGATAGCAAATTAAATTTTCCTCTCAGGGTTTTTGTAATGTACCACTCTATTGCTATGGTGGGAAATGATAGTGGACAACGCAAGAGAAAGAGCAGCAGAATCACATTCCCATAGTAGTGGCAGAATAGGGTTTATTTGCTTTGCTCTTTCCCCTTCCTCTTCCTTCAGCACTTCAGGTTACCCCCTGCAAGCAGGCAGTGGAGCACGTGAAAAAGTGGATACTTGGGCTGGCTGGTGGGGTGAGGAATGGGGGTTGCTACAAGTTGTTCAGGTCACATTAGGCGTCTCCAAAGGTGGGGACTGCAGGTGGTAGGGGGAAAAGAATGGACATGAGATTCTACCTATAACAGCCTAGCCATAAGTGAGAGATTATTGAAGTCGATAATGCCTCTAATGAGGTCACATGATCCTTGTGTGCCTTTGTAATAAAATGTTAGCTAATGCATTTGATAGAGGCTTCGTTTATAGTCCTTTTATAACAGTTCCCTTTTAAAGATGGTCAGTGTTGGCATGTAATTTTATAATGGGGAACTTCTTGAATGGGCTATTACTATGACATGAAATGTATGCACTTTTTTAAAGACCTCATTGTGTGTGTTGATCTTATTGTAGTATATGCAAAACCAGAATGTACCTGGGAATATTGAATTAACTGTGAATATCCTGACAATGGGTTATTGGCCAACATATGTGCCTATGGAAGTCCACTTACCACCAGAGGTAAGAGTTGCTGTTCAGGACTTGTGTTATAAGCACAGAAATACATAACACTTCTATTTTGTTTGTCATTGAAAAATAGATAATTTTTAAAGGTTTGTGTCAGCATGCCAACACCAAATGCCAACTGTTTTAATATTTTGCTCTTCCTTTTATTATTCTTGTACTTACATCGTTAGAGCATAGTTAATGATGTCAAGTTTCTGGGTCCAGAGCCAATTTTCATGACTCTTTTTTCAGTTTTCCAGATTGCACCCATCTTTCTGCCCAGCTCTCAAAAATTCTTGCCCATATATCACCTGGGGGTTGGATTGCTGAGTCAATGGGCTTGAGTAAATCCATCCTAAATTCTGGGGAAATGTCTTAACTCAGGACTGAAGCTTAGAAGCGGGGTTAAAGCTAGAGATAGGTATTGAGAATCCTTCATGGAGATGATCATGGAAGCCAAGGGGGTCGAGATCTCCCTCATTAAGAGGAAAAGAATGTAGAAATAGAAAAAAATAGGGCTGAGACAGAACATTGGAAAAGGTTCACATCTGGCAGGTGGTAGGAAGAGGAAGGAAACCAACAAAAAAGCAGTCATGAGGTAAAGGAAGCAGCATGATATGGAGGCACAAAGCCACTGGAGGGGAATGTTGCAAAAGAGGGAGTGTTTAAATGTTGCAGAGAGATCGAAGCGTATAAAGGCTGATGAATGCTATTAGATTTGGTAGTTGGCAGATCATTACATCAAAGTGATCAGTGGACCTACCAGGTATAAAAACTGATACTAAAAGCTTCCAGAAATTATTATACATGAGGTGAATAGAAAGAATGGTGAAAGCGATACTGGATACAGAGCTTAAATAAAGCTGTATTTTATTTACTGTAGATGGTAAAACTTCAGGAGATTTTCAAGACATTTTACCTAGGCAAACATAGCGGCAGGAAACTTCAGTGGCAGTCAACCCTAGGACACTGTGTGCTAAAGGCAGAATTTAAAGAGGTAAGTAGATGTTCCCATAACTTAGTGTTCATCTTCATTTTTGTTGTTGAGGTCATCCTTTTTTCTCCTTTAAACACTTTTTATTTAAGTATAGTTGACACACGATGTTACATTAGTTTCAGGTGTACAACATAATGATTTAACTTCTCTATACATTATACTATGCTCACCACAGAGGTCATTCCTTTTAACTTGACGATTTGTTTTACAAGTTTATCCTAAATATATAACAGTGACTGCTTTGTGTATATTATTAAGAATGTGGTCTTCATGGTTGAATTGGCTCTGCTGCAAAACCACAAACAGTAACGCTTTTGTTGCCATCCTTTCCCCACCTGTGGATACAGGATTCCCATTTCCACTTCTTGACAGGAACCTTCTTGTTGCTGGGAGCTAGGGAATAGAGTGGATGTAAAGGAGTATAGTTCCCGTATCTAATTTCAAAAAATTCCTGCAGCTTTTCATGACTAATTTGAATCTAACAAGTTGAAAATGCATTTGAAATAGTGATTTCTTGCTGCTTGTGAAAAAAATCTGTAGTGATGCAATAAAGCCAAGTTATTAATGTTTGGTTTTTTTTGAGAGATAGGGACAGAGTGCGAGCAGGGGAAGGGAGAGAGAGGGAGACACAGAATGTGAAACAGGCTTCAGGCTCTGAGCTGTCAGTACACAGCCTGACGTGGGGCTCAAACTCGGGAATGGTGAGACCGTGACCTAGACCGAAGTTGGATGCTTAACTGACTGAGCCACCCAGGCAATAAGGCCAAGTTATTAATTTTCATTACGTTGTTGTTCTGTTTTAATTACAAGACATTTTAAAAAAGACCCATAGAAAGGTCACCCAATCCTTCTTTTCTATTTCAGGTAGGATCACACCTAAACCCTACACTGAACGTACTGGCTTTTCTGTATAATGTTAATCCACGTTTCTAAATCCACTGAAGGAAAAATGCTTTTCCTGTTAAAGATTATTGATGATTTGATTAATTTTCATGTGTTTTTTAAAAAATGATGGCTAAACTCTGCTGTTTCTCCAACAGGGTAAAAAAGAACTCCAGGTCTCTCTCTTTCAAACCCTGGTGCTGCTAATGTTTAATGAGGGAGAGGAGTTCAGTTTAGAAGAGATCAAGCAGGCTACTGGAATAGGTTTGTGTTGAGTCAATCAATTAGCAAGCATTATTCAGTGTCTGCTGTGTGCATTCCACTAAGGTTAAGAGCTCTGGGGGGATACAAAGGAATAATCCCTCTTAGCACTCATAATCATGGGGAAAGGGAAAAATGACATTTGTAATAATTTCACAGCCAATAAGTATCAATCTGTGGGGCTGACTAGGACTGTGTTAAGAGTTTAGTGAAGCAAGAAACGTCTGTGGGCTGGCATAATTGGGAAATCCTTCATGAAGGAGGTGATATTTGAGGTGGCCTTCAAGTTTTAGTTAGGGAGGTGGCATATGCTGCCAGGGGAGATAGTGTGAGAAAAGTCTTGGTAAGAATGAGCACAGTGTGGGCAGGATTCATGAAGAATGTAACTGCAGCATCGAATAGTGAGATAAGGGTAGGTAAGATGAATAGAGCCTGATCATGGAGAGCCTTGAAGATCTAGCAAATGAAACCTGCATTGTAGGGTCTCAAGTATGAGACATCATGAAAGTGGCTTATTTACACAACTTACCTGGAATCAATAGACAATAGGGCAGCTTGGAGGATGAAGAGATGCCAGTCCAGAAACTAGTCAGGGTAATTCAGGCTTAAACTGATAAGGGGCTTCGATTTGAATGAGGCCAACGAGAATGGAGAAGAGGCATCTATCTCTAAGGAAACAGCTACTAGGTACATGAAGGAAAAAGGGGAAGGACAGTTAAAAGATGATGCCAGGGTTTCTCACCAGAGTGGATTGGTAGTTTCAGGACTAACAATTAGAAAGAATATACAGTTTTATGGGGAAGATTATGAATAAAATTTTAGACATATTGGAGTTGATGATAGTTAAACAGCCAAGTGGAGGCTTTTGAATGTGGGACTAGAAGGAAGTGAGATGTCATTTCTGAAGATTTGGTAGTTATTCATGTGGAATAATTGGAGCCTTTAGAGAACCACAGGAAAAAGGCCATTGGATAGGGCAAAGAGGAAGACCTTGACCTTGGGGAAAAAAGGAAACAGTTTTAATCGAGGGATGGGGTAGAAGCTAGATTGAGATGAACGTAGCTGTTTATGTTGATGAGCTAGTAACAAATAATCCACTATTTCTTCTTCAGAGGATGGAGAATTAAGGAGAACACTGCAGTCATTGGCCTGTGGCAAAGCTAGAGTTCTGGCAAAAAATCCAAAGGGCAAAGATATTGAAGATGGTGACAAGTTCATTTGTAATGATGATTTCAAACACAAACTTTTCAGGATAAAGATCAATCAAATCCAGATGAAAGAAACGGTATCTCTTTTGCATTCTCCTTGTCCTGATGCACTGGAATTACATGTATTCATAATAAAAATGTATAAAGAAGGTTTCATACCTGTACTATTGGCACTAACGTTTTCTGTGCTTATATTTAGCTCAGTATATTTCAGTACTTGATCTTGCAGTTTTTTGGGGTGGGGGGGAAGTACACACAACTGGGCCTGATACTCAAGATAGTTCTGTATTCTGCTTTTTTTGCTTAACATTAAGTCTTTAGAATATTCTATGCCCTTAAATATCTTCATAAAATGTCAAGTGGCTACACAGTGTTCTTTTACATGGCCATTATAATTTATTCAACCAATGCCTGCTGGACGATTAAATTCTTAATTTCTTAGTGCTGTAAACAAAACTGCCAGAAATATCTTTGTACTTTAATCTCTCTGAGACTTCCTTTATGATAAATTCATGGAGGTACGTATTTTTTGGGTTAAAGAGTATGAACAGTTTAAGAATATTAAAACTGATGTTGTATTGTGTTCTAGAAAGACTGGACTAATTTATACTCTGTCTAGCAACAAGAATGCCTGTCTTACTGGTGCCCTCACCAGCAGCACTAAAGATTGTTTTACTTTTTAAATCTGCACCAATTTGCTGGGTGAAAACTCTGGATGATTTAGTTAGTATTTCTTTGATTAACAGTGAAGTTTTTGTTTCTGCTATTTGAATTTGTAAGGGACTTGTATTGTGGAAACAAACAACTGCGGCATTTCCTGCCATCATTTGGTTTCAGTTCCAAAGGTTTAATGCAGTACATGACGAAAAATTTTAATGTGAGACAGAGGGCAGTATCTCAGACAAGTTCCTGTTTTATACACATTCACATCAAAGGTGTCATATTCCCTTAGAAGATTACTGTGTCCTTTTACAGCATTTATGCTGTATCAGAAAGAAATGGGCTGCAAAAAGCCCAAACTCTTAGGTGCTAAAGATGAACATTTTTGCCTTAGCATTAAAATTGATAAACTGACTCATAAACAGCCTAAATTTCTGGTGGTTTTGAACACTATAATAACACTGCATTTCTGATTTATGTATTATAAAATAATTTTTAAAAAGTTTGACTCCAGTTAGTACTATACTTTAAGTCAGAGATCAGAGTCCATCACTTCTACGGAAAAGCTAATGTCATACAGAAATCTGGTCAATAACCCCTTATGACACATTAACCAATATTGGCATTACTTCATTGGTACAGGACAATATAATTAGGACAGAAAGGTATTGTTTTTACTGTCATCGTCTGTATTTATAAGCATTCTGTAAATAATTAAATATATTTAAATCATTAATTAACAGTATGTCATGGCCCTAAAATTTTCAGTTTGTGTAAGCAGATTTCACTTCAGGTGTAGTTCCTAAGTTTGAAAAAATTTTGTTGTTAGGTTGAAGAACAAGCAAGCACTACAGAAAGAGTATTTCAGGACAGACAGTACCAAATTGATGCTGCAATTGTTCGAATCATGAAGATGAGAAAGACGCTTAGCCACAATCTTCTTGTTTCAGAAGTGTACAACCAGTTGAAATTTCCAGTAAAGGTAGGTACTTGTATATTTTTGTATTGAGCTTGTTACATAAAAAGAACATGTTAGATTTTCACACACGAATCTTTTCTTTTAAGTTTATTTATTTTGAGAGAGGGAGAGAGAATCCCAAGCAGACTCCACGCTGTCAGTGTGGAGCCCAGCGTGGGGCTCACACTAACAGATCGTGACCTGAGCTGAAACCCAAGAGTTGGACACTTAACCAACTGAGCCACCTAGGCGTCCCCAGACATGAATCTTAAAAACATAGATTGATTTCTCCTGCTCATATATCTGTGATTTCCCCCCACAAAAAAACCCTTTGTTATCATATGTGGATAGCTGTGACAACAGGGAAAACTATTTATAAGAGCTCTTCTTATACCTGAAAGTTTAGCTGCTAAATGCAAAATTTTCAGGTTCATTCACATTATTTCTTTTGATCTTGTTTTATTTTTGTTTATATTTTCTTTTTGAACTACTTTGATATTTTGACAGATTGGGTTATTTTCAGTTATATCTTGTTTTATTTAGCTTATGTAAGTGTCCATTAAAAACTATTGAGACAGGGGTTCCTGGGCGGCTCAGTCAGTTGAGTGCCTGGCTTCAGTTCAAGTCATGATCTCACTGTTCATGAGTTCAAGCCTCGCATTGGGCTCTGTGCTAACAGTGGGGAGCATACTTGGGATTATCTCTCCCTCTTGTCTGCCCCTTCCCACCTCAAAATTAATAAACTTTAAAGAAAAAATTCTATGCAGATAACTAGCCATCATTAGGCATCTTTTTGAAAAGTTTAGCAGTTCTGGCAACCTGAAATTGGTCATTAAATGGACATGTTCCAGTGTAGATGTTCAATATTAAAGAGGCTTAGACAATGTGGTGTTTTACTGGCCTATTTTTCAATTTTTTTTTTTTTTGAGAAGATTTCCAAACCTTTGTTATGATAAAGACTTCATAGAGTTTGGATAAACTCTTGGCTCTTGAGGTTCTCATGACCTTTAGGCTTAGGTAAATCACTTCGTCTTGTTTTGTAAAATGGGGATAATCTATTTAAATCGTAGGTTTAGGGGCGCCTGGGTGGCTCAGTTGGTTGGGCGTCCGACTACGGCTCAGGTCAGGATCTCGCGGTCCGTGAGTTCGAGCCCCGTGTCGGGCTCTGTGCTGACCACTCAGAGCCTGGAGCCTGTTTCGGGTTCTGTGTCTCCCTCTCTGTCTGACCCTCCCCCATTCATGCTCTGTCTGTCTCTGTCTCACAAATAAGTAAATGTTAAAAAAAAAATAAAAAATAAATAAATCGTAGGTTTATTGTGAGGCTTAAATGAGGTATGATATATGTACAAAACTTATTAGCTTTGGGCCTGGCATGTAGTAAGTGCTCATTAGCAATTAATGCTAATAAGACAGGCTTTCTCTCTTCTCCAAATCTAATACTGCCTTCTCGTTACCACACTCTTACCCATATGCTCTGCCTTACAACCATTTCACCTCCAGCCAAAGAGATCACTGGTGCTACGGCAATTAAAGGATTTCTGTAATACTGTTTTTTGGCTTCCCCATCAGACCACTTTCCTTCTTCAGCCTTCTCACGTGGCCATTTTATACAATCTGAAAAACTCTATTAGCAAGATTACATTTTTTTTAATAGGCTAGATACAAAAGACAATGAGATTTTGTCATCCAAGAGCTAAGAATGCAAACATGAGAACAAGTTATAAGCTTTCTTGATTTTTCAACCATAGGTAGAGTTCAGATATCCAAATTGTTTATAGTAGATAACAGGTAAATCTTAAACCTGAAATACAGAGACCTGAATAATGAAATGGTAATTCACTTATCAGACCATTTGTTGTAGTATTTTTGTAAATAGTGTTTTCTGCAGTACATTTTTAAAATCTTAATTTATAAAAATACAACCTGACTTTGAGAACTACCTTTTGCCCAAATTTAAGGTCTACTTAGTCTTTTCAGACTCTCTTAGCAAAACTAAATAGCATTCTGGTTTCCTAAACTGTAATGTATTCCTCCTGTGAAGTTACGATAAGTTAGTCTTTTGTATTTTTGCAGAGAATAGCTGGTTCTTTTTTTTTTAAATGTTTTATTTATTTAGAGAGAATGCAAGCAGGGGAGGGGCAGAGAAGGGAGAGAGAATCCCAAACCCGTGCTGACAGTGCAGAGCCTGATGCAGGGCTTGAACTCATGAACCGTGAAATCATGACCTGAGCCAAAATCAAGAGTTGGACACTTAACCAATTGAGCCACCCAGGCTCCCTGAAAATAGCTGGTTCTTAAAAGACTTCCTTTGGGTTGCCTGGGTAGCTCAGTCTGACTCCAGCTCAGGTCATGATCTCATAGTTTTTGGGCCCCGTGTCGGGCTCTGTGCTAACAGTTCAGAGCCTGGATCCTGCTTCAGGTTCTGTGTTTCCCTTTCTGTCTCTGCCCCTCCCCCACTCGTGTTCTAGCTCTCTTTCTCAAAAAATTAAAAATAAACATTAAAAAAAATTTTAAAGCTATCTTTAAAATAGAAAAGTAACAGTATTGTATAATGATATGACAAGATGTGACAGTATATGTATAGTATAAAAACATTTCTTAATCTGGTTTTATTTTCATTATATTTTTTCTCTTTAAAAAAGTAAGGAGATAAAATACATTAAATTAGTCAGCCAAAAAAAATTTTTAATGGGGTGTTGGTACATGGGCTTGAGCCAATGATGATGAGGTTTGCACTGAAAATTTGCCTTCTTTTACAGCCTGCTGATCTTAAGAAGAGAATAGAATCCTTAATTGATCGGGATTACATGGAAAGAGATAAAGAAAATCCAAACCAATACAATTATATTGCATAAACATTGGCCTCTGAGTATTTGGTATCATATACAGTAGCAGTGGATAAACTAACCTGTTGATCCTATATTATTTGACTTCTTTTATACTACCAATGACCAAATGAAGCAGTGTAATGGAAATAGTTGAGTCGACTTTTTCAGTGGTTAACATGCCCATTTAAAGAGTTAATACTTAACCTTTAAGAAGAATGTTGTTGAACTCTTTGCATGTTATTTAGTATGATGTGCAGAAAATTCTTAAGAAAGTACCTGGTCTTCATGATTCCTCTTTGGAACTGGGGAAGAGGTCCCTAAGGCTATTAAAAAAAAAGAGGGGGGGTTCTTATACACCATTAATTATGAAGCAAAAGGTTTATTTGCTTAAAATGTCATTTAAAGATACTTAAACTGCATGCAAACTTTATTTACTGTACAGAGTTCTGGATGTATTTATCAAATAGAAAAACCACCCTGGACTTGGTTGTTCACATGTTTTGTGATTTCCCTTGAAAAGAAAAATAAGTTGTCGTAGCTATTGATATTTTACTAAGTAATGTTCTGTTACACTGAAAGGGATGTTTAAAAAAAACTTATTTGGAAACAAGTTTTCAAGTAGAGGGACAGTTGCTTATGTAATCTCTTGTATATACACATCCTAAGGTGTTCCATCTATGACTGTGGGATGTGTGTATATGGCTTAGCCCTGAGTTTACTGTTCTGATTAACAGGTACTTATAAAAATAGCTGAAATAGAAAATTGCTGATCAGCTGTACTGGAAGATATGGTAAGAGAGAAAAAAAATCCAACTCATCATATGAAAAGTGAATACAATATGAACATTGCAAAAGAGACCAAAACCCATGTGTTTTGTAAATTTTTACAGAAGCAAAAATCATCAACTAGTTTTCAACTTCCTTTAGACTTTAATGTTGCTTGGACAGTTTTATCTTTAACTTGGACCAATTGTTAGATTGTTACAGGCTTCCTAGGATTTAGCATTCCTGTTTTCTCTACCAAAGTTTTTTTGGGAAGCACCCCAACTCCTTTTTGTTGCTAAATAAACCTTTCATCCTTCTTCTGACTTCCTAAAGACCTAGATATAAAGGTCCTCTTCCTTTGTTTTCCCTATATACCTCCTAGTCAGGAATTCCAAAATCTGTATTATGTTCATCTTACTCCTTTCAAAATTTCTTGAAGAGTTCTCATAGCCAGCCACTGGACATCTACTTTTCAGGGGAATGTCCTAGGATTGTTCATACATAGAAAATAGCAAAAGTATTGTTATTCAAATTGGTAATGTGAGTAAAAAGGCTTCTCTGTAGCATCGGTTGGTTTTTTTTGTTTTTGTTTTTTTGCTTGTTGGTTTTTCCTTGAGAATTGATCTTGGAGGAGAAGCAGAAAATTTGTTTGGATTTTTAAAAATCAGAATTGCTTTGATGTTTTTGGCAACAGTAGATTTCCTTGACTATTTGGAGCCATTAGAAAAAATACCTAGATCCTAACCATCAACTGAGGAGACGTTTGGCTCTTGTGTCTACTATTGTTTTCTTGAGTTCTCAAGACCTGTGACCAGCTGTTATTAAAAAGTTGCCTGTTTCTCTGATTGCATCAACTTGCACACTGTTAATAATATGTGGTATTTAGAATGCCTTCCTGGTTTTTTTTGAGTGTGGCCATTGTCTATATTTTCTCAGCTTCTCCCTGGTTTCCTTGCATGAGCTCATCTGACAAGGAAATGCAGTTATTTTGTTTGTCCTCTCTCCACACTGGACCATCTCTGTCAGTGTTCTAACTCATCCCAGGTGGTCTCTGAGATATACAGACTATCCCACAAGACTCAATAGTTACTCTTAGGGAATTTCTAGGTAGAATTGGTCCCTGTTAGGAGGAGACTCTTGGTGTCACTTTTGTTATCTTGAAAGCTGGTCCCTTCCCTGAGGCTCTTAATTTTTTGAAAACTTGATGCTGTTTCAACTGAAAAATTGGCAAGACTATTAAAAAAAAGTTGAAGGGAGCTGTTTAAGAAATTGACAAGTAATTGCAAAAAACATTGGGTAATTGTGACTTTCAGTTGTTCTGTATCAGTTAAATTTTTGTGCTCTTTTCCCTGTGTACGTGGTGGTTCTATTTTTCTCCAATAAAACTTTTATTTAAAAAAAGTTTCTGGAGAAGATCTTTAAAACTGAAGTATTGTAAGAAATTTATGAAACCACAGAACTTTGCATCTTCCTAATGACTTCATGCATTCATATTTGTCAATTTTGTTATTTAAAATTTTCTCTTTTTTATGTTTGTGGTGGTTTGGTGATAATGCTATAGGAATGTGAAGGAGGGTGAGTCAAATTCTCAGGAATTCTCAAGGTGAGTATTTATTCTTAAGTGTCAGTATTGTAGAAAAATCAAGTGCAAGTATAAACACGGTTTCATTCAAATTCTCAAAAGTTTAATAGTTTCATAAAGTCACCATGAAACTAGATTTACATTGAGGGAAGAATAAAAGATAAAATACTTTCGTTTTTAGTAACGGCACTTGATCTTCCTTTTCTATTCATATGAATTCTAGGTCATATACTCTCACTGTTAAGATGCTCCTCAAGAACCTTACCAAGCCAGGAATCAGGAAGCTTTTTTGAACCCAGTTTGTGAGTCTGCTGAACAGTCTTAACATGAGGTCTTGCCATACTCTTGAAAATTCTTATCTTTGTACATGTGTGTACAGTTCAGGAAACTAGTTGATGCTGTTTAGGCAACTGTGTCTCAAGATTTTCAAAAGCTTGTTTTTTAATCTTAGTATCCATACATCTTTTTTTACATTAGCTGTTTTTTTTTTTTTATTTTAGTGACCATTCTGATTTATGCTGTGAATGGCAGGACGTGTTATAAATGTGTTCTGTTCCATCATCTACATAAAATTGCCAAAGTAAATTGCCCATTAAAAAGAAAAGAGCAGGGGTGCCTGGGTGGGTCATTTGGTTGTGTCTGACTCTTGATTTTGGCTCAGGTCATGATCTCACGGTTCGTGAGGTCAAACCCCTTATTGGCCTCTATGGTGGCAGCGTGAAACCTGCTTGGGATTCTCTCCCCCCACTTCTCTCTGCCCTTCCCTCACGCTTGCGCTAGCATGCTCTCTATCAGGATAAATGAACATTAAAACGTATTTCTATGTATTTTGTTCTTTTTTTGATGCTCTTGCAAATTGAATTGTTTTCTTTATTTTTCGGATTGTTCATTGCTAGCACATACAATTTTTTTAAATCTTATTTTTAAGTAATTTCTACACCCAACATGGGACTCAAACTCACAACCCTGAGATCAAAAGTTGCATGCTCTACTGACTGAGCCAGCCAGGTGACCCATACACAATTTTTTTGTGTGTTTATCTTACACCCTATAACTTTGCTGAATTTGATTATTGGGTCTAATATATTTTTGTGGATTTTTAAGGATTTTCTATTGTCTGTGAATAGAGTTAAGTTTTTGCTTTTTCCTTTCCAATGTGGGTGTGTTTTATTTCTTTTACTTGCCTACCTACTATCTCTGTCTGGAGCTCCCAATATGATGTTGAATAGAAGTGGCTAAAGCAGGCATCCTTGTCTTGTTCATCATCTTAGGGGGAAAGCTTTCAGTCTTTTGCTGTTAAGTATGATGTTAGCTGTGGGTGCTCCACAAATGCTCTTTATCGTCTTTTATTCTTAGGTTTCTGAGTTCCTATCATTAAAGACTGTTGAGATTTGTCCAATGCTTTTTCTGCATCAACTCAGACAATTGTGACTTTTTTCCTTTGTTCTATTAAATTGGTGTATTACGTCTATTGGTTTTCATATGTTGAACCACCTTTGCATGCCTGACATAAATCCCACTTCATCATGGTGTATAATCTTTTTAATATGTTGTCATTTTGGGTTGCTAGTATTTTGATGAGGATTTTTGCGTTATATATTCATAAGGGATATTGATTGGTCTGTAGTAATCTTGTGTCTTTGACTTTGCTATCAGTTGAAATAGTTACACAGTGTTATTTCCTCTTCTGTTTTTTGACAACTTTGAGAAGGGTTGGTGTTAATTCTTTAAATATTTGCACCAGTGGAGACATCTGGTCCTGGGCTTTTCTCTGTGGAGAAATTTTTAATTCATTCAGTCTCTTTGCTCATAGATCTGTTCAGGTTTTCTGTTTCTTCTTGAGTCAGATACAGTGTTTTGTCTCTAGGAGTTTGTTGATTTCATTTTGGTTATCCAATTTGTTGGTGTACAGTTGTTCACAGTGGTTTTTAAAAACTTTTTTTTAACATTCATTTATTTTTGAGAGGTAGAGTGTGAGCAGGGAAGGGGCAGAGAGAGAGGGAGATGAATCTGAAGCAGCTTCCAGGCTCTGAGCTGTCAGCACAGAGCCCAGCACGGGGCTTGAACTCACATACTGTGAGATTGTGACCTGAGCCGAAGTTGGTGCTTAACCCACTGAGCCACCCAGGCACCCCTGATTATTCTTTTTGATATATCGACCCTTAATATATATTATCGTTCCTTGTCTCTTGTACAGTTTTTTACTTAAGAGTTCATTTTGTCTGATAGTAATAGAGCCACTCTAGCTCTCTCTTGGTTACTGTTTGCATACAATATCCTTTTCCATTCTTTCTCACAACCTTTTTTGTGTTTGGGGTCTAAAGTGAGTCTCTTGTAGACAGCCTGTAGTTAATGTGTTTTTAATCCATTCTTCCAGTCTCTGCCTTTTTAAATTGGAGACTTTAAGCCATTTATACTTAAAATAATGACTGATAGGACACCTGGGTGGCTCAATCATTAAACATCTGACTCAGCTCAGGTCATGATCTCATGGTTCCTGAGTTTGAGCCCTGCACCAAGCTCTGCTGACAGCCTGGAGCCTGATTTGGATTATGTGTGTCTCTCTCTGCTACTCCCATGTTCACACTCTTGTCTGTTTCTTTCAAAAGTAAATAAAACATTAAAAATTTTTTTAGGGGTGCCTGGGTGGCTCGGTCAGTTAAGCTTCCAACTTCAGCTCAGGTCATAATCTCACAGTTTGTGAGTTCCAGCCCCCATAGGGGTCTCTGCTGTCAGCGCAGAGCCCGCTTTGGATTCTCTCTCTCTCTCTCTCTCTCTCTCTCTCTCTCCACTCACTTACTCTTCTTCCTCTCTCCTGATCACGCTCTCCCTCTCTCAAAAATAAACATTAAAAAATTTTTTTTAAATTTTTTTACATGACTGATAAAACTGCCATTTTGCTGTTTGCTATATATCTTATACTTCTGTCAACACCTTTATTACTGTTTTTTGTGTTTGATTTTTTTTTGTAGTATACTGGATCGATTCCCTTCTCATTCCTTTTCTCCGTCATTCTAGTTATTTTCTTGGTGGTTAGGGGTTTGCAATCGACATCTTAAATTTACGACAGTCTAGTGTGAATTAATACAAACTTAGCTGCAATAGTATACAAAAACTGTTTGTATACAACTCTGCCCTCCTCCTTTGTGTAGTTATTGTCACAAATTATATCTTTATATGTTGTACGTCCACTAACATAGAGGTAAAATCCTTTCATGTTTCTTAAATCAGTCTTAAGTAGCCAGTTAGGCATGAAGTTGAAAATAATTATCAAGGAGTGAGTTGTTTCACGTATTTAAGTATTTTGTGATAATTAAAAGTCCCTGCTGTACATAAAAGTATTTTCTTGCTGTTAATTACTATGTATCAGAAGTTATTTTTTAAGACATTTTCCAGACAATTTTTAATATTATGTATATCTATTTCATTGTTTATTTTTTATTTATTGTCAAGCTAACTAATGAGTGTAGTCTTGGCTTCAGGAGTAGATTACCATGATTCATCCCTTACGTATGCTACCCAGTGCTCATCCCAACAAGTGTCCTCCTCAATGCCCATCACCCATTTTCCCCATCCCCCCAACCCCCACTCCCATCAACCCTCAGTTCTCTGTATTTAAGAATCTAGTATGGTTTGCCTCCCTCTTTGTATCTTATTTTTCCTTCGCTTCCCTTGTGGTCATCTGTTAAGTTTCTCAAATTCCACATTGAGTGAAATTATATGATACCTGTCTTTCTCCGCCTGACTTATTTCGCTTAGCATAATAACCCTCCAGTTCTATCCACATTGTTAGATAAAGATTTCATTCTTTATTGTCGCTAAGTTTTCCATTGTGTATATGTAGCACATCTTTATCCATTCATCAGTTGATGGACATTTGGCCCCTTCCTAATTTGGCTATTGTTGATAACGCTGCTATAAACATTGGGGTGCACGTGTCCCTTGGAATCAGCACTCCTGTTATGCTTTGGATAAATTCCTAGTAGTGCGATGGCTGGGTCATAGGGTTATTCTATTTCTAATTTTTTGAGGAACCTCCACACTGTTTTCCAGAATGACTGCACCAGTTTGCATTCCACCAACAGTGCAAGAGGGTTCCCATTTCTCCACATCCACGCCAGCATCTGTTGTTTCCTGAGTTGTTAATTTTAGCTGCTCTGACTGGTGTGAGGTGGTATCTCCATGTGGTTTTGATTTGTATTTCCCTGATGATGAGCAATGTTGGGCATTTTTTCATGTGTCTGTTAGCCATCTGGATACCTTTTTTAGAAGAAGTTTAGTAAGTTCTTTATAGATTTTGGATACTAACCCTTTATGTGATATGTCATTTGCAAATATCTTCTCCCATTCCATTGATTGCCTTTTAATTTTGTTGACTGTTTCCTTCATTGTGCAGAAGCTTTTTATCTTGATGAGGTCCCAATAGTTCATTTTTGCTTTTATTTCCCTTGCCTTTGGTGACATGTCAAGTAAGAAGCTGCTGCAGCAAGGTTAAAGAGGTTGCTACCTGTTTTCTCCTGTAGGATTTGATGGTTTCCTATCTCACATTGAGGTCTTTAATCCATTTTGGATTTATTTTTGTGTGGTGTAAGAAAGTGGTCCAGTTCATACTTCTGCATGTTGCTGTCCAGTTCTCCCAGCACCATTTGCTAGAGACTGTCTTTTTTCATTGGATACTCTTCCATGGTTTGTTGAAGATTAGTTGGCCATACATTTGTGAGTCCATTTCTGGAATCTCTATTCTATTCCATTGGTCTATGTGTCTGTTTTTGTGCCAATACCATACTGTCTTGACGATTACGGCTTCCTGGTAGAGGCTAAAGTCTGGGATTGTGATGACTCTCGCTTTGGTTTTCTTCAACGTTACTTCAGCTATTCATGGTCTTCTGTGGTTCCATAAAAATTTTAGGATTGTTTGTTCTAGCTCTGTGAAGAATGCTGGTGTTATGTTGATTGGGGTTGCACTGAATATGTAGATTGCTTTGTGTAGTATTGACATTTTAACAATATTTGTTCTTCCAATCCATGAGCATGGGATGTTTCTCCATTTCTTTGGGTTGTCTTCACGTTCTTAAGCTTTCTATAGTTTTCAGCATACAGATGTTTTACCTTTTTGGTAAGGTATATTCTTAGGTATTTTATGGTTCTTGGGGAAATTGTAAATGGGATCAATTCCTTTCTATCTCTTTGTATTGCTTCATTATTGGTATATAGAAATGCAGCCGATTTCTGTACTTTGATTTTATATCCTGCGACATTGCTGAATTCATGTATCAGCTCTGGCAGTTTTTTGGTGGAGTCTTTTGGGTTCTGCATGTAGAGTATCACGTCATCTGCGAAGAGTGAAAGTTTGACTACTTGTTTGCCAATTTTGATGCCTTTTATTTCATTTTGTTGTCTGATTGCTGATGCCAGGACTTCTAACACTATGTTAAACAACAGTGGTGAGAGCAGACATCCCTGTCATGTTCCTGATCTCGGGGGGAATGCTCTCAGTTTTTCCCCATTCAGGAGGATATTAGCCATGGGCCTTTCATATATGGCTTTTATGATGTTAAAGTATGTTCCTTCTATCCTGGCTTTCTTGAGGGTTTGTATTAAGAAAGGATGCTGTATTTTGTCAGATGCTTTTTCTGTATCTGTTGACAAGATCATATGATTCTTACCCTTTTTTTTTTTATTAACGTGATGTATCACATTGATTGATTTGAGAATGTTGAACTAGCCCTGCAGCCCAGGAATGAATCCCAATTGAGCATAGTGAAAAATTCTTTTAATATACTGTTGAATTTGATTTGCTAGTATCTTGTTGAGGATTTTTGCATCCATAATCATCAGGGATATTGGCCTGAATTCTCCTTTTAATGGGGTCTCTGTGTTGTTTGGGAATCAAGGTAATGCTGGCTTCACAGAATGAGTCTGGGAGCTTTCCTTCTGTTTTTAGGAACAGCTTCAGAGTAGGTATTAACTCTGCTTATATGATAGAATTCCCCTGGGAAGCCATCTGGCTCATGACTTTTACTTGTTGGGAGATTTTTGATAACGGATTCAATTTCTTCACAGTTTATAGGTCTGTCCAAATTTTCTATTTCTTCCTGTTTGAGTTTTGGTAGTATGTGTCCAGGAATTTGTCCATTTCTTCCAGATTGTCCAGTTTGTGGCATATAATTTTTCATAGCATTCTCTAATTGTATTTCTGTGGTGTTGGTTGTGATCTCTCCTCTTTCATTCATGATCTTATCTTTTTGGGTCCTCTCTTTTTGAGAAGTCTGGCTGGGAGTTGATCAATTTTGTTTATTCTTTCAAAAAATAGCTCTTAGACTCCTTGATCTGTTCCGGTTTTTTATTGTATATTGCTTATTTCTACTCTATTATTTCTTTTTCTGCTAGCTTTGGGATTTCTTTGCTGTTGCCTTTTAGTTCCTTTAGGTGTGAGGTTAGGTTATGAATTTGGGACCTTTCTTGCTTCTTGAGATAGACCTGAATTGCAATGTATTTTCCTCTTGATACCACCATTGCTGCATCCCAGAGAGTTTGGATTGTTGTGTTTTCAGTTTCATTTGCTTCAGTATATTTTTTAACAGCTTCTGTAATTTCCTGGTCGACCCATTCATTCTTTAGTAGGATGTTCTTTAACCTCCACGTATTTGGGGGCTTTCCATATTTTTTCTGTGGTCGACTTCAAGTTTCATAGCATTGTGATATGAAAATGTGATGGCATGATCTCAGTTCTTTTATATTTATTGAGGGCTGTTCTGTGACCCAGTATGTGATTTATCCTGGAGAATGTTCCATGTGCGCTCGAGAAGAATGTGTATTCTGCTTTGAAAAGTTCTGAATATATTTGGTAAGTCCATCTGGTCCAATGTGTCATTCAGAACCATTGTTTCCTTATTGGTTTTCTGCCTAGATGATCTGTCCGTTGTTGTAAGTGGAGTGTTAAAGTACCTTACAATCACAGTATTATTATCTATACATTTAATTTATATTTGTGATTGATTTATATATTTGGGTGCTTGCACGTTGGGGGCATAAACATTTACAAGTGTTAGCTCTTCTTGATGAATAGACCCCTTCATTATGATACAGTGCCCTTCTTCATCTGTTGTTTGTTAACAGTCTTTGTTTTAAAATCTACTTTGTCTGATATAAGAATGTCTACTCCAGCTTTCTGAGAAGTCCAATAGCATGATAGATGGTTCTCTAGCCTCTCACTTTGAATCTGCAGGTATCCTCAGATCTAAAATGAATCCCTCCCTCATAAACAGCATCTAGATGGATCTTGTTTTTTTATGCATTCTGATAGCCTGGGTCTTTTGATTGGGGCATATAGTCCATTTACATTCAGAGTGATTATTGAAAGATGGCTCTAGAGGAGCACCTGGGTAGCTCAGTTGGTTAAGCATCTGACTTCAGCCCAGGTCATGATCTCACAGTTTTGTGGGTTTGAGCCCCACGTGAGGCTCTGTGCTGAGCCTGGAGCTTGCTTTGGGTTCTGTCTCCCTCTCTTTCTGCCCCTCCCCTGCTCACGCTCTCTCAAAAATCAATAAACGTTAACAAAAAAACTTTCAAAGAAAAAAGATGGATTTGTTATCTTTTGTGTTATCTGTAGGTTTCATGCTTATGGTGATGCCTGTGGTCCTCTGTGGTCTTTGCTGCTTTCCACTCACAGAGTCCCCCTTACAATCTCCTGCAGGGCTGGTTTAGTGGTCATGAACTCCTTTAGTTTTTGTCTGGGAAAGCCTTTGTCTCTCCTTCTATTCTGAATGAGAGGCTTGCTGGATAAAGGATTCTTGGCTGCATATTTTTCCTGTTCAGCACATTTAATATCTCCTGCCACTCTTGTAGCAAGATTCTTGCACAGAGTTTTGACACCAAGGCTTTTCTTTCCAGGAAGCAACTTTATTCATGCCGGCACTGCTCAGTTGGGTTCGTACCTGAAGAACTGACCCCTGAACACCAACTAGGGTAGTTTTTTATATATTTTTTTACTTCTTTGTCTCCCATATATGGTAACATACAAACATGTAGTCTAAGTGGTCTCCTGTTACAAGGTCGTGAGGGATGTTGTCACACACGTATAGCCAGGTTGCCTTGAAGGTTTTTTTTTCTTTCTTTATAGGGAGGGGACCCTACTACACTCCCTTCTGGCCTGCCAAGTTTCAGTGCATAGGTCTGCTACTACCCTTAATGCATCTACCCTTGTAGGTCAAGGCCCATTTGTCTCTAGCTGCTTTCATAATTATCTTTTTATTGCCAGTTTAACTATGATGCCATGGTGTTGACTTGTTTTTGTTGATTTTGAAGGGAGTTCTCTGTGCCTCTTGGACTTGGATGCCTGTTTCCCTCTCCAGATTAGGGAAGTTCTCAGCTGTAATTTGTTCAGTAGACCTTCTGCCCCCTTCTCTTGCTCTTCTTCTGGAACTCCTATCATATGGATATTATTTTGAGTTCATTGAATCACTTAGGTTTCTAATTCTCCGTTTGTGGTCCAGTAATTTCATTTCCTTTCCCTCTTATTTCCAACTTCGTCATTTTCCATAATTTTATCTTCTATTTCACCTATTCTCTCCTCTGTTTCTTCCATCCTGGCTGTCACTGTATCTGGTTTATTTTACATTTCATATATAGCATTTCTTAGTTCAATGTGACTATTTCTTAGGTCTGGTCTCTGCAGCAAAAGATTCTCTGTTTTCTATGCTTTTTTCAAGCCCAGCTATTAGTCTCATGACTGTTATTCTAAATTCTTCTTCAGATATATTGTTTTGTTCACATATATTGTTTATATCTATTTGAGCAATTATCTGGCTGTCATTTCTTCCTAGAATTTCTTTTGAGAATTCTTCTGTTTTGTCATTTTGGCTAGGTTTCTGTGTTTTACATGTTTTAATAGCTTGTTATGTGTACTACACCTGCGAGAACTACTATATTAAAAAGGAGTCATACTGGGGCACTGGGTAGCTGAGTCAGTTGAGCATCCAACTTCGGCTCAGGTCATCATCTCGTGGTTGATAAGTTCGAGCCCTGCATCAGGCTCTCTGCTGACAGCTCAGAGCCTGGAGCCTGCTTCGGATTCTGTGTCTCCCTCACTCTGTGCCCCTTCCCTGTACATGCTGTGTCTCTCTCTGTCTCAAAAATAAATAAACATTAAAAAAAGGGGGGGTGGTTCATACACTGTCCAGGGCCTGGCATTTCAGAAAGTGTTGTATGCACTCTGTTGTTGTGTATTTGGCTACTCTGTCCCACTGGTCAGTCCTCTGCAAAAATCCTCCTTGCTTGTAGTGGTGGAATGTTTGGACCTTCCACCAGGTGTGCTTTGATTTAAGTAACCCTGGAAAAAGGGATAGGGTAGGGAAGCTAATCCCATACAAAGAGAAAGTTGAAAGGGGCAAAAAAAAAAAAAAAAAAAAAGACCAAGCAGAGAATCAAAGAAACTATAAGGCTTACTCCAGAGAGAATGGAAATAAAGAAGGAGATACAGGAAAGGTGTAAAAAGAATAGAATAAAAATGGCTAACCAAACAAAACAGAAGAAAAAAGTGTGTGTGTGTGTAATTTTTTATATATAAAAAATCAGAAATTATCCTGACTCTAAAAGGAAAAAAAGAAGAGGGTAGAAAGAAAAAAAACATACTAACCTACAAAACCACAGGACAGTTGTCTGTTGGTGCCTGGGACCAGTGGCTATGATGGCCTGGAAGAGAGGCGCTCTGGTTCACCCAGTGTCAGTGTTCCTCCAGTAGATAAGCAGTCACCAGACACAGAGGGGTGGGGTTTGGTGTAAGCGGGTCTCGCTTCCCCTGGGGGCCGTTGTGCTGCTCCCTGAAGCCCCACCGTGTTGGTGTCGGGGAGAAAAGTGTCTCGAACCACGCTGTTCAGGCAGCCCTCACAGAGCAGCGCGGGCGGTCAGCTTGTCCTGCTCCACAGTCAGTCTCCTGCTCCTCGGCTGGGATTCAAAACCTGACGTCTTAAGGATCCTGCCCGCGCCCACCTGGTTCTGGGGTGGTGTCACTCCGCCCAGCGACAGAGGGCCTCTGGCTGGTGCCTGCAGGGTCTTTTTCCTTGGGTGGAGGGCGATAAACGCTCTACCCTCTTCACACAGTACTCAAGAGCGGGGACTATTCTCTCTCAGTGCAGCCCTGAGATGCCTACAGTGCCCTGGGGCCAGCTTCCCTCCCCCAAGGCACATGCACACAGGGGCCGCTTCCATCAAGAGAAAGTTGTACACTTTTGAAAACCGATCTTCGGCTCCTAAGGCTGTTTACAAAGAAGAAATGAACAGTTCCTATTTCTCATTCCTCAGTCCGTGGTCCAGAGAAGTTTTTCTCTTTTTTTTTTTTTTTTTCAACATTTATTTATTTTTGGGACAGAGAGAGACAGAGCATGAACGGGGGAGGGGCAGAGAGAGGGAGACACAGAATCGGAAACAGGCTCCAGGCTCTGAGCCATCAGCCCAGAGCCCGACGCGGGGCTCGAACTCCCGGACCGCGAGATCGTGACCTGGCTGAAGTCGGACGCTTAACCGACTGCGCCACCCAGGCGCCCCAGAAGTTTTTCTCTTAATGATGGGGTTTGTGAGCAAACAGCTAAGAAAGCATTCTTGAGACATCTTTGGTAGAAAATGATTTTACTAAAGCGCTGAGACAGGACCCATGGGCAAAAAGAGCTGCACTGGAGTTGTGAGGAGTAACTATATACTTTTAAGTTAGTGCAGGTTAGGGAGAGTGTAAGTCCAAGGAATTTGAAAGTAAGGTTTTCAGGATCTTGGGGCTAGCTAACACTAAGATAAGGTTACTTTTAGTCTTTAATAAAACAAAAAAAAAAAAACAAAACAAGGAAGTGAGGTAGCCATGAGTTCCTTGAGTAAGGTCACACTCTGTGTTTCAGGTGTCTATCATTGGGCTGCAAGCTATAAGGAGATTTAATTTAAGCTACATTTCTCTTGCCTTTGTTTCCCTCGTCACTAATACAGTTCTGCAGTCTACAGCCTCTCTTTCTTTCCCTTTTGTCTCTCCACAGAAAGGGTTCCATCACCTCCATGGCCACACTGTTTTATGTCCCCCAAATCATACACATGCACCTCTGTCCCACCAAGCTGTCTCCCTCCACCTGTGGAGACTTTTCTGTCATCCTGCTGATTGATTTCCTGGGTATTCCAAGTGTTCTGGCCTCAATACAGCTGTGTTTGAGGGACAAGGGAAATCCTGGTCCCCCTACTTCTCTGCCATCTTAATTCCTCCTCATTGTTGATTTATTTAAATCACTGGTGTATTAACATCTTGTGAAAGGATTTTTATTTTTTATTTTTTTAATGTTTATTTTTTGAGAGAGAGCACGAGTGGGGGAGGAGCAGTGAGAGAGGGAGACACAATCCAAAGCAGGGTCCAGGCTCTGAGCTCAGAGTCCAATGTGGCGGTCAAACTCAGGCACAGCGAGATCATGACCTGAGCCAAAGTCAGACGCTTAACCAACTGAGCCACCCAGGTGCCCCAAAGATTTTTATTTTTTAACTAAAAGCATTTAAAAATTTTTTTAATTTTTTTTAACATTTATTTATTTTTGAGACACAGAGAGACAGAGCATGAACAGGGGAGGGGCAGAGAGAGAGGGAGACACAGAATCTGAAACAGGCTCCAGGCTCTGAGTGGCCAGCACAGAGCCTGACGCCGGGCTTGAACTCACGGACCGTGGGATCATGACCTGAGCCGAAGTCGGACGCTTAACCGACCGAGCCACCCAGGCGCCCCTAAAATTTTTTTTTTTTTAACGTTTATTCATTTTTTGAGACAGAGACAGAGCATGAACGGGGGAGGGTCAGAGAGAGGGAGACACAGAATCTGAAGCAGGCTCCAGGCTCTGAGCTGTCCACACAGAACCGATGCTGGGCTCAAACTCTTGAACCATGAGATAATTACCTGAGCCAAAGTTGGATGTTTAACCAGCTGAGCCACCCAGGTGCCCCTTGTGAAAACATTTTTAAAAGATAATTGGAAATTCTTCACGGTGGTTAACATACCTAAAAGGGCAATATGGAATTTGCTAGATTTTAAAAAGATAACACACCAAAAAAGCAAAAGCAAATTTTCCTAGTATCAGATCTACATGATATTCTAAAGCACTAGTTGGAATTCAGTCCTGGAGTGGGCATTTTTCAAAGATTTGGGTCTAATTACTCTTTGAGTTGAGCTTTGATTATGACATAGGTATTATACAAACATTTTTCCCTTTTGTCTGACTTTCATAAACTTAAAATATATGTTTAGGAATATTAAGTATTGTGTTTAACATGTATTTGATTAAAAGGAAATTAGATCTACATGGGCCAGATATTTTAACAAAAGACCAGAATAGCATGAAAGTTTCAAGTCTCTTGAAATGAGGCCCCCACGGGCCCCATGTTAGCCTTCTCACTCTACTCTTATGTAGGCAGTAATAAGTAGAGGGTCATTTCCTTATAATTAAAGTGAACTAGAAAAGTTGATAGTTCCGAACCAATGTGTAATATCCTACATAAAATAGATCGTCAGGTTCTGTCATCCAAGAATATGTATTTTGGGTATATCAGGTTCTATTATCATACTAGAACATTCTGTGCACTTAGTTTCCAATTTATCATTCCAAAGCAGACCATTAAAATGTTCTTTTTAGAAGAAATGAGTGGGATGCAAGAAGGAATGGTGACCCAATTAATTGTTGAAATGTTCATATATTTAAGCATGGACTAAAAGTAAAAATAACTAATTTTGTTGGGTAAGGTAAAAATAAGATTGGCACTAAACTGCTAAACAAGCTAACATGGAAGATGGAAGGAGTTTGGAATATAAGTGTATTTGGGTCCCTGTTCAGAAGAAGGATAAAGATACTAACCTTGGACTCTTTAGTATGCTTAAAATTAAGAATACCTAGAAATCCCATTCCTAATCTACCCAAGATGAATGAAAACTTACATTCACACAAATGCCTGTAGGTAAATGCAGTAGTTTTATTTATAATTGCCAAAAACTTGAAACAACCACACTTCCCTTCAGCTGGTGAAAAAAACAATTATTTGGTACATACATGCAGTGGAATACTACAACTACTCAGCAATTTAAAGGATCAAACTATTGGGGTGCCTGGCTGTCTTAGTAGAGCATGCAATTCTTTTTCTTTCATTTTGTTGTTTTCTGGTGTAAAACCCCATGGGCAGGAAGAGCTGCACTGGGTTTGTGAAGAGTGACTGGTTATATAGTATGTGGCTGGGGTAGGTAAAGTCAAAAGGGAAGTTTCCGAAGAGATTTTCATATGCTAAAGACTCCTAGATTACTGGAGGCCCGGGTATTGTCAAGCTAAGGTTTTTCCCTTTAGCGAAGCATTAACAATATAGTAGGGAGCTCCTGGACTTCAGGCTATTGATGGGATTTTCTTTTTCTTGCAAACTGGTAGAGACTCTTACCAGTTTAACCATTTGTTTTTTGTCCTTTTCCTGTTTTGAGGTAGCCCAGTGTCCAAGGAATATCACACATGTCCCACCTGGGGGGCGGGTGTGCTAACTTGTGCTTTGCCTTCACCCTGTCTTATGCTCCCTCATCATATCCTCCCTGAACAATTTTGACCCTTAAACCTTTAAGGTTGCTGAAGGTGGAAGGTCTCATATTCTGTAGCTTCTTTCTGCTGAGTAAGGGCGTAGAGATGTCTCTACCTGTATAGGTCAATAGTGATCAGTCAGGGAACATACAGGGGAGTTAAGGTGGAGGCAGCAGAATCCAAGGCGGACAACGTGGATGAACCTTCTTGAGTAGAAAGGATCGTCTGTTGGCTTGAAGTTCCTGCAGTGATGGAGTCTTGGCACCAGGCAGAGACAGAGACATGGGAGAAAAGAGCCAAAGATAATTAGAATAACTAGAAAGATTAGCCCAAATAAAAGTCCCTTGGTAGTTGACAAAAATCCTCTAGTCTATGAGTTTAACCAATCACTAAAGGGAAGAGAGGGATTGTTTAAAAGCACCAATTTGAGTAAATGGCAGAAATCCAAAGATTTTTTTGTGGTAATGTGGAATGTATACACAGTATTTTGTTTTTATAAGAGCTCAAGTTCTACCTTGTACAGCAGCGAAAAATGCCATTCTATTTTATAGAATTGTTTTATGCATTTGAGTATTTAATAGCGTATTATTTTGAGAGTCACTTAAGGCCTTAACTATTAGCAGGTGGTACTTAGCCATCATATAGACTGTTTTGCTTAGTAAGCAATCGGGTAATTACCGGGTACTTTTATACAAACAAGAAAAATATACGTTAATTGTTAAGAGCAAATTACAAACCCAGTGTCTACTAGTGATAATGATGAAATTTTGGGCTGATGGTGGGGTGGTCCGAAGCTGACGGCCAAGAAAGAATTCTTGAAGATGTCATTGGAAAAAGGTGATTTTATTAAAGCATGGGGATAGGACCCGTGGGCAGGAAGAGCTGCACTGGAGTCTTCACAGGTAACTGATTATATGCACTCAGGTTGGGAGGGGGTCAGGGATAGAATAAGTCTTTAAGGTATTTTGGAAGCAAGGTTTCCAGGACCTTGAGTGGTTAGCTGTTGCTAGGGAAATGCCATTTATTACCGTATAGTAAAACCTCAGTCATGGGACCCTTCAGATGTATATCAGGGGCCATAAGCTTGGAGTATGATTGCCAGCATATATCTTGGGGGAGTTAACAGGAAGATAAAAGAAGTTTCCAAAGGAATTTTTATATGTTAAAGTAGATTTAAAGGATCCTTGAGGTTGGGATAATGTTAAGCTAAGATTCCCTTTTGCCCCTAGCAAAGTGTCCTCATGGAGGCTCCCTGAGGGAGTCACTGCTGGTTTCAAGGACTTGTCAATGGGCTGCAGGCAGTAAGGGAATTTAATTTTTGACTTGCCTTAGTTCTCCACATTACCATGGCAAACACTTAAACCCCTTTCCTTGTTCTTGGGTAGCCAGGAGTGTCCAAGGAATATCATACATATTCCACTTTGGGGGGGTGGGGGTGCTGTTAGCATGTATTTTGCCATCAGCTTGCCCTACGCCACCTCAAGATTTTTAGATGTCAGGCCTGAAGCCTCAGATAGAATGGGAAAAGGCTGCATGAATCAGATGGTCTTTCTGGTTTGTAATTCAAATGTCTCTGGTGATTCTTTTGAATGGCCCATTGTAAAAAGAGTGGTCAGTATAGACTGGAGAAAGAATGAAAAAGCTACAACAATCATAAGAGAAGTTTGAGGTCTTTAACAGGTTTACAGGAATAAGAAGACACATTAGTTTGCTCCTTGATTTCCTATAAAGGGGGTACAGGTTTTATTCAGATACAGGAGCCCATGAAGACTGCTCCTCTAACTTGACTGCAGTGGGAGTACATAATATGACCCAGTAGGGGGCCCTCTTATTTTGGAGTTAGATCCCTTGGTGTATTAGACTTTCAGTCTTCTAAATAAAGCAGGTCTCCTGGGTTTATATGGGGTGGGTTTCTAGTAACTGCCACGTAAAATTTAGGGAGGATGTGGTTTGCATATTCACTTACAGATTTGTGAAGAAACCCAGCCTCAAGTGAATAGTTTAATAAAGCACTACAGTCTTTATCTATTGATAGGTCTACAGTAAGAAAAGTCTTTATATACAATTATTGGGGGACTCCATCCCATTTTCTAGTTAAAATAAACATAATCCCCATGGGGTCCTGTTACTATCCCCATAGAATAATAAGCATGAAGGTTGTCCATATCTGTCCTCTTGTGACAATTTTTCTGAAGTTTACCTCAAGTTGTCTAGTTTAGGCAAACAACACTTAAAGACAACCAGAACTAGAACTTAACATCCATAAAGGTACATTATTGAAACACAGTTTTTCTCTCTAAAAACCCTCATTTCCAGAGACAGCCAAATGAAGACTAATTCACTTGTAATACAAGTCCAGTTTTAACAAACTTAGCCTAATATTTACATAAGTTCAGCAAGAACAGTGATTTATAAGGAATCTCTAGCTTGAACCTTTTAATAGCCTCTCCAGGCCAGAAGCCAAGCCAAGTACTTGCCATCAGACATGCCTGCAATACCTGTTTGGCTGAATTCCTCTTCACGAGGTCCCCAAAGTGTCCTTAGGTTCCTGCACTGCCAGGAAGTGACATTCTTTACCTGGTAAGGCTGCTGGGAACGCTGTAAGCAAGGTATCAGGCCAACATTTCCAAGGGGTTTTATGGCTCCAGGTTTCATAAAGTCAACCTTAGTTCCTTAGAGCTGTGGGGTCATATCTGAGTCTATGCATGCCTCACAAATATGACATTCCAGTCAAAGCCTTGGGAAAGCAACCAGTATTTCCAGTGGTGTCCTGTTATAAGTAGACTCTTACTGAACTTAGGCAAATAAGTAGGATTGCTGGAAGAATACTTACTGAGACTTTGAATTTTAGAGGGTTCAGGTAGAAAAGTTAAATGCTTCAGTTTGTTTACAAATGAATATTACATTCTTAAGAGAATGTTTCCTTAATCTGGAAGAGGAAACATCAGAGAACTAGCAATACTTCAAAACAAGAGTCACAAAACTATAACCATCTTTTTCAGTTTATTTAGTCTCATGTTACTAATTTTTGTTCAGTTTGAATGCAGCTTTTTAGTTCTGGAAATCCCCCATTTTAGTATTAATCTTAAAGATGCCAAATACCTATTTGTCCTAAATGACCTTAGAAATCTCGTTGAAGATGAAACATGTTTTGTAAGAGGAAAAGTACAATAACTATAAATGACAAAAGACTCAAAAGTAGACATGGTTAATCTGATGAGAGTTCATTATGATGGAATTGGCAAGGTAAACTAGTTATTTCTGTGACACATAACACTTCAGCAATCAGAATATCAAGTGATAACCTTATTACCAAAACATTAAAACTTTAGGAATTGCATGTATGCAATATATATATATATATATATATATATATATATATATATATGTGCCACACACACACACACACACACACACACACAATTTGCTCAGTTACAGCATTTACCCAAGCAATACAACCTAAGGTGTACCATTATTTGACAGTGTTTCCAGAGTAACTTAACATACCAAATAAAAAGGACTAATTAGTCAAAAAGACTTCATAGGGCTACAGATCATTACAAATCTTATTTATTTAACCAAGATAGCAATAAGAGATTCCAAAGGCAGATATGTAGGGTTATGTAGTTAAGCAAGACCTAGCTCCTTTAACATTGAGAAGTTTTAACTAAGTAATCAAAGACCTGATAAAGGCAAAACATAAGCTTTGATTTTCCCAGCAGAAAAGAGAAAAAAACCTTTGCATATTATTTTTTTAAATCAGGAGCAGAACAATCCAAGAAAACTTTGTCTTTTGAACAGAGAAAAGCAGAATTTTTACCTTATACTAGTGTACTTTTAAAATCCATTCATTGCAAATTTATTCCATCCTAACCACACATAACATTCCTTTGCAAAGATTTACCTTCATGAACCTTCTACAACTTTCCTTTGCCTTCAAATTTTGTCCCAAGCCATTTCTCTTCAAACAACCGATCTCATTTAAGACAAAATTACTTTCTTTTACCTCCAACAAAAAATGCATTTTCATTCCTTAGGTCTTTCTTACATATCTCCTACTTTTTTACATACAGAATTGTTTTTCTTTCCATAAGTCTTAATTACATTTAGCAGAATTTTAACTCTTAGGACTTAGTCTCCAGTGAAAGCTAAGTAGTTACCAATTGTGAACTGTTACACCAGAAGTTTTGGTGGCAAATTTATGAATCTATTAAGCACAAAGCATGTTTTCCACGAGACCCAAATATCCTTAGTTTTTCTGCAATAAATCAAAAGCACAAACCTACAGTTTGTAATCAGTGCTTTAGCATTTTATCATTAGATATCCAATGAATTCAATCCCATTTATCGTGCAAGCAAAACTTTTAAGTTTCAGGTTACCAAAGACTGAAAGCTATCTTAATTACCCACGAAAACTTTGAGATAGACAAAATTAACCATTATTTTAAATCATCTTTTTGCTAACAAATTGCAACAGAGATAATGAGCTTATTTAACCTTTAGCAAACCTAAATAGAAAAGTTTATTTAATACTGATAAACAGGTCTATCTCAAACCAACAAACAAATTAGCTTAAACACCAAATGTGTTTCACCTGCACCCACTTAAAAGTCAATCAATTTTTCCCCATTGTCAGTTTTTACCTGGGACACCAGTGTGGGAACCTGAGGTGGGTGGTCCAAGTGGATGCTCTTCACTCCTTGACCTTGAGGGTGGGGGGAGGAGCCAGTGGTGCTGGCTGAGGATGGTATAGGAACCAGTAATGTAGGCCACGCCCAAGGTGGTGCAGAAACAGGAAGAGGGGGAGGGGAAGGCAGGAGAGATGAGATGCCCCCGGAAGGCAGACAGAATTCCCGGTTCTAAACCTTGTCCACTCGGACAGAGGAGCAGACGCCATGTTTTTCCCACCAACGTGGAAATACGGAGTCCATGTTAGGCCGGAGTAGACAGGGAATTTCCCGGAAACAAATGGAGTTTTGGCAGCTGCTTGGGAATAGTCCTTAAAGTCCCCGTCCTGAGGTAGACTAACCAGAGTTGGCTCCAATTATCATAGGCATTAACCTGGGAAATGAATGAGGGAGAGGCCCCCACATCTATTAGAAGAAGGAATAGAGAAAGAGTCAGTGTTCCCTTTGTCAGGGATGGCCTGTGTTTCCTCCAGCGACCGAGTTTTATCAGGAGGAGGCCTATTAAAACATCCAGTATGTGAGGAGGGAGTTTACTAGCCAAACACCTTTGGGCAAACACATTCTGGAAGAGGCCTTTTGGTCCGGGTCCCAATTTAGAGCCATGAAGGCCTGGACCTAGGGTACCTCCGTCCATTTGCCCTGTTGAAGGCCGTGCAGTGTTACAGGAGAACAGTCCTTTCCTAAATTTGCAATCCAAATTGTTTCGTGGGTTAACAAGGCATCCCAGGGGAGAGTCCTTGGGGACCAAAGAGAAGCTCCCATTCTCCTAGAGAGAGAGAGAGAGAAGTAGAGAAGGTCCATTACCAGGAGAATCTCCCTGACTCCTGGGTGGTGTCCCACGTGCAGGATATGTCAGAAGTTACTGAGGTGTTAAAGCGACCCGAGGCATCCCTCAAATGAAGTCGCTATGATCACCAACCAGCCACTTAGGGTCTCTAAAGGAGGGATGCTAGCGTCGCACCCCCCCCCACCCCGCTTCCCCTTTGCATTCTAGGCTACAAATCAGTGCTGAGTTTGCCTTACTAAGAAGGCCGAGAAGAAACTGCTGTGTGTGTTTTTTTTTAATGTTTATTTTTGAGATACAGAGCATGAGCAGGGGAGGGGCAGAGAGAGAGGGAGACACAGAATCTGAAGCAGGCTCCAGGCTCTGAGCTGTCAGTACAGAGCCTAACATGGGGCTCGAACCCATGAACCTCGAGATGATGACCTGAGCCGAAGTTGGCCGCTTAACCAACTGAGCCACCCAGGTGCCCCAGAGACCAATGTTTTTAACTCATGGAAAATACCGGAAAAGTTTTACAAGGGGGAATCACCCAATTTTGTAATTTAAGTAGTAGTTAGTAGAGGTCATTGACCGAAAACAGTAAAGATAGAAATCCATCAAGACATTACAGCACATATAGTCTTTACAACCAACTTCCTAGGAAACAGTCCCCAATTGGGTTTTAATTCAATCTGGTACTGGTTTCGGCTAGCTCCCAGTGGAGGTCCTGTGGCCAGAGCGGCTAGACCAGAAATGTGGAGGGAATCACGTTAGACCAATGAGGAGGAAACCTCACACGGGAGTCTTTAGATTGGCAGCCTTCCTAATGACTTAGGTGGCTGTTCCGTGCCCAAGACAGACAACTTTGTATAAGGACAGGAATAAAGAGAGGGCATCTAGTTTCTGGGTCTTATTACCATTCCTGGGAGGGTACTACCAGCCAAAAGGCAGGCTTTCTCCCTGTAGAGTAGCCACGGGCTAGAGGGTTGTGGCCTGAACAATTGACATGAAAGTGTTCCAACAAAACCATACTGCTCAAAAAGACCCTGAAATGAGAATAAAGGAAGAAAAGAGAAAGTAACCACCAGGTTTGCACCATAGCTCAGAGTCCAGATGAAAAGACTCATAACCTCACACATTGAGCACCAAATGATGAAGTTTTGGGGTGATGGGTTTAGAGCTGACATCCAAGAAAGAATTCTTGAAGACATCTCTGGTGTAAAAAGGTGATTTTATTAAAGCACGGGGACAGGACCTGTGGGTAGGAAGAGCTGCAAGCATGCAATTCTTTATCTCGGGGTCGTGAGTTCAAGACCCACGTTGGGTGTAGAGATACTTAGAAAAAAATAAAAGGAACAAACTATTAATACATTGAACAATGTGAATCTCCAATGAGTCCTGTTTAAAATAGCCAGAATCAAAAGGGTACATCTGGTATAATTCCCTTTACATTACATTGTGTAATAGGCAAAACTAGAAGTGGAAAACACATTAATGATAGCATGGGTTGGTGTGGGGAGAGGGGCTGATGACAAAGGGATAGTGAGAGAGAATCTCAGGAGGTAATGGAGCTATTCAGTATCTTAATTGTGGAGTTACACTTTGCATTTGTTAAAACTTGGAAGTGTACACCAGAATGAATTGTACTCTGTGTAAATAAGTTTTGTAAGTCAAGAAAAGCAAGCGACTCAAAAGTTAGCAAAGAATATGAATAGGCAATTCACAGAAGAGGAACCCCCAATGGCCAATGAATTTATAAGATCAATCTAATTGTGGAATGCACAATAAAACAGGTATAATTTCACATGCATCAGACCGGCAAAAATGGAAAAGTCTCACAGCACTAGATGACAGCAGTGATCAGCAGTGTAAACTCCCCAGTAGGAATATAAATTGGCACAACTTTGAAAAGCAATGTGGTGTTTTGTGAAGTCAAAGGTTCCCATGTCTTAGGACAGCAATTCTAAACTTATATATATATCCTAGAGGAATTCTCACATCATGTACAAAGAAATACATAAGAACGTTTCTGTATCATCTGTAATTAGTAAAAATAATATTGGGACACATTGTGTTCAGCAACAGGGGATTAATTGTGGTATATTTTAAAGTATATAATGTTATATTTAAACTTCAAATTTATAAAATATATAAATCTTACATAAGAGTTGAATGAATTAGTATTCTATCAACAGATCAATCTCTAAAACAATGGTGAAAAATGCAAGGTGCAGGGAGTACACATCCAGTGTGATACCATTTATATAAAGTAAAAAAAAAAATTAATGTTTGCTTATTTTTGAGAGAGTGAATGCGAGCTGCAAAGGGGCAAGAGAGAGAGGGAGACACAGAATCTGAAGCAGGCTCCACACTTTCAGCACAAAGCCTGACATGGGGCTTGAACCCATGAACCGTGAGATCATGACCTGAGCTGAAATTGGACGCTCAACCAACTGAGCCCCCCAGGCGTCCCAATATAAAATTAATTTTTTTTTTTTTTTTTTTTTTTTTTTTTTTTTTTTTTTTAGTAATCTCTGCACCTAATGTCAAGCTCGGGCTCAAGCTCATGACCCTGAGATCAAGAGTCACATGTTCTTCTGACTGAACCAGCCAGGTGCCCACCCCCATTTATGTAAATTTTGAATTATTTATTAAAAGTAAATAAAATTCCTTCTTTAAATTTAAAGTATAAATATTATATTAAATTTATATTTAAAAGTATAAATAACACTTTATAATGTTTAAGGGCACATGCATACACAAACAGTTGAATTAGTAAAATTTTAAAATAGCTTTAGAATTAAAAACACAGCATCCAGGACAGTGGTAATCTCTTGGGGGAAGAGGAAGGTAAAGAGAGGGGTACATAGAACTTGAATTCTATCTGTAGTGTTTTATGAAAATGCACAAGCCCTGTGATCAAATGGTTACACCCTCACATTGGAGAAATTGCTCTGTGTGTACCAGAAGTCTTGTATGTGAATATTCATAGCAATCTCCAACCAAGTTTGTTGACTAGGTTCTTTGAATACTCTGTATTGTTATTAATTTTTTGTCTTTAGTTTTATTTATTTTTTTCACATTCTCAGTTACTTTTATTTTATTTTTCAATATATGAAGTTTATTGTCAAATTGGTTTCCATACAACACCCAGTGCTCATCCCAAAAGGTGCCCTCCTCAATACCCATCACCCACCCTCCCCTCCCTCCCACCCCCCATCAACCCTCAGTTTGTTCTCAGTTTTTAAGAGTCTCTTATGCTTTGGCTCTCTCCCACTCTAACCTCTTTTTTTTTTTCCCTTCCCCTCCCCCATGGGTTTCTGTTAAGTTTTTCAGAATCCACATAAGAGTGAAACCATATGGTATCTGTCTTTCTCTGTATGGCTTATTTCACTTAGCATCACACTCTCCAGGTCCATCCATGTTGCTACAAAGGGCCATATTTCATTCTTTCTCACTACCACGTAGTACTCCATTGTGTATATAAACCACAATTTTTTTATCCATTCATCAGTTGATGGACTTTTAGGCTCTTTCCATAATTTGGCTATTGTTGAGAGTGCTGCTATAAACATTGGGGTACAAGTGCCCCTATGCATCAGAACTCCTGTATCCCTTGGGTAAATTCCTAGCAGTGCCATTGCTGGGTCATAGGGTAGGTCTATTTTTTATTTTTTGAGGAACCTCCACACTGTTTTCCAGAGCAGCTGCACCAATTTGCATTCCCACCAACAGTGCAAGAGGGTTCCCATTTCTCCACATCCTTTTGTCTTTAGTTTTAACCTACCAATAATTGAGAAAGGAGCGTTACAATCTCCCCCCTTTTATTCTTATATAGTGACCATCTCAATCCCTAACAATGCATTTTATTTTATTTTATTTTATTTTATTTTATTTTATTTTATTATTTTTTTTAAAGTTTATTTATTTTGAAAGAGTGAGCAAGAGTGCACACAGAGACACAGGAGGGGCAGAGAGAGAGCGAGTGGGAGAAAGAGAATCCCAAGCAGGCTCCACACTGTCAGCTTGGAGCCCAATGGGGGCTCAGACTCACGAACCATGAGATCAGCACCTGAGCCAAAACCAAGAAACTGTCGGACGCTTAAAGGACTGAACCACCGAGGTGCCCCCCATAACAATGCATTTTAAGTTCCGCTTTGTCTTGTATTAATATAACTACTCTGGCTTTTGGCTATTATTTGTTTGGTATATTTTTTCATTGCTTAACAGTCAGCCTTTCTGTGTTCTCCTATTTTAGGATTGTCTTTCCATTTTAAGTGGATTTTCCTTTTCTGCCCCTTATTTGACAGTCTCTGTCTTTTAACTGGCAAATTACATCCATTTTCATCTCGTGGTCACATTTATTTGTATTTCTTTAAAAAAATTTTTTTTAATGTTTATTTTTGAGAGACAGTGTGTGAGCGGGGGGAGGGGCAGAGAGAGAGAGGCAGACATAGAATCTGAAGCAGGCTCCAGGTTCTGAACTGTTAGCACAGAGCCAGACGCAGGGCTCAAACTCACTAACTGTGAGATCATAACTTGAGCCGAAGTCGCCTAACCGACTGAGCTACCCAGGTGCCCCTATTTGTATTTGTTTCTAACATCTTACTGGTTGCTCTCTATCTGTTCTATTTTCCTTTGCTTTTTCTCCTTTCTCATCTTTAAAAAAAATAGAATTTTATTTTCCTATTTCATTTTTCCCCACTACTTATTTGGAAATTAGATATCCTATTTCTGTTACTGATTACCCTTGATACGTTAGCTTGTAGGCTTAAAGTCTAAAGTTAATATCTAAATTCTTCCAACTCGTATATGGATGTTAGAAAACTTGTTGTTGTTAGGACACTTTAGATACTGATCACCTCTTTCCCAACTTATATGGTATTGTCCGGTGTTTTAGTTGTGTCCTCTTTCTGAAAATAAACGCCACAAATTAAAACAGTCTGCTCAAACACTACTTTCTCAATGAGGCTTACTATAGCCCCTGTATTTAAAATATCAACTTGCTGGCGCACCTGGGTGGCTCAGTTGGTTAGGCGTCTGATCTTGGTTTCGGCTCAGGTCATGCTGACGGTTTGTGGGATAGAGCCCTGTGACAGGGCCTGTGCTGACAGCACGTAGCCTGGTTGGGATTATTTCTCTCTCCCTCTCTCTCTGCCCCTCCCTCACTCGTGCTCAGGGGCTCTCTCTCTCAAAATAAGTAAATTTTAAAATCAAATATCAACTTCCCTACCATCCCCACAACACACACATTCCTGATTCACTCACCCTGCTCTTTTTCCTTTTTCACATATTACTTGTTACCTTCTAGTACACTATGCAATTTACTTGTTTACTATGTTTATGGTCTATTGTCTGTTTATTTCACTAGAGTAGAGTTTAAGCTCCATTAGGGCAGAGACCTTTGTTTTGTTCCTTGATTATCTCTTACTCTTAGAGCAGCGTCTAGCCATAGTAGGTGCATTTGTGTCCTGTGACTGCTGTTAACGAATGAGCACAGACTCAGTGACTTAAATTCACAGAAATTAATTCTCTTACAGTTATAGAGACCAGAAGTTGGAAATCAGCTTCATTGGACTGAAGTCAAGGTATTGGCAAGGCCACCCCCCCATTCCCCCCCCCCCCAAGCTGGAGGGGAAAATCAGTTACCTTGGCTTTTCGGTTGTCTCCAGCTGCATTCCTTGCATTCTTTGGCTTCTTGTCCCTTTCCTCCATCTTCTCTACTCTGCAATCTCCTTCTGCCTGTCTCCTACAGAGACACTTGTGATGGCATTTTGGGACCACTCAGGTAATCCAAAATCTTGTCTCAAAATCCTTAATCAGACATGCAAAACCCCTTTTTTCCAAATAAGGTGAAATTTTACAGGGTCTAGGGATTAGGACCTCATATCTTGGGTGGTCATTATTCCGTCTACTAGAGTAGGTGATAAATAAATACACGCTGAATAAGTGCACAAATTATTTTATACAATGTATAATTTACATATTTTCTAATTTTTGTCATCATCATTCCTTTTGGCATCTCAGAGCTGTTAATTTATTTCCTTCCAACGTGCATCTTTCACAAATTTAACTGATATAAGGTTATTGTGTGTATATTTGTTTTTCCTTTTTTTGAGGTGGGGGGGAGAGCATGCGTGTGTATGAGCAGGGGAGGGGCAGACAGAGAATCTGAAACAGGCTCCATGCTCAGCACGGAGCCTGATGGGGGGGCTCGATCTCAACGACTGTGGGATCATGACCTGAGCCAAAATCAAGAGCTGGATGCTTAACCAACTGAGTCGCCCAGGTGCTCCAAGTTTGTTTTTTCCTTAACTGAGAATGTTTTTGCCTTGAAATATTTTTCCAGCCACACAATTCTTGGTTGCCTGTTATTTTTTTTTCTCAGTTCTTGGAAGATGCTGCATTGTCTTCCAGCTTCCATTACCACACTGAAGAACTTGCTGTTAGCCTCATTTTTATTCTTTCACAGATGATCTGGCTTCCACTCTGATTACATTTAAGATTACCTTTTTGTGGTAAGTGTTCTGTAGTTTCAGTATGTGTTTTTATCTTGCTTGGTATATAATATTGTTTTATTTGCGGATGGATTCGTGTCCTTTATTAGTTCTGGAAATTCCCAGACATTATTTTGTTTTTCTTTTCTTTTTTTTTTTTTTAATTTTTTTTTTAACGTTTATTTATTTTTGAGACAGAGAGAGACAGAGCATGAGAGGGGGAGGGGCAGAGAGCGAGGGAGACACAGAATCAGAAGCAGGTTCCAGGCTCTGAGCCATCAGCCCAGAGCCCGACGTGGGGCTCGAACTCATGGACCGCAAGATCGTGACCTGAGTTGAAGTCGGACGCTTAACCGACTGAGCCACCCAGCCGCCCCTATTTTGTTTTTCAAATATTGCCTTTCCTTTCCTCTTTCTCTTCTCTCCCCCTGGAACTAAATCAGACACATTAGAGCTTCTCACTATATCTTCCATGTCTGTTGTCTCTCTTTCATGTTTTCTAAGGCTGCCTTTTAGATAATTTCTTTAGATGTGTCAGAAGGAAGATCATCTGTTTCCAGACCATGGTTGACCATGGGCAACTGAAACTGCCCAAAGTGAAACCCATGGATAAATGGATGAGGGGGGACTACTGTAGTTCGGTTTTTAAATTTTTGAGGAACTTCCGTATTGTTTTCTATATCAGTTGCATAAACTTATATTCCCACCAACAATGGATGAGGGCTTCCTTTTGACCACATCCTAGCCAACACTTGTTATCACTTGTCTTTTTGATGATAGTCCTTCTAATAGGTATGTAGTGATATCTCATTGTGGTTTCGATTTGCCTTTCCCTGATGTTTTGTGATGTTGAGCACCTTTTCATGTGCCTATTGGTCACTTGTATGTCTTCTTTGGAAAAATATCTATTCAGTTCCTCTGCCCATTTTAAAATTTTTATTATTTATTTATTTGTTTGTTTTTTGAGAGAGAGAGAGAGCCTGAGCTGGGGAGGGGCAGAGAGAGGGGGACAGAGGATCCAAAGTGAGCTCTGCACTGACAGCAGTGAGCCCGATGTGGGGCTCACACTCATGAACTGCAAGATCATGACCTGAGCTGAAGTCACTCAACTGACTGAACCACCCAGGCACCCTGCTCTGCCCAATTTTTTTAAAGATTTTTTAAAGTTTCAGACAGAGAATGAACGGGAGAAGGGCAGAGAGAGGAGAAGAGACAGAATCCCATCCAGGCTTTGCACTGTCTGCACACAGCCTGAATCAGGGCACACTCCCATGACCCTGAGATCATGACCTGAGCCAAAATCAAGGGTTGGACGCTCAACCAGCTGAACCACCACCCAGGTGCCCCAAGATTTTATTTTTAAGTAATCTCCTCACCCAGTGCAGGGCTCGAACCCACAACCTCAAGATCAAGAGCTGCATTTTCCATCGACTGAGCCAGCCAGGCACCCCCTCTGCCCATTTTTTACTTGGATTGTTTAGTTTGGGTTTTTCCTTATTGAGTTGTATGAGTTTTTATATATTTTGGATACATTAACCCCTTATTGGAAGTGTGATATGAAAATATTTTCTCCCATTCTGTAGGTGGTCTTTTCATTTTGTTGGTGGTTTCCTTTGCTGTGAAGCTTTTTAGTTCGAGGTAGTCCCCCTCGTGTAGTTTTTATTTTCTTGCCTTTGCATATCTTCCATGTCTGTACTTAATTTTTTTAACATATGGAGTACAGTTACAACTGTTTTAATATCTTCTCTAATTCTAACATTTCTGCCTGTTTTTCACAAATTGATTATTCTCATTATGGGTTGTAGTTCCTTGCCTCTTTTATGATTTTGAATGGATGCCAGGCACTGTCAATTTCATTATGTTGGGTCATGGATCTTTTGGTCTTTCTGTAAATCTTATTGAGCTCTCTAGTGTTCTGCACTACTCAGGCAAGACCTATCTGTACTTAATGCCCTATAAGTCATGAGGTTTTGTGTTCTGACTGGTGGGATCAGGCACTATTTCTGGCCTTATGTGTACACCAGGCATGGTATCCCCTAATTCTTTCAGATGACTCTTTCCCTGTCTCAGGGAGTTTTCTCACGTGAATGCACTGCTTAGTACTCTGCTGAATACTTGAGGGGCCCCATCTACAGGTCTTTGGAGTTCTGTCTGTGCAGTTCTCTCCTCTCTGGTATTCTTTCTTATGTGCTCTAGCTGCCTTGGCATCTCCAGATGCTGGCCATGTCTCCTTAATTCGGGAAGTCTGCCATTCTGTCTTGGTTCCCCCTCCCTAGTAAACAGGAACAGCTTCATGGACTAATACAAGTAGCACAGGGTCCCAAACTCAAGTGGGCCCATGTTTGGATTTAATGTTCTGTGGTCACCATCTTGAAACTCCTAATAATTTTATCTTTGGATTTGTGTTTTGTAAGTGAAGTCCCATGGGACAACACTAAAGTCTTGGGACTTGGTTTCATGCATGCATGGCCCTTCTTCCCTCTGTCTCATTGCTTCTGTAGGGTAGGTTCTTGCTCACTGTTCCCCCAAACTCTGGTACCTCGGCCTCCCCCTCTCTTCCCCTGCCCAGCAACTAATGCTGTCTCCAGTGATTCCTCTGTCTCGGGGTGGGGGGGGGGGAGCGGGGGGGGGTGTCGGGGCTTGGGCATGGGCACAGGAAGAGTCAGAATCATGTCTGTCCCTGTGGCATATCAGGGCAGGGCATGGTGGTAACCATCCCCATCCCAGACTGGCAGCCTGCGGTACGGTCAGCAGAAGATTCAGCAGGGATGAACCTCTTGCCTAATCATCCTGGCCTTCAGGTTTCAGTACTCTTGGGGGCTGCTCATCTGCAGTGGTTTGGGGTGTCAGATTTATGGGAAGTGCACATTCTTCGCTCATCTTCCTAGGGGAATTGATACAGTAATTGGCATGAGGGACACACCAGCAGCTGGTGTACTGTAAGCATGCATGTGCGTGCCTGAAGGAATGCAACATTAAATAGCATGTAAAAATCACCAAGACAGGTTGAGAGACTGGAAGAAAGTAAAACTTTGTTTTCCTGCCTTTTGAATAAGGGCCATTTTTCATTTTGTACTGAGCCCCACAACTTAAAAAAAAAAGTTTATTTATTTTAATTTTCTTATATTTATTTATTTTTGAGAGAAAGAGAGAGAGCAAACACAAGCAGGGAAGGGGCAGAGGGAGAGGGGAACAGAGGATCTGAAGCAGGTTCCATGCTGACAGCCGAGAGCCCAATGTGGGGCTCGAAGCCACGAACTATGAGATTGTTACCTGAGCCGAAGTTGGATGCTTAACCAACTGAGCCACCCAGGTTCCCCTATTTATTTATTTTGAGAGTAAGTGTGCAAGCAGGAGAGGGGCAGAGAGAGAGAATCCCAAGCAGGCTCCGCACCATCAGCACAGAGCCTGACGTGGGGCTTGAACTCACGAACTGTGAGATCGTGACCTGAGTGGAAATCAAGACCTGAATGCTTAACCAACTGAGCTACCCAGGCCCCTTGAGCCCCACAACTTTTGTGTCCAGCCTAGGGTGGAAAACTAACCTTACTTTTTTTTAATTAAAAATTTTTTTTTTTATTTTAGAGAGAGAGAGAGAGCAGAAGTTGGGAAGAGGGACAGAGGGAGAGAGAGGATCTTAAGTGGGTTCTACCTGGGGCTTGATCCCATGACCTTGGGATCATGACCTGAGCCAAAATCAAGAGTCAACTGACTGAGCCACCCAGACGCCCCAGGCTACTGTTACTTTTTAACCATTTTTTCAGGGATTACTTATCCTGCATTGCCTGATGTGTCTTGAAAATCATTGTTTCATGAATTTTCTGTTTTTAAAATTTTTATTTTATTTCTTAAATTATTTATTTTTAAAAATTTATATCCAAGTTAGTTATCATATAGTGCAACAATGATTTCAGGAGTAGATTTCTTAATGCCCCTTACCCATTTAGCCCATCCCCCCTCCCACAACCCCTCCAGCAACCCTCTGTTTGTTCTCCATATTTAAGAGTCTCTTCTGTTTTGTCCTCCTCCCTCTTTTTATATTATTTTTGCTTCCCTTCCCTTATGTTCATCTGTTTTGTCTCTTAAAGTCCTCATATGAGTGAAGTCATATTATTTTTGTCTTTCTCTGACTAATTTCCCTTAGCATAATACCCTCTAGTTCCATCCACGTAGCTGCAAATGGCAAGATTTCATTCTTTTTGATTGCTGAGATTTACTCCGTTGTATATAAATACCACATGTTCTTTATCCATTCATCTGTTGATGGACATTTGGGCTCTTTCCATACTTTGGCTATTGTTGATAGTGCTGCTATAAACATTGGGGTGCATGTGTCCCTTTGAAACGGCACACCTGTATCCTTTGGATAATATGGATTTTTAAAAATTTTTGGTTGTTTCAGGCAAAGGGTAAATCCAGTCGTGGTTACTCCATCTTGCCTGGACGCAGAAGTTGTCTACATTTTCATACATCTATCTTTGTGTACTAGGCATCTTAATGGCAAGCTAAACTCAATAGTAATATTTGGAATCCACAGCAATAGACACACGGAAAGGGAGTCCAATCTTATTAAAATTTAAACCATATAACGCCCAGGGAAATCAGTTTAGGAAATGTGACCAGAATCCATCCTCAGGTTTTAGTATCTGCCCCTAGCACCCTGGCCCTTCCCAGCCAGCCCTGGGTTCCAGAATAGCACATGAAGAGTTAATCCTCAAATAAGTCATTCTGTTCAACTTCCCTAAAGACTCATGGGACAAGATGCAATTACTCATACAAGACCAATTTGTCACCAGACCAATTGCCCAAAGGCCTAATCCAGAACATAGTGTTTTGAAAGGATGCACAAAACCTATCATGCCCCACACAGTTTGGCCAGGATTGCATTTGAAGAGTACAGGTCAGCAATGTGCATTTTCCACTGAACAGATTAGGAATGTTGCCCAAAGGCCAGGGCAGTGGGCAGTACTAGTAGCCAGGGGACAAAACCCAAGGGCTAGGGCTGCTGCTGCTGCTTCCCTTCCTCATGCCACCAACAGAGCAAGCCTGCCCCTTTCTCACCTCTCCTTAGGGACACACTCCTTGTCATTAACAAAGTCCAACCCTTGGGGGCGCCTGGCTGGCTCAGTCAGAGGGGCATGTGACTCTGATGATCTCAGGGTCATGAGTTCGAGCACCACATTGGATGTAGAGATTCCTAAAACAAACTTTATTTATTTTAAGTTTACTTATTTTGAGAGGAAGAGAGAGTGTGCGCCCACATGCACACAAGTGGGGGAGTGGCAGCGAGAGGGAGAGAGAGAATCTCAAGCAGGCTCCACGCTGTCAGCACAGAGCCCTGTGCAGGGCTCAAACTCACGAACGAGATCATGACCTGACCTGAAGTCAGATGCTCAACCGACTGAGCCACCCATTCACCCCAATATTAATTTATATATATATATATATATATATATATATATATATATATTTTTTTTTTTTTTTTTTTTTGAAAGTAGGCCTTCACACCCAGCACGGAGCCCAACACGGGGCTTGACTCCTGACCCTGAGATCAAGACCTGAGCTGAGATGAAGAGTCAGGTGCTTAACTGACTGGGCCACCCAGGCACCCCTTCACATTACATTTTTTAATCTTAACTTTGTTGGTTATGAAACAGAAGTTTTATACATTGCTATGGTGCTTTTTGGATTTAATATCTTGGATTTAATATCTTAAACATTATCATGCCTCCACAATGATAGTGTTCTTGAAAGGATGCTTCTATGCCTTCTGGCTCCGATCTAAATTGATATCCTTAGGAAAGTGCACCCTCTGGCCTTCATCTTGCATCAGTTCAAGAGACAGTGTCCCATTAACTGTGGTCTAAGGTCCCTCTGAGCACAAACCCTCAGTCTCATGGAGGCTGTTCAAGCTGTAGATTTAATGACAGAAAACCTTTGGCTATTATAGAAAGTTCTTGTCCTTGATCTTTCAAAGGTACCACACAGCTACTAAATATATAGCCCACGTTAATATATCCATGGAACAAAGATTATAACATACAAAATGACTTTCCTAGAAGAAAAGACACAAGGATTCTGAGACCTAGGATCAAGGCCTATGAATCCACTATTACTATGTGGCCTTGGGAAAGTCCTTCCAATTGGGCTTTCCATTTTTATTTTTTAAATTTTTTAAATATTATATTTTATTTATTTATTTATTTTTTTTTTAAATTTTTTTTTTCAACGTTTATTTATTTTTGGGACAGAGAGAGACAGAGCATGAACGGGGGAGGGGCAGAGAGAGAGGGAGACACAGAATCCGAAACAGACTCCAGGCTCTGAGCTGTCAGCCCAGAGCCTGACGGAGCCTGACGCGGGGCTCGAACTCACGGACCGCGAGATCATGACCTGGCTGAAGTCGGACGCTTAACCGACTGCGCCACCCAGGCGCCCCTTAAATATTATATTTTAGAGAGAGAGTGAGAGCATGAGCAAGGCGCAGAAGGACAGAGAGAGAGAGAGAGAGAGAGAGAGAGAGAGAATCTCAAGCAGGCTCCACACTCAGCATGGAACCCGACGTGGGGCTCAATCCCACCATCCTGGCTTCATGGCCCTCAACCAAATGAGCCACCCAGGTGCCCCTAGCCTTCCATATTTTAAATGAAAAAGACTAGATCTGTGTTTCGTGAAATATGCTTTGTAGAATACTCTTAATTTTGAGGCATCACATACAAACGAGAGAAGACGAGATGCTACAAATAAATTGGAGAAATGAGGGTTAAACAAAATTAAAGTGTTTCTTTCCTGCAGGACTTCTCAGAGATTTGACAGTGCTAATCCAGTATTCTGAATTTGCAAGAACGTGGCTGTAGCTTCCCAATGGCTGCTGACTGCCGGACCTTCTGCTGGCAGAGCATCCCGCGGTGCCAGTATTCTAATAAAAACATTCTTGAAAATGCTGGTCTATGCAGTGATTTAATTTGGTGCATCTTCCTGATCACTGGGTTCCTTTGCTGAATAAAGACGAGGTCAGGCAACCAATCTGCTAATGTTAGGACACCAAGTGAGTGATAAAGATCATTTGACAGCGATCATGAACATAGCCTCTTAATAACAGTAAGAAGAACAATGATAACAATAGTTCATGTTTGTCAAGTGCTCCATATGCCAAGCACTGTGCTAAGTGCGTGACACATGTTACCTCATTTCATCCTTACAATGACCCATTGAGAGCATTTCTGTTATTATCATCTCCATTTTTAAAACTTTTTTTAAGGGGCACCTGGGTGGCTCAGTCGGTTAAGCGTCTGACTTTGGTTCAGGTCATGATCTCGAAGTTCGTGGGTTTGAGCCCCACGTGGGGCTCTGTGCTGACAGCTCAAAGCCTGAAGCCCGCTTCAGATTCTGTCTCTGTCTGTCTGCCCCTTCCCCGCTCTCTCTCTGTCTCTTTCTCTCTCAAATATAAGTAAACATAAAAAAGATTTTTTTAAGATTTTATTTTTAAGTAATCTCCCACCCAATGTAGGGCTTGAACTCACAACCCCAAGATTAAGAGTTGCATTCTCTACCACCTGAGCCAGCCAGGTGTCCCCACTACCATCCCCATTTTTTAAAAAGTTTATTTATTTATATTGAGATAGAGAGAACACTAGAGGGGAAGGGGCAGAGAGAGAGAGGGAGAGAGAGAATCCCAAGCAGACTCTGTGTTGCCAGCGTGGAGCCCAATTTGGGACTCCAACCCACGAACTGTAAGATCATGACCTGAGTTGAGCTAAGAGTCGAACTCTTAACCAACTGAGCCACCCAGGCGCCCTTTGTCCCCATTTTAAAGATGAAGATACTTGAGTTTGACAGAGACTAAGTAACTTAGTTCAGGTCACAAAGCTACTCAATTGCAAAGCTGGGATTGAAGCCTTGGCCGGCTGGTGCCATAGTTAGAGTGAATATAGCTGCTTATCCAAATGGAGGCACTTTTGAGAGTGAAGGGGGCTCTAAAAATAACTATATAATTTTTGAAATATTTATTTTTTCAACAAGACTTATTTCATTGGTGTGCAAAAACCAGTCAAAAGTAAACTCCTTTGTTAAAAAAAATGAAAAATAATCTGTATATCAAAGCAAGATATAAATGATTTATGTTGATTACCTGAAAATTTTTAATTTTATTTATTTATTTTGAGCCAGAGAGAGTGTAGTGGCGGAGGGGGAAAGAGAAGGGGATAGAGAGAGAGAATCCCAAGCAGGCCCCGATGCCGGGCTTGACCTCACAAACCATGAGATCAAGACCTGAGCCTGACCTGACCTGAAATCAACAGTCAGATGCTTAGTGGACTGAGCCACCCAGGCACCCCTGATTATCTGAATATTTTAAAACAGCATAAGTCGAGTAATTATTATTAGTGCATATTCTATGTGATCTGATCAACTTCTTAGTCCTGCCTTTTACAATGCATCACTGCTATTTTTGTGGAGAATGTATTTTTTTCAACATGGTTTTATTATTTAAAACTTTTAAAAATAAAATTGCAGTAATTTTGAAACTTGGATTTTATGGTTAGGAAGTTTGAAATTGTTCACACCCCAATGGCTCGTATCTGTAAAGCATAATTTTTGAGAAAACACTATGCCTGCAAGGTAGTGAGGCGCCCTGCAACTCATCAAGTTCTACTAAACAGAGATTATTCACAATTCCATTTTTTAAAATATTGAAATGTGTAAATGTTTAATCCCCAAATCTCACAGAAACTGCCTATTCAAAGTATTACTCTTCAACAAATGTTTTCGCAAAACAAAACTCATTGAAAAAGTTGTCTGTGTGTTTCTTTTGAAAGTTTCACCAAATTTGGATGCTGAAAATTATAGGCCTTTTCAATTTCGTTCTGTTCACATACAGAATATAAATGTACCCAGTTAGGGACGTCTGGGTGGCTCAGTCAGTTAAGCATCCAACTCTTGACTTCGGCTCGGGTCATGATCTCACGGTTGGTGAGTTGGAGTGTGGCATCGGGCTCTGTGCTGACAGCATGGAGTGTGCTTGAGATTCCGTTTCCCTCTCTCTGCCCCTCCCCTGCTCACGCGTGGGTACTCTCTCTGTCTCAAAATAGACTTTAAAAAAATGTACCCAATTAAAATTTTATCCAACTAAGAAATATCTTCTCACAAGTCAGGATATCCCAAAGCACCATCATAGAATTTCACAATTCAGTCCTGTTTGTTGCTCACCATAATTTGTCCCAATCCTTTTTTAGGAAGCCATTTTTTTTTAGTTTATTTATTTATTTTGAGAGAGAGAGAGAGACAGAGAGAGAGAGTGAGAATGGGAGAGGGACAGAAGGAGAGAGAAAATCCCAAGCAGGCTCTGCACAGACAGAGCCTGATGTGGGGCTTGAACTCACGAACCGGGAGATCCTGACCTGAGCCAAAATCAAGAGTCGCACACTTCACCAACTGAGCCACCCAGGTGCCCCCAGGGAGACATTTTAATGCCTCCCTGTTTTCAATAACTGCAATTTGCTAAAAACTTCAAAATCCAAAGGGATTTTTTAGCACTCTATTTGTTGAATATTTTCATTAAATATTTCCAAGTGATCTTGAACAAAATAGCCTGAAATTTTGAGAACTCTTTTGAAAAAAATTGTTTTTAATTTTTAAGTTTATTTATTTATGAGAGATACAGCATGAGGTGGGGGAGGGGCAGAGAGGAAGGGAGACACAGAATGGGAAGCAGGTTCCAGGCTCTGAGCTGTCAGCACAGAGCCCGACACGGGGCTCGAACCCACAAACCATGAGATCATGACCTGAGTTGAAGTCGGACGCTCAACCGACTGAGCCACCCAGGGGCCCCTGGAACTCTTTTTTTTTTTTTATCCAGTGCCATTTTAAGACACTTAGGTAGAGTAACAAAGTATTTCTTCAAGAGCCTGAGCGTTTCTGAAATCTGATGACAGGCAGCAAGGAGAGAAAGCAGTTGCTGCCACGCTAGGTTTTTCTTATTTTGGGGGGGATTCAACATGAACTTTGTCACCTAACAAAAACTGTTCAGACACTAATCGTACCTACAGACAAAGTATATGGGTAACTTTGACACTACAGCTTTGCCCATCTGTATAATACTGCAGCCTGTTTGGATAGAGTTATCAATTGTGTGTGCACTGTAACAAATCTCAAGGATGTTCCTGGGCTACGGATTTCTCAGTTGAGTAAAAATGTTCCTTTTACCACATTGTCCTCTGCGCGACTTTGTGTCCATATTATCACTGAAAAAAACCCCAAATTTATCTTCAGTGTTAAACTTTGTGACTGAACTTACAATAGTGTTCACAATGCTGTCAAATGTTTCACTTTACCAGAATTAACGTCCAAAATTGTTATTTGATTCAACACGTTGGGTAAAAGAATTGAAGTCGTATTAATTTAACTTGTATTTGAAACACCCAAAGACACTGAGGTAAAGTTGGTGTCATGGAACCGTTCACCTGACCGATTCAGCCACCACTTTAAACAGCTACTGCTTCACTTTTCATATATGCATAAGGAAATTTAGAACAAAATACAAAATAAGCAAAATGAATTTAGAAGAACAACCATTTGATCTACATGAAAAGTTATGCTTCACAGCATTATATGTAAACCTTCTGTATCTGCAGTGGGATCTTTGAGTACATTATTACAGTAATGGCCAACTTCTTACAAAAATCTTTTTTTAATGTTTATTTTTGAGAGAGAGAGAGAGAGACAGACAGAGCACGAGCAGGGGAGCAGCAGAGAGAGAGAGGGAGACACAGAGTCTGAAGCGGGCTCCAGGCTCCGAGGTGTCAGCACAGAGCCTGACGTGGGGCTTGAACTCACCGACTGTGAGATCATGACCCGAGCCGGAGTTGGACGCTTAACTGGCTGAGCCAACCCAGGTGCCCCCAAGTTCTTTTTTTAATTGTAAATTCCAGTACTGTTAACATACAGTGTTCTATTAATTTCAGGTGTTGAATTTAGTGATTCAACAGTTCCATACATCACGCAGTGCTTGTCACGACGGGTGCACTCCTTAATCCCCATCATCTATTTTATCCATCCCCCCACCTCCCCTCTGATAACCAGTTTTTTTCTCGATAGTTAAGAGTCCATTTCATGTCTCTCTTTCTTTTATTTTTTCCTTTGCTTATTATTTTTTTAAAACATTTATTTTTGAGAGAGAGAGCGCAAGTGAGTGAGGGGCAGAGAGAAGGGGAGACAGAGGATCTGAAGTAGGCTCTGTGTACAGAACCCAATGCCTGGCTTGAAATCATGAATTGCGAGATCACGACCCGAGCCTAAGTTGGATGCTCAACTGACTGAGCCAATCAGGTGCCCCTGCTTATTTATTTTATTTTTTGTTTGTTTCTTAAATTCCACATACGAGTGAAATCATATGGTATTTGTCTTTCGCTGACTGACTTTGCTTAGCATTATACTCTCTTGCTCCATCCGTGTTGCAAATGGCAAGATTTCATTCTTTTTAATGGCTGAATAATAGTCCATTGTGAAACAACTACCAACTTTTGAGGTAGATGCTGGTGTTTTGTCAGAGGATAGGTGTCTTCTGGTTTTTGTGGCCAGTTGTATCACTGTTACCCCCGTGGGTGGTGGATGTCAATAGACATTTTGTGTGAGTTACATGTAAATCATTAAATGCAGTACCTAAATTTTCATAAACACATATGTTCATTTATTTCTGCTCATTACTACTAAGAGGGTTTATTGCAAAATAGAAAAGCATTATCATGGGAATGCAAACTGGTGCAGCCACTCTGGAAAACAGTACGGAGTTTCCTCAAAAAACTAAAAATACAACTACCCTACCACCCAGCAATTGCACCACTAGGCATTTATCCACAGGATACAGGTGTGCTGTTTCGAAGGGACACATGCACCCCCATGTTTATAGCAGCACTATCAACAATAGCCAAAGTATGGAAAGAGCCCAAATGTCCATCGATGGATGAACGGATAAAGAAGATGTGGTATATATATATATATATATATATATACACACACAACGGGGTATTACTTGGCCATCAAATAGAATGAAATCTTGCCATTTGCAACTATGTGGATGGAACTGGAGGGTATTATGCTAAGCGAAATTAGTCAGTCAGAGAAAGAGAAATATCATATGACTTCACTCATATGAGGACTTTAAGAGACAAGACAAATGAACATGAGGGAAGGGAAACAAAAATAATATAAAAACAGGGAGGGGGACAAAACAGAAGAGACTCTGAAATATGGAGAACAAACAGAGGGTTACTGGAGGGGGTGTGGGAGGGGGGATGGGCTAAATGGGTAAAGGGCATTAAGGAATCTACTCCTGAATTCATTGTTGCACTATATGCTAACTAATTTGGACGTAAATTTTAAAAAATAAATTAAAAAAAAATTTAAAAAAAAAATTTTTTTTTCAACGTTTATTTATTTTTGGGACAGAGAGAGACAGAGCATGAACAGGGGAGGGGCAGAGAGAGAGGGAGACACAGAATCGGAAACAGGCTCCAGGCTCCGAGCCATCAGCCCAGAGCCTGACGCGGGGCTTGAACTCACGGACCGCGAGATCGTGACCTGGCTGAAGTCGGACGCTTAACCGACTGCGCCACCCAGGCGCTCCATAAATTAAAAAATTTTTAATGTTTACTTATTTTGAGGGAGAGAGAGACAGAGTGTGAGCAGGGGAGGGGCAGAGAGAGAGGGAGACATAGAATCTGAAGAAGGCTCCAGGCTCCGACTGTCAGCACAGAGCCCGATGTGGGGCTTGAACTTGCCAGCTGCAAGATTGTGACCTGAGCCGAAGTTGGACACTTAACCGACTGAACCACCCAGACGCCCCTAAAAAATAAATTAAAAATAAAAAAGAAAAGAAAAGCATTATCAGTCAGTAAAATAAATAGTTGTAGATTTATTTTTTAAAAAGTTTGCTTTCGAGAGAGTGTGCTTGCACGCACATGAACGAGGAAGGAGCAGAGAGAAATGATGGCAGAGAATCCCCCAAGCAGGCTCTGCACTATCAGCACGGAGCCCAGCACGGGGCTTGGACTCAAGAACCATGAAATCATGACCTGAGCCGAAATCAAGAGTCAGACGTTAAACCAACTGAGCCACCCAGATGGCCCGATAGTTGTAGATTTATACCATGCATAAATTACATAATCACTGTTGGAAGAATTTTCAGATTGCTCTCTCTACATGCTATATGGCAGAACTGCTTAGCCTCTATTCCCTACACATATTTCACGTACATCTAACCTGTAATTTCCCACATCTCCCATTGACCCTGCTAACTGGTGAGCCAATAGCTTCTGCAACGCACACCTGGAAGTCACAGGCCAAGGAACAACTGACTCAGGCGGTTTGACAGTGTCAAATATTTTCTCCACCACCACCTGAGACCTGAGGTTGTTAGGTGTCCTAACTGCTGTTATCTGGCCACATTTTCTTTCATCGGTGAGCTCTCTGCCTGCTTTCCTGGACGGGGAGGTTAAGAAAGATGGTTAGGAAAGAGATGGTTGTCAATCAGATTTAATCATGTGAGCACCAAAGTAAGAACTCTGTAGAAACTGGAAGTTCAAAGTGGAAATCTATTAAACTCAAACCAAATTATTTTAGCACAGCTCTTAATTATAATACCCATTTCAAAGATGAAAAATGTGAGACGGAGTGCCTGGGTGGCTCAGTCAGTTGAGCATCCAACTCTTGATTCTGGCTCGGGTTGTGATCCCAGGGTCGTGGGATCGATGGAGCCCTGCGTCAGGTTCCAAGCTGAGCATGGAGTCTGCTTAGGATTCTCTACTCTCTCCCTCTGACCCTCCCCCCCCCTCAAAAACTAAAGGTTAAAAAAAATGTGAGACAAACCTCACAGCAGTCAGAATGGCTAGAATAAAAAAGGCAAGAAATAGCAAGTGTTGGCGAGGATGTGGAGAAAAGGAAAACGTTGTGCACTGTTGGTGGGAATGTAAACTGATGCAGCCACCATGGAAGACAGTATGGAGGTTCTTTGGAAACTTAAAAATAGAAACGCCATCTGATCCAGTAACTCCACTTCTGGGTATTTACCTGAAGAAAATGAAAACACTAATTCAAAAAGATGTATGCACCCCCAAGATTTTGTTTCTGTTTTTTTAAGATTTTATTTTTAATTAATCTCTACACTCAACATGGGGCTCAAACCCACAGCCCCAAGATCAAAAGTCACATGCTCCACCAACTGAGCCAGCCAGGCGCCCCTACACCCCTATGTTTATTGCAGCATTATTTACAATAGCCAAGATATGGAAGCAACCTAAGCGTCCATCAATAGATGCATGGATAAAGAAGATATAAGGTACACACACACACACACTGGACTATTACTCAGCCATAAAAAGAACGAAATCTTGCTATTCTCGACAACATGGATGGACCTAGAGGGTATTATGCTAAGTGAAATAAATCAGACAAAGACCAATACCATATTATTTCTCTTATATGTGGAAACCGGAAAACAAAACAAATTAACAAACAAAAAACCAGAAACAGGCTCATATAAATAGAGAATAAACTGGAGGTTGCCAGAGGGGATGGGGGTAGGGGTGGATGAGAAAATAGGTAAAGGGGATTAAGAAGTACAAACGTCCAGTTATAAAACAAGTCACAAGGATGAAAAGTACAGCATAGGGAATATAATCAGTAATATTGTAGTAACTTTGTATGGTGACCAGGTAACTACATTTATCATGATGAGCATTTTGTAATGTATGGAATTGTCAAATCACTATGCTGTATACCTGAAGCTAATGTAATATTGTGTATCAACTATACTTCAATTTAAAATAAAAAATATTTAGGGGCACTTGGGTGACTCTGTCAGTTAAGCGTCTGACTCTTGATTTCAGCTCAGGTGGTGATCTCATGGTTTGTGAGTTCAAGCCCCGCATCAGGCGGCATTGGGCTCTGCACTGACAGTGCGGAGCCTGCTTGGGATTCTCTCTTCCTCTCTCTGCCTCTCCCCCACTTGCTTGCACACGCTCTCTCTCTCAAAATAAGTAAAAACTAAAAACAAATAATAATAAAAAATAAAATAAAATAATTTTAAAATGTTTATTTTTTAGAGAGAGAGAGAGAGAGAGAGAGCACAGGCAGGGGAGGGGCAGAGAGAGAAGGACAAAGGATCCAAAGCGGGCTCTGCGCCGACAGCAGTGAGCCTGATGTGGGGCTCGAACTCACAAACCTTGATATCATGACCTGAGCTGAAGTCGGACGCTCAACCAACTGAGCCACCCAGGAGCCCCTTAAAATAAAAAAAAAAAAAAATTAAAGTATAAGACAAATGCTAAATTGGATGAGAGGCAGGACAATGGGTATAAACTAAGACTGTCCCAGACAAACCAAGAATGCATGCTCATCCTGGGTACATGATTTTTCACCAGATTATCATTTATTAAATTGGGTCCCCTTTAACAACTCCACATGGTCTTAATCAATGTCCTAGAGTAATAACATGATGATGACAATGATGATGTTGATGATGAGAAACTTTGATCCCATTGGAACTTTGATGACTCCATTGATTACACTATCCTTAAAATATCCTTCTCTCCCATGGCTTCTGGGGAGTTTTATCTGAACTCTGATGTTCCTTTTCCTTTACCCAAGTTCTAAATGTTAAAGGGTGTTAGGGCTCAGTCGAGGGCTTGTGTCTCGTCCTAGGGGAACTTCATCTAGGTCCATGGCTTTAAAAACCAATTCTAGGGGCATCTGGGTGGCTCACCCGGTTAAGCATCTGACTTCGGCTCAGGTCATGATCTCACAGCTCGCGGGTTTGAGCCCCGCGTTGGGCTCTGTGCTGACAGCTCAGAGCCTGGACTCTGCTTCAAATTCTGTGTCTCCCTCTCTCTCTGCCCCTTCCCCACTCATGCTCTATCTCTCTCTCTTTCAAAAATAAATAAACATTTAAAAAACTGTTTTTAATTATAAAAAATAAACAAACCAATTCTATGTTGATGGCTCCTGAATCTATATCTGCAGCTTGGGCTTTTCCTTTATACCCAGACTCATATCCCTGCTTTCCTATCCAACATATCTACCTGGTTGTTTTAGAGGAATTTCAAAATTAACATGTCTAAAAAAGGAACTGTTGCCTGGGTTTGAACCTTGGTTATGTAATATTGGCCCTTTTTATGTGCCTTAATTTCCTTATCTCTAAAATGAGAATATTAAGCCTATGGGGACCTTGAGAGTTGTGTTAGTCAGTGTAAAGCTTAGAACAGTATTTGGCACATATTAAACATTCCACTCAATAACTGTTGGCTATTATTATCTCTATCCCCTGTTTTTTTCCATAAAGCAATAAAACTTGAAATTATTTTGTCTGTTTACTTGATTCTCACTTGTCTCCCCTACTAGAATGTAAACTTCTTGAGGAAAGAGACAATATTTATCTTATTCATCACTGTGTCCTCAGGACCCACCAGAGTTACTGGCTCATAAGAGGTGTTCAATAAATATTTGTTGGAATGAATAAATGAACGAATGAGTGAATGCAACAACAGCATTACCCAACGTCAAGGTCTTGAAGCAGAGTTCCCTGTCTCTCCTTTCTTTTTTTTTTTTTAAAGTTTATTTATTTATTTTGAGAGAGACAGAGGGAGAGTGAGCAAGAACGTGAGCAGGGGAGTGGCAGAGAGAGAGGGAGAGAGAATTTCAAGCAGGCTGTCAGCGCAGAGCCCCACGTGGGGCTTGATCTTATGAATCATGAGGTCATGACCTAAGCCAAGATCAAGAGTCAGATGCTTAACTGACTGAGCCGCCCAGGTGCCCCTCTCCTTTCTAATGTGTCTTATTTGGCAAATAATGGGGGGAAATGTTGGGAGTAGTTGTGTTGTATGGGGTTGGCGGATGGTTTGTGTATAAATTACCTAATGTAAGTGACCACTAGCTACATAGACTTTTCTACTACCAGACTTCTTAACGTCTTTTGTGCCATGCACCTCTTTAAGAATTTGATGAAGCTTATGGACCCTGACATAGAATAGTCATTTTCTGGGGTTTGTTTTCTGTTTTTTGTTCTTTGGGGGGTGGAGCAAAGGGAGAGAGAGAGAGAGAGAAAGAGAGAGAGAGAGAGAGAGAATCTGAAGCAGGCTCCATGCTCAGCACAGGGCCAGACATGGGGCTTGATCTTACAACCCTGGAATCATGATCTGAGCTGAAATCAAGAGTCAAACACTCAACCAACTGAGTCACCCAGGCGCCCCTAGAATAGTGTTTTGGTTTTTTTTTAAGTTTATTTATCGTTTTGAGAGAGAGAGCGAGAGAGCGAGAGAGCACGAGCACATGTGCGCAAACAGGGGAGGGGCAGAGAGAGAGGGAGAGAGAATCCTCACTCAGACTCCACACTCAGCATGGGGCCTGACTTGGGGATCAAACCCATGAACTGTGAGATCATGACCTGAGCTGAAGTCAAGAGTCAGACGCCCAAGTGACTGAGCCACCGAGGCACACCCCAGAATAGTCTCTTAAATACCAATTATACCATAATACAATTGTTGAAATATTTAACAAGAAATATGTGATGTAATAATATATGCACCTCTCTATTAACACATTAAATATCAAGATCTAGAGATGTAAAAAGTAACAGTGTTGAAGTACTGATGAACATAAGCCACGTGTCAAGATACCTACAATAATAGTAATGTGATATAAAATATATCCATGGTTTCTATTGGTGACCAAATATAGGTATTGCTAATTCTACTGTGGGTTGTTGCCTATATCCACGATTTAAGGAAATCCTGAATTTCAGTAAGTGGCTGGTTCCGATAAAGATGCTATGTTTTTTCCCATCCCAGTTCATGGGCCCCTCTGAACTCTATCTACAGACCCTAGGCTTAGAGTCAGAGAGTTCAGGACACTGACTAGGAGGGAAACCACACCGTTTATTTCCGTAACTTAGGAACCCGTTCAGATTGCCCTTTCTCTTTTTATGTTTATTTATTTTTAAGAGAGGGAGAAAGAGACAGAGCATGAGCAGGGAGGGACAGAGAGAGAGGAGACACAGAATCCAAAGCAGGATCCAGGCTCTGAGCTGTCAGCACAGCACAGCCGTGAGATCATGACCTGAGCCGAAGTCGGACACTTGACCAACTGAGTCACCCAGGCACCCCGTAGATTGCCCATTCTTTACATCTTGGTATGTGTTACAACATTGTTGGTTTACCCCCAGTTTGGTAGAGACAGACAACACGCCATCCTGATTGCCATTCGAGGAAGCACCTGCTGCCCAGCTGTGGAATGTATGCTCAGACACCAGCCTTCAGCCACTTCAGGGTCTGCCTCCACTTTGGGTCATGAGGTTGTGCTCTTTCTGGGGCAGCCCACACCCCGTGATTGAAAGAGAGGGAGGTATAAAGGCCAGGTCTTGTCAGCCTGTTGTGGGACACTCTGATGGGCAATACTTGTTCCAGACCTCCCTGTGAAGTTGACCAAGACTTTGTTAGGCTGGCATCACTGTTCAGCTTTTCCCTCTGCCCAAAACTGCCTCCCACCCATTTCTTTCACAGATATTGATCTCTAAACATCTTGCACCCAAAATTCCACCTCAGCATCTGCTTCTGAAAACCCCAATCTGCGATACCCCACTTCCTGCCCTTATAGCAACCACAACTAAAGTACACAAAGTCCAGGGCGACACTTCAGTGCAAACTGAAATGCTGGCAATGACCTCAGTGGCCAATCCGGGTTTCCCACACTAGGCGTCCCCAAGATGCGCTACTTTGGCATGCAGGTTATTCTGAGCTGAAAACAAGACCCAAAGACTCAAGAAGAAACTTTTTCGGGGGGGGGGAGGGACAAACAGAGAGGGAGAGAAAGAATCCCAAGCAGGCTCTGCACAGAGCCTGATGCAGGGCTCGATTCCATGACTGTGAGATCATGACCCCAGCTGAAATCAAGAGATGCTCAACCAAGAGTTGGACGCTCAACCAACTGAGCCGCCCAGGGGCCCCTCAAGAAGAAACTTCGACCTCCTTCCCTAACTGCCAAAAAGAGTTTGGATAGAGGACCTGCTCCAGGAAGACAGCGATCACCATAGACAACTACTTCATATGATATTAGGAATTAGGGTGACAGACAGAAAAGAATTTAGTAAAGTCTGTTTGCTAAGATTCCTCTCTGTGTCCCGTTGTTTCTAGATGACCCAGCGAACACTTGTTTACCAAACGTTTACTTTTTCAGCTTCCTGTGAATTGTTCTCCTTCCCTTTGAGGTTCCAGAACCCTACCCCCTTCTCCTCAGTTGAGGATGACACACACCTCATTTTGCCTGTCTTTGGAATCTCACGTTTGTGTGGATTCCCCACACTTGCATAAATCTTATTTTCTCCTGTTAATCTGTCTCATGTTGATTTAACTCTCAGACCAGCCAGAAGACCTCTGAGGGGTAGAGGAAAATCCACCCCACAATGCCTATATCCTGTCCCAGGGCCACAGGAAGGGACACAGGTGTTGAGCTGGGGGACATGAAGCGGGGAAAGCCTCACGGAGTAGTCTGAATTTGAGGTGAACAGTTCAAAGGAGAGATGAGCGGGGAGAGAACTAATACCCACTAAGTTTACCTCTTATGTCTCAGGCTATCTGCTAGGAACTTTACTTGTATATTATTCCGTTAATGCTCTGCTCACAATGATATTATGGGGTTAGCGGTTCCACCACCAACAATAACAAAATAAAAATCAGTCCATCGATGGAGTACAGTACTCACTATCTATTGGGCACTGTTCTGAGCCTTCCCATTCATTGTTATCTCACTTATTCCTTAGACATCCTCGAGGCCTGGAAAGCTTTCAGATTCTGGAGACATTCACCAACCTCCACCCTCTAGTTAGTACCAGGGTTCCATGGATTTCACTTAGGATTAACTTTTTTTAAAAGTTTATTTATTTATTTTAAGAGAGAAAGAGAGAGACAAAGAACATGAGTGGGGGAGGGGGTGAGAGAGAGAAAGAGAGAGGGAATCCCAAGCAGGATCCACACTCAGCTTGGAGCCCGACGCGGGGCTTGACCTCACGAACCAAGGGATCATGATCCGAGGTGAAATCGAGAGGCTGACGCTTAACTGACTGAGCCACCCGGGCGCCCCAGGATTAACTTTTGTGTTAACCATCCTACTAGCAATTTCACGTAGTTTACTACCATGCAGCCCCCCAGATTTGAGGTCCCGCTAGAGCAGAGAGCCTGCAGCCAAATGATCCCTCTAGAACGGCCCCTCCGCTGACCCTGATTCACTCAAGACTCTGTGAGGAAGCTGAGGCTCGGAGACAATAGGGAGCTTCCTTCTGCTCCCACAGCTGGATGACAAGAGTTTCCGTTCAGACCTAGGCCAGCCTGACTCCTTAGCCTGGTTCCTGACTCTGGTGCTGTGTTACCCCTTACCGGGCAGTGATGTAGCTTTTCTGTTTTGAGGCCTGATGATTTTGTGTCTTCTTAGGTGTCACAGCCGTAGTAAATAAAGTACTAATGAAGTGTCCTCATTTAGGAAAATCTTTGCATTTAAAACCATGTGTCTATATTCACAGAAATTTAAGGCTTTAAAATAAGTAACAGTTAACTCACCAAGAAAAGGCAGGAATGATTTTTTTTCACTACTCAGTGACATAGATAAAAGAAATATACTTTTGTATTTTATCACTTCCTTAATTCTGATTACCATTTATTATTTAATTCTCTGAATTGTGCTCCTTTCTTAACACTTTAAAAATATTTACTTATTTTTGAGAGAGGGGGGCGGCAGGGGCAGGGAGAGAGGGGGAAAGAGGATCTGAAGCGGGCTCTGGGCTGACAGCAGAGAGCCCAATGGGGGGCTTGAATTCACAATCTGTGAGATCATGACTTGAGCCGAAGTTGGGAACCTAACGACTGACCCACACAGGTGCCCCTGAATGTGTTCTTTTTTAAAAGATTTGTTCAGGTATTATTGACATTCAATACACTATACATACTTCAAGTGTACAATGTGATGAGTTTTGCCATATGTATACGCATGACACGACTGGGGTGTCTCTTAGTTTGGAAGTTGACCATAGCCAACCCAGGAGAGCACTGGGCTTCGGTGCAGGTTCTTGCACTCACAAAGAGTACTAGGTGAGTAATACACTGGGTAAAGACTTCAAAGCACCTACTGCCATTGAACTCAGAAGCACCAACTTTGGACATAAAGGAAGGCACTTTATTGTTCTTTCCACCAAGAGGCCATAATTAACTGGTAAGGACTGCATTCTACTCTTGGCGCCAAAGCCAAGAATAAAACAGCATCACGCGGCAAAAAACAAACTGCATTTAGAGGCTAGGCCTCCAGGGGGAGAAAGCTCCTGGAGAAATGTCTACAAAGCGGCAAAGCCTCCGGAGTCGCTAGCTGAAAGTACAATAGTCGCTTTGCCGAGCAAGGTCTCCTTGACCGCTGGCAGCGAGCGCAGTCTCCCGCCGCTGCAGCCGGCCCTCCAAAGTTACCAAACGCAGGAGACACAAAAAGCCAATGTCTCGTCCAGATCGATGCGCTGCTGTACCCGAAACGCTGACCCACAAGTGCAAGGGCGCGCCTGCCCGCCCAGATCCCCCTCCTTCCACCACCCGTCTCGCTCCGACCGGCTCCCGGTGAGCCCAGTGGAGGAGCCTAAGGCTTGACTAAACCGACGCTCCCCGCGCCTGTAACAATACCAAGAGGGGGTGGGGAGGGGAGGGCAGGCTCACCACTACTGGTTAAGTTTCGTTTTTATTAAAAACTTCACGTGATTGCCCGACTCTTGACTCAGCGATTTCTCCAAACAGCCTTCTTTAATTTATTGGTTTGTCATCACCGCCTTCACCTTTTCTTTTACAGTCCTACCTACCGATTTTGAACATTGAAGCGGAATTCTTCCACTCGATACAAAGAGCGAATAAATTAGCTGTTAAATTCACTTAACCAACTCATTTCGAGCCCGCAAAATGAGAAGATAGGGGTGGTGGATTAAATAATCACGTAAGTGATTCCTTCATTCCCCACGGAAGCCACTGCCACACGTTTCATTAAGAAAATCATCAGGGTCTTCTTTTTCACTCTTTTACCAGTTCTGGATTATTACAGATCCATTTTTAAGTAGATGGGGGAATTAGATAGACTTAACAAACAATCGTCCTGGGACTTTTTCTCCCTTCCCCATAGATACATACCAATAATGACAATTCTGAAAAATTTTGTGCAAATTAAATTTTTAGAATACAAACCCTGAATTTTGTTTTTAAAAGTCTATTTTAATCTTTATGACGAAAATAATTAGCACTCATTGTAGAAAATGTGGACAATCAGACAATTCAAAAGACAAAAAGGATATTATTTACAATCTCAACACTTGGGAACAATCCCTGTTAATAATTTGGTGTCTTTCTATCCTCTTTATTATGGAATTTTGAAAACCATTTTAATTGTTGGAAAGAAAAATTTTTCTCGACCATTCAAAGATCTTTTTTTTGGTCTAAGAATTTTTTAAATTACAAAATTACAAAATTTAAATGGACAAAAGGCAGATTACCCCGAAAAAGTGAGACATCAGACAGATTAACATGAGACAGGTTAACAGGGGGATCCATAAGAATACGAGACCCCTAGGCAGTTAGGCAATTGAGGTTCCTATGCCTTCTAGAGCTAAGAAGAAGGGTTTAGCGTTCTTTGATCTTCAAAGGGAAGAAAGACAATTCATAGGAAGATGAAAAAGTGTAAATGTTTGGTAAACAAACGTTCGCTGGGTCATACAGAAACAATGGGACATAGAGAGGAGTTTTGACAAACAGATTTTGCTAACATCGCCTCGTCTAACACGGCTACTTCTTATCATAATGTAGGTGTCTAAGGTGACCTCTCCCTTCCTGGAGCAGGTCCCCTATCTAAATTCTTTTAGGCAGTGAGAGGGGAGGCAGAAAAGAAAAGCTTTGTGAGTCTTCTATTTCTTTTAAATGTTTATTTATTTTTGAGAGAGAGAGAGAGAGACAGAGAGAATGCAAGTTTGAGCTGGGGAGCACAGAGACAGACAGAGAGAGAGAGAGAGAAACAGAATCTGAAGCAGGCTCCTCACTATCAGCACAGAGCCCGATGCAGGGCTCGAACTCACAAACCATGTGATCATGACCTGAGCCGAAGTCAGATGCTTCACTGAGTCACCCAGGTGCCCCTTGAGACTTCCATTTCTTAAAAAGAATCAGCTTAAAATAATCCACATGCCAAAGAGACACATTTTGGGGTGGCAAATATTCCTCCCCTACATAATTATACATTTTCCATTCCAACTTTCCCCCCTCATTACAGTGTTAGCATCTTCCTATCATATTAAAAACATAACTTTTGGGGCGTCTCTGTGGCTCAGTCGGTTAAGCGTCTGACTTCAGCTCAGGTCATGATCTCAGGGTTCCTGAGTTCGAGCCCCAAGTCACGCTGTGTGGACAGCTTGGGGGCTGCTTCAGATTCTGTGTCTCCCTCTCTCTCTGCCCTCCCCCGCTCGTGCTCTGCCTCTCTCTCTCTCTCTCTCTCTCTCTCAAAAGTACATAAACATTAAAAGAAAGAACATAACTTTTCTGTTTTTAGCAGTCCACTGCATTAATGTAACATGCATCATCTAATCTTCCATTTGGGGACATTCAGGTTCAATATTTTCAGCTGAGCAAACTGTTTAAAATAACCTTTCTGTGGAGTGAAGCCTCCTTTGAAATGCAAATAGCCATTCTCAGACCCAATCTATTTTTATACGTGTAGGAATGAAAAACTTTTCTCTTTTTTCCTTCTATGATTCTTAGGCCGGCCTAAGAATCACATTGACATAAGACAGATTAACATTAACAGGAGAAAAACAAACAAAATTATGAGACTCCAGGCAGTCAGGTACTAGAAGCTCTGTGTCATCCTTGGCCACAGGGAAGGGGGTAGCTAGCGGTCTGGGGCTTCAAAGGAGAGGAAGACAATTCACATGGAGATGAGAAGAACAAATATTTGCCAGCCATGGAGAGAAATCTTTCTGATAGAAAATGTTATCTCTGGTAATAGTTCTCTTCCCAATGCAGGCATCCTATCTAAATTCTTTTTCTTGGGGCGCCTGGGTGGCTTGGTCGGTTAAGCGTCGGACTTCGGCTCAGGTCATGATCTCACGGTCCGTAAGTTCAGGCCCCGCGTTGGGCTCTGTGCTGACAGCTCAGAGCCTGGAGCCTGTTTCAGATTCTGTGTCTCCCTCTCTCTCTGCCCCTCCCTTGTTCATGCTCTGTCTCTCTCTGTCTCAAAAATAAATAAACGTTAAAAAAATTAAAAAAAATAAATTCTTTTTCTTTAAAAATTTTTGATGTTTATTTATTTTTGAGGGGGGAGGAAGAATGAGCAGGAGAGGGGCAGAGAGGGAGGGAGACACAGAATCCGAAGCAGGTTCCAGGCTCTGAGCTGTCAGCACAGAGCCTGATGTGGGGCTCGAACCCACAAACCACCGGATCATGACCTGAGCTGAAGTCAGATGCTTAACCAACCGACTGAGCCACCCAGGTGCCCCTATCCTATCTAAATTCTTTTAAGCAGTCGAGGGGGCAGAAAAGAGCTTTCCCCGAGTTTGCTGGATTTTAATTGCCTTTCAGCTCCAAACATCCCACATGCCAAAATGACACAATTCTACCCCAAGTATTGTATTCTGCTGCCGGCCATAAGTTTCTTGAGTTCTCATTTATTGGGTTTATGTAAGGTAGAGCACACCTGGACTCTTTTTTTTTTTTTTGTTTATTTATTTTGAGAGAGACAGAGACAGTGTGTGGGGGGGAGGGGCAGAGAGAGAGGGAGAGAGAATCTCAAGCAGGCTCTGCACCGTCAGTTTAGAGCCTGATATGGTGCTGGAACTCATGAAAATGTGAGATCATGACCTGAGCCAAAATCAAGAGTGAGACACTTAACTGACTGAGCCACCCAGGTGCCCCTGGACTTTTTGTTTTTTTTTAGTTTGGGAGTGGTTTGAGGTTTTCCTATAAATGTATGTTTGCCAGCCCCCCAAAACTCTTATTCTCAATACCTTTTGTGTTTTTCCCAATGTGTTTCAATACATCCATAAGCACCTCGACCAGTGGAAGGAGTGATTTAGCTCCCTTCCCACCCAGTCCTTTCCACTGAGAAGAGGAGAGAAATGTGGCGAGAATGGGCACCCCCAGAAGCGCAATTAGCGTGGAGGAGGGGAGAAGGGCCGAGCGCCAAGGGACCAGCTGGAAGTGAGAGAGCAGCCGTGTCCCCAGCTGTTTACAGCCCAGCCAGTCAAAGGGAAATCAAACCTGTGTGCCAACCTGGGCAGGCAGATTGTAAGTCACACAACGTCCTATTCTTTTATAGCTCCGCCCCAGGATCTGGCCTAGCATGAGGGCAGAGAAGAGAATAAATTCATTCACTCAACAATAGTTAGAGTATCTACTGTGTACCAGGAACTGTTCTTGGTGCTTAGGCTGTGTAAGGCAACATAAAAGACATAAAAGCATTTTATTTTTTTTTTTTCAACGTTTATTTTATTTTTGGGACAGAGAGAGACAGAGCATGAACGGGGGAGGGGCAGAGAGAGAGGGAGACACAGAATCGGAAACAGGCTCCAGGCTCTGAGCCATCAGCCCAGAGCCTGACGCGGGGCTCGAACTCCCGGACCGCGAGATCGTGACCTGGCTGAAGTCGGACGCTTAACCGACTGCGCCACCCAGGCGCCCCATAAAAGCATTTTAATGGGGGGAAGATGGACCCTAAACAATAAATATTATAATAGATTATATTTTATATTCGGAGGAGACAAGTGTTGTGAAAAAAAATGGGCAGGAAAAGGGAGTTTGAAAGTGTGTGTGTGTGTGTGTGTGTGTGTGTGTGTGTGTCTATTAACTAGGGTAGTCAGAATAGGCTTCATTAAGAAAGTGGCAGGAGGGGCACCTGGGTGGCTCAGTTGGTTAAGCGTCCAACTCTTGATCTCGGCTCAGGTCATGACCTCACAGTTCATGAGATTGAGCCCCCATGTTGGGCTCTGTGCTGACGGCGTGGAGCCTACTTGGAATTCTCTCTCTCTCTCTCTCTCTCTCTCTCTGCCCCCCCTCAAAATAAATAAACTAAAAAAAAGGGGGGTGCCTGGGTGGCTCAGTCGGTTAAGTGTCCAACTTCAGCTTGGGTCATGATCTCGCGGTTCGTGAGTTTGAGCCCCACACCCGGCTCTGTGCTGACAGTGCAGAACCTGCTTCGGATCTTCTGACTCTCTGTCCCTGCCCTGCTCACTTTCTCTCTCTCAAAAACAAACTTAAATTAAAAAAAATTCTCTTTATTAAAAAAAAAAAAAGAAAATGGGAAGTAAGACTTGGAGGAAACGAGAGAGTTCATCATCTAGGTATCTGAAGAAAGAACATTCTGGAGAACATTCCAGAGAAAACAGCCAGCATAAAGCCCTGGAGTGAGACTGTACCTGAAGAATGGCAAGGCGGTTAACATGCACGGAAGGGAGCAAGTGAGTAAATGGCTAGATTACAAAGGAGGGTGTTAGCAGGTATGAAAACACCACCCACACTGCAGATGGAAGGTATGAGGGCCGGGGAAGCTGCTGAATTGGAAAGAAGGGATCAGATGGAGGTTCTGGGCAGGCTTCCTTGAACTTGAGTGGTGGAAGGTGGGGGAGGGCGGCCAGGGTGCATAAAATGGAGCCACGGCCTCGAGCTGCCCTACAATCATTGTCAAGACTTTCAGGTTCTAGAGGGCTAGATGAGAAATCTGTCTCAAGCCCACCGAGAACTGGCCTGTGCTCTTATTCTGGGGCTTTTAAGCAGCAAAGGAAGCAAATAAACCACCGCAAACCCCAAAATAACAATTACATTTTCCGCCAGAATCTTATAAATGCCAACTTCAGGGGCAGAGTACTCAGGGACCCACCGCTCCTTCCCTAAAATCTGCTAGTCTTTCATACAAGGGTGGTTTTCTTAGTGTTCTATTGCTGCTTTGGCAAATCACCACAAACTTGGTGGCTTAAAACCGCAAATATTTATTATCTTATAGTTCCATAGGCCAGAAGTCCCCAAATCAAAGTGTCAGCAGGATTACGTTCGCTCTGGAGGCTCTAGGGGAGAATCTGTTTTCTTGCCTTTCCTACTTTGTATCGGCTGCCCACGTTCCTTATCTTGTAGTCCCTTTCCTTTTATGATGTCGTTGTGCTTTGTATTTTCGTTCATTGTAAATTCCCTCCTTGAACAACTACTGAGGCACAAGGAATTTCCAAAAGCTGTGGGATCCAAGTCGATAGAGCACTTAGAGGTCATCTTATCTCATTTTTCTTTCAGTTCTGAAACTCATTCTGCATTTTCTGGACAACTGCTCATTTAGCTTCTCTTTTAAACACTTGTAGTGACTCAAAACAAGTCATTATGAGTTAGTACTTATTAAGGTTGAAAAGTCTTCCTACTGAATCGAATCCTGGCTGGCTCCTTATAACTTTAACCTTTTGTTTGTTTGTTTGTTTAGAAAGAGAGAGAGCGTGCGAGGTGGGGGGGGGAAGAAGCGGGGGGGGGGGGAGAGAGAGAGAGAGAGAGAGATATTCTCAAGCAGGCTCCGTGCTCAGCATGGAGCTGGATGCAGGGCTTGAACTCACGAACTGTGAGATCGTGACCTGAGCCAAAATCAAGAATTGGACGCTTAACCGACTGAGCCACCCAGGCGCCCCTGGCTATTTTCTAAAAATGCAGACCCCTGGGGTGCCTGGCTGGCTCATGTAGCATGCAAGTCTTGATCTCAAGTTTGTGAGCTCAGGTACCACGTTGGGTGTGGAGATTACTTAAAAAAATTTTTTTAAATAAGATAAAAATAAAAGTGCAGACCCCTGGGTCCAAGTCAGACTCAGATTCTCCAGTAGTGAGGCTCAGAAATTATCATTTGACATTAAACCACAGGTTATTCTTATGGACACTGGAGTTTAAGAACCCTGCTTTAGGACTTCAACACAGTGATCTACAGCAGTGGGCCTTAACTTTTAAAACCTCTCATGTCAAGACCACACCTCCTATTAACTCAGAATTTCTGGGGGTGGGACCCTAGTATCTGTGTGCCGAAGAAAGTTCCCCAGAGGATTCTCATGTGTAGCCATTACTGAGAAACACTGATTTATATGTTCTACAGTATAGATCTGAGGGTCAAATAATCTTTAACAGCTTGTCAAATCTCAAGAAAACCCTTTGAGCTCATAAAATGTCACCTAATTACTTTGGACTTTGAGTTAGTTGTCCTAGAGTAAAAACGAACTTATTGTGAGGAGAGACACGACGTGCCTCTTATTCAGCACTAAAAATCCCAACAGTAATTGCCATTATTATTATTCAGATAGGAGGGGTTGATGACTACCGAATGTGCAGCAGGGGGTTCGGCACTGCTGGGAAGGCTGGAGATAAATAAGCTAGTAGAAGGCATGTTCCTCAAGGACCTTAGTCTCGTTGGACAGTCAAAGTGAACGTGGGGGAATCTAGAGTGAAAAGTTCTATAAAACCTCATCATACTGAAATATCGAATGATAGAGCACACAGTAAACACTGGTTCAGAACCTTAAGAGGGAAGGAGGTTGGTAAAGCCTACAGGTAGCGTCTGAGCTGCGTCTTGAAAACATTTCAAGATTGGAATTGATGGTGAAACAGATGGACGGTTTCCCGGACGAAGGATATGACTTCAGATGACTTCAAGTCAAGCAATAAAGTTCCCCAACTAACAATGACTTAAGCTTATTATTTATTTTATTTTTTAGATTTCCTTTCTTTAATGTTTATTTTTAAGAGAGAGGGAGAGAGAGAAAGAGTGTAAGTGGGGGAGGGGCAGAGAGAGAGAGAGAGGGAGACAAAGAATCTGAAGCAGGATCCAGGCTCTAAGCTGTCAACACAGATCCTGACGTGGGGCTTGAACCCATGGACCACGAGATCATGACTTGAGCTGAAGTCAGATGCTTAATTGACTGAGCCACCCAGGTGCCCTGACTTAAGTTTACACGGACATTTGTTATCCCACTTAACAAGAAGTTGGGAGGTGGACAGTCCCAGAGAGGATTATGTAGCAACTCAACGATATTAAAAATATTTTTGTCAGGGTGGCTCAGTTGGTTACGCGTCTGACTTGAGCTCAGGTCATGATCTCATGGTTCGTGAGTTTGAGCCCCATGTTGGGCTCTGTGCTGACAGCTCAGAGCCTGGAGCCTGCTTTTGAATTCTGTGTCTCCTTCTCTCTCTGCCCCTCCCCTGCTTGCGCTCTGTGTCTGTGTCTCAAAAAGTGAATAAGCATTTAAAAAATATATTTTTGCCTTTTCGCTCCGACATCCTCAGCACGATGAAGTCTTCCCTCATGGTTCCAATATGGCTGCCACAGCACCATACATTGCACCCTATCTCTCAAGCAATAGGTCGATGGAGGCCTTTCCCAAGTTCATCTCTTTTTCAGAGAAGAAAAATCTCTTTCAGCAGCTCCTTCAGGGTCCTCTTCATGTCTCATTAGCCAGAACTAAGTCACTTGGTCACCTTTATATCCGTTATTAGCACAGGCTTGCATGGCTGGCTTAAAGCAACTGTGATTCATCTCTTGGAGCTGAACACACCGTCACCTGTAACATAAGGTTCTGTCACTAAGGAAGTAGGAGGAATGACTCTTTGGTTAGGCAACAAGCTATGGCTGCTACAGATGTAATGAACATTTGCCATAAATGAATGAAAACTTATGATAACTCATTACAGCAATTCAAACTGACAGAGATGTGCAAGTTATTTAGTTTTTTATTTATATTTAGTTATTTATATTTAGTCAGTTTCCTCCTGTGTAAAACAAAGGTAACAATGCCTGCCTTATTCGGTTGTGAGAATTCCATCAGATAGTGCATATGAAGGGCCTACCACAGACCCTGGCTCATAGGACATGCTTGCTGTTATTGCTTTTTGGGTGTCACCAGATTACAGATGATTCTAGAGGACTGCCACAGACATGCTCTTTGAGTGTTCTTGTTTGAACTTCTATTTTTAGAACAAAATCCACCAGAATCTTTCATCATCAGACAGGCCCATCTTGGAAACTCAGAAAGAACCTAGAATTTTAGACTATTACAGCTGAAAGTGAACATGGCGATTTCCCAGTCCAATGTTTCTGGTAATTTTTTTTAGCCACAGAGCCACAAAAACTCATGCTCTAAAACAAAGAAAACTGGAGCCATTCTCTTCCTTACTCACTGTGAGATACCTCCCCTGAACCCGAGGACTCCGTGGAACACACTTTGAGAAACACTGGTGTAGTTCAAACACTTAGACAGTATAGTGTGATTAAGTGGCCAACGATATTAAGTGGCCTGAATAAGCCACAGAGTGAGAAGTGGACAAACTGGGATCGGAAACCAGCTTTCCTAGCTTTATGCTGAGGAGGGTGAGCGAATGTTTGATGTGAGCGGGGGCTTGATGTGGTATTACGGTGGAACTTCAGTAGGGCCCTGCGAAGCCCATCCCTTAGGTTTTGTCCGGAGGGTTGGTGTCTTCATCCCGCTTACAGGCCTTCAGGTGGATGTGTCTACCTCTGGAAGCCACCCCGGCTTCCAGAAATCACTGTGTCTGGGGAGAAAAGATGGAGAAGTGTGGCTGGAAAGAAAGGGATGGAATCAAGTAATGAAGGGATGGGCTGGCTGGACGGTCTTCCTTCAAGGCCACTGTAAAGCCAGAAAGTGCTTATGTGAGCAGTCTGCTGGAGAAGGGGATAAATAACATCTGGAAGAGCGAGGTTGTCAGGAAACTCGCACACTTGAGTTCGGCAGAGTGCTCGGCTTTCCAGCCGATGAATTCGGTACCAGAACGGAACACAGCCCTCATTGTTTTCCCGGCCTTTCTCACTGGCATGGAACTTTTGATGAATGGGGCCTTTTCGATTACGGAGTTTGAGCTAACCAAGAGTAGAGCACTAGATAAGAAATACAGAGGTGAGAGTTCTAGTCCCATTTCGGCTGCCTACTTGGGCAAGTAACTTGAGGCCTGTGGGCAAAATGAAAGGGTTGACGCAGACAAGGGCCCTTGCGATTTTAAAATGTCCATTATTCCATGGGGCGCCCGGGGGCTCAGTCGGTTAAGCGTCCAACTTCGGCTCAGGTCATGATCTAGCGATTCGTGAGTTCGAGCGCCGCGTTGAGCTCTGTGCTGACAGCTCGGACGGAGCCCGGAGCCTGCTTCGGATTCTGTGTCTCCTCCTCTCTCTGCCCCTCCCCCACTTGTGCTCTGTCTCTCAAAAATAACTAATGTTAAAAAAAAGTAATAAAAAATGTCCATTAGTCCATATCTTACACCAGAGAGCTGGCCGGGGCCTTCTCAGTAAAAATCTGCAGAGCCAAGTTATTGTCATCACCAATACGGTCCCAGGGAGGGCGGGGGAGTAAGGATTTCTGAATCTTAACACTGTCCTCCAAACTCCTACTGCAAAGGAAGGGAAATGTGACATTACTTCCTAAGTGATACATCATTTCACAGTTTTGTGGGTCATAATGTCCTGGGATCACTCTCCTATATAATCTATGGTGTTGAAAGAGAATGTGGAGATCACAGGGGAGATATAAGTAAGGTAGGCTTACAAGTGTGTGTGTGTGTGTGTGTGTGTGTGTGTGAGAGAGAGAGAGAGAGAGAGAGAGAGAGAGTCTGAGACTTAGAAAGACAGAGACAAGGAGAAAGTGGTCAAAGTCAGAAGTGTGTCAATGGTCAGCTGGCCAGTCCAGTGGAAAGAAGGCATATAGCCAGCCACTTTCCCTCGTGTGACTCAGACGGAAAAAGCTTGGGAAATATTCTGCTGGGGAGACCATTCCTCCAGCTCGACACTGACGTCATGTAGTCTCCAAAAGCCAGGACCTATTCTTAGATCTGTCATTCATTCATTAATTCAAGAAAACATTTCCTAAGCACTTATGACAAGAGATTGGTGAAAAAATGGCCGTGTTCTCCACCCTAAAGAAGCTCCCAGGCTACTATGGGGTCTCAGCCAGTGAACAGACGATAACAGCATGACAGATGCCGTGAAGATGGAAGTCCAGGATATTAGAGGAGCACGTTGATGAACCCCCCCCCCATTTCAGCCTTCGCTTGTTAAAGAAGGTTTGTTAGGAGAAAGCCATGTTATTTGAAGGAGAAGCAGAATCCAGCCTAGTGTTGGAGGAGGTGGGAAGAGAAGGAATGTTGTAGGCAGAAATAGGACTACAGGTTATTTTAATTTTTCTCTTTGTGCTTAGCAGTGTTTTGCAAATATTCTTCACTGGACATGGATTACATTTATATAGAAAGAATTTTAGAATTTGCAGGATAGCAACAGCCCTCCCTTAGTCAGTGAGCACCAACGAGAACTTAGGTCTGTGACACACTGGCAGGGAGAGAAGGGGACACGACAATGACCACTCTAATCACAGTATTAGAAATGTTTGTTGAGTCCTTTCTATATGTCAGCATTTTCCATGTTCCTCACTTAATCCTTGCCATAATCCTATGTGATAGATACCATTGTTATCATCTCCATTTTATGGCTGGGGAAACTGAGGCCCAGAAGTCACACAATTAGTAAGTGGAAGAAGCAGGAATCAAATACAGCCAGAGCCCTGGCTCTCGACTACTAGGCTAGACTGCCCCTCTTTAAGAGAGTAAAGCCAAGCGATACACACAGGAGACGAACTAGCGTTTTAAACCTCGCCCTCTTCTAAGAAGCAACTTCTTGCCATCAGCTGACTATGTTTCTGTGTCCTCCATGTCAAGGTAAGGGGAACAGGGGCGAGTCTTCATTTGGGCGTGGACACGGATATCAGATGCACGATGCGTGAAGTGATTTTCCGAAGATTGCATGGTAATCTGATGGCTGAATGGGTTCCAAAAACCCACTTCAGTATCACAGCTGCTGGACCCCACGTTGCTCTGGCCACACCAGCAATGCTTATCTTGTGGTAAGTTTCCAATGTTCAAAACTGCGCCTTCAGTCACATGGTTTATTAAAACTCCCATATATTGATGTTGCTCTATGATGCAATTCCTATGTTATCCACAAGGTGATGCTGCAGACAGATGCAGGGATTTGTTCGGAAAGGAGAGGTTTAAGCATATTTGTATTTTGATAAATTATGATATAGGTACACAATTAAATATTAAGCAGCCATTTGAAATAATGAGGTAAAGCTATATGATTTCTAGGAAACATCTTTAAGATATGCCAATAAATAACTGAGAAAAACCAGTCAGTAACAAAATGTAGAGCATGCGCATATTTGTCTAATTAAAAAAAAGAATATAAATACGTATGCAGGTACACGCATCATTTTTTCCTGAGAGTATTAAAAAGTAGTGCTAACAGTTATTACTTTGAGGAGTGGGATCGGGGTCTGAGGGAGGGGAGAGGATGCTTCTCCTTGATTTTATCCCTTTTTAAGTTATTTGATGTTTTAAATGATTTGCACTCATTAATTTAAAAATCATTATCACAAAAACCATCCAATTGCTGTAAAAATTTAAATACTGCAGAAGTTAATCAAAGTCCCTCTCCCGTCACCTCTTAATCCCATTCCCCAGAGGACAGGTAACCACAGAAATGAGTTTGGGACCTCACTACTCAGAATATGGTCTCCAGAACAGCAGCATCAGGAACATCTGAGAAGCTGCTAGAAAAGCAGATTCTTGTGTCTCACCCCAGATCTGCTCAAACTCCATAGTGGGGCCCAGTAACTGGTGTTTTCAGAAGTCCTTTTGGTTATTTTGATGTGTACTCGAGGCTGAGAACCACTTCGTTTTAGCAGGTTAGACCATGTCTTTTGCGGGGGGGTGGAGGGGAGTGTTGAGAACAACCCTGTGAGAAAATTAATAACTCAAAACGGCATGTCTCCATTCACCCAGAGAGCTCTAGCTCAGAGGTTGACAGCCTCTTGAGGCCACTGTGACCTCTCTGCTGGAGTTGAGTGATGACATATTGCCACGGTTTGGAAGCATTATCCAGAAAGGGGGACCTGCTAGAGTGAGAAACTTAAGGGAGGAGGAGTAGGGAAAGGAAAGATGCTGCACAGAGGATGCAAATAAAACCACCACATGATGGCAAAGAGATGACACCAATACCTCAGGGCCACTCAATCATTTATTTCATAAACTTTTTTTTTCCAAAAAAACGTATTTCTTTTTACATTGAGGTATCATTGAGACACGATGTCACATTCGTTTCAGGTGTACAACATAGTGATCGGACAAATCTATACGCAGTGCTGTGCTCGCCACCGTCTGTCACCATACAACGCCATGACAATGCCATCGCCTGTATCTCCTATGTTTCATAAACATTTATCACTTTCCCATTCTATATCTCTGTATCATTATGTCCGTTTCCTTGCTCTGACCCACACATTTCATTGTCCATCATTTACCAAATCTGATAGGGTCATTATTTCTCACACCATTCAGTGTGTTCACATTCAGGGATGTGTTTGCCAGTGATGCCCTGCTCCCTGGCCAAAAAGTCAGGAGCTCTCAAAGCTGCTCAAAAGAGGAGCGCCAGGGGTGACTCGGTTGGTTGGGCGTCCGACTTCGGCTCAGGTCATGATCTCACGGTTCGTGGGCTCGAGCCCCACTTCGGGCTCTGTGCTGACAGCTCGGAGCCTGGAGCCTGGAGCCTGCTTCGGATTCTGTGTCTCCCTCTCTCTCTGCCCCTGCATCACTCACACTCTGTCTCTCAAAAATAAATAAATGTTTAAAAAATTAAAAAAAAATCAAAGCTGCTCAAAAGAGTCATAAACAGGGGTGCCTGGCTGGCTCAGTCGGAGGAGCAAAACCCCTCTTGACTTGGGGGTTGGGAGTTTGAGCCCCACGTTGGGGGTAGAGATAACTTAAATGAATGAATAAATAAAAATTTTAAAAGAGTCATAAACTCCCTCTGGGGGTAGAGGGTACGGAGGGGGTGTGCTGAGGAATTTTGCACAGTGGGGAGGGTTGAGGTACGGTAGGAGAGGACGTGTACGTAAGCGCACTCAGGATATAGCAGTTTCAACAATGAAGCCACCCCATCTGAAGCTCAGAAGAGAGGGGATCTCACAGGGTTCCCCAACACGGATGCTGGTCCCCATGCACCGATCTGCTTCCGCCACAGAAGAGCTTGGGGCAAGAGCCTTCAACTGGGGGGCAGGGGTAATGGGAGGCTGCCTGCAAACGGGAGTCGTTCTCAGTGTTTCACATGAGAAGACTGGGAATGTGGAAGCTCAGACGAGCCTAAGGCTCGGGAATGTTTAATCTATTGATTCTAACAAGATGCCCCCCATTTACTAACCACTTCAAACACATCGTTGTGTCTCATGAGGTACCTGTTCCATTTACTCACCACTTCAAAGACTTTGTTCTGTCTCCTGACGAACTGCACCCGGTTCCCAGTCGGGGAACGAGCGTTTGTTTTCTGGCAGGGGAAAAGGTTATAAGGGGTGGGAGTTAGCTTATAAGGCTGTTCGTATCTCGCTGTGTTCCGTTTTTGTAATTTGATGGCACCTGCAGAATGTTAAGGGCAACCATTTATTAAACTGGACATTTGACTAATCGTGACACTGTTTCCTTCTATTTTATTTTATTTTGCTTTATTTTATTTTATCTTGTTCTATTTTATTAAAGTTTATTTATTTATTTTGAGAGGGAGAAAGAGAATGAGTGGGCTGGGGCAGGGAGAAAGGGGCGCCAAGGATCCAAGGCAGACTCTGTGCTGACAGCAGAGAGCCCGACGCAGGGCTTGAACTCACGAATGGTGAGATCATGATCTGAGCCAAAGTCAGACGCTTAACCGACTGGGCCACCCAGGCGTTCCCCCTCCTTCTATTTTGAATAAATGAGCATTTACTCTTATAGAGTCTTAGCTGGGGCCACCTTCGAGATGGTCTCTGGGCCATTAATATTTTCTTGGGGAGTCTTGAGAAAAATACAATGCCCACGCCGCACTGCATACCCACCGAATCAGAATCTCAAGGGGTGGGACCAAGGTGCAAGGCTAGTTTTAAAGTCCTACAAGTTATTCCAACACAGCCAGGACTGAGAAACTGCTCTAGTCTCACTATTTTGTTTTATGGATAAAAATACAGAAGTTAGGGGCGCCTGGGTGGCGCAGTCGGTTAAGCGTCCGACTTCAGCCAGGTCACGATCTCGCGGTCCGTGAGTTCGAGCCCCGCGTCGGGCTCTGGGCTGATGGCTCAGAGCCTGGAGCCTGTTTCCGATTCTGTGTCTCCCTCTCTCTCTACCCCTCCCCCGTTCATGCTCTGTCTCTCTCTGTCCCAAAAATAAATAAACGTTGAAAAAAAATTTAAAAAAAAATACAGAAGTTAAAGAGATGAAGTGATTTGCCCAAGGTCAAGCTGCCAGTAAGTAGATCTCATCCCTAACTTTTCTGACTGCCCATCCACTGTTCCTTCCACTGTGCTCTCTCGTCTCTTCTAGAGCTTAGAGTTTTGCTGAACATTGCAGTTAGGTGATTTTTTTTCTTTCAAGATTTTATTTAAACTCAAGTTAGTGAACATATAGTGTAGTATTGGTTTCAAGAGTAGAATTTAGTGATTCATCCCTTATATTAATACACAGTGCTCATCACAAGTGCCCTCCTTAATGCCCATCACCCATTTAGCCTATCCCCTCACCCACCTCCCCTGCAGCAACCCTCAGTTCATACTCTGTATTTGAGCCTCTTATGGTTCACCTCCCTCTCTGTTTTTACCTTATTTTTCTTTCCCTTTCCCTATGTTCGTCTGTTGTGTTTTTCAAATTCCATATATGAGTGGAATCATATGGTATTCGTCTTTCTCTGACCGATTTATTTCACTTAGCATAATACACTCTAGTTCCACGCACGTCATTGCAAATGGCAAGATTTCATTTTTTTTTTTTTTTAACATTTATTTATTTTTGGGACAGAGAGAGACAGAGCATGAACGGGGGAGGGGCAGAGAGAGAGGGAGACACAGAATCGGAAGCAGGCTCCAGGCTCTGAGCCATCAGCCCAGAGCCTGACGCGGGGCTCGAACTCACGGACCGCGAGATCGTGACCTGGCTGAAGTCGGACGCTTAACCGACTGCGCCACCCAGGCGCCCCAAGGTTTCATTCTTTTAGATGGCTGAGGAATACTCCATTGTGTGTGTGTGTGTGTGTGTGTGTGTGTGTGTGTATACACACACACACACTTATATACCACATCTTTATCCATTCATCAGTTGGTGGACATTTGGGCTCTTTCCATAATTTGGCCATTGTTGATGGTGCAGTTCGGTGATTTACAGTTGAGGGAGAAGGGACAGAGTCCATCAGTTAAAGATGGGTGGGGAAACATCTAAGGACTCAACTCAATCAAGGGTTCTCCAGGACATGGCTCCTGTCTAGTCTTATTGGTGGTGGGACAGTCGAATGACCTTTCATTGCTAAAAGCAGTGCCTACTACTATAGTATATGTTAGCTCCTCATAGAGCAAGTCAGTTGCTCCTGACTGAGTTTCACCCATGAAAGAATACATTCATGAATAAGTGTTCTCACGTTCAGGAATTAATCATGCTAAAGCAAATGATAGGGTATATCAGTGATTGTTCATATTTGAGCAGGGGTGGGTGTTAGGGTGAGGACTCAGGTTCCATTTGAGAATTTGTAAAAGCTATAACCTGCTCCCCCTCCCTGAAAAATCCACATACATAAATGTTGCATGTAATTTCTGGAGATTCACAGACCCTCCCCCCCTGCCACCCCCCCGCAAGTTCATCCATGGTCACCAGATTAAGATCTCCTGGACTAGAAGCTTTTGAAGCTCTATTTTTTTTTTTTTTAGTGTTTCTTAAAGTGTAGTCCAGGAACCACAGAAATCAGAATCACTTGGGGGTGCTTGTTTAAAAAAACGGATTCCAAGGACAGTCACAGAACTACTGTTTCAGAATTTCTTACGAATGAGGTATGGGAGTTTGTATGATAGTAAGCTCCCTAGATGATTCTTTGGGACACTAATATTTGAGAATTAGTGCTTTATCCCAACGTGAGATTTTTACAGTTTTTGAATGCTTTCATTTGTTTACTATTTTAGGTTTCATCTATTCAACTATCAAGTATACCAAATAGTATGCTTAGTCCGAATTCATTAAAGAATAGTCACATGTGGATATGCATAGGAAAAATAGCTGGAAGGGTAGATAGATAACCATCTCTCTCTGGGTCTTTATTTTTCCCCTTTACCCTTCTATTTTATTTTTTTATTTCCTATTATCTTTCTTTCTGTATTCAAAAAAGGTTCTTTCTCTTTCTGGGTTTAACTCCTCCATTTGAAAAACAGGGTGTTATAACTAGGGCGAACTTCGAGGCCACGTCTTGCTCTGGCTGTCCGTGACACCATACTACCCTCAGCGCCCTTGTGCATTTAATAACACGAACTGCAGAGCTAACAACAGTGTTTGGAGTAATAACTGGGTACTATTTTTATATATATTATGTTGTGATGCTTAGCAACTGTTTCACTCCAGTAAAATTACTCTCTTCTTCCTCAAGGAGTTGGAACTGAAATAAACTCTACTATCTGTACCCCCCCAAAAGTTAATTCTCTCTTTTAAGCCTTAGAAAAAGCCGTCCGCGCATATCTCCTAGGCGCATAAGAATGATTGTGAACCAAAAAGCCAGGGCGTGGTCGCCACGCCCACCGGCTCCTACGTCACCACCCTTCTCGCCGCTTTCAAGCGCGGAGATTGGCTAAAGGCAAGAAAGAGCCCCGCCCCTAGTCTTATGACCCGCGCTGAAGCGCCTTGTCCTGGCGTTTGCAGCACTTGTGGTCGGTGGTCCGCGCTCCTCTTGCCCGGGTTCCAGCAAGCTTTTTCCCTGGTGTTGCTGCTGTTGTTGCCACCGCCACCGCCACCGCCACTGCCGCCGCGCCGCCGCCGCCGCCTCCTTTGCGGAATCATGGTGTGCTTCCGCTTCTCCCCGGTTCCGGGCTCGGGGCTCGTTCTGCTCTGCCTAGTCCTGGGTGAGTTGTCGGGCCCTCCTGCTTAGTCCCTCAGCCTGGGCCCGGGGCGCCCAGTTCAAAGGCCACAACCTGCAAGACTGGTCCGGGGGGTGGGGGTGAGAACCTGAAAGGCTGACACTGGGCGGTGGCGCTTGGCCCAGGGAAGCGAGCCGTGACCTAGAGAAGGCCTGACCGAGGGATGGCGGGGAAGAAGGGCCCGTGAGAGTAAGAAGGGGCAAGTAAGGGGGGGTGGGCGCCGAGGGAGTAGGTGGGGAAGAGGGAGGAGTGGAGCACATCCGGGTAGAAGGAGTAACTTGGGGAAGATACTGAGGAGTGAGCGTAGGTACGTGCGATTCTGGGGTGGCAGAGACAATCAGGGGAGTCCTGGTTTCTTAGGATCTTAGGGGCGAGAGCAAAAATTGGGGAGGGAAGAGACTATTGCCTGCGTGGAGAAACTTGGGGGAATGGGGGAGGGTAGGGGCAGATATGACAGTAGAGTCTGAGGGGGCAGTGAGAGGGCTGGGGGCGGTTTGTGGGCAGGAATTTGAGGCTGTGGAGGAAGGGTGATTAAAGAGACGAGGAATGATGCTGTATTTGAGTTTGGTAGCTCGAGTTTGGAGGGGTAGGGACCTCGGGTGGCCCGGGGCAACTTCCAGGCAAGAAAGCACGGAGGTAAGGTCTGGAAACGAAGGGGATGAGGGGGGACTTTGGTGGGGAGTGAAGATCTGACTTGGAACTGTTGAAGATGTCGATTTTCTACCAGTCGGCTATTTCCTCCCAGCCAGATCCTGATTTAAACAAACAAACCAAAAAAGAAAAACCTTAAAAATCCTTTAAAAAAATCCTCAGCTCTTTCAGCTGGGAGGGTCTCCTAGATGTGAGGTTTTGGAGTCTTCGTCTACTGCCTCTTTGCCTTCAGAAGGTTGTGTTCGTAGCCACACAACTGGCCTTTCACTTCATTTTCGGAGGAGGACCATAGGTAACTTGCTAAAGATTGGGGTGTTACCAAGTCCTAAGAATGGCTGGATGAATGTTGGCTGATTGGGTTCTACCACCCTCCCCCAGTGATTGCTGAGTCCCTGAGGGCTTTAATGCCTGAAAGGTGAACCTTGACCAGAAGGTCTCTTCCTGACCTGATTCATCCTGTGCTTGCTGCTATCCACTGACTCTTGCTGTTTGTGACCAAATAAATGAACAGAAGGAACAGACCCAGATGGGAGTGGGGAGGAAATAGACATAATAGGAGTCTGAGAAGGCACTGAGAGGTACACATTCTAACTCCCATTTCAGTGGAATAAAATCAGCACCTGAAAATAGTGGATTTTCAAACAGTGGACATTTGGCAACATCTGGAGACGTTTTTGGTTGTCAAACAGACGTTTTGGTTGTCAATCTGGGATTGCTTTTGGCATCTAGTGGGTAGAGGCTGGGATGCTGCTGAACATCCTATAATGCACAGGACAGTGCCCCCAACAAAGACTCATCCACCTCAAAATGTCACTAGTGCCGAAGTTGACAAGTCTGGCTCCAGAGTGATAGTATTGGAAGGGTTCTTGATGATCTAGTCTAGTGACTCTCAAGGATCTTTTTGAGGAGGCGTATGTCAGATACAAACTTATTTCTAAAGTAATACTAGGAAGTTACTTGTCTTTTTCACTCAACACTCTTCACCAGTGTACAGTGGAGTTTTCCAGAGGCTACATAATGTGTGGTGACATCACCGCTCTGATGGCTCTGATGTTGTGTTGTATTCACTTCTCATTTTTGATTTCAAATATGGCCAACGCCAGTAGTCATAACTCATGTAAACCAAAGCTGTTTCAAGTTCTCAGTGGATAAGAGAGTGAGGGGTCCTGACACCAAATGGTTCAGACTCCCTGCCCCTAGTGCAGCTGTCCACATAGGCCAGGAGACGCCTCCATAGCCCTTGTGAAAGGGGGCCATGGAGGCTTCGCTCAAACACAATTCAAAGCTGTAACGTTGGAGTGAAGCGCTTACTGAGGGGCCAGCGACCCTAAGAGAGGATTGTTTACAACGAAAAGCACCTTATCAGTGATGGAACACATCTGACCAAGGCATCTGTTAATCAGTAGTTCACTGCCAATTGAATCTGCACAAACACAACGCCGTTATTGTTTAGAGAAAGTGAAAAAAAAATAATAGTTGTCTTACTTGTTGGCTTTTGTGTCATTAGATTTCTTTTTTACTGAAAGCTTTTTTGTCTTGTTTTTACAAAAGCAATGCTTGCTCAATGCAGAAAATAAACAGGCAAAAAGAAGCACATAAAAGAACCCATCAGCTCATCTGCTAGTTTGCCATTTATTGATTGGGACTAACTAGATTCATCTTCTTGGAAGATTTCCAAGATCGATTTCCTCCACCTCCAGGTTTAGAACAGGATTTGGAGAAGTAAACGTTCATAATGTACCTAGATTAGATTTTTAGAAGGTATCAGGATGAAATGGAAAGCATTTCTTGTATACAGCTGCTTTTTCTGACAGCTGTTGGTTCAGTGTGGGGCTCAGACTCCTTCATGTGGCTTTCGGTCTAAGAACTGAGCAGATCTTGAGTTGCTTCATGGGTTTGGCACATTACTTTTTTTTTTTTTTGAGCGAGAGTCAGTCAGTCAAGTGGGGGAGGGGCAGAGAGAGAGGGACAGAGAATCCCAAGCCGGCCCCAGCTATCAGCATCAGTGCAGAGCCCGGCGAGGGGCCCTGACTCACTAGCTGAGCAGTGAGACCATGACCTGAGCCAAAACCAAGAGTCCGACACGCAGCTGACTGAGCCACTTGGGTGACCCCGTGTACATTACTTTTATATATCAGAGTGGATACCAAAAATTTTTCAAGCAGTCAATAAATACTGATAAAAGACCTGTTGTGAATCTTGTGCTGCTCCTGGGTTCGAACGGAGGGGAGGTTCTGTCCTGAATTTATAGTCTCATTAGCTTGAGCACTCAAGCTGTGCCAGTTTCACTCTGTAACTATCCTGGCTCCAGAGGGTAACTCTTAAAAAAAAAACAAAACAAAACAGCTGCTTTACAGCAAGCATAGAAAAGAGTTTGAAAGGTTTATGCATTGGTCCTTTTCACAGAGATTACATTGTGCTGTTTATTTGAGTGAATTCTAACTGACTAGGGAACTTTCTGAAGAAGACCTATATGATTTTTCTGAAGAAAAACTGTGTAGATGCATTGTAAAGAGAGTAGTAGGTGAAACTCATTTCCGAGCATCATTGTCTTAAGGGTCTTTTCTTTGAGACCTCAGAGATTTCAGAATTCTTCTGTGGTTATTGATTTTTGTAACTAGTTTGACTCCTGGTTTTGATAGGGTTGATGCTTCTCAGGGTGGGAAAAACCTCATATAAATATCCTGACTGTGAACTTAAGGGGTAGGAGCCCCTCCCTCCCTCAAGTGTTTATCCATTGCCTGGTGAGCAGAGACCTGAGTCTTATGGGGGGGGGGGGGGGACAGCCAGGTGACCATCTGAAGGAATAGGAGTAAATCTTGTCGTTCCCAAACTCTCAGGTTTTTAGACTAGCCTGTTTTCCACTTTATTTATTTATTTTTGATGTTTGTTTATTTTTGAGAGAGAGAGAGAGCACAGGAGAGGGAGAGGGCCAGAAAAAGGGAGACAGAGGATCCCGAGCTGTGAGATCATGACCTGAGAGCCAAAATCGAGTCAGATGCTCAACCGATTGAGCCACCCAGGTGCACCCCCCATTCTTTTTTTTTTTTTTTCTTCCTTAATATCATTGCCAGTCAAGTCTCCCCTATGGCACTGGTCTCCGAGAGTGAAGACTCTTATGGACTGTCATTTCCCATTGCCTACTTAGCACAGCACTTGGTACGTAGTTAACCCTCAGTGAATTTTTGTTGAGGGTATTCATTGGTGGGTACTGGGGATGATTGTAAATTAGACCAGCTTGGTCTCCTTTTTCTTCTGCGAATCTTAAATTATGCTTTGCCGAAACAAATTTTTTTTGTGTCTTTGGACTTAGAACTTCAAGATCAGTGCTAAACAATACAGATAGTTTAAACCAATTTACTGAACTATAATCCCATATAATAATACTAGTATCTTACTTGTACCCCTTCAGATATACCTACATAGTAGTGAGAGTTAGCATGGAGAAGCAGGAAAGTCCTTGGTGAGAATGAGATTAAGGCTTTCACAAACAACCAGTCTCTTCCCTTTTGCAGGTGATCTAAAAGAGAGAAAGTAAGCGTGGGATCTTTCTGTAACCCTACCACATTTTGTTAACCTGATTATTTTGATTTCAAGGTTCTGCTAAAATTATTTTAGCTGTAACAGAGATACTTGAAAGGACAGGCTTATTTGGCCATTAGTCATTGGTTATCACATCCGATAGGATTCTGGATATTCAAATATTTGAGTGCAGCTTTCTTCCCCTATATCCTTGGATGGAATTTGTGATCGATGATTATTTCACAGCACTGTAGCTCACCTAAGTGATCCTTCCTGCAGGAAGACTGCTCTTCCTCCTGTAGTGACAAAAGCATTCCGATCATAATTCCATATTAAAGTGATCAGAGATCGCCTCAGATCCAAAAGCACACTTTATAAGTACTTGTTGGTATGTTGCTGTGCATTGCAAAAGAATTCTGGAGGTCTGCCAAACACCACACACTCAGCAATAAGCACTTTCCATTAGTTGAATAGTGTTGAACCTTACTTCCTTACCCACTCTCTGATCTTAAAAAAAATTATTTTGTAGCTTAAAATCATTTCATTACTTTTCTTTTCAAAAGAGATGTACCAGAAATCAAAAGTATCAGCAACTGAATGGGTGATTGTACTTATATTAGGAAGCATAAATGAGGACTTGTAAATGAGGAACAGTTAATCTGATTTATCAAACCTGGGGACAGAGGAGAAAGAGTACGTAGATACTGTATGCCTATGTCCTTTTTTTTTAAAGACCCTTTGCCCAACATCATTGTGAACGGATCAGTTTGGCTTCAGGAGTTCATAACTTGACATGATGAAAAAAACCTATAATTAAAATTTGGGAAGGATTCCTTTAGGTGCTTGCTACTTTTACTACAAGGGAAGCTTGTAAGCTGGAATATCCAGCTTGCTTGGCAAAGTTCTCTTAGCTCTGAAGGGCTCGCATGCTTTCGAAGAACCTGTTCAAGAAATACACACTCCAATTCTTAGTGAGGTTAACTTGCCCAGAGTCTCATAGCTAATAAATTGGACTGATTTGAATTCTAGCTTTTCAGTGCCAAAGATGGGGCTCTTAATCGCCTCATTATATCGCCTCTTAGATTATTGTTTTTTATTGGTTATGTCGTACGACTAGTATTATGTTCCCACCCTGCCCCGATTTTGTTTACGAATATATGTATTTTTCAACTATGCTTTGGGTTAGATAGACTTGTAAAAACCTAGCCACTTTCTGCAGCATCTCATGCTCGGAAAAATAAGTTGAGTTCTATAAGAGCCTATAAATGAACTTTGTGGAAATAAGATTGAGAAGATATTTAAATTTGAGAAAGTTGATTTTGAGGCATGCCTTTTTCTTTGGAGAATAAACTCTTAGCTCTGTAATTACACACTCTAGGATATATTCAGCTGTGTGGGTTTTTTTTTAAACATTATTTAACTAATTTAATTATTTTTTTATTTGAGTATAGTTGACACAGCCTTGGGCTTTTTGAATTCTTTTAACATTTATTTATTTTTGAGAGACAGAGGGAGCACAAACAGAAGAGGGGCAGAGAGAGAGGGAGACACAGAATCTGAAGCAGGCTCCAGGCTCTGAGCTGTCATCACAGAGCCCGAAGTGGGGGTTGAACTCACGAACCGTGAGATCATGACCTGAGCCGAAGTTGGATGCTTAACTGACTGAGACACCCAGGCACCCACCCTTGGGGTTTTTTTTTAATGCCATAAAGACTTTTAAACAAAAACGATTTAGCTATGCTAAAAGAAAATACAGCAATAAGGATGGAAATGGCTTTCTGGAGATTTTTTAGCAAAGTGTAAATGTTTCAACTATCAACTTGCCTTGTGGGAAATACATTATTCCTAGCTTGAAATTCATGTCAGAATTTATTGAGGCGAAAACTGACTTGGGGGTTGAGGAAGAATCCAGAAGACTGATAGGTTAGGTTCATGATTTGGCAAAACTAGAAGATTTGCCTTTTTGTAATTAGATTAAGCTATATTTCAGGTCCTTGTTGCAGGATATTTTTGCATTGATATAATCAGTCAATATTTATTGAGAAACTAATATATATTCAGCACAATTAGGAATGAGAGGAGATGGAGGAAAAGTAATAGACATGGTCTCTCTGACCATGGCACCCGTGATGGATGACATTCATATAGAAGGCCCACTCCTAGGGGCTGTGGCATAGATTGGATCATCTGTTGGTAAGGGAGCATATTGGAATTCAAATGAGTGGCAGAGACATTATCAAAAGGGAAACTTGAATCCAGATATATCATTCATTCACAGACTTGGGTCCTTTTTTTATTAGTTAACAAATTACCTGCTGTATACAATAATTTACTGTGACACATCAGTTGGTTATGAAGTTACAGTTGAAGACTGCTGTTTTGGAGCTTGTGACAATACAGGGGTTAGGATTTACGGGCATAAAATAAGTGAATAATTCAGAATAGTACAAAAATATACTGAAAGGCGGGGGTATGCACTATGACTGCTCTTCAAGGCTTCTATAGTTCAGGAGATCTTTGTGGAGAAAATGGCTGCTGAAAAATGGATAGCTTATCATTCCAGGTTCTTAATTGTAAGCAACAGAAATAAAATCTGATAGGCCCACCTGGGTGGCTCAGTTGGTTGGGTGTCCAACTTTGGCTTAGGTTATGATCTCATGGTTTGTGAGTTTGAGCCCCACATCGGGCTTTCTGCTGTCAGTGCAGAGCCTGCTTTGAATCCTCTGTCTCCCTCTCTCTCTGCCCCTCCCCCGCGCATGTGCGCTCTCTCGCAAAAATAAATAAACATTAAAAAATAAAAGAAAGAAAATCTGGTAGTTTTTAAGCAGAAAAAGAATTTATTAAAAAGTTATCAGGGCATATGCATAGCCTTTGATCCCCCGTTTCATTCTTAGATACATACCCAACAGGCACACATACACACATGTTCACCGACGTGTCCATTTGCATTAGGACCAAACTGGAAACTATCCAAATGCCCATTAGCAATAGCGTAGATAAGTAGTGGAATATTTACCCAATAATAGAAAGCTATATGTACAGAGTGAGAACGTACACACTGCAGTTACCCACACCAACCTGGGCGAATCCCACTAACTTAATATGCAGTGAAAGAAGCCAGACACAAAGGAACAGAGTGAGTGCTTCCATTTACATCAAGTTGAAAAACAGGCAAAACTAACCTGTACTGTTAGAAGTCGGGATAGTGGTTGCCCTTGGGAGGGAAAAAGTACCTGGAAGGGGCTTCGGGAGCACTTGGAATGTTCTGTTTCTTAACCCAAGTGGATTCAGCTTGTGGAAATTCTTTGAGCTGTGTGCTTAAGGTTCCATGTACCTTTCCCTTTCATATGTGATAGTGTGCGTCCCTCTGTATGTTAGGCATCAATAACATTTTTCTTTATAAAAAAACATGCATATCGAGTGGCTCGGAATTACCAGGGCTCCTGGCTGTGGATGTCAAGGCCTGGCCCAGTTTCCCCGTCATGTCGCTGAACTGCACGAGCGCCGCCAGGCGTTGGACTGCAGTTCGCGCACTACTGTCACCACCGCCAGCTCTGCAGGCCTTGTTGCCTGGGACCTTGATCCTGCTGTAGCAACTGCCACCTGAGGGTGACACTTCCATTCCTGGCTCTATTCCGCCGCCCTCCTATCTAAAATCTGGGGCAGATGCCTGTGTTAGGTGGAGCCTCGTCCATCCTTGCTGCAAGGGAGGCTGGAAAGCAAGCATCTGACATTTTCAGCTTTTACAGTAGGTGGTGACATCTGCCAGAAGTTATTAGAAAAAGGCAGGGTCTGACAGTGTTGCACATTTGGAGGCAGCCCGAAAGAGAGGCGGTCCTTCCTCAAGTGAACACTTAGATCGATCGGTAGAAGAAAAGTAAATCTCAAATGTTAGGGACAGTAGAGGCCTAGGGGTAGAGGTTGAATAGAGCATGGCATTTGGGTCCAGTGGAACAAGTTTAACCAGATTAAAGGGTGTGTTCTGGGAAAATGGTTTGAGAGAAGTTGAAGGAATAGGGTGGGATGAGATCAAGGATTACTTTGAAAGTCAGCTGGAGGAATTTAAATTTAATATGGGATTTTGGAGCTAATAAAAGTATTTGAACAAATGTCCTGACAGGAAGAGGTATTGAAGGACCATTAATCAGGGAGCATTTCTAGGGACAGCTAGGAGGCGTCTGTAGTAATTTAGGGGTGGGATGGTGGATAGGGAATAGAAGTAAATGGCAGGGGCGCCTGGGTGGCTCAGTGGGTTGAGCGGCCGACTTCGGGCTCAGGTCATGATCTCACAGCTCGTGAGTTCAAGCCCCCATCGGGCTCTGTGCTGACAGCTCAGAGCCTGGAGCCTGTGTTGGATTCTGGGTCTCCCTCTCTGCCGCAACCCACTCGCATTCTGTCTCTGTCTTTCTCAAAAATAAATTAAAAAAAACATTAAAAAAATAAATAAAAGGCAAAGTTTGGATTTAAAAGGATTTGAAGGGGAAAAAAACATCAGTAGAACTTCACGAAGAGAATGAAGTAGAAGCTAATTCCCCAAAATTTTTAAAAATATTTTTTATGTTTATTTATTTTTGAGAGAGGTAGAGAAAGAGAGAGAGCATGAGCACAAGTCGGGGAGGGGCAGAGAAAGAGAGAGACACAGAATCCAAAGCAGGCTCCAGGCTCTGAGCCGTCAGCACGGAGCTCGATGAAGGGCTTGAACTCACCAACTGTGAGGTCATGACCTGAGCCAAAGTCGGACCCTTAACCGACTGAGCCACCCAGGTGCCCCTAATTCCCAAGGGGGAATCCTCAAGGTCCTGCCTTTCCTTTACAGCCAGAGAAGGGGAGCAGTTTAGAGGAAGGAGAAGAGTGAATTTTCGTTTTGGAATTGTTGAGTTTGAGGTGATAGATATGGAGTAAAAGTGGTCCCCGTGCAGTTGGAGATGTAGGGGAAGCCAGGAAGCTCTGTGAAAGGGATAGCTGTCACAGGAAGAAAGGCACTAGAACAGAAAGTGCTGGAGCCCTCAGGGCACTTCTCAGTTCTTATTTTTAGGTTGACAGCTAGACTATCTTGAATTTAATGTAGTGGTAAATTTGAACCACAACCTGTACCTTCTGCTTCATAAGGTATGAGGTCTCCCACATGGGTACACACTGGTGCTATTACTATTTTATGCCATTTTCTTTCTGTTCCTTTAATATCTCTGAAAAGTAAAAGATTAACTCACGTGAGGCTTTTCTTGGTTATGTCTAACAGTTTTGAATGCTTTGAATACAAGGAGGATCTGTTAAAGCTAGGGACTTTAAACAAGACCAAGAGATGGGAATGTAAGCTGATGCAGCCACTCTGGAAAACAGTATGGAGGTTCCTCAAAAAACTAAAAGTAGAACTACCCTACCTACCCTACCCTACGACCCAGCAATTGCACTACTAGGCATTTATCCAAGGGATATAGGTGTGCTGTTTTGAAGGGACACACGCACCCCCATGTTTATAGCAGCACTATCAACAATAGCCAAAGTATAGAAAGCCCAAATGCCCATCGATGGATGAATGGATAAAGAAGATATGCTATATATATACAATAGAGTATTACTCGGCAATCAAAAAGAATGAAATCTTGCCATTTGCAACTACGCAGATGGAACTGGAGGATATTATGTTAAGTGAAATTAGTCAGAAAAAGACAAATATATGACTTCATTCATACGAGGACTTTAAGATACAAAACAGATAAACATAAGGGAAGGGAAGCAAAAATAATATAAAAACAGGGAGGGGGACAAAACAGAAAAGACTCTTAAATATGGAGAACAAACTGAGGGTTGCTGGAGGGGTTGTGGGAGGGGGGATGGGCTAAATGGGTGAGGGGCACTAAGGAATCTACTCCTGGAATCATTGTTGCACTGTATGCTAACTAATTTGGATGTAAATTAAAAAAAAAATTAAAAAGAATAAAAAAAAGAATAAGCTTCTCTATAAATACAAAAATAAATTTTTGGAATTCTGAAAGAAAAAAAAAAAGACCAAGAAAGGCAGCATATAAAACGCAGGCTTCCAGTTGATAAGAAAAATTAGAAGCCAGGGGCGCCTGGGTAGCTCTGTCGGTTAAATGTCCGAATCTTGGTTTTGGCTCAGGTCATGATCGCACGGTTCGTGAGTTGGAGCCCAGCGTCGGGCTGTGCACTCACAGCATGAAGCCTGCTTGGGATGTCTCTCTCCATCTCTCTGTGCCCCTCCCCGGCTTGCTCTCTCTTCTCTCGCTCTCTCAAAAAATAAATAAATAAACTAAAAAATAAACCAAAAAAGAAAGAAAGAAAAGGCAAGAGAAAACAAAAAGGAAAATTAGAAGCCAGAGCCCTCAGTTCCACTACCAGATAGCCTTGGATCAGGGACGACAGCTCCGTTCCATATTGCACTTAGAAAAGAATGGCTACAGAACCTGCTCAGGCCTCGGGAGGTCTGTTCAAGCCTTAACCAATACATTTAAGCACTCAGTAACCACACGCTTTAGCATAATATTCAGGCTTGCAGGACAGCCTGGCTTCCGGAGCATCATGACCACGGGCTTTTGTGTACAACTTGAAAGCTGTTGCTGAGGCACGCCTTCTTGGTAGTCCTCTTAGGACTTGATTCTCTGTAGTCCCTAGCATGTCCCTGCTTGTAGATGACGCCGGATTGCCCAGCTATCATTAAAGGCTGTCTTAGCAGGAAACTGCTTTTCCCTTGGGTAATGTGGGAGACAGTGAAGAAAACTGGTTGCCTGTCATTTATGCTGCTGGTGTGTTTGCTGGCACATAGTATTTTTAGTTCTTGGGCTCTTCAGTTTAATAGGGAATGTCCCTGTGTTGAACCTAGTGTAGATGAGAGCCAAGTTAGCTCAAAAGCCCCATGGCTTTTCTGTCCTGGTAAGGTTTCTCTGCCTAAAGAGGTAGCAGGTTGAGAACACAGGAAGTGACTTTGAATCCATGTCAAAAGATTCATCAGCCTTTCTGATTAGTTGGATTTTAAAATGGAACCAAGTGATGAATGTTACATTTATAAAAAAAAATAACATTTTGCTTATGGATCTAACAACCTTTGAAGGTCTGTTCTTTTGGTCACATGGTACACATGTTTACAAAGAGCCATCCCACATCTTCACATCAGAATAAAATAGTTCATGGGGTGCCTGGGTGGCTCAGTTGGTTAAGCGTCTGACTTCGGCTCAGGTCATGATCTCACGGTTTGTGGGTTCAAGCCCCGTGTCGGGCTCTGTGCTGACAGCTCAGAGCCTGGAGCCTCCTTCTGATTCTGTGACTCCCTCTCTCTCTGCCCCTCCCCACTCGCACTCTGTCTGTCTCTGTCTCTCAAAAATGAATAAACATTTAAAAAAATTAAAAAAAAAAAAGAATAAAACAGTTCAACAAGACGTCCACGCGTCATAGGCCACATAGCTTGTGACCGGGTTGAAGGCAACAAGACCATAGAACATCCGATCTGTCATTATTTTTGCAGAGAAAGTTCCATCAGCTGGTTTGAGAGAGACCGTTTAACGCCCCCTTCTGAGCTCCCCCTTAACCTCCTTTACCTTAAAAACAAAAGTCTAATGGGCAAACTATAATTGCCTAAAACAAAACTAGCCAGGCACAGGCGAGTGTGGCTATGACTACTAGGCGGCATCCTAGGTCAAGTAACCATTCCTTCTGGAAGGGGTAATGCTAACTTTATGAATAGGAGTCCACTAAAAATACAAAGAAAAACCATCACCAAGATACCAAAGGACTTTGTTTCATCTTAGAGCTGGTTGAACTTCAGTGGTGGATAGGGGTCGTTTTTATTTTAGATATGTTTTTGTGGTACAGTTTCACAATCTTATTTCTTTTTAATAAATCTAGGAGCTGTCTCATCTTACGCATTAGAACTTAATTTGACAGATTCAGGAAAAGCCACTTGCCTTTATGCAAAATGGCAGATGAATTTCACAATACGCTATGAGACTACAAGCAAAAGTTATGTAAGTATTTTTCTTTTTTCCTTGAGGTTTCTAGTAGAAACTCAGTTCCATTCTTTATCCTTTACATACACTTCTATGGATGAGATTTCATATGTTAACTGACTTAATGCTTCAGTTCTGTGGGTTTTTTAAAAACCTAGATACCTGAAGGTATTCTGTGTAGTGTTAGAAGGAATATTTTACTTCCTTGGTTCTTTGGAGTTTTCCTTGCAGTCGGTTAAGGGCACGTGATCCAAAGACTGTGTGGTGTTCATGCCTCACCACATCGGTGCTGCTTTAACATGTACTGACATCAAAGCATTCCCATTTCTAATAGTTTGCTGTTATAATCTCCTTTGGGGGGGTGCCCTCTCAATCTTTTTGTCTTATTTTCTTTTGGTTAAGGTCCTGCCTGCTTATAACCTGATTTAAAAAAAAAAATCAAGAAGAGAAGTTCAGGCCATTTTTCCTTTTCCTTTTGTCCAGAGGACTGGTCTGTAGATGAAGAATCTGAGACTGGTTTCCACAACAGGCCAGCCAAAGGGCAGCCTGGCCATGGGGGGATGTGTAACGTAGACTGAATTGGCACATCCGACGTAAATGCCTGATGGTCATTTCCGCCTGTGTGTTCCTTACCCCCAAACTTCTTTTTCTTTTAGAAAACTGTAACCGTTTCAGACCTCAGCACTGCAACATATAATGGAAGTGCTTGCGGGGAAGACCAGAATGGTCCCAAAATAGCCGTGCAATTTGGATCCGGTTTTTCCTGGGTTGTGAATTTTACAAAGGAGGGGTCTACTTACTCGATTGACGGTATCTCATTTTCCTACAACATTAGTGACAACACAACATTTCCTGATGCCAAAGATAAAGGTAAACTTAAGAATTAGATTTGTGTTCTGTTCTCTTACTCTTTATTAATAATACAAATGTAAATGACTTAAAAGTCATCTGTATGCATGACTGTCTTCCTAACTAGAATGGAAAGTTCACATCTTTGTTTCCGCCCCACATACAGCAGTGTTCAACACAGTGATGATATTTGCTGTCATTGTTTGCGTACTTTGTTTTTTTAACTTTTTTAAAAAATGTTTGTTTATTTTTGAGAGCCAGAGCACAAGCGGGGGAGGGGCAGAGAGAGAGCGAGAGACACAGAATCCAAAGCAGGCTCCAGGCTCCGAGCTGTGAGCACAGAGCCCGATGCGGAGCTCGAACCCATGAACCACGAGATCATGACCTGAACCGAAGTCAGCCGCTTAACCGACTGAGCCACCCAAGTGTCCCTGAGTGCTTTACTTTGTACTAGGTAGTACCCTAAATGTGTGACCAGCTGCGTCTCAATCCAGAGCAGCAAGCCTGGGAAGTAGATACTGTCTCAACTTTACAGGTAAAGGGAATGAGGCTTAATGAGATTAAATAACTTTCCCAGAGGTTACACAGCTAGTAAGTGGATGAGCTGGTGTTTGAACCAAAGTCTGTTAAGCTACAGAGTTCATGCACTTGACTATTATCATTTATTTCATTCAGTAGTGGGTAGTTCATCAAATCTGAATGAATGAGAAAATCCTTTAGCTGATAACTATTTTAAATATGTACAAGTTCAGTAACCTGAGATCAGCAGAAATGCTTCATCTTTAGATCTTTTTACCACTTAGATAAGATTTTGATTGAAAGCTAAGTGATTAAGTAAAGGCCAAGTGAAGTCAACATCTGTTGTTATTTTGAGACAATTTCAGGTCAAAACGAATTTGGGAAAGCATTAGTAATAAGGCATTCTTGTAACCCTTAGAATCGAAATGTGTACTAGATTTTTTTTTTGTACTAAACATTTTGAAGGCATGGATAGTGGAGGTTTCAGTTTTGTTAGGGATAGAATTCTCTCCTTTCTTTCCCTTCTACTGAGATTTGGGTTAACGTGGTAGCCGAGCATTCTTCACAGATAGGATTTCATTCTGACCCCAAAAACACAGGCAGATGACCTTCAGTTGTGAGGCTTGGGGGGTGAATGATTTACTGGAATTTATGGACATCAAAAGGCCATATTTTCAAGACCCAGAAGTGAATGAGCTCATGTAAAACTTGGGAGGTAACACGGACTGAGACCTGGAAATCAGTCCTAGTTTTCTCTTTCTTAATCTTAGTTTGAGAGGGTAACTAGAGCGAGTCTGTTACTGGTTATCTTACATATTTAGCCTCGTGCCTGACATTGTCTTTTAGAACTAGTATAAGACTTGCCCCTCACCTTCAAGGAGCTTTAAAACTAGTTGGGGACACAAGGCAAAATTATTTTTCCAAGTTATATGGAAAAAAGTAGAAAGCATTGAGATAGTGTGATTTGTTGTTGTTTGTGATTTTGTTGAGGGGGTGGCAACAGGAAGAAAGCTGTAGACCCTCTCTCTCAAAGTACAGAGTAAACTTTGCAGATGGTATATACTTCCTGAGCCCGTCTATGAGTGCCCATGGTTAAGAGTGCCTGATCTGGGGCTTAGTCGATTAAACGTCCAGCTGCGACTCGGATCATGATCTGGTGGTTCATGAGATCAGTGCAATCTCAGTGCCCGATTCTCTCTCTTTTGGGATCCTCTCTCTCTCTGCCCCTCCCCTGCTTGTGCTCTCTCTCCCAAAATAAATAAATAAACTTAAAAAAAAAAGTGCCCTCACAAGTGGTCTCATTAGGAGCAGAGAGAAAGGAGAGGTCAGTGTGCGTTGGAGGGGTGAGAAAGCTTGGTATAAAGAAGGACCCGAGCTGAAAACTCAGCTAATGGTCGAATTTGGGTAAGTGGAGAATTTGGGCAGAGGATTTCCAGCAGGGGGAAGCGTAGCATGTGGAGCAGTGTTTGGAGAGCTGCCTGATTAAAATAGAGGCTGTGTGTGTAGCAGAGGGGAAATCAGGCTGGCTGGGTGCAGTGGGTCTAAATTATAGGGGGCCTTGGAAGCCAAGGAAAGGCATTCAGCTTGATGGGGTAGGCATCGGGGAACTGTTTTAGGTTTTGAAGCAGGAGGATGCCATAACCAAAGCAGACACGGTAGTTTATAAAGAATGTTCTGCAGGATTAATTTGGAAGTGAGGAGACTGCAGGCAGAGATGCCAGCTTAAGAGGCTGTTGTGGTCACCGAGGGATGACGTAATGCGTGCCTAGACCAAGGGGGCGGCCGGAAAAGGACAGATCTGACAGATCTGAATGGAAAAACTGGGGACTCCAAACACCTAACTCACCTCCTTTTTCTTTTAAACATGGGGAGGATGCAGTTTTTTATTACTAACATCTCTATACTAAGATATTTGAAACTATTGAGAATTTAAAATGGTTTCCTTAAACGGACTGTTGGGTTTTGATTTAGTGTTTTATTTTTAGGTGTCTGATAATTGAAGTAAGTTTGAAGCTGCTGTTTTCTTTTAAAATTTTTTTTCATGATTAAAATACAGAAAATTGCAGAGAATAATAGACCTCCGTGTACCCATTACCCAGAATTTATTAAATTGCCTTTTTTTTCTTATTTGCCTCATCTTTTTTACTTATTTAAAGAAATAAAACCTTACAGATACATTTGAGGTTTCCTTTGTACTCACTGCGACCCCAGAGCCATTTTCCTCTCTGCCTCCCAAGAGGCAGCCACTCTTATGAATGTTGAGTTGTAGTCTTGCTATGCATGTGTTCATATTTGACGAATACACACATATTCATAAATAAAAATAGTTTAAAGAATTCATAGTCTAACTGCAGGATGTCTACAGATTGTTTTTAAGGTCTGTCTATGTAAGATAGGTCAAGTGTCCATTCATTTATGTTGACAGTGAGAAATGATTTTGGGGGAAAAAATGTTCTAGTCGTTGGTTAAAAAATGTTTTTCCCTGTAGCCATTAGGGGGCGCCAAGACAGCATTATTTGTCTGCCTTGCTACATGATGGAGAGCATGGAAGGCAGCCTGTATTAGGGACCTTAAATACCTTCCTTCCTTGCCGCTTCTCCGCAAGAAATGAAGCCATTTGGGTGGATGACTGTGATCATAGTCTTTTAAAGTTTCAAAACTCTTCGGAATGGACATAGCTCATTCCTTTCACATTCTGAAGATTTCCTGAAATGGAATAGTCTGTAAATGCTATCCAGGAAGAGGTTTCAAAAGCTCATTTTAGTTACTGCAACTTCCTCTGGGATAGTAGCACAAAAATAAGGATTTACTGTAAAATCCTTGATTAATCCATCTTTTTTCCTTCCTTGAGCACTAAGCCCTGTTTTTTTTTTAAGTTTATTTATCCATTTTGAGAGAGACAGAGACAACACGAGTGGGGGAGGGGCAGAGAGAGGAGGAGAGAGGGAGGATCCCAGGCAGGCTCCGCACCGCCAGCACAGAGCCTGGATACAGGGCTCAAACCCACGAAACCGTGAGATCATGACCTGAGCCGAAACCAAGAGTTGGATGCTTAATGGACTGAGCCACCTAGGTGCCCCCAAGCCCTGTTGCTTCTACCTTAGATATGTATTCAGTTTGGCCTCTTTGCTGTTTCTTCTGCCACTCACCATCCTAATTCAGGCAACCCCTTCCCCTTTTCCCTTAACCAGGTCAGCAGCTTTCTAAGCACTTTCCCTCTTAAATGACTTTTCTTAAAAGTTTTTCCCCTGCCCAGCCCCCACGATTTTGCCATCTTCCTGAAAATAAAGGATATGTGTGTTATTTATTTCCAGCTTTAAAAACTGGAGCTAACTTGGGGCGCCTGGGTGGCGCAGTCGGTTAAGCGTCCGACATCAGCCAGGTCACGATCTCGCGGTCCGTGAGTTCGAGCCCCGCGTCGGGCTCTGGGCTGATGGCTCGGAGCCTGGAGCCTGTTTCCGATTCTGTGTCTCCCTCTCTCTCTGCCCCTCCCCCGTTCATGCTCTGTCTCTCTCTGTCCCAAAAATAAATAAAAAACGTTGAAAAAAAATTAAAAAAAAAAAAACAACTGGAGCTAACCTTCCACTGCTAACAAAACAAAGCCTAACCTGTCCTCAGCTTATTTGGTTTGCTTCGGTGTGTGGCCACCTGCAGCTCGTTTTTCCTTCTTAACCCCCATCGCGTCTTTCCTCTTACTCCCTATGTTTCAGCCACAGTGACTTTGTCATTTCCTCAACGCGCCATGTGCTTTGTCACTTGAGGATGGGGTTAAGACAGGCAGACGGAAGGAGAAGAAAGTCTACACATGTATTTACGTTATTGCTTTTCTCCTACCTTCTTGGAAATGGCTGGTGTTAATCTTGTTTTACAGGGATCTTGACCGTTTATGACCCTGTGCGATTCAGAATTCCATTGAACAACATCTTCAGATGCAATAGTTTATCGACTTTAGAAAAGGATGATGTTGTCCAGTACTATTGGGATGTTCACGTACAAGCTTTTGTCCAGAATGGCACAGTGAGCACAAAAGGTGAGTACTTAAAGTATAGATACTTGGGTCCTAATTTAAGGTTGGAGTATACCAGCTGGCTTTAACTGAACTTGTTATCTGAAAGCATTTCTTTTTATTTTTTTAATTTTTTAAACATTTATTCATTTTTGAGAGACAGAGTGTGAAAGGGGGGGGAGGGCAGAGAGAGAGGGAGACACAGAATCGGAAGCAGGCTCCAGGCTCTGAGCTGTCAGCACAGAGCCCAACACGGGGCTTGAACTCGTGGACTGTGAGATCATGACCTGAGCCAAGGTCGGACGCTTAACTGACTGAGCCACCCAGGCACCCCATGAAAGTATTTCTGTCCTGAGATTTGTTCATGGTTTACGGTGGACTGTAAAGTTTTTGTAAAGAGTGACAATTCGTACTCTTGTGGAACTTGCAATTTTTTAAAGTTTACTTATTTATTTTGAGGTGGGAGGAGAGAGAATCCCAAGCAAGTTCCACACTATCAGCACGGGGCCCGATGTGGGACTCGAACTCACGAACCGTGAGATCATAACCGAGCTGAAACCAAGAGCCAGATGCTTAACCGACTGAGCTACCCAGGCACCCCAGAACTTGGAATTTTAAGTTGATGACGTACCTGTTAGAGGATGGTTTTTAAAAAATGTCTCACCTATAATGTTTTCAGCTGATCAAACCTAATCTTTGTTTGAACAAATCCTCAACTAGCTTGATCATCAGCTCTTTAGCTTTTGATGATCTAAGACCACAGCTCAGGTTGTGATCTTAGGATGATCTTAGACCAACCAGAGGTTGGGTCCTACTCGGTTAATAATAGCAATGGTACTTGTCTCCTGGCTACCATGGGGCTGCAGCTGAACATCACTTATGAGAAGGTTAGTTGTCTATTTTTCTTGGTACGTTCTTCTCGTATTTCCTTTCAAATACGGTATATTCTACGTCTGGCCCAAGAGTCCTGTTACTAGACTGATTCTGTTTTAATATATGTACTGCCGAAGCAAGCACTAGACCGATTCTGGTTTTCATTTTAAACTTTATTTATTTGTTTTGAGACAGAGAGGGGGTGAGAGTGCGAAGAGGGGAGGGGCAGAGAGAGAGAGGGAGAGAGAGAGAATCCTAAGCAGTCTCCGCGTTGTCACAGCTTGTGTTCGAAGCTTGAATTTTATAAACTGCTTTTGTAACTTAATATATGACTTTATGGAAATGTCGTAATTTCTCATTCACGAGCTCTGGAAAACTACCAACACTGCCTAAGGGGAGTTTGAAATGTGTCTGATTTGCTGTAGGGGTGCTACCAAAAAATGGGTTTACCATTTGAACCCTTTAATGATCTCTAAACTTTTTTTCTGGTAAACACTCTCCTTCCTTATAGTGGCTGTGTGCGGGGAAGAGGAGGGTGGGCCTAGGTAGGAGTAGAATGTTTTCAAACTTAAATCTCTCCATGTGTCTGGGTGGGTCAGTCGGTTAAGCGTCCAACTCTTGGTTTTGGCTCAGGTCATGGTCTCACGGTTTCATGAGTTTGAGCCCCGAGTCGGGCTCTGGGCTGGCATCAGGGAGCCTGCTTGGGATTTTCTCTCTCTCTCCCTCTTTTTCTCTGCCCCTCCCCTGCTCAAGCTGTCTCTCTCAACATAAATAAGTAAAACGATTTTAAAAAAGCTTAAATCTCTCATCTTCACATCAGAGGCAGGTGAAGTTCTTTGGGAATAAAGGGACTTAAGGGTCTACAAATGGGAGTACGTGGCCATGTGTAAGTAGATACGGCGTTTGTGTCTGGTGTGTCATAACCCTTAGAGACGGTGTGCATCTGAGGCAGCAGTTGGGGAACCTCTGTAGTACCAGGGTGGCCCCTGCCCCTAATGTAACCTTTAGACTTCTGTTGTGAGAGATATTTTGTTCTTTCCTGGCCTTATGAATTGAGGAAAAGTCCCCTTTAGTTTATTTTGTCCTTTGTTTCTTTTAGAATTTCTGTGTGAAAAAGATCGAACTTCAACCACTGTGGCGCCCATCACTCCCACCACCACACCGGCTCCTACTACAACGCCCATTCCAAAGGAAAAACCAGAGGTTGGGTCCTACTCGGTTAATAATAGCAATGGTACTTGTCTCCTGGCTACCATGGGGCTGCAGCTGAACATCACTCACGAGAAGGTTAGTTGTCTATTTTTCTTGGTACGTTCTTCTCGTATTTCCTTTCAAATACGGTATATCCTACGTCTGACCCAAGAGTCCTGTTACTAGACTGATTCTGTCTTAATATATGTACTGCCGAAGCGAGCACTAGACCGATTCTGGTTTTCGTTTTAAACTTTATTTATTTGTTTTGAGACAGAGAGGGGGTGAGAGTGCGAAGAGGGGAGGGGCGGAGAGAGAGGGAGAGAGAGAGAATCCTAAGCAGGCTCCGCGTTGTCAGCACAGAGCCCATTGCAGGGCTCGATCTCACAAACTGTGAGATCATGACCTGAGCTGAAATCAAGAGTCTTACTGAGCCACCCGGGCGCCCCTAGACCGATTCTGTTTTAAACAGAGATTTGATGTTGACTTGTTGAGGTTTGATTAGTTTGGAGTTACACAAAGAGTTAATGTCACTGTCAAGGCCTTGTCTTGGCCAGCAGGAAACCTAGCTGTATCCAGGACTCTTTGGGGTTTGGATTGTATTTACCATCAGCAGATCGGAGTACAAATAGTTGATCTTTATTTCAGTCCGTTTAAAATATGAATCCTTCGCATTTGTATCTGAAGCGCAGTGTAGGTTGATGATGCCAGGAACGGCGCAGCTGTGTCTCCAGCTCTTTGATGACTCAGGTCGGAGAGATGCACTCCTCTAGCTGCAGTGCTCCGCTGAGGCTACAGAGGGCGTGCCGGCGCCCAAGCCCGTTCCCAGAGTCTGGCGACTTAAACAAGCTGGACAGATTGGCCCTTGTGCTCCATAAAAATGTGTCTTGTCATTTGGCTCATTGCTGAGGAAGCTTCCCTCTTGTTTTTCTCTCTTTTTTTTCCTTAAAGTTGTCTGAGTCCTAGCTTGAGAGCCCGTGCCAACTTTGTTTGAAAGTAAGACACCATGAACCTAGGTATCCAGACAAAAGGACTTTCTGTTCTCCACCGACGTGGCGGATTAGAGTATAAGGTTTTGCCGTGGACTCGTATGGTTAATGTGTACTTTTCTCCCTCTTCTTCCACGACAGGTTGCTTCGATTATTAACATCAACCCCAACACAACCGACTTCACCGGTAACTGCCATCCTCAGAGCGCTCTGCTTAGGCTGAACAGCAGCAACATCAAATTTCTTGACTTTGTCTTTGCCGTGGTGAGTAACAGACTTTTCTAAGATTAGGTTCGTTTTCTTAGGAACACATCTGAAAGTCTAAACAGCTGTGTGTTTGGCGGGGGGTTGGCTATTTAGCTGTATTTTCCATTTCAGCACTACTTAATTATAAAGTGTAGTCCATTGATCAGCTTTCATCCCTGAGAGTCACCTCAGTGGTCCGTGGGTTGTATTAATGTTCACCAAAAGTGACCGTTCTGCCGTCACACAGACTTTAGGATAGGAGCGAGAATTAACCCACCTCCCCCCCCCCCCCGAAACTCTGTAATCCATCTCATATAGATATACTTAATCATAAAGTGTGCATGAATTTATATGTCATGTATTTTATAAAAGATAAAAAGTAGTTTCCATAATATTTTTCTCTATTACTGGTTAGAAAATTCGTGTTTGTCTGCTATAATATCTTAGTGCTTTTTGGAGGCTCTACTGTTTGTCACAGTACCAGCAATGATAATAGTTAACATTTATTGAGTACTTGCCATGTGCAAGGCTCTGGCTTAAGTACTTAACACGCATAAATTCATTAAATCAAGATAGTTTATAATGGCAGTGTTTGGGATTTTGTTCATGCTCAAATCCAGGGCTGAGCCCTGGGAACCTTCTGCGGAGCCTGCTTAAAATTCTCTCCCTCCCTCTCTCTCTTCCCTTCCCCCCACCAAATAACTAAACTTAAAGTGGGATGAGTGATAGACCAGAAGAAAATACAAAGCCTGTGGGAGTATAGAGGAGGCAGTGGTTCATTTTGGGTGGAGGAGAGTCAAGGTTTCACGGAAGAGATGACATTTGAGCTGGACCTTCAAGGATGGGTTAGATTTATACATATGGAGCTAAGGGGAGTAAGTGGAAAAGTACAGGTACTTTCTGGGTAAAGGAACACAGTCAAGACCAGCTAGGAGAATGAGGCATGTGGCATGTTTAACGAAAGATGGGTATGGAAAAGTAGTTGGGACAAACTGTGAGGAGCCTTGAATGCCACGCTGAGATGTAGCCTAAGTCAAGGAGAGAGATAGCCTCTTTTATGCTTCCTCCTGACATTTCTCTGCGTCTCTCCCTTCCATTTTCCTTCCCCATCTGTCACCTTTCTTTCTGGCCCTGATTCCAGCTTGCGTGACCTCTTACCTGGATTGTTGAAACAGCCTCCTAACTAGTCCTTCCTCTTCCTCTCCTCCCTCAGTGTTCTTCTGCATCAGCGTAACCTTCCTGCAGCACAGCTCTTCCCCCAGAAACCTGCAGTGGTTCTGTTTTACCAACAAGATAACCTCTAAATTCCACGGCAGTGTATTTCCAGTGTCTCCCCCGGCACCCCCCGCCCTCACCATGCAACGTAACTTGCATGTCCGGCTTTGTTTCCTTCTCTCCCTTCTCATGAATCCCACGCTCCCCTCACCCTGTGCCCTGTGCACTTTCAGTGAGGTAGGAGAGCATAGTAGTAATCAGTACATAGGCTCTGTAGCCAGACTTCCTGGGTTCAAACCCCACCTCACTGACTACCAACCATATAGACTTGGGGAAAATCACTTTAACATCTCCCTACTTCGATCACCCCATCCCAGACCGGGGCATTTTAATTATTCGATGTGAAGTTTTAAGAACATTGCTTGGTACTGAGTACGTTTCAAATGCTAGCGTACTTGTGACGATGCTTATTTTCTGGTTACCTTAGCTCATGCTGTTGCCTTCTCGAATACCCTTTCCTGCTTGTTTCCTGATTAAGTCCTACTTAGTTCAAATGGCCTATCCCTAAGCTTGTATCACTTTGCTTCTTTCTTACTTGGATGTCATCTGTCTCCTTTTAATTTTTATAACTTGTCGCTGTCTTTTTTTTTTTTGCAATATGGTTATTTCTTTATGTATTTATCTTATCTTTCCTGGCAGATTGCAAACATGGTGGGGGTGGGATCTGAGTCTGGTTCACGTGGCCGGCTCCCTGGAGCACTCAGATAATGTTGCCTTGTACATGCTAAGCATTAAAATAATTAGAATGACTGGCTGATCAGATGAGTGCTTCACAAAGATAATAGCAGCGAAGGAAAGATCCCAGCTGGAGAGGCTGAAAAGGCGGGGAGGGAGCCCAGTTAAGAAGAGACTGTTGAGATCCAGGCTAGAGGAGGCGAGGGCTCAGCAAGTGACACGAGGAATAAAATGAGGGGCTGAACTGTTGAGTGTCGAAGAGCCATGTGACTACACCTTTGGTCCAAAAATGGGAACAAAATGCAGAGGAAAAAAGATTCTGTCACGTTTTACTTCATTGCAGTTTATTCTCTTGCCCCGGGGTCTAATCTGTGGCTTTATTTTCTGGATAATAGTATTAGATTGCTTTTTGTCTGTAGATATTAACTGTACCTGTGGACAGTTGCGATGTGTTGATTAACTCGAAGCTCTTTTCCTAACAGAAAAATGAAAACCGATTCTATCTGAAGGAAGTGAATATCAGCATGTATTTGGTAAATGGCTCTGGTAAGCAAAGCATTGGCCTCGGGGACAAGAGTGGGCTGGGTTTCACTGAAGAAATAGAAACCATAGCTGTCTTGTTACCAAATAGTACCTTATGTAATGCAACAGAAGACTCTGTGTGGAAATTGTACCTCGACCACACATGAAAATCAGTAACTTAAGTCTCCCTTATTTTCAAAGTGTGGTGGCTAATAGTCAAGGATGTGACTGATTTTTTTTGACCATAGAAACCTCTATAGAAAGAAAGGAAACCTAGTGGTCGTAAGAATGGCTTTTTGTGGGTAGACCCTGTACCCCAAGCTTCCATACTTCCCTGGAAAATTCTGAGGACTGTCCCATTTCTTAGGTCGACAGGATGAGATGTTACTAACAGGGGCGCCTGGCTGGCTCAGTCGGTAGAGCATACGACTCTTGATTTCAGGGTCGTGAGTTCATGCCACACATTGGGCGTAGAGCCTACTTTAAAAAGAAGTTACTAACATGTCTGTTTTCCTTAAAGTTTTCAGCATCGCAAATAACAATCTGAGCTACTGGGATGCGCCCCTGGGAAGTTCTTATATGTGCAACAAAGAGCAGACTGTTTCAGTGTCTGGAGCATTTCAGATAAATACCTTTGATCTAAGGGTTCAGCCTTTCAACGTGATGGAAGGAAAGTATTCTACAGGTAAGAGTTGAGCAAGTTCTGTTGATAATTTATGTTCTCATGTTGACTGATAGGTGGCTTTTCCTTTGACTCATGGGCATCGAAGCATTGAAATACAGAAATATGAATTCACCTCTTGTGACTCTGTTGGAGAGTTCGCATAGCCTTGAGCAAGTTGTGTGAACTGTATTTGGCACATCGGTTTGCTCAAACTAGATTTTTTTGTGTGGATCTGAGAACCATTTGCACCTAAGTTCTTAAGGCTAAAAACTGATGGAAGCTTTCAGTGAGCTTAAGTGAGCTTAAGGTACAGAAACTCCTAGGTTTTAGTTTGTGAGAAGGATGGCAGCTTTGAGCATCTTGGATCTGTTTTTGGGGGGCCATCTTCTCGTCGGAAATATTTTCATACGCGAATAAAAGCAGTTGGGTCTTATTTTGTTAAGACAAAAGATTATGATTAGCAAAGCCTCAAATACCATGAGCAGTGTTTTGGTCAGCCAAAATGACTTGGAGAGTTTTTAAAAGCATGTGCCAGTGTGAATGAGGTTTTTTTGGAAGATCTACTCAGGGCTAATGGTGGTATTTATCAGATTTTTTAATGAAACCTTTGTGGAGGGCTCAGTTCAGTGCGTTGATATGAATATGAAAGATGCATTTGGCATTACAAGATTAACATTTGCACACAGGGAAAAAAAGTACATAAAATTCCTTAATTGACTTGTCCTTTTAGACTGATTACCTAAAATTGGGGGTTTGTGGATCACAGCTCTGCTGAGCAGAGCCATTCAAACCGTCTGCATCCTTTTTAACAATTAATTCTCTGGTTTAGAAGGAAATGTGGAAGCTGTGTTTAAAAGCAAATGTGCCATGAGCCCCTGAACTGCTTTTGCAGTGGTGCTGAATCCCCCTGCCCGACCTGGTTAGGCTAGGGTAAGTGGGGGGCCTTTATCCCACCATTCTCGTGACCGGAGAGGTCAATCACACTTAGAAATTGTTTTGAAGCCTTCCTTTTCCCTCGTCAGTTTTGCTTATGTACTACGATTATTTTGATCCTTTCATAGTTTTATTTTTGAGTCTTTATCTAGCTCCCCTACATTGTTACCCTAATTTTAGGCCCATATTTGTGTTTAGAATTGAAAATCATTTTCAGTGTGATAGCAGCTCGGGTCTGCTTAGCTAGTCAGCTGTAATAGAGATAGACATGGGCTGCGTTCCTTTTCGGATCTGAAACTTTGGTTTTTTTGTATGTAGAGTTAAAAATGGTACCCAAGGGAATATACAGCATTTAATCCTGGTAATGGATGTGTAATGTACTCATGGAGCTAGGTTCTTGACCATGGGTACCCATAAATATGATATACTTGACTGTAGAGGAGGAGGAAATAGACTTGCAGTAAGGTAAAAGAGTGTTGATTGGATTGTACTGGATGGGACTACTCTCCAGAAATAGACAAGCTAGCCCGTGTGGGCTGCCAGCCCTGGGCAGGTTGATAAATGCAGTAAACACACACAAATTAGTAAGAGGTCCCAGTCTCTTGACTTCTGTAGCCATTAAAATCATACACTCTAGGTCAGGGATCTGCAAAGTGTATTTGTAAGGCACAGACAGTAAGTGTTTTTAAGTTTGGAGGCCATATGGGCTCTGTCACAACTATTCAGTTCTACTGTTGTAGCATGAAAACAGCCACAGGCAATAAACAAATGAGTGTGGCTGGGTTCCAATAGAACTTTATTTATGGATACTGAAATCTGAATTTCATATAATTCTCATGTGTCACAAAATTTCTTCTTCCTCTTTTTTTTTAAAATCATTTAAAAATGCCGAAAAGCCATATTTAGCTCTTGGGTCAGATTTGGCCTCCAGGCTATAGTTTGCTCTCTGCTCTAAAGGATTCCAGAGCCATCACGGTTCTAATCCCATGATTAAACCTTTCTGATCTGTGCTCAATTTCCCAAAAGACTCTACTACCACTAAGAGGCTAATCTGGCCATGTAGAAATGGGTTGGATTAGTTCTCTTCATTTCTGGTAAAGTAACATTCCTCTATTTTGGAAAGGACTTGAAATATGAAACACGTACACGTATGTATGTGCTTACTCAGAGATATAAAGGAGTATATATGTATTCATATACGTGAATACCTATATTCATACACACACGAAAGAAAAGACCAGTAAGTTTTAGGATTTTAATTCTAGAGCAATCCATAATTTTCTGTAGCTTTATCATTACAATATACCTGTCTTAGTTACTTAACGTTGATTTCGTAAGAGCGTTTCTGACTTTTGAATCAACATCTTTTACTTTTGGACATTCATTTTTGATTATACTCATTATTTGTCACACACTTTTTCTCACCTACAGCCCAGGAGTGTTCGCTGGATGATGACACCATTCTAATACCAATTATAGTTGGTGCTGGTCTTTCAGGCTTGATTATCGTTATAGTGATTGCTTACCTAATTGGCAGAAGAAAAAGCTATGCGGGATATCAGACTCTGTAATACTGATCCATATGTGATCTCTGTTACAAAATAACAAAGCAAGTACAAGTTCCAACATGCAATACTGTTCAGTTTGAGGTATATTTTAGTTGCAGTTCTGATCTTAGAATGGGTGGTGTGGGGGATTTCGAACTTAAATAAATAGAGCCCCCCCCCCCGAAAACTATAAACTACACATTAATCACATGATTTTGGGTCTTTCCCCCCACCCAGCCAAGGAATTTAAAACTTATTTCCACGGCAAAAAAGCATGTGTGAAATCACCTGGGTTATTGGTTCTACTCTATTGTCTTGAATTAGTATTTCTGCATATTTGCTCTAGGTATTCTGGTGAGCAATCTACAGTTCAGGAAACAGATTTCAAAAAGAGATTTTTTTTTCCTACATGGAGTCAAAATTGACACAGTGCATCCTACAGTGGATTTGTACTTGCTCCTTTTGCATTTTTTTGTGATTTTGTTTGCAGGTTAACTTAGCTACCTTGGCATTGCTGCATATTTGACCTATGAGAGATATGCCAATAGATTTGAACAGGGTCTGGTATTATGTTCTTAGCGATGAATGCTTTTCTAATGCCTTTTGAATACATTTGTATTTAATGTGGCTGTAATGACAAAAGATACAAAAGCTGTATAAATTTTGGAATAGGTGTTAATCTTGTTTAATCCTTTTTTTTTTAAAAAAAGAAAAAAGTGGATTTCTTTCGATCTTTTAATGGCAAGACACAAGACTATTCCAACTGGGCATTTCAATCCATTTTCTAGGTGCTTTAGAGATAATTGCTAGGCAGTGCCAGTTTGGGGCGTTAGACCTTTGTACCTGTAAATTGGCCTCTACACGCAGTGCAGAAATCAATGTGGTTTCTCTTTAGCCTTGCAGTATGCTTCTCGGTGGTAGTATGCTCTTTCTTTTCTTGTGTTTTTTTTTCTCTTCTCCTTTCCTTTCCTTCTCTTTTTCTTAAAGAAGAAATGCCAGGATGTCCTAGAACCCAGACAAAGAAGTGCACTTACACTTAGAAAGTAACTCGCACCTAACCTAAAAGTCTTGGTCTTTTCTTAGTCCATTAAAAAGTTCTGCTTTCTTCCAGCTTGCATCGATTGCTACAGCATTTACTAATTTGACTTTCACATTTAAATGGTTCTGTGCTAATCAAAACTTAACGTTATTATTGTTCATTATGATGGAATCATTACTAATTCATGTACTTTGTGTTCAGTTTTGTGCCCTGGAGAGATGCACCAATTGTCCACTTATCATGCACTGCCTAATGTTTATATGAGAAAGCAAAACATTTCAGCTTGATAGTTAACACATCAGGTAGTTTTCACTGCTCTAGGAGACCTTTTTTTTTGGTATTGGAATGGCTGAGCAAATATTTAAAAGTTTTTAATATGCAGCCATATATGGAAGGGAGGTTCCTGTGACTTTGGAGTGGGAGATTATGTGCCCCCACATTCACTAGAAAATGGGATATGTGGGTTCCAAACTATGACTGATGTTGAATTACTTTGGTAGTCTGGCTATATATACCACACACACACACACACACACACACACACACACAGGCAATTGCATGTTAGCATGTGTATGTCTATAGGTATCTTTCGAGTTATGCTGGAGTGGCAAATACTTTCTCCCACTTAGATTTGCTCTCTGCTTAGAGTAGCCTGAAACTCTTACTGGCTCAGAATCAGATTCTTGGCCAGCCCCTCCCTTAAAGCTACATTGAGCTGCATTGCCAGCTTAAGGCACTTTTTAAAGACTAAATATAAATCTGATTTTTAAAAGTTATTTTTTACTTTAAATAGTGTTCTAGTGTAGGATTGTTAACCTTACATGAATAGATAATGCTTATAAGAAAATGGGCGTTAGATATTTCTCATGAGTCAAAATAAAGCAGCTTTTTATTTGAAAATAAAAACCGGAAGCACAAGTGGGTGGCGCTTGCTTAATGCTGTTGATGTTTCTAAAAGTTTTTACATTTAGATTATATACCTAATTCATATTAAAATACCTCTAATTAGCACTGTTTTGTAGAAAATCTGACTTCATTGAATATTTTTGTATTTTACATGGGCCAGTTTATATCCTCTTACTTACACTATTACTTTCTATAGCCACATGTTCTTTGTACCTTTTGTAGTTTTGTTCTTTGTACTGGGTTTACACCTTGCTGGTCTCACATGCTATTTGATTCTAGGTGTTTCTCATGTTTTAGCATTTGTATAAAGAAACTGGTCCATGTAAATACTTTTCATGTTTTTTTCTCGTATGTTTAAACCACTAGTTGATGTATGGTGTTTAGATATTTGCCTGTCCAATTTGCTCAACATACTGCTTCTAAAACAAACAATAAAGATTCTTTTATTTCTTAAGGAAATTTGCTCACATTTTTTCCCGTTGGTTAAAGTAAAACTTTTGTATACTTTATGATGATGATTTCTTCCAAAAGGGAAAACTTTAGAAAAGCTTAGAAGTGGAACTAAGTTATTTCCAAAATATTCTGTGTATTACCATCTGGAAGAGTGGTCCCGTGCATCGGTCTGTAGTGATGCTGGGCTGGCTACAGATTAAGAATCACCTGGGAAGCTTGTTAGAAAAATTCACATGCCAGCCTCAATTCCTAGAAGATTTCACTTAGCAGGTCTGGGTGTGCGTGTGTGTGCGTGCGTGTGCGTGTGTGTGCGTGTGCGCGTGTATGTGTGTGTAAGCGCTCCAGTAAGATCTGGCATGTAGCCAATTAGAGAACCAGTGATCTGGAATATTTATTTCATAGGAAGAGCTTTAGAGTATCTCCCTGTTCACTTTTCTTTTTTCCTTTATATTTATTAAAAAGATTTTTAATGTTCATTTTTGAGGGAGACAGAGAGGGGCAGAGAGAGAGGGAGACCCAGAATCCGAGGCAGGCGTCAGGCTCTGAGCAGTCAGCACAGAGCCCGATGTGGGGCTCAGACTCATGAACTGTGAAATCATGACCTGAGCCGAAGTCGGATGCTTAACCGGCTGAGCCACCCAGGTGCCCCTCTTTGTTCACTTTTCTCAACTCCCTAAGTTGAGGCTGATATTTAATATCTATAGATAGTAGCTGTACATTGCAGCCATACAAACCCAGCTATTGATCTAAACCAAAATAAGATTGGGTGCAATCACTCTCTCAGATCACCCTAAAATACTTGAATCGTCCAATTTTCACCTAGCTTCCCAGTCACCTAGCACACACAAAAACTTGGCAACCTGGCGTTGCCAACCTCACTTTCCTCTGGATTGCCCACTTCAGCCATGTGACTGCCAGTTAATTGTCACAACTTCCAGCTACTAGCTGCCATGTGACTTTGGCCAAGCTGCTTAACTTCTGGGGTCTCCATTTCTTCATCTGGGGGCTGAGGGCTTTAAAATCCTGTTACTCTTGATTTCTTTGAGTGATAGTTTCCATTTCAGTGAAAATTTTGAGTATTTTTAGAACAAATCTGAAAAGAAGCTACTAGATATAATCAAGAGCATACTTTATATACAGCGTAAAATATACCATCTGAAGCTTCTTGCACTTTTCAGGAGGAATTCTTGTAAGAAAGACCCAGATATTTTTTTAAGATTTTAGCATTTCATCTTTGTTTCTTTAAGTAGATAATGTTAAATTATCTTGGGCTCCTCTTGCTCCCACCCATCTCTTTTATTCTGGTAACTAGCTTTCTGCATCAATAATTACCATATCTTGTTTTTGAAAACTAGTATAGACATGTTTGGGTAATACTGAGTAGCTTCAAGTATCTTCAGATTCATGTGATACACTTCAAACAGTTTGTAGATCTAAAAGGTATATAATTAGGTGTCACATAAGACTATGATTCTTAGGGCACCTGGGTGGCTCTGTCAGTTAGGCCTCCGACTTCGGCTCAGGTCATGATCTCACGGTTCCTTTGGTGAGTTCAAGCCCTGCATCGGGCTCTCTGCGGATAGTGTGGGGGCCCCTTCAGATCCACTATCCCCCTCTTTCCCTGCCCCTTCCCTGCTTGTGCACCTGTGCACTCTCTCTCAAAAATAAACATTAAAAATTTCTTTAAAAAAATACGATTCTTAATGCTGATTCTTCCAAAGAGAAATTTTGAGACAGTTGGTTTTTAAGATGAGTTTGTTTTATATTTTGTCACAAATGTATATCTCAGCTTTCCGACTGAAAACTGTACACTGAAAATAGTTTTTGAAAAATTTCTGAGCTAATGGAAAAGTGAGGATTAATAGAATTTTTAGTCTATATGAAACTTTTCATTGAAATTTCAGCGGCCGTGAAACCTTTTTATCTTTAAAAATCTTCAGTGCTTCTGTAATTAATTATTGAACTCTTCCACAAATACACTCTTTGTTTCTCCAGAAATATTTTCAGTATGGGTCTCAAGTCTACATTTTGCAAATATATCAGGTCAAAATGACCTGAGAGATTTTCTTTCCTTCAGGATGTGATCCTGTTAAAATTACCGTTTTCCAAAATTTCTTTCCATCACCTAAAGAATTTTTAAAGGCTGAATTCGTAAAATCAATAGTTATTATAAATTAATACTTCACATACTAATTGAGAGCATTTTAAGTAAGTGACAGCATCTAGAAAGGTCTTTGTATTAGTGGAATTGCCTTTTTGATCTACTCTGGGAATATTTGTCTTACATGAAAGCCTTATTGGCAGTATTTATGAAAGTCGTTTCAATACTAGGTCAAATACCCAATTTGGGAAAGAGAGGACTATGAATCCGTTGCCAGAATAAGAAATTAATCTGCTAATGAATTTTTTAAAAACCAAGTTATATTACATCCAAGGCATAATACTTTATGGTTCATGTCACCTCATAGTTTATATGCTGGGTGGTAATTTGGGAAATTGAAGGGGAGGAGTCAGCTCACCGGGTGCTCCTGCCCATATACTCACAAGTCACATCTGGCAATCTCAGCTATCTGGATCTCTAACAGAACCAAGAAGCAAGTAAAAAAGATCATTGAGCTGGCAGCCAAAGCCGATATCATAAAGTCCATAAACTCCAGGATTGCATCCTGTTCCCAGTTATTGCCCCAGAGGCTAGCAAAAGCTTGGCCCATTTCTTAAATGTAGGCACAATCAGAATTGCCTTGTAGCCTGTCCATTCTTATTTCGACACAGTTCTAACGAGCTTAATTATCTGATTTCTCAAACCCTGGTAGATTGCAAGCCAGGGCAGTAAGAGGCAAGGAAATGGAAAGTAGAAGTGATGGGTCAACATCCCAGCTGCCTTCCTCTGCAGGTGTCCCTCCATCTGTACCATTGCTTCCTCCTCTCCACTCTCAGTAGCTTTTCTTTTCCTGCTCGGTGCTTCCAGGATCCCATTTCACCTGCCTCCTAGGCGACTTTGTACCATTGTCTTCAGTCAGTTGTTTGTTTTGTTGTTGTTGTTTGTTTGTTTTAACTTTTTTTAATGTTTATTTATTCTTGAGGGAGAATGAGAGAGACAGAGTGTGAGTGGGGGAGGGGCAGAGAGCGAGGGAGACACAGAATCCGAAGCAGGCTCCAGGCTCCGAGCTGTCGGCACAGAGCCCGACGCGGGGCTCAAACCCACGAACTGTGAGATCATGACCTGAGCTGAAGTTGGACGCTTAACCCACTGGACCACCTAGGCGCCCCGTCTTCAGTCAATTGTTAATGGCTCTTTCCCTTGGTCTACAGACTGTATTTAAGTCTCTTCCACCCTAAAGCTAGCCTTTGTCTTCTAACTACCTACTTCCTTGTCCTCTCTTCTTCTAAACTTGTCAGAACGACTACTGAATGTTCCCCATCCCAAGTCGTTGATCTCCCAACCGATCACTTTCCTTTTGCTCCTAAACCTATAGCAATTGGACTCACAGCCAACACCTTCCATATTGCTAGAGATCCAGTAGGTTCTCTAATATTTTTCACTATTCTTCCATGCTGATTGAAGCTGTTTCCTTCCTTGGCTTCTGTGGCACCACTTTCTACATGCCTTTTCTATTTCTTTTCCTTGCTCCTTTATTCCTCAAATATTAGTGTTCCCAAGGGTTTTGTCTCTGGTCCTTTTTAAATTCTGTTTGCCCTTGCTGAGACATAAATGTGTCCCTGGTTTTTATTGTCACTTAGGTTCATCAACCACTCAGTTGGGACACCGGCAGGCATCTTAAACCCAGAAGATCCAAAACTGACCATCTCCCTCTTCCACATATTTCTCTCCACCCTGTCCACACTCACAAAAATAAAATAGATAAATTAAAAAAACCCAGGCCACACACATAAAAATAACTACAAACAAATCTGAATGCACAGATTCTCCCTCCTGTATTCCCTATCATGATGAACGGCACCGGTATCTACATAATCACTCAGGTGTGGAATTGAAAGCCATTTTATTACCTCCTACCACACCCCCAATATCTGTGTGGTCAATTCTGCCTTCTCATTGGATCGCTAGTCTGTCCCTTTCTGTATCTGTGCTTCGTTAACCCGGTTGGGGACCATATTATTGGTCTTCTGGCCTCTAGCAATAGAGACGCCTCCTCACTTCCAGTCCTGCAGCTGCCGTAACTTCCAAAACAATATCCTGGTTAAAATCTTACTACGCTGTTTTTTTTCCCCCATCAGTATGAGGCCAGGCTACCTAGAGCATACAATGCCTTTGTGAGCTGGTCCTGGAGTCCTTTTTCTGCTGCTTTTCCAGCCAAGAGTACCTCTTGATCCATCCTAGCTATGCCGACCTGCTTGCATTTCCCCTGAAATGCCATGTTTTCTTGCCCTCCATATTTTGGTCTGTGCTGTTTCATATACTTGGAATGCCCTTCCCGCATTATCTGCATGGTTAATTCCTACTCATAAATTTTTTTTTGGAGAGGGAGGAGAGGGGCAGAGGGAGAAGCAGGGGGAGAATCCCCAGTAGGCTCTGTGCTCTCATCACAGAGCCCAACACGGGGCTCGATCTCACGAAGCACAAGATCATGACCTGAGCTGAGATCAAGAGTCTGACGCTCAGCTGACTGAGCCACGCAGGCGCCCCGGTTCCTGCTCATTCCTCAGTCACCAGTGTCACCCCTTTCAAAGTATGCCTTGTGTAACAAGGCCGAGTTGAGTGTGCCTCTGAAACACTTCCATGGCCCTTTGTGGGCTGCCGCCCCATCACAGCACATTTTGAGATCCTAACCCCTGCTTTTCTTGTCTGACTCACACCAGAGGCAGGCAGCTATGCTATCAGGGTCAGCTTCTCCTTTCTGCTCAATGACCTCAGGTTGCTACGTGTTGAGTTCATATGTCTGCTTTGTATGGCTGTTCAGTTGGCTCCTTGCATTAATGCTTCACAATCTGCAGTGTTCTGGGCACTCTGCTGCTTCTACATTATAACAGTTGGCCTCTGAAAGCTCACAGCCTGGTCATCAAGGAAAGATTCATTCTGTGTATCATTATCTTCCGTTTCAGAAACCTGGGAAGTGTATGTGATCAGTTTATGTACCTTTCATCCAAAATGACTGCATTTGCAGGGGGGCGGGGGAGGTCCTTAAAAGTGTACGATTTGGTTATTTGGAAAATCGCTTTGGTGGAACATCTCATTTGCCGATACGGAGGGCCAGTGACTTGTTCCCTTGGCGTCAGAGACAAATACGCGTGTCAGGAAGTGTTGTCATTTTAACCTAACATTTGCAGATTTGAAATTTTGTCACTGTTTCTGTTCTCAATTGTCCTTTCTCCATGTCTAGCTCAAGACTGCAGTGCAGATGACGACAACTTCCTTGTGCCCATAGCGGTGGGAGCAGCATTGGCAGGAGTACTTATTCTAGTGTTGCTGGCTTACTTTATTGGTCTCAAGCGCCATCACGCTGGATATGAGCAATTCTAGAACCTGTAGTTTGATTGATTATATAAAAATACATGCACATAAGATTTTTTTGCCTTTCAATTTTGAAACACGTTGCTCTCTTAAGACTGATGTGTTGAAACTTTTGAAATCAGTCCCAGCATTTAGAGATAAGTCTTTATGAATAAAAACGATTCTCTTTTATCAGCTTAAAATTAAATACTGTATTTACTGGTCCTGAAGACAAACTGGTTAAAAACATTGGTGTGTGGTGTGTTAAGGTCTACCCTTTTAGAAGCCTTGGCCAAATTTTGATCCTAACCTCAGATGCCTTAAACTTATTAACCTGGCCATTATAAGAATAAAATATGTAGCTGTCTCTTAATGGAATTAATAAATCCTGTTTCACTACCGGTGTTCTGTTTTAATATTAGAACTATCCTGATTTAAACTCATCACAGTACTTTTGCATATAGTTCATTCAATAAATATCGATGTGACATAAATGCCCATCAAATATGCTCAAACTTGGTTTTTAGTCGAATGTCCTCAGGACCATCAACATTTTTTAGGTTATGTGACTTGCTGTTTTCTTTGAGTTTGATTTAAGGATGAAGCCAGGATCTCAGGCTTGTGACTTTTCCCTGGGTGAAAAACAGACCCAAGAGACCACAACAGAACTTTAAACTGGCTTCAGAATTAAAGTTAAAAAAAAAAACCTGCTTCTTTTTCTGCAACATAGACTGAAAAGATTCAAGCGTATTTAACCACTTGCCTTGTTTTTCCTTGTGTTTTTCTTTTCTTTGGATGCCTGATTAGCATTGAAAGATAGAAATATTCTATGAACTAATTAGGACAGATTGTGTTGTGTTTCTCTACCTCATCTTGTTGATCTCTAGAGCATTAAAATCTATTTAGTGTTGTCATCAGACTGGTACTTATAAAATGTAAGCTAACAGCAATCTCAGAAGGGAGGCACTGAAGCATAGCAACTAGGCTCTTGCTTCTTCGAGAAGGCCCCCGTGGGGCAGAGCATAGATAGGGGGGTAGAGAGAAGCTGTTGGCATTAAAATGAGCTAGATAATCAGCCCCTATTGAAGCATACTGCTCATTATAAGTACAGCGTGCATATTGAATGTATAGGCAAATGAGAAGGAAGTTTAACCAATGGACGGGAGAAGACATTCACACTGAAGTGATTATTTTATTAATTCATTCTGTGTATATATTGGCTTGTTCAGAATTTCTGTAACTCGCTGATGACAGTATCTTCGTACCCAGCCATCTGTGTCTGAAGGCTTTCAGTGAAATATAGTAAATCCTTCCAATAAAAGCTATGGTCATTACTGAAATTCATGTACTCAGTACCTTTAGCAACTGGTTTCTGTTTTGTTTTGTCTTGTTTTTTTTTTTAATTAATGACAAAAACACAAGAGGAATAAAAGGTAAAATTAGAGGAAAAAGTGCAAGGTATTAACCATAAATCACACCAAATATGCCATGTTAATCGCATTAGGTTTATACTGGAAAGGACCCTAAAGATTATTTACTCTAACCCTATAATTTTATTTTATTTTATTTTTGAAATTTTTTAATGTTTGTTTATTTTTGAGAGAGAGAGAGAGAGAGAGAGAGAGAGAGAGCATGAGTGGGGGAGGGGCAGAGAGTGAGGGAGACACAGAATCTGAAGCAGGCCCCAGGCTCTGAGCTGTCAGCACAGAGCCTGACACGGGGCTTGAACCACGAACCACAAGAGCATGACCTGAGCTGAAGTCCCAGGCTCCCCTCTAACCCTATAATTTTAAAGTTTTGTGGTTTTTTTTTTTTTTTTTTTGAGAGCAAGAGAGAGCATGAGCAGGGGAGGGGCAGGGGCAGAGTGAGGGAGAGAGAGAATCCCAAGCAGGCTCCATGCTGTAGTGCAGAGCCCGATTTGGGGCTTGAACCATGAGATCATGACCTGAGCGGAAACCAGGAGTTGGACGCTAACCAACTGAGACACCCAGGCGCCCCACCCTATAATTTTACAGAAAAGAGGGTGACTTCACTGAGGTTAAACTATTATTAGCATTTTGATCAAAATTGTCCCAAGGAAATCTAGTCACTCAATAGTAAAACTAGTTTAAACATAAAATTGTGACATTAGAATGGGGCACTTTGAGCTTCTCTACTAACTACTTTCAATAAATAACACATGATACCAACTTTAAGTACTTTTTGAAGGCACTGAATATTGGCTTTTCCAATAAAAATATAGTGAACACTCTTATTTTGATCCCTACTTGCTGCTTCAAAACCTAAACCTTGGATGGGATCATAAACATGGGAGGAAAAGAGAAGGGAATGAATACTTGTTGACCATCTGATGTGTGTCAGATGCTTTAGAAATCCAATTGTATTTAATCCTCAAATACCTTAAAATACAGGTATTATTATCCCCCTTTTACTAAAATACAGGTATTATTATCCCCCTTTTACAGATGAGGAAAAGTGGAGCCCAGTTTAAATAACTTGACCAAGATCCTTTAAAAATTTTTTTTTCAACGTTTATTTATTTTTGGGACAGAGAGAGACAGAGCATGAACGGGGGAGGGGCAGAGAGAGAGGGAGACACAGAATCGGAAACAGGCTCCAGGCTCCGAGCCGTCAGCCCAGAGCCTGACGCGGGGCTCGAACTCCCGGACCGCGAGATCATGACCTGGCTGAAGTCGGACGCTTAACCGACTGCGCCACCCAGGCGCCCCGACCAAGATCCTTTAAATCCTTATTGAAGTAGTCGAGATTCGAACTCGGCTCTGTCTGAATCCACAGCTCAAAACCTACACCACACATTGCCTTCCTGGTGGTCCTGGAATGGACTGCCATGTCTCAGGTTCTACTATTCTTCCAGGCCACTGTTCACTACCTGATACCTGTGTGAAAGAAACATTATGCTGCATTTTCTTGATCCAAAGTCCTTTTTAACTTAAATTGTATTACTCCTACAGAATTCTTACTTCTATTTTGATGATAGTTGTGGCAAGGGAGAAAGGGAGTGGGAAAACACACAGGCGGTGTGTTAAGTGCAGATGACAGCTCTTTTCCTGGTGCCATTAGACAAACAGAAAAATTTCCCGTGTTAGGCAAGTACAGTTCTTTTCTTGTTCATCCCTTAACTTCTGCTTTCTGTACTGAGGAATTAGATGTGATTTGAGATGAAGTGAAAATGAGAGATATCGGAGGATCAGTTCCTTAGAGATATTTGGGTGAATATCAAGAAGATAAGGACGTGGGGGTAATGCTATTAAAGACTAATCTACATTCACTTTCGAAATGCTTGTTTCTTGTTGGCTCATTTCTGCTTAATTGCATTCCTTACTAATTTCCTTGCTCTCTGTCTGTTCTTTTCTAACAGCTGAAGAATGTTCTGCTGACTCTGACCTCAACTTTCTTATTCCTGTTGCAGTGGGTGTGGCCTTGGGCTTCCTTATAATTGTTGTCTTTATCTCTTATATGATTGGAAGAAGGAAAAGTCGTACTGGTTATCAGTCTGTGTAATCAATTAAATCTAGTGCTTTTTTTGCCATCAGAAGTTACATTTCCCTTGGCGAGGTGCCAGGAAATGCTGTGCAATTGATTGTTGAAGATATGCAGACTAACTTCAGTGAATTGCTAGCTAACTTGGGCATGAGTAGCACTTATTTAAGAAAAAATGTATTAGGACCATTCTTTTTTCTATTTTTTTCTTCCTTTGTTAAAATGTAATTGGAAGAAAAATTGTGGGTTAGAGTATGTTTTTTAGTAAATAATGATTTTAAGCCTCTGGATTCAATTATGAAAGCATTTCTACGGAAGAATAATTTTGTATGTTGCGGTTACTGGTATTTTGCTTACTTTGTTTGACGTTATTTGCAAAATCAAGGCTGTTCGAGAATTTAACTTGCTTCAGGAAATAAATTCAAGAACATAATGAATTCATTTTCATTGGTGGCAAGCATAAAATTTGGTTCATTAAGACTTCTTTTCCTCACCTCCTAATCATGATTATTTAAATCTGTTTAGTATTTTTCTGTTAAAAAAGAAAGTAAGAAATGGCTTCAGAATATTGTGCTTAATAGCAAAAGTCTGGCTGTTTTCATCACTGTTAGTGGCTACCGTATTTTAATAAGGATGTCTTTTTTTTTTTTTTTTGCCTTCTGGAGTTTGGACTAGATTGATTATCTCAGACTTGACATTTATGCTGAAGGATGAATGAAAATCTTCAGCTTTAAAAAAAAGTGTTGATATAGGATGGCTTATGGTTTTTTAGGGTTATGATTTAGAATTTTTTTTCCCTTGAGCCTTTACTTGTTCAGAAAGTTAATTCATCCTCAAAAAAAAACCAACCCAAAACTTATATACTTCGTGTGCCTCCTGCAGTCTCCCATTCCCTATACGAATAAGTTCCAATTGACGTTTTTAATGTATTGATTTCTCTATTCACGCAGCAGCAAGTGCTAACTCTAGAGGCTAGTGGGCCCTGAAGTGACATCGGTAAGAGGAATGCCTAGCCAAAGCTGGACTGGGATTATACTGTAAATTTGTTGATCTTGATATAAATTTGTTGATACTGATATAGACTTGTATCCCTGTAGGGACCTCTACTGACTCTGGCTTCTGGAGTAAGGTACTGGGAACCATTCATCCCAGGGCCTGCTTGATGGGCTAGGCTGGTGAATTGCCCTTTGATTTGGAAGCACGGTGTTGTATTCCTCCAGGGCCCAAATGGCTGCTTTGCATACCTGTTATTAGCCTAAGGCAGATGTTTATTTTATCAAGCGGTTTTATCTCTAACTAAAACCCAAAGTCTCCAAAGATCTGCCTTCACTTCAGAAATGTTCCATGGATTAAGAAAATGAAGCCTAAACCTTGAATAAAGTTAGTTTGTTATTAAATTTTGTTTAAAAGGAAGAAGCTTCATCCACATCTTTCTTTACTGTCTTATCTATATGTTCGTCTAGAAAGCATATGTTCCAATGTGGCCTAGAGTCAGCTTGCTCGATTACCTCTCCCTTAGAACTGTCTAGCTCTGACTTGCAGATTCCAGCTCTCCTCTATTTGCTAAGGGTAGAAAGTTTTCTCTTAAAATGTTCTCCCGCGAAAACAATTGCTCATTTGTCGTTTGGTCAAAATGATGGCAGCATAAAGAACAGTGGCTTCGTTTCAATAAATATTTTTGAGATGATTGTCTAGAAAGCCCGATTATTTAAATCAGCTTGTGACCTTGCTAATAAGTATGTGAACTGGAAATTGAGAGACATTCAAAATTTTGGCTTCATTTAAAAATTTTCTACCTTCTGAGTAGATAATCAGCAAACGTGTTTAATTCTTGTTTGAGAATGAAGATTAAAATACAAAATATTAATGGAGGGTTCAAACAAAAGCTGCTTCAATTCCAGTCAAAGACAGGAAGCCCCCAATCTATGAACTGAGTATTAGCTTTGCTCACTGGGGTCATTTTTATGTCAGTACAACAGCGGATCAGACAGTAGGTCTTTGAACTAGGGTATAAAGGATTGTTTTTCACCTAAGCTTCTTTGGAAGAACTGATGCTTGCTGCTGCCTAAAGTTTTGATTATATCAATTTAGTGAACTAATCAGTACCTGCAAAATAAAGCATTCTTGTGGTAGTCCTGTTTGATATGTGTGATTCTTAGACCAGTGGATTAAAAGACAATAAAGATTATGCAATCCGTATCACTATGGATAACTTCATTTTGATTCCATGTGCTCAGCCTTAAGAGCTTGGATTGATTTGTATAATCTGAGTTCCTCAAATTTTAGTCTCTTGAATTGTCAGTAGGAATCGTATGATTTCATAGGTCCTGCAGATTAACCAAGTGCCATCGGGAAGAAGGCACCAGGAACCTTTAGTACATACGCTTCAAAGATGGGGGCCTGTGTGGTCATGAAAATTCCAAGGAAACACTGAAAATAAAACATGGAAATCTAACAAATATAAAAGTTTCCAAATAAACATCCTTTCAGCCTATGTCTGCTTTTCCTTAATGCGCTGTACTCAATGTTGAAGTTCATGGCATTCTGAGCAGGGTAGACCTCGGGGATACGGCAGGGGCAGAGGAGGAGCTATCCAGTTTCTGAAAATTCCTTTACATTCCTTAACCTGGTCTACTCAAACGGTAGATCATTGGATTAAATGACAACACACCCCTTTCTTACAGAGGGTGCGTTTTGGATGGCAGACGGAATTGAATACTGGCTCTATAGCTCCTGAGTAATAGGGCTTCATTTTCTTATTATGAGATGTTTAGTGACTGTTAAGTAAAGAAAAAAAAAAAAAACTTGCATTTGTGGGACTGGGAAGGGGGTTCTCGGTACAGCCCATTTTTCTTGTCTCAGCTTCTTCACTGAGTATATTTCACAATTCTGCACCTCACTGGGCCTCTAAAAGAAGCACTTTAAGTTTACTGACAGCAAGAAGAGTGGTTCTATGTATGTTGCTGGGACAGCTACCATGTACCAGAGAGTCAGCTTGGAAAAAGGAAAGGCAACGTTCATCTTTATCAGCTCGGTGCGACTACTCTGAATTCCAGAACCGCCTCTAGAACTCTGAGGCAATGTTTTATTTGCTCTTGGCTTTTGCCCTCTGTATGTATTTTAATGGCGGCGTGCCCTTGAGTCCCTTTGTTTCAAGAGGTCTCCAGAAGAAACAGGAGACGTCATGCAACACAGTGCATTTTTGGCAGGGAAACTCAGGCATGGGTTCATTGAGTTGTTGCAGAGCCGCGCACTTTGACACACATTATTTCATTCTCAGAGCAACCCGCTGAGGTTGTGCAGTAACGCTCCCGGTTTGCAGATGACCTGAGTAGGTTGGTTACTTAAGGGAAGTCACACAGGAAGTAAGTGACAACACCGACATTTGAGCTCAGCTCTGTCTGCCTTCAAGACCGTGCCCTTAACCCCTAGGCATTCTGGTTTCTAAGAAACCATAGATTAAAAAAAACAAAAAACAAAAAACCGTGTGCCTTACATTAAATGCTTCCAGAAATCTGACTTCTGTACTCTTCTATCCTGTGTGTGGTCATTCTGTAGATGTTCTTCAGTATTCTTAAAATAACTTGAGTTTTGTCCAGCCCCCTTTGAGGGGCGGACAGATGCTGTGGCAGCGCGCCTTCTGAAAGATCAGAGCAAGGCCAGTTCGTGCTGTGCCTAATCAGTAACACTCAGCCCTGAATGTCGCTTTTTTCAGAGGAGCCCCATCTAGTTATTCTGATCACGTATCATTATCATTCTGCCCTCAAACTGTTCTGCACCGTGAATCATTTTGACTGTGCATTAGTGTGTTTAAGAGACTAAATGGAACTGTCTCTCCCCTCACTTTACCTAAATTAATACCATCCCTCCCCCCACCCCCGGCAGCCGTCCCCAGGCTTTAAGTGCAGTGTAGCCGTGACACCCAGCGGCCCTCGCTAGGTGGTTCTGAGCCCCGGTGTGCGGTTCCTACTCTCAGATCTGGAGCCTGTTTTGAAAAGATTTCAAGAAATGTGTAGCCGCGTACTTAAATCAGTGCCCCCCTTCTTAGCTCGTCCGTTGCCCCTCTGTACCCACCCCACTCCAGCCAGATGGCCCGCCCGCTATTCCTCAAAGCCCCTAAGGGTGCTTGAGGCCCCTGCACCTGCTCTGCCTTAACCTGAAAAGATCTCCCCTTAGCTTTCCTCAGGGATCACCCTGTCATCCCACTCAGCTCTCCTTTCGAATGCCCCACGGTCCGTGAAGCGCTCCCTGACCACCCTATTTAAAATGGCACTCCCCACCCCACCCCCGCTTCCCACTCCCCTTGCTCTGGTCCCCTTACTTCTCATCACCCATCTCACCACCTGACACCCTGCACATCGTACTTGCTAATCTGTTTCATGGATGTCTCCTGCTGGAAGGTAAACTTCACGAGTGCGGGAATTTTTGCTGTGGTTTACTATTCTGCCCCAGTCCCTAGAATGGTGCCTGACACATAGTTCACACTGAATAAATATTTCCTGAACATACGAGTGGTCGTCTTGCGTAAGCGCTAAACATTTATTAAGCACTTAATACTTGCTTTCATCACATCTACGATGCCATCAGTTGTAAGGTAAATGCTGCCAGTTAAACTGGTTGTGAGAACCCCAGTTTCAGATATAAAAGTGGGTTTCAGATATAAAAGTGAACAAACGTGGGGTGCCTGGGTGGCTCAGTAGGTTAAGTGTCTGACATTTGATCTCGGCTCAGGTCGTGATCCCAGGGTCACGGGATCAAGCCTCACATCAGGCTCTGCATTGAGTGTGGAGCCTGCTTGGGATTCCCTCTGCCTCTCCCCCGCCCCTCTCAAAATAAAGAAATAAACATTAAAAAAAAAGAACAAATGTGCATCTGAAAATTGATGTGTGACAGGCACTGTGGAGAGTGCTACACCATTTACCTGTAGTCCATGGAGCGCATCTGGGATTCAGACGCAGAGCCTTTCGGTACTCTGCCGTGACAGCCTCCCTGTAGTATGACAGGGTTCTTGTGTCGTTTTCAATTCCGGAAACAGAAGCCTATGTCTGGTTGCTATACGTTTCACTTTTAAAGCAGACAGCGTTTCGCATTCAGTTTCCTTTCTTTTAAATGCTTTATGGTGTAGCATGGCAGGTGTGTGAGAACAGAACCCGAGTCCTGGCTCTTACCACACAGTGGCGGTACGACCTTGGGCAAGTTACCTAACCTCTAAGCCAAGGTTTGTCCACCTGTAAAATGGAGATGGTACTATTAGCCATCTAGTAGGGTTTTAAGGAAAACTAGATAACATGATGCCACGAAATACACTAGTAAGGCAATAAACATGGGTTTTTAACTTGTTTAAATTTTATTTATTTTTTAATTTTTTACTGTTTATTTTTGAGAGAGAGAGACACAGACCACGAGCAGGGGAGAGGCAGAGAGAGCGGGAGACACAGAATCTGAAGTAGATGCTAGGCTCTGAGCTGTCAGCACAGAACCTGACGCAGGCCTCGAACTCATGAACCGTGAGATCACGACCTGAGCCGAAGTCGGACGCTCGACCGACTGAGCCACCCAGGCGCCCCAAACGTGGACTTTTTAAATGATATAGATGGAGATCTTCTTTCTAAAGATGATAGATGTCAAACAAAATATTTAGTTGGTAGATGTCGAATTTTTAGACAAGATCACAGACACAGGAAGTAGATTAGGACTGAGATAAAAACTCTGGGAACAGAAATTCACTCAAACTGGGTTTAAAAACGGAAGAATGAACTATGAAGTTATAGGGTAAGTCTCCCAGAATTCAAATGAAGGAAGTACATCTGGGATTCAAAGGAACAGAGAGTTAAATTACAAACCTTCACCTGAGAGAATATACAGGTGATGACTCCCTGGAAATTAAAAAAAAAAAAATTTTAACGTTTATTTATTTTTGAGACAGAGAGAGATAGAGGATGAACAGGGGAGGGTCAGAGAGAGAGGGAGCCACAGAATCCGAAACAGGCTCCAGGCTCTGAGCCGTCCACACAGAGCCCGACGCAGGGCTCGAACCCACGAACCGTGAGATCGTGACCTGAGCTGAAGTCGGACGCTCAGCCGACTGAGCCACCCAGGCGCCCCGTCTCCCTGGAAATTTAGAAAAAGATCGATGAGTGATAACTTGCATTGCATTTTTTTTTTTTTGAGAGAGAGAGAGAGCATGAGCAGGGGAGAGGAATATAGGGGGAGAGAGAGAGAGAGAGAGAGAGAGAGAGAGAGAGGATCTCAAGTAGACTCCACACTCAATGCAGAACCCAACACAGGGCTTGATACCACAACCCTGAGATCTTAACTAAGAATAGACCAACAGTTTTAACAGACAACAACTTGTGTGTGTGTTTGTGTGTGTGTGTGATGTTCTTTTCAGATCAGAGGGGAAAAAGTAGAACATTGTAGCTGAGGTACAAGGTTAATTACATTTAGACATCTCCCTCACAATAAGTACCAAAATAAATTCAAGATTGATTAAAGGCTTATATTTTGGGGGGAACCTGGGTGGCTCAGTCACGTTATGTGTCCAATTCTGGATCTCAGCTCGGGTCACGATCTCACGGTTTGTGAGTTTGAACCCCACTTCGGGCTCTGCACTGAGATCTCGGGGCCTGCTCGGGATTCTCTGCCCCTGCCCCACTCATGTGAGCACTCTCTTTCTCAAAATAAGTAAGCTAAAAAGAAATACATTTTTGAAAACTATAAAAGATATAGAATCAAATATAGATGGCTGTAGATCTTACCTCAAAATAAAGAAGACCTTCCTAAGAAAAAGAAGAAATACCAGTGGAAAAGATCTCAACATCTAAAAATTTAATACTTCTGATCATCAAAATGTCACCAGGCACAAATTTAAAGACAACCCAGAAACAATGAAAAATACTTGCAATCTTAAGTATAACAAAAGGTTAGGTTAATAGCCTTACTATCAAATACAGGGTAAGATGAATATTCCACGAGTGAACTTGAATAAGGACATGAATAGCTAAATCATGATAGAAGAGTATAAATGAATAAGTAACTTGAAATACTGTTCCATCTTCCTAGTAAGCAAAGAAAGAAATTAAAACAAGTATTTTTCTAACTCGTTAGGATATTTTTAGTGATGACATTCACTTTTAGACATGGTACAGAATATTGTGCATACTAATACAATGTTGAGTGTGAAAATAAAAATTTTAAAACAATCTAAATGCCCAGTAAGATAGAACTAGTTAAGTAAATGGAAATATTCATGTGATCGAATGTTACACGGTCATTTACAGTCACATTCTCGGGGCGCCTGAGTGGCTCAGTTGGTTAAGCATCTGACTCCGGCTCAGGTCATGATCTCCTCATTCGTGGGTTCAAGCCTCACGTCAGGCTCTGTGCTGTCAGCTCGGAGCCTGGAGCCTGCTTCGGATTCTGTGTTTCCCTCTCTCTCTGCCCCTCCCCTGCTTGCACTCTCTCTCTGTTAAAAATAAACATTAAAAAAATTTAATAATATTACATTCTTAAGGGGCGCCTGGGTGGCTCAGTCGGTTAAGCATCCGACTCTTGGTTTGGGCTCACATCGTGATCTCCTGGTTCGTGGGTTCGAGCCCCACATTGGGCTCTGTGCTGACAGCGAGGAGCCTGCTTGGGATTCTCTCTCCCTGTTTCTCTGCCCCTCCTCCATGTGCTCTCTCAAAATAAATAAAACTTAAAATGTATTGAAAGTCACATTCTCAATATGAATATGAGACTGCTCATGTCTTACTGTGAAGGGAAAAACAAGTGTTGGAAAGAACTACGTACCATTATTCTGTTTCAGTAAATAAATTCATATATATCATGTCTGTGAGGGCTTCTCGCCTTCCTCCCACCTCCGCCCCCCACCCCCCACCCCCGTGCTGGGCACAGAGTCCACCACAAGAGGGGTCCAGATTGGAACCAGCACTTGTGCAGCCGAGGAGGCTACCAAAAAGTACGTAACGTGTACCGTTTGGTGTGTGTGCATATACGTCCATGTACATGTGTCTGTATGTATATCAAACAAATACATTAAAATATAAACAGCAGTCAGCCCCAGGTTTGGGGATTGTGGGCAGTTTCAGCTGCTTTTTATATTTCTGTTTTGGTCGATCCAAGAGAGTGAGTGTGGAATCTCCTCGGTTCTCTCTGGCCATTCTGCTCAGAGAGGTGAGCCGGCTCTGTGAGGGGACCAAGCCTCTACTCCTACCGGATATCAGGACTCTCCCCTCATGGGGAGCACGTTTAGTTCAAAGAAACATGCATTGGTTTCCCACTGTTCCTTAGTGCGGTCACCCGGCCTCTCCCGTGCTTCCCGCGCGGCCCTGCCATCCCCGGAGCGAGGCAGAGGTGCGTTTCTCGTGGCCCGTTGCCGCCTCCTGTGACCCCTGAGCAGCCATGTCCCCGTCTCTCCACTGTCCCCCACGCTGCCTGCAGAGGCCCCGCAGGAAGGGTGCCACGCGAGCCGTTCCCTCCGCAGCTGAGATGAGTGGCAGTGGGAGCGGAGATGGCCCCGGGCTGTGCAGGTGGGGCTGGGAGCCGCAAGTGCCCCGCAACGCTCCTCTTCTGTATCTCTGTCCCTGCACGTCTCACCAGGCTGACGCCCGCGGGAGCCATGGCCACAATCCTCTTCTTCCAGCACCTTCTTTCCTATCACCAACACTCTCTAGCCACCGAGGCTGACTCGTGCCTTCTCCCGCCCCTTCCCCCTCCAGCAGACTGCCTCTGTGACTTAGGGTCCTTTCATTACGGCCAATTCTACCAGCCAAGGTATTGACAGACCCTGTCAACGGCTATTAGTTGGGAAGGGCAGAAGTTTGAGGCTCGGTAACATGGTAGAAAGGGCATGGAGTTTGGTGCCAGGCAGATCAGGACCTAGGCTTCACCAACTCCCACCTGAATGGTTTGGGGTAAGTTATTGACTTGCCATATCTGTAAAATGGGACTAAAATATCCTCCTCGAAGAACAATTAATAGAGGAATCTATACCTATACTTCACAGAGCAGTGACTGTCACCAGTGGGATAATGGCCATAAAGTGTCACATAGTCGGCACTCAGTGGTGTGAGTGGGCACTCGCTGGGTATCCTTTACACCTGTTACCCCATCATCACAGAGCAAAACAATAAGGATAGAAGAAGGGAGCCAACACTTTTTGGGGGTCTGAGAAATTCAGTAGTTTGTTCAAGGTCACACAGCTAGTAAATGGCAGAATAGGTATATGAACCCAGGTCTCTCTGGCCCCAAAGCCCGGGCTCTTCCCTTAAACAGCTTCACTGCTTTTACGTGCATGTGCCCGGCCCAGAATCAGGGGATAACTGAGAGCCAACCTCAGTGATTCTGGCCAAAGATTTCTGGAGGTTTTTATAAAAAAAAAAAAAAAAAAAAGCCCTGCAACAGTGGGTAAATCACACAGAGCGTTGGAGGAGCTATTCCCAGGGAGGAGTCTGCTTTCGCACAGATCTGAAGACATTCCGATGGACAGCGGAGTGAGTTGTGAAGCCCTAAATGAACCAACCGTAATGAAATCTAGGGTGATTTGTTCACATTACGCTATGGATTACAAAGTTTCTTGAACTTCAGCAGGCACCAGAAACCCCTGCTAGGCCCTACTCCCTGAACTTCTGGAGTCAGGTCTGGGGTGGTGCTCAAGAATTTGCATTTGGAACAAGTTCCCAGGTGATCCTGATGCTGCTGGTCCAGAAACCACCCACTGAGGACCACGAGATAAAAATGTGCTGTTGGGGCACCCAGGTGGCTCAGTCGGGTAAGCATCTGACTCGATTTCGGCTCATGATCTCCCGGTTCGTGAGTTTGAGCCCCATGTCGGGCTCTGTGCTGACAGCATGGAGCCTGCTTGGGATTCTCTCTCTCTTCCTCTCTCTGCCCCTCTCCTGCTCGTGTGCACTCTCTATCTAATAAAAAGGAAAAGAAAAGAAAAAGAAAAGAACAAAGAAAAAAAAGAAAAGAAGAAGAACATACTGTAACATTCCCAAGTCCCACCTGTGTCCCATCCTCCCCAAATCCCAGGGAGCTATGAGCACACACAAGAGTATCACAAAACCAGCCCGTAACCCAGAAAACCTAGCTCTGGGTTGATGTCCTTGATGGTTCTCTTCCTCCCTAGGGCTCCCTTCTAGTAAGCAAGGCCTGCCGGTTATCAGGACTGAGGGGAGAGAAAAAGCTGGTGGGGTAGGATCAGTTCTCTGCCCCTTCCCTGTCCCTATACCAAGCAGGCAGCCAGGCTCCACTCCGTTTGCCTCTGGGAACATTTCTGCCAGAACCTGGCTGTTTTCCGGGATCTGAGCACCTCGATGGGATTATGCATAGGAGGGAGGGGACAGTGCCTTGCGGGACAGAAACGCAGTAGGGAAATTTCTGCTCGGACGTCTAGGAGACGGGGCCTCGGGGAAATGGCTTCTTGGTGCACATGGGGAGCCTGGACACAGGCATTCGGGCTCCCGGCCTAGACAGAAGCCCCCTCTCCACCTCACCTCTAGTGCCCCACGGGCCCAGGAGCAGCAGAGAGGCCCGCCTTCAGGGGACTGTGAGAGGACGCGGACAGTGAGAGGCGCAGGGACGATCACAGTGGACTGAAGGCCTCAGGGACGTTCCTCCTCCTCCCATTCTTGGGTGACCGGCCGGAAGAGGAGAGGCCCCCTAATAGTCTATGGGATCGAACTTTCCCTCACTTCGGTGGGACCGTGGGAAGATGCAGGTTTCAACTGCCTGCCCCGAGGAGACACAGCACCCAGGAGACACGGCAGGCCGGTGCACGCTCTTTATTGTTACGATCAGAAACCTCTGACAAGAGTTTGAGCTTGGTGGGCCGGGATTTCCCGGGGGAACTCAAGAACACCTTTTGTTCAGACTGGAGACCGTCGAACTTCCCACCCCCGGGGCTCCCCCCACCTCAGGGGAGCGGACAGCCAATGGAAGAGAAGGGGCCCGGGGGCGTTCCCAAAAATGTTGGTGCAGTTCTTTTTTAATCCAGTTAGCCTTCCCGAGAGAAGCACCGTCCATGGCACGATGTCTGCCCTCGGAATCCATTTTGTTCTTCATCCACTCTTGACTGGAAAGAGGCTTGGGATAGGGAGGCCCGAGGCTGAGGGCTCAAGTATGCAGCCCTTTCAGACAACCAGGAAAATAACGGTGCTTCTCAAGGGAGGGAATCAGCTGGACTGTCAGAAAAGTCCCGCCTTGACTTTTGTGAGGCTAATTTCGCCATCTTCGCCACCGCCTATCCATCTCCGTTGGGATTGATGCACTGGGCGGCACAGTCATTCCAGCCCTGCCACGGAAGTGTCTCTGATGACGCCTCCAGAATCATCGAAATGGATCTTGATGTTATTTCCACTGGGGCCGCGCCAAAGCCGTACTACGTGTGGGGCAAAGACCCCCCGCCCCCCGCCGGTGTATACGGGCTCTCAGATTAGGCTCTTCTGTCATCTAACCAAAGTCGTTCCGTTGGTTTATAGTGCATGCACCAGACACCTAACCTATAATTGTACTAACAGATACTGACCAATTAAGAACTGTTTGTTCAATGAATTAATGAATGAAATTCAACAAACTCACTATAACCTATAAAATTTAATACTATCCTCCCACTGACCCTTTGAAATTTGCTGCCGCACCCTTTTTTTGCAACAGAAGCCTCCAATGCTAACAAAATCTGTCTGCTTTCCCTTGTTCCAAGATGTGTGCCAGAATGTCGCCTTTTCCCCGATTTCTTCACACTCTACTAGCTCCAGGCAGTTGAGGTCTCACTGAGGTGAGGCCTGCTGGGAGCCAGCGGGTATTTCAGGAGGGTTCATTCACACGCTGGGAGCTGGAGTTTCTCCGACTGCACGGAAGGTTCCTGGAGCTTAGAGACACAAAGAACAGGCCCTCAGCGGTGAATGTTGTAAAAACAAATCAAGAAACAAATACGAACCCTGCTGCAGTTCACGGTGTAACAACAGCATTCTCCAGGAAAAGCGTCCCGGGTGTGTGTTCTAAACGTGTGATTGTTCTTAGCCGCAGGCCTGCTATTGTGGGAGAGAGGAGGTTAATGAGAACACATAAAAGAGAAAAAGAGTGTTTCCTCCCGACAGCCTCTCCAGGGTGTCAACCAGTCGGTAAGAGCCATCCAGGGTCCGCCACCTGTGAACTTAAATGCAGCCGGAGGAATTTTCCTTTAAATGATTAATTAACATATTCAATAGAATCTGGGTGTTGTATGGAAGCGATGAATCACGGGAATCTACCCCCAAAACCAAGAGCACACTGTACACACTGTATGTTAGCCAATTTGACAATAGATTATATTTAAAAAGAAAACAATACACATTACACACACACACACGTGTAATATGAAACTGGGGAAAGAGATCCACCTGTGGAAATAGCTAGATTAAGGTATTAAAAATGGTTATTGCTTGATGGTAGGATAAAGAACAATTTGGGGCGTTTTTGATTTTTCTATGATATAAATAAAAGAGGCAGTTTTTGATCAGAGGGGGCTTCCAGAAATTGATTTCTCTTTGGAATATGTCTCCATTCTTTCCTACTTGCCTAAATTCGGTGAGGAGCTTGTTTGGGGTCAAGGCTTCCCACGTGGCTTAGTATACAGACTTTCTTGCATTCTTTCCCCCCCCTTCCCCCCCCCCCCCCAAGCCAAGCATCCCGAAAGCTTAATCACGCCCTACGCTATGGGCAGTCCCGATCCCTCCTCCCAGGTCTCAGGCGGGTTCTCCTTTCACTGGGTTTCAAAGGCTTTCTTACCATCTTCTCGCTCGGGCATCAGGCCCTGCGGTGGTTGCTTCATCGCGTCTCCGTGGCTCCAGTTGCCCCTTGAGGGGTTTACCAAGTGGGACCTCACGGGACCTTCCTCCTGGACGTGGCTCCTCTGGTCCCACGGCAGGGACGTCTCCTCCTGGGACCCCAATGCAGGCCACATGCCCGGGGGGCAGACGCCCCCAGGAGAACTCTGGGGTGGGAACGCCACTCCCGACGCTGCTTCTGCCACGACTCTGGGTGGGGGAGGTGGGGGATGGGGGAACGCCACCGGGAACGGCATGGGGAATGGCATCGGCACAGGGGGTTGAACAACCTGGGCCCAGGGGTACGGCGGTCTTGGCACGTGAAGCACGCCGGGCATCGTGGTCGCCGTCATCGAGGCCGTCCGGGCCTCGCTCTGCATCTCCGCACCCCGCTCACGCTGCAGCTGAGCTGCGCCCAGCACGTCGCTCCGCTCCTCCGCGATCAGGGGCCACACCTCGGTCGCGGTCGCGAGCTGCTGTGTTTGAGGCCAGACCTGCGGGGGCCGCGTCTGGGTGTGGAGCAGCTGCCCGCGCAGGGCCTCGCGCTCGTCCAGCGCCTGCTGCAGGTGGTGCTGCGCGCCGCGCAGCTGCGAGAGCGCCTGCTCGCGCTCCTCGCGCAGCCGCTGCAGCTGGGAGGCCAGGGCCCAGGTGGTGGTGTCGCGCTCCTCCAGCTGCTGCTGCAGCCGCTGGATCCGGCGCCCCTGCTGCTCCTGCTGCCTCGCGGCCGCACGCACGCTCAAGGCCAGCGCGCTCCAGGAGTAGGCCCTCTTGACGGCGCGCGGCACCTGTGGGTTGGCCACGACGGACAGCAGCTCGTCTTCGATCTCGTTCCAGGGCCTCGAGCAGAAGGTCACGTAGAAGTCTGGACCGCCGCCATTACTGAGCACCTCTTCGTTGATGAACCCCACCACCTCGTTGTGGCGAAAGCCGCTGTTGGGGTCACCGAAATCCACTGCCATGGCCGCTGCGGCCTAGTCAGCCGGCCGGGCCGCCTCCGCCGCTGGAAGTTGGCCTCCGCTGCCGTTGGCCTCCGGATCCGCCCCTCACCGCCTGCCCCGTCGGTCCTACTTCAGTCTTCGCCCAGTCCTGGCCTCCCCTTCGGCCTTCCTCTCTCCCCCACCCGTTCTCCTGACACGGCGTGAGGCCGACGCGCCACGCTGGCCTCTGTCAGGGCGACGGAGTAGCACGTCACAGAGCTGGGCTCTGAGTCATGGGCCGCAAGGCCTATTGGGACCGGTCTCTCGGGAGAGAGAGCCCCCTGTCTGGCAGGCCGGTTGGCGGCCGCACTGGGCTCTGCCCGCTTTGCTTGGCACAACGCCTCCTACGGGACGGGCTGGGCGGGCGGCCGTGCAGGAAACTGCCGAGAGCACGGAGGCGACTCTTGCTCCCAAGGGCTTCTGAAGGACAACACCCGGATGCGCTGAATGAATTTCTAACCTGGGGGTCGGGGGTGTCGTGCATGGTTGGGGGGGGGGGGGCTCCTGTTTGGTTCAGCTCCCCCTCCCGTGGCTCTCGGGTGCTGTATCAAACTTTCCGTGGTCTCAAGGGGTCTGCCCTCTACCCTCCTCCTCCTAAGCGGATGACCTCGGAGTTCCTCTCGTGGAGAAAATCGAGTGACCGAGCCGTGGAGTCCCTCAGCTTTCCTTGCCAAACCCTATCTTCAAGCTCTAGACCCTAGTCCTTCCTATTTTATTTCCTCAGCGACTTCGATGCATTTTATAACCGTCGTATTTCTTGCATCCCCGCCCCCACGCCCCATTCTGTGAGACTGGACATTTTTCTCCCGTACAGTAAACCTGTTCGAGGTTCCTCTGTGCTTAGAATAATTTCCTCCCTCTGCGCCCTATCCTGGCCTTTCTCTCCTCCCATTGGACAGTAGTCTAGCTCTGTCCGCTTCATTGTGCTGCCTTCCCCATTCAACCTGCTGCACGTTGGTTTTCATCTCCCGAAACTTTAGCGACAGTTCTCCGTGAAAGTCAGCAGAGGTCCGTATCTCAGCACCAAGGCAAGTGGATACTGTGCAAGTTCGTTTTCACGTGATTTCTCAGTAGCGTTTAATTCTGCGACCATTCCTTCCTCGATAGGCACTCCATCCTGTCTTGGTTTCCGTGATGCCAAATTCCCCTGATGGTCCTATCTCTCCGGCTGATCTTTCATTGAACTGCCTGTTCTTCAGCCCACAGACCCCACGTTGATGTTTTCCCAGTTTTGTCTTCAGACCTCTCCTCTTTTCATTCTGTGTTCTCTCCTTGGGTGAGCTCATTCACTCCCGTAATTTTAAACACCACTTTCAGATCACAACTCTGTATTTCCAACCTAGACTTTTGTCCTAATCATCAGAGCCATGGTTATGATCAGATAGTTATTAAGCACACAGTAAGTTCATTTGACAAAAAGTGGTGCAAAATATTGAAAAGTTCCCAGCCCTTGTGCTACTTATACCTTCTCATTGGTGGAATAATAAATAAAAAAGTAAGTAAATAAGCAAAGCAGCTATAAGTTGTGGCATGTGTTATCAAGTTAATAGGTAAGTTGACGTGAGAGATAGAGACTACACAGGGGTTTGAGATTGTCCCCTGTAAATAAGAGTTTAGGGAAGGTCTCTATGAGAAGGGGACATTTGAACTGAGGCCCAGAATTCCAGTGGCAAAAGTCTTGCTGTAGAAAATTTTCAAATCTTCAAGGAGTAGCAAAGATCTCAGTGTGGCAAGAGCCTGATAAGTTAGGGAGGCAGTGGAATAAGATGATGTTGGAAACATAAATAAAAGTGTCATCTTGCAATGGGCTTGGAAGCAATATTAAGAAGATTGAATTTTAGGAGCGCCTGGGTGGCGCAGTCGGGTTAAGCGTCCGACTTCGACTTCGGCTCAGGTCATGATCTCATGGTTTGTGGATTTGAGCCTCACGTCGGGCTCTGTGCTGACGGCTCAGAGCCTGGAGCCTGCTTTGGATTCTGTGTCTCCCTCTCTGTGCCCCTCCCCTGCTCATGCTCTGTGCCTCTCTCTCAAAAATAAATAAAATTTTTTAAAAAAGAATCATGGATTTCATTTTTTTTTTAGTCTTTAGATCATAGAACAGTACCTTCGACTATTTTTCTTTTTTTTTTTTAATATATGAAATTTATTGTCAAATTGGTTTCCATACAACACCCAGTGCTCATCCCAAAAGGTGCCCTCCTCAATACCCATCACCCACCCTCCCCTCCCTCCCACCCCCCATCAACGCTCAGTTTGTTCTTAGTTTTTGAGTCTCTTATGCTTTGGCTCTCTTTCACTCTAACCTCTGTTTTTATTTCCTTCCCCTCCCCCATGGGTTTCTGTTAAGTTTCTCAGGATCCACATAAGAGTGAAACCATATGGTATCTGTCTTTCTCTGTATGGCTTATTTCACTTAGCATCACACTCTCCAGTTCCATCCGTGTTGCTACAAAGGGCCATATTTCATTCTTTCTCATTGCCACGTAGTACTCCATTGTGTATATAAACCACAATTTCTTTATCCATTCATCAGTTGATGGACATTTAGGCTCTTTCCATAATTTGGCTATTGTTGAGAGTGCTGCTATAAACATTGGGGTACAAGTGCCCCTATGCATCAGCACTCCTGTATCCCTTGGGTAAATTCCTAGCAGTGCTATTGCTGGGTCATAGGGTAGGTCTATTTTTAATTTTCTGAGGAACCTCCACTCGACTATTTTTCTTAAAGATACTGATATTTTTGAAGAGTCCAGGTCAGCTGTTCTTTCTGTAATCTGGATTTGTCTGATTATTTTTTGGTGATTAGATTCATATTCAATACCTTTTCTTTTTAAAAAAATTAAAAAAATTTTGTTGATGTTTCATTTATTTTTTGAGAGAGAGAAAGAGAATTAGCAGGGGAGGAGCAGAGAGACAGGGAAACACAGAATCCAAAACAGGCTCCAGGCTCTGAGCTGTCAGCACGGAGCCCGACGCAGGGCTCGAACTCATGAACAGCGAGATCATGCCCTGAGCCGAAGTTGGACGCCTAACCGACTGAGCCACCCAGGTGCCCCTAAAATGTTTTTTTTTAATGTTTATTTATTTTTGAGAGAGATAGAAACAGAGACTCGTGTGGTTTGAAACTCCTGAAACCAAAGGAGGAAGGACTCAGGGTTTCTTTCCTTTTCTTCTTTTCTTTCTTTTCTTTTCTTTTCTTTTCTTTCTTTTCTTTTCTCTTTTCTTTCTTTCTTTCTTCCTTTCTTAAAAATATTAATGTTTTTATGGTCTTTTTAAATTTTATTTATTTATTTATTTTTTTTTTAATTTTATTTTTTATTTTTTAAAATTTACATACAAATTAGTTAGCATATAGTGCAACAATGATTTCAGGAGTAGATTCCTTAGTGACCCTTACCCATTTAGCCCATCCCCCCCACACCCCCTCCAGTAACCCTCAGTTTGTTCTCCGTATTTATGAGTCTCTTCTGTTTTGTCCCCCTCCCTGTTTTTATATTATTTTTGTTTCCATGTCCTTATGTTCATCTGTTTTGTCTCTTAAAGTCCTCATATGAGTGAAGTCATATGATTTTTGTCTTTCTCTGACTAATTTCATTTCACATAACACCCTCCAGTTCCATCCACGTAGTTGCAAATGGCAAGATTTCATTCTTTTTGATGGCCAACTAATACTCCATCGTACATATATAACACACCTTCTTTATCTGTTCATCCATAGATGGACATTTGGGCTCTTTCCATACTTTGGCTATTGTCGATGGTGCTGCTATAAACATGGGCGTGCATGTGCCCCTTCGCAACAGCACACCTGTATCCCATGGATAAATGCCTAGTAGTGCAATTGCTGGGTCGTAGGGTAGTTCTATTTTTAGTTTTTTGAGGAACCTCCATACTGTTTTCAAGAGTGGCTGTACCAGCTTGCATTCCCATATTTTATTAATGTTTTTAATGTTTTAATGTTTTTAATGTTTATTAATGTTTTTTAATGTTTGTTTATTTTTCAGAGAGAGAGACAGAGTGTGAGTGGGGAAGGGGTAGAGAGAGAGGGAGACAGAGAATCCGGAGTAGGCTCCAGGCTCTGAGCTGTCAGCACAGAACGTGACATGGGGCGTGAACCCCCAAACCGCGAGATCATGACCTGACTGAACCATCTAGGCACCCTTCTCTCTTTTCTTTAATGTTTATTTATTTATTTTGAGAGAGAATGGACACAAACAGGGGAGGGGCAGAGAGGGGGAGAGAGAGAATCCCAAGCAGGCTCAGCCCTGATAGTGCAGACCCCAGTGCGGGGCTCAAACTCATGAACCATGAGATCATGACCTGAGGTGAAACCAAGAGTTGGACTTTTAACCAACTGAGCCTTCAGGTGCCCCAGGACTCAGGCTTTCTAATTAGCTTGCCCAGATGTGGGACACAGGGAGAGAGTGAGGGTTGAGTCTTAAAAGCTGTCAGCAGTCAGACATCAAAAAATGGAGTCAGACTCTTCATTATAATTCATTCATTATAATTCATTATAATAACACTGGATATTTGAGTGATGACAAAAATGTACCATGCTTCATTTAATTGAATTTGGATTTGTTTAAATAAGCCATTATGTCACTCTATGAGGCCTGAAGCCTGTACCCTGTAAGGAAAGGGAAAGTTTCACTGAATATCTTGCTCAAGAGCCCAGTATTTTGTTTGCTGAGAAACAAAAATGTGTTCCTTGGTCACTATCAGTAATGTTTGGCACTCCAAAGGGGATAAAGAGTGTCTTGGTAGGGCCTGGTGTACCTGGGTGGCTCAGTTAAGTGTCTGACTCTTGGTTTCGGCTCAGGTCATGATCTCAAGGTTTGTGGGTTCAAGCCCCACGTCGGGCTCTGTTCTGACAGTGCCGAACCTGCTTGGGATTTTCTCTCTCTCCCTCTCTTTTTGCTCCTCCCCCGGTCATGCTGTTTCTGTCTGTCTTTCTCAAAATAAATAAATAAACATCAAAAAAGAGAATGTCTTGATAAGGGCTTGTATTGTGGTTTCAGGATATACGTACAGCCGTGCTGGACCTTGATTGTACGTGGGGTATCTATGAGGCAAGAGTTCTTTACCCGAAAGGGTGAAAGCTCAGACGAGCAATCATTGTTGCTGCATTGGCTGGACCAGAGAGCCAGACCACTGGCAACAGTCTACAAGTCTGTAAAATGGTGCGGCTGGGGCTGATTCTTGGCCAGGGAAAATCGTTTTGAGATGCACGCTTGAAGTTTCGCCAATTGTGTTGACCCTTGCGTCTTATCCTTTACCAGGAATGTCCTGGTTAAGGGACGAAAACGGTAGTTCTCCAGCGAACTTCTGTCACATGTGATGGTGACATTACCGTCTGTAAAATGTACAAACTCCCATTACTGTTCACTCAGTTGATCCCAGGGGGCTCCCCAGGCAGCCAAGGGATCTGGTAGAGGGGTGGCTTCTTCCAACACCATGCCACCTGTCAAAGAACTGAGGACAGAGGAGGCCACGTGGCCTGCTGGTGGGATATGCCAGAGGGCCTACGTTGGGCTCTGTGTTGCAAAGGAGGCCTTTGTGGTCCCCGCCAGCTTATGGGTACCGTTTCCATGACCCAGTGCATAGTGGGCGGATGGGGATGAAGGATCATGGGCTCGGGGCCTGTGGGACCTCTGTTTCCAGGAAAGCCCAGTATGTGGCCAGCAATCGCTGCTCCTCTAGCATACAGCACAGGGCTGAGGAGGACAGGTTTCTGCACCAGAAGCCCTTAAGTAACTTATGGCCACTATGGGTGGTCCAGAGACTCCAGGAGTCATGAGAGAAGGTTGCGAAAGTTTCAACCACGGAAGGAGTCTGGTGGAAGGGCATTAATGAGAGTGGCTGTTATATTGCAATTTTGACAGAGTCTAGGGCCTCTTGTTGGAAGGGACTCCATTCAAGGTGGGCTGATTTTGAAATAACTTTATAAATGGGATTAAGGAAAATTTGTAAATGAGGAATGTGTTGCCTGCAGAACCCAAAAGGCCTAAGAGATGTTGGGCTTGTTGTAATACTGTGGGAGTTGAGAGGATCAATAGCTGTTTCTTGACAGTGTTGGGTATGGAGGGACCCTTGGTTTCCCAAATAATTTTCAGGAATTTAGAGATGGCAGAGCCTTGCACTATGTGTGAGGCAATGGCCCATCCCCCTTTCCGAGCTCCCTTGTGAGTATTTGTATGTCCCAAATAAGTGTGTTGAATGAACATCCTCAGGGGAGGACATCATGAATATAATGCTACACGTGCGCCCCTGGAAAAAACTGGATGCACTTAAGATATGTCTGCAAAGACTGTGCGTGTTGGCAAGGCTACTGCGGTACTCCATAGAGAGCCAGGTAAAGGTATGTCGTGTCCGTTAGGAGGTGAAGGCAAAGTGCAGGAAATCACTGGATAGAGTCAGTGATTTCAATAAATTTGAATATGAGGCCCTAATGAGTGGGATCACAGCTCTGAGGCTGCAAAAATCTTTTTTGCAAAAATCATTCTTTCCAAGTTTAAGAACAGGTCAAATTGGACTGTTAAATGGAGGAGCAGTGGTTAACAATCACTCTTTCTCTAAATAGGTTGTATATAAAGGGTTTCAATCCTGGAAGGCCCTATTTAAATTTACATTGGGACTTATTAGCTTTTTTAACAGGCATGTAGAAGGGAGAAGGTGCATGCGATTTCATTTTTAAGTTTTTTTAATGTTTATTTATTTTTGAGAGAGAGAGTGAGAGAAAGAGAGAGAGAGAGAGAGACAGAGAGAACACTAGTGTGGGAGGCGCAGAGAGAGAGGGAGATACAGAACTCGAAACAGGCTCCAGGCTCTGAGCTGTCAGTGCAGAGCCCGACGCGGGGCTTGAACTCAGGAGCCGTTAGATCATGATCTGAGCTGAAGTCAGACACTTAACCGACTGAACCACCCAGGCACCCTGTGATTTCATTTTTTAAATGTTTATTTATTTATTTATTTTGAGAGCAAGAGCGAGAGAAAGAGAGAGAGCATGAGCAGGGGAGGGGAAGAGAGAGAGGGAGAGAGAGAGAATCCCAAGCAGCCTCCATGCTCAACGCAGAGCCAAACTCGGGGCTTAATCTCACAACTGTGAGATCACAACCTGAGCCCATATCAAGAGTTGGACACTTAACAGACTGAGACACCCATGCAACCCCCCACTTTTTAAAAAATGGGTCTCACTTTTAAAAGCCAATTTGTAAGTGCCAAATATTTAATCTTAATTTATTTCCCATTAGGTCTGAGCATCTGGGTCTTTACTATTGGATATTTTAGGACAATGGGTGCTACCATCACAGGGAATTTAGGCAAGGCTATTGTCCTGATAGTTAAAATGAGGCATAACTGTCCTCTAGTTCATGTTACAGTAACTCCCCTAAGATTATAGGGGTTGTGCTGTTCAGATTTAGAAGGATACTTAGGTGTTACTACAATTTGCCCCCAAGTATTGATTAAGTTGCCAGTTGATGCATTTCAGCAGATATTAAAGTTAATCCAGAAGCTGTGTTGTAGAGGTGCAAAATCAAATCAACACACTTCTATATTTTTTGTTTTATAAATTCTTTTAGTACTTTTTAGATCCTCATTTGGGTCAAATTGTGGACCTGTTTCATTATTTTGTTTCTTTCCCTATATCCAGATCAGATTCCTCCCCCCTCCCTTCTTTCCTTCCTTCTTTTCTTCCTTCCTTCCTGGTTTTCTTCTTTCTTTCTTTCTTTCTTTCTTTCGCTATTGGGTATATATTGGAGAAGTTCTCTCTACCCGGCCTGCTTTTTTTTTTTTTTTAAAGTTTATTTATTTTGAGATAGAGAGAGAGCATGAGCAGAGGAGGGGCAGAGAAAGAGAGAGAGAGAGAGAGAGAGAGAGAATCCCAAGCAAGCTCCGCACTGTCACTGTGGAGCCTGACTTGGGGCTCAAACTCACGAACCGTGAGATCATGACCTGAGCCGAAATCAAGAGTTGGATGCTAAACCGACGGAGCCACCCAGGCGCCCCACCCCCCACCCCCCGCACCCTGCCTGTTTTTATAAATTTCTTTCTCCAGAAAACCTCAGATAAATATCGTTAGTGTTACAGCCTCTCCCATGGTAGTGGTTGCTTTATACAGCTTAAGGACCTCAGTCTTGAGTTTGAATTTACCCTTTCACTATGCATAGGGGTGCTAGAGGAGATTTTCCTTATAACCCTGGGGATCAAGATCTTTATTGTGCCACAGGCAGCAGCAGCAATGACAACAGCAACAGCAATAAAACATTTTGTAGGGTCCTAGTGAGCCCTCTGCGTTTAGAAATGTGGATTCGATAACTAAAATATTTAAATAATAACTGCTTTTCTAGTAGTGACCGATCTTCCTCCACATGAGCAATCACTCAAGGGGCCTGTATATTACACAGGGTGTACTCTTTCCCATGAGTGCTCTATAGAATGATAGCCAAATGCCTGACTGAGACACACAAACAAATGGTCCCAGGGTAAAACCTTTCTTTCTCCTGAGCCTAGCATTCGTCACGGCGTATGTTGGAATCAAGACAGGTGATTCATTCTAAGATGAGAACTGTGCAATTTGAAAAATATACTGGATGGGATTAACAACAAATTAGACATTGCAGAAGGAAAAACATAGGAAACTTGAATATGTAGCAATGGAAACTATTCCAGATGATACACTCAGAAGAAAAGGCATCCAAAGAAATGAATAAAGCAAATCCTGTCACATACTACAACATGGATGAACCTTGAGGACATGACGCTAAATGAAATAAGCCAGCCACAAAAAGACGAGTACAGTATGATTCCACTTATATGAAGTATCTAAATTCACAGAAACAAAAAGTAGAATGCTTGTTGCCAGGGACTGGGGGAGGGGGAAAAAGAAGAGTTGTTTTAATGAGTATGAAGTTTCAGATTTGGAAGATGAAAAAGTTCTGGAGAGCTGTTTCACAGCAATGTAGATATACTGAACATTACTGAACTATACACTTAAAAATAGTTAAGATGTTAAATTTTGCTATGTGTATTTTTACCACAATAAAAAACTATTCTAAAGACATAATCAGAAATGTGCAAAGAGGGGTGCTTGGTTGGCTCAGTTGGTGGAACGTGTGGCTCTTGATTTCAGGGTTGTGGGTTTGAGCCCCACATTGGGTGTAGAGATTACTTAAAAATAAAATTTTTAAAAAAACAAGAAGTATGCATAGACATGTTTTGCCCCAGAATGTTTATTGCTATATAATTTATCAACAAAAAAATTGGTAATAACCTTAATGAACAGTTTGGAATTGGTTAAATACGTGTTGATGCATCCATACTCTGAATAGTACATAATGCATTTCAGTTATTAAAAGTCACGTTGCCAAAAAGAGGTAACATTTTTAGTGTAGTGTTTGCAATATATGTAGAAGAGAAACATATGATGATAGCACAAAGATTAAAATGGAAGTATATTGTTGTAACTTCCCTACACTATATGAAAAGTTGTATAATGTGACTTCAAGGTAGACAGTGAAATGTTAAAAATATCTACTATGAACCCTAAAGCAATGTCTAAAAAAAAAAAACCCAAACAAACAAACCAAGCAATATAGCTAATAAATCAATAAAGGGGATAATGTGGAATCATTTTTAAAACCCAATTAATTCAGGAGTGCCTGGCTGGCTCAGTTGGTAGAGCGTGCAACTCTTGATCTTGGGGTTGTGAGTTCAAGTCCCAAACTGGGTGCAGAGATTACTCAAAAATAAAATCTTAAAAAGACCCAATTAATTCAATTAGAGTAGAAAAAGAAGAAAGGGGAACAATAAGCAAGCAAGACCAACAGAAAACAAATAGCAAGATGGTAGGTTTAAATGCAATCGTATCAATAATCACGTTATTTAGAAATGGTCTAAACAACTCAAGTAAATGATAGAGATGGTCAAGATAAGAAAAAATGCATGACCCTTGGGGCACCTGGGTGGCTCAGTCAGTTAAGCATCCAGCTCTTGGTTTTGGCTCAGGTCATGATCTCCCAGTTCATGAGTTTGAGCCCCACATCAGGCTCTGCACTGACAGTGTGGAGCCTGCTTGGGATTCTCTCTCTCTCCTTCTCTCTCTATTCCTCCCCTGCGTGTGCTTTCTCTCTCAAAATAAATAAACTTTTAAAAAAAGAAAAAAATCCAAGACCCAACTAGGTGTGGTCTGCAATAAATCACCTTAAATATGGAGACACAAATAGGCTAGAGTGTAAAAATTGAAAAAAAATACATCATGCTAACAGTAATCGAAATAAAGCTGAAATAGTAGCTTTAATTTCAAACAGAGTAGGTAGCAGAGCAGCAAACACAAAGAAGACTTGAAAAGTATGATTAATCAACTTAATTGATATTTATAGAATGCTTTTCCCCACAAACATCAGAATACACATTTCAAGTGATCATTTGTCAAGAGAGACAATATTCTGAGTTATAAAAGAAGTCAATATATTTAAAATCATTCAGATAACATGAAGTATGTTGTCTCACCACAATGGAATTAAATTAGAAATCAATAATAGAAAGATATATGTAAATCCCTGAATATTTGGAAACTAGGTAATACTACTTCTAAATATTTCATGAGTTGGGGCACCTGGGTGGCTCAGTCGATTGAGTGTCCGACTTCAGCTCAGGTCATGAATTCGAGCCCCGCGTCGGGCTCTGTGCTGACAGCTCGGATCCTGGATCCCGCTTCGGATTCTGTGTCTCCCTCTCTTTCTGCCCCTTCCCCACTCATGCTCTGTCTCTCTCTTTTTCTCTGGAAAATAAACATAAGAAATTTAAAATTTTCATGAATTAAGGAAGATCAAACAGGAAATTAGAAAGTGTTTTGAAGAGAATTAAAATAAAAGCACAACGTATCAGAATTACTGAGGTGTAGCTAAGGCATAAGCTTACTTAGAGGGAAACTTAATATTTTTAAATTTTATTTGAGAGAAAGAGAGAGAGAGGGAGAGAGTGAGAGAGGGAGAGAGGGAGACTGGGGGAGGGGCAGAGGGAGAGAGAGACAGAATCCCAAGCAGACTCCACGCTCAGCGCCAAGCCCAACAAGGGGCTCCATCACACGACCCTGGGATCAAGAGTTGGACACTTAACTGGCTGAGCCACCCAGGTGCCCCCAGGGAATTTTAAACACGTTTAAATATGTTATGTTTAAATCTAAATATACTTAGAAATTTACAGAACTAAATGCTTACATTAGAAAAGAAGAAAAGTCCAATTCAATGGCTTGAGTTTCCAATTAGGGAACCAAAAATATAAGAGTAAATTAAATGCAAAATAATTTTAAAAATCAGAACAGAAATCAATGAGGTAGAAAACAGTGAAATAGAGGAAAATCAATGAAATCTAAAGCTGGTCTTTAAGGAAATCTGATAAACTTCCAGACAGACTCACTAGGGAAAAAAAGGTGAAAAAGACACAAGTTACCAGTGTAAGGAACGAGAGACAGATTCATCACTACAGATTCATACAGACATTAAAGGGATTATAAGGAAACAACTTTATGTCACAAAAAACGACAATGCAGAATATATTTTAACGTATCAAGAATATGTTGTTTCCTCTAAGTCTGGATCTGAATATCATCATTGGTGTTCCTGTTTGGGTTCTGCAGAAACAAATGCTGAAATGGAGTTAGGGTGTCAGACGCTTGTTAGGGATCAACACCCACGAAAGGCAGATGAAGTAGGATTGGGCCATTGGAGAAGCTGAAATGTGATATAGGCCAAAGACTTTAGTGATCCAGCAAAGAGCTTTGGAATGAATACTGCCAGTCAGAGTGGTCCCATGTCAAACTCACAGTTACTAGATGTGGGCTGTCGCAGGAAGGGTGTAACTTGGGCAAAGAGAGACTCTGCAGCTGAGGCACACCCTGAAGACACTGACAGCTATATGTGGTCTGCTGACTGCCCTTCCCAGAGCTGAGCAGCAAGTTTTTCCTTGAAGAGGCATCTAGGTCGTATATGTCTTTGTCTACCACAATGTACCATTTGTGCCACTGGGATACATTTCTTTTTTTTAATGTTTTATTTAGTTTTGAGAGCAAGAGAGAGAGTGGGGGAAAGGCAGAGAGAGAGGGGCCAGAGGATCCAAAGCGGGCTCTGCGCTGACAGCAGTGAGCTTGATGTGGGGCTCGAACTCACGAACCGTGAGATCATGACCTGAGCCAAAGTCACACTCAACTGACTGAGCCACCCAGGTGCCCCAGATACATTTCTTTCTGTATTTTTTTTTGGGGGGGGGGCAGATTCTACCGGACTCTATAAGGTGTTTCCTCCTGAGGGGAAACTTAGAAGAGGGAGGTTAGTGTTACAAACTACAATCAACACTACAGACATTGGTCTTGGGTTCACAATTGGCGGTCATCATCACCTTCCTCTAATATCCATTTTAAATTCCTTTCACCCCCAATTACCACCTCTGTTGTCTCAGTGGCTCACCTACAGGTATGACCCAGGCCTTTGTCTTTGAGTGGCTTCAATCTTCTCACCACATCTTTCTCAGTCCAAGATGGCCACACCTGTCCATTTATCATCCTAACTGGGAAAGGCAGTACCTAGAAATATTCAAGTGGATCACCTGGGTTCCACACACATACCTGTAGGGAAATGGCTCAACCATGGCACCCTGGCAATCTTGCATATATCTATGTAGGCCACATAGGCAAGGCTCAATTGGTTTGACCTAAGTCTTGGCGGAGCACCAAAGAACGTGGCAAGATAGAAATCTTGTGAGGAGCTGTCACAAGGCTATTTCGCATGAACTTCCTTATCTTGAAGGAGGATGCCATGAATCAGGCTCTTGTCTACTCTCTGGTTTCAGTGAGACATGGGCTATCTACCTCGGCCTCCTTAGCATATAGATACAGGCTCTAACACCTCTTAGCTGTAGTCTAGAATTGGTTCCTCCACAACAGTGATCTAGCAGTCTGTTATCTGACCCCTGAGGTTCAAGTGTCATCCTACGTGATTAGGGATGTGGGGAGCTGACACTGTGCTGATCTTGCTTATTCTATCTATGTGAATAACAAACTGTGTGTATCCATTTGGACTTTTCTCCTTACTGGACAGATCTCTAACAGAATAGCAGTCTAACCTAGCAGATGCTTCTCCTTAGAGACTACTTTATCCTCCAACAGTTGCTCCCTGTTCCCATTGTACAATAGTAGCCTTATCTCCAGGGGCACCTGGGTGGCTCTGTCAGTTAAGTGTCTGACTCTTGATTTCGGCTCAGATCATGAACTCATGTTTTTGTGAGTTTGAGCCCATGTTGGGCTCTGTGCTGACTCTGCAAAGCCTGCTTGGGCTTCTCTCTCTCTCTCTCTCTCTCTCTCTCTCTCTCTCTTTCTCTGCCCCTCCCCAGCTTGTGCTCTCTCTGTCTCTCTCACAATAAATAAATAAACTGAAGAGTTAAAAAAAATAGTATCCCTGTCTCCTAATGATCAGGGTCAATTGACCAAGTTAAAATGGTGACTCCTCTTCTTGCCTGCTGGATCCTGGACATAAGGAGGTCAAAATGCCCAGGTGGCAGCCACCAATTGTAGTTCAATATGAATCTTCTTTTTCCCTCATTGGATGGAGCAGTGATTCCCAACTTGGGGCACTTCAGCCTCCCAGGGAACATTTGGAAATATCTGGAGACATTTTTGTTCATCACAACTGGGAAGAGTGTGCTACTGGCATCTAGCCAGGGATGCTGTTAAATATCCTACAATGTACAGGACAGCCCCTGCGAATGAAGAATTACCTAGCCCCCAACGTCATTAGTGGCACGGTTGAGAAATGCTGGGCTAGATCTAGCAGGCTCCCTACAGGGCTAACACCTCTAACTTTAGAAAGTTCAGAATTGCAGGGATGGCAAACACAAAGTCCCCCAAGTGTGTCCTTGGAAGTGATGATAAGTGTGGCTATTCTTGCTTCCACTCGTTGGTTCCTAAACTCATGTATTCTTCTAGTTGAGGACACACACCGTGTAAAAAAGTTTGATTCATTGGATTTAACGTATTCTGGAGAATAGGATTCTGTCTTCACAGACATTGCCTTTGAGTTGGCGCTTCAGCTGTTGTTCTTCAGCAGGCAATTCCATTACTTTGTCAGGATATCAGCTTTCTAGGGGGTGTCATATGGTATGGAACCAGTAGATCCCATCGTCATAAGCCCATTCTTGTATCTCCTTTGCTATAAAATGCATCCCCTCGTTTAATGCAATCTGATGTACTATCACATGCCAATTGATCAAATACTCTGTAATATCTCACACAGCAGCATTGGCTGGGACCTTGTGATTAAGAAAGGCAAACCCATACCAGGAATATGCATCCATTGCTGTGAAAATGAACTATTAGTACATCCAAGAGTGAAGTGGCTCATTGTAGTCAACTTGTCACCAAATGGTCAGTTGGACATGTAAAGTGATGATGCCATCCCTGTTGCCCTAATTGGCTGGCAGGTTAGAGGTTCAGAGGTAGCAATAGCCAGACCAGTCTTGGTGAGTATGAATCCATGCCATTGGGCCCATATTTAGTCTCCACCTCTGCCACGAAAGTCACCTTGTTCGTGTGCTCAACATGCTGGCACTGAAGTGACTGGCTGATGTCAACTGACCAAGTCATTTTGTTTACTTGGCTTTTTAGTACCTCTTCCGTGGCAGACACTGTTTGGTGAGCATTAACAAGTGATACAAAGATCTTCACACTTTGTCGACACTGCCACATGCTCATCAATAGCCCAAACTCTTTTGCCTGCGATCTTCCGATCATTTTCCTCCCGGGTTCCCAACCAGTGGGCTGGGCCGTGTACCACTGCCCACAGATCTTTAAGCATCTAATCTTTTTGAAAAAGTCGTTATAAATGTATTTCACATCCTCAATAAACTACAGAAAGGCTGGACATAATAAGTGGAGACATGGAAGATATAAAAAGGACCCAAATCAAACTTGTAGAAATGAAAACTACAATATCTGAGATGAACTAAGCACTATATTGGATTAATGGTAGATTACCAGTTGTAGAGAAAAGTGTTGGTGTACTTGAAGGTATAACAATAGAAAATAGTCACAACGAAATAATTTAGGAAAAAAAACTGAAAAAAAGATCAGTGTATCAGTGAGTTGTGGGAAAATTTCAGGCAAATATATATATATATATATATATATATAGAGAGAGAGAGAGAGAGAGAGAGAGAGAGTTATGTATGTATGTATTTGGAGTCCCAGAAAGAGAGGATGAGGTGAAGGTGGTAGCTGGAAGAATATTTGGAGAAGAGATAATGGCCGAGTTATTTCTAAATTTTAGGGAAACGACAGGCCCACAGCTCCCAGAAGATCAGTGAACTCTCAGCACAAGGAGCATGGAAACTACACGAGGCACAGGATGTCAAATTGCTTAGAAATAGCGTTAAGAGAAAATCCTACAAACAGTAAGGGGAAAAAAGATATGATATGTGCAAAGGTTAACATGTGGAGAAACAAGCCAGGAGACAGTGAAGCGACATCTCTAAAGAAGTGAAAGAAAACACTCTTAATCAAGAATTCTGTACTCATCAACATATTTTTCAAAAACAAAGGCAAAAATAAGGGCTTTCAGGCATACAAAAGCCAAAAGAAACCATCTGCGTTACCAAACATGTTAAAGAACGTTCTTCAAGCAGAAAGAAAATGATGCTATTTGGAAACCTGGGTCTGCAGGACCAAGGAGTAAAGAGCCCTGGAAATGGCAACCCCATGATTAAATACACACGATTTTTTTCTTATTATTTAAATGTCTTTAAAAAACTGTTTACATAAAAATAGTAAAAATGTGTGGTGGGGCTTATGACATATGAATAAGTAAAATGTCTGATAACAATAGCCAGAACCTCTGAATGAGAAAAATGGTAGAATATAACTTAAAGGTAGATTGTGTTGTGAAAGATGTGAACTCTAAACCAGTGGCTCTCAATCAGGGGTGATTTTGAACCCTGGAAGATTCAACAATGTCTGGAGACATGTTTGGTTTCCCAAACTGGTATTTATTGGATAGAGGCCAAGGATGCTGTAAAATACACAGGACAGCCCCCAAAACAAGTAGCTGGCCTCAAAGGTCAACAATGCTGAGGTTGAGAAAAACCTGCTATAAATCCTAAAGCAACCATTGAAATAGAACTCTTCTTGTAGAAATTAACAAACAGATCCAAAAATTTACATAGAAATTAAAAGGATGCATAAAATCCAAAAAAAAAAAAAAACGCCCTTGAAAAGAACACGGGCACCTGGGTGGCTCACTTGGTTAAGCATCCGACTCTGAATTTCAGCTCAGGTCATGATCTCACAGTTTGTGGGTTCGAGCCCTGCATCTGGCTCCATGCTGATAGCGTGGATCCTGCTTGAGATTCTCTCTCTCTCTCTCTCTCCCTCTCTCTTTCTCTCTGTTTCTGTCCCTCCCCTGTTCATGCTCTCTCTTCCAAAAATAAACTTTCTTATCTTTTTAATGTTTATTCATTTTTGAAAAAGAGAGAGAGCACACACACACACGTGTGTGTGGGAGGAGCAGAAAGGATCTGAAGCGGGCTCTGTGCTGACAGCAGTGAGCCCTGTATGGGCCTCGAACCCACGAACCCACGAACCACGACACCATGACCTGAGCTGAAGCTGGATGTTCAACCAACTGAGCCACCCAGGCACCCAAATAAATAAACTTAAAAAAAAGAAGAACAACAACAACAAAGTTGGAAGATTCACACTTTCCAATTACAACTTGCTACAAAGCTATAGTAATTAAAAGAGTGCGGTAACTCAAAATGGTTATAGATCTAAGTGGACCAGCAAACACTCCAAAACAGAAGAAAACATAGGAATAAACTTTATGACCTTGAGCTAGGAAAGAGTTTCTTAGATATGAGACCAAAAGCACAAACAACAAAGGAAAGACTCTATAAATTGGACCTCGCCCAAATTAAAAGTTTTTTTACTTCAAAGGATTCTATTAAGAAATTGAAAAGACAATCCATAAAATGGGAGAAAAGTTATGTAAATCTTATACTTGATATGGGTCTAATATCCACAATACAAAAATAGCTCTAACAAAAATAGTAAAAAGACAACCCAACTGAAAATGAGCACAGACTCTGAAAATAGATTTTCTCCAAGGAAAATATACAGTCAAGGAGCATGTGAAAAAAAATGGTCAACATTACCAGTTATTGGGGAAACGCAAAATGCAAATCAAAACCAAAACGAAATACAACTGCACACCCAGTGGGATGACTATAATTTTAAAAATGGACAGTAACAAGCGTAGGCAAGGGTATGGAGAAATTGGAACTCTGATACATTGCTGCTGGGCCTGTAAAATGGTGCAGCTGCTTTGGAAAACAGTTTTGTCAGTTCCTGTAAAAGTTAAAGAAGAAGTTGCCGTAAGACCCAGAAATTTCTCTCCCTCCCTCTGTCTATAGATACATAGATGAATAGACAGATGGATGGATGGATGGATGGATGGAGAGAGAGAGGGAGAGAGAGAGAGAGAGAGAGATTCTCATCCCCATTAGCACTCTCTATCCCACCTCCCTCTAGCCCCTCCCTGCGAACCACTGATCTGTTTTGTGTCTTTATGGGCTTGCCTATTCTGGACATGTCTTATAAATGGGATCATATATGTGACCTTTTGTTTCTGGCTCCTTTAAGTTAGCATAATGTTTTAAGGTTTATCTATGCTATAGCACGGATCAGTATTTCATACCCTTTACAGCTGAGTAAGATTCCATTATATGGATATGCCCCACTTGGTTTATTCATCCATCAGTTGATGGACATTGGGTTATTTCCACTTTTTGGTTATTATGAATAATGCTGCTGTGGACATTTGCACACATGCTTTTGGGTGGACATATGTTTTTAATTATCTTCGGTGTGTATCTAGGAGAGGAATTTCTGGGTCAAATGGGAAGCTCTGTATTTAACCTTTGGAAGAACCGCCAAACTTGTTTTTTCCAAAGTGCCTCCACCATTTTACATTCTCTCCAGCAGTTTATGAGGGTTCTAATTTCTCCACATCCTCAGCAACACTTGTTATTGTCTTTTTTATTAGCCATTATAATGGATGTGAAATGGTATCTTATTGTGGTTTTATTTGCATTTCCCTGATGACTAATGACATTTACCACATTTTCATATATTTGTTAGTCATTTGTATATCTCTTTTGGAGAAATATCTCTTTAGACTGCACAATTTTGTATTTAAAAAACCACTGTTTAATCCAAGGTCCAAAGATTTATGTCTATATTTCTTCTAAGAATTTTACAATTTTAGCTCTTACATTTAGATCTTTGATCCATTTGGAGTTAACTTTGAAAAAACTTGTAATGTGTATTTATCTTTGAGAGAGAGAGAGACAGACAGAGCATGAGTGGGGGAGGGGCTGAGAGAGAGGGAGACACAGAGGGAATATGAGGCAGGCTCCAGGTTCCGAGCTGCCAGCACAGAGCCTGAGGGAGGGCTCAAACCCACAAGCCGTGAGATCATGACCTGAGCTGAAGTCAGATGCTTAACTGATTGAGCCACCCAGGCTCCCTAGTACCACACTGTTTTAATTACTCTAGCTTCGCAGTAAGTTTTGAAATTGAGATGTATGAGTCTTCCAGATTTGTTCTTTTTCAAAACTATTTTGGCTTTTCCTGGGTCCCTTACATTTCCACATGAAACTTTGGATTACCATATCAATTTCTGGAAAAAAAAGGAAGTTGGAGTTTTGAAAGGATTGTATTGAATATGTAGATCAATTTGGAAAGTATTGCCATTTTAGCAATATTAATCTTCTAATTCATGAGCATGGGTGTCTTTCCATTGTCTTAGCTCTTTTATTTCAACAATGCTATGTAGTTTTCAGTGCGCAAGTCTTGGGTTTCTTTTGTTAATCTTTTCCTAAGTATTTTATTTTTTGTGCAATTGTAAATGGCATTGTTTTGTTCATTCCTTTTTTTAGTTGTTCACTGCTAATGTATAGAGGGACAACTGATTTTTGTATACTGATCTTTTGTCTTGCAATTTTGGTGAATTGTTCATTAGCTGTAATAGTCTTTTCATAGATTCCTTAGGATTTTCTATCTACAAGATGACATCGTCAGCTGGAGGATTAGAGAGGAGGGAAAGGATGTCACCTTATCCCGACTCTCATTTCTGAACATGTTTGTCCTTAATGGAAGACAAATCCTTTTCTCATTCAAGTTCACTATGTTATGAAGGTTGTATCATTCTGTTCTGGAAAGAAAATGTCTTATGCAAGCCAGACATTCAATGCAGAGTTGAATTATAGAATGTTTTTTTGGTAAAGATGAAGCAGAATAAATCCAAGTGGCTTCTTTCTCTTTTCAAACTCCCTTTCTTTTAAGTGAAGGATGTCGACAAAATGCTAGGGTGGAGTAACAGGACCAGTCTTTGGAGAACTTAATGTTAAAATTTTGAGAAGATTTTAGTTGAGAAGCTCAGACACAACCATAAACAGGTGTAGGATTACCCCCCTGCACACACACACAAGATCACCTTGGCCTAGCTTAGTCCCTCAACAAGGTCACCACTCCTTTCAAGGCAGTCAGTTGTACAGGACTCAGTCTTTCTGGGTTGTGGGAGCCACCTCCTACCCCTGCCCCTTAAGGTCTGGGGAAGATAATGGTTCACTTATACTAGCGCGGGCTATTGTGCTATTCTCTGGTGGTTCCCTGTGTCTACACATTTATAAGTAATGTCTTTGTAAATAACCCCCCTTCCAATTATTCCATTTTGTCAAGTGTGCTATTTTATTTATTTGCCTATTTTTATTTTTTTAAGTTTATTTATTTGGAGAGAAAGAGAGAGACAGAGAGACAGTACAAGCAGGGGAGGAGCGGAGGGAGAGAGAGAGAATCCTAAGCAGGCTCTGCACTGTCAGCGCAGAGCCCGACATGGGGCTCGAACTCATGAACTGTGAGATCATGACCTGAGCCAAAATCAAGAGTCAGATGCTTAACCAACTGAGCCACTCAGACGCCCCTATTTATTTATTTTTTAATGTTTCTTTATTTTTTGAGAGAGAGGGAAAGAGAGCGTGAGCAAGGGAGGGGCAGAGAGAGAGGGAGACAGAGGATCTGAAGCAGGTTCCCTGCTGACAGCAGAGAGCCTAATGTGGGGCTGGAACCTTGAGATCATGACCTGAGCCGAATTCAGACGCTTAACCGACAGAGCCACCCAGGCACCCCAAGTACGCTATTTATTGTTGGAACCTTGATTGATGTTATGGCCACACAGGAGCCTGCACAGAAGTACATCTTGGAGACTAAGCTGCCAGATTGAGAGCCTATCACATCCTTCTTAAGCCTTTTAGATCCTCCTATCAGCTTGTCTTCCCTCTAGCCTGCAACTAAAGAACTTTGCGAAGTAGGCAGGGCTATTCAGCCTTCCAATTCCTTCCTTGCTCTTTGCCTCCATCTATCCTATCCTTCCTCCCCACCACCACACGCATCCAAACCTCTATTCTCTGCCTCGATAAAAATCACAGTGTAAATCACACTTCTGTAGGATTTGGCTAAATTGCTTTGTCATGTTTGAATACTTTAAGAGGAAATCAGTAAGGAAAATAACTCTAACAAAGAACCTAGGTAGGAGAAATGCATCAGGGTCGCAGACATCACTGCAATCAAACCATATAAACCTAGTAGACCTTGGGCCATGGCAGCTTCCAAAGAAAGAAGGTTCCTATAGCAGCTGAGTCTTTGAGTCAAACAAGGGAGTGGAAATATTTCTGTCTTTAGTTGCAATTACCATTAGAGATTTGCTCTGGGAGACCATTTGTGGCCAGTTGTGCCCTAAAGTCACTTAGCCGGGCTTTCATCAAGCAACTGCAGTTTCTCTTTGGATTTTGGTTCCTTCGCCCCACCTCAAAGTTTTTCCTAGTGTTCCTTTCCTACACAAACAAATAGAGCAATTTATACCAGGACTCGATGAAGAGAGGAAGTTTGCTCTGACAAAGTAGTCTTCTGAGAAACCAGAGCATGGAGACTACAAAAGGAAAAATGCTCAGAAATGAAACAGCTTTCAGTTTCATCCTCCTGTGGTTAAACTCCAAGAGAAAAAAAAAAAAAAAAAAAAAAAAAAAAGTAGGGGGAAGAAGAAGAAAAAAAAAGTTTTAAACAAATAGGCTGTTACCTGTCAAGTTTTGCACCCACATGGCTGCCCGGTATTCCTGTGGGGAAATCAGTGGTACAGTCTGGAAAGAGGAAACCATACGCTTCTTTTTTATTTCAATTTATTGTTGTCAACAACTCCTCAATACAATAGCAATGTTTTCTACATGAAGATTCCCAGCAAATAGATGCCTGAGAAAAGTTACTTTAGGGTAATGATTTTGGAGGGGTGAGAAATCATAAATCTAGCATGGACAAAACCGTGAAGGCATTTGAAGTAGTAATTCTCATTGACAACTAAGTAAAACCAAGTGCATTGCGGCCGATGGGATACAAATCAAATCCTGGCACGTTTGCTGTGTGGGGGATGATTTAAATGAACCCACCTCAAGTTGGTTGAACTGTTAGAATTCTATTTTCATGAATATATATATATATAGATAATTATATCCAGTTCTGTGTAATAAAGCTATTTTTTTCATGTCCCAGCTAACAACCCAAACCATCCCAGTACTATTCAATACTGCTTTGAAACTGTGGATCCAATGGATTCCATTGAATGAAAACTACGGTATGACAAAAAATTCACAATTCCTTGTCTGTGGAATAGTCAACGGATGTAATGGGATAATGTATTATGTACAAAATGTAGCACCAGTAGTTGAATTCCTGTGAAATGGTAACTATTCGAACTCAAATTTGACATATGCTTCAAAATGTTCGGGATCACCCATTGATTTTTAAAAAGGACGGTGCTTCCTGGTAAGCAGCAGCTCAGAGTAGAAAGAGCACTGGACCTGGAGTCAGATGCGAGGCAGGTTGATTTCTCTAAACACTCTAATATCCTTTTCCAGACCTAATGTTCTATGACCTTTTGCTACTGAATCTTGAGAGTTTGGTTTTTCGGAGGTATTTTTTAAGTGGTTTTCAAGTTACAGTCTTCAAGTCTTTTGTTTCTTTCTTTTTTAAAAGATTCGCTCTGAAACTCGAATCTGGTAAGGAAGGGGGTTGGGGGAAGACAGTTTCGTTGTTTTGTTTTGTTTTGTTTTGTATTTTCCACAGATCTGCCATCGAATATCTTTTGTCGCTTGTTAGTAGAGGTCAGCTCCCCTCTACCGAGTTGCAAGTGGGAAGGGGATTCTGAAACACCCTAGTAGCGCCTCCTGCCACAGCGGAGAGAAAAACAGTATCTGAGAGACTAGATCGCTGTGGTGTGTTTACAGGACTGGCTCAGGTTCCTGAGATTAAATAGCTTAGAATTTCTTAAGAGAGTTCACTTAGGCACATGTTGCTTTTGTTCTCAGATTTCCTTCTCCCCCACCCCGCTTGTGATTACGGCTTGTGATCAGTGTCCGACCAATAGGAATCATGAGCTTTAAACGTCCAAAATGGACCACATCTTGCTCTCCAATCTCGCTTCTCTCTTGTGTTCCCAGTCTTGATCAACAACATCACCATCACGCTGGTTCCAGCCACACTCAAAACCGTGGAGTCATTCTCGACTCTTCCTTCTCCCTCATTCCCCAGGCTTGGCCTCTCCGACCCACCCTTCCTATTGTGGCTGCCAAAGTGCTCTTTCTGAAGTGCGAATATGATCACAGAGCTTCCCTGCTTAAAAGACTTTAATGACTCCTTTTCACTTACTGGATTAAACCCCAGCCCTCTCTCTAGGGCTCTCTCTCTAGTCTAATCCCGGCTCTCAGCCGGTATCTCTCTCTGGTCTAATCCCCTGCCACTCCTGGTCATTCCTCTGAGCCCCTTACACTCCAGCCACACGAACTGCCCCCAGTTACCCAAACACACCGTGGTCTTTCGTGATCGTGACTTTGCAGGTGAGATTCCCTCTGCTACCTTCTCAGCTCAAGTTAGTTACTTTTCCTCATGTTCCCCTAGCATTTCCACATACTGGTTTTATAACTCGTCACACGAGTTCCTAGTCACTTCTCTGCTTGTATGTCTTCACTACCAGACTGCCAGTTCCCTGTTTTGGGAGAGCATAAACAGTATAGAGGACATTCAGACTCCGGATGCTTCTAGATGGCATTTCAGCTTACTTTGGACCCTGAGACCCTATGCCATTCTCAAATGCTCGCTTTTTCTCCTTGTCCCAGCCCTCCCCCTGGTGGAGGTGTTAAGACGCAGTGGAATGATCCCATGGCCAAAGCTAAGACAAAGCAGCCTGGCCGATCCACAACCTGGGTAAACATCGGCCTCATGTCGTTTTCTAGCCAAATGGAACGCTAGCAACGGGCCTTGGATTTAGGGTGACCCGGCAGGAGCTCTCTGTCTCGCCACGTATCAGTTGGCAGACCATGATTTCAATCCCCAGGGCTGTAGCCGGGGGTCAACACGCCCATCCCCGATGTTCTCAAAGAACATTATAGTACTGTCAAGCAGACAGCCCAAGAATAATTCGCTGGCGGAAATCTTCCTTGCTTTTTCCTTTCCCTGAAGCCGAGGCAGACCTGCATGCAAGGATGTTGGCCTTTGGATGATGACACCACAGAGCAAGGAATCAAATACCGGTCACATCCACATGATAGGTATTCTCCCCAGTCGCTATGGACCCCGCCTCCCAAAAAAGTCATAGGAAAGGTCTTCGTTTCTATTCCAGAACGATATCCAGTTAGCACTGCTTTCTGTCCCAGTTGAAGATAACCTAGTCTTCAAATCAGTATTTGTTTTAGTTGCCCATTTGAGACAGCCAGTCCCTCAAGCACCCTTGGGTATAGAGTTCTCTAGGCCTGGTAGCCCTAGGTGTATTCTGGGTTGGTCTGATCGGCGATTCCCAGGGAAGGAACTTGCCAGGCAGGTTAAGACAAAAACAAACAAACAAAAAAAGGTTAGTTATCAGCCTGGTTGGGAGGAATCTCACCTCTCAAAACAACAGAATCTTATAAAACACGATGAATTTCAAACCATCATAGAAAGTCTCCTTCATGGCCCTTGTGAATTTTATCAGACACTATGTTTACACTACGGTGAGAGGCTTGTAGCAGCAAGAACGGTTTTCGTTTAAGTGGGGGCGGGGGGAGGAAATTAATAGAATCTATTTGTCATCAGGAGAGACTACCTTTAAAAAATCAATGCCACAATGTCATTTTACACATATGTCAAAGGCAAGGAAAGATCATCTGCTGTCTTAAGTGTCTGTCTGGCTGTGTCCTGATTGAAGAAAAAGAATTCAGGAACTACCAGGGGTCCATGAAATAGAACAGAAACAGAACTAGCGGAAGTGGCCCCTGAAGTTCTTAGGTTTCTATGTTCAGAGTAAAGATTACCCTCCCCACAAAACGATCATTGATGACATCATTTATGATGCCCTTGCCCTTCAGTTGGCACTGCACGGGCACCGCCTGGTTCTTCACCACGTCTGTAAAGTGCATGGCCACCAGTGGGGAGGTGTAGTTAACCTGTAGGCGGAAGAACAATGAATCCTCAGTGTGAGGAGGGGACAGGGCGGGGGTGGGTCACAGGATGGAAGGGATCAGATAGTCAGTGCGGGATGGGATAACCCCTCGCAAAGGGAACCGAGCAAACCCCATGATGCCAAGTCACAGATGGCTAAAGCCAGTGACATGCCCGCTCTGCCTTGGGACGGTGGGGGAAATCACACATTTCTCTTGTAAGTTCCTCTCAGATGTCTGACTGTCCTCTGGGGAAAACGAATTCTGCCTCTGCGTGATATGATTTCCTGGATATCAGACCATGAGTCAAAGCAGAACTAGGATCTTTCAAATCTCTACGCCAGAGATGAAGCCTCACCGTATGACCCACAACCACTGCCCTGGGGCTTGCACTGGGCGGAACAGGCAAGTGTGATTATTTGGGCACAGCTGAGTGCAACGACAGTGATTTGTCTGCTCCCGGCTCTGTCACTAATTAGCTGTGTGTGTCGGGCAAGTCACTGTCCCTCTCCGAACCCTAATTTCTCCATCTGTAAACTGAAGGAGTCAGACCAGACCCTATCTGAGATTCCTTCAGATATGGAAAGCAGCGGTTGTACTGGGAATTGGTAGAGGGGGCTGCTGGTCTTGGCCGGCAGCTACTCACCCTGCTGACTCCTAATTCCTAATTCCTAATTAGGCTGCCTCCTAATTCCCGTAGATACCAAACAGCCCTTCCTTCCTGTGTCTCCGAGCCCTTTCTGACAGCAAAGACTGAAAAGGATACAGGCTTACGTGAGTCAGTTTGCCGTAGTAAGGGTAGTAGCGAAGGTCAAAAGAAGCCGACTCTGGGTAGTAATTGATGGATCGGATGTCATTTTCATCACCTCTCTGTAAGTAAAAGCAGGTATATGTCGGATGCCGGGTCTCTCGGTGAGTTGGAGCCTGAGCTCAAGGGGCCTGCGCCCCAGGTGAAATCACTGTGTGACCCACAACCAACTGTCCCAGGAAGACCCACGAAAGCAGAATGGGGCATAGCTTACCCCAGACCTATCCCCCAGAGCGTTTCCAGAAAGAGATTGTGCCTTGGTTTCCAGTTCCAAGATTACTGAATGGAAGGTCTGGACTGGGGAGTCCCAAGGTGCTCCGTATGGTTCTGCACTGGCTCCTAGAGGAGCCAGACGGAGGACTCCAAAGGGCTTGCCTTAGCTGCTCCAGCACAAGAGCCTACACACCAGGCCCTCTCCAAAGAACTCATACTGGGCCTGGCACCCGGTCTTGGACCTTGAGGCAGGTGTAAGTTAGACCATGTCTAGATAATCCCACTGCACGACGACTCGTACACCGTGGGCTCGGTTCATGGCATGTCACACCAGGTGCACAGGGACCTGACTCATAGGGACACAGCCTAGAGTCTGGCCCACCTAAACTCATGTCTCTGACCATATTCTCTGCTTAAGCACAGCAGGTGATGTCAGGACAATAAGCAAGAGGGGACCCATAACTGGAAATGATTAAATAAACAACTCTACCATCATCATAGCGTATCAGGTAGGGGACTGAGCTGTCTGGCTATGCATTAGGCTTGTCCTAAATAGCAGAGGGCTGGGGGCTGATAAGGGACAGACACTGCATCACCAGCAGCAAATCACTCACGGGGGGCATGTGATTACTTCTGTCAATATAGTGTAATCGTTCATACGATACGCCTTAATTCATTCTAGTAATTACCTTATCCTGCTTGATTTCCACAAGTGGGTGTGGATTTCGACCAATATTGATTACTATACAGTGTGTAAAGACTTAATATTGCTTGTTGTCTTTTGAAAGGACAGTTCTCAGCAAGAGTCTGTGTAAGCTGAAAAATGAATGGCTTCCACTAGGGAACCGTAAGCAGGATTCTATCCACTTAATACGCTGGTTTAGGACTGAGTTGGTCTTTATGATTTAGTTACACATTCCTCTAAAAAGCAATGAAATTCATTTTTTTGTGTGAATACTCTGTGGAATCGGTCCCACTAGTTTGTAGTCACACCTCACGTGTGTGTGTTTACACATACCCATGTACGTGTGCACACAATGAATGTCCTTCCTACCTTGTTCACCCGGCAACCCCCTGCCTGACCTTTCAAAACTCATCATCGGGGCGCCTGGGTGGCTCGGTCGGTTAAGCGTCCGACTCTTGATTTTGGCTCAGGTCATGATCTCGCGGTTCGTGAGTTCAAGCCCCACATCGAGCTCTGGGCTGCCAGCGCGGAGCCTGCTCGGGGTTCTCTCTCTTCCTTTCTCTCTGCCCTTACCCTCCTTGCGCTTTCTCAAAATAAATAAATAAATAAATAAATAAATAAATAAATAAACTTAAAAAAAAAAAAAACCCAAAACCTCATCTTCAGTGTCACCATCTCCCACGTGGAACGAACCTTTCCCTCTTCAATGTCCCCGCTCCACCTTTCATAGCAGCTGTAATACGCAATTGCCCTGACTTCGGAGACAGAGTCATATTTATCTTGGCACCCCCAGCACCTAGCAAAGTACCTGGTATATAATAAGTGATCGATACACGCTTGCTGAATGAATACATGCCGCCTTTTGCTGCTTTCTGATCTGTCACCGTCCAGCCTGGAGCTTTGAGCTGTATCTCTAGTACTGAGAATGGGATCACCCAGCTTTACACACCAGGTCTTGCAACTGTCCAGAGCTGGGGGGGTGCGGTCGATGTTACGAAACCAGAGGGAGCTACTGCTTCCGGTCTGGGAAGCAAACCCAAGATCTAGGGCTTTTTCCTACAAAGGAGCTAATTGGCGCAGATGAGATAGGAGTTAATGGTCTCCCGAAGGACAGTTAATTAGCATATTAATGGAGTTCTGTTTCTACTTCCCTTGTAGTCATTTGTTATTGCAACACCCAGTGCCACTGGTCATTGCTGCAAAAAGTGAAATTCTGTTTTAAAAGCAGGGACTAATGACTCTAATGAAAGCTGTTTGTTTAGTTCAAAGAAACAAGTAATTAGAGGTAAAAGCAAAAGCGTAAACAGAATCCCAATTAATGACGTGGCACACTGTCGTTCCCTGCTGTGGGCCTTAGCTGAGGCTCTTCTTCGGCTTTCACAGGTATATATCAGCACAGGCACACACGCACCCACATGACCTGAATGCTTTCTGGCAGTGCGGAGGCCTGAAGGTACTAAAGGGAGGTGTAGTTATGAAAAGATTAACCCTTTCCCTAACCCATAGCCAATCATCCATGGGGAAGCCCTTGGAAGGGATGAGCCATCTTTTTGCATAAAATAGATGTGCTAACAGTACCTATTCAAAAAGGCATTTTAGGGGCACCTGGGTGGCTCAGATGGTTAAGCATCTGACTTTGGTTCAGGTCATGATCTCCCGGTTTGTGAGATCGAGCCCCGCATCGGGCTCTGCACTGACAGTGCAGAGCCTGCTTGGGATTCTGTGTCTCCCTCTGTCTCTGCCCCTGTCCTGTGCGCTCTCTCTCCCAAAACGAATAAATAAACTTAAAAAAAAAAAAGGCACTTTACCTGAACTTTGCAGGAAACCTTCACAGGATCTCCAAGTTCAGGACGGAAGCCTACAATCTATGAAAAGAAAAGCCAGTGTTGTTTATATATATATAAAATCAAAAAAAGAAAACAGATTTGACAATAAAAAATGGGACTTTTCTTAACCGCCCTTAAGCCATCCTTTCCTTAGGCATAAAGTTCATCTATGTTGCCCTCTCAGGAATGTTACAGAGGGCAAAGAATGCAAAATATCTTCAGAACTGTGCAGCTTGGTTTTCCCCTAGTGGTGTTTGTGACTGATGTTCATACGATGGTAACTGCAGCAAGAGAATCTTGAAGATGTAAAGAACTTTCTGGTTTTAAGAGGGATGTGCCTGGGTAAGGCTCTACCCCACCTAAGGCATGGCAGGAGAGGAGGAAAATGCATTTTTTATGCTATAAGAATTGTCCCCCCACGTCATGTCAGTCCCCTGTTCCAAACAGCCCAGGACCTCATTACTGATAGAGGGCATCAAAGGGCAGGCTGGGGGTGGGGGAGATGAGTGGAAATAGGAAGTGTTCAGGGAGAAAAAGCTATTATTGCTTGATAGGTTGATCTGGTTGTTTGTATTAATGATGCTGTCAGTAAAAATGGCCGAACTTGCAGTGTATGAAGACAGAGCCCAAGAGAAATGGAGTGGCCAGAGCCCTCCTACCCAGCTCATCCAACTTATCATCGCCGGAGTATCAAGGGCCAATATACCCGGTTCATCTTTAGAAGGATGCAGGGCTGTCCAGTAGAGTAGCCAAAAGTAGGGTCCTCCAAGCCCGAGCAGTTCTTCAGGAAGGAGCGCTTAAACTGGCAGGCCTTCTTGTCTTCATCCTCGTCGCCATCTTGGATGAAGTACTGCCCCGGGGGACAATCCACATTCATTTCCTCTTGCAGACTGTCATTGTAACCTAAAGCATGTGTGTGGGTGGCAAAGGGTCACGTTAGACGGGTGCTACAGGGGAAGGCCATGCTTTCAGTAGTCCTCCTCCCTAGTTTCCTTTCCCCAGCTTGCTGGTGAGCCTCTGAAAGGCCAGTCAGTCTGGCCCAGGCTCTGTGACCGGGCCTCCGTTCCCCGGGGACTTTCATCAGTAACATCTTTCCGGGAAGCCTTTGGGGCTAGTCCCCTCGGCCCATCATCTGATTGCTTCTCATTGCCTTGGAACTTTGGAATATCTACCTCTGGGTCATGTGTTGGTCACCTTATAACTTCTCTCTATTCTCCATTATTTCTTTTCAGCTATAGCAAATTGTAAGCGTGGGGGGCGGCCTCTTCTACTTCTGGAAGAGGAATAGGTACACGGTGGACAGATCTTGGAAGAGGGACTGAATCATGTCATGGCATGGCTTATATAAAGGAGTGAAACTCTTGGACTAAATCTCTTTAAGTTCAGTCTGGGAAACATCTCCCTTTGAGGTCCATGAGAGCCACCTGATGCAAGAGAATGAGACGTGCGTGTTGTGGGACAGGAGGAAGGGAGAGGAAGAAGAAGAGAGGGAGGAAGAAGAGGAGATAAAACCAGCTTCTCATCCCTTACCGAGGGAAGTTAGCACTGCAAAACAGAAGCTTAGGTTGAAAGACAGAAACCAGGGGCGCCTGAGTGGCTCAGTCGGTTAAGCACCAGACTCTTTCTTTTTAAAAAATTTTTAATGTTCATTTATTTTTGAGAGAGAGACAGAGCACAAACAGGGGAGGGGCAGAGAGAGAGGGGGGCACAGAATCGGAAGCAGGCTCCAGGCTCCGAGCTGTCAGCACAGAGCCCCATGTAGGGCTTGAACTCAAGAACTGTGAGATCATGACCTGAGTCAAAGTTGGACACTTAACCGATTGAGCCACCCAGGCATCCCAGCATGGGACTCTTGATCTCGGTTCATGAGTTAGAGCCCCTGTGGTGCTCTACACTGACAGAGGGGCCTCCTTGGGATTCTGTCTCTCTCTCTCTGCCCCTAGCATATGCGCGCGTGCGCTCTCTAATAACTTTCAAAAAAGAAAAAAAGAAAGACAGAAACTAACAACAACCATAGCGCCTCCACTGAGAGGGTAAGATCTTGTCTACTGAGGCACTCAGTAGACCCGAGGCACTCAGAGTTCACGTCCCTTTACATTGGATGGAACGTAACATGTGCGCAAGGCATGCACATCAGGGGGAGAGCTAAAAGGGGCTGTCTGTGAGCTCACTCTTTGGCCCACCAGATGCCATGGAACTGAGCTTTGGAAATTATTGCATCATTTCCAGTTTTGTTTTAAATGATGGAATCTAGTTAGTCCTGCTAGGTCCAGCCTCTGTGCACTCATGTTCCCAGTATCTTAGTTTTTTTTTTTTTTTTAGATTTATTTTTTACTTTTGAGAGGGGGAGAAAGTACGAGCAGAGGAAGGGGCAGAGAGAGAGAGGGAGAGGGAGAATCCCAAGCCGGCTTCACACTACTAGTGTGGAGCCTGACGTGGGGCTCGAACCCACAAACTGTGAGATCGTGATCTGAGCTGAATTCAGATGCCTAACCGACTGAGCCACCAAGGTGCCCCTCCAGTAGCTTCATTTTTCAGAGGAGATTGTGCACCTGTGATCTACCAGTGGTAAAACTCCAAATGTCCTGCTGGGTTTTCATCTAGACAGGTTGTGACTTGGGTTTAATATTGTTCAGGAGCAACTGGGAATTTAAAATCTATTCCAATTATGGTTAAGCCTTTATTTTGCCTTTGACAAAGCTACATTCAATTCAAGGTTTTGTTTTAATCTTTTTTTTAGAACAAGAACTATGTGCAAATAATAAGTTTCTAAATAGAAGCTCTAATCACATGCTCATTGTTTCTCTTGAGATAGTTCCATTAAAAATAATGTGACATGGGCATGACCCTTATTGCAAAATCCCAGTCCTCCTGGGAATGAAATTGATACTCTGGGATGTCTATTTCAGAGATGTGTCCCTTTTAAGTAGGGCATGTTATCTACACTTAGGAACTAAAAACCCAGTGCTTTCCCTACTGTTCTCCACCTCTGTCATCAGGTCAGAATCGGTATTTCTCCATCTACTAGCTTCTCGGAGGGATTTCCTCAGCAGAGATTCTGGCAACACGCCTGTAATATCTCACAAGTATTTTGAAAGAAAAGAAGATATTGCGCCGGCTAAGATGCCCAAAACATTTTTTTTTAGCTCAAAAAGGAACTACATGGACTCAGAGAGGACCCAGCCCCCCTCATTTTACAAGTGAGGGATCTGAAACTCAGACTTACCCAAAATGACACTGAGCATGACTGATAGATACAAAACTGAGTTTCTAACTCCTGGTCATATGGCAGCAGCAAAGAATTATGAAAAGCAGTATTTCTCAATCTTTAAAGTTCATACAGATCACCTGTGGATCTTGTTTAAGTGCAGATCCTGACCCAACCGGTCTGGGGCAGGGCCCGAGAGCCTGGCTTTGTAGCAACCCCCCAGGCGATGCCGATGCTGCGGGTCTTGGATCGCACTTTGAGTAGCAAGGGGGTCAAAACCACGGATGTGGGTTTAAACACTGGTTCAGCTGCCAGGAGACTTTTTATCACGTTACTTCCTCTTTCTTTCTTTTTTTTAAATTTGTTTAATGTTTATTTTTGAGAGAGAGAGCAAGAGAGAGAGAGCGGGGGAGGGGCAGAGAGCGAGAGGGAGACACAGAATCCAAAGAAGGCTCCAGACTCTGAGCTGTCAGCACAGAGCCCGATGCAAGGCTCGAACTCACAGACCGGACCTCGAGATCATGATCTGAGCCGAAGTCGGACGCTTAACCAACTGAGCTACTCGGGCACCCTGTTACTTCCCCTTTCTGAGCCTCAGTTGCCCCATTCATAAACTGGAGACAGTAGATTCTGCTATGCAGAATTAAGGTTAAATGACAAAATTTACGCATTTACACAACACTTCCCACCACGTAAGAGATTGTTTTTCTCCTAATTCAGTGCACATTCTACCACTCCCTACCTGTACCCCCTTTGGCCAGGAAGGGACAACCAGACCGATCCAACTGGCTTTTTGCCACAAATAATTGGTGCAGCAAGGTAAACCCACTGGGGCTCCTTTTTGATAGCCTGTGTGCTCTGTGTTGAACCCTCAACAAATTGCTACCTCAGTTTTCACTCTTTGGAAGGGCTTCTCAAGAAGCCACTCATTTGTCCCTGAAAGGGTATCTGATGACGCTATAGAGACAGGCATCTTGAAAACACTTGCAATCAAAATGCTGGAGTGACTGTCACCCAGAGAGATTCTTCCTCTAACTCCCTGTTGGGATGCTATTAAATGAAGACCCTTGCTCTCTTCCTTGAAGATGGCCCATCTCCAAGCAATGAATTCCCTTCCCTTGAGAAAGTATAGGGGGGCAGGAATCTTTCTGTTCTGGAAAACACCCTTCTTTCCTCAACACTACCCCCACCTCGAATTATCTTTCATGATTACTGAGCCCAGGACTCATCTGGATGAGCCCAGGACATAAGTAGGTGCCCTAGAATGTTCAAGAAAAGAAAACAAGTTCTCTGCCCCAGTGAACTCAGCAGAGTGCTGGAGAGTTGGCTTATATGCTTTCAAGGCAACATACAATCCCAAACTAGAGCGGTTTTGATTGTATGTACAGTTGCTGAGGGAGGTGCAAGGTAAAGAAAGACCGGGATGGGCTGGGCTTAATAAGAGTGGGGTTTCTGGTGCATTGCGAATTTTGAATCCCCATCCCCATCATCCTTCCAAAGAGATTTCCCCCCTTCAGAGGAACTTACCCTGGAGAAAGCCATTTAGGCTAATGACATAATGCTGCCAGGTGTCAGGTTCGGAAACGTTGAAGTTGAAGTTAAGGCTATGGGCGAAGGGTCTGATCATCACTCCTGGCAATGAAAACACGTCTTAGATATATTAACCCATTCTTGGGATAATTTTTTTTTTGTATCGATTCCCATGAAACCTTCACCCCCCCAGGCAATCAAAATAAAAAGGACCGTAATTTGCCAAATACCATTTTACTTTTACTCTTAATAATTGAATCCCTAAGTCATTACCGGGAAGAGCCAGAGTTAATTGAGGCTGAACATGCTGTGGAGGCAGGTTTCCGTCCAGCAAGTTCTGACAGCACAGGGCGTTTGGCACTCACCAGGAGGCTTCACCCTCTCGGTGAAGGTCGGCATGTAAGGACTGATGGTCAGAAATAGCGTGTACGTGCAGAGGGTAATCACAGCAGCCAGGGAGGCATAGAAGAAGAAGTAAATGACTAAGATCAGGCCTGCAGAACAATCGGAGAGGAGAGTGATCAGTGCTTGCCAACAGACCCCGCCTCCTCACTCGAACTCCTGAGCCAGAACCAACCCAAACACGTTGGCATTTTATTTTTGTTTTTTGGTTGTTTTTTGTCTCTTCAAATCCCCCAGATTCAGTATGTCCTTGGCTTATTCAGATGTCACCAATTTGGAGTTTGTGAGAATTGTGTCGGAGACCTGATCGCAGTGTACCTTTACGGCATCTCCGATGGAAGGGCTTGCTGAGCAGATGATGACCGATGGCAAGATCACAGGGGAGCGGAGTTGAATGTACCGCGGAGGGCAAATTGCTTGGGAGCCCTCTGGGCAACGGTTGATGTCCTAAGTACAAATCATTCTTCGCTATTCATTAAAGCAGATGCCCTGAAGAGTCCTAGCAGCTTGGTTCCAGTGATTATATGTATTTGCAAGTGATGAAAACTGCATTTCTTTTCACGTAGCCTATAATTCAAACTTTTGATTAATTTCCACTGGACTTGTCTCTAATCAAGGCAAAGTGAGGCTTCACCCTACTTATTTCAAATCTTACTCATCTTTAGCAAATATTTAAGTGGCTCGACTTTTCAAAAGGAACAAGGACGGGGAGGGAAGGAGGAAGAAGCCCTACTTACTGACTCTTGCTACCTGGATGCTCTATGCCTGTGCGCCTGGCCAAGTGACAGAACCTCTCCTTACCGCCGACTCCTCACAGGTAAAATGGGAATAAGTTTAGCCCTTAACCTCATATACTGATCTACATGCCTAACAATCCCGGCAATTCTGCTTCTCCTTACATCCTATCCTGACCTGACCATTTCCTAGCTGTTTCATCTTGGACATGTCGTTCACCCTCCCGGGTCTCAATTTCCTCATCTGTAAAACGAGGACAGTAATAGTACCTACTTCTTAGCCTTGAAAGATGCATGTAAATAGCAGAGCGCAGAACCTGGCAGATACCCAGTGCTCTTTATTTTTTTTTAATGTTTATTTATTTTTGAGAGAGAGACGGACCGTGAGCGGTGGGGGGACGGGCAGAGAGAGAGGGAGACACAGAATCCGAAGCAGGCTCCCGGCTCCGCGCTGTCAACACAGAGCCCGATGTGGGGGCTCGAACCCACGAATGTGAGATCATGACCTGAGCCGAAGTTGGACGCTTAAGTGACTGAGCCACCCAGGCGCCCCTACCCAGTGCTCTTTAAATGGCAGCCCTCACCATTGTTATTATTAACATTATTTTTGCTGTCGGACCAGAAGCACGGTTGTGTGAGCCCCTCCTCTGTGGGTGGCATCGGGATTAGGTTTGCCCCCGTTCGAGGCAGCCCCGAGCGAGGTGAACGAGCATGAGATTGCAGCTGAGAAACTCTTTTCAAGTCTCCTTGAGGCTCTCTCTCGGGCAACGGTATCTGGCTCCGCTCACAGCAGTGACACGATGTCGGAACTACAGATTTGAACTGAATCGTGAACCAGAAACTGGAACAAACCACGTAACTTTGCTGTACCCAAAACTGAATCTGAATAATAATTTTTAAATTGAACCATGAACCAGATAAAATTAGCCAAAAAAAAAAAAAAAAAGAGGGGGGGAGTGGACAGGAAACGAGAAGAAAGATCCTTAGTAACCCAACTGGAAATGGAAGCTTGATGTTTTATAAGATGAACTGAAGCAGAACGGGAACATGAGCGCATCGATTCAGCTGGAGTCCCTGGAGAGGACACGGTAGCACCTGTGTGATCCTGGGCTCCTGCCCCTTGGCTGCCCTAATGGGATGTGCCCTGTGTCTTCGCCTCCGTTCCTCAACCCCCATCCCCATCCTGGGGATGGGCCGATGGCTGGAGCCATCCTGGGGGACTAGAAGACTCAGTTTCATGAACGAAAGGAAAGCAGTAGAATACAGGTACATTCCCTTGGAGGTATAGCTTCCATTTTGTCTGGGATGTGTGGCTAGGAAGCTGTAGGTAGGAGAATGGCACTAGCAGTGAGTCCCCTGAGCCTCACCCGGGATGGGTGCCCTGAAGTCTGCCATAGGTTAAGCTAACACAGCTTCCCACCCACCCCCGTCCCCACCAAGGAAAACCAAGCACCATACCCATCAGAGCCTATTGGTCGCTCCAACTTTTTCTGCTCTGGACATCCAAGTTTTACTTGGACCACTCCTCTAGGTAATCCAGGGTTCTCTCCTGAATGCTTTCCCCAAGCCTGTATACACCTGGATATCTTGGATATAGTAGGCACCCATGATCCAGATTCTTTACTCCCCCCACCAAAACATCCCATCAGGTCCTGAGACCCTACCCATCAGGGCTTTGCTCATCACTGCCGTTCACGAAGACAGTGTGGTGTTCCGGCAAGAGAATTACACCCCCGTGTTCATCTGACCTGGGTTTGAATCCCAGTGCTGCCACTTATTGACTGCGGGGCTTTAGATAAGTTACTTACCCTCTCTAAGCCTCAGTTTCTGCATCTGTAAAATGGGGATAATAATATTACTACCTCATATGGTTCTTGTCAGTATCCAATAAAATAACATATAGTTCCTAAAAATAGAGGCTACCCAGCTACCAAAGAAAAAACCCAGAATGTAATCATAGGCTGGGTGAATATGTTGGTCATGTTGATGTCCAGGCTGGGATAGGGTTAGTAAATGCCCGAGTGGACACCTAGTTTTCAAGCAAGAGGACAGCAAAGCATACGCTTGGTGGTCTATGCATTAACATCGCCATTTGCCCATGGCCCAGGCATAGCCCAACAGCAGAAGCCTGAGTTCCCGGGCTCTCCTCAGACCTCCTGTCCAGAGGCCTGGATATGGCCTGCCATGCAGAGTCCCCAGCGCCATTATCTTCCCTGAGCACTCGAACCTTTCTCCCTCATCGCTCTTTCTTGGCCTACGGGTTATTCTCCACAGGAGCAGTTTGGATCAGCTTCTCTGGTGAGGTTCCAATGGCTGGCTGTTTAGGGGTTAAAGCATGGCTCTCTCTCCCAGAATCACACTTGCATTTCACAGCCCGTGTCTCTAGTCTTCTTTAGGCAAGGGAGAAACAGCTGTGCCCCCTTTGGAGCGAGCGTCCAGCATTTGCCTACAGCTTCCAGAATGTCGGAATGTTCCTTGAATGGCACATTTGTTCCAGCTGAGAGTTTGAGGGATGGGCAGGGGTGGGGCTGGGAACTGAGGAGGGGTGAAGGGAGGTGGGTGTTGCTCACGGCGCCACACCTGCTATTCCTAATTCCAGGAAGGAGGGCTGGCCGGTTCACCTTGACTGAGCTGAATTAGAGACGTAAACTAGGAGGGGAGAGAATTCTCAGCCAGAGGGGCCTTTAGAAGGCATGACCATCAACTTTAGCAACCTAGACCCTGGGCGCTAGGGGACTCATTTCATCCACAGAGTCATCTATTCTGCCCTTCTCCTGTGGGTTAACTGAGTTCCAAACCAGCGGCCGCTCTTTTTCTGGGCCATGCAGAGACTGTGGCAAGTGTGAATTTTATCCCAGGCTAAACCTCCTGAGGAGAAGGCTCTTGCATTCGTAGAGCAAGAGGTGAGCAAGGCCCTGGGAAAGGAGTCTGGGGAAGCTGTGAGGTACAAGCGGTGGCGGCGTGTGGCACAAAGACGAAAAGCTAAGAAATGCAATTCCGCCGTTGATGAAGCGTGACGGGGGCTCAGCCTTAATCGTTGGAAACGCTCCCTTTAAACCCGATTTCTCTGTGCACACGCCGTGGGAGCACGAGGCACCCACAGGCTGGCGCCCAGGGCAGGCCCCCCGGCTTTCCTTCTCTGACGTCACTGAGTGAAATGATGAGATCCTGTAAACCCTTGCTCAAGTCGGCAGGGCCTTGGGGCTTGTATCCTAGAAACGGTCCCCTGCGCCGTACGGTTGTACAACGTGGGGCTCAGGGGCGGCAGGCCCGTGCAGTCGAAAATCTGTGTCTGGCTTTTGACTGTCTTCAAACCCTTTAGTGCTAAGAGCCTCATGTTGACCAGACGCCTTTCCAATACCGTCAGTAGTCCGTTAACACCTGTTTTGTATGTTACCTGTGTTATATATACCGTCTTCTTCCAATAAAGTAAACTAGAGGAAAGAAACTCTTCACGTTTACAGCGCTAGCCTGTACTTCTCGGAAAACACAGAAACAAAACCAAAAGCAACCCTGTGTGGACCCGTGCAGGTCAGACCTGTGCTGTTCAACAGTCAACCGCACTTTCAACTTTCCATTTTCAACATCTCATCGGAGCCTCAGGCCGACCGGGTGAGAGACACAAGGTAGGGATCATTTCCTTCATTTGGCAGGTGAGGAAACGGAGGCTCAGAGAGGGTAAATGATGAGCCCAAGGCCACACAGATAGAGAGTGACAGGGCCGGGACTTCCTTAAAAAAAAAAAAAAAATCTGTGCCTTTCCAACTCATCCTTACTGCCTCTGCATCGCGAATGAAGTTGAGCCCAGCGGATTTCAGCTCCACAAGCCAGTGTGTTTACCTGCTCGGTCGGAGTTTCTTCCCATGGCATCTGCCCACATCCAGCCATGTCCCTAGGCACCGAGCCCTTTACATGAAATCTAACAGAAGTTTGCAGACAAGCCCATCCAACGTATGGTAAAGGAGTCCTGGACACCAAGCCAAAAGCAAAGGACACCCGACTGGGGCATGGGGACAACTGGGACTTACTCCAACTCTGACCTGTTCGGGCCAGAGACATCCTTTTCTCCGGATCCCACAGGTATTCGCTTACGGTCTGCAATTTCTGCCACCAGGCATTGCCTGTTGGCGGACCCTGACCCTCTTCCTCCTCCTTTTCCTCTTCTATCTCCTCCTCTTCCTCCTCCTGTCCTTCTTCCTCCTCCTCCTCCTCCAAATCGGGTACCACCATCACCCGAGCCTCTTCTTCCGCCTCTTCCTCTTCATCTGCCAAGTAGTTCTGGTTTACTTCATCCTGATCGTCCTGGAATGGTGACAAAACACAATCCCCTTTTCGACAAAAAAAACTTCCAGCGGCACATCCCGCCAGCCAAAAAGAAATGGAAAACAGGGCGCCTGGGTGGCTCAGTCAGTTAAGTGACTCTGGATATCCGCTCAGGACATGATCTCGCGGTTCGTGAGTTTGAGCCCCGCCCTGGGTTCTGCCCTGGCAGTGCGGAGCCTGCTTGGGATTCTCTCTCTCCTCTTTCTCTCTCTGCCCCTCCTCTGCTCACCCTCTCTCTTAAAATAAATAAATAAGCTTAAAAAATGTTTCAAAATGTTTCAAAAATTGGAAAAAAATAAATGGAAAGTGACTCAAGATTTGGAGATGCTTCGAATTTCCACTTCCCCATTCACGTACCCGTTGTTACAAGAGGCACGTTTTCTTTCTCTGTTCATTGGGAGGAAATATTCCTTCTCTGACCCACTTTTGACCCAATACTCTTTCCGCAGAGGTGTAAGTTTTATTCTTGCCTTCACGCCTTTTGGCTCTTCCCCTAGGACTGCTTATGTCACTGCTCTGTCCTGGGGCCCCGGCCTCCCGCTTCCCTTTGTCTGGCTTTTCAGGGTAGAGCTGAGTTCGACACTGGAGGGTGGAGTTATTTTATTTACTTTTTTTTTTAAGATTTTTATTTTTAAGTGATCTCTGCATCCAACATGGGGCTCGAACTCACGACCCCGAGCTCAAGAGTCGCGTGCTCCCCCTGAGTCAGCCAGGCGCCCCGAGGATGGAGTCAATTTAGGCACTTGAGTCCGTGATGGCAAATTCTGAGTCTAAGCCAGCCCCACCCTCAGTCCTGCACCCTTGCGGGTGCTCAACCTTACCAGCCCAAGCTGTGCGAAAAGTAGCCTGGGACAGACAGCAGGAGGAGAGGCCAGCTGCTGTGCCCGTCGTCAAAACTTAGACTCCCTTCCCAGCAGAAGAACACAGGGGTTTGTTGGTCGCTTCTCTGTCCCCTGAGCTGGAACCTCTTCCTGCCTTAAGCTGGTTGAACAGACCACCTGAGAGCCGGAACTTCAACAGATAGTTCCTTAGTCCCCACCCCCCACACCCACCCCCGCACCCCATAACCCTCGGCAAAAATCTAGGCACGTAGTGAGCGCTCAGCACATATTTGTTGATTGACTGCAGCCATGGAGATCTGAAACCGTAATCTTCTCTGAGTGGTTCTAAGAAAATTAAACCAAAGAAGAGAAACCCAGACGTCACCAACGGTATTTCAAATGCCTCCCAGCCATAGGTGGGAGAGGTGGATCTTTCTTTGCTCTTTGTGGCTCTGTGAAGGCTCACTGCGGCCGCAGAAAATGAGGCCACCCTCCCTTCTCTCTTGCTGTCCAAATCTGAAGAGTGGCCGGGCCTGTGCACCTGTTGGGGTTGGATGCGTCAAATGATAGAGGCCAGGGGCTCCGTGCCTCCCCCTCCCTGCCTGATTCCTCAAAGGCCATTTAGAGGACACTCAGCTAAAAATGCTGCCATTAGTTGGGGGGGGGGGCGGGGGCGATACTTGGAAAATCGGGTTGTTCAGAATCAGTAAAAGTGACACAGAATGACAAGGCTCTGCTCTCGGTACTCAGTCTGCCCGGCGCTGTCTAGCTCCTGATTATAAGCACTCTTGAATTGCTCTCTAATTTGTATAAATGGACAGCTTCATGTCACACACTGTATCAGAATTGACAGGGACCTTGAAGATCCCCTTGTCCACGGAGGCCCAGAGAGGGGACTGGATGTAGGTAAAGCCACACAGCAAGTGTGTGATAGAGTTGACAATCTCAGAACCTAGGTCTTGCTACCCTGGACGATGACGTTTTTCCTCTGTCGCACCGAAGACAAGTGCCTAGAGGTGGTTAACAGATTTCTGGAGCACAACAATGTGTTAGGTTCTGTGTTCCCAAGAGATTGCAGGTGCTTATAATCGAGGATTTCTGACTCTAACGTGGACTCTGTGTTAAATGGATGAATTAAATGTTCGTAAATCTCTTTCACTTGTGCGTGAACACAGGTACACGTCTAGCTTCTCAAACTACATTCTGAGCACCCAGGGGACAGAGTCAGTATTTCTTTTTTTTTTTTTCAATGTTTACTTATTTTTGAGGAGGGGGGAGGGGCAGAGGGAGAGGCAGACACAGAATCCGAAGCAGGCTCCAGGCTCTGAGCACTCAGCACAGAGCCCGACGCGGGGCTCGAACTCACGGACCCCGAGATCATGCCCTGAGCCGAAGTCGGACGCTTAACCGTCTGAGACACCCAGGGGCCCCCGGAGTCGGTATTTTGTAACTCCTGGACGGCCCTCTACAGTGCGGAGCCCACAGCTAGGTAACCAGCAGGTACTGAACAAGTGCCGGGGATAACCGCCTGACTTCAAACTTCTGAGGCTGGACCCCGGGGGAATTTGCTCCCACAGAGCCTGTCGCCCTAACCTCAGCAGGACTGGGCGCTGTGGTGGGTGGTCATCACGCCCCCGAAGAATCTCCTGCGTCTGGGAACCTCGGGGAATTTGAAGTGTAACAGTGCATCGCGGAGGGATTTGTATCGCCTTTATTTTTGCTGCACAACTTCCTTTTTCTCGCCACGTCGCCTGTGTGCCCGCCCTCCACCTCCGCTCCGCAGAGGCGGCAGCTGGCCTTGGCCTCAGCCTGATCTCATTTGTAGATATGCGCTTTCGTGATAATCCCATTAAAGACGGCTTGTCATTAAAGCTTTACCCTCCCGGGAAGAATTAACCTTCTCAGAGCTAATTTCCCCCACGGCTCTCACAGTGCCCGGGCTTCGGGAACCTCGACTATCTTTTTTTTTTCCTCCCCTCTGCTTCCAGGTGTAGGAGAACCTCATCTGGTGCAAGAGGGACCCTCTTGTGCAACTGTTTAACCGGATCCTGCGGGGAATCCTTCGGTGATGAGAGGGTCTGTTTTTGCCGGTCTCCTAAAGTGGCGCTGCCCTCATGTGATGGTGTGTGCGAATGTGTTGGAAGGTAGCAGTGGGTGTGTGCTGTGGCCATCCTGTTGCCCTAAAAGGGAAGATCTGAAGGGCAGAGGGTGGCTCCATTTTGAGCACTCTAAATATATAAACATATAAACACATAAACAAACAGTATGACCCAAAGGATAAATTTGTGCCCTGCATTGAGTAACACCCCGTAAACGTTTGAATGGCTGGTTAATTTTAAAAGGGAAATTAGCATCCGGTTATTCACGGCGTCAAAGAGTTTCTTTTCAAATTTGATCGAGTACTCCCTATAAAGAGCGAGATTCCCCCGACGCATTTGAAAGTTGGGACGAGCACCGGGCGTCGTATGGAAACCGATTTGACACTACATTTCGTGTTAAAAAAAATAAAATTCGAATCTTACTAAAAAAAAAAAAGATAGAAAAAATGAAGTCTTTCTTACAAACAGCAAGATCTTCTGGTGCACTTGACAAAGAATTGAAATTATACACAACATTTTAGCAACGTTACATAGAAAAGAAGCCAGGGAAGGAATAGTTATATGTGCCCTGCGGATCGTGACCACTCTGAAAGCTGGGAGGGACTTTGGAAATGTGAAAAGAAAGCTTCTACACCGTATGGCTGAAAAGCTGAGGGAAGCCTTCTGTAGGGTGATATGGGGTTAGAAGGATTCGTGTTTTCCTCTGCTGGCTGTTGACAGTCTTTACTTAAATCCCTGGTTATACAAGTGGCCATTTCCAAAGAAAAATGGATTAAGCTTTGTTTCCTCCTGGGGCTCGGATCACAGCCCTCTCTAGGGGAGATTTCAGACTACACTCCCCCCACCCCCAAAAAAGTACTGCATGGGGCATATATAACGATTTAGAGCAAAGTAAATGCAAAGAAACTCTGGGTTCAAAGAACTCTGTAATGCACCCTGGAGATAAATGGCAACTAGAGGGAGGTGTGTGTGCACATGTGTGTGTGTGCCCGTGCATGGGCGTGTGTGTGTGTGTGTGTGTGTGTGTGTGTTGGGCAGGGTGGGGTGGCACGCAGGGCGGCGGCGGGTGGCGGAGGATCAGGGGGCTAGGGAGTTGCACACTGCACGTATAACAGAGAGAGCACAAGATTAGAAGTGGGGAAACTTGCATTCTCACTGTGGCTCTCCTGCTAACTTGTGAGTCACTCGTGCGCTCTGAGCCCCGGCAGCCTCCTTTCTACACCGAGGGCTTCTGGAGAGATGATGTCTGAGATTACTCCCAGCTTCTAGCAACGATTCTGTGATTTTAGCGCTAGTTTGGAATTTCTGCTCTAGGAAAAGAGCAGCTGGGCTCCTGAGAAGCTCCCACCCAAAGGGACCAAGACAGCTGGGTCTGTGGTTTCCTCTTTCCCCTTCCCTCTCCCCTGGCTGAATTTCCTGCTATGGGAATGAAATCTCTACTCTCAGACTCCAAAAGGTCTGTTTAAATTCTAGACTCCCCCCTTCCCCCAATGTTAGAAGGCCGCTTCTTCTCTGGCATCTTTCCCCTCCCTTATCTTTGTTCCCCAGGAAGAGGGGCTTCCTCCTTCAATGCAGCAATGTAGGGTTCAGTGGGGTGCCAGGAGTCGCTGCTCGATCTTGAAACTATAGGCTTCCATAAACCTCACTGTTCCTGCCCATGCCGAGGAGAAGCACCCATAAGCCAAGATCTACGCACACCACAACCCCACTAACAAGGGACAGCAAAATAGTCTGCTCCCTGGGACTCACAAGTCTGTAGCGATAACCGTAAGGAGAGGCCGGAGCCCTTCTGGACCGGAGCTGCCTTCTCATGGCTGGTCAGTGGGCAAAGACGCGGCAGAGGCAGGCAAGGGGGTGAGAGTTCCCGAGCTTCTGCTGGTACAGGAGACACTGGTTGCTGGGGACACTTGTCGCCTAGTAAAAGTGCACCCTCCTGGCACGAGCCCTTCCCCAAAATAATCTAACATGCCCCTTTCTCATTGGTTGGCCCATTCCCTGAATCAAAGGAAAGCCCTTCTGGAAAAGCAAGCTCATCATCACAGGGAGGGGGGGATATTCTGGGTCACGAGGATGAGTGACTCCCCATCCCCCTCACCTCATGCTCTACCCGCCCTCTGCTCTCCTCCAGCGCCCAAGATACTACGGGCCCAATGGAAAGCTTAAGTCTTGCTCTTCTCAATTGAGAGCTGAGTATCAGCGTGTGCAGGGGGTGGGCGTGGGTGGGAGTTGGGGGTGAGGGGACATGGCCAAGAATAACTTTCTTTTTTCATAAGGCTGATCTCATGCAAAAGGATCCAGGGTGTCAGGAAAGATTCTCTTTGCTCTGCCCACCCCCCCAACACACACCGAGCCACCTACAATATTCCTTATTTGTGTCGACCCATGAGCCCCTTGAAATGTGGGTTATGTGTTCTGATTTTAGGGGCCAGGCCCCTGCTTTGCCCCTCCCCTCCCCAAAGAGGGTCTTGGACATAAAGAAGCTTTTCTGTAGCCCACACGTCAGAATAGCCTGAACAGTCACTGCCCCTCACGCACACACCCCTTGGAATCCTGGCCACATTTCTGTAGTGGTTGAGATCTATATTTATCCCTTAGCATCAGGGCAGGGAACAAGCCAGAACTTTGCAGTGTCAGTTTCCCAGACATATATAACTCCTGAAGCCAATGTGAGATCCAACAAAAGGAAAATTAGTAGAAAGAGCCAAAAACATTGTATAGCAGTTTTGGTCTGTTCGGTCCACCCCACTGGAGCCTGGGTGGCTAAAAGGCCTGCGAGGAGTTTGTGATCCTTCATAAATCACACCCCCATTACACCCAGGTGGCTGAGAATGTTGGAGATAATGAGATTCTGGGCATATGCATAACCAAGAAAACTAGCACAATAGCTTAGAGAGATTGACTTATTCGTAATTCCAAGCCCAGGCTATTCTAATGAAGACAGCTTTAATAGTGGTTAATTAAAATTTTTTTTAATGTTTATTTATTTTTGAGAGAAAGAGAGAGAGAGAGAGAGAGAGAGAGAGAGAGAGAGACAGCATGAGCAGGGGAGGGGCAGAGAGAGAGGGAGGCACAGAATCCGAAGCAGGCTCCAGGCTCTGAGCTGTCAGCAGAGAGCCCAATGTGGGGCTTTAACTCACAAACTGTGAGACCAGGAGCTGAGCTGAAGTTGGATACTTAACTGACCAAGCCGCCAGGTGCCCCAATAGTGGTTAATTTAAAATAAAGATTCCATTTACCAGAATGTCACTAATTAGGACTCTTCCTTGACAGAGTCCCCGACCCCGACCATACACTAATTTGAAGAGAGAGAGGCCACTGATGAAAAAAGGGAAGCTCACACCTCTAGGATTTTAATAAAAGCAAAATATATTCCAAGGGATAGATAATCTGGTCTCTTATACTTTCTCCAGTCGAGTATTTTGTGTGATTCCTTTTTAAAAAAATTTTTTAATGTTTACGTATTTGAGAAAGAGAGAGAGAGAGAGAGAGGGCTCATGCAAGTGGGGGAGGGGAAGAGAGAGAGGGAGACACAGAATCCCAAGCAGGCTCCAGGCTCTGAACTGTCAGCACAGAGCCCAACCCGGGGCTCGAACTCATGAACTGTGAGATCATGACCTGAGCCGAAGTCAGATGCTTAACCAACTGAGTCACCCAGGTGCCCCTGATTCCTAGTGTTAAATATGGGAATCCTGAAATCCTTTGCAAGCCTCAAAAACCAGAAGATAGGTTAACTGGACAAGATTTCAAAAAACAAGAGTGGGAGGCAGCATTATTCACAGTAGGCAAGATATGGAAGCAACCAAAGTGTCTATCAGTGGATGAATGAGGAAATTGTGATACACACACACACACACGCACGCGCACGCGCACACACACACACACACACACACAGGAATATTATTTAGCTATGACAAAGAAGGAGATCCTGCCATTAGCAACAACATGGATGGACCTTGAAGGCATTATGCCAAGTGAAATAAGTCAGTGAAAGACAGATACCGTGTGCTCTCATTTAAGTGGGATCTAAAAAAACCGACCTTGGGGCGCCTGGATGGCTCAGTCAGTCAAGTGCCAGACTTCAGCTCGGGTCATGATCTCGCGGTTCGTGGGTTTGAGCCCCGCATCAGGCTCTGTGCTGACAGCTCAGAGCCCGGAGGCTGCTTCAGATTCCGTGTCTCCCTCTCTCTGTGCCCCTCCCCTGCTCACACAATTTCTCACACACAAAAATAAATAAACATTAAAAAATGAATAAAATTAAAAAAAAAACTGAATTCATAGAAACACAGTGGAGTAGTGGTTGCCAGGGGCTGGGGTAGGGGGATTGGGGAGATGTTGGTCAAAGGGTACAAACTTGCAGTTATAGGGTGGATGAGTTCTGGGGATCTAATGCATAGCGTGGTGACTACAGTTAATAACACTGTATCATATGCTTGAAAGTTAAGAGAGTCGATCTTAAGTGTTCTCGCCATAGAAAAGAAATGGCAATCATGTGATGTGATGAAGGGTTTCTTGGCTAGCACTCTGGTGATAATCATTTTCAAATATAGAAGTGGATTCACCTTGTTCGCCTTAAACTTATACTATGTTATATGTCAGTATATCTCAATAAAGCTGGGGGAAAACCCCAAGAGTGGGAAGACAAAAGGAGATTTGGAGTAATGTGACCTCAGGCGACAAAATATTCCATTCTCCAGAATCTCTCACGCCCTAGCATTCTGGGTAACTTGGGGTTTGGTATATACTTTATATATTTGCGACATATTTTGACTATAGCTCAGGCTGCCTTCTGGAATGCCAGCTGTTGGGTGGGGTAAAATAACAAAATCCCATAGGGTCTCAAAGACAGAAATCGGTGTGAGTTCACACCCAGGAGACTCTAGCTACAGGAGAAACCATTCCTGCTGATTTGGGGGAGGAAAAAAGCAATCTGCTAAACGGTACAGCAGACTGGAGCCAGAAGTGGCTAATGGGCTGCAAAAGAACGGTGACTGCAGATGCAAGAGAGGAGGGAGAGAGGAGAGGCTTTGACAGCAGATTCAACGGCAAATGACTCAAGTCTCTCAGACCGAATGCCCCGTCCTTGGGCGCAGGTGTTAGCACCTGCTTCTCTAAGCCTCCTTTCCTGCTTGCCTGCTCCGGTAAAAGCACGTGGTTGCTGGGTTGCCGATGGGGAACAGAAGCCCATAGACCGGGTCCTCGTGTCCTCAAAGGAAGGAAGAGATGGCGGCATTCTTCAGAGAGGTTTTGCCTCTACCATGAGATGGGCTAGTTTATGACATCTGTTCCTGTGGGTCACTTCCCACAATTGTATGTGTGGTGGGGGCAGGGGAGGGTGGAGTGCGTCCCAGAGCCATCAAAGAGCGGTTGTGTGCTTTCCTTACCTATGGATTGGCTAAATCTTCAGGGATCCTCTGGGAGATCATGTGCCTGGAGCTTAAGAGTTGTTTGCCACTGGAGTCACCCGGGCAGTGCTGGGCACACTCTAGAAGCCCAGACCCATCCAGCAGTAGTGACCTGTGGACTCTGAAGTCACGGGTGAGGAAGCTCCAGGCCAGCCTAGGGCCTGAAGCTGCCCGTGAATACTGCCAGCACAAGGTGTCGTCTTCAGAGTGCGTGGAGGAGGGGGAACTTATTTGGGGCTGCAGAGATCAGGGAAGGCTTCCCAGAGTGGGCGGGGCTTGGGTTGGACCTTGAAGGGCAGTCCTTCAAGCTGGGACAGCTATTGCCCGACTCTGATGATGCCAGGATGGTCCCTGGTGCCCGAAATTCCCCCTCCCGAACAGCTAGCCTCTGAGTAGTGGCCAGCAAGCGTAGCCAGCAGGCTCACTGGCTAAGGCCAGAGGGTTTCCTTGACCTGAATGGTCCAGATAATGGCCCGAGATCCCTACTTTGCTGGGCTCCAGGAAGAACCCTTAGCGCATCACATTCCTGAGCAGAGTTTCCATCTGTCGAGTACAGTCCTACAGTGAGAGATGTTTTCATTTCGAGGGACTGAGGGCCATGGGTTTGTGACTGTATAAGCCTCGACCCCTAGGGGGAAGACACGAAGGCTGGGGAAATTGTGAGGTCCTTGTGGGGATTCCAGCCCATTTCCAGTGGCTAAAAGGCACTAATTGGGTATAATGCAGGCAAGAGACGTTGGTTCAAACAAACAACTAATTGGAATTAAGAGAAGAAGTGTGCAGAGGCCCCTAATGAATGGATATGCTAATTGGTCTTCTTTGCTAGCCCCGTGGGCTTTGGCTGTGACATAGACTAGCCTCTCAGATGCCTGGTCTGTAATAGCTGCTGAACGCTGGGGCCCTTGTTGCCATGGTAACATCGATGTCTAGAGTCTAGCTCAGCCCCGGATCTCTTAATTTACTACTCAGGCGGCTACAATTCTTTGCGCTTTATTATTCTTCGTGCCCCGGGTGCCAGAGTGGCAGTGAATCATGCTTATTCATCCTCTGCACCGCCCACGGTGTCTTTGAATAAGTCAGGGTGTCTCTTACTGTGTGTGATGAGCAGATTATTAAGTTAGAGCCTATTTCTGCCTTAGCTAGACCGGTGCCGCTCAGAAACCCAATGCACCTCTCTAACTGCTCGCCTACCTGCTCCATCAAATGGCTTTTGGCAAGCAGAGTGATGGCACTGCGGTGGGCCCGCAGAGGCCCGGCTTCCCTGGAGCCCTGTGCGTGCTGGGTGGGCCGGGAGGAGCAGAGCGGTGTAGGTCGGGCGGCACCAGCCAGGGAATGGGCCTCAGAGACACGTGCCACCAAAGGGAGCCGTCGGAGGGGAAGACTCATTGCGGACAGGGTTCTGGCTAGGGGGAAGGGCCTGGGTGCAAAAGGAGGTCCCTTGTTTTGAGGGGCCCCAGAGGAAGGAAGTCGCCCCCAACGGCTAGCAGGTAACGGGAGAATGGGTTTCACCTTATTTTCTAAAAGACCTTCGTTGAAAAGCTGGTCACAGAGGCCGGCTGCCTCTGGAAGCTAGTGAGCAACCTGTCCCTGGAGTGGCCCAAACTTTGGTATCCTGGCCAGGGGGTGATGAGTAGGATGGAGGGCTTTGCTGGAGGGCCTCTCAGGATTCTTCCAACTTTGAAATCCTCTGGGTCTATATATGACGCCGCTTAATTTATCAGGACATACCCTGAACTTGGATGATACTTTATATGTACATGGGCTTGCTTCAACAGTGCAGAAGCTAAAATTGGGATGATACTCTATATGTGTTTGTCTGTGTCTATCTCCAGCCGCGGCTGAAACTTTGCAACAGGTGCAGAGATATTTGTCTGACACCTCGGTCGCTAGGAAATGGGCAGCCTGAAACTAAAGATAAATTGGGCAATAACCCCCCAAATTACAAGTGGCTGCAAGTAGGGGACAGTCTTGCTTTTCCGCGGGGCGGTTTGTGGGGTCGCTTTCCTTTCACTGCAGTGGTGGCGCGGGCGTTCTCCCGGAGAATTGATAGACTAGGGTAAAGTGTGGGCCGCACGAACTCGGAGCACCTTTACAAGGCTTGTTTTCAGTTTATTGGGGATGGGGTGTGGAGGGGGGGCGGCGAGAGGTTTTCTTGAGCTAACTAGAGTCTGAGAGGTAGCATTTTTCGCCGAGACGGGCTGGACAGAGAGCTGTAAACCTAAAGACAGTCCATCACGTGTGCCAAGCACAGAAGGGGCTGTGAGGCAACATTGGTCTTTTCCACCAAACCCTGCAAACCTGTTTATTATCGAGCAGCAGCATTTCCCCCCCACAAAGGACAGTGATATTAATCCAACCTGAACCCACTCTGGATTCAGCAAGCACCAGTCAGAAATCACAGTGGCTCTCAGCTGCCTCTTAAATCAAAATCAAATTCATAAGCAAGAGCTTAAGGTCTCTCCATCAACAGCCCCGCTCGGTTACTCACTTGCCGTAAGACCACAGGAGTGCCTATTGATTTCTGTGTTGCACCGTCTCTCCGCCTTGAAAGAGAATAAGTCCAGCGCCCCTGCTTCCTTACTCTTGGGAATGCTGAGGGCCTAGAAGGCTTCAGAAGACGATGGTGACGGAATTCTGAAGTCAGGTGAATTGAGGGCTCTTTAGGGAGCACAGCATAATACCTAAAGGCATGGGCTCTACAACTGAAACTGCATTTGAATCCAGTACCCACTCTATTTAATAGCTGTGGGAACTTGGGGAAGTTACCTCACCTCTCTGAACCTCAATTTTCCCATCTATACAGCCAGTGGATCAGTATAAGGATCAGATGATACCATTTATACAAGTGCTTTGCTTATTTCACTTAAAAAGGATTGTTACTGTTGATAGTAATACAAACCAGTGAGCCAACCAAACAAAAATATCTTGTCTTTTTTTTTAATATTTATTTATTTACTTTGAGAGAGACAGAGACAGACAGACAGAATGTGGGGGAGGGGCAGAGAGCGAGGAAGAGAGAATGCTATCAGCGTGCAGCCCAAAGCGGGGCTCGAACCCATGAACCATGAGATCATAATCTGAGGGAAATCAAGACTCCGATGCTTAACTGACTGAGCCATGAGGGGGCCCCTCATGGGTGAAGGCCCCAATGGGCCCTCATGGGCCCCAATGGTGAAGACATTCTAAGCCCGGGGTGAGTCCGTATTTGGGAAGTGGATAAGGCCTTTGAGGACCTTCTTTCACATCACGACATGGAAAACAGTGTTTCAAACTTCAGGGAACTCAAGAATCAACATAAGAGCTTGTTCAATATGCACATTCCTAATTACTCCACAGATCACTTGTTAATTTCAAAGAAAAAAAAGTACCTTTACAATAAAGAGTTCTGGAAGACACACGTTATATAAGTGATCAAATTTAGCATCGCCAGTAATAGGGCAATGGCACGTGATGCAACGTGAAGTAGGCAATATTTCTTCTGTAGTATTCTTGCCAAAGGTGTTGAATATGGGGGCGCCGGCGGGGGCCTCAGTCGGTTGAGCGTCTGACTCTTGATTTCGGCTCAGGTCATGATCTCATGGTTCATGGGATCGAGCCCTACATCAGGCTCTGAGCTGACGGCTCAGGGCCTGCTTGGGATTCTCCCTTTCCCTCTCCCTGTCCCTTTCCTCCTCGTACACACACTCTCTCTCAAAATAAATAAACTTTTTGTTTATTTATTTTTTAAAAAGAGGGGTGCCTGGCTGGCTCAGCCCATTAAGTGTCCGACTTTGGCTCAGGTCATGATCTAGCAGTTCTTGAGTTCGAGCCCTGCGTCCGGCTCAGAGCCCGGAGGCTCCTTCAGATTCCGTGTCTCCCTCTCTCTCTGCCCCTCCCCTGCTCGTGCTCTGTCTCTGTCTCTCTCAAAAATAAATACACATTAAAAAAATTTAAAAAAAGGAAAAGGTGTTGAATATGGATCTAATCATGAAGAAACAATCAGACAAATCCAGATTACAAATAGGACAGCTGACCTGGACTCTTCAAAAATATCAGTATCTTTAAGAAAAATAGCCAAGGTACTGTTCTAGGATCTAGATTAAAGACTAAAACAAAACAAAAACCAAAACCAAATTAAGTGAAATCCATGATTCTTTTTTTTTTAATTTTAATTTATTTTTGAGAGACAGAGAGACAGAGCACAAGCAGGGGAGGGCCAGAGAGAGAGAGGGAGACACAGAATCCAAAGCAGGCTCCAGGCTCCGAGCTGTCAGCACAGAGCCCAACGTGGAGCTCGAACCCACGAACCGTGAGATCACGACCTGAGCCGAAGTCGGACGCTCAACTGACTGAGCCACCCAGGCACCTCCATGATTCTTTTTTTAAAATATATTTTTAAGCCCTAAGATGAATCTGGTGCAGAGGTCTGAGGACCATGACTTGGGACACGCTGACGTGAGCAGCTGCCTAGTTCACTTACATAGAGAACTGGCCCTGTCTGTCTCCCGGTCAGCTGAATCTGTCATAGGTGAATTGTCACTAAGGCTGACGTAAACCTTCGGAAGAAAGCCCTCTGTACTAGACCCGTGAGTCATGGCACCTGCCATGTCCAATACTCTGCTCACCGCTTCCTGCTCGGGAAGGCAAATCCAGCTAGTTGTGGCACATAACTGTACCAGGAATGGGCCCCACAATTTGGTGACAGATAACGCAGCCAGAGACAAAGGGCTCTGCTCAATAGGATTATAGTAATAAGCTAAGGCGATCGGACCAGCACCCTGTGGAACTGTTTCTATAGCGTCTGGAGAGAATTTTCCAGAGCGCTGAGGGGAGAACAGAGCAGACTTATAGTGTGAAGCAGGGACATTATACAAGAGAAAGGACACAAGATGCTGATACTGGAGCAGCTTTGGAATCTAGTTGTTTCCCGGGCTATGTGTCTCCTCACATAATGTTCCTTTTCTTGAGGCATCCTAAGTGGATTGATAACCTTAAGATAAAGGGGTTACATTAATGCACCTTCTGTGAGGTTCCCTGTTTTAGAGAATGCCTAACGCCCATACTAAGAAAAGAAAGTGTCCTTGGGGCGTGTTGCGGCTCACCTGAGGAGCGGGCAGGACAGAAATAAGCCGATTGTTCCCTCGTTTCCTGTCTCTTGTCTCTTTAAGTAAACACGCAAGTCAAGAAAAGACACCCCGAGCCCACTTTCTCGAGACCCTTTCTATGTTATACATGCCTGTGTCTCAAAGGCCTCCCTTTCCGATCCCCGGTCCTCCTTGCTCGGTTCAGGATGGTGGAAACCCCAACTTGTGTAGTCCTTTTATGCACCGGTTTCTTCCCACCACCTCTGGCTGCGATGCAAGCAGAGCTCAGCTTGGTAAATTTATGCCCAGAAGTCAAGAAGTGAAACAATCGTCCTCTGTTCGGACAAGGGCAACAGCTGCTGGGAGGGGGGGGGGGAGGGCCAGCCGAAGGCCGTGGGGAGCTCATTTCCACTGCCAGAAACCCTGCGAGTGGGCCATTCGGCCAGAGGGACCAGCCACCTGGCTGGACTCCAGGAGGGAAAGACTAACCATCTCAGGCCACGAGACCCCTACCCATTGCAGATTTGAGACGCAGGGAAAAAGAAAAAGTCACGGTCCAGTCAGACGCGGGGGATTCTCGGTCCCTGGCTCTTTGCAGTACACCAGTGCCTTGTGCCAGTCTTCCACCCTGCCTTTGTGGGAGGAAGCGCCACTCGGCTTGCCACGGACTCTGCCCCGCCCTGTGTCTCCTGAGGTTCGGTCTTCCGGGCAGGATGACCGGATGCTGTCAAAAGGAAGGGATTCATCCCAATGCTCCTGCTCGTCCTCCTCTCGAAACCAGAGCACTCTCCTCTGAGCTCGCTAAGTATCTGCGGCAGGGAAAGGACTGCTGGCCCCCAGACCGGCTATAAATGCACAGTCTGCTGTTGGAATAGACCCTTAAGACCCCGGTTTTCTCAAAGGGCTGTTAGGAGGAGAGCAGGCAATCGCTCTGGGGGAAGCGCTAGGCAAATCATCAGGCCTTCTGGTAGAGCTGTCCTCCGGGGACGTGCCGAGTAGGAGTGGCCTCACTCCTCCACGGCCTCCCGTTTCTCCTCTTCACCGCCCCGTGCTGGCAGCTGTTGCTTCAATGAACAGAGAAAATGATTGCCTAACATCCCGACATTGCTGAAGATAAAAAGAGATTGTAAATGACGCCAGCAAAAGACCTGTATTAAACAAAAGGGCTACTTGAGATCCCTGAGATTAGAAGTCTTTACTGACACCACTTTATACAATATATCTGGGGGTTAGGAAGAGACAGGAATGAGCCTGGGTGGCTCAGTCGGTTGAGCATCTGACTCTTGATCTCCGGTCAGGTCACGAGGTCATGGTTCCTGGGATCCAGTCCCTCATCGGGCTCTGTGCTGTCGGCACAGAGCCCACTTGGGATTCTCTCTCTCTCTCTCTCTCTCTCTCTCAAAATAAATAAATAAACATTTAAAAAAAAGAAATATACAAGAATGTGATATTGGGATCTCACCACTGTATGGTATCCCCCAAAGAGCTAAAACTAGCTGGTTATTTATGAAGTATCTAAGGTACTCCAGCTGTTACGTCCTCTGGGAATTCCTACCCGTCAATACGAATCTGCCTGACAAAAGCCTGACTCCGAGGTCAGTGATGAGGGACTTTATTTGTCACGGCAATAGTAGTAGCCAGAGTATAAAGATTTTCTTGGGTCAATTCCCTTTGTGTCCAGATTTCACAGGAGCTCCTCACAAAGGGCCAGGGGACACCCAACACCTGCTGTGACTTGTGCTGCAGGAGAGCAACACTGAGCTGCCTGAACCTGAGCCTTTCACGGTGGGCAGTAAGTGTGCCTTTCCTTTGCTCCAGAGGGAGACCCCGGGTCTTCCAAAGCCGTTCAAGCCACAAATCCCCTTGAAAAGCTACTCCAGAACAGTGTCAGTCAGCTCAGAACTGCACAGGAGCATGAGAGATCCGTGGGAAACGACGGCCTCAACACTAGTTAGTGATCATGAACAAGCTCCAACCTCTCTGAGTCTCATCTTGTTTTCATCAGTACAGTAAGACCTCGGATTGCGAGTAACTTGCTCTGCGAGTGTTCCGCAAGACGAGCAAACATTTCTAATAAATTTTAACTTGATAAACGAGTGATGTCTTGCAATATGAGTAGCACAAGATGCCAAATATCATATGATCACAACTGAGCCAGTGGTTCTTCTCTCTCTCTCTCTCTCTCTCTCTCACTGCAGGATTATGGGTGATCACCTCTCATGCTCGGATGCTTGGTCTCAAGCCACGGTGTTTGGCAGAAATCAGTGATTTTTCAGAACGCTGGAAGGTGCCCATAACTGGCACTAGTGTATTTTTTTGTACCTTCGAAGCACCTTTGGACAGTCCTTTGCTTCTCCATACAAGAGGAAGCATCGGAATGCTTTGCTTCATTCTAGGTCAGGCTGCCGGCAGATATAGCCCTTTCCTCTGCTGCCTTATTGCCAGTTACATTAAATACAGCATAGGACCAGAGTATTAACACTGTACTGTAGTCAACATCCGTGCGAGCGTCTACAATGGCCCCCATGCGGAACAAGATTCCATTGAGCCAATAGATAGCAGTGATTCTGTTAGTGATAGTGAAAGTCGTCCTACACAATAACCCTCTTCTCTCTGGTCTCCCTCACACCAGCCACGAAAGTTTTTAAAGTGCAGGTTAATTTATTTTTCTTTATATTTTGCATTTTCTTTATTATTCTGTATTACATTATAGTATTGTAATCATTTTTATATGAATATTTTTAGGATTTGGAATGAATCATCTGAGTTTCCATTATTTCTTACGGGGAAATTTGCTTTGATATAAGTGCTTTGGATGACGGGCATGTTTCCGGAATGAATCATGTCGCAAACCAAGGTTTTGCTGTATATTGAATAGTACCTCCGCCCTGGCGTGGTGAAGGGTAAGTGAGTTCTGACGTGTTAAAGCACCAGACGCCTAGAAGATGCTCAACAAATGTTAGTTTCGTCGCCCTCGCCCTCACTTCCCAACCACTACCACTAGCCTGTCCTGCTGCTTGCCACGGTCACTTCTGTCCCCGCAGTCATCCCACGGCTGCCAGTGAAGACCTCAGTTGATTGCTCACCCCTTTTGCTAGTCTCCAGCCACATCCTGTCAGGATTTAGGTCTCAGTTAATTCATTAATTTTTCATTCATTTACAAACATTTATAGGACACTTACCATGTGACAGATACGATGCTAGGGGCCAGGGATCTGGCAGAGAATGAACAAGGCATGGCCACCACTGTCATACAGCTTGCCCTTTAGTTGGGGAGATGGACATGAAACAAACAGATACAAAATTATTGGTCACCAGGAGAAGATAATATACGGAAGAGAGGATTTTTCCCATTTCCCTCATTCGACCTGCACTGCCTCACAGAGAGACGCTGTCCGCATAGGATCGTATCTCTTACCACTTTTCCTTGATGGAATCACACTTCACTCCTGGGCCCTAACTAGGTGAAAGGTCGACCTAAACTTGTGAACCGGCTAGGATGTAGAACGCCGTCCAAAGAGCGGAGTCCTATTACATTCCAAGACAGGCCGAGACACTGGTGAAAGAAAGGAGGGTCAGGGAAATAAGGCTTCTAGAATCTGCTGAGAACTTGAAAGAACAGATCCCAGTTGACATCAGCAGAGCCGTTCTTTAAGACAAAACACAGCTGCCAAAAGAGCGTTTGTAAGCTAATCCGTTAGCCTTCACTCTTGAGGAACCTACGGAGTGCCCTCATTTTTCATGATTAATTAGCTACAAAACCTTCCTCCCTTTCTTCAAAGGTCAGCCTCACCTCTGGCGTGTAAAGAAATGATCACGGTCTCCAAACCAGTGAGGTATTTCACGGGTTTGCCACCGCCCGTTCTCATCCTAGCTGAATGTTTTTTCTCTCCAATAAGGATGTAAGAACCTTGAAGGCGGAGCCCGCACCTTACTTATAACTCACCGCCACTCCTTCCCCTCCCAGCAAAGTCTGCATCTACTCAGGGACACAAACAATCTGTTCTCAAAAAGAAATACATGAATGAATACATAGCTAAAAAGAAGAAGAAGAAGAAGAAGGAGGAGAAGAAGAAGAAGAAGAAGAAGAAGAAGAAGAAGAAGAAATGACACTGTGGAATGGTGTGTTTACAAAGCAGATTCATGGTTGTTTTATTTATAAAAATTCTCAGACTTCTCTGGTCAGTCACTCTTACGGCATCAACAAAAATATTTTTCCCCAAGTATTTTGTGAGCCCAAACAGATTGGCCTCCCTAGTTTCACAGATCAGAAAGTCAGGCGTTTATCCAAACCAATCCCCTGCTGGTACCGTACTGCTAGGAATAGAAGCGAGAGAACTTCATCCCTAACTCTCCTTTTAATCATTAGCTCGGCCTCTTTCTTAGTCTAATCCTCTTGATCACGAGTCCGAGACCTTTCCAATGGTATGTCAAGTCTTCTGTCAATGTCCTTCCCCGGGGCAGGGGGCAAATGGCCATCAGCTTCAGGGGAAGGCACGAGGGAAGAGGTCATTACCTGTCAGCTATTGCAACAGGTCAAGGGAACAGAATAACCCTTTGGAGAGAGTGAGATTTGGAAGGAACTTTCAAACATGGCAGCAGGGAGACTCTCACAAGAAGGGAAGAGGAAGAAGCTATGACGACTGCAAACATGAGCCCAGGCACCGTATCTGGCTGTTCACTTCTCAGGACTGGATCCAGGAGGCCTTGGGAAGTCAACAATTCCTAACTTGATTCTAGAGGGGAAGGATGATGTAATGGAAAAGCATAGGGCACTGGGGTGGCTCAGTCGGTTAAGTGCCTGACTTCGGTTCAGGTCATGACCTCGCAGTTTGTGGGTTCGAGCCCCACAGCAGGCTCTGCACTGACAACTCAGAGCCTGGAGCCTGCTTCAGATTCTGTGTCTCCCTCTCTGCCCCTCCACCACTTGTGTTCTCTCTCTCTCAAAAATAAATAAACATAAATAAATAAATAAATAAATAAATAAAATTTAAAAAAGAATTTGGACATTGACAGTACAGTGTACTTAACTAAGTCTAAAATGAATATATTGACGTGACTCCTAAAAACAGTGAGAAACTTAGAGCACTAGAACTACAGTCACTCCTTTCTAGATACTTCTCCATTTCTAAAAGTTGTGAAATATTCTTACAGATTTTTTTTAACATTTATTTATTTTTGAGACAGAGAGAGACAGAGCATGAACGGGGGAGGGTCAGAGAGAGGGAGACACAGAATCCGAAACAGGCTCCAGGCTCTGAGCTGTCAGCACAGAGCCCGACGCGGGGCTCGAACTCACGGACTGCGAGATCATGACCTGAGCCGAAGTCGGCCGCTCAACCGACTGAGCCACCCAGGCGCCCCTCTTACAGATTTTTAAATAGATTAATTTTTAGGCTCACAGCAAAATTGGATGGAAAATACAGAAAGTTCCCATATATCCCCTGCCCACTCCCCCACTATCAACATCCCACACCACAGCGGTATGTTTGTCACAATCGGTGGACCTACGCTGACATATCATTATCACCCAAAGTCCATGGTTCAGTTTACACTAGGGTTCACTTTTGGTGCTGGACATTCTATGCATTTTGACAAGTGTATAATGCTGTGTATCCACCATTAGGGTATCATGCAAAATAATTTCACTGCCCTAAAAATCCTCTGTCTCCCTCTATTTATCCCCACCCCATCCCTAACACTTGGCAACCACTGACCTTTTCACTGTAGCCATAGTTTCACATTTTCCAGAATGTTACATAGTTGGAATCATACAGTATATAACCTTTTCAGATTGGCATCTCTAAGCACATTCATTCATTTAAGGGTCCTCTCATGGCATGAGAGCTCATTTCTTTTTAGTACTGATGACAAACAAATTTGATGCATAGAATATTATTGTGTAGCCTAATGAAAAATGTTAAAAAGCTAACACCATAGGGAAACCACTGTGGTAGGGTTCCCTCCCTATATGGAAAGGAAAAAAAAAAACCTCAAGGCAGCCTGGTTTTATGCGTACGTGACAACATCCCTCATGACCTTGTAACATGAGACCACTTAATCAGACTGCATGTTTGTATGTTACCATAAATGGGAGACAAGGAAGTAAAACATATATTTAAAAAAACTATGCCAAGTGGCGTTCGGGGCTCAGTTCTTCGGATACAAATCCAACTGAGTGGTGCCGGCACGAATAAAGTTGCTTCCTGGAAAGCAAAGCCTCGGGGTCACGACTCTCTGTGCAAGAACCCTGCTACACCACTGTGGAGGTCAAGAAATAGAAGATTGACAGCACTCAAGAAATAACCTTCTCCCCATGTGAACTTCTAAAAGACACTAGCTGGAATCTTCAAAATATCAATAACAAGAAAAGAAAAGTTGGGAGGTGCCTGGGTAGCTCAGTTGGTTAGGCGTCCGACTCTTGGTTTCGGCTCAGGTCATGATCTCATGGTTTTGTGAGTTTGAGCCCCGAGTCGGGCTCTGCGCTGGTAGCATGGAGCCTGCTTGGGATTCTCTCTCTCTCTGCCCCTCCCCCACTTGCACTGTCTCTGTCTCTCTCTAAATAAATAAATAAATAAAGTTGAAAGGTTTGTTTGAAAATTTTTTAATGTTTATTTTTGAGAGACAGAGAGAGCAGGGGAGGGGCAGAGAGAGAGAGGGAGACACAGAATCCAAAGCAGGCTCCAGACTCTGAGCTCTCAGCCCAGAGTCCGACACAGGGCTTGAACTTACAAACTGTAATTTTCGGTGCCCCGAAAGATTTGTTTTAAATTAAAGAACTCTGGGGCGCCTGGGGTGCTCAGTGGTTAAGCGTTCAACTTCAGCTCAGGTCGTGATCTTGCAGTCCGTGGTTTCGGAGCCCTTATGGGGCTCTGTGCTGACAGCTCAGAGCCTGGAGCCTGCTTCGGATTCTGTATCTCCTTTTCTCTCTCTGCCCCTCCTCCGCTCACACTTGGTCTCTGTCTCTCAAAAATAAACATTAAAAAATTTAAAAATAATAGTAAATTCAAGAAGTCTAAAGGGACAAAGCAACAAAATGCAACATGTGAACCTTGTTTTGTTATTGTCTCTACTCACCCCCCAAAAAAGATTAATAAAAGACATTCTTAGAAAAATTTGAATATGGCATGTTTATTAGGCGATACTATAGAATTATGTTAATTTATTCAAGAATGATAATAGTATTGTCATTATGTAGGAGAATGTCCTCAATTTGGGGAGACGCATGCTGAAGTATTTAGGGATAAAGCTTCCTGATGTCTGCAACTTATTTTGAGATGGCGCAGCAAAAAATATATATAGGCGTTCCACTTCCAGCATGACAATGTGAGGAGCTCTGTGGACCGGCTCTCTGATGAAACTGCGGAAAATTATGGAAAATATACATGCAGTCATTAAATCTCTCTAGAAATGATCCCAAGGACATACAACAAATTAAGAAGCATCTATTCAAGAAAGTCTACTAAAATTTGGTGAGAACACGGAGTATCTATAGTATTTGAGCCACGACCCATTCCCTCCATCTCCCTTTCTTTTTTTTTAAGTTTATTTATTTATTTTGAGAGAGACAGAGCACACGGTGGTGGGGGGGGCAGAGAGAGAGGGAGAGAGAAAATCCCAAGCAGGCTCAGCGCTGTCGGCGCAGAGTCCGACATGGGGCTCGAACTCACAAAAGGGTGAGATCATGACCTGAGCCCAAACCAAGAGTTAGAACCTTAACTGACTGAGCCACCCAGGCGAAGTTTCATCTCCCTTTGTTAGCTCCGTGAGGACAGAACTCCACCCGATTGGTGCAGCTGAGGACATAGGGCTCCCCCTTCTCCTAGTTCCCCGTTGGAGGGCTGTTTTCTCCGGAGGGGCAAGAGGTGAGTGTTTCTCATCTGGCCCTTAGCTACCTGTTGCTGAGGCTAGGATCCAATGAGTGTGGAAAGGTACAGGCTTCCTTCTTCCACCTACCCCCCACGTGTGGGGTGGAGGCCTCTATCTTGGGCATGGTACCACTGAGAAATATGGAGATCCCACTCACCCCTGCGCTGGCTTGTGAGGTGGTGCTTCTGTGCTGGGAAAAGCAAGCCTGGAAAACTTGAGGCTATCGCTCCCCGTTCCACTGAACACTAAGCTTCTAGAATGGAGGTGCCACTCAGAGAAAAGTGCACCATTATCTCCACCCCCAGCTCCAGAGCCGTGGATCAGAGATTTTGCTCGGGGGAGAGAAGCAGGCCATAAACAGAGGGCTCTGAATGTCTTCCCAAAGGAACTGACTTCATTTGCAACAGTGTAGAGAAGTTCTAGTTTGAAGGAGCTCTCAAAGATAGTGGAGGTTGTTGGAGCGCCTAGATGGCTCAGGTTGAGACCAGAACAGGAAATGAAAGAAATACGAAACAAGGAACATATAAAGAACTCTTAAAAGTCAATAATACAAAGACAAATAACCCAATTAAAACTTGGGCAAGGGGTTTGAATAAATATTTCTCCAAAGAACAAATACGAATAGCCAATAAACACATTAAAAAGGATGCTTGACATCATGATTGATCAAAGAAATACAAATCGAAACCACAATGAGATGTCACTCATAAAAATGAGGATGACTATACGGAAAACTCAGAGGGGCTCCTGTCGGTTGAGTGTCCAACTTCAGCTCAGGTCACCATCTCGCAGTTTGTGAGTTTGAGCACCACAAGGGGCTTGCTGCTGTCAGCACAGAGCCTACTTCAGATCCTCTGTCCCCTTCTCTCTCTGCCCTTCCCCTGCTTGCACGTTCTCTCTTTCAAAAATAAAATAAAGCAAAACATTTTAAAAAATTAAAAATAAAAAATAAAAGGGCGCCTGGGTGGTTCAGTCAGTTAAGCATCTGTGAGGTCGTGAACTCCCGGCTCGTGAGTTCGAGCCCCGAGCTGGGCTCTGTGCTGACAGCTCAGAGCCTGGAGCCTGCTTCTGATTCTGTGTCCCTCTCTCTCTCTCTGCCCCTCCCCTGCTCACATTCTGTCTGTCTCTCTCTCAAAAATAAGTAAACATTTAAAAAATTTTTAAATAAAAGTTAAAAAGTCAGATAATAACAATTGTCAAAGAATCGGTAAAACTGGAACACATGTACATTGCTGGTGGGAATGTAAGAGGGTGCAGCCGCTTCAGAAAACAGTCTGACAAAAAAATGGAAAAAGATTCCATGCTCCTGGAGAGGAAGAACAAATATTGTTAAAATGTCAATACTATACAAAGCTATCTACATATTCAATGCAATCCCTATGAAAATAACACCAGCATTCTTCACAGAGCCAGAACAAACAGTCCTAAAATTTGAAAAGACCCCAAATAGCCAAAGCAATCGTGAAAAAGAAAACCAAAGCTGGAGGCATCACAATCCTGGGCTTCGAGCTGTATTACAAAGTTGTAATCATCAAGACAGTATGGTACTGGCACAAGAACAGACAATCAGATCAACGGAACAGAAGAGAGAACCCAGAAATGGACCCACAAATGTATGGCCAACTAATCCTTGACAAAGCAGAAAAGAATATCCAACAAAATAAAGACAATCTCTTCAGCAAGTGGTGCTGGGAAAACTGGACAGCAACATGCAGAAGAATGAACCTGGACCACTCTCTTACACAATACACAAAAATAAACTCAAAATGGATGAAAGACCTAAATGCAAGACAGGAAGCCATCAAAATCCTCAAGGAGAGAGCAGGCAAAAACCTCTTTGACCTTGACTGCAGCAACTTCTTACTCAACACGTCTCCAGAGGCAAGGGAAACAAAAGCAAAAAGGAACTATTGGGACCTCCTCAAAATAAAAAGCTTCTGCACAGCGAAGGAAACAATCAGCAAAACTAAGATGTAACCAATGGAATGAGAGAAGATATTTTCAAATAACATATCAGATAAAGGGTTAGTATCCAAAATCTATAAAGAACCTGTCAAACTCAACACCCCAAAAAACAAATAATCCAGTGAAGACATGGGCAAAAGACATGAATAGACACTTTCAGATAAAGGGTCAGTATCCAAAATCTATAAAGAACTTATCAAACTCAACACTCAAAAAAAACCCAAGTAATCCAGTGAAGAAATGGACAAAAGACATGACTATTCATGTGTGACTATTCACACTTCTCCAAAGAAGATATCCAGATGGCCAACCGACACATGAAAAAATATGCAACATCACTCATCATCAGGGAAGTACAGATCAAAACCACGATGAGATACCACCTCACACCTGTCAGAATGGGTAACATTCACAATTCAGGCAACAGCAGATGTTGGCGAGGATGCGGAGAGAGAGGACCTCTTTTGCAATGTTGGTGGGAATGCAAACTGGTACAGCCACTCTGGAAAACAGTATGGAGGTTCCTCAAAAAGCTAAAAATAGAACTACCCTATGACTCAGCAATTGCACTACTAGGTATTTATCCATGGGATACAGGCAGCTGTTTCAAACGGGCACATGCACCCCAATGTTTCCAGCGGCGCTACCAACAATAGCCAAAGTATGGAAAGAGCCCAAATGTCCATTAACGAATGAATGGATAAAGAAGATGTGGTATATATACACAATAGAGTATTACTCAGCAATCAAAAAAGAATGAAATCTTGCCATTTGCAACTACATGGATGGAACTAGAGGGTATTATGCTAAGGGAAATTAGTCAGAGAAAGACAAATATCATGACTTCACTCATATGAGGACTTTAAGAGACAAAACAGATGAACATAAGGGAAGGGAAGCAAAAATAATACAAAAACAGGGAGGGGGACAAAACATAAGAGACTTTTAAATATGGAGAACAAACAGAGGGTTACTGGGGGGGGGGTTGTGGGAGGGGGGATGGGGTAAATGGGTCAGGGGCACTAAGGAATCTACTCCTGAAATCATTGTTGCACTATATGCTAACTTGGATGTAAATTAAAAAATAATTTTTTTTAAAAAAGAAGAGAAAACAGTTTGTCAGTTCCTCAAATGGCTAAACATAGAGTTACCACATGAACCAGCCATTCAACTCCTAGGGATACAACCCAGGAGAAATGAACACACATGTCGACACATAAACTTGTATACCACTGTTTATGGTAGCAGTATTCATAATAGATAAAAGGTGGAAAAAACCCAAATGTCTATCAACTGATGAATAGATACACAAAATGTGATATATCTATATAATGGAATATCATTCAGTCACAAATAGGAATGCTGTACTGTTACAGACTGAATTGTGTCCCCCCAAAAATGTGTATGTTGAAAACCCTGACCTCCAATGGGACTGTATTTGGACACAGAGCCTTTAAGGAGATAATAAAGATTAAATAAGGTCAGAATCGTGGTGCCTTAGTCTGATAGGACTGGCAGCCTTATAAGAAGAGGAAGAGATACCAGAGAAACCTCTCTCTCTCTCTGCAGGCACGCAGAGCAAAGGCCATGTGAGGACCCAGCAAAAATGCAGCCATCTGCAAGCTGAGGAGAGAGGCCTCACCAGAAACCAAACCTGCTGGCACCTTGATCTTGGACCTCCAGTTTCCAGAACTGTTTGAGCCACCCAGTGCGTGGCATTTTGTTATGGCAGCCCAAACAGACTAATGCAAGGTCTGACACATGCTACAACATATATGAAACTTGAAAACATTATTCTAAGCGAAAGAAGCTAATTGCAAAAACAACCACGTATATGATTCCATGTATATGAAATGTCCAGAATAGGCAAATCTACAGAGACAGAAAGTGTATTCGTGCTTGCTTAGGGCTGGGAGGATGGAGGGATGGGGAGTTAACAGCTGAAAGTATGGAATTTATTTCTGACGTGATGAAAATGTCCGAAAATTGAATACGGTGATGGCTGCATGTATCTGTGACGATACTAAAAACCATCGGTTGTAGACTAAAAATGGGCAAACTGTATGGGCTGTTAATTGTGTGTCAATAAAGTTGTTAAAATATATATATGTAGGGGTGCCTGGGTGGCTCGGTCGGTTGAGTGTCCGACTCCTGATTTCGGCTTGGGTCGTGATTCCAGGGTTGTGGGTTTGAGCCCCACATTGGGCTCTGTGTTGAGCGTGGAGCCTGCTTGAGATTCTCTCTCTCTCTCTCTCTCTCTCTCTCTCTCTCTTTCTCTTTTGCCCTCTGCCCCTCTACCCACTCATGATCTCTCTCCCTCTCTCTATTTAAAAATTAAAAAAAAAAATAGGGGTGCCTGGGTGGCTTAGTCGGTTAAGCTTCCAACTTCAGCTCAGGTCATGATCTCACGGTCCGTGAGTTTGAGCCCCGCGTTGGGCTCTGTGCTCAGTTTAGAGCCTGGAGCCTGCTTCAGATTCTGTGTCGCCCTCTCTCTCTGCCCCTTCCCCACTCACACTCTGTCTCTCTCTGTGTCTCAAAAAATGAATATACGTTAACAAAATTTAAAAATGAAAAAAATATATATGCATGTATGTATACACAGAAGGATATAAAACAAATACCAAAATGTTGCCAATTATTACATCTAACTGGAGGGTGCGTGAGTCTTAACTGTGTTATTTTTTTTCAATTTTTCCTATGTCTGTGAAAATATCCATAATAAAAAATTGGAAAAAGTAGAAAAAGTCCTCCCATGTGTGCCTTCCTCATTGCTCCCACCTTTCCTCTTCCAAGAAATAACCAACATCCTAGCTTTTGGATTAATCATGCCCTTACTTTGCTTTATAGTTCTACCACCTATATATGATTCCTTAAACAATGTTTTTCAACTATATATACATGGGGTCATACGGTGTGTAATATAATTGACCCTTCAACAACACAGGGGTTGGGATGCTGACTCCCTGTGCAGTCAAAAAATCCACCTGTAACTTTTGACTCCTCCAAAACTTAACTACTAATAGCCTACTGTTGGTTGGAAGCCTTATCAATAACCAGAACAGTCGATGAACACATATTTTGTATGTCATGTGAATGATATACTGTCTTCTCATAATTAAGGTAGAGAAAAGAAAATGTTATTAAAGTCATAAGGAAGAGAAAATACACTCACAGTCCTGTACTGTATTTATTGAAAAAATCTGCATAGAAGTGGACCCGTGCAGCTGAAACTCATGTTGTTCAGGGGTCGACTGTATTTGTTCTTATCTTGTTTATATCATTCTTATGTTGTAAGGTTCATTCATGTTGTTGAATGGAACTGTAGTTCGTTAATTTTCATTGCTGAATAGTATTCCATTGTATGGATATATTACAATTTTTCATCTTTTCTACTGCCTGCTGACCAACATTTTGGGTGACTCAAGTGTAAGGTCTGTTAATGCTGCCAAAAAACTCTCGTATGTGCCTTTTGATGAACACATGTACACATTTCTGTTGGGTGTATAACTAGAAGTGAAATTGCTGGGTCACAAAATGTATTCGCTTCAAATCTCCAAGATAGTGGCAAGCTTCTTCAAAGTGTTTCAATCAAATTATATGGCTCAGTCGGTTAAGTGGCTGAATCTTGGTTTCAGCTCAGTTCATGAACTCACGGTTTGTTGTGTTTGAGCCCCATGTCGGCCTCTGAACTGCTTGGGATTCTCTCTCTCCCTCTTTCTCTCTTGCCCTCCCCTGCTTGTGTGCTCTCTCTCTGTCTCGCTCAAAAAGTAAATAAATAAACTTAAAAAAAAACATATTTAAAATGTAGCCATTCTAGTGAATGTGTGGTAATATCACATAATGGTTTTAATATGCATTTCCCTGAAAAAGTTGAGGACATTTTTATATGTTTATTGGTCATTTGGATTTCCACTTCTGCAGAATAACTGTCTGTGACTTTTGGCCCATTTTTCTCATTTTCTTATTGTTTTCCAGCAATTCTGTAAACGTTCTAGGTCCTCGAACTTTATTTGCTACATATATATTGCAAATACCTTCTGCTACCCTGCGGTTCAGTTTTTAATTCTCTTAATGGTGTCTTTTGATGAACTGTTTAATTTTATTGTGATCAAGGTTATCAATCTTTTCCCTCTATGGCTAGCAGTTGTATGTACTGTGTAAGAAGTTATTCACTATCCCAAAGTTGTCAACATAATCATGTACATTTTATTTTATTTTTTTGAGAGAGAGAGAGAGAGGGCGCAAGTGAGTGAGGGGCAGAGAGGGAATCTCAGGAGGGGCAGAGAGAGAGAGAGAGAGAGAGAGAGGTAGAGAGAGAGAGAGAAAGAGAAGCAGTGTTCACCCGAAGCAGGGCTCGAGCTCACCCGATTTGGGACTTGATCTCACAAGCCCTGAGATCATGACCTGAGCTGGAGAAAGATGCTTAACACCTGAGCCACCCAGGTGCCCCATCATGTACATTTTAAAAGCATAATTGTGCCCTTTAAATTTAGGTGTATAATCTACTTGTAACTAATTTGAGCGTATTAATTGAAGGGCCCAATTTATTTCAGTGTTTCCATGCGGGTACCCAATCATCTCCCCGCCATTTTTGAAAATAACCATCTGTGCCTCTTGGCTATTCTTTGAAGAAGAACTCACCATCCAGCTGCCAAGAGAGCAGTTAGCGGTCAGCCTCAAGCTACAGCCCGTTGGAGATCTGCTAAAGCATTTAAGCAGAAGCCAGGCTCCTCCCAGGCAGCCCCTGGCCAGTGACTGCGTGGGGAGGCATACTAAGACCTGATCCCTTTTGCCCAGTGAGCAATTTCTCTAATGGGTTCTTCCAGACGCCAACACGTTCACAATTCGAGGTTCTCTGTGCCCCATCCTCCTTTCTCTTCCTTTAAAAATTTTTTTTTTAAATGTTCATTTATTTTTGAGAGAGAGAGAGAGACAGAGCATGAGTGAGGGAGGGGCAGAGAGAGAGAGAGACGGAGGGAGGGAGGGAGACACAGAGCCCAATGCGGGGCTCGAACCCATGAACTGGGAGATCATGACCAGAGCCCAAGTTGGATGCTTAACCGACTGAGCCACCCAGGCGCCCCTGGAGGCCAGAATTTTGAGCTCAGGGTGCCAGTATGGTCTGGGTGAGGGTCCTCTTCTGGTTTTCAGACATCTAGCTGTGTCCTCACCTGATAGAAGGGGCTCGGGAGCTCTGTGGGGTCTCTTTTATAAGAGCACCAACTCCATCATGACGGCTCCATTCTCATGACCTAATCACCCTAAAGACCCCACCTTCTAATATCATCACATTGGGCATGAGGATTTCAACATATGAATTGGGGTGGGGGTTATAAACGTTCAGATCATAGCAGCTCCCCAGACAAACATTGCCAGATTTAGCAAATAAGGATGACAAATAAAAAAATGTTTTGGGGCGGGGTACCCGCGTGGCTCAGTCGGTTGAGCATCTGACTCTTGATTTCGTCTCAGGTCATGATCCCAGGGTCATGGGATCAAGCCCTGAGTTGGGCTCCATGCTGAGCGTGGAGCCTTCTTAAGATTCTCTCCATCTCTCTCTCTCTCTCTCTCTCTCTCTCTCTCTCTCTCTCTCTCTCTGTCTCCTTCTGCCCCTCTCCCCAACTCATGTTCTCTCTCTCTCTCTAAAATAAAAATGAAAAAAGGTTTCATGGGATATACTTCCACTAACAATTTAGCCGAAATTCTAACTTAACTGGGCATCCCACTGATTATCTATACCCCAACCCTGGACCTCTCTGCACCCTTAGAACCTGCACAAGTGCCCCACCCCTTCCCTGACTCGGGGAGTCAAGAGGATCAATACAGTATGGTCCCTAGGGCGCCTGGGTGGCTTGGCCAGTTAAGCATCTGACTCTTGATTTCTGCTCAGGTCATGACCTCACAGTCGTGAGACAGAGCCCCGTGTTGGGCTTCGTGCTGGATAGGGAGGCTGCTTAAGATTCTCTCTCTCCTTCTGCCATTCCCCTGTGCATGTGCTCGCTCACTCTCAAAAGTAAAAAAATTAAAAGAAATGCAGCATGGTCCTTAGGGCCAAATAGATGGACAGCCAACAAAGAGATAAAAATATTATATATTTATATGTACACAGGAGTCTGAGCAAATTATGATCCCTTGCATCCCGGACCTGAGTCCCTGGACCTGAGTCAGTTTTCAGACCTAGAACCCCTTGTCTGCAGAGTTGGGAAGTTCCCCAGAAGGAAGGACCCTAAATCACTATGGATATTATACACCATGGTCTCAGCTCTTCTCCAAAGGGATCTAGGGCCATTTATGTGGGTGACTGTACACTGGAGAAAGGGGAGCCATTTTGAGGACTATTGGACACTAATACTCAGCTCCACTAGACCTGTAGACCTACCAGGTGGTCATTTCTCTGGTCACTGAGTCTTCATTAGGATTGACATACTTAGCAGCTGGAGTAACCTCCACATTAGGTCTTTGTCCTGTGGCATAAGAGCTACGATAGTAGAGAGGCCAAGTCCACGACTCTGAAGCTGCAGCCCACAGCTGAGATAGTAAACCAAAATGAATACTCCATCCCCTGCCCCGGAATGGGGTGTAGCATAGATTGGTGCCACCCTTAAGGATCTCAGTGATGAAGCGATGGTGTTCCCCATTTGATACACCAGTATAGACCCTGAAGAAACTGACTAGGACTTGAACGATAACTGGAGATGACTACAAGTTCAAGCAGGTAGAAGCCAATCACAGCTTCTATGACAGTCATGGTACTTTCACTAGAGCAAATGAATTTGGCTTCAGGTACACGATAGATGGCCATTGATGTGGCAAATGTGTTCTTTGCTATCTCAATCAAGAGAGAGAATCAGAGAGAGCTCGCATTCACGCAGAATGTATAACAATATGCATTTACAGTTTTGTTCTGGAACATGTTATTTCTCCTGCCTTCTGTCATAACACAGTTCAAAGAGATCCGGCCTCTCTGGACATCCGCAGAACATCACTCTGATCCATTGCATCGGTGACCTCACTGTGCTGATCGAGCGGGATGAGCGAGAGATGGCTAGCACTCTGGAGGCCTTGGTAAGACACATGTGCTCCAGGTTGTAGGAGATAAAGCCTATAAACATTTAATGAAGTTTTTAAGAATCCAGTGGTCAGGAGCACACAGGGAAATCCCTGCCAAAGTGGATGACAAATTGTGGTGTCTTGCAAAACAAAGCACAGCACTAGGACGGACCATTTGGATTTTAGAGCAAACCACTCCATACCTGGGAATACAGATCCACTCACTCCGCGCAGTCAGGGGCATGGAAGTCTACCACTTTTGAGTAAGTCACAGGGCGGTAAAAGCAGCCCTGATGCTTAACTCGCACGATCCAGCAGACCCCGTGGAGTGGGCAGAGTAAGGCGTGAGAACACACGCACTGGAGAGTTCCTGGCAAGTCCCGGGTACAAAACACGGACTGCTGTTACAGAATACGGACAGGGCGAGATAGGGAGGGAGCTTACGTAACCAATTTGGGCCCTTCTTGGTACTCTTTTGCCTTGCTCCGTTTTAATTGTGAATAGGCGAGTGCAGCAGCCCCAAACTGAGCTATGTATGGTTGGTTACTGGGGCTCAGGTTTCTCAGTAATGAGGATTTTACCCACTTCACCATGTAAGCCGCCGGGACCAGCAGAGGTGATAGCCGGGGGCAGGAGGAATTTAGGATGGAGACAATTAGGGAGGAGATAAGGGATTCCGGTTGTAGTTCTGAGACCACCTGCGGCAGTGGGAGCTGCAGTTTGTTTTCCCCACTAGCCTCTCCCTCTTCTAATTGTCACTCGGGAAGAGAGGCCTATGGGAAAACGACAAAAACTTGTCCCCAAATATACACAGAGAAACTGATGTGCTCAGCACAAGAGATGGATTGTGGCAGCCACGGAGGACCTCCCCTTGAGAAAGAGCTCGCCATTCAACGCGGAGTGAGTGCTACATCCTGGCAATTCTGCCGGATGTGGGACTCCTCTACCCGGTAATCTTTGCTCTAGAGCTCCCTGTTGCACTGGCCAAAAATTTAGCAAGTCTGAGGCTCCTACTACACAATCCTGCTTCCTTCCCTTTTATCTTTCACAGGTGATACCCACCCCACTCCCAATAAACCTCCTGCATTTCTAGCCCCATTTCAACTTCTGTTTATCAGAGGTCTTAAAACGACACACCATCCTCTCTCCATTTCCCCGCACCATCTCTGTCATACAAGTCTCCATATATATGGATTGTTCTAGGGCTCTCTTTTGTCTCTCTGTGCCGATATTATACCATCCTGTTTACTATAGCTTTATAATGTGTCTGATATTTGGTTAAGTAAGTCCTCTCACTTCTGCCTCTGCTTCTTTAAAAGTGTCTACGATACCTCTTGTATTTTTCTACGCATTTAAAATTTAAGGCGTGCCTGGGTGGCTCAGTCGGTTGAGAGTCACTGCTGTCAGCACAGAGCCTGCTTCGGATCCTCTGTCTCCCTCTCTGCCCTCCCCTGCTTGTGCTCTCTCAAAAATAAATAAACATTTTAGGGGCGCCTGGGTGGCTCAGTCGGTTAAACTCCAACTTTGTCTCAGGTCATGATCTCACTGTTTGTGGGTTCAAGCCCCATGCTGGCCTCTGTGCTGGCAGCTGGGAGCCTAGAGCCTGCTTCAGATTCTGTGTGTGTGTGTGTGTGTGTCTCTCTCTCTCTCTTTGCCCCTCCCCTGCTCGTGCTCTGTCTCTCTTTCAAAAATAAACATTAAAAAATAAAAAACAAAAATAAATATTTTAAATAAACATTATAAATAAATAAATAAAATTTAGCTTTTAAGTCTCTCTCTGTCTCTCTTGTCTCTCTCTCTCTCTCTCTCAAACACATACACACACAACATTGGGGGCGTCGTGACTGCAATTTCATTGAGTCTGTATTTGAGCGAATTAACATCTTTACAATATAAGTTTTCTAATTTATGAATAATGTATATCCCTTCTATATATCTACGATGTCTCTCAGGAAAGTATTATAGTTTTCCATATAGAGGTCTTGCACACATTTATTAGATTTTTTCCTAGGAATTTTTAAAATGTTTTATTTTGAAATAATATCAGTCTTACGGAAAAATTGCACGGGTACACTCTGTACCCTTCACAGACACAGATTGCCCAACTGTTAACGATTTATAACATTTGCTTTCTGTTCCCCTATATATGTTGCTGAAACATTTAAAATTAAGTTGCGGGCTTGATGTTCCTTTACCTCAAAATAGGCATTTCTTATAAACAGAACTTCTCATATATAACTACAGAACAATTATCAAAATCAGAAATTAACATTAATAACAGACTATTATCAAATGTACTCATCTTAAATTTAAATTCACCAATTGTCACACTAGTTATCTTTAGGGCAAAAAGAAAAAAATCTGGTCCAGGATGCAACCTAGGATCACACATTGCATTTAATTGTCTTTTTAGTCTCCTTTTAACCTTGCATAGTTCCTTATTCTTTTTCTGGACCTTGACTTGTTTGTTGAATTTATGTATTCATTTTGAGAGGGAGGGAGGGAGAGGGAGGAAGAGAAAAAGGGAGAGAGAGAGAGAGAGAGAGAGAGAGAGAGAGAACCAGTGGGGGAGGGGCAAAGAGAGAGGGGACAGAGGATCTGAAGCAGGCTTTGCACTGACAGCAGACAGCCGGATGCAGGGCTTGAACTCACGAACTGTGAGATCATGATCTGAGCTGAAGTCAGAGACTTAATGGACTGAGCCACCCAGGTGTCCCTGGACCTTGACTTTTTAGAGAGTACAGGCCATTTATCTTATAAAATGTCCCTTAATTTAGATTTTTCTGATGATTTCTCATTATTAGATTTAGGTTATTCATTTTTGGCAGGAATACCAAAGAGTGCTGCTGTGTCTTTTATAGTGCATCACATCAGAGATACATGATATTGCTTTGTGCTTTTGCTCATAATGTTAATTAACTTCAACCATTTGGTGAAGGTGGTCCCTCACAGGCTTCTTTAATGTAAAGTTACATTTTATTCTCTGTAATTAATACAGATCTTATGGAAAGATACTTCAATACTATATAGATATTCTTTTTCTGATTATATTCTCATCCATTGATGATTCTTGCCTGAAATAAGCACAGAGCCTGCTTGGGATTCTCTCTCTTCCTCTCTCTATGCCCCTCCCCACTCATGCTCTCTCTCTTTCTCTGTCTCTCTCTGTATCTCAAAACAAATAAATAAACTTAATAAATTATAAAACAAATGAAATAGAAAGTACAAAGTTAAAAGGGACAATAAGAGAATGACAAATTCAACAAAGGGGCTTGACAACAGAATAGAGCGGGCAGAAGAAAGAATCCATGAATTTGAGAATAAGGCAGTTGAGATTTTTTAATCTGAGGGGCCGAAAGCAAAGTGATCAGAGCCTCTGGGACCCGTTGGACACAACCAAGCATAAACACAATGAGACACCCAGAAGGAGAGGAGAGAGTGAATGGGGCAAGAGGTACAGATGAAGAAATAATGTCAGAAACTTCCTACATTTCGTAAAAAAAGAAAACGTGAATCTACGCACCCAGAAGCCAAACAAAGGAGATTTTCCAAGTAGGAAAAACTCAAAAAAGATCCACACCTAAGACACATCATAATCAAACTGTCAAAAGACAAAGACAGAGAGATCATCTTGAAAGCAGCAAGAGAGAAGTGACTCATTAGATAAAAGCGTCACGCAAAGAAGATTAACAGCTAATTTCTCATCAGAAACCAGGGTGCCAGAAGGCAGTTAGATGACTCATTAAAAGTGATGAAAGAAAAAGACTGTCAACTAAGAATTCTATATCCAGCAAAAGTTTTCTTGAAAAATAAAGGAGAAACCAAGACATTCCCAGATAAACAAAAACTAAGAAAATTCATTGCTGGCAGCCCTGACCTATAAGAAATGCTACAGGGAACTTCTCAGGCTTAAGTGAAAGGACACTAACTTGAATCCACATTAAAAGAAAAAAACCTGATAAACTTAATTGCATAGGTAAATATAAAAGACAATGTAAGTGTGGTTTTTTTCTTTGTAACTCCTTGCTTTAATCACCTCCTCTTCAACGCTTTGGTGAAGAATAGATTCCCCAATGTAGAATGATGGGGATGGCCAAACACATGACATCTGACACTGCGTAGATGAGAAAGCCAGTGGTCTACTAGTCACATACGCTCACAGGCCAGGGGAGGAGGGCACCACATGCCGTGCAGGGAAACAAGGTGTTTGCACTTGAGCACAGAGTGAACAAACAGGGTCTGTGGGAGGCAGACTTTCTAGTGTCAAAAGGGTGAGGTGAATCTTGGTTCCCACAGAAGGGTGTGATTGGCTTTTTTGAATAATTCTATAGGCTGGCAGGAAACTGAGGCCTGCTGGTCAGGGATGAGCAAGAACTAACTGTGCCAGGTCCCCATGATCAGAAGTTGTTTTGTTTTGTTTTGTTTTGTTTTGTTTTGTTGTTTTGGCTAGGGGAACTTATCCATGGAAGCAGAGTGGAGAGGTGAACTTGTGGTTAGTCTATTTGAGGCTCTCCTGATTTTACCAGCTGTCAAGGCAGCACTTAATATTAATTTTAGGACTGGCATCACACATGACCCCTTGAATGTCTTATCGGTTTCAATCTTGGTTATGACTGAGATTTTTAGAGAGTAGATGCCTCCCTAGGAAGTGAAGTAAGTACTTGACCAGGAGGAAAAGGGCCACATGGTGAAATGATAGTTTTCAAAAACTTGAACTTTAGAGATGCCCCCCTTTATGGCCAAAAAAGGCATTTGAGGGACCTGTGTGGCACTAATGCAGGGAGTGCATGTCTCCAGGGGCCATGAATTTAGACTAATCAATGCCTGTAGCAATAGTGACACCCAGTGGGGGGGGCCCATTTGCCACTCTGTAACTTAAATAAGAGTTATCTGAGGAGCCCACTATGCCTTTCAATTAAACCAACTTCCTGGATCCTAGAGGGAAAATTCCACTGAAAGTCTTCTTTTTTTAAATGTTTATTTACTTTTGAGAGAGGGAGAGAGAGAGAGAGAGAGAGAGAGAAAGAAAGAAAGAGAGAGAGAGAGAGAGAGAGAATGAGCAGGAGAGGGGCAGAGAGAGAGGGAGACACAGAACCTGAAGCAGATCATGACCTGAGCCGAAGTTGGATGCTTAACCGACTGAGCCACCCAGATGCCTCTGAAAGCCTTCTTTAAGAGACTTCATTGTGTATTCTGAGAAGTGAAATGAGTGTCCTTGTCACTGGCAATAATGTAACTACAAAGGTGATCAGGAATATCCTGGTAGGGCCTTGTATTGTGTGTGGCCTTAGTATATGTAAGAGACATGTGACCTTCATTCATATTTTGGATATCTGTGAGGCAAGAGATTCCCAGAGTTCTTCACTCCAAAAGAGGGCGACTCTTGGGCAATGGCCCAAGGGTTTCTTAAAAATGTGCAAATGATACTATTTGTTGGCCAGTTATCCAGTGTTAAAATGACTACCTAAAGTATGTCCAATTGTGCTGACTCTTCAGTGCCATGCTTTTCAGGGACATTCTGGTTAAGGGAGGAAACCCAGCAACATTCTACTGAACTCCATCATGTATGACGGTGCAACGCCATCTATAAAGTGTATGAACTCCCATTGTTGGTCACTCAGTTGATACTAAAGGGGTCTCTAGGTAGCCAGGGGTCTGGGAGAGGGTTGACCTCCTCGAGCATCATGGCATCTGGCAAGTGACAGAGGATAGAGAAGGTCATCCTTCTGTATGTGGGATCTACTAGAGGGCCCAGGTTTAGCTCTATCCTGTAACAAGGAGGTCTCAGTGGCTGTAATGTGCTTATGGAGTGCTGCTTCCATGACCCAAAGCATAATGGGCAGCTGGGTATAGAAGGCCACAGGCTTAGGGACTGTGACAGCCTTGATTTTCAGGCTCACTATGTGGCCAGCAGTTGTTGCCCTAATAGTACATAGTGCAGGGCTCTGAAGGGCAATTTCTTATATTAGAGGCTTATAGACCACTTATGGTCATCATAGGTGGCCCAGAGATTCCAGGAGGCATGGAAGGACGTTGCTAAAGCTACAGTGACGGAGTCTCTGAGGACACTCTCAGAGTGCTTGTTGATTTCAATTTGGACAGATTCTGGAGCTTTGTGTTGGAGACCGATTCAAGGCAAAATGATTTGCATGTAACAGCATCAGTGAGATTAAGTAAAATCTGTGAATGAAGGCTATGGTCGGGGCACTTGGGTGGTTCAGTTGGTTAAGCATCCAACTCTTGGTTTTGGCTCAGGTCATGATCTCACGGTTTCGTGAGTTCGAGTCCTGCATTGGCTGTGCTCACAGGGCGGAGCCTGCTTAGGATTCTCTCTGTCTCCCTCTCTCTCTGCCTTTCTCCCATTCTCTCTCTCTCTCTCTCAAAATAAATAAATAAATAAACTTCAAAAAAAAAAAAAAAGAAGACTATGGTATTTCCAAAACAACAACAAAATACTAGAGGATGTTGGACTTGTATTAACATTGTGGGTGCTGAAAGGGTCAGCAGCTGTTTTCTTAACTGCCGGAGATGGAGTAGCCCTCAGTATACCAAAGAGTTTTCAGGAATGTAACAGAGGTGGTGGAGCCTTGACTACGTGTGTGGCAGTGGTCTGTCCCCTTTTTGTGAGTTCCTTTACCAGTATTTGCATGTCGTTAATAAATGTGTCACATGAATCTCCTTGGAGGAGGGTGTCATGCATGTCATGTCATATCTGTGTTTCTAGACAGAGGCGGATGCTGTTAGGATCCGGATCTTACCGGCAAAGATGGTGCATAATGGCAAGGCTGCTGAGGTATCCCATGGGTAGCCTGGTAAAAGATGTATTGTTTCCTTTCAGAGAGGAAAGCAAACAGCAGTTGAGAGACTGTTGAAACAGACACCGAGCAGGATATATTATTCAAATCTATAATAGCAAAATATCTGCCAGTTGCTGAGTGGATGGAGTCACTAATTCCAATAGTCAGTGTTGGATATGGGGGTCTTAATGGCTGGGACCACAGCACTGACGTACGGTGATTCACTGTGAGGCACCGATCATTCTCCTCAGGTTTAAGACCAGGCCAAACTGGGATGTTAAATGAAGAAGCAGTGGGGATACTCACCCCCTCACTAATTAGATCTCATATCATAACTTTGAATCCTTCAGGGCCCTGTTTTGAGTTACACTGGCCCATTAACTTTTTAAACTGGGGAATCCATGGCATCTCATTTAGTCAAGCCAATTTATAAGGGCCGAAGACTTTATATAATTTTAATTTATTACTCAATTGGGTCAGAATGTTTGTGCCCCCTGGAGGATAGTTTAGGGTCATGGGTGCAATGACCATGGGAAATTTTGGCAAAATACTAATTCTGATCGTTAAGGTGAGGCATACCTATCTGTCCTTTATTTTATATTCAGTAACTCCCTTAAGATTATAGAGAGTACCTTGTTTAAGTTTAATGGGTCCCCAGGTATAACTGTAATTTGAGTCCCACTATTGATCAAGTCCATGTAGGTTTGCCAATTGGTGCATTTAAGCAAATGTGGACGTTAATTCAGAACCTGTGTTGTAGAGGCGCAAAAGTCAATCAGTGCCCTTTAGTCTTTTTGCTGTATAAATTCTTTTAGGAAAATTTTGGATTTCCAGTAGTATCAAAGTGCATGCCTTTGTCTTGATTTAAGTTTTTTCCTTGCAACCCTGAGGGGTGAGTTCTTTGTTGCAAAGGAGGCATAGCAGAATGGCATAGCAGGAGAGCACTGGGTCCACAATTCTGGTATGGCCCGACTTTTTTCCCCACGAGGGCTTTCCTTTCCCCCCCTATTTTTCTCTCTGTAAAAATTCTCTCACAGTAATTTAGATTTCCAGCCAAGCAAAGCCTCCAATTTTAGTTTCTGTTTCTGTCCAATCACCCGTGATATGGACCTTCTTGGTGGTTAGGGGGAAAGGTTCAGGGGCCCTGGGGCCTGCCTCATGGGCAGCTGTCTCTTCCTCCAGGGGATGCCAGTCAATCTTTCCAGGGTTGAGGTCCACAACCAATAAAATCATTCTGTCTGTGACCTGAATGGGATCCATCAAGTCCCATGACTGCAAGATTAGCCCTTGGGCCTCCTGGTGGGTGGCAGGGCTAGGCAAAGCTCAGGCACACTGGCTAGGGATTGTGCATGGGGAAAGCAATTAAGTACAAAATACTCCTTCCCATTTGTAAAAGTCATCAGTACCTGGGCCGTGGGTCACCATGGATGTGCACCTCGGTATCTTTGGGGGGGTCAGGAGATCATATGCTACAGTAGCAAGGGAGGTAGCAGCACAGGAGAGAGAAGCAAAGATACTATCCTTGTCTAAACAACAATGACCATTAGGCAACCGGGGTGCCATGCTTAGTTCTCCCCAGGACGGCAGTCTCCTTCCTTTCCACAAACCTCACAGAGAGGTGTCCCCAGGCCCATCCTGGCAGCGCACAATCATAAACAGGTTTGCCCAAGCAGCCGGTGACAATAACCAGGCTAGACACAGTAACCAGAGAGCGATAGCTCCACTCTTGGTAGTCAAGTGCCAAGTGATTAGGATACTGTGTGTGCTGTCTTCACGGGCAGGAGGCCCAGCGCCCACCTGCCAAACCCAGACCAAACCCAATGACACGTCAATTAGCAACAATTCTTGTTGTGAGGATTAGAGCATTTAAACTTTTTTAATGTTTATTTATTTTGAGAGAGTGAGAGAGCATGAGAGTGTGCACAAACGGGGGAGGTGCAGAGAGAAGGAGACACAGAATCCCAAGCAGGCTCCACACCATCAGTAGAGCCCGACACAGGGCTCGAACCCATGAACTGTGAGATCATGACCTGAGCCGAGATCAAGAGTCAGACGCTTAACCCACTGAGCCACCCAGGTGCCCCAGGATTAGAACATTTAGAGTAAGAGCTACCGATACGTGGCAAAGACCACACAGTGCCCTGTAAGCCAAAGAGCAAGTCCATTAGCAATTGACAACTCTGTCCCAGACAGCATCCGCCATATCATGGAATCTGTTAATTAGCCATAAGCAGTGAATTAAAACTAACCAGGTGTCCTTGGTCATGGTTGGTCTATCCTCTTCATGATGCCAATTGTTTTGATCACCTCTTCTTCACCCTACTGATGAGGGAGGGATTCCTCCCTAGAATTATGGGGATGACTGAACACCCATCACCCAACACTGGACACGTGAGCTTGGCAGCAGTTTATTAGTCGCATATACTGACAGCCTGAGGGAGGAGGAGGACACTGCATGTCACATAGAGCCACAGGCGGTTTGCACTTGGGATCGGGATGTACAACCAAGCGTTGTGAAGGGCAGGCTTTGTAGTATCAAGAAGATGGGGCGATCCCTGGTTCCCATAAGAGGATGTGATTGGCTTGTTGAAGTAATTCTATGGGCTGGCAGGGAACAGAAACCCACTACTCAGGGATAAGCAGGAACTGTGCCTGGTGTCCATGATAAGGAGGGTTGTTCGGCGAGGGGACCTTATCCATGGAAACAGAGTGGGGGAGGAGAATTTGCAGTTAGGCCACTGGAGGCCTTCCCAATTTTACCAGATGTCAAAGCAACATGTAATATTAATTTTAGACTGTGTGCCACGTTCCTTTTTTCCCTTTCTGACTCAAAAGACAACTGCATAAAACAATCATGATAAATCTGTGTACATGGACATACAGCATAAAGATGTAACTTGTATGATAATAACAGCACAAAGGATGGAGGAGGGAATGGAGCTATCTTGGAGCACAGTTCTTACATAATATTGGCATTAATTTCAACTTGATTTTTATAGGTGAATGTATTAATTGCAGTCCTCAGGGAGACCACTAAGAAAATAACTGAAAATATGGTAAAAGAAATGATAAGGTAATCAAAATGGTAGACCAGAAAATAATGCATTTAATACAAAATAAGGCAGTAGTGGAGGATTTGATGAACACAAAAGACATGAAATAGAAAAAACAAATAGCAAAAGAGCAGACGTAAAATTTACCTTTTTGGTAATTAAGTTAAATCCAAATAGATTAAACACTACTATCAAAGGGCAGAGATCGGAAGAATGGATAAAAAAGCATGATCCAATTATATGCTGTCTACAGGAGACGTGCTTTGGATTCAAAGATACAATTAAGTTGAAAGTAAAAGGATGGAAAAGATGTATCATGAAAATGGTAACCAGAAGAGAGTTGGAATGGATAAACTAATACCAGACAAATTAGACTTTAAGACAGAAGTTGTTAGTAGAGGCAAGGAAGAAGATTTGACAATAACAGTGAGGTCAGCAATTCAGGGGGATACAACAATTATAAATATATACACACCTAAAAACAGCCCAGCCCCATATATGTGAAGCAAACTCTGTCAGAATTGCAAGGAGAAATAGACAATTCAACAACAATAGTTGGGGACGTTACCGCCAACATTATAGAGATTTTTTTTAAAGAAGTGCTATAAACAATTGCATGCCAACAAAATTAGACACACCAGATGAAATGGAGAAATTTGTAGGAAGACACAAGCTGCCAACGCTGACTGAAGGGGAAATAGAAAGTCTGAAAAGACAGGTACAAGCAAAAACATAGAATCAGTGGTCAAAATTCCCACCAGAACAAAGCCCAGGACCAGAAAGCTTCGCTGGTGAATTCAACCAAAAGTTTAAAGAAGAGTTAACACAATCCTCCTCTTCTCAAGCCAGAAACCTAGAAACCTTCCTTGATTCTTCCCTTTCCGTCATCCCTCCTCCAAGTCTCCCAAGTGCTTAGCACAATGCTTGGCACACAGTAGGCATGTATTCATCTATTCAATGAATACTGAGCTACCATGTTCCAGGTACTGTTCTAGGCATTGGACCTACAGCAGTGAACAAAATAAGTCCCTGACTTCACGGGCCTTACATCGTAGAGAATGGATGAAGGAGTCAATCTTGTAAAACTTAAATCAGGCACCACTTCCCCCATCTCTCCTGCCTGGGTTAGGAAACCCTTCCCAGTCCTTTCTCAGAATCCAGCATACACTTTTACCACTGCATTTAGTTTTCTGTGCTGAAATTATCTTTCTTCTTTCTTTCTTTCTTTCTTTCTTTCTTTCTTTCTTTCTTCCTCTTTCTTTCTTTCTTTCTTTCTTTCTCTTTCTCTTTCTTTCTTTCTTTCTTTCTTTCTTTCTTTCTTTCTTTTTCTTTCTTCCTTTCCAAATCTCTCCCCCCCCCACTTAGTTGTGACCTTCTTGAGAGCAGGATCTGAATTTTAATTATTTCTAGCATCTGGCGCATAGCAAGTATTCAACGATGGTTTGTTCTGCGCTATTCAAAGCGTCTTCTAACTTTGGATACCATCTCCACCTCCAGACATCGCCAAACACATACCAACTTAATGTGTCCAGGAACACCGGGCAGTGTTTTGTTTCTCCTGGATCCCAGATTCATTTCATACGAGGGGCCCCCGGGTGGCGCCTCAGGCAAAGTTTAGGAGTCTTTTTTTTTTTTTTTTTAAGAGCAGAAATCCTTGTTTTATTTTTTTGGCTTCCCCCTTTTTTATTCGAGATGCCCGTCTCTCTGTCCCTCTCTCATTTAATCGCCTGCACACACGGGAGTGTCCACTCCCCACCCTGCACATTGTCCCACTGGGGAAATCCTTCCCCAGGGCCAAGAGACGGAGGAGACAGGATGGCAGGTGCACTGACCTACCACGAGGGCAGCTTTTAACAAAACAATGTTTAATGTTCATTTATTTGTGGGAGAGAGAGACAGACAGAGAGACAGAGAGAGAGGGAGAGAGAGAGAACGAGTGGGGGAAGCGGGAGGGACAGAGAGAGGAGAGAGAGAGAGAATCCCAAGCAGGCTTCATGCTGCCAGCACAGAGCCCGATGCTCAGCTCAAACTCACAAACCGTGGGAACATGACCCGAGCCGAAGTCAAGAGTCAGACGCTCAACCTACTGAGCCACCCAGGCGCCCCAATGAGGGCAGCTTTTTACTCCAAATGTGGTGGCAGGGAGGTGGCGCTGACAGTGGCTGTATTTTTCCCACTGCTTCTCCCTTGACCTCTTCCGTTTCCCGTTTCTCGCTCTTCCATCAGGGCCTGGGAGTCATGAAGTACTCTTTTCAGCTGCCCACCGAGAAGAGATGGCTCAGCCCTTTCTCTGAGCTTAGAGAGGGTGGCCGGGGCACTGTCCTTTGGATCCTTTTGGTCCTGAAGGGTCACCCTTTCCAATGTAAGCTGGGACTTCCATGTTTCCAAGCACTGCCCTGGGTCGGATCCCCGTGGCGATGCTACAATACGCTTCGCAGGGGTTTCGTGGACGATTTTCAAGCTCGGGAACAAAGATCCACAAGAAATTGTGCCTGGCTCACCCAGCCTATCCCTACCACTGGGAAAACACCTCACATCACACATCCTGTTGAGGGAGGCCGGGTGCCCATCAGCTTGGGTGTAAAGCGCATTGGGTCATTTGTGGCGGCCGTGGTGACCGTGGCGTGACTGTGGCGGCCACCTCGGGCTCTGACTTCCTTACCTGTTAGAGAACGTAATACTGACTAGGGAATTTTCGCAGGTCGGTATAATAACCCCTGTGCTTCTGATGGAAAAGTAGGCCAAGAAGGGTTAATTAGACCAGGGGACTCCAGTCATTTTGTGAGGAGAGGCCATTTTTCATTCCATTGAAGCCTTGAGAACACCTCTGGGAGGGAGAGGGAGCGGGAGGTGGGGGGGAGAGGTGCTTGTGCGTCGGTGTGAGTGTGTTGGAGGAGGCTGTCAGTGAAGGCCTTGAAGCCGGGGAGGGGCAGCTAAGAATGATGGGTCTGAGGGACTCCGGGAATGGGTACTCATGATAGGAGGGGGGTTAAAGGAGCAGACCGGAAAGACCCTGGGGGTGAGAGGGAGGCTGACAGTAAAGGTCCTTGGGGTGGGGAGGAGCTGACGATCTGACAGTGATGACCCCACACAGGAGCCGTAGACGGGCTGCTGGTGTTTGCTGCACTCCATGACTAGCTCATCCAGTGTCCCACTCGGGGCCCCCTGGGCCAGACTAATAATGTACGTGCCCCACTACAATGCCAACACATCAAACAAGCCACCATTAGAACAGGATCATTTTCCTCCAGGCAGCTGCTTGCTGCAATCATTCTGCTGATTAAATTTCATTCTGGAAAGTACTGCACAGACATTAATCAGGTGTCACAGCCACTCCATCCTATAGAGCCAAAGCCTCTCTGACCTTTAAAAACACACCAAACAGTTGCTAGAACACATCTCCCTAGGGAGGACAGGTCCTCAGGCTGGCCCTCAGAAATACACGCTGTCCTCGTCCCCTTCCAACCCATCTTCTTCTCCCCTGGAGACAGAAAGGGGTAACCGGGACCTTTCTGACATGTTTGCCTGGGGGACTCTGGTCAGTCTTCAGCCTTGGTGGTGCCAGCAACCCCCTACATCTGTGGATTTGAAGTCTAGAAGGGCTTTCCCACCTCAGAATAGCTTCCCCACTGGCCTACTGCATGGCCTGACATTTTCACTGTAAGAAAGCATTCCTTCCAGTTAAAACACCGTCATCTCCAGAAATCCTCTGTTCAAACAAAAACAAAATAAAACTGGTTTATCCGGAAGAAAGAATCCATAAACAATAATGGCACCTTTTATAATCACGGAGCACTTTTCCTTGCTTTCCATGTATTTGGCCATATGCTATCTCATTTCATCATATATCAGCCCTGTAAGGAAGATACTCTTATTATCCCCATTTTGCAGCGGTCAAGATGGAGGCTCCGAGACATTAATTGATTTGGTCCAAGGGCCGGGGCTAGAAAATGGTCTTCTGATGCCGGGCCTTAAGCGCTCTCTCTCACCCTGACACAAATGACTCTTGGCAACTGAGAATTCTAAAAAGAGATGTGTTTTGACGGGGAGTGGGGGTGGGGGGGGCAGTGGTTGAGGTCACCACCAATAGGTCGTCAAAGGAAAAGCCTTCAGGGGCACCCGGGTGGCTCAGTCGGTTAAGCGTCCGACCCTTGATTTCAGCTCAGGTCATGATCTTAGGGTCGTCAGATTGAGTCCCGCGTGGGGCTCCACACTGGGCGTGGAGCGTGCTGGAGATTCTCTCCCTCTTTCTCTCTCTGAAAAAAGAAAGAAAGAAAAAAGAAGGAGCCAGAAGTCATGGTGGGGACAATGAGCCCTTGGATAAGAGGAGGCAGATTGGGGGGCAGGGGGTGAGAGGTGCAGAAATCAGCCCGGTCTCCTTCAGTTTGGGTGTTAGTATTTGCGCCCCCTCGTTTCTTTCCCTCAAGCCCGTAGGTGGCACATAAAGAAGTGGAGCGAGGCTGGAAGCAAGTGGAGGACGGTAAGTCATGTGTTTCGTTCCCTGGGTTGGGCTGCCCTTGGTGATGGTGATGTGTACCGGCAGTCTGCGGCCGCCCACTCTCTTCAGGCAGGGCTCATTCAAGTCCAGGACATTAGCATTAAGACGGAGCATTATAACACTGTATCAGTAATGTAAGACAGTGCCCTGTCCTTAACGCATAATGTCGTTGAAAATGCACAGTGTGGCAGACTGCAACTTAATTGGAAAGGATGCCTTGGACCATTCGGGACGCTACAGAACATTTGGCATAGCCATTAAAAACTGTTCTCCAGAGCCCAGGAAACTAATTGCAAATGGTTAGGTAATGCACAGCTGATGGAAATAAGACTTCCCCTGAAATTGATTCCATGGTATATGTACGGGGATGTTTACTGCAGTATTGCTTGTAACCATGAAAAACCAGAACTAAATTCAATGTTCAACCATGGGGGGGAGGGGTTGGTTAAATAAGCCTGAGACATTCACACGATGGAATGTTAGGCAGCTTCGGGGAAAAAAATGAGGTAAATCTATGTATACTGACATGGAAACATGCCCATGAAATAGAATTGTTTTTTTTTTCTTTTAAAGTAAGTTGCAGAATAAGAGTTATAGTTTGGTTCCATTTTTGCTCACTACCTATGTGTGTAAATGTGTACGTGTGTATTGTGGGTACTTGTATATGCGTAGGAAAAATGGAGAAGTCTGGGAAAATAATACACCAGATTTTTAACAGGTTACCTCTTTTAAAAAAATTTTTTTATGTTTATTTATTTTTGAGAGAGAGGGAGAGAGAGAGTGAGCAGGGGAGGGGCAGAGAGAGAGGGAGACACAGAATCCGAAACAGGCTCCAGGCTCTGAGCCATCAGCCCAGAGCCCGACGCGGGGCTCGAACTCACAAACCGCGAGATCATGACCTGAGCCGAAGTTGGACACTCAGCCGACTGAGCCACCCAGGCGCCCCAGCAGGTTACCTCTTAAGAGTGAAATTGGGAAAAGGGAAAATACTTTCACTTTTTAGTTTATACACTTCCGTGATTGAAATCGAGGCACGTGTTTCATTTCTGCAATTGTTGGCTGTTTGCTAAAGGAAGGCAGGCTTTCTTGGACAACGCTTCCTCATTATAGCAGGATTCTGCGCTCCTGGCAGGGCTGAGAGGCAGGTCTAGAGTTAGGTGCGTTTCATCTTCAACAGAACTTACGGCTCCAGCTGAACCGCAAAGCTGTGTTTCTTCTAAACACGAAGACACTAAAATGCAACCTTACCAAAGGAATCCAACCTAATAAACAAAGACGCTCATTTTCTCTCTCTCTTTACTCTGTCTTTCCCTCAGATTCCACCCACCCACCCCACCCAGGGCTGAGTTCCTTTTATCTTCCCAGACAGGTCAGTGTCTCAGAAAAGCTGTTCCTTTCAGGCAATCCACAGAGTAGACAGCCCCCTACCGGTGTAATTTCAGGGGCATAGAAAGAGCTGGACCAGTAAGAGTACTTGCCCACCTGCCAGCACCAACAAGCTTTAATCACACAAAGAAAGAGAAGTACAAATTCCCTTGAAAGAGGTGACACATTGCCTGAAACTTGCACTCAGACAAGGAAGACTGAAAGCAGAGCTGTGTGTGTGTGTGTGTGTGTGTGTGTGTGTGAGAGAGACAGAGACAGAGACAGAGATAGAGAGACAGAGGAAACCAAAGCAAGTGGGTCCTGAGCGGCCGAAGCACATGCTGCAGGGAGGACAGAGTGCAATTTACGAAGCATTCACATGTTTAATTTGTTTATAAAATACAATTTGGAGGGACGCCTGGGTGGCTCAGTCGACTGAGCATCTGACTCTTGATGTTGGCTCAGGTCACGATCTTGAGGTTGGTGAGTTCGAGCCCGGCGTCTGGCTCTGTGCTGACAGTGCTAAGCCTGTTTGGGATTCTGTCTCTGTCTCTCTCTGCCTCTCCCCCACTCGTGCTCTCTCTCTCTCTCTCTCTCTCTCAAAAATAAATATTTTTAAAAGGTAGAATTTGGAGGGTTTGGGGGGCTATTTTTAATAATACATGCTCACTGGGGCGCCTGGGTGGCTCAGTCGGGTAAGCGTCCGACTTCGGCTCAGGTCATGATCTCACGGTTTGTGAGTTCGAGCCCCGTGTCGGGCTCTGTGCTGACAGCTCAGAGCCTGGAGCCTGCTTCGGATTCTGTGTCTCCCTCTGTTTCTCAGCCTCTCCCCTGCTCGTGCTCTGTCTCTCTCTCTCAAAAATAAAATAAACACTAAAAAAATAATAATACACGCTAACTGAATATATTTGGAAGGTACAGAAAAATATACGAAAGAAGGTAGTCACTTGTAATTCTACTACCCAGCATTGACTACAGTAAATATCTTCACGGTTTTTCCTTCTGGTTATTTTTCTCTACATATATATGCAATTTCAAACAAAATTGGGATCAAACTATACAGCCTACTTTTTCACTCATCGTCATGGATATTTCTATGTCCCTAATATTTGAAAACACAATTTTAATTTTTTTTCAACGTTTATTTATTTTTGGGACAGAGAGAGACAGAGCACGAACGGGGGAGGGGCAGAGAGAGAGGGAGACACAGAATCCGAAACAGGCTCCAGGCTCTGAGCCATCAGCCCAGAGCCTGACGCGGGGCTCGAACTCACGGACCGCGAGATCGTGACCCGACTGAAGTCGGACGCTTAACCGACTGCGCCACCCAGGCGCCCCTGAAAACACAATTTTAATAGCTATACAACATATGCACCTTTTGGCTGTGGTACCATCTAGTTCATCATACCCTTAATTTGGGACATTTCAGGTTTTTTCCAATTTTTTCCTTATTATAAATGACATTGCCATGGACATCCTTGCACATAAATCTTAGTCCAGATTTCTCTTTCCTTAGTACAGATTCCCAGAAGTGGAATTACTGGGTCACAGAGCATAAACATTTTGAAAGGCTCCGTGGGGCAGTTTGAACTGGGAGCAAACCTATGGATTCCCAGAAACTACTGAACACAGAAATCCTCTCCAGCGCAAACCTGAACCAAACAGTTGGACACACACACCCCCGCCCGCGACGATGCCACATCTAATTAGGTGTTTAATGGATGTTTTTTGATGGGGATACAGGGAAAGGATGTACTCAGCTCTGTAATTAATCAGAGGAAGGAAACGGGGCAGTTACTGCTTAACTGAATGCTATTCCGCTATCCCCACCAACCGCCATCTCTGGCAGTAAACCAGAACATCCAAACCGTGAGACCCACAGAATGATCCCCTGACCCATTCCTGTGGGCTTAAGGCCACTCACTCCCATCTCCTGCCCTTTCCCCGCCCTGATTAAAAAGAAATAAATGTGGTGAATTTTTCTGTATGGATTTTCCTTCAATAAATAGTTTACTGTATAAAATATGGTAATTATATTTACTCATCGACAGGTTTTGCTCTAACCTTAACATTTGGTGAATATTAACCTCTGTTAAATTTATTCTAAAATTCAAGCAAGCATTATTTAGCCTTTTTGAGTATCAGGATTTCCCTAGTGTATTCACTGATGCGCGCATTATTGCTCTCTGTTGCTGTTTTATGCCTTCAAATTAGGAACGTGTGAAAATCTGTGGAAAAACAGACTTTGATCTTAGAAAGAAACCCTCCTTTCTGTAGTAAGAAACGGATGTTTTTCTGAGCTTTCCTATCAAGAATTTATTAGGAGCATGTATATATACCTGTAGCATTTGGACGTTTTTGTTAATGTTTCCAAACAATGTGCTTTGAAACCAGAACCATTTCTCTGTATTCATTTTCACAGAATTCTCCGGACGCTCTTCATCACACATTAGTGATCAGAAATGAGTTGTAATTTCCATTCCTTGCCCATAAGGGCTAAGTAGGTGTCGTAATATAAGTTGAGGGGAGTTTTATTGTGCAAGAATGAGCTACTGTTGGGTTTGATTGATTGAAGACGGACTTTGAGGCAGTGTATTTGAAAGCTACTAAATGCAACTTACAAAGCTCAACAAAACACATTTTATTTTGTATTGCAAAAGTTCACTTTCAAAAAGGAGTATTTCATATTCGAAACAAACAAAAGTAGAAGTATGCATGGAGAAAAAAATCAGGAAAAAAACGCATTTCAACCCGTAAATTGTCATCTCTGGGGAGTAGAGTTGCGGGGGAGAGGGTAATTTGCTGCATCATGTGCCTCGGCAGTTTGGAGAATTTTTACAGTGTCAGGTTTTATTCCAGTAAGCAGGAAAAAAGCAACACATGAAAAGGGCCATCTATTCAACAGGTGTTTAAGCCCCTACTACGTGCGAAGCATAACTAAGTGACCATTACAGAAATTTTGAAAGCTACAAAAAAAGAAGACTTCAGGGCATGTGCAACAGAGAACAATAATGACTCCAACAATGAAAACAACTAAGCAGTTGGAGGTTTCTCGGGTTCTTGTGGACTGTGACGCAGTGTTGCCTGCCTACTGGGACTGCTCTCAGCCTCTGGCTCCTAGATCTGTGGTTCTCACCAGATGCCTAGTGCCCAGCTGACCTCCGATCCCGCTTCCTGACTGGTCCTTCCCCTCACGGGCTGTAACCGGGTGTGTCTCAAGTGCTAAAACATCTCCTTTGCAAGGTAAAGCCGAGAGAGTGTGAGGATCCAGGCATGTGCTGATATTGGGAAGGGACTTTGCTACAAATACTTTGGAGGACAATTTGGCCATATGTATTAAAAGCCTGAAGAATATTCAGACTTGATGATAAAAATCAGGATAGTGGTTGCTTCTAGGAGGGTTATTGGCCAAGAGCGGGTTCAAGGGAGCCATCCAGGATGTTGGAAAGGTTCATCATCTTGATCTGGGTGGGGGCTACAAGAGTATGTATGTGAAAATTTATTGCTATGTGTACTTAATACCTGTGTATCTTACTGTATGCATGGTGTTAAAAATGTTTTGTTAGGAAATATATATGTGGAAAAAAATTAAAAGGAGCGCCTGGGTGGCTCAGTCGGTTGAGCATCTGACACTTGATTTAGGTTCAGGTTGTGATCCCAGGGTGGTGGGATTGAGCCCCATGTAGAGCTCTGCACCGACAGCACAGAGCCTGCTTGGGATTCTCTCTCCTCTCTCTTTCTCTCTGCCCCTCCCCCCTACCCTACTCCCACTCACTCGCACGCACTTGCTCTGTCTCTCTCTCTCTCTCTCCCAAAATAAATAAGTAAACATTAGGAGCATCTGGGTGGCTCAGTTGGGTAAGCATCTGACTTCGGTTCAGGTCATGATCTCGAGGTTTGTGAGTTCAAGCCCGGTGTCGGGCCCTCTGCTGTCAACACAGAGCCTGCTTCAGACAATCTGTTTCCCTCTCTCTCTGCCTCTCCCCTGATCGCTCATTGTCTCTCTGAAAATAAATAAATAAACTTTAAAAAATAAACATAAAACAATTAAAAATAACATAAATTTTAAAAAAGAAAATATATATGTGAAACTTTCGAGCCAATGATTCTGCTATAACATTATATCCTACAGTAACAAAAATGCAAATGTTTAGTTCATTGTGTTCCTTATAAATGTTAAAAAACTGGAAACCTCTGAAGTATCTGATAGCAGGGAGTGGTGAATAAGTGTTATTCCATTCATTTAAAATCATGTTATCAAAACGTTCTTACTAGTATTGAAAAACACTTTTAGTGTGTGGTAACTATTGTGTTTGGTCACTAGGATAGGAAGAAATCAACGGCAAAGTAAATACAGGTACCAGCGTTGTTCCCTGGTGCTGTGGTGATTGTCTTGGTACCCAAAGAAAATGACCAGCTGATGATGGGAACCAGTCAAGCTTCGGGGGCGAAATCACAACATCAACCATGGTTCTCCTCAGTGAAGATTCAAACAGCTGAACGCCAATACCTTAGGCATTGACCTAAGGTAGTCTGGTGGGTCCAACTCCAACCTCAGTTAAGGACGTTTGGACTCTCTGAGGTTCTCCATTATTCCGAAGCTTCTCTCTGCCCTTAGTCAACTCAAGTCTGGGAGCTGAGTGGTGGGTGGTGATAATCAGGGTGGAGAGAGAATGGCTGCGATGTATCTATGTCTGTGTGCATTTGTGAATACTTGTGTGGCCACCATTCCAAGTATGTGCGAATGCATTTATGTGTATGTAGCTGTGTGCACGTGACTCCTCTAGTTCACGTTTCCCAAATATGGAATCAGGAAGGCCCTACAGTAATTTAGTGAAACTGATCATCAAAATAAGGAGGTGATAGAGTAATACGGCTATTCCCAGGGTAAATGTGTTAGAGACACAGAACCATCTGGTATTTTTCTAGTGGTCCAAAGGCTCCTGGGGAACGCTCTCACCATCGGTTTGAAGAAGATGGAAATAAGCAGGCTGCAGCCCCATCGGCAAACGTTTCCTCATGCTATGAAACAGTTTGCAACCTAGGGCAACTGTACGCTTGATTAAGCTTACAATGAAAAGGATTTATTTTAAACCATTTTAATGATCTCTTGTTTATCAGAAGCTAACCAAGCAGTTTTATGGTAGCCTTCGCTGCCATGAGAGACCCGTTCCTTCATCTAGGTGGCTTTCCTATTGGTAAATTTTACTGTGAGCCTATTACTGTATAAAATCTACACGTGTTTTGACATGAGAAAAATCAGGATGGAGCCCATGCAAAATTGCCTCTTGCTTTTTAATTGTCCAGCTCATTCTGAGTAAAATAAACTTTTTCTTTTTTGGCGGAAAGGGGGTCTTTGTGCCAGGCTTGGTTGAAATGTGGGTTGCTTTTTTTCTTTTCCAAGCTCCCATTCTAGTCCCTCCCCTTATCCCAGATCCTCTGTCCAAATAAGCACACCATCTCCAGGGACAAGACCGCTACTGCTCTCTGAGCTGTGGCGGCTGCCATTGTCACTGCTACTGGTCTCAAAGTCATCTTTAACTTGACTGAGAGCCTGCTGTGTTCCAAGTCCCATAAGGTTCCCCAAGAGACCGTATGAAGGAAATACACAGTGTGCAAGTTCTTTTAAGTAGCTACCTCCTCTAGTACTTTTTAAAATAGCTTTTAATTTTCACGCAGGCTTCGGGAATACAGATGTGGATAAAGCAAGCTCCCCCGCCTTAAGGGTACCTCACTCATTTCTGGCTTTGATTATAAAGGTCAATTGATGGGCAGTGCACTAAAGTGAAAAGGCCTCAGTCTGTCCATCGAAACCAGCAAGGTGACAAGTTTCTACTTGGCTTCTTTAGGGATCTCCAGCTGTGTGGTTGCCATAGGGGAGCCAAAATCTCTAGAGAATGTGCAAAGCCGTCTTTTCCAGCCCGTATAAACCCTCTTTTCTTCAAGGCTACTTTCACAAAAACAAAATCAGTTAGTTATGAAGTACTCCTGAGAAACCAATGCTGGTTGCAGGAGACCTTCACATGTAATGTATGAGATACTTAGAGCGAAGGGGGTGGGGAGAGGTAAGTAAACACAACTGAGGACAAACATGGCAAGAGTATAAACACAGGGCTTCTCCTCTCTCTGCCTTTGTGGAGCATATGGAGATTGACACAAGCCAAGCATGCCTAAGACACACACCTCTACACCAGTGGGCATCTTGTCTCTATCTGGGACATATCTCACACATTTCTAAACCACATCTATAGCCTAAGGCTGCTAATAATACCTGACACGGCATTCAGCCTGGCCCCTGGGGTGCCCAAGTTCTTTACAAAGGGCTTCCTTTTTAACCTTCAGGAAGTGTCTTTTCTTCCTTTGGAAGACGGGAAAGGGCAAGGGCCCTTGGTTCCATTTGGTGGATAAGGAAAGAAGGCCTCGCAGTGGATTAGCAAGCCAGAGCTGGAAAGAACCAAGTTCTCTTCTTCATCCCATCTCTCAGGAAGAGTTTTTTTACTTGTTTGTTTGTTTGTTTGTTTGTTTTGGCGGGAGGACCTGGAAAGAGTGTTGTCACAGTCATCAGGGGAGGTGGTTGGAAGGAGGCCTGGCGATCAGAACTTGGGAGCTCTCACGGGGACAGAATGGATGCCTTCAAACGGGAAAACAGATAAATTCCATAAGAGGCCAGACCCACGGGGGCCTACTTGCCACTGTTATCGTCTTCTTCACTTTCTGGCCTCATTCTGTTCTGCTGCTGTTTTGAGACCTCAAAACCGCCCTCTGGGCTGACAACATAGTGACTGGGGTCTAGTGGGGTCTGGAAGGACTGGTTGGGAAGGACTTTGCTGTCCTCCAAGATCAGGGCCATTCACACTTCACCCTCAGTTTCCCTTAGGAACCCCCCCAGTGGATTCTGGCAGGCATGGCTTGTTCATTCTTTCCAAAGTTCCTTGTGTTTTCATCCTGTTGCCCTTCTTAGGGCTAATGAGTTACTTAGGTTTCCAATATGCTATACAGAGTAATATTTCTTTTCAGCTGCCACCATAGGAAGAGCACTAACCTGGGAGTCCAACAGATCTATGTTCAAATCCCACCTCTGCCACTTACTGGCCTAGTGGCTGCAGGAAGTGTTCATCCCTTCTCGGAGATGCAGTTTCTTCATCTGTAGAATGGGAGTATTGATACTTCCTCTTCCTGCCTTGCATGGCTCTTGTGATGAGAAAATGAGATCATCGACATAAAAGCATCTTGACCAGAAGCACAAACCGGGGTGGTGCTGATGCCGAGTCATATTTGCTTTAGCTGAAACTCCTTCTAGCTCTTAGGGGGCTGTTGGTTCTAGAATTCTCAGATCTGGTGAATAAGGCTGTGTTCCCTCTCTCCATCTCTGCATAATTTTATACACGCTGGTCACATCCCTTCCCAGCCTTCATCTTTCTAGACTAAAGAGTCTGCGTTTGTTTAATCTATCTTCATATGGCAGCCCCCTCTACCCTCCCCCATCCCCTTGATTGTAGAGTGGCCCTTCTCTGGATCATCTCCAGCTCCATTATGTCATTCTGGAAGCACTAAGACCAAACCTGCACAAATGTGTGTGTGTGTGTGTGTGCGCCCGCGCGCGCGCGTGAATGTGTGTGTGTGTGTGTGTGTGTGTGTGTGTATTCATCAGCCCTGAACCTCTGACTCTGCCCCCTCCACAGTTATAAATCCTAGAACAGGATGCTTGCCCAAGACCCTCTCTCCAAACTACAGAGAAGGCCGGTTGGCCCCAGGCTGTAGCCTCCCCCTCTTTCTCTGCGCAGCCCTGGCCCCAAGGGGCTAAAACGGCTCCCTGTCTGGCTTGGGAGGCTGGGAGGTGGATAACTAGGATGGGGGGGCCGAGGGGGAGGGGTGGGGGGGTCTTGCGCAAGCGCACGCCGCCGCTCGGACCGCCAATGCTGCTGCCTCCCGGAGCAGAGGGAGGCAGAAGAGGAGGGAGGGAGAAGAGGGGAAGGGAGGGGGAGGCGGCACTTGGGCTGCAGCTCGCAACCAGAGGCAGTCTCTCTCTGCTCTCTGGAGGGACGGGGAGCGGCAGCCGCGGAGTAGGATGCTCTGCGGGGCGCCCTGAGCCGGGGGCGCGTGAAGCAGCTTCGGGGGCCGGGGCCACAGGGCAGCTTTCACCATGCATCAGTCCCTGACTCAGCAGCGGTCCAGCGACATGTCCCTGCCCGATTCCATGGGTAAGTCCAGCCGCCCTTCCTAGGGGCGGCGGCAGCTTGGGGTGAGTGCGCTGCCCTCTGGACCACAAGCGCCCCGGCCGCTCCCGAGAGCCGGGGAGCGGGAAGCGGGGCCAGGTAGGGGGTCCGAGCTCCCCCGCGTCTGGGTCGCCGACCAGAGCCCCAGGGGAGCGGCCCAGCGGGGGCGGGGGCGACGCGCGGAGACTGGAGCGCCAAGCTTGCGTCGGAGTATCCCTGCCCCGGAGTGCGGGTGTGTGCGTGTTTGTGTGCGGGCGCCGACAGACTTGCAGCTGGTGGTAAATTCCAGCTGTCTGGAGATCCAAACACTTCCCTGCAACCTGCGCCCTCGCTTTCCATTCGACGCTCCCTCTTTGCAAAGTCCCCGTCACTTCTAAGAGCTCACGACTAACGACAATTAGGAGAAGCAGAGTCCTCGCCCCCTCCCAACTCTGTCGAAGCTGCCCAGAAATTCAGAGCTGCAGTGGTGTTGGTGGGGGCAGACTTGCACCTCGCTGGTGGGGGGGTTTGCGCAACCCTGGGGGATGGGCGGGGGGGGGAGGAGGGGGGTTCGCGGGAGGGGAATTCCTAAGGAATCACTCAAGACAGCCCAGCCCTGCAGTCTGCAGCGGCAGGATCAACATTCCTTGAATTTGATTCCTGTTCTGCTCCAAATGCACGGAATGTGCGTGAGTGTGAAAAAAGAGGTTGGGGGGGGGGAGAGACGAGTGAGAGCGCGAGAAAGAAAGAGCGAGCGCGAGCCCGCGCATCTTCTGAAGTAGCGCTTTCCCTCTCGGGGTGGAGTGGAGGGGGGGGGAGACCCACTAGCCTGATTTGGTTCAACACTTTTCCTCATCAAACCTGGGGGACAGCTGATCAAATCAGGCACCAACTTGGCTGCCCCTCGAAGCTGCTTTTTGGTAGTTACAAACAAAACACAAACCCAGTCCCCCTCAGCTGTTAGGCACCTTCCCAAGCCCTATGATTTCACTGGGCGGAGAAATTAATTTGGAGCCCAGGAGAACGGGAGGAGATTGTCAAACCATGATCCCACCTAATCTTAAAATTCGCCTCGGGTACACTTTAACGTAATCGAATTATCTCTTGCCAACATACTTTACATTCTGCAAATTTCCTCCGTCCCGAATTCCTGCCATCCAATCTGCTCAGGTCTTCTCCGATGAATTTGCGGGAACATCTCAAAAGGAGGGGGCGGGGAGAGGGTTGAACCCCCTGTGTGAGCTCCTTACTGCCTGCAGAAGGCCCGGTCTCCACAGAATTCGTTCACCGGAGGGACCCCAGAAAGTGTCATCTCCTAGATGGTGAGAAGATTCGTATTTTCAATGGTTTTGCATATGCAGTATGAGAATTTGCTCTTTTTTATTTTTAAGGGTGTAGTCATTTGCAACGTGGTCCAAATGAGGCCAAGGACTTGGGTCCGAATCCAGAACCCAGCAGTACCAGACTCCCCCCAGCTGTCTTTCTAACACGACACACACACACACACACACACACACGCACACGCGCACACACACACACACACACACACACACGCACGCGCACACAGGCACACAGAATGCACTCCTCACCTTGGCCAGCTGTGGCGCCAGCGCAGCCCCTGGCTCCCCGACGCCAGACTGTTGCGCCAGGGAGGGCCGGGTGGAAGAGTGCGAGGGCCCGCAGCGCCCATTCCCGCAGTGGGCCACAACCACCTGCAAAGCCCGCCCCCGCGTCTGGCCGTCTGCCAGTGGGGGAGTGGGCAGGTTAGGGGCCCGGGGCTTAAAACGTTGCTACTTGGCACATGGCTCTGTGGGCTGGGAAACAAGATGAAGAGAGTTCTTTCTTGGGCTCCCGGGGGCCCTCAGCCAATCTTGGCGTTTCCCGAAAGGTCTGCGCAACAAGAAGCTGAGTGGGCTTCTCCCAGCCCAGACTCTACACTGCGGGGAAAAGAATCCTAGATCCCTCATAGACGCGCGAGCCTGCTCCACGCATCCCGCTTTGTAAAGTCTGCAGACCCAGGGCACTAGCAAATTCCTGAGTCGAGTGGTAACCCTGGATTTCCAGTTTGGACAGGGGAGCCTCCCCGGAGTTCCCTGGCTCGGGTCCCGCACAACCCAGGCCTGAATCAGCGTCTAGGCTATTTAGGAGCTACTCCCACTTAACTCAGCTCTGGCAACGCCACCTTCCCTTGCATGGGGGGTGGGGGGGGTGGAAGTGGGGGGGTTGTGTTTCAGCCCCCAAGGGGCAGCATTTCTGAGGGGATTCCCTCTGCAGGCAAGACACAACTGCAGCCCAAACAGTAAAATTTAAGACACACACTGCACCAAGGTGCCTGCATCTACGTTTCCTGGCTGCCTGGGGATGAGCGGTTAGTACAAGGCTTGGAGCGGAGCAGGCGCTTGGCACTATGAAGATGGTAATTTGACTCCGGCGCCCCTGCATCCCCTTCCAGCAAACCCCCTTCTCCCTTTTGGCAACACCGCCCCCAGGCGCTAAGGCACCTCTACTACAGCGGGCACTCCTCTCCCAAATAACACATTTGTAATTCACCAGTGACCTGGGACATCTCTGATCAAAGAACTGCCAGAGGCGGGGTGGGGGCGGGGGGGGGACGCAGGATATCAGCACCCTTAAGAAAATGATTGAGAGATTGACGGCCTTGAGGCTCTTGCGTGGGCAGGCACCTGTTTCCACCGATGTGCAAGGCTGGGACTTCCTGGGACCCTCCCTGTGTGGCAAAGCTGACTCAGGTAAGCAAATCCTAACTGGTTCAAAAGATGAGCCCTCCAAATTAGCCAGTCGTCAACAACATGGTGTATAGGACAGGCTACTGGGCCCCTGTCCTTGCTGCACGCCGATAGCGATTACACACCCTGTAATCAAGGGGGTCATCAAGAGCTCGTACAGGTAAAACAGGAGTAAGCAGAGACAATCATCCCACCTTCTGGCAACCCACATCTTCGTTCCTGTCATATACACCATCTTGGACCTGGATTTATCATATGACTTGTGTGCCAGACCCCCAATTTACAAGGGTAATCAATTTACCATTGATATATGTATTGAGTAAGGTATACAGGAATTCAGGGACATGAAATAATGAGCGATTAGAATAGAGTGAGCTTGGTAAGAAAACTTTTGGAGGAGGTTAGTTTTGAGCAGGTTTTAGGGGAAGGGAGGGACTCAGATTCAAAGACCGCAGTGCAGGTGGGGGATCTGACCAGGGGGGAAACCAGGCTGTATCTGGAAGGGTGGAGGCAGCAAATAATTGGGCGCTTCTAGAGCTGAGTATCCTGGTCGTCACGAATCTGGGGTGGAGGTGGGGCACTGCAGAGAGGGAGGGCCGCAGTAGCTCTGCAGGGAAGCTGCTGGGGGCGGAAGGGGGGCAGGCAATGCCCATGACGGGATTTCAGACTCTCCCACTGCTCTTGGTTGCAGGGGTGGCTGTCGTTGTTCAAACAGAAACCTACTGGGCGCCAAGTCGTCGGGCTAGTGAGGGACATTGGGGTTTTGTGACATTAGTTGACCAGAGGCTTTTAGTTCTGGGGACCCGTCAGGTATACCTTAATTTAAAAAATCAATCCTATGAACACAGCTTATATTTATTCACACAATTCCCCGCATGCCTTTTTGATTAGAAGGGAAGACATTCTGATATGTTGCCTCTGGTTTATTCAACAAGTATTGACTGCTCTCTAAGTATCAACCACTACGATAGGCACTGTTTTCTGGTACCTCCTGCTTTATTTAAGTACCTCCTGGTATCCGAAGTTTTTTGATATGTTGATTAACTAAACAAAGTCGGAATCAGATGTTCCTGTGTTCGCGGGAACATCTAGGGCAGGCCCCAAAACTGTACCCTAATAAGAATAGGGCTTCCTTCTAAGATGAAACAACCACCAGGAATATGTCCTAAACGGAAACAGTTTACCTTTAGTAGCCTGGACCACACGTTCAGAGAACGTTCATCTGCTCTAAGCAGATGTGACTTTTAAGTCAAATTGACACTAAAGATAAATGGAGAGGTGACTCTTCACTTTTCAAAAGCATTCACCCCGCAGTTCCTTATGATGGTCAACTCCCCAAGTACAACTAGAAATAATTTCATCTTCCACAATTATAGTCCTTATAGTGTAAAGTAGGGAGTGACTTGGGGGAGGGTGTGGGGGGGACAGAGAATAGATATTCAACCTAGTGATGAGAGAGTTTTCATGGGACTTCTCAAAACAAATCCTATTTGGAGGCAAGGCCCCTGGAAATCTGTAGGATCTTTGCCTGGGTTTCTCAACCAACTGGATTTTCAATTCAGGTTCTCAAGCAGGAGAAAAAAAAAAATAGATTTTCAAATGACACCATGTGGTTTGCTGAGTCACTTTTCTGACCTGGCTCCTGTGCTTTTAAGAGCTAGAGTGATATTTGCAAAGGAGACCCAAGAGCTGTGAATAGGATTTAAAGCCACTTGGCAGGGAAGGAGTGGGCAGGCGAGTGATACCAAAAAAATTAGAAAGACCATACACACACTCCCTCAATTTAGTCTCTAAAGTTATATGTTTTCTGTGTGAGGTGTTGAGACACTTTTCGTGCGTCACAAAGATACCCCTGGCGGCTCCAGATGTTTCCTCACTGCGTTTTGCTAATTTGAGGCAGGGGAGGGCTCAGATGGGGTGAGCGACAAGAAGGCAGACAGAATGGAAGGCGAGGTAGGTAGGTTTATGTTAGAGCCCCTCTGTTCACCGGGAAGCATCTATCAACAAACAGACTCAAGGACCCTGGTTTAGACACTCATTTAAAGGAACCCCTCGAGATCCAGACGGAGGCTAACTAACCTCCGGGCGAACAGAAAATAAATCCTGCCCCCCTCACCCACCCCCCACCCCCCGCAGTCCGCAGCTCTGCTCTCGGTGTTTCCACCAGTCAGCCCGCCATTTGCATCCCAAATAGCCCTCTCTCACGAAGGGCCCTGATGTCACAGGTGTCCCCAGTGGTCCTTTATGCTCTTCACCGTGGAGGCTGGACTCGGGCCCCACTGGAGAGGAGCCTTCATCTCCCAAGTCTCCCTGCCTCGCCTCCCAGGGCGAGATCGGGGTGCCTACAAGCGCTCCAGCCCCTTCTACATTGCAATGTGTCTTAGAGCGGGATCGCATTAGAAATGACCCTGATGAGTCACGTCGCTCACTTTCCAGGCTGACGTCAGGGGAGACCGCCGGCCCCTCCCACCTCCCTTGGAGCCCTCGGCGGGGACGGCCCCGGGGAAGACAAGATGGACGGTGGAGCGAACCCGGGGTGGCGCGCTCCGTCCACCCGGGAGGGCGGAACTGCTGGGGGCTGCGCGGGCCCGGCCGCAGCCCTGCCCTCTGCCCTCCTGGCCTCGGGGTCTCGCTGCTTGTCTCGCCTCCCTCCCCCGTCCTTCGTCCCCGCTCCTCTCCTTCCCAGTGGTGCGGTCTGGGCGGCTTCAGAGGCGGCTACTGCCCTGAGGCCGAAGTGAGGCCTCCCGGGACGGTGGGGTCCCGGGAGCGGCTTCTGGGGGCCTCTTTGGGCCCCTAAACGCCAGCCAAGCCACATGGGTGGGTGACCCCCATCGTAAGGCTCCCCGCCGCTTCATCCGTCTCACTAGAGAACTGGACGCCCCTACCACTCCCCCCACTCGCTTGGTTTCCCGGAACGCAGAGGTGAGAACTCATCCCCGGTGGCCCCCGTGGGGAGTCCCTTCCCCTCGCTGGGGAAACAACGGCGGCGCGCGGAGCGGTGCTCGATTCCTTTCCCAAAAAATCATATTCAAAAGCGAGTCTCGATACCATTTTTCTATCTGACTTAATAAGCCTGTTTTCGGAAAAAAAAATATTGGTTTGCGCTATCGTGTCTGATAAGCACTGAGTAGGAGAACGGGTTTCTTGTCATTTATAATATTTATGTCACCCTCACATAGGCCTAAATGTGTGTAAGGTATAATCTTCCCCATCTACCTCCCCCGATACATATCTTTGTGGACTAATGGCCTCCAAACACTTACTTTATTACACACATTTGTTATGTGACAAATCTTGCCAACACACCATTTTAAAGTTTATACGCGAGGTGGCAAATGTCAGAAATAAGTGAAAAAAAGAATCCCAGTAACTGGCTTGGTTGTGATATTTACACTGAAAATGAAATTTCATATCTCCGGCTTATAAAAAATAACCCTTCTTAGTTGCATTTTGGCTTTAAAATATTTTCATTTAATGCCTCCATGCGTACACTTCCCATTTATCATAGGCCTTGTAATTTGGCCTTAAAAAACACTCTACTAAGTGGGTACGACACATCTTTCATGGAATGGCAAAAGCACAAAATTTGTTGTGGGGTTTTTTTTTTAATGTAACTGCTAAGATGCCGTCTGTTCATTTTCAAACCGGATATATATACATGTATATATATTTTTTTCTTCTTGTAAACGTGGCACCTGATGATTGCAAAATACCGGAAGCTCCATCGCTTCCCCATAATTCCCCTCCCCAGAGATAACCCCAGCTACCAGTTGGGGTAGGAAAGGAAGACCTTCCCAGTGATTTTTCCCTTTAAGTCCGTGCCCTTCTCCGGCCAAAATGAACCACTTCAGTTTCTCTGTGTGCTTTCAGGAGCCTTCAATCGAAGGAAACGAAACTCCATCTATGTCACCGTGACTCTGCTTATTGTGTCGGTGTTGATTCTCACGGTGGGCCTTGCCGCAACCACCAGGACCCAGAATGTGACCGTCGGAGGTTATTACCCGGGAGTTATTGTAAGTATAAAAGGCCTAGGTAGGTCTCAGGGGCTTGCTGGCTGCGGTCTTTCGGGTTCTACTCGGAGGGTTTTTGACTGTCTGAGTTTCCAGTGTTTGCTCGGGTTTCCTCCTGTATATTTCTCTGTATGTGTACAGAGAGGAAACTCTGGGCCCGTTAAGAAGAGCACTGGACTGCGAGTCAGAGGAATCCCAGCTGTGTCCCTAATTAGCAGTGTGCTGCTGAGCAAGTCACCTCGCCCCTTTAGGCCCGTGGTTTTCTGGTCTACAAGGTGTCACCAACCAGCAGGGTTAGCTTTAGGCTAAGGTTCCTTTCTTTCTGGGCACCTGCTTTCCCACGTATAACAGGCGTCACCTGACCCTACTTGAAACCTGACGACGGCTTGACACTCTGACTGTCAGCGCTGACCTCCAAAGTGAGCCTGCATTCCTATCAGGAAACACATGTGGAACATTTACTTCTAAGATAGGTATATTTATCCATTTACAGGTTTTATACATGTTCTTAAAACATACAGACATGGAAATTCAAGAATTAGATTCAAAAGAAATAACTTTTATTATCCTCATGCTAACTTCAAAGAATGACATACACTTCGCATGAAGTCGGTCATCAAAGGTAGTGGCTATGAATCCTTATTTCCAGTAGCCCGCTAGATCATTTTGAACAGTTTTGGCTGACTTATCAGGTACAATTAGGGTACCGTGGGCATCATTTTTGGAAATTTTCAAATTGGGGTAGAGTCGACACACAATATCACACTACTTTCTGGTGTACGACATGGTGAGTCCACATCTCTCCATGTTATGCTGTGCTCACCGCAAGCGTAGCTGCCGTCTGTCACCATACAGCGTGGCGTCATTGTTTTTTTAATGTCGATCCCACTGCGTAGCTGACAAAAAGCTCATCCCGAGACAAGTGTCAACTGTGCCATTTTCTTGTGGCTCGCTTCTGCTTACTTACATTATTAGGGTCATCTTCAATTTGCGGTTTCTCAACAGGAGCCTTTCCAAACCACCTGTCCATTTGATAGGGACCAGTTTGGTTAAAGCTAGATAACGCAATCCGGGCACACGTCAAAAGCCCCGCCATCAACTGGTTGCTGCTGGGATCTTGCCTTTTCCTCCCTGCAAGACGGGCTGACCTTGTTATCTGACATTCACACCGGGGGAGGGCGCCAGTGACAGTCTGTTTATTGAATATTTGTACCGCTTAATGTCTCTTACTAGTTTAGATAAACAATAAATAGGAAATAAGAGTTCGAATGGTTTCTTAGTGTACATCAGTGGATTGTTGTATCCATCACCAGGGTGCGTGGGATCCGCTCTGGAAACCACTGAACTCTTGACATACAAAGCCTCATTTTATAGCAAATCATCGTGTCGTATACGTGACATAGATACAATTTCTTTTGTCATTTATACTTCAATAAATCTGGGGAAAAGAAGAGGAAAGAGAAACAAAAACAAACATGAGCCTCATTTGGATCGACACACACACGGCTGCTGATCCCAAAAGCCTAACCCTAGAGGTAGGGTCATATTTTCACCATCAATTATATAACTTGTCAATTGTAAGTGATTGTAGAGAACAGGGAGGAAGTTTGGAAGTTTAGGATGGTTCTTTTATGTACAGTTAGTACAGCAAAGAGGTCAGATGTGTTTGTGTTGTTGTTGTTTTTCTTTTTTCTTTTTTTGAAGAGGTGGGGTTGGAGAGAGAAGTCAAGGGAGAGGAAAGGATTAAAGATGGATGTCTTTGACAAGCCCAAGCTGCTGCGAGTGACCAAGCCTGACGAGGGTTGCCTAGGCCACGGATTCCACAGTCAGCCTCCTCAATAGCCCTAGCTGGCTGGCGCCAGACGTGCCTCCCACCTCCCACAGGCTGCCTGGGAAGTTCCTTCGCCGCTCTTGGGCAGGCAGGGCTCCCTCCAGCCAAGGGCAGGTGTCCCACAGACACCCGTTTGGTGCCCTCTGTTAAATGTGTGATGTGAGAACTCGCCCGGTCCACTTCCTGTGGTGAGGCAAGAAAACCAGTTGTCAGCAGAATTGGGTTTTATTTTTAAGCACAAGCGAGGGGGGCGAGGAGGACGGGGGAGGTAAGATTGCATTTTGGTGGCTTGGAAAAGCAATTTATAGGGTCTGTGTGACTTTGTGTGCTTCAGGTAGCTGCGTTTTGTAAAATATTTCTGACGGATGAACAGATGCTCAAAGCCGAGAGTCAGACTCCCCATGGGTGAGGCAAAGGTATTTTCCCTGTCATTTAAGAGTAGGAACTCCTATTCTAGAACAGTGGCTATGAACCTGCTCTGTAGAATAGCTGCCTGTGGGTGGCTAGGTTGGAATGCATGAACAAAGGAAGGAGGGCGCATGATTGTTGGTATTCGAGTACCTGATGTTCAGCAAGCTCGGGAAGTTGAAGGGGTGCGTGCCTGTGTGTGTGTGTGTGTGTGTGTGTGTGTGTGTGTCACTAAAAGCTAATATGGAAATGTTAAGAGGAGAACCATCCCTAACAGACAGTGTGCCCCATGGTTTACCCTTTAAAAATGTGCTCTTAGAGTTCCTGTAGATTTGTTTCTTTAAAATGGGTTTTAATTATAGAAAGTGAATGGGGAAGATTGCAGATTGAAAGGCAGAAAAATCCATTTGGGTTTAGAGGTCAAATCATGTTGTAACAAATTCAGTGACGACTCAGGCCTCTGAAACAGCGTGTGCCTGACAATCCAGATTTATCCGGGAGTGGGATGCTTTCGCTCATTGACCCGTTTGGTTATTAGAGAGGTAGGTACTGTATAAACTCTAAGCCAGTGGTTTCCCTACTTTGGTGTGCAGAAGAATGACCAGATGAAGCTGTGGGAAATGCAGACCTCAGGTCCCTACCCCCAGAGATTCTGGTTTGGTAGGTTCTGTATGGCCCAGGAACCTGAATTTCCTTTTGATGAGCTAATTTTGATTGGAAAAGTAATACAAATTGAATCTGCATTTTACTAAATACCCCAGGGGAGCCTAATTCGAATGAACCGGCAACCACTTGGAGGACTAAAACCCGATAAATAAAATATGCTCAGCAATAAACCCAGGCATTTTAAGATTCCATACTGGCAAATTGGTCACTCTGAATATAAATGATCAGTGTATAGCAATGTGAAAAATTTCAGGCTACTTGGAACTCTGATGTTTTGGGGTTAGCTCTGCTGGTTAAATGCTTTAACAATAAATGAGAATTCAAAATTTCAAAACAGACAAATTAGGGAGCAGTTATTACATTAAAAGAAGGCTTATTATACATACAACTCACTTAAATATAGAGACTCGGGCATTTTAAAATATAATTACATTTGTACAGCTCAAACTCACATGAAACTTTTCTGGGGCATATTCATTTTGCCAAGCGAGGTGCCCTTGTACAGCAAGGTGCATTAGAATAGGTCATGAGCTACTTGATCTGAGCTAGAATGTGGTGCCAGCATCCTAAGACACACATGCATGTATGCATCTTTAAAGGTGCTAATCTGTCCAAGCGGAACTGCGCAGTTTTTTTAAAAACTTAAAACCGATGAAGAAAGACAAACTGGTTTAGGATTTTTACTATCCACGAATGTTCCAGGCATTCCATTCCAGAAGAGTTCAGTGAGCTTTTTACACCGGAGGCCTAAAAAAGGCAAGAGGCTCACTTGTTGTATAAAGCTGAAAAGGGCAGGGGAGAGAGCGCGCTCCTTGTCTGCAACACTTTAACCTTCGATCCGGGAGAATGAAGCCTTTAAATGTGTTTCCCAAGCAACCCACAAGATGGGGTTGGCCACCTGATCAGCATGGAAATCTTTCATTCTTGTACCCTCTCCCCAGTTGTTGTACTGCTAAGACCCATGCCAGCCTGGGTTTTCTTTAGGAGAAAAAAAATAGGAGTTTCAGCCCCGTTCACAAGGTGGGGGTGTGTGTGTGTGAGTTAATGGAAAAATTATATCAGAGTTACCGTGGGATAGTAGGAAACTGAGACAGCAGGGATCATTCAAAATAATGGCCCAGAAACTTTCTTTAGGCAGATGTGGCTTCAGCTTCACATGTAAAGACTCTTGATAAATCCAACAAAATTTAGACTAAAGCATGCTAAGGAAACATACTGAGCTCTGGATGGTGGAAGTTTGTAGTTTATTGTGAATCAGGGAGAAATTTGTCCACCTCTTGTTGAAAATGTCTCAAAAATATAAAATCATTCTAAAATAAAGTTCCTACCCCTAAGGTACATTTCAAAGATGGGTCTTGAATCTGGATTTGCTAAGTAAGACTTGTAATGCCGTAAAGTTCTAACCTTCATTGGCTCCCTGTTCCCTCCTTAGTTTTGTCATTCACAGCACTCCAAAGATCCTTTTGGTCTGGTCTCCCATTCCCCCCTCTTTTGCCAAAACTGTCAGTTCATGGCCCTGAACGCAACTTGGATTTTTCTGCCTTGCTGCTGTCATTTTCATTGTTCCCCCGGTCTGGAATGTCCTCCCTGCGTTTCCTTTCTGTTTATCCAAATGCTCTGTTCTATCCCAACTTAAAGACAAGGCAGGACATTTTTCAACCGCGGGGGTCCACAGTGGCGTCTGCCATCTTTGAACTCCTTACCATAGATTTCTCCTACTCATGGTTCCTGGAAAATACATCCTGCTTTATGGCATCTGTAGGGCCATATTCTCAGTTTTGTTTTTACAGGTCCCCGATCCCTTAGCTGAATCCTTGGGCCAGATGTGTTGGAGAATTTAGATTTCTTTCTTTCTTTTTTTTAATATTTTTTAAAAAAAATTTTAACGTTTATTTACTATTGAGAGACAGAGAGACACAGAGCGTGAGCAGGGGAGGGGTGGGGGGGGGGAGACAGAATCCGAAGCAGGCTCCAGGCTCTGAGCCGTCAGCACAGAGCCCTACGCGGGGCTCGAACTCACAGACTGAGAGATCATGACCTGAGCTGAAGTTGGATGCTCAGCCGACTGAGCCACCCAGGCGCCCCTCTTTTTTTTAATATTTATTTTTTGGCGATGGAGAGCACAAGTGAGGGAGGGGCAGAGAGAGGGGGACAGAGGATCCGAAGCGGGCCTTGCACTGACAGGCTGACAGCAGCGAGCCCGGTGTGGGGCTCGAACCCATGAACCGTGAGATCATGACCTGAGCCGAAGTCAGATGCTCAATGGACTGAGCCATCCAGGTGCCCCTAGATTTCTTTTTTATTTTAGAAGGATAATACAGTGCATATATTATATTATCTAACATCCCAGGGGGGTTGAGAAAAACCCCATAATCAAGCACTTTCATATTCCTCTAATAAACCGAGTTTTTATACTAAGTGGATAAAGATAGTAAAATAATCTCACATCAGTTCAAGGTTTTGCCACCAAGTTAGTTACGAAAAAAACCAACCTTTCGTTTTTAAGAGCTTTGTGGATTTCAGGATTATGGGAAGGAATTGTGGACCAGTTTACCTAATTATAGCTCCTTGAGGGTGAGTCTCATTGGTTGTAGTATCATATCCCCCGCCCCTACTTCTGGCCTCCAAATCACAGATATAGCACGGTGCCTGCCACAGAGTAATGTCCAATTAACATGTATTGAATGACTAATCCTTCTGAGCCTCGGTGCAGTGAATGGGAATCGGCCCAGTCCAAAAAGAGCCGTTAAATCTGACTTTGATGTCTAACGATTTGTGTTTTCCTTCAACGAGTGGAGGGCAGCCAAATCAAAGCAAATTCAGGTAATGGGGAATCAAGATGTAGGTCCAAAGGCCTACACTTGCCATGATTCCCTGCAGTTCTCGAGGGATAGCCAAAGAGCTTACCTTTCTGGGGTCTCAGGAAAGTAAACAGTCGATTAGAAGTAGCTGCCCACTTTCAGGAAATTCTGTTGATTTTCCCCTTTTTATTTTCAACCCCTCAGCTCTTCCTCAGATAGGATTTTTCACTCCATCCTTGCAGGGAACCTCTTTCCTGGAGAGGGAGGGGAAGTGACGAAAGTCACTATTCTACTGACACACCACAAATGCAGCACAGTGTGGCTGAAAGAACACCAGCTGTTGGTCAGGGCACCTGTGGACTCCTGGCCCTGTCAGTAACTTGCTATAAGAGGGGATGAGTCCATACAATTCTCTAGGCCACCATTTTCTTATCTATCAAATGGGAATCGTATCAGCTCCACCCAACTCCATAGCGTTACTGTGACCAAAATAGAGGGCACATGTTGCTTTAAGTTAAAATGCTTTTCAAATGTACGGTAGTTTTTGCAACACTGGTGAGTTCATCAGCCTGTCATCCAGGTGAGTGAATTCTTCCAGCATGACTCAAAAGACAGTAGTTCCCTGCCTGGTGATCTCCACCTATCTTTGACCCCATGTTAAAATGTCTCCTCCTCTGTGAAATCTTAGACTTAACATTTATTTAGCATCCTACCTCATGCAAGTCACACCACATACTTTGTTAAAAAAGGTTTTCTTTTATTTGAGTATAGTTGACACAATGCTGTGCTAGTTTCAGGTGTATGACATAGAGATTCAACCATTGTGCTGTGCTCACCACGAGGATAGCTACCATCTGTCACCGTACAACGTTATTATAATATTATTGACTGTATTCCCTATGCTGTGCATTTTGTTCCCATGATTTATTCATTCCATAACTGGAAGCCTGTGTCTCTCACTCCCCTGCACCTATTTTGCTCATCCTCCACACCCCCCCTTCCCTCTGGGAACCACCAGTTTGTTTTCTGTATCTATAGGTCTGACCCTGCTTTTTGTGTGTTTATTCATGTGTTCTGTTTTTCAGATTTTGCATATGATGAAATCATATGGTATCTGTCTTTCTCTGACTTACTTCACTTAGCATAACACCCTCCAGGTCCGTCCAGGTTGTCACAAATGGCAAGATCTCACCCTTTTATGGCTGCGTATACATACCACATCTTCCCTTATCTCTTCGTCTATCAGGGGACACTTAGATTGCCTCCATATCTTGGCTATTGTAAATAATGCTGCAATAAATGGAGGGCTGCATGTATCTTTTTGAATTAGTGTTTTTGTTTTCTTTGGGTATATACCTAGTAGAAGTCACACTACATACTTTATCTCATTTAATCCTCACAGCAGCCCTGTGTGGTAGTTACCATCATGGTTTGCATTTTATAAGTGAGGTACCTGAAGCACAGAGTGGTTAAGGGACTAGCCCAAGGTCACACAGTTTACAAATAGCAGAGCCAAGGATATAATACAAAATGAATGATTCTCTTCCCCTGTAGCACTATGTTTATATGTTGCCTGCGGTCCTTAACCCACAGTTTGTCTCTCCTTCACTGGACTAGGAGCCCCTGGAGGGCAGGGACCACATCCTGTTTATCTGGCACAAGTGCTTAGTGAATATTGGAAAGTTGAATGAATCGGAGTGGATTAGAATGGAATGGAAAGAAAAAAAGGGAACTGGATAAAGTAACTGTCTAACCTGGGACTTCGGTCCCAAGTGCCTTGTCTTTCCAGTCAATTCCATGAGGCTTCAGCCCACCTCTTCCTGGCCACTACCATCAGAGTTATTTGAGAGTGCCAGGAATGACGAGGTTTTTTGCTTCCTGTCTGAAGGTCAAGACTGCTTTTGGGGTCCAGGAGACCATTAAGTGAATATCTGTGGAAACTGATAAGCTGCTCAAAGGACTTATTTTCCATGTAAGAGACTGCCTCTGATTTTCTCACAGTCTCCACAAGTGGTCCAGAGTGCCATGAACACAAACTATTCATGGAATTCTTCCTAAAAAATAAAAGCTGTGGAATATATTGGAGGTGTGGATAAGAGAAAACATGAAGCTGTGTTATGAAATACAGCAAGCAATGATAAGATTTTCCAGCTCAAATTGGGTTAGAGTTGCTCAGAAACTAAATGTCTTCAAAAATGATACTAATCAGGGGCGCCTGGGTGGCTCAGTCAGTTAAGCGTCCAACTTCGACTCAGGTCATGATCTCACAGCTCGTGAGATGGAGCCCCGTGTTGGGCTCTGTGCTGATAGCTCAGAGCCTGGAGCCTGCTTGGGATTCCAGGTCTCCCTCTCTCTGCCTCCCTGGCTCGTGCTCTGTCTCTCTTTCTCAAACATAAATAAACATTAAAAAAAGTTTTTAATGGTAATAATCACTAGAACAATAATTAATATTTCCTGAGTACTTACTGTGTGCCAAGCACTGTGCTAAGTTCTTTCAATGTATCATCCTGGTTTGTGCTTGCAAAAGCCCTACGGGATAGCCACCACTCTAGTCCCCATTTTCCAGATTCGGAGACTGAGGTTTAGAGAAACCAATCAGTTTGTTCAAGATCCCACAAACAAAGGTGGAAGAGCTGGGGCAGGAAGCCAGGCTGGTGTGAGAACCAGGTTTTAATCAGTATACTGTATGAAACAACACATTTCAATTACATTTAAACTAAGAGCAGGTGTTGGGGCGCCTGGGTGGCTCAGTCAGTTAAGCGTCCCACTCTTGATTTCGGCTCAGGTCACGATCTCATGGTGGTTTGTGAGATCCAGCCCCGCATCGGGCTCTGTGCTGACCATGAGGAGCCTGCTTGAGAGTTTCTCTCTCTGCCTCTCCCCCACTCTCTCCCTCTCTAAACAAACAAACAAATAAATAAGAACAGGTGGGAGATGGGCGTAGTTTACCTGTTGAGTGAGGATGTTCTCAGTAGAGTCTTGGATGGCACATGATATACTCTTCATACACTTCTGCTTCTATTTCCCAAGAGGGGTTGCTGGCTGAGTGGCCCTGAAGAATGAGTCCTTGGAAACTTGTATTCATTCCTTCCCTTCATTCCGTTTCATCCTTGGGTTTCTGAGACAGCGACCCAGCCCCCCCAGGCAGCCCACCACATTCCTGCCTCGCCCTCCAGGCCATTAGATTTCCAACCACAGGTGTAAGGCTTGGGGGGGCCTCAGACTGAAATAGATGCCCCTGTTAGCCATGGTAAGGCTGCAGATGGAAACCGGGACCATTAGTGAGGTTAAGAGACTCGCAACTACATTGCTGAGCTTGTGTTAAGATTTATTGGCCCATGCTCACCACTCTTTACTTCTTCCGTTTTTACCCCTATCGGCAGCCTTCGTTAGTGATCGTGTTCAGCTTAGACGGGCCACCTCAGTCCGCTAATGGCAGAAGTGAGAGGAAAGTGGGACCCGCTACACTGAGCCATCATCCTATCCACTTAGACAGGGAAATTGTTTTGCAGGGTTTTACGCTGCCATTTCTGTTCACCCTCTAATGAATGCTTTCTGTCCATAAATGAAGCAGAGATGGAAGAAGAGGTGAATAAGTGCTAACATAAATTGCAGTGGGTCAGCCACAAATACAAGCTTTCAAAAAATAGGGTTGGTTTTTTTTTTTTAAGTCTAGGTTAAGGTGCTTGCTGATTTCTAAAGTACTTCCTGGGTTTGATTAGTGTGCCGGATGCATCGAAAATTGCTATTTCAAATCTTCATTTTGTAATCCATGCATCAGAGTAGAAGGCCTCTTTTCAAAAAAAAAAAAAGATTCAGATCAGAATATAATGTGTGCTTTTCACCGTTACATGTCTCTTACTGACTCACCAGTCACGCGCTAGGTAATGGATATTGACATTGAGATAGGCAGGCTCTGAAACGCTCTGGTTGACCTTTACTCGTAGCTTTTAGGTATGATTTATTTCTATGAGGAAAAAATTTGCAAATAGTGGGGGAAGCACTTTTATTGAACACCTTGTATCTGTGTAACAATTGCATGTGGCTTTAGCATCTATACCCCAGTTCTTTTCCGTTGTCCTGAATCATATCCAGGAGCTGCAACGATCTTGTGGCCAGGCTGGCCACCTTCCCACATGCTATGTTTGCCATCTTGCTTTGCAGCTCGGCTTTGGATCGTTCCTTGGAATCATCGGATCAAACCTTGTCGAGAACAAACGGCAGATGGTAAGTCTGCATCGCTATAGAATTACACTCTTTGTCTGAAAAAGCTGAATATATTTATGAATTAAATAACACACTTCTTAAGGTTGCCCACATTGGGCCACAAAAGTAACTGCTCCTTTGCCTTTTCTCCTCAGCCTCCAGGGAACTTGTTCGAAAGTGACCCTGTGGTATGGGACTTGTTCTCATCTTGCCCGATGCTCCCTCAGTGCCCTAGTTGGTCTCCTTAAGTGAAAGAGATAGAATATTCTGGATCTTGCCCTTTGCTCTCCTCCTCCCTCTTAGATGCATAACCTTTGGGGAAGGTTTTTGCAGAGGGCTCCTGCCTTTTAGGGTATTACAATCTAGGAGACTTAGATCAAGAGGACAAGTCACACTTGGGGCACACAAAAGACAAAATTATGAAGCCAACCTAAAGTATTCCCACGACTCATACTTCAAAGCTAAGTGTGTTGTAATGTTCAAAGGAAGAAGGAACATGTAACAGGAGGTAAAACTTAGAAAGTTCTATGTCCTAACAGGGGCCACAAGGGCAAGCTGTTGGGTTTCCTGGTATGGACCGAATTGCAAGCATATTGTAGTTTTATTGGCTTGTAAATCAAGATGCCTGGTGAGTGGTCAGATGGTGGACTGATTAGGCTCCCCCAGTACAAGCCTCTGTGGCATCTAAACTTTGATAATGGGGTCTATTTAACAGCAAGTTTAATCAGATAACGTCATAGCTCCAGGGACAGAGAACTCTAACCGTATGTTCTCATGTGAATCGCCCTCAAGGGAGAGCTCATAGTTCTCTTCTTCCATTTCACCTGGACTCCCCGCCTCCCCTGCCAGTTGTGTTTGCACTTGGGGCTTACATTATTCAAAATAACGGGAGAGTTTTAATTGTAGAGCTGATCATAGCATAGCTGATAATGCCAATTTCATGACATCGTTCATCCATTATTTACCAATTCTCTGTAGCGCTGTGAAGTGAGATTTATGGGGAGAGGCTTCTGAACAACTCCTGAAGGAGATGAGTATTTCCTCCTGGCCTGTAGAGGAGGGAGAACCTTAGGGTGGCCTTGACTTTGACTTGATTTTGCCCGGGAGAGCAGTTTAATGCCAAGCTATTTCCCCCCTCTTTGCCCCCAAACACCCGAAGAAAGCAAAACACTGATTCCGTCTAGTTCTGAGGGTCAACACGGGCAGACAGTAGGCTTAGGCAGCGCCTGCCCCTGCCCCTGTAAGCACCTTCCCCCGCATTGGGTTGTAGTATCACCCTTGTAGTGGAAGACGAATTATTAGGAAAACTTGTCATTTAACATAATCATATAACATGATATAACATTTATATATACACTCATATACATATATACGCATATACATATGCATATATACTCATCATATAACATGTTGAGTATAGGGCGGTCTGGTTCAAGCAAACATTTTCTTACTTAAAAATTTTGGGGGGTGCCTGGGTGGCTCAGTCAGCTCAGCGTCCGACTTTGGCTCAGGTCATGCTCTCCAGATTTGTGAATTCTAGCCTTGGGTCGGGCTGTGTGCTGACGGCCCAGAGCCTGGAGCCCACTTCGGATTCTGTGTCTCCCTCTCTCTCCCTGCCCCTCCCCCTCTCGCACTCTGTCTCTCCCTCTCTCAAAAAGAAATAAGCATTTGAAAAATTTTTAAGAAAAAAATAAATAAATACTAAAAAGAAAAAAGAAAACTTTTTGTGTATATTACGCAGAGTTAGTTGATCAGTTCCAGAGACTTCAACCCTTGTCAAATGTCTTTGGTATTTACTTTGGTATTTGTCTTTGATATTTACATCTTACTAAGTTGACTGTTCTTTCTTCAACAATGCAGAAGGCCATGTAGGGTTGTGTGGGGCCTCAGAACCATCCTTGTCTTCATCAGTGCCCACTGCGAGGGGTTGAGAAGAACACTGGACTAGGAGTTGGTGGGCACCAGACCGGATGGTGGCCCCGGGCACACCACTTCCCCTCCTTGAGCCTCCAATCCACCAGTAAATAAAATAGGGGGTTGGACCACATGATGTCAAAGGTCCGACATCTTCCTGAGTCTGAGCCTGGAAGAGCCACACGCGTTCCTCCTTGGACAATAGGCTGGATGTTCATTTGGTGCTGACAGACTCACTGAATGAGTTTCTTAGCTTGCCCTGAACATGGGGAACGTGCTTCAGTGGCCCCTTCCTTGCCTCCCTCGGCTCCCATTCATCCTGGATGATTGAAGAAAACACCCTCATGGGGTGGCCGGCCAGAGTTCTGCATTGGCTAGCATTCTCTTGGGGACCATCTAGTCTCCAGAAGCAGCAAGGGTGGAAGGCTAACAGACACTTTTATTTCCCCCTCACCCTCGCAGCTGGTGGCCTCCATCGTCTTTATCAGCTTTGGGGTGATTGCGGCCTTCTGTTGTGCCATCGTCGACGGGGTCTTTGCTGCGAGACACATTGTGAGTACTTTCAGTCCTGGGTTCAAGCCATTGTACGATACAGCAAAGTTGAGTGTGTGCTGAGATGTGTGCCGAGTGCTGTGAGGGGTACAGAAGAGGGAGAAAACAAGATCTGTGTCTCAGGTTGCCGACAGTCGAGGACACCACGGGACACACGGTCATCTAGAGAACAGGGGCTGAGCCGGGGGTATAAACTCTAAGTACCAGAGCGGTTTATCCTGGACTCCAGTGGCCAGGATAGGCTTCCCCGTGGTGGTGGGAGCTAAGCCTTTGACACGTAACTGAGATTTGGAAAGGCAGAGGGAAGGGCTTTGGGGCCGGGGGAATGACTCGGAGGTGACGTTGGGAGCGAGGAGGCAGGGAAGAGCAGGGGGACCGATGACTTGAGAGCCTTGGAGGCTTCAGCAGCCACAAGAACAGACCATGAGGACAGAGTCACCTTTTCTCAGATACCTGAACTTTGCTGTCCCTACAACCATGGTTGGCGTTTAGTGATAAGATTGGGCTCCAGAGAAGGCCCCAGAGCTAGAAGCCTCCACTCAGAGCCCAGTCCTGGAGTGCGGGTGCCAAATCCTTCCTCCTCTGGAGAAGCTGCACCTTGAGAAAGGCCATTTTACTCCTGAAACCCGGACCTGTGCTCTTGTTTGAGGAAGCCTGGGATTCAGGGCATTCCTGTGTGGCTGTCGACAAGAGCCCTCGCCCCTCTTTCAGTACTTTCCATTCCATATTGTTCCAGACTATTCTGCTAGGGCTGACTTCTCCATCAGGCACAATAGGCACAACGCCTGTGGCCCATAGGACTTTCAGGGTTTCAGTAAAATATTAGCATTTCTTTTCAAATCTGTAGAAACATGATAAGCTTTTAGGTCAAGAAAAAGTTTTCCCATATAATATAAATATATTTGTCTTTATACCAATGCAGTCATTAGATATAATTAAAATAAAGAAGGGGCGCCTGGGTGGCTCAGTCAGTTAAGCATTTGACTCTTGATTCAGCTCAGGTCATGATCTCACAGTTCGTGAGCTTGACCCCCGTGTCGGGCTCCATGCTGACAGTGCAGGGCCTGCTTGGGATTCTCTCTCTCCCTCTTTCTCTGCCCTTCCCCCACTAGCGCACTCTCTCAAAATAAACCTTTAAAAAAAATAAAGAAAATATAATTTTCAATATTTTTTAACGGGGAGACGGACCCACTAAAGCAAAAGTGCCTAGGTCCCAGGGAGGCTGTAACATAGCCCTGATCCAGCCCACAAACCCAAATCAAAAGCGAGCCACAGCAACTTACTGGGCCCCCACAACCAACACAAGTACTCCTTTCATTCCTACTGAATCAGCAGGGAGAATGAAAACACCTCGTGAACTAGTTGGAACTGTTTTGCTTTCCAAAACAACTGAATTGGAGCAAAATTGTATTACCAGAATCTTCTGTGGATCAATGGCACTTTATTCCATTTCAATCACTGGCTAATAGTGCAGGTCATGTTGAGGGAGCCTCATGGGTATGGTTGGATCTGGGGAAGGATGATCTGTGACATTATTATTTCAATTCCAACTTGCTCTTGGACCCTCCTCTCAGGAGTAAGAGTCAGTCCATCATTTGCCAAGATTGGAGGGACTCATGTGGTTGGTGCTTCCCCACAAGCAGTCTCCGAATTGGTGTCTCAGGAGAGGATTTCTGGGCAGAGGGCAGAGTAAGGGGTGAGAGAGAGAGGGTCTTTACCCGATTTTCTTTCCGGGCCGAGAATTTAAACGTAGGCCCCTCTATCAGACCCATCCCTTCTGATTTTAGATGAGAACAGCCATCTTCTTCATCTTTTTCTTCTTAAAAAGGCCAGTGATACATGGGGAACTTGTAACATCCACAAGCCCACCACCCTAACTTAGCAATCCTTATCATTTTTGCATATGACCCTCTGAGTAAGCACCCAGTTGTGTGGCTGTGTGTAGCATGGTTGCAGCCAATCATGGCATGCGTGCTATTGGTATGCAACAGGAGCCATCTTAATAACAATAATGCCTTGTTTTTGTGTAGCGTATTTAGCTTTTAAATGTGCCTTCACATCTATTGTCTCATTGGAGACCCACAGCAATCCTGTGAGATATGTAGGGCAAGCATTATTATCCCCATTTGACAAGCAGTATTCACTCTGAGGCAGTCTCCATGGTAACAGAGGCCTAGTGGCCAAGAAGCCTGCAGTAGATTTTGATGGCATCATGAGCTAAAATGGCTTCCTCTTTTTCCCTCCTCCTCCCACTCCTAGTGTGGTTTTTTTTTTAACAGCTTTATTGAGATTATGTGAGTTCACATCCCATATAATTCACCCACTTAAAGTGTACAATTCAGTGGTTTTCAGTATCCTCACTGTTACGTGGAAACCACCACCACATCAATTTTAGAAGATCTTCATCATCCCCCAAAAGAAGCCCCATGCTCTTGACTCTCACCTCCCTTTACCCCTAGTCGCCTCAGCCCTAGGCAGCTACTAGTCTACTTGTTTTTTTCTTGATAGATTTCCCTATGCTAATTAACCGTTCATATTAATGGAATCATAGAATATCATGGTCTTTTGAGACCTGACTTCTTTCACTTAGTGTGCTATCCTCAGGGCTCACCCATGTCGTAGCATGTATCAGTGCTTCATAGCTTTTCATGGCCTAATAATATTCCACCATATGGATATACCACATGTTGTTTGTCCATTCAGTGGCCGATGGGCATTTGGGTTGTTTCCAGCTTGTGGCTTTTATTAATAATGCTGCTCTAAACATGCATGTACCATGTGGCCATATGTTTTTGTTTTCCTTGGGTATATACCTAGGAGTGGAATTGCCTGGCTATATGGTAACCACGTTTACCCTTTTGAGGACCTACTGGACAGTTTCCGAAAAGAGCCGCACCATTTTCCATTCCCACCAGAAGTGTATGTAGGAGAGTTCCAATTTCTCTGCATCCTTGCCGACTCTTATGATCTGACTTTTTGATTCTAGTATCCCACTAACCATCCTAGTGGGAATCAAGTGGTATCTCAGTGTGGTTTTGATTTGCGTTTCCTTGACATTCCTAAATGTTTTTGAGCACTGGCCTCTGTCAAAGGCAATGGAGAAAAATCCAAGTTATACTTACTGGAAGTTTCCTCTAACGACCACCTACGTGTCTCTGACTCCAGGCCCTCTGTACTTCCTACAGTTAGTGGCCTGCAGCAAAGTGTTTGATTCGTGGATTTGGGTTAAGGCTGGATGAGTCTTTTAGAAAAACTTTCTGCTTACACTGCACCTGTCCTAAGACATCTGCCAGCCCTCACTGACACCCAGAGAGTTTTGAGAAAGGAGGCTTTGTTAATGTATGGCAATATCCGTTGGCTAGTTTAACGAAAGGCCCTTTTGGATCCTAGCACTGCTTGGGTGGGCTAAAGCCAGGCTTTCTTTTTATAAACAATGAATTTTTTAAAAGATTTTATATTTAAGTCATCTCTACGCCCAACGTGGGGCTCGAAGTCACAACCTCGAGATTAAGAGTCACGTGCTCCTCTGAGCCAGCCGGGTGCCCCTAAAGCCAGCCTTTCTTGTTGTTGAAATCTCTCAGCACTATCTTGCCCTGTCCTTTGGCTTGGGAATGTGTGAGCTACCTCTCAAGACCTACCTTCTTACACGCCCCTCTAAATATGTCTTCTTCCTTCTCTCTCGTCTCCTAGTTCTTTCCTTCCCCGCCCCCAACATGGCCTTTAACCATCTGGGAAGGTCATTTTGCCTTCTTGTAACAGTTTCCCCCTCTTCCAAATGGATGTAAGAGTAACCTACCTCTCAGGCTCAACCTGAGTGTGATATGAAGTAATGGGTGCAAACTGGGCCTGGCACAGAGTAGGTCCATTTCCATCTCTTTGCTCCAGAGTCGGAAGCCCTTCGGATTTGAAAGGTCACCGAGCCCTCACGAAGTGACTTTTTCCTACCTCCCAGTTGCCAGGGCTTATTCCTTCTCCGGGGTCTCAATGCACAATAGCAGCCAGAGGCAGCAAAGGGGCAACCGTCACACACGTCTGTCTTCATCTGGGGCAGTTGGCGGCTGAATGCTTTTTGCAGAACCAGGAGGTCGGGAGGGCTGTGACCAGCGTATCAAGCCTCCCTTTCCACAAGATAATAGTGGTCTCTGCTATTGTGCAAACACGGAAAATAAACCCTGCTGCGTGTGAACATGAGAACCCTCGCTCCTTTCCCCCCTAACTCCAGCCTCAGCCAACAGGGCAATGTACTTTCAGAACAGTGAACAAACAAGAGGTCCCTGTAGAAGCAGCTGATGGGAAGTCTTAGGTGCTCGATGGGGCTGGGAGGCAGGAGGCACTGGGGTGTCAGGATCAGGAGATGTTAAAAAAAATTTTTTTTCAACGTTTATTTATTTGTGGGACAGAGAGAGACAGAGCATGAACGGGGGAGGGGCAGAGAGAGAGGGAGACACAGAATCGGAAACAGGCTCCAGGCTCTGAGCCATCAGCCCAGAGCCCGACGCGGGGCTCGAACTCACGGACCGCGAGATCGTGACCTGGCTGAAGTCGGACGCTTAACCGACTGCGCCACCCAGGCGCCCCTAGGAGATGTTAAATCATCCGTGGGAAAAGCAGCCACCGGGATTTGAAAATGGCGAGTGGGGGCAGGAGGGAAGGTGCTTGGCCACGCCCCCAGGTCAGTTTGCATGAACTTCTTGTCCCGTCCTAACCTGCTTTTGGCCAGAGCTCCACCACCACTCAGGAGATGTTTAGCATCACCCCAGAAGTGAACAGCATCCCCTGCCTGCAAGTTTCCAGGCAGCCCTGGATGGTGCCTGTCTGCTCTACCCCAACCCCCCGTGCCTGGGAGTTCCCTCAGCAGGAAGCTGGCCAAGCCAGGAGGGTAAACCAGCTGCCCTTGAGCCCCATGTTAGTTTTCTGGGCTTTAGCTGTGTGTTTGGAGTTCACTGTCTTTACCTAGTATCCCTAGTATCTGTGTAGTTGAGTGAAAACGGCTCATAGCGTAGTTGAGTTAAACTCTACAGCAGTCTCAGGACACCCGGGTGGCTCAGTCGGCTAAGTGTCCAGCTCTCAGTTTCAGCTCAGGTCATGATCTCATGGTTTTGTGAGTTCGAGCCCTGCATCAGGCTCTGTATTGACAGTGCAGGTCCCTGCATGGGATTCTCTGTCTCCCTCTCTCTCTGCTCCTCCCCCACTCATGTTCTCTCTGTCTCTCTCAAAATAAATAAATAAACTTAAAGAATTTTTTAAAGAGGGCCACCTGGGTGGCTCAGTCGGTTGCGTGTCCGACTTCGGCTCAGGTCACAATCTCACGGTCTGCGAGTTTGAGCCCCGCGTCGGGCTCTGTGCTGACAGCCCAGAGCCTGGAGCCTGATTCGGATTCTGTGTCTCCCTCTCTCTCTGCCCCTAACCCACTCGCATTCTGCCTCTGTCTCTCTCAAAAATAAATAAACATTAGGGGCGCCTGGGTGGCGCAGTCGGTTAAGCGTCCGACTTCAGCCAGGTCACGATCTCGCGGTCCGTGAGTTCGAGCCCCTTGTCAGGCTCTGGGCTGATGGCTCAGAGCCTGGAGCCTGCTTCCAATTCTGTGTCTCCCTCTCTCTCTGCCCCTCCCCCGTTCATGCTCTGTCTCTCTCTGTCCCAAAAATAAATAAAAAACCTTGAAAAAAAAATTAAAAAAAAAATAATAAAAATAAATAAACATTAAAAAAAATTTTTTAAAGAAATCTACAGTAGTCTCAGTAGCTGCTCAGCCCCCTGGGGCTTGCTTCCTGAGCTCTTCCTTCTGGAAAAGCTGTGGCAATGACAGCAGGGAGCACATGTCAGCCAGCCCGTGTCCTGTCCTCAGGTGATGATGAGAACTCATTGATGGAGTTGGGCTCCCTCCTTTTGAGAGTATGGTGTTGTAAGAATTTTGAATCTTGTTCCCTGGGGACTCTTTGGAAGAAGACAAAGACTGGAAATAAAAGAAAACCAGACAGGAAATTTCAAGAAACCCATTTCTTAGTCAGTTTCCGAATTTCTCATTAACCAAGTGGCCCAACAGAAAGCAGTTATTAGAACATCTTAATCTAATCCTCAGATTCTCAGGGTCCATAGAGGGGCCGCTTTCAGAAATTAACCCAACCCACTGCCTACTCGTGTGTGTGTGTCTGTGTGTGTGCGTGTGTGTGCGTGTGTGTGCGTGTGTGTGCGTGTGTGTGCGTGTGTGTGTTCAAATCTTTTATTACCCATCAGAGCACTTGCTGCTTTATTTTCCAAAACCAACACTTCTTTGGTTTGGTGTTTCCCTTTCCAGGATCTGAAACCACTCTATGCTAACCGGTGCCACTATGTCCCCAAGACATCCCAGAAGGAGGCTGAGGAGGTGAGCCAGAATGAGGCTGCATGTCTTACTTTTGGGGAAAGTCTTCCGTTCTGCCTGAAACCCCCTTCCTTGTACTCCTTTTCACGGGCCTAAGGCTTGCTGTTAGGTGTCTGTAGCTGATTTGTTCAGTGGGTCAGAGCACAGTGCTAATGAGGCCACGGTCATAGGTTGGAGCCTCAAGAGGCCTAATCAGATTTACTTTGCTCTGTGGCCACAGGCTGCCCCTCTGACCCCAGCAGGCAGCCTCTCCGTGTGTGGCTTTGATCCCAAGAGGGACAGATGAGTACAGAGGCCACAGGGCAGGCCACTCCCCCAGCTCTGTGGATGGCGGTTTGGTCGCCCGGACTCGGTGCCCAGCTGGAGGGAAAGCAGGAGCCTCACCAGAGCACTGGGCCTGGACCAGGGAGGCAGAGCCTGGGTCTCACACGCAGGAGGGGTCAGGAAGCCAAACGAGGGTAATCGAGAAGCCCGGTCCACTCTAAGGCTCTGAGAAGGCCTGGACTGTGGGCCTGGCCCCTCTCACGACACCCCAAGAGGCCAGTCTGCTAATGCACGACGACTTCTCTCGCTTGCCCTACGCAGCTCTCCTCGTGTTCCACGCCGCCTTGCGCGGAACTAGAGGCAGCGGGCAGTGAGGCGAAGCATGACTCCGGGCCACTTTCAGAAATTAACGCAACCCCACTGCCTGCTTGTGTGTGTGCACAATAATTGCCCCCCAGCCCAGAGATTCCTTTGATGTGAAACTACCATTCGACATAAAATACAATGCGAATGGTGCCCTTGGAGTTAGGCGGGGCGATGGCTCTCCTCCCAACGCATCAGGGCAGATATTTCTATTGTGGCTCTGCCTTTCACTTCTCCCCCTACTTTGCACCCAATCCCAAATTTACTGTTTTTCTAACTACCCATGGGTTCAAAGGGAGGAGTAGAAACGTTCACGTGCCAACAGCTTATCAGAAAGGCAGTGAGCATTTGGATGGAGGACCCGATATAGAAAAAGCGCCTGTTTACTACAAATATTCTCTATAACACAGTGAAACACATTCACAAGCACTTCCTTGCATCCATAAAGGACGAGAGTCTGGAATATTTCTTCCCAACAGAAGACGGTAAATGGAAATGGATCTTTTACATGTTTTGCAAACTCGAGATGTGTGAAATGTCATCGCTGTTCTGATTTCGTGGTGATCGCTTTCTTGTGTTGACTTGGTGACTGTAAAAATATTAATGACTTCCATAGGTTCACTTGTAACCCTGGTCCCCCTAACCCTATTTTTCCTATATAAGGTCATAAGTTCCTCAACCAAAAATTCTCCTTCCGCGAGGGTTCTGAGGAACCTTACCCAGGCAGCTAGAGAGGTACTATTGTACTTCAAAGTGCATGTGACAGCCTTTCTGTCTTCCTCCCCATCTGATCCCCCGCCCCTTGTTCCCCCCCCCCCGCCATTCCCCTTCCCCACCTACTTTCATTTCCTGCTGTCATTTGTTCTTCCGCCTGTCCTTCCATCCGTCCTTCCTCCTCTGCATCTCCGCCCTTCAGGGATGGGGCACTGAGGGCTGTGGCTGAGGCTGGACGGACCCCAGCTACACGGCGGCTCGTGTCAAGCACAGGTCAGCCAGCCCCGTGCCCAGCCCCATCCCTCTCCTGCGTTGGTGTGTTCATTTCACAGCCATCCTTACCGTCTCCATCAGTCACTAACTCATATTTCCAGTCCCAGAGGGTCCTGCCTCCCATCCAGTGCCAGCCCATCTCTTCACTGTTGTGTGCCCTCAGGTGAACTGCCCTCACCTCAGCCGTGGATTCTGCACGCCTCGCATCCGGGGCAACACCTGCTTCTGCTGTGATCTCTACAACTGTGGCAAGTAAGTGCTGAGCGCCCCGGCACAGGAATGATGGTTTGACCACAGTGGGCACTAGGAGGGCTGAGGCGGGGCGGGGGGTGGGGGGAGCGCAAGGGCACACGGTAGGGATCGGAGAAATGGAAGATGTTGGTCTGTCAACAGATTTCAGCTAGTAAGCATTACCTCCCTTATCCGTGCCAGGCATCACGCTAAGTGCTTTGGAATACTTGATCTCATTTTGTTCTTACCTGTGATGTATGTAGGATTATTCTCTCCATTTTACAGATGGTGAGAGTGAGGCTCAGAGGAGGCAGACACCTGGCCCAAGGTCACCCAGAACTTGAAAACAGTAGAGGTAGAGTTCAAATCCAGTTCTGTCTTAAGTCCAAGTTCAACAACATTCAACAAATAGTTACTGAGCACTTTCTCTGGGCTTGGGCCTGTTCTAGACACTGCTGACTCAGCAGCAAACAAAATAAAAGTCCTTGCCCTTATGAAGCTTGTATTTTAATAGGGAAGACAGATGGAAACCAATTTGTCAATAAATTTCATATATATAAAAAAAATCATTAAGGAAAAAAAATAAAGTCTTTCCAAAAAAAAAAAATAGGGAAGACAGTCAATAATACATGGATATAAAATATGCCAGGTGGTGATCAGAGCTCTGAGAAAAAAATGAAGCAGGAGAGGTAGATAGGTAGGTGAGGGTGAGGGTGCTGTGTGAGACAGAGGAGCCAGGGAAGGTCTTTTTGAGGAGGCGACATTTGTGCAGAGACCGGAACAAAGCGAGAGAGCAACCCAAGTAGATACCTGGGGAAAGAGTGTTTTCAAGCAGCAAGGACAGCAAGTGCAAAGGCCCTGAGGCAGGAGCAGGCTCAGTGGTAGTCTTGTTTCGTCACTCGGCTCTCTGCCCTCTAATTGAAAAAACGTCACTTATTCTTTTTTTCAAAACATATTTAGGGGTGCCTGGGTGGCTCAGTCAGTTGAGCATCTGACATCAGCTCAGGTCATGATCTCACAGTTCATCGAGTTCTAGCCCTGCATCAGGCTCTGTGCTAACAGCTCAGGGCCTGGAGCCTGCTTCAGATTCTATGTCTCCCTCTCTCTCTGCCCTCCCCCTCTTGCGTTCTCTCTCTCTCTTTCTCAAAAATAAATAAACATTAAAATAATTAAAAAAAAACATATTTAGGTGGTGGGAATACAGAGTCTATACCTCTGAGGAACTCACAGACTCGTAAGGAAGACAGACATGAGGACAATTGATTACATACAACAGAGTGTGATAGGTACAGTGGGGACCAGTGGATATACTGGGGACCCTGATGACCCAAATGACTGAAAGTCAGAGCTTCTGGGGGGGTGTCAAGGAGGAGGTGACATGGGAGCTGAAATGTAAAGGGGAGGGAGGGAGTGGGGAAAGAAACCAGAAGGGGGTAGAGGCGGGGAAGGTATTCCCAGCAGTTGTGGGGGTGGGGAGAGCTCTACAGGGGGTAGGAGGTAAGGGCGGAGCTGTAGTCAGAAGCCAGATCACGGAGGGCTCACTGGCCACGGGAGTGACTTTGGACTTGACCCCGTAAGCAACTTGGACTTGCCCCCATAAGCCACTGAATGGTATTGCGTGAAAGATGGAGTGCTGAGGGCCTGGAGACGGAGGGGGAAGGGAGGAGTCGGCAGAGGGGGCCCGGAGGGAGCTGGAACCAGAGGAGTCAGATGGATGCAGCATCCTCCAGACCCCCACCCCCTACTCTTGGTATTGGGGGGCCCATTCTGCCGTTTGAGGATTAAGACCTGACTGACTGGAGGTAGGGCGGAGAGGTGGGGAGACTGGCACCAGCCTTTTACCTTCTTCCCTTGCACCAGCCTCATTTCGTTCAAAGGTTTGGCGGCGGAGGAAGAGAAACTTAAAGACTCAAATGAGGTTTGGGGATTATCTGGGAGGTTCAATTATTCATGTTGTAATAATAACTAACACTTGTAAAGGACTTCCCTCCTCAGCAGCAGTGATGGCTATAATTATACTTCCTGAGCTCATCCTTCCAAAAATGATCAAAGGAATGTAAAATAGGTCCTAGGGGAATTGGGGTTATTTTGCTATCTTTCCTTTGGCCTCCCCTGATGCCCCCCTCCCTGCCGCTGTCCTTCCTTCTCCTTTCCCCCCTCCCTCGCCCAGCTCGCTGCTCTCCTCCCTCCTCTGGTCTGCCCCCCCTCCTTTCTCACTTCCTGGCCTCCTGGTGGGGGGTGCTGGGAGCAGGCTCACACCTGCGGGCCCAGGATGGAGAGGAGCGGAGGCCCCCTGGGAGGCTGCGAAGTGATTCCTTGCAGGCGCGCCTTTCTCTCTGAATTTAGGTGTGTTTCTGGAAAAGGTTTGAATAAACTAAATCCTACTCTAAATTCCATTCAGTTGAGTCCTTAGGTGCATTTTTTTTTCAAAAGTGGAGACTAAGCCCAGTTTATCTTCCTGTCAATCTGAACTTCATAATAACTGACTTTCTTACTTTTTTAAGAAAATGTTTCTTTTATGTTTGAGAGAGAGAGAGAGAGAGCTTGAGCAGGGAAGGGGCAGAGGTGGGGGGGACAGAGGATCTGAAGCGGGCTCTGGGCTGACAGCAGCGAGCCCGACGTGGGGCTCAAACTCACAAACTGAGTAAGTAGATTGTGACCTGAGCCAAAGTCAGATGCTTAACGGACTGAGCCACCCAGGCGCCCCTGACTTTCTTACTTTCTTAAAGCAAGTTATGCAGTATTGTCTTCAAGGCTCTCAAGGAACTTTATGAGGAGTGGTGCTAAACTCTGGGTTCTCTGGAGGCAGGGACCATGACTTCATCTTATCTCTATCCCCGGTCCCTGGCACAGGACCGGGCATGAGTAAAGGCCTAATGAAACAGGAGTGACATTTGTTGGAAAGTACCAAAAAGAAGAACGCCCTTTTCACCAGGAAGATAAAATATTGAACTAGGCAACGAAGAGGGGTCACGGGGACGTGGTCCTTAAGCCTGGAAATGGTTTTCGCCTACCTGGGGCCGGGACCCCAGCCCCGGGCATCAGTCAAGGCCCTGTCTGTGGTGTTAAGTTTCCAAGGGCAAAGCCACCAGGAAAAGACTTTACTGAACTTTCCATCAGGAAACAGTCCCACTAGGGTCATAAACCAGGGCCACGAGACTTAAGAGGTAATGATCCTACAATAGAGGGAAAAGGTTTTCCTTGACCTGAGGCTTTTTCCAGCCAGCGCCAAAGAGACCTGAACTCCAGGCCTAAATATAGCTAGCAGCAAGCATTCGGAGAGATGCGGGGACTTTAATTTTGCAGAGCCTGTATTTGTTTTCCTCACACAAAACCTATTTTTAATCAATTGCCAGCTCCTCCAGTCCATTTCCTGGAAAGGAGGCCAAGAAAAAAAAAAAGTGGGAACAAAAACATCAGGCAGTCATTTGTACAGTGCTATGGAAACAGAGTTTCTACTGTCCCCTCAAACCCACAGACCTTCTTTGACGTCAAGGCAGTCAGGTTTTAATACCAAACATAGATGATTCCATTTAGCCTTATGCAGGAAGGTGGCTTTCTCTAGGACACAGCTCTTCAGCAGCTGCCTTTCAGAGCACTTCGCTCAGCTTTGGAGAGGTCAAGTCAATATCACTGGTTCTCAGTGTGTAACCTAAAGGAAATGGAAGGAAATGGGGGTGGTTTGGTGAACTGCTTCAGCTGGCAATAACATGGAAGAAGACAGCTTACTTTCATTCATTCCCCCGCTTCAACAAAGTTGTATTGAGCCCCTACTATGTGCCAGGGACTGTTCGAGAAGAATAGGTATGGGGAAAGCATAATCTTACCCTTCAGGAACTCGGCTTACCAGAGGGGCTGGGGGGAGGGCAGCTTAGACCCATACACAGAATACATGCAGAGATGCACAAGCTTGTCCATTGGCATTGCCTGTCCACCGAGAGTTGGTGGATGGTTCCAGGCGCCTATGGAAGAGCAGAAGGAGGCCCTTCTGCTTTAGCCAAGATCTGTTGCCTCCTGCTTTGTTAAGTGGGGATGGAAACAGAGAGGTTCTCTTTTTCTCCAGGCACACCCAGCAAGTTGAGAGCAAGAGGGTGAAAGCCCGTATTGGGCAATCAACCTCATGATCAATGCCACAATCAGGCTTTGAACTCAGTTACTCATTCACAGACATTTATTGATGACTTGCGGTGTTTCTGCCACTGTGCTAGACAGCGAGGGAGACACAAAAGAAGTGTAAGAGATGCCCCTCGCCCTCAAGAGGTTACAATTGAGACGGAGGCGCTACGTCTACCTTGGTTGTAGCTTCAGCACCCAGCACCGTACTCGGCGCTGAGTAGGCTGTCAATAAACATTAGACGAAGTGACTAACTGAATTATTGACATACGCAAAGTGCCAAACTAAGAGGAACAGACTGTCTGAGGCTATGGGAGTCCAGGGGAAAAGCTAATGAATGGGCACCGGAGTCCTTGAAGAAGACACTAGAGACATGGCCGTGGAAGCTTTGAGCGGTGGGAAAGGCTAGGACAGGCAGAGAACAGAAGGCAGTGCCTTCCGTGCAGGGAGACAGATCTGAGCACAGGTTCGGAAGAAGTACCCAGTATGGCCAGTTTGGGGTTTCTCAGGGCTCTGGCCTAGCTGGAGACTGGACTCCATTTTGGAGCAGGATTGTGGCCAACTGAGGCATTTGGATCCTTCTTCCTGAAGGTAATGGGGAGCCATGGGAGGATTTTGATTAAATGGATGATTTAGTTTTAAGAATGTTTGAGGAAGCTTAATGCAGCAGTGGTAGGGTCTGGTAGGCGGGCCTCGCAGGCATGGACGCTGAACCAAGTGGAATCATGAATCTCCAACAGCAACAAACCGCATGAATTTGTTAAACCCTGAACCAGACCTAAATATTAATGTTCTTTTGCTTCATGGTTAAGTAAAAAAAAAAAAAAAAAAAATTTCAATAGCTGCCGAACCTGCTCAAACCGGAACCAAACATATAGTATCTAAAATAATTGAGTATTTTTAAACAGACTGGTACCCTGTGCACCATGGTGTGGTCTGTGCCTTTAAAGTGTCAATGCTTTTATTTTTTTCATTTTCAAAAACAGCTTATTTTTGACAGAAAGAGAGAGACAGAGAGAGCGCGCGCACGCGCACGTGTATGGGGGAGGGGCAGAGAGCGAGAGGGACACACAGAATCCGAACCAGGCTCCAGGCTCTGAACTGTCAGCACAGAGCCTGTCGTGGGGCTTGAACCCAGAACCCATGAACTGCGAGATCATGACCTGAGCCGAAGTCGGACGCTTAACTGGCTGAGCCATCCAGGCGCCCCAAGGTGTCAATGCTTTTAAGAACAAGATTCAGGGGCGCCTGGGTGGCTCAGTCGGTTAAGCGTCCGACTTCAGCTCCGGTCATGATCTCATGGTCTGTGAGTTCGAGCCCCACATCAGGCTCTGTGCTGACAGCTTGGAGCCTGGAGCTTGCTTTGGATTTCAGGTCTCCCTCTCTCTCTGCCCCTCCCCCACTTGCACTCTGTGTGTGTGTGTCTCTCTCTCTCTCAAAAATGAGATAAAAACATTTAAAACTTTCTTTAAAAAAAGAACAAGATTCAAAGATTCCTTGCCAGAGGCTGGCTCTTAGAAGGGAAAAACAACAACAAAGCTACATGTTCTGTGGGGGGCTCTTATTATGTGCTGGAGTGCTGCTTTCTTGCATTGTCTCCTGAAATCCCCCAGGTTAAGAAAGTTGCTCAGCAAATAAGGGACAGAGCTGGGACCCAGATGCAGTTCGACTCCAGAGTGCTGCCTGTCTGTGCGCACTCCCAGCCCAGCCTGCCCTCCCTGTGTTGGGAGGTAGACAAAGATCATTCAGGAAAGTCAGAAGCTCACTGTCAAGCCCTCCAACCCCACACTCACCCTTACTCACAGGCCTGCCTTTTTACAGCTCTTGTACGGCTATGCCTTTTCGTGGCAGTAAGCAATTTTCTTCTCACTGCATAAATCTCTTTATTAATATATGATACTGATGAGAGTAATGCTTTAAAATCCCAATAAACATGGGATATGTTAATATTTTATATCCGAAGCGAGAATTTTTTTTAAAGGATAATGAAATATGTCTTCTTTCTTGATCCCTCTTTAATGGATCATTTCTTCATCCAGTGTCTAATATCCTGGGTGCCAATGTTATGGTTCATGGTTTTCTTCTAGGTTCGGTGAAGAATAAAAGATATGTGCAAGTAATCTGAAAAAATGTAGCATGAAATATAAATCTGATTTTTCGATTATAATTCATAATGATAGAGTAACAGAATTCAACAATGATTTATGTCAGTGGGGCTCCGTTTTGATTTTGAGAGGCAGGAAATTGTCATGGTAAAGTATAAACTCAAGGCCAGCGTGTCTGGGTTCAAAGCTCACCTCCACTACTTAATTAATTTCTTTCTCTGCTTTGATTTTCTCATCTGTAGGTAACAGGGATAAAAATAGCCCCTACCACATAGGGTTATTCTAAAGATTAAGTGAGTTCGTGTTTGCACACTGCTTCGAATAGTACCAGGTGGGGGTGTCTGGGTGGCTCAATCAGTTAAGCGTCTGTCTCTTGATTTCAGCTCAAGTCACGATCTCATGGTGGGATCGAGCCCCGGTCAGGCTCTGTGCTGACAGTGTGGAGCCTGCTTGAGATTCTCTCTCCTTCTCTCTCTGCCCTCTGCCGCTTGCATGCATGCACTCTTTCTCTCTCAAAATAAATAAATAAATTCAAAACCAAAGAATAGTACCAGGTAATAGTAAGTACTCTATAGAACTTTTTGTTATTATAATTGCATTAGTTTTTCAAAATCACAGATTTGACCTACATCTATGATGGTAGATAGCTATACATATTCTTACTTAATATCAGAAAGAAAATATTCTACCTGCCAAGAGTAATAATTACTTGGGAGTTACTGTGTTCCCTGATGTATGCAGAGAGCCACTGGTAGTGGGATTAAGCTTTCTGTGTGTCCGCCTTGCTTGTGGGTGGTCTCCAGTTATAGTCTTGAAAATACTGAAATCTGGTTCAAATTCGGGCGAATTAAGACACCTTTAAAATTTCAGTATGGAAGCTTACTATTTAAAACCGTGGGTTTCACGGCGCCTGGCTGGCTCAGTCGGGTGGAGCATGTGACTCTTGGTCTCAGGGTTGTGACTTGGAGCCCCACGTTGGGGGCAGAGTTTACCTAACACATAAAAAATAAATAAAACAGTGGCTTTCAAACATCAGCGAGCTCATGAACACAGATTCCCAAGGCTCACCCTAAGATTTTCTGCCGGATTCTGTGGGACTGGGGCTGGGCCTAGCAACCTGTGTGTTTAAGCATCTGTTTCTCCAAGACACATGCGCACACAGACACGCAAACAGCACGCTGATACACAGGCAGGCACATGTACACACAAACACACCAATGGTTCCGATGCAGTCTGTCCCGTAACCACACTGATTTCAGTTCCTCAGAAAAACACTGATTTTAAAGGATCCTGAGATAAAATAAAATCACCTGTAAAGTTTAAAAGTCTTTTCTTGTGTGAATAATCCCTCCCTGATTGCCTTTGGAGGTTAACCTTTCATTTTTGTCCTTTTTCACATCCAGTGTTCTTACAACAGGGGAGTCACACGTAATAACCATCCTGATGCCAGGGCACTTGGTTGTGATTTTAAGAACCACAATGTTGGAGATTCATTAGCGATTCCAGCGGCCAAGTTGTAAACTAGTCTGCAACATCCCAGAAGACAGGAACTTTCACTTAATCAATTCAACACAGATTTATGTAGCACCTACTAGGTGTCAGGGAGAGCAGCAAACAAAAGGAACTGAGTCCCTGCCATCACGGAGCTCACATTCAAGTTGAAGAGACAGACAGTAATGAGTGAGTGCTAGAGAGCAGCTCAAGAAGGCTAACGTGTCAGCTCTGCCTGCCATAATAAAATACCATAGACTAGGTGGCTTAAACAACAGACATTCACTCTTGCATAGACCTGGAAGCTCGGGGTCTGAGATCAGGGAGCCAGCATGGCCGGGTTCTGGTGGGGGCTCTCTTCCTGGCTTGCAGATGGCCACCTTCTCACTGTGTCCTCATGCAGCCTTTCCTCAGCGCCTACAGATGGAGAGAACTTGCTCTCTCTCTCTCTTCCTTTTTATAAAGCCATCAGTCCTATCGGATTAAGGCTCTGCCCTTCTGACTTCATTTAACCTTAATTACTTCCGAAAAGCCCTGTGTCCAAATACAATCATTTTGGGAGTTAGGTGTTCAACTTAGGAATTTTGGAGGGGAATACATTTCAGTCTGTAGCAACTAATGTGATAGACAGTGACTGAGCTGAGCGGGGGTGTCTTTGGACAGAGTGGTCAGGGAAGGCATCCACAAGGAGGTGAGAATCAGGTTTTGTGCAGCAACTTGGCTTTAGTTCTTTACTGGGACATTGTTTTGTGTTTGTTGATGTTTTGTTTTGAAAGAGGAGAAACGGTGAAATCTTTGAAGCTTGAATTCAGATCCCAGCTTTTTCACTTATGACTCGGGCGAGTTCCTGACTTCTCTCTGCTTTAGTTTGTTCGTCAGGAAAATGGGAATGGTGATAGTACCTACCTCATAGAATATCATAAGGATTTGCAGTGCTGTCTAATAGAACCTTCTGCAGTGACAGAAATGTAATCCGCTCTGTCCAAAGCAGTAGCCAGCCACTAGTGTGGCTCTTAGAAGTGTAGCTAGGGGGCCCCTGGGCGGCTCAGTCGGTTAAGCCTCTGACTCTTGATTTCGGCTCAGGTCATGGTCTCAAAGTTTGTGCGATCGAGCTCTGCATTGGTCTCTGCGCTACAGCGAGGAGCCAACTTGGGATTCCCTGTCTCCCCGTCTCTTTGCCCCTCCCTCCATCTCAGAACTAAATAAATGAATACGTTGAAAAAAAACGTTGTAAGAAGTGTGGCTATTGAGCACTTGAAATGTGGCTGGTGAGCCTGAAGAACTGAATTTTTTAATTTTTTTTTCATGTTTATTTATCTTTGAGAGAGAAAGAGACAGAGCTTGAGCGGGGGAGGGGCAGAGAGAGAGGGAGACACAGAATCCGAAGCAGGCTCCGGGCTCTGAGCTGTCAGCACAGAGCCCCATGCGGGGCTTGGACTCACGAACTGTAAGCTCATGACCTGAGCGGAAGTCAGACGCTTTACCAACTGAGGCCCCCGGGCTCCCCTGAATTTTTTGTTTTACTTAATCTTAACTCATTTGCATTTCAACAGTGACTAGTAGCTACCGTCTTAGACAGCACAGATTTAATGAATTCACGTATGTAAAATGCTTAGCGCTGTGCCTGGCACGTAGTAAACGTGAATGTGCGCTGTCTAGGATTCGTGTCGGTGACGGCAACAAGTGTTTGGTAGGTAGGAGGTGAGTTTTTCAATTTATTTTTTGCCTAAGCAGCACTCGCACTTCGATTTATTATGGTGCCTTGCTCCCCAGTGCGTTCATGGCTATGACGTCCCTTACCATAGCTCCCCACCTATTCACCTGTCTTTTCGCTGAGCTGCATAGTAGCCAAAGCCCTAGGGGACAGCCAGCTCCCGGGAGACTGACGGGTGTGTGCTTCTCCCTGTCCAGCCGGGTGGAGATCACCGGTGGGTACTACGAATACATCGACGTCAGCAGCTGCCAGGACATCATCCACCTCTACCACCTGCTCTGGTCCGCCACCATCCTCAACATTGTCGGCCTGTTCCTGGGCATCATCACTGCCGCTGTTCTTGGAGGCTTTAAGGACATGGTAAGGAAGGAAGCGGCTTCTTATCCCAGAGGCCCCTGTCAGGGGCCAGGGTGGAGGCTAGGAGGTTGGAGGCAAGGGGGACCCACGTTTCAAAGGGAGGACTCCGAAGCAATTGCTTCAATGATATAGCTGCCTTCAAACATCTCAAACTGAAGGAGACAGGCGATGTCATTAGTGGGCAAAAATTTCTTGTTAACATGAGTTGCCTGTGTTCTTGAGGTACATCCTGGGGGCGGGGATGAAGAGCCAGTGTCCTCAATTCTCCCGTTCATGCTGGTTTTCATGCTCACGCCCCCCCCCCCCCCCCCCCCGCCCCACACACACACACAAACACACACTTTTAGTAGAAACCTTTCTGGGCAGTTTTTCCCCTAACTGACTTCGGGAGAAATAGAAGCAAAGAGGTTTTTAGCTCAGGTAAGAGTAATGCTGGTCTCCCCGTCCCCAGGAATTTCATCCTGGAGTTTCTCCAGAAAGAGCATCTGGGCTCTTCTCTCTCCATCTGAAGGGCCACCCCTGGGCTAAGCTGCTTGCCGGGTCTTGTCCTCAACCTCAGCCTCCCCAAGTTCCTTATCCTCCCTCTCAACTCCTTTCCATATTTGTGTGTGTGTGTGTGTGCACGCGCGCGCACGCGCCAAGTCACAGGGGACTCAACACTCGGTAAGTTCCCTGTAAGAGTGGGCTTCCTCCCTCCTTTGCTTTTAAAGCATTACTAAGCATTTATCTGCTTATTTAACAAACTTTGATCTCTAATTATGGAGAGAATAGTTTTAGAGCTATGGTTGTCAACCTGGCTTCCTTTTAGAATAGAATCACCTGAGGGGCTCAAGAAGCCCAGATGCCTGGGGGTGCCTGTGTGCACCCGGGTGGCTCAGTTGGTTAAACGTCAAACTCTTGATCTCGGCTCACGTCATGATCTCACAGTTTGTTGGTTCAAGCCCCACATCGGGCTCTGCGTTGATGGTACGGAGCCTGCTTGAGATTCTGTCTCTCCTCTCTGCCCTTCCCTTGCTTGTTCTCTGTCTCTCAATCTCTCTCAGAATTAAAAAAAAAAAAAAACTTTAAAAAATAGCTTAGATGCCTGGACCTCTCCACCAAAGATTCTAAGTTAATTGGTCTAAACTGAAGCCCAGCCATCAATATTTTAAAAATTTGTTAATGTTTATTTATTTTTGAGAGAGAGTGCACAGGCAGGGGAAGGGCAGAGAGAGAGGGAGACACAGAATCCGAAGCAGGCTCCGGGCTCTGAGCTGTCAGCCCAGAGTCCAACGCGGGGCTTGAACCCACGAACCGTGAGATCATGACCTGAGCCGAAGTCGGACACTCAACTTACCGAGCCACCCAGGCGCCCCAAGCATCAATATATTTTTTTAATGTTTATTTATTTTTGAGACACAGAGAGAGTGTGAGCCAGAGAGGGGTAGAAGAAGAGGGAGAGAGGGGTCCCAAGCGGTCTCCTCTCTATCAGCACACAGAGCCCGATGTGGGGCTTGAACTTATGAACCATGAAGTAATGCCCTGAGCTGAAACCAAGAGTCAGAGGCTTAACTGAGCCGCCCAGGCGCCCCAGGCCTCAGTGTTTTTTAAAAATTCCACAGGTGGTTCTGCTCCGCAGCCAGGATTGAGTGCCTCCGCTTTAAAGAAGCGTCCCACATATGTTTAGGGAATTATTTTGTGCTTAAAAGGGTTCTCCTTTGACCCCAGAAATGAGTCAGATAGCCCCTAAGCCCCTGGGTGTTTCTGTCCCATTCTGGGGTCCCTGAGGAACGGGAACCTGAAAGATAGTTTGTAATTTGACCTTGGCCTGTCAAAAGGCTAAACAATGGAAAGGGAAAGGTAGGATAAGACGGGGGGGGGGGGGGGCGGGGGGAGAAAACACTGCAGCAGAAGCAGGTTGACAGGAAGTTATTGAGTGTTCCCGCTGGTGACTGGAAGTCAAGAGAATTCCATCCCTACTCATGTCCGGTCTGTCTCTTTTTTTCTCTCCCTCTCTCATACACGCATTTCTCATTCCCACACCCCGCCCCCCACTGGGGAATGCCCAAGCACTAAGGAGTGGGGGGCACACCAGCAGAGGTGCGACCCTCGGAGGGAGGAGGCCCTGTAGGTTTGGGCCTGAGGGAACTTTGGGGCGGGAGGGCTTCAGAAAAGCTGTTTGTGGGTTGAACAAAGGATGCTCTGTGTTCTTGGAGACCTTCCCCAGGGGGCCGGTGAAAGTGGAGGCGCTGAGTAGAATGGGAGCCGCTCTTGCTGGAAGGGAAGCTCCGGAGGTCGGGGGTTCAGGAGATCGCACATCAGGATGGATGTTAAGGGTTATCTGGATTGTTCCTAGTGCTTTCAGACCCAGGGGGCCGAGCTACCCTGATGCGCAAATGCAGTGGGTCGTGGGCGACTACTCAGTAGGCTCCGTGGGGTTCCTGCAAGGAATCAGTGGATCGTTGATGTACAGGTTTATTTTTGGACTCTTCATTTCACTGTGACCTTTGATCTTTAGGGGAAAGGGGGGTTTGTTGAGCGTCTGTCCTGACAGGTAGAATCACGAGCCTCTACTTTCCACAGAGGGCTTTTGCGCAATTAACTTCCTTCGCTCCTCCCCGCTATTACTACCTTACGAGGTAAGTATTACTGCCCCCATTTAACAGATGAGGAAATAGGCCAACAGAGGTCAAGTGACTTGCCCAGAACTAAATAGCAGAGCTGGGACTGGAGCCCAGGTTTGTCAGATGCCAGAGCTTTGCTCTTTCTACTGCGTCCCAGCTGCCCGGACCGACATTTGGATAGCCCTTTCCGGTTCTCCAAGTGTTTTACCACACATTACCTCCTTTGTTTAGTTGCTTTAATTTAGAACAATTAAAAGCGAGTTGTTTCCAACTGTCCGCAGCTTCTTTAAGAGGAAACGAGGAGGAGGGCAAGGGAAATACAAATGCCGGGCCTGGGAACTCAAATGGAGGACCAATGGGGAAAACGAAAGATGAAAGCAAAGATCAGGGGCAGGGCATCCGATTCATGAGATGGGAGAGTAAGTGGGAATGTTCAGATGGAGTGCCAAGAAGGAGCCATTACTTCGATCGCTTTATTTTTTTTAAGTTTATTTCTTTATTTTGAGAGAGAACAGGGGAGGGGCAGAGAGAGGGGGGGAGACAGAGAAGCTCAAGCAGGCTCCGCACTGTCATCGCAGAGCCTGATGTGGGGCTCAGGGAGATCATGACCTGAGCTGAAATCAAGAGTCGGACGCTTAACCGCTTAACTGACTGAGCCACCCAGGTGCCCCACTTCAGTCACTCTGAGACGTGGTGTAGACAAACCTGGAACATCAACAGGTGAACCTCAATAAAATCCTCGACCTGGGTCCAAACGCAGTTGGTGACTTGTGGTGTGCCCCCCCCCCCCGCCGCCCCCGTGAGTGGAATGCCCTGGGATCCGCAGGGAGGCCCAGGGGTGCTGGCTGGTGAAAGCCATTCCCAGGGAGTGAGGACAGGAGCCAAGGGCTAGCTGGCAGCTGTCAACGGGATTAGCCAGGAGCTGCCATTTGCAGAATGTGGTGCCTTGAGAGGAACAAGGATGTCTTCATTCCCTGACCAGAGGAGGCTTGGGGCAAAGGAGCTTTTTTTTTTTTTAATGTTTTTAATTTATTTTTGAGAGAGAGAGAACAAGTGGGGGTCGGGGGCAGAGGGAGAGACACACACACAGAATCCAAAGCAGGCTCCAGGCTCTGAGCTGTCAGCACAGAGCCCGACATGGGGCTCGGACCCAGGAGCCTCGAGATCATGACCTGAGCGGAAGTCGGACGCTTAACCGACTGAGCCACCCAGGTGCCCCGGGGCAAAGGAGCTTTGAGAAATGTTTGATGAAGTGTTTGTTGACCAAAGATACAAGAATTTGAGATGAGTCTTCCAAAAGTGACTATATCTTGCCATTTTCTCCTAATTGGTGTCTATGGTTTGGAGTAAAGTGGGGAGGAATGAAAGCGGCCCTCTTTAAAAAGTCCACAATCATTGCCTCAGAATAAAGTCAGTTTTGTCCAGGCAAGATTGCTTTCACCATTTCCTGTGCTTCCTAGTAACCTTTTGTTTCCCCGGAGCTCAGAATGTTACTGATCAGTAATGGGGGTGTCATAACTTCCGAGCCCCAGAATTTTATTTATTTATTTTTTAAAGTTTATTTATTTTTGAGAAAGAAAGGGGAGAGAGAGAGAGAGCACACGCAGGTGGGGGAGGGTCCGAGAGAGAGAGGGAGAGAGAGAATCCCAGGCAGACTCCACATGGTCGGCGAGGGGCCCAAGGCAGGGCTGGAACTCACGAACCTCGAGATCATGACCTGAGCCGAAGTGGGTCGCTTAACCGACTGAGCCACCCAGGTACACCAGGAGCCCCAGAATTTTAACGGAAACACACACCATTCTCTCTGCACCCTCTACCCTTGACTCTCCTGTCTTCTGTGGCTTTCCTGGGCTTATTCAATCTTCCTCTTGTGTTGCTTTCTCTGTAATAGTGAACTTCCTTTCAGAGATTAGCCTGGGCCCCCAGCCTCGCTGAGCACACAACAATTTTTATAGATAACGTTTACATTGCGTGATTGTTTCTCTATAGCTAGGCTTAGTTTATTTGCATAGATGAACTGATTTCATCTTGCGAGAGCTGGAGGGCGTGTTTTTAACTAACAGAAGGCCAAGGGAACATGACTTCTGGGACCTCCTCAGGGATGAGATTTCTTCTTAGAATTCTGGTGGCGAAGTCAAGGCGTTTCTGAGCACTCTTTCTCTAGAAAGCGAGCCAGCCCTTGGAGTTGGTCAAGGACCTCAGCCCCCTCCCACCCATGGGAGGGGCTGACAGACATTTCTCTCTGCTTGTCCGTGAGCTGCATTGTGATGCCTGAGGTTTGTAGCTCTTCAAAGCTCCCAGAGATGTAAACAGTAACCCACTCCAAGGAAGAGAGCAGTAGAACTGTGTTGAAACTTGCTATAAGGGAAGAGTCCTCTGCCAACACCCCAACGTGGCTGCCCGTGGCCACTGCCAAAGCCTGCCCACACATTTTCATCGCTTGAGAGGAAGCGTCTGCTCTCCGTTCACGTGGAGTAGATACGTACCAGAACGAAGACACTGATTTTGCAGACAGCCCTTGGCTATCCACACGAATGGAAGCCGTGTCAATGCCATGGAACACGGGAAAAACATTTACCCCACGCCTTGACCCACGCGGCACGTCAGGTCCTGCTTGGGACAGCCCTACTTGGGCACTAATGAGCTGTGACTTCCTTTAGCAGTGTTTCGGCCCTGTTGAGAGCAGGAACTCCCCATCCTGGACAAGATCAGCTTTAACCCTTGAAGGGCTACACGCGCCATCATGTTATCAAAATGGCATTAAATTCTTTCAGCGCCGTTTTGTGTGCCAAAAACAAAAGGGGATCGATATACTCTGCTTGGTCCTTCATGGGTTTTTGTACTGCTAGGGTGTTGCCTTCCGCCGGCAGGGCCGGTGAGAAACACAGAAACACGTACCCTTCACGTGTGCATGAGAGCTCCTTAGCAAGCTTGCAACCTGCAGGAATCCTCACGACTTTTACAAATCCTTTGTGATTCGTCACATTTCTATCACAGCAAGCGCAGTAGCCTGCTCAGCCTTGTCGATGTGACATGTTGTATTTTGGGCCTTATTCTTGTCTTTGTCTTTTTGGTTTTTGAAAACCACATAAATAAGTGATTTCAACTTTTCTATAGGTTTGAATGTTTCAAAATAATAAATTGGGGGGGAATGACACAAGTAATATACTATAAAAAAAAATAGAAGGGTGCCTGGGTGGCTCAGTCGGTTAGGTGCCCGACTCTGGATTTCAGCTCAGGTCATGATCTCACGGTTCGTGAGCCTGCTTGGCTCCCAAAACCTGCTTGCGATTCTCTCTCCCTCTCTCTGCCCCTCCCCCGCTCATGATCTCAAGGGGGTGCACTCTCTCCCAAAATAAATAAATTTTTAAAAAACTCAAAAACAAATAGAGTGAAGGGTCCCCATATACCCCCTGATACTACTCCCCTCCCCAGAGATAACCACAGTTGACAGTCTATTTTGAATCTTTCCAGATGAATTTCTTTTCATTTACAAATGCACATAGGTACATAGTTGTTTGGGTCTTTGTTTTTACATAAATTGGGAATCATGCTATATTAATATAATAGTGGCTTTTTGAAGACTTGTTTTTTTCTGAGCAGTTTTAGGTTCACAACAAAATTAAGAGGAAGGTCCTCCCTGCCCCCACCCCCCGCATAGCCTCCCCCCATTAACTACATCCCCAGCAGAGTGGTACATTTGTTATCAAGGACGAACTTCCCTACATTGACAAGTCATTATCACCCAAAGCCCATAGTTTCCCTTAGGGTTCACTCTTGGCGTGGTAATGCTATGGGTTTGGACATACATATAATGACAGGTATCCATAATTGTAATATCATACAGACTGGCTTCACTGCCCTAAAAATCCTTTGTGCTCTGCCTATTCATCCCCCCAACCACAACCCCTGGCAACCACTGATCTTCCTACTGTGACCTTAGTTTTGCCAGTGACTTTTTAAAAAAATTTTTTTGACGTTTGTTCATTTTTGAGAGGACAGAGTGCGAGTGGGGGAGGGGCAGAGAGAGAGGGAGACACAGCTTCCGAAGCAGGCTCCAGGCTCCGAGCTGTCAGCACAGAGCCCGACGTGGGGCTCGAACTCACTAACTGTGAGATCATGACCTGAGCAAAAGTCAGAGGCTTAACCAACTGAGCCACCCAGGCACCCCTGCCAGTGACTTTTTTTTTAATGTTTATTTTTTATTTTTGAGAGAGAGAGAGAGAGAGAGAGAGAGCTAGTGGGGGAGGGGCATGGAGAGAGGGAGACACAGAATCCGAAGCAGGCTCCAGGCTCTGAGCTGTCAGCACAGAGCCCGACTCGGGGCTTGAACCCATGAACCTTGAGATCACGACCCGAGCTTAACCGACTGAGCCACTCAGCCGCCCCGCCAGTGGTTTGTTTTTTTTTTTTAATTTAACAATATACCCTGGACAACTTTCTCTGTCACTAAACATAGGTCCACATCATTGTCTGTTTATCAATAGCTGCATGTTATTCCACGGGCTAGATGTGCCAGTTTATTTAATCACTCTCCTGCTAACGAACGTTTATGTTGTTTCTAATTTGTGTTTTTCTACAGAACCCAACTCTGCCAGCACTGAACTGTTCTGTTGAAAATGCCCATCCAACTGTTTCTTACTATGCTCGTCCTCAAGTAGCATCGTATAATACCTACTACCATAGCCCTCCTCACCTGCCACCATACTCTGCGTATGACTTTCAGGTATGCTTGGAGAGAAAAAGAACTCTCCATTATTCTTGCTGCCGTTCATGCTCTCTTGTGGTCTCCCTAATTATGGAAGCTCCCTAATATGTACGAGGTAGCCGGGCTCTGACCCTGATGGCCTTCAGCAGCCTGTGGGGTACCAGCTTAAAGACAGCGGCAAGGTGAGATGGGAAAGACGGGGAGAGGAGGAGCTGGGATCAAGGTGTCCCAGATTGCCTTGACCGGCACCCAGGAGAAGATGATACTCATTAATGTGTCCATATGGACCCCGGTCCAGCCGCGCATGGCTCTTCTCATTCCTCTGCCAGATAGAGAGACCTAGTCTGTTCTTTAGCACAAGGGACTCTGGCCACACAAGGGATTGAATGAAATCTGTAATGAGGAAGAAGTTCCTTGTTTTTCTCCAGACTTCCTAACTAGGACTATACAGAGAAAGGTTTTGTTTTGGGGTTTGTTGTTGTTGTTGTTTTCAGTAACACTCCTCGCCCCTTTTTTGCCTTGTTATTACATGGGTCAGAAATAGAGTTACCAAATTTGCGCTTTCCCCTTTCCCATTTGAGCTGAGGCTAAGCACAGAAAAACAGAACCAAGAAAGGCACTTAATTAAAAGGGATTCATTATGTGCTGAGCACTGGACTAGGCACTTCAGGAAAACAAGCAAAATGGTCTTTTAAACATTTACAGTGATTGTAAACCCTTGACCATAGAAGAAGGGGATTACATTGAAATCTGGTTAATTAAAAATTTGAGGACCAAAGGAAATACCTTTGAAAGGAGAGAAGCCCATAATGAATTTGCTTCCACTGACTGAGGGTCCCTGAATGCTCCAAGGGGACATAAAAGCATGAATGTTTGGGGGTGCTTCCAATTAAGCAGCCAGTTTGCAAATACAAAGCCCTCGGGCAACCTAATTTCAGCTTTCGATTAACAAAATAATTGAAACTAGAAAACCCCATTTTGTTGAATAAAGTGTACTTTTGTTTGGTTTAGATACTGTCGTGGGGGTCTAGGACTCTATTGCAATAGTAATAGATAATGTGAGCCTCGATGTGTTCGCTGTTACAAAACGCGGTACGAGAACAAGGTGGCGTCCCTTAAAGCTTGCGAAAAAAATTATGTTAGAACTTGTTCTAAAGCCTACAGTATTTACAGGTTAGACAACTGAGGGCACTTGTTACCCAGATAGGATACAGACTGGGAAACACAAATATGTTCAAAAAGGGCAGTGGGGCCCTGGGTGGCCAAGTCGGTTAAGCGTCCAACTTGCGCTCGGGTCATGATCTCCAGGTTCATGAGTTTGAGCCCTGCATGGGGCTCTCTGCTGTCAGCACGGAGCCCGCTTCAGACCTTCAGTCTCCCTCTCTCTCTGCCCCTCCCCCGCTTGTGTGCACTTGCACTCTCTCTCTCAAAAATAAATAAACTTAAAAAAAATGTTAAGGGTATAGATCATTTCAGTAGTGATGGAGGCAAAAAGAGTCTTTTAAGAGAATACAGGGATGTGGACATTAACGCAGGAAGCAAAAGTAATAAAAAGTCATCCCAGGGGGTGCCCAGCTGCTCAGTCGGTACAGTGTGCAGGTCTTGATCCCAAGGTTGTGAGTTCAAGCCTCACGTTGGGCGTAGAGCATACTTTAAAAAAATAAAGTCATCCTGGCATAGAGGGGCCACAGACACATAAGTTCAGCCCAAGAGGCTGCCTCCATTTATTTTATATCGAGGTAAATTATGTTCATTACATTGACTTTAAGAATTTTCACTTTATAACGTACCCCTGAAGTAGGAACATTAATCTCCCTGGTTATGGTTGCTGCAAAAAAACAAAAGAGAGAGAGAGAGAGAGAGAGAGATGGGAAGACTCTCTTTAGGGTATGGAGACATTTCTCTGTCCCTCCTTCCTTATTCAAATACTACCCCAGGGATGAAAACAAGATCGACAATGCCAGTGGTGACTCAGGCTGTTGGCTTCATTTCAATCAGGGTTTACTCTGTGTTCCCATGTGCCAGGCACTGTGCTAGGAGCTGTGGATATAAAGATTGATTGCATTAAGAGATCAGTTTTTGGGGGGGGCGCCTGGGTGGCTCAGTCTGTTAGGCGTCCGACTTCAACTCAGGTCATGATCTCGGGGTTCGTGAGTTCGAGCCCTGTGTCGGGCTCTTTGCTGATAGCGAGGAGGCTGGAGCCTGCTTCACATTCTGTGTCTCCCTCTCTCTCTGCCCCTCCCCTGCTCATGTTCCCTTGCTCTGAAAAATAAAATAAACATTTTTTTTTTATCTTAAAAAAAAGAGATCAGTCTAGGGACTTGATGGGGGGGTCAGGGGACAGCAGTGGAGACAAAAAATGTAAATAGACTGTTACCCAGAGTGCGATGGAAACCCAGAAACCGGGTCCCTAACCCAGCGAAGGGATCCAAATCTAGCCACCTAAGCCAAACCTACATGTGGGCTTATAGCACAGACGTCAGGGATTTGTGGAAGCCTCTGCTTTTTCATTTTTAATTTTTTAAAGTTTATTTATTTATTTTTGACAGACAGAGAGAGCAAGCAGGGCAGGGGCAGAGAGAGAGAGGAAGAGAGAGAATTTCAAGCAGGAGCCACACTGTCAGCATGGAGCCTGATGTGGGGCTCGAACACACACACCATGAGCTCATGACCTGAGCTGAAACCAAGAGTCAGACGCTTAACCGACGGAGCCACCCGGGTGCCCCACGAAGCCTCTGCTTTTTAGTAACAGCTCCTATTCCTTGAGCACTGGTTATGCACCAAGCATTGTGTTGAGTGCTTTACAAGGGTCATCTTATTTAATCCTTTGAGGGAAAGACTTTTGTCATTACCAGTGTCTTGTCCTTGGAGTCTGACTCTACAATTGGCTTCAAGAATTCTTTGGAGAAGCTATCTATATGAGCACAGCATAGATCTTCTCCCTGGTTAATTTTAGGATATTTATATTTTTTACTGACTTAAATTATGGGCTTCCTAATCATGACTCAGAAAGGGTCTCTAAAGAGTAAACTCTCTCTGATTAATTATGAAATTGCTCCTCCCTCCAGGGGCTGCTGGAATACCTCTTACACCTCTCTCGGTTCTTTTTCTAGATTCGAGCTGTCTTCGTGTTTCCTTTTTGGAGACCGTAGAGTTGTGTGGTGTGGGTTCTGAGTGATGTGTTTTTAAGCGATTTGTTTCTCTCTAGAACTTTTTAAAAAAATGATGGGGCACGTGGGTGGCTCAGTTGATTAAGCGTCCAACTGTGGCTCAGGTCATGATCTCACTGCTCATGGGTTCAAGTCCCGCATAGGGTTCTGTGCTGACAGCTCAGAGCCTGGAGCCTGCTTCTGATTCTGTGTCTCCCTCTCTCTCTGTCCCTCCCCTACTCACTCTCTCTCTCTCTCAAAAAAAGGAGACATTTTTAAAATGTTTATTTATTTATTTTAAGAAAGAAAGAGAGCGAGCAGGGGAGGGGCAGAGAGAGAGAATCCCAAGCAGGCTCCACACTGTCAGCGTATATCCCGACTTCGGGCTCAATCTCATGACCGTGAGATCGTGACCTGAGCCGAGGTGGAGTCGGGTGCTTAACCTACTGGGCCACCCAGGTGCCCCTCCCTCTAAAACTTAAATGGTGTGTTGGGATTGAGTTTTCTTTTGTTCACCAAGTTCAATTCCCTTATAGTTTCATAGGAGGAAATGCCAGTCTCTACCCAGGAAGGCCAAGAGGATGGGGGAACATCTGCTTGGGCTCCCAGATAAATAGAAAGCAGCCAGCAAAACGCACACCGGCTCTGACGATAAAACCATCAGCAGCACGGACCCGCCCCTCCCCCCACCACACGCCAGAACACCAGAGCTCCCTTCTGATCTTCTCAGATTGGAAAAGGGCCCAGAGTACAGCAGGAAAAGTGAACTTTCTAGACTTTTCTTCTGAATGACTTCCCTATTCTGGTCGTTTCCAAATAGGACTATATGTGACTTTGCGTTTGTTCCTTTTCACCCCAAGGCTGATGGAAGGGAGAGGAAAGAGACGCATAGGGTTTTGTTTTAACCCCTCAAAGTCATACCCTTATGAGGTGGCTGTCCAGTTAGAAAGCTTGGGAAACATTCCTTGTGGTCAGATGACTTCGCTCTGGTCGGATGGCCCCGAGGATGCTGTGAGTGCTGAGCTTGCAGAAGCAGGACTCTTGCAAACATTGGCCTCCAAGGTGTCCTTGCTGCTGCTTCTTTCCTCCTTCTCCCCCTCCTCCTCCTCCTCCTTCGTCTTCTTTTTGAGAGAGAGAGAGAGAGAGAGAAAGCATGAGCAGGGGAGGGGCAGGGAGAGAGAAGGAGAGAGAGGATCAAAAGCGGGCTCTGTGCTGACAGTTGCGAATCTGATGAGGGGCTTAAACTCACGAGCCCTGAGATCATGACCTGAGCCGAAGTCGGACGCTCAACTGACTGAGCCACCCAGGCGCCCCTAAGTTGTCCTGGCTTCTAATGAACTCCCCATCTCCCAAGGCAGGAAGGATAGAAGTTGAAACTACCTTTGCCTCTTAGCTAATCTTCCTAATACTCACTTCTGTTGTCCGCCCCCCCCCGCCCCAGTTCATTTCCCTACTACGCGTAACCTCAGTTTCAGCCAAGTAGTCCACATTCCATAGGGTGTAAAGCATCAGTTTCTACTCCTGCTGGGAAATTCAACCCAGCGTAGCTTTATGTAAACCCTTAAGGATTCCAGCCATACTTCCCAGTCTGGCCTACTGGGCCAGCCCCCCTGCTTCACTCTAACCGTGGACTGGTTCCTCTCCCGTCCACTTGTGTGTTGCCAAGTTTAGCCCAAAACAAAAGTCTCAGCCTGTGCAAAATGCAAATGCCTCTGTTTCTGCTCTTTATGAAATCACATGGGGGTCCATGAGATTTCATCTCAGCCACCAAACTGACCCACTAGAAATTGGGCCCGTTTAGTTTTTTATTTTTAGAGAGAGAGAGTGTGCAAGTGTGTGTGTGGGGGGGAGAGACACAGAGAGACAGAGAGAGAGACAGAGAGAGAGAGACAGAATCTTAAGCAGGTTCCACACTCAGAGAGGAGCCCGATGTGGGGCTCGATCCCACAACCCCAGCATCACTACCTGAGCTGAAATCAAGAGTCGGACACTCAACTGACTGAGCCACCCAGGCACCCCAAAACTAGGCCCATTTGCTGAAAGGATTGCTTGGTCCAGGGGGAGGGGGGACAGCGTACGGCCCAGGTGGCCGAGAGCCTCAGAAGGTGGTAGCGGCTGCCACTCAACTGTTCTCTTTATTTCCCCTCTCCTACCAACTTTGTCCCTCTCTCTCTCTCTCTCTCTCTCTGTTTCTGACCCATCCCCTTTTTTCTTCCTCTTGCTTTTATCCACTCTTCTCTCCATCTCCCCTGGCCTTGCTTTCTGGGGCAGCAACAGAAACCTAGGGGGCATGTAAAGAATCAAGAAAGCCTGGATTTTACCCTGGGGACACAGCATCTTCCGCTGTGACCTTGGTCACCTGGCCTGGGTACAGGGCTCTCTTCAGAGTCACTGCCTCCCAGTACTCCCGAAGAGAGAGAAGCACGCGCGACAGAAGGGCACGCTCGCTCGTCCTGGAGAGTGTGGGTCCGCCACCCGGCAGACAGGGGGCAGGCTAGGGTGGGAGAGGAGAGCCGTGTGTGTGTCCTGACAGGGTGGCCCTCTTCTGGAAGCACCACCAGCCCGTGCCTCGCCTCCCCTGCTTCGGGAAGCTTGAATGCACCGACGTAGGCCCCGCAGTAGGCTATTTAGATGCTTTTCATGCTTTGTGGCTACAAGGGCTCAGAGCTCTGTTCTTCTGAGCTGCCTGTCCCATTAGTGGAGTCGACTCCTAGGCAGGAGCCCAAATGCACCAGGCCAGCTCCCCAGCTGCAACAGAGCCAAATCCTTCCCAAGGTGCCTGCCTGTTGCTAGGAAACGACGCGCTGGTACTGTGGGCCCCACCCCCAGCCCCAAGGGTGTGTGGACTGCAGCCAGTTAGCTCCCCAGTCCTCCCATGTTATCCTTAAGAAGACTCCCGGCGCCGCCGCCAAAGCCAAGCGAGAATCATCCCACCCCCGTCCGCTTGAATACTTCCCAGCCGCGAAAGTGAGAAGTGAAAACCAAAGGCTGTCGTGCCGCCCCCTTCTACTACCACCGCGTGCAACTGCCGCCCGCGGTGGCCTGTGCCTACCTCCCGGGACACAGCCGCCTCCTAGCCGCGCGGTGGGGAGCTTGCGCCTCCCGCCTGGGGCTGGCAGCGCCTAAAACCGGCCTGTAGCGGCATCCAGAAGGGCAGAGGACCGCGTCCCCGCGCGTGGGGACTCTTGTCCCCGCTGGGTTTTGCCCTCCTCTCCGGCTGAGAGGACAGTGCTCTTGGTTGAAGATGAGGGAGGGGGAAAAGGAGAGAGTTCTGTAGCGCAGAATGGAAGACGAGGCAGTCACCATACGAATGTCTTGTTTTTTTTTTTTAAGTTTATTTGTTTGGAAAGAGGGACAGGGCACACGGGTGGGAGAGGGGCAGAGACAGAGGGAGAGAGAGAGCATCCCAGGCAGCCTCCACGCTCAGCACAGAGCCCGACGCAGGGCTCCGAACCCACGAACTGTGAGATCATGACCTGAGCTGAAATCAAGAGTCAGGCCCTTGGGGCACCTGGGTGGCTCAGTCTGTTAAGCGTCCGACTTCGGCTCAGGTCATGATCTTGCGGTTTGTGAGTTCGAACCCTGTGTCCGACTCTGTGCTGACAGCTCAGAGCCTGGAGCCTGCTTCGGATTCTGTGTCCCCCTCTCTCTCTGCCCCCTGCTTGCACTCTCTCTCTCTCTCTCTCTCGAAAGATGAATAGATACTAAAAGAAGAAAAAATTATAAAAAATAGATGCTTAGCCGGCTGAGCCACCCAGGTGCCCCAAGTTGTTTTGTCTTTAAAGGCTCTGCAGTTTCTATGACCTTTGACGTTCCTTCACTCAGGGTGAAATAATAGATGGGGTGGGGGAGGTGGAGGGAATAATGGCACCTACATCTCTTGTCGGTCCCAGCGTTATGTGGACAGGTATTTCGGTGTCTCAAGCAACACCTAGAAACCTGGACATCCCTTTCTAAGGAGTGCAGGGGTGAGGACTGGGGATAAGGAGACTCACCCAGATGGTCTCAGGCTCCAGATATCTCATGTCAGCGGGTCGCCTCAGGGGTCCAGTCGGTTAAGCGTCTGACTCTTGATCTCCTCTCAGGTCATGATCTCACGGTTCATCAGTTCGAGCCCCGAATCAGGCTCTGCGCTGAGAGTGCGGAGACTGCTTGGGATCCTGTCTCTCCGTGTCTCTGCCCCTCACCTGCTTGTGCTCTCTGTCAAAATAAATAAATAAACTTTAAAAAAGAAAAAGAGGGGCGCCTGGGTGGCTCGGTCGGATGAGCATCCGACTTCAGCTCAGGTTATGATCTCGTGGTTCATGAGTTTGAGCCCCGCGTCGGGCCCTGTGCTGACAGCTCAGAGCCTGGAGCCTGCTTCGGATTCTGGGTCTCCCTCGCTCTCTGCCCCTCCCCCACTCATGCTCTGTGTCTGTCTCTCAAAAATGAATAAACATTAACAAAATTTTAAAAAAGAAATAAATAAAAAGAAATCTCATGTGGAGGCTGACTCTAGATTGCCCCAGGCCTGGAAAAATGACATGATCCACTCAGACTCTGGCCAGGTGAACAAAGTAAAGGAACGACCATCCCAAACTGCACTTGAACTCTTGAGAAATTTTGGTGTAAGTGGGTCTTCCTAGAGCTAAGCCGCGCCCGAAAACTGCAGTTCTCCACCCTGTCCATTGGTTTATTATGTGCACTCTTCCTGGGAGCCTAGAACTGGCCTCTGGCCTCCCGCCATCCCCGTACCCCCCTCTGGCCTTCACGCCTCAGCCACGTCCCGCCGCTGGAGCAAGGCGGCGATACCTACAAGATGTGACTGTATTCTTTGAAAATGGATTTTATTTTTAAAACACATGCCAAGTTCATCTTCTGTAGTCCTGAGGATACAGTCACTCATTCAACATTTATTGAGCACCTGCTACTTGCCAAGCACTGTTGTCAGCTCTGGGGGATACAGCAATGAACAAAACAGGCCAACTCTCCTTGAGCAGGAAAACCGTTCGGGTCAGGGGTCTATATATACATGGGCCAGGGAAAGAGAAGTAGCAAATGACTCCTCATGAGTTAATTCACTGTTTGTTTTTTTTTTAACATTTATTCATTTTTGAGAATAAGAGAGACAGAGCATGAGCGGTGGAGGGGCAGAGAGTGAGGGAGACACAGAATCCGAAACAGGCTCCAGGCTCTGAGCGGTCAGCACAGAGCCCGACGTGGGGCTCGAACTCACAGACCGCGAGCTCATGACCTGAGCCGAAGTCAGACGCTCAACCGACTGAGCCACCCAGGCGCCCCACTGTGTGTTTTTTTTTTTAAATCTATATCCTCTCTCTTCCCAAAGACAACACAAAGTCACATTGAATCCTGTGTCTCTGCAACCTGACAAATCGCTCCTTGTGCTCGCCGTTGGTAGTCTCACCTCCATGCCCGTGTTCCCCTGCCCTCCCCTGAACTTGGAGGTGGTGGGCCACGAGTAAGATGAAACAGAAATTGCTGGACTTAAAAGAGCCCAGGTCCAAGACACCATTTAACCTCTCTGACCTTAGTTTCTGTTTTGGGTTTTGGTCTGCGAGATGGGCTCCGTGATATATTCTGGTAGCAAAGACTTTCCCAGGTGTTACTGGCTTAACCTCAGATGTTCTTTTAAGTTTTCTTTATTTTTAAGATTATCTCTGAGAGAGTGAGAGAGCGTGGGAGGGGCAGAGGGAGAGAGAGTGAATCCCAAGCAGGCTCTGCACTGTCATCGCGGAGCCCCATGCCGGGCTTGAACTGAGATCGTGACCTGAGCCGAAATCAAGAGTCGGACACTTAACCGGCTGAGCCACCCAGGCGTCCCACCTCAGATGTTCTTAAGGCCCGGAGCACCTTTGTTTCGGAGACTTAGCTGGGATGCTGTTGCCGTAGCTCGAGGGAGGGGTAGCGAAGGCTTGGGTTGTGAACGTGGAAAAGGGAGTGGCGGGTTGGAGGGACGACACAGAAGCAGGAGCGACAAGAATCGGGAACTGGATGCAGGGCTCAAGGGGCCGGGAAGGAGGATGCCGTGCTGTCTGTGCGGGAGCTTTGTAGCGTGACTGGGAGAGAGTGGGGACCAGCCCCCGCCCCTCGTGATCTTTGCGAGGTGTGGGAGCGCTCTGTGCTTCCAAACAGAAGCAAACGCGGTCCAAATGCGTTTTTAAATAACATGCACTTCGGAGGACTTGCCACCTGGCTGCCTAACCTGATGTTCTGTTTTTATCACACAGCATTCGGGTGTCTTTCCGTCCTCCCCTCCCTCCGGACTTTCTGATGAGCCCCAGTCCGCCTCGCCTTCGCCCAGCTACATGTGGTCCTCGAGCGCACCACCCCGCTACTCTCCACCCTATTACCCGCCTTTTGAAAAACCACCACCTTACAGCCCCTAAAGAGGAATGCCTGTTGGCTATCGAGATTATTGTGGCTTTTGTATTTCTGCTTTAGTGGAAGTGTGTAGGGTACAAAGTTTAAGGTGTGATTCTTACGCATACGGTTTTACGGAGGCTTGCCAAGCCAGGGAAAGATAGGGATGAAGCTTCTGCGTCATCAGTGCAGAGCAGGGGTGGCTAGGCTGAACCCAGTGCTTCCAAGAAGGGCAGCAACACACTCTTTAAGCAAGGCTGCGGAGCCGTCCCAGCAAGAGGCGTGTCCCGCGGGGACCTGCATTTCCCACAGGCTTGGCGTCTGCGCTCTGCAGAAGCGCGGTCACCGCCTGTTTCACTCTGTGTAAATGCAGCGGCCTCCTCGGACGCTTGTAGATTGCCACCCTAGCACCTTGGTTGAAGCACCTGGCTTACGGGCCCTATCTTTCCCTACCGCCAACGTCGGTCCCTAAGGAAAATTTCCCAGATCATGGAGCTACGCAGTGGTTCCAACACAGAGCGTTCCGGCTAAGATTTTGTTTGCTTTTGTCTGGATGTTGAAAAACGCTGCCCGTATCTTGTACTCCTTTTCTTCTCCGTGAGTATTGTAAAAATGGCTGTTGTGATCATTCAGCTCAAGCTTTTGTTATCAGTACCTCCCAAAGGGAAAAGTGCAATATTCCCTCGACTAGCGGGAACAGGGTTGATTGTTTAGGAAGCACTGAAATACAAAGAGCGACATGTGAAGTGCTGTGAGTAGATCTCAGTTCTACATCCGGTAACTTAGGAGACCGCGGTTCCACTGCAGGACGCGGTACTACAAAAGACATTTGCTACGGGAGATAGAAATCTGACGGTTAAAAATGCCAGATTAGGTTCTTGGGTGGTGATAGGAATTGTTACTAATCTTTGTGACTATTTAATCTCCAAATATTGTGCTTCGATCCCAGCAGACCGCACGTATCCTGCACCCCACCCCGAAAGAATCATCCTTTTTTGTGTGGAGACCAATCACGACAGTGTTCAAGATTATGAAAGTGTCACAATGCCGCTTTAAGTCTGCAAAACCTCAAAAGTCAAACCTGACAAATTCTTAAGTGTTACCGTAGATTTAAAAATCCATCTGGCACATTGTGGTAGGTGTTTGTACAGTTCTTTTAATTACACATAGCTTTAAACCATCAACCTGACGAATTTAACACTCTGGCCCCCATGCCTTCAACTTCAGAATGAACACTTTCACTGCGATCTTACGCTAACCTGAGGATTGACTGATTTAAAGGCAGGCTGCTAATCCTACACTTGTATAATGTAAAAATACAGGGGCTACAGGAGGGTACCTAATTAGACAGTTCTGCAAACACAGAACACATACTGGAAAATTTTCCAGCCAATTTCGCTACCTCCCGACTTGATGGATTCGAGGTAGCAGGCAAATGCTGGTGCTCCCATCTACCTTGTAGACACCCAGCCATCGAGAATTAGCAAGGCACGACAAGTGCACCCGTTGTTCGCAAATCAATGTTTGCAAAGCATTCGGTTTAACTTCCAGCACCATGAATGATGTCTCATCCAGAGTTCAAATCGGGAAAACGAAAATGATCCTTTTGTGTTACGTAGAATTACTATTATTTTCTACACTTCTGAGCATATTAAATTCTATTGGATTTCAAAAAGGGACTAGTAACCAATTGACTTACTATACAAATACCAACTTGTAATACTCAATGACATTTTTTGCCATTTACACTTTACCTTTTGCTTTAGTGAACGTGTATGAGTATTTGATTTTTTAAAAGGCACCAGTACACAGTATATCCTACATTTATCACATTTCTTAAAGTGTTAAGACTCTGACTCATTTCTATGTATTTTTCTTACTTTACAAAATAACTTGAAACAGAATAGATTTTGTAACACTTAATTTGAGCAGCTTCTTTTTTTATTACATTGAATTCTATACAGTGCATGTTACCTTAGAAAAATTAATATTTGCTGCTTTACTCTTTTGCAATACATTTGCTGTAATGAAGGAATTTCTATTTCCAATATGGACCTTGACTGCATTTTGTAATATTTACTGCTTTATTCCTAATTCCGCTTTAAAGTATTGAACTGGGCATGAAACATTAAAATATTAATCCAGAACCTGTATAAACTGGATGTTGCTTAAAATCTGTATCACTGCCATGTTGGGAACCCAGACTGCTTTTGTGATGTTTCAGATTAATAAAACCGTCCTCCTCCTTATTCACTTACGTGCGTCTTCATGGAACGTACAAAAGTATCACAGACACCCCAAAGCCAGTGACAGACAACAGCCTACTCACTTCGGACTAATGTGGCTCAAGATACCACAAGGATGCAATTAACCCACAAGCGAAACCTGTTAGAAGGTGGGGGGGGGGGGCGCGGGTGGCAGTAAAGTGTCATCCAGACTGAGAAGGCATCTTGAGACCAAACCAGGAAGCAGCAAGCCACTCCATTCTGTTTGGCTTCCAGAGTTTCCCTCCTGGGCAACTTACTGGCTGGGGCGGGGGTGGGGGTGGGGGATGGAGCGGAGGACAACCCAGGTGCTGCGAAGCTATTCTCCACAAAGTGCGGGTCTCAATCCACAGATTTTACAGAGCGTGGTGGTGAGGTCAAAGTGTAGTTTTATCTAAAGTGGTGCCATCTGTGTGCCAGAGGGGAGGGGAAGAAATGTTTAGCTCTGCTAGGTGTTTAAACAAGTTTAGGAAAGATCAAAACAAGCCTTCCTGCATTCTGGTCAGGACATACATTAACCTCCAAGGGGCCTGGCCCATGTAGCCCCAAGGGAGGTCATCGCACAGACATGACTAAGATGGAGAGCCAAAGATGGAGTCGGTATTGTCAGCACTCCTACAAACCTAGTAGTTTTGTTATGCTGCCGTCAGAAATACCCCCAGTCTCCTACTACAAAAACTGAAAAACAACAGAAGAGTAAAGTCTATACAATTTCCTTTTCTTAAGTAAGCTCTATGGCCAATGTGGGGCTTGAAGACCCCCGGCATGCTCTACCGACTGAAGCCAGCCAGGCGCCCCAAGTCTATGTAATTTCTGAAAGATAATCTCGTAAAAAATACGCTCAAAAAAATCAGAATTATAACATTTTATTTTTGCCATAAGAAGCTCTATGAACTAATACCAGGTAATGGTTAATGAAAAGAACTTAAAGTCATATGACAGGGAAGATTGTACACGTATGAACATTACAGTATTGGGTAGAGTCAGATGATGGACAGGTGAGGAAGCCAGTGCTGTTGAATTAACATTTAATCCTTTAGAATATGCATGCCTTGACAATACAAAATACCTTGACCATTTTTAACCATTTATCTTTTTGGTACAATGGAAAAAATACAACATCAATTCCTCGCAGTAGTTGTATGGGGGGATCATTACCACCGAAACGATAATGATCGTTTCGAATACATTTTAAAGTAAATCTTGCAAGATTCTTATGGCATTTTAAAATCTTTGCTTACTTTGAGCATTTCATTTTCTATCATCTCTTTTAACAAAATGCTATTTCAAACAGTTTCTATCCAGAACATTTACAGGTAATTTAGCACAGGAGCAAACTTGAAGCCAACTTAAAAGAAAAAAAGAAGGGATCTAATAGCCAGAAAACTAAATATTAAATAGGAAAACACCATGTTAAGTTTTAAACAGAATCTTGCTACAGATTTCCAACCCAATGAATCCTGGGGGTGAATGGTTTCAGCCCCAAACGAGTATGCCACACGAATTCTGAACTTTGGATATAGAAACTTCTTGAAGACCCTGGCATACATCGCAGGGAAGAGTCTTCTGGCAAAAATACAAGTTAATTTTCCAGTTTTCCTTCTCCCAAGAAACTCTAGAAGATACCTTCATTAGGCACAGAGTTTAAGTTTTATATTCAGAATTTACATAGAGCACAGCAGCAGCAAATAGTTAGATCCGTATTACTCAAAATGGAGAGTTTTCCATTACAGAACTGGTTTGTCATAATAGCCTTGTAGAAACTCTCAAGTTTTGTTACGATCAACTCGTTTTCTTAGCAGTTGAGTTTGAAAGTTCTGGAAGTTCTGCTGGCATCGGTATCATTCACACTTGCTGAAGTAATTATGTCTAACTGGTAAAACAACATTAATGAAACTCAAACAAATTTCCACTGAAAATATTTCCGAGTGCACCGTATAGTCAAAGAGTAATGTTGTCAATATCCACACAGAAATTAAACAGATATTGTGATTCCGGAGATCACAGTCTTAAATTGTAAGGTAACTTAAAAATCTTCCAAGGATTAGCTTACAAAATGGTTTGAAGGTCTAGACTCACAGAACAGGAAACAGTCAGATGCACATCACTCTAGCCCTCTGTAAGCAAACCATTATAATATTTTTCTTTCTTCTTGTATTATTGCAAATACGGAGGCCTGAGACCCTCCACTGCCAACTGAAACACTGAAACCATTATCTTCAAATCTAGCTCACCATCAGAAGAATGATGCATACATGAGAAATTATGATTAAAGCTTTAAGTTCCGAGTCAAGAAATAGACTATTTTTAAAAATACGTGGTTAAAGAGAAGAAAATATCTATGTTGAATTAAGAAATATTTAAGCAAGGTTACAAATGACTAACAACTATGCACAACAATCTTTTTTAGTATCTATTAACTTTTTCCTTTGCAAAAAGTAATTTACAGAAGTTCAACAAGTTAATCCTGTTACAAAGGCTAGGCTATACATTTGTTCCAACCTGCTTCCTTTTAGTACTAGCACTTCAGTGAGTTTTGACTTTATTTTCTAAGTGTTTAAATAGGTGTCATTTTAAAAGGAAGAAAGGTATACTTATTGTTCTCAAGAGAAATGGGAATCAACAAGCCTCTAGAACATTCCATATACAGTTTCTGATTGCTATAATATTGCAGCACTTCGCAGATGGAATGGAACTTAACTTCAGAAGGGGTAACAACCTAAAAGGTCTTGCCGAAAGGAAAATACTAGATCACGGATTCAACTATTTCAAACAAAAACTTCCTATTAGAAATTCTAAGTAATATGAACATTTAAAAATATATACCAGTAGCCTCCCGCCTAAAATATGTAGGAGTCTCATTTATGGAATCTATCATTTATAAAGATTTATACATAATGAAAGATTTATTTGGTGGCTTTCAAATTCAAACTTTGAAATTTCCCAAGGGAATATTTTTAACCATAGGAACAAAAAGGAAATCACCATTCACCTCCGCTCTCTATCACGTAAGAACACAGAATTCAAAACAAACCAACAGAACTCTTCCTCTCCTCCAGTCTGCAATACAGAGATTTGTTTTCCGTGAACACTTTCGCCCACGGAGACCACACTGCAAAGGTATATATATACAGTAGTCCAGCCACCAAAGTCCTTTCCAGACAATGGCAAGAAAAGTGAAACTTACAACTTAACTCTAATGAACTAAAAACTCTTTCTTCAGATGAGACACTTGTCTGCATGGCCATCTTCATGGCGGGAGGGAGGCAGGAGGTTGCTATCCATTTGGACTAGCAGAATACACAACCAAGCAGAGACTTATTCTGAAATTTTCCAGAACAACTTTAGAAGTTCTTGTTTACTTTTTATGCCATATCCAAAACACAACACACATTTATAGTCTCAATATTAACAAAATTGAGAATTCAGCAGTAAAGTGCTAACATGGAAGGGGAAAGTTGGAAGATATACTAGGGTAAGCTAATAACTCCAGTTATTTTTAAAGAACATTCAGACTGCTTCAAAATTCTATTCAGGAAACTATCTCTCCAAGCTTTTGTTGTTTGCCTCTTAAAAATGAGCTGAAAGAGAACTATATAAACAGATACTTGGGAGGGGGGGAAACTTCTCAATCTCTACTCAAACTTTCGGAACGATTTGCTTCTAAAAATTATCAACAAATAATCCAAGTAGACTGCCTTCAGATGGCGTGGCAGATCAAATTAACTCGTTTTCACCTTAATTTGTGTTACAGGTTTTCTGAAACCCTTGCCCCTTAATGCAAACCAGAGTTTCTGATACTTCCAAATTCAGTAAGATTCAGGTATTATAAATTCAAACTCAGTACTGCCATCTGTTACATTCTGTTTAAAAATGGAATCATTTTCCTGCTGAATAAAAATATCTTCCCAGGTCATTGGCTTGTTCTGAGGAGTAGATGCGGCCCCTACGGCAGGTTCTTTCCCATCATCAACCTTATACCCAATACCATCATCCTTCATTACAGGCATAGAGCCTGACCTATCAGAAAGATACGCATATTGTCTGATCTGTAAGGACCTGCACGGATGTAAACGATAAAGCTTTGCGTCCCCGGAAGGGTCCTGACTATGAACTGACTTTATGTGTGAAGACATAAACTGATAGTTGATGAAAGATTTGCCACAGGCCAAACACTGATACCTTCGCTCCCCCGTGTGATGGATTTCATGTTTTGTGCGATATTCTGCCAGAGGAAATACCTTCTCACAGTAACGGCAAGGATACTTCTTCTCCCAAGAATGAATGTTAAAATGTCTCCGCAAGCTTGTCAGACAGACATAGGACCTCTTGCACACAATACAGATATAATAGACCCTCCCATCTACTATTAACTCATAGTGATCATCGTGTTTTACTTTCATACGCTTGTTTGCCGTCTCACCGCTAGATGTTTTTGGTATCTCATTCTCAAGTCTGGCCTCCCCTTCATCAGGGTCATCTTTGACTGGGATCACTATGTCATAAGTATCTTCACCGATATTTGCATAAACCTTGCAACCCGTTGACAAGCCTTCAATCTCAGTGGCTGTATCTAAAGTAATGATCTTCTGACCCTCCATTAGATGCTTTGATCCTAAACCTGCATCGTTAGTGTTTCTGGTAATTATATCTGAAATCTTTAAAGAATTAGAAAGTGGCTCTTGCAGAAGTGTAGGAACCTGCATCTTCTGTATCAATGGTCCATCAAAAGTGGCATTCGGGGGGATTTCAGCCTGTGGGACCAAAGATGTGTTACTGACGGCCGAATCTGGACTGGAGCTAATAGTGTCATCATCATCATCTATAATTTCCTCCTCCTCCTCTTCATTGGCCTTGCTTCCTGTTAAAATAGCACTGTTTGGTGTCTGCGGATTCTGCACAAGTAAATTGATCGAAGGAGACATATGATTTGGAAGTGAAGAACTGACATTTGGTGGTGTAGTAAGTGGTGTCTGATTTAACAGAATAATGTTGGGAGTCAGATGTGTCGGGGCTGAAGACACCAGCAATTTTTCACTTCCTTGTGTCTGGCTCAGAGTTGCCTGATTCACAGCAGTAGGAAGTTTCTGAGTAGGTGTGACATTTGGTAAAGGGGGAGAGTTATTACTAGCACCGGGAGCAACATCTGAAATAGCAACGGAACCTGGGTTAGGCTGGACCTGTGTCACTGCATTGGTACTCGGCAAAGTCTCCTTTGCGGGCAGAATCTCAGAGCAGAAAATGACATCATCGTCATCATCGTCTGAATCGGTAACAATAATTTTTTTTGTCTCATAATCTTCAGCAGATAAGGAAAAAGACTCTGTTATAATAGGCATTATAGTGGCCCCGTTATCTTGGGCTTCATCTTTTGATTTTGGCATTTCAAGGTTCTTGTCACCAGAACCAGGTGGTAAGGTCTCTGCATTACCATCCTGAGCTGTACCTGAGATGCTTTTAACCTGTGACAATGGGACACCAAGCTCTGCTATAAATTTAACCCCTAACAACTGTCCTGATTTAATCAGCTCATCAAGTAAATCTGATCTAACACGAACGATTTTAGAACTATAGATATAATTGAGAATTTCTGCAAAGATCTCTGCTCTTATAAAGCTCAGTTCAACAACTTGCCCAGCAACCGAGAAGAGCTGATGGAAGTAAGTACTAGAAGCTGAGAGAATATTCCTGTGGGCCCGGAATTTTCGGTCTTCCACGATGACGGTAACATCACAGAAGAGTCCACGGCCACGCTGCTCATTCAAGGAGTTCAGCAGACTGCCAGAGTATTGAATGTCTGTAGCCGAAATCAGTTTTCTACTCTCCATGCCTATAAGAGAAAGGGAGGAGGAGGGGGTGGGAGAAGATTAGAAAAGAAAAACAAAAGTACTTTATCATTCCGAATGTAAGCTACAGCACGGCGTCGCCGGGCATCAGGTTTTAACTGAAGGTTGGCCTAACTTTTTGGCTTGTATATAAATTGTTCACGCAGGCTGGTTTCTGGACCACGCAACAAATCTCATGACTTCCCCCCGAGAAGAGACAAGCAAGTTTTTAACTGATCTACAGATTTGAATAGTAATATCTCTTCCTCTGAATCTCAGATACATGCATCACCACTGAGAATTTCTTAAGATTAGAATGAATTTTCTTGGTTCCAGTTTTTGGGTTTTGTCCTCAAGAAGAGTTAAGAGTTCATTTTTAACGGTCTTAAAACTTTATGAAGTCTTCGTCGTGAACACACAGAAGTTATTTCACCTGTAAATGAATGACTTCAGTGTCAGAGGAGCTTGGTGTGTGCAATATCCATTCTATACTTTCTAAATTTTAACTCATCTTTAAGAACATATTCAAAAGCTACTCCCTGCAGCCAGAAACTGAATTAGTGTTTATCAACCCTGACAATCATTACCTCTAGACTGCCCATTTTTCTGTTCTTATTTAAATTGGAGTGCCACATCTAGATAAACTATGAAACACTATTTTTTTTTTACCTTCTCCCCTCTCCTCATCCTCCTTGCCCCTTCCCCTCACCTCTCTACTCTTAAAATCTCCAGAGGTGACTTGTAAAGAGTTTCAAGTGAAGTCAACAGATGCCTCTGTGAAAAAATAAGACTAAGGACAAGTCACCATTTCTTAATGCTTATTTGCATGAAAACACAAAACATTTCAATTTGTTGGTAAAGAATTATGGGCAGCGGTAGGAGAACTTTTTTATACCTGATGTGTTAGTGACAATGAAAACATAAACTTACTGGAACAGAGCGGACAGTTACTCTAGAAAAAGGGAGCAGGATGTCAGTAAAGAGCAATGCTGTGTACCACCCCCCAAGCATTCTTTTTTTGCATGTTCCAGAACATACTCCTGGTAATAAGGATGCGGAGTTGTTTAAAATGCATACATGTATTAAATATATTATGTAGCTTTTATGTATTTATCTTTCATATATTTTATGTATGTACAATTAGCTGATAAGTACTTTAGGTAAACACACACACACACACACACACACACACACACACTTTTATTGCTAATATTCTTTCCCTTTAAAGTTACCAAAACACTACCACTGTCATCACAGTGCTTAAGTTATATACACGTGGAGGGCAGGGCATCTCGAGCCTCTTCGAAATTTTCAAAATTACAGCTTAAAAACAAAAAGTAGGCAAAAAGCCTAGAAATGAGGATTTCAAACACCATCCGTTATAAGGCGTTGCTCGTTTAACAGTACCAAGGATTTCCAGGTGACCATAAAGGCATTCATCAGAGAGGGTGACCTTTGGACAGCGAGCCAGCAACCAGGGCTTCCGAAATATGGGGATTTCGACAGAAGTCGCTGCTAAGTGGGTAGACAGGTTTTTCGGAATCCGATTTTTGTCGTTTGCAAACGGGTTCCTGGAACGGGGTAATGCATCGAACGTACGTGTCCAGGTGACACTGGGGACTGGTTTCATTTTGTGTGGCTTTCCTCCCGCTTCTCCCCGTCAGGGTGGGCCCAGGAACCGCACAAATCGCTCTGAACCCTCCCCACGAGCTGCGAGCTGCCCAAGGAAAAGCCATTCCGCGTCACTGTGAGGCAAACCCCGGACCGAGGGCAGGTGAAGGTGGAAAAGCGAGAAACGCCATCCGCGAGGGAGTCAAGCCGACACGCGGCTCCCTGCGGCAGCTGCACCCCATCTTCCTTACTCCACCCCCTCTTCCCCATTTGCGCCCGGCCGGCTGCAACCGACGTTTTTCACCCCCAATTCACGCGAAAAGGCAGCGTCCCGGAAATCCAGGAGGAGCTACGACCGGCACGGCGAGGGCAGGGGTCCTCCGGCGAGCCGGGGAAAGTGGAAGGTGGCGAACGCGAGGGTGGGGTGTTGGGAGGGGATGAGGCCAAGCGGGCGGCATTGTTATGCCCCGGGAAGGGGACGGAAGGGGAGGATGGGCCGGGCAGAAAAGCTCTAAATCAAAGTAGGGGCTAGGAGGAGAAAAAGCAGGCACAAAAAGCCAGGCGGAGGGCGAGGGAAAAGCCAAGTGGGTCCCCGCGGCGGGCTCCCCACGCGCCGGGCCTACCCGGGGAACCGGCAGCCCCCCGGCCCCTGACGGCGGAGGGGACCGCGCCGCGGCCCTCCGGGCTCGTCCCCTCCTTCACTCCCGGGCCCACACAAAGAAAGGGCCGGAGGAGCGGAGCCTCCGACTCCGCCGCTTCCTGGTTCAAGTGAGGAGAATGCAAACGCAGGCGCGGCCCGGCGACGGAGGCAGCGGGCGCGCTCCCTCGCCTCTCCCGGCGCCCGGCCGGGTCCTCACCTGCTTCCCGGCGCCGCCGCTTCTCCTCGTCGGGCCGCGCGGACGGGTGGGAACCCTCCAACAACCAGAAGCCGGACTCCGTGGCGATTCGGCTGCTTCTTCAAACGTCGCTCCAGTCTTGGTCGACGTCGACGCGGCTGCCGCCACCGCTGCTACAGCTGCCCCACGCCGCCGACAGAGGGCACAGCGCGGGGGCGCCTTCCACTTCGGCGCCCTCCTCCTCCGAACGCGGTTCGGGCCTTTCCGGAAGGGCCCGAGCTCCCGGCGGCCGCGCTTCGGCGGCCGCGCGTCGGCGTCCCGCTCTGCCTTCGGCTCCTTCCGCAGGGGGCGGAGTGAGACTGGGAAGCTCTGGGAGCGTTCGGCCCTTTCCGGAGGGCGAAAGGGTGGGAAAAAAGGAAGGGAAAGATGGGGTCATGCCGGCACCCGCGTGGGATGGGAGGGAAGCGAGTCGCTTTCACCTAAATTCGGCGCCAGCCTTTTAAAAGTAAAAACTTTTAGAGACTGTACGAGTTTGCGAGTTGGAAGCTGCTCGATCAGCCCGTTTCTTGGATGCTAAGCCACCTTGAAATACAATCTGAATAAATATGATAAAATCAAATGGATCGACTCAGGATGATTCAGGTTTCTAGGATAACAAGTTGATAACGACATCACAGTACTATTTTTAAGAAATAAATCTAGTGTTTGGACCCCAGGCTGTCTTCGTAATTTAATACTAAATGAAGCAGTACTATCTTAAATTCCTTCGTTTCAGCTATCGTTTACTGACCACCTGTCTGAGCTATACCAAACCTCAGGTTGCGTGGAATACAAAAATGAGTAGGCCAAGGTCTCCCTTTCCAAAGAGCTCAGTAGATGGGTACACAAACATCGACAGAAGTATTTGTGCAACGTACAGAACACAGAGAAGGAAACAGCAACTAAATATTCCTGTTTGAGCTGTATATCTTGAAAGACGAATAAATTAATACTTGCATTGTTAATTTATTATTTTTATTTACATAGCTTTTCCTCCTCAGAGGGTTTTAGTGTCTGACACATAGTCGGGTGTTCAATAATTGTTTAATGAATAAATGCATGAATGAGTTGTAATTTTTTAAAACTCTCCGGTAATACATTTCTGAGTACCATGATGAATGAAGAAACAGAATGGGTGTTTGTAGAGCAAAATATTTCCCTTTAAGCTGATTATTGATCGTATCCAACTAAGGAGCCAAAATAGTGGCTTTTTTCTTCAACAATTAAGGCCATTCACTACCTTCATTTTCTTTTTTTAAAAATATGTATAGGAGGGGGCCTGGGTGGCTCAGTCGGTTAGTCCAACTTCGACTCAGGTCGTGATCTCACTGTTGGTGATCTCTCTGATGGTGCGGAGCCATATATGTTTATTTTTGAGGGATATATATATGTATATGGTAATATTGTAACCATTCCTCAAAACTTGAATTTGCACCTATTTACCTTTCAGTCAGAATCCCTGTGCTTCCTTGCTACAAATTGTCTTGCTGAAAATGTCAAGCATATTCCAGGATGAAAACAAATCTAACTGTATCTAATTTTCTTTAACATGAAATTGGACAAGAATGTCACCATCGATCCATCCCTAATCTATTCTACATTCTCCTCAATAAAGTAAAGCCACATAATAAAATATAAAAGTGGTGTATCAAAAAAAAACCCTAAGGGGCGCCTGGGTGGCTCAGTCGGTTAAGCATCCGACTTCAGCCCGGGTCACGATCTTGCGGTCCGTGAGTTCGAGCCCCGCGTCGGGCTCTGGGCTGATGGCTCAGAGCCTGGAGCCTGCTTCTGATTCTGTGTCTCCCTCTCTCTCTGCCCCTCCCCTGTTCATGCTCTGTCTCTCTCTGTCTCAAAAATAAATAAACGTTAAAAATAAAAATAAAAAAAAACCCTAAGTGGCGTATTAGAGTTGTATTTTCGCATGGAAACAAGAAATTCACATGAAATTCCTTAGGCTCTTCCAGATTTTGAAATGTGAGAAACTAATGTGAGAATTACTGCATTATTGGTTTTTTATTTTAATTAGGACTTAAAATTATGAGTTCCATTGTTTAATATAAAGACATTTCACAGGAAATAGGAGTCCACTGTTATAAAGGAAACTAAAGCAGAAGGTAGTATTTTCCTGGAATTGAGTACTTAACAAAATGAGTTAGCAGATTTAACAAACTAGTTAGCAGATTAATGACCATTTTCCTGAGTCATCCTCTCCCAAAATTCAGTAGCAAAAAAAAAAAAAATGTTTTTAGGAACTAGGACAAAGTACTTCTTGAAAATTTAGGACTTATTTACCTTTCAGTAGCTTAGTTGACAAAAAACTAAAATGAGACATATATTTGAAATACGGATCACAGTGGCAGTAGCTGCGGTCTTCATACCAAGTGTCGGTTGGTTACCTCTCAGTAAACTGGAAGATGCAACATAGTTTCTTTTGCAACAGCATTAATAGCACCAAGGCCACCAGAAGAACTGCCTTGCCTTTCCCCCTTTCCTGAAAGGGCTTTAAAAATGTGGAGCCCACATAGGAAACCTCTTCTCTTCTGGCCGTGTCCCTCACCACACACCCCTCACCAGCCCAGAAAAAAAAGCTAAACTAAAATTTAAAAGCTACTGGGGTGACTTGGTGGCTACCTCGGCTAGGTGTCCGATGTTAGCTCAGGTCATGATCTCATGGTTTGTGAGCCCAAGCCCCTTATTGGGCTCTATGCTGACAGTGCAGAGCCTGCTTGGGATTCTGTCTCTCTCCTTCTCTCTCTGCCCCTCCTGCACTCTCTCTTAAAATAAAATAAAATAAAATAAAATAAAATAAAATAAAATAAAATAAAATAAAATAAAGCAAAACAAAATCTACCTATAACTAAAGGGGTTTCAATGAACAGGAAAGGAAGTTCCTTGTAGGAAAGCAGAGCAGACCAAGAAATTTGAGTGCCCTTAATAATTGCGTTTCAGACAAGGTAATTGGAAAGTTTAGTTAATTTTCTGTTTCTTGACAAGTTATTTCACCTTTCACTTCCTTTATATCTGCAGGCTTAATCCTGCTTGAGATGACCCAGGAGATTTTAAAGAACAGATTTGGAGGTTATCAACTGCTTCACATTCCAGAAAGGTTTTTGATTGGCTGATTATGGACTCAGTTAGGGTGTATACCCACATTGTCAGTGTTTGCCTTGTTTGAACTTGATTAGGAATTCCAGGAGGACAGCAACTGTCCTCTCCTGTGTCAAAATGCTGAGAATCTTGTGGGTGCTTAATATATATTCTGTTGATGATGCTAAAAGATTTTTAAAATGGCATTCATCAAGTCCTAGAGCCTTTCCTCGGAGTTTGCTTAGCTTCACAGAGTTAGAAAGCTCACTGCACAAGTAGAAGAAACCACAGTAAGGTAGAGCAGGAAAACGAAGACTAGAGGAGCAGATGTGAATGGGTTAGGATTCTGATACGGCCACTCAATAGCTGTGTGACCTTGAGCCTGATTATTCATCTGTAAAACAGAGATAATAATACCTTCCCACAGAATTGTTTTGAGTTTCAGTTTCCAAAATATGACATGCTGTTTACCGCTTCCATGTCTGTGCCTAGAACCCTGCACTTGGAGTAACCATCCCTTTCATAGCCACACACTTTGCCCCTCCTGTTATTTGGCAAGTGCCTGGTCTTCCAGAAAGATGCAACTCAAGCAGTAACTTTCTTGTGGAGCCGCCCTGGATCTAATAAATGGTAGATAGATATGGCTACTTAATGTTGAATGAAGGAGTGTCAGGTACCCAGTAAGTGCTAAATATACATTTGCTTGTTCATCTGTATCCCCTTTTCTGCTTAATCCTAACAATTTTCTCTTTAAGTGACATGTTTGATATTGCTGGTTCTCTCATTCTTCTTAAAACCTCTTGAAGTCAATTGGATAGGGATAGATAACCCTCCTACTCAGAAAGAGGAAGTGGACAATTGCTGACAATAATACAATCTACCAAAACAAAACAACCATCACCACCACCAGGTAGCATATTTCAAATACGAAAAAAAAAATTGAGGGAATATACTCCCCATGAGTTCTTTGTGAAAAATTACTCAGCAACGTGAAATCAAATCAAGTAAGACATGTGTCAAAATAAAAAAATTAAAACAGACATTTTGCAGCAAGCCAATCTAAACAGAGGACTAAGACCAAACGACAAGGTTGATGATGAATATGTGACAAAATGAAACCGTTCTAAACCCTGACACAATAAAAATCCATTCGTTCATATGTTCGTTCAATACATATCATTTAATACCCACTCTGTGCCAGGCAATGTGGTAGGCAGTGTGGATATAGTCTTCAAGACGAAGTCCCAGTCTTCATGAAACTTAGATTCTAATGGGAAAGACATACCATAGATGTTTGTGTCTGTATCATCTAAATGTATAATATCAGATAGCAATGTGACATGTGAGGAAAAATAAACAGCATAAAGGGATGGAGAACTTTGAGGGCGCTATTGTAAATAGTGTGGTCGGGGAAGACTTCTCTGAAAAGATGATGTATGAGCAAACAACAGAATGAACTAAGGGGAAAGAGCTATGAAAATATCCGAGGAAGAACATTCTAGGCAGTGGAACGCGTCAATGCCCTTCAATCAAAGATCACTGGGCACATGCCCATAGTTGACAAGTTGAGTTCATTATTCTTTGCAGGGAGGGAGAAGGCACACCATAGGCAAGTGTGGGGTGTTTCAGTAAAAGGACATTAGAAAGAACCCATTGTATTATTTGGGCGACTTAGGGGGATGATCTAAGGAAGAGGGAGTTCACTCTAGATCAGTTGCTGTCAGGATGCAGGGGCAATTGTACCATTGGGCACTTCAGTACATCTTAACTCTAGGGAGGGCAGAAGAGAACAGGAATAAAGCTGTAATTGATAAAGTAGCAGTCACCCATTTTGGCTAAGAGAGGGGGGTGTTTGGTGTTTTCTGAGTGGCACAGTGACCTTTTCTAGCTATGATTAGACAAAATCATCAATTGCTTTGTTTTGTCTCACTTCATCAATCTCCTAGTGACTTCTTCTTAAGTTAATGTTGTATGAGTTTATGTCCAACAGAAGATCATGGCCTGAGCGTTCTGCTACCTTGCAGATACCAGGGGCGGCCTCCCCCTTCCCCTTCTGAAACAGAAAATGAAAAACTTATAAGGAATAAAATTAAGAGGTGGTGGTGGAGGTACAATAGTGACCTTCTCTGCAACAAAAATTAGCCATTTAATACTGTATTATTATTGTATGGGACATACTTAAACTAAAACATTGTTCGTTGTTTATCTGAAATTCAAATGTAAGTGGGCCTACTGTATTTTTTCTCTTTGCTAAATATGACAAGACTAAGATAAACACACTGTCAGCTGCGTAGAAATACTTTGAATACTTTGTGCTTTTTCTTCCCATTCCCCATTTAGTTTAGTTTTGTTTTGTTTTTAATTCAGGATATCCTCAGGGAAAAAATATGTAATTCCATTTGAGCCATTCCGAAATATTATACATGCATATGTATACACACATATCTATGCATATATTATGTATACATCCATATATACACTTGCACATATGAGACACACTAAGCGCCCAGTATTATAAAATGTTACATACACGTATGCACAGAAAGCATCTGAAACAAGCAGAATCGACTGTGTTGTTGATATGGCCATTCTGTGAAATGTATCCTGTGGTCCGTCATCCTCCCCTTCGGTTATTTCAAGTATAAGGCTGAGGAAGACTTGGTCTCCTAACCAAATGAGACGGGGTGCGGGGGAGGGCTTTCGGGGTCGGGGAAGAGAGACTGCTGCGGAACTGGAAAGATGGGCGCTCGGAGCCGGTGGCAGCGGCGGCTTATTTACACGGATACACCACCCCTTTCACTTAGGCTGGACGCCACGTAGCCCTGGGGAAGGGTTTTGCCGACGTACCCGGAACGAATTCTAAGTTTTTCTCAGCTTTGGGAGGTTGCGCAGGTGGCTTCTGGGAGCCAAGGCAACTGAGGTTTTCCCAGGCTCCTTGAGAGAGTGCCCTATTTCCCCGGCAGCAGTAGCTCCAAGGTCCCGCTCTGCAGTCCGTAATGAGAGGCCTCGGGCTCCGCGGGGAAGCGTCGCAGTTGGTGGAAGAGTCCCGAGCAGCAGCAAATCCGCTCGCTCCCCGCGGGGCCGCCGCTCTCGCTCGCACTCTTGCTCTCGGTCCGGGAACCGGAATGGCCTGGGCCCCCAGCGGAGTGGCCTCAGCCTGGCCTCCCGGAACCAGCCCTGCCGACCCGTTCGCGGTCACGTTCTCCGGAGCGGCCCCCTGCGCCGCGGGGCACCCCCTTCGCCTCTGCCTCCTCGTCCGCCTGTCGCGGCCGCTCCCCGCGCCCCTCCGGGACCGATAAGCCATGGGTCTCTGGGACAAGGAGAGGGAGGTGAGTGAGACGGACCCACCTTCGCGGTGAGGAGCCACCTGTGTTGAGAGTCCCTTCATCGTTCATCTCGCTTCTTAGCGTTTGCGCTTTTCTCCCTTCTCCCATCCTTGTGCCCGTTTTCTTCTTCAGTCTGTCCACGGCCGCCCCTTATTCGCCTCTTTCCTCCCTTAATTCTCACTCATCCTTGGGCCCCCTCCTGCAGTGCCCTGGTCTCCCACCACCTCCTTCCACCTCTGGTCTGGTAGCGGACATGGCCAAAGGTCGCAGATTTCTGTGCTCAGCATTGATTTGTGTTGTGTTATCATTCATGTGCATGTTTTTATTCTACACTAGACTGAGTTCGTGGAAAGGAGGATTTTATTCATTACAGAATTCAGTGTTTAGCACTTAGTAAGAGCACAGCCATTGTGTGTTGAATGAGCAGATCGGTTTGACATGATAACAGGGTATGTAAATAGAAATTCTTTGTAGGGACTTGGGAAGGGTTGCGCTTTTTTTTTTTTTTTTTTTAAGTAATCACTATGCCCAATGTAGGGCTCCAACTCACAACCCCAAGATCAAGAGTTGCATGCTCTACCGACTGAGCCAGCCAGGCGCCTGGAGATTACAGGTTTAAATTGGAAAGTAGAAAAACCTTCCTCCCAAGACATGATTGGATGAATGTAGAAAAAGTAGTGTGCTAACCTGAGATGAGGCTACCTAAAAGGCATTGTTAAAAGTGGTCTTGGGGGCGCCTGGGTGGCTCAGGCACTTAAGCGTAGGACTTTGGCTTAGGTCATGATCTCGCTGTTTGTGGGTTTGAGCCCCGCCTCCGGCTCTGTGCTGACAGCTGGAGCCTGGAGCCTGCTTCCGATTCTGTGTCTCCCTCTCTCTCTGCCCCTCCCCCGTTCATGCTCTGTCTCTCTCTGTCCCAAAAATAAATAAACGTTGAAAAAAAAATTAAAAAAAAAATTAAAAAGTAATAAAAGTGGTCTTGGTCTTGACCTTGAGAAATGATGGGAGGGTGAGATGAGTTTTCCTTTAATGAAAGTGAATGGAAAAGTAGTTTAAGAAGGAGAAGGAAAAGAGTTTTCATTATTGCCGTGTAAATATTCATATCTAATGTTTATGGAATGTGTCAGGTACCATACTAAGGGCTTTGAATGTGTTAAAAAAAATTAAAAATTTGGGGTACCTGGGTGGCTCAGTGGGTTAAGCCTCCAACTTCTGCTCAGGTCATGATCTCACGGTCCTTGGGTTTGAACTCTGTGCTGACAGCCTGGAGCCTGCTTCGGATTCTGTGTCACTGTCGCTCTCTGCCCCTCCCCCACTCGTGCTCTGTCTCTCTCAAAAATAAATAAACTTAAAAATGTTTTAATTGAATTAAAAAATTTAAAAACATTACAGACATTGAGAGCTAGGTTGACATTACAACAGTTGGGCAATGTCTTGATGATTCTTTTTCTTCCAGCAGTGGGAGGTGAGTGAGGATAGTCCCTGGATTCAGACTGCCTGGGTTTGAAGCCCTGCTTTGCCACTTAATACCTGTGTGGCCTTGAGTGTCTAGAGTTTAGCTAAGCTACTCCATGGTACTGCTGCCTGGGCATCCGTTTGGTTTGGCCAGGTGGCCTCTAGGCACTTTAAACTTACACCAGCCCCCTCTTGCAAGCACATGCCCTGGGTAGCCCACAGAGAGTCACAAGAAAGTAAGTTCCTGATAGGACTTCCCCAGTAGCCCTTGTGATCCACTATCTCTGCCTCCCGGTGCCTGTAGGCCCTACAGGTCCTTTAGATAAGATCCCTGTGGGGCTTACCCAAACCCCACTCTTCTGGTTTAAATGACCGATCTGGTCCTAACCTGGGAACTCCAAAACAATACAGACCCTAATAAAAGCACACGCCCCAGGTCCTGTCTCTCCATCTGTACTCTGCCTTGACTGCCTTGTGTGGCCTCTGGAGTCATGCTGTGTGTACTTCCTCCAGGCCTTATGAGTAATTAACTGTTCTATTTGAATTTCTCTTGTGGTCTGTTGTTGAACTTTGACTCACCATCCAGGGGAGTCCTATGCTCCACTTAACAAATGTTAATTTAACAGTGTCAAAACATCAGGCAAGTTACTTAACCTCTCTACCTTCATTTATTCACCTGTAGAAAGGGGATAAAAATAGTGCTGATATTTTTAGGGCTGTTGTAATGACTGAGTGCCTGGAACATAATGTACGTTCCTGTTAGCTATTAGGGTTTCATGCCTGGGAGCAGAAAGAGTAAAAACAGTCCTGAGTACACTAGAGACCTGCCTCTAGGGGTTAAATGTTTCAGAAAGGTGCCGCCGGTCTGTGCCAGTCAAACCAGCTTTTTTTTTTTTAATTTTTTTAATGTTTTTATCTTATTTTTGAGACAGAGAGAGACAGAGCATGAGCAGGGGAGGGGCAGAGAGGGAGACACAGAATCCAAAGCAGGCTCCAGGCTCTGAGCTGTCAGCACAGAGCCTGACGCGGGGCTTGAACTCACGGGCTGTGAGATCATGACCTGAGCTGAAGTCGGATGCGCAACCGACTGAGCCACCCAGGCACCCCAAACCAGCTTCTTATTTTAGAATTCTAAGTAAGAGATATAAGAACAGCTTGGATGAAATTTGCATTTGTGCGTGTGGAAGATAAATAATTTATCTTACTAGTACAGATGCAACCAGGCAGCAATTATGGACTGTTTTGATGGTGGCCTATTCACCGTGTTGGTGAAGGAGGGATTTCCTTCCCAGGATTATGGGGAGGTGGAACACAGAATACCTGATATTGGACAGATGAACTCCATCGGCTGGCAGAGTACTGAGACCCACTCGGATACTCAGGGATAATCTGGAACTGGGCCTGTTCCCTTGTCCTAGAGACGGTTGTTTGGCTAGGGGACCTTACCTGCAGAAGCAGAGTGGGGAGGGGAATTTGCAGTTAGGACATTGGAGGCCCTACTGGTTTTCCCAGATGTCAAGGCAGTACCTAATAATGAGCCTTAATTTTAGGCTTTATAGCACAAGAACTGTGTGTCTTTGCATTGGCCCCTATCCTCATATATTCCAAGAGCTGTTATTTGTATGTTTATTTTTAGATTGTCTGCTTCTTGAAGTGGGAGAACGTCTGAGTCCAACTCTGCGTAGTAACAATACCTTTTCCACTGAATAAAGAAATAAAAATTTATTCAAACAATGAAACCAAATATATTAATTTTGTAAGGATTTTTTTTGAAAAATCAAATAGAGACATAAACGCTAAATTTTAGGGAATTGCACCCCTGTTATTCTTTTCAGTTTATGCAAAACAGCAAAAATCAAAACCGAAGAAATGACAAACATTATAATAAAATTAAAAGTGTTTTTACTGTCCTCCAAAGAGCAGACAATGTACTCCTTTTCCAAAAAGGAACTAAAGGGAAAACATAGAGTTGGAAGAAACTCTGAATCTCCTTGAGTACAATGTTTGTGACATGGAACTTTTCAGGGCTCCCTTTAGTGTCATCTATTTCTAATGCTTCCTTTTTTTATTTTTTTATTTAAAAAAATTTTTTTAACGTTTTATTTATTTTTGAGAGAGAGAGACAGAGCATGAACGGGGGAGGGGCAGAGAGAGAGGGAGACACAGAATCGGAAGCAGGCTCCAGGCTCCGAGCCATCAGCCCAGAGCCCGACTCGGGGCTCGAACTCACGGACCGTGAGATCGTGACCTGAACCGAAGTCAGACGCCCAACCGACTGAGCCACCCAGGCGCCCCATAATGCTTCCTTTTTTTAAATTGTCTTCACTGATTCTCAGGTTTCTGCAAACTAAAGTTTTAACCAAGTTGAAACAGACTTCTTTTTCTTTTCATAAATATGTATAAACAAATGAAGCTATTTCTGAATGTAAAACTGTTTGTGTCACATATTGCAGAAGATCAAATGAGCAGTGAGGAGCTATGTCATGCATGAGGCAGAAGGGATGCACTTGACAGCCTCCCAGGCTGCATTTCTAGCCCGGCTGCTCAGGCTGGCTGTTGTCTGTACCATTTGAACTTTCAGAACATCAGCTCCTAAGTGTTGAGTTTACATTTATGCCGAGTTTTTGTCAATTTAAAGTTTAAAATGTAAAGGGAAAATAGGACTTAACTGGACCTCTCGAATTTGAGATACACACACACACACACACACACACACACACACACACATACACATACATATACATACATACATATAACACAATTTAGTCATTGAGTTGTAATTTGCATGCCTATATCTTCTGGGAGATTAAAGTGAGAGAGGATTGCAGATTTGGGAGCTAAGTATGAAGACTTTCTCCAGAGAATCCTTGTTATAGACTGAATTGTGTCCCGCCCTACCCCCAATTCAAATGTTGAAGCCCTAATTCTCAAAGTGACTATATTTAGCAGTAAAGCCTTTAAGAGGGTAATTAAAGGTTAAATGAGGTCATCAGGATGGAGCCCTGATTCAGTAGGACTGGTATCCTTAGAAGAGGAAGTGACACCAGATATCTCCACCCCCCTTCTCTTGTGTGCACAGAGGAAAGGCCATGTAAGGACACAGGGAGAAGTCACCAGTCTGCAAGCCAGGAAATTTCTACCAGAAATCAGTCCTGATCTTGGACTACTAACCTCCAGTATGGTGAGAAAATAAATTTCTGTTGTTTAATCCACCCACTATGTGATATTTTATCATGGTAGCCACAGCTGACTAATACAATCCTGAAGCAGGTTGTTTAAAAATATAATTTTAAAATAAGTATAACATTTGTTAAATCTGGAGTCTGTTGTCAATTTTTTAAAAAAATTTCTTAATGTTTTATTTATTTTTGAAAGAGAGAGAGACAGAGCATGAGCAGGGGAGGGGCAGAGAAAGAGGGAGATACAAAATCTGAAGCAGGCTCCAGGCTCTGAGCTGTCATCACAGAGCCCGACATGGGTCTCGAACCCACGAACCACAGGATCATGACCTGAGCTGAAGTCAGATGCTTAACCGACGGAGCCACCCAGGCACCCCGTCAAATTTTTTTGAAGATAGTATTCACCCATTTTTATTTTAATATCTTATTATTTATTTATTCATTTATTTAGTAGGCTCCATACCCAAAGTGGGGCTTGAGCTCACAGTCCTAAGATCAAGATTTGCATGCTGTCCTCACTGAGCCAGCCAGGCACCCCTGTTGTCAAGTTTTTTATTAAGTAAAGAACTTTATTTTTTTTTTTAATTTTTTTTTCAACGTTTATTTATTTTTGGGACAGAGAGAGACAGAGCATGAACGGGGGAGGGGCAGAGAGAGAGGGAGACACAGAATCAGAAACAGGCTCCAGGCTCTGAGCCATCAGCCCAGAGCCTGACGCGGGGCTCGAACTCACGGACCGCGAGATCGTTACCTGGCTGAAGTCGGACGCTTAACCGACTGCGCCACCCAGGCGCCCCTAAGTAAAGAACTTTAAATACGTTTTAAATTTTTCTTCTTTCTTGTGATTTATCCTCTTATATCCTTTATGTTTTAAAAACGCCTGGCTGGCTCAGTTGGTGAAGTGTGTGACTCTTAATCTTGGGGTCATGAGTTCAAGTCCCATGTTGGGCATAGAGATTACTTTATAAAAAATAGAAAAAATAGTTTTAAAAATAAAAACATGGAACATATGTAAGAATTGAAACATGTTGCCAGTATATTTTAGGATGCTAAATGTTCTCTTTAAATTATAATTCGGGGGGGGGGCACCTGGGTGGCTCAGTCGGTGGAGTATCTGACTCTTGATTTTGGCTCAGGTCACGATCTCAGTTTGTGAGATCAAGCCCATCGTTGCTTGGGATTCTCTCTCTCCCTTTCCCTCTCTGCCCCTCCCCAACTCATGTGTGTGCTCACATGCTCTCTCTCAAAATAATAAACTTAAAATTATAATTCATTATAATTATAATTTATAATGCTAATCTCTTATTCATAGAAGGGTTCAGTGTAATGATACGTTTATATTATTTTGAATTTCTGTTCTCAGCTAACCCAGTAGCAGATTGCTTGCCAGATTTTAGCATTACAAAGGGATTTAAAAATGAATATACTAGCATGGTTTGGTCTAGTTCAATTTCCTAAAGTCAGTACTCTCTGAAGGCTTAATGCTTCTTTTTCCTTATTTCTTTCCTCTTTGGTGCTATTCATAAGCAGCTTCTTCCCTCTCATCTCTTTCTTTTTTTTTCCCCCAGTGATCTCTACACCCACCATGGGGCTCAAACTCACAACCCTGAGATCAAGAGACATGTGCTGTACCAATTGACCCAGCCAGGCACCCCACCTCTCATCTGCTTCCATGTTTACTTTAGGTTGAGTTCAGACAATGTGCTTTGGTGGGTAAACTTTGTAATTGTGACAGGGTGATAAAGCGTTATCAGAAACTTGTTCTTAAGGGACGCCTCAGTCAGTGGAGCTTGCGACTCTTGATCTCTGGGTCGTGAGTTCAAGCCCCATACTGGGCATAGAAATAACTTAAAAATAAAATCTTTAAAAACAAACAAAACAGATACTTGTTCTTAATAGAAATGCTTACAAGAATTGGAAATCATAGAATTAGGGTTGGAAGGAACCCTAAAAATAATATTCTAGGCAATACCTTAAATTATTCCAGACATCATCTCCAGAGGAAAAAATTATATGATATGGAAATTCCCCTTTTAACCTAGTGTAGGATTTTAACAATATTCAGTTTCAGAATTCTCTACCACAGAATGAAATCTCTTTATATTGTAGTGTGTTAGGTTCTTCTTGCTTTGGGGACAGAGAGTAGTTGCTGCTCTGCCGTATGTCCTTTATATACATAGAATCAAATCGTGAGGTCTTTCCTCAGCCTTCTTGTCTCTAGTTTTTTCTTCTTATAGTTCCCTACATTTGCCCTGTGGTTTCTTCTGAAAATATAAATCACATCAGTGAGCCTACACCAATACATCATAATCACCCACAGTCCATAGTTTACATTAGGATTCGCTCTTGGTGTTGCACATTCTGTGGGGTTGGAACAGACATATCATGACGTGTACTCACCATTATACTGTCATATGCAGGAGTTTCATTGCCCTAAAAAATGTTCCGTGCTCTGACTGTTCATCTCTCCCTCCCCTCCAACCACTGATCTTTTCACTGTCTTCATAGTTTTGTCTTTAGTAGGATGCCATATAGTAGGTATGTAGCCTTTTCAGATTGGCTTCTTTTACTTAGCAATATGTATTTTGCTAAACAAGATTCTTCCGTGTGTTTTTTAACTCAAGTGTAATTAACATGGTATTATGTTAGTTTCATATGGTATTATGTGCACTATAATGATTCAACAATTCTATACATTATTCAGTGCTCATGTCAATGAATGTACTCCTAATCCTCTTTATCTATTTCATCCATTTCCTCCCCTACCTCCCCTCTGGCAACTACCAGTTCTGTGTAATTTTTTTTTAATTTTTTTAATGTTTATTTATTTTTGAGACAGAGAGAGACAGAGCATGAATGGGGGAGGGGCAGAGAGAGAGGTAGACACAGGATCGGAAGCAGGCTCCAGGCTCTGAGCCATCAGCCCAGAGCCCGACGCGGGGCTCGAACTCACGAACCGTGAGATCGTGACCTGAGCCGAAGTCGGACGCTCAACCGACTGAGCCACCCAGGCGCCCCAAAGATTTTATTTTTAAGTAATTTCTACATCCAGTGTGCATCTCGGACTTACAACCCTGAGATCCAGAGCCGGATGCTCTACTGACTGGGCCAGCCAGGCACCCTTGTTCTCTGTATTTAAGAGTCTAGTTTTTTGGTCTCTTTTTTCCTTTGTTCACTTTATTTCTTAAATTCCACATATGAGTGAAATCATATGGTATTTGTCTTTCTCTGACTTAATTTCACTTAGCATCATATACTCTAGGTCAGTCCATGTTGCAAATGGCAAGATTTCATTCTCTCTTGGGGTGCCTGGGTGGCTCAGTTGGTTGAGTGTCTGACTCTTGATTTTGGCTCAAAAATTTCTATTTGGGTCCTGTGCCCATTTTTAAAATGTTTATTTATTTTTGAGAGTGACAGAGCACGACGAGCAGGGGAGGGACAGAGAGAGAAAGAGAGGAGACGAGACACAGACTCTGAAGCAGTCTCCAGGCTCCGAGCTGTCAGCATAGCCTGATGCGGGGCTTGAACTCACAAACTGCGAGATCATGACCTGAGCTGAAGTCGGACACTTAACTGACTGAGTCACCCAGGCGCTCCGCTTTGCCCATTTTTTAATTGGATTATTTGATTTTTTTGGTGTTGAGTTGTATGAGTTCTTTTGTTTTTAAAGATTTAATTTTTTTACTTTAATATTTTAAGTTTATTTATTTTGAGAGAGAGAGCACATAAGCAGGGGAGGGGCAGACAGAGAGGGAGGGATAGAGAGAGAGAATCCCAAGCAGGCTCTGCACTGACAGTGTGGAGCTTGACACGTGGCTCCAACTACCGAACCGTGAGATCATGACCTGAGCCGAAATGAAGAGTTGGACGCTTAACTGACAGAGCCACCCAGGTGTCCCAAGATTTTATTTTATTTTAAAAAACTTTTTTAAAGTTTTATTTATTTATTTTTGAGAGAGACAGAGCATGAGCAGGGAAGGGGCAGCAAGAGAGGGAGAGACAGAATCCCAAGCAGGCTTCACCCCATCAGCACAGGACCTGGTGTAGGGCTAGAACCCACGAAACTGTGAGAGCATGACCTGAGCCAAAATCAAGAGTCAGACGCTTAACCCACTGAGCCACCCAGGCGCCCCCTGCTCCAAGATTTTATTTTTAAGTAACCTCTACACCCAGTTTGGAGTTCAGACTTACAACCCCTGAGATGAAGAGTCACATGCTGTACTGACTGAGCCAACCAGGTGCCCCGAGTTGTGTGAGTTCTTTACATATTTTGGATAATTTTTAAGTTTATTTATTTATTTTGAGAGAGAGCATGAGCAGGGTAGGGGCAGAGAGAGAGAGAGAATATGAATCTGAAGCAGGCTCTGCACTGTTAGCACAGAGCCGGATGCAGGGCCTGACCCCATGGACCGTGAGATCATGATCTGAGCCAAAACCAAGAGTAGGACACTTAACCGACTGAGCCACCCAAGTGCCCCTATTTTGGGTACTTTTTCAAGTTTATTTATTTATTTTGAGAGAGAGTGCGCATGCGTGAGTTAGGGAGGGGCAGAGAGAAGGAGAGAGAATCCCAAGCAGGCTCCACACTGTCAGCACAGAGCCCGAGGTGGGGCCCAATCCCATGAATTGGGAGATCATGTCCTGAGCCAAAATCAAGAGTTAGACACATAACTGACTGAACCACACAGGCACCTGTATAAATTTTGGATATTAACCTCTTATATATCATTTGCTGATGTCAAAGAGGTTCCTACCTGTGTTCTCTGCTAGGATTTTTATGGTTTCAGAAAGGTCTCCCATTTAGGTCCTTAATCCATTTTGAGTTTACTTTTGTGTATGGTGTAAGAAAGTGGTCCAGTTTTGTTGTTTTGCATGTAGCTAACCAGTTTTCCCAAGACCATTTCTTGAAGAGACTGTCATTCCCCATTGTATATTTTTGCCCACTTTGTCATAGACTAATTGACCATCGAAGTGTATGTAGGTTTATTTCTGGACTCTCTATCCTCTTCTATTGATCCGTGTGTCTGTTTTTGTGTCAGTACCATACTATTTTGATTATTATATCCCTGTAGTATATTTTGAAATATGGGATTGTGATACCTCTGGCTTTGTTCTTTTTCAAGGTTGCTTTGCCTGTTTGGGATTTTTTTGTGGTTCCCTACAAATTTTAGGATTACTTGTTCTAGTTTTGTGAAAAATGCTGTTGATATTTTGATTGGGATGGTATTAAATCTGTAGATTGCTTTGGGTACTATGGACATTTTAACACTGTTTCTTCTTCCAGTCCATGAGCATGGAATATCTTTCCATTTATTTGTGTCTTCTTTAATTTCTTTTATCAGTGTTTTATAGTTTTCAGAGGATAGGTCTTTCACCTCCTTGGTAAAGTTTGTTATTAGGTATTTTATTCTTATTTTCTTAATTTCTCTTTCTACTGCTTCATTGTTAGTGTATAGGCATCTAACACATTTCTGTATATTAATTTTTTAAGTATATTTATTTTGAGGGAGAGAGAGAGAGGGTGTGTGTGCACCCCAGCCAGGGAGAGGCAGAGAGAGAGGGAGAGAGAATCCCAAGTAGGCTCTATGCAGAGCCTGATGGCGGGGCTCAGACTCACAAACTGTGAGCTCATGACCTGAGCTGAAACCAAGAGTCAGACACTTAACTGAGCCACCCAGGTGCCCCTGTAAATTAATTTTGCATCCGGCAGCATTACTGAGTTCATGTGTCAGTTCTAGTAGTTTTTTGGTGGAGTCTTTAGGGTTTTCTATATATACTATCTTGTCATCTGCAAATAGTGAAAATTTTACTTCTTCCTTACCAGTTTGGATGCCTTTATTTCTTTTTGTTGTCTGCTGAGGCTAGGACTTCCAGTACTATGTTGAATAAAGTGATGAGAGTGGACATCCTTGTCTCATTCCTGACCTCAGGGTAAAAGCTCTCAGTTTTCCACCATTGAGTACTATGTTAGCTGTGGGTTTTTCATATAAGGCTGTTATTATGTTGGGGTATGTTCCCTCTAAACCTATTTTGTTGAGGATTTTTATCATGCTGTACTTTGTCCAATGCTTTTTCTGAATCTATTAAAATGATCATATTGTTTTATTCCTTTCTCTTGTTAATGCATTGTGTTCATTGGTTTGCAAATTTTGAAACACTTTTGCATCCCTGAAATAAATCCCACTTGATCATGGTGAATGACTTTTTTTTAATGTATTGTTGGATTTAGTTTGCTAGTATTTTGTTGAGGATTTTTGCATCTGTGTTCATGAGAGATATTGGCCTGTCATTTTTTTTCTTTTTTATTTTCTTTTTTTTTTTTTAAGAGAGCGAGAGCACGTGAAGAGGGAGAGGGACAGAGGGAGAAAGAGAATCTCGAGGAGGTTCCATGCTGAGTGTGGAGCCTGACACAAGGCTTGATCCCAGGACCCTGGGATCATGACTTGAGCTGAAGTCAGGAGTCAGATGCACAACCAACTGAGCCACCCAGGAGCCTCTGTAGTTTTCTTTTTTTGTAGTGTCTTTATCCGATTTTGGTATCAGAGTAATGCTGGCCTCAGAATGAGTTTGGAAGCTTTCCTTCCTTTTCTGTTTTTTGGAATAGTTTGAGAAGAAGAGGGGTTAACTCTTCTTTAAATGTTTGGTAGAATTCACGTCTGAAGCCATCAGGTCCTGGACTTTATTGGGAGATTTGTTTGTTTGTTTGTTTACTGGGAGTTTTTGAGTATTGATTCAGTTTCATTACTAGTGATCAGTGTCTTCAGATTTTCTTTTTTTAATGTTTATTTGAGAGAGAGAGAGAGAGAGCGTGCGTGTGAGCAGGGGAGGGGCAGAGGGAGGGAGACAGAAAATCCCAAGCAGGCTAGTGTGGAGCCCAACAGGGGGCTCAATCCCACAAACCATGAGATCATGACCTGAACTGAAATCAAGAGTTGGACGCTTAACTGACTGCACCACTCAGGCGCCCCAATCTGTTCAGATTTTCTACTCCTGATTCAGTTTTGGAAGGTTATGTTTCTAAGAATTTATCCGTTTCTTCTAGGATGTTCAATTTGTTGGCATAAAATTTTTCATAATATTCTTATAATCCTTTGTATTTCTGTGATACTGGTTATTTCTCCTTCATTTCTGAATTTGAGTTCCCCTCCCCCCTCTTTTAATGAGCCTGGCTAAAGGTTTATAAATTCTGTTGATTTTTCCAAAGAACTAGCTCCTGGTTTCATTGATCTGTTCTATTGTGTGTTTTTGTTTTTTTGTTTTTTTTTTTAGTTTCTATAAGATTTATTTCTGCTATAATCTTTTTTTGTTTTTTCTTGTTTTTTTAATATATGAAATTTATTGTCAAATTGGTTTCCATACAACACCCAGTGCTCATCCCAAAAGATGCCCTCTTCAATACCCATCACCCACCCTCCCCTCCCTCCCTCCCCCCATCAACGCTCAGTTTGTTCTCAGTTTTTAAGAGTCTCTTATGCTTTGGTTCTCTCCCACTCTAACCTCTTTTTTTTTTCCTTCCCCTCCCCCATGGGTTTCTGTTAAGTTTCTCAGGATCCACATAAGGGTGAAAACGTATGGTATCTGTCTTTCTCTGTATGGCTTATTTCACTTAGCATAACACTCTCCAGTTCCATCCACATTGCTACAAAGGGCCATATTTCATTCTTTCTCATTGCCACGTAGTACTCCATTGTGTATATAAACCACAATTTCTTTATCCATTCATCAGTTGATGGACATTTAGGCTCTTTCCATAATTTGGCTATTGTTGAGAGTGCTGCTGTGTAAACATTGGGGTACAAGTGCCCCTATGCATCGGTACTCCTGTATCCCTTGAGTAAATTCCTAGCAGTGCTACTGCTGGGTCATAGGGTAGGTCTATTTTTAATTTTTGAGGAACCTCCACACTGTTTTCCAGATACGCTGCACCAGTTTGCATTCCCACCAACAGTGTAAGAGGGTTCCCATTTCTCCACATCCTCTCCAGCATCTATAGTCTCCTGATTTGTTCATTTTGGCCACTCTGACTGGCGTGAGGTGATATCTGAGTGTGGTTTTGATTTGTATTTCCCTGATGAGGAGCGATGTTGAGCATCTTCTCATGTGCCTGTTGGCCATCTGGATGTCTTCTTTAGAGAAGTGTCTATTCATGTTTTCTGCCCATTTCTTCACTGGATTATTTGTTTTTCGGGTGTGGAGTTTGGTGAGCTCTTTATAGATTTTGGATACTAGCCCTTTGTCCGATATGTCATTTGCAAATATCTTTTCCCATTCCGTTGGTTGCCTTTTAGTTTTGTTGATTGTTTCCTTTGCTGTGCAGAAGCTTTTTATCTTCATGAGGTCCCAATAATTCATTTTTGCTTTACTTCCCTTGCCTTTGGGGATGTGTCAAGTAAGAAATTGCTGCGGCTGAGGTCAGAGAGGTCTTTTCCTGCTTTCTCCTCTAGGGTTTTGATGGTTTCCTGTCTCACATTCAGGTCCTTTATCCATTTTAACTTTATTTTTGTGAATGGTGTAAGAATGTGGTCTAGTTTCAACCTTCTGCATGTTGCTGTCCAGTTCTCCTAGCACCATTTGTTAAAGAGACTGTCTTTTTTCCATTGGATATTCTTTCCTGCTTTGTCAAAGATTAGTTGGCCATACTTTTGTGGGTCTAGTTCTGGGGTTTCTATTCTATTCCATTGGTGTATGTGTCTGTTTTTGTTCCAATACCATGCTGTCTTGATGATTACAGCTCTGTAGTAGAGGCTAAAGTGTGGGATTGTGATGCCTCCTGCTTTGGTCTTCTTCAAAATTACTTTGGCTATTCGGGGCCTTTTGTGGTTCCATATGAATTTTAGGATTGCTTGTTCTAGCTTCGAGAAGAATGCTGGTGCAATTAGATTGGGATTGCATTGAATGTGTAGATAGCTTTGGGTAGTATTGACATTTTAACAGTATTTATTCTTCCAACCCATGAGCACGGAATGTCTTTCCATTTCTTTATATCTTCTTCAATTTCCTTCATAAGCTTTCTATAGTTTTCAGCATACAGATCTTTTACATCTTTGGTTAGATTTATTCCTAGGTATTTTATGCTTCTTGGTGCAATTGTGAATGGGATCAGTTTCTTTATTTGTCTTTCTGTTGCTTTATTATTAGTGTATAAGAATGCAACTGATTTCTGTACATTGATTTTGTATCCTGCAACTTTGCTAAATTCATGTATCAGTTCTAGCAGACTTTTGGTGGAGTCTGTCGGATTTTCCATGTATAATACCATGTCATCTGCAAAAAGCGAAAGCTTAACTTCATCTTGGCCAATTTTGATGCCTTTGATTTCCTTTTGTTGTCTGATTGCTGATGCTAGAACTTCCAACACTGTTAAACAACAGTGGTGAGAGTGGACATCCCTGTTGTGTTCCTGATCTCAGGGAAAAAGCTCTCAGTTTTTCCCCATTGAGGATGATGTTAGCTGTGGGCTTTTCATAAATGGCTTTTATGATGTTTAAGTATGTTCCTTCTATCCCAACTTTCTCTAGGGCTTTTATTAAGAAAGGTTGCTGAATTTTGTCAAATGCCTTTTCTGCATCGATTGACAGGATCATATGGTTCTTCTCTTTTCTAATATTAATGTGATGTATCACGTTGATTGATTTGCGAATGTTGAACCAGCCCTCCATCCCAGGAATGAATCCCACTTGATCATGGTGAATAATTCTTTTTATATGCTGTTGAATTCGATTGCCTAGTATCTTATTGAGAATTTTTGCATCCATATTCATCAGGGATATTGGCCTGTAGTTCTCTTTTTTTACTAGTTCTCTGTCTGGTTTAGGAATCAAAGTAATGCTGTCTAGAATGAGTCTGGAAGTTTTCCTTCCCTTTCTATTTTTTGGAATAGCTTGAGAAGGATAGGTTTTATCTCTGCTTTAAACGTCTGGTAGAACTCCCCTGGGAAGCCATCTGGTCCTGGTCTCTTATTTGTTGGGAGATTTTTGATGACTGATTCAATTTATTCGCTGGTTATAGGTCTGTTCAAGCTTTCTGTTTCCTCCTGATTGAGTTTTGGAAGCATGTGGGTGTTTAGGAATTTGTCCATTTCTTCCAGGTTGTCCAGTTTGTTGGCATATAATTTTTCATAGTATTCCCTGATAATTGCTTGTATCTCTGACGGATTGGTTGTAATAATTCCATTTTCATTCATGATTTTATCTGTTTGGGTCATCTCCCTTTTCTTTTTGAGAAGCCTGGCTAGAGGTTTATCAATTTTGTTTATTTTTTGAAAAAACAACTCTTGGTTCATTGACCTGCTCTACAGTTTTTTTAGATTCTATATTGTTTATTTCTGCTCTGATCTTTATTTCTTTTCTTCTGCTGGGTTTAGGCTGTCTTTGCTGTTCTGCTTCTATTTCCTTTAGGTGTGCTGTTAGATTTTGTATTTGGGATTTTTCTTGTTTCTTGAGATAGGCCTGGATTGCAATGTATTTTCCTCTCAGGACTGCCTTCACTGCAACCCAAAGCATTTGGATTGTTGTATTTTCATTTTCGTTTGTTTCCATACATTTTTTAATTTCTTCTCTAATTGCCTGGTTGACCCATTCATTCTTGAGTAGGGTGTTCTTTAACCTCCATGCTTTTGGAGGTTTTCCAGACTTTTTCCTGTGGTTGATTTCAAGCTTCATAGCATTGTGGTCTGAAAGTATGCATTGTATGATCTCAATTCTTGTATACTTAGGAAGGGCTGTTTTGTGACCCAGTATATGATCTATCTTGGAGAATGTTCCATGTGCACTCGAGAAGAAAGTATATTCTGTTGCTTTGGGATGCAGAGGTCTAAATGTATCTGTCAAGTCCATCTGATCCAATGTATCATTCAGGGCCCTTATGCTGAATGTTTCTTTATTGACCATGTGTCTAGATGATCTATCCATTGTTGTGAGTGGAGTATTAAAGTCCCCTGCAATTACCACGTTCTTATCAATAAGGTTGCTTATGTTTGTGAGTAATTGTTTTATATATTTGGGAGCTCCCGTATTCAGCGCGTAGACATTTATAATTGTTAGCTCTTCCTGATAGATAGACCCTGTAATTATTATATAATGCCCTTCTTCATCTCTTGTTACAGCCTTTAATTTAAAGTCTAGTTTGTCTGATATAAGTATGGCTACTCCAGCTTTCTTTTGACTTCCAGTAGCATGATAAATAGTTCTCCATCCCCTCACTTTCAATCTGAAGGTGCCCTCAGGTCCAAAATGAGTCTCTTGTAGACAGCAAATAGATGGGTCTTGTTTTTTTATCCATTATGATACCCTGTGTCTTTTGGTTGGCACATTTAGTCCATTTACATTCAGTGTTATTATAGAAAGATACGGGTTTAGAGTCATTGTGATGTCTGTAGGTTTCATGCTTGTAGTGATGTCTCTGGTACCTTGTCTCACAGGATCCCCCTTAGGATGTCTTGTAGGGCTGGTTTAGTGGTGATGAATTCCTTCAGTTTTTGTTTGTTTGGGAAGACCTTTATCTCTCCTTCTATTCTAAATGACAGATTTGCTGGATAAAGGATTCTCAGTTGCATATTTTTCTGTTCATCACATTGAAGATTTCCTGCCATTCCTTTCTTGCCTGCCACGTTTCAGTAGAGAGATCTGTCACGAGTCTTATCGGTCTCCCTTTATATGTTAGAGCACGTTTATCCCTGACTGCTTTCAGAATTTTCTCTTTATCCTTATATTTTGCCAGTTTCACTATGATATGTCATGCAGAAGATAGATTCAAATTATGTCTGAAGGGAGTTCTCTGTGCCTCTTGGATTTCAATGCCTTTTTCCTTCCCCAGATCAGGGAAGTTCTCAGCTATGATTTCTTCAAGTACACCTTCAGCACCTTTCCCTCTCTCTTCCTCGTCTGGAATCCCAATTATGCGTATGTTATTACGTTTAATTGTGTCACTTAGTTCTATAATTCTCCCCCTCATACTCCTGGATTTTTTTTATCTCTTTCTCAGCTTCCTCTTTTTCCATAATTTTATCTTCTAGTTCACCTATTCTCTCCTCTGCCTCTTCAATCCAAGCTGTGGTCACCTCCATTTGATTTTACAGCTCATTTATAGCATTTTTTAGCTCCTCCTGGCTGTTTCTTAGTCCCTTGATCTCTGTAGCAATAGATTCTCTGCTGTCCTCTATACTGTTTTCAAGCCCAGCGATTAATTTTATGACTATTATTTTAAATTCACTTTGTTATATTGTTTAAATCGTTTTTGATCAGTTTGTTAGCTGTCGCTACTTCGTGGAGTTTCTTTTGAGGGGAATTCTTCCCTTTCGTCATTTTGGATAGTCCCTGGAGTGGTGCGGAACTGCAGGGCACTTCCCCTGTGCTACCTTGAATAACTTGCGTTGGTGGGCGGGGCCGCAGTCAGACCTGATGTCTGCCCCCAGCCCACCGCTGGGGCCACAGTCAGACTGGTGTGTGCCTTCTCTTCCCCTCTCCTAGGGGAGGGATTCACTGTGGGGTGGCGTGGCCCATCTGGGCTACTTGCACACTGCCAGGCTTGTGGTGCTGAGGATCTGGTGTAATAGCTGGGGTGGATTGGCAAGGTGCACAGGGGCGGGAGGGGCAGGCTCAGCTCGCTTTTCCTTCGGTGATCCACTTTGGGAGGAGCCCCTCTTCGGTGGGCTTCTTGTCTACACTTGGCTCCGGAGAATCCGTCTGCTAGTCTTCTGGCGGTTTTCTGGGATATTTAGGCAGGTGTGGGTGGAATCTAAGTGATCAACAGGACGCGGTGAGCCCAGCGTCCTCATATGCCGCCGTCCACTACTTGGCTTCTTCAGAGGGTGGTGTTTGCCCGGCCCCTGCAGGTCACAAGTGTGGAGGAGCCACCGGGCTGGGAGGGAAGGAGAGACAGCTCCTGACCTCCCCAAGGTTTCGTCTTCAATCTGCTATAATATTTATTATATCCTTCCTTCTGCTGGCTTTAGGCTTCAGGCTTGATTTGTTGTTCTTTTTCTAGCTCCTTTAGGTGTAAAGTTCAGTTGTTTATTTGAGATTTTTCTTGCATCTTAAGCTAGGCCTGTATCGCTAAAATAATCTTAGATACAGCCTTTGCTGTATCCCAAAGATGTGTTTTCATTTTCATTGTGTTTTCATTTTCATTTGTGTCCATGTATGTTTTTTTATTTCCCTTTTGATTTCTTGGTTGACCCATTCATTGTTTAGTAGCTTGGTATTTAGTCTCCATGTATTTGTGTTCTTTCCAAATTTTTTCTTGTGATTGATCTTTAGTTTTATAATGTGGTTAGAAAAGGTGCATGATATGATTTCAGTCTTTTTGACTTTATTGAGACTTGTGTTGTGGCCTAACATATGATCTATTCTAAAGAATGTTCTGCGTACACTTGAAAAGAATATATATTCTGGGGCACCTGGGTGGCTCAGTTGGTGAAGCGTCTGACTTCTGCTCAGGTCATGATCTCACAGTCTGTGAGTTTGAGCCCCGTGTCAGGCTCTGTGCTGACAGCTCAGAGCCTGGAGCCTGCTTCAGATTCTTGTTTCCCGCCCCCCTCTCTGCCCCTCCCATGCTTATGCTCTGTCTCTCTCTGTCTCAAAAATAAATAAAAACATTAAAAATTTTTAAAAGAAAAGAATATGTATTCTGTTTGGGGATGGAATGTTCTGAATATATCTGTTAGGTCCACCTGATCCATCTGTCCGTCAAAGCCACTGTTTTCCTTGTTGATTTTCTGTCTGGATGATCTATCCGTTGATGTTAGTGGGGTGTTAATGCCCCCTACTATTACTATATTATTGTCAATTTCTTCCTTTGTGTCTGTTAATAGTAATTCAGGTAGTATAGTATTCACTATTAGGTGCTACCATGTTGAGTGCATAAATATTTACAGTTGTAATATCCTCTTGTTGGATTATTACCTTTATCATTATGTAGTGTCCTTCTTTGTGTCTTGTTAGTCTTTTTTTTTTTAAGTAATCTCTATTCCCAATGTGGGGCTCAAACTTATGACCCCAAGATCAAGAGTTGCACACTCTACCGACTAAGCCAGGCGCTCCAGACAAAATAGACTTTTTTTAAGTTTATTTATTTTGGTACAGAGTGAGCAAGCTGGGGAGGGGCACTTAAAAAAATTTTTTTTTAATGTTTATTTTTTTGAGAGAGACAGAGACAGAATGCAAGTGGGTTAGGGGCAGAGAGAGAGGGAGACACAGAATCCGAAGCAGGCTCCAGGCTCCAAGCTGTCAGCACAGAGCCCGACACAGGGCTTGAACTCATGAGCTGTGAGATCATGACCTGAGCCGGAGTCGGACACTCAACCGACTGAGCCACCCAGGTGGTGGAGGGGCACTTTTTAAAAAATAGACTTAAAAATGATAACTAACAGGGGCCCTGGCTGGCTCAGTCCATAGGCCATGTGACTCTTGATCTCGGGGTGATGAGTTCAAGCCCCATGTTGGGCATATAGATCACTAAAAATAAAAAATAAATAAAAATAAAACAATAAAGTCTGTTTTGCCTGGTAGAATTATTGCTATCCCAGCTTTCTTTTCGCTTCCATTTTCATGATACAGGTTTTTCCATCCCTTCACTTTCAGTGTGGATGCCTTTAGTTCTGACGTGAGTATCTTGTAGGCAGCATTGAAAGTATAAATCTTACATGTTGCTTTCAGTTTGAATAGCACTTTGTAAACTCCAAGGCTTTATGCAAACCTAAGTGATTATTATATTATTATGAAGATGGTAGACCCTTGAACAAAATTTTTTCAGTGTTTGCTTTAAAAAAATTTTTTTTAAGTTTATTTATTTTGAAAGAGAGCGGGAGCATGTGCATACAAGTGGGGGAGGGGCAGAGGAAAGGAGAGACAGAATCCCAAGCAGGCTCCGCACCATCAGCACAGAGCCTGATGAACTGTGAGATCATGACCTGAGCCGAGATCAAGAGTCGGACGCCAAACTAAATGCACCAGCCAGCCCCCCCTCCCCCCCATTTGCTTTTAGTGGTTCTTGGACAATCAGTGTCATTACTGAAAATTTTTAATTCCATATTTTTAATACTCTATGGTTCATATTCTATCACTTTTCTGATTGTTACAACCATCTTCTTTCAGTTCAGCTTTGATGAACACACACCAGTAGAGATGAAGAGCCGAAGAAAAGCACCACTTCTGCTTCTACTTCAAAAGGTACATATTTTTGTAGTATGAGCCAAATGCAGGAGACATGGGGCTTTTATTTGGCTCTTTTTTATGTTTATTTATTTTTGAGAGAGAGAGAGAGCATGCAAGCAGGGGAAGGGCAGAGAGAGGGGGGACAGAGGATCTGAAGCAGGCTCTGCGTGCTGACAGCAAAGAGCCTGATGTGGGGCTCGAACTCACAAATGTGAGATAATGACCTGAGCCGGTCAGACACTGACCCAGCTGAGCCACCCAGGTGCCACCAAAAGGTATTTTAAAAATACTACAGAGCTTTTTTTATTAAGAAGTTGAAAAAAAATGTTCATAAGTTGTTGAACAATAGACTTTACCTTTACTCAAATTGCTTGTCCTCTGTTCTTTTTCAGTATTTCAAATACAATAAAACTGATACTCAGAAATCTTGTTTAGAAGTTAATTTTGTGGGGCACTGGCACGGTTCAATCAGTTGAACATATCTGACACTTAGTTTTGGCTCAGGTCATGATCTTCGTGGGTTGAGCCCCACATCAGGCTCCGCTCTGACATGTAGAGTCTGCTTGGTATTCTCTCTCTCCCTCTCTCTCTGCCCCTCCCCTGCTTGCTCTGTCTCCCTCAAAATAAATAAACTTTAAAAAAAGTTAATTTTGTATATTAAAAAGTTTAAGTCTATTTACTTAGAGAGTGGGTGAGGGGCAGAGAGAGAGAGAGAGGGAGAGAGAGAATCCCAAGCAAGCTCTGCGCTCAGCACTGTCTGCAGAGCCCAACGTGGAGTTCTATCCCATGAACAAAATCTGAACCAAAATCAGGAGTCAGACGTTTAACTGACTGAGCCACCCAGGTGCCCCAGAAGATAATTTTATATTTAAAAAAAATTTTTAAGTAATCTCTACAGCCACAATTTGTGGGGCTCAAACTCACAACCTGAGGTCGAGTTGCATGCTCCACTGACTGACCCAGCCAGGTGCCCTGAAGTTAATTTTATACTTGTATTTTATGTCAAAGAAGAAGAAGAGGAAGTCTAGTCATTGAAAAGAAAGGTCCAAGAAAAAGAGAAAGAAAAAATCATCTAAAAGAAAACGCAAGAAGTATTCTGACAGCGACAGTGACTCTGACTCTGAAACGGACTCCAGTGGTAAGAAGGCCAGCATCGCTCTGCAAGCCTGGCTTCACGACTCATTCTACTTAGAATTTATTTCCGAAGAAGGTTCTTAAACGCAATAACGGCAGCCAAGAGTTGTGGAACACTCGCTGCCTCCGTGCCAGGCACCCTGCCTAGCGCTCGGTGTTCGTTGTTGCTGCTTGCCCCGCGGGGTAACTGTAGAATGTGTCCTAGAGCCAGGGACGCGGGGCCCAGAGCAGCTGGTAAGCGCGGCACTCAGGGTCGCACAGCTGGGATTCAAGCCTGAGCAGCGTGGCTCTCGACTGGCTGTGTGTGGCTGCACAAGGCGTGTGGCAGCGAACCGGGGCGAGGTTGGGCTGGGAGACATGTGGCAGTGAGCAAGCCATAGGGCCGCGTCGGCCCTGAGGAGCGACCCTTGTGTGTCATCCTCACGCTCGGTGGGCACCTCGGTGCCGTTGTCAAAAAGGTACATCATAGGGGCGCCTGGGGGGCTCAGTCGGTTAAGCGTCTGACTTCGGCCCAGGTCATGATCTCGCGGTTCGTGAGTTCGAGCCCCGCGTCGGGCTCTGGGCTGACAGCTCAGAGCCTGGAGCCCACTTTAGATTCTGTGTTTCCCTCTGTCTGCCCCTCCGCTGCTTGCACTCTGTCTCTCGCATTGTCTCAAAAATAAACAAACATTAAAAAATATATATTTAAAAAAAAAACACAAAAAGGCACATCATAGGGGCACCTGAATGGCTCAGTCAGTTAAGCATCTGAGTTCGGCTCAGGTCATGATCTTGTGGTTCATGAGTTCAAGCCCCGCGTCGGGCTCTATGCTAATAGCTCGGAGCCCGGAGCCTGCTTCAGATTCCGTATCTCCTTCTCTCTCTGCCCCTCCTCCGCTCACACTCCATCTCTCTCTCTCTCTCTCTCAAAAATAAATAAACATTAAAAAAAATTAAAAATAAATAAATAAATAAAAAGGCACATCATAAAGGACCCTTTCGGGCCAGCAGCTGGTTTACGGAAGACACCCCCTGTGGGGTGGTGCCTCTCAAAAAGCCACCTTTTTGTGTCCTCTCCTGGCTGATGATTGACAGAGGGTGCCACTTCTGGGGACACATGACATGAAGGTGTCTTTTCCTCTGATGTCACCTGGGTTTCCTGGCCCCCGTTGTCACTTTTCTTCCTCACTGCTGGAAGAGCGAACTTCCTTAGAGCACAAGTGTGAGCGTGTCTGTCCCCTGCTTACAATCCTTCAGTGGCTCTCTGTGGCCTTCAGGGTAAAGTTTGGACCCTGCTGGCTCCCTGTCTAATCACACGTGCCCTGTCACTCTTGCAGCGTCCTCTGTAGCCTGAGACGTGCTTTCCGTCTCCTCAGTAGTCCGTGTTCTTTCTCTCGCTTCTGTTACTTGGTACAGAAGTCCATCTGCCTGTGATGCCAGTCTCTCCCTGCGTGCGGCGTGCCTTCCTCACTTCAACAGCGGGCATGCAGTGCTTTTGTAATAAAACTGACTTTACTTATTTAAAAAAAATTTTAATGTTTATTTTTGAGAGAGAGACAGAGAGGCAGGCAGAGACAGAGCACAGGAGGGGCAGAGAGAGATGGAAACACAGAATCTGTAGCAGGCTCTGGGCTCTGAGCCGTCAGCACAGAGCCCAACGGAGGGCTCAAACTCACGATCCGTGAGATCATGACTTGAGCTGAAGTTGGAGGCTTAACTGACTGAGCCATCCAGGCACCCCTCTGATGTTTTTTAAACATAAATGTTTACTTATGTAAAAAAACTGATTTTAGAACCAGCTTAAGAGCCCCCCTTTCCTGGTCATCCATTCCTTAATCACCCGCCCCAAGTCAGCCTGCTTTTGACACTTCTCTGTATGCCCAGAGTACCCCATGCTTCCCTGTATCATTCCAGATTCTATTTTTCTCTTTACCTCCGTCACCTCCATTAGACTGAGCTCCTAGAGGGGCGCCTGGGTGGCTCAGTCGTTTAAGCGTCCGACTTCGGCTCAGGTCACGATCTGGCGGTATGTGAGTTCGAGCCCCGCATTGGACTCTGTGCTGACTGCTCAGAGCCTGGAGCCTGTTTCAGATTCTGTGTCTCCCTCTCTGTTTGACCCTCCCCCGTTCATGCTCTGTCTCTCTCTGTCTCAAAAATAAATAAACGTTAAAAAAAATTAAAAAATAATAGACTGAGCTCCTAGAAAGTGTGCCCCCTGCCCTAAACACATGGGGTTTACCTCCCTTTTTATTATGAATATATTTCGTTATGAATATATCCTTTTCATTATGAGGATAATTAATACCATATACTTGCCACTCAGGTTTAACATCTGTTAGCATTTTTACGTATTTGTTTTAAATATGGGTTTTTTGCTGAGTTATCCAAGGTAAATTACAAATATCATACTTTGATGTTAAATATCTCTGCAGCTCTTTTTTTATTTTTTTTTAACGCTTATTTATTTTTGAGACAGAGAGAGACAGAGCATGAACGGGGGAGGGTCAGAGAGAGAGGGAGACACAGAATCCGAAACAGGCTCCAGGCTCTGAGCTGTCAGCACAGGGCCCGACGCAGGGCTGGAACTCACGGACCGCGAGATCATGACCTGAGCCGAAGTCGGACGCTCAACCGACTGAGCCACCCAGGCGCCCCTCTGCAGCTCTTTAAAAAACATTTTTGGGGCACCTGGGTGGCTCAGTCAGTTGAGTGTCCCGACTTCGGCTCAGGTCATGATCTCATGGTTCATGAGCCCTGCATCAGGCTCTGTGCTGACAGCTCGGAGCCTGGAGCCTGGAGCCTGCTTTAGATTCTGTCTCCTCTCTATCTGCTCCCCTCCCCACCGCTCACACTCTGTCTCTTTCAAAAATAAACATAAAATTTTTTTTTAAAAAGACAGTTTGGGGCGCCTGGGTGGCTCAGTCAGTTGAGCATCCTCTTTTTTTTAATTTACTTATAATTTACATCCAAGTCAGTTAGCATATAATGCAATAATGATTCCAGGAGTAGAATCCAGTGATTCATCCCCTACATATAATACCAAGTTTTCATCCCAGTGAGTGTTCTCCTTAATACCCCTTGCCCATTTACCCATTTAGTCCATTCCCCCACCCACGACCCCTCCAGCAACCCTCAGTTTTTTCTTTATGTTTAAGAGTCTCTTGAGTTTTGTCCCCCTCCCTGTTTTTATACTGTTTTTGCTTCCCTTCCCTTATGTTCATCTGTTTTGTATCTTAAATTCCACATATGAGTGAAGTCATATGATATTTGTCTTTCTCTGACTAATTTCGCTTAGCATAATACCCTCTAGTTCCATCCATGTTGTTGCAAATGGCAAGATTTCATTCTTTTTGATTGCCAAGTAATACTCCAGTCTGTGTGTGTGTGTGTGTGTGTGTGTGTGTGTGTGTGTGTACACAGACACACACATCTTTATCCATTCATAAGTTGATGGGACATTTGGGCTCTTTCCATATTTTGGCTATTGTTGATAGTGCTGCTATAAACATGGGGTGCATGCACCCCTTTGAAACAGCTGCCTGTATCCCTTGGATAAATACCTAGTAGTGCAATTGCTGGGTCATTGGGTAGTTCTAGTTTTAATTTTTTTGAGAAACCTCCATACTGTTTTCCAGAGTGGCTGCACCAGTTTGCATTCCCACCAGCAATGCAACAGCATCCCTCTTTCTCCGCATCCTTGCCAACATCTGTCGTTGCCTGAGTTGTTAATGTTAGCCATCCTGACAGGTGTGAGGTGGTATCTCATTGTGGTTTTGATTTGTATTTGGCTATTCAGGGTCTTTTCTGGTTCCATACAAATTTTAGGATTGTTTTTTCTAGCTCTATGAATAATGCTGGTGTTATTTTGATAGGGATTGCATTGAATATGTGGATTGCTTTGGGTAGTATCGACATTTTAACGATATTTGTTCTTCCAATCCATGAGCATGGAATCTTTTTCCTTTTTTGTGTCTCTTCTTCAGTTTCTTTCATGAGCTTTTTATAGTTTTCAGTGTATAGATTTTTCACGTCTTTGGTTAGGTTTATTCCTACGTATTTTACGGTTTTTGATGCAACTGTAAATGGGATCAATTCCTTGATTTCTCTTTTTACTGCTTCATTATTGGTATATAGATATGCAACCGATTTCTGTGCATTGATATTATATCCTGCAACTTTGCTGAACTCATGGATCAGTTCTAGCAGTTTTTTGGTAGAATCTTTTGGGTTTCCCATATTGATTATCATGCCATCTGTGAAGAGTGAAAGTTTGACTTCCTCCTGGCTGATTAGGATGCCTTTTATTTCTTTGTGTTGTCTGATTGCTGAGGCTAAGACTTCCAATACTATGTTGAATAACAGTGGTGAGAATGGACACCCCTGTCGTCTTCCTGGCCTTAGGAGGAAAGCTCTCAGTCTTTCCCCATTGAGAATGAAATTAACGGTGGGTCTTTCATATATGGCTTTTATGATCTTGAGGTATGATCCTTCTATCCCTACTTTCTTGAGGGTCTTTATCAAGAAAGGATGCTGTATTTTGTCAAATGCTTTCTCTGCATCTATTGAGAGGATCATGTGGTTCTTATTCTTTCTTTTATTGATGTGGTGAATCACATTGATTTTTTTGCAGATATTGAACCAGCCCTGCATCCCAGGTATAACAATCCCACTTGTCGTGGTGAATAATTTTTTAATGTACTGTTGGATCCGGTTGGCTAGTATCTTGGTGAGAATTTTTGCATCCATGTTCATCAGGGCAATTGGTCTATAGTTTCCTTTTTGTGAGGTCTTTGTCTGGTTTTGGAATCAAGGTAATGCTGGCCTTGTAGAATGAGTTTGGAAGTTTTTCTTTCATTTCTATTCTTTGGAACAGCTTCAAAAGAATATGTGTTAACTCTTTTTTAAATGTTTGGTAGAATTCCCCTGGAAAGCCATCTGACCTTGGACTCTTGTTTTTTGGGAGATTTTTGATTACTAATTCACTTTCTTTACCGATTATGGATCTGTTCATATTTTCTATTTCTTCCTGTTTCAGTTTTGGTAGTTTATATGTTTCTAGGAATTTGTCCATTTCTTCCAGATTGCCCATTTTATTGGCGTATAATAGCTCATAATATTCTCTTATCATTGTTTGTATTTCTGCTGTGTTGGTTGTGATCTCTCCCATTTCGTTCTTGATTTTATTTATTTGAGTCCTTTCCTTTTTCTTTTTGATCAAACTGGCTAGGGGTTTTATCAATTTTGTTAATTCTTTCAAAGAACCAGTTCCTGGTTTCATTGATCTGTTTTTTTTTTTTCTCGATAGAATTGATTTCTGCTCTAATTTTTATTATTTCCTGTCTTCTGCTAGTTTTGGGTTGTATTTGCTGTTCTTTTTCCAGGTCTTTTAGGTGTAAGGTTAGGTTGTGTGTTCGAGACTTTTTTTCCTTCTTTAGTAAGGCCTGGATTGCTATATACTTCCCTCTTATGACTGCCTTTGCTGCATCCCAGAGGTTTGGGGCTGTCGTGGTTTCATTTTCATTGGCTTCCATGTACTTTTTAATGTCCTCTTTAACTTCTTGGTTAGCCCATTCATTCTTTAGTAGGATGTTCTTTAATCTCCTTATTTGTTGTCTTTCCAGATTTTTTCTTGTGGTTGATACCAAGTTTCATTTGATTGCAAGTTTCATAGCGTTGTGGTCTGAAAATATTCACAGTATGATTTCAATCTTTTTGTACTTGTTGAGGGCTGATTTGTGTCCTAGCGTGTGATCTATTTTGGAGAATGTTCCATATGCACTCGAGAAGTTTGTGTATTCCGCTGCTTTAGTATGAAATGTTCAGAATGTACCTGTGAAGTACATCCGGTCCAGTGTGTTATTCAAAGCCATTGTGTTCTTGTTGATTTTCTGCTTAGATGATCTGTCTGTTACTCTAAGTGGGGTGTTGAGGTCCCCTACCATTATGGTATTATTATCAATGAGTTTCTTTATATTTGTGATTAATTGATTTATATATTTGGGTTCTGCCACATGGGAGGCATAAATGTTTACAATTGTTAGATCCTCTTGGTGGATAGACCCTTTAATTATGATATAATGCCCTTCTTCATCTCTTGTTACAGTCTTTATTTTACAATCTGGATTGTCTGATATAACTATGACTACTCCGGTTTTCTTTTGGTGACCATTAGCATGATAGATGTTTCTCTATCCCCTTACTTAAAGTCTGAAGGTGTGTTTAGGTCTGAAATTAGTCTGTTGGAGCACTTGGGTGGCTCAGTCGGTTAAGTGACTTTGGTTCAGGTCATGATCTCACGGTTTGTGGGTTCAAGCCCTGCATTGGGCTCTGAGCGGACAGCTCAGAGCCTAGAGCCTGCTTCGGATTCAGTGTCTCCCTCTCTCTCTGCTCCCTCCCCTGCTCATGCTGTCACTCCGTCTCTCAAAAATAAATGTAAAAAAATTAAAAAAAAAATAAAATGAATCTCTTGTAGGGGCACCTAGGTGGCTCAGTCGGTAGGGCATCCAACTTCAGCTCAGGTCATGATCTTGCTTTCTGTGTATTCGAGCCCCGTGTGGGGCTGTGTGCTGACAGCTCAGAGCCTGGAGCCTGATTCAGATTCTGTGTCTCCCTCTCTCTCTGCCCCTCCCCCACTCACACTCTTTCAAAATTAACTAAACATTAAAAAAATCAGTCTCTTGTAAGCAGCATATAGATGGATCTTGTTTTCTTATCCATTCTGTTACTCTTTGTGTTTTATTGGAGTTTAGTCAATTGACATTTAGATGGAATCCTGAAAGATATGAATTCATTGCCATTATGTTGCATGTAGGGTTGGAGTTTCTGGTGGTGTTCTCTGGTCCTTTCTAGTCTTTTTTTGCTTTTGGTCTTTTTTTCTCTGTCCTTTCTCCCCTCTGAGAGTCCCCCTTAAAATTTCTTGCAGGGCTGGGTTAGTAGTCATGAACTCCTTTACTTTCTGTTCGGGAAACTCTTTCTCCTTTCTTCTATTCGGAATGACAGCTTTGCTGGATAAACTACTCTTGGCTGCGTATTTTTTCTGATTCAGCATGTTGAATATATCCTGTCACTCCTTTCTGGCCTGCCAAGCTTCTGTGGATAGGTCTATTGTTAACCTGATCTGTCTTCCCTTATAGGTTAAGGACTTTTTTTCCTTTGATGCTTTCATAACTCTATCCTTGTCTGTGTATTTTGTGCATTTGACTATGATATGTGTTGTTGATGGTCGGTTTTTGTTGAATCTAATAGGAGTTCTCTGTGCTTCTTGGATTTTTGATGTCTGTATGTTCCCCAGGTTAGGAAAGTTTTCCGCTGTGATTTGCTCACGTAAACTTTCTACCCCTTTTTCTCTATTCATCTTCTGGGACTCTTATGATTTGGATGTTATTCGTTTTCAATAAGTCACTGAGTTTTCTAATTCTTGTGTTGTGCTTTTTTGCCTTAATTTCCGTCTCTTTTACTGTTTCATTATTCTCTATCATTTTGTCTTCTATATCACTGAGTCACTGCTCTGCTTTGTCCATCCTTGCTGCCATGGCATCCATTTGAGATTTGCATCTCGGTTATAGCATTGTTCATTTTGTTCTGACTAGATTTTACTTCTTTTATCTCCACAGAAGGGGATTGTATGCTTTTTTCAATCCCAGCTAGTATTCTTATTATCATGATCCTAAATTCTAGTTTAGACATCTTGCTTATATCTGTGTCGCTTAAGTTCCTGGCTGTCATTTCTTCCTGTTCTTTCTTTTGGGGTGAATTCCTTTGTTTTGTCATTTTGGAGAAAGAAAAAGAATTAATAAAATAGAATATTAAAATAAAAAAAACAACACGAAAAAATCAAATAAAGGAAGCTAGATCCTAGGTGTTTTGGTCTTGTTGGAAGAAACTTGATAAAATAGAGAAAAAAGGGAAAAAAAGGAAAAGAAAAAAAGAAAATGTTTAAACCTTAAAAAGATGTATACAATAAAATAGAATAAAATGAAGTAAAACAGAATAAAAAAATTTACAAGAAATAAACAACACAGTAAAAAAATTAAAAAAATGTTAATGGAAAATAAAAATAATTTTTTTCTCTTTCTGTACCCAAGAATGCGAAAAGAATAAGAAATGAAAAAAATAGATGGACCAACAAACGGAATGAAATCTGAATGAAATTACATCCATTTCCCTAGAAATCTAACTATGAAGCACTTTATAGTTCCTACACTAAGCAGGAGGAGAGATGTGTGGTGAGGCTGGTTGGCGCAGTTGCGCGGTGCTTGGTGTAATAGCTCCGTTCTCCACTAGGTGGCACCGCATAACTTGCTGGGGTGGATTGGTGTGGTGCAGTGTATATGCATGTGCAGGAGAGGTGAAAATGGCATCACCCAGCTCCCCGGTCTGGTATTAGAAATCTGTGCTCTCACTGACCAGAAGTCAAGCACCCTTTTTTTGTCTCCGGCTTCTGTCCACTCCCCGCTTCCACACTGTCCATGTTGTCCAAGCCATCAGCCCGCCAGGCAGCACTTCCCTCCTGAATTATATCTCAGATGGGGCTGTGTTTCCAGACCCCTCACCTCAGAGAGCCCTGCAACTTGGACCCACTCCGTCCCTCTGGGGGAGGGTCTCGCCATGCAGTGGCCAGGTGCCAGCTGCCCCCCGGGAACGTTCGTGCGGTTGTGTTGTTGCAGAGGCTCAGCGATTGTGTCTGGGTGCCGGCTTGCCCCAAGGAATGTTCGTGGGATCCCGAAACAGCAGAGGTTTAGAGATTATGGCAAAACACAACACACAGCCAGTGCCAGGTTTCACCACCCCCTGGCATTTTTGTTCCAGTACCAGCAAACGTGGCTGTTCTCTGGGGTCCGCTGGGACCTTTGCCTGTGGGGAGGCTATAGGGCCTCTACCAAATGTCCTCCCAGCAGGGGAATTGCCTCTCCCTGTGTAGCCTGCAGACCCCTCAGACCTCGCTGCCTGCAAGGTGATTCGCGCTTCCCACCAGAGCACCACCAGGTATTGAGCTGCGGAATTTCCGACACTGCTTTCCCCTGTTTATAGAGTCCTGGTGGTGTTGACACTCTCTCCTTTCTCCATTCTCCCTTGAAAGTTCCATCACTTGTGGGTGTTCCCACTCTCTTTCTCTCCAGCTACTTGTGTGGGGAGTGCTTTTCCTGTACTCTCCCCCCTTTCTCTGTCCTCTCTCTGCAAATACAGCTCCTTACCCTCCAGGGCTTCTCTCTCCCCCAGCTCACCTCTGTGCCATGTACCTGCCGAGTTCTGTGGCTCAAGTTATACAGATTGTTGTGTTAATCCTCAGGTCAATTTTCTAGGTGTGCAAAATGGTTTGGTGCTGATCTAGCTGCATTTCAGGGATGAGAGAAGCTGAGAGCTTCCATGCTGCTGTACCATCTCGACCCTTTTCCGAGTGTCCAACTCTTGATTTCAGTTTGGGTCATGATTTCACGGTCATGAGATTGAGCTTCGCATCGGGCTCTGTGCTGAGTGTGGAGCCTGCTTGGGATTCTCTCTCTCTCCCTCTGCCCCTCTCCCCTGCTCACATGCTCTGTCTCTAAAATAATTTTTTTTAATCATTTTCTTACTTAAACACAATACCATTATCTCACCCAATAGATTAGCCGTGGGTGTTCTGGGCTGCAGGGGCACCAGAAGAACCCCTCTCGATTTGGGCTCCAGAAGAAAATAGCATTACAGGGCGCATGTAAGATTATGACGGAAAGGTGACCCATGGCAACGGGGACATATTTCTGAGAATTAAAACCCTCTGATGTCGCCAGCACTTGGCCCTCGTATTCTTGAACCAAACCTTCAGTCAGAGAGAAAAAAGGGATTGGTTTAGTATATTGAAAAATTACTGTCTTAATAGAAAAACACAACGTACCAGTCTATATGCTATTGAGATTTTAAACCACAATGGGAGAAATTTCATTATTGCTAAAATATCTTCGGAAAGTTAATACTGCACTCCCTCTGTTCAGCTCACTCTTCGTGAGCATGAACTTTGTGCCAAGCTCTGGTCTAGGCTCATTGCTTTGCTTTTATTCTCCCACTTTAAATGTTCTTTAATGATTTTCCAGGTCTTGGATGCAAGACTAGTGAACCGCATGGTGTCCTTGCTGTTATGCTTTGCCTGCTAACAGCATAAAGCAGTGTTATCGTCTTGACAGCAGACCATCAGCCATCCAGATGCTCTGCCCCCTCCTCGTTAGAGCTACCTGCTGATGGGCAGAGCTGAGCATGGTAAAAAGCAGGTCCTTTTGAAAGTCAGTCTGAGGGAGGGGTGCCTGGGCGGCTCAGTCGCGTCTGACTCTTGATTTCAGCTCGGGTCATGACCTCAGTCATGAGATTGAGCCCTGTGTCAGGTTCTGCGTGGAGCGTGGAGCCTGCTTGGGATATGTGTTGTCTGTCTGTCTGTCTCTCTCTCTCTCAAATAAAATAAAAGCCTCTTATTTGTAAAGCCCATCTTCAGTCTGAGGTAGCTAATCAGTAGGTGCACATTAAATTTTTAGAAGGTTTCTTTAAGGACGACTAAAGAGTCATCCTCTGAAACCTCATGAGAGTTAAAAAGGTGGTCTGGGATGGGGGCGCCTGGGTGGCTCAGTCACTTGAGCATCCGACTTCAGCTCAGGTCGTGATCTCACGGTTCGTGAGTTCAAGCCCCATGTCGGGCTCTGTGCTGACAGCTCAGAGCCTGGAGCCTGCTTCAGATTCTTTCTCTGTCTCTCTTTGTCTCTTCTCTCTCAAAAATAAACGTTAAAAAAAAGGTGGTCTGGTAAGGAGGCTAAGGAAGCTTGTGGCTCCTCTAGCTGGAATATGAGACTTGCTGAAGCTCTGGACACTGTCTCGGTATTTTAGCCTTTAATGCTAAGCTGAACTAAGTTCAAATTCATTACAGCTCCATTTCTGCCCTGTCAGCAGTTTGGAGGGAAAGCGGCATGCCATCATCAATTCTGCATGTGCCAGCCTGCCCCCACCCTTCACCGTTCCTGGGTTCAGGACCCCGTCAACTGACCTGATTCTAGCCCCCGCTTTAGGATTCTGGGTGGAAGGTGGTGTTGCCCAGAGTGGTGGAGCACCCTGGGTCCTGCTGGCTCTTCTCCGTCACGAGGAGACCCCAGTTCCCATCACCAGTTCCTATGGCAGGAGAGTGGCGTTAGGCATTTTAGAATCAGGTCGACGGGTGGCACCCCCACGTTCACTGCAGAATTATTTACAGTAGCCAAGATACGGAAACAACCTAAGTGTCCATCAGTGGATGAATGGATCAAGAAAATGTCCTGTGTGTACACGTACACACACAATGGAGTATCATCCAGCCGTAAAAGAGAGTGAAATCTTGCCATTTGCGACAACATGGATGGACCTCAAGGACGTTGTGCTAAATTAGAGAAAGACAAACATGGTATGATCTTACACGTGGAAGCTAACACACACACACACACACACACACACACACACACACGTACAAAAGAAACCAAACTCAGAGAACAGACTCGCATTTGCCAGAGGTGGGGAGGGGGTGGGAGAAATGGGTGAAGGGGGTTAAAAGGTACAAACTTTTGGTTATAAAATAAGTCATGGGGATGTAATGTACAGCATGGTGACTATAGTTATTAACGATGCATTGCGGGGCGCCTGGGTGGCTCAGTTGGTTGAGCATCAGACTCTTGGTTTCGGCTCAGGTCATCATCTCATGGTCGTGAGATTGAGCCTCATATCAGGCTTCATGCTGAGCATGGAGCCTGCTTAAGATTCGCTCTTTCCTCCTCTTCCCCACTCGCACTCTCTGTCTCTCTAAAATAATAATTAAAAAGATAATACTACTTTGCATATTTGAAAGTTGCTAAGAGGGTAGACCTTCAAGCTGTCAGCACAAGAAGAAAATTTTTGTAACTGATGACAGATGTTAACTAGACTTAACTGTGATCATTTTGCAGTGTATACAGATCACTATGTTGTACACGTGAAACTAATGTTATATGTTATGTCTCAATAAAATTAATTTTAAAAACTGTCAGTTGACCTCACTGTCCATTTCAGCACCCTGGTTAATGGAATTTACATTGTATTTAATCCTTTTGGAAGTCTCCCAACTATAAATTGTGACACTGTGGGTCTCCTCTCCCTGTCTGACTCCTCACTTGTGCTCTCAGATTCAGGATCTAGGATCCTTCCTCCGCATGAATGTATAATCTTAAGGCCAGTGTAATAGAGCTCATTTGGGGGAGATTCAAATGTACCAGTGGTCAAACCCATAAACAGCCAGAGGCCACAGCGGGCTGTCATCTGGGCCAATTTATTGGGTCTCTATTCCCAGTACTGGTTTGTAAAACGAGTCTCTTACATTTGCAAAAGAGAAAGGGAAAAGCATACATTAAGAGTTTGAAAGTAGATGAAAACATTTTCTTCCCTTTTTCTTTCTTGTGGCTCTTCTTTCAGAACTCCATTAAGAGACCAGTATGTAAACCCAGTGAAAGCAAGTCAGCAACTTTTTTCGTTTTCTCTGAGTTTGCTTTGCCTGTTTGAGAAAGCAGAGAGGCCTGGCCTCCCAAGCCCTGACCAGACTGGTGAGGCCAGCTGTGGCCTCACGTGGCCTGCTTTGTTGAGCTGCTTTTCAGACACCCCATCACTAGTTCTACAGCCTGTTTCCAACAGTGCACTCACACACGCTCTGCAGAAAAGCCGGCGATAAGCTCCTCCTGGTGTTCCCCCTACCAACACTTCTGTGATACAACTTCCGGTTTTCTATCATCTCAAGTAATCGCTTTTTGATCCCGTGACCTACAAGTCATCACCACTTGGGAAAATGAAAAAGTGTTTCAAATTAACACAGGTACAGATCTGCCCCACCCCCCAGCAAATTCCACAAAACCCACTTGTTCATAATTGTACTGCCAAAAGGGGAAAAAAATCCTTAGATGTTAGAAATTCTTTAAGAGAATATTCACTTCTGCCTTTGGTAGTTTCATAACATCGAACTTGTGTGGTATCTGCAATGTGTAGATCAGAACTGCCATTTTCACCCTTTTTAGGTCAGTGGACACTCATTCGTAGTTCCTTGTTTTGTTTTAGACAAATTTAGGGATGCCATTTCCTACATTGCTTTACTGAATGCTTAAAAGCAACAATAGGAGGACTTGGACTTGAAGCTCTCTTCCTCCTTCAGTTTCAACATAACTAAGCAGACATTAGGCACTCCTGGCCTGTATTCTGTGAACGAATTACTCCCTTGCACCAGCGCCAACATACTTGCAAAAATTACTCCTTTTAGTTCAGAGGTTCTGCTTGGTTTTAAACATTTTAAAGAATTGAGTACAATTGAACTCTTCTAACCCAGCTCCTCAGTGCATTAATGTAAATACTTCTGGGGCAGATGGAGTCCCAACATGACTACACAGGAGACAGAAATATTCCTTTATGGAGGGTTACCATCCATCCCAAAGGATTGCTGTTAGGAATTGAGCTTTGTTGCAAAAAAAGAAAAATACGTGCATGTATAGTACAGGTGTGGGAAAAATCTTTTTTTTTTTTTCCTCTAGGAACTCACGTTTCCACTGGTAATGGGCAGTTTCCATAAACTGGAATTTATCCCATTTTCTATCCCTTAAAGTCCCCAAATTCAAAACTTATATTCCAGTAATGGAAAAAAGCAATAGAAACAAACCAACATGAGAATGTCCAGGACAAAAGCCCCGAAGCACGTTTTAGAATGGCTGTCTGGCCCAAGTGCTTTTTTCAGATGGACTCACCTGCACTCTGGCTTCATTCACACCCATGCTTATTGCAAGCTCCTTTCTGAGAGGAGAAAATCACCAGTGTTTTGGTCTTCAGAGATGTGGATTAAATATACGGATGTTATTTCATGCTTGTTTTAAAATTTCTATCCCCTTCATACCCCTCCCCCTACCCCAGGACACTTTTCTGTAATACCCAGTTTGAGGCTGGCTTTAGGGGACAGTTTTGGGTCCCATGCAAAATTTAATGTGGGGCCAAGTAAATCCGCAATCAACATACATGTTTTAATGCAGTATTTAACATGAACAAGTTATTGCAAAAATAACTCATGACTTAAACATTATCAAAATTTATTTATTTACTTTTGAGAGGCCGAGAGAGAGCGTGAGCCAGGGAAGGGCAGAGAGAGAGGGAGACACAAAATCCGAAGCAGTCTCCAGGCTAAGCTGTCAGCACAGAGACCCACGTGGGGCTCCGCTGGCACCCGCCCCATGAGACCATGACCTGAGCTGAAGTCCGAGGCTTAACCGACTGAGCCATCCAGGTGCCTCAAAATTATCAAAATTTAAATATAGGTAGGACCTGATCCTGTACCTGCTCCACCGTGCATCGTCCACAGCTCTACTAAAACATTATTTAAAACTGGCTTCCTGCCAATGTTTCCCTACTTGAATTTAAATACTGCATGAAAATATTTACCTTGATGCCCAGTAGTCGGCTCCCACCCCGGAGTCTTGGGATGGGGGCCGGGGTGGCCTTGGGCCCGCTAGATGGCTTTTGGCCCTGAAGAAGGTGTGTGGGGGGGGTCTCCGGAAGCTATCCAGAGGCAACCGAGCCCCTGGAGAACCAGGCATCTCCAGAAGCACGCCGTACACGGAAGGGACGCGTGCGAGCATTCCGTGCGGTGTAAAAGCTGCCAGGGAGGGGCTGTGGCCAGGAACGTGGTGTGGCAGGGGCGCTGCTGCCTGTCCCCGGGCTGCTGCTGCTCCTCAGGGACCTCAGGAGGACAGCCCAGCTGCTGCTTCCTGGGCTCCGGGCCGCCGCCGCCTCCTCGTTCTTCCCACCCCGCCTCCACCCTGGCCCACTTTGGACCACATTTCCTCCTCTTCTCCCTCTACCTTCACTGAGATACAAGACTTCCTATCTGGAAAGGGGGAAAGGCAGAGAGGGTAGAGGGCGGGGAAGGGCCGCGACCGGAGCGCAGCGGCGGCGTCCCGTAACTCGCTTCTCCCAGGGGAAGATGTTAACGTCTGATGTTAGCCAAAGCCCCTGTCTCGGCCCAGGCTCTCACCCCATGGCTCTTCCCGGTCTCGCCCGAGTCCAGCTCGTGAGACCCGGCATCCCAGCTGTGGTGGGCGGGACCTGCCGGGGAGCACACGAGGCTGGGGCGTGGCCACGAGGTAGGCGGAGCGCTTGCCGGAAGCGTGCTGCGGGAGGGGGCGTGCCCGAGGGCTTTAACTCGCCGCTTACCCGGGGCATTACCCTAGGGCAGGGGCCTTGCTGGGCGGTGCCAGCCAGCCGGGGGCGGGGCGGGGGCGGGGCTGGGGGCGGGGCACGAAACGTCCCACCAGCCCCCAGAGCCCTGGGAGAAGTGTGGCGAGAACGTCTCACCGCCGGGCTGTCGCTGCACCGAGGTCGGTGCAGGGCTGTCGCCCTAAGCTCCTCCAGGGCGAGGGACTCAGAGGGAGGGCTGGAGAAAGCGCGGGGCCCCTGGCAGCCCCAGCACGGAAGCGACGGTGGTCGCCCTCGCCGCGTGGGCTCTGAGCGCGCCTCTCCCCGCCGAGAAGTCGGTAGTTAATGGACGGGACTCTCTGGTTCGGCTCCCTTCGCACCCAGAGTCCACGAGCCGGGCTGGCGATTCAGACGAAACGATTAGCTGGGGGGCTGCTTGCTTGCTCTGGGGTTTTGCAATAACGCGCTGAAAGCGGAGCCCTCTGAGTGCTCCATGCACCCTGCAGGAAACGCCACACATCCCTTGAGAAAGCCCAAGTACTCCAGGGTTTTAATAATAAACCCACGTCAGAGTGCAAGTGTCACCCCCTGCCCAGTGCCTAGTGCATTCAAGAGCGCTTCCAGTACAAGGGGCCCTTCCTTTGACTTTGGACACAGCTGTAGAGCACGCATCCTCTGCTGGGCTCCGCTCCCGTGGCGGCAGGGCACCCTCCAACAGCGCAAGTGTGCCCTTTACTGGGCCTGTGTTGTAGACCAGAGAGTTTCTATATTCCACCCCCCCTCACCCCTACCCCCCAACTACCTTCCTGAATTCTTGTTCCCCACTGAAAGGCGTGAGATAAGAGCCAGGCCAGATTGATGGCTTTATGGTTCTTTATGAGGTGTTTACAGGTACCCTGGGACGTGTTAATATCCTGAATATTGAGAATAGCTTCTAACCAGTGGGTCTGTGCTTGACAACTGTAAGTGATTTATCCCGTTTTTATCTGCACAGCCACCATTATCATCATCCCCTTTTATTTATTTATTTTTTTTAATGTTTATTATTTTTGAGACAGAGAGAGACAGAGCATGAGCATGTGAGGGGCAGAGGAGCGGGGGGGGGGGGGGGAACAAGAATCTGAAGCAGGCTCCAGGCTCTGAGCTGTCAGCACAGAGCCCGACACAGGGCTCAAACTCACAGACTGTGAGATCATGACCTGAGCCGAAGTCGGACGCTTAACCGACTGAGCCACCCAGGCGCCCCACATCATCCCCTTTTAAAAAGAAATTTAGGGCTGCCTCACTCATAGACAAGCCGTGACGTGTCTTGATGAATGAAGTGGCTCTGCTCATTGGACTTGAGGCCCTTCTTCCACTAGCCACTTGGAAGAAAAATAAGGGCAGGTAGAGAGAGGCTGAGCCCGCCATGTCAGCAAATCTGCCTTTGAGAGAACAAGGGAATTTGATTAAACAGCTTCTTAGGTGCTTTTATCCTGGAGGTATCCATTAATCATTTTTTGTCATTAATTCATCCCATTTATAAATTCTTCAAATTTCTCATTCTCATTTTGTTTTGAGAGCAAGAGTGGTGGAGGGGGCAGAGAGAGAGAGAGAGAGACACTCTCCAGCAGGTTCCAGACCGGCAGCCATAGAGCTTGACACGGGGCTTGATCTCACGAACCACAAGATCATGACCTGAGCCAAAATCAAGAGTCGGACGTTTAACAGACTGAGCCCGCCCCCCCACCCCGGGGCGTGCCCTAAATTTCTCCTTCTTACACTGTAGTGCAGCTGTGGGGGAGAGGAGGTACCTGTGCTCGCATCTTTTTTTTTTTTAATTTTTTTTAACGTTTATTTTTGAGACAGAGAGAGACAGAGCATGAACAGGGGAGGGGCAGAGAGAGGGGGAGACATAGAATCCGAAGCGGGCTCCAGGCTCCGAGCTGTCATCACAGAGCCCGACGCGGGGCTCGAACTCACGGACCAGTGAGATCATGACCTGAGCCGAAGTCGGACGCTTAACCGACCGAGCCACCCAGGCGCCCCATGTGCTCGCATCTTTAATGTGCTCTTTGGAAGTTTGTCTTTGAGAATAGCAGCCACTTACATCACCGGCAGGAACACTTTCGGATTATTTCCAGCGGAACTTCACAGATGACCGTACCACACTGCTTTCTGTTTACTGTTTCAGCCACTTCCTAATTATTTACTCACGCAGGCCCATGAGAGGAGAGAGAGATGGTTATCCTCCGATGGTGTGCAAGAGGGACAGGATGTTTTCTAGTGAAAATAAGGTCCCCCCTGCACCTCATTGTACCTGTGACCTTCAGCCGATAAGCCTGTCCTGGCTGCCGAGTAAAAAGGGCGTGGGCCAGGCAGCGTGGGGCACGTCAGGACGTCCCGCCCAGCCACCGCGCTGTGGGTTCGCATGGTCTGGAGACGGAGGTCAGCCCACACCAGGGAAAGAGCCGCAAATTATGGAGGCAGATTGCTCAGCCCCGCTGTTGACTCCCTGTGTGACCTCGGGCAAGCTGGCTGGCCTCCCCGTGTGCCTCACTCGCCACATCTGTAGAATGGAACCTGCCCCCACCCGCATGTCGTGGTTTATTTTTGTTTTTTTCAAAATGTTTTATTTTTGAGAGAGAGGGAGAGAGAGAACGGGGGAGGGTCAGGGAGAGAGAGAGAGGGGCAGAAGATCCGAAGCACAAAGGCCGATGCGGGGCGTGAAGCCATGAACCCTGAGATCACGACCTGAGCCGAAGTCGGACGCTCACCCGACTGAGCCACCCAGGCGCCCCTGTGAAGTTTAGAGTAATAAAGATAAGGCCCACGGTGAGCACTCAGCCAACATCGGCTTGGTCCTGGAGTCAAGGAGTCAGGAGGGGGGTCAGTCCGTACCAGGGGCAAACTGGAACCCGCAAGGATTCCCTTGAACCCACGAGGACAAAGTCAAAGCTGTGAAGACACTGCGGAACCTACGTCTGCCCCTCCCTGCCTCCAGCCGGGGGGAAGGAGCTGGCGCCCTTGGCCGTGGGGCTGCACGCACACCGGGCGAGGAAGCAGGGGCGTCGGAGGAGATCTTGCGGCAGCTCAGGTCGCCCGTGGCCACTGCTGTCCCACGGCAACAAGGTGTGCCGGAGGGTCGGTGCCGCTGTGCGCGAGTGGCAGCAGCACCTGGTCTTGTGCCAGACTTCAGAGCGTGATGACTGTCCTCACTTCGCTTTCACCTCCTGGAACCTGCCCCAATTTTTCAAAATAGTTTTTGTTCTTTTTTACGTTTATTTATTTTACGTTTCGTTGTTATTTATTTACTTTGAGAGAGAGACAGAGTGAGCCAGCACGAGCGGGGGAGGGGCAGAGAGGGAGGGAGAGTGAGAATCCCAAGCAGGCTCCGCACTATCAGCGCTGATAGTGCGGAGCCTGCCTCGGGGCTGGAACTCCTGAACCTCGAACCTGGCCCCCAGCCGAAATCAAGAGACGGAGGCCTGCCTGAGCCGCCCAGGCGTCCCCTGCCCCAATTTTCTGAGGCACTGGGAAGCTTTGCAGGTGGTAGCTTAGAAATCCTGCTGCTTTTATGGCGTAAGCTGTGCTTTGAGCACTTTCCAGAGGACGAGGTATCAGCGGCGGCTTCGGTTATCACAAAACGGCCGATTTCTACTTAAGAACCTTCAATGAAAAGCTACGCTTTTCTGTTTTGACCGGCAGTAAGCTGTATAACCAGAACACGGCAAATAGCTCAACAGCCCACAGTTCACTTAAATTTATCATTTATCGGGGCGCCTGGGGGGCTCAGTCGGTTAAGCGTCCGACTTCGGCTCAGGTCATGATCTCACGGTCTGCGAGTTCGAGCCCCGTGTCGGGCTCTGTACTGACAGCTCCTTCGGATTTTGTATCTCCCTCCCCTGCTCACGCTCTTTCTCTCTCAAAAATAAATTTAAAAAAGAATTTATCTATCCTCTGGACACATTAAGTTGTAAGCAGGAAATATTTAGCTACCTTAGTTTTACACCTAAAAACTTCCTTATGAAACTGATTACTCTCTTTGAAAGAATCGAAAACTCTGGCGTTATGTTGAAGAACTAATCTTCTTGTGGTGCCAATAATATTAGCTAATACTGATTTAGGACTTGCTATGTGCTAGGCACGAATTACGTTACATGTATTATCTCATTTAATCCTCCCAGCACCTCCAGGCAATCAGTAGTATGACGGCTTCCGCTTGAAGCAATTGGAGCCTAGAAAGGTGGTGATTTGTGTAAAGACACACGGTAGTAAGTTCCAGAGCCAGGGTTCACACCCAGCCTACATACACCACGGCACTACATTCATACAAAAATTCATACCGATCAATAAGGAGATGCCACTTCAGCAAAAGATGTACAAACAGGAATCTTTAATGCAGCATCTTTTATAAGAGCTTAACATTTGAAAAAGCTTATATGTCTATCTTAGGGACTGATTAAGTTAATGAAAGTACATCCATCCAATACAATAGTTATGCATCTGTTACGAATTACATTGCAAAGAAGTGTGCACAGTGTGAACCAATTTTAATAAATACGGCGCTTTTTTTTTTTTTTTACCAGGATACACATACATTAGAAAGTCTGGAAAATTATACAGCAAAAATACTCACAAGGATCATTTTGAAGTGGTAGGAACTCCAGGCAAATTAAAACATTAAGTTCTCCCAACTTCTCTTACAATAACCATACAATAAAAAATAGAATAAAATCTTTAAAAATCACACGACTGTCTTTTCACTGAGAGATACTGCGCTTCCCACTTGAGCTCCAGGCTGGAAATCAGCCCCAACGGCATTCAAGTGCTCTGTGACTTTGGACAAGTCACTTACCCTCTCTGGGCCTCTTGTTCTACGTAAATAATAATGAGAAGCTGGTTTCGTTTCAAAAGTTTCTTCCAGCTCTAACATTCTTTGACTTAGTCAATTTCATTCCTAGCGAAGTTCTTAAAAACAAAACCAAAACGGCACGTGGAGATTTAAATGTTGATAAAACGTCTCTTCACACCTTATCTGTTTTCTTTGGCATATGAAGTCATTCCCATTATTCCCTCCCCATCAGTCTTTCGAAAGGGGAAAGTTAATGCATTTCACCAAAAATGGGTCAAATCACTCTAGAAAAATAAGGGTCTTTTCCCAGAAAAACGATTTGGAACCTATACATTGACAGACAGATGCACACAGAAAAACCACTACATGCCCAAATAGCAGCCCCCCGCCCCCAATCCAAGCCAAAGAACAACAAAAGCAAACCGTCCAAGCACAACCCCGGCTGCCGGCCCTACTGCACACAACGTTGGCTTCTCCCCGTGCGCATGGCTGTTAACCGCGAGCCTGTCCCTCACGGACACGCCAGCACGCTAGTGTCACAGACAAGCTCGGGCACCGCCGCCCAGCAGAGGAGGGCGACGAGACTAGTCTGGGCGGTGGGATGAGGCAAGACTGGGCCGATGTGAAGCCTATGGCGGTGATGGGGGGTGAAACGGAGCTGCGGTTGGGTGCGGATGGAGGGGTGGGGGCTGTGGTTGGAGGGGCGTGGGGAGTCGAAGCCACGTGCAGCCTGGAGGGTGGGAAGGGCGGTCTGTGAGATGGGGGTGGAGCGTGCAGCTTGTGGGGTGCTGTCACCCCGACCTGCTCTCCCTGTGCGAACAGGGTCCTGGCAGGCCCGCGCCCGACATCGCCTGCGCCCTCCTGCCCTCCTGCCCTCCACTCTGCTTAGGTAAGTGCGAGAATGCCCTTGGGCAGCCGTTTCCCCATGGCCTTGTAAACCTGCTTCCTTCTGGGAAACTGAAAAATCTGCCCTTAGAGGAAAAGGCGCCCTATTTCCTATTTTCCTTCCCAGCCAGGGAAGGGACAGTCTTTCAGCGGTCTGTTTTATGAAAACAGAAGGTATTTTTCAACAAATGTAAAATACTGAATATGCATCTTGCACATTCTCACCCCATCCCCCCACCCCCCAACACGCCTGGGGCCATCTCCCTGAGAGTCACTGGTCTGGAATCTTCTCACCTGCCAGGTCCACGCCCCCCCACCCCCCCACCCCCCACCCCTACTTTCCATCCCCTTAGCAAATACTTTCCTAGATGGTATATTCACCTAGGAACTGTAATTCTGAGGTCTCCTGCATTTCTGTCCCCTTGCTAGCTGTGTGGCAGCTGAAGTACTCTGAGCTAATAACATCAACCTCACAGAGCCCACTCATTTACTCCCGCATTTGACAGGTCAACTGAGCACCTCCTCCCGTCGGGCCCCGGGCTACGTGCTGGGAATACATCAGCGAACACGGCAGGTGCCTTCCTTACATTCATGAAATCTGCCACCCAACTGGGGATGCGGACAGTAAACTAATAAATCCACAGAGGGTGGTAAGTGTGTCCATGTAAGGAACACGGCACAAGGAGAGAGAATATAATAGATTCAGATTTAGGTTTGTGAGGTCAAGAAAGGCCACTCTGAGGGAGGGACATGAAAGCCGACCCTGAAGAATAAGTATGAAATACGCCAGGAGCGAGGTTTTGGGCAAAGATCCTGAGGTGGGGAGGGTTCATATTTTCTAGAAGAGGCCATGTGGCTGGATAGCGGGAGTGAGGAGGAGACTCCACACGAGTCTGGAGAATCAACCAGGCGGCTCTTAATGCTGTACATTCTATGGATTTGAACCAATGTACAGGGACACGCAGCCATCATCGACGTGTCACACAGGGTCGCTGCACTGCCCGAAAAATCCAGTGCTCCGGCTACTTCTCCTCCCCTGACCCGCAACCCTTGGCCACCACTGATCTTTTTCCCGTCTCCACGGTCTGGCCTTTTCCAGAATGTCCTATAGCTGGAAATCCTACAGCACGGAGCCTTTTCAGACTGGCCTTTTCACTCAGTGATAATGCATTTAAGGTTCTTCCATGTCTTCTCATGGTTTGGTAGCTCGTTTCTTTTTAATGCTAAATAATATTTCACCGTCTGGCCGTACCACAGCTTATTCACCCGTTCACCTGCTGAAGGACATCTTGGTTCCTTCCAGGTTTTGGCAATTCTGAACAAAGCATCACCGCGTTGGTCTGTTTTGAGGGAAGTTCACTTGTTGCCTTTTGGGACCCTCATGAGCAGGAACAACGGACTAGATCATACGTGAAGCACCATCAGGAAACCAGAGAACAAATTATTGGAGACTCCTGAGTGTGCTTCAGAGTCATTCACAGAAGCGATCGGAGATATTGTTAAGAAAAGCGACCTCCCTGCTTTTCTTCTAATACCAGAATATATGGCCTACCGGGGAAAGCATTTTCGTTCCGTTCTCAGTCCCCAGTCCCTAGAAATAAATGGCAGGTAAACGGTAAATGCTCCACGGGCATTTTTAAAATATATGAACGGATTTATGCTCTCCATGGCATTATTCTGTCTTTTTAAAAATAACATTCTTATTGAGGTACAATGCACATACCATGATGTTCACCCTGTTACGATGTACGATGCAGGGGTTTCTAGTCGATCTGCAAATTTGTGCATCAATCCTCACTATTTCCAGAACCCTTTCTTCACCCCCAGGGGGAAATTCACAGCCCGCGGAGAGACGAAGTGGGTAGCACAAAGTAAATGCACAAAGTGCAACCGGGCCAGAGGCAAACCGGGGAGCTCGCGTCAGGAAGCTGAGCATGTCAGCTCGGTCAACCGGCAAGATGCAAACAGCCTCTGGCTTTATCAAAAGCTTCGAGTACAGAGACCCTAGGAGATGATATCAACGGCTAGAATAAGTGAACACTGCGCCCCATCTGACTTCCACAATCAGACTGTGACAGTCTTTGATGGTGAAAAGCACGATCCTGTTTTCCAGTGTCTGCATTATCTCATAACTGTACATGTCCCGAGAAATCTCTGATACTCTGTTAAACACAGTGTTCACGCTGGCACTCGCCGTGGGGCTTAGTGGCCCAAGGAGGGAGAGCCTGTTCCAAAAAAGGAACCTCCTATATCATCTGAAAGGGACAGATGGGAGTTTCTGACCCTGGAAAGCCCACTGGTCACTCTGAGCGCAAGATGAAAGTTAATTCCTGACAGTGGCCTGCGAGAACCAATGCAGTCTGAGCCCTTCCCCTTCGCCACTGTTATGGCTTCGACTCCACCTACCTTCTCCCTTTCTACCTTCCTCACTCCAGCCACGCTCCTCCCCCTGCTGTTCCTCAACTGTCGCGCCCAGCTGCGCATCAGGGCCTTTGCACGTGCTGCTCCCTCTGCCTGGAAGGCTCTTCCCTGAGATATTCTCATGGCTCGCCTTTTGACCACCCTTCGGATCTTTGCTAAAATGCCATCTGCTTATTCAGGTGGTCTAAAATCTAATGACACCACTCTTCCTTCCCTGTTTTATTTGTCCCTTTGCACTGCCCGAGACCCTAGTTCTTAGCTATTTATCTTACTGCTTCTCTTCTAATACCAGAATATACTGTCCAGGAGGGGAAAGACTTTTTTTAAGTTTATTTACTGATTTATTTTTAACTCATCTCTACACCCAGTGCGGGGCTCGAACTCACGACCCCGAGATGAAGAGTCACGCACTCTTCAGACTGCACCTGCCAGGCCACGAGGGGAAGGACTTTTGTTCAATTCCTGGTCCCTGGTACCTAGACAGGTCAGATAAGCAGTACATACTCCATAAATATTTTTTGAATACATGAACGCATTTATGCTCTCTATGGCATTACATTTTCCTTTAAAACAACATTTTTTAATTGATATAATTCATATACCACGATGTTCACTCTGTTAAAATGTACAATTCAGTGGTTTTTAGTATACTGTATCTGCAAATTGGTGCCTCAATCCTCACTGATTCCAGAACATTTTCCTCACCCCGAAAAGAAACTTCATACCCTTTAGCAATCACTCACCACTTCCCCTTTCCCCAGCCACTGGCAACCACTCATCTACTTTCTGTCTATGGATTTCAATATTCTGGACATTCCTAACAAATGGGATCATAAAATATAAGGCCTATTCTGTGTGGCTTCTTTCCCTTAGCATCATATTTTCAAGGTTCACCCATGTATCAGAACTTCAATTCTTGTTTATATTGACATATTTCACACATCATCTTAAAGTGCATAATTCAGTGGTTTTTAGTATATTCACAAGGCTGTGCCACTCATCAACGCTAATTTCAGAATGTTTCTTCATGCTCAGAAGAAATCCGACTTGTTAGCAATTACTCCCCATTCTTCCTACCCCCCAGGTCCATTATAATCCATAGTCTACAGGATTATGTGTACTCCCTTTCAGTATAGGAAGGAGCAGAGTGGTCTTTTAAAGCCTCATTCCCCCCAAATATTCATTATTTAACCTAATGGATCACTGGAAGACCTTCCTCCAAGGACTCGTCTTTATTTGAACTGACTAGGAGTTCCTCTAATGCTAAAAAAAAAAAAAAAAAAAAAAAATCTCTTCTTGAGGGCACTGGCCAAAAACATTCACTGGAAAGTGTTTGGGGCGGGGGATGCCTAAGGCGAAAGGTAACCTTTGAGGGAAGTTTACCAGACTAACCACAAAGCTTAACAGAATCGGTTGGGCCACCACAGTCCACAGGAGCTTCGAAAAGTTCTGACATATTCCTGGGAATCTAGAAGGCCAAGTACACGTTTAGGGCATTGTGCATGCTCAAGAAAGTGTGAGGAAGCCCTAACTTCCCAACCCTGGCTGACCTTGAGGCTAGTGAAGGTTACTACAGACTTGTAAACTGCCTGACTGAATGATGAAAGCCACACACACACTGAGTCTCTCGGAAATGACCGGGAGATTGATGCGTTCCAGGCACTGAAGGAAATCTCTGTCCACCATTTGCCGACCACTAACTAAGCTAAGCCTTCAGTGGCCATATACAAAAAATAGTCTTTGCAGAATTAATTCAGAGAAGTCCTAAATAAACGATAACTACAACAGGCAGCGACAACGGAGCCTGCCAGGAGGGGAATCTGATTTCCAGAGTTGCCACATTATGATATTCACAATGTCCAGTTTTCAGTAAAATTTTACGAGGCACGTGAAGAATCTAGAACGTATGGCCCATGTATGGCGGGGGGGGGGGCGCGGGGGGCAATCAAGAGAACTGTCCCTAAGGAAGCACAGGCATGGGATTACTAAAGACTTTTACCAGATATGTCCGTAGAGCTAAGGAAATAATGTCTAAAACGCAAAGGAAAGACTCGACTCGAACACGTAAAGTGCTTGCAACTCATCACCCACCTTCACAACGAGGAAAACAGAACCAGTGACTCTTTCTGGATATGTCACAGAACTGAGCTCATGGGACAAACCACACCCCAAACCTGAAGGAGCTGGGGATTCTAGAAACCACAGGTTACCATGAATGCAACTCAGCAAACCCGAGGCAGTAACTTACATGGCAGCTTCCCTGACCTGCTGGGGGGGTGGTGCTGAGCATGGACTGGCCTGAGAGAACTCCTGGCAGGGGGGCCATCTAAGGTAGCCCTTCCCTCCACCATCATGGTGTCTGCCTCTAGAATCCTCACCAGGTTTTCTTGGTAACGATCAGAGCAAAATTGCCTCCTGTTGGGCCAGGGAGAGGTGAGAGGTAACCATTTTGAAAGAAGCCAAGAGCATTCTCCACAAGAAAGGCCTACCCAGCAAGGGAGAAGCCTCCCTGGACATGGGGTGAGGGAAATTCCCAAACTTCAGGCCCCCTATAGCCTTCCTTCTTCACATAAGGTGGGGGAAAAAAGCTGAGAAACACCGGAGAAGATCCCAGCCCAGGGGGACAGGTACACTGAACGACTGAGACCTAATCCCAGGATTACAGGATGCTTCTCAGTCCAGACCTGAGCAAACATCAACAGGGCTCCTGCCGAATAGCAGTGGATTACTGCTCAGAGAGCGCCAAGGCTCAGATTCTACTTAAGAAGGGTTGTCTAGGGAAACGAAAGATGCTGGGGGACAAAAAACAAAGACACTCGTGGAAACTGAATCCTCTGACACTACAGGTACAGAAAAGAGTAAATAAAGCATTATCTCCTAGCCAGATAAAAATAACTCTCATACGAACGGCCAATTTACTCCCTAACACCTGATAATTCATGACTGGCTTTCAACAACAACAAAAGTTACATGGCATGACACAAGGGAAGAAGAAACGATCTGAAGGGACAAAGTGGGTGTCAGAACCAGGTTCAGTCAGATACGGCAGAGATTGTGAAATCATCAGATGGGAAATTAAAGAAGTAGGATTCATGTGCTAAGGGCTTTAATGGAAAAAGTGGACAACATGCAAGAACAGATAGTGTACATATAATAACGGAGAGACAGAAACCCTAAGAAAGAATATAAAGGAAATACAAGAAACAGAAAACACTATAACAGAAAAAGTCTACATCATCTGATGGACGCGTCAGATGATCGGAAAAGGCTGGGGATAGAATCCGAGCACTTGAAGATAGGTCAATAGAAACTTCCCAAACTGAGTTGTAAAGAGAAAAAATAATAAAAATTGGGACAGACTATCTATTAACTGTGAGGCAATCACCAAAATACAGCACATGTATAAGGAGACTGTCAAAAGCAGAAGAAAGAGAAAAAGCAACTATTTGACATAATAATGGCTGGGATTTTTCTAAAATCCGTGACGGAAACCACAGCACAAATCGAGGAATCTCATAGAACGCCAAACAGAATAAATGCCAATACACACACGTACACAGACAGGCACGCGCGCACTCACACACCTAGGCAGATCATATTCAAATTGCATAAAGCCAAGGAAAAGTCTTTTAAAAAGTCAGAGAAGAAAAACATCTTACCTAGAGGGGAACAAAGGTAAGAATTCTATCGGACTTGCTTCAAAAATCATGCAAGCAAGGAGGGTAGCATGAAATATTTAAAGGGTTGGAAAAAAAACCCCACCAACCAAGGAGTCTATATCCAGAAAAACCATCCTTCAGAAGTAAGGGAAAATAAAGACTTTGTTGGTGTAGTAGTCTGCTAGGGCCGCCAAAACAAAATACCACAAACTGGGGGCTTAAACAACAAAATTATTTTCTCTCAGTTCTGGAGACTGAAAGTCAAAGATCAAGGTGCTTTGATCAAGGTGCAAAGATCAGTGCTGCCTTTTCGGAGGCCTCTCCGCTTGGCTTGGAGATGGCCGTCTTCTCACATGGCCTTACCTCTGTGTAAGTGCCCATCCCTGGCGTCTCTTCCTTTTCTTACGAGGACGCCAGTCATACTGCAGCCGGGCTCCACCCTTATCACCACGGTGGACATTCATCACCTCTCTAAAGGCCCTGTCTCCAAATACAGTCATGCTGGGAGTCACGGCTTCAACATATCAACTTTGGAGGGGAACACAATTCAGTCCATAACGTTCAGGCTAACAGAACTGAGAGAACTGTCGTTGCGGGTAAGCGTTAAAAGCTGCTCTTCAGAGAGAAGGAACATGGCGTTGGTCAGAAATTTGGATCTACGTAAACGAAAGGAAAGGGGTCACAGAAGGAACACGTGAAGATCAAAATCACGTATTTTATTTTTCTTAGTCTTACTTAATCTAATGGACGACTGTTCAAAGGAATACCGGCCACAACATACTGCGCGGTGATAGCAGGTAGGTTAGTGCAATAAACGTAGCAGTGTTAGTAAGGGATGGGGTGAGAGGCTGCGAAGTCCGTTACGCCCACGCTGCAGTGTCATCTGAAGGCGGACCTGGACTGGTTGGAGACTTACGTCGCGCAGTCCAGGTCTAGGGAAACCACCAAGAAGTTAAAGAGAAATATAACTGATACGCTGAGCGAGAAGAGAAAATGGAACAATAAAAAATGCTCAATTAAAAGAGAGGGCAGAAACAGGAAGATTAAAAAGAACACAAAGAATAAGTGAAGCAGGTACAAAATTTTCACGAACATGGTGGATGTAAATCCAACTGTGTCAGTAATCACTTCAAAAGGGAGTGGTCTAGATACGCCAATTGCAAGAAGAGACCGTAAGGGTAGATGCAAAACAAGACCCGGCTATATGCTGTCCACAAGAAACCCAATTTAAATATAAAAACACATATGCATTAAAAGTAAAAGAGTAGGGCAAGGTGAACCGAGCCGGCACGAGTCAAAAGAAAGCTGGAGTAGCTACGTGAATTTCAGACAAAAAAAGGCACTGGAACAAGAAACTTAGCAGGGGTAAAGAGGGTATTACATAACAAGGGAGTCAATTCTCCAAGAAGACACAATAATCTCTGAAATATACGCACTTTACAACAAAGCGTCAAAATACAAGAGGCAAAAACTGATAAAAATGCAGAAATAGATAATCCACTATTAATGTGAGGGATTTCAACACTCCCTCTATTAGTAGCTGACAGATCCAGTAGGCAGACAAGCAGTAAAGAGATAGTTCAGCTCAACAGAACCATCAATGGATGGATCTGACACTATTTTTAATTTTTCCCAGCTTTAATTATAATGGACAAATAATATTGTATATACTTAAAGTGTGCAATACGATTTGATATACGTAGACACTGTGAAACGATGACCACAATTAAGTTAATTTGAACGCATCCGTCACCTCACACAGTTACCTTTTCCGTGTGTAGCAAGAAGGCTTCAGATCTATTCTCTGGGCACCTGCGCCTTGCAGATTCGTTCTTCCCTCCTTCCAGACCCTAGGCGTCTGCCACCACCACGTTCCGCCAGATCTTCCAAGATGTTCCGAGAAGCAGCCAAGCCTGATCCCTCTCTTCGTATTTAGTGGAGCTAGAGGTACTGGGGCAGCGCTGTAGGTCTTGCGCCTGATATTTATTCAATCCAGAAACCTGGAGCAAACTGGGTCGCAATAATCAATACAGGTTCTATTCTGTGAACGTAGATCACGGCAAGCTGAAGGAAGAAGGTGCAGACTTCGAAATGAAATGTTTCACCATAAAGCTGCTTACAACGAAGGTCTTCCAGAAGACATCTGCACAATTTGCCACTTATCCAGGAAATATGTCCCCTCTAAATGCACAGAATCACTAAATATCTGAAACCCGAAAAAAAGAAAAATAATTATACTCTCTTAGCGAATGTCAAGTATACAATACAGTATTATTAACTGCAGTCACCACACCAAACCTTACATCCCCAGAACTTTATCTTTTGACCAACATCCCCTGATTTCCACCCCCCCGCCCCTGGCAACCACCATTCAACTGTTTCTGTGAGTTTGACTTAATTTTTTTACATTCTACATATGAATGAGATCATATAGTATTTGTCTTTCTCTGTCTGGCTTATTTCACATAGCATAATGTCCTCCAGTTTTACCCATGTTGTCACAGATGACAGCAGATATATATATCTCACATTATACATCTCTCACATTACATATATATATGTACATATACATATATATATATATGTCGGACGTCTGTAGATGGGTGAATTCTCTTTATCTATTCATCCATCTACAGATGCTTAGGTTATTTCCATGTTCTGACTACTGTGAATAATGCTGAAATGAACACAGAGTGCAGATATCACTTCCAAATACTGATTCCATTTCCTTCAGATATATACCCAGAAGTGGGATTGTTAGATCATATAGTAGTTCAATTTCTGATTTTGGGGGGAACCTCCATACTGTTTTCCACAGGGGCTGCACCAATTGACATTCCCACCCCCAGTGCACGAGGGTGCCCTTTTCTCCACATCCTCACCGCCTGTTCTCTCTCGTCTATTTGATAGTAGCCATCCCCACAGGTGTGAGGTTGCTGGAGAAAGGGAAATTTCCCCCTTCACCTCTGGGTTCTTTTGGCTGGTTGGCCGAATAATCAAAATGACACAAGATAGAGCAATCGGAGAAAACCGAATTTAATTATATACCTACGGAGAATCCACATAAACATAAGAGATTCCAAAGATGGGCAAAATGACGTACGTACGTCATCCTGAACGAAGGAGAAAGGGGTAGGGGTCTGAGACTTCTAAGGGAAGGAAAGCCATTCACGGGAAAATGAAAAAAAATAAATGGGAAACAAATGTTTCCTGAGCCATAAAGACACAACAGGAAGCACAAAGGAATTTTAACAAACACTTTGCTAGGTCTCTCCCTATCTACCACGCCGACTTTGCATTACACTGTGATTATAGGGATGGTATAGCTCTGTTCTTGGACGAAGTCCTCTATCTAAATTCTTTTAGGCAGTTCAAAAAGAGGTAAAAAGAAAAAGCTCCTGGGTCTTCTGTTCCTTAAAACTAATCAGCCTGAATTAATCCTCATGCCAGAGAGACACATTTTGGGGTGGCAAATTTTGCTCCCCTAGAAGGTGGTATCTCATTGTGGTTTCGATTTGCATTTCCTTGATGATGAGTGATGCTGAGAACCTGTTCATGCACCTGTTTTCCGGGAAACTGTCTATCCAGGTCTTCTTCTTCTTTTTTTTTTTTTTTGAGAGAGAGAGAGAGAGCACAAGTGGGGAAGGGGCAGAGAGAGAGAGAGAGAGAGAGAGAGAGAGAGAGAGAGAGGGAGACAGAGAATCCAAAGTGGGCTCTGTCCTGTCAGCACAGAGCCCAACATGGGGCTTGAACTCACAAACCGTGAGATCACGACCTGAGCCGAAATCAAGAGTCAGACGCCGACTGAGCCACTCTGGCGCCCTGGTCCAATTTTTAACCAGTTACTGGTTTGTTCACTATTGAATTATGTAAGTTCCTTACATATTTTAGACGTTAACCTCTTATCAGATATATGGTTTGCAAATATTTTCTCCTTTTCATTCTGTTGATGGTTCCCTTCACTGTGCAGAAGCTTTTTAGTTTGATGTAGTCCCCCTTGTTTATACCTGCTTTGTTGAATGTGCTTTTTGTGTTGTGGTAGGGTCCCTTCTCTAAGGAAAGAAAAAAAACCTCAGAGCAACCTGGCTATGTGCATACGTGACACTATCGCTCATGACCTTGTAACATGAGATCACTTAATCAGACTGCATGTTTGTGTGTTACCATATATGGAAGACAAAGAAGTAAAAAATATATATATAAAACTATGCCATATGGTATTCAGGGATCAGTTCTTCGGGTACCAACCTAACTGAGTGGTGCCGGCACGAATAAAGTTGCTTCCTGGAAAGAAAAGCCTCAGGGTCATGATTCTCTGTGAGAGAATCCTGCTCTATTACTTGGGGGCTCACCCGGGATTCGGAGCTGGTGCGTTTCCACCTCCTTCGCCACCGGGATACGAACCTCGGAGTGCCGGGAGAGGTGCCTCGCTGGGGCGAGGACCCCATGTGCGTCAACGGAACCCGTGAGGCCCAGGAACCAGCTTAAGGAGCGCCACCCGTCAGACTGGTAAGAACCTGGGTTCGTTTTGGCAGACCTGCCCCTAAGAGGCAGAAGGGGAGCCTGATCACCTCCGAGTTGCCCTGGTAGTTCTACAAGGGACGAGGAACGACGCTGCAACTCTAAGGCGCTGGGCACTGGGTGGCAGGTTGGAGGTGGTGGGATGTTGCTATGTGACTGTGTGTGGGGACTTGTCTCTCGTTCGTTTCCTGGGTCAATGACTACGATAATTAGAGCCAACTGTCTCTGGCTGGTCTACCTCAGAACGGGGACTTTAAGGAACATTCCCAAGCAGCTGCAAAACTCCCCTTGTTTCGGGGAAATTCCCTGACTTTTCCGAACCGACGTGGACTGCCTAATTCCACTAGCGGAGAACAAAACAAAACAAAAGAAACCTGGAGTCTGCTGCTCTGTCTGAGCGGACAAGATAAGCTGGGAATTCTCTTTCTCTGCCTTCTGCTGGCACCTCGCCTCTTCTGCCTTCTCTTCCCCCCTCCTGTTTCTGCACCACCTGGGGGGCGGCCTGCACAACTGGCTCCTCGATGCGTCAGACACCATCAGCTCCCCCTGCCCCCCTAGATGTCCTGGAGCCAAGATCACCAACTTCAGATTACCCTACCAACTGGTCCAGGTAAAAATTAACCATGGGGAACAAACGGTCTTAAGTGGACCCAAGTAACATGTATTGTGTTTAAGCTAATTTAAGTTTGTTGGTTTGAGACAATGTTTGTCAACATTTAAAAAAACAACAACTTTTAGTCTACCTAGATTTGCTGAAGGTCAAATAAGCTCATGTTATCTCTGTTCCAATTTGTTAGCAAAAAGATGACTTAAAGTAATGGTTAACTTTATCTGTCTCATAGTTTTCATGGGTAATTGTTAAGACAGCTTTCAAAGTCTTTGGTAATCTAAAACATTAAAGTTTTTGCTTGCATAACAAATTGGGATTAAATTCATTGGATATCTAACAAGAGGCTAGAGCACTAATTACTAGATGCAGGTCCGTGCTTTTGACTTGTTGCGGAAATACCAAGGCTATTTGGATCTGTTGAAAAACTGCTTTGTGCTTAATTGATTCATAAGTTTGCCATCTAAGAAATTCTAATGTAACAGTTCACAGTTGGTTACTACTTAGTTTTCACTGGAGACTAAGGTTTCTAAGAGTTAAAATTCTGCTAAATGTAGTTAAGAATAAAATTTTTTTAAAAAAGAATAAAATTTAAAAACAACTCTACGTGTAAAGGAGTAGATATATAAAAAAATATAAGAAATGGAAATTTTTTTTTTGTTAAAGGTTAAAAAAAAAAGGAGGAATTTTGTCCTAAATGAGACTGGTTGTTTAAAAAAAAAGGCTTAGGTCAAAATCTAAAAGCAAAGGAAAGTTGTTAAAAGTTTGCCAAAAAAAAAAATCTTAAAAAAAACTTTATATATGGTCGGGAGGTCTAAGGTAAACCTTTAAATTACACTGATTTCACCACTATCTTCAGATACAAAATAAAACCCCGGTGGCCTTCCTGGAAAGGTTAAGGGAGGCTCTCATTAAATATATGGTTATCTCCCCTAACACCCTGAGGCTGAGAGGATTCTAAAAGACAAATCTGTCACTTGATGGGCCCCAGATATTCAGAGAAAACTGTAAAAACTGGCTGTTGGTCCGGAAGGGACCCTGGAGGAGCTCTTACGAGCTGCCAATTGAGTATATTACAACCAAGATCAAAAGGAGAATAAGAATAAAAAAAAACACACAAACAGAAAAGCAGGCTTAAAAAAATCTGAGGCCTTAGTTGTGTCAGACTGGACTTCCGGAGGTCCTGGCACCAAGTGCCATTTATATGGCTGTTCAGAGCACTAAAATGAGAATGCCCTCAGAGGGGACAACCAAAATGAAAACCTCATAAGCCGTGCCCCTTGTGTGGAGACAGTGACTGGAGATCTGAATGCCCTCGGAGACCTCTATCTGTGAGGGCTCAGATAACCAATGTCCCTGGAAGGGACTGACGGGGCCTCGGGCTCTTCACGGTGGCTCCCCTAAACCAACTGTCTATCAGAAACCCAGAGCCTCGGGTAACTCTAAGTATAGAAGGAAAACTGGTTGATTTCCTTCTTAACACCAGAGCTACCTTTTCTGTCCTCCTTTCCTCTCCAGGCCAACCGTCCAAACGCAGCATGACGATTAGAGGCATCTCCGGAAAACTTCTCTAAGTTTTTCTCTCAGCCCCTGGGATACATATGGGAAATTTTTTCTCATTCTTTCTTGATAATACCAGAGAGCCTTACTCCCTTGCTAGGAAGGGACATTATAACTAAATCAGAGACTACAGGACTACTAATTCCAGAACAAATAAACAATTGTATTATGAGTTTTGGAAAATTACTGGATATTGCCTTAAGGTTAGACTGCCCATCTCATTTAGGCTGTAGATACCAGGGTTCAGGAAAATAGTTTGCCTGCTACATCAATTATTAACGGAGACTCAATCCCACCTACTCTCCGCCCAAAAATAAACTGGGGTCTGACTCCTAGACACTGTCTCCCTCCCTTGAAATGGTTACAAACAGAGCAGGGCAATTACTATTACCAAGCTCACAGAGCTTAAAAAAAGATCATTAAAACACAACATTAGGCCTTTCGTTTAAGGAGGGACAAAACTTATCAAATGGCCCAAAGGATGTTTGCTGGAAAAAAAATCTGTCAAGGACAGTTATGCCAAGTAGTATCAGCCTGTGAAGTATGTCTTAAAAACCATCCTTTCAACCACAAACTTGCTCTCCCAGACAACCCAGGAACTGGAGACTATCCAGGAAAGACTAACAATTAGGTTTCACTCATGTGCCAAGGTCAGAGGAATCCCAACATCTGTGGGTACGGATTGATACTTTTACGAATGGAGTAAAGGCCTTCTCCCCCAAGACAGAAAAGGCACAAAAAGTAATACAAGTTCTGCTTTATAAAATAATACCCAGGTTTGGCTTACCTAAAAATTTGCAAATGAATAATGGTAAATGGCTGCCTTGACGCTTTCTCTAGAACTCCTGGCTCTTGGAAAAGTTTTACACCCCAAAATAAAGCAGACTGTCTGCTTATACTCAGCAAAACTCTAAATAACACCTCACAAGCATTAGATGCTTGAAAAAACATTTTTTTAAATTAAGTTAGGGCCGAACTCTTGGAAGCAGAGCCACCACGGACTACTTACTGCTCCCGCTCCTCCATCACCTGGGTTATGAGAGATGCCCTGACGTACGTTATTTACAAAGCAGGGTCTCTCCTAGATTGTCTGACAGCTTTGGAAACTGGGGACATCATCTTAAGATGCCACCTCGTTGGCGAGTATAACCTTGACATTTTTCTCTTGGGGCCTGCTAATGTTTATGCCGCCTCATGCCTGCCAGCCTCCCTGTAGAACCACACCGTGGGCCACTTGACCGACCCTCGGGCAGACTCTAACTGCTGTGCCCCCACACCGTCCCTTCTCAGCTTGAAGAAGTCAGAGCGGTCATTACAGGCAGTTACAGGCCCTGTTCCAGGGGAGGAATGACTAGGGAAAGGGGTAACATTAGGCAGGGGGAGGTAAGGGACCTTCAGGGGGGCAGACTGCAGCTGCAGGTGGGAGGCTAAAGAAGCAGACGGGGTTCTCCCTTTATAAAATCCTTTATGGGTGCCGTCCCCCCATTATCAAGGGCATGTGGGGGCGTCTAAATGAGATGGGCAGTCTAACCTTAAGGCAACAGATGGCGGGGCCCTTGGCTCTACCCTAACCACCTTTCACCGCTGGGTTAGGGAGCGATTACCTGCGAGTCTGACCACAGACGCTCATCCTTTTAAACCAGGAGACGCAATATGGATAAAGGAGTGGAACGTCCAACTCCTAAAACCCCTCCGGAGGGGCCCGATCACTGTCATTTTGTCCACCCCTACTGCAGTAAAGGTGCCTGAGGTGGGTCCCTGGATTCATCACAGCAGAGTGAAGCCGGCATCTTGAAACTGGGAGTGCGTTCCTGATCCAACAACACCATGCAAGCTGACCATGCGGAAGAAGCAATCTGCAACTCCAGAGGCTTGGGGACACTGCATCCCTGCTTCAGTCACTCCGGAAACTGACTAATCTATGCAGGGCAGAAGCTTGGGGAATCGACGGTCCGGTGGAACAAATAGACTGTCCTTGTTTTCTAGATCTGTTTCCTTACTGTGATGCACTGCCGCCCCTTGTTTCTCACTGTTATTGTGATTCTGACTCTACTTTTCGCCGTAAGATTGGCAGAGGCCGCCCCGGCTGGCTGGAAGTGTGGTGAGGGGTTTCTGTTAGCACTCACCTTCCTTTTGGGGACAGGATACTTCGTGGTACCGACATGGGGAAACAATGGCCATAAGAAACTAGAAAATCAGATCCCCACAAACCGTATAGTAAAACAAAATACCCCAGTTCTACTACCAGGGTTTGGGTCCTCAAAAAACCCAAACCCTTGCCTGGTGGGGAAAAAGTTCATCGTCATCTCTGTTAAAAACTTACCATGCCTAGGCCAAAGATATTATAACTCAACCACCTGGAAAACCCAGTGGTGGGGGACCCCAGAGCACCTTGAGCCAGATCCCCACCCCTTGTCCGACTTCTCTCATCTCTGAGAGGCCTGGGACAGTGTCCACGCAGCCATCAAATGGCAGGCCCCAGGGGGACTAGACTGGATATGTGGAAGGACAGCCTATACAGCACTTCCCTCAGGCTGGTCACGGTCATGGGTGCTGGGAACTCTTCGTCCATCTTTCTTCCTGCTCCCACTTGCCAGAGGGAAACAATTGGGAGTCCACGTGCATGGGGACAGGGAGACAAAAAAAGTGGTGTGTCTTACAAATTGGCAATTAAAAAGATGATAAATGCCCGCCCCCCCCCCCCCCGCAGCATATAATCCAGCATTATGGCCCTGCCAGCTGGGCAGAGGTTGGGTCCTGGGGCTACCGCACTCCCATTTACATGCTAAACCGCATCATCAGACTGCAAGCGGTTATAATAATTATAACCAATAAAACTGCCAGAGCTCTTAACTTACTAGCCAAGCAGAAAACCAAAATACACAATGCTATCTATCAAAATCACTTGGCCTTAGATTACCTGCTTACTTCGGAGGGAGAAGTTTATAAAAAGTTTAACCTAGGCAACTGCTGCCTACAGGTAAACAATAATAAAAAAAGTCATAGAAGAGATCACAAATCAAATGAAAAGAATTGCTCATGTCCTCGTCCAGACCTGGAATGGTTAAAACCCCAGGGAGTTATTTGGAAGATGGTTTTCAACTTTTTTGGGGGGGTCAAAACTCTCATAAAAATTATCCTCCTCCTAATTCTGGAAGGTTGCTTAATCCTACCCTGCTTAGCTCCCCTGGTTGTACAGTCTCTCCAGTCTCACTGAGGCCATAATTTAAAAAAATACGGCCACTCATGTAATGATGTTATAAAAATATAAACCTCTAAACCAAGATGATGCTCTTTGACTCAAAATAGAGGGGTCTGAGCACCAAAGCGGGGAGTGTGGTAGGGTCCCCTCCCTAAGGAAAGAAAAAAACCCTCAAGGCAACCTGGCTATACGCGTACTTGACAACGTCCCTCACGACCTTGTAACATGAGACCACTTAATCAGACTGCATGTTTGTGTGTAACCATATATGGGAGACAAAGAAGTAAAAAATATATAAAAAACTATGCCTCGTGGCATTTGGGGCTCAGTTCTTCGGGTACAAACCCAACTGAGCAGTGCTGGCACGAATAAAGTTGCTTCCTGGAAAGAAAAGCCTCGGGGTCCCGACTCTCTGTGCAAGAACCCTGCTACGGTGTTACATGCAATAAATCACTGTCAGAACCAACATCAAGGAGTTTCTTCCCTATGTTTTCTTCTGACAGCTGTGGCAGTCCACACACGTAGGCCCGGTCTAGGATGGTTTCTGACGTGGGGCCAAGGACAGGCCACCCCAAAATGTGCCACTTTGGCATACTGATAATTTAACATAAAAGTTAAGAAACTGCCAATGCGCGGACACTCAAACCGTCCTGTCCCCAGGAAAGCAGGAAACCAATCTCCCCTATGAAAAATACCCTCCTTGTCCTAAGAGGTAAAAAAAAAAAAAAAAAAAAAAAAAAAAAAAAAAAAAAAAAAAAATCGTTAGGACCAGAGATAGAGACTTTAAAGCTGAGAAAGCTGTAGAAACAAACCCTGGGGTTTTTTTTCCTAATCTACTACCTCAGCCTAAATTCTGCTTAGAATTCCCTAATTAAAATTTTTTTTAAAATGTTTATTTTTGAGACAGAGAGAGAGAGAGAGAGAGAGAGACTGAGAGTGAGTGGGGGAGGAGGAGAGAGGGAGGCACAGAATCCGAAGCAGGCTCCAGGCTCCGAGCTGTCAGCACAGAGCCTGACGCGGGGCTCAAACTCACGAACCGCAAGATCATGACCCGAGCTGAAGTCAGCACTCAACCGATTGAGCCACCCAGGCGCCCCAGAAGTCCCTACTAATTAAAGTTTCTAACACCTGCTTTCTTTATCCTGTCAATTCCTCACAAGTTTCTTGTCTCTTTGTCTAAATAGTAGAAATACTGCCTGCCTTGGTCATTTCTTGATGTCTCAATTTCATTACTGGGCCTCTGTGCCCACATAACGACACTGGCTTTTTCTCCCATTAATCTGTCTTATGAAATTTAATTTAGTCTTGCTGGAAGACCTTGAAGAGCAGCAGAGAAAGAATTTTTCCTTCCCTACACTGAATTCCCACTCGGCCATCCTCCTGTGGACCCCAGAGGCACATCTGCCTGCTCTGGAGTAAATGAGACACTTCAGTCTCCATGTTTAGTTGACCGGCACAGTCTGCTCGTTTGTGATGTTCCCCCTTGTCAACGTAGGGGTCTTTCTGGTGAGCATCCACATGAGTCCCAAGAAGCAGAACTGATTTTTACCCAAATGCCTTGCCCCCACGGGAGGCTCGCTCCACACGCTAATCTGAGTCTTGCCAGAGGCCTGAAAAAATGTCGAGGCCATTAGCCACAGTACATCAGTCGGTGGAAACACAGCAAGCCTCCTTTGTTGAGGTGGCCTGGATAGCCAGCCATTCACCCTGCACAAAGCTCTGCCCGTTATACTGAGCAACCTTTACCGCACCCGGCCAGGGGAGAGGTCTCCCTCAGCTTGGATGGCAGCTGCACCCCGTTCCTGCTGGTTAGGAGTTAACCAGGAGGAGCGGACAGTGAGCCAGGCCCATTGTGGTCCAGGAAGCCTTCACACGTGGGTCCTCACTGGGCCAGTGGGGGCAGTGGCTCCTTGGGCAATACATCAGGGAACCAGATGGATGCTCCCGTGATATTATCTTGGAGTTAGGAGACCTCATCTGGGCTGAGTTTTGTTCATTCCAGTATGTACCATTTGTACTTTAGTTTGGAAGACTCTGGAACCACCTCCACCAGGTGATTTGAGATATCTGCTAGATCTGTGATACGAGTGGGATTTCTGGTCTTAAGATTACTTCACAGCCATCGATCATGTGCTCAGTGTCCACCAAAACCCAATAGCAGGCCAATAATTCTGTCCTGAACTAAGACACTAAGACGCAGGGCTCTCTGATTCATCTCCTGATTCACCAGGAGAGGCAGAGGGCCATCACCATACAGACCGTAGTGGGGTATGGCACCCGGGACCCGGTACGGGCCCAGAGTTCCTTAGCGGGCAGAAGACCAATCTCCTCCTTTGAGGACTGAGTGACCGGGCCCAGAGCGATCTTTGGTAAAAGCCTTTCCTATTTTTGCAGCAGCCACTTTTTCAGTGCCCAGACATTTCTCAGTAAAGATCCAGACTGTGTTTGTTGTTGACCAACTGACCTAACCACATTTGAGGTTTCACTGGGTGGAGGTTTTTTCTTAATTAATTAATTGTTTAATTTACATCCAAGTTAGTTAGCATATCGGGCAACAATGATTTCAGGAGTAGATTCCTTCGTGCCCCTTACCCATTGAGCCCATCCCCCCTCCCATGACCCCTCCAGTAACCCTCAGTTTGTTCCCCATATTTATGAGTCTCTTCTGTTTTGTCCCCCTCCCTGTTTTTATATTATTTTTGTTTCCCTTCTTTTATGTTCATCTGTTTTGTCTCTTAAAGTCCTCATATGAGTGAAGTCATATGATATTGGTCTTTCTCTGACTGACTAAAACAATATGGAACGCTTCACGAATTTGTGTGTCATCTTTGTGCGGGGGCCATGCTAATCTTCTCCGTAACATTCCAATTTTAGTCTATGTGCTGCCGAAGCGAGCACTGGGTGGAGGTTTAATTGGGTTTGATAATTTGTACATGCGGGAGCAGCATGTACAAACCTAAAAATCTTTGTCTGGTGAACAATCTCATCACATATGGCTCCCATTCCCTCACTGTAGACCCAGGGACAACCGGGGTGAGTTACGGGGCCTCCACACCTTCTGCGAGGCTGCTGCACGTGAGGTTTTTTTTTTTTTTTAATTTTTTTTCAACGTTTATTCATTTTTGGGACAGAGAGAGACAGAGCATGAACGGGGGAGGGGCAGAGAGAGAGGGAGACACAGAATCGGAAACAGGCTCCAGGCTCTGAGCAGTCAGCACAGAGCCCGACGCGGGGCTCGAACTCACGGATCGCGAGATCGTGACCTGGCTGAAGTCGGACGCTTAACCGACTGCACCACCCAGGCGCCCCAGAGGTTTTTATTAAGCGTACTCATCACATGTGGGCCAAGTCTGTCAGAGCCCAAAGAGTACCCGGCTGAGGAAGAAGAGGGTCTCTGGTATTCCTACCCTCTCATCTCTCCCTTCTTCCTCGTCTTGAGGCAAGTGGCTACCGTCAAGGCGCTCTGGAGGAGGGGGTCGTAGCGATGCACCTCGGTAGGAGCCGCCTTCCCTCATCAAGTTTACCAAGATTACCTCTTTCATCACGGAGGCAAACTGGTCAAGTTACTAAGGTCTCCTCAGATCCCTGGACACAGCAATCTCAAAGAGCTCGACATCCTTTCTTAGAGGAAGCAGGAGTCTCAACAGCACAACGCACGGCAGGCTGTCCGCTGGCACCAGGGCTCTGCTTAGATCTGAGAACAGTCACTGGGTGCAACTGAGTTTGCAGAGTCTCTGACAACTTCAGCTCCACGCAGCAGAGAACAGTAAACGCTGGTGAGGGAATCGCTTCCCTGGCTTTCTCATAGTCCCTCTGTCCGCTTAATGTGATCCACCCACCAATTTCGGCCGGGGTGTCAGGAGCTAAAGAGAAGGACCAATGGTCCACGTTGGAACCCAAATGCTTGTATAACGTGGTAGCAAGTCCATCGGCAAGAGTCAGAGGATCGCACGGGGCACCTGGGCCGTGGGTGTCAGGAGACGGCAGCAGAAGCCACGGGGCATTTTGGGAGGACAGCAAATTGTTTATATAAGCCTTCTGGTTCCAACGTGGGCCCCTTCCAGTGTCCCTACTTCTTTATTCTGTCTGTTGTGGGCAGTCTCTGAATCGTCATGACTAGGCTGACTAATGTTTACTGAAGACCTACGGCACGCCAGGCCCCGTTCTGGGTGCTCCACATGCATGAATCTTCATTTCGCCTGGTTTTCGGCCTTGTGAACTCCCATTAAGAGCCATGGTACAGATGACACCTCAGCTGCAGTCACAAAGCCAGTAGGTGGCAGATCTGGGGTCTGAAACCCTCGGAGTCCAAAGTGCGTCTTCTCCCCGGGGAGCCACACTGCCTTCCACACCTCCTCCCCGCTCCCATGTTCTTACCTCTCTAGGCCGCCTCTGCAGCGCAGTCTCTGCGAGGCAGTCCCAGGGGGGTGTGGTGTCCTCCGGGCAGCGAGCTCAGCATTTCTTCCTGAACAGAGAGGACATTTAGTGAAGTACTCTCCTTTCTTTGTTGGGACTGAGACCAGACGTTTCAACACGAGAATTCCACCATTCCACATACAAAGCACAGTGGTTAAGGGCAGGGGCTCCCAGCCGTGGAGATTTCACGGACTAAATGGTAAGACTGGGTTCTGACATAGATCGTGATCTTTTTATTTCACCAACAAAGACCATTTAAAAGAATATCAGTTATACTCCTACTACTAACAAACAACAGGAATAACATCTAAACCTCAAAGAGAAAGGCTATAATCCAGGTACTGTTCTCAATCTTAAAATGAACTATTTGATTTAATCCTCAGAAAAGTCCTATTCAATAGGCATTATTGCTATCTCCATTTTATAGGCAAGGAAATTTGAGGGGGAAAAAAGGCACTACATATGGGGCGCCTGGGTGGCTCGGTCCGTTAAGCATCTGACTCTTGATCTCAGCTCCGGTCTTGATCTCAGGGTTGTGAGTTCAAGCCCCGCATTGGGCTCCACACTAGGCATGGAGCGTACTTTAAAAAAAAAAAAAAAAAAAAAAAGCGCTTTGTAAATTGCTCCTGATTCCGCACTGATAATCGTTACAGTATGCTCTCATCAGCTGTGTTTCATAAAAGGTATCTTTAAGTTTTTTTAATAGACTTTACTTTTGGGGGGGTGCCTGGGTGGCTAGTCGGTTAAGCATTTAACTCTTGACTTCGGCTCAAGTCACGATCTCACAGTTCGTGAGACTGAGCCCCACGCTGGGCTCTGCGCTAACAGCACGGAGCCTGCTTGAGATTCTCTCTCTCCCCCTCTCTCTCTCAAAATAAATAAACCTTTTTTTAAAAATAGACTTTTTTTTTTTTAAAGTAGGCTCCCTGCCCAATGCAGGGCTTGAACTCATGACCCCGAGAGCAAGCATCGCATGCTCTATCGACTGAGCCAGCCAGGTACCTCTGGCTTTAAAGGAAACCGCCAAACACCCAACGGGGGCCCTGATCTCAGAATCTAGGAATAACCAAGCAAAAGCACAGAAGCTCTGGGTTTGCGTCTTGGCCAAGTTAATGCTCTTCATCCCTGTTTTCTGAAATTTAATATGAAACTATTGATGTCTGTTGTGAGAAGTAAATGGCCTATCACATACTGAGCCCTTAACCCAGTGGCCGGCAAACAGCTAGGACCCCCAATACATACCAGCTGCGAGCCTTATCCCTTCTCCTCTTCATCTCGGCACAGCCCTGAAGGCTCACCTCCTGCTGGAAAGAAACAGAGCATGAACACTATAGACTGGTCCTGTTACTGAAGTCAGATACCGGGACTGACCGTACTCTCCTTCCTGCAACAGTCTCCCATTCCCCGCCCCCCCCCACCCCCCCCACCCCCGGGGCAGAGCAGAAGCAGGCAGAAATGTTTCGGTTCTACTTTCCATTGGTTGAAGATGGTTACTAAGCAGCACGCACAAACTCTCCTTCTGGGAACTCTGGGGAACACAGGCTGAAAGATTTCTTCCGAGGCTTCTGTAGCAGCTCCCAGCAAACATGTGGTCACTCAGGTATCAGGGACTGTTAGGAGAGCGGTGCTGCACAGCAAGGCCCTACGGTGCATCCCCTCCCGCCACCCCGCTGACCACCCGGACCCAAGACTTTCCCACAGTCCTGACAGTTCCCGCCTGCTCTGCCCAGCTAGCCTGTTGTTAGGAAGGCAAAGGGACAAAGGAACTAGGAAAGGTCACGAAAAGGGAAACTCCAGGTGACGATAAAATCCCAGAATTCTCATGATAAAGCACTGCTTTCCGTGAAGTTCTACAGCAGCACTTTCAACAATGGCCCAATTATGGAAAGAGCCTAAATGTCCATCAACTGATGAATGGATAAAGAAATTGTGGTTTAGGAAACCAATTTCACAATAAATTTCATATATTAAAAAAAAATTGTGGTTTATATATACAATGGAATACTACTTGGCAATGAGAAAGAATGAAATATGGCCTTAGGTAGCAACGTGGATGGAACTGGAGAGTGTGATGCTAAGTGAAATAAGTCATACAGAGAAAGACGGATACCATATGGTTTCACTCTTATGTGGATCCTGAGAAATTTAACAGAAGACCATGGGGGAGGGGAAGGAAAAAAAAAGGTTACAGAGGGAGGGAGCCAAAACATAAAAGACTCTTAAAAACTGAGAACAAGGGGCCCCTGGGTGGCTCAGTCGGTTGAGCGACCGACTTCGGCTCAGGTCATGATCTCACAGTCTGTGAGTTCGAGCCCTGCGTCAGGCTCTGTGCTGCCAGCTCAGAGCCTGGAGCCTGCTTCCGATTCTGTGTCTCCCTCTCTCTCTGCCCCTCCCCCACTCATGCTCTGTCTCTCTCTGTCTCAGAATTAAATAAACATTAAAAAAATTAAAAAAAACCTGAGAACAAACTGAGGGTTGATGGGGGGTGGGAGGGAGGGAAGGGTGGGTGCTGGGCATGGAGGAGGGCACCTGTTGGAATGAGCACTGGGTGTTGTGTGGAAACCAATCTGACAATAAATCTCATATTAAAAAAAATAAAAATAAAAATAAAAAAATAAAGAGGATCTTTCAGTGGATAACGGTCCCACCTCATTTGCTTGGTGCTAGAAGTCACGGACTTGGCTCCAAGCCAACTCACTGTACCAACAGCCAAGTCACAGAGCGACCAAGCAAACAAGCGGGCCATTCTTTGAAGGATCGACTTACCGTATGACTAATTCACCAAAGCTCGCCAAATTTGCCAATGAGCCCAAAATTTTGTTTTCTTTCAGTTTCGCTGAAGTATGCTCAATCATAAAAATCGCACATATTTGAAGCATACGTTTTGACGAGTTTGGACACACGCACACACCGCAATGTTGCTTTAATTTTATATTTTAAAAATATTCATTTTTGAGACAGAGAGGGCCCATGAGTAAGAGAGGGGCGGAGGGAGGGGGAGAGAGAGAATCCCAGGCAGACCCATGCCCAGCGCAGAGCCCAACTGGGAGCTCAATCTCACGACCTGGGGATCCCGACCCGAGCTGAAATCGAGCATCAGACACTCAGCCAACTGCGCCACCCAGGCGCCCCTGCCATGTGGTTTTTAAATAGAGTCTATTGCCATTTTGTTTGGGCAAATGGGCATGACAAAGGGTGTGGAGAACCAGTTCTAGAAGGTTTTGTGCCTCCAGACATGTCCCCTCTCCCCGTTCTTTAGTCTCTCCTCAGTCTGGGATGAGCAGCCTGGCAAGACTGTTCTACCCTCAGGAGATGACCGTCTCCTCCACCCTCAACTAACAGCTGCAGCAACAGGAACTTAGCTGAGGGGTGAGGGCTTTCCCACCGTGTCCTTTCTTCCGTGTGTGTGTGTGTGTGTGTGTGTGTGTGTGTGTGTAGAGATCAAACTTTCCCATGTCTCTCCTTTTCCTTTGTTTTAATCTTTTTCTTTTTAAAGTTTCTTCATTTTTGAGAGAAACAGAGACAGCATGAGCGGGGGAGGGACAGAAGATCCGAAGCAGGTTCTGTGCTGCTGACACAGAGCCTGACATGGGGCTCGAATTCACAAAACCGTGAGATCATGACCTCAGCTGAAACTGAGAGTCGGACACTTAATAGACTGAGCCACCCAGTCGCCCCTTTATATATATATAAAGATATAAATTATCTTTATATCTTCTTATAAAGATAATAATCCTATTGGATCAGGACTCCATCCTTTGACCTCTTTTAACCTAAATTAACTCCTTGTAGGCCTTATATCCAAATACAGACCAATTGAGGGTTAGGGCTTGCTGTGTCCCCTTTATCCTCTTTATTTATTTAAAAAAATTTTTTTACATGTTTCTTTACTTTTGAGAGAGAAACAGAGTGTGAGTGGGGAGGAACAGAGTGAGAGGGAGACACAGAATCAGAAGCAGGCTCCAGGCTCTGAGCTGCCAGCACAGAGCCCGACGCGGGGCTCGAACTCACAGACCATGAGATCATGACCTGAGCCGTAGTCGGACGCTTAATCAACTGAGCCACCCACACGCCCCAGCTGTGTCCCCTTTAAATTCGTATTTTGAAGCCCTTATCCCCAATGTGATGATATTTGAAGATGGAGCCTTTGGGAATTAGGTTTAATGAAGACATAAGGGTGGGGCGCCCACCCTCATGATGTGATTAGTGCCCTTAAGAAAGAGATACCAGAAAGCTCAAGCTCTCTCTCCCTCTGCCCCTCCCCCCACCCCTGCACCCTGTGTGGCCACGCAAGCAGACGGCCACCTACAAGCCACGAGAGCATTCACCAGAAGCTGATCACGCTCGCACCTTGATCACAGACTTGCAGACTCCAGCAATGTGAGAAATACATTTCTACTGTTTAAAGCCACCCAGTCTGTGGTGTGTTGTGGCGGCCCTAGATGACAAGTAAGACAAGGCCTCAACATCTGAATTTGGGGAAAACACGATCCAGTCCACAGCACACACGTGAACTAACAGCAAGTGATTCAAGGTGGTTGAAAGTCTGGTTGAAAAGTCTTTGGATGCTCTGAAAATCTAACGAGTCTGATCCCGAGAGTGGGAAAATGTCAGTGCAACTTCAAGCTTCCCCAACCCCCCGGGGTTTTTTTTCCCTTTTTTTTTTTTAACCTTTTCTGAGCATCTCCTGAAACCCAAGAGCTTTAGGGATGCTAGCGGAAGGACAAAAATGGGTGAGCAGGAGTGGACGGAGTGATACCAACTCTATTTTGGTATGCAAAATAGAAAGGAACTTATTTTCAGAAACAGAAGCAACTTATTTTCAGAAAGCTGTCTTCTAAGTTCCAGACATCAGAAAGAAAGGGACCAAGACCAGGCCTCCTAACCTTTACTGGCCTCACAGAAAGAAGGTTAAAGGCAGAGCGAAACGAGGTCAGTGTAAAGAGAAGCTTCTGGACAACTTTCACTTAGCTACTGAGCGGTACAAAGAGAGTTGAACCCCACTGCTAAGGAGAGATGAGGGGCCACTGAGAGATTTTAGGAGTACTGGCAGAACACGTAAGATTGAGGTGTTATTTGCAAAAGGATCCATCGCAGATATGCTCTTGGACGGGTAGATTAGATCAGCAGGTATGTAACATATGACAATTTGCTCCAAGTAATTTTCTGATTCTAACACAGTTTCAATTGAAATGGAAAAATAAGTAAGAAAGCAAAAGAACAGTCGAATAAGTGTGTAAGTAGGAGATTCAACATGACCCCATATTTATCAGAACAAGCTACAAAAACACTAATCGTTTAGACTATTGCTGGCTCAAAGGGGAAATACTTATCAGTAAACAGGGGGGATATATTAGAGTAGCTACTGGCCTACATGACATTAACGAATGCCAATATGTATCATAAGATGTTGCGGACATTTTTTTTTTTACTTTTGATTTTTTTAATCATTTATTATTTAAAAAAAATTTTATTCCAGTATAGTTAACATACAGTGTTACAATAGTTTCACGTGTACAATACAGTGATTCAACGATTCTACACATCACTCAGTGCTCATCATAAGCATACTCTCAATCCCCTTCACCCGTTTGACCCATCCTCCATCCCCTTCCCTCTTATAACCATCTCTTTGTTCTCTATAGTTAAGAATCTGTGTTTTGGTTTGTCTCTTTTTTCTTTGTTCATTTGGTTTCTTATATTACACATATGAGTGAAATCCTATGGTATCTGTCTTTCTCTGATTGACTTATTTCACTTAGCATAATACCTTCTGGTTCTATCCATGTTGTCACATGTGGCAAGATTTCATTATATTTTATGGCTGAATAATACTCCATTGTGTGTGTGTGTGTGTGTGTGTGTGTGTGTGTGTGTGTGTGTCACACACTCACACACAAAACATCTCCTTTTTTACATTAAAAAAATTTTTTAAGCTTATTTATTTATCTTGAGATAGAGCACAAGTGGGGAAGGGGCAGAGAGAGGGAGGGAGAGAATCCCAAGCAGGGGATTCGATGAGGGGCTCAATCTCAGGAACCACAAGATCGTGACCTGAGCTACAATGAAGAGTTGGTCGCTCAAACGACTGAGCCACCCAGGCGCCCCTTGTCTTGCTTTTTAGTGTATAAGACTTCTAAACTGCAATGATATTGTGTGTCCACAGACTGACTACCATTCACTCAGGAAAGGGAGGTGGCCTTCTCTTTTTTTTTAAAAAAAATTAATTTCCATCTTCCTTATTGTATGATGTTTATCTTACATTTATGTTCCCTTACATTCTAAGACAGACAATAAATAGATGGGTCGAAGATTTGGAAAGAAAAAAGAGCAGCTTGAAGCACAGAAAAGGGAATGGATTTTTTTTAATTTTTAAAAATTTTTTTTAAATTTATTTTTGGGAGAGACACAGAGAGAGAGCACAAGCGGGAGAGGAGCGGAGAGAGAGGGAGACACAGAATCCAAAGCGGGCTCCAGGCTCTGAGCTGTTGGCACAGAGCTCCACATGGGGCTTGAACTCACGAACAGCAAGATCATGACCTGAGTCAAAGTTGGATGCTTAACCGACTGAGCCCCTGAGGGGCCCCAAAGGGACTCTATTTAAATGATGCAAATAGAAGAACAAAAGAAAAATCTCTAGCACATGCCCAATGGTTTATTCCGCTAAATTTTTATCCACAAATATTGCATGGTTATACAGGCATACCTCATTTTATTGCACTTTGCAGTTGTGTGTGTGTGTGTGTGTGTGTGTGTGTGTTTTAACAAATTAAAGGTTTATGGCAACCTTATGTTGAGCAAGTCTACTGGCACCATTTTTCCAACAGCATTTGTTCACTTTGTGTCTCTGTGTCACATTTTGGTAATTCTCACAATCCTTCAAACCTTTTTATTATTATTATATCTGTTATGGTGATCTATGATTAGTGATTATGACTTGCTGAAAGCTCAGATCATGGTCAGCAGTTTTTAGCCATAAAGTATTTTTTAATTAAGATATGTACATTTTTTAGACATGACGTTACTGCACAGTTAATAGACTACAGTATAGACTACATATAACTTTTATATGCACTGGGAAGCCACAAAATTAATTTGACTTGTTTCATTGTGATATTTGCTTCATTGCAGTGGTCTGGAACTGAACCCACGATATCTCCAAGGTATGCTTGTATATTTAAAGTATATCCTTAATTCAACAGAATGCCCCAGAAATAGGTTTACTCTGGCTAATGAAATGTTCTAAAGAACAGGAAATAAACAAGAAAACCATGTTGTCACTTATCTTCTCATTTTCTATTGAAGAGATACGTGAAAATATGCATGCAGCCATTTTCTTCTCAAACGGAGTCCAGTGGACTGGAGCGGAACGTACGATGAGTATATTCCACTGTACCCCTTGTCAGCTGTGTGATCTGGACAAATGATTAACCTCTCCCTGTCTTTGTTTTCTCATCTGCAAAACAGCAAATACTCCTAACTCACGCATATTGCTCAGCGCAGTACTTGGCCCGCAGTAGGCCTGCCAAGCATCCGAGCTGCTGCTCTCATCGCTGCTCGTTTTTTACTCCATGTAAAGCACCACCCTAGCTTCGGTGAGGAAACAAGTAGGACACCCGATCCGAAAATTCAAGTGTTCGCGGTGCAGGCAGGGAACCTCAGAACGCCACCCACAAAACCGTTCTCGGTGGGAAGCCGCAAGTCACAGCTGCTGTCTCTCAACGAGTGATTCACGCTTCGGGCCCACAGGCCAGGTGAGGTTGAGAAAGGAGAAAGAAGAAAGAAGAAGGAGGTGAGTGAAAGGAGACAGAAAATGCGAAGAGGAAACGAGGCAAGACCCAAATGCTGAAGCCCGATGAGGAAGGGGTTGGGATGGGAACAGCGCAAGCAAAGGCAGAGGGTCAGAAATGAGTCCAGCGTGTTGAGATCAAACTTCATTGCCATGATTGTAGCTGAAAAAGATAAAGGCTATGAGGCTGAATGTGTGCTGACCCCCGGGACTGCCTCTAAGCAGATGCATAAAACACAACGCAAACAGCGGCTTAAAAAAAAAAAAGACTCAGCAAAGTAAAAGTGATTTTTGTGGCTATTTGCCTTTTCCTGCAATAAGTACATGATCCTGATGAACCGAAGTTCTCCTCTAATGTGATTCTAGCGAACTGAGGTATCGCTGTACAATATCACAAGGCTACCAGTTATGAGAGGGAATAAGCCAGTTTGTGTATGGTGCCTGAAAGTATTGGGAGGGTATGAACAGAGTTATTCAAAGCATCATTTTTATTTTGCCTGTGGAGTGAGTCTTTCCCATGTTTCACAAGGTGAAGAAAAGCACAGTGAGGTGAATGGACCATGACTTACGGACTTGGCTGTGGTTGCTGCTCTGGGATAGCAACTCAGGGACTATGGAGATGACCTCCTCATCCCTTCCCATCCCACACGTCGACCAGGGTTCACAGCTGGTAGCTAGCCTCCTTGCTTCCAGTTCAGAACGAATGAACACCGAACACTCCCTTGAGTGGAGACTTCAGCAAAGTTTTGAGACTATAGAATCTACTCACCTAACAATTTGGCCATGGTGAGAGTCCAATGTCTAAGTTTTTATATCAAAAATTTTTTAATGTTTTGAGAGAGAGGGGGGGGGGAGAGAGAGAGAGAAGCAGAGAGAGAGGGAGATACAGAACTCGAAGCAGGCTCCAGGTTCCAAGCAGTCAGCAGAGAGCCTAACACGGGGCTCGAACCCACGAACCAAAAGACCATGACCTGAGCTGAAGCCTGAAGCTCAACCGACTGAGCCACCCAGGCGCCCGAAGTTTTATATTATTAAATACCAAAAGAACCGATTTAGCCTCTATTTACAATATTTCTGTCTGACTCCCTATTGGAGATGAGATTTTGACGTGGCTCCATGGAACTCGTGAGACATCCTTGGGAATTTCTCCTGATTAGGTGAAGAAATAGAACCATCTTTTGTGTTTCTTGGGGTGTTAGGGTTGAGGACCTAGGCCAGGGAAAATCACACTGTAAAACTTCCTCTGAGGGGAGTCTGGGGGGCTCAGTCGGTTGAGCGTCCGACTTTGGCTCAGGTCATGATCTCCTGGTTTGTGAGTTCAAGCCCCCCCTTGGGCTCTCAGCCCTGTTCTCCTCTCTCTGCCCCTCCCCTGCTCGCATTCTCTGTCTCTCTCAAAAATAAACATTAAAAAAAAAAACCCAACTTCCTCTCAGTCCTGACTTTCCTTCATTCTTCATAAATATTTTAATCCAACCGAAACCTCTTACTTAGGATGACCAGTTGAGTACCCTATTGCCTGGCTTTGTGATGGGAACTGTGGAAGGAGATGTTAGGGGCCAATTTACATATTAATCTGAATTTACACACAGATCGACAGATTTACATATGAATCTGTTTCCTCTCGCAGGTTTTCTTTCGTAAAGCCCAGCAGACTAGAGCTACCCACTTGTGCCCCACTGGCTTCCTCCCGGGGGTGGTACCCACCTGTCAGTCCCCACTTACCACCTTTGTTCCCACACCCCAAGGGAAGGTCTGGGCTCGGCCATTGCCATGGGTTTCTTTCTGCCCTAGGTCTCACAATCTTCTTTTCAACTTCGGAGTTCAAAACATCCCTTGTTTCATTTTCTTTGGCCCCCCTTATTCAAGGGGTACCAGACAGAGACTCCTCCTTGTTCTCTGCCTTATCTCTATTATTTTCCCCAGACAAAGATTCTTGGCCTTGAAAGAGAAAATTATGATCCAACTCTGCTGTTCTCATAAGGGCCCTAATTCTGTCTGGGGGCTGTGCTTTGGAGGGAGACAAGGACACCAATTATGCCATCTATGCCGGAATCTGAAATCTCTTGTTATCTCTTTGTGTAACCTGACCGAACGTGCTTTCAGAAGGAGTGCTTTGTTTTTCTGGAGTCTAAAATATTGGTAGAACAGTTTCCAAGCCATGGGCCTGTTGTTCTCAGAATGTTAATTCACTCTAAGTGCATAGCTGGTTGTTGCTCAAGTGCTGTACTGCCCGTTGATAGGCACATATTTGTAAGAAGATTGGGAGGAATGAGAGTTGTAATGGAATCACACTTGGCCTTTTGGAAGAAGAGTCTAAATTGCAACACTCTGTCAAGGCCCGCAAAAACACCCTTGAGAAGGCTGTTTACGTTTCTGAGAGGCAAACCGGTCTAGTGCCAGGGTTTGGGGAGGGGCCTTGTGTCTTCAACCCTTTAAGTAAAAGAGTTCTGGTCAGGATGGTGTGGGAAGTGCTTAGGGTATGAACCCGGGCTGGTGTGTGTTGCCCATAAGTGAATGATCTCGGACACAGAAAGGAGGACAAGGCCCTCCCCCCCACCCCCCGCCCCAGAGGCCGGCCTTCTCTGGGTAGAGCTCTCGGGGCTCCCTTGAACAGGCTGCTCCACTGCTCTGGGCCTGCAGTCCTCATCTGACCAATGAAGGGACCGGCCCGGACCCCTGAAGTGTGGGGTAAAGGACAGGGTCCAGAGCACATCACCGCAACAACTCATTTCAAGGGAATTCAAATGTACCGCTGGCCAAATACCCACTACGAGTTGTGTCACAGGTCATCATCAGGGCCAGACCCCCAGAAGACAGGCCTATTATATCTGCAAAAGCTCTGTGTGTGTGTGGGGGGGGGGGGTAGATAGCATCTGTTAAGTTTCTTCGAGAAATTCATGCTGTAGAGTTTGGAAATCGAAGATAAATTCTTTCTTTTCACCTTTTTTTTTTTCCTTATGGCTCATCTCCCCTCCAGGACTCAACTGAGGACGAGGTAAATCCAGACAAGGAGAAGAGGCAACTCACCAAACTTTAAGATGCCCTCTCACAACCCCCAGCCCCTGGTGCACGTACACCTTCCCCCACACCAGTACACTAAATGCCTTCAGAAGAGGTTGCTCACTTCTTTTTCTTAAGGAAAAATGGCCCAGGGCTGAGGCTCAGAGCAGAGCCTGGTCTCCCTCTGAAGGAAAGAGCTCTGGGTAGGGCGGAGGGCGTAGGCACCAAGCAGCTGCATCTGGGATAGCTGCACTGTCTGCATCTGGGACTGGGGCCCAGGGGAGGGCATGGCCACTCGGGAGGCTGGCCTCCAGAATGCCTTCTGCATGCCCTTTTTTACAGGCCATTTCTCTGCTGCAGTCCTGGGTTCCCTCGCCTGTAAAGTGAAAGGAATAAGCTTGATACCCCCAAAAGTCCTCTCCAGTGCTAAGGCAACACCTCCTCCAGGAAGGACTCCCTAGTCAACACAGACAAGATGGGGCAGTAAAGTGTGGGTTCATCCCCTTAGACGACTATCGCCCAGCAGACATATTTACCTTTGGGGCAGGAAACATGCCTGGTTCATCTTTGTGACCAGCAAGCCCAGCCAGAGGATGGACACAGAGCAGGGGTCTCTAACAATGTGTGGGATATGTAAATGAGAAGCAGTCTAGGTAAGTAATTTTGACCAACCCTCTAGCAGACCTCTGCTATTCTTTTCCAACCTCTCCATTCACGGAACCAACCAGCGGCTAAGAACGTGGAATTTGTCATCAGATGACCCTGAGCTCAAATCACGGCCCCGCTGTCGTGTCACCCTGGCAGGTCGTCTACAGCAGCTGATGTGCGTGTCCTACCACACCTCCTCGGCCATATGCGCTTGGCCCAAAGTCCAACCGCCTCATGTTTCTTCCGCGGTCCGAAGCCCCTCTGCCTGTGTGGGGAAGGCTGGCAACACTGGGGAACAGATGCTCCCAGGAACAGCCCCCAACCGATGACCATGGGGAGTTGGTGTATACATGCTCCGCCTAATGCAGTCAGACAGCACTCCAAGTGCTCAAAAAACCCACAAAACTGCCAACAGGAATCCTACATCCAGCAAAGCAATCTTTCAGAAATTAAGGCAAAGATCGTCCCACTTAAACAAAAATGGAGAGAATTAGTTGCTTTCAGACTGAGTGTCCTTGGGGCATAATGGCCTCTCGGGTTCTCGGTGCACTGCTCTCTGCAATGAGAAGAAATGTCTGAAGAACTGGCTGTGATGTCCCCAAGACTGGGGGAGCACGAGGGTGAGGCAAGAGATTGCTAGAACTTTATGAATTCAGGCAGTTACTGCCTCTTTCTGCAACTCAATATACTACTTGCGAAATGAGAGTGTTTGTCCTCTGTAAGGATTTCAGACCCAAGGTGCTCAGGGGCCTTATGGGAAGAAAAGGAATCCTGAGCCTTTCCTAAGACTACTGGAAGATAGTAACGGAGTACTTATGACGTGCCAGGCACTGTTTAAGTACTGAGCGCTGTCAGCTAGGAGGGAGACAGAGATTCAACAAGACCGCAAACAACCAAACACGGTGGGGGTGAGGGCTTTTGGCTCAGGGGCTCAGAGAGGGCTTTATAGGAGGTGGCATCTAAGCAGAGTTATTAGGCTGTGAAGAAGACATCCATACAGAGACCTGTAGAAAGAGCATTCCAGGCAGAGAGAACAGCCAGTGAAAAGGACCCAAGGTGGCAATGAACTTGGTGTGTATTTGTTTGTTTACTTATTTACTTGAGAGAGAGAGAGAGAGAGCGCATGAGCAAGGAAGAGAGGCAGAAGGAGGGAGGGAGGAAGGGGGACAGAGGGAGAAGGAGAGAGTAGGGGAGAGAGGGGAGGGGGAGAGGGAAGGGGAGAGGGAGAGGGAGAGGGAGAGGGAGAGGGAGAGGGAGAGGGAGAGGGAGAGGGAGAGGGAGAGGGAGAGAGAGAGTCTTAAGCAGGTTCCACACTAAGCACAGAGCTCAACACAGGGCTCAATCCCACAACCCTGGGATCACGACCTGAGTCAAAATCAAGAGTCAGATATTTAACCAACTGAGTCACCCAGGCACCCCGAGCTTGGTGTGTTTTGAAGGCCCACGTGACCAGAACCCAAGGGAGCAGGGAGCAGGAGGAAAAGAGGCTGGAAGTAAAGGCAGAACTGGTCTATAGGGAGTTGTTTGATCCTTGACCCCCCAATCCCAGAAATCTAAATGGTAATCAGCTCATTTACTTGTCTGTACTGGGGACTAGGCAATCCAGGAGGGTAGGGCCTGGCTGGTCTCACCGTTGCTGTACCCCCAGCGTCTAGCACAGTACCTGGCACACGATAGATATGCAAACAATGCCTGATGAATAAATAAATGGATGAATGAGTTAATGCATGTATCTAGCTATGTCCTTAACTCACAGTTTGACCTTGGCCAAGTGTATTTTCCTATCTGGACTTCAATTTTACTACCTCTACGATGCCTTGCAATGCCTGTTGAGTATTAATTCTCTAAAATCCGAACCTTCCCATTAATGGGATGGCTGGCATGGAGAAGGCCCTCTTTGAAACTGGCTCATTCCTCTGCCCCACGGACCGCCAGGAAAGCACCCAGATCACTTGCTCCGGGCATGATGCAAACACGTGTGCGCTTAAGTGGGGCAGTCAGCAGCTACCTGGTATCCCACAGGCTTTGACCACTATGCAGGGCCTCCCGGGAAGTGCTCCATATACTCACCTCTCCCCATTTCCTCCCTTTTCTTTTCCCTCTGCGCTCAACCCTGTGAAACCTATTTACTCAGATGAGCATCACGCTCCAACCACAGCCCCTGAGACTCTGGCAGCTCAAGGTACAAGGTACAAGGAACCCACTATCTGCTGTGCTGGGCAGGTGGCAGCCCCTGGAAGGGGAGCACAAGAGTCCCAACCCAGGCTCCTGACTCCTGCAGTCACTGGCCACCGTCAGACCGTGTCCTGCCCCATCTGATTCTCCAGGCCCTACAGGTCCCCGGCCCAACCCACTGGCTTCCAATTCAGGGAACGGCCACCTCTGCCTCCAGGGTAGGGGTGCTGGCTTGGAGGAGGAGGGCACTGAGTGGAGGCAGAGGTAGAGGAGGAAGAACAGCGAAGACGAGTCAGCATGTGTTCAGTGTGCACCTTGGCTTCCCAGCCTCTATGGATGGAGAAGCAGAAGGATGCCCAGGTCCTGGGCTGCTGGGATACGAGACGAGGACCAACTAGGGGGCGCTGTGTGGGATGGAAAGGAATCCAGACCCAGGGAGCGCCCAGCCTGGCAGCCGGTGTGAGAAATTAAGTCATGGAGAATTCCGAAGTTTAGTTTCCTCCCCAGCAGCCATCCTTGCGGAGGGCCGACTAACCACCAGGATGGAAGCACCCAGTAGGAGCTTTATAAGGCAGGTCTATTTCCAGCCCGAGGGATCTCCGCAAACAGATCCTGGAGAGGCGAGCCATAGGAGTATGAGGCATATGGATGGAGTCTGCGCACAAAACCAGCTCCATTACTTGATAACGTGCAGCCTGAAGCACCTTACTGAACCTTTTCTTTTTAAAATTGAAGTACGGTTGACACATGATATTTTAGTAGCGTTAGATGTACAACATGGTGATTTGGCATTTATACACATTACAAAACGTTCACGGTAAGTATAGTTACCATCTGTCACCATACAAAGTTATTACAGTATGATTAACTATAGTCCCCATGCCGTACTGGTCATCCCCATGACATTTCTTTTATAACTGGAAGTTTGTACCTCTTTTTTTTTAAGTTTATTTATTTTGAGAGAGAGAGAGAGAGCAGGAACAGGGGAGGGGGAGAGAGAGAGAGAAAGAATCTCAAGCAGGCTCTGTGCTTTCAGCCCTGATGTGGGGCTCCAAATCACAAACCGTGAGATTAAGAGTCAGAGGCTTAACCGACTGAGCCCTGGAATTTTGTACCTCTTAATCCCTTTTACCCCATCCATCCATCCCCCTGCAACCTCCTCTCTGGCAACCACTGGTTTGTTCTCAGTATTTATGGGTCTGTTTCTGTTTTTTTTTTTAATTGTGTTTGAAATCACTTCTATCTTCTTAAATTTAATGAACCTTGTTTTGTGGCCTAAAATATGAACTATCCTGGAGAATGTTCCAAGTGTACTTGAAAAGAATGTGTATTCTGCTTCTTTGGGATGGAATGTTATGTATGTATCTATTAAGCCTACCTGGTCTTATTTGTCATTTGAAGCCACTGTTTACTTACTGATTTTCTGTCTGGATGCTCTATTCATTGATGTAAGTGGGGGCATTAAAGTTCCCTACTATTATTGTCAATTATCCCTTTATATCTGTTAATATTTGTTTTATATATTTAGGTACTCCTGTGTTGGGTGCATAGAGGGGTACAACTGCTACTCCAGCTTGTTTGTTTCCATTTTCATGAAATATCTTTTCCCACCCCTTCACTTTCCTTATGTGTCTTTAGGTCTGAAGTGAGTTACTTGTACGCAGCATATAGATGGGTCTTGTTTTTTTCTATCCATTCAGTCACCCTATGTCTTTTGATTGGAACATGTAGTCTGTTTACATGTAAAGTGATTATTATTTTTTTAAATGTTGATTTGCTTTTGAGGGAGAGACAGAGAGCGCGTGAGCAATGGAAGCGCAGAGAGAGAGGGAGACAGAGGATCCAAAGCTCCACGCTGACAGCAAGGAGCCCGCAAAGAGCCCGATGCGGGGCTCAAACTCACCAACCACGAGATCATGACCTGAGCCGAGGTCGGACACTTAACTGACTGGGCCACCCAGGTGCCTCACATTTAAAGTCATTATTGCTAAGTATGTACTTATAGTGACTTTGTTGTTTTCTGGCTATCTTGTGGTACTTCCATTTTCCTTTCTTGCTCTCTTCCCTTGTGGTGGGGTGACTTTCTTTAGTGTTATGCTTGGATTCCTTTATTTTTCTGTGTATCTATTATAGGTTCTTGGTTTCCGGTTACATGAGGTTCATCTATAACATTCCATGCATACAGCAGTCTGTATGAAGTTTATTGTCACTTAAGTCAACACGTTCTAAAAGCCCTGCATTTTTACACCCCCCTCCGTTTTCTGTAAATGATGTCATACTTCCCACCATTTTATTTCATGTATCCCTTAACTAATATTTTTTGTAAATCTTATTTGCAGTAAATAAGGAGATCATGGGGAAGAACTTCTAAAGCCATGACTCCTATTATTTTATTTATTTTTGTAGATAGAATTGATTCTCCTACTTTTGTGCTTTAACCTTCATACTAGCTTTGTAAGTGACTGATCTACTTTACTACCTTACCACATGTTTGTTTTTGCCACTGCAATCTTTTCCTTTCATAATTTTCTTACTTCTAGTTATAACCTTTTCTTTTCTACTTAAACAAGTCCTCTTAACATTTCTTGTAAGACCGGCTGAGTGGTGATGAACTCTGTTAACTTTTGTTTGTCTGGGACTCTCCTTCAATTCTGAATGATGACCTCGCTGGGTAGTGTATTCTGGGTGGTAAGCTTTTCCTTTCAGCACTTTGCAGTCAAATGCTCTTCCCCTGACCTATACCCACCTCCTTTCAGCACTCGGAGTATATCATGCCGCTCCCTTCTGGCCTGCAAAGTTTCTGCTAAACATCAGCTTATGGTCTTATGGGTATTGTCTTGTATGCAACTAATTCCTTTTCTTTTGCTGCTTTTAAGATTCTCTCACCAGCTTTAATTTCTGATTTTTTAAAAGCTTATTTATTTATTTTGAGATAGAGAGAGCTCGAGTGGAGGAGGGGCAGAGACAGAGAAAGAGGGGGAGAATCCCAAGCAGGTTCCGTGTGGTCGGTGCACAGAGCCCAACACAGGGCTTGAAGCCATGAAACCATGAGATGATGATCCAAGCTAAAATCAAGAGTTGGATGCTTAATCGACAGAACCACCCAAGTGCCCCTAATTTTTGACATTTAACTATTATGTGGCTTGGTGTGGACTCAATATATTGTAAAGAATTAAAATCATACAAAGTATGTCTCAGATCACAATGGCATGGAAATGGAAATTAAAAACAAAGAAATTTGGGCAAAGCAAAAATACGTGAAAATTAAAGTACACTGTAAAAACCCAATGGATCAAAGAAAAAAATCACAATGGAAATGAGATTAATTCTGAGATGAAATTTTAATAGAGTAATTTGAGATGAATGAAAATGACAACAAAACATACCAAAACATTAAATGCAGCTAAAGCAGTATTTAGAGAGAAATTTACAGCTCTAAATGTCCACATCAGAAAAGAAGAAAGATGGCAAATCAACAATCTGTTTTTTAACTTTTTTAAGTTTACTTATTTTGAGAGAAAGACAGAGAGAGCAAGTGGGGGAGGGGCAGAGAGAGAGGGAGGGGGAGAATCCCAAGCAGGCCGTGTGCTGCCCGTGCAGAGCCCAACACGGAACTCAAACTCACAAACTGAATCACCCAGGCACCCCAAATTAACAATCTTCTTAAGAAACTAGAATAAAAAGAGCCAACTCAACCCAAAGAAAGCAGAAAAGGAAATAAGGGTTAGAGCAGAAATTAATGAAATAAAAGTTAAAAAATAGAGAAAACCAATAAAACCCAAAGTTGGTTCTTTGAAAATATCAACAAAATTGACATTTAGCTAGACCGAGGGGGAGAAAAAAAAGAGTGCACGTGAGAGAAAACAGAAGTTACTAAAATCAGAAGCGAACAATGGAAGATTACTAACAATTTTATAAAAATAAGAAATAATTATAATGGAATAGTATGGACAACTGTATTAGATAACTAAGCCAACAAATTAGATAACTGAGATGAAATGAACAAATTCCTAGAATGACACAAACTAGTGAAACTGACTCAAGAAGAAGTAGAGTATCTGAAAGACCTATAAGAAGTAAAGTGAGTGGGGTGCCTGGGTGGCTTAGTAGGTTGAGCATCCAACTCTTTATTTAGACTCAGGTCGTGATCCCAGGGTCATGGGATCAAGCCCTGCATCAGGCTCCACGTGGAGCCTGCTTGAGATTCTCCTTCTCTCTCCCTCTCCCCCATTCATGTGCTCTCTCTTTCTCTCTCTCTAAAACACACACACACACACACACACACACACACACACACACACACAAAGTAAAGAGAGTGATGGGGGGCCTAGCTGGCTCAGTCCAGAGAGCATTTGACTCTTGATCTCAGGGTTGTGAGTTCAAGCCTCAAGCCCCATGTTGGGTGTAGAGATTACTTAAAAAAATTTTTTTTAAAGAAAGAAAGGAAAAAGAAGACAGTCAATTAAATGAATTAATAACAAAGAAAACTTCAATAATGAAAAGCCCAGAACCAGGTTGATCAATACTAAATTTTCATAAATTCTACCATAAAATAGAAAGGAGGGTACACATTCCAACTCATTCTATGAGGACAGTATTACCTCAATACCAAACCCAGACCAAGATATCTAAAGTAAAGAACTCTACAAACCAATATCTCTTATTAATATAGATACAAAAATCCTCATCAAAATGCTGACATGTTGAATCCACCAATATATAAAAAGGGTTGTACACCATGACCAAGTAGGAATTTATCCCAGTAGTAATATTAGGTTAATAACGCAAGGTTACTAATGTATTATGTAATGCAAGGTTAGTTTAGCATCTGAAAATTAATGTAATACAGCAAATCAATAGAAAAATGCATAAAAACCACAAAATTTTCTTCAGTAGATGCAGAAAAAGCATTTGGCAGAATTCAGCAGCCCTTCATAGTAAAAACATACAACAAACTAGGAACAAAAAAAAGGATTTCCTTGGGGTGCCTGGCTGGCTCAGTTGGAAGAGCATGCGACTCTTGATCTCAGGTTTGTGAGTTTGAGCCCCATTGTTGGCTTGGGTGTAGATATTACTTAAAAAAAAAAAAGAATCTCTTCAACATGTTAAAGGGCATCTACCAAAATCCCACAACGAACATCAAACTTACCGGTGAAAGACTGAATGCTTATCCAATAAGACCAAAACGACGACAAGGATGCTCACTCTTGTCACTTCTTTTCAACAGTGTGATGGAGATTGACAAGAAAGAAGTAAATGGGGTAAGAAAAGAAGTAAAAAGCATCCAGGTGGGAAAGGAAGAAGTAAAACTATCTCTACTTGCAGATGACATTATTTTCTAATTTCCTTTGTATTTTCTAATTTGACCCATTGTTTGTTTAAGTATGTGTTTTTTATTTTCCACACAGTAGTGGCCAAGGGTAGGCCACCCCAAGGTGTGCCTCTTCGGCAGGAAGATTATTTTGTGCTGAAAATAATCAAGACCCAAAAGACTCAGGAAGAAAATTTGACCTTCCCCCTAACTGCCTAAAAAAAATTAGAGGATTCCTTCAGAAAGAGAGAATAACCAATACAGTCAACTACATTCTATGACAGACAGGGACGAACCTAGCAAGACCTGTTTGATCAAAGTTCTCTCTGTGACCCATTATTTCTAGATGGTCCAACAAACATTTGTTCACCAAATATTTACTCTTTTTCATCTTCCTGTGAATTGCTTTCCTTCACTTTCAAGTTCCAGACCCCATCCCCTTCTCCTTAGTTCTGGATGACACATTTACTTCATTTTGCCTGACTATCTGGAATTTCATGTCTGTGTGGATTCCCTGTATGTTTGTAATTAAATTTGATTTTGTCCTTTTTTTTATTAAAAATTTTTTAACATTTATTTATTTTCGAGACAGAGAGAGAGACACACACACACACACACACACAGAGCATGAGTGGGGGAGGGGCAGAGAGAGAGAGAGAGGGAGACACAGAATCCAAAGCAGGCTCCAGGCTCTGAGCTGTCAGCACAGAGCCCGACTTGGGGCCTGAACTCATGGACAGTGAGATCATAAACTGAAGTCAGATGCTTAACCAACTGAGCCACCCATTTTTTCCTGTTAATATGTCTCATGTCAATTTAATTGTTAGACCAACCAGAAGACCCATGAAGGGTAGAGTAAATTTTACCCTTGGCAGGATAAACTTCCACTGGATATTTGCTCCCAAAATTCCGCAGCTTAGAGATCTTGGGCAACTGATATACGGCCAGCAGAAGGTAAGATTTCTTACCACGTCAGCCTCCTGGAATGTCCATCTGTGGAGTCCAGTGAAGCAAGAGTGATGAGAAGTTTTATATATATATATATATATATATATATATATATATATATATATATATATATATATTTAGGTTAGCAGGAAAACATATTTGTGGCTTAGGGACTCTACATTTGGTAGAGTGCTGATCCATTTCTTCCCAGATGATGGTCTTGGTTTTTCTTTCCCTTTGTCTGTTGTGTCATTTGTCTTAAGGAGGAAAAACCATAGGGTAAGAATGCAGGCATAGACCCTAATAAGCCTGCCATTTGAGGCAGGCTCACAGACCAGTGAGTGCACATTTCTCGTTAGACAAACTCTGCTGTGGGTTAATGTGCACATGAAGCAAAGGCTGTTGCTAACGGACATCTTGAGAGTCAAAGCCGCAAAATTAGTGGCGTGGGTAAAGCACGTAAAAGATGTCAGAGTGCTTCCCACCCAACTCAAAGACTCCGATATTGGGAAGGGGGAGCTAGAGTCTGGCGCCTTAGAACATTCTGTCATCCTGACACTGTGAAAGACTCCTATATTAGGATAAATTAACCATGGAATGGGTTAGATTGACACTAGGTCACCCACCAACCTCAAGGAAATTTCCATGCAATGAGGTACACCATAAAACACAATCCCCAAGGCTTCGGCACATCCCTCTGAGGTTATTAGCTTGGCTCTGAAAGACCCAAGGCTTAGCTAAAACTATTATGTGTGTATGAGAAAAAACAGGAGGTTTTCCTTTCATTTTTTTCTATCTTCTGAGAGCTTGGCTTTATGATCAGTGAGAATATTCTCTCTCTGGTCTCTACCAACTGGAAAATGCATGTACCAGTATGTATCCGGCAGACAGCTGAAACGGCTGTAGATCTGAATTTAGGGAAATCTTTAAAAAAAAAAGTGGGTGAACTTCTGCTTGGCAAGTCACCCTTTTCTACTCAAAAGGGGGTCAAATATGTAATTCCTTGTGTTTTGGAATAGCTGATTAAAAACATGGTACCTTATGCAGCCACCATGGAAAACAGTATGGAGGTTCCTCAAAAAATTAAAAATGGGGCACCTGGGTGGCTCAGTCGGTTAAGCCTCTGACTTCGGCTCAGATCATGATCTTGCGGTTCACGAGTTCGAGCCCCGTGTCAGACTCTGTGCTGACAGTTCAGAGCCTGGAGCCTGCTTTGGATTCTGTGTCTCCCTCTCTCTCTGCCCCTCCCCCACTCACACTCTGTCTCTGTCTCTCTCTCAAAAATAAATAAACATTAAAAAAATTAAAAATAGGGGCGCCTGGGTGGCTCAGTCGGTTAAGCATCCGACTTCGGCTCAGGTTATGATCTCACGGTCCATGAGTTCGAGCACTGCGTTAGGCTCTGTGCTGTTAGTTCAGAGCCTGGAGCCTGCTTCGGATTCTGTCTCCCTCTCTCTCTGTCCCTCCCCCCACTCACGCTCTGTCTCTCAAAAAATGAATAAACATAAAAAAACATTTTTTTAATTAAAAATAGAAATACCCTATGATCCAGTAATCGTACCATTGAGTATTTACCCAAAGAATACGAGAACACTAATTCAACAGGATATATGTATCCTTATGTTTACTGCAGCATGATTTACAAGAGCCAAATTATGGAAGCAGCCCCAGAAATGTGGTATGTATGCACAATGGAATATTATTCATTCATAAAGAAGAATGAAAAAAGCTTGCCATTTGCAACAACATGGATGGAGCTAGAGAGTATAATGCTAAGCAAAATAAGCCCGTCAGTGAAAGACAAATACAACAGGATCTTACTCATACGTGGAATTTAAGAAATAAAACAAATTAACAAAGGGAAAAATTGAGACAAACCAAAAAAACAGACTTTTAACTATAGAGAACAAACTGATGGTTGCCAGAGGGGAGGGGAAGGGGGTGATGGGTGAAACAGGTGAAGCAGATCAAGATGAGTATACTCATCTTGATGAGCAATGAATAATATATAAAATTGTTGAATCGCTAGATTGTACACCTGAAACTAATATAACACTGTATGTTAACTATACTGGAATTAAAAATAAAAATAAATAAATAATAAATTTTAACTACAAATTAATCAAAAAACAGGCTTCCTTATAGTTCTTGCCCAACTGTGCCAGATCTCAGGGGAGTTTGTCATAAGTGGTCCCAGCCCATAAGGAACCTCTGTTATTTCAACCTTCCTTGCTTGTTAGTACTGGAAAAGTCCCATTCCATTAGCACCTGCCCAGTGTCATCGATTAGTAGCTCTGTGACTGTAAGCATCTCACATTCCAGTGGGACACCAGAGATACTGTTTTCAATACAAGATCCTTACCACCTGTACAACGAGGGTTTTTGCTTTCTTACCCTAACGTGGGGAAGTGAACTTTCTGAACCTTGTTTGGGCTGTATTTTTTTTTACACTGCCTTTGGGTATTCCTCTTACATCCCTTGTTGAGCCATAAAAAGGCTTTTTTGGTTTAAGTCACTATTAAGATTAATAGATCCTACTTGTCAATGGCCAGACAATGGATCCTTGACATTGATTATATCTGAAAGAAAAAAAAATAAGGGCGTTTGGGTGGCTCAGTCGGTCAAGCCTCCGACCTCCCTCTCTCAAAAATAAATAAACATTAAAAAAAAATAATTTAAAAAAATTTTAAAAGAAAAATTACAGAGAACTCTCAATTGTCTTATTAGTAGAACAGCTGGCCTTCGGGGCTCCCTTGACAAGATGAAAGAATAGAGATTAGACCTAGAATAAAAATTAATGTCTACATCCAACGTAAATTCCCATTGTTAAAATCCAGCCCCATCTTCCTATTTTAACTTCACTTCCCCTGCAAAATTTAGACAGCCACCAGCCTAAAGTCAAGACCCAAAGTATACAGGTTGCTCCTGTAAATGCTAAAAGCCAGGAAATGAATTCAACAAAAGCACTGGAGACTAGCAGCAAGGCTCACTTAGCTCCTATTTCCAGGGCTCTGTAGTCTTGGCTCGGCCAGCTTCAGGCATTCCTACGCAAACAATATCCTTTACAGATGCACCCTAGACCCCCACCGAAAAAAATTTCAGGTCCCCTGGAAGGCAGCAGACCTTTTAAATTATAAAGCCCTTTAACCTCCACTTTGAGAAGATTCTACCAAATTTCGAGAGGAATTAGCTTAGTGGCCATTCACAACCCCCCACCCCACCCCATCATAGCGGAACAGAATTTCTCTTAGGCCAGCCTACAAATGATGAGCTAAAGGTCAATATTCAGGGGCTAATAGAGGCCGAAGCTGAATTGCATGCTCAAAAGGTTTTTGTTAACATGCTTTATACAGATATCACGAAGGCATAAATCTCTTAATTCCCATTTTAGTTAAAAATCTCCCAGATGGGAGCAACTTTGGTTAAAGAAGTAGGTCAATGCCCTAGAGAGTCAGTCTGTAATCCAGTTCTTTGGGGGAATGAGAGACAACGGTCTTTCTCTTGCAAATCTGTACAAAACGGGAAATGCAACTCTTGAAACAAAACCCAAAACCTAGCCTATTCCTTTCAAAATACTTCTAGATAATATAAAGATACTATATTAGAATATTAGAACAAAAACTGTTCAGTACTTATGAAAAAAGAATGAAAATATTAAATAGCAATTACCTTGAAACTCTCAGAAGAGAATTTGCATTTTTTTCTCTGTCCCTTGAAATTATAGATCTTATTATGATTTTGAAATGTAAACACAACCCAGAATCACCTGAGACTGAAGAATACGGGGAAGAGAGAGGCCTTTTAAAAATAAAACTGTTAAAAAGGGCTCTTGGGCCCACATTCTAGCACCTCTGATAACAGGCAAATATGCTCCCCCCAAAAACTCCACCTTGGAGAAAACATGGATACTTTCTGTGCCTCTGCGATGTAAATTTCCTACCCCCATCTTCTCTAGGACCCAAGAGCCATTCTTTCAAATGCAAACTTAAGGCAGAAGTTTTTCAGCAGAAATAGAGAGATATTTAGAAATTGGGCCTAGAATGTCCTCTCCAAAGATACCGATGTGGTTTGAAGTGTTGGGGTTGGGAATCAACAGCTAAAAAGAATTCTTGACATGTCTTTGGTGCAAAAAGGTGGTTTTATTAAAGCACGGGGACAGGACCCATGGGCAGAAAAAGCTGCGCCGAGGTTGTGAAGAGTGACTGATTATATACCTTCAGTTTGGGAGGGGGTCAGGGACAGCATAAGTCTCTAATGTATTTTGGAGACAGTTTCCAGGACCTTGAGAGGCTAGGTGCTGTTAGGAAAAGGTCATGTATCTGTCACCGTTTACTAAAAACTCAGTCATGAGACCCTTCAGATGTGTATCAGGGGCCATAAGCTTGGAGTATGATTGCTAACATAGATCTTGGGGGTGGGTAGAGATAAAGGAAGTTTCCAAGGGAATTTTTATATGTTAAAGTCGACATACAGGATCCTGGAGGTGAGGATAATCTTAAACTACGATTCCCTTTTGCCCCTAGCAAAAGGGAGCAACTGAGGCAGCTGAGCTCCCAGGGGAAGGACACTCTGCCTGTCTCAAGGACTTGTCAGTGGGCTAGAAGTTGTAAGGGAAATTAATTTTTTTCTTCTGCCTTTGTTTCCCACATCAATACTAGTACAAACAAAAGCTATATAAGATCCTTGTATGTCTATTTATGTTGTCTGTCTATACACACACACACACAAATGATGTGAATGTGAAATATCTTTCTACCTCCCCATGGCATTGCTAAAATTAATTTGTAAAAGAACTCCATTTGGGGCGTTGGGTGGCTCAGTCAGTTACATCTGACTTCAGCTCAGGTCATGATCTCACAGTTCTCGAGTTCGAGCCCCACATCAGGCTTTGGAGCCTGCTTCAGATTCTCTGTGCCCCCTCTCTCTGCCCCACCCCCTCACACTCACAGGTGCACGCAAGCTCTCTCTCTTTCTCTCAAAAATGAACATTATAGAAAAACTATTTAATTGGTTTATAGAAAATTAAATGTTTATATAAATTTAGTATTCATAAAAATTCCCAACAATAAAATAAAAACATAATCCAAATGAATTTCAGGTTCATGTGATCTTGGAAAATATTCAGTACTAAAGCTAATTTAATGTTGTTGGTTTAATTAAAAGAGACATATCTTTAGAGTTATTAGCATTAAATATAAAACTTTTATTCTGCCTGAGTTTACTTAAAGGCAAATAAATTCAAGTTATCTCTGTTGCAAAATTTGTCAGCAAAAAATAATGGTCAACTATGGCTCATGTCTAATGAAGTTTTTGCAGGTAATCTAACCGTGAGTGTTAAGAACAAATAAATTGACTTAGCACAAGACTCTCCAGTTCCAACCACGTTGCTACAAAAGGCCATATTTCATTCTTTCTCATTGCCACGTAGTATTCCATTGTGTATATAAACCACAATTTCTTTATCCATTCATCAGTTGATGGACATTTAGGAGCGCTATGCTAAGTGAAATAAGCCATACAGAGAAAGACAGATACCATATGTTCTCACTCTTATGTGGATCCTGAGAAACTTAACAGAAACCCATGGGGGAGGGGAAGGAAAAAAAAAAGAGGTTAGAGTGGGAGAGAGCCAAAGCATAAGAGACTGTTAAAAACTGAGAACAAACTGAGGGTTGATGGGGGGTGGGAGGGAGGGGCGGGTGGGTGATGGGTACTGAGGAGGACACCTTTTGGGATGAGCACTGGGTGTTGTATGGAAACCAATTCGACAATAAATTTCATATTAAAAAAAAGGAACAAATAAACTGAGAAAGGTGTAAATAAAAAACAGGTTTGTAAATAAACTTTTTAAATAGTTTGCACAAACCATTTTGGTGACCTGAAATCCTAAACTTTTGATAAGTTAGGTTAAGTAAGGTGTTCAGTTAAATTCATTAAATATATATATCATTTCCAGGGTGCCTGGGTGGCTCAGTCAGTTGGGGATCCCACTCGATTTCAGCCCAGGTCATGATCTCATGGTTTGCGAGTTCAAGCCCTGCATCAGGCTCCACGCTGATGGTGCAGAGTCGGCTTGTGATTCTCTCTCTCCCCCTCTCTCTCTGCCCCTTCAGTGCCCTTTCTCTCTCTGTCAAAATAAATAATCAAACTTAAAAAAAAAATCTACATCATTTCCAAATAAGATAAAATAATAAAACATTCATTACTGAGCAGAGGTTTACCTACCTTTGTCTTCTAATTACAGAGAAACTGAAGATAAATTTGGGCCTGTTAATGAATATTTTCATGCTTTATTGAAAGATTGTACTATAAAGAAGCACGTTTATAGAAATTATGAAACATATTGATGAATTTGCCAATCTAAAGAATGCTGCTGTAACAAACAGTTCACATTTGCTTACTACTTTGTTTTCACTAGGAATAAAGGTTTCTAAGGGTTAAGAATTCCAATTAACATATGTGGGTAGGGGTGCATTGGTGCCTCAGTTGGTTAAGACTCCGACTCTTGATTCCTGCTCAGGTCATGACCTCACAGTCCTGAGATCCAGCACTGTGTTGGGCTCCATGCTGAACGTAGAGCCTGCTTAAGGTTCCCTCCCTCCCTCTCCCTCGGTCTCTCTTCCTCTTGCACGCGCAAGTGCACTCTCTCACAAAAAGTAAAAATAAACAGGGGCACCTGGGTGGCTTAGTCAGTTCAGCGTCCAACTCTTGATTTCAGCTCAGGTCATGATCTCACAGTTCATGAGTTCGAGCCCCACATCAGCCTCTGAGCTGACAGTGCAGGGCCTGCTTGGGATTCTCTCTCTCTTTCTCTGCCCCTCCCCTGCTCGCTCTCTCTCTCTCTCTCTCTCAAAAAAAAGCATATATGAATAAAAAAGAAGGGGGAAACTGGGTGGCTCAGTCAGTTAAGTGTCCAACTCTTGACATTGGTTCAGGTCATGAGCTAGTAGTGGTTTGTGAGTTCGAGCCCTGCATCGGGCTCTGCGCTAACAGTGTGGAACCTGCTTGAGATTCTCTCTCTCCCCCCCCCCCTCTCTGCCCCTCTCCTGCTCGCGCGCCCGTGTGCTTGCTCTCTCTCTCTCAAAATAAACTTTAAAAAATAAACAAATAAAAAGATTTTATTCTTCCAGGTTTAAGGAAATTTTTCTCTTAAGAAAACTATGACTTAACAACAATTTGATAAATTAGATTTTTGTAGGAAGAATTGAAACATTTATCCTTTTCTCCTTAATCTCTCCAGAACTCGGCAACTCTTGGTGAGTATTCTCATTTTTTTTGTGGCAATATATTTATTTGCATAAACTAAATAAGAAATCTGTTCTCCTTGTAACATTACACAATTGGAAACATCAGTTCTGTTACCAATGCTTTGACTGGAATGTCCTATTTCAGAGGGGTGTACAAGGACTCACATATAACTAGTAACTTTAGGGAACTAAGATAGACTTTATGGACCAATAATAAAGCCCCTTGGAAAAACAGCCTGATATCCTCCTTACAGGGTTTCCCTGTAGCCTTACCAGGTGAATAAAGAACGTCACTTCCTGGCAGGTGCAGGAATCTCAGGAGTTTTGGAGGACCTTAAGAAGAAAGGAATTACCAAATCTATAGGTGCTGCAGGCATAGTCTGAAGATAAGTATTTGGCTTGGCTTCTTGGCCTCAAGAGGCTTTTAAAAGTCCAATCTGCAGATTCCTTATGAAAAGTTCCAGCAAAGTGGGTTTAAAAGAGCCTATATCATCCACTGCTATTCTTGCTGTCTTTCTATAAATAATCAGGCCAGGTTTTGCAAACAAATGAATCTTAATTTGGCTGTCTTTGGAAAATGAGGGTGATTTTAGAGAGAAAAATTATGTTTTAGTAACACCCCTTTGTGAATATTAGTATCTAGTTCTGTTCATTGTCTTTGAGGTTTTGTTTTCTACTTGTAAACTAGACTAGATCCTGCATTCTTCTAGTTTCCGTCAATGTCTGGCTACAACTCTTCAAGCTAACATTTCCAATTTTCCCCATCCTGTTGTCATGGAATCATTTGAGAACTAAAATTGTCCTTTTTCCTGAAGCCCTGAAAATTGAGTATTAACAACTTGCTATAAACTTCAGAAAATCACCACGATAGCTCATATACAGACCATCTCCATGCCTGTTGCTCTGTGGGCCACTCAAAAGATCACCAGAGACATTGGAAGTACAAACCAGGAAAGTCTATCAGAATGCTACTGCCTGCTTTCACTCTATCTAAAGATGCTTTGTCCCTAACATCTAGAAATGTTCTCAATTCAGAACCCAGAAACTGGCTTATAACTTGCTCCAGTCATTAACCACACTTTTCTGTTGTTTCCATAGAAATGCCTCTCATTTCATACATTATTACTTGAACCATAAGGCCTAACTGAGAATACATGCATCACTACCTCCCTGAAATGACTAACCGAAATGATCCGCTGCCAGGACTAAGAAAATGATTTACGGAAATGGAAGCACCTACCAGTGGAACCTTTTAATGTGTGAAACATCCAGGGAAGTTTCAGAGAAGGAGACTGCAGGGACCAAGGGCAGGCCATCCTAAGATGTACCACTTTGGTACAAAGATTATTACAAACTGAAAACAATCAAGGCCCAAAAGACTGAGGAAGAAATTTTGACCTACTCCCTAACTGTCTAAAAGAATTCAGAAAGAGGCCCTCCTCCAGAAAAAGAATTATCATCATCGAAAACTACACTGTAGGGGCGCCTGGGTGGCGCAGTTGGTTAAGCGTCCGACTTCAGCCAGGTCACGATCTCGCGGTCCATGAGTTCGAGCCCCGCGTCAGGCTCTGGGCTGATGGCTCAGAGCCTGGAGCCTGTTTCCGATTCTGTGTCTCCCTCTCTCTCTGCCCCTCCCCCGTTCATGCTCTGTCTCTCTCGGTCCCAAAAATAAATAAACGTTGAAAAAAAAAATTAAAAAAAAAAAAGAAAACTACACTGTAGTATGAACTAGGTACGGTAGACAGGGAGGAACCTAGCAATGACTGTTTGATCCAAGTCCTCTCTATGCCCCATTTTCAAGGTTTCCTGATATTTATAGCTGAAGGTCACCTTGCAATCATAATAGGAACCAATTAGGATAGTGCAACCAAATAGGATGGTGCAAGAACAACACTGGTTATTGATAGACTGACACCAGCACAAAACAGTTGGTCGGAAGCACAGGTGACAACCTAGACTTGTGTCGGAAGATGGGGGGGCTGTCTTGAGAGGTGGAACCCTTAACCTGTGAGATATGATGCTATCTCTGCGTAGATAGTGTCTGAATTGATCTGAATTACAGAGCACTCAACTGGTGTCTGAGAATCGGTGGTGTGGGCACCCCCCGCCCCGTATCAGAATTAATTCAAGAATCTTTTACCTTTTCACCTGAATATGTCTTATCTTTCCAACTAGATGGCAAGTATATGATGATAGAAATATTGTTCTATTCAGCTTTGCTTGGTGTTAGAAGTCATGGATTTGGCTCCTGATCAATCAAAAATCAATTTGCCAGGGGTGTCCGGGTGGCTCAGTTGGTCGAGCATCCGACTTCCGCTCAGGTCATGATCTCGTGGTTCACGGGTTCAAGTCTCACATCAGGCTGGCCGCTGTCAGCACAGTGCCCGCTTTGGATGCTCTGTTCCCCCTCCCCCCCGCCCCTCCCCCACTCACACTCTGTCTCAAAAGTAAATAAACATTAAAAAAAATCAATTTGCCAAAAGCAAGCCACTTAATTGGCCAAGTCAACAGGTGGTTAAAGGGTACAAATTTCCAGTTATAAGATCAGTAAATTCTGGGAACTCAATACGCAGCATGGTGACTACAGTTAACAATATGTTATTATACACCTAAAAGCTCATAATAAAATAGATCTTAAAATGTCCTCACCACAAAAAAAGAGGGAGGAGGTGAAATCAAGATGGAGAAGTAGGAGGATCCTAAGCTCAACCTCCTTCCACCAACACGCAAAGACTACAATTACATACAGAGTAACTCTCTCTGGGAACAAGCTCAAGGCTAGCAGAGAAAATTTTTCAAGGCTAGCAGAGAAAATTTTTCAAGGCTAGCAGAGAAAATTCTTCACAGCTAAATATATAAAGAAAAAGCCACAGCAAAAAGGGTAGGAGGAACAGAGAATGCGGTCAGATTAGGACACATACCCTAGTTCAGAAAACCGCAAAGAGGGATGTCACAGATGCACAGGTCCTCCATAGGGACTGAGGTAGTCAAGCTCCTTATCAGGCACCTGCCCCCTGCCCAGAGACCCTGCACCAGGAGAACAAGCCCCCATAATGTCTGCCTTTGAAAGACAGGGAAGCCTAAGAGGCTTAAATGCGGGAGCTTTGAAAATCACCAGGGTTTACCTCTGGGAGAGCCAGAGGGCTATAGAAAAGGAAACCTCTGCTCTTAAAAGTCTAGCACACTATCGATCACTCGGCCCAAAATAAAGCACACAGGCTACAGTTTGAAAAGCTCATACGACACACATGCAGGAGATGTGACTAATTTGGGGGGATGTGCTGAAAGGGAAGGGATCTGTAGGAACTGTCTAAAGAAATGCAAGCCCTAGAGGTACCATTTTCCTTGCCCTCCTTCTGCCTAGCCCTCCCGTGCCAGTGGGCACCAGATCTGACAGCTTCCATCCACCTTGCTAGCACCGCTCCCCACACCGCAACGTCCCCCTGATATGAAACATACACTCAGCAGAATCAACAGCAGACTAGAGGGGGCAGAAAAATGGATCCGTGATCTGGAACACAGGGCGGTGGTGTTCATCCAAGTTGAACAGCAAAAAGAAAAAATAATTTTAAAAAATGAGGACAGGCTAAAGGGCCATCGGAACACCACCAAGTGCAATAACCTTCACGTTATCTGGGTCCCCGAAGGTGAAAAGAGAAGGAAAAGGGCAGAAAGTTTATTTGAAGAAATAATAAGCGAACACTTCTTTAACCTAGGGAAGGGAAAAGAGCCCACACTGTGCTCGCTGCTGTCGGCCTGTCAGCGCAGAGCCCACTTCGGATCCTCTGTCCCCCTCTCTCTGCCCCTCCTCCACTTGTGTTCTCCCAAAAGTAAATACACATTTAAAAAATTGTTTTTAAAGAATTACTTTCAATGTAAATGAACTAAACTGTCCAATCAAAAGACAGAGCGTGACTAAACAGACAGAAAAACAATCTCTATCTATATGCTGCTTACAGATAGATGCAGGTAGGACAGAAAACCCTAAACAAGATGAAGCAAAAGGGGTCCACCCCAAGACACAAGTAATTAAAAGGTCAAAAATTTAAGATAAGCAGAGAATGTTAAAAGCAGCAAGAGAAAGCAAATAGTTCTATACTAGGGAGCCTGTGTGAAACTATCAGCTGTTTTTCAACAGAAAATTTACAGGCCAGAAAAGAGTGGCAGGATATATTCAGAGTGCTGAAAGGAAAAAATCTGGACCAACAATACTCTCCCCAGCAAGGTTATCACTCACAAGTGAAGGAAAGAAAAAACAGTCTTCCAGACAAACAAAAATTAAAGGAGTTCACCACCAATAAACTACGCTTACAAAAAATGTTAAAGGGACTTCTTTAAGTGGAAAAGAAAGAAAAAGCCATAAGTGGAAGTAAGAAAAGTAGGAGAGTAAAGATCTCACTGATAAAAGAAAACATAGTAAAGATAGTGGATCTACCTGAATTAAAATGCAATGCTTTTAGAATGTGTTCAGTGAAGCAACCATCAACTTAAAAGACTGCTGTGTGTACACATGGTAGGTTATATATGAAACTCATGGCAACCACGAACCAAAAACCTGTAACAGAGACCAAAAAATTAAAAAAAAAAAAAGGAATCAAAACATAACACTAAATGAAGTCCAGAAACTACCAGCAAAGAGAACAAGATAATAAGAAAGGAACAGAAAACTACAAAAACAAAACCACACACAAAAAGAAGAAAACGATAAGAAAATGGCAATAAGTACATACCTATCAATAATTACTTATTTTTTATTTTTATAAATTATTTATTTATCTTAGATGGGGGGGGAGAGGGGCAGAGGGGCAGAGGGAGAGAGAGAGAGAGAGAGAGCGCATCTTAAGTGGGCTCCATACTCAGCGTGGAGCCCGATGTAGGGCTCAATCCCACGACTCTGGGATCATGACCTGAACAGAAATCAAGAGTCAGACACTTAACTGAGCCCCCCAGGCACCCAAATAATTACTTTCAATGTAAGGGCACCTGGGTGACTCAGTCGGTTGAGCATCTGCCATCAGCTCCCATCATGATCTCACAGTTCGTGAGTTCAAGCCCCACATCGGACTCGCTGCTGTCGGCCTGTCAGCGCAGAGCCCACTTCGGATCCTCTGTCCCCCTCTGTCTGCCCCTCCTCCGCTTGTGCTCTCCCAAAAGTAAATACATATTAAAAACATTTTTTTTGAAGAATTACTTTCAATGTAAGTGAACTAAATTGTCCAATCAAAAGACAGAGTGTGACTAAACAGACAGAAAAACAAGATCTATCTATACGCTGCTTACAAGACAGTCACTTCAGACCCAAAGACACATACAGACTGAAAGAAAAGGAACAGAAAAAGATATTCCATACAAATGAAAACAAAAGGAAAGCTGGGGTGGCAATACTTACATAACACAAAAATAGACTCGAAAACAAAGACTGTCATAAGCAACAACAGAAAGGCATTATGTAAAGATAAAGGGATAAATCTAACATGAGGATACAACATTTGTAAATACCCACATGCCCAACATAAGAGCACTAAATATATACAGCACATATTACCATACGTAAAGGGAGAAATTCATAACAATGCAATAATAGTAGAGAGCTTTAATTCCACCTGCATGAATAGATAGATCATCCAGACAGAAAATCAATATGGAATCAGCAATCTTACACAACACATTCACTTAGATAAACTTAACATATATGTACAGAACATACCATCCCCAAACAGCAAAATCTCACATTCTTTTCAAGTATACACGGAACATTCTCCAGGATAGATCACATGTTAGGACACAAAACGAGTCTCAATGAATTTAAGAAGACCGAAATTGTATCAAGCATGATTTCTGGCCAAAACGGTATGAAACTAGAAATCAATTACAAGAAAACAAAAAAACACACTCAGAGGCTAAACTTCAGGCTTCTAAACAAACAGTGGGTCACTGAATAACTCAAAAAAAATAAAAAAAAATACCTGGAGACAAACGAAAAAAGAAATACAACATTCCAAAAATCTACAGAAAGCAACAAAAAAAGTTCTCAGAGGAAAGCTTATAGCTATACAAGCCCATCTCAAGAGACAAACAAAAAATCTCAAACAATCTAAGCTTACACCTAAAGAAACTAGAAAGAGAAGAGCAAAAAAAACTAAAAGTTAGTAAAAGCAAGGAAATAATAAAAATCAGAGCAGAAATAAATGAAATAGTGAATAAAAAAATAATTAAAAAGATTCAAGAAACGAAGACCTGGTGCTTTAAAAAGACAAATAAAACTGATAAACCTTTAGCCAGACTCATCAAGCAAAGAAAAAAAGAGGACTCAAATAAATTCATAAATGAAAGAGAAAGTTATAACTGGCATTACAGCAATACAAAGGGTGTAAGAGACAATTATGAAAAATTATATGTGATAAATTTCTAGAAACACAACGTTCCAAGATGGAATGAGAAGTAGAGAATCTAAACAGAACAATTACAAGTAATAAAATCAGTAATTTGAATCAGTAATCAAAAACTCCCCACAAAGGTCAGGACCAGATGGTTTCACAGGCAAATTCTACAAAACATTTAAAGAAGAGTTAATACCCATCCTTCCCAAACCATTCCCAAAAACTAAAGAGAAAGAACACCTCCAAATTCATTCCACAGAGGAGTTATTACCTGATACCAAAACCAAAGACATCACCAAAAACACAATTAGAGGCAAACACCCCTTGTTAATAACATAGATGCAAAATTATTTCACAAAATATTAGGAAGTTGAATTAAAAGGACCTTATACCACAATCACATGTGATTTATTCCAGGGATGCAAAGATAACTCATATTCATATAAATCAATGTGATTCACGTTCATAAAATGAAAGATAAAAATCATACTATCATTTCAGCAGATGCAGAAAAAACATTTGTCAAAATTCAACATCCATTTATGATAATAATGCTTTTTGTTTGCTTTTGTTTTTCTGTGGGAAATTTATTACTAATATAAGCTCTTTACGTTTGTAAAATGTTTCATTTATTTATTTTGAGAGAGAGAGAGAAAGAGAGACAGAGCGAGCAAGCAAGCAGGGGAGGAGCAGAGAGAGAGAGAGAGAATCCCAAGCCAGCACAACACAGGGCTTGAACCCACAAACTGTGAGATCATGACCTGAGCCGAAACCAGCAGTCGGCCGCTTAACAGACTGAGCCACCCATCTGATCTCTTTACTTTTAATGTTTATTTATTTTTGAGAGAGAGAGAGAGAGAGAGAGAGAGTGAGAGGGGGAGGGGCAGAGACAGAGGGAGACACACAGAATCTGAAGCAGGGTTCAGGCTCCACGCTGGCAGCACAGAGCCCGATGCAGGGCTCGAACCCAGGAACCACGAGGTCATAACCTGAGCTGAAGTTGGACACTTAACCGACTGAGCCACCTAGGCACCCCTGATCTCCTTACTTTTAAAACATTCATTCAAATTTTCTGATTCTCCTTTAAACAGGATCAGTAGTTTGTGTCTTTTTATGAATTTGTTCATTTTATCTATGTTACCTAATTTGTTGGCATACAATTATTCATAGTATTCCCTCACTCTATTTCTGTAACATCTGTGGTGATGTCCCTCTTTTATTTTCAATTTTAGTGATTTGCATCTTTTCTTTTTTTGTCTTTACTGCTTATACGACAAAAAGCCTTAACAAAATGGTTATAAAGGTAACATAAATCAATGTAATAAAGGCCATAGGTAACAAACTCACAGGTAACATAATACTCAATGGCAAACTCAAAGCTTTTCTTCTAAGACCAGGAACAAAACAAGGATGCTAACTCTCACCACTTGTCTTCAACATATTACCACAAGTTCAAACCACACCGTAGGACAAAAAAAAAAAAAAAAGAAAAGAAAAAGAAATAGAAGGCAACCAAATTAGTAAGGAAGAAGTAAAACTGTCACTATTTGCAAATGACATGATGATATATATAGAAAATACTAAAGACCCCACAAAAAAACTATTAAAACTAACTTTTAAAATTCAGTAAGGTTGCAGGATACAAAATCAATATAAAGAAATCTGTTCCAGGGGCACCTGGGTAGCTCAGTCAGTTGAGTGTCTGACTCTTTTTTTTTTTTTAATTTTTTTAATGTTTATTTATTTTTGAGAGAGAGAGTGAGACAGTGTGAGCGGGGGAGGGCCAGAGAGAGGGAGACACAGAATCTGAAGCAGGCTCCAGGCTCTGAGCTGTCAGCACAGAGCCCGACGCAGGGCTCGAACCACGAACCGTGAGAACATGACCTGAGCTGAAGTCGGACGCTTAACTGACCGAGCCACCCAGTCACCCGAGTGTCCGACTCTTGATTTCATCTCAGGTCACAATCCCAGGGTCATGGGATCGGGCCTCGCATAGGGCTCCACCTGCTTAAGAGTCTCTCTCTCCCTCTGCCCCTCTTCCATGCTCATGCGTTTTCTCTCTAAACTAAACACATAGAAAACAAATTTTAAAAAATAAAAAGAGAAATCTGTTCCAGGGGTGCCTGGCTGGCTCAGTTGGTAGAGCATGTGACTCTTGATATCAGGGTTATGAATTCAAGCACCACATTGGGCATAGAGCTTACTTTAAAAATTAATTAAAGAAAAAAGAAATCAGTTCCATTTCTATACGGTAATAATGAAATAGCAGAAAGAGAAATTAAGAAAATAATCTCATTTACAATTATATCAAAAAGAATAAAATACCTAAGAATGAATGCAACCAAGGAGGCTAAAGATATGTAATCTGAAAACTATTAAAATACTGATGAAAGAAATTGAATACAAATGAAGAGAAAGATAAATCACACTCATGGATGGAAGAATTAATATTGTTAAAATGTTTATACTACCCAAAGCAATCTACCGATTCAATTCAATCCCTACCAAAATACAAATGTCATTTTTCACAGAATTAGAAGAAAATTTTCCTAAAATTTGTATAGAACCACAGAAGACCCCGAATAGCCACAGCACTCTTGAGAAAGAAGAACAAAGCTAGAAGTGACATACTCCCAGATTTCAAGCTATACCACGGAACTACAGTAATCAAAACAGTACGGTATGGGCACAAAAAAAAAAAAAAAGCAGACACAGAGCTCAATGGAACAGAATAGGTAGCTCAGAAATAAACCCACATTTATAACACCAATTAATCTATGCAAAGGAAGTGATAATATAAAATAGGGAAAAGGCAGTGTCCTCAATAAATGATGCTGGGAAAACGAGGCAGCTACATGCAAAAATGAAACTGGGCCACTTTCTAACATCAGGTCATGATCTCATGGTTTGTTCTCTGACAGGACGGAGCCTGCTTGGGATTCTCTCTCTCCCTCTCTCTCTCTCTCTCTCTCTGCCTCTCCCCCGCTCACACACACACTCTCTCTCTCAAAATAAATAAGTAAACATTAAAAAAAACATTTGCCAAAAAAACTACCAAAACTGAAAGAGGAAGAAAGAGAAAATATGAACAGGCCGATAACCAGCAAAGAAACTGAATCACATCAAAAAAACTCCCAACAAAAAAAAATTCCAGTACCAGACAGCTTCACGTACGAATTCTACCAAACATTTAAAGAGTTAATACCTATTCTTCTTGAGCTATTCCAAAAATTAGAAAAGGAAAGAAAACTTCCAAATTAATTCTATGAGGTCAACATTACCCTGATACCAAAACCAGGTAAAAACACCACAAAAAAAGAGAACTAGAAGCCAGTATCTCTGATAAACATAGATGCAAAAATCCTCAACAAGATACCACTAAACAGAATCCCAGAGTACCTTAAAAATCATTCACTATGATCAATTAGGATTCATTCCTGCGTTGCAAGGTTGGTTAAATACATGTAAATCAGTCGTGATACATCACATCAGTAACAGAAAGGATAGGAACCATACGGTCATTTCAACATACACAGAAAAAGCACTGGACAAAGTACATCCATTGATGATAAAAACCCTCAACAAAGTAGGTTTAGAGGCAACATACCTCGACATTATAAAGGCCATAGACGAAAAACCCACAGCCAACATCCTCCTTAATAAGAAAAACTGAGAGCTTTCCCCCTAAGGTCAGGAACTAGACCAGCATATCCACTCCCACCACTTTTATTCAACATAGTACTGGAAGTCCTAGTGACAACAAACAGACAAAACAAGGAGATCAAAGGCATTCAAATCAGTAAGAAGAAGTAAAACTTTCACTATCTACAGATTATATAGAGAAGACCTGAAAGACTCCACCAAACAAACTGCTCGAGGGGCGCCTGGGTGGCTCAGTCTGTTAAGAGTCCGACTTCGGCTCAGGTCATGATCTTGAGTTGGAGCCCAGTGTCGGGCTCTGGGCTGACAGCTGAGAGCATGCAGCCTGTTTCGGATTCTGCGTCTCCCTCTCTCTCTGACCCTGCCCCGCTCATTCTCTGTCTCTGTCTCTCAAAAATAAATAAAACATTTGTAAAAATTTAAAAAACTGCTAGAAACGTACAGAAATCTGTTACATTTCTATACACCAATAATAAATCAGAAGAAAGAGAAGTTAAGAAAACAATCCCCAAAAAAAAAAAAAAAAAAAAAAAAAAAAAGAAAACAATCCCATTTACAACTGCACCAAAAATAATAAGACACCCAGGAATAAACCTAACCAAAGAGGTGAAAGAATTGTACTCCAAAAACTATAAAACACTGACAAAAGAAATTGAAGATGACACAAAAAATGAAAAGATATTCCGTGCTCATGGATTAGAAGAACAAATACTGTTAAAGTGTCTACATTAGGGGGCACCTGGCTGGTACAGTCAGTAGAGCACGTGACTCTTAATCTTGGGGTTGTGAGATCAAGCCCTACATTAGGCGTAGAGCCTACTTAATAAAAAAAGTCTTTAATACCCAAAGCAATCCACATACTTAATGCAATGTCTATCAAAATACCAACAGCATTATTCACAGAACTAGAACAAATAATCCTAAAATCTGTATAGAACCACAAAAGACCCAGAACAGCCAAAGCAATCTTGAGAAAGAAAAGCAAAGGGATGCCTGACTGGCTTAGTCAGTAGAGCATGCAACTCTTGATCTCAGGGTTGTAAGTTCAAGCCCCATGGTAGGTATTATGATTACTTAAAAATAAATAAAATCTTTAGGAAAAAAAAAAGAAAGAAAGAAAAGAAAAATAAAAAGCAAAGGCAGATGCATCACAATTCCAGACTTTGAATTATATTACAAAGCTGCAGAAATCAAAACAGTAGGGTAGTGGCACAAAAACAGGTACATATATCAGTGGAATAGAATAGAAAACCCAGAAATAAACCCACACTCTTACGGTCAATTAATCTAAGACAAAGTAGGCAAGAATATACAATGAGAAAAAGACAGTCTCTTCACCTAATGGCATTGGGAAAACTGAAAACCAACATCCAAAACAATGAAACTGGACCACTTTATTACACCATACACAAAAATAAATTTGAAATGGATTAAAGACCAGGGCTCCTGGGTGGCTCAGTCGGTTGGGCGTCCGACTTCAGCTCAGGTCATGATCTCACAGTCTGTGAGTTAGAGCCCCACGTCGGGCTCTGTGCTGACAGCTCAGAGCCTGGAGCCTGCTTCCAATTCTGTGCCTCCCTCTCTCTCTGCCCCTCCCCTGCTCATGCTCTGTCTCTGTCTCAAAAATAAATAAAAAACATTTTAAAAAATTTGAAATGGATTAAAGACCTAAAACCATAAAAATCCTGTAAGAGCAGGCAGTAACTCATCTGACATTGGCCATAGCACCTTTTTTCTAGGTAGGTCTACTGAGGCAAGGGAAACAAAAGTAAAACTAAACTATTGTGACTGCGTCAAAATAAAATGTTCTCCACAGCAAAGAAGATAATCAACAAAACTCTTGATTTTGGCTCTGGTCATGATCTCACGGTTTGTCAGTTTGGGCCCCACATCAGGCTCTCTGCTGGCAGTGCAGAGCCTGCTTGGGATTCTCTCGCCCTCCCTGTCTGTCTTCCTGTCCCCCACTTGCATTGTCTCTCTCTCGCAAAATAAATAGATAAAATTAAAAAAAAAAGAACCAATCAGGCCTGAAGAATGCAATAACTGAACTGAAAAATATACTAGAGAGGAAATAAGCAGCAAGTTAGAGGATGCAGAAGAATGCATCAGCAAGCTGGAAGACTGGGTAATAGAAAGCAACCACACTGAGCAGCAAAAAGAAAACAGGATTTTTAAAACTGAGGATAGGTTAAGGAACCTTTGTGACAACATCAAGCATAGTAACATTTGCATAATGGGCCTCCTGGAAGGAGAAGAGAGGGAAGGGAGGCAGAAAACTAACTGGAAGAAATAATAGCTGAAAAACTTCTTAATCTGGGGAAGAAAACAGACATCAAGGTTCAGGAAGCACAGACAGCCCCAAACACGATGAACACAAGGTAGTCCACACCAAGACATGCAATTAGTAAAATGTCAAAATTAAAGAGAGAATCTTAAAGCAGCAAGAGAAAAGCAGTTACATGCAAGGGAAACCCATTGAGGCTATCAGCTGACTTTTCAGCAGTAACTGTGCAGGCCAAAAGACAGTGACAAGATATATTCCATGTGCTTAAAGGAAGAAAAAAATCTACAACCGAAAATACTCTACTGGCAAGGTAGAGCATTCAGAATTGAAGGAGAGACAAAGAGTTTCATAGACAAACGAAGCTTAAAACAGCTCATCACTACTAAAACAACTATTCAAGAAATGTTAAATGGACACATTTAAGCGTAAAACACAAAAGACCATAACTAGAAGACAATTATGAAAGGAAAAATTTCACTGGTGAAAGCAAACATATAGTAGAGATAGGAGGTCCATCATTTATTTAGAAAGCATGAAGGATAAAAAATAAAAGTCATAAAATCAATTATATCTGAACAATTAGTCAAGGAATACACAAAATAAAACCACAGAAAATATGACATCCTTCATATAAAACTTGGAAGGGGGGGTACAAATGTTGTGCTTTCAGAACGTGTTCAAATTTAAGTGACCACCAACTTAATACAGATTGCTACATGCATAGAAAGTTATGAATGAACATCACGATAACCACAAACCAAAAACCTAGAATAGGCACACAATACATAAAGACAAAGGAATCCAAGCATTACCACTAAAGAAATTCATCAAACATCAAGGGAGCAGAGCAAGAACAGAAAGAAAAGGCAACTACAGAAACAACCAGAAAACAATGAACAAAAGAGCAATAAGTAAATGAAGTAAATGCGCCAATGGAAAGACATACGGGGGGAAAAAAACCAGAGTGACTGAATTGATAAAAAAAAAAAAATCCATCTATATGGTGCCTACAAGAGACTCACTTCAGACCCAAAAAGAGACTGAAAGAGAAGGGATGGAAAAAGATATTCTATGCAAATGGAAACAAAAAACAAACAAAACAAAAACCTGGGTAGCAATGGTAGCAATGATTATATCAGAAGACTTAGATGTTAAAGACTGTAGCTCAACATCACTAAGAATCAGGGAAATGCAAATCAAAACCACAATGAGATCTATCACCTCAAACCTGTCAGGATTGCTAAAATAAAAAACGCAAGAAACAACAGATGTTGGCGAGGATGTGGAGAAAAAGGAACCCTCGTGCACTGTTTGTGGGAATGCAAACTGGTGCAGCCACTATGGAAAACAGTATGTGGGTGCCTCAAAAAATTAAAAATAAAATTATTGTATGATTCAGAAACTCCACTACTGGGTATTTACCCAAAGAATACAAAAACACTTATCTGAAAAGATGTATGTACCCCTTTGTTTATTGCAGCATTATTTACAATAGTCGAGCTATGGAAGCAGCCCAAGTGAATACCAATGGATGAATGGATTAAAAAGAAGTGGTGTCCGTCCGGATGCCCGGCTGGCTCAGTCAGTAGAGCATGTGACTCTTGATCGCCAGCTCATGAGTTCAAGCCCCACACTGGGTGCAGAGATTACTTTAAAAACATATACATTATAGGGATGCCTGGGTGGCTCAGTCAGTTGCGTCCGACTTCAGCTCAGGCCACAATCTCACGGTTCAAGCCCTGCATCAGGCTCACTGCTATCAGCACAGAGCTGGCGTCTGATTCTCTGTCCCCTTTCTCTCTGCCCCTCCCCCGCTCATGCTCTCTCTGTTTCAAAACATAAACATTTAAGAAAAAAATGTATATATGAACATATATAAAGTAGTGTACATACACAATGGAATATTACTCAGGCATGAAAAACCATGAAATCTTGCCATTTGCAACAATATTAATGGATCTACAGAGTATAATGCTAAATGAAGTAAGTCGGTAAGAGAAAGACAAATACCACATGATTTAATTCACGTATGGAATTGGAGAAATAAAACAAAGAAAAAAAGACAAACCAAAAAACAGACTTTTACCTATAGAGAACAAACTGATGGTTACCAGAGGGGAATTGGGTGGGGGAGATAGGTGAAACAGGTGAAGGGGATTAAGAGTACACTACCGTGATGAGCAATGAGTAATGCATAGAACTGTTGGATCACTATATTGTACACCTGAAACTACACTGGAATTTCAATCAATCAATCAATCAATCAATCAAAGGCTGTAGTAAGTGAGAAGGAAGGGCATTACATAACGATAAAGGCATGAATCCAACAGAAAGATATAACATTTGTAAATATCTGTATATCCAATATAGAAGCACCTAATTAAATAAGCAAATATTAACAGACATAAAGGGAGATATAGGCAGCAAACAATAATAAAAGACTTTAACATCCCACTTACATTGATGGATAGATCATCCAGACAGAAAACTGATAATGAAACAGTGGCTTTTTTTTTTTTGACATTTTTTTTTTGAGACAGAGAGAGACAGAGTGCGAGTGGGGGAGGGGCAGAGAGAGAGAGGGAGACACAGAATCCAAAGCAAGCTCCAGGCTCTGAGCTGTCAGCACAGAGCCCGACATGGGGCTTCAACTCATGAACACAAGATCACGACCTGAGCCAAAGTTGGGATGCTCAACCGACTGAGCCACCCAGGGGCCCCCTGAAACTGTGGCTTTCAATGACACATTAAACGAGATGGACTTAACAGAGATATACAGAACATTCCATTCAAAACAGCTTGGGGCACCTGAGTGGCTCAGTGGGTTAAGCAGCTGACTCTCGATTTCGGCTCAGGTCATGATCTCATGGCTTATGGGTTCCAACCCCACATTGGGCTCTGTGCTCACAATGCCAAGCCTGTTTCGGATCCTCTGTCTCCCTCTCTCTGCCCCTCCCTCCCTGTGCCCGCACGCACGCATGCACACTCAAGCTCTCTCAAAAATAAATAAATAAATGTTTAAAAAGAAAAAGGCAGAATTCACCTTCAAGTGCACATGGAACATTCTCCAGGATAGATCTTGTGGTAGGCCACAAAATAAGTCTCAATAAATTTTAGAAGACTGAAATCATAGCAGAAGCATCTTTTAAAGATGGATCGCAAAGTTATGAAACAAAACCTGTTACAAAAAAAGACGCAGAAAAACAAAACATGTGGAAACTAAACAACATGCTACTAAACAACCAATGGGTCAATGAAGAAATCAAAAAGGAAAGATAAAAAATACTTAGAGATAAATGAAACTGAAAACACAACAATTCAAAACCTATGGGACACAGCAGAGTAGTTCTAAGAAGGAAGATTATGGCAATATAGGTCTACCTCAAGAAACAAGAAAAATCTCAAAAAAGTCTAACCATATATCTAACAGAGCTAGTAAAAGAGAAAATGAAGCTCTAATTTAGCAGAATAAATGAAATAATAAAGAATGGAAATAAATGATCTAGAGGCCAAAAAGACAATATTAAAGATTAAGGAAATTAGGAAATGATGCTTTGAAAAGATAAAATTGATAAACCTTTCTCCAGTCTCATCAAGAAGAAAAAGACTCTTGATTTTGGCTCAGCTCATGATCTCACAGTTCTTGGGTTCAAGCCCCGCATTGGGCTCTGTGCTGACAGTGCAGAGCCTGTTTGAGATTCATTCTCTCCCTCTCTCTCTCTCTCTCTCTCTCTGCCCCTCCCCCCCCACATGTTCTTTCTCTCTTTCTCTAAATAAATAAACTTAAAAAAACGAAATGAAAGATGAAAACATAGGATCATCTCAATAGATGCAGAAAAAACATTGAATAAAATTCAGCATCCATTCATGAGGACCACTCCCAACAAAGCAGGTATAAAAGGAACATACCGCCACACAATAAAGGCCATGTATGACAAACAACAGACGTTGTACTCAATATTAAAAAGCTGAAAGGCTTTCTTCTAAGATCAGGAAGGCAAGGATCCTTTTTATTTAATATGGTATTATAAGTACTAGCACAGAAATCAGACAAAAAAAATACATAAATGGCATCCAAATTGGTAAGGAAGAAGTAAAACAGTCACTATTTGCAGATGATGTGACCCTATACACTATAGAGTATACTATGTATAAAAAAAACACCAAAAAACTACTAGAATTAATAAATAAATTCGATAAACATGCAGGACACAAAATCAATATACACATATCTATTGTGTTTAGACACAATAATGACAAAATGTCAGAAAGAAAATTAAGAAAACAATCCCATTTCCAATTGCATCAGAAAAAATTGCCTAGGAATAAATTTAACCAAGGAGTTGAAAGACCTATAATCTGAAAACCATAAAACACTGATTTAAAAAAAATTGAACACAACAGAAATAAACGGTAAGATATATTCCCTGCTCACTGATTATAAAAATTAATATTGTTAAAATGTCCATTACTACCCAAACCAATCTACAGATTCTGTGCAATGCCTATCAAAATACCAACAGTATTTGTCACAAAATTAGAACAAATGAGGGGTGCCTGGGTGGCGCAGTCGGTTAAGCGTCCGACTTCAGCCAGGTCACGATCTCGCGGCCCGTGAGTTCGAGCCCCGCGTCGGGCTCTGGGCTGATGGCTCAGAGCCTGGAGCCTGTTTCCGGTTCTGTGTCTCCCTCTCTCTCTCTGCCCCTCCCCCGTTCATGCTCTGTCTCTCTCTGTCCCAAAAATAAATAAACGTTGAAAAAAAAAAATTTTTAAAAAAAAAAATTAGAACAAATGATCCTAAAATTTGTATGGAACTACAAAAGACCCCAAATAGTCAAAGCAATCCTGAGAAAGAACAAAGCTGGACATATCACAATCCCAGATTTCAAGTTATACTGCAAAGCTATCGTAATTAAAACAGTACATTTTCCAAAAACCACATACAGATGGTAAATACTTAGCATCACTAGTTCTCAAGAAATGCAAATCAAAACAACATGAGATATCACTTCACACCAGTCAAAATACCTAATATCAAAAAGTCAAGAAATAACTGGTGGTGAGGGTGTAGAGAAAAGGAAACCCTTGCGCACTGTTTGCGGAAATGTAAATTGGTGCATCCACTGTGGAAAACACTATGAAAGTTCCTCAAAGAACTAAAAATAGAAAATAGGTATGATCCAGGGGCGCCCGGGCAGCTCAGTCAGTTAAGGGTCTGACTCTTGATTTCGGCTCAGGTCACAATCTCACAGTCTGTGAGATCAAGCCCCGCATCAGGCTCTGTGTTGACAGCATGGGGCCTGCTTGGGATTCTCTCTCTCTCCTCTCTCTGCCTCTCCCACCTACTGGCGCGCTCTCTCTCTCAAAATAAATAAATAAAGATCAAAAGAAAAAGAAAATACCGCATAATCCAATAATTCCATTGCTGGTATATACAAAAGAATGTAAAACCACTCATTCAAGAAGATATATGGATTCCTATCTTTACTGCAGGATTATTTACAGAGGCAAGATATTGAAGCAACCTGTGTCCACTGATAGATGAATAAAGAAGATGTGAAATACACATTTTAATGGAATATCACTCAGCCATAAAAAAGAATGAAATTGGGGTCCCTGTGTGGCTCAGTGGGTTAAACATCTGAGTCCTGATTTGGGATCAGGTAATGATCTCATGGTTCAGGAGATCAAGCCCTGAGTCAGGCTGTATGACAGCACAGAGTTTGCTTGGGATTCTCTCTCTCCCCCTCTCTCTGCCCCTCCCCTGCTCATGCCCCCCCCCCTCAGCTCTCTCTCTCTCTGAAAATAAATAAAAATTTTAAAAGAATGAATTCTTGCCACTCACAAAAATATGGGTGGACCTTATGGGTATTATGCTGATTAAGATAAGTCAGAGAAAGACAAATACCGTATGATTTCACCTATATGTGGATTCTAAATAACAAATTCATAAACAAACCCAAAGATAAACCAGAAACAGACTTATAAACCCACAGAAAAAACTGGTGGTTGCCAGAGGAAAGGGGGTAAGGGATGGAATAGGCAAAATAGGTGAAGGGAATTAAGAGGAAGAAACTACTGGGCGCCTGGTTAAGTGCGTAACTTCGGCCCAGGTCATGATCTGGTGGTTCGTGAGTCTGAGCCCCACATTGAGCACTCTGCTGACAGCTGGGAGCCTGGAGCCTGCTTCAGATTCTGTGTCTCCCTCTCCCTCTGCCCCTCCCCAGCTCACATTCCGTCTCTCTCTCTCTCTCTCTCTCTCAAAAATAAATAAACATTTAAAAATTTTAAAAAAAGAGGAACTACCAGTTATAAAATAAATGTCACAGAGATGAAAGGTACAGCATAGAAAATATAGTCAATGATATTGTAATAATGTGTGGTGCCAGATGATAACTACACTTATGTGATGAGCATTACATAATGCATTATGTACAGAATTCTCCAATCACCAAGTTGTATACCTGAAACTAATAACATTGTATGTCAACTACTTCAATAAGCAAAAGGAAAAAAAAATTTTAATGAAAAAAGAAATTGAAGATGAAACAAATAGATATACTATGATCAGAGATTGGAAGAATTAATATGATTAAAATGTCTATAATACACAAAGCAACCCACAGCTTTAATGCCAACACTATGAAAATACCATAGTGTGTTTTGTTAAGTTTTATTTTAATTCCAGTATAGTTAACATACAGTGTTACGTTAGTTTCAGGTGTACAATATAATGATTCAACAATTACATACGCCACCCAGTGCTCAACGAGACAAGCGCAGTCTTTAATCCCCGTCACCTCTTTCGCCCATCCCTCCACCCACCTCCCCTCTGGTAACCAACAGTTTGTTCTTTACAGTTAACGGTCCATTTTTTGGCTTGTTTCCCTCTCTCTCTTTTTTTCCTTTGCTCATTCGGTTTGCTTCTTAAATTCTGCATATGAGCATATATATATAGCATTATGCTCCCCAGCTCCATCCATGTCATTGGGAATGGATTCACAGAATCAGAACAAATGAACCTAAAATTTCTTGGAACCACGAAAGAATCAGACTAGCCAAAGCAATCTTAAGAACGAATCTGGAGGTATCCCAATCCCAGATTTCAAACTATACTACAGAGCGATAGTAATTAAAGCAAAGTGGCAAAAACACAGGCACATAGGTCAATACAACATAACAGCCCAGAAATAAACCCAAGCTTATATGGTCAATTAATCGATCACAAAGGAGACAAGAACATACAACGGGGAAAAAAATAGTCTCTTCAATAAATGGTGCTGGGAAAATGAAAAGCTACATGCAAAGGAATAAAACTGGACCACTCTCTTGCACAATACACAAACATAAATTCAAAATAAATTAAAGCCCTAAATCTAAGATCTGAAACCATAAAACTCCTTTAAAAAAAACACAGTAAATTTACAGACGTCAGCCATAGCAGTATTTTTCTGGATATGTCTGTCTCCCCGGGCACCAGAAATAAAAGCAAAAATAAATAAATGGGACTACATCAAACTAAAAAGCTTTTGCACAGCAGTGGAAATCATCAACAACAAAAAAGGCAACCTCCAGAATACAGAAAATATTTGCAAATTGTATATCTCATAAGGGGTTAATATTCAAAATTTATAATCAACGCATATAACCCAACACCAAAACAAAAATCCAATCAAAAAAGGGAAGAGTGCCTAAATAAACATTTTTCTTAAAAAAAAAAACATGACCAATGGATACATTAAAGGATGTTCAATATCACTAAATATCAGAGAAATGCAGTCAAAACCACAATATCGCCTACCACCAGTCAGAATGCCCAGTGTCGCAAGCAGAAAAAACAAGTGATATATGGGTATGTGTAGGGAAGGGAAGCCTTGTGCACTGTTGGTGAGAATGTAAATTGATGCAGCCTCTATGGGAAACAGTGTGGAGGTTCCTCAAACACTAAAAATGCAATACAGTAATTCTACTTCTGGGCATTTACCCAAAAGAAAACAAAAACACTAATATGAAAAAATATATTCACTATTATGTTTATTGCACTATTATTTACAATAGCGAAGACAAGGAATCAATTTAAGTATCCCTCTATGGATGAATGGATAAAGAAAAGGTTGAATGTATACACAATGGAATATTTACTGAGCCATACTGAAGAATGAAACCTTACCAATTAGTGGCAACATGGATGGACGCAGAAGGTATTATGCTAAGTGAAATGTCACACAGAGAAACACAAATACCAGATGACTTCACTTTTAAGTGAAATCTTTAAAAAAAAAAATCCATGTACAAAACAAAGAGAATCAAAAATGTAGAGAACTAACGAAGTTGCTAGAAGGGAGGGGATGGGGGGATGGGCAAAATAGGTGAAGGGGAATAAGAGGTACAAACTTCCAGTTAAAAAATTAAATACGACTCCAGATGAAAAGTATAGATTATGAAATATACTTAATAATATGGCACTAATTTCGTATAGTGACAGATGGTTAACTACACCCCCATGGCTAGCATTTCCAAATGCGTATTATTGTCGAATCACTACGCTGTGAATGTGAAATTAATATTTTTTAGATCCAGTACACTTCAATTAAAATTTTTTGAAATAAAAAACAAAAAATATACACTCAAAATTAAAATAAAATGATAAATTAAATAAAAATAACGATAATATAGAATATAAAATGCACTGCGAAATACAAATACACAATGCACAAAATGACTACAATATATAACAAAGGCAAAGACGTTAAAATAGAAATCTGTAAAATAGAATATTATTAATACAATTTTTAAAATACCCAGTTTCCCTCCAGCGTCTGGCACTATTAAAATGCACAAATAAAAGAAATAGCGCGATTATCAACCAAGATACATACCAGAAGTGGTTTCAAAAATTGCTATTTACACGCAAGGATCCTGGGGTCAGAAACGACGATGGTGCCCAGACTGCTCCTGCAAACACACCTGCCCGGGGAGATGTAGGATGGGCTTGCGGAGCCTGGGTGGAGGGCCCACGGCTACAGACCCAGGCCGTCCAGGTCCCGGCAGGGAAGAAGAAGGTGAGTCACGGCGGCGGCTACGCAGACAGCCTGCGGCTTCGCAGCGCTGGGGGAGGGGCGGGGGGCGGAGGACCGGCCTCGATGGGAGCCTACGCTTCCGCCAACCCGAGGCCACGGCCTGGAACCATCGCCACCGCGGGGAGGGGGGGTGGGTGGTGGCCCCCGATATCAGATCCGGGAGATCTGCGACGCCCCGGCTCACAGACCCCGCTGCGGCGCCACAACCCAAACCTGGGGGACGGGGGGAGACATTTTGGGTGCACCGGCAAAACTCTTCCCCGGGGCCGGGGTCGTCCTGGCAACGAGAAGGGCTGTGTGTGCCAGTGTAAACAACCCGATCGGGCACCAGGTACACGGTACACGGTCTCGGTTCCGCAGGAGCCCCTCCGCCACCCCAAGTCCGAAGGGACAAAGACCCAGGTCCTTTCTCAGCTGCGGACTTGAAATGACCGCACGCGAGGACGGCGGGCCATAGGAAGGATTTCGCGGAAAGGTGCCCGGCAGCTGCGAGCTGGGGGCCGAGCGATGCCGGGCCCTGCACCCCTGGGGAGTGGGGGACAGGGGAGAGAGAGCGAGCCCAGCGCCGGCCTGGAAGGGGGTCTCGCCTCGCGGTGCCTCCGCAGGCGCCGGACCCTCCCGCTGGAAGGCCGCGCGGCCCGGTCTGGTCCGCCCGCGGGGCAGGCGCCGGACGCAACTTGGAGAGCACCAGATGCACACCCGGCTGCCGCTTCTCCGGGAGCTGTGAGTAGCCCCTTCCGAGTTTCCCTGCCAGTGCTCGGTTGTGCCCCAGCTCCTCGGGGCGACTGGGGCCCAGCCCCGCCCGGAAGCCCGCCGGTCCCTCCTTAGGGGCTGACGCCACCCGGTCCTGCACCTCTGCGGGGTCGGGCTTGCGCGCGGGGCGGGAGGACGGGGTGGCCGAGGAGAGGGTGGGTCTCTGTAACCCTGCCCCGGGCACGTGGGCACCTTCGGGGATGTGCCTGGCCTGCCGATGGTGGCTCAGGGACAGTACTGCGTGAGAGCAGGTGTCCTCGCCTTTCCCTATGAATGGCATTGCCCATGCAACTGACTGACCCCACACCACACGCAAAAACAATTGTAGAGAATTCACAACTTTATTGAAAATGTAAAAAGTGCCCTAAAATAGAGGGTCAGTGAATTTGACTTCTCTTTAATACATTCAGCACACATTGAATGAACTATTTTTTATGGCAACAGATACAGAAACTTGAATCTGGCTCAAAAACACCTCAGAAAAAAACTGCCAGATCCCATTCTTTGGGAAAACGATTAAGGAAGAACCACGGGTGGTACCGCACCAGGATGGGCCATAGGAGGACAGCCATAGCGAGGGAAAGGTGGAGGGCAGCCACAGTGACGAAACAGTGGAGGGCAGCCACAGGGAGGGAAAGGTGGATGCAACCAGGGAGGAGGAGGCGGGAACATAGGAGGAAAGGGTGGCATGGGCGGGCGAGGTGGCCCAGGCGGCATCATTGGCTCCTGAGGCATCCACATACAATCTGGCCCCCGATTGAAGATGCCACGGTATGGTCCACCCACGTTAAAGTTGAAAGGGGGGACCATGGCCATGGGAGGCATGTTTCTGTACCTCAGTGCCCTCTGCTGTCTTCTCAACTTGGCCCTCCTATTCTTAAACCAAACCTTCAATCAGAGAGAAAAAAGGATCATTTTAGTATGTTGAGCATTGAATGTCATACATGAAAAAAAAAAAAAACAAAACAAAAAACCCAGCAGGCTACTCTCTACACCCTCAGGGTTTTAAACTGCACCAGGGAAGCTACTTCCTTGTTGCTAAATTATCCTAGGAAAGTTAGCACCGAGGGGTCTCCCTTCAGCTCACCCTCAGACGGCACCCACTATGTGCCAGGCTGTGGCTTGGCTTATTGCTTTCACTCTGTCCTCCCACCTTGCGTATTATTTTTCCCCACCCTGACAAACAGGTGTAGCTGAGGAATGGCACTCCGTCCCTGCTGTCACTCTTACACGTGCTGGGCTGTGTCCTGACAGCTGGCCCTCAGCTGTCCAGCTGCCACTGACTCCTAATCACTAGGCTAGCGTCACCCTGCTTGTGGGGAAGCTCAGCATAAAGCCCTGCTGGGGCGACAACCCCCAGTTTGCAAAGCCCGTCTTCAATGTGCAGTAAATAATCCACAGGCACGTGTGGGATTTTGAAACCAAAGGTTTCTTTGAAGGATGACTAAAGGCTCACTCATTTTCTGAAACCTCTTCATAGTTGAAGGATGGTACTGTGAGCGAGGCTTGGGCTTGGAGGGCCCAGGAGCCTGTGGCTTGTCTTGCTGGGACACAAGTTAAGCTGAAGCACCGGACAGCACCTGGATGTTTTACACTTCGGGGGCAACGAAGGTTTAGCCTGACTAGGACCACATTTACTCAAGTTCTCAAAATCTCTGCCCAGCCAACAGTTCGGGGGCAGAGAGGCACACCGCCGTTGTCCACTCTGCACCCTCCACCCTGCCCCACCCTCCAGACTTCCCTGGGCTCAGCACCCGGTCAGCGCCCTCTGCTCTGGCTACAGTTCCAGGACCCTGGACAGGAGCCACTGCTGCCCAGCAGGGCAGGGCCCCCTGAGCCCCTCTCCTCCACCAGGAGAGCCCCATCCCATCCCTTCTTCTCCTTCCTTTTTTGAGTCGAAGCATAGCTGACAATACAATATTATAGTAGTTTCAGGTGGACAGCACAGTGATTCGTCATTCCTCTACCTTACAAAATGCTCACCACGATCAGTGTAATCACCGTCATCACCATACAAAGTCATTGCTGTATTTTGACTATATTCCTTCTGCTGTACTTTTCATCCCCGGGACTGATTTACTACATGACTGGAACTTGGCGCCTCCTAATGCACTTCACTTATCTTGCCCGTCCCTCTCCCCCTACCCCGCAACCTCCAGTCTCCTCTGTATTACAGTCTGCTTCTGTTTTGTCTGTTTGGTAAGATTCCACACATAAGTGAAATCATATGGTATTCTTAAGGCAACAAGGCGAAACTGACACTTTAGGAAGACAGCTAAGCATGTGGGAGAGGAGTCACAAAATGGCTCCTCCTGCCTATCTGCCAGCTATGAACAGTACAAAAAACAAAACACCTGTCCTTTGGACTCCACTGTCCTTTCCACATCGTATTAATGGAATTCCTTTGTATTTAATATTTGTAGACATTCCCAGTTGGCAAAGGTTACTTGAGACTAAGGGCCTCTACTCTCTCTGTTGCCTCATTTTCCCTCTCCCAGCTTAGAGGTTACTCGGTCTTTCTGCTGCTTGAATATGAAAAGTCTAAAGAAACCAGTGCTGGGAGCTCCTTTTGGGGATCCAAGTTTACCAGAGGCCAAGTCTACACAAGTGCAAAGCAGCGTAACTGAGGTAGACACTGATACTAGTTCCACATACCTAACACTGGGTTATCAAAACAACTTTTTTTTTTTTTTTTTAATTTTTTTTTCAACGTTTATTTATTTTTGGGACAGAGAGAGACAGAGCATGAACGGGGGAGGGGCAGAGAGAGACGGAGACACAGAATCGGAAACAGGCTCCAGGCTCCGAGCCATCAGCCCAGAGCCCAACGCGGGGCTCGAACTCCCGGACCGCGAGATCGTGACCTGGCTGAAGTCGGACGCTTAACCGACTGCGCCACCCAGGCGCCCAAACAACTCTTAACTGTACTCGCAAAATGGTCGAGGGGACACCCATTAAAATGTTCTTCACACAAACGCTTTATGTTCTCAGTTATATGTGGAATCTAAAAAAAAGCTCAACAAACTCATGGAGCAACATCGGATCTGTGAGTGCTAGAAGGGTGGGTGGAGGAAGGGCCTAGAGTCGGTCACAAGGTAAAAATTGCCACTTTTGAGATAAATACGTACCAGGAAGATAATGTAACATAAGGACTAGACTTAACACTGCCACGTGGTACGTATGGCAGTTAAGAGATTCAATTTTCTTAATGTTTGTTTATTTTTGAGAGAGAGCGCGAGCAGGCGAGGCCGGAGAGGCAGACAGAGAGGGAGACAGAGGATCCCAAGAGGGCTCCACGCTGACAGCGGCAAGCTGGGAGCCCCCTTCCTGCCCTTGTGCCCCCTGTCTCTCCCTCTCTCAAAATAAATAAGTACACTTAAAAACAGAAAAAGAAGACCAAAATCTCAGGTGTCAGACATTCCTCGAAGGACCATTCGCTAATGCGTTTGGTACTCTCACAAATTGGAACGTGAGTGATATCCCCAAATAATTCTCCCCTTACCCTCCACCTCTTAGACTGGCTTCCCCCTTTGTTGAGTTGATGCAACCTTGTTTGAAATTGTTGTTTGAGTTTATTTTGTCTTGGACAGATTTCAGAGGTTGCGACTCCCCCCCCCCCCCCACGTCTACCATAATGCACAATCTACTCTTTAACTATGTTTTCAGGCTGACAGATCAAAGAATTCTGGGAAATTAAAGTGGAGGCCTGCCACTCTCCACACCCCTTTACCAAACACTTAAAAGCAATAGCTCCGAATTGGAATTAATTAAATTTAAAAATGTTGAAATAAAATAATTTTTTCATTAAAAAATAAAACTGCCTTACTCCAAATCCTAGAGTAACAAATCATAGATGTTAAAAAACAAACAAAACACAAAACAAAACAAAAGGAAACCAACAACAGGAGACCCAGGTACTTTAACTAAAAGCAGTAAGCAGTGAAAATAAAAAACATTTTTGAAATTTTTAAATAAAATTTAAAAAATAAATCAAACGAATTTTATAATTAAAAAATAAAATTGCTTTAGTCTGGATCCTAGAGCAAAAGATCACATTCAAAAGGAAAACCACCACATAGGGCGCCTGGGTGGCTCAGTTGGTTAAGCGTCCAGCTCTTGATTTCTGCTCAGGTCATTATCTCAGGGTTCGGGAAATTAAGTCCCCGTGTCAGGCTCTGTGCTAACAGCTCAGCCCCTGCTTGGGATTCTCTCTCTGCCCCTCTCCTGCTCGCACAGACTCTCTCTCTCTCTCTCAAAATAAATAAACTTAAAAAAGGAATATACGTGCAATATACTACATATTTTTTATATGTACATTTATATATTAAGTGTATTTCTGCTTTAGATAAATATAAGCATTATTCCATGAATTAAATGTATTGTATATCTTATATAATTTATATTTACTACATTACACACATATTTTTGTATTTATAATATATATAAACTACATATATAGTTATATTAGCACGTAAATATATATTGCACATAAAAATCAGTATACTATACATGTGACATATAATTATAAAAATATGTGTATTATAAGTCTACTTTAGTGACCTATGAAAGTACATACAGTAAGGTGTAGCTTAGACAAAGGTGTATATATGTGTGTATGCAAGGGATACTATCCTATACCAATTTTTTCATTCCTTTAGGAAATCATGTTCCCTCTGGTAATGGGCAATTTCCAAAACCTGGGCTTTATGTATCCCACCTTCCCCTCCGCGAGACCCAAAAGTTCAACACTTATTTCCCAAATCTAAAAAAGGCAACGAAAACACAGAAACGTGAGAAAGTCTATGACCAAGGTGCCCCAAATCCTGAAACAGGTTTAAAATGGCTCCCAGCAAAATTGTTTTTTTCGGGTTTACTCACCTGCACTCTGGCTACAGGCACATTCATGAATCTCGAAAGTTCCTGGCTGAGGGGAGAAAAATCGCAAGGATCAGTATGTGGAGTTGGCCGTGAGTTAAAATACAGCATTTTTCATTCATCTTTTGAAAAATTGTTTTCGGGGAGATGTCAGTGACATTTTATGAACCAGTTTCTGCACTAGGAAAAGTCACGCCATTTCAGGATTTACAGTGAGGTTCAGTTGACAAAGAATTTAAGGGAAGCCAAGTCTTGGTGGGTAAAGGAGGCACAGTCCCCAAGAACACGTGACATTCTAATTCAGTTTCTTTTAGTGTTATCAACACCAAAATGAAAAAGAATCTGACTGAGGAACTATCTGTGTGGACTTTCAGTCATTGCTCTTACCCAATTTATGGGTTAAATTAGAGCCCTAAGGGGCGCCTGGGTGGCTCAGTTGGTTGAATGTCCGACTTCGGCTCAGGTCATGATCTCTCGGTCGGTGAGTTCCAGCCCCGTGTCCGGCTCTATGCTGACAGCTCAGAGCCCGGAGCCTGTTTCAGATTCTGTGTCTCCCTCTCTCTCTGCCCCTCCCCCGTTCATGCTCTGTCTCTCTCTGTCTCAAAAATAAATAAACGTTAAAAAATTTTTTTTAATAAAAAAATAATAAATTAGAGCCCTAAAACAACATGCGTTCTCTCTCTCTCTCTCTCTCTCTCTCTCTCTGTCTCTCCCCTCCCCTCCCATCCCGTCCCCTCCCCCATCTCTCTTTATCTATCAGTAATGAACCCAGTTAAGAGTACATGCCCACTAGAGGCTAAAGGATGGCACAAACTGCTGTTTATTCCTTGGTCGTGCTTTGTTACATTTTTCTATCACTAACTTCCCCCCTGCCATCCACCATCCACCCCCCAACACACACACCACACACACACACACACACACACACACACACACACTTCCCCCCCCCCCCACTATTCTATAAGGGGTAGGTAGCTTGAGGCTTCCTTTGAGGGCAGTTTTTCCGTCGGCACGATTTAATTTTAATTTTTTTCAATTTTATTATTTTTTCTTTTCTTTTTTTAAATGTTTATTTATATTTGAGACAGCACCACGTGCAAGCGTGGAAGGGGTGAACAGGGAGGGAGACAGAATCCAAAGCATTTCAGGCAAAGTCAGAGGTGGGGCTGGAATCCCAGAACGCTGAGAGATCTCTCGACCTGACGAAGTGGGACGCTCAACCACTGAGCCACCCAGGCGCCCGATTTACGGTTTTCGTAAGTAGGCTACGGGTCCAAAATGGGGCTTGAACTCACGACTCGAGATCGAAATTCATATGCTCTACGGACTGAGCCAGCCGCGCCCCTTTTCTTCTTCTTTAAATTTTAATTTATTTTTAAAGACCTCTAGCAAAGTTTAAGGGAATGCAGAACAGTCACTACTCGAGACCGTTTTCCGGCGCACTATTTAAAAATATCCAAATCAGGGCAGGGCCGACTGGCGGGTTCGGTTGCAGGAGCCTGTGACTCTCGACGTCAAGGGTCATGAGTTCCAGCCCCACGTTGGGTGTATTTAAAATACATAAATTGGGATTACTTTAGTGAGTTGGGATCACCTCAAATACGTAAATAATTTAAAAATAACACTAAAATTTAAAAATAACACTAAAAACCGGTGCAGAAATAATCCACAAGGAGCAGATTTATCACCATTTTAAGCAAAGGCGGGATCCTACTAGCCCGTTTGCTCCCGCGTCTCAGACTTCTCGCCCTCTCCCCTTCCCCCCCGCCCCCCCCCCCTCGCTTCTAGTAGGACTTTCTAGGACTTTCTTCTATTAGCCGCAGCGGACAGTTTCCCGGCTCCAGATGTTCCACTCCACCTGAACGTCCCCCTTGGTCCCCACCCGCAGAGCCCTCAGCTCCCGCCTAAACCAAGGGAGGCGCGGGACCGGCAGCCTCGAGGGCCCGGTGGGTTTTACTTCAGCCACGAGGAGAGAGACACGTGACAAGCCTCCGCGCCGCCACCCCCCCCCACTCGCCGCCACCCCCCCCCACTCGCCGCCGTCCCGTTCCCGCCGTCGCTCCCCCCCCCCCGCCAGTCTCCGCCGCGGTCCCCCCAACGCCCTAGTCCGCGTCCCTTCCCCCCCCCCCGCCTCCCCGCCCCCCCCCCCGCGCGCCGTCCCCCGCCAACCCCAGCCACTCCCCCCGAACCCCGCACCGGCGTCCAGCGCAGAAGCCCACTTACCGCACGGTGGTGCTGGGATACTGGGTGTAGTTGAACAAGTTCTCCATATGGCGCACCTGCAGCTGGGTGAACACGAAGCGGGGGCCCGCCGGCTGCCTCCCTCCTGGAGCGGGAGCCGGAGCCTGAGCCGGAGCCGGAGCCGGAGCCTGAGCCGGAGCCTGAGCCTGAGCCTGAGCCTGAGCCTGAGCCGGAGCCGCAGCCGCAGCCGCAGCCGCAGCCGCAGCCGCAGCCGCAGCCGCAGCCGCAGCCTCAGCCTCAGCCGCAGCCTCAGCCGCAGCCGCGGCGGGGGGCAACTGCTCCTCCTGCTTCGGCTCCACTGGCTCCAACTGCCGTGGGCTGCGGCCGCAGCCCACATCGCGGGTTTCGCAGCCCGGGGGCCACGGATATCCAGCGCCCACGTTGCCGGCCCCTTCTCTGCCATTGCTGTGGCCATAACCAGCACCGTCGTCGCCGCTGTCTTCTTCCTCCTTGATTCGTATGCCTGCCGCCTGCTGCTCAGGTGCGAACTCGGCCCTGGCTTTCTCCGCCTCTCCGTTTCTGGTAAGCGACATCGTCACTTGCTTGCTTTCTGCAAAAGAAGAAATCCAGAGACAGATATCAGCATCAGAGCCCGGGCTGTGGGGAGGAGACCAGGGGAGGCATCTGAGGGGTGGCCAGACCGCTCCCCTCGCCCAGGGACCCTTCATTTCTGGGGCGTGGCGAAGACGCTGGTCCCGACGGGCACAGACCACGCAGCTCTTCCCGGTCCTCGTCGACTCCCAGGCTGGGGAAGTCCGTGACTTCGCGCTTGAATTGGTTGAAAGGATCCATGGTTTCCCTCTGCCGTCCTGTGTGGATCTGCGTCTGGGTCTGCTGGATCGCTGGGTCACACGTGAAGCGGTGGCTACGCTGCCGTGCCGTCGAGTTCAGTTACCCAGCGTCCCGCTAGGCGCTTTATATATACCGCCCTTTAGTGGGGGTTGGGCTCGCCGAGGTGCGCATGCGGCTGGGCTTGGGCACCAAGTGGGCGGGTGCTCCTGCCAAGAGGGCTGGGGTGGGGAGCACTTGCTCTCAGGCATCGGAGGGGACTATGGGTAACCAGAGCTGGCGGCTTCGGTTGTAGCTTAGCTCGTGTCCCCCAAACTGGCGGCATGTCTCCCCCACTCCCGAGCAAGGGGCTGTGCGGCATTTTGTTTGCCTATTTCCGTAGGGTGAGAGACAGACCTCACCCTAGGTCTGGAGACCTGGCAGAAAAGTTGGGACAATCTCTCTTGGGCCAGCCCCACCCCCACCCCCCAACCTCTGGACCTAGCAGCCGGTACTAAGCAGGGAATAGTCATCAAACGAATGTGATCAGCTCTGAGGTGGCACACTCTGAGTTTTTTCAGCGAGATGCTGAAGTTAGAGCCCGCCAAACTCCCGGGTACCCGGGAACAGGAGCTGGGGCTTGGGGTTGGTGATCGTGCCTGGTGCTCAGATGCACTATGCAAATAAAACCACACGTGCCCCTTGGGAAAGTCCGGTGCCTCCAGAATTTTAGTGATGAAGCTACATCTCGGTGCAGGGCTACAAACCTGCACAGTGCATTCAAGGCTGCTTAAAGTGCACAAAGCTCCTGCTTTTTTTTTCTTCCAATTTTTCTTTTTCAAATATTTGTTTCTTTGTCTCATTGTAACCGCCTATCCTGAAGCATTCCTGCACAGCAGCTATGCCTCTAGCTATAGATTTCTCTATACAAGCATGCATGTCCCTGAAGGGTTGGGACCTTTGGGACGCGGGTAATTTCCCGCCGCCATTTCTCCCTTCCCTCAGCCTCTCGGTTTTTCTAGAAAGATCTTCCTGAGCCCTCGCTGAGGGAATAAATGAAGTTTACTACTTTTGTTTTTATTTATTTTGAGAGAGAGCACAAGCGGGGCGGGAAGGACAGAGGATCTCAAGGGGGCTCTGTGCTGAAGGCAGAGAGCCCGATGGGGGGCTGGACCTCATGAACCCAAAGATCATGAAGTGAGCCAAAGCCAGATGCTTAACCGACTGAGCGACCCAGGCACCCCTAAATAAATTTCGTTTCTTGTTGGTTGTTTCCTTTTTCTTTTTCTTTTTCTTTTCCTTTTTTATTTATTTATTTTTCTTTTTTTTAAAAAAATTTTTTTTCATATTTATTTATTTTTCTTACGGCAGGGATACGTTTTTATTGGTCGGAGAGTTGAATTTATGTAGGGTTTTGGTTTCTCCAGGTGAGTACAGAAAAGAGACAAGGGACAAGAGATTTGGGGCATAGCAAGGAATCCGTGATAAAGAGTGACTCTACATAGTTTTATATAGTTTGTCAAAACTCAACAAATGTAAGTTTGAGATTTGTGCACTCTTTTGTATGTCACTTTTACATCAACAGAGGAAACCTGTAAGCAAATACTGAACTCCACTTAATGGTATGCATGCTTATTTCTTGTCAAATAAAAGGGAGCAGACCAGATTGAGGGCTCTGTGGTTTTCCCCGCCAGAACTGTTTTACTGATGTTCCAAGACTCGTTAATATCCTAAATATTGAAAACAGCGTCCCACAGTGGGCCTTATGCTCGACAACGTGCTCGATTTATATCCCTCGTTTACCCCACGGCCATTCTCCTCACCCCCATTTGAATTGAGACACTCCATCATTTCTGTGGGTTCCTAAATGCATCACGGGCCCTAGTCACCTCACCGGCTGAGTCTCAGGGATAAGTGCCCCTGCCTCATGCCCCTGGAGGATGGGTAAGAAACTAACTAAAAGAGGTTTGCGGACCAATTCGTTTTCAAAGAGGTGGTAAGGGATGCAAGGTGACTGCGTCCTCCTGATGACTTTAACCAGACGTTTCCTCCTCAGGGAGGCCCTTGTTGAATGCCGCAGGCACCTCCCCCGCCTCGGCTGGACACCCTATGCCCAGTTTCGACTTGAGATCAGTTATTGCGTGAGCGGCCTACGAGGGCTTTCATTCTGTTTGTGCTGGACTAGCTGCGATTATCCGTGACCGCTGAGGGGGCGCGTTCTTTCGTGTCTCCCGTTCCCACGGAGCCTTCCCGCTGGCTCCGTCTCAGTCCCTCCCGTGTCCCGAGACAACTATTGCCCTACCTTGGCATCAGTTGTGGTGGTATTTTCTTCAGTAACTTCACACTCTGCAAACCTTAACAACCGAATGGAGCCTCGTCCTAAGCAAAAATAGCCACGACTGGGGTTCGATGTGCCGGGCTTATGGCCGTGGGCGCTCTGGAGCCAGCCTGCCGGGGTCTGCGTCGCGGCTTGCTCGCCCTGGCTAGCTGGCTCACCTGTTGAGTTGCTGAGTCTCAGTTTCCTCAGGTGTCCTCATCCGTATAACGAGGACAGCAATAGCCACCACCTCACCAGGGTGCTGCGGGAGTAATTGAGGTGACAAAAGTAAAATATTTCCGGTGGCCGCACCACACTGTCTCACGTTTCTGATTTCAGCCAATTTTGTGTTTCTTTATTCGCAAGGGTCCGTGAGAGAAGACAGGTGCTGGTTGTTCTCTGGCAGTTGACAACGCGGACAGGAAGTTTTCTTGTGACCGTCAGGTCTCCAGGGCTACACGTCATTTGGGGTCTTTATTTTTTAACTCTTTTTTTCAGGAATCTCTCCACCCAACGTGGGGCTCGAGCCCATGGCCCTGAGAGCAAGAGTCACACTCCCCCAACTGAGCCAGCCAGGCGCCCCGCTACATGTCTGTCTGTACCTACCTGGGCTCCAGTCACCAAACCTCGTGGCCTGCTGCGCTTACAGGGCCCCGTGGCAGGTAGTGTGGGCAGTGCCTCCAGCGCAGACTCAGCCTTTGTGCCCTGGCTTCTCCCAGTCTGAGCAGAGGGATCGGCCCACATGAGAGAAAGACGCTGAAAATGATGGAGCCCCACCCCCACTAAGTTGCTCTGTGGCCCAGGTAAATCAGCTGACATCCCTGTGCCTCCCGTGCCGCATCTGTACGATGGGGATCACGATGGCGCCCCCTCTCCTGAGCTGAGAAGTGTACAAGGTAATAGAAGGAAGGCCCACAGGACGGGCTCAGACGACCGGAGCTGATGCTGGAGGTAAGGGGTCAGGGCTGAGGGGGCTCGGGCTGTGCTTGGGCCCTCGCTGTGATCGAAGGTGCCGGACGTGGAGCATAACCCCTGCCCCTGGGTGGATGTGCGAGCCTGTGGAGTGAACGTGGCCGTGCTTGCTCGTGCCGGTGACCTCACGTGAGTGCCGGCTGCGCACCGGGGCCTGGCTGACGAATCTTGCAGCTGTCCGCGGGGAGGGGAGGAGAGTGGTGCGAGGCATCGCTGTTTCTTACTGAGGCGAGGCGACGGAGGCTTGGAGAGGTTGGGTGACCTTCCCAAGGTTATGCAGCTTGGTGGAAGTGGGCAAGGGTCCAAACCTCTGAAGACTGTTGCTGGCAGCCCCTGGTAGAAGCGGAGTTGGCTTTCGGGGAGTAGCGGGGCCTCCCTCACGTCTCAGAGTGAGCCAAAGTTTGGCAAATGCTAAGCAGGCTGTGCGCAGAACTGCAGTTAGAGGGGGGAGGAGAGGGGCGCCCGGGTGGCTCGGTCGGTTAAGCGACGGACTCTTGGTACTGGCTCTGGTCATGATGTCGTGGTTGTGAGATCAAGCCCCATATGGGGCTGCGGCCCAGCGTGGCTCCTGCTTGGGATTCTCTGTCTCCGGCTCTCTGCCCCTACCCGACTCGTGCGCGCCTGCTCTCTAAATAAACAAACGTCCGTACCAACAAAGACAATAGGAGAGGCTATCACGAGCAACCCCAGGAAGGAAGAAGTAGAAAGCTGATCTCAGGAAACCCAGACACAGCCAGGGTGGCTGTGGAGCGTGACCTCGAGAGGGAGCTAGAGAAGAGTCTGCAGAGAACTCCATATCCAGCAGGGAAATCAAGTTTAAATATTACGTTGGGGTCGAATTCAAGGGAGGTGTTGGGATATGTGCATCTGGGAGGATGGAACCCTGTAAGTTTGGGGCAAGCGAGACTCATGAAAACAGTGTTTTAGGATGGGGTTCTTGGAGGGGAGTCCCAGATGGCTCTGGGCTCGGCTCACTGCAGTTACTGGGCTAGGGGATCAAGGTGGAGAGCCAGAGTCCCTGCTTGGAGGCCACACCGGTCCACAAGGTGCATGAGGCGTCCCCTGGAATTGGAATGTAAACGTCTGTGCGTGTAGTGGCATTACGGTGAGGTGTGCACCTTTCATCAGCTAGAGTGGCGACCGCGCCCCTAACCCCCCCTTCCGCCTTCGTAAATATTATAGCAGAGAACAGGGGGCTGAGCAAAGCGAGCGGGCTCTGGAGTTGGGTGGAGCACACGTGTCTGGTTTCCGGGCACAGCCGTGTTCTTCTGCTTTCGTGGTATATTCTCACCTCATGACACTGGCAAGCCTTCCTGTCTCTGTGCCTCCGTTTCCCCAACTGGAAGTAGGGCAACTCTTCCTATTACTACCACTGTTTACTAAACTAATGATGGTCAACTCACAGAATTCTTAGGAAGTCGGAATGAAGTATGGAAAAACAGTTTCCTTCTCTCTCTCCTTCTTCCTCTCCCTTCCTGTCTCCTTCCCTCCCTCCCTTCCCCTCCCCTACCTCCCTTCCATTTTCCTTCTCTCCCTACCTTTCCTCCTCTCTCCTTCCTTCCTCCATCTTCTCCTCCCTCCTTCTGTCCATTCTTTCCTTTTATCCTCCTCTCCTCCATTCATTCTTCTCTTCTTGCTGTGACAATTTCAAAGAAACTCAAGGGGTGCCTGGCTGGCTCAGTTGGTGGAGCATGCGACTCTTGATCTCAGGGTTGTGAGTTCGAGCTCCACATTGGGTGTAGAGATTACTTTAAAAATTTTTTATAAATCTTTTTTAAAAACATAGGGGCACCTGGATAGCTTAGTTGGTTAAGCGTCAGACTTCAACTTCGGCTCAGGTCATGATCTCCCGGTTCGTTTGTTTGAGCCCCGCATCGGGCTCTGTGCTGACAGCTCAGAGCCTGGAGCCTGCTTCGGATTCTGTGTCTCCCTCTCTCTCTGCCCCTCCCCTGCTCGTGCTCTGTCTCAAATAAAATAAACATTTTTTAAAAATTAAAAAAAATCTTTAGGGACGCCTGGGTGGCTCAGTCGGTTAAGCGTCCAACTTCAGCTCAGGTCATGATCTTGTGGCCCGTGAGTTCGAGCCCCGTGTGGGCTCTGTGCTGACAGCTCGGAGCCTGGAGCCTGTTTCGGATTTTGTGTCTCCCTCTCTCTCTGCCCCTCCCCCGCTCATGCTCTGTTTCTCTCTGTCTCAAAAATAAATAAACGTTTAAAAAAATTTTTTTAAATAAAAATTTAAAAAATCTTCTAAAAAAATAAAAGAACCTCAAGACAATATGTGTTTTCATCTCTACATCTTTATTTGTATGGGCTTTCCAAAAAAAGCATAGAAATTTCGGCTACATAAGCACAGTGACAACAATAATCTCTTGGAATCATCGCCCAGTCGCCTACATTTAGATTTCCCTGATTACCTCAATAATTTTAGAACTCACACTTTGTTGCATCTGCAATGATGAAACAGAGATCTCAATGGAGTTATTTGCATATAGAATTCCAGCCTTAGAGAGAGGAGGAGGTGGGGTGCCTGGCTGACTCAGTGGGAAGAGCGTGTGACTCTTGATCTCCGGGTCATGAGTTTAAGCCCCACATTGGGTATAGAGAGTACTAAAAAAAATAATAATAAACTTAAAAAAAAAGAATGAAGAGGAGGAAGTTATAGACAGACCCGGGGTACCTGGGTGACTGAGTCGGTTCAGCCTTTGGCTCTTGATTTCAGCTCAGGTCAGGATCTCATGGTTTGTGAGTTGGAGTCCCGCATTCGCATTTGAGTCTCTGCTGTCAGCACAGAGCCAGCTTGGGATCCTCTGTCTCCCTCTCTCTCTGCCCCTCCCCCACTTATTCTCTCTCAAAAATAAAGATTTTTTTTTAAAAAAGCTAAGCAGATTTTGTGTTCACTGCCCTATCTTGGGACACCGTGGACTCTTCAGGTTTGTTCCAGGAAGCTGTATCATTTGCACATTAAATTCCAGTCTAGAGCCTGGTACACCGTGTCCCTCTGCTGTCTGTAATCTGGTGTTAAGGGTAAAATTCAATGAGTTTTCTTTCAATTGTGTCTGATATATTAGACCATTATGACCCAGAAACTTGTAGAATCACCACTGTTCATGGCTCCATGTGGTGAAATAAATAAATGCGTGTGTGTGTGTGTGTGTGTGTAATGGTATATCATTTGGCCTTTAAAAATTAGGGAATGTCATTTACAACAACTTGGATGAACCTGGAGGACGTTATGCTAAATGAAATAAGCCAGGAGGCACCTGGGTGGCTCTGTCAGTTAAGCATCTGACTTCGGCTCAGGTCACGATCTCATGGTTCTCAAGTTCCAGCCCCGCATGAGACAAAGGTGCTGTCATCACCGAGCCCACATAGGATCCTCTGTTTCCATTGCTCTCTGCCCCTTCCCTGCTGGTTCTCTTTCTCTATCTCAAAATAAATAAATAAATTTTAAAAAGAAAGAAAGAAAGAAGCCAGACACAGAAAGATAAATACTGCATGATCTCACTTATATGTGGAATCCAAGAGAATTCACCTCATACAGAGATTAGAATGGTGGTTTTCAGAAGTTGAGGTTTGGGAAAATGGGGAGATGTTGGACAAAGGGTGCAAAATTTTAATTATGCAAGATTAATAAGTTCTAGAGACCATATGTACAGCATGGTGAGTACATTAACAATACCATATTGATACTTGAAATTTGGTAAGAGGGTAGACTGTTTTTTTTAAGATATAAATGTCAGGAGCACCTGGGTGGCTCAGTCAGCTAAGCGTCTGACTCTGGATTTCAACTCAGGCCATCATCTCCCGGTTCCTGAGTTTGAGCCCCAAGTCGGGCTCTGTGCTGACGGTACAGAGCCTGATTGGGATTCTCTCTCTATCTCCTTCTCTCTCTGCCCCTTCCCTGCTCGTGTTCTCTCTCTGTCTCTCAAAATAAATAAATAAACATTTTTTTTTACAAAAAGATGTAGGGGGGCCTGGGTGGTTCAGTCAGTTAAGACTCCGGCTTCGGCTCAGGTTGTGATCTTGAAGTTCATGGGTTTGAGCCCTGCCTTGGGCTCTGTGCTGACAGTTCAGAACCTGGAGCCGGCTTTGGATTCCGTGTCTCCTTCCCTCTCTGCCCCTCCCCTGCTCACGCTCCGTGTGTGTGTGTCTCTCTCTCTCTCAAAAATAAATAAACATTAGGGGCGCCTGGGTGGCTCAGTCGGTTAAGCGTCCGACTTCGGCTCAGGTCATGATCTCGCGGTCCGTGAGTTCGAGCCCCGCGTCAGGCTCTGGGCTGACAGCTCGGAGCCTGGAGCCTGCTTCAGATTCTGTGTCTCCCTCTCTTTCTGCCCTTCTCCTGCTCCTGCTCTGTCTCTCTCTGTCTCAAAAATAAATAAAAACATTTAAAAAATAAACATTAAAATTTTTTTAAAATACATAAATATAAATGTCAAATCCCTTTTTTAATTTTTTTTTATTTTTTTTAATTTTTTTTTAACATTTATTTATTTTGAGACAGAGAGAGAGACAGAGCATGAGCAGGGGAGGGGCAGAGAGAGAGGGAGACCCAGAATCCGAAACAGGCTCCAGGCTCCGAGCTGTCAGCCCAGAGCCCGACACGGGGCTCGAACTCACGGACTGCGAGATCATGACCTGAGCCGAAGTCGGATGCCCAACCGACTGAGCCACCCAGGCGCCCCAAATCCCTTTTTTTTTTAATGTTTATTTATTTTTGAGAGAGAGAGAGTTGGGGAGGGGCAGAGAGAGAGTGGGACAAAGGATCCCAAGCAGGCTCAGTATGGACAGCAGAAAGCCCGACGCAGGGTTCAAACCCACGAACTGAGCCAAAATCAAGAGTCTGACGCTTAAGTGCCTGAGCCACCCAGGCACCCCAAGAAGGCAGATCTTAAGTGTTCTTTCCAGAAATAGAAGGCAACTACGTGAGGTAACGGATATGTTAATTATCTTGATTTTGGCAATCATTTCACAATGTATACATACATATATCAGAATATCAAATTGTAAAAGAAAAAAAAGAATATCAAGCTGTACTTCTTAAATATATGGAATTTTTATTTGTCCATTATACCTCAATAAAGCTGAAAAAATTCAGGTAGAATAAAACAGACACAGAAATAGAGGAGCGGGAAGAAGAAACTGGTAAAGAACACCAGGTAAGGACATTTAAAAGAACGGCATCTGCCAACGACAATCATGGGAATGATAACTAACCGTTCTATAGGAATAATAGCTAAGTATTATAGAGCACTTAGAACGGTCTTCTTGCTTTCCTCTCCTACTTGTAACCCTTTTTCTCCACCCTCCCCAACTCCCAACAAAGAATTTGCACTTACAGATCTGTTATTATCTCAAACTAAAGCCGTATGCTCATCATCCCCCAGGCAGCTGCTGAGTGCCTACTGAGTGTCAGGCCCTTGGAATTCTGTGATGAATTCCAGAGTACTCCTGGATGTACTGATGTACGCCTAGACTACACTCCCCATGATGAGCACTGGGTAATGTATAGAACTGTTGAATCGCTATACTGTATACCTGAAACTAATATAGCACTGTATGTTAACTATACTGGAATTAGAATTTAACACTTAAAAAAATGGGGCTCCTTCCTTCCATGCAGAAATCTAGTGGGGGAATAAAACATGGTGTCAAAAGGAAACGTAAAGCAAGTAAGTTCCTGCCCTGAAGGCGATCTGCACGGGGCCTCTCATCACCTCGCTGATCGTCAGGGCTGCTTCGCCTGACCTGGCTGGAAAAGTATTAACTAAAGCAAAATAAAATTAAAGTAAACAAGTAAATTCCAGTAGGTAGGAGGCGCTGGCTTTGTCGGCCCCAAGTCGGGAGGTGGAAAGGTGAGCGGGAGGCCAGGGCACCATATGAAGGGACTCGAGTAAGTGTGAGAATGTAAGGGAGTAGGATTTATAAGGGCTCGACTGGAAGGATTGAAGACAAGGATGAAAATGGGTGCAAGGGAGACAGAAAACGCTTCAATGGGATCGCTCCAGAGCGGGATGAACGATGAAGGGGACGCTAAAGGCAGGTGGGCTCCTCAAGGCAAAGGTGCGTCCGTCTCACTCACCTCCTCCCTCTCCTTGTCCCCAGAGGCCAGGCCATGGCTTGTTGCTCCCGCTCCGGTTGGGGGGCAGGGCGGGCGCGGGGAGCAGACGCGACAGAAGAGAAGGGGATGCCCTGTGGCACAGAGGGCGCGTGCGTGATCAGGAGAGGGATGGGTATGACTGGTTTCGGGAGCCTTGGTCAAGGCCAGCACGCTAATGGCTCAGACCATTCCAGTTACTGGATGGAGAGCAAGGGTGAGAGTGAGAGCGGCTGCCCCAAGGGGAGCGGGCGGATTTGGGGGGCTCCAGACTCTTTGACCAACTGTGACACTGCCCCCCTACCCCCGGAGCCCCAGGCCTCCCGCTCTTGGGGGTGCAAACCCGCCACTGGAGCCACTGGAGTCACTGTCGCCACGAGTGATGCCTTGGCTTCTGGAACGCGATGCCACGCACCTGCCCAAATCGGAGACTTGGAACCAGTTCCAGGGAAGTCGACAAAGCCCCTCCCGCACCTAGAGTGGGGTCCTGCCCACGACAGAACGGGCTGTGCGCATCCAAGGAAATGAGCTTCGGAAGTACCCAGTTCCCTGCATCCTTCCAGTTCCTTGGAGATTGGAGTCTAAGCTGAATAAGAGACCGTGTCCTTTCTCAGCCCGGTGCCTGAAACGACTGAAGGGAGAGGCGATGGGCCAGAAGGCATTTCACAGAGAGCCGGGCTTGACAGTACGGTCCATTCAGCTTGCATTAGGGTGTGTGTGTGTGTGTGTGTGTGTGTGTGTGTGTGTGTGTATCACATATTACATGATACAGGCTGTGTACTGTGTCCTATATCTCTAGGTATATATGTGTATATATAATACATGTGCAATAATATAGAAATGGCTCAAGTCAAAGCACATATACATTTAAAAAAAATTTTTTATTTTAACATTTATTCATTTTTGAGACAGAGCATGAGTAGGGGAGGATGCAGAGAGAGAGGGAGACACAGAATCCAAAGAAGGCTCCAGGCTCTGAGCTGTCAGCACAGAGCCTGACACGGGGCTCGAACACACGGACCTCGATATCATGACCTGAGCTGAAGTCAGATGCTTAACCGACTGAGCCACCCAGGTGCCCCCACATATATATATTTAAAATGTTATTTATTTATTTTGAGAGAGAGAGGAGAGAGAGAGAGAGAGAGAGAACAAGCGGGGAGGGGCAGCGAAAGAGGGAGAGAATCCCAAGCAGGCTCCACTCTCAGCACGAGCCTAACACAGTACCCAATCTCACCAACCGTGACATCGTGACCTGAGCCGAAATCAACAGTCCTATGCTTAACCAACTGAGCCACCCAGGCGCCCCTCAAAGCACATATTTTTTAATCTCTCCTGAATTAAAAGAAAAATGTGAATGGAATGGGAAAAAAAGTACAAAGTATTGAAAGTATTTTCTATAGAAATGGCAATATGTTTATAGTGCTGCTGCATTATTCAGTATAAAAAATACAGGAGGCTGAATCACGTTTTAATTACAGACAAATAACACTATTTTTTCAATGAGAATGTCCCATGCAATATTCGGGACATATTTATACTAAAACATTATTTGTTGTTTATTCGAAATTCAAATATAAATGAAAGTTCTGCACTTTATCTGCCAGGGCAAATTTATTTTCCAATCTTGGAAATCAACAAGATTAAAATATTGATGCATTTAAAATGTTTTGAATTTCTGTTCTTTTGCTCTTTTATATAATATTTTATTTTAGTCAAAAGGCATGATTGGCATTATGAAAATTCAAGGAATTCATAGAAGTCCAAAGCCGAAAGAACAAATCTACTCACATTTCATGAAGAAGAAATAATCAGAGTTGGTATTGGTGATATTCAATATTGCTTGATATTCTTACAGACATCCCTACACACACAAGGATGAAGAAGAAAGGGTGAATGGATGTGTGTATGCAGAGTGAATCTAATAAGACTGGAATCATACTACATATGTGGTAAACAAGATGAAAAATCTTAAATTTAAATTTTACTTCATTTAATAGAAGAAAAAGAAACACAGGAGATTGAAGGAACTGCTGGACCTCAGGAGATTGTTTTTGACCACAAGACATATAAGTTTCATGAAATCCCATTTTTCTTCTCCAGGGTACTCTGAACTTCCCAGCCTGTTGCCTTGTCTCTGAGGCACAGTATTTCCTGAGACTCTCCCAAAGACGCCCACTTATCATTAGGAACAGCTACAAAATGTTCCTGCGAGTATGATCAGGTCAAGTGGGGTCTGATTTATTACCGTAGGGCCTCCTGCCCTGGACACTCAGATGTCTTGGTCCTCGGTGGTCAGAAATTTGAGATCAGAACTAGGTAAGCAGAGTGAAGGACCAAGTGAGAGAAACTCACAGTCACGGACAGAGAAGGAGAGAACAAAGCATGTGTGGGAGCAGGACGTGTAAACAGAAGAGGGTAGAACAATGGCATCCTGGGATTGTTAGCTTTAGGGGTGCTTTTGATTACATTCTTCTGCCCCAGAGAATGAAAATTGTTGAATGTCAGCTTCTCAGGCAAAGGTTGCACATTGGCAGCTGCAGCCTGAATCTAATCTATTCTGCAGGCCTTTGTTAGATGGCCAGCACACTTCTTGATACATATTTCAGTTAGTTGCCAACACTGAAAAAAAAATTTTTAACATTTATTCATTTTTGAGAGACAGAGTGTGAGTGGGGAGGGGCAGAAAGAGAGGGAGACGCAGACTCCGAAGCAGGCTCTGGGCTCTGAGCTGTCAGCATAGAGCCCGACGCGGGGCTCGAACTCACGAACCGCAAGATCATGACCCCAGCTAAAGTCAGACGCCCAACTGACTGAGCCACCCAGACGCCCCAGTTAGTTGCCAACATTTAAAGAATGGAAGGTTTCATATAAACATTTGGATTTGGGGCCAGTCTTGAAAAAAAAAAAAAAACTGGAAAATCTAGTAGTCTTGGCCCAACATTCCCCCCTGTACACTCAGCTGGAGCTGAGTACTGGCCATCCCCTTTGAAAAAGATCTGTTCTTTCTCAGTTCACCAGTCTCCACTCTCCTTGCTGGTCTCCTGTCACCTGTGTCTGTCAGCATTTGAGTTTATAACCCTGATCATTTAAAGCATGTTTTTTAGGGGCGCCTGGCTGGTTCAGTTGGAAGAGCATGTGACTTTAAAAAAAAAATTTCTTAATGTTTATTTATTTTTGAAGGAGAGAGACACAGCGTGAGTGGGGGAGGGGCAGAGAGAGAGGGAGGCACAGAATCTGAAACAGGCTCCAGGCTCCGAGCTGTCAGCACAGATCCCGATGCGGGGCTCGAACTCACAAGCTGTGAGATCATGACCTGAGCTGAAGTCGGGCACTCAACTGACTGAGCCACCTAGGCGCCCCTAGAGCATGTGACTTTTTGATCTTGGGGTCATGAGTTCAAGCCCCACGTTGGGCGCAGAGATTGCTTAAGTAAATAAAACTTAAAAAAAAACCATAAAAACATGTTTTTTATTATGTGAAATGTCAAGCGTACACAAAAGCAGAGAGAATCACAAGACATACCTTATGGACTAATCTCAGTCTCAACTTATTCACAGCCTGCCTTGTTTCATCAATACCCTAACCAGTTCAACATAATTATTTGGATGCAAATAGAGACACCACATCGTTGCATTCGTAGATATTTCAGTGTCTCTAAAAGAATGAGAATGTGTAATTTCTTTTCTATAATTTTTAATTTTTTAACGTTTACTTATTTTGAGAGAGAGAGTACGCGAGTGTGCGTGTGCATACGCACATGCAGGGGAGAAGCGGAGGGAGAGGGAGAGGGAGAGAGAATCCCCAATGGGGTCTAACAGCACGGAGCCCTATCTCCTGACAGTGAGATCATGACCTGAGCCGAAATCAGGAGTCAGATGCTCAACAAACTGAGCCCCCCAGGCGCCCAGAGAATGTGTCATTTCTAATCATGCCTTTTTCCATCATGCCACCTACACCGCGGGTTATGCTGTGGTAATAGGACGTGTTATGAAATAATAGTAGTGGGCATTTCTGAGGGCTGCTGCTGTGGCCAGACTTTGCGCCAGGTACTTACATATGTTATGTCCTCTCACCAATTCTATGGCAGGGACATTGCTATCCCCCATCTTATAGAGGGTCTCCGCACAGAAGTCCACCCTAATTTATATATACATGCATATGCACATGCAAATACATGGTTTGGAGGCACCTGGGTGGCTCAGTCGGTTAAGCGTCTGACTCTGGATCTCAGCTCAGGTCTCGATCTCAGGGTCGCGAGTTCAAGTCCCGCGTTGGGCTGCACGCTGGGTGTGAAGCCTACTAAAAAAAAAAAAAAAAAGGAGAAAATATGTATTTATATATAATATTTATATACCATTGATATATTATCCTTATTCATTAATATATTATCCTTATCGATAATAAACATAAGTAAATTAAATTAAATTTACACATTAAATATTACATATAAATATAAATACTAAGGTAAATAAACATTAAAGTAGATATAAATATAATAAATGTAGGTTGCATGCCCTTTCAACTGAGCCAGCCAGGTGACCCTCATTATTATTTTTTTTTTTTTACTTTAAAGAAATCATATTCCTTCTGGTAATGGGAAAGTCCCATAAACCGGGGATTATATATCCTATTTTCCACTCACAAAGACCCAAGGTTCGAAACTTACTTTCCAGGGGCGCCTGGCTGGGTCAGCCCATGAGGCATGCGACTCTTGATCTCGGGTTTGTGGGTTTGAGCCCCACACTGGGTGTAGAGATTACTGAAAAATAAACTCCTTTTCAAAAGCAAACAAAAGCCTACTTTCCAAACATGGCTAATTATTTCTCACCACATACATACTTTTTTCCAGATATATTAGCCTGGGTGCTGGCTTTAGTCACATGCATATGCATCTTGCAAGCTCCCTTCTGAGGTGAGCGAATCACAAACATTCAGTATGAGGAGTTGTAGAGGAAACGAAATACATCACATTCAGTTCATGCATGCTTTTTAAATTCCTACTCCAGGGGCCCTGGGTGGCTCAGTCAGTTAAGCCTCCGACTCTTGGTTTTGGCTCAGGTCGTGATTTCACGGTTCGTGGGTTCGAGCCCCGAATCCGGCTCCTCACTGACAGTGCGGAACCTGCTTGGGATTCTCTCTCTGCCCCTCCCCCCATGCTTGCTCACTCTCTCTCTCAAAATAAATAAATAAACTTAAAACGAAATTAAAAAAAAAGAAACAATGAAAACCCTTGTTAAAACTACATACCTACCTACCCACATACATACGCACGCGCCTATCCAGGGGTGCCTGGTTGGCTCAGTCAGTAAAGCATGCGACTCTTTTTTTTTTAATTTTTTATTAATGTTTTTATTTATTTTTGAAGGAGCAAGAGAGACAGAGCATGAGCAGGGGAGGAACAGAGAGAGAGGGAGACACAGAATTCGAAGCAGGCTCCAGGCTCTGAGCTGTCAGCACAGAGACCTATGCGGGGGTCGAACCCACGAACCGTGAGATCATGACCCGAGCTGAAGTCGGACGCCTAACCGACTGAGCCACCCAGGCGCCCCAAGCATGTGGCTCTTGATCCAGGATTCATGAGCGTAAGCCCCAAGTTGGGAGTAGAGTTTACTTACATACATACATACCTATTCCACAACACCTCTCCCCCAGTACATTGTTCTGTAATATTCAGATTGAGGCCTTGCTTTAGGGATGTTTTTTTCCTCCACACTAAATTTAAAGGGCATCAAAAACTCCAGATTCCTGATAAATGATACCTGTTGCACAATTAAAAAAAATAATTATTACTATGAACAAAGTGTCACAATTTTAAAGAAAGGCAGAATCTGACCCTTCGCTTAGACAGCTGGCCACCCCTTACTCTCCTCACCCTGATTTCACTCAAAGACTGTTTACAAAAACCTAGCTAGCATCGTGCTAACATTTCCCTGCTTGATTCATTTTATTTTTTTAAAGAGAGAAAGAGAGCGTGAGTGGGAGAGAGGGGCAGAGGGAGAGAGAGAGAGAGAAAATCTTGAGCAGGCTCCACAGTCACTGCAGAGCCCCACGTGGGGCTTGATCGCACGACCCTGGGATCATAACCTGAGCCAAAAGCGAGAATTGGATGCTCAACTGACTGAGCCACCCAGGTACCACCCACACTGCTTGATTCATTTTAATGCTGCATGAAAATATTTACCTTGGTGCCCAGGAAGCATTGCCTCCACCCTGGTGCCTGAGGTCAGGAGAGCCCTAGTGGCCTTGCCCCCCCCCCCCAGCCTTTGGCTCAGGAAGGGAGAAAATGAGGCTCCCTGAGAGAGAATGAGGGTGGATCCAACCAGTGCTCCCCGGAAAGCAGATGCTGCCTGTGCATGCCGGTTACCGTGGCAACATGTGCAAGCGGGGAATTCATTGTAAAACGCCCTCCTGCTCCTGCAGCCGCAACGGGCTCAAAGTGGCGTGGGAGTGGGGCTGCTGCCCGTCCCCAAGCTGCCTGAGCTTCAGCCCAGCACCCTCCGGGTCCTCTTTGTCCATGGGGCCAGGAGCTCCTGCACGGCCGTGGCCTTTTGCCGGCGCTGCTGCTCTTTCCTTAGGTTCACAGTGTATTTCCTCCTCATCTTCTGATGCAATTGCCAGGATCACAGGAGGGTTCGCATCTGGAGAGGAGGAAAGGCAAAGAGAGAGATCGTGACATTGAATGCCCGGCTCCAAGGGCAGGAGGAGGCCCAGGGCCCCAAACTAAGAGCAGCAGATACAGCTCAGTCCATCCTGCTGTCCCAGAGAAAGTTCGTTGGGTAGAGTTTGCTGAAGCACCTGTCACCGTCCAGGCACTGACCGTGCCGTCCTTCCTGGTCCTCCCTGACTCCTAAACGACCAGTTTCATCACTGCTGCGTCTGGGTGAAGGCTCCTTGTCCTCAGTGCTGTCGATGTAGCTGTGCTTCTCTGCAGACTGTGCTGGGGTCCCCGGGGATCTATGATCTGGTGGAGGTATAACTAGCAGCCGAGTAGGGTCCTCTTGGAGTATCTGGCCTCAGTGACGGTGTGTCGGCTTCAGGTTCAAAGCCTTCGGACTAACACGTAAGACGTTGACTATTGGCTTTCTCACCACCAGTTGTGGCAGATGGGACCCTGCTGGTGCACAAATGTCCAGGTGTGGCCACAAAATTATGTAAAATATTTACAAATATAAATTTTGCACAGTATTTGAGTGGCGAAGAATATATTTGCCATTGGAAGTGTGTGTACTGAGGCGCCTGGGGGGCTCGGTTGGTTAAGCATCAAGCTCTTGATATTGGCTCAGGTCATGATCCCGTGGTTCGTGGGTTCGAGCCCCAAGTCGGGCTCTGGGCTGACAGCGAGGAGCCTGCTTTGGATTCTCTCCCTCCCTCTCTCTCTGCCGCTGCCCCACTCATGAGCGCTTCCTCTCTCTCTTTCCCCAAACGAATAAATAAACATTAAAAAAAAAAAAAGAATTGTGTGCACTAATAAGATATATCGTAAAAGGAATGGCTTTTGGGGCGCCCGGACGGCTCGAATTTGTATTTGTAATGATGCTGAAGTCAAAGCCCTCCATGCTACCTAGAGCTCTGGGAGTAGGTAGAATCACGGGGCTGGGTTGGTCTGGCTCTCCGGGTGGTCATATGCACTCTGCAAGACACGCACTGTGCCACTTGAGAAGGTTTAAGTGCCCCAGAGTCTTAGTAATGAATTCATGTCAGAGTACAACTGCAGATTCCTGCGCAGTGCCTAGTGCCTCCAAAAACACTTACACTGCATGGGGTCCTTCCCAGTGAGTGTTGTAGTGAAGAAAAATCCGTTACTATTTGGAAAGTATTTGCAGTAATGTCTTGTACGTAGTATGCACAAATGTTAAAGAAATGTATGTGAAATGAACATTTGGGCCCAGAGCATGTTCAAAGATTTATCACTCTGGAAGAAAGGCATTTTAAACTCTTTTTTTTATATATATTTCATTTTTTTTTAATTTAAAAGGTTGGTTTGTTTTGAGAGAGAGAGCAAGCACGACCTGGGGAGGGACAGAGAGAGACAGGGAGACAGAAAGTGCCGAGTAGGCTCCACGCTGTCAGTGCAGAGCCTGATGCGGGGCTGGAACTCATCACGAACCATAGAGTCTGGTGCTTAATGGACTGAGCCACCCAGGGCTTTTTTAAAAAAATAATTAATTTATTTATTTTAATGTTTTTCAAAATTTATTTATGAGAGAGAGAGAGCGCGCGTGAGCAGGGTAGGGGCAGAAAGAGAGAGGGGGACAGAGGATTCAAAGCGGGCTCTGCACTGACAGCAGTGAGCCCGATGTGGGGCTTGAACTCACAGACCATGAGATCATGGCCTGAGCCAAAGTCGGACGCTAAACCAACTGAGCCACCCAGGTACCCCTCTTTTTTTTTATTTGAGAGAGAGAGAGAGAGAGAGAGAGAGAGAGCACAAGCAGGGGAGAGGAGCAGAGGGAGAGAGAGAGAGAGAGAGAGAGAGAGAGAGAGAGAGACTTAAGCAGGCTCCACACTCAGTTTGGAGCTCCCTGCAGGGCTCTATCTCGCAACCCCAGGGTCATGACCTGAGCCAAAATCAAGTCAGACACTCAACCGACTGAGCCACCCGGCCACCTCTGGACAAAAGACATTTTAATGATCTATGGGGGACAGCGTTAATAAGATTATAGAAAAGGCTATTGTTTTTTTTCTTTTAAGGGAGCAAACTCATAGAAGCCTGATAAGCTTCTTTTGAGCATAGATCGATAGAATTGTGGAATTGCAAGCCTGCCTGGCAGATTCCTAAGAACGAGTCTTAATATCTGAACGTCCAAAATCTAAATATCTCCTCTTGCAGACGTGGGTCAACGTCCAGAAACATAAGGAAAAATAAGGGACTTCTCCAATACTCACTCACAGCTAGCTGCTGCCTGGCCCAGGTCTGCTGATTTTCAGAAAGCCTATCTTTGATTTTACACAATGTTGGAGGCTTTTGAATAAGTCAGAAGAATCTTCGGGTGAAAATAAACATGGGGCAGAATCTGCTAGTCTGAGATTGAGTATCTTTGCCTAGGCAGGAGAGACCCATACTCATGGTACAACAGAGCGCTCTTAGGATAGGCAAACAGGGCTTCGAACACAAGATTGGAGCTAGTGAAAAAAAGAGTGGAGGGGGCAGCACCAGGAGAGTTCGGGTAAGGGCACATCTACTGCGAACACTCAAGATTCAGGATACCTACGAATATGCCGCTCACTCGACTTGGGTCCCCCTTTGGCACGATACACACGCCGAATGATGTAGCCTCCCCCGCTCCTGCCCCCAATAGGCCAAATCACAAAGAAAAACCCTAGAGTCTGTCATGAGGAAGGATATGGAAACCCTTTCTGAGGGTTAACAGCTCACTAATCCTTTCTTTTTCTTTTTTTTTTTTTTTGGTTTTATTTCTTTAAATAATCTCTACACCCAACGTGGGGCTGAAACTCATGACCCCAAGATCAAGAGCTGCACGCTCCTCGAACTGAGCCAGTCAGGCGCCCCACAAATCCTTTCTTTTTCTGAAAATCGTGTGAGTGTGCTCTGAAGTGATGCTATATTTTCTTTTACACTTTCTGTATGTGGGGCGCCTGGATGGCCCAGTGGGTTGAGCATCTGACTCTTGATTTTGGCTCAGGTCATGATCCCAGGTCGTGGGATCGAGTCCCATGTCGGGCTCCACATGGAGCCTGCTTGGGATTCTCTCTCTCTCTCTCTCTCTCTCTCTCTCCCTCTGCCCCTCTCCCCCACGTGTACTCTCTCTCTAAAAGGAAAAATAATAATAATACTTAAAAACTTAAGCTTTCCGAAATTAGTCAGTCAGAGAAAGACAAATATCATATGACTTCACTCATACGAGGATTTTAAGAGACAAAACAGATGAACACAAGGGAAGGGAAACAAAAATAATATAAAAACAGGGAGGGGGACAAAACAGAAGAGACTCGTAAATATGGAGAACAAACTGAGGGTTGCTGGAGGGGGTGTGGGGGGGGATGGGCTAAATGGGTGAGGGGCACTGAGGAATCTACTCCTGAAATCATTGTTGCCCTATATGCTAATCTGGATGTAAATTTAAAAAAAATTAAATAAAATGGAAAAAACCCTTAAGCTTTCTGTCTGCATTTACAAATATCGGTTGTTTTGTTTCGTTTTGTGTTTTTGGCACATTAACCAGAGAGATAGACCCACTGAGTCTGTGGCCCAGCAACGTGGTCTTCGTGGTGATTCAGAACATGGAAAGGCCCTCAAGCCCTTCGCTGCGTCTAGGGAATCCACAGGACGGGACTCGCTCACTTGCGTCTTTAACTATTTGACCCTCACTGGTCTCAGTGAGATCCCTGGGTTTTATCCTCAGTCAAGGGAGAAAGGAGGGAAAAAGTACTTAAAGAGCATAAGAAGAAAAGGAAATAGGAAAAGAGGTGCATCATGGGGAGCAGGAAAAGGCCACTAACGGGGTGCCTGGGTGGCTCAGTCAGTTGAGCATCCGACTTTGGCTCAGGTCACGATCTCACGGTCTGTGAGTTCAAGCCCCGCATCGGGCTCTGTGCCGACAGTTCAGAGACTGGAGCCTGCTTCCGATTCTGTGTCTCCCTCTCTCTCTGCCCCTCTCCTGCTCATGCTCTCTCTCTCTCTCTCTGTCAAAAATAAATAAACATTAAAAAAATTTGAAAAAAAAAGGCCACTAATAACCGGGAAGAGACAGTTAAGAGTGCAGGTCCAAAGCCTGGCTCGCTGTGAATCCCGGGCCAATGCATGAGCCCGTCTCTCAGCTTCCTCACCTGAAAAACGGGGAGAATGACAGTGCCTACCTCACTGGGTTTTCGTGAGGGTCCAATGAGTGAATGCACGTAACCTCTTTCTTCCGCTCCAAGCCTCCAATCCATCAGCAAATCCTCTTAACTCCACCTGAAACACACATCCCCAAACCTTTCACTTTTCCCGCATGCCTTAACCCTAACCACTGTTATCTTAAAGCCTTAACCTTAACCACTGTTATCTTAAAGCAGAATGTTGCATTAGCCTCCTGGCTCCCTGCTTTCACCTTTTCTCTCCCACGACCATTCTACAGGAGGAAGCCAGGACGATCTGATGCTGAAAATATGAATTCGACCCTGTTGTGCCGGTGACTATAACTTCTATAGTGCTTGTCCTTCTGTTTGGCCTAGAATAGGCATTTAATGCATGGTCACTGTTATTACATTCTTCTTCTTCTTCTTTTAATACTTATTTATTTTTGAGAGAGAGCGCACGCAGGTAGGGGAGAGGCAGAGAGAGGGAGACAGAAGATCCGAAGCAGGCTCCACGCTGACAGCAGAGAGCCCGATGTGGGGTCGAACTCCGGAACCGCGAGATCATGACCTGAGCCGAAGTCGGACCCTTAACCGACTGAGCCACCCAGGTACCCCTGTCATTCCCATTTTAAAGATGATGAAACCAAGGCAAAGTAAGTATACGCAGCTCGCCAGATTAGCCAGATAGCTCGTGGCGAGCGAAGCCAGGATTTAGACCTCTGTAGTCTGGCTCCAGATTTGCTCTCATAAACCTGTCACACCAGATCATGATTCCTGGCTACTTTAGCTTACAATAGGGCTCCCCTTGGGGCGCCTGAGTGTCTCAGTCGGTTGAGTGCCTGGCTTCGGCTCAGGTCATGATCTCGCGATTCATGGGTTCGAGCCCCACATTGGGCTCTGTGCTGACAGCTTGGAGCCTGCTTTGGATTTTCTGTCTCCCTCTCTTTCTGCCTCTCCCCTGCTTGCACTCTGTCCCTTTCTCTCTCTCAAAAATAAAGAAACATTAAAAATTAAAAAAAAAAAAAGAATAGGGCCCCACCTGAAGTTTAAAATAAAAAGTAGATTAAATTTAGCTTAAAAATTGTAAATAAATACTAGCGTGGGTGGTATGGAGTTCGGGCAACACTCCCCTGGGGTACACGAGGGACTGTGGGTTAGATGACGGGGGAGTACACTGCGGACAGAGATGTGCGAGAACACGTCTGAGACGTCACAGCTGCTCTAGCTAGTCTAATGCAAGCCGTGAGGAAAATTCTTGTATTTCTCCCACATAACAACCGATCCAAGACTGAAAATTCATCGTCGGGATCCTAGCCAAGGGAGGGAGAGGCCTGCATAATCCGGAAGAGTCAGCCTGAGGACGAAACATCTTGGTTAAAGTCAGAGAGAGGCCGTGGGATCGCCATCCCTTGACATCTTTTCTTAATTTAAAAAAAAAAAAAAATTTTTTTTTAAATGCTCATTTTATTTTTGGGGGAGAGAAGGAATTCCAAGCAGGCTCCATGCTGAAGCATGGAGCCTGACTCGAGGCTCAAACTCACAAACTGAGCCGAAATCAAGAGTCAGACGCTCAACTGACGGAGCCACTCAGGCGCCCCCCCCCACCTCCTTGACATCTTTTCTAAACGTGACTTGGTCAATCACCATGTTTCAGCTGATCTCTGAGCCACCCTGCAGCGACGCTTATCCATTAGGCACAGTAGGCGAGGTGCGTACGTCTTACAAAGGCCCCCACCAATTGTTTAATTTCTTTCACAGGATGATGCTGAAAACACTGATGGTTGCCATAGTAAAAAGAAGATGAATCATGTGTAATACGAAGCATAGGACTCATTATTAGAAATTGCTTGTAATGTTCAGGATATTAACACCTCCCAAAGCATCTGCAAAACACATGGTTTTGTTTTTTTTTTTTTTTAAGTTTATTTATTTTGAGAGAGACCGAAGCAGCGTGAGTCGGGGAGGAACCCAGAGAGAGGGAGAGAATCCCAAGCAGGCTCCACCCTGAAAGCACAGAGCCCGATGCAGGGTTCCAGCCCACAAAGCGTGAGATCATGACCTGAGCTGAAATCAAGAGTCGGATGCTTAACCAACTGAGCCACGGAGGCACCCCATTACGAAACACATCTTGAAGAGAGAACCATAGAGCCCTCAATCTGGTATAGGGGCCAAGCGCAGACGACTCCAAAATGTGCCACTTTGGAATATTGATGATTTCATTTCATTTTTATTTATGTTTCAATGTTTATTTATTTTGAGGGAGCGAGAGAGCACTAGCGGGAGAGGGCAGAGAGAGAGCAAGAGAAAGAGAGGGGCGCCTGGGTGACTCAGTCGGTTAAGCATCCGACTTCGGCTCAGGTCATGATCTCTAGGTTCGTGGGTTTGAGCCCATGCCGGGCTCTGTGCTGACAGCTCAGAGCCTGAAGCCTGCTTCAGATTCTGTCTCCTTCTCTCTCTGCTCCTCCCCCACTTGTGCTCTCTCTCAAAAATAAATAAACATTAAAAAATTAAAAAGAGAGAGAGAGAGAGAATCCCAAGCAGGCTCTGAGCTCTCAGTGCAGAGCCTGATGCCAAGCTTGATCTCACAAACCATGAAATCGTGACCAGAACTGAATCCAAGGGTCAGATGTTTAACTGACTGAGCCACCCAGGCACCCTGGCATATTGATTATTTTAAATAAAAATTACTTAACAGCCAATACAAAAAAAAAAACACCCTGAGTCCCCTTTGTCTCCAAAAAAGCAAGAAATAAATCGTGAAAGTTACCCTCCCTGTACCAGGAAGTAAAGAGACATCCTCCATAGAGCAGAGAAGGCTGTGTAAATACCCCTTGTCACCCTTTCCTAATTTACTACCCCAGCCCAAATTCTGTTTAGAATTCCTTCTGAATCGAAGCTCCCAAACACAAGTTTTCTTTGCCCTGTCAATTCCTCAGAGATGCCTTGGTTATTTCTTGAGGTGTCACTGTCATTATTTGGCCACTGTGTTCACGCAGTAAAACTTTGTTTTTTCTCCTGTCAAACTGTCTCATGTCAATTTAATTCCTAAACCAGCTAGAAGACCTTGAAGGACGGAAGGAAAAAATCTTCCTCCCTTACACTGGCCTGGATCTCTTTTGACAATAAATACAATTTTATTTTTTCCAGAGCAAGAGATCAGGATGATATTTTTAGGGAAAAAAAGGGAGCACGGGGGGAGAGGGAGCAGCAGGGGGAAAGGTGGAACCTGACCTGAGTTCATGCCAGGAGCCCAGCACAGGGGACGGCTGAGCTTGTATAGGGGACATGCTACCGCAGATTAGCGAGTGGAGGACCACCGAAGATGCATACTTCGCTGTGGCCTCCTAAGCCAGCAAAATGCAAGAGTTCTCGGTGCACTAAGCCCTGGACTGGGGATCTACACTTGGGGCGTCATTACTAAAAATGACGTTTTTAGTACGATGGGGCGTACATTACTAAAAATCCGGAGTACTTGAACTTTCTCATCGGGCACATTGGATTTCCTGTAGAGTGCATCTTACCCAGAATGTTCTACAAATCCGGCCCCAACATCCGACTCTCGGCACCCGGGAAACATGGTGGGCTCTGCTTTCTGTGTCCTTGCAGAAACTCGGTTCATCATTTCACTTTACTTATTAGCCTGGCGTGTGTGCAGGTTGCCAAATATAGAGGGCTGGACCATGAGACTTTCTCAAAACGTTTCCCAAAGGGCTCCTGTAGGTAGTGAGAAGTCTCGAACCCCCATCTCTCCCCGTCCCTGATTTGCCCCCCAAATCAGGTCGCATAATCCGGTACCATCCCGTCCTCAGACCACTCTGCTCAAGAGGGGCGTGGTAAACCCAACTTTCAATTAGAGACCCGATTGTGCACAAACCCAAGCTCCCGCCGTGCCCCGCACAGCCCTTATTTTTTGGCCACGCCCCAGACACTTGCGTGTGGAAGCAAGTCCCACCCACCTCAGTTGGCGGAAAGGGAAAGCCAATAGCAATCGTCTAAAGGGGATCGCGTACGCGTCGAACTTGCGCCAAACCTTTGAACTAGTACGAGGCGCCAAAAGAGGCCAGCTCTGGTCTCGATCACCACAGGGTGGGCGGAGGCGGTGGCCGTCCACCCCACCACAGCCATGGAGCCTCTGCCCAGCGGCGACTACTGTGACCTGGGTGCATACTGTGACCCCGACTACTACTGGCTGGGGATGCAAGAAGTGGAAATCAGATCTGAACCTGTGCAGGACGCGGCACCAGAAGCCAAAGAAGACGGCCACATTGATGACGGCAGTCTAGTCCCCGTGGGCAACAATAACCCCCAGGGCGGTGTCAGCTATGCCAACTCTGGAGGCGACATCAACCGTGAAGGCGTGGCGAACCGTGACGGCGAAGGGAACCACGAGGCCAGCGGTGTCGTCCAGGCGCTGGGGCAGCAGCACGCTGAAGGGCCACCCCAAGTGGCAGCCGCTAGAGCTCGTCAGCGCCATGGCAGGCAGCCGGGAGCCCAGCGCTCTAAGTTCACGGCATTTCAGGTGCAGGAGCTGGAAAGCGTTTTCCAGCGCACTCAATACCCTGACGGGGCCACAAGGTAAGTGGCTTGCTCCGGCAAGTGCCCTTCGCCTCATTGCCAGGCATCTTCGTTTCCCCACCCCCTCCCGGCCCCCCTGCCCCTCCACCCCCGCCCGTCCCCCCTCTCCCCCCCCGACTTCCTTCTCCCCCTCCTAAACCAAAAAGGACTAGGGTTGGGGAGAATGCCTTCTGTGCATCAAGGGAAATATTTGTATACAGTAATTATATGAAACAAGTCTGTGGAAATCTGTGGTGGGTGGTCTTTTTGTTTTTTTTTAAATTGTGGTGGGGACGCCGGGCTGGCTCAGTTGGGAGAGCGTTGGGATTCTTGATCTCTGGGGGTCGCGAGTTCGAGGTTCGAGCCCCACCTAGGCATAGAGATTACACAAACAAGCACAAACTTAAAGAAAAAAAGACTTAAGGGGAGCCTGGGTGGCTCAGTCGTTTAAGCGGTTAAGCGTCCAACTCTTGACGGGCTTTGGGCTCAGGTCCTGATCTCCCGGTTCGTCAGTTCGAGCCCAGTCGAGCCCGCATCGGGCTCTGCGCTGAAGTGCTCTCGTGCGCGCTCTTTCTGTCTCTCGCTCTCTCAAAAAAAAAAAAATTAAAAAAAGAAAAAAGACTTATTAAAAAGCTGGTAAAATAGGGAGTCGTGGCTGGCTCAGAGGAGCATGCAGCTTTTGACCTCAGGGTCCTAAGTTTGAGCCATTTATCGGTGTAGAGATTACTAAAAAAAAATAAATTAAAAAAAATTGTGGTAAAATATGTGTAAAGATAAAATATACGATCTTAACCATTTTTTTCAGTGTATAGTTCACTCAAGTGCATTCATATTTTTTTTTTACAACGAATCTCCAGAACTCTTTCCACCTTGCAAAACTAAAAGGATGCACGCTGAACCACTCTCTGTTCCCCCATCTCCCCCAGCCCCTGGCGATCACCTTTCTACTTTGTGTTCTGATGAATTTGACTACTGTAGGTGCCTCATATAAGTGGGATTACACAGTATTTTTCTTTTTATGCCTGAAGTATTTCACTTACTATAATGTTATCGGGGTTCATCCATGATGTAGCGTGTCTCAGAATTCCTTTCCTTTTTTAGGGTTGAGTAATATTCCATTGCTCGTAAATACAGAATTTCATTGATCTATTCATTTATTAGTGGGCACTTGAGTGGCTTCTACCTTTTGGCTATTGTGAATAACGCTGTTGTGAACATGGGCGTGCAAATAGCAGTTGGAGTCACTGTTTTCAATCATTTGGGGTAGATATCCAGAATTGCTAGATCATTTGGTAAGCCTGTTTTTAATTTTTCAAGCAGCTACTGTGCTGTGTCCCTTAGTGGCTGCAAGTGCACAAGGATTCCAATTTCTTCACATTCTTGTTAACACTTATTTGTTTATTTATTTAAAACATTTTATTTTTAGGTAATCTCTACACCTCAGGTGGGGCTTGAATTCACAAGCCCGAGATCAAGAGTCACACGCTCCACTGGCTGAGCCAGCCAGGCGCCCCTGTTTTTTTTTTGTTTTGTTTGTTTTTTTTTTTTTTAATGAGTCTTTTATTGGCGGTATATAGATACATCCATTCTTTTTTTTTTAATTTTTTTTTCAACGTTTATTTATTTGTGGGACAGAGAGAGACAGAGCACGAATGGGGGAGGGGCAGAGAGAGAGGGAGACACAGAATCGGAAACAGGCTCCAGGCTCCGAGCCATCCGCCCAGAGCCGGACGCGGGGCTCCAACTCACGGACCGCGAGATCGTGACCTGGCTGAAGTCGGACGCTTAACCGACTGCGCCACCCAGGCGCCCCATAGGCGCCCCTGTTTTTAATATTAGCCGTCTCAATGGCTGTGAAGTGGTATTTCATTGTGGTTTTGATTTGTATTTCCGTATTGATTAGTGATGTTGAGGATCTTTTCATGGGCATATTCGAGCCCTGTGCCCATTTTTATTCTCCGTAAGACTAATTTATTCATTTTTTTCCTGATTTCTTTATTTTGGTCAAATACTCGCAAAATGTACTGTCTTTACCATTTTTCATTGTGCAGTTCAGTGGCATTACGTACATTTTTCTTATGTTACCATCACCACCGTTCATTTTCAGAAATCTTCTCATATTGCAAACCTGAAACTATTACCATTACACAATAATACACCCCCCCACCCCCTGGCAACCACCATTATACTTCCTGTCTGTGATTTTGTCTTTTTGTGACCGGTTTATTTTACATAGCATACAGTCTTTTAATTTTTTGTAAGCTTTTTGGCTTTTTTTATTGAAGTATAATTGACATACGGTGTTATATTGGTTTCAGGTGTACAACATAATGATTCAACGACTTTTACATCACTCAGTGCGCACCACGATAAGTGTGGTCACCATCCGTCACCATAGAACATTATTACAAATTATTGACTATATTCCCTATATTGTATGTTCATTTTCATGACTTATTTATTTTATAACTAGAAGTTTGTACTTCTTAATCCCCTCAATTTCACCTGTCCCCCAACCCAATTCCCCTCTGGGAACCGTCAGTTTCTTCTCTGTATTACAGTCTGTCTTTTTGGTTGTCTATCTCTCTTTTGTTTTTTAGATTCTACCTATAGGGGTGGCTGGATGGCTCAGTGGGTTAAGAATATGACTCTTGGGGCGCCTGGGTGGCGCAGTCGGTTAAGCGTCCGACTTCAGCCAGGTCACGATCTCGCGGTCCGTGAGTTCGAGCCCCGCGTCGGGCTCTGGGCTGATGGCTCAGAGCCTGGAGCCTGTTTCCGATTCTGTGTCTCCCTCTCTCTCTGCCCCTCCCCCATTCGTGCTCTGTCTCTCTCTGTCCCAAAAATAAATAAACGTTGAAAAAAAAATTAAAAAAAAAAAAAAAAGAATATGACTCTTGATCGAGAGAGGGAGACACGGAAGCCGAAGCAGGCTCCAGGCTCCAAGCTATCAGCACAGAGCCCGATGCGGAGCTTGAACTCACAAACCAGGAGAACATGACCTGAGCCGAAGTCGGACGCTTAACTGACTGAGCCACCCAGGCGCCCCTATCCATTTATTATTAATGAGCACTCGGGTTGCTTCCACTTTTTGGCTCTTGGGAATTACACTGCTAGGCACATAGGTGTCAAAATATCTTTCCAAGACCCTGTGTTCAGTTCTTTCAGGTATATACTCAGAAATGGAATTGTCGGGTCATTTGGTAATTTCTATGTTTAAATTTTTGAGCAGCGCTCAAACCCACAAACTCGAACCCACAAACCATGAGATTATGACCTGAACCAAACTGTTTTTCTTAGCGCTGCACAAGGGTTCCAATTTCCCCACATCCTCACCAGCACTTGTTATTTTCTGGTTTGTTTGTTTGTTTGTTTGTTTTTTTGATAGTATCCATTCTAACGGTATGAGGTAGCAGTGTGGTTTTGGTTTGCATTTCCTTAATGACTAATTAGTGATGTTGAGCATCTTTTCATGGCCATTTTAATATCATCTTTGGAGAAATGTCTATCCAAGGCCTTTGCCCAGTTCTTAACCGGTTGCTTGTTTATTTATTGAGTTGTAGTCCTTAATATATTGTGGATGTTAACTCCTTATCAGATATATGATTTGCACATATTTTCTCCCATTTGAAGGGTTGCCTTGTCACTCTACTGATTTTTTTGAAGTTTGAAAATTTATTTTGAGAGAGAGAGAGAGAGAGAGAGAGCCCACACGCACCTGAGTGCATATGTGCTAGTTGGAGAGGGGGAAGAGGGAGGGAGAGAATCCTAAGCACAATCCACACTCAGCACAGAGCCTGACGTGGGACTCAACCCCACAAACCATGAGATCATAACCTGAGGCTAAATCAACAGTCAGGCACTTAACTGACTGAGCCAGCCAGGTACCCCTCACTTTATTGATTTTGTACTTTGGTCTACAGAAGTTTTTAATTTTGATGTAGTATAATTTACACATTTTTTTTATCGTCTGTGTTGGTAGCTTTTTCTAAATAAAATTTTATTGGAATCAGGCTAAGGAGAATAAGGTACTCTCCTGCAGCTAGCTGTAGGGCTGGATCCTTTCATTTACAATTTTGAGGCGGGCGCCTGGGTGGCTAGGTGGTTAAGTGTCCGATTTCGGCTCAGGTCGTGATCTCGCAGTTCGTGAGTTTGAGCCCGGCGTCGGGCCCTGTGCTGACAGCTCAGAGCCTGGAGCCTGCTTCAGATTCGGTGTTTCCCTCTCTCTCTCTGCCCGTCCCCTGCTCACTCTCTGTCTGTCTGTCTCTCTCTCAAAAAACAAATCATAATAAACATTAAAAACTTTTTATAAATAAATAAAATTTTGAGGGAGGGGGTCACCTGGCTGGCTCAGTCAGAAGAGCGTGTGACTCTTGATCTTAGGGTCAAGACTTTGAACCCCACTTAGGACATAGAGCCTACTTAAAATTTTTTTAAATAAATTTTAAAAAGTTGGAGGGGCACCTGGCTGTCTCAGTCAGCAGAGCATGTGACTTTTGATCTCGGGGTTGTGAGTTCAAACCCCACGTTGGGTATAGAGCTTACTTAAAAAATAATAAATAAATAAATAAATAAGTAAATAAAACTGTGATAATTTGTTGATCATATATTTGTTTGCATTAATTTTTTATTTTTTATTTAAAAGATTTTTTAGTGTTTATTTATTTTTGAGAGAGAGACAGAGTGCGAGTGGAGGAGGGAACAGAGAGAGAGGGAGACACAGAATCCAAAGCAGGTTCCAGGCTCTGAGCTGTCAGCACAGAGTCCAATGCGGGGCTCGAACCCACAAACCATGAGATCATGACCTGAACCGCAGTCGGATGCTTAACCAACTGAGCCACCCCGGAGCCCCGAATTTTTCTTTTTTTAAATAGTGCAATAAAATTATTTATCGTGACTACCAAGATGTTAATGCTACCTTAAATTTTGAGGGGAAACCGTAGCAAGCCTGGAACTGGGAATTACAGAAAAGTTTACTTGGGGGGTGGGCTCTTGAGGGGGGGTGCACGTTTTAAAACAAGCATAAAATGTATATCTGTACATTTCACTTTATCCACAGCTCCAAATACTAAACATTTGTGGTTTTCTCCCCGCAGAAGAGAACTTGCAAGCTGCATGAATGTGACCGAAACCAGAGTGCAGGTCAGTAAACCTGAATGGCAGGGCAGCCATTCTGAAACCAGCTTTAGGACTCGTAACGCTTCTGTTCCAGGGGTTCTCAAGTTGGTATGTTTCGGTTTTCTTTTTTAACTTTGGCAAATAAATCGCCTTTAGGAGTCTTTGTGGGTGAAAAATGGGGTATGTGAACTCCAGCTTACGGATGTTTCCCATTACCCGAGGGAACATGATTCCTTTCTCTTAAATTTTTTTAATGTTCATTTATTACTTAAAAAAATTTTTTTAAGGGTGAGCGGGGGAGGGGCAGAGAGAGAGGGAGACGCAGAATCCGAAGCAGGTTCCAGGCTCCGAGCTGTCAGCACAGAGCCGGCTGCAGGGCCGAACCCACTACCCAAAACACAGATATCCTTTGAAGAGTCATGTGTGGAGACATACTGGGGCTCGGGCTGACTGTGGAAGTATTCAAATTAATGCACAGAGGAGCAGGTTATGAGAGGGATTGGTTATACTAAGTTAAAGCCATGCATAAGCTCTTAGCGAAGTGGGTGAATTTATAAACTTTGGGGTGGGGGCGCCTGGGAGGCTCAGTTGGTTGAGCGTCCGACTTCGGCTCAGGTCATGATCTCACAGTCCGTGGGTTCGAGCCCCGCGTCGGGCTCTGTGCTGACAGCTCAGAGCCTGGAGCCTGCTTCAGATTCCATGTCTCCCTCTCTCTGTGCCCCTCCCCTGCTCGTGCTCTGTCTCTCTCTCTCTCTCTCTCTCTCTCTCTCTCAAAAATAAACATTAAAAAAAAACATCGGGGTGAGGGAGAAATGTATGCTCAGAACACGCTATATGAGTAACCAGTGTCTGTTTAGTGAAGCTAAGACTGATGGTGGAGGGACAGCTTCAAAGTTCGAGAACCCAGTCCTCTTGCTGTTGTTTTTAAGTGTTTGGTAAGGCAATGTGGGGAGAGCTCTACGTTCTAATTTTCTGGAATATTTTGATGCATCAACCTGAAAACATTGCCGGGACAGTCACGTTACGGTGAGAATGGGGGAACGGTTTGCAGGCTTTGAAAATTTGCCTGAAGTATGAAACAAGCAAAAAAAAAAAAAAAACCACCCAGTACTGAATGAATATTAATTGACCTAAGAAGGGCGAAAAGGTTAGAGAAGAACTACATGTCAGTCAAAATAGGCCTTCTGGGTACTACACAAATTCTACAAATCTACTAAACATGTAAGCACATATTCTCTTGAGGATTTCTAACATTTTAAGAATTTTTTTCATGTTGGTGATGCTATTTTGAAGAGTTGAGTTTTGTGGAATTTGGTTGGTTGGGGGTTGGGTGGCCCTTATTTGGGGATAGAGTCATTGTGTTAATTTTATTTTATTTTTTATTAAAAAAATTTTTTTTTCAACGTTTTTTATTTATTTTTGGGACAGAGAGAGACAGAGCACGAACGGGGGAGGGGCAGAGAGAGAGGGAGACACAGAATCGGAAACAGGCTCCAGGCTCTGAGCCATCAGCCCAGAGCCTGACGCGGGGCTCGAACTCACGGACCGCGAGATCGTGACCTGGCTGAAGTCGGACGCTTAACCGAATGCGCCACCCAGGCGCCCCTCATTGTGTTAATTTTAAATACTTTCATTCCCTCAGGCACTTTTGACTAATTTGTAGGTCATGCCATAAAAAGGTGACCCCCCCCCCAAAAAAAACCCACTTAAGTTACAGCAAAGTGATATTTGCCCAAAAAAGAAAGGAAAGGAAATCAGGCTGGGTGTATCGGCTTTGCTGCAGAGTGCATGTGTGGGTGCATTGATGGAAAGGAGTTGCAGGGACACCTGGCTGGCTCGGTCGGAGGAGCATGTAACTCTTGATATCGGGTCGTGGGTTCGAGACCGATGCTGGGTGTAGAGATTACTAAAAAATGTAAATAAACTTTAAAAAATTTCTAAAAAAAGAACAGTTGCAGATCTGGTGGTGGGAGTACCTGAAAAGCAGCCCAACAGAGCTGACCGTTGAGTAGTGGCATCCCAACACCGCAGACTGGGGCCCCGGGCCTGGCTCAGACTGGAAAGGTTGGGAGCAGACTGGGATCGCTTTTTCAGGCTGACAAGGCGTATTGCAGAGGAAAAGAAAAACGTTAAGGTTTGGTGACCAGCTCTTTCTCCTTCCTGGGTTTCCTAATGCACTCTCAGTGGCATTCTGAAGGGGAAAGAAGCCACAAGAAACAAATCAGGGAGAAAACAGTGTTCTCACAGATTTCCCAACCAGACAGTTGAATTTCTCCAAGAAACTTAATACATGGTTTCCTCCTTTCTTTTGCGAACATAACTGCTTTGTAAAGCCAATGTTGAGAATACAGCCCATATCAGGGCGCCCGGGTGGCTCAGTCGATGAAGCCTCTGACTCTTGGTTTCAGCTCAGGTCACGATCTTACTGTTTGTGAGTTTGAGCCCCGCATCAGGCTCTACGCTGACAGCACGGAGCCTGCTTGAGATTCTCTCTCCCTCTTTCTCTGCCCCTCCCCCACTTCCTCTCTATCTCTCTCTCTCTCTCAAAATAAGTAAATAAACATTTTTTAAAATTTTTAAGAAGAGAGAATACAGCCCATACAACAGCCAGCTTTTGTTATCTTATGTTTATGCGTATTTGACCACTGGTATGTTCAGATCCCCCCCCCCACCCCGGAATGAGCTCGATCACACCGGCCTTGTTGAAGCTATGTATTTATGCAGCAGAAATACCACAAATCTTAAAATAGGAGTGCAAGCATGAGGCCTCAGGCAGGGAGAGAAGGCCTTTTGTGCCACTCAAGATGCGTAGTTTGGAAACTTCTGAAGGGATTTCAATCTAATGTTAACCCCATTAACTAGGACACCGAGAAGATAGTCAAGTCTAACTGACCGTTTTGTTTGCTTGTTTGCAAAACTATCGGGCAGGTATTTAGGAAGAAGAAGCCATTTTATGACCCCTTTACCCTCATTGTTGTCAACCACCTTCCTAAAGTGCTGTTTCACCTTGCCTTAAGAAAAAGGGATGGGATTGGGACCTCCTGGTTGTGTAGCAGCTCCGAGGGGCCCTGCCCTGCCCTGCCCTGCCCTGCCCTGTCCTGCCCTGCTGGACAACAGCGGCTCGGGTCTGGGATCCTGGAACTGTGGCCAAAGTGAGCTGGCCTGGCCCTGAGCCCGGAAAGGTTTGTAGGGTGGGGCAAGTTGGAGCATGCAGAATTGACGACGGTGACGATGGTGTGCCTCTTTCCCCTAGACTCCTGGGCGGCCAAAGAGTCTTGAGCATTTTAGTTAATTTGGGTCCAGTTGGTCTCCACTTTCCTTAACACTACGGGTTGAAGTGTCAAGGCAGTGTGCCTGGCCCCCGCAACTCTCACGCCCCAGTGAGACGAGCCACAAACTCCATGGGACCCCATGACGAGGCCTCCCTTGCCAGACTGCTTTTTAACTCTCAAGAGGTTTCGGAGGAGTAATGACCCCTTAGACATCCTTGAAGGAAATCTGTCTGAAAACCCAACGCGTTTCTTCCTATTAATTATTTACTTTGCACCGAAGATAGGCTTGTCAAATAGGAAGCTGTTCCCCTCAATATGACCTTAAATAGGGCCCCCTATTGACAATGCCCACATTATCCCCAAAACAAGGTGACACTGTCCCTAGTGAGGAGACGGCAGGAGGTAACTGGCGGTAACAGGTGGTCGTCAGCCGCCAGGATACAGACCCTTCTTTATCCTGTTACCAGGTAGTTGATCCGCAAGAAGCGGGTGCGACTCATAAGTAGACCTGCACCCGATACCTGAAAAAAACATTTGAATCTTAAAATTGGGAAGAGAGGGACAAAGTGATAAGCCTACTCCGGAATTTGGCACATAGCTGGTGCTCACTAAGGGGGAGCTAAAGGGAGGGGGTGTGGTGGTAACTTCCCTGAGCAAACAGCTTCCCTTGGCGCAGCATGAAATCTCAGTGGTGCACACACTTGCACGTAGGTAGTGGCTTTTGTCTTCGGACGTTAACTGTTCGATGTACTAAACCGATCCCCTTTTCCCTCTGACTGCAGATTTGGTTTAAGAACAGGAGAGCCAAGCTCAGGAGAGAGGAGAGGGCATCAATGCCCACAACTACTCCACCTACTAACCTGGAACACCTGGTCATCCTGATGCTGGACAGGCCCTAGAATGTCGCTCTCGTTCAGAAGCCAGATTGGAGATGGGTTCTTCCGGTGCCACTGACACCCGGGCCGTCTTGTTGCCCCTGCCACCCTTTTCTCCTCCGCAGTTGTGTTATCAATAAAGAGAAAATTTTTCTGTGCCTTTGCCTTTGTGTATCAAACGGGAGCAAGTAGGGTGTGTATGCAAATTGCAAAGGAAATGCCATTTACACAGAATGACAAGGAGGCCTCCTTTCATGAGGAGACCTCCCTGAGTCACCATCTGGAGGCCCTGCATGTCACAGAAGTTCCCCCGAGTGCCCATGATGACTCGGCACTGACCTGTATCTCCACCATCCCTCCCTCCCTCACCCATCGTCATCCCCACCTTGCTCCTTCGGGACCACAAGTATGTGCAAAATGGGGTGGGAGGAGTCCCTAGTGAGAGAGCGGTGTTTCTTCCAGAGATGAGCTCCATCCATGCTGACAAGTTCAGGCCGAACCCTGGACTCTGGGGGAAACCTCCTAAGAGGTTACTCACGGGGATTTATGGGAAGGCGGCCACCGAACATGCATACATTATGTTCCCAATCCTGGTCACTACCCGCCCTTTTGCGGAGGAGACTGGGGACTAGAAGCCATTCTGGCACACAGGTTCTGCGGCTTTAAAAGAAAAATGAGAAGGGATTCCATCAAGGCCAGAAAGAGGCTCTTCTCCCTTTTTTCCCCCTCCCCCCACCAGCCGAGGAAAGCACATTATTGATCCTTCCCCAGCTCAGAAGCATTTTGTCACCTTTCACATCTTTGAGAGCACCCCAATTCCAAACACTAAAAGGGGGCCTGTTGGTTTACTGCTGCTCAGAGCAAGAGTAAGGAAACGGTCGGAGCAGTGTTCTAGAATAATCCCTCCTTGTAAAGAAGAAGTCGTACCTCCGCTGTCTTTGTGTGAGAAGACCAGCGTAGGAAAAAACCCAAACAAGTAAGGGTCAGTGAAGTGCAGAGGCCATGCCCCTCTTCTCTGTGTCGTTCCAATTTTGGCGTATGTGCTGCCGAAGCGAACGCGGGCCCCCTTTTTAAAAAGCGTTAAATTCTTCTCAGTTCAACCTTTGTCTCTGAGGACTCTTTGGCAACGTGAGGCTCCTTTAATGGAGTTCTGCGTGAAAAGTCACCAGTTGTGGACACCACGGTCCCGTAAGGTGATGGCAGTAATGATGGGTAAGGTGCCATGGTTATGCCAGAGTTTCCTCTGGTGGGAGTTAATCGGACACCAGTTTCACAGCACCCGTGTGTCCCCAGAGTGAAGGGGGACTCTGTGGCCTTGGGAAAGCGTGCCCTCTGTGCCGTGGCATCCACTGATGCCTTATTCCTTCGTCCTGCCTTTCTCACTTGTGAGTGATGGATGTCGGTAAAGCGGTTGCAGTGCCGGGCCCCACAGAGAGGGTGTCGCGCTGCTCACCGGGGCCTCCAGGCCTTGCCGGGAGTGAGGGAAATTCAAGAATGTTCCTGCGCATACATGCCCATTGCCATTCTCGCCAGAGGATTTTGAAAGCGAAACTTATTTCCTAGTGTTGGCCACTGTCCTTCTTTTTTATTTCAGTTTATTTATTTATAAATGTTTATTTTTAAGAGTGAGAGAGAGAGAGTGCGCTGTGGGAGGGAGGTGAGGGGCAGAGAGAGAGAGAGGGAGACGGAGACCCAGGATCCGAAGCAGGCTCTGTGCTGACAGCAGAGAGCCTGGGGGGGGGGGGCGACCCCACCAACCCTGAGATCATGATCTGAGCCGAAATCAAGAGTCAGATGCTCAACCGACTGACCTTTCGGGCACCCCATCCTTCTTTTTTAAATACTAAGTTTCTCACTGCTTTAGGTACCTTCAGAACTACGAGGTCTGTACCAATATGCTCCAGGCACTGTCACACCTAAGGAATGTGGTGAAAACCTCAAGACAAGGGAGGCTATGTGCGCACAGGTGACATTCCTCACAACTCTAACATAGACCACCCAGACTGCATGTCTGCATGTCACCATGTATGGGAGACAAAGAAGTAGAAATCGTATAAAAGGCCACAACCCGCTGCGCTCGGGGCTCAGCTTTTCAGGTACGAACCCACTGAGCCCGTGAGGGCATGAATCAAGTTCCTTCCTAGAAAGGAAAGCCTTGGTGTCACGACTCTGTACAAACCTCAGTCCCATTACATTACATGAGGGCTCATTTAGGATTCGGAGACGGTGCATTTCCACCCGCCCCCCCACCCGTTGCTGGGGTACCAACCTCGGGGTACCGGGAGAGGCGACCTCGCCTACCACCAGCAGACCACTTGATCCATAGATTAGCCCATCCCAGCTCGCCAGGGCAAGGACCCGGATGCACAAAGGACACACACACACACACACACACACACACACACAGTGAGGCCCAGGAACCAGCTCAGGGAGCACCGCCCAACAGACTGGTAAGAACCTGGAGTTCCTTTTGGTAGACCTGACTCTAAGAGGAAGAAGGAGAGCCTGATCACCCCCCAGAGTCCCAGAGTTGCCTGAGTAGTTCCCTAAGGAAAAAGGAACGAAACCACAACTCTAAGGTGCTGGGCACTGGGCAGCAGGTTGGAGTCGCTGTGTGACTGTGTGTGAAAGTGATAGACAATGGAAAGGTTCCAACCTGACCAAGGGCCAAAGCCAGTGTTGAGTCCCGATCCGTGGTTCCATGGCAACCTCATATGGCTGAAGACGGCGTCAGGCTTCCTCAGGAATCTGATCCTGGTCAGGGATTAATACGGAACCTGCCAATGCTGAGGGGCTCCTGAAATATCTCCGAGAGGAGAGTGGCGGGAAACGGACAAAGCAATGTACGTCCTCTCCAAATTAGCCCCCGCTTCCCCCTTTTTCCTCTCTTGTGCATGAAAGTTGTCCGTCAGGGGGAGGAAATGGGTGGAAAGCAGAGTAAACCGGCTCCCCTAGAGTGTCTGTCGAGAAAATTCAAAAAGGGATATTCAGGAGATTATGGTGTGAAATTAACTCCCAGAAAGCACCAGACATTCTGTGAAACTGATGGAACATTGTTTGGGGTAGGCTGGCCCTCCAAGCGCTCACTTGATAAGGAACTGGTTGGCCGAGTGTTCGGGGTCATTGTGGGGGATCCAGGCCACCCCGACCAATGTCCTTACATTGACTGTTGGCAAGACCTGGTCCTATCCCGGCCACCTTGGCTGAAAGTCTGTATCAGAGAGCTGTAAAGTTATGATGGCTCGTGTCACGGCTTCCTCCAAATGCTGGCCGGAAACTGAAAAACCCATACTGTTGGGAGAGCCTGAGGAAACCCCACCGCTATGTGCCCCTCTGTAGCCCTCACTGCCACCAGCACCTCCGGCCACCCCGGCTGCTGAAACCCCACCGGAGGCTGCCCGTAGTCCCGAGTCCTCACCACCTCTAGCACCACCGGCCTCTCCGGCTGTGACCGGCTCGCCCGGACCACCGGTCCTAACCCCATACACCCCTCCCGGAAGGCACCTAGAAAATCAGGCCAGCAGAGACAGTCCCTCCCTGTAGCAATACCGGGGAGCCCTACAGGTGCCACTGAGGGAAACTAGGGGACCCGTCTATTATGATCAGGAAGGCCAGATCTGAGGAGGCCAGCGTGTTTTTGTGTACCAACCCTTTACCACTCTGGACCTCCTAAACTCCCTCCTATACAGAGAAGCCCCAGGCTGTGATTGAACTAATGCAGTCCGTAACTCAAACCCATAAACCTACCTGGACAGACTGCCGTCAACTCCTCCCGACCCCCTTCCACACGGAGGAGCGTCGCTGAATTACCCAGGCGGCCCTAAAACGGTTAGAGGAGAGTGCCCCGGCTGGGACGCTAGACACCCAGGCTTAGGCTCAGGCTCACTTCCCCGGGGAGGACCCCAAATGGGACCCAAATGACTCAAACGTAGATGGAGGGCTCGCAAGGACTGAAGGGTAGCAAGAAGCCCTTCTAAATGGCATGAAGGAAGGGGGGAAAGGCCATAAATATGAGTAAGACATCAGAAGTGCTCCAGGGACCCGAGGAGAGCCCTAGCCAGTCCTGTGAGAGACTATGTGAGGCATTTCGTCTCTACATCCCTTTTGACCCGGAGGCGCCCGTTAACCAGCGGATGGTCAGCGTGGCTTTCGTAGCTCAGGCCCAAAGGGACATCTGGCACAGGCTGCAAAAGCTGCAGGGTTTCACCAGCATGAATGCCAGTCGGTTGCTGAAAGTGGCAACTGAGGGGTTTGTCAACCGTGACAAAAAAAGGCAGAAAAAGGCAGACTTGTTAGCTGCTGCCTCGGTGGAGTGGTCAGAACCCTCCCGGAAAGGTGCCCCGCAGGGGCGAGGCCAGGGCCGAAAAGGGGAACGTCCGGGGGGGGGGGGGGTCTCACCCAGGACCAAAGTTAGGACGGAACCAGTGTGTGTACTGTCGCCGGGAGGGCCACTGGGAAAATGAGTGTCCCCCGCAGCTGGGTAATTTTCAGCAGGGCCTCAAGCCGAAAGGAAGAGGCCAAGTGGTCCAGGGCCGGTGCCAACCAACATCACGGCCTCATGGGGCCCCCACGAGGTGATTTTATGGGGCTAGCCACCAAGGAGGACTATGAGGAGGACTAGGGCAACCCGGCTCTATTTTGTTAGGCCCCCAAGAGCCTATGGTCCAAATGAATGTGGGGGGGGGGGACGACCCATTGACTTCACGGTAGATACTGGGGCAGAACACTTGGTGGTGACACAACACGTGGGCCCCCTCTCACAGAGACAAGCCACTATTGTGGGTTCCACGGATAATCAGACAGGCTGTCCCTTCCTGCTGCCTTGGGGATGCAGTTTAGGCGGCCATGAAGCCATCCATGAATTCCTGTACCTCCCCGACTGCCTGACCCTCCAGAGCCAATCGATCTTCTCCTTCCAGTGGGAGGATCCCGAAAATGGTGGTGACAAGGGCCAGTTGACTTGGACCGGATTGTCTCAGGGCTTCAAAAACTCCCCAACCATTTTCCATACTGCATTAGCTTCTGACTTAAAAGCCTTCCCAGCGGATCGACATGGCTGTGTCCTGCTTCAGTACCTAGATGATTACTGCTGGCCGGAAGGTCCCGGGAGGACTCCGTGGAAGGAACTTGGCAACTCCTTACCCTCCTATGGGAAACCGGCTACAAGGTCTCAAGGAAAAAGACCCAAATCTGTCAAGAGAAAGTCAAATATCTGGCTTTACCTCTCCCAGGGGAAGCGCCAACTCGGCCAGAGAGGAAGTAGGCCTTGTGTTCAGTCCTGGGCCCGTCAACCTGATGCCAGGTTCGGGAGTATCTCGGGGCCACAGGTTGCTGTAGAATCTGGATACATAGCTATTCAGTCCTGGTGAAACCATCCTATGAAGCTACAAAGCGGGGAGAGCGGGAGCGCCTAATGTGGGAATCGGCCCAGAAGAAGGTCTTTGGGAAACAAAGCGAGCCCTCACTAATGTGCCTGGTTTGGAGCTCCCAGACACGACTAAGCCTTTCTTTCTGTACGTCCATGAGTGCACTGGTATTGCAGTGGGAGTCCTAACTCAGATGTCATGGCATGGCCCGGTGGCATATCTCTCCGAGCAGCTTGACTCCGTGGCCCAAGGCTGGCCACCCTGCCTATGGGCACTTGCGGCCACGGCCCTCTTAGTGTCTGAGGCTGACGAGTTAACTATGGGACGAGAATGGACAGTCCGAATGACACATCCAGTACTGACATTAATGGAGTACAAGGGACAATACTGGCCACCCAACGCCGGGATGGTCAGATATCAGGAATGCTACGTGAGAACCCGCACATTCCCCTGGAAGCAGGGCCGACCCTGAGCCCTGCGACCCTGCTGCCCGTCGGGCCCGGCCAGCCAGACCCTGACTGCATTGAAGTCACGGATGAGGTGTCCTCCAGCCGAGCAGACTCGAGGGGCCAGCCTCTCGAGGACCCCGGCGCCGAGTGTTTCGCCCACAGTAGCAGTTTTGTGAAAGAGGGAGAACGCCGTGCAGGGAACTCCGTGGTGACGCCGAATTCCGTCACTGAGGCCACGCCCCTCCCCCAAGGGACTTGAACACAGAAGGCAGAGCTCATCACGCTAAGCTGCGCCCTCCAACTGGCGGCAGGGACGCGTGTTAATATACACGCAGACTCTATGCCTTCACCCCCCTCCACGTGCATGCGGCTTTATAGAAAGAGAAGGGTCTAATAAACTCAGGCGGAAAAGACGTAAACTATGGTAAGGAAATCCTGGGACTCTTGGACGCTCCGTGGGCCCCTAAAAGGGTGGCAGTCATGCATTGCCGGGGACATCGAAGGGGAAACACCACGGCTGCACGGGGGCACCGTAAGGCAGACCGAGAGGCAAAGCTCGCGGCCTCCAAAGGACCGGCGGGATCGGCGCCTTTACCCGCCGCGCTGTTCCCCAACCCGCTGGCACAATGGGACCCGAATTACTCACACCACGAAAGTACCTGGTTTAGGACTGAAAATGGAAGCTGCCTCCCGGGTGGATGGTGGAAATGCGAAGACGGCCGGGTAGCAATTCCTGAGGCCCGGGCCCCAACTCTCGTCCCGCAGTTCCATCAGGACACCCGTGTGGGCCGGCCAGCCCTCGACACTAGTGAGCCGGCATCCCCCCCTCTCTCCGGCCCAGCCCCGGGGGGGATGGGAGCAATGTGAAACGTGTGCCCGGAATGGCCCACGTCAGGGACCCAAGGCCGCCCCCGGGGTGCAGAGCGGCGGGGAGCCCCACTTGAAAGCGCGATGGTGGACTTCACTGAGCTTCCCCGGGGCCGAGGCCCCAATACCCGTCGGCGCTCGTGTGCGCTTTCTCGGGCTGGGTGGCAGCCTTCCCGGCTCGCACACAAGAGGCACAAGAAGCGGCCGGACTACTTCCAAAGGAAATGATCCCACGGTTTGGGATCCCTGTCGCCGTGGGATCCCGTGACAGGCCAGCATTCGTGGCTGAGGGGGTGCGGCTGGTGGCAAAGGGGTTAAAGATCACCTGGAGGTGACATGCTGCGTGCGGACCCCAGAGCTCCGGGAAGGGGGAATGAGTGAGCTGAACCCTGAAGCTGCAGTTAAGTAAACCGTGTCAGGAAACCCACCTGCACTGGGACCAGGTGTGGCCAATGTCCTTGTTAAGAATCGGGCGCAGCCCCGCGAAGACTGGGTTCTCTCTTTATGAATTCCTTTATGGGCGCCCTCCCCCCATTATCAAGGGCATAGGGGGGATTTAAATGAGATAGGCAGTCTAACCCTGAGGCGGCAGATGCGGGCCCTCGGCTCTACTGTAACCACCCTGCACCGATGGGTAAAAGAGCATTCGCCTGTGAGTCTGACAGATATTCACCCTTATTTAATTATTTTTAAATTTACATCCAAATTAGCATATAGTGGAACCATGATTTCAGGAGTAGATTCCTCAGTGCCCCTTACCCATTTAGCCCATCCCCCCTCCCACAATCCCTCCAGTAACCCTCTGTTTTTTCACCATATTTAAGTCTTTTATGTTTTGTCCCCCTCCCTGTTTTTATATTATTTTTGCTTCCCTTCCCTTGTGTTTCTCTGTTCTGTGTCTTAAAGTCCTCATATGAGTGAAGTCATATGATTTTCGTCTTTCTCTGACTAATTTCGCTTAGCATAATACCCTCCAGTTCCATCCGCGTAGTTGCAAATGGCAAGATTTCATTCTTTTTGATTGCCGAGTAAGACTCCATTGAATATATACACCACATCTTCTTTATCCATTCATCCATCAATGGACATTTGGGCTCTTTCCATACTTTGGCTATTGTCGATAGTGCTGCTTTAAACATTGGGGTGCGTGTGTCCCTTCAAAACAGCACACCTGTATCCCTTGGATAAATACCTAGTAGTGTGATTGCTGGGTCGTAGGATAGTTCTATTTTTACTTTTTTTGAGGAAACTCCATACTGTTTTCCAGAGTAGCTGCACCAGTTTGCATTCCCACCAGCACTGCAAACAAAAGAGATCCTCTCTCTCCGCATCCTCGCCAACATCTGCTGTTGCCTGAGTTGTGAATGTTAGCCATTCTGACAGGTGTGAGGTGATATCTCGTTGTGGTTTTGATTTGTATTTCCCTGATGATGGGTGATGTTGAGCATTTTTTCATGTGTTGGTTGGCCATCTGGATGTCTTCTTTGGAGAAGTGTCTATTCATATCTTTTGCCCATTTCTTCACTGGATTATTTGTTTTTGGGGTGTTGAGTTTGATATGTTCTTTGTCGATTTTGGATACTAACCCTTTATCTGATATGTCATTTGCAAATATCTTCTCCCATTCCATCAATTGCCTTTTAGTTTTGCTGATTGTTTCCCTCGCTGTCACGAAGCTTTTTATTTGATGAGGTCCCAATAATTCATTTTTGCTTTTGTTTCCCTTACCTCAGGGACGTGTTGAGTAAGAAGTTGCTGCAGCCAAGATCAAAGAGGTTTTTATCTGCTTTCTCCTCGAGGATTCTGATGACTTCCTATCTTACATTTAGGTCTCTCGTTTATTTTAAGTTTATTTTTGTGTATTGTGTAACACAGTGGTCCAGGTTCATTTTTCTGCATGTCGCCGTCCAGTTTTCCCAGCACCACTTGCTGAAGAGACTCTCTTTATTCTATTGGATATTCTTCCCTGCTTTGTCAAAGATTAGTTGGCCATATATTTGTGGGTCCATTTCTGGGTTCTCTATTCTGTTCCATTTTCTGAGTGTCTGTTTTTGTGCCAGTACCATACTATCTTGATGATTACAGCTTTGTAGTATAGCTTGAAGTCTGGAATTGTGATACCTCCTGCTTTGGTTTTCTTTTTCAAGATTGCTTTGGCTATTCGGGGTCTTTTCTGGTTCCATACCAATTTTAGGATTGTTTGTGCTAGCTCTGTGAAGAATGCTGGTGTTATTTTGATAGGGATTGCATTCAATATGTAGACTGCTTTGGGTAGTATTGACATTGCAACAATATTTGTTCTTCCTATCCAGGAGCATGGAATCTTTTTCCATTTTTTTTTGTGTGTCTTCTTCAATTTCTTTCATAAGCTTTCTATAGTTTTCAGTGTATAGATTTTTGGCCTCTTTGGTTAGGTTTATTCCTAGGTATTTTACGGTTTTCAGTGCAATTGTAAATGGGATCGATTCCTTGATATCTCTTTCTGTTGCTACATTATTCATGTATAGAAATGCAACTGATTTCTGTACATTGATTTCATATCCTGTGACTTTGCTGAATTCGTGGATCAGTTCTAGCAATTTTTTGGTGGAATCTTTTGGGTTTTCCATATAGAATATCAGGTCATGTGCAAGGAATGAAAGTTTGACCACCTCCTGGCCGATCTGGATGCCTTTTATTCCTTTGTGTTGTCTGATTGCTGAGGCTAAGACTTCCAATACTGTGTTGAATAACAGTGGCGAGGGTGGACATCCCTGTCTTGTTCCTGACCTTAGGGGGAAAGCTCTGTTTTTCCCCATTGAAGATATTAGCGTTGGGTCCTTCATATATGGCTTTTATGATCTCAAGGTAGGATCCTTCTATTCCTACTTTCTTGAGGGTTTTTTTTTATCGAGAAAGGATGCTGTATTTTGTCAAATGCTTTCTCTGCATCTATTGAGAGGATCGTGTGGTTCTTGTCCTTTCTTTTTGATGGGATGAATCACATTGATTTTTTATGGATATTGAACCAGCCCTGCATCCCAGGTATAAATCTCACTTTGTTGTGGTGAATAAATCTTTTAATGTTGGATCCGGTTGGCTAGTATCTTGTTGAGGTTTTTGCATCCGTGTTCATCAGGGAAATTGGTCTATAGTTCTCCTTTTTAGTGGGGTCTGTGTCTGGTTTTGGAATCAAGGTAATGCTGGCTTCATAGAAAGAGTTGGGAAGTTTTCCTTCCATTTCTATTTTTTGGAACAGCTTCAGGAGAATAGGTGCTAACTCTTCCTTAAATGTTTGGTAGAATTCCCCTGGAAAGCCATCTGGCCCTAGACTCTTGTTTTTGGGAGATTTTTGATTACTGATTCAATTTCTTTACTGGTTATGGGTCTGTTCAAATTTTCTATTTCTTCCTGTTTCACTTTTGGTAGTTTATATGTTTCTAGGAATTTTTCTATTTCTTTCAGATTGCCCATTTTATTGGCGTATAATTGCTCATAATATTCTCTTTTTTTGTTTTTATTTCCACTGTGTTGGTGTGATCTCTCCTCTTTCATTCTTGATTTTATTTATTTGGGTCCTTTCCTTTTCTTTTTGACCAGTCTGGCTAGGGGTTTACCAATTTTGTTAATTCAAAGAACCAGCTCCTGGTTTCATTGATCTATTCTACTGGTGTGTGTGTGTGTGTGTGTGTGTGTGTGTGTGTTTGTTTGGTTTCAATAGCATTGATTTCTGCTCTGATCTTTATTATTTCCTGTCTTCTGATGGCTTGGGGTTTTATTTCCTGTTCTTTTTCCAGCTCCTTAAGGTGTAAGGTTAGGTTATATATCTGAGACACAACCCTCTTCCTTCTTTCTTCTTTAGGAAGGCCTGGATTGCTACATGCTTCCCCCTTATGACTGCCTTTGCTCCATCCCAGAGGTTTTGGGCTGTGGTGTTATCATTTATGTACTTTTTAATTTCCTCTTTAACTTCTTGGTTAGCTCATTCATTCTTTAGTAGGATGTTCTTTAGTCTCCAAGTATTTGTCATCTTTCCAAATTTCTTCTTGTGGTTGATTTTGAGTTTCATAGCATTGTGATCTGAAAATATGCATGGTACGATCTCAATCTTTGTACTCGTTAAGGGCTGATTTGTGTTCCAGCATGTGATCTATTCTGGAGAATGTTCCATATGCACTGGAGAAGAATATGTATTCCACTGCTTTAGGATGAAATGTTCTGAATATATCTGTGAAGTCCATCTGGTCCAGTGTGTCATTCCAAGCCATTGTGTCCTTGTTGATTTTCTGTTTAGATGATCTGTCCATTGCTGTAGGTGGGTGTTCAAGTCCCCTACTATTGTGATATTATTATCAATAAGTTTCTTTCTGTTTGTGACTAATTGATTTATATATTTGGGTACTCCCACATTTGGAGCATAAATGTTTACAATTGTTAGCTCTTGATGGATAGACTCCTTCATTATGATATAATGCCCTTCTGCATCTCTTGTTACAGTCTTTATTTTAAGATCTAGATTGTCTGATTTAAGTATGGCTACTCTGGCTTTCTTTTGGCGACCATTAGCATGATAGATAGTTCTCAATCCCCTTACTTTCAATCTCAAGGTGTCTTTAGGTCTGAAGTGGGTCTCTTGTAAACAGCATATAGATGGATCTTGTTTTCTTATCCATTCTGTTACCCTATGTCTTTTGATTGGAGCATTTAGTCTAGTGAAATTTAGAGTGAGTACTGCCATTATGTTGCCTGTAGAGTTGGGGTTTCTGGTAGTGTTCTCTGGTCCTTTCTAGTCTTTTTTGCTTTTGGTCTTTTTCTCTGTTTTTCTCCCCTCAGAGTCCCCCTTAAAATTTCTTGCAGGGCAGGTTTAGTGGCCATGAACTCCTTTAATTTTTGTTTGTCTGGGAAACTTTTAATCTCTACTTCTATTTTGAATGACAGCCTGGCTAGATAAGGAATTCTTGGCTGCAAATTTTTCTGATTCAGCACATTGAATATATCCTGCCACTCCTTTCTGGCCTGCCAAGTTTCTGTGGATAGGTCTCCTTCAAACCTGATCTGTCTTCCCTTGTAGGTTAAGGACTGTTTTTCCCTTGCTGCTTTCATGATTCTTTCCTTGTCTGAGTATTTTGTGAATTTGACTATGATACGCCTTGTTGATGGTCAGTTTTTTAATCTAATGGGAGTCCTCTGTACTTCCTGGATTTTGGTGTCTGTGTCTTTCCCCAGGTTAAGAAAGTTTTCCGCTATGATTTGCTCACATAACCCTTCTACCCCTATTTCTCTCTCTTCCTCTTCTGGGACCCCTATGATTCTGATGTTGTTCTTTTTAATGAGTCACTGATTTCTCTAATTCTTAAATTGTGTTCTTTTGCCTTAGTCTCCCTCTTTTTTTCTGCTTCATTGTTCTCCATAAGTTTGTCCTCTATATTGCTGATTTGCTGCTCTGCCTCATCTGTCTTTGCCACTGTGGCATCTATTAGAGATTGCAGCTCAGTTATAGCATTTTTTATTTCATCCTGACTAGCTTTTACTTCTTTTATCTCCTCAGAGAGGGATTCTAATCTATTTTTGACCCCAGCTAGTATTCTTCTTTCTTTAATTTTTTTTAACATATATTTATTTTTGAGAGACAGAAAGAAACAGAGTATGAGTGGGGGAGGGGCAGAGAGAGAGGGAGGCACAGAATCTGAAGCAGGCTCCAGGCTCTGAGCTGTCAGCACAGGATCCTGACGCTGGGCTTGACTCACAGACTGTGAGATCAGGACCTGAGCTGGAGTCAGACGCCTAACTGACTGAGCCACCCAGGTGCCCCCCAGCTAGTATTATTATCATGATTCTAAATTCTGGTTCAGACATCTTGCTTGTATCTGTGTTCATTAAGTAAATAGAATAAAATGAAATGGTGGAAGTAAAATAGAATTTGAAAAATTTACAAAATTAAAAAATATAGTAGAAAAAATAAAGAAAAATATTTTCAATAAAAATTGAAAATAAAAATATTTTTTCTCTTTCTGTATTCAAGAAAAAGAAAAGAAATGAAAAAGAAAAAAAAGAAAATTGAATAGATAGACCAGTGAACAGACTGAAATATGATTGAAATTACATCATTTTCCCCTAGAAGTCAAACTAAGAAGCACTTTATATACTGTAAACTAAGCAGGCAGAGAGATTTGTGTTCCTGAGGAGCGAGGTTGGCCCAGTTGGGTGGGGCTTAGTGTAATGGCTCCATTTCCCACTAGATGGTGCTGCTTAGCTTACTGGGGTGGATTGGTGTGGCCCTTGTCGGTGTGTATGCACATGAGCTGGAGGGGTAAAAATGGCATCACCCAGGTACCCAGTCTCTAGTATCAGAACTCTGTGCTCTCCTGACCAGCAATCGCACACCCGTCCTTTGTCTCCAGCTTCTGTCCACTCCCCGCTTTTACACGGTCTGTGACCAAGCTGTCAGGTTCCCAGGCAGCACCTCCCTCCTGAGTTTTATCTCAAATGCTGCTGTATTTCCCGACCCCTCACTTCTGAGGGAATGCAGCTTTGACCTGCTCAGATCCTCTGTGGGAGGGTCTCACTGAGCAACGGCCGGGTGCAGGCAGCTCCCAGGAATGTTCATTGGACTGTGCTGCTGTCAATGCCCAGAGACTGTGGCTGGGCACCAGTATGCCCCAGAAAAAGTTCATGTGATCGTGTAGCAGCAGCGTTTCAGGGATTATGGAAAATCACAACACACATCTGGCACCAGGCCTCACCTTTACCGACCTTGTTCCAGCACCAGCAAATGTGGTTGTTCTCTGGGGTCTGCTGGGCCAGGGTGGCCACACAGCCTCTACCAAATGTCCTTCCAGCAGTGGAACCGCTTCTCCCCGTGTGGCCTGAGGACTTCTGGACCTCACTCTGCTCCTGGGGATTCGCCCTTCCCACCAGAGCACCACCAGGTACTGAGCTGCAGAGTTTCAGACTCTGCACTCCCCGTTTATAGAACCTTAATGGAATTTAAACCCTCTCCTTTCTCCCGTGTTAGTTCAGTCCCTGCGGCTGTTTCCACTTTTCCACTTTCTCTCCAGCTGCTTTTCTGGAGGGGTGCTTTTCCCATACTCTCCCCCCATCTCTGTCCTCCCTCCTATGCAGCTTCTCTCTCCCCCAGTTCACCTCTCCTTGCCACAGACCTACTTAGTTCTGTGGTTCAGGTTGTGCACATTGTTGTGTTAATCCTCAAATCAGTTTTCTAGGCGTGCAGGATGGTTTAGTGTTGATCTGGCTGTATTTCACGGACGCCATTCGCAAAAAAACTTCCATGCGGTTCCGCCATCTTGGCTCCTCCCAGACACTCACTTCTTTAAACCAGAAGATGCTGTATGGGTGAAGGAGTAGAATGTCCAACCCCTAAAACCCTTCTAAGGGGCCCGTTCACTGTCATTTTGTCCACCCCTACTGCAGTAAAGGTGCCTGAGGTGGGTCCCTGGATTCATCACAGCAGAGCGAAGCCGGCATCTTGAAACTGGGAGTGCGTTCCTGATCCAACAACGCCATGCAAGCTGACCATGCGGAAGAAGCAATCTGCAGCTCCAGAGGCTTGGGGACACTGCATCCCTGCTTCAGTCACTCCGGAAGCTGGCTAATCTATGCACGGCAGAAGCTTGGGGAATCGACGGTCCGGTGGAACAAATAGACTGTCCTTGTTTTCTAGATCTGTTTCCTTACTGTGATGCACTGCCGCCCCTTGTTTCTCACTGTTATTGTGATTCTGACTCTACTTTTCGCCGTAAGATTGGCAGAGGCCGCCCCGGCTGGCTGGAAGTGTGGTGAGGGGTTTCTGTTAGCACCCACCTTCCTTTTGTGGATAGGATGCTTCGTTGGTATTGGTTGCTTCTAATCTGAACCCCTTGTGTAGACCTCGATTCCTCATCATGTGACCCATGTATTCGCATAACTAGGTAAAGCCAGGGAGTCACCTGGACCTTACTATACCGTACCCACTTCTCATGCCAGGGGAAAACCCTGGGGACCTGCAGACACAATAAGACCACCTATTCTATCTGCCAGTTTGGGGGGTGGTCAATACACTTGCTTTGACCCTCAGTACTCCTCAACTGAGGAGTGGCTGGAGGTCTGATACTCCCAGGAAGGGGGGTAATTAATCAGCCAAACCCAGGTTACTAATCCCCACATGCCAGTATTGGTACTTTTTGACAGATATGCAGCTATTAACAAAAACCCTTTTTGGGTTCTAAATTGCAGAAGTCCACCATGGGAATGAGAATACACGCTCAATGACAAATATATGTGTGAACAGGCCTCTCCCCAATCCATATGTTACAGTAGCCTCTGGACTTACTGCCCCTACTGGAGCTGTGTCTCCTGGGCCACTTGGAAAGGTAAAGATATGGCGGCACTCCTCCAAAAGGGGGCTGCAATCTCCAGCTGTAAATTGGGAGCCTGTAACCCCGTTAATTTCACTATCTTTAGGAGACCTCAAATGGGAAAATGGCCTCAGGATTGGTATAGGCGCTGACCCCCCAGGAACTGTTGTACTTCAAGAGGGTTGCTGTCTCACTTCGAGCCTCAACTCACAAAGTCTTTCATTCTTTTTATGAGGAAATAAAAAGTACCCGCCCCATCTCCACTATAACAAGCAACCTATTCCTTGCCTTAGCAGAAAATATTGCCCAGACCCTAAAGATCTCTTCTTGCTATGTGGGGGAACCATCAAGGGGGATCAATGGCCATGGGAGTCTAGAGAATTAGATCCCCATGAACCTTATAATGGAACAGAATACCCCAGTCCTACTACTGGGGTTTGGCTCCTCAAAACCTCAATTGTTGGGAAAAACTGCCTTGCCGACGGGGAAGAAAGTTTACCGTCTCTGTTGGAAGCTTAACACGCCTAGGCCAAAGATTTTATAACTCAACCGGAAGGGAAACCCAATGGTAAGGAGCCGCAGATCACCTTGAGCCAGATCCCCACCCTTTGTCTAACTTTTCTCATCTCCGAGAGGCCTGGGACAATGTCGATGCAGCCATCGAATGGCAGGCCCCAGGTGGCCTATACTGCATATGTGGGAAAACAGCCTATACGGTACTCCCTTCAGGCTGGTCAGGGTCATGTGTGCTGGGGACTATCCGTCCATCTTTCTTCCTGCTCCCACTTGCAAGGGGAGAACATCTGGGAGTTCAAACGTATGCAGATAGAGAGGCTCAAAGAAAGTGGCATGTCCTACAAATTGGCAAATGGAAAGATGATGAATGGCCTCCTGAGCGTATAATCCAATATTATGGCCCTGTCAGCTGGGCAGAGGTTGGGTCCTGGGGCTACCGCACTCCCATTTACATGCTAAACCGCATCATCAGACTGCAAGCGGTTGTAGAATTTATAACCGATGAAACTGCCAGAGCTCTTAACTTGCTAGCCAAGGAGCAAACCAAAAAAGCGCAATGCTATCTATCAAAATCGCCTTGCCTTAGATTACCTGCTTGCTTCTGAGGGAGGTGTTTGTGGAAAATTTAACCTGAGCAACTGCTGCCTACAGATCCATGATGAAGGAAAAGTCATAGAGGAGATGACAGATCGGATGAGAAAGGTTGCTTGTGTCCTGTCCAGACCTGGGACGATTGGAACCCTGGGGAGTTATTTGGAGGATGGTTTTCAACTCTCGGGGGACTCAAAACCCTCATGGGAATTATCTTTCTAATTTTGGGAGGGTGCTTGATCTTACCCTGCTTAGCCCCCTTGGTTGTACGGTCTGTCTCCAGTCTCATTGAGGCCATGGTTGAAAGAAAGATGGCCATGTGTGTAATGATGTTCTGGAAATATAAACCTCTAAACCAAGATGATGCTCTTTGACCCAAAATGAAGGGGTCTGAGCATCAAAGGGGGGAATGTGGTAGGGTCCCTTCACTAAGGAGAGAGAAAAAAAAAAGGGAGAAAAAACTTCAAGGTAACCTGGCTATGCGCCTACGTGACAACATCCCTCATGACCTTGTAAACTGAGATTACTTAATCAGACTGCGTGTTTGTGTGTGTTATCATATACGGGAGACAAAGAAATAGAAAATGTATAAAAAACTATGCCATGTGACATTTGGGGCTCAGTTCTTCTGGTAGGAACCCAACTGAGCGGTACCAGCACGAATAAAGTTGCTTCCTGGAAATTAAAAACCTCGGTGTCACGACTCTCTGTGCAAGAATCCAGCTACATCAGTACTTATTTTTTTTTAAAAAAAGTTAATGTTTATTTATTTTTGGGAGAGAGACACACACACAGAGCGTAAGTGGGGGAGGGGGACACAGAATCCGAAGCAGGCTCTAGTCTCTGAGCTGTCAACACGGAGCCTGGTGAGGGACTCGAACTCATGAACCATGAGCTCATGACCTGAGCCGAAGGTGGATGCTTAACAGACTAAGCCATCCAGGTACCCAGTACTTATTTTTTAAGTGTAAATTTGTACCTTTTGATGACCTTCATTCAATTCCCCATCCCCACCCCTTCTAGTAACCACAAAAGCTCATTAGTTTTTCTAAGACCTTGATTTTTTTTTTTTAAGATTCCACATGTAAGTGAGATTATACAGTATTAGGGTACATAAAATATTAATGGATCCTCCCTATATTTTTCAAATACAGTGAGAGTTATTTTATGAAATCAGTCTTGGAAATATTTAACTAGAACTACGTAACCAGCCCATACCTCAGTTGGCCTGCTTTGTGCTTTGGCTTCTGTTCATGCAGATTTGACCTCCGGTAAACTTGGGTCCCCCCAAACTGGGCTCCAAGCGCTGGCTTTTTTAGACCACATACCCATGCGGCCGAAGGACCACGTACTGACACGGGACAGGGAGAGGAGGCCTCAGCTAACGTTTTCCGTTGAGTCGGCCTGGGTCGGCACGAGGCCCACCTTCGGTTGGGCAGCCCCCCACCCACACCAGAAACGCCACCTCACCCAGGTGTATGTGACCCAGGGTGAAGCCTCCTCCGGGAGGAATCCCCACCTCCCACACTACTGGGGATTTTTGTCTCCTGTGCTCCGGCAGCCAGTTGTTTCCTTCCAGCCCCCGTTAAGTGGAGCTGACGCCCCAGCAGATACATTCCATGTAGCCGGCAGTCCCCTTCTCGCTCGGTTCCTGGATTAGGCCCTTAGGGAAAGACTGGGCCAAGGTGTGTGTGTGTGTGTGTGTGTGTGTGTAGGGCAGCTGGTCCCTCCTTGGCCCTCCCACTTTACCTTTTCTGTCCTTATTACTGTGGGTGGTTACAGCAAAGCAGAGGGTCACTTCTCATCACCATCAGGGAGGTGTTGTGCCGCCTCCCCCGGGAGCACGCCCGTCCTCTTCCTCAGGTGAGCTTCTCTGAGGCTTCATCTCCCCCAGAGGCTGAAGCCTCTACCTTCTTTCCAGGCAGTGTCCTCACCAGATGTCTGCCTGGGGAGAAGCAGTGGGGGACAAAGCCCAGCGTGTCTGGTCGTTTGAAGCACCTGTTCCAGAGGACGGCAGCCTCCGTCCTGGGAGGGACAGGAGTAGCAACCTCTCTGCCTTTTAGTCACTTCCGGGAGCACTAGCCAGCTCAGCCCAAGGATGGGGGGCCTCCATACCCCTGTGGGGACAGAGGCTAGAGTGATGTCGTCTTCAACAGCAGAGGCAAGTGTGACAGCAGCAGAGACAAGCTTGCCGTTTACTAAGGTGACTGCTCCCAGTGTCCTCAGCATTCAGCCTCAGCCTGCCGTCTCCGCCCCGTGGGCTCCTTTACCTGCCACGGTGGTCCCCAGGGAGAAGGACATCCTCTTGTCTCAGAGCGCTGAAGCGGAGGAAAAATAAGTTTCCCTTTACCCTTCTATGTCTGGCTGTGTAGGGCAGCACAATTCGGACCCCCTCACCATACACATACCTGTCTCATTGGAGTGTGGATTAGTTTTGTTTTGTTTGGGGGGGGGCGGAGAGAGAGAGAGAGAGAGAGAGAGAGAGACAGTGGGAGAGGGGTGGAGAGAGAGAATCCCAAACAGGCTCCGCACTGTCCAAGCAGAGCCCATCGATGGGCTGGAAATCACAAACTGTGAGATCATGACTGGAGCCTAAATCAAAAGTCAGATGTTTAACCAACTGAGCTACCCGGGTGCCCCTTGTTTTGGTATTTTTAAGAAATAGAAAGCTCACACGTTTTTTTGCCTCCTAATTGTCTGAATGGATTTTTTTTTCAACGTTTATTTATTTATTTTTTTGGGACAGAGAGAGACAGAGCATGAACGGGGGAGGGGCAGAGAGAGAGGGAGACACAGAATCTGAAACAGGCTCCAGGCTCTGAGCCATCAGCCCAGAGCCCGACGCGGGGCTCGAACTCACGGACCGCGAGATCGTGACCTGGCTGAAGTCGGACGCTTAACCGACTGCGCCACCCAGGCGCCCCATGAATGGATTTCTTTTTTAAAAGATTTTATTTTTAAATAATCTCTACGCTCAACATGGGCTCAGAGTTACAATCCCGAGATCAAGAGTCATGTGGTCCACCACTGAACAAGCCAGGTGCCCCCAACTGACTAAAAGAATTTAGCTGAACCTGGGTGGTTCAGCTGGTTAAGCAACCAACTCTTGGTTTTGGCTCAGGTCATGATCTCACGGTGTGTGGGTTCAAGCCCCATGTTGGGCTCTGCGCTGACAGTGCGGAGCCTGCTTGGGATTCTCTCTCTCCCTCTCTCTCTCTCTCTGACCCTCCCCTGCTCTCTCACTCACTCTCTAAATAATAGATAGATAGATAGATAGAATTTATACAGAAGACCTGCTCCAGGAAGAGAGCTATCAGCCTAGATAACTACAGTGTAATATGAAGTAGGTGCGGTTGCCCCTCTGGCAACTACCAGTGTGTGTTTCCGTTTGTTTTTTGTCTGTCTGTGCTCTGCTGCCCACCAGGCCCTTAGGATGGTGGCCAACTATGCTAGGGACTAATGCTGAGTGTGCGGACACTCGTCCTCAATATCTGGGAGGGACGGAAAGATGAGGAAGCTCTAAACCTAGGCCAGCAATCCAGATCCCAGAGCACAGCCAATGGCTCGTGGAGTCACGGATTCCAAATACAAGCAAACAACTATCAAACCATATCTATATGCAAAGGGTGAGCAAGAGTGAACAGCAGGACTCCCTGCCTTAAGTGAGGGGTGGCTCAGTGCTGAGACTGAGGGAGAAACCTAGAATTAGCAGCCCTTTGATGAGTTCTGTGTAGGAAGGTAGTGCGAAGTCCTGAAGCGCTCAACCTGGGTGAGCAACGCCCATGCCTGGAAGGCTCTGGGTCCAGGGGAGGGCATGGCTCCCTAGAGGCTGGACTTCTGCGGGATGAACTCTGCGGCCTCTGTCTTGTAGACCACCCCCCGGCTCTGGGCTTGTGTTCCCTCATCCGTAATATGAAGGGAATGGACTGGATGCCTGCAAAAGTCCCTTACAGAACAGAGAGACTACTGTGACTTCCTTGACCTGGGGGTTCCCCAGAAGACAAGGAGGTCCTTTTTTTTTTTTTTTGGAAGAGCAGCGTGAAATGATGAGACTGGTTCTCAGTGTTGACCTTTTACTACAAGGCCTGTGAACATTTGTCTCACTTGCCAAATGAAAGCGAGCTTGGGTGAGAGAATATTCCACAAAGGAGAATAAGTGCCAGTCTGTTGAGAGGAAGTGGCCGAGGCAAGGACCGGCTCTCGCTGGGACACCTTACCGCCTGGGCTCAATGGGGGTGAGCAGAAGTCTCACTGAACCCCAATGAAGGTAATGGCACGCAGCATTCCTAGGATGAGGGCTATGTTACCATAGCAACTGACTCCCGAGGTGTCCGCTCCAGGCGTTGAGAAGCCCAGGCCACATGTGGGCTACAGCAGGTCAAATGAGGCCAAGTTTAGCTTACCTAGCAGGAAATGCAGTGGAGGATTCTATTTTAGCTCTCTTATTTCACCTCCGGGACGCCAGCGTTTCCCAGAGGTATCGTATCAACACCAAACGACTGCATGGCAGGTCAGCACATCCACGCGTGTGCTCCGAGGACGCCCAATGATAAGCACGACACCCCATCACCTCAATTCTGGCAAACGTACTTCTGTTCTTCTGAAGACCACTGAGAACAAACTCCATTCCTCTCTTTTGTACACATTTATAGTAATCATTATCTTTATTTAAAAGGTCACTTTTCAAGGGCGCCTGGGTGGCTCAGTCGGTTGAGCGTCCGACTTCGGCTCAGGTCATGATCTCACGGTTTGTGAGTTCAAGCCCCGCATAGGACTTACTGCAGCCAACAAGGAGCCCACTTCAGATCCTCTGACCCCCTCTCTGTGTGCCTCTCCCCTGCTCGTGCTCTCTCTCTCAAAAATAAATAAAAAACATTTTAAAAAGTGTTTTTTAAAAAGTCACGTTTCATATCTGTTTGAGGGACCAGACTTTTTTTTTTTAAATGTAGGGTCCACAAGCAAGGTGGGGCTTGAACTCACAACCCTGAGATCGAGTCATATGCTCTATCAGTTGAGCCAGCCAGGTGCCCCCGAGGGACCACTCTCTTACATCGATTTTTTTCCTTTATTTTAGAGAGAGAAAGAGAGCATGAGCAGAGAAGAGGGGCAAAGGGAGAGAGAGAGAGAATCATAAGCAGGGTCCACACTCAATGCCGAGCTTGATGTGGGGCTTGATCCCACGACCCCGGGATCATGACTTGAGCCGAAATCAAGAGTCGGACGCTCAACCAACTGGGCCACCCAGGCAGTCCTGTATTGATTTTTTTTTTTAAGTACTCTCTACACCCAACATGGAGCTCGAACTCACCACCCGGAGATCAAGAGTTACATGCTCTATTGACTGAGCCAGCCACACTCTTGTATTGAGATAAAGAATTGTTTCTGGTCCCTCCCTTTCCTCCTGGCCCTTTGTTTCTAAGTACTTGTGGTTAAAATAGTTGTTTAGAATTTTGATTGCCAGCTACTTCCAAGTTCAATCTGTAGTGAGACAGGTCCTAAAGGTGCGGTGACAAGAGAATTGGAAAGCAGGGGGCTAGGACTCTCCAGGAGCCGAAGCACCGGTCCCCTGGCTCAAGCCTCTTTCATTTTTGCAAACTGTCTGATAACAGCAAGCACGTACAAATAGTATTTGGCATCTTGACAGGTCGTGCACCTGCAGTGTATTCCATACCGGGTCACAAGTACATCTGGCGCCAGACAAAACATTCTTACCCCAGGCCTGGTGCCCATATAATGTCCTTCTGGAGAGAACGAGCAGTCCCGGCAGCTTCCCAATCTGCTTTCAGTTCCTTGTTGCTCCGTCCCTTTCCTTCAGGACATTCTCACGGTGCCTCTGGTTTCTTGTTCTGCAACACAATCCTCTGATTTAACTGATGATATTTGTTTGATCAAGATCCAGGTTACATAAATCTAGTGTTAATCAAAAAAGGTTACTTCCCCCAAATAGTTCATGAGTTCTTCCTGCTTAATTTGACCCATCAACCTTCCAATTTTGAAAGTTCGCTGGCATGTGTTGTTTACTGTGGAGAACAGTAGAAAGCAGGACTACATCCAGAACTATTAGATTTACTGTAAAAATTACTGAATCTGCTGCACTCCTTATTGTACTTACAACTTTTCAGTCAAAACTAACATCCACAGGGGGCGCCTGGCTGGCTCAGTTTGTACAGCATGCAAATCTTGATCTCGGGGTTGTAAGTTCAAGTCCCATGTAGGGTGTAGAGATTACTTAAAAAAAAAAACTGAAAAAACCCTAAAATCTACAAAAACAACCTATCTCAGGTCGATGAAGTTGTTGGTGGCCAGTTTCTAAAGATTTTTTTTTTAATGAATCAGAGTTATTTCCGTATATCAGAATAATTCATTCCTGATCTATGCCTTTGGGATATTTGAAATGCACATTAAGAGAAAATTTGGGGGGGTGTTTATTCATTGGGGGGACTAATGAAGACTTCTCTCTTTGCAAACCTAGGTGAAGTGTAAATTATTATCTACAGCGATGTTCTGCTTATTTCTTGTGCCTCAAGCCACCGCTCTGCCTTAATACATCTGGCGTCTGAAAGAAGGAAAGACAAGTTTAAAAACATCGTGGATGTGACAAAAATGCCATGCACTTACGGGAAAGCTATTCATTTTTGTTGTTGTTGTTTGTTTCTTCCAGGCAGCCTGGGCTTCAAAAGAGACTGCTCTTTGTTCGTGTGTGTCTCACCGGATGTGAGGGTTAACCGAGGGGTTTGTGCTGAGTAGTTTCTGGCTTTCACTCTCAAGGTGGGAAAGCTGAATGTGGTTCTTCCAGTGGCCAGAGCAGAGGTGTCAGGACTGGGTCTGTAACAGGACTGAGGTTCATAAAGAGAGTCATGACACCGAGGCTTTTCTTTCCAGGAAGCAACTTTATTCCTGGGCTCAGTGGATTCGTACCCAAAAAACTGAGCCCCGCGCACAGCTGGGTATAGCCTTTTATACGATTTCTACTTCTTTGTCTCCCATACATGGTAATATACAGACATACAGTCTGATGGGGCGGTCTAGGTGACAGAGTCGTGAGGAATGTCACATAGGTGCACATAGCCAGGTTACCCTCCCTTGTCTTGAGGTTTTCATCACATTCCTTTGGGAGGGGCTCCACCACATCCCCCCCCCTTTGATGCTCAGACTCCCCTATTTTGGATCAAAGAGCATCATCTTGGTTTAGAGGTTTATATTTCCAGAACATCATTACACACATGGCCATCTTTCTTTCAACCATGGCCTCAATGAGACTGGAGACAGACCATATGACCAGGGGAGCGAGGCAAGGTAGGATTAAGCAAGCTCCCAAAATCAAGAGGATAATACACATGAGGGTTTTGAATCCCCCGAGAGTTGAAAACCATCCTCCAAATAACTCCCCAGGGTTCCAATCGTCCCAGGTCTGGACAGGACACGAGCAACCTTTCTCATCCGATCTGTCATCTCCTCTATGACTTTTCCTTCATCATGGATCTGTAGGCAGCAGTTGCTCAGGTTAAATTTTCCACAAACACCTCCCTCAGAAGCAAGCAGGTAATCTAAGGCAAGGCGATTTTGATAGATAGCATTGCGCTTTTTTGGTTTGCTCCTTGGCTAGCAAGTTAAGAGCTCTGGCAGTTTCATCGGTTATAAATTCTACAACCGCTTGCAGTCTGATGATGCGGTTTAGCATGTAAATGGGAGTGCGGTAGCCTCAGGACCCAACCTCTGCCCAGCTGACAGGGCCATAATATTGGATTATACGCTCAGGAGGCCATTCATCATCTTTCCATTTGCCAATTTGTAGGACATGCCGCTTTCTTTCAGCCTATCTCCATACATTTGAACTCCCAGATGTTCTCCCCTTGCAAGTGGGAGCAGGAAGAAAGATGGACGGATAGTCCCCAGCACACATGACCCTGACCAGCCTGAAGGGAGTACTGTATAGGCTGTTTTCCCACATATGCAGTATAGGCCACCTGGGGCCTGCCATTCGATGTTGTCCCGGGCCTCTCGGAGATAAGAGAAGATAAACAAGGGATGAAGGTCTGGCTCGAGGTGACCCGGAGACCCCCACCATTGGGTTTCCCAGGTGATTGAATTATAAAACCTTTTGGCTTCAGCATGATAAGTTTCCAACAGGGATGGTGAACTTTTTCCCCCATCGGGCAAGACGGTTCTTCCCAATGATTGAGGTTTTGAGAAGCCAAACCCTGGTAGTAGAACTGGGGTATTTTGTTCCATTATAAGGCTCAGGGGATCTAATTCCCTGGCCTCCCCTGACCATGGATCCCCCACGCTGGTTCCCCCACATACATAGCATGAAGAGATCTTTAGGGTCTGGGCTATAGTCTCTGCAGGGCTAGAAACCAGTTCCCTGCTGGGACTGAAATGGGAGGGGGACTACTTATTTCTTCATAGAAGGAGTGGAAGACTTGATGGGACGTGGCCAGATGGGTGGTAGTGACCCTCTTGAAATACAGCACAGTCCCTGGGTCTCTGTCTCGCCCATAGATTCGGATGCCAATTCGGGTGCCCCATTGCCACTTGTAGCCTTCTGGGTTAATGATGGTGAAATTAACAGGGTTACAGGCTTTTTTTTAAATGTTTATTTTTGAGAGAGAGAGAGACAGAGACAGAGACAGAACACGAGCGGGGGAAGGGCAGAGAGAGACGAGGAGAAACAGAATCCAAAGCAGGCTCCGGGCTCCGGGCTGTCAGCACAGAGCCCGATGCAGGGCTCGAACTCACCAACCGCGAGATCGGGACCTGAGCCGAAGTCAGACGCTTAACCAACTGAGCCACCCAGGTGGCCAGGGTTCCAGGCTTTTGATTGACAACCTGATGTAGTGTCCCCTTCTGAACGAGTGCTGTTGTGCCTTTTTTTTCCCCCAAGCAGCCCATGAAACACAGTTCCAACTGATGCATAAAAACTTAGATGTATAGGCACATAAGCCCTTTTCCTCACATTACGTACTTGTCATTGAGTCGGTATTTTCGCTCCCAATCTAAGCCTCCAAACGGTATATCAAGAGTCCTCGGGGGGCGCCTGGGTGGCTCAGTCGGTTAAGCATCCGACTTCGGCTCAGGTCATGATCTCGCGGTTCGTGAGTTCAAGCCCCGCGTCGGGCTCTGTGCTGACGGCTCAGAGCCTGGAGCCTGTTTCAGATTCTGTGTCTCCCTCTCTCTCTCTGACCCTCCCCCGTTCATGCTCTGTCTCTCTCTGTCTCAAAAATAAATAAAGGTTAAAAAAATTAAAAAAAAAAAAGAGTCCTCGGGCCCTCCGTGATAAGTGCCTGCTTTTCTCGCATAACAAATGCCTCTGGGCCAATACCTATAACTGCACATACATCAAACAGTATTGACACCGGACGTTTGGGGTCAGTGATTTGTGTCTGGTTGATCAAGCCCCCCCTCCATCCCGGTAGGATCGGACTTTTAATCAATCTTCATTTGGGGAGTCCTGCGGGTCAAAGCAAGTATATTGACTCCCCCACTGGCAGATAGCATAGGTGGTCTTATTGTGTCTGCAGGTCCCCAAGGTCTTTCCCTGGCATGAGAAGTGGGTACGGTATAGTAAGGTCCAGGTGACTCCCTGGCCTGACCTGGTTATGCGAATACATGGGTCACATGACGATACCAACGGGGTCCAGATTAAAAGCAACTAATACCAACAAAACATCCTACCCACCAGAGGAGAGACAACGCTAACAGAAACCTCTCACCACATTTCCAGCTGGCTGGGGCAATCTCTGCCAACCCGATAGCAAGAGGTAGGGCAAAAATTGCAATAACAGTGAGAGACAAGGGGTGGCAGCGCATCACAGTAAGAAGGCAGATACGGACAACAAGGACAGTCCGTTTATTTCACCGGACCGGCGATTCCCCAAGCTTCTGCCATGTGTAGATTAGTCAGCTTCCGGAGTGACTGAAGCAGGGCTGCAGTGTCCCCAGGCCTCTGGAGCTGCAGATTGCTTCTTCCATACGGTCAGCTTGCACGACACCCATGGATCAGGAACGCACTCCCAATTTCGAGATGCCGGCTTTGACTCTGCTGTGGTGAATCTGGGGACCCACCTCAGCCACCTTTACTGCAGTAGGGGTGGACAAAATGACAGTGAACGGGCCCCTCCAGGGGTGTTTGAGTGGTTGAACATTCCACTGCTTTACCCATATGGCATCTCCTGGCTCAAAGGAGTGAGCACCTGTGGTCAGACTCACAGGCGAATGCTCTTTTACCCATCGGTGCAGGGTGGTTACAGTAGAGCCGAGGGCCCGCATCTGCCGCCTCAGGGTTAGACTGCCTATCTCATTTAAATCCCCCCTATGCCCTTGATAATGGGGGGAGGGCGCCCATAAAGGAATTCATAAAGAGAGAACCCAGTCTTCGCGGGGCTGCGCCCGATTCTTAACAAGGACATTGGCCACACCTGGTCCCAGTGCAGGTGGGTTTCCTGACACGGTTTACTTAACTGCAGCTTCAGGGTTCAGCTCACTCATTCCCCCTTCCCGGAGCTCTGGGGTCCGCACGCAGCATGTCACCTCCAGGTGATCTTTAACCCCTTTGCCACCAGCCGCACCCCCTCAGCCACGAATGCTGGCCTGTCACGGGATCCCACGGCGACAGGGATCCCAAACCGTGGGATCATTTCCTTTGGAAGTAGTCCGGCCGCTTCTTGTGCCTCTTGTGTGCGAGCCGGGAAGGCTGCCACCCAGCCCGAGAAAGCGCACACGAGCGCCGACGGGTATTGGGGCCTCGGCCCCGGGGAAGCTCAGTGAAGTCCACCATCGCGCTTTCAAGTGGGGCTCCCCGCCGCTCTGCACCCCGGGGGCGGCCTTGGGTCCCTGACGTGGGCCATTCCGGGCACACGTTTCACATTGCTCCCATCCCCCCCGGGGCTGGGCCGGAGAGAGGGGGGGATGCCGGCTCACTAGTGTCGAGGGCTGGCCGGCCCACACGGGCGTCCTGATGGAACTGCGGGACGAGAGTTGGGGCCCGGGCCTCAGGAATTGCTACCCGGCCGTCTTCGCATTTCCACCATCCACCCGGGAGGCAGCTTCCATTTTCAGTCCTAAACCAGGTACTTTCGTGGTGTGAGTAATTCGGGTCCCATTGTGCCAGCGGGTTGGGGAACAGCGCGGCGGGTAAAGGCGCCGATCCCGCCGGTCCTTTGGAGGCCGCGAGCTTTGCCTCTCGGTCTGCCTTACGGTGCCCCCGTGCAGCCGTGGTGTTTCCCCTTCGATGTCCCCGGCAATGCATGACTGCCACCCTTTTAGGGGCCCACGGAGCGTCCAAGAGTCCCAGGATTTCCTTACCATAGTTTACGTCTTTTCCGCCTGAGTTTATTAGACCCTTCTCTTTCTATAAAGCCGCATGCACGTGGAGGGGGGTGAAGGCATAGAGTCTGCGTGTATATTAACACGCGTCCCTGCCGCCAGTTGGAGGGCGCAGCTTAGCGTGATGAGCTCTGCCTTCTGTGTTCAAGTCCCTTGGGGGAGGGGCGTGGCCTCAGTGACGGAATTCGGCGTCACCACGGAGTTCCCTGCACGGCGTTCTCCCTCTTTCACAAAACTGCTACTGTGGGCGAAACACTCGGCGCCGGGGTCCTCGAGAGGCTGGCCCCTCGAGTCTGCTCGGCTGGAGGACACCTCATCCGTGACTTCAATGCAGTCAGGGTCTGGCTGGCCGGGCCCGACGGGCAGCAGGGTCGCAGGGCTCAGGGTCGGCCCTGCTTCCAGGGGAATGTGCGGGTTCTCACGTAGCATTCCTGATATCTGACCATCCCGGCGTTGGGTGGCCAGTATTGTCCCTTGTACTCCATTAATGTCAGTACTGGATGTGTCATTCGGACTGTCCATTCTCGTCCCATAGTTAACTCGTCAGCCTCAGACACTAAGAGGGCCGTGGCCGCAAGTGCCCATAGGCAGGGTGGCCAGCCTTGGGCCACGGAGTCAAGCTGCTCGGAGAGATATGCCACCGGGCCATGCCATGACATCTGAGTTAGGACTCCCACTGCAATACCAGTGCACTCATGGACGTACAGAAAGAAAGGCTTAGTCGTGTCTGGGAGCCCCAAACCAGGAATATTAGTGAGGGCTCACTATATTTCCTCGAAGGCCTTTTGCTGTACTGACTCCCACATCGAGGGTTCCCTCTCTCCCCGCTTTGTAGCCTCATAGAGGGGTTTCATGAGGACTGAAAAGTTGAGTATATAGATTCTACAGACACCTGCGACCCCGAGAAAATCTCGAACCTGGCATCGGGTTGTCGGGGCCGGGATCGAGCAGATGGCCTACTTCCTCTCTGGGCTGAGTTGGTGCTGCCCCTGAGACAGGTGGAAGCCAAGATATTTAACCTTTTCCTAACAGATTCGGGCCTTTTAGTTGCTGGCCTGTATTTGGAGGAAGCTGCAATGCGAGCCATCATAACTTGACAGCTCTCTGTGATACAGACTTTCAGCCAAGGCAGCAGGGATAGGACCAGGTCTTGCCAACAGTCAATGTAAGGAAATTGGTCAGGGTGGCCAGGGTCTCCCGCAATGACCCTGAACGCTTAGCAAACTAGTTCCTTCTCAAGTGAGCCCTCGGAGGGCCAGCCCACCCCAAATGATGGCCAATCAATTTCACAGAACGTCCAGAGCTTTTCAGGAGTTAATTTCACACCATAATCTCCTGAATATCCCTTTTCGAATTTTCTCAACAGACACTCTAGGGGAGCCGATTTACTCTCCTTTCCACCCATTTCCTCCCCCTGACGGACAACTTTCATGCACAAGAGAGGAAAAGGGGGGAAGGGGGCTAATTTGGAGAGGACGTACATGGCTTTGTCTGTCTCCAGACAGTCTCCTCTCGGAGATATTTCAGGAGCCTCTTGGCATTGGCGGGTTCAGTACCAACCCCTGACCCGGATCAGACTCCCGAGGAAGCCTGATGCTGCCTTAAGCTGTATGAGGTCTCCACGGAACTGTGGATCAGGACTCAACACTGGCTTCAGCCCTTGGTCAGGTTGGAAGCTGTCCATCTCATTCACACACATTCACATAATGACTCCAACCCACCGCCCTACATTCAGCGCCTTAGAGTTGCAGCGTCGTTCCTCGTCCCTTGTAGAACTACTAGGGCAACTTGGAGGTGATTAGGCTCCCCTTCTGCCTCTTAGGGGCAGGTCTGCCAAAACGAACCTGGGTTCTTACCAGTCTGATGGGTGGCGCTCCTTAAGCTGGTTCCTGGGCCTCACGGGTTCCATTGGTGCACACGGGGCCCTCACCCCTGCACACCGGGATAGGCTAATCTCCTACGGATCAAGTGGTCCATTGGCGCCAGTCGAGGTCGCTTCTCCCGGCTCTCAGGCTCTACCTCGGTGGCAAAGGAAGTGGAAATGCACCATCTCCAAATCCCGGACACAAGCTGCCAACTAATGTAGTGGCGTTCTCGCCCAGAGAGTCATGACGCAGAGGTTTTTAATTTCCAGGAAGCAACTTTATTCGTGCTGGTACTGCTCAGTTGGGTTCGTACCAGAAGAACTGAGAACCAAATGTCACATGGCATAGTTTTTTATACATTTTCTATTTCTTTGTCTCCCATATATGGTAACACACACAAACACGCAGTCTGATTAAGTGATCTCAGTTTACAAGGTCATGAGGGATGTTGTCACGTAGGCGCATAGCCAGGTTACCTTGAAGTTTTTTCTTGCTTTTTTTCTCTCTCCTTAGGGAGGGGAGTCTACCACACTGAGGATATAATTAATATACGACATGCTTATAGGCAACCGTGCTGTAGGGAATATATGGAAACTGTTAAGAGGGTCAGTCCTAAGAGTTGTCATTACAAAGAAAAGAACCTTGTTCCTTTTTCTTTGTTTGCATCTATAGGAGATGCTGGATGGTGACTAACTTATCGTGGTAATCACCTCATGACGTATGTAAGTCACATTATTATGTGACTGAACCCCTTAAACTTATACAGGGCTGCGTATCAACTGTATCTTAATAAAAAGGGGGAAATTTTTCTTCAAGAATTCATGCGTCGAGTTTGGAGACGGAGGAGAACACGATGTCTTTTTTCTGATTTGTTTCCTGTGGCTCCTTTTCCCTTCAGAACTCCATTGAGAGAGCACTAGGCGAGCCCGGGGGGCGGAAATCAACTCAGCCAAATTCACCAAACTGAAGGGTTTCTTTTCCTGAGCTTCGCTTTGCCGGCCTGACAAAGCAGAGAGGCCCGGGCCTCCCAAGCCCTGGCCAGACCTGCCTGGGAGCCCCGTGCCTGGTCTCCAGGGCCCGCTTTGTCCAGCTGCCTGTCTGGCCTCCCCGGGTCCACCTGTGCTCGACCTTTCCGTCTCAAACCTACTCACACTCTCTGCAGCAAGGCTAATAAACCCACTCTGAGTTTTCCTTTTCTGCTTTATTTTCTCCTTATTCTATTTTTTTTTTCCAAATTATCCTTTGATACAATTTAGGGTTTTCTATGGTCACAAACAATCCTCCCTTGATCCATTGACCCACCAATCAGTCATCACTGACTGAGCCAATGAAAATGTTTTTGGAATGACCACATGTAAGAATCCAGCCTGAGCCAGAGTCATCCCCTACCAAAGACAAATTCCATACAGTGTCTTCAGAACAGGAACATCAAAATGACGACAAAAATCTCAGGTTTTAGAAATTCCTCAATAGGATATTCACTAGTGCATTTGGTAGATGCTAAAATTTGAATATGGTCTCTGCAAGGCATAATTCTCACCTAACACTTCCACGTTTGTTATGTGGGCGAAACTTTGTTTGAAATTGTTTTTTTAGGGGCACCTGCCTGGCTCAGTTGGTAGAGCATATGACTGTTGATATTGGCGTCAAAAGCTGGAGCCCGAGGTTGGGTGTAGAGATTACTTTAAAAAATGAAATAAAATATTAATAAAAGGAATTATTTTACTTTGTTTCATATTATTGACATATCTCAGAGGTTGCAACCCCCCCATCTCCACTATAATGCACACCTTGCTATGTTAACAATGTTTTCCAGCTGACTTATGAAAGAATTCCAGAAAACTAAAATTGAGGCCTGCCTCTGTCTATACCTCTTTACCAGATACTTAGAAACAACAGTAGGATTGGGGCGCCCGGGTGGCTCAGTCAGTTGAGCGGCCAACTTCGGCTCAGGTCATAATCTCACAGTCTGTGATTTCGAGCCCTGCCAGGCTCTATGCTGACAGCTCAGAGCCTGGAGCCTGCTTCTGATTCTAGGTCTCCCTCTCTCTGCCCCTCCCCTGCTTGCTCTCTGTCTCTCTTTCTCTCTCAAAAATAATAAACATTAAAAAATTTAAAAAAAAAGAAACAACAGTATGATGGTTTCCATAATTGTGCAAAAGCTTATGTTAATGTAATCTCATAGTCCATTTTTGTTTTTGTTTTACCTTGCCTAAGGACACTGATCCGGAAAAATATTGCTAAGGCCAATGTTTTTTTAAAAAAAAGTTAATGTTTTTATTTCTTTTTGAGACAGAGAGAGAGAGAGAGAGAGACTGCACCAGCAGGGGAGGGGCAGAGAGAGAGAGAGAGACAGAATCTGAAGCAGGTTCCAAGCTCTGAGCTGTCAGCACAGAGTGCGAAGCCCAAGGTTACTGCTAAAGGGAGAGAAAACTGTTTTCCATCCTTCAAGGCCTTCCAGCTGGACTAAGATTTAAATTTACTGGAGAGAGATTCACAGGAGAAAAAAACTAAAAGTTTTATGACGTGCACAGAGCCCAATAGTGAAATTGAGACCCAAAGAAATGACCAAAGCAGGTAGTTTTTATACACTTTAGATAAAGAGAAAAAAAAAATCTGTGAGTAGTGGACAGGACCAAGAAACTGTGTTTGGAAGTTTCAATTTGTAAGGAATTCTAAACAGAATTTGGGCTGGGGCAGAAAATTAGTAAAAAAGTAACAAGTGTTGTTTATGCAGTTTACTAAGCTGTAAATTCCCCATCTATGGTTCTAAGGATGTCTTGTTACCTCCTGGTATAGGGAAAGTACCTTTCACACGGGAGACTTAATTCCTGCTTCCAAGGGGACAGAGGAAGGTCTGCATGTCCTTCCTGAATGGCTCTATTTAAAGTAGCTTTACAAGGGGATGGAGAACCATTTATCATGCTAATTGTCAACAAAAGAAAGCCAGAGTAGCCATACTTATATCAGACAATCTGGACTTTAAAATAAAGACTGTATCAAGAGATGCAGAAGGGCATTATATCATAATCAAGGGGTCTATCCACCAAGAAGACCTAACAATTGTAAACATTTATGCTCCAAATGTGAAAGCACCCAAATATATAAATCAATTAATCGCAAACAGAAAGAAATTCATTGATAAGAATACCATAATAGTAGGGGAATTCAACACCCCACTTACAACAATGGACAGATCATCTAATCAGAAGATCACCAAGGACACAATGGCTTTGAATGACACACAGGACCAGATGGATTTCACAGATATATTCAGAACATTTCATCCTAAAGCAGTGGAATATACATTCTTCTCCAGTGCACATGGAACATTCTCCAGAACAGACCAGGTGCAGGAACACAAATCAGCCCTCAACAAGTACAAAAAGATCGAGATCATACCGTGCATATTTTCAGACCACTACGCTATGAAATTCGAAATCAACCACAAGAAAAAAATTTGGAAAGGTAAAAAATACTTGGAGACTAAAGAACATCCTACTAAAGAATGAATGGGCTAACCAAGAAGTTAAAGAGGAAATTAAAAAGTCTATGGAAGCCAATGAAAATATTAACACCACAGCCCAAAACCTCTGGGATACAGCAAAGGTGGTCATAAGAGGAAAGTATATAGCAATCCAGGCCTTCCTAAAGAAGGAAGAAAGCTCTCAGATACATAACCTAACCTTATACCTTAAAGAACTTGGAAAAGAACAGCAAATAAACCCAAAACCAGCAGAAGACAGGAAATAATAAAGATCAGAGCAGAAATCAATGCTATCGAAACCAACAAAAAACAGTAGAACAGATCAATGAAGCCAGGAGCTGGTTCTTTGAAAGAATTAACAAAATTGATAAACCCCTAGCCAGACTGGTCAAAATGAAAAGGAAAGGACCCAAATAAATAAAATCAAGAATAAAAGAGGAGAGATCACAACCAACACAGTGGAAATAAAAACAAAAAAAGAGAATATTATGAGCAATTATACGCCAATAAAATGGGCAATCTGAAAGAAATAGAAAAATTCCTAGAAACATATAAACTACCAAAAGTGAAACAGGAAGAAATAGAAAATTTGAACAGACCCATAACCAGTAAAGAAATTGAATCAGTAATCAAAAATCTCCCCCCCCCAAAAAAAGAGTCCAGGGCCAGATGGCTTTCCAGGGGAATTCTACCAAACATTTAAGGAAGAGTTAGCACCTATTCTCCTGAAGCTGTCCCAAAAATTGAAATGGAAGGAAAACTTCCAAACTCTTTCTATGAAGCCAGCATTACCTTGATTCCAAAACCAGACACAGACCCCACTAAAAAGGAGAACTATAGACCCATTTCCCTGATGAACATGGATGCAAAAATCCTCAACAAGATATTAGCCAACTGGATGCAACAATACATTAAAAAAATTATTCACCACGACCAAATGGGATTTATACCTGGGATGCAGGGCTGGTTCAATATCCGCAAAAAAATCAATGAGATTCATCACATCAAAAAGAAAGGACAAGAACCACACGATCCCCTCAATAGATGCAAAGAAAGCATTTGACAAGATACAGCATCCTTTCTTGATAAAAAAAAAACCCTCAAGAAAGTAGGAATAGAAGGATCCTACCTCGAGATCATAAAAGCCATATATGAACGACCCAACGCTAATATCCTCAATGGGGAAAAACTGAGAGCTTTCCCCCTAAGGTCAGGAACAAGACAGGGATGTCCACTCTCGCCACTGTTACTCAACACGGTATTGGAAGTCTTAGCCTCAGCAATCAGACAACACAAAGGAATAAAAGGCATCCAGATCGGCCAGGAGGAAGTCAAACTTTCATTCTTTGCAGATGACATGATATTCTATATGGAAAACCCAAAAGATTCCACCAAAAAACTGCTAGAACTGATCCATGAATTCAGCAAAGTCACAGGATATAAAATCAATGTACAGAAATCGGTTGCATTTCTATACATGAATAATGTAGCAACAGAAAGAGATATCAAGGAATCAATCCCATTTACAATTGCACCGAAAACTGTAAAATACCTAGGAATAAACCTAACCAAAGAGGTGAAAAATTTATACACTGAAAACTACAGAAAGCTTATGAAAGAAATTGAAGAAGACACACAAAAAAATGGAAAAAGATTCCATGCTCATGGATAGGAAGAACAAATATTGTTGCAATGTCAATACTACCCAAAGCGATCTACGTATTCAATGCAATCCCTATCAAAATAACACCAGCATTCTTCACAGAGCTAGAACAAATAATCCTAAAATTGGTATGGAACCAGAAAAGACCCCAAGTAGCCAAAGCAATCTTGAAAAGGAAAACCAAAGCAGGAGACATCACAATCCCAGACTTCAAGTTGAATTACAAAGCTGTAATCATCAAGACAGTATGGTAGTGGCACAAGAACAGACACTCAGATCAATGGATCAACAGGATAGAGAACGCAGAAATGGACCCACAAATGTATGGCCAACTAATCTTTGACAAAGCAGGGAAGAATATCCAGTGGAATAAAGAGAGTCTCTTCAGCAAGTGGTGCTGGGAAAAACTAGACAGCAATATGCAGAAAAATTAACCTGGACCACTTTCTTATACCATACACAAAAATAAACTCAAAATGGATGAGAGACCTAAATGTAAGACAAGAAGCCATCAGAATCCTTAAAGAGAAAGCAGGTAAAAACCTCTTTGACCTTGGCTGCAGCAAATTCTTACTCAACACGTCTCCAGAGGCATGGGAAACAAAAGCAAAAATGAACTATTGGGACCTCATCAAATAAAAAGCTTCCGCACAGCAAGGGAAACAATCAGCAAAACTAAAAGGCAACCGATGGAATGGGAGAAGATATTTGCAAATGACATATCAGATAAAGGGTTAGTATCCAAAATCTATAAAGAACTTATCAAACTCAACACCCCCCCAAAAAATAACCCAGTGAAGAAATGGGCAAAAGACATGAATAGACACTTTTCCAAAGAAGACATCCAGATCGCCAACTGTCACATGAACAAATGCTCCACATCACTCATCATCAGGGAAATACAAATCAAAACCACAATAAGATACCACCTCACACCTGTCAGAATGGCTAACATTCACAACTCAGGCAACAACAGATGTTGGCAAGGATGCGGAGAAAGAGGGATGCTGTTGCATTGCTGGTGGGAATGAAAACTGGTGCAGCCACTTTGGAAAACAGTATGAGGGGTCCTCAAAAAATTAAAACTAGAACTACCCTATGCAATTGCACTACTAGGTATTTATCCAAAGGATACAGGTGTGCTGTTTTGAAGGCACACATGCACCCCCATGTTTATAGCAGCACTATCAACAATAGCCAAAGTATGGAAAGAGCCCAAGTGTCCATCGATGGATGAATGGATAAAGAAGATGTGATATATGTATATATATATATGTGTATATATATATATATATATACACACACACACACACACAATACTATATATATATATATATATATATATACACACACACACAATAGAGTATTACTCAGCAATCAAAAAGAATGAAATCTTGCCATTTGCAACTACAGAGATGGAACTGTAGGGTATTATGTTAAGTGAAATTAATGAGAAAAAGACAAATATATGACTTCATTCATACGAGGGCTTTAAGATACAAAACAGATAAACATAAAGGAAGGGAGGCAAAAATAATATACAAACAGGGCGGGGGCAAAACGTAAGAGACTCTTAAATATGGAGAACAAACAGAGGGTTACTGGGAGGGGTTGTGGGAGGGGGGATGGGCTAAAACATGAAAAAAAAGAAATGAAGAACAATGGAAAACATGAATATTTAAGTCTAAATAAACATTGACTAGGGGTGCCTGGGTGGCTCAGTCGGTTGAGCATCCGACTTCGGCTCAGGTCATGATCTCGTGTTCATGGGTTCGAGCCCTGCATCAGGCTCCGTGCTGACAGCTCAGAGCCTGGAGCCTGCTTCAGATTCTGTGTCTCCCTCTCTCTCTGCTCCTCCCCCCGCTCATGCTCTGTCTCTCTCTGTCTCTCAAAAATAAAACATTAAAAAAAATTTTAAATAAAAAACATTGACTATATAAAAATTTAAAAATAATAAAAATAAAGCAGCTTTAGGGGCACCTGGCTGGCTCAGTGGGTAGAGCATGTGATTGGGGACACAAGTTTGAGCCCTGTCTTGGGCGTAGAGATGTCTTAAAAAGAAAAAATAGGGGCACCTCGGTGGCTCAGTTGGTTAAGTGCCCGACTCTTGATTTTCGGTCAGATCATTATCTCAGTTTGTGGGATCGAGCCCCACGTCGGGCTATGCACTGACAGCGTGGAGCCAGCTTGAGATTCTCTCTCTCCCTCTCTCTCTCTGCCCCTCCCCTGCTTGTGCTCTTGCTGTCTCTCAAAAGAAATAAATAAACATTTTTAAAAAAGAAAGCAGGGGCGCCTGGGTGGCGCAGTCGGTTAAGCATCCGACTTCAGCCAGGTCACAATCTCGCGGTCCGTGAGTTCGAGCCCCGCGTCGGGCTCTGGGCTGATGGCTCAGAGCCTGGAGCCTGTTTCCGATTCTGTGTCTCCCTCTCTCTCTGCCCCTCCCCCGTTCATGCTCTGTCTCTCTCTGTCCCAAAAATAAATAAACTTTGAAAAAAAATTTTTTTTAAATAAAAAGAAAGCAGCTTTAATCCAAAATAATCAATATGCCATTTTGGTATATTTTGGGGTGGCTTGCCCTGGGTCCCTTAGGAACAACATGGTGGTTGCCAGAGGGGAGGTAGATGGGGCGTGGGTTCCACAGATGAAGGGGATTAAGAGGTACAAACTTCCAGTAATAAAATACTTCAGGATTTCATAGGGCTAAAAGTACAGCATGGGACACGTGGTCATTAGTGTTTTGATAATGTTGCACGGCGACAGGCGGTAACCACACTTATCGCAGCGAGCATGTCGAAATGTATAGAATTGCGGAACCACAAAGTTGTACACTTGAAAACAACACCACATTGTCAACTCTACTTCGAAAGAAAACCACAACTGCAGCGGGAGAGGGCTTCTGTCTCATGGGGCTCTGCTGGGGCGCAGGGGTGTCCCTTTTCTCCTCGGCCAGGACTGGAGGCCAAGATCAGCTCTTGAGGGTGGCCGTCATGGCTGCAACGTGTCGGGTAGCCTTGTTTTCCTCCGTGAGACTTTTTGTAGTTGTGAGGCCCTATTTGGGTGTTACTAGGCCAGGGCCTTCAGTGGCAGCACGGGGCTCAGGGTTTGGGACTTTCCTTAGACACCACCAGGCTCTTGTGCGCTGATCCGGGGCTACGTTGCCCCAAAAGTGGCTGGGCCCCCCCACCGCCTGCTGCACAGGCGAGGACGCGCGCCCACACAACATGTAGTCACCTACCACAGAGAGGCCAGTGAATGAGGGGGACCTCTCCGTCCCAGGCGTCCTACTGCTTTGGGCCGCCGAGTAGATGTTACCTGGAAGAGGGGTGTCCAGAAACGGTGACGCCCATTGTGGAAGGGGCATCTGAGGCCACCTAACCGAGGAGGAAACACACCGTTTTTCCTTGCCTGGATGAACTTGGGGGCCAGTCTGGCAGCTCCAGCTATCTGCCCGCACCTGTGCCTCCTGGGCAGGGTCTGGTGCAGGAATGCAGGGCCCAGGGCAGTGAGCAGGACCCAGGAGTGGGTTCTGGGGGAGAAGGAACACTGCAGGTCTGACAGTGCACGGGCAGCAAGCACAACGCCTGCTCTTTTAAAAAATTTTTTTAATGTTTATTTATTTTTGAGAGAGAGAGAGCATGAGGGAGAGAGGGGCAGGGAGAAGAGAGAGACACAGATTCCAAAGCAGGCTCCAGGCTCTGAGCTGTCAGCACACAGCCCGACGCGGGGCTGGAACTCACAAACGGCGAGATCATGACCTGAGCCGAAGTCGGCCGCTCAACCGACTGAGCCCCCCAGGCGCCCCCACGAAGTGTGCTTGTGAGCAGTTAGCTGCATCCAGTGGGACAGCTCTGGGCCCACACGATTGTGGGCCGTGCCATGCTGCCTGGGCACAAATCTCTGGCACGTTTTCTACATCGAAGTACCTACTTCATCAGTTGAGAAAATAGTGTGTTAGAAAGTTTTAAAAAGTTCTAAAAGTATTTTCTTCAGTAAGACAAGTTCTGAGAGCATCTTATTTTGTTCTAAAAGCAATAAACTACTCTCTGTGGGGAAAAAGGGGGGAAAAAGCGACCGCAGGAGGCCCAGGTACTTGGACTTTATGCTGGACCCTACCTATCAGACTCAGCTTCACTAAACATACATTTGTTGCTCGTCTGTTGTGTTCTATGTGTGGATTATTCCCTAACTCCAGTGTCAAAATATCCAGCCTTAGGCCAACTCACCTTAGGAGGGAAAGCCTCTTCTATTGCTGCTATCAGCCCCTGAACATTGGCCTCAGTCTGAACCACTTCCTGGTCATTCTTAGCAGGGTCTGGAAGAAATTCTGGTTATCTCTTTACTCTGTAGGGAATGGCAGCCTTACCAGGAGGCTATCTGGCTTGTCTGTTAATTACAGTATAATCATGGGTAGGAAGAACACCCCTTAGCAGCTAATCACGGCCCCTGTGAGTGAGGTTGTGAATGGCCACTAAGATTTCCAATATTTTTTAAGATGTGGGAAATGCCTGGGGCTCCTGGGTGGCTCATTCGGTTAAGCGTCCACCTCTTGGTTTCCACTCAGGTCATGATCTCGCAGTTCGTGAGTCTGAGCCCCTTGTCAGGTGCTGACAGCACGGAGCCTGCTTGGGATTCCCTCTCTTCCTCTCCCTCTGCCCCTCCCCTGCTTGTGTGCTCTCTCTCTCAAAATAAATAAATACAAACTTTTTAAAAATGTAGGAAATGGTTGTGATGAAATGTCAGAATATCAGATACAATGTGGAATACAGTAGTACTTGGAAAAGAAATTATAAGAAAACAACCTGAAAAATAACATTTTCATTATTACCCTTGGATATTTGGCAGGGTTATCGTTGAGGTTAATATGCTTTTCTATTTTTCATTCTTTATTTTGAGAGACAGACTGAGCAGGGAAAGGGCAGAGAGATGCGGAGAGACAGAGAGAATCCCAACCAGGTTCCATATACTGTCAGCACCGAGCCTGACATGGGGCTCAATCCCACAAACCCTGAGATCATGACCTGAGCCAAAATCAAAAGTCTGATGCTCAACCGACCGAGCCACCAGGCGCGCCGAGTTTAATAAGTTTTATTTTTGGTGTCTTCATACTTTCCATATAAATCACAATAATGTGTTACCTTTTTTTAAAGATTTTATTTTTATTTCATTATTTTTTAAATGTCTATTTATTTATTTTGAGAGAGAGAGCATGAGCGGAGAAGGGGCAGAGGGACAGGGAGACAGAGAATCTTAAGCAAGCTCCACTCTCAGCGCAAGCCTCACATAGTACTCAATCTCACCAACCATGAGATCAAGACCTGAGCCAAAATCAAGAGTCAGGCGTTCAACCAACTGAGCCACCCAGGCACCCCTAAAGATTTATTATTTATGTATCTATTTTTTTAATTTACATCCAAGTTAGCATATAGTACAACAATGATTTCAGGAGTAGATTCCTTTGTGCCCCTTACCCATTTAGCTCATCCCCCCTCCCACAACCCCTCCAGCAATCCTCAGTTTGTTCTCTGTATTTAAAAGTCTGTTATGTTTCATCTCCCTCCCTGTTTTTATATTATTTTTGCCTCCCTTCCCTTATGTTCATCTATTTTGTATCTTAAATTCCTCATGAGTGAAGTCATGATATTTGTCTTGGGCTGACTGATTTCGCTTAGCATAATGCCCTCTAGTTCCATCCATGTAGTGGCAAATGGCAAGATTTCATTCTTTTCTGATTGCTAAGTAATACTCCATTGTAAATATATATACCACATCTTCTTTATCCATTCATACATCGATGGACATTTGGCTCTTTCCATACCTAGTGATTTTGAGTAAACTCTATGCCCAACGTGGGGCCCAAACTTAACACCCCTGAGATCAAGAGTCCAAGACCTACCAACTGAACCAGCCGAGTGCCCAATACGTGTCACTTTTGTTACTGAGGAAGAAGCATTTATTTGGGGAAGGCCAGGAAGACCTTGTACCCACGCTTCAAGAGTCATCTTAAAATCTACCTCCTCCGACTGTTTTCTTTTTTTTAAAAAAATTTTTTTTCAACGTTTATTTATTTTTGGGACAGAGAGAGACAGAGCATGAACGGGGGAGGGGCAGAGAGAGAGGGAGACACAGAATCGGAAACAGGCTCCAGGCTCTGAGCCATCAGCCCAGAGCCCGACGCGGGGCTCGAACTCACGCACCGCAAGATCGTGACCTGGCTGAAGTCGGACGCTTAACCGACTGCGCCGCCCAGGCGCCCCCCGACTGTTTCCTTATTTGTACTGATGTAAATTCTGCCTTCTTTGCACTTCCATATATTGCGTTATTACTTACGTGTGACATTTGCCTTGTTCTAGATTATATGTGATTTTAACTCATGTATTTTCTTTCTCTCCATGACTTGCTTATATCTTTGGTGCTTGTTTTTAGTACATAGACACATTTAGACAATTAAATGCAGTGAGGTACATGCACGAACATGTGCACACACACAATAGATAGGGAAATAGGGAGGGAAGAGGGGGGAGAGAAGGAAGGAAGGAGGAGGGAGAAAAGACAGGGAGGGAAGGAGGGAGTGGGAAGAGGGAGGAGAAAGAGGGAAGATGGAGGGAGGTGAGGGATGGATAGGGAACAGAGTGGGAGGAGGGTGAGAAGGAGGTAGGAGGGAAGAGGATGGCAGGGAAGAAGGCAGAGAGGTAGAAAGGGAAGGAGGCATCTAGGGAGGGAAGAACAGGGGAAGGGAGGAAGGAAGAGAGAGAGGGAGGGAGGGAAGGCGAGGGAAGGAAACTACTTTTCCATACTTCATTCCGACTTCCTAAGAATTCTGTGAGTTGACCATCATTAGTTTAGTAAACAGTGGTAGTAATAGGAAGAGTTGCCCTACTTCCAGTTGGGGAAACGGAGGCACAGAGACAGGAAGGCTTGCCAGTGTCATGAGGTGAGAATATACCACGAAAGCAGAAGAACACGGCTGTGCCCGGAAACCAGACACGTGTGCTCCACCCAACTCCAGAGCCCGCTCGCTTTGCTCAGCCCCCTGTTCTCTGCTATAATATTTACGAAGGCGGAAGGGGGGGTTAGGGGCGCGGTCGCCACTCTAGCTGATGAAAGGTGCACACCTCACCGTAATGCCACTACACGCACAGACGTTTACATTCCAATTCCAGGGGACGCCTCATGCACCTTGTGGACCGGTGTGGCCTCCAAGCAGGGACTCTGGCTCTCCACCTTGATCCCCTAGCCCAGTAACTGCAGTGAGCCGAGCCCAGAGCCATCTGGGACTCCCCTCCAAGAACCCCATCCTAAAACACTGTTTTCATGAGTCTCGCTTGCCCCAAACTTACAGGGTTCCATCCTCCCAGATGCACATATCCCAACACCTCCCTTGAATTCGACCCCAACGTAATATTTAAACTTGATTTCCCTGCTGGATATGGAGTTCTCTGCAGACTCTTCTCTAGCTCCCTCTCGAGGTCACGCTCCACAGCCACCCTGGCTGTGTCTGGGTTTCCTGAGATCAGCTTTCTACTTCTTCCTTCCTGGGGTTGCTCGTGATAGCCTCTCCTATTGTCTTTGTTGGTACGGACGTTTGTTTATTTAGAGAGCAGGCGCGCACGAGTCGGGTAGGGGCAGAGAGCCGGAGACAGAGAATCCCAAGCAGGAGCCACGCTGGGCCGCAGCCCCATATGGGGCTTGATCTCACAACCACGACATCATGACCAGAGCCAGTACCAAGAGTCCGTCGCTTAACCGACCGAGCCACCCGGGCGCCCCTCTCCTCCCCCCTCTAACTGCAGTTCTGCGCACAGCCTGCTTAGCATTTGCCAAACTTTGGCTCACTCTGAGACGTGAGGGAGGCCCCGCTACTCCCCGAAAGCCAACTCCGCTTCTACCAGGGGCTGCCAGCAACAGTCTTCAGAGGTTTGGACCCTTGCCCACTTCCACCAAGCTGCATAACCTTGGGAAGGTCACCCAACCTCTCCAAGCCTCCGTCGCCTCGCCTCAGTAAGAAACAGCGATGCCTCGCACCACTCTCCTCCCCTCCCCGCGGACAGCTGCAAGATTCGTCAGCCAGGCCCCGGTGCGCAGCCGGCACTCACGTGAGGTCACCGGCACGAGCAAGCACGGCCACGTTCACTCCACAGGCTCGCACATCCACCCAGGGGCAGGGGTTATGCTCCACGTCCGGCACCTTCGATCACAGCGAGGGCCCAAGCACAGCCCGAGCCCCCTCAGCCCTGACCCCTTACCTCCAGCATCAGCTCCGGTCGTCTGAGCCCGTCCTGTGGGCCTTCCTTCTATTACCTTGTACACTTCTCAGCTCAGGAGAGGGGGCGCCATCGTGATCCCCATCGTACAGATGCGGCACGGGAGGCACAGGGATGTCAGCTGATTTACCTGGGCCACAGAGCAACTTAGTGGGGGTGGGGCTCCATCATTTTCAGCGTCTTTCTCTCATGTGGGCCGATCCCTCTGCTCAGACTGGGAGAAGCCAGGGCACAAAGGCTGAGTCTGCGCTGGAGGCACTGCCCACACTACCTGCCACGGGGCCCTGTAAGCGCAGCAGGCCACGAGGTTTGGCGACTGGAGCCCAGGTAGGTACAGACAGACATGTAGCGGGGCGCCTGGCTGGCTCAGTTGGGGGAGTGTGACTCTTGCTCTCAGGGCCATGGGCTCGAGCCCCACGTTGGGTGGAGAGATTCCTGAAAAAAAGAGTTAAAAAATAAAGACCCCAAATGACGTGTAGCCCTGGAGACCTGACGGTCACAAGAAAACTTCCTGTCCGCGTTGTCAACTGCCAGAGAACAACCAGCACCTGTCTTCTCTCACGGACCCTTGCGAATAAAGAAACACAAAATTGGCTGAAATCAGAAACGTGAGACAGTGTGGTGCGGCCACCGGAAATATTTTACTTTTGTCACCTCAATTACTCCCGCAGCACCCTGGTGAGGTGGTGGCTATTGCTGTCCTCGTTATACGGATGAGGACACCTGAGGAAACTGAGACTCAGCAACTCAACAGGTGAGCCAGCTAGCCAGGGCGAGCAAGCCGCGACGCAGACCCCGGCAGGCTGGCTCCAGAGCGCCCACGGCCATAAGCCCGGCACATCGAACCCCAGTCGTGGCTATTGTTGCTTAGGACGAGGCTCCATTCGGTTGTTAAGGTTTGCAGAGTGTGAAGTTACTGAAGAAAATACCACCACAACTGATGCCAAGGTAGGGCAATAGTTGTCTCGGGACACGGGAGGGACTGAGACGGAGCCAGCGGGAAGGCTCCGTGGGAACGGGAGACACGAAAGAACGCGCCCCCTCAGCGGTCACGGATAATCGCAGCTAGTCCAGCACAAACAGAATGAAAGCCCTCGTAGGCCGCTCACGCAATAACTGATCTCAAGTCGAAACTGGGCATAGGGTGTCCAGCCGAGGCGGGGGAGGTGCCTGCGGCATTCAACAAGGGCCTCCCTGAGGAGGAAACGTCTGGTTAAAGTCGTCAGGAGGACGCAGTCACCTTGCATCCCTTACCACCTCTTTGAAAACGAATTGGTCCGCAAACCTCTTTTAGTTAGTTTCTTACCCATCCTCCAGGGGCATGAGGCAGGGGCACTTATCCCTGAGACTCAGCCGGTGAGGTGACTAGGGCCCGTGATGCATTTAGGAACCCACAGAAATGATGGAGTGTCTCAATTCAAATGGGGGTGAGGAGAATGGCCGTGGGGTAAACGAGGGATATAAATCGAGCACGTTGTCGAGCATAAGGCCCACTGTGGGACGCTGTTTTCAATATTTAGGATATTAACGAGTCTTGGAACATCAGTAAAACAGTTCTGGCGGGGAAAACCACAGAGCCCTCAATCTGGTCTGCTCCCTTTTATTTGACAAGAAATAAGCATGCATACCATTAAGTGGAGTTCAGTATTTGCTTACAGGTTTCCTCTGTTGATGTAAAAGTGACATACAAAAGAGTGCACAAATCTCAAACTTACATTTGTTGAGTTTTGACAAACTATATAAAACTACGTAGAGTCACTCTTTATCACGGATTCCTTGCTATGCCCCAAATCTCTTGTCCCTTGTCTCTTTTCTGTACTCACCTGGAGAAACCAGAACCCTACATAAATTCAACTCTCCGACCAATAAAAACGTATCCCTGCCGTAAGAAAAATAAATAAATATGAAAAAAAATTTTTTTAAAAAAAAGAAAAATAAATAAATAAAAAAGGAAAAGAAAAAGAAAAAGAAAAAGGAAACAACCAACAAGAAACGAAATTTATTTAGGGGTGCCTGGGTCGCTCAGTCGGTTAAGCATCTGGCTTTGGCTCACTTCATGATCTTTGGGTTCATGAGGTCCAGCCCCCCATCGGGCTCTCTGCCTTCAGCACAGAGCCCCCTTGAGATCCTCTGTCCTTCCCGCCCCGCTTGTGCTCTCTCTCAAAATAAATAAAAACAAAAGTAGTAAACTTCATTTATTCCCTCAGCGAGGGCTCAGGAAGATCTTTCTAGAAAAACCGAGAGGCTGAGGGAAGGGAGAAATGGCGGCGGGAAATTACCCGCGTCCCAAAGGTCCCAACCCTTCAGGGACATGCATGCTTGTATAGAGAAATCTATAGCTAGAGGCATAGCTGCTGTGCAGGAATGCTTCAGGATAGGCGGTTACAATGAGACAAAGAAACAAATATTTGAAAAAGAAAAATTGGAAGAAAAAAAAAGCAGGAGCTTTGTGCACTTTAAGCAGCCTTGAATGCACTGTGCAGGTTTGTAGCCCTGCACCGAGATGTAGCTTCATCACTAAAATTCTGGAGGCACCGGACTTTCCCAAGGGGCACGTGTGGTTTTATTTGCATAGTGCATCTGAGCACCAGGCACGATCACCAACCCCAAGCCCCAGCTCCTGTTCCCGGGTACCCGGGAGTTTGGCGGGCTCTAACTTCAGCATCTCGCTGAAAAAACTCAGAGTGTGCCACCTCAGAGCTGATCACATTCGTTTGATGACTATTCCCTGCTTAGTACCGGCTGCTAGGTCCAGAGGTTGGGGGGTGGGGGTGGGGCTGGCCCAAGAGAGATTGTCCCAACTTTTCTGCCAGGTCTCCAGACCTAGGGTGAGGTCTGTCTCTCACCCTACGGAAATAGGCAAACACAATGCCGCACAGCCCCTTGCTCGGGAGTGGGGGAGACATGCCGCCAGTTTGGGGGACACGAGCTAAGCTACAACCGAAGCCGCCAGCTCTGGTTACCCATAGTCCCCTCCGATGCCTGAGAGCAAGTGCTCCCCACCCCAGCCCTCTTGGCAGGAGCACCCGCCCACTTGGTGCCCAAGCCCAGCCGCATGCGCACCTCGGCGAGCCCAACCCCCACTAAAGGGCGGTATATATAAAGCGCCTAGCGGGACGCTGGGTAGCTGAACTCGACGGCACGGCAAAGTAGCCGGAGCTCAGTGGCAGGCCACCGCTTCATGTGTGACCCAGGGATCCAGCAGGTCCCGACGCAGAGTCTACACAAGACGGCAGAGGGATACTATGGATCCTTTCAACCAATTCAAGCGCGAAGTCACGGGCTTCCCCAGCCTGGGAGTCGACGAGGACCGGGAAGAGCCGCGTGGTCTGTGCCCGTCGGGACCAGCGTCTTCGCCACGTCCCAGAAATGAAGGGTCCCTGGGAGAGGGGAGCGGTCTGGCCACCCCTCAAATGCCTCCCCTCGCCTCCTCCCCACAGCCCGGGCTCTGATGCTGATAATTTGTCTCTGGATTTCTTCCTTTGCAGAAACCAAGCAAGTGGGGATGTCGCTTACCGGAGACCAAGCGGCTGAGGAAGCAGGGTCAGAGTTCGCACCTCAGCAGCGGGCGGCAGGCATACAAATCCAGAAGGAAGGAGACAGCCATGGGGATGACAACCATGGTGACGGTGACGGCGAGGAGGGGGCCGGCGATGTGGGCGCTGGATATCCGTGTCCCGCGGGTCGCGAAACCCGCGATGAGAAGCCGGAGGAGCCGAAGCCGGAGGAGCCAAGACCGGAGGGGCAGTTGCCCCCGGCCGCGGCTCCGGGTCCCGCTCGGGGAGGGAGGTGGCCGGTGGGTCGCCTCATCAAGTTCACCCCCCAGCAGATGCGCCAGCTGGAGAGCTTGTTCCAGAGCACCCACTGTCCCAGCCCCACCACGCGGTAAGTTGGCCGCTGCGCTGGGCGCGGGTGCCCGGGTTCGGGGGGAGTGGCTGGGGTTGGCGGGGACGGCGCCCGGGGGGGGGGGGGGGCGGGGAGGCGGGGGGGGGAAGGGACGCGGACTAGGGCGTTGGGGGGACCGCGGCGGAGACTGGCGGGGGGGGGGAGCGACGGCGGGAACGGGACGGCGGCGAGTGGGGGGGGGTGGCGGCGAGTGGGGGGGGGGGTGGCGGCGCGGAGGCTTGTCACGTGTCTCTCTCCTCGTGGCTGAAGTAAAACCTACCGGGCCCTCGAGGCTGCCGGTCCCGCGCCTCCCTTGGTTTAGGCGGGAGCTGAGGGCTCTGCGGGTGGGGACCAAGGGGGACGTTCAGGTGGAGTGGAACATCTGGAGCCGGGAAACTGTCCGGGGCGGCTAATAGAAGAAAGTCCTAGAAAGTCCTACTAGAAGCGAGGGGGGGGGGCGGGGGGGAAGGGGAGAGGGCGAGAAGTCTGAGACGCGGGAGCAAACGGGCTAGTAGGATCCCGCCTTTGCTTAAAATGGTGATAAATCTGCTCGTTGTGGATTATTTCTGCACCGGTTTTTAGTGTTATTTTTAAATTTTAGTGTTATTTTTAAATTATTTACGTATTTGAGGTGATCCCAACTCACTAAAGTAATCCCAATTTATGTATTTTAAATACACCCAACGTGGGGCTGGAACTCATGACCCTTGACGTCGAGAGTCACAGGCTCCTGCAACCGAACCCGCCAGTCAGCCCTGCCCTGATTTGGATATTTTTAAATAGTGCGCCGGAAAACGGTCTCGAGTAGTGACTGTTCTGCATTCCCTTAAACTTTGCTAGAGGTCTTTAAAAATAAATTAAAATTTAAAGAAGAAGAAAAGGGGCGCGGCTGGCTCAGTCCGTAGAGCATATGAATTTCGATCTCGAGTCGTGAGTTCAAGCCCCATTTTGGACCCGTAGCCTACTTACGAAAACCGTAAATCGGGCGCCTGGGTGGCTCAGTGGTTGAGCGTCCCACTTCGTCAGGTCGAGAGATCTCTCAGCGTTCTGGGATTCCAGCCCCACCTCTGACTTTGCCTGAAATGCTTTGGATTCTGTCTCCCTCCCTGTTCACCCCTTCCACGCTTGCGCGTGGCGCTGTCTCAAATATAAATAAACATTTAAAAAAAGAAAAGAAAAAATAATAAAATTGAAAAAAATTAAAATTAAATCGTGCCGATGGGAAAACTGCCCTCAAAGGAAGCCTCAAGCTACCTACCCCTTATAGAATAGTGGGGGGGGGGGGGGGGGAAGTGTGTGTGTGTGTGTGTGTGTGTGTTGTGTGTGTTGGGGGGTGGATGGTGGATGGCAGGGGGGAAGTTAGTGATAGAAAAATGTAACAGGGGCGCCTGGGTGGCGCAGTCGGTTAAGCGTCCGACTTCAGCCAGGTCACAATCTCGCGGTCCGTGAGTTCGAGCCCCGCGTCAGGCTCTGGGCTGATGGCTCAGAGCCTGGAGCCTGTTTCCGATTCTGTGTCTCCCTCTCTCTCTGACCCTCCCCCGTTCATGCTCTGTCTCTCTCTGTCCCAAAAATAAATAAACGTTGAAAAAAAAAAATTTAAAAAAAAAAAAAATGTAACAAAGCACGACCAAGGAATAAACAGCAGTTTGTGCCATCCTTTAGCCTCTAGTGGGCATGTACTCTTAACTGGGTTCATTACTGATAGATAAAGAGAGATGGGGGAGGGGACGGGATGGGAGGGGAGGGGAGAGACAGAGAGAGAGAGAGAGAGAGAGAGAACGCATGTTGTTTTAGGGCTCTAATTTATCATTATTTTTTTATTAAAAAATTTTTTTTAACGTTTATTTATTTTTGAGACAGAGAGAGACAGAGCATGAACGGGGGAGGGGCAGAGAGAGAGGGAGACACAGAATCTGAAACAGGCTCCGGCCTCTAAGCTGTCAGCATAGAGCCGGACACGGGGCTGGAACTCACCGACCGAGAGATCATGACCTGAGCCGAAGTCGGACATTCAACCAACTGAGCCACCCAGGCGCCCCTTAGGGCTCTAATTTAACCCATAAATTGGGTAAGAGCAATGACTGAAAGTCCACACAGATAGTTCCTCAGTCAGATGCTTTTTCATTTTGGTGTTGATAACACTAAAAGAAACTGAATTAGAATGTCACGTGTTCTTGGGGACTGTGCCTCCTTTACCCACCAAGACTTGGCTTCCCTTAAATTCTTTGTCAACTGAACCTCACTGTAAATCCTGAAATGGCGTGACTTTTCCTAGTGCAGAAACTGGTTCATAAAATGTCACTGACATCTCCCCGAAAACAATTTTTCAAAAGATGAATGAAAAATGCTGTATTTTAACTCACGGCCAACTCCACATACTGATCCTTGCGATTTTTCTCCCCTCAGCCAGGAACTTTCGAGATTCATGAATGTGCCTGTAGCCAGAGTGCAGGTGAGTAAACCCGAAAAAAACAATTTTGCTGGGAGCCATTTTAAACCTGTTTCAGGATTTGGGGCACCTTGGTCATAGACTTTCTCACGTTTCTGTGTTTTCGTTGCCTTTTTTAGATTTGGGAAATAAGTGTTGAACTTTTGGGTCTCGCGGAGGGGAAGGTGGGATACATAAAGCCCAGGTTTTGGAAATTGCCCATTACCAGAGGGAACATGATTTCCTAAAGGAATGAAAAAATTGGTATAGGATAGTATCCCTTGCATACACACATATATACACCTTTGTCTAAGCTACACCTTACTGTATGTACTTTCATAGGTCACTAAAGTAGACTTATAATACACATATTTTTATAATTATATGTCACATGTATAGTATACTGATTTTTATGTGCAATATATATTTACGTGCTAATATAACTATATATGTAGTTTATATATATTATAAATACAAAAATATGTGTGTAATGTAGTAAATATAAATTATATAAGATATACAATACATTTAATTCATGGAATAATGCTTATATTTATCTAAAGTAGAAATACACTTAATATATAAATGTACATATAAAAAATATGTAGTATATTGCACGTATATTCCTTTTTTAAGTTTATTTATTTTGAGAGAGAGAGAGAGAGTCTGTGCGAGCAGGAGAGGGGCAGAGAGAGAATCCCAAGCAGGGGCTGAGCTGTTAGCACAGAGCCTGACACGGGGACTTAATTTCCCGAACCCTGAGATAATGACCTGAGCAGAAATCAAGAGCTGGACGCTTAACCGACTGAGCCACCCAGGCGCCCTATGTGGTGGTTTTCCTTTTGAATGTGATCTTTTGCTCTAGGATCCAGACTAAAGCAATTTTATTTTTTAATTATAAAATTCGTTTGATTTATTTTTTAAATTTTATTTAAAAATTTCAAAAATGTTTTTTATTTTCACTGCTTACTGCTTTTAGTTAAAGTACCTGGGTCTCCTGTTGTTGGTTTCCTTTTGTTTTGTTTTGTGTTTTGTTTGTTTTTTAACATCTATGATTTGTTACTCTAGGATTTGGAGTAAGGCAGTTTTATTTTTTAATGAAAAAATTATTTTATTTCAACATTTTTAAATTTAATTAATTCCAATTCGGAGCTATTGCTTTTAAGTGTTTGGTAAAGGGGTGTGGAGAGTGGCAGGCCTCCACTTTAATTTCCCAGAATTCTTTGATCTGTCAGCCTGAAAACATAGTTAAAGAGTAGATTGTGCATTATGGTAGACGTGGGGGGGGGGGAGTCGCAACCTCTGAAATCTGTCCAAGACAAAATAAACTCAAACAACAATTTCAAACAAGGTTGCATCAACTCAACAAAGGGGGAAGCCAGTCTAAGAGGTGGAGGGTAAGGGGAGAATTATTTGGGGATATCACTCACGTTCCAATTTGTGAGAGTACCAAACGCATTAGCGAATGGTCCTTCGAGGAATGTCTGACACCTGAGATTTTGGTCTTCTTTTTCTGTTTTTAAGTGTACTTATTTATTTTGAGAGAGGGAGAGACAGGGGGCACAAGGGCAGGAAGGGGGCTCCCAGCTTGCCGCTGTCAGCGTGGAGCCCTCTTGGGATCCTCTGTCTCCCTCTCTGTCTGCCTCTCCGGCCTCGCCTGCTCGCGCTCTCTCTCAAAAATAAACAAACATTAAGAAAATTGAATCTCTTAACTGCCATACGTACCACGTGGCAGTGTTAAGTCTAGTCCTTATGTTACATTATCTTCCTGGTACGTATTTATCTCAAAAGTGGCAATTTTTACCTTGTGACCGACTCTAGGCCCTTCCTCCACCCACCCTTCTAGCACTCACAGATCCGATGTTGCTCCATGAGTTTGTTGAGCTTTTTTTTAGATTCCACATATAACTGAGAACATAAAGCGTTTGTGTGAAGAACATTTTAATGGGTGTCCCCTCGACCATTTTGCGAGTACAGTTAAGAGTTGTTTTGATAACCCAGTGTTAGGTATGTGGAACTAGTATCAGTGTCTACCTCAGTTACGCTGCTTTGCACTTGTGTAGACTTGGCCTCTGGTAAACTTGGATCCCCAAAAGGAGCTCCCAGCACTGGTTTCTTTAGACTTTTCATATTCAAGCAGCAGAAAGACCGAGTAACCTCTAAGCTGGGAGAGGGAAAATGAGGCAACAGAGAGAGTAGAGGCCCTTAGTCTCAAGTAACCTTTGCCAACCGGGAATGTCTACAAATATTAAATACAAAGGAATTCCATTAATACGATGTGGAAAGGACAGTGGAGTCCAAAGGACAGGTGTTTTGTTTTTTGTACTGTTCATAGCTGGCAGATAGGCGGGAGGAGCCATTTTGTGACTCCTCTCCCACATGCTTAGCTGTCTTCCTAAAGTGTCAGTTTCGCCTTGTTGCCTTAAGAATACCATATGATTTCACTTATGTGTGGAATCTTACCGAACAGACAAAACAGAAGCAGACTGTAATACAGAGGAGACTGGAGGTTGCGGGGTAGGGGGAGAGGGACGGGCAAGATAAGTGAAGTGCATTAGGAGGCGCCAAGTTCCAGTCATGTAGTAAATCAGTCCCGGGGATGAAAAGTACAGCAGAAGGAATATAGTCAGAATACAGCAATGACTTTGTATGGTGATGACGGTGATTACACTGATCGTGGTGAGCATTTTGTAAGGTAGAGGAATGACGAATCACTGTGCTGTCCACCTGAAACTACTATAATATTGTATTGTCAGCTATGCTTCGACTCAAAAAAGGAAGGAGAAGAAGGGATGGGATGGGGCTCTCCTGGTGGAGGAGAGGGGCTCAGGGGGCCCTGCCCTGCTGGGCAGCAGTGGCTCCTGTCCAGGGTCCTGGAACTGTAGCCAGAGCAGAGGGCGCTGACCGGGTGCTGAGCCCAGGGAAGTCTGGAGGGTGGGGCAGGGTGGAGGGTGCAGAGTGGACAACGGCGGTGTGCCTCTCTGCCCCCGAACTGTTGGCTGGGCAGAGATTTTGAGAACTTGAGTAAATGTGGTCCTAGTCAGGCTAAACCTTCGTTGCCCCCGAAGTGTAAAACATCCAGGTGCTGTCCGGTGCTTCAGCTTAACTTGTGTCCCAGCAAGACAAGCCACAGGCTCCTGGGCCCTCCAAGCCCAAGCCTCGCTCACAGTACCATCCTTCAACTATGAAGAGGTTTCAGAAAATGAGTGAGCCTTTAGTCATCCTTCAAAGAAACCTTTGGTTTCAAAATCCCACACGTGCCTGTGGATTATTTACTGCACATTGAAGACGGGCTTTGCAAACTGGGGGTTGTCGCCCCAGCAGGGCTTTATGCTGAGCTTCCCCACAAGCAGGGTGACGCTAGCCTAGTGATTAGGAGTCAGTGGCAGCTGGACAGCTGAGGGCCAGCTGTCAGGACACAGCCCAGCACGTGTAAGAGTGACAGCAGGGACGGAGTGCCATTCCTCAGCTACACCTGTTTGTCAGGGTGGGGAAAAATAATACGCAAGGTGGGAGGACAGAGTGAAAGCAATAAGCCAAGCCACAGCCTGGCACATAGTGGGTGCCGTCTGAGGGTGAGCTGAAGGGAGACCCCTCGGTGCTAACTTTCCTAGGATAATTTAGCAACAAGGAAGTAGCTTCCCTGGTGCAGTTTAAAACCCTGAGGGTGTAGAGAGTAGCCTGCTGGGTTTTTTGTTTTGTTTTTTTTTTTTTTCATGTATGACATTCAATGCTCAACATACTAAAACGATCCTTTTTTCTCTCTGATTGAAGGTTTGGTTTAAGAATAGGAGGGCCAAGTTGAGAAGACAGCGGAGGGCACTGAGGCTCAGAAACATGCCCCCCATGGCCACGGTCCCCCCTCCCATCATTAACACGGGTCAACCCTACCATGGCATCTTCATTCAGCAGCTGAATTTTGTGTGGGTTTTTCAGGAGCCAGTGATGCCGGGGCCACCTCGCCCGCCCATGCCACCCTTTCCTCCTATGTTCCTGCTTCCTCAACCTTGGTCCTGTCTAGGTTTCCCTCCCTATGGCTGCCCTCCACCCTTCCTTCCCTATGGCTACTTTCCACCTTTCCCTCCCTATGGCCGCCCTCCACTTTTCCTTCCCTTTGGCTGCCCTCTACCTTTCCCTCCCTATGGCTGTCCTCCTATGGCCCATCCTGGTGCGGTACCACCCATAGCTCTTCTTTAATCGTTTTCCCAAAGAATTGGATCTGTGACAGTTTTTTTCCGAGGTGTTTTTGAGCCAGATTCAAGTTTCTGTATCTGTTGCCATAAAAAATAGTTCATTCAATGTGTGCTGAATGTATTAAAGAGAAGTCAAATTCACTGACCCCCTATTTTAGGGCACTTTTTACATTTTCAATAAAGTTGTGAATTCTCTACAATTGTTTTTGCGTGTGGTGTGGGGTCAGTCAGTTGCATGGGCAATGCCATTCATAGGGAAAGGCGAGGACACCTGCTCTCACGCAGTACTGTCCCTGAGCCACCATCGGCAGGCCAGGCACATCCCCGAAGGTGCCCACGTGCCCAGGGCAGGGTTACAGAGACCCACCCTCTCCTCGGCCACCCCGTCCTCCCGCCCCGCGCGCAAGCCCGACCCCGCAGAGGTGCAGGACCGGGTGGCGTCAGCCCCTAAGGAGGGACCGGCGGGCTTCCGGGCGGGGCTGGGCCCCAGTCGCCCCGAGGAGCTGGGGCACAACCGAGCACTGGCAGGGAAACTCGGAAGGGGCTACTCACAGCTCCCGGAGAAGCGGCAGCCGGGTGTGCATCTGGTGCTCTCCAAGTTGCGTCCGGCGCCTGCCCCGCGGGCGGACCAGACCGGGCCGCGCGGCCTTCCAGCGGGAGGGTCCGGCGCCTGCGGAGGCACCGCGAGGCGAGACCCCCTTCCAGGCCGGCGCTGGGCTCGCTCTCTCTCCCCTGTCCCCCACTCCCCAGGGGTGCAGGGCCCGGCATCGCTCGGCCCCCAGCTCGCAGCTGCCGGGCACCTTTCCGCGAAATCCTTCCTATGGCCCGCCGTCCTCGCGTGCGGTCATTTCAAGTCCGCAGCTGAGAAAGGACCTGGGTCTTTGTCCCCTCGGACTTGGGGTGGCGGAGGGGCTCCTGCGGAACCGAGACCGTGTACCTGGTGCCCGATCGGGTTGTTTACACTGGCACACACAGCCCTTCTCGTTGCCAGGACGACCCCGGCCCCGGGGACGAGTTTTGCCGGTGCACCCAAAATGTCTCCCCCCGTCCCCCAGGTTTGGGTTGTGGCGCCGCAGCGGGGTCTGTGAGCCGGGGCGTCGCAGATCTCCCGGATCCCCTCCCATTTTTTAAATTATAGACATCCTAGTGGATGTGAGATGTTATCTCGTTGTGGCTTTGATTTACATTTCCCTAACGACTGGGGCGCCTGGGTGGCGCAGTCGGTTAAGCGTCCGACTTCAGCCAGGTCACGATCTCGTGGTCCGTGAGTTCGAGCCCCGCGTCAGGCTCTTGGGCTGATGGCTCGGAGCCTGGAGCCTGTTTCCGATTCTGTGTCTCCCTCTCTCTCTGCCCCTCCCCCGTTCATGCTCTGTCTCTCTCTGTCCCAAAAATAAATAAACGTTGAAAAAAAAATTTACATTTCCCTAACGACTAATGATATTGAGCATCTTGTCATGCTTGTTGGCCATTTGTACATATTCTTGGGAAAAAAAAACATCTGATCATTTAATTTGGTGGTTTATTTTTTCACTGCTGAGTTGTAAGGATTCTTTATGTATCCTGGAAACTACTCATTTTTAAGGGTTTTTTTCTTAAGTTTATTGATTTGAGAGAGAGAGGGGGAGGGACAGAGACAGAGAGGGAGAGAGAGAATCCCAAGCAGGCTCCGTACTGTCAGTGCAGAGACGAGGGGCCGGATCTCACAAACCGCGAGATCGTGACCTGAGCTGAAATCAAGAGTTGGACACTTGGGGCGCCTGGGTGGCGCAGTCGGTTAAGCGTCCGACTTCAGCCAGGTCACGATCTCGCGGTCCGTGAGTTCGAGCCCCGCGTCAGGCTCTGGGCTGATGGCTCAGAGCCTGGAGCCTGTTTCCGATTCTGTGTCTCCCTCTCTCTCTGACCCTCCCCCGTTCATGCTTTGTCTCTCTCTGTCCCAAAAATAAATAAACGTTGAAAAAAAATTAAAAAAAAAAAAAGAGTTGGACACTTAACGGACTGAGCCACCCAGGCGCCCCTGGAAACTATACTCTTATCAGATATATGACTTACAAATATTTTATCTCGTTGTGTTGGTTGTCTTTTCACTATCTTAATAGTGTCATTGGATGCACGAAGTTCTTAATTTTGATGAAATCCGATTTATGTAATTTTTCCTTTGTTGCTATTATGCTTTGGTGTCATATTGAAGAATCCATTGCTGGGGCACCTGAGTGGCTCAGCCAGCTAAACATCTGACTTCAGCTCAGGTCATGATCTTATGGTTCGTGGGTTTGAGCCATGCTTTGGGCTCTGTGCTGACAGCTCAGAACCTGGAGCCTACTTTGGGTTCTGTGTCTCCCACTTTTTCTGCCCTCCCATGCTCATGCTCTCTCTCTCTCAAAAATAAATAAACATTAAAAAAAAAAAAAGAATCCATTGCCAAATCCAAGATCATGACTTTTTCCCTGTTTTCTCCTGAAGAAAAGGAGTTTTATAGTTTTATGACTCCTTCTTCCTCTCTCTCTCCCTCCCCCCATATATATCTCACTATATATGTATATATATATACATATATATATATATACACACACACACACATATATATATGTATATATACACTCTGTCTCTCTGTCTCTATATATATAGTGGGATATATATATATATATAGAGAGAGAGAGAGAGAGTTTTATATAACTATACATATGAGAGTTTTTAAATTTTAACTCACATTTAGGTATTTTGTCCATTTTCAGTTAGTTTTGGTATATGATATGAGGTATATTTCCAACTTAATTCTTTTGCATGTAGCTATCTAGTTGTCCGTCATTTCCTGAACAATTATTTCCCAGTTGAATTATCTTGGCACCTCTATCCAGAATCGATTGACCATTGGTGTATGGGTTTATTTATGGTTTCTGGTTCCTCGAGTCTATTCCATTGATCTGTATGACTATCCGTATGCCAGTACAATGCTGTTTTGATTAGTGTAGTTTTGTAGTAAGTTTTGAAATTTAGACGTCAGGGTCCTACAACTTTTATTTTCTTTTTAAAGATTATTTTGGCTAATGTATTCCCTTATAATTCCATATGATTTTAGAATTCTTGTTCCTTGCATTTCTTGTTAAAAACCAGAAACTCTGGGGGCGCCTGGGTGGCTCAGTCGGTTAAGCGTCCGACTTCAGCTCAGGTCACGATCTCACACTGCGTGAGTTCGAGCCCCGCGTCGGGCTCTGGGCTGACGGCTCAGAGCCTGGAGCCTGCTTCCAGTTCTGTGTCTCCCTCTCTTTCTGCCCCTCCCCCGTTCATGCTCTGTCTCTCTCTGTCTCAAAAATAAATAAGCGTTAAAAAAAATTTTTTTTAAAAAAAACAAAAAACCAGAAACTCTGAATATTAGAATGTGACAACTTTGGAAGACACAGTTTCTCCCCTCTTCTAGGTTTGTTGTTCCTAATTGTTTGGGCTGCTGTGGTTGGCTTATTTAGTGACTTCCTAAGCTATTTTTTGCAATATCTGTGTTAGTTTTTTTTAATTTCAGTATTAAAAAATAAAAATAAATACAAAGAAAATAAGTAAAATTTCACTATATTTGACATGCAATATTATATTAGTTTCAGTTATACAACTTAGCGATTTGACAATTATACACAACATGAAATGCTCACCACAATAAGTGTAGATATCATCTGCCATCATACAAAATTATTATAATATGATGGACTATATTCCCTATGCAGTACTTTTCGTCTCCATGACTCATTTATTTTATTTATTTATTTTTAAGTAAACTCGACCCCAGATGTGGGGCTCAAACCCATGACCTCAAGTTCAAAAGTCACATTCTTTACCAACTGAACCAGCAAGGTGCCCCAACTCATTTATTTTATAACTGGAAATTTGTGCTTCTTAATCCCCATTCACCTATTTTGCACATGTCCCCCTGCCACCCCACCCCCAGCCTTCTGGCAACCACAAGTTCGTTCTCTGTGTTTATGACTCTGTTTCTGATTTGTTGTTTTTTGAATTCCATATATAAGTAAAATCACATGGTATTTGTCTTTCCTCTGTCTGATGTATTTCACTTAACATAATATGTTCTGGGTCCATCTATGTTGTTGCAAATGGCAGGATTTCATTCTTTTTTATGGTTTGAATAATATTCCATGCTGTGTGTGTGTGTGTGTGTGTGTATGGCATCTTTACCCATTCATCTATTGATGGACACTTACATTGCTTCTGTATCTTGGATATTGTAAATAATGCTGCAGCAAACATAGGAATACATATATCTTTTCAAATTAGTATTTTGTTTTCATTTGGTAAATACCCAGTAGTGGACTTACTAAATCATATGATATTTCTATTTTTAATTTTTTGAGGAACCTCCATACTGTTTTCCATAACATCTGCATTCTTTGTCACGTAGAGCCACTCAAATCTACATTCCATTAGCTTAAGTGGCCAGCAAGTGTTTTGAAATACTTACCATCAATTCCTGGATTCAGAAATGAACAAAGATCAACAAAACAAAAAGGCAACCTAGTGAATAGGAGAGCATCCAACTTTGGCTCAGGTCATGATCTCAGTTTGTGAGTTCAAGCCCCACATCAGACTCTCTGCTGTCTGTGGAGAGCTTGCTTCGTATCCTCTGTCTCCCTCTCTGCCCCTCCCCCGCTCACTTTCTTTCTCTCTCTCTCTCTCTCTCAAAATTAAATATTGAAAAAAAGAATAGGAGAAAAATACTTGCAAATGATATCTTTGATAAGGGATTAATATCCAAAATTTATAAGTAACTCCTACTACTCAATACCAAAAAAAAAAAAAAACCCAAAAAACGACACAATCAAAATATTAAATGAGCAGGGGACCTAATTAGACGTTTCTCCAAAGAAGACGTACAGATGGCCAACAGACACATGAAACATCGCTAATCATCAGGGAAATGCAAATCTAAATCACCTCACACCAGTCAGAATGGCTAATATCAAAAAGACAAGAGATAAGAAGTGTTAGTGAGGATGTGGAGAAAAGGGAACCCTTGAGCATTGTTGGTGGGAATGTAAATTGGGACAGTCACTATGGGAAACAGTGTGCAGTTTCCTCTAAAAATTAAAAATAGAGGGGCTCCTGGGTGGCTCAGTTGGTTGAGTGCCCAACTTCAGCTCAGGTCATGATCTTATGGTTCATGAGTTCAAGCCCCGCATCGGACTCTGTGCTGACAGCTCAGAGCCTGGAGCCTGCTTCGGATTCTGTGTCTCCCTCTCTCTCTACCCCTCCCCAGCTCGCACTCTGTCTCTCTCTCTCTCAAAATAAATAAATGAATGAATGAATGAGTGAATGAATGGAGTGAATGAATGAATAAAATTTTAAAAATTAAAAATAGAATACCCTACAAGCCAGTAATTCCACTCCTGGATATTTAGCTGAAGAAAACAAAAACACTAATTTGAAAAGATATATGCACTCCTATATTTATTGTAGCATTTGGGGGTACAGCTCAGGGGTAGAGCATTTGACTACATTATTTTTAATAGCCAAGATATGGAAATAACCTAAGTGCCCATCAATAGATGAATAGATAAAGAAGATGTGATACACACACATGCACACACGCACGTACACACACACACACACACACACACACACTGGAATATTCCTCAGCCATATAAAGAATAAAATCTTGTTGGGTCACCTGAGTGGCTCAGTTGGTTAAAAGCGTCCATCTTATGCTCAGGTCATGATCTCATGGTTCGTGGGTTTGAGCCCCATGTCAGGCTCTGCACTGACAGGTATGGAGCCTGCCTGGAATTCTCTCTCTCTCTCTCTCTCTCTCTCTCTCTCTCTCTCTCCCTCTCTCTCTCTCTGCCCCTTACCCACTCATGCTCTCACTCTCTTTCAAAATAAATAAATAAAATGAACTTAAAAAAATAGGGGGCCATTCTCTGCACTTTTCTCCTTAAGATCAGGAGATCAGGTTTGTCCCAGCCGTGAATAAAATCTTGCCTCGCTTCTAAAAAAAAAAAAAAATAGGGGTGCCTGGTGGCTCAGTTGGTTAAGTGTCTGACTTCAGCTCAGGTCATGATCTTGCAGTTTATCAGTTCAAGCCCCACGACGGACTCTGTGCTGACAGCTCAGAGCCTGGAGCCTGCTTCGGATTCTCTGTCTCCCTCTCTCTCTGCCCCTCCCCTGCTCATGCTCTGTCTCTCTCTGTCTCTCAAAAGTAAATAAACGTTAAAAAAAATCTAAAAGATAAAGAATAAAATCTTGCCATTTGTGACAACATGATGGACCTAGAGGATATTATGCTAAATTAAGTAAGTGAGACACCCAAAGACAAATAACTGTATGATTTCACTTATATGTGGAATCTTAAACAAAACAGACAACACACACACAAGAAAACCCAGAAACAGAACAAACTGGTGGTTGCCAGAGGGGAGGAAGATGGGGAGATAGACAAAATGGGAGAAGGGGATTAAAAGGTACAGGTTTCTGGGGGGCCTGGGTGGCTCAGTCAGTTAAGTGTCTAACTTCAGCTCAGGTCATGATCTCAGTTTGTGAGTTTGAGTTCTGCATCAGGCTCTGCGCTGACAGTGTAAAGCCTGCTTTGATCCTCTGTCTCCCTCTCTCTCTGCCTGTCTCTCTCTCTCCAAAATAAGCATTTAAAAAATAAATAAATAAAAGGTACGTGTTTCCAGTGATTAAGCAAGTAATTCAGGGTGAGGAGAAGTACATCACAGGGGATACAGGCAATAATCATGTGATAATTTTATGCGGTGACAGCTGTTAACTACACTCACAGTCATGAGCATTTCGTAATGTATATAAAGTTGAATCACTGTGTTGTACTCCTGAAGCTAATATAATACCATATGCCAACTCTACTTGAAAAAAGCAAGACGAAAAAAGAAAAAGGAGACGTAATACTCTCCCAGTGTTTGGGGATCGTGTCTGTGCTATGCTTTTCTTCAGTGCGTAGCCAGACTATTCACAAGTCGGCCTTCTCTCTTACTTCCTGCTTGTACAGAGCCTGAGAGCCATCCGGAAGTGAAAGCTTGTGGTCCTCTCAGCTGTTTCTGAGCATGTGGCTAGCACGTGACCTTCTTGATTCCTCTGTATACCTGAGATCTTTTCAAAGCCTTTGTTCTTCCATCTACCTTTTCTCAAGCTTGTGTTTCCCAGTCTTTTCAGTTGTCTGTTGCTTGTCCTGACTGTTGTCTCTTGCCCCAGGATGCTGTGGCCAGTGCTTGTGCCTTTAAACGCTTTGAGCAAGCAGCCTCGGCCCAGGGTTCGCTCCTAGTCAGACAAAACAAAGGCAAAACACCATGCCAGTCCTTGAGGGAGCCGGCAGAGTGGAGAAGACCCGGAACCACAATCCTTTGAGAATAAGGTCCATACTGCTCCCTCTAGTACCAGGAGTGCGGGCCTCCCATCCTCAAGGCCACTGCAAGTCTGGGGTGTGAGGGACGGTAGGCAGACAGTTTGAAACACCGAAGTGTTCTCTTACCACTGTCGGGGAGGAAAAATGTGCCTCTAGACTTCCAAATTCTTCTGGGCAGTCTTAAGAATTAAATTGACATGAAACAGATTAACAAGAGAAAATCAAGTTTAATTCATACGTATGGAGGCCTCAAAGATGCAGGACCTAAGAAATGATCAAGGCAGGGGCACCTGGGCGGCTCAGTCGGTTGAGCATTGGACTTCGGCTCAGGTCATGAGCTCACGGTTCGTGGGTTCAAGCCCCGCGTCGGGCTCTGTGCTGACAGCTCGGAGCCTGGAGCCTGCTTCAGATTCTGTGTCTCCCCCTCTCTCTGCCCCTCCCTCGCACTCTCTCTCTCTCTCAAAAATAAACAAACTTAAAAGAAATGATCAAGGCAGGTAGCATGTATACTGTTCACACAAAGAAATGATACATTTGTGAGGGATCAACAGGACAAAGAAAACTTCTGTTTGGGAACTTCAGTTAGTAAGGAATTCCAAACAAAATTTGGGCTGGGGTAGGAAATTAGTCAAAGTTACAAGGTTTGTTTACATAGACTTCTTGGGCCCTGACTTCCCTGTCTCTGATGTTAAAGATGTTTCTCTACCTCCTGGTGCAGAGAGGGTACCTTTCGCATGGGAGATTTATTCCCCACTTTCTGGAGACAAAGGGGGATCAGAGTATTGTTCCTGCACTGGCTGTTTATTCACTGTGGCATATCTTGGGGTGGTCCACCTTGAGCCCCCACACCACAAAGCAGTGGATTCTTTTTACACCAAACCTTATGAGGTTGTTGTGAGTTTTTAGCTGAATCCCAACATTCACCGGAAATGGATTCTGACAGCTTTTGCCAGCTCAGTAGTTGCTCTGGGGGGTGGGATGGAGCCCTGGAGTTCCCTTCTCCACATTAGTCATATTCAGATTTAACACTAGGGGGGCCCGGGTGGCTCTGGTGATTTCAGCTAAGGTCCTGATCTCACAGTTCTCGAGTTTGAGCCCCATGTCGGGCTCTGCGCGCTGAGAGCGCAGGGCCTGCTTGGGATTCCCTCCCTCTCTCTCTGCCCCTCCCCCCCCCAAATAAATAAACTTAAAAAAATTCTTTAATACTAAAAAAAAAATTCCTCTGGACTTTGCATTCTCCTTCTGGCAACTTCCCAACATCTCTCCTTCACGTCTCAGAAAAACTTTCTTCAAGGAGTAGTTTTCATACCCTCCCTCAGTTGTGATAAACAAAAATATCTCCAGACATTCACTAATGCGACCCAGGTGAGAAGTCATTTCAGACTGATACCCACTGTAGTAACTCCAATTCTGAACATATTTGGATTTAGCCTGTTTTCACATATACTTTTTAATTGTTTGGGGGGTTTCGTTTGGTTGGTTCTTGTTTTTCATTTGTGCTGTACAGCTCTATGAAATTTTATCACATGTGTAAATGCGTGTAACCATCACCAAAATTAGGATATAGGACTCTTCTATCCATACAAAGAAACTCCTTGTGGGGTGCCTAGGTGGCTCAGTCGGTTAACCGTCTTGATTTTGGCTCAGGTCATGACCTCACAGTTCGTTGGTTCGAGCCCCACATCTGGGGAATTCTCTCTCTCCCTCTCTCTGCCTCTTCCTCTCTTGCACTCTCTCTTCCTCTCAAAATAAATAAACTTTAAAAAAAAACAAAACAAAGAAACTCTTGGGGCGCCCAAGGGGCTCGGTCGTTTAAGCGTCTGACTTTGGCTCAGGTCCTGATCTTGCGGTCGTGAGTTCGAGCCCCACGTCAGGCTCTGTGCTGACAGCTCGGAGCCTGGAGCCCGTTTTGGATTCTGTGTCTCCCTCTCTCTCTGCCCCTCCCCCGTTCATGCTCTGTCTCTCTCGGTCTCAAAAATAAATAAACGTTAAAAAGAAACTCTTTGTTGTTATACAAACCATTTTTCTAACCAAATGACATAAAGGTGAAGAACATTGTAAAATTCTACCTTTGTGTAAGAAAGGGAAGACACAAGAACGTGTTTTTGTATTTTTTTAATGTTTATTTTATTTATTTTTGAGAGAGCGTGCAGCGTATGCACACAGGGTCGGGGCAGAGAGGGAAACAGAGGACCCAAAGTGGGCTGTGCGCCAACAGCAGAGAGCCTGATGTGGGGCTTGAACTCATGAACCATGAGATCATGATCTGAGCTGAAGTTGGACGCTTAATCAACTGAGCCATGCAGGCGCCTTGTGTTTTTATATTTATGCTTGCATAAATAATACACTGGGTAGTAATTGGGTACATGTGGGGCAGGGGATTTCAGTGATTCTTTTCACTGAATATATTATATTTTGGATTTTTTAGCTATACCATTATGTTAAAGATAGTAAATGAAACCAAATGAATGGCATGGTTTCCAAGTAGCATTTCAACAGGCTTTAAGAGCAGATGACATATCGGGGTGTCTGGCTGGCTCACTCAGTAGAGCATGTGAGTCTTGATCTCCAAGTCATGGGTTTAAGCCCAACACCGGGTGTAGAGCTGAGTTAAACTAACAAATAAACAAAGAAATTACTGATATATGCTACAATTTGGATGAACCTTAGAAAACATAAAAAAGAGCATATCACGTATTGACTGGACCACATCAGTCAGAGCTGCTATAAGAAAAGTTGAGAGAAATAGACAGGCATCAATGGATTCAGAAGTAGACTTAGTAATATCATCTCCATGGCACCTAATTTGTCTTCCTTTCCAGAGACAGTTCCCTTAACAGTCAACTAAATTAGGCCTGTGAAGCACTTAATCAACACTAGAGATTGCAGTACATGAAGTTTATACACCTTTCCCTTAACAGTTAAAGGTCATTGCCTTATCATCGGGATGGCGCAATATAAAGTATTCCTCTAGGCTGGAAGGCTACCTGCTTCCTTCTGTAAACTCTGCCCTATATGATGAAGTGAATGCAGTCACACAGGGCAGATGTTTTTAAGGTCATCATGAGATCAAAAGTTAGATTGCATAGGGGCGCCTGGGTGGCTCAGTCGGTTGAGCGGCTGACTTCGGCTCAGGTCATGATCTCGCGGTCCGTGAGTTCGAGCCCCGCATCGGGCTCTGTGCTGCCAGCTTAGAGCCTGGAGCCTGTTTCAGATTCTGTGTCTCCCTCTCTCTGCCCCTCCCCCGTTCATGCTTTGTCTCTCTCTGTCTCAAAAATAAATAAACGTTAAAAAAATTTAAAAAAAAAGTTAGATTGCATAGGGGCACCTGGGAGGCTCGGTCGGTTAAGTGTCTGACTCTTGATTTTGGTTCAGGTCACGATCTCATGGTTCGTGGGTTCGAGCCCCGTGTGGGGCTCTACACTGACAGTGTGGAGGCTGCTTAGGATTCTCTCCCTCTCCCTCTCTCTCTGCCCCTCCCATGCATGCTCTCTCTCTCTCTCTCTCTCTCAAAATAAATAAACTTAAAGTTAGATGGCACAAAAGATCATGATACACGATTTTGTTTTCTCACTTGCAGATACTGATGTCAGCTGTGACACTGATGTGTACATAAGGAGCAGTCATGCTCTTACAGATGTTATTTGGTTTCATTTAAGGGTGGACATGCGACACTTTATTTGAGTTGACCACTACAATCTCCTTGTAATAGACATTTCAAAAACTGTTTCTGGTTGTGCCTGTGGTTATTTTGTGGTCGTTGTTGTTCCTGTTCTATACCGACATCAATATCAATGTTTACACAAGTATTATGCGTTGGATACCATACAGAATGCATGAAAGCTGGAGGTTAAATCTCAGTTTTAAGAGAATCCTAACCGAAAATTTTTTAAGTTTATTTATTTATTTTGAGAGAGAGAGAGAGTGCAGGCACTCAAATGGGGAAGGGGCAGAGAGAGGGAAAGAATCCTGACCAGGCTCCACACTGTCAGCAGAGAGCCCGATGCGGGGCTCAAACCCACGAACTGTGAGATCATGACCTGAGCAGAAACCAAGAGTCAGATGCTCAACGGACTGAGCCACCCGGGCGCCCCCTAACTGAAAATTTAAACATTCTGGGCTGCACACAGAAAAGGGACTAGAAAGAAACAATACTTTTTGCTTTTCCTATATTGCTCAATGATCTACCTTTTATGAAGTATTAGGCACTGGGCACAGTGATAGGTGCTTGAGATACATTATCTCTATAATTTTACAAACTTCAGTTGTGTCCTAGTTTTTTTTTAAGTGATAAAGATGCATTAGTTATATTTTTTTGGTCGTGTAATACTATTAAAATAAGTAAAATTTTCTTTTTCATCTTAATTTTTTAAAAGTAGATACCATACAGATACCATGCCCAGTGTGAGGCTTGAACTCAAAACCCTGAGGTCAAGAACCCCATGCTCTACTGACTAAGGCAGCCAGGCACCCCTCATTTTAATTTAATTTTTTAATGTTTATTTATTTTTGAGACAGAGAGAGAGAGAGAGAGAGTGAGAGTGGGGAAGGGACAGAGAGAGAGGAAGCCACAGAATCTGAAGCAGGCTCCAGGCTCTGAGCTGTCAGCACAGAGCCCGATGAGGGGCTCGAACTCACAAACCGCGAGATCATGACCCGAGCTGAAGTCGGACGTTTAACTGACTGAGCCACCCAGGTGCCCCACCCCTCATTTTAATTGTTAAAGAATTTAGTAATACGTAACACACCTGCACATATATCATATGCTGTGTTAGGAAGGAAAATTTTTTCTCTATCCTGGAAGGTCCTTCTGACTGGCCTAAATATTTAATTGACATCACACAGATTAACATGAGAATATCAAATTTAATTATGTAAATACAGGGAAGCCATATAAACAGGAACAATTCCATAGACAGGCAAAATGAGGTATGTAAGTCATGCTGGACTAAGTAGAAAGTGGGTAGGGATCTGGAGTTTTCAAGGGAAGGAAGGCAAGTCACAGGAAGAAAGGGAAGAGTAAATGTTTGTTAAACAAAAGGTTTTCTGGGAAATCAAGAAACAATGAAACATACCATGCTAGATTTCTCCTTGTCTACCATACCTAGTTCATATCATATATAGTTATGTATGGTGATAGCTCCCTTCCTGGAACAGGTCCTCTATCTAAATTCTTTTAGGCAGTTAGCAGGAAGGCAAAAAAGAAAAACTTCTTAAAGTCTTCTGTTTCTTAAAAATAACTCCCTAGGGGTGTGTGGGTGGCTCAGTCAATTGAGCGTCTGACTTCGGCTCAGGTCATGATCTCACAGTTAGTGGGTTCGAACCCCACATTGGGCTCTATGCTGACAGCTCAGAGCCTGGGGCCTGCTTTGGATTCTGTGTCTCCCTCTCTATCTACCCTTCTCCTGCTCTCTCTCTCTCTCTCAAAAATAAACATTAAAAAAATAAAATGAAATAAAAATAACCACCTAATATTCAAATCAGCAAAGAGGAAATCAAACTTTTACTCTTCACAGACGACATGATACTCATGGAAAACCCAAAAGACTCCACCAAAAAACTGGTAGAACTGATCCATTAATTCAGCAAAGTTGCAGGATATAAACTCAATGTACAGAAAACAGTTGCATTTCTATACACCAGTAATGAAGCAGCAGAAAGAGAAATCAAGTAATCGATCCCATTTACAATTACACCAAAATCCACAAAATACCTAGGAATAAACCTAACCAAAGAGGTGAAAAATCTATACACTGAAAACTATAGAAGGCTTATGAAAAAAATTGAAAAAGACACAAAAACACAGAAGAACACCCCATGCTCATGGATTGGAAGAACAAATATTGTTAAAATGTCAATACTACTCAAAGCAACCTACATATTCAATGCAATCCCTATGAAAATAACACCAGCATTCTTCACAGAGCTAGAACAAACAATTGTAAAGTTTGTATGGAACCAGAAAAGACCCCAAATAGCCAAAGCAATCCTGAAAAAGAAAACCAAAGCTGGAGGCATTACACTTCTAGACTTCAAGCTGTATTACAAAGCTGTAATCATGAAGACAGTATGGTACTGGCAGAAAAACAGACACATAGATCAGTGGAACAGAATAGAAAACCCAGAAATGAACCCACAAACATATGGCCAACTAATCTTTGACAAAGCAGGGAAGAATACCCAATGGAACAAAAACAGTCTCTTCAGCAAATGGTGCCGGGAAAACTGGACAGCGACATGCAGAAGAATGAACCTGGACCACTTTCTTACACCATACACAAAAATAAATTCAAAATGAATGAAAGACCTAAACATAAGACAAGAAGCCATCAAAATCCTAGAGGAGAAAACAGACAACAACCTTTTTGACCTCGGCGACAGCAACTTCTTACTCTACATGTCTCTGCAGGCAAAGGAAACAAAAACAAAAAATGAATTATTGGGACTTCATCAATTAAAAAGCTTCTGCACAGCAAAGGAAACAATCAGCAAAACTACAGAAAACTGTCAACCAACAGAATGGGAGAAGATATTTGCAAATGACATATCAGATAAAGGGTTAGTATCCAAAATCTATAAAGAACTTATCAAACTCAACACCCAAAAAACAAAGAATCCAGTGAAGAAATGGGCAAAAGACATAAATAGACATTTCTCCAAAGAAGACATCCAGATGGCCAACCGACCCATGAAAAATGCTCCACGTCACTCATCATCAGGGAAATACAAATCAAAACCACAATGAGATATCACTTCACAACTGTCAGAATGGGTAAAATTAACAACTCACGGGGCACCTGGGTGGCTCAGTCCGTTGAGCGTTCGACTTCGGCTCAGGTCATGATCTCGCGGTTCGTGAGTTTGAGCCCCGCGATGGGCTCTGTGCTGACAGCTCGGAGCCTGGAGCCTGCTTCAGATTCTGTCTCCCTCTCTCTCTGCCCCTCCCCCACTCACACTCTGTCTCTCTCTCCTTCAAAAATAAATAAACATTAAAATTTTTTTTTAAAAATAAAATAAAATTAACAACTCAGGCAATAACAGATGTTGGCAAGGATGTGAAGAAAGAGGAACCTTTTGCACTGCAAACTGATGCAGCCACTCTGGAAAACAGCATGGAAGTTCTACAAAAAATTGAAACTAGAACTACCCTATGACCCAGCAATTGCACTACTAGGTGTTTATCCAAAGGATACAGGTATGCTGATTCGAAGGGGCACATGTACCCCAATGTTTATAGCAGTGCTATTGACAATAGCCAAAGTATGGGAAGAGCCCAAATGTCTATCAACTGATGAATGGATAAAGAAGATATGGTGTGTGTATATGTATATATATATATATATACATACATACATATATATATGTGTGTATATATATATAGTGGAATATTATTTGGCGATCAGAAAGAATGAAATCTTGCCATTTGCAACAACGTGGATGGAACTAGAGTATATTATGCTAAGCGAAAAAAGTCACAGAAAGACAAATATCATGATTTCATTCATATGTGGAATTTTTTTTTTAATTTTTTTTCAACGTTTATTTATTTTTGGGACAGAGAGAGACAGAGCATGAACGGGGGAGGGGCAGAGAGAGAGGGAGACACAGAATCGGAAACAGGCTCCAGGCTCTGAGCCATCAGCCCAGAGCCCGACGCGGGGCTCGAACTCACGGACCGCGAGATCGTGACCTGGCTGAAGTCGGACGCTTAACCGACTGCGCCACCCAGGCGCCCCTATATGTGGAATTTAAGACACAAAACAGATGAACATAAGGGGAGGGAAGCAAAAATAATATAAAAACAGAGAGGAAGACACACTGTAAGAGACTCTTAAATACAGAGAACAAACTGAGGGTTGCTGGAGGGGTGTTGGGTGGGGGGGTGGGCTCAATGGGTGAGGGGCTTTAAGGAGAACACTTGTTGGGATGAGGACTGAGTGTTATATGTAAGTGATGAATCACTAAATTCTATTCCTGAAATCATTATTACACTATATGTTAACTAATTTGGATTTAAATTAAAAAATATATATAACTACCTAAAATAATCCACACTCCAATGAGACAGGTATGTGTATGGTGAGGGGGTCCGAATTGTGCTGCCCTACACAGCCAGACATAGAAGGGTAAAGGGAAACTTATTTTTCCTCCGCTTCAGCGCTCTGAGACAAGAGGATGTCCTTCTCCCTGGGGACCACCGTGGCAGGTAAAGGAGCCCACGGGGCGGAGACGGCAGGCTGAGGCTGAATGCTGAGGACACTGGGAGCAGTCACCTTAGTAAACGGCAAGCTTGTCTCTGCTGCTGTCACACTTGCCTCTGCTGTTGAAGACGACATCACTCTAGCCTCTGTCCCCACAGGGGTATGGAGGCCCCCCATCCTTGGGCTGAGCTGGCTAGTGCTCCCGGAAGTGACTAAAAGGCAGAGAGGTTGCTACTCCTGTCCCTCCCAGGACGGAGGCTGCCGTCCTCTGGAACAGGTGCTTCAAACTGATGACGGAGCGTGGGGCAAGCTGAGGGCAAAGCAGGCTGACAGGAGCCCGCCTCCTCCGCAGGTGGAATATGGGTGATATTCCTTGGACACTCTTGACTACCCAAGAACAAAGGAAAGGGGTTTAAGCGTTTGCCATGGTGATGTGGGAAACTAAGGCAAGTGAGAAACTCCCTTACTGCCTACAGCCCATTGACAAGTCCTTGAGACCAGGAGAGTGTCCTCCCTCTAGGAGCTCAGCTGCCTTGATGATGACACTTTACTATTGGCAAAAGGGAATCTTGGCTTAACATTATCCTGACGCCCCCCCACCCCGGCCTTGATCCTGTAAGTCTACTGTAACATGTAAAAATTCCTTTGGAAACTTCCTTTATCTCAACTCCCCCAAGATATATGCTGACAATCATACTTCAAGCTTATGGCCCCTGATATACATCTGAAGGGTCTCGTGAATGAGGCTTTACTAAATGGTAAAAATGGCCTTTTCCTAACAGCAGCTGGCCCTTCAAGATCCTGGAAAGCTTGCTTAAAAAGTTCCTTAGAAACTTATGCTGTCCCTGACCCCCTCCCAACCTGAGGGTATCTAATCAGTTACTCGTCACAACCCCAGTGCAGCTCTTTCTGCCCACGGGTCCTATCCCCACACTTTAATAAAATAAATCACTTTTTGGGGGCATCTGGGTGGCTCAGTCGGTTAAGCATCCAACTTCAGCTCAGGTCATGATCTCGCAGTTCATGACTTTGAGCCCCACATCCGGCTCTGTGCTGGCAGCTCAGAGCCTGGAACCTGCTTCGGATTCTGTGTCTCCTCTCTCTCTCTGCCCCTCCCTTGCTCACACTCTGTCTCTCTCAAAAAAAATAAACATTAAAAAATTTTTTTGAAATAAAGATAAAATAAAATCACCTTTTTGCCCCAAAGATGTCTTCAAGAATTCTTTCCTGGCCGTTGGCTCCGGACCACCCCACCATCACCCAACAACCCCATCATTTTGTGACTTTTACATGGGCTTCGAGTCTTTTCATCTGGGCTCTGAGCTGGTGCAAACCCGGTGAGTACTTTCTCTTTTCTCCCTTTACTCCCATTTCAGGGGCTTTTCGAGGAGGATGGTCTTACCGGAACACTTGCATGTCAATTGCTCAGGTCGCAATCCTCTAGCCCGTGGCTACTCTACGGGGAGGAGAAAGCCGGCCTTTCGGCTGGAAGTTAGTACCCTGGCCGGAATGGTAGTAAGACCCGGAAACTTGATGCCCTCTCTTTATTCCTGTCCTTATACAAAGTTGTCTGCCTTGGGCGCGGGACAGCCACTAAGTCACCAGGATGGCTGTCAGTCTTAAGACTCCTGTTTGAGGTTTCCTCCTCATTGGTCTAACATGATCCCCTCCACATCTCTGATCTAGCCGCTTCTGGCTGAGAGACCTCCACTGGGAGCCGGCCGAAACCAGTACCCCATTGAATGAAAACCCAACTGGGGACCGTTTTCTAGGGAAGTTGGCTGTAAAGACTACATGTATTGGAATGTTCTTAGCTCATGATGGATTTGTCTTTACTGTTTTTAGTCAATGTTCTCTGCTAACTACTACTTAAATTACAAAATTGGGTGATTCCCCCTTGTAAAACTTTTCCAGTATTCTCCATGGGTTAAAAACAGCGGTTTCTTCTCTGCCTTCTTAGCAAGACAAACTCAGGTCCATACGCTGGCACCCACCTGTAGCCTAGGATGCAATGGGGAGGTGGGGAGACACTAGCATCTTTCCTCAGGGACCATAGCGACTGGTCCATGATCATAGCGACTTCATTTGAGGGATGCTTCAGGTCGCTTTAACACCTCAGGAACCTCTGACATATCCTGCACGTGGGATGCCACGTGTCAGGGGGATTCTCGTGGTAATGGACCTTCACTACTTCTCTGTCTCTGCTCTGGAGAAGCATGGGAGCTTCTCTTCGGTCCCCAGGGACTCTCCCCTGGGATGCCTTTTTAACCACTGGAAACAAATCAATGAAAACATTGCAAAATGTAGGAAAGGACTGATCTCCTGTAACATTGCATGGCCTTAGTAAACAGGGCAAATGGACGGAGGTACCCTAGGTCCAGGCCTTCACCGCTCTAAATCAGGACCTGGACCCAAGGGCCTCTTGCAGAACATGTTTAGTCAGTAACCAGGCCAGTAAACTCCCTTGTGATATACCGGATGATAATGATCTAAATAGGCGTCCTCCTAATAGAACTCAGTCGCTGGAGGAAGCACCGGCCATCCCTGACAAAGGAGACGCTGACTCTTTCTGCCTGTTCCTCCTCCTAATAGATGTGAGGGCTTCTCCCTCATTCATTTCCCAGGTTAATGGCTATGATAATTGGAGCCAACTCTGGTTAGTCTACCTCAGGACGGGGACTTTAAGGACTATTCCCAAGCAGCTGCCAAAACTCCATTTGTTTCCGGGAAATTCCCTGTCTACTCCAGCCAAACATGGACTCTGTATTTCCACGTTGGTGGAAAAAACATGGCGTCTGCTCCTCGGTCCGAGTGGACAAGGTTTAGAACCGGGAATTCTGTCTGCCTTCCGGGGGCATCTCATCTCTCCTGCCTTCCCCTCCCCCTCTTCCTGTTTCTGCACCACCTTGGGCGTGGCCTACATTACTGGTTCCTATACCATCTTCAGCCAGCACCACTGGCTCCTCCCCCCACCCTCGATGTCAAGGAGTGGAGAGCATCCACTTGGACCACCCACCTCAGGTTCCCACACTGGTGTCCCAGGTAAAACTGACAATGGGGAAAAATTGATTGACTTTTAAATGGATGCAGATGAAACATATTCGATGCTTAAGCTAATTTAAGTTTGCTGGTTTAATTAAGATAGATCTGTCTTTAGAGTTACCAGCATTAAATATAAAACTTTTAGGGGCACCTGGGTGGCTCAGTTGGTTAAACATGCAACGTTGGCTCAGGTCATGATCTCGAGGTTTGTGAGTGCTTGCCCTGCGTCTGGCTTTGCGCTGTCAGCTTTGGATTCTGCCTCTCCCTCTCTCTCTGCCCCTCCCCTGCTCACACTCTGTCTCTCTCTCTCTCAAAAAGAAATAAACATTAAAAAAAATTTATATGAAACTTATTCTACCAAGGTTCACTGAAGGTCAAGTAAACTCATGTTATCTCTGTTGCAATTTGTTAGCAAAGAGACGACTTAATGGTTAATTTTGTCTGTCTCAAAGTTTTTATGGGTAATTGTTAAGATAGCCTTCAAAGCCTTTGGTAACCTAAAACTTTAAAGTTTTGATTGCATGATACATGGGATTAAATTCATTGGATATCTAATGAGATAAGAAGCTAAAGCATTGATTACTGGATGTTGGTTTGTGCTTTTGACTTACTGCAGAGAAACTAAGGCTGTTTGGGTCTATTGGTAAGCAGGCTTTTGTGCTTAATTGATTTGCAAATTTGCCATCTAAAGAACTGTGGTGTAACAGTTTACAATTGGTTACTACGTTTTCATGGGAGATGAAGGTTTCTAAGAGTTAAAATTCTGCTAAGTGTACTTAAGACTGTTGGAAATGAGGAAAAAACTCTGTATGTAGAAAAGTAGGTGATATGTAAGAAAGATACAAGGAATGGAAATACATTTTTTGTTGAAGGTAAAAGAAAGTAATTTTGTCCTAAATGAGACTGTTATTTGGAGACAACTGGCTTGGGAGAAAATCTGAAGGCAAAGGAAAGTTGTAGAAGGTTCGTGAAGGGATATCTTTGGAAAGGAACTATATGTGTGGTCAGGATGGACTAAGGTTGAGATGAATGGATTTTAAAAGTATCCTGGTACCAGATTAAAATTCTGCCATTCTTTCTGCTCAAAAGACAATGTTTTCTTGGACTGTTGATCGGCTCTTGATAAGAAAATGTAAACAAAGGCGTTTTTCTCTTTTGTCTGCAGGGAAAACCAAAGCTTATGTTTTGACTTTTTCAGGTCTTTGATTACTTAGTTAAAACTTCTCAGTGTTAAAGGAGCGTAGCTTCGCTAACAAGTACAGAACCCTACATATTTGCCTCTTATTGGCATCTTGGGTAAATAAATAAAGATTTGTAATGATCTGTAATCCCATGTAGGATGTGCTTTATAAACTTTCTAAGATTTTAACAAACTTCCCAGGGTTTAAATTGTAAATGAAGTCTTTTTATTTGGTATGTTAAGTTACTTGGAAAAGCACTCTCAAATAATGGTAAACCTTAGGTTGTATTTCATGAGTAAGTGCTATAACTGCTCAAGTATGTATTGCCGTTCCTAAAATTTTAATGTTTTGGTATAAGGTCCTCGCTTGATATTCTGATTATTGAAGTGTTATATGTCACAGAAAGAACAGTTTCCTTGTCAATTGCATCATAATGAACTCTCCTCAGATCTGGCACAATGTCCATTTCTGAGATTTTGTCATTTATAATTGTTCTTATTCTCTCACAAAATGAATTTCATCTTCAAGGAGATTCATAAAAAGGACTTTTAAGACAAATACAGGTATTTGACATCTTTAAAATCCTAAAACTAAAATGGGTAAGAATTTCCAGAACTAAAAAGTTGCATTCAAACGGAACAAGAATTAGGAACATGGGACTAAATGAACTGAGGAAGATTATAGTTTTGTGACTCTTGTTGGAAATATTGCTGGTTGTCTAATGTTTGCTCTTCCACATTGAGGAAATGTTCTCTTTCGATATATATAATATACAGAAATTTCATAAAGTATTCAATTGTAAACTGAAGCATTTATATTTTCTCTCTACCTGAACCCTCTAAAATTCAAAAAGTCTCAGTGAGTATTCTTCCAGCAATCATACTTTTTGCATAATTTCAATAAGAATCTTCTCCTTGTAACAGGACACCATTGGAAATACTGATTGCTTTACCAAGGCTTTGACTGGAATGTCATACTTGTGAGACATGCATAGACTCAGATATGACCCTACAGCTCTAAGGAGTTAAGGTTGACTTTATGAAACCTGGAGCCATAAAGCCCCTTGGAAATGTTGGGCTGATACCTTGCTTACAGAATTCCTACCAGGCTTACCAGGTGAGTAAAGAATGTCACTTCCTGGCAGGGGCAGGAACCTCAGGATATCTTGGGGACCTTGTGAAGAGGAATTCACCCAAGTCTACAGGTGTTGCAGGCATGTCTGAGGGCAAGTACTTGCGTTGGCTTCTGGCCTGGAGAGGCAGGTTCTGGCAAAGCAAACTTAAAATTTTTTTTTAATGTTTATTTATTTTTGAGAGAGAGAGAGAGAGAGAGAGACAGAGCGTGAGTGGGGGAGGGGCAGAGAGAGAGGGAGACAGAATCTGAAACAGGCTCCAGTCTCTGAGCTGTCAGCACAGAGCCTGACGCGGGGCTCGAACTCATGGACCATGAGATCACGACCTGAGCTGAAGTCGAATGTTCAACTGAATGAGCCACCCAGGTTGGCAAAGCAAACTTTAAAAGACCCTTATGATCAATCGCTATTCTTGCTGAGCATATGTAAATAATTAGGCCAAGTTTGTTAAACTGGATTTGTTTTACAAAAAAATTAGTCTTGATTTGGCTGTCTCTGGAAATGAGGATTTTTAAGAGAGAAAAACTGTTTCAATAATGAACCATAGGGATGTTAAATTCTAGTTCTGGTTGTCTTTAAATGTTTGTTGTTTGCCTAAACTAGACAACTTCAGAAAAATTGTCCCAATAAGTACAGGTATGGACAATTGTCTTGCTTGTTATTCTGTGGGAATAATAACCCCATGGGCAAACTATTTAAACAACTGGAAATGGGATGGATTCCTCCAACAATTGTACATAAAAAGACTTTTCTCACTGTAATAGATAAATAGATAAAGACTATGGTGCTTTATTAAATTATTCACTTGAGGTTAATTCATAAATCTCTCAGTATGCAAACCATACCCTCCCTAAACCTGATCTGACAGTTACTAGAAACCCACCCCCCATAAACCCAAAAGACCTGGTTTATTTAAAGGATTGAAAGCCCAATACAACAGGGGATTTAACTCTAAAATGGAAGGGTCTATATTGGGTCATATTATGTACTCCCACTGCAGTCAAGTTAGAGGAGCAGTCTTCATGGGCTCCCGTATCTAAATAAAACCTGTACCCCCTTTACAGGAAATCAATGAGCAAACTAATGTGCCTTCCTATTCCCGTAAACCTGTAGAAGACCTCAAACTTCTCTTCAAGTGGAAATAATGGTTGTACCTTTCTTTTTCATTCCCCTTTCCCAATTTCTATTCACAATTCCTTCTCATGATGGGTCGTTCAAAAGGATCACCCCAGACATTTGAGTTACAAACCAGAACGACCAATTTGATTCCAGCTGCCTGTTCCCACTCCCATCTGAGGATGCTTCAAGCCTCACATCTAAAAATCTCACTGGTAGACACTGCGTTTCTAATTTGCTCTAACCACTAACCTATATTTTTCTTATTTCTGTAAAGGGACCTCTTTTTAATTACCTAATTGCTTACTAAATAGAGTCTATATGATGGCTAAACACCACCTGCTACACAGTGAAGGACTTAAGTGGCTCTCAAAGTAACATTATATTATTAAATGCTAAAATACCTCATATGCATACAGCCATTCTACAAAATAGAATGGCATTAGATGTTTTAGCTGCTGTACAAGGTGGAACTTGAGCTGTCATAAAAACGAAATGCGGCGTATACATTCCAGATGACCACAAAAATATTTTTGGATTTCTAACTGCCATGAATACTCGAATTGGCACTTTAAACAATCCCTCTCTTCCCTTTCGTGATTGGTTAAACTCCTAGACTAGAGGATTTTTGTCAACTACCAAAGGACTTTTATTTGGGCTAATCTTTCTAGTTATTCTCATTATCTTTGGCTGTTTTCTCCCATGTCTCTGTCTCTGCCTGGTGCGAAGACTCCATCACTGCAGGAACTTCAAGCCAACAGACGATCCTTTCTACTCAAGAAGGTTCATCCACGTTGTCCGCCTTGGATTCTGCTGCCTCCACCTTAACTCCCCTGTATGTTCCCTGACCAATATTGACCCATAAAGGTAGGGACATCTCTACGCCCTTACTCAGCAGAAAGGAGCTACAGAATATGAGACCTTCCACCTTCAGCAACCATAAAGGTTTAAGGGTCAAAATTGTTCAGGGGGGATACGATGAGGGAGCGTGGGGCAAGCTGACAGCAAAGTACAGGGTAACAGCACTGCCCCCCCACCACCCTCCCATCAGGTGGGATATGTGTGCTATTCCTCGGACACTCCTGGCTGCCCAAGGACAGGGGAAAGGAAAGAAAGCAGATAGTTGGCCGATAGAGATGACAGTCATGCAGGACAGGAGTCTCCTTCAGTTCACGGATAACTGAGAAAACTGCAAGAAAAAGGCAATCTTCTCCATAGCCTAATCTCCAGAAACCTATAGACTCCGTTTCCTAGAGCCCTAATACCACCCTCACCAAGATAGGAGGGGGTTTAAGTGCCAGCCACGATGATGTGGGAAACTAAGGCAAGTGAGAAATTAAATTCCCTTGCTGCCTACAGCCCACTGACAAGTCCTTGAGGCCAGCAGAGTGACCTCCCTCTGGGAGCTCAGCTGCCTCGATGATGACACTTTGCTAGGGGCAAAAGGGAATCGTGGCTTAACATTCTCCTGACGCCCCAGGATCCTGTAAGTCTACTGTACCATATAAAAATTCCTTTGGAAACTTCCTTTACCTCAACTCCCCGGAGATATATGCTGGCAATCATACTCCAGGCTTCTGGCCCCTGATATACATCTGAAGGGTCTCATGACTGAGGCTTTACTAAATGGTAATACATTGCATTTTCCTACCAGCAGCTGGCCCCCCAAGATCCTGGAAACCTTGCTTCCAAAATGCCTTAGAAACTTAACCCCCCCCAACCTGAGGGTATCTAATCAGGTACTCATCACAACCCCAGTGCAGCCCTTTCTACCCTGCCCCGGGTCCTGTCCCCATGCTTTAATGAAATCAGCTTTCTGCACCAAAACATCAAGAATTCTTACCTGGCCATCGGCTCCAGACCACCCCACCATCACCCCCAAAACCCCATCACATTCGAGCCCCACATTGGGCTGTCTGCTGTCCACGTAGAGCCCCCTTCAGATCCTGTCACCCTCTCTCTTTGCCCATCCCCAACTCACCCTGTCTCAAATAATAAAAATAAAACATTAAACAAAAAGATTAAAAATATAAAATTCACAAGGAGAAAAAAGAACAAAGAGGATGATGGTGGACTGGCTTATGTCCAACTAACCCATTTGCCAATAACAAGTATAAATTCTGGCAAAAGTGAAAAACTGCTTGCAGGCATTAGAGAGTGACCTAAAGGAGGTAGAAATTGAAAGGGATCAGGCCATTGGAAGAAGGGAATAGTTCACATCCCCATCTGCAAGGTTTGTTGCCCCAAAATAACCCCCATGCTGTGTGGCATGTGGCCATAGAAACTGAGCAAAGCTGGAGTCTCCATGGTCTTTGCAGGCAGAGAACAGCGTTCAGGGGGTGTTAGGATGGCTGCGAATGTTGGGGATAAACTAGGAAAGGGAGGTTCTATGGGGAGCGGAGGAAGGGAAGCTCTCAAATCTGCACAGAAGCTTCTCTCAAGTTCTTTTTTTTTTCTTTTTTTTAAGTAGGCTCCACACTCAGCATGGGGCTTCAACTCAGGACCCTGAGATGGAGACCTCAGCTGAGATCAAGAGTCGGATGCTTAACCGACTGAGCCGCCCACGTGCCCCAAACTTCTCTCAAATTCTTGAGAGACTCCTAAATTGTACATGTGTGGAGTTAAAATCCAAAGAGTGCAGGTGCAAGGCAATAGCTGGACGGTGAAAAGACATGAGCTAAGAGTCCCGCTGTGCCCACCGCCGTGGAGACACATGCGGGAGTTTATTCAACCCAAGTTGGGGCACTGGACAAGACACCAGGATTCCCACAGAAAACATAAGCCACATTTTAGGATGAAAGAGCATACACCTGGACCAGGAGATTCTCCCTGGAAAGAAAAGGAAAACTGACAGACGTGTGCTCCAAAAGGACACAATCTGTCAGTAATGTAACTAGAAGAAACCATAACATGGTTTAGGGGAAAATAATAGAAAATCCAGACTATCAAACACATCGTTTCCCCAGTGGTCAGGGAATGAATGAGTGAATAACTCATGAAAGTGAAACAGTAACCCTCAAATTCCCCTAAATTGATCTGTATATTTAATGCAATTCCTATAAAAATTCCAGCAATGTTTGTTGCAGACATAGGCTAGGACGTTCTAAAATTTATATGGGAAGACAATTGACCCAGAAGAGCTAAAAGAATTTTTTTTTTCAGTAGGCTCCTCGCCCAACGTGGGGCTTGAAGTCAGGACTCCTCAAACAGCCAGGCATCCCCAGAGCTAAAAGAATTTAAAAAAAAAAAAAAAAGAATGGGAGGAGGAGGAATTATTCTACCAGATGTGAAGTTTTATTATATACTTAATGAAATTTAGAAAGTGTGGTATTGGCAGAAGGAAAGAAACATAAATCAGTTGAACCAGATAGCCCAAACACAGACTCACACATATATGCTCAAATTATTTTTGCAAAAGCTGCAAAAGCAATTTCATGGAAAAAAGGTAGACTTTTAAACAAGTGATGCGGAAGCAGTCGGACATCCGTAGGTAAAAAGCTGACCTTGAATCAGAGCTCACTTCTTATGCAACAGTCAACTCAAAATGCATCATGGGCTTAAAAGTAAAATTTAAAAACTTTAGAAAAAAACATAGAAGAGAATATTTGGGATTTAGGGCTGGGGTGGGGGCAAGACCTTCCCACTAACTGCTTAAAGAATTTAGAGGGGCGCCTGGGTGGCTCAGTCGGTTAAGCATCCGACTTCGGCTCAGGTCATGATCTCACAGTTTGTGGGTTCGAGCCCCACATCGGGCTCTGTGCTGACAGCTCAGAGCCTGGAGCCTGCCTCACATTCTGTGTTTCCCTCTCTCTCTCTGCCCTGGCCCTGCTCCTGCTCTGTCTTTCTCTGTCTCTCAAAAATGAATAAACATTTTAAAAAATTAAAAAAAAAAAAAAAGAATTTAGATAGAGCACCCGCTCCAGGAAAGGAGCAGTCACCAAGGACAACTACATTATAATATGAACTAGGGGTGGTAGGCAGGAAGTTAGTAAAATCTGTGTGTTAAAATTCTTCTCTAAGTCCCATTGTCTCTATGACCCATAAAGATTTGTTTACCAAACATCTTTCCATTCTTCCTGTGAATTGTCCTCCTTCCCTCTGAAGCCCAGACTCCTCACTCCTCCTCCTTAGTCCAGAAGGACATTTATACTTCATTTTATCTGTCTGAAATCTCTCATGTTTATGGTGGCTTCTCCCCATATATGTAATTTTGATTCTCCTGTTAGTCTGTCTCCTGTCAATTTTAATTCTTTTTTTCCTGTCGATTTTAATTCTTAAAACAGCGAGGAGTACCTTGAAGGTTAGAGGAAACAGACTATAAAAAACAATTTGAAGCAGGGGCGCCTGGGTGTCTTAGTCGGTTAAGCATCCGACTTCGGCTCAGGTCATGATCTCGTGGTTCGTGAGTTCAAGCCCCGTGTCAGGCTCTGTGCTGATGGCTCAGAGCCTGGAGCCTGTTTCAGATTCTGTGTCTCCCTCTCTCTCTGACCCTCCCCCGTTCATGCTCTGTCTCTCTCTGTCTCAAAAATAAATAAACGTTAAAAAAAATTTAAAAAAACAACAATTTCAAGCAAAGTTCCACCCACCTAACAAAGGTAGAAATGTTAGGGGAGAATTGTGCCTTAGGGATATCGGTCACATTCAAAATTCTGTAACTACCAAATGCAAGAGTCAAAGTTCTGAGAAATTTCTAACACCTCAAATTTTTATCTTCCTTTTTGTGACCTATGCTGAAGACCTTGTCTGGAACTTGTCACTGATGGGGGCTGGCTATTACCTCAGGCTGGATTCTTCCATGTATTAATTCCAAATACTTTTTCATTGGCTCAGTCAGTGATGGCTGATTTGTGGGTCAATGGATCAAGGGAGGATTGTTTGTGACCATAGAAAACCCTAAATTGTATCAAAGGATAATTTGGAAAAAAAAATAGAATAAGGAGAAAATAAAGCAGAAAAGGAAAACTCAGAGTGGGTTTATTAGCCTTGCTGCAGAGAGTGTGAGTAGGTTTGAGACGGAAAGGTCGAGCACAGGTGGACCTGGGGAGGCCAGACAGGCAGCCGGACAAAGCGGGCCCCGGAGACCAGGCACGGGGCTCCCAGGCAGGTCTGGCCAGGGCTTGGGAGGCCCGGGCCTCTCTGCTTTGTCAGGCCGGCAAAGCGAAGCTCAGGAAAAGAAACCCTTCAGTTTGGTGAATTTGGCTGAGTTGATTTCCGCCCCCCGGGCTCGCCTAGTGCTCTCTCAATGGAGTTCTGAAGGGAAAAGGAGCCACAGGAAACAAATCAGAAAAAAGACATCGTGTTCTCCTCCGTCTCCAAACTCGACGCATGAATTCTTGAAGAAAAATTTCCCCCTTTTTATTAAGATACAGTTGATACGCAGCCCTGTATAAGTTTAAGGGGTTCAGCATAATAACGTGACTTACATACGTCGTGAGGTGATTACCACGATAAGTTAGTCACCATCCAGCATCTCCCATAGATGCAAAGAAAACGATGTTTGTGATGACAGCTGCTAGCACTGAGCCTCTTACCAGCTTCCATATCCTCCCTCCTGCAGGGCTGCCTATGGACGGCCCTTGTGCATTGCACCCGGTACTTCCTTTCCTTACAGCGCGACCTTGTGCCTCTTGAACACCTTTGTCCAGCTCCCCCTCCCTACCTCCCCTGCTAACCACAAGTCTGATCTCTTTTTGTAGCAGTTTGGGGTGTTGTTGTTTTTGTTTTAGATTCCACATATAATTGAGACAATAACGTGTTTGTCTGAAGAAAATGTTAGTGGACGCCCCCCTCTCTATCTTGCAAATACAGTTAAGAGTTGTTTTATGCAACCAGCCTTAGAAATATACAACACTAGTACTGATGGGGTTTTGGAGTGATGGTGGGAGGTCCAGAGCCTCTCTGCAAGAGGCCTTTTGGTCTGGGTCCTGATTTAGAGCCGTGAAGGCTAGACCTAGGGTACCTGTGTTCCTTTGCCCTGTTTAAGGCCATGCAGTGTTACAGGAGATCAGTCCTTGTCTACATTTTGCAATCCAAATTGTTTCCAGTGGTTAAAAGGCATCTCAAAGGAGAACCCTTGGGGACCGAAGAGATGCTCCCATGCTCCTCCTAGAGAGAAAAGTAGAGAGAGAGAGAAGTAGTGAAGGTCCATTACCATGAGAATCCCCCAACTCCCTGGTGGCGTCCCACGTACAGGATATGTCAGAGGTTCCTGAGGTGTCAAAGCAACCTGAGGCATCCCTCGAATGAAATCGTTATGACTGCTGACCAGCCACTAAGGGCCCCTGAGGAGGGATACTAGCGTCCCGCCGCTTCCCCATTGCATCCTAGGCTACAGATGGGTGCCTGGTGTATGGACCTGAGTTAGCCTTGCTGAGAAGGCAGAGAAGAAACCTCCATCTTTAACCATGGAAAACACTAGAAAAGTTTTACAAGGAGGGATAACACAATTTTATAATTTAAGTAGTTAGTAGAGGACACTGACGGAAAACAGTAAAGATGGAAATCCATCATAATCTAAGCGACATTCCAACACCTAGTCTTTATAGCCAACTTCAGTCCCCCCTATGGTTTCCATTCAATGGGGTACTGGTTTCGGCCGGCTCCCAGTGGAGGTCTCTCGGCCAGAAGCGGCTAGACCAGAGATTCGGAGGGGATCACGTTAGACCAATGAGGAGGAAACCGCACCCGGGAGTCTTAAGATTGGCAGCCATCCTGGTGACTTAGGTGGCTGTCCCGTGCCCAAGACAGACAACTTTTTATAAGGACAGGAATAAAGAGAGGGCATCAAGTTTCCGGGTCTTATTACCATTCCTGGGAGGGTACTACCAGCCAAAAGGCAGGCTTTCTCCTCCCCATAGAGTAGCCATGGGCTAGAGGATTGCGGCCTGAGCAATTGACATGAAAGTGTTCCGGTAAGACCATCCTCCTCGAAAAGCCCCTGGAATGAGAGTAAAGGGAGAAAAGAGAAAGTACTCTTTCTCTTTTGGAGTTTACACCAGCTCAGAGTCCAGATGGAAGGACTTGTAGCCCCAAGCTGGGCACCATATGATGAAGTTTTGGGATGATGGTGGGGGTTCTGGAGGCGACGTACAAGAAACAATTCTTGAAGACGTCTTTGATGCAAAAAGGTGATTGTATTAAAGCCCGGGACCAAGACCCGTGGGCAGGAAGAGCTGCACTGGGGTTGTGAAGAGTGGCTGGTTATATACTCTGGAGTTGGGGAGGTCAAGACAAAAGGGAGGCCTCCAGAGGGACTTTGATGTGCTAAAGAGGATTCCTAAGATACCTGAGGCCTTGCTGTTGTCAAGCTAAGGTTGTTTTTCCCTCTAGTAAGGCATTGGCATTAGGGCAGCAGGGTTTCCTGGAGAAATGTTATACTCTGTATTTGCCTCAAGTATTTGTCAATGGGCTGCAGGTCATAAGGAAATTTAATTTTACCTGCCATTGCCTTCCTGCCCTTGTTCCCCACATCATTATGGAGGGGTGATGTTGGGGCTCCAGGAAACTGAGTCTATAGGTTTCTGGACATTAGGCTATTGACAAGATTGCCTTTTTCTTGTAATTTACTAAGATATTTGCAAACTGATGGGGACTCATGCCCTGTATGACTGTGACCTCTATCACTTAACCATTTGTTTTCTCTCCTTTCCTTTGTCCTTGGGCAGCCAGGAGTACCTGAGGAATGTCACACATACCCCACCTGGGGGGGGGATGCTAGCTTGCATTCTGTCCTCAGCCCACCCCACGCTCCCTCATCAGTACCAGCCGATTCTTCAGTTGGCCCGCTTTGTGCTTTGGCTTCTGTTCATGCAGATTTGACCTCCGGTAAACTTGGGTCCCCCTAAACTGGGCTCCAAGCGCTGGCTTTTTTAGACCACATACCCATGCGGCCGAAGGACCACGTACTGACACGGGACAGGGAGAGGAGGCCTCAGCTAACGTTTTCCGTTGAGTCGGCCTGGGTCGGCACGAGGCCCACCTTCGGTTGGGCAGCCCCCCACACCAGAAACGCCACCTCACCCAGGTGTATGTGACCCAGGGTGAAGCCTCCTCCGGGAGGAATCCCCACCTCCCACACTACTGGGGATTTTTGTCTCCTGTGCTCCGGCAGCCAGTTGTTTCCTTCCAGCCCCCATTAAGTGGAGCTGACGCCCCAGCAGATACATTCCATGTAGCCGGCAGTCCCCTTCTCGCTCGGTTCCTGGATTAGGCCCTTAGGGAAAGACTGGGCCAAGGTGTGTGTGTGTGTGTGTGTGTGTGTGTGTGTGTAGGGCAGCTGGTCCCTCGGCCCTCCCACTTTACCTTTTCTGTCTTTATTACTGTGGGTGGTTACAGCAAAGCAGAGGGTCACTTCTCATCACCATCAGGGAGGTGTTGTGCCGCCTCCCCCGGGAGCACACCCGTCCTCTTCCTCAGGTGAGCCTCTCTGAGGCTCCGTCTCCCCCAGAGGCTGAAGCCTCTACCTTCTTTCCAGGCAGTGTCTTCACCAGATGTCTGCCCGGGGAGAAGCAGTGGGGGACAAAGCCCAGCGTGTCTGATGGTTTTGGTGAGGTCTTGGGGTGATGTTGGGATTCACAGCTGATGGCCAAGAAAGAATTCTTGAAGACATCTTCGGTGCAAAAGGTCATTTTATGAAACCACGGGGACAGGACCCGTGGGCAAAAGAGCTGCACTGGGGTTGTGACGAGTAACTGATTAGATACCCTCAGGTTAGGAGGGGGGTCAGGAACAGCATAAGTTTCTAAGGAATTTTGGAAGCAAGGTTTCCAGGATCTTGGGGGGCCAGCTGCTGGTAGGAAAATGCAATGTATTACCATTTTGTAAAACTTCAGTCATGAGACCCCTCAGATGTATATCAGGGGCCAGAAGCCTGGAGTATGATTGCCAGCATATATCTCCGGGGAGTTTCCAAAGGAATTTTTATATGGTACAGTAGACTTACAGGATCCTGGGGCGTCAGGAGAATGTTAACCCACGATTCCCTTTTGCCCCTAGCAAAGTGTCATCATCGAGGCAGCTGAGCTCCCAGAGGGAGGTCACTCTGCTGGCCTCAAGGACTTGTCAGTGGGCTGTAGGCAGCAAGGGAATTTAATTTCTCACTTGCCTTAGTTTCCCACATCATCGTGGCTGGCACTTAAACCCCCTCCCATCTTGGTGAGGGTGGTATTAGGGCTCTAGGAAACGGAGTCTATAGGTTTCTGGAGATTAGGCTATGGAGAAGATTGCCTTTTTCTTGCAGTTTTCTAAGTTATCCGTGAACTGAAGGAGACTCCTGTCCTGCATGACTGTCATCTCTATCGGCCAACTATCTGCTTTCTTTCCTTTCCCCTGTCCTTGGGCAGCCAGGAGTGTCCGAGGAATAGCACACATACTCCTGGCGGGGTGGGGGGGAAGGGGCGGTGCTGTTACCCTGTACTTTGCCCTCAGCTTGCCCCACGCTCCCTCATCAGAACTCATGAACCATGAAATCATGACCCAAGCTAGAGTTGGATGCTCAACTGACTGAGCCACAAAGGTGCCTCACTCCTTGTTAATTTTATATCATCAGTTTTTTTTTTTAATTTTTTTTTCAACGTTTATTTATTTTTGGGACAGAGAGAGACAGAGCATGAACGGGGGAGGGGCAGAGAGAGAGGGAGACACAGAATCGGAAATAGGCTCCAGGCTCTGAGCCATCAGCCCAGAGCCCGACGTGGGGCTCGAACTCCCGGACTGCGAGATCGTGACCTGGCTGAAGTCGGACGCTTAACCGACTGCGCCACCCAGGCGCCCCTATATCATCAGTTTTTTAAAGAACGTTGTCCTGCAGAAGGTATATTTTTATACATTTGCCTTAAAAAAAACCTTTCTTTTTTTTTTTCAACGTTTATTTATTTTATTGTTTGGGACAGAGAGAGACAGAGCATGAACGGGGGAGGGTCAGAGAGAGGGAGACACAGAATCGGAAACAGGCTCCAGGCTCTGAGCCGTCAGCCCAGAGCCCGACGCGGGGCTCGAACTCTCGGACCGCGAGATCGTGACCTGGCTGAAGTCGGACGCTTAACCGACTGCGCCACCCAGGCGCCCCTAAAACAAACCTTTCTAATCACAGTTGTTCTGCTGAAAAATACTGTAAATCTCTCAGTTTAAAATCCTCCATATTCCCTTTCCAAATTAAAGGTTTTTTCAAGTTTATTTATTTATTTTGAGGGAGAGAGAGAGAGAGAGAAGGTGAGCAAGCCAGTGGGGAAGGGACAGAGAGAGAGAGGGAGAGAGAGAAAGAGAGAGAGAGAGAGAGAGAGAGAGAGAGAGAGAATCCCAAGCAGGCTCCATGCTGTCAGCCCAGAGACTCATGAATGATGAGATCATGACCTGAGCAGAACTCAAGGGTCAGAAGCTCAACCGATTGAGCCACACAGGTGCCCTCCAAATTTAAATTGATCAGACCACTTTTAAGGAAGAAACAGTCAAAAGCTTTTTACTTTGATTGCTTAAACTTGAGAAATGTGACCTTCCCCTATGAGTCAGACCCTTTTGGGCACTTGTAATGGGTGTAAGCATGATAGCAGTATTTTTTATCTTTCTATTTCTAATAATTATTCCAGAGTATCTAAAGGACAGGCTTGTAGTGAATCAGAAACACTCTACTACCAACCCAGTTCTCTTTTGCCTCCCTACAATACCTTTCAAAATAAAGCAAAGAAATGAAGGAAAATCCCTCATTGCTATAGTTCTTATCTAAACTGTTCTAGGGGCACCTGGGTGGCTCAGTTGGCTGAGGGTCCAACTTTGGCTTGGGTCATGATCTCGCGGTTTATGGGTTCGAGCCTCACATCGGGCTCTGTGCTGAGAGCTCAGAGCCTGCAGCCTGCTTCACATTCTGTGTCTCCCTCTCTCTCTGTGCCTTCCCTGCTAATGCTCTGTCTCTGTCAAAAATGAATAAACGTTAAAAAAATTTTTTTAATGTCCTCAATGCATGTAGAGTCTTTGAATCATGTCTTGTTTTTATCATGTTTCTTTCTCGTATCATATGACTTTACTGAGGCAGACATTTCTCATTTCTTTTTCTTTTTTTTAGTAGTCTCCATGCTCAACGTGTGGCTCGAAATCACGACCCTGAGATCAAGAGTCACATGCTCCACCGACTGAGCCAACCAGGCCAGGCAAACATTTCTAAGCAGAGGTATAAGATGATTAGTTCCTTCTGCAGCACAGGATGTCACAGAAGTGACAGAATCAATTTTCAGAGAGTTTCAGGAATAACAATTTTTTTTTTAAGCTATGAGTCAGGAGTTGAAAGCAACATATTCTTTCTTTTCCAAATTTACCAGTGTCCTTATTTCTTTTTTTTTAATTTTTTTTAATGTTTTATTTATTTTTGAGACAGGGAGAGACAGAGCATGAACAGCGGAGGGTCAGAGAGAGGGAGACACAGAATCCGAAACAGGCTCCAGGCTCCGAGCTGTCAGCACAGAGCCCGACGCGGGGCTCGAACCCACAGACCATGAGATCGTGACCTGAGCCGAAGTTGGCCGCTCAACTGACTGAGCCACCCAGGCGCCCCCAGTGTCCTTATTTCTTGCAGCTAATTGCTTTCTTCCAGCACTTAGAAAATCTGCAGAAAGAATGTGAGAGCAGTCCTGTCTGCATGGGTGCAATTTCTTAAGGAAGGGACCCTCGCATATCTGAACATGATCTCTCCCTTTGAGCTCAAGATGGGTGCTCAGGGGAACGTGTAGAAAAGGACAGTCCCAGCCCCTCCCAAAAGGGAACTAGGCGTTGGAGGAGCAATGGAAAAGTCCAGAAGAAGATGCACATGACAGAGCTGTGCCAGATGTGGTGTGATTATTGATTCTGTTCCAAGTAGTCTTGGACTTTGATCAAAATCAGAAAAAAAAAAAAGTGCTTTAACAGAAAATGTACCCAGGTAATATCAGTTTCTGGCTCAAGCTGGCCAGTGAATGCATGTACACGGCAGAGCCTGTTTGAAAGACTACTTTGGAATATTTTTTTAAATTTTATTTTAGAAAGAGAGAGCACGCAGACAATGGGGAGAGACAGAGAAACGTAAGCAGGCTCCACACTCAGCGCAGAGCTCAACGTGGGGATCAATCCCATGTCTCTGGGATCACGACCTGAGCCAAAATCATGAGTCGGACCCTCAACCGACTGAGCCACCTGGGCACCCCTTGAGAGACTACTTTGGAAGCCAGATCATGGACGACCAAGTTCACTGCCTCAACTGCCCCAAACCAAAGTGCCCTTTGTGGCCACCTGCAGTCAGGTAAGTGCTTACTCATCTGGAAGCTCACTCCCCAATGGGAACCTGCTTCTCAAGAACTTCATTGAAGAGGCTCACCAGGACATTCCCAGGCCTGCAGCCAGGCCTTAATCTGTTTTCTGTATCCAGCAAGAATGATGCTTGTATCTCACTTTAGGGGTACACAAATCTAAATCCACCTCTGCTGACCCTGAAATCAGCAGTCCTCCACAGGGCAAGTGCTTTTTTTTTAAGTTTATTCATTTATTTTGAGAGAGACAGAGACAACACGGGTGGGGAAGGGGCAGAGAGAGAGAGGGAGACAGAGAATCCCAAGCAGGCTCCACGTGGTCAGCGTGGAGCATGACCTGGGGCTCGAACTCACAAAACAGATCATGACCTGAGCCGAAACCAAGAGTCGGACGCTTAACCGACTGAGCCACCCAGGCTCTCCCACAAGTGTTATTTTGTAGTGCTGGCCATTTGCTTTGTAAACCTGCTATAAATCCCATCATCCTGGGGAACGTTCTAGCCTTTCTTTTCACGAGCTTAGTGTCTGTGGCCCACATCTCCTAGATGGGTTAATCTGGTTATTTATAGCATTTAAGCAAAGTACAGCCACAGTTGGTTGGAGCCTGGAGTGAGAAGAAGGCTCTACATGGCAAGCAGCTGAACTGGCCCAGAATCCTAAGGGTTTCCCTGTGTTGTAGCACCAGGGACCGAACTGGCCAGGAAGACGTCCAACTTTGTCACACGTTCTGCTTCCTTCCAGGGGAAAGGACTAGTGCCAGAGGAATCATTTGCGTATTATGACCACGTTCTCCTCCAGTCCTCCCGGGACCTGATGGGGGTGTGCTGACCTTGGCTCCCATTCATGCTGCCAGCTGTGATGGCTCCACCATGGGCATGTGTGCCCGCCACAGTTATGCCTTCTGTATTCTGTGCCAACCGACCCCCCCCCCTTAGAGCCCCTCCACAGGAGATGACCGTAGGATGTTGGGATGTGTGAACTTGACAAACTAGGGAAAAAAGCCTCTTCATTTTAATGGTAATTTTATTTCTTTATTTCTTTTATTTCTTTATTTCATCATTTATGCTCTTGGCATAACCTGTTGTAGGTTCTGGGAATACAGCGTCGAACCAAAGACACAAACACCTCTGTCGGCACGGAGCTTACTTTCTACCGGTGGGGACACAGGCAATGAGCCAAGCAAATAAGGATATTACGAGGTGGTAAGAGCTAAAGGGGAAACATGGAGCAGGGACATGGTGTAAAATGTTTCCAGGAGAGGGGGAAGAGACGAAATTTTAGTTAGAATGTGCAGTAAAGACCTCCTGGCGAATTGGTTTGGAGTAGAGGCCAGAAGAAAGTGAGAGGACAAGCCTTTACAGATACCTTGGGGCAGGGCTCTCCAAACAGAAACGATAGCTACGTAATTTCTACCCCTGAGCACAGCATGTAGATCATGGGGGACAAATGAAGAACCATGTAAGCCACCCGTATGTTGCTTCCATGGCACGTATCTTTGATGAGTCGATGAGCGCTTTCCCACAGTACCCAGATATGGCCTTGGAATCCTCTCGAACACAGCTTGTATTAACTTGCCGTTGCTGCCATAACAAACTGCCACAAACTCAGTCACTCAACACGAATTTCTTACCTCCCGGTTCTGTAGGTCAGCAGTCTAGGTAATCTGTCGCTCCGTGGATCTGTTGTTTACAATGTCACAGGGCTGACAGGGTGCCTGGATGGCTTAGTCGGTTAAGCCATCTGACTTAACCGGTTAGTCGGTTAGTCTGACTTCGGCTCAGGTCATGATCTCACAGTTCGTGAGTTCGAGCCCTGAATCGGGCTCTGCGCTGACAGCTCGGAGCCTGAAGCCTGCTTTGGATTCTGTGTCTCCCTCTCTCTCTCCTCCTCCCCCACTCATACTCTTCTCTCAAAAGTGAAAACACATTAAAAAAAAATGTCACAGGGCTGAAATCAAGCCGTCAACAGGCCTGCATTTCTTTCAGGAGGTTTTGGGGATGAATTCACCACCCAGCTCATGTAGGTTTTTAGCTAAATTTAGTTCCTTATAGTTTGGGGACCAAGGACCTCATTTCCTTGTCGTCTGTCAGCCGAGAGGCAGTTTTTGCTTCTAGAAACTGCTCTCATTCCTTCTCATGCTTTTCACATGGCTTTCCTTCAGCAACAGCTGGTGGAGCCCCGCCCACAATCTGCATCTCTCCACCTGCTCCTTTTCCCACATGTCTGTTGCCTCTGGCCAGGTGAAGTTCTCTGCTTTTAAAAGCTTCTGTGATCAGACCGGCCCCACGCAGCTAACCCAGGATAGTGTCCCTCTGTTAAGGTCCATAACCTTAACTGTATCTGCCAAGTGTCCTTTTTGGTACGTAACGTAATAGAGTCAGGGGATACAGGGATTTGTGCATGGACACCTCTGGTGAACTATTCCATCTACGACATGACAGTCCAGAGAGCTATCACTAGTTGGCATAGGAAGAGGAGATGAAACTTGTTTGCCATCCCTGATCTAGATCATGATAGGGAATTGTAGGCCTTTTGCATCCACACATCTAGACTTTGGTTCAGCCCATTGCATCCTGGGTGTTGTTTTCTTTTTTTTCTTTTTCTTTTTCTTTTTTTTTTTTTTTTTTTTTTAGTGTTTATTGATTTTTGAGAGAAAGAGACAGAGCGCAGGCAGGGGAGGGGCAGAAAGAGAGGGAGACACAGAATCCAAAGCAGGCTCTCCAGGCTCTGAGCTGTCAGCACAGAGCCCGACGCGGAGCTCAAACTCACCGACCGTGAGATCATGACCTGAGCCAAAGTTGGACGCTCAACAGACTGAGCTGCCCAGGCACCCCTGTGTGTTAGTTTTCTATTGTTGTGTGACATGTTGCCCCGAACTTAGCCACTTAAACCAACACAAATTTATTATATCATTTCTTTGTGTCAGAGGAGTCTGAGCATAGCTTAACGGGATCCTCCATTCACGCTCTCACGACCTGTAATCAAGGTGTCAGTCAGACCATGTTCTTATCTGGAGCCTTGACTAGGGAAGCATCTACTCCGAAGCTCATTCAGGTTGTTGGCAGAATCCATTTCCTCGTGGTTTTGGGGCCACGGTCCCTATTTGTTAGCTGCCTCTCTGCCAAAGGGCACTCTCAGCTTCTAGAAGCTGCCTGAAATTCTTGGCCATGGGGCCCTCACCATAGACAATCTCACATCATTGTAGGTTACTTTTTCAGAGCCAGCAAGGGGAGTCCCTCTCTCTCTGTGTCTCTCTCTAGTCTGTTAACACATAGTCTTTAAGTTTGATTCTTTTTTTAAAGTTCATTTTATTTATTTTGATGGAGAGATAGAGGCAGAGAGAGAGAGACAGAGAGAGACAGAGACAGAGAGAGACAGAGAGAGAGAGAATCCCAAGCAGGTGCTACACTATCAGCACAGAGCCTGACATGGGGCTCAATCTCACAAACTGTGAGATCATGACCTGAGCTGAAATCCAGAGTCAGACGCTTAACCAACTGAACCACCCAGACACCCCACACATAGTCTTGTATAAGGTAACATACAGCAGTGACATCCCATCACTCTTGCCATATTCTGTCAGTGAGAAGCAAATCACAAATCCCACTCACATTCAAGGTGGAGATGATACAGGGTATGAACATAGGGGCCACCACAGGGTCTATCCATGACAGCCAATTTGATGACTTACTTAGAAAACTCTGTATTTTTGTTAAGACTTCCTACTCGGAAAATGAAAATTGCCACTACATAAAATTTTCTTACCCAAAGTGAATGAGGGCTTCACTTTTCAAAGTAGTTTCGGAGTGCCTGGCAGGTTCAGTCAGAAGACCATACAGCTCTTGATCTTGGAGTCATGAATTCAAGCCCCATGTTGGGTGTAGAGATTATGTAAATAAAGAAAAATAAAAAACTTAAAAACAAAAACCAAAGTGCTTCCATAACTCTTCATTTCACATTGATTGTTCTGAATATCACACCCTTTGAAGTCAAATGGCTTACAAAGCCAAACTGCACGTGTATGTGAGCACACACACACACACACACATTTAAGTTTGTTCTCAGACCTGCTTATCTTGGGATATAGCACCCCTGGCTTGGGGCTCTGGAAATGTAGACATTTTTCTATTAACCTGAGTATATGACGTTTGCTTTAGATTTTATTGTTCCTTGTGTTTGTGACTAAATTGAATTTAGTGATAAGTCCCTATTACCTAACTGAGGAAGTTCTCATTATATTTAATTATTTCATGACATGCCTCAGACCTTGCGACAGAGTGGAGGGGTTGGCACCAGGTGCTGATTGAGATTTTTTAAAAAATCACTTAGCCATTTAAAATTGCATACTTGAAATATAAGCAATTTTCAATTCTAGCATGAACATGTAATTATCATACTCCCCTTCGAGCATCCATGTTTGGTTTGTACCTATTGCTTATCAGAAGGTTTGCTCATTATTTAGCTAAGGAACACTTGCTAAGTATTTTGTTTTACTAGCCACACTAAATATTAAGCATGAAATAAAAGGTATTTGTCATGGTTCCTGTCTATCTCAACCCTGCATGGGAAAAGGGAAAATTAGGGAATGGTTGTACGGGATCTCCTGGAAGAAGTGAGTTTCTCTTTGGTTTTATAGTCCTGATGGTTTTCGTTTCTATCTTTATCTCCAGAAATTTTTTTTTCGAGTTTGTTTATTTTGAGAGAGAAATGGGTAGGGGCAGAGAGAGAGGGAGAGAGAGAATCCCAAGCTGTGGGGGATAATCTTAGGAATCCCCCGGGCTTACACCAATGGGTTGACAAGGCATAAAGAAATACAAAGTCATAAAATGCTCACAGCCGAGTTTGGGGAAACCAGATTGGCACTCCCAGAATAGGGGGGTGCAAAGACACCCCGAGAGTAGGGAGGCACAAAGGTGCCAGGATTAGGGAGGTGCAAAAGCACCCCTATTTTGGGTGAGAGGGTGCAGAGCCCCCCAAAATAGAGAGAGGCAAAGGCCTGAAATAGAAACGGCACAAAGGTGCCCAATACATAGGAATAACAAGATTATATATCCAGGCTGAAAGCACCCCAAATTTAGTACTATAGCACAAAGCTGCTTTCACAGGAGAATAGGGCCAGGTTAGGTAAATTGGTGAATTGGACTATGGACCCACTGCCCTGCAGGCAAAGCAGTCCAGAATGGAGATGGTTAACAAAACAAAAGGTGCCTTGTCAACCCTGAGGTTACTCCCCCTACCTGTGTCATCCCCTAGGCTGGCTAAGGTAAACAGAGATGCTGCCTCAAGTCTGCTGTAAACAACCCTCCTCCCGACTGCCCGGGTCCGGATTTTGTTTTGTATTAACCCAAACCCCTAACCACGAATATCTTCAAGACTCCCTTTCCCTCATGTCCACAAGTTAATGTTCACAGATGCATTGTCCCTTTGTGCATGTCAATTGCCATGTTTGTAAGCCTTCTGATCCTAATAAAAATGGGGCAAGGACCCTTATTTGGGGCTCTTGTCTTTTCCCAGACATTAGCCATCTCTCACTTTAATCCTGCATCCGCTCTTTTGCAGGCCAAAAGAGAACTTTAGACTTAGAGTCTACGACACCAAGCAGGCTCCACACTGTCAATGCAGAGTCCGACTCAGGGCTTGAACCCATGAAATGTGAGATCATGACCTGAGCCAAAATCAAGAGTCGAACACTTAACCAACTGAGCCACCTAACCACCCCTCCCTCTGGAAATGTGGTGGGTATAAGATGTCACGTACTAGCTATATGTAGTATTTCTGCTGGATTTGGTTGCATTCTCCGTCAAGAGCAAAACCCTTAGAAGCATTTTAGTGATCCTGCCTCTGCCTGTTTTAACCAGTTTTGTATACAAACTTCCCCAGGCACAAGAGTAACTTTGTTGGGGCGTATAATTTGCAGAATGTAAATCTGGTGCTTAACTAAGTACTCAAATTCATTTAGAAATCCCCTTAAATGTGTTACAAGTATTGGTGACATTTTATATAATTTTCTTGAAAATGAGTTTTATGATGGCGACATATATCATGTCTGGAAATACTTATTTTTATGTCCTTTCCTTGCCCAATTTATTTTTATTGTCAAATTATCACAAATGCTCAGGAAAACTGAAGGAATACTAGGATAATGAACCTGGCACATCTTTTACCTATATACTTACTATATATATACTATATATATACTATACACTTGTACTATATATATACTATACACTTGTACCCCAATGTTCATAGCAGCACTCTCAACAATAGCCAAATTATGGAAAGAGCCTAAATGTCCATCAACTGATGAATGGATAAAGAAATTGTGGTTTATATACACAATGGAATACTACGTAGCAATGAGAAAAAATGAAATATGGCCTTTTGTAGCAACGTGGATGGAACTGGAGAGTGTAATGCTAAGTGAAATAAGCCATACAGAGAAAGACAGATACCATATGGTTTCACTCTTATGTGGATCCTGAGAAACTCAACAGGAACCCATGGGGGAGGGGAAGGAAAAAAAAAAAAAAGAGGTTAGAGTGGGAGAGAACCAAAGCATAAGAGACTGTTAAAAACTGAGAACAAACTGAGGGTTGATGGGGGGTGGGAGGGAGGGGAGGGTGGGTGATGGGTATTGAGGAGGGCACCTTTTGGGATGAGCACTGGGTGTTGTATGGAAACCAATTTGTCAATAAATTTCATATATATATTAAAAAAAATTTTTAATGTTTATTTATTTATTTATTTTTATTTTTTTTAACGTTTATTTATTTTTGAGACAGAGAGAGACAGAGCATGAACAGGGGAGGGGCAGAGAGAGAGGGAGACACAGAATCCGAAACAGGCTCCAGGCTCTGAGCGGTCAACACAGAGCCCGACGCGGGGCTCGAACTCACGGACCGCGAGATCGTGACCTGAGCCGAAGTCGGAGGCTTAACCGACTGAGCCACCCAGGCGCCCCAATGTTTATTTATTTTTGAGAGAGACAGGAATGCAAGTGGGTTAGGGGCAGAGAGAGGGGGAGACACAGAACCTGAAGCAGGCTCCAGGCTCCGAGCTGTCAGCACAGAGCCCGACGCGGGGCTCGAACTCACAAGTTGTGAGATCATGACCTGAGCTGAAGTCAGATGCTCAACTGACTGAGCCACCCAGGTGCCCCTCACCTATATACTTTTTTAATGTAAATGCTGTCATATTTGTTTTCTCTGTGTCTGTCTCCTAAACTTTGTGAAAATAAGTTACAGTTGTCATGACACTTGTAATTCTAGATATATCCATTAAACTTCTTCAAAAAAGAAGTGTTCCTTCATAACCACAATGCTATTGCCACATCTAAAAACAATTAACAATAATGTAATAATATCATCATATACCTAGTCCATATTCAAATTTCCCCAATTACCCAAATGTCTTTTATAGCTATTTTGAGAATAAATATCTAGTTCATGCATTGCACTTGTGTTTAGATATTACGTCTCTTCAGATTCTTTTAATCTATAACACATCTATGGTAAAACCTTGGTTTGTGAGCATAATTTGTTCTGGAAACATGCTTATAATCCAAAGCACTTGTATATCAAAGTGAATTTCAAGAACCATTGGCTCAGTTATGATCATGTGACATTCAGCATCATGTACTACTTGTATTGCAAGACATCACTCATTTATCAAGTTAAAATTTATTTTAAATTAAAATTTATTCCACTCATCTTGCAGAACACTCCCAGAACAAGTTACTTGCAATCCAAGGTTTTACTGTATTAACCACCTTCCTTATGACATTGGCTTTTTGAAAAGTTGTCTTGTAAGGAAAGAATTATGAAAGCAGCAAGGGGAAAAAAGTTCTTAACCTATAAAGGAAGACAGATCAGGTTCACAGCAGACCTATCCACAGAAACTTGGCAGGCTGGAAAGGAGTGGCAGGATATATTCAACGTACTGAACCAGAAAAATCTGCAGCCAAGAATTCTTTATCCAACAAGACTGTCAATCAAAATAGAAGGAGAGAGAGATAAAGAGTTTCTCAGACAAACAAAACTAAACTAAAGGAGTTTATGACCACTAAACCAGCCCTGCAAGAAATTTTAAGGCGGATTCTTTGAGTGGAGAAAAGACAAAACAAAGCAAAACTAAAAAGACCAAAAGCAACAAAGACTAGAAAGGACCAGAGAACATCACCAGAAGCACCAATTCTACTGGCAACACAACGGCACTAAATTCATATCTTTCAGTACTTACTCTAAATGTCAATGGACTAAATGCTCCAATCAAAAGACACAGGGTACCAGAATGGATAAGAAAACAAGACCCATCTATATGCTGCTTACAAGAGATCCATTTTAGACCTAAAGACACCTGCAGATTTAAAGTCAGGGGATAGAGAACCATCTATCATGCTACAGTCATCAAAAGAAAGCTGGAGTAGCCATACTTACATCAGACAAACTAGATTTTAAACTAAAAGCTATAACAAGAGATGACAAAGGGCATTGTATCATAATTAAGGGGTCTATCTACCAAGAAGATCTAACAATTGTAAATAATTATGCCCCCCAGGATGTATTCAATGTGCTAAATCGGAAAAATATGCAGCCAAGAACGTTTTATCCAGCAAGGCTGTCATTCAAAATAGAAGGAGAGGTAAAAAGTTTCCCAGACAAATAAAAATTAAAGGAGTTCGTGACCACTAAACCAGCCCTGCAAAAAAATTTAAGGGGGACTCTGAGGGGAGAAAAGATGAAAAAAAAAGAGACCAAAAGCAACAAAGACTAGAAAGGACCAGAGAACACCACTGGAAACACCAACTCTACAGGCAACATAATGGCAATAAATTCATATATTTCACTACTCACTCTAAATGTCAATGGACTAAACGCTCCAATCAAAAGACATAGGGTAACAGAATGGATAAGAAAACAAGATCCATCTATATGCTGTTTACAAGAGACCCACTTTAGACCTAAAGACACCTTCAGATTGAAAGTAGGGGGGTGGAGAACTATCTATCATGCTAATGGTCGCCAAAAGAAAGCCAGAGTAGCCATACTTATATCACACAATGTAGATCTTAAAATAAAGACTGTAACAAGAGATGCAGAAGAGCATTATATCATAATGAAGGGGTCTATCCGTCAAGAAGATCTAACGATTGTAAACATTTATGCTCCAAATGTGGGAGTACCCAAATATATAAATCAATTAGTCACAAACAGAAAGAAACTCATTGATAATAATATCACAATAGTAGGGGACTTGAACACCCACCTACAGCAATGGACAGATCATCTAAACAGAAAATCAACAAGGACACAATGGCTTGGAATGACACACTGGACCAGATGGACTTCACAGATATGTTCAGAACATTTCATCCTAAAGCAGTGGAATACATATTCTTCTCCAGTGCATATGGAACATTCTCCAGAATAGATCACATGCTGGAACACAAATCAGCCCTTAACAAGTACAAAGATTGAGATCGTACCATGCATATTTTCAGATCACAATGCTATGAAACTCAAAATCAACCACAAGAAAAAATTTGGAAAGATGACAAATACTTGGAGACTAAAGAATATCCTACTAAAGAATGAATGGGCTAACCAAGAAGTTAAAGAGGAAATTAAAAAGTACATAAATGATAACACCACAGCCCAAAACCTCTGGGATGGAGCAAAGGCAGTCATAAGGGGGAAGCATGTAGCAATCCAGGCCTTCCTAAAAAAGAAAGAAGGAAGAGGGTTGTGTCTCAGATACATAACCTAACCTTACACCTTAAGGAGCTGGAAAAAGAACAGGAAATAAAGCCCCAAGCCATCAGAAGACAGGAAATAATAAAGATCAGGGCAGAAATCAATGCTATCGAAAACAAAACAAAACAAAACAAAACAAAACAAAAAGAAAAAAAGCAGTAGAATAGATCAATGAAACCAGAAGCTGGTTCTTTGAATTAACAAAATTGATAACCCTTGGCCAGACTGATCAAAAAGAAAAAGGAAAGGACCCAAATAAATAAAATCAAAAATGAAAGAGGAAAGAGGCACCTGGGTGGTCCAGTTGGTTGTGTGTCTGACTTCGGCTCAGGTCATGATCTCGCCGTTTGTGAATTCGAGCCCTGCATCAGGCTCTGTGCTGACACCTCAGAGCCTGGAGCCTGCTTTGGATTCTGTGTCTTCCTCTCTCTCTGCCCCTTGCTTGCTCATGCTCTGTCTGTCTGTCTCTCTCTCTCTCAAAAATAAGCATTAAAAAAAAAAAAGAATGAAAAGAGAGATCACAACCAACACAGCAGAAATACAAACAATAATAAGGGAATATTATGAGCAACTATATGCTAACAAAATGGGCAATCTGGACGAAATGGACAAATTCCTAGAAACTTATTAAGTACCAAAACTGAAACAGGAAGAAATAGAAAATTTGAGTAGACCCATAATCAGTAAAGAAATCGAATCAGTAATTAAAAATCTCACAAAACACAAGAGTCCAGGGTCAGATGGCTTTCCAGGGGAATTCTACAAAACACTTAAAGAAGAATTAACACCTATTCTCTTAAAGCTGTTCTAAAAATATAAATGGAAGGAAAACTTCCAAACTCATCCTATGACACCAGCATTACCTTGATTCCAAAACCAGACAAAGACCCCACTAAAAAGGAGAACTACAGACCCATTTCCCTGATGAATATGGATGCAAAAATCCTCAACAAGATACTAGCCAACCGGATCCAACATTAAAAGATTTATTCACCACGACCAAGTGGGATTTATACCTGGGATGCAGGGCTGGTTCAATATCCGTAAAAAAATCAATGTGATTCATCGCATCAATAAAAGAAAGGACAAGAACCACATGATCCTCTCAACAGATGCAGAGAAAGCATTTGACAAAATACAGCATCCTTTTTTGATAAAAAACCCTCAAGAAAGTAGGGATAGAAGGATCATACCTCAAGATCATAAAAGCCATATATGAAAGACCCAACGCTAATATCATCCTCAATGGGGAAAAACTGAGAGCTTTCCCCCTAAGGTCAGGAACAAGGCAGGGATGTCCACTCTCACCACTGTTACCCAACACGGTATTGGAAGTCTTAGCCTCAGCAATCAGACAACACAAAAGAATAAAAGGCATCCAGATCGGCCAGGAGGAGGTCAGACTTTCACTCTTCCCAGATGACATGATATATGGAAAACTCAAAAAATTCCACCAAAAAACTGCTAGACCTGATCCATGAATTCAGCAAAGTCACAGGATATAAAATCAATGTACAGAAATCGGTTGCATTTCTATACACGAATAATGTAGCAACAGAAAGAGAAATCAAGGAATCGATCCCATTTACAATTGCACCAAAACCTATAAAATACCTAGGAATAAACCTAACCAAAGAGGCCAAAAATCTATACACTGAAAACTATAGAAAGCTTATGAAAACTGAAGACACAAAAAAACAAGAAAACATTCCATGCTCATGGATTGGAAGAACAATCCATTTTTAAATAATATTGTTAAAATGTCAATATTACCCAAAGCAATCTATGTATTCAATGTAATCCCTATCAAAATAACACCAGCATTATTCACAGAGCTAGCACAAACAATCCTAAAGTTTGTATGGAACCAGAAAACACCCCAAATAGCCAAAGCAACCCTGAAAAAGAAAACCAAAGTGGGAGGCATCACAATTCTGGACTTGAAGTTGTATTACAAAGCTGTAATCATGAAGACGGGTATGGTACTGGCACAAAAACAGACACATAGATCAGTGGAACAGAATAGAGAATCCAGAAATGGACCCACAGACGTATGGCCAACTAATCTTTGACAAAGCAGGAAAGAATATCCAACAGAAAAAAGGCAGTCTCTTCAGCAAATGGTGTTGGGAAAACTGGACAGCGACATGCCGAAGAATGAACCTGGACCACTTTCTTATCCCACACACAAAAGTAAAATCAAAATGGATGAAAGACCTAGACAGGAATCCATCAAAATCCTGGAGGAAAAACAGGCAAAAACCTCTTTGACCTCGGCCACAGCAACTTCTTACTTGACATGTCTCCAGAGGCAAGGGAAACAAAAGCAAAAATGAACTATTGGGACCTCATCAAAATAAAAAGCTTCGGGGCGCCTGGGTGGCGCAGTCGGTTAAGCGTCCGACTTCAGCCAGGTCACGATCTCGCGGTCCGGGAGTTCGAGCCCCGCGTCAGGCCCTGGGCTGATGGCTCAGAGCCTGGAGCCTGTTTCCGATTCTGTGTCTCCCTCTCTCTCTGCCCCTCCCCCGTTCATGCTCTGTCTCTCTCTGTCCCAAAAATAAATAAACGTTGAAAAAAAATTAAAAAAAAAAATAAAAATAAAAAAAAATAAAAAGCTTCCCCACAGCGAAGGAAACAATCAGCAAATCCAAAAGGCAACCAATGGAATGGGAGAATTTATTTGCAAATGACATATCAGATAAAAGGTTAGTATCCAAAATCTATAAACAACTTATAAAACTCAACACCCAAAAAACAAATAATCCAGTGAAGAGATGGGCAAAAGACATGAATAGACACTTCTCCAAAGAAGACATCCAGATGGCCAACCGACACTTGAAAAAAATGCTCCACGTCACTCATCATCAGGGAAATACAAATCAAAACCACAATGAGATATCACCTCACACCTGTCAGAATGGCCAACATTCACAACTCCGGCAACAACAGATGTTGGCGAGGATGCAGAGAAAGAGGAAACTTTTGCGTTGCTGGTGGGAATGCAAACTGGTGCAGCCACTCTGGAAAACAGTATGGAGGTTCCTCAAAAAATTAAAAACAGAACTACCCTACGACCCAGCAAGTACACTACTAGGTATTTATCCAAAGGATAGAGGTGTGCTGATTCGAATGGGCATATGCACCCCAATGTTTATAGCAGCACTATCAACAATAGCCAAAGTATGGAAAGAGCCCAAATGTCCATCGATGGATGAATTCATAAAGAAGATGTGGTATATATATACACACACACAATGAAATATTACTTGGTGATCAAAAAGAATGAAATCTTACCATCTGTAACTACTTGGATGGAACTAGAGTGTATTATGCTAAGCAAAATAAGTCAGAGAAAGACAAATATCATACGATTTCACTCATATGTGGAATTTAAGACACAAAACAGATGGACATAAGGGAAGGGAAGCAAAAATAAGATAGAGAGGGAGACAAACCATAAAAAGACTCTTAAATACAGAGAACAAACTGGGGGTTGCTGGTGGGGTGTTGGGTGGGGGGATGGGCTAGATGGATGATGGGCATTAAGGAGGGCACTTGTTGGGATGACCTCTGGGTGTTATACATAGGAGATGAATTACTAAATTCTATTCCTGAAATCTTTATTACACTATATGTTAACTAACTTTGATTTAAATTAAAATAATAGTAATAATAATAATAATAATAATAATAAATGTCTTCTAGATTGTCCCACCTTCTGAATTATCCTGTTTTATTATGGTGTCATTTAATTTGGTCCCATATTTCCTGTATTTCCAATCAACTGAGGGGTAGATCTATCAATATAATTGAATCAGTTCAGGTTAAATATTTTGACAAGAATACTTCATAAATGTTGATGTTGTTTCCTCCTTTATAAGCTGATAGTACTTTATTTTTTATATTTTTATATTTTTTGTTTTTTGAAGATTAGAGATCGTGACAGTCAACAATACCTACTTAGAATGTATTATCAATAATGCAATTTCCCCCCCCCAGGATACCCATTTTTACTCAATTTAACTATCGTTGACACACAATGCTATATTAGTTTTGGGTGTACAACATAGTGATTCCACAATTCTATACGTTATGCAATGCTCACCACCGTAAATGCAGTTACCATCTGAGTTGGTATTCTTTTAAAAAGAAATCTTTCTTTAAAAAAAAAGAAATCTTTCTTTTTATCCCTGGCCCTCTCACCTCTCTTCCTCCTTTCCTCTGACCCTCTGTCTCTTCTTTCCCACTCTCTCTCCTTCTTTCTCTCATTATAGACTCGTGTGTTTCATAAGCCAGTGGATTGTATTTTCATTATTTTTTATTCTTTATTTTGATTATTCTCTTTGATGGTCAAGTTGCCACATTTGCTAATAGGAACTCCTTTAAAAGTACTTTTGATCCCTTCTGGCATGGCCTTATTGGTCTTTGAGCGTGTACTTGTTGTTTTCTAGAACAAAAATTTCCTAAGCAACTCTTTTACTTTTCCTGCCCTAGATCTCAGATGAGCCATTTCACCAAGGAACTCTGATTCTTTTAGCAGGAAATAGTATCTTGAAACCATGGTCTTGGCAGAAATAAATGATTTTAGAACATGCCAGTACTCTTATTTTATTATTTTTTTTTTTAGTAATCTCTACACCCAACGTGGGGCTCAAACTCACAACCGTGAGATCAAGAGTTGCAGGCGAGGAGCCAGGCAGGTGCCCCAGCACTCCTAGTTTAAAGGTATACATTTTGAAACCAAATCGCACAGCGCCCCCTACAGGACTCCAGTTGTAACATAATTATTCTTCACTTACTCTAGCTTTTGGCTTCCTTGGTCACGTGTTCTAAATCCATGCTTTAGAGTAGTTGAAATAAATAAAATACCTAATCTGTGTGGCATGTGGCCACACATGGTACTAGATATCATTAATCCTGTTTTTTTTTAAATTATACTCCGCTCCTAGTTTAAGGCTGATATCTGGAGAAAATAGCTTAAGATGATTTTATAAGCTTTCTGTATGTAGCTTATTCTGGTAGGAATATGATTTGACCCACGTTACATCTCATTCTTGGGAGAGAGAAGTGAGTTCTGCAGCCATGTGTGTTCGCAGCATCTGGGTGTTACTCTGCCAGGACATCGTCTCTTGTTCTTTATGTCTTAGCTCTATGACTATAATTATTCCCAGCCTACGGATGACAAAACCGAGAGGTTAGGTGATTTGCCCAAGATCCCTGTGCTGCAGGTGGCAGAGCTGAGTCTTCGCCTCCTGTCTGTCTGACATCAGGCCCCTGCTCGAAACTGTCATGCTGTGGTGACACGGGATAAATCAACAAGTGTGCACATGTAGCCTCTGCATTCTTGCCTCTCGGGGGGCCGGGGGCAATACAGGAGAGTTTGAGCCAGCACGCCCCACACGTGGAGCGCTGGAAGTCCAGCGTGGGGGATAGCGTGCGTTTTAGGCAATATCCTAGGAAGACAGCGTTTGGGCAACTTCAAAGAAATGTTCTACAAAAGGAGAGTTACAGAACTGAAGGACACAGTACAAAGAATAGATGGCACTTACTAGGGTTATGGTGAATTTATCCTCTCCTAGGTTGACTAATATACCCAAGCTGTCACTGCACAGACTGTGTACAGCCGGTGTCATTCGTGTGATGTTGCGTTCGTTGTCATCTTTCTTCCCTGGGCCAGAAAAGTTGCCTGGATCTGAGAAGGGCTGTTCTTTTATATATGTTTTTTTTTTAATTTTTATTTATTTATTTCTGAGAGAGAGAGAGCACGAGCATGGGTGAGGGGAGGGGCAGACAGAGAGGGAGAGAGAGAATCCCAAGCAGGGTCCATGCCGTCAGCGCAGGGCCCGACATGGGGCTCAGTGTCACAAACTGTGAGAGCATGACCTGAGCCGAAGTCCAGAGTCAGACGCTTAACTGACTGAGCCACCCAGGCGCCCCTGAGAAGGGCTGTTGTTAATAACTTCCAGGCCGGCTTACAGCAAAGCTGGATTCACATCTATGCGGTAAGAGCGGTGAAGAAACAAAGCTACGTGGAGGATTCATCAGGAAAGAGGGAAGGTAGGACTTTAGAGAAAGAAGTTAAAATATTCTATTTTGTCCAGGTGTAAAAAAAAAATGTACCATGTTGTACGATCTTCCTGGTTGTTCTAAGGCACCTATGTTCTTGGAAGCATTTGGGAAGATTCTGTTAAAATCGAGTTAACCCTGGCTGCTCAAGATAGTGAGATAAAATGGTTTTCCCTCACCTTTTGCTGAGTACACAAAGTGTAAACTTGCTGAAAGTTTAAAGCACTATTTTCGCACTCTTTCCATAAAGAAGGTGCTAGAATGTGGCTTCTGTTTTCACTCATTCCTACTGCTTAAGACATTTTTGCACATATTCTGTTGGACAAATTACAAAATTTAGAAATTGAACACTATAGAACGTTAATTATTGTAACCTACTCCAGACTCTGACGGTCGAATACTGAATGTTTATTTTTTCCTTCCAAGTCTTACTTAAGCAGGGGCGTCTAGGGTGAAACTTGCAGTCCCTTCTCTCTTCGAGCAACATCATGTTTCAAGATATCAGATCAGCACTATCTCTGTTGGAATCCTCTGGGAGTACTCTTTGTAACTGGCATGGGAAAGCAGAAACTTTATTTAAATTGCACATGGTTTTATTCTTTTTCAAGACCAGATTGTGTTGCCTCCATATTAATACATCCCTTCCATTTTCAATTTCTGCCTAATTCTCCTGGAGACATGGTTTTCCTCTAGCTGATCAGAAGGACCAGGACCAGCTTCTGTTTTGCATGTACTTTGTTTTCTCAGATTCGCTTATATATTGCTAATTTGTTTTCTCAGGTTCACTTCTATATTGCTAACTTTAATACCATGAATGCTTTGTGGGTCACCTGGTACGTATCAATAATGGAGTCCATTGACTTTGAGCTGTATATAGCATCTAGGTGGATGTATAGGCTCAGGAGAATGTCACAGAAGCCCTTGTCACCTTCCTGAGTAATACAGTTTACATTTCTTTTTTTTTAATTTTTTTTAATGTTTATTCATTTTTAAGACAGAGAGAGACAGAGCATGAGCAGGGAAGGGGCAGAGAGAGAGAGGGAGACACAGACTGTGAAGCAGGCTCCAGGCTCTGGGCTGTCAGCACAGAGCCTGACACGGGGCTCGAACTCATGAACTGTGAGATCATGACCTGAGCCAAAGTCGGATGCTTAACCGACTGAGCCACCCAGGCACCCCCTTTTTTTTTAATGTTTATTTATTTCTGAGACAGAGAGAGACAGAGCATGAATGGGGGAGGGGCAGAGAGAGAGGGAGACACAGAATCTGAAGCAGGCTCCGGGCTCTGAGCTGTCAGCACAGAGCCCAGCTCGGGGCTTGAACTCACAGACCGTGAGATCATGACCTGCGCCGAAGTCGGTCGTTCAACCGACTGAGCCACCCAGGCGCCCCAATACAGTTTACATTTCAAGGTGACTTGTCTTTGCCACTGCCCTGTCACCCAGCTAGTCCTTTATCTAGTCCTACTTTCATTGAGTAAGGACAATTTTATTTATTTATTTAGATGCTTATTTTTGAGAGAGAGAGAGAGAGAGAGAGAGAACAAATGGGGGAAGGACAGAGAGAGAGGGGGACAGAGGATCCAAAGTGGGCTCTGTATTGACAGCAGACAGCCCGACGCGGGGCTTGAACTCACCAACCGTGAGATCATGACCTGAGCCGAAGTCAGATGCTCAACTGACTGAGCCACCCACGCGCCCTGAGGAAGAACAATTTTAATGTCAACTCCAGCAACCTAAGTTGCTGGAGGAATTCTGGCTAAATGGAAGAACGCCTAATGCCTGGTGCTGAAGCAGAATTTTTTTTTTTTTTAATAAACTGCCCTTTGTAACTCATTCCGCCTCTCTTTTCTGCGTTAGTACATACTCGGACGTAGCACAATACATATTTGCGTTTAGTTCCAAGCCTAACTTTATGTGCTTCTTAAGGCATTTTGTAATGCTTCACAGGAATTATACTTCTTGCCCTTTGGCCATACTGGAATTACTTTGGCTTGATCGATCCTTGCTTCTTGGTTTTTCTTTCTTTTTAACCTCGTGGCTTGCTGAATAGCTTGATAGCAAAAGAAAAAAAAAATTTTTTTTTTTTTGCAATAGAGGGCTGAGGAATTCAGCTACCTGGTGACCTTTTCCCTACCCAGTTTCTGAACGTTGAGGAACTGATGTATTATTTCACTGGCAAATAAGAATTTTTGGTTGAGTATAATGTGGTTTCTATATTCTAGCTTCAGCTATTTATCTGTAGTTACTACAAGTACCAAGTAAGCTACAGTAGTAAACCTTTATGACCACAGAGATAAGAATTAGGATTTGGAGGGGCGCCTGGGTGGCTCAGTCGGTTAAGCATCTGACTCTTGATTTCAGCTCAGGTCATGATCCCAGGGTCATAGGATCCAGCCCCACGTCGGGCTCCGTGCTGAGCGTGGAAGACTGCTTGAGATTCTTTCTCTCTCTCCCTCCCTCTGCTCCTCACCCCAGCTTGTGCACTCTCTCTAAAATAAAAACAAAAATATGGGGCGCCTGGGTGGCGCAGTCGGTTAAGCGTCCGACTTCAGCCAGGTCACGATCTCGCGGTCCGTGAGTTCGAGCCCCGCGTCGGGCTCCGGGCTGATGGCTCAGAGCCTGGAGCCTGTTTCCGATTCTGTGTCTCCCTCTCTCTCTGCCCCTCCCCCGTTCATGCTCTGTCTCTCTGTCCCAAAAATAAATAAACGTTGAAAAAAAAATTTTTTTAAAAATAAATAAAATAAAATAAAAACAAAAATAGATAAATAAATAACAGCAATAATGAATGGATGGATGGATAAATATAAATAAAATAGTAAGAATTAATGTCTAGTAGTGATAAGAACAGCTTTTCAACTTCCTGTTTCAGTTATTCTTAGTACGTCTAGCTACCTCTTATTAAATAGTTTTTACTGTTATCAATAATACTAACTCAATATTATCAAAAGAAATAAACGTTGGATTTGAGAATAATGTCTTGATTAACTTCCTGGTCTCAAATATTTGTTCTGGCTACTTTTACTCATCTCTATGTCCCTAATTACCTGGGGTAACACTAGATAACCATACCACTCACTCATTATTCCTAGAAATAAGGGCTTAAATTTGAAGAAAATGTTTTCTGGGTTATTGGCTTCTACCAGTTTTTCTATTTATCTCTACTTATTTCTAGTTAACTAGTTCGCTTGATAACCTGGTTAACTGTAGTAGTAATTCATCATCCCAAAGAGAAAGAAGAAGAAAGGGTTGAGTAGACTATGTTTTCAATTTGCTGGATTCAACTAACTATCTCAATTATCACAAACTGTAGTTTACTCATTCCCTAGGTGTCATGAATTAGCAGAATACCAATACGTTATGCCAATAGGAAGTGGGATTCATTAGGGCTGAGAAGAATGCTTTTCGTCTTCCTGGCTTACTCCACTCATTCTAGTTCTCTCCAGTAATCCCTCAATATCTAGTTTTTTAGGTGCTAGTTCTTTTTTTTTTAATTTTTAAAAGTTTATTTATTTGAGAGAGAAAGAGAGGGAGAGCAGGGGAGCGGCAGAGAGAGGGGGAGAGAGAATCCCAAGCAGGCTCCGCACCATCAGCGCAGAGCCCAACGCAGGGCTCGAATCCACGAACCATGAGATCATGACCTGAGCTGAAATCAAGAGTCGGATGCTTGGGGCGCCTGGGTGGCTTGGTTGGTTGGGCGTCCGACTTCGGCTCAGGTCATGATCTCACGGTCTGTGGGTTCGAGCCCCGTGTCGGGCTCTGTGCTGACAGCTCAGGGCCTGGAGCCTGTTTCAGATTCTGTGTCTCCCTCTCTCTCTGCCTCTCCCCTGTTCATGCTCTGTCTCTCTCTGTCTCAAAAATAAATAAACGTTAAAAAAAAAAAGAGTCGGATGCTTGACTGAGCCACCCAGGAGCCCCTAGTTCTGTCGTCTCAATTCTAGGCTCTATTGTTCTAAGGCAATGTTCCAGCAAAGAATTACAACAGAGTATTAGAAGGCTATGTTTTTCAGCTTTCAGGCTTCAAATACCCATTCTAATTATATCCAGTTACCTCTAGTTAACTGATGAAATAAGTACACCAGCTGTCTATTGTACTAACTCATTATTATACCAAAGGATAAGAACTTAGAGTGGTGAGTCATGAATTCCCAATTTCTGGTTTTATTTATTTATTTTAATACAAGTTTTAAAAGTAAACCCTACCCCCAGTGGGGGGCTTGAACTCACAACCCCCAGATCAAGAATTGCGTGCTCTACCGATAGAGCCAACTAGGTGCCCCCAGTTTCTGGTTTTAAAGATTTCCTGTGGCAATTTCCCATGAGCTTAATTTTGTCACCCACCTAGGTACCACTATAGATATTTGATCTATAGTACACATTCATTTTTTTAAAGTAGGGATTCAGAATTGGGAAGGATGTGCTTTCCAGCTTCTGGGCTTCTCTCAATTTTTCAGTCATCTTTAGTTGTCTCCAGTTCAGTAGTTACCTAGGTACAACTAGTTATATGGAACTAACTGATTATGGTAGCAAGAGTATAAAAAGAATGTGTTTTCATTCGTTGGCTTCATCTACGTATCTCTCTAGTTATCTCCAATTAACTAGTTTCCTGGGTACAAGTAGTTATCTGTAGTACTAACTCATTATTCACACTCCAGATAAGGATGTAGCATTGAGAAGAATTATTATCAAATTCTTGGATTCAACCACTTTTCTTCAGTATCCTGGTTTTGACTCATGATTCTGAATATCATCATTTATCCCTAGGTTACACAAGGTTAAGGTATCACTAGATATATATGGCACTAACACGTAAAGAGAATTTAGAGCTGCAGAGAACTTGAGTTTTAGCTCCCTGCCTTCAACTAGTTATTCTCATTATCTCCGGTTGTCTCTAGGTAAGTACTTACAAAAGCACAATGAAAATCTGCAGCAGTCATTCATTTTTCCAACAAGAAATGAGAATCCGTAGTTGGGCAGGTTATGTTTTTCACATCCACAGACTTAACTAGTTGTTCTTAGCTCTCGATAGCCATAGTTTACTATATACTGCTAATTATTTCTAGTAATAATTCGTTCTTCCTTTTAAAAAAAGATTTTAGAGATGAGATGTATGTGTTTTTCAGCATTTGGGCTTCAAGTAGTTTTCCAGTTATATCTAGTTACTTCTAGTTAAATTTTGTGTCCCATTCCATGCCTTACTTGCTTACTTACTAGTTACCTACCTTTCCAATATCTTATTCAAGGAGAAATAAGTTGCACTTCAAAAGAATCTGCTTTTTAGCATCCTGATTTCAATTACTTTTCTAGTTTTCTGTAGTTGTCTTTGGGTAAAGTTACCCGATTACCACTAATTTTAATTATATTACTAACACATTTCAATGAGAAAAGAGAAAAAGAGAAACACTTGTTTTTCAGCTTCCTGCCTTCCCCTGAATTGTATATTCAGATAATATACAATTACCTCTATATAAACCGAACATGATAAATCTAGTTATTTATAGTACCACTTCCAGGGGCCCCTGCGTGGCTCAGTCGGTTGAGCGTCCGACTTCGGCTCAGGTTCACGATCTCACAGCCCGTGAGCTCGAGCCCCACATTGGGCTCTGTGCTGACAGCTCAGAACCTGGAGCCTCTTCGGATCCTGTGTCTCCCCCTCTCTCTGTCCCTCTCCTGCTCATGCTCTGTCTCTCTCTCAAAAATAAATAAACATTAGGGGCGCCTGGGTGGCTCAGTCGGTTAAGCGGCCGACTTCGGCTCAGGTCATGATCTCGCGGTCCGTGAGTTCGAGCCCCGCGTCGGGCTCTGTGCTGACAGCTCAGAGCCTGGAGCCTGTTTCGGATTCTGTGTCTCCCTCTCTCTCTGACCCTCCCCCGTTCATGCTCTGTCTCTCCCTGTCTCAAAAATAAATAAACGTTAAAAAAAATTAAAAAAAAAATAAATAAACATTATAGTACCACTTCCACATTCTAAAAAGATTTTTAAAAAATTATTTATTTTTATTTTTTTAGTTTAAAATTTTTTAAAAGTTTATTTAGTTATGTTGAGAGACAGAGAAGGTGAGTGGGGGAGGGGCATAGAGGGAGAGAGAATCCCAAACAGGCTCCGCATTGACAGGGTGCAGCCCGATGAGGGGCTCAAACTCACAAACCGTGAGGTCATGACCCGAGCCAAAACCAAGAGTCAGACACTTAACCGACCGAGCCACCCAGGCGCCCAAAGATATGAGAATTTATATGTGAGAAGGAAGAATGGGTTTTTCAACAGCATCAATATGCCAGTGCATCTTGTTACATCTAGATACCTCTGAGAAAATAGATGTGTAGGTATGATGAATTTCCTATTGCGCTAATACACTAATCCAACAACACAGACGAATTTAGATGGGAGGATAAGTTGTTTCCCATTTCCTGATCCCATGTGATCACCTTATATTTCTGCTTAACTTGTTACCATTAACTATTTCTTGTACGAATTCATTATTCAAATGAGATAAGAAGCTAATGTTGAAAAGAGTGATTTTACAATTTCCTGGTTTCATCAATTTTCTTAGTCGCCTCTAGTTAACTCTAGTAAAGTAGTTGCTTAAAGTATACCAGTTATCTCCTGTATTAATAATTTATTCCAACATGAAATATGAATTTGGGTTCTGAAGATGGTTTTTTCCACTTGGTGACTTCAGTTTCTACAAAGGAGCCAAAACTGGCCTCAGTCTATTGGCCTCCAGGTTGCTTTGCTTCTTCACTCCAGGCTGAGACCCATTACCTCAAAAGCCTGCTGGAGCCAAACTCAAATTTTCACACATCCAAATGCTTTAGAACCTATCCGAAATAATTATAATCACATTTTTTTAAAAAGCAAACTCTAGGGGCGCCTGGGTGGCTCAGTCGGTTAAGCGTCTGACTTCGGTTCAGGTCATGATCTCGCGGTCCGTGAGTTCGAGCCCCGCGTGGGGCTCCGTGCTGACAGCTCAGAGCCTGGAGCCTGTTTCAGATTCTGTGTCTCCCTCTCTCTGACCCTCCCCCGTTCATGCTCTGTCTCTCTCTCAAAAAATGAATAAACGGGGGCGCCTGGGTGGCGCAGTCGGTTAAGCGTCCGACTTCAGCCAGGTCACGATCTCGCGGTCTGTTAGTTCGAGCCCCGCGTTGGGCTCTGGGCTGAGGGCTCGGAGCCTGGAGCCTGTTTCCGATTCTGTGTCTCCCTCTCTCTCTGCCCCTCCCCCGTTCATGCTCTGTCTCTGTCTGTCCCAAAAATTAAAAAAAAAAATGAATAAACGTTAAAAAAAATTAAAAAAAAAAAAAGCAGGGGCGCCTGGGTGGCGCAGTCGGTTAAGCGTCTGACTTCGGTTCAGGTCATGATCTCGCGGTCCGTGAGTTCGAGCCCCGCGTGGGGCTCCGTGCTGACAGCTCAGAGCCTGGAGCCTGTTTCAGATTCTGTGTCTCCCTCTCTCTGACCCTCCCCCGTTCATGCTCTGTCTCTCTCTCAAAAAATGAATAAACGGGGGCGCCTGGGTGGCGCAGTCGGTTAAGCGTCCGACTTCAGCCAGGTCACGATCTCGTGGTCCGTGAGTTCGAGCCCCGCGTCGGGCTCTGGGCTGATGGCTCAGAGCCTGGAGCCTGTTTCCGATTCTGTGTCTCCCTCTCTCTCTGCCCCTCCCCCGTTCATGCTCTGTCTCTCTCTGTCCCAAAAATAAATAAACGTTGAAAAAAAATTAAAAAAAAAAAAAAAGCAAACTCTACACCCAACACGGGGCTCAAACTCATGACCCTGAGACCAAGAGTCACATGTTCTACTGACTGAGCCAGCCAGGCACTCCCCGTAGCCTTATTTTTAGCCATGTATAGCCCAGCTGCTTTACATACTCCATGAAATTGTTCCCAACATATGCTAGCCATAGATAAAATAGGCCCCGGGCCGTAAAGACTGCAAGCCCCTTCTTTGGTGCCTTTTTTTTTTTTTTAAAGCGAGCACGCACGAGGGGCAAAGGGAGAGAGAACATCTTAAGCGGGCTCCATGCCGATGCTGGGGCTCAAGCTCAAGACCACAGGATCTTGACCCGCCAACTGAGCCACCCAGGCGCCCCAAAGTTTTTTTATTTTCTTAGTAATCTCTACCCCCAATGTGGAGTTCGAACTCATGACCCCAAGATCAAGGGTCTCCTGCTCTTTGAACTGAGCCACCCAGGCACCCTGCCCTTTGGTTCTTTTTGACACAGATACTCTCCAACGTGCTGCTAAATGACATCACCTAAACTTGTAAGCCTCTCTCGTTGATCCCCTTCTCCCCCAGGAGTTAACTTACCTACCCCCCCTTCCAAATGGTGGCACCCACAAGCCTTATCCTGGGGACACAAGCCTTGCCCACCGACAAAACTGGCAAAGCCTCACCCAAATAAGTCTTGTGTATCTTACTGCCACCTTGTGGTCATACAGTTTTCCTTAGTCGGCCTAGAAATCTCTTGAACATTTACAACTCATATTTTTCTGGTTTACCTAGATCCCACTGGATGCTCTACAATGAACTCATTTTTATTTTTTTAAGTTTAATTATTTTTTTTAGTAATCTCTACACCTAACGTGGGGCTCGAACTCACCACTGTGAAATCAAGAGTCCCTTGCTCTTCTGACTCAGCCAGCCAGGCGCCCCCAATGAACTCGTTTTTGGGACAAGGAATAAGAATTTAGACATGAAATGATTGTGGTTTTCAGCTTCCTGGTTTGGACCAGTTATTCTCGTTATCATTAATTATCTATGTTAACTAATCATCTGGGTCCCCCTGCATATCTATGGTACTAACTCATTGTTCCAAAAGAAAATAAGAATTCAGATTTGAGAGGAATATCTTTTTTAGCTTCCTGATATCAAGTATTACTAGCTATTTCTAGGTATCTCCTATAAACTAGATACCTGTGAACCGCTATTCATCTCAGACTTATGAGTTCTTTTTTTTAAGTTTATTTATTTATTTTGAGAGAGAGACAGAGAACAGGAGGGGCAGAGAGAAAGAGAGAGGAGAGAATCTCAAGAAGTCCCTGCACTGTCAGCACAGAGCCCGATGTGGGGCTTGAACTCACAAACCGTGAGATCATGACCTGAGCTGAAACCAAGAGTCAGATGCTTAACTGACTGAGCCACCCAGACGTCCCTAGTTCTTTTTAAAAAATTTACTTTAAAGAGTGCTCAAGCAGGGGAGAGGGGCAGAGGGAGAGAGAGAATCCTAAGCAGGCTCCACGTTCAGCATGGAGCCCTATGCAGGACTCGATCCCACAACCCCAGGATCACGAGCTGAGCCGAAATCAAGAGTCTGATGACACTCAGCTGACTGAGCCACCCAGGCGCCCCTACCATTCTACTTTCTATTTCTAGAAATTTAACTACTCCAGGTATCACCGATAAACGGAATCATACAATATTTGTCTTTCTGAAGCTTAATGCCTTCAAGGTTCATCCCCATATGCTACATGTTGTAGCATGTGTCAGAATTTCACTCCTTTTTAAGGCTGAATCAAATTTTATTGTGTGTGTATACCACAATGTCTTTACCCATTCACCCACCAACGGATACTTGGGTGGTTTCCATCTTTTGGCTCTTGGGAATAATGCTGTTCCGAACTTGTGTATGCAAATATCTGTTCGTGTCCTTGCTCTCAGTTCTTTGGGGTGTGTGCCCGGAAGTGGAATTGCTGGGTCACGTGGTAATTCTGACAACATTTCTGAGGAGCCACTCTACCATTTTCCACAGTGAGGACACCATGTACATCCCCACCAGGGGTGCACAGGGTTCCAATTCCTCCACACTGCTGTTAACAGCCAACCTGCTGGGTGCGAAATTATAGCTCATTCCTTCTGTTAAGACTAATGTGTAAGAAAAATGTGCTTTTAGACTTCTGGCTTCAAATATTTATTCTGCTTTTGTAGGATTAACTCTATTTTTTCATGTTTAACTTTTTCACATTTATTTATTTATTTTGAGCGAAAGAGAGAGACAGAGCAAGAGCAGGGAAGGGGTAGAGAGAAGAAGAGAGAGAATCCTAAGCAGGCTCCGCGCTATCAGCGCATTCCCGACACGGGGCTTGACCCCACGAACCGTGAGATCGTGACCTGAGCCGAAATCAAGAGTGGGACGCTTAACGGACTGAGCCCCCCAGGCGCCCCCTCTCGTTATTTTTTTCAAGTAAACTCTACCCCCAACAAGGGGCTCGAAGTCACAACCCTGAGATCAAGAGTCGCATGTTCTACTGGCTGAGCCAGCCGGGCACCCCGATACTAACTCATTGTGATCACAAGAAATAAAAGCTACATCCGAGAATCATGTTGTTCTCAACGGCCTTGTCTCAAGGATGTACTCTGGCCATTGCGAGTCACTTTCAATGAACTCATTACCTACGTACCACTAAATGACCATCCTGTTCCCTAATTTTTCCACAAGTAATTTGAATTTAGGTTTGGAAAAAAAAATATTTTCCAGGTTCCGGATGTCTGCAAGTTTTTCTGCGTATCTCTACTTATTTCTAGGTATCCAGTGCCCCAAGGACACTTAGTTAACTCTAGTATTACCTGTTTGTTTCAACAAGAAATAAGAAGGCACAGTTGAGAAAAATACGGTTTTCAGCTTTCTGGATTCAACTAATTACTTACTACGGTCATCTCGAGTTTACTCATTCTTTAGGGATCCTAAATTCTAGAATATCCACCCCCTATGCCATCGAGAAATATGATTTCAGAGTTCAGAAGTATGAGTTTTGGCTTCCTGGCTTATGCTAGTCAATATACTAAGTTCTAAGTTCTCTCTAGATTATCTCGTGTTTGTTTGTTTGTTTGTTTTTTAGGTGTCATCACTCATCTACAGTTTTAAGGCAAAATTCCAACAAGAAATAAAAACCCGGTATTGTAAGACTGGTTTTTAGCTTGCAGGTTTCAAATACTTGTTCTGATTACCTCGTGTTTCTTCCAGTGAACCAATGAGACAGGTGTCACTAGAGATATATGCTACTAACTCATTATTAGAAGGAAAGGCGCCTGGGTGGCTCAGTCAGTTAGGCATTCGGCTCAGATGGTGATCTCCTGGATCGTGGGTTCAAGCCCCACGTAGGGCTCTGTGCTGGTAGCACAGAGCCTGCTTGCGATTCTCTCTGCCTCTCCCTGGCTCTCTCTCTTTCTCTTTCAAAATAACTAAACTTCTTAAAAAAAAAAAGAGCAGAAATAAGTTGGAGCAGTGAAGAATGATGCTTTTTTTTATTAAGTAAACTCGGCGTCCTGTGTGAGGCTCGAACTCACAACCCTGAGATCAAGAGTCGCATGCTCGACCAACTGAGCCAGGCAGGTGCCCCAAAGAATGATTTTTTTAAAGATTTTATTATTTTTTTAAAGATTTTTATTTACTTATTTAAAAAAATTTTTTAACGTTTATTTATTTTTGAGACAGAGACAGAGTATGAACAGGGGAGGGGCAGAGAGAGAGGGAGACACAGAATCTGAAATGGGCTCCAGGCTCTGAGCTGTCAGCACAGAGCCCGGACGCGAGGCTCGAACCCACCGATTGTGAGATCATGACCTGCGCTGAAGAGATCATGATGCCTAACTGACTGAGCCACCCAGGAGCCCCCTCAACTTCTTGAATATTCAACTACTTTTCTTCAGCATCCTGATTTCAACTTGGTATTCTAGATATCACCACTTGTCCCTGGGTTACTGATGACTGAGTTACCACCAGATTTCTATGGTACTAATTTATTAGTTAATAAAGAAAGTTTTGAGCTGAAAGATGCTCTTATGTCTGGTTATCTCTCCTTAACTAACTACAAAAGTATAATAATAGCATATAGCATAATAGCAAAAGTTACTGAGCACGTCCTCTGTGCGAGGGATGGTTCTCGGAGGATAGGTTCAAATCATTTAAACAGTTCACTGGTACATTTCCCAAGTGAGTGACTTTAAGCAGGTTATTTAATATCTCTGTGACCCAATGACATCACCTATAAAATGAAGATAATAGCAGCTCTAAGTCCACAGCGTTGTTAAGAGAATTAAATCTGTTAATATAAATAAATCACTTAGACCATCGTCTGGAACACAGTAAGAACCAGCTTATGTGTGAGCTACTCTTATTATCTCAGTTAATACTCACAACAACCCCATGAGGTAGGTACTATTATTACTCAATTTTACCGATGAGGAAACGGAGGCACAGGGAGAAAAAGCAACTCACCAGCTTAGCCAGCTAGCAAAAGAAGAGGAAAGCCGGAATACAGATGCCAGCAGTCTGACTCCAAGGCTCTCTGCCCTCATGAATTTGGTACAGCAAACCCACGATTCTCTTCTATGCCTGTTTTTACGTAGACGAGGCTCAATTAGGCATGTAAGGCTTTCAAGAAGCGAATTAACTAAAAGTTTTAAGTAAATACTAACCTGCCTGATGCTTAGAGAGGCGACACTCACCCAAGGAGCACATAAATGGCTGGAGTTTAGAAAGTGCTGGAATAGGGGCACCTGGGTGGCTCAGCCAGTTGAGCGTCCGACTTCGGCTCAGGTCATGATCTCGTGGTTTGTGAGTTCGAGCCCCGCGTCGGGCTCTGCGCTGACAGCTCAGAGCCCAGAGCCTGATTCAGATTGTGTCTCCCTCTCTAACTGGCCCTCCCTCGCTCGTGCTCTCTCTCTCTCTCTCTCTCCCCAAAATAAATAAACATTAAAAAAGAAAGCGCTGGAATAAATTGTGGAAATCTCAAATATGAGAGACCACACCACGCAAACTGTAATGGGGGTTCTAGCCAGGCTAACACACACCATGATCCTAACCACTGTAGGTCTCTCGTGTTATAACTGATCCCAAGCCCAAACCGATCGTAGAGTATCTAGCCGAGAGAGGGGGAGGCCTGCGGAAGCCAGCATGAGCGGCCTGAGGAGGCTTGAGTAGTTAGGGAGAGGCTGTGGAAATGAAATGGTTTGACAGCTTTTTCAAAGTGAATTCCACCACCATCCTGTAACTGTTTTTCTACTCACCCTTCGAGAACAAGAGGCATTGAGAGAGTATGTTTACTTGGCGTGCACAGTAGGTGATAATTGTTATGAATTGGAATAATGTGAGGTGGACAGGGGCCCCCATAATTTTAGGGGCCTATGAAAATGGTTTCATTTCTTTTATTAAATGGGTCTGACGACAGTGGTGGTTGTGAAAGTAAAAGCAGGATAAATCATGTACATTGTTGAGCATGGGACCCATTATTAGAGGCTATTCTCAGTACTCAGGGTACTAACACATTCCCACCTGAAAAACATTTTTTTTTGAGGCGGGATCTAAATTAAATTTACTAATACGAGAGCTTGATGGTGCTTAATTCCAGGGACCAGAGCTCAGGTTACTGGTGATGAAAAGTAAAGAGAAATCTTAAGGACATAATTAAAATCATGACTTTTGGGGCGCCTGGGTGGCTCAGTCAGTTAAGCATCTGACTTCAGCTCAGGTCATGATCTCCTGATTCATGGGTTTGAGCCCCACATCTCTGTGCTGACAGCTCAGAGCCTGGAGCCTGGAACCTGCTTTGGATTCTGGGTCTCCCTCTTTCTCTGCCCCTCCCCCGCTCGCATTCTGTCTGTCTGTCTCTCTCTCAAAAATAAATAAACATCAAAAAAATAAAGAAAAACTTGACTTTCACCATCCTCGAAATTCTATGAATTCTTCATCCATCCTTGAGACATGGGTAAAATTGAAAACCATCAAAATATTTGGACCTCTTAAAAACTGGATTGTATGAATGGTGTTTATGAGAAGGTGTTTGTCCTCTTGGACAAATGGTGTTTATGAGAAGGTGTTTGTGAAAAATCGATGACCCTGGATCTTATCCAAGAGAAGGTGTTACGTGATTGCTGATTCGGCATCAGGATGTAAGTTAGCTTTCATTCGCACCAGGTCCAGCGAGTTATTGGGCACTGGGTATATATACATACATATTTTTTGACTATAGCCAGAGGAAGTGGCAGGGGCGCGCAGACTGTCATTAAGCGGTATTCGACACTATGCAAAACATTTTTGGAAGGGAGAAACAGAGCCCTCAATCTGCCTTCTTTTTTATTAGACGTTTATCAGCGCAGAGCAAGAACTCAAAAAGGTGGTTCTAGACAAAGGGAGATGGAGAAAGACGAAGAGGACCAAGAGGAACAGGAGGAGAAGGAGGAGAGTAAAAACCTGGAAACTAACCCAAGTCCCCAGCACCCGCCCAGCGCAGAAACACGTGCGCTTTTGCAGAGGACCTACAGCTAGAGAGGGGACAGCGGAGCTTGACATGCAGAGGTTGGCAAGCCCCACAGTCCAGGGCCAAAGGAAGGGCCGCGGGCAGTGCAAGCATTCTTGGATGCACAAAACTGGGGGCAGGGTTCTACACTTGTACTACCAACCTGAATTCCTTACTACCAATCTAGAATATTCGTTGCTTTCGCAAGAGACGGGTTGGGTTTTTTACAGCGTGGATCTGAGCACCCACGGTGCTCTGCAAACCTAGCCTCAAGCTCCCGCTCCTGATCGCCCAGAGAAGCTTGGTGGGCTCCGCTTTCAGCGCGTTATTGCAAAACCCCAGAGCAAGCAGCCCCCCCCCCCCCCCCAGCTAATCGTTTCGTCTGAATCGCCAGCCCGGCTCGTGGGCTCTGGGTGCGAAAGGAGCCGAACCAGAGAGTCCCGTCCGTTAACTACCGACTTCTCGGCGGGGAGAGGCGCGCTCAGAGCCCACACGGCGAGGGGGACCACCGTCGCTTCCGTGCTGGGGCTGCCAGGGGCCCCGCGCTTTCTCCAGCCCTCCCTCTGAGTCCCTCGCCCTGGAGGAGCTTAGGGCGACAGCCCTGCACCGACTTCGGTGCAGCGACAGCCAGGCGGTGAGACGTTCTCGCCACACTTCTCTCAGGGGACTGGGGGCTGGTGGGAGGTTTCGTGCCCCGCCCCCGCCCCGCCCCCGGCTGGCTGGCACCGCCCAGCAAGGCCCCTGCCCCAGGGTAATGCCCCGGGTAAGCGGCTAGTTAGAGCCCTCGGGCACGCCCTCTCCCGCAGCACGCTTCCGGCAAGCGCTCCGCCTACCTCGTGGCCACGCCCCAGCCTCGTGTGCTCCCCGGCAGGTCCCGCCCACCACGCACGCAGGTGCCGGGGTAGTGGGCGTTCTAAGCGAGCGACCGTTGATCCAGGGGTAGGCGCGCGGTAACCCGGACCCCGTGCCAGAAAGACGACCCGACCCGGGGGGTTGCCGCGGACCGCAGCGCGGAGTCTATAAAGGCGCACGGCTGCGTCGACAGCGCTCGGGACATGGAACCTCCGCCCGGGAGCCCCCTAGAAGACACCGCTTTCCAAAGCCTGGGAGACGATGAGTTCCGAGAACGGCAGGGTCGGGGCCTGAACCGGGACATCCGTTTGGCGAACCGTGGGAAACGCCCTTTCCCTGGGAGAGGCGAGGGGACGGGACGCGCGGCCAGCGTCGCTGCTCTCGGGTCGCTGCCCCACGCACCCTGGGCTCCAACGCAGTGATCTCTTTTCTTTTCCAGACGCGAAGCCTACCGTGATCTCAGTAACTGGAGGAGACATCGGGAAGGATCTACTGTCCGAACCTGAGCGGGGAGCAGCAGCAGAAGGGGAAGAAAGCCACGGCGGCGCGGGAGCTCCCGGCCCCGTAGACGAGATCCAGAAGGGCGGCGGCGGCGGCGGCGGAGAGGAGCCCCCGCAGCAGCAGCAGGAGGCTCACGCGGCCACCGAGGATCCGCAGCCCCAGGACAGGCAGCCACGCCTCCACCACCTGTTCATGCGGTTGGAACTGAAGGAGCTGGAGAGAGTTTTCCAACGCACCCAGTACCCCGACGTGTTCGCGCGGTGAGTGGCTCGCTCTGGAGGCGCCCAGTTCTCTAGGACGCTAGGGGCTCGGCGGCGTGGGACGCCTTTGGCTCTCTCCCGGGTCTCTCTCCCTCCCTTCCAGAGCCAAAGCTACCTATGGGCTGGAAGCCACCGAAATCTGCCAGCCCTTGCGCTCCGTCCAAGGTGGGAGTGATGCCTACAGGGCTGGGCATCGAGGTAAATATTTTCCTGCAGTTTGTAAATGAATCGTCAAGAAACTTGGGCCGCGCTCCTGTTTTCCTAAATCTCATTCTCTTGGCTCAGGATTGAGATCAGGATGAGGAGTCAGGCACCCTCATGCAAGTGCAGGGTTGGATCTGGTCTTTATTTTAAATGCTGATAATTTGGTCGTCCCGGAATTTTTTGTGCATCCGTTTGATTCAAGTTATATTGATCTTGAACTCTGAGTTTTTCAACGTACCCTGAAATTTTGCTCACAAAGGAAAGTTGTCCCTGAAGCAAGCCCAGGCTTGGGTATTACAGAAATGTGTGCTGGGGAATTGGGGAAAATAGAAATCTAAAAACAAGCATGAACTGTACATCGTATATCTCATTTCATCCACAACTCCAGATACTAAATATTGGCGATTTTCTTCCCTCAGAAAGGAGATTACCATATGTATGGATGTGACTCAAACCGAGGCACAGGTCAGTAAACTTGAAAAAAGCAATGTGGCTGGGCAGCCGTTTTAAAATCTGCTTTGGGTCTTGGACACTTTTGTTCTAGACATTCTCAAGTTGTTGCTTCGGTTACCTTTTCCATGTTTGGGAAATAAGTTTTGAACTTTAGGTCTTTGGTGAATGGAAGTTGGGATAAGTACACCCCGGTTTGTGAAAATTGCCCATTACCAGAAGGATCTTGATTTCTTAAAGGAAAACAGTAAAAGAGAACCAAACCACTTCTTTGAATTCCCTGTACAAAATCAAGGGTAGATAAAGTTCAACTCCTTTTTTGTAAAAGTTTATTTATTTTGAGAGGTGGGGGATGGGGTGGGAAGAGAGAATCCCAAGCAGGCTCCACACCATCAGCACAGAGCCCGACATCATGACCTGAGCTGAAATTGGACACTTAACCAACTGAGCCAACCAGGTGCCCCAAGCTCAACTCCTTCTAACACGTCTTTTAGGGAGCATTTCTGTGTGGAGTCATGTTGGGCTCAGTTAAATCTGGGAACTATGCACATTAACACACAAAGGACCTAGGTCATGAGAGGGTTCGACTGTATTGTTACTTTAAATATTTAAAACCAGGCATAAGTTCTTAGCTAAATCCACACACACACACAAGTACATTCAGGCCTTGGGGTAAGGGAATTATTCACATACAGAGAACACACGATATGAGTAACTAAGGTCTGTTTAGTTACACCAAGACGAATGCAGGGAGACGGCTTTAAAGTTCAAGTGCCTGGTTCTCCTGCTGTTTTAGTCTGTAGTAAAGCATTGTAGAAAGTGGCGGCCCTACCTTTAATGTTCTGAAACTCTCATGTGTCAGCCTGAAAACATTATAGTGGAGGGTTGGAGGAAACTGGAGATTTGTTTAGAAATTGAAGCAAACAGAGGCACCTGGATGGCTCAGTCAAGCGTCCGACTTCGGCTCAGGTCATGATCTCATGGGTCCGAGCCCCTTGTTGGGCCCTATGCTGACCACTCAGAGCTTGGAGCCTGCTTTGGATTCTGTGTCTCCCTCACTGTCTGCCCCTCCCCTGTTCATGCTCTGTCTCTGTCTCTCTCAAAAATAAATAAACATTTTGAAAAATTTGAAGCAAACAATTTTTTTTGGTGCGAAAACCTGGGAAATAACCATTTTTTTTTTTAATTTGAGAGAGGAAGAGTGCACGTCGGGGAGAGGAGCAGAGGGGGAGAGAGAGAGATATCAAAAGCCACCAGGGTGCCCTAAGAACAATTTTTTTCTTTCTTTTTTAACGTTATTTATTTTTGAGAGAGGGAGAGAGACAGAATACGAGAGAGGGAGGGCAGAGAGAGAGGGAGACACAGAATCGGAAGGAGGCTTCAGGCTCTGAGCTGTCAGCACAGAGCCCCATGTGGGACTCGAACTCACGAGCCATGAGATCATGACCTGACCCGATGTCAGACTGACTGAGCCACCCAGGCACTCCAACCCTAAGAACAATTTTTTTTAAATATTTATTTATTTTTGGGGCGCCTGGGTGGCGCAGTCGGTTAAGCGTCCGACTTCAGCCAGGTCACGATCTCGCGGTCCGGGAGTTCGAGCCCCGCGTCGGGCTCTGGGCTGATGGCTCAGAGCCTGGAGCCTGGTTCCGATTCTGTGTCTCCCTCTCTCTCTGCCCCTCCCCCGTTCATGCTCTGTCTCTCTCTGTCCCAAAAATAAATAAACGTTGAAAAAAAAATTTTTTTAAAAATATTTATTTATTTTTGACAGCAATAGAACACAGGCGAGGGAGGTCCAGAGAGAGGGAGACAGAGGATCCGAAGCAGGCTCTTCACTGACAGCAGAGAACCCGACGCGGGGCTCAAACTCACAAACCATGAGATCTGAACTGAACTGACGTCGGACGCTTAACCGACTGAACCACCCAGGCGCCCCAAGAACAATTTTTAATACAGTTTCACTGAGCTAAGAAGGGTGAAAAGCTTAGAGAAGAATTGCATACAAACATATACCTTGAAGATACGGCACAGATTGAGCTCTATGAGTGAATATTCTCGAGGACTTTCTAACATCTAAGGATTTTTTTTTTTTTTTTTGGTGGTACTATTTTGAAGCATGGGTTTTATGGAATTTGGTGCTGGGTAGGGGGAGGGTTTCAATTTATGCCAGATTCTTACCTGTGTTAATTTGAAATACTCTTTCATTTGTTCGGGCAGTGATGTCTAATTCGTGCGTCAAAAGATAACCATTTGAGACGGTAGCAGGTCATGTTGTATTAAGAGATTATTTGTGAAAAACAAAATCCGGGATGAGTTTGTTATTTTTGTTCCATGGTATGTATGTGAATGCAGTCATGCAGATGGGGTGTAGATCTGGTGGTATGGAGTTTTAGTGAATTTGGACCCAGTTTGTCTAAATTTTCCTTAATTCTATAGACGAAAATATCATGGCAGTAATTCAGGGTGTCAGCAGCTCTTACATCCCAGTAAGAAGCCACAGTCCCCCTGGGCCCTCCAAACCAGGCCTTCCTCATCAGATCATCCTTTTAACTCTCAAGAGGTTTCAGAGGATGAATAACCCATTAGGTATCTTTGAGGGAAAACTGTTTAAAAGTCCAACCTGCTGGGGCCCCTGTTGAGAGAGAGGAACATTCAGGAATGCACCTGTGCATGCCCACTGCCACCCTCACCAGATGATTTTGAAAACAATATTTTTATTTTTATTATTTTGAGAGAGAGAGCATGTGCGCGTAAGCAAGGGAAGGGCAGAGAGAGAGGGAGACAGGGAGAGAGAGGGAGGGAGAGAGAATCCCAAGCAGGCTCCGAGCCCGGTGCAGAGCCAGACACGGGGCTCGATCTCACATCCATGAGATCACGACCTGAGCCCAAACTGAGAGTCGGGTGCTTAACCGACTGAGCCACCCAGGTGCCCCAAAACAAAATTTTTAGTCGAACACGTGGCTTTGCCATGCTGAGACTGAAAGCCAGACGGCACTCAGCCCAAATCCTGCAGTTAACATTCATATCTAGTCTGACACACTAACATTTCTTTTTTCATGCTCAGACTGCCTGCGAGAATAACAAGTCCCTTTTCTGTTCTCTGTAGATGTTAGTTTGGGCTGAAAAGTTATAAACACAGTCTCGGGGAGGGGAGTATACGGTAGTTTCAGCATTTTACAGTAATTAAACATTCTGGATCTTTCTAAAGTTTCTAAAGCTTTTTCACATCAAACAATGTAAATTTTCCTAGGTAAGTGTGAAAAGTAAGTTTTTAAACAAAGAGTCACTGCGATTACATACAAAGTAGGGGAAATGGAGTTTGTTCTGAGTCGTTTTAGTCTTTTTAAGTTTATGTATTTAATTAGAGCACGAGCAGGGCAGGGGGCAGAGAGAGAGGGAGAGATCTGTCAGCACAGAGCCCAACGTAGGGCTTGAACTCAACGAACTGTGAGATCATGACCTGGGCTGAAATCAAGAGTCAGATGCTTAGCCAACTGAGCCACCCAGGCACCCCGTTCTGAGTTGTTTTAAAAAGGACAGGAAAAAATGTTTTGGGGTGCCTGGGTGGCTCAGTTGGCTAAGCGTCTGACTCGATCTCAGATCAGGTCTTGATCTCAGGGTCGTGAGTTTAAGCCCCGCATGGGGCCTGCTTTAAATAAATAAATAAGTAAATAATAAAAAGAACAGAAGTACGTTTGCCAGAATTGAGGTGATGGCGTGTCGTGCTTATCATTGGGCGTCCTCGGAGCACACGCGTGGATGTGCTGACCTGCCATGCAGTCGTTTGGTGCTGATACGATACCTCTGGGAAACGCTGGCGTCCCGGAGGTGAAATAAGAGAGCTAAAATAGAATCCTCCACTGCATTTCCTGCTAGGTAAGCTAAACTTGGCCTCATTGGACCTGCTGTAGCCCACATGTGGCCTGGGCTTCTCAACGCCTGGAGCGGACACCTCGGGAGTCAGTTGCTATGGTAACATAGCCCTCATCCTAGGAATGCTGCGTGCCATTACCTTCATCGGGGTTCAGTGAGACTTCTGCTCACCCCCATTGAGCCCAGGCGGTAAGGTGTCCCAGCGAGAGCCGGTCCTTGCCTCGGCCAGATCATCTTAGGAACCATATTCTCATTTTCCTTTGTGGAACTCTCACATGAGGTTTTTTTAATTCGGCAAGTGAGACAAACGCTCATTGGCCCTGCGGTAAAAGACGGGCATCCACGGAGAACCAGTCCCATTGTGCCACGTGGCTCTTCCAAGCCAAGTACCTTTCTCTTCTGTACCCGGCTTAGGGGAAGAAACCTCAGTAGTCTCTGCACCGCAAGGGGCTTTCAAGGTCATCCAGTCCACTCCCTTCATTTCACAGACTTGGGACATAGGCCCAGAACAGTGGAGCAGGCAGCTCAAGAAAGCGCGCAGAGTTCCTCAGCCCCTGGGTGGCTGTGCCCTCCCCCGAGACCTAGCTCATCCAGCTCCGGGCAGCACACGCCAGCTCAGGCTCAGTGTCTCATCGCTCGCCACCTGCATCCTGCCTAGAACTCTTTTCTCCAAAGGGCTGGAGACTCAAAGTTCCCAACTCCTCGCCGAGTCATTTTACTTCTAGGAAAATAGGAAAAGTTACCCACCTCCCCTACAGACATTCAGCCTCCTGGTGCTTACAATTTCGGGCCTTGAGAGAGTGATGCGATTTGTACCCTTTCCACAAAAGGCCGGGTGTGCTTCCATCATAACCGCCCTCATTTCTCCCAGTCTCCTTTCAAAACCAAGTTTGCCAACCTGTGGCGCAACCTGTGAGCAAATGCCAGCTCTGAATGTGTGGTGAATTAACTTTAAAAAATGTTTATTTGTTTATTTCTGAGGGAGGGAGGGGAAGGGCAGAGAGGGAAAGAGAGAATCCCAAGCAGCCTCTACACTGTCAGCACAGAGCCCGATGCGGGGCTGGAACTAGTGAACCGTGAGATCATGACCTGGGCTGAGGTCGGACGCGTAACCAACTGAGCCACCAGGTGCCCCTAGAAATACAATTTTCAAATGCATTGAGCTGTAGTCCCCCTCCATCCCTTCCACACAAAGGGTAGGTCTCACGGTGAATGTCTTAATTCCCAACATTTACAAGCCAATATTTTGGATTCTAAAAATACAAAAGGTGCTGCCTGCACGCACTCTTGCTTTTAAAATCAAAGGACACGGGGCGCCAGGCTGGCTCAGTCAGTAGAGCCCGTGACTCTTGATCTCAGGGTCGTGAGTTCAAGCCCCACGTTGGGCATGGAGCCTACTTTAAGAAAAAAAGTATAAAATCAAGGGACACAAGAGATTTAAGGGGTGGCATTCAGGCCTGGGTGCATAATTGAGATGCCTCAACCCATCCTAAGCACAGTACCAGACAAAATTAGAGCTGCTATGAGAATTGCAGATTCGGAGCTCAACATTCTCATATTCCAGGCCCAAGAATCTTGGTTTAGGGGAGAAAAATGGAGGCAAGATAAAGACCAAGGAAAAGCCTCTGTTCACTTCTCCCTTGAAGAAGAGAGACAAAGGATGAAACAAATGATGTTTTTAAACAGGAAGTGGAAAAAGAGACTGTGGAGACCTAGGGGAGGAAGAAATCCACGTCAACAGCTGGGCCCAGAGCTATTGATGAGGTTTAGGGAGCGGGAGAGTGAGGGAGGCTGGCAGCTCAGCACTTCCTCTGGGAGGTAGCCAGTGGGGCACGAGGAGATGGTTCTGGCCAGCTGGGCATAGAAGGGAAAGGAAAAAACAGAACTCAGGCTCATATGCAGATGAGGTCCTTACATCTCCTTCCATAGCCCCCATCACAAGGTCAAGCAACAGAGCTGTCTTTTCTCTTTTTCTCACTTGCCTACCCTCCTTTTAACTCAACCCTGGCCCAGGCGCATAACCACAACAGCCCAAGAAACATCCAGAAGGGTCTTATTTCTTCATTTTAAGCAAAAGAAATTCCAATGAATTCTGTAGGCCCACCCACCACATCAAAACCTCAATTCCAACAGAGATTCAGGCAAAAATATTTCAAGGTGTTAAATTGGTTCTTCTGCTATTTATTTTATGTTTTTCAGGGGTTTTTTTTAAATATAATTTATTGTCAAATTAGCTAACATACAGTGTGTACAGCGTGCTCTTGTTTCGGGGGTAGACTCCCATGGCTCATCGCTTCCATACAACACCCAGTGCTCATCCTAACAAGTGCCCTCCTCAATGCCCATCACCCATGTTCCCCTCTCCCCCCCCCCATCCACCCTCAGTTTGTTCTCTGTATTTAACAGTCTCTTATGGTTTGCCTCCCTCCCTCTCTGTTTGTAACTATTTTTCCCCCTTCCCCTCCCCCATGGTCTTCTGTGAAGTTTCTCAGGATCCACATGTGAGTGAAAACATATGATATCTGTCCTTCTCTGCCTGACTTATTTCACTTAGCATAATACCTTCCAGTTCCATCCACGTTGCTGCAAATGGCCAGATTTCATTCTTTCTCATTGCCAAGTAGTATTCCATCGTATATATAAACCACATCTTCTTTATCCATTCATCAGTTGCTGGACATTTAGACTCTTTCCATAATTTGGCTATTGTTGAAAGTGCTGCTATAAATATTGGGGTACATGTGCCCCTATGCATCAGCACTCCTGTATCCCTTGGGTAAATCCTGGTAGTGCTATTGCTGGGTCATAGGGTAGCTCTATTTTTAGAGACTTAGACTTCAGGGGTCTCCACGGCCAAACCTGTCCTTCCATTAGATGAATACATTCTATAGTTTCAAAACGCCACTTAACCTTTAGCTTAAAAGAGTGTTCAGTCCGTTTATTCCAGAAACAAGAAAGCTGACCACCATCCTGGTTGAGATGGGGGTGTGAAAGATGAGGAAAGAGAGCTCACCATCATGAGGTGACTAAGAAGAGCAACCAAATTCAAATTCAAGGCCAGAGAATTGAGGTCCATTAGCCTCAGCCTGCTCCTTGTCACCGTTCCTTCCCCTGACAACCAGGAGAAGACCTTAACCCCTGGGCAATAGACAAGTGATATTTTTTTTTCCCAATGTTTTTTATTTATTTTTGGGACAGAGAGAGAGACAGAGCATGAACAGGGGAGGGGCAGAGAGAGAGGGAGACACAGAATCGGAAACAGGCTCCAGGCTCCGAGCCATCAGCCCAGAGCCCGACGCGGGGCTCGAACTCACGGACCGCGAGATCGTGACCTGGCTGAAGTCGGACGCTTAACCGACTGCGCCACCCAGGCGCCCCAGACAAGTGATATTTTTGAATAATTCTTGCACGAGATTGAGTCTTCTGCATTTTTTGTTTCCCCCAATACGGCGAGGTGGTGGTTTACATGTAACAGCAATGAATAATGACAATAATAGCTACAGTTTTCTGCGGGCTTACTGTGTACCAAGTACTGTGCTAAGCAACCTGCATGAATTACCACTAACCTCTTATGCAGACGAGGAAACTAGCACAGAGAGAGGCCAAATAACATGCCTAAGATCACACAACTGACAGTGGCTCCAATGAAATTCACTGAAACAAATATACAATTCATGTTAATAAATTCTTTGAATTTGAGAGAAAAATGTAGTGCATGTTTTCACATTTCTTTTCTTTCTTTTTTTATCTTAGAAACAGAGAATGTGAGTGGGAAAGAGAGGCAGAGGAAGAGAGAGAGAGAGAGAGAGAGAGAGAGAGAATCCCAAGTAGGCTCTATGCTCAGCTCGGAGCCCGATGCGGGGCTTGATCCCGTGACCCTAGGATCAGGACCTGAGTCAAAATCGAGAGTCGGACACTCAACTGACTGAGCCACCCGGGCCACTGGGTCACCAGAACATTTCATTAACCAAAATAACCCCATATGTTAGACATCCTGCTGAATGACAGATTCACATTAATATACCTTTATGCAATATTTCTCTATTAAAAAGCAGATTAAAGCATTAGGTATGAACTAAGTATTTCTCATTTCTTCTTGTTCTTGCACCAATTAAATGGATTCTCTTTTCTATGGTTTAAACTACCTTATTTGTTATTCATTCGTTCATCCATTTATTCTGTCTTAGGACTTAAGGCAACATATAACGTTAATGATGTATATAATACAATAAGTAAATAAAGTGAAAAGTGGTTATTTTTTAATTTTTTTAATGTTTATTTACTTTTGACAGAGAGAGAGAGAGAGAGAGAGCATGAGTGGGGAAGGGGCACAGAGAGAGGGAGACACTGAATGGGAAGCAGGCTCGAGGCGCTGAGCTGTCAGCACAGAGCCCGACGCGGGGCTCAAACTCACAGACCGGGAGATCATGACCTGAGTGGAAGTTGGACGCTCAACCGACTGAGCCATCCAGGTGCCCCGAAAAGTAGTTATTTTTAAAAAGTGGATTAAGCTGTGATTTTTCAGAGAAAATGCAAAGTCCCTTTCCCTGTCTGAATGGTAAGCAGTGTGTGAACACACAATATTAATGGAAATATAGAATTCTCACACTTTATTTTTAAATATTTATTTACTTGGAGAGAGAGCACTCATTGGAGGGGCAGAGAGAGAGGGAGGGAATCTCAAGCAGGCTCCGCATGTTAGTGCAGAGCCCGATGTAGGGCTCGATCCCAAAAACTGTGAGATCATGACCAGAGCCAAAATCAAGAGTCAGACGCTCAACCAACTGAGCCACCAGGCACCCCAAACTCTCACACTTTAAAAAGAAAGACAAGGACTTCCAGTTTCCAGTCCAAAATGTAAAGAATAAGGAAGGAATTCTCATCTTCATAACAAGAAAGAATGGAATAAACTGAAAACAATTCTTCTTAGATCTGTTAGAGCACTGAGGTCATAGGGCAAACTGCTGCCCTGGAAAGTAGGGAGAAGACCGATAAACACAGTTTGCCAGAAGCAGAAGCCTAAGCAGAAACCCACAGTTAGAGCCAATATGAGTTGGAACACAGTAAACTATAATTGATGAGTTTTATTTTATTATTTTATTTATTATTTTTTAAGTAGGCTGCATACCCAGCATGGAGCCCAACGCAGGGCTTGAACTGATGACCCTGATATCAAGACCTGAGCTGAGATCAAGAGTTGGACACTTAACTGACCGAGCCACCAGGCGCCCTGTAATTGATAAATTTTAGAAGCTTAGTATGGATTGCCTTAAGAGTTAATACTCTGGCCAGGGAAGGGTTCCGAGGAGCGATCACTGTAAAAATTGGAGAAGACTCCACTTGCTTAAAGCAGGGAGAGGGGAAAACTATTTTGAAACATATCCAGAGCTCTCTGATTTTCTCAACCAAGGCCTACCCTGAAGGGAAACTAACCACAGCCTAAGGGACTTGGGTTTTACCAAAGCCTGGGTGACGGTGGAAGGGGTGGGTACACCCAACTCTGGCCCCTTCCAGTCTTCCTGTCTCACTTAGTTAAAGGAAAGGGTGGGGAAGCTGAAAAGCCCTTGTAAAGGTCACAGCCCAGGGAGACGACTCCCTAAAGGACTGAGATCTAATCATAGGACTATAGAACGTTTTTCCTCCCCACAGACTTACCACCAAATGAATAGTGCTCCTGTTTAATAGTGGACTACACCTGAAAGAACTGCAAGCCTCAGACCCTATTTAAGAAGAAGCCTCTAGGGAAACTCAAAGATGACAGCCGAGACAAAAACAAGGACACTAAAGGGAATTTTAGCTTCTGACACAGCAAACAGTAAACACATCCTAATTCCTAGCCAGATAAACAGAAAACCTTGCACTAAAGCACTATCTACTCCAGTTCTTTTACCCAGTACATCATGTCTGGCTTTCAATAAAAGGTATAAGGCATGCTAAAAAAAAAAACAAAAAACAAAAACAAAAAAAAAACACATATTCTGAAGAGACATAGCATCAGAAGTAGACTCAAATATGGCAGAAATTTTGGAATTATTTGATGTGGAATTTAAAATGACTATGATTTGGGGCATCTGGGTGGCTCGGTCCATTAGGCATCTGACTCTTGATTTCAGCTCAGGTCACGATCTCACAGTTCATGAAATGGAGCCTTGCATCAGGCTCTGCAGTGACAGCACAGAGCCTGCTCGGGATTCTCTCTTCCTCTCTCTCTGCCCCTCCCCCACTACCTCTCTCTCTCTCTCAAACTAGATAAACTTCTAAAAATAATAAAATGTATCAAAAAATAAAATAATAAAATAACTATGATTAATATGCTAAAGTCTCTCATGAAAAAAGTGGACAATATGCAAGAACATATGAATAATGTAAAGCCAAGAAATAAAAACTCTAAGAAAGAATCAAAAGGAAATACTAGAAAACAAAAACACTGTGACAGAACTGGAGAAGGCCTTTTTTTTTTAAAGATTTTAAGTAATGTCTATACCCAACATGGGACTCAAACTCACAACCCTGAAACCAAGAGTCGCACATTCCACCAACTGAGCCAGCCAGGTGCCCCTGAAGAGTGCCTTTGATGGGCTTATCGATAGACTGTACAAGCCAAGTAAGGATCAATGAGTTGGAAGATATGACAACAGCAACTTCCCAGTATGACAGAAGCTCCCCAATATGACAATAGAAACTTCTGAAAATGAAAAACAAAGAGAAAAAAGAATGAAGGAAACAAAACAAAACAGACCACCTAAGAGCTGTAGACAACTGCAAGAGGTGTAACGTGTGACGGGGATGCCAGAAGGAGGAGAAAGAAAAAAGAGTGGAGGAAATGTTTAAAGTAAAATTGGCAGATCTCCAATTTAAGTCTTCAATCCATTTTGAGTTTATTTTTGTGTGTGGTGTTAGAAAGTAGTTCAAATTCATTCTTTTGCATGTAGCTGTCCAGTTTTCCCAACACCGTTTATTGATGAGACTGTCTTTTCCCTAATGTATGTTCTTGCCTCCTTTGGCATAAGTTCATTGACCATATAAGTGTGGATTTCTTTCTGGGCTCTCTGTTCTGTTGCATTGATCTGTGTGTCTATTTTGATGCCGGTACCATACTTCTCTGATGACTCCAGCTTTGTAGTATATCTTGAAATCTGGAATCGTGATACCTCCGGCTTTGTTTTTCTTTCTCAATATTGCTTTGGCTATTGGGGGTCTTCTGTGGTACCATACAAATTTTAGTATTGTTTTAGTTTTGTGAAAAATGCTGTTGGTATTTTGGTAGGGATTGCATTAAATCACTATGCTGTACACCTGAAACTAATACAACATTGTGTGTCAACTATACTCAAAAACTCTTTTAAACCTTCAAAAAAAAAAGTTATACTGGCAGAGATTTGTTCCAAATTAATGGCAGACACCAAACAACAGATCCAGGAAGTTCACAGAACATCAAGCAGGATAAACACCAAAAAAATCTATACTGGGGCATATCATATTCAAACTGTAGAAAATCAAAGGCAAAGAGAAAATCTTGAAAGAAGCCAGATCAAAAAAAAATACCTATACAGGAGCAAGGATAAGAATCACATCAGACTTCTCTTTAGAAAACATGCAAGCAAGAAGATGGTGAAGTGGGAAAAAAAAAGGTTTTTGAGAGAAAGAGAGAGTACAAGCGAGGAAGAGGTGCACAGGGAGGGAGAGAGCGAATCTTAAGCAGGCTCCACGCTCAGCATGGAGCCTGATACGGGGCACGATCCCATGACCCTGGGATCATGACCTGAGCTGAAATCAAGAGTCAGATGCTCCATTGACTGAGCTACCCAGGTGCCCTAAGTGAAGTGAAATATTTAAAGTGTTGGAGGAAAAAAATCCATTAACCTAGAATTCTGTATCCATCAAAGTTATCCTTCAAAAGTGTGGAGAAATAAAGACTTTCTCAGACAAATAAAAATTAAGAAAATTTGTCACCAGTATACCTCCTTTGCAAGAAATGTTAACAGGAGCACTTAGAGAGGAGGAAAATGATATAGGTCACAAACTCAGACTTGTGGGGTACCTGGCTGGCTCAGTTTGGAGAAGCATGCGACTCTGGACCTTGGGGTCGTGAGTTCAAGTCCCACATTGGGGGGCAGAGATTACTTAAATAAATAAAAATTTTAAAAAAAGAAATTCAGATTTGCATAAAGAAAGAAAAGGTGTTAGAGAAATAATAAATGAAGGTAAGATGAAACATTTTATTTATATTTTTATGTGATCTAGCAGATAACAGTTTGTCCAAAATAATAACAGTAAAAATGTCTTCAGTGATTATAGCATATGGATAAGTGAAATGAATGACAGCAATGTTATAAAAGACAGGAGAGAGGAATTGGGAACACTGTGCATGTGCATAAGGTATTTGTACTACCAGTAAAATGATATAGTGTTATTTGGAAGTGGACTTAGACTCCTTGTAAATGCATATTGCAAATTCTAGGGCAACCACTAAAAAATTTTTTTCTAAGTGTTAATGGTATGTTAAGAGAATAGAGAAAATTGAATCATAATAAAAATCTCAATTAAAACCAGAGAAGGCAGAAAAAGAGTGGAAGATAAAATAGAAACCAAGAACAATGACAATGAATACAAAGCAATTACAAAAACGGTAGATACTAATCTGAATATATCAATAACAATTTTAAATGTGAATAGTCTATGGCAATTAAAAGATAGAGACTGTAAGATTGGATTTAAAAAACACAAGAGCCAACTATATGTTGCCAACAAGAAACCTACTTTGTTTTTTTAATGTTTATTTATTTTTGAAAGAGAGAGACAGAGTGTGAGCATGGGAGGGACATAGAGAGAGGGAGACACAGAATCCGAAGCAGGCTCCAGGCTCTGAACTGTCAGCACAGAGCCCGACACCGGGCTCAAACTCACAAACCGTGAGATCATGACCTGAGCCGAAGTCAGACGCTTAACGGACTGAGCCACCCAGGCGCCCCAGGAAACCTACTTTACATGTAAAGAGAGATAAATTGAAGGTATGGAGGCATTGAAGGTATGGAGAAAGATATACCATGCTAACATTAAGCAAAAGAAAGCTGGAGTACTTCAGACAAAGCACGCTTCAGAACAAGGACAATTATCAGGGATAAAGAGGGCCATTACATAACAAAAAGATTCAATTTTCCAGAAGACAGCAAACCTTAATGTGTCAACCCAGTGTCAAAACACATGAGTCAAAATTGACAGAACTACAAGGAGAAATAGACAAATCTACTGTTGTACTTGAGAACTTTAATATCCCCTCTATTACTAATTGACAAATACAGCAGGTAGAAAATCAGTATAATCAAATATAATTGAACTAAGAGCATCATCAATAAACCAGATCTAATTGACCTTTGTAGAATACTTCAACAACAGCAGAATGCACATTGTTTTCAGGCTCACATGAAACATTCACTAAGACTATATTCTGGGCCATAAAACACACTTCTAAATAACACATGGATCAAAGAATAAATCTCAAGAGAATTTGAAAAAATATTTTTAACTAAATGGAAATGGAAATACAACTTATCAAAATTTGGAGATGCAATGATATCAATGCATAGAGGGATATTTGTCACACTGAATGCCTATGTTAGAAAAGAAGAAAAATCTAAAATTAATAATCTAAGTTTCTACTTTAGGAACCTAGAGAAAGAAGAGGAAATTAAATGCAAGTAAGCAGAAAAAAAGATATTAAAAAATCAGAGCAAAAATCAAAGAAATTGAAAGCAAGAAAACAATAGAGAAAATCAATGAAACCAAAAGGTGGTTATTTTGAAAATATTGACAAAAGTGATAAGTATCTGTCCAGGCTAACCAAGAAAAAAAGAGAAGACACAAATTGCTACTATCAGAAATGAAAGGGGGCCATCATGGGGCACCTGGGTGGCTCAGTCAGTTAAGCATCCAACTTCGGCTCAGGTCATGATCTCACAGTTTGTGAGTTCAAGCCCCATGTTGGGCTCTGTGCTGACAGCTCAGAGCCTGAAGCCTGCTTTTGAGAATTCTTTCTCTCTCAAAAACTTAATAAACATTAAAAAAAATTTTTAAACAAAAAAAAGAAAGGGGGCCATCACTTCTGATTCCACTGACATTAAAAGGATAATAAAAGAATATTATGAACAACTCTATGGTCACAAATTTGATAACTTAGAAGCAATGGACCAATTCTTTGAAATACATAATCTAACAATACTCATAAAAAGAGAAATAGACTATATGAATAGGTCTATACCTATTTTAAAACTGAGCCAATAATTAGTAACCTTCCAAAACAGAAAGCAACAGGCACAAATGAGTTTACTGGGGAATTCTACCAAACATAATAAATGATACAAATTCTCTACAATCTGTTCTAGAAAATAGAAGCAGGGGGAATGCTTTCTAACTCATTCTATGAGATCAGCATCATCCTAATACTAAAACCAGACAATACATTACAAAAAGGAAAACCAAAGACCCGTATCTCTTAATATAGATGCAAAAACCATCAACCAAATATCGGCAGATCAAATACAACAAGTTATGAAAATAATTATATACTCTGACCAACTGGGATTCATCTCAGGTACGCAAGGCTGGTTCACACTCAAAAGTCAATTAATGTAATCCATCACATCAACAGGCTAAAGAAGAAAAAATGACATGATCCTATCATCAGATGCAGAAAAAAAGCACTTGACAAGGTCCAGCACCAATTCATGTTAAATACGCTCAGCAAACTAGGAACAAAAAGGAAGTTCCTCAACATGATAAAGGACATCTATAAAAATGTCTACAGTTAACATACTTAGTGGTGAGAAATTAGATGCTTTCACCTTAAAATCAGGAAGAAAGCAGGGATGTCCCCTCTAACTACTATTATTGAACATCATACTGGTAGGCCTAACTAATGCAATAAGACAAAGTAAAATAAAAGGTATGTAGATGGGGAAGGTAGAAATAAAACTGTCTTTGTTCACAGATGACATGATTGTCTAGGTAGAAATTGCTAGGGGAATCTCCTAGGGGAGCCAGAGGGCTATAGAAAACAGGCTCCATTACTAAAGGGTCTGTGCGTGAACTCAGACCCAGCACAGAGGCAACAGTTTGAAAGGCAGCTGGCCCTTACATGAAGGAGATTTATTGACTAATTTCAGGGGGTGTGCTGAGGGGCAGGAATCTGTAGGAACTTTCCTTAGGACAAAAGCACTGTAAGAGAAAATTAAAAAATAAGACAAACGAAGTTGAAAATAATAACATTCCAAAATCTTTGGGACACAGCAAAAGCAGCTCTAGGAAGCAAGTTTATAACAATACAAGCCTACATCAAGAAATAAGAAAAATCTGAAATAAATAATCTAACCTTACACCTAAAGGAACTAGAAAAACAACAAAGTCCAAAGTAATAAATATATAATAATAATAAGGAATAAATATCAGAGCAGAAATAAATGAAATAGAGACTAAAAAAGCAATACGAAAGGTAGTGAAATTAAGAGCTAGTTCTTTGAAAAGATAAACAAAATTGATAAATCTTTAGCCAGACTCATCAAGAAAAAAGAGAGGGGACTCAAGTGAGTAAAATCAGAAATGAAAGAGAAGTTACAAGTGACACCACAGAATCACAAAGCATCTTAAGGGAGTACTACAAAAAAATATATATATATATGCCAAATGCCAACAAATTGCACAACCTGGAAGAATAATAAATTCCTAGAAACATACAAACCTCCAAGATTGAATCGTGAATAAACAGAAAATCTGAACAGGCCACTTACTAGTAATAAAATTGAAGCAATAGTCAAAAACTCTCAACAAACAAAAGTCCAGGACCAGATGGCTTCACAGGTAAATTATATTAGACACTTAAAGAGAGTCAACACCTATCCTTCTCAAACTATTTCCAAAAACTTGAAGAGGAAAAAATGCTTTCAAATTCATTCCATGAGGCCAAAATTACCCTAATACCAAAACCAGAGATACTACAAAATGGAAAATTACAGGTTAATATCCCTGATAAACATAGATGCAACAATCCTCAACAATATATTAGCGAGTTAAATTCAACGATACATTAAATGGATCATACACCATGATCAAGTGGGATTTATTCCAGGGATGAAAGGATGGTTTAACATCCTTATCTCAATCAATGAGATACACCACATTAACAAAATGAAGGATAAAAATGATACGGTCATCTTCCTTAATTTTTAAATGTTTATTTTTGAGAGAAAGGGAGCGAGCAGGGGAGGTGCAGAGAGAGAGGGACAGAGGATCCAAAGTGGCTCCACGCTGACAGCAGAGAGCCCAATGCGAGACTCGAACTCACAAACTGAGATCATGGCCTGAGACAAGGTCCTGAGCCAAAGTCTGACGCTCAACCGACTGAGCCACCCAGGCACCCATGATCATCTTAATAAATTAAGAAAAAGCATTTGACAGAATTCAAAATTCAGTTACGACAAAAACTCTCAACAAAGTGAGTATAGAGGGAACGCACCTTAACGTAATAAAGGCCACATGTGACATACTCATAGCTAGCACCATACTCAACCCTAAGATCAGGAACAAGACAAGGATGCCCATTCCCGTTCTTGCCAATTTTATTCAGCATAATACTGGAAGTTCTAGCTGTGGTGATTAACAAAAAAATAAAAATAAAAATAAATAAAAGGCATCCAAATTGGCAAGGAAGAAGAAAAACTGTCACTATTTGCAGGTGACATGATATACAATATATAGAACACCCTAGACTCCACCAAAAAACTATTTGAACTAATAAATGAATTCAGTAAGTTGAAGGATACAAAATTAATAGAAATATGTTGCATTTTTCTTTTTTTTAAGCTTATTTTATTTATTTTGAGAGAGAGATAGAGAGAGTGCACGCAGGGGAGGGGCAAAGACAGAGGGAGAGAGAGAATCCCAAATAGGCTCCACACTGTCAGCACAGAGCCCGACACAGGGCTTGACCTCATGACCTGAGCTGAAACCAAGAGTCAGACACTTAACCGACTGAGCCACCCAGGCGCCTCTCTGTTGCATTTTTCTACACTAATAACAGTCAGAAAAAGAAATTAAGAAAACAATCCCATACACAATTGCATCAAAAAGAATAAAATACTTAGGAATAAATTTAAGGAGGTGAAAGACCTGTACTCTGAAAAGTATAAGACATTGATGAAAGAAATTGAAGATGATGCAAATATGTAGAAAAATATACTATGCTCATGGGTTAGAAAAATTAATATTCTTAAAATGTCCATACTACCCAAAGCAATCTGCAGATTCAATGCAATCCCAATCAAAATACCAATGGCATTTTTCACAGAACTGGAACAAATAATCCTAAAACTTGTATGAAATAACATGAGACCCTGAGCAGCCAAAGCAATCTTTAGAAAAAAGAACAAAGCAGAAAGTATTATATTCTCAGATTTCAAACTATACTACAAAGCTGTAATAATCAAAACAGTGTGGTACTGACATAAAAATAGACACATAGATCAGTAGAAGAGAATAGAGAGCCCAGAAATAAACCCACAGTTATATGGCCAATTAATCTATGCCAAAGGAGGTGAGACTATACAATGGAAAAGAGACAGTCTCCTAAATAAATGGTATGGGGAACACTGGACAGCTACATGCAAAAGAATGAAACTGGACCACTGTTTTACACCATACACAAAAATAAACTCAAAATGGATTAAAAACCTAAATGTAAAACCTGAAACCACAAAACTCTTAAAAGAAAACATAGGCAGTGGGGTGCCTGGGTGACTCAGTCAGTTAGGTGTCCAACTTTTGATTTCAGCTCAGGTCATGAGCTCATGGTTCATGAGATCAAGCCTCACGTCAGGCCTTGCGCTGACAGCATGTAGCCTGCTTGGGATTCTCTGTTTCCCTCTGTCTCTCTGCCCCTCCCCCACTTGTGCACGTGCACTCTCTGTCTGTCTCTCTCTCTCTCTCTCTCTCTCTCTCAAAATAAATAAACATTAAAAAAAGAAAACTTAGGCAATAAACTCTTGAACATCAGTCTTAGCAATGTTTTTTTGGATTTGTTTTCTCAGGCAAGGGCAAAAAAAGCAAAAATAAATGAATAGGACTACATCAAACTACAAAGCTTTTGCACAGCAAAGCCATCAACAAAATGAAAAGGAAATGTACTTAATGGAGAAGACGATTGCAAATGATATATCTGATAAGGGGGTAAATACCCAGAATATCTAAGGAACCCATATAACTCAACACCAAAAAACCCCCCACACATAATGATTTAAAAATGGGCAGAGTAGTGGAATAGACATTTTCCCAAAGAAGATACAGAGATGGCCAACAGACACATGAAAAGATACTCAACATCACTAGTTATCAGGGAAATGCAAATCAAAACCACAGTGAGATGTCACTTTATACCTGTCAGAATGGCTAGAATCAAAAAGATAAGAAATAACAAATATTGGGAAGGATATCGAGAAAAGGGAACCCTGGTGCACTGTTGGTGTGACTGTAAATTGGTGCAGCCACTATGGGAAACAGTATGGAGGTTCCTCAAAATGTTTAAAATAGAAATACCACACAATCCGGCAATTGCACTCCTGGGTGTTTACCCAAAGAAAACAAAAATACTAATTTGAAAAGAAATATGCACCCCATGTTTACTGTAGCAGTATTTACAATAGCTAAGATATGGAAACAACTCAAGTGTCCATTGATAGATGAATGGAGAAAGAAAATGTGGTAGGGGGCTTGGCTGGCCCAGTCGGTAGAGCATGTGACCCTTGATCTCATGGTTGTAAGTGTGAGCCCCAGGTTGGGTGTAAAGAATACTTAAAAATAAAATCTTAGAGGGGCACCTGGGGGGCTCAGTCGGTTGAGCGTCCGACTTCAGCTCAGGTCGTGATCTCATGGTTTGTGGGTTCGAGCCCCGCGTCGGGCTCTGTGCTGGCAGCTCGGAGCCTGAAGCCTGCTTCGGATTCTGTGTCTCCTCTCTCTGCCCCTCCCCCACTTGTGCTCTGTCTCTCTCTGTCTCTCAAAAATAAATAAATGTAAAAAAATAATAATAAAATCTTAGAAAAAATATGTGATATATCATCCACAAAAAAGAATGGTATCTTACCATTCATTCCCGACAAAATGGATGGAACTAGAGAGTATCATTATAAGTTAAATAAGTTATCCATAGAAAGACAAATATTAGGGGCACCTGGATGGTTCAGTTGGTTAAGCATATGACTTTGGCTCAGGTCATGATCTCCCAGTTGGTGAGTTCAAGCCCTGCGTCAGACTCTATGCTGACAGCTCAGAGCCTGGAGCCTGCTTCAGATTCTGTGTCTCCCTCTCTCTCTGCCCCTCCTGCTGTGCTCGTGTGCTCTCTCTCTCTCTCTCTCTCTCTTTCTCTCTCTCTCTCTCAAAAATAAATAAATAAACATTTTTTAAAAAGAAAGACAAATAGCATATGATTTCACTTATATGTAGACTCTTTTAAAAACCCCAACAAATGAAGAAACAAAACAAAATAGAAATAGATATAAATACAGAGGACAAACTGGTAGTTTCCAGAGGGGAGGGGAATGGGAGAATGGGTAAAATAGATGAAGGGGATTAAGATGTACAAACTTCCAGTTATAAAATAAACAAGTCACAGGATGAAAAGTACAACATAGGGAATACAGTCAATAATATTGTAATAACTTTGTATGGTGACAGGCGGTAACTAGACTTCTTTTTAAATTTTTTCTTATTCTTTTAATGTTTATTTTTGAGAGAGAGAGACAGAGAGACAGACCGACAGGGTGCGAGCAGGGGGGAGAGAGAGAGAGAGAGAGAGAGAGAGAGAGAGAGAGAGAGAAAGGGAGACACAGAATTCGAAGCAGGCTCCAGGCTCTGAGCCGTCAGTACAGAGCCTGATGCAGAGCTGCAACTCACGAACTGCAAAATCATGGCCTGAGCTGAATGAAGTCAGATGCTTAACCAACTGAGTCACCCAGGCACCCCTTTAATTTTTTTTTTAATTTTTTAATGTTTATTTATTTTTGAGAGACAGAGTGAGAGTGGGGAAGGTGCAGAGAGAGGGAGACAAAGAATCTGAAGCAGGCTCCAACTTCCAAGATGTTAGCACAGAGCCTGACGTGGGGCTCAAACTCACAAACTGTGAGATCATGACCTGAGCCGAAGTCAGACACTCAACCAACTGAACCACCCAGGCACCCCAAATTTTTTTTAATGTTTATTTATTTTCGAGAGAGAGAGAGAGCCCACGCATGAGCAGGGGGAAGGGCAGAGAGAAGGAGACAGAAGTTCAGAAGCAGGCTTCACATTGACAGCAGAGAGCCCTATGTGGGGCTCGAACTCACGGAACTGTGAGATCATGACCCTAGCCAGAGGCTTAATCAACTTAGCCACCCACGCACCCCAGTAATTAGACTTCTCATGATGTTCATTTTGTAATGTATACAAATGTGTAATTACTATGTGGTACACCTGAAACTAATATAATATTGCATGTTGGGGAGCCTGGGTGGCTCAGTTGGTTAAGCGTCCCGCTTCGGCTCAGGTCATGATCTCATGGTCTGTGAGCTGGAGCCCCATGTCAGGCTCTGTGCTGACAGCTCAGAGCCTGGAGCCTGCTTCAGATTCTGTGTCTCCCTCTCTCTCTGCCCCTCCCCTGCTCGTTCTCTCTCTGAAAAAATAAATAAACATTAAAAATATATATAATCTTGTATGTCAACTGTACTTTAATTTAAAAAATATTTACTTATGTTGATGGGGAAAAAAAATGTGTGCCCTGCAAAAGACACTGTTAAAGAATGAAAAGACAAACCACAGACTGGGAAGAAAATGTGTGCAAAACACTTATCTGATAAAAGACTTGTGTCCACAATATAGAAAGAGCTCTTAAAACTCAACAATAAGAAAACAAACAATACAGTTAAAAAGTAGGCAAAAGGTTTGAACAGAAACTTCACCAAAGAAGATGTAAAGTTGCTAAATAAGCATATGCAAAGATGCCTAACGTTATGTGTAATTTGGAAACAACAAGATACTGGGGTGCCTGGGTCGCTCAGGCAGTTAAATGTCTGACTCTTGATTTCGGCTCCAGTCATGATCCCACAGTTAGTGAGATTAAGCCCCACTGTGGGCTCTGCACTGACAGCACGGAGCCTGCTTGCGATTCTCTCTCCCTCTCTCTGCCCCTCTCCTGCTCACGCTCTCTCTCAAATTAAATAAACTAAAAGCTACAACAACAAGATACACTACACACCTATTAGAATGGCTAAAATCCAAAACACTGACAACAGCAAATGCTGACAAGGATGTGGAGCACCAGGAACCCTCATTCCATGCTGGTGGGAATGCAAAAATGGTTCAGCCACATTGGAAGACAATTTGGCAGTTTCTTATGAAACTAAACATACTCTTATCATATGATCCAATAATCCCATCCCTAGGCATTCACCCAAGTAGCTTGACAGTATATATCTACACAAAACTTGCATGTGAATGTTTATAGTAGCTTTATTCGTAATCACCGACACCTAGAAGCAACCAAGATATCCTTCAACAGGTGAATAGGTAAAGTGTGATACATTGGTACAACAGAATATTATTCAGCAATAAAAAGAAATGAGCTGTCAACCGAGGAAAAGACACAAAGGAAACTTAAGTACATATTGCTAAGCGGAAGAAGCCAGTCTGATTCCAACTATGTGACATTCTGGAAAAGGTACAGTGGTAGCAAAGCGGAAAGATCAGTAGTTTCCCAGGAAGGGGAAACCTTTTTTTTTTAGGAGGAGGGGAAGAGAGCAGGAAAGGAAGGATGAGTAGGTGGAGCACAGGGGATTTTTAGGGAAATGAAACTATTCTGTATATACAGTAGTGGTAGATACAGGACATTAAGCACTTGACAAAATTGATAGAAAACACTACACAAAGAGTGAACCCTAATGTAAACAATAGACTTTAATTAAAATGTACCGATACTGGTTTATCAATTGTAGCAAAGGTACCACACCCAATGCAAAATATAACAGGAACTCTCTGTACTTTCTGCTCAGTTTTTTTGTAAACCTAAAACTGCCCTAAAAAATAAAGCCTATTAATTTTTTTTTAAAAAAAAAGCAAGACAAGATCAAAACATGAATGCTGCTAACATCTCCATTCATATGAAGCCAATGTTTTCAAGATATGCCTATTCTAGGTTTTTGGTTTATTGGTCTGGTTTATCTGATAATAAAGAAGTACTTCATGTAGTGTTGGTTAACTTGTGCAAAACTGTGTTCTCAGGCACTCCTGTTCTTTGTTTGTTTGTTTGTTTTAATTCGGTGTTTATTTATTTTTGAGAAAAAGAGAGAGCGTTAGCGGGGAAGGGGCAGAGAAAGAGAGAGGGAGACACAGAACCCCAGGCAGGCTCTAGGCTCTGAGCTGTCAGCACAGAGCCCGACGCGGGGCTTGAACCCACGAACAGTGAGATCATGACCTGAGCCGAAGTTGGACACTTAACTGACTGAGCCACCCAGGCGCCCTTGTTTTTTCATTTCTAAAGCAAAGGAAGGAGGAAGGAAGACCTGGGGAACTGGAGAAAGAGAATGAAGAGGAAGAGAAGAAAAAGGTGGCAGCCTGAGGAAATCAAATGCCACAGTTCCACACTTAACATTTTCTCTTAAAGAAATAGCACATGTGCAGCACGTTTCTCTCTTAATGTCATCACAACAGAAGTTTTGTACCCTAAATGCCACAAATAAAGAAAGTCAGTGAACTGGAGGAAAGCAACGCAGGAACAGAGGGCTGTATAATCTTTATCTCTGTATTAAACCTTCTTTCCCTTTCCTCCTCTTTCATACATAGGTGTGAATAGACAGCTGTTCGATTTTCTTTGGAATCTGTGACACCACGGGCACTGGCTGCGCTTCGGGATCTGGGTTATTTGCCAAGTTCTGGAACTTCCTTATTCTCCACCCCTCTCAGATATTGACCGCGAGCTTCATTACACTCAACATTAGCCACTGGCATAGTTGGCCAACATCCTAGTCCCATAGGGACCTAATGGGCAGCAAAGCACTCAAATTCTCCATCCAAGTCACACACTGGGCAGGGCGTCATTCGCTCTTCCTTCTCCCTGTCTTGGGCCCGTGTGGGCGCGCGCACACACACCCCAGCAGAATCTTCACCTCAAATATACGCCGGAATGGTCATATCATTCCGTTTCATCCTGTGTTATTTTCAGTCATCAGAACACTCCCACAAGCTCTGGCCACATTTCTACCTGTTGGCGGACACAGCTCCTCTCAGTGAGGTTAAATTAGAAATAATTGTCCATTAGGGGCTCAGTCTTTCCAATGTGAAATTCCTATGGGCTGATCCAAGAGTTGGAGAAATTTTCCATACGTCTAGAGGCCTAATATCATCAAACCCCTTCCCATAAATGGAGCACCAGTTCATCATCAAAGGAGAAATCCTAGTGAGCCACGAGTTTGAGGGACTGTCAAAGCCAGCACTAGAGATCACAAGTCTGAACCAGGAACAAGAAGTATTTGGGAAGAAAATTATTTTGTGAAAGTATTTAGTTCAAATCTGGGGTTGGCGTAACCATGGTGGCTCACATCCTCTCCACTTGTGTCTGCCAACTGTCCTCAGCCTTGACACCGCTGCCTGGGGGCTCTCACGCTGGCAGTGGCCTTGTCCCTCAGCATCACCCTGTGCGGCGCAGGGACCTGGAGGAGGCCTGAGGCTCTGCAGCCCACCTCAGTGCTCCCGCAGGTCCCAGTTACACAAGTGTGCCACCTGCACAGTGATGCACTTTGACGTGGGAGGAAATCAAGGACCGTGTTCTTTACGTCTTGAAACTCTATAGCAAGATTGACCCAGAAAAGCTCTTGGTAAATTCCCACTTTATGAAAGACTTGGGCTTAGACAGTTTGGACAAGTGGAGATTATCATGGTCAGGGAGGATGAATCTGGGTTTGAAATTCCTGATACAGATGTGGAGAAGTTAATGTGTCCACAAGAAACTGTAGATTACATCGCAGAGAAGAAGGATGTATATGAATAAAATATTAGACCCCTTTTTTTTCACTGAGAGCTCTCAAAGACTCAAAAGATGCTGGCGAGTGTCTGTAAGTGAGAACATGTTTTGGCATGATCGCTGCCTTTGACAGAGTAATTCTTTTTTTTTTTTAATGTTTACTTTTGAGAGAGAAATGTTTACTTTTGTGAGTGAGGGAGGGGAAGAGAGAGAGGGAGACAGAGGATCCGAAGCGCTCTCTGTGCTGACAGCAGAGAGCCCGATGTGGGGCTCAAACTCATGAACTCTAAGATCATGACGTGAGCTGAAGTCCCACACTTAACTGACCGAGCCACCTAGGTGCCCCTTATTTTTAATTTTTTTAATGTTTATTTTATTTTTGAGAGAGAGACAGACAGACAGAGCTTGAGCGGGGGAGGGGCAGAGAAAGAGGGAGACAGAATCTGAAGCAGGCTCCAGGCTCCCAGCTGTCAACACAGAGCCCAACGAGAGGCTTGAACTCACGGACTGTGAGATCATGACCTGAGCCGAAGTCAGATGCTTAACAAACTGAGCCACCCATGTGCCTATAGACTTGTATTTAAATTATCTGTTCTGTCCTTTGAAAATAAATCTATACAACAAACAAAACAATTATTTAGTTCAGGTTTTGAGCTCATAACTCCTTTCAAAAACAGATCAGAGATTAAAAACTTTGTTTTGGGGGCGTCTGGATGGCTCAGTCGGTTAATCATCTGACTTCAGCTCAGGTCATGATCCCCTGGCTCACGAGTTCGGGCCACACCAGGCTCTCTGCCTGGAGCCTGCTTCAGATCCTCTGTCTCCCTCTCTCTGCCCCTCCCCCATGCTCGCTCGCGCACTCTCTCTCTCTCAAAAATAAACATTAAGAAATTTTTAAAAACCCAAAACTTTCAGTCTTGCAACTTTTTTTCTTTTTAAGCTTACGTAAGTTTAAGTAATATCTACACCCAACGTGGGACTAGAACTCACGACCCCGAGATCAAGGGTCATACGTTCTTCCGACTGAGCCAGCCGGACACCCCATAGTGCACCTTCTTTAACAATTATTGGTATAAAAGAGTCCCCCTGACTCCCACTACCTTAATGCCCATTTCCACAACCTAGTGGACTTTCATTTAAAAACAGTATAAAAGGGGCGCCTGGAAGGCTCAGTCCATTAAGCATTCGACTCTTGATTTCAGCTCAGGGCATGATCTCAAGATTGTGCGAGCGAGTCCTGAGTTGGGGTCTGCACTGATAGCACAGAGGCTGCTTGGGATTCTGTCTCCCTCTCTCTGCCCTTCCCCTCTCCCTCTCTCTCTCAAAATAAATAAATAAGCATTTAAAAAAAAACAGTATAAAATGAATCGAAAAAATGACCATTAACCATGTATTGCTGAGCTAGCATATGATGGGACTAGTTTATGGGGCCTGACAAGAAATGGGTTACAAATTCCTTTTGCTGGAGCACATTAGAGGAGATGAATTTCTGGGGATGAAATATGCAGTTTTCTCCAGGCTACAAACTTAACTATAGTGTATCAGGCTCAAGTAATTTTTTTTAAAAATGTTTGTTTGTTTGTTTGTTTATCTATTTAGACAGAGAGAGAGAATGGGTGTGGGAGGGGCAGAGGGAGAGAGAGAGAGAGAGAATCCCAACTCAGGACCCGAACCGAAATCACGAGTAGGTGGCTCAACCCACTGAACGACCCGGGCACCCCCATGCTCAAGTTATTAACACAGAATTTGTGCCCTCTAAGCTAACTGGGCAAAATGGGGCTGACATCATAGCTTACCACCAATTTTGATAAACACTCCTTACTTTGTGTGAGATTAGAAAGAAAAAAAACGCGTGTGGGGGTGAGTATACTCCTACATGCATGTACATAAACACAAACATATACATATAAAGTCATACTGGGTTTGTTATTCATACGGCTGCTCAGTGGACTGTCTCCTGGGGCCTCTCGCCCTTCCCTTTAAGTATTTCGATTCGAGGCTGAAGAAAGGACAAGGTCTCTAGTCCGGTTTAGATTTGAGCCGCTTCACCCGGGACCGGAAGGATAGGTGGATCCGGTTGCCCCACCGGCTTCATTATACATATACACACATCCTGTCCCGACGGCAGAACCACCTAGGTCGGGGGAAGGGATTTGCCGACGTACCCGGAACTGTTTCCAAGGTTTCCTCACATTCGGTGGTGGCGCGACGGCGGGCTCTGGGATCCGAAGCAACCGAGATCTCCCTTAGCTCGCGAGAGCGCTCCCTTCTCTAGCGGCTGAGGGGACCCGGCGGCTCGGGGGACCCGGCGGCTCGGGGAACCCGGCGGCGGCGATGGCTCCGGTGTCGCGTTCGCGCAGCCCGGAGGGGGAGGCCTCGGGCTTTGGGGGGAAGCGTCGCAGTTTGTCCAAGAGCCCTAAGCCCAGCAAATCCGCCCGCTCCCCGCGGGGCCGCCGCTCCCGCTCGAGCTCTCGCTCGCACTCTTGCTCTCGGTCTGGGGACCGGAATGGTGTCAGCCATCAGCTAGGTGGCTTCAGCCAAGGGTCCCGAAACCAGTCTTACCGATCCCGCTCGCGGTCACGCTCCCGAGAGCGGCCCTCGGCGCCGCGGGGCAGCCTCTTCACTTCGGCCTCATCGACCGCGTATTATGGCGGCTACTCACGCCCCTACGGGAGCGACAAGCCGTGGCCTAGCCTTCTGGACAAGGAGAGGGAGGAGAGCCTGCGGCAAAAGTGAGTGACACGGGCACGCCTTCTCTTGCGGGAGCCCACCTGCCTCCGGAGTCGGACTTTCGGTTCGCCCCCCCCCCCGCGCCCCCTTCTGACTGTCCGCGGTTCGCTCTCTGCCTGCCTGGCGCCCGTTTCCGTCCCTTCTGTCCACCCACCACGACGCCTTTTTTCGCCCTTTTCTTCCCTTCGGTTTTCACCCCTCCCCGCGGCCCCTTCATTCAGCGCCCTGGTGTCTCCTACCTCTGGCTCCTGGCGTGCAGCGCTGCTGTGCAGAGCCTCAGACCTAACGGGATTACAGTATTTACTTGGTTTTGTCATTATTACGTGTAAAGCATGCTTTTTTTTTTCTTTTGTAAATGTTTACTTCTGAGCCGGAGAGAGAGAGAGAGAGTGCGCGCGGGCGCGAGTGGAGGGAGGGGCAGAGACTGGGAGAAAGAGGACCTGAACGGGGCTCCGTGCGGGCTGACGGCAGGCGGCGGGCTGCGTGGGGCTCGAACTCGCGAGCGGAGCCGAAGCCTTAACGGACTGAGCCATCCCCCCGTGGAGCGGGCTTTCATTTGGCACTGGGTTGAGCTCATGGAATAGAACGGCCCCGTTTTGTTGATCACAAAGTTAGCAGAGTGCCTAGCACTTTGTAGGCGCAGAACCATTGCTCGTTGAATGATGGGACGGGTTGGAGGTGATAACGGGATGTGGAAGCGGAAACGTTTGGCGGAGAGGTGGGAAAGCTTTGAGGTCAAAGAGTTTATGTCGGAGAGGAGAAAAACCTCTGAGACTGAGACGATTGCATGTAGGGAAAGTGATCGGCGGAACTGTTGATTAGGCTACACTGAAAAGGGTCTTGTTAAACGGTTTCTAGTTTGGCCATGAAAAACGGGGTCAGGGCGAAATCAAGTGTCCTCTCAGGAGAGTGAGTATTGGAGAGGGAAAGTGAATCGTTTGAGAAAGAGAAAGGAAAAAAGGTTATAATTATTACTGTGTAAGCCTTCATAGCTGATGCTTATTGACTGTTAAGTTATGCCAGGCACTATATTAAGTGCTTTACCTGTACTGTGTTGGAAAAGAAATTGAAAAGTTTCACAGGCATTGAGGAGGAGGTTAAGGTTCCGACCGCGGGGAGAGGTCTCCATAAATCTTTTTCTTCCAAGAATGGGAAGTAATAAAGCATTGATGAAGAGGACAGGCTCCAGGATCAGACTGCCTGAGTTTGAAGCTCTGCTTTATTATTATTATTATTATTATTATTATTATTATTAACTTTGATTATCTTTATAAGCAGTGTTCCCTTTTATCCACACACATTTTGGTTTTTTTTTTTAATTATTATTGAAGCCCCGTTTTGCTGCTTAATAGTTGTGTGACCTTGAGCACGTTTCTTAACTTCCCTGAGCTTTATTTCTTAACCATTTAAAAAAGGATAAAATTAGTGCCAAGGCTTTTAGAGTTGTTGTAATGATTTAGTGCCTGGAACCTAATAAATAGTCGTTGAGTGTTAGGTCTTAGAGTTTCCTGCATGGAAGCAGAAACGATACAAACAGTACTGACTTAGGTTGGAGACCTACCTCTCCAAATTAAATTTGTCAGCAAGTTATCTCCTGGCTGTGTTAGTCAGAAAGCAACCAGCTTCTTACTGGACAACCCTCACCAAAAGATGTCAGAACTTCTTGGATGAAATTTGCATTTGTACACTTAGGAGATGAATAATTTATCTTAAGGGTACAGTTGAAGCTGGTGGCAGTGGGGATGAGAACTTGACTGTTCCTACAGCGTGTCATTCTTCCCCCTGTATGCATATATTCCAAGTTGGGTTATATATGACCCTTTTAATTTTTTTTTTTAATGTTTATTCATTTCTGAGAGACAGAGTGAGCAGAGGAGGAGCAGAGAGAGAGGGAGACACAGAATCCGAAGCAGGCCCCAGGCTCTGAGCTGTCAGCACAGAGCCCGGTGCGGGGTTCAAACTCACTGACCGTGAGATCATGACTGAGCTGAAGTTGGATGCCCAACCGACTGAGCCACCCATGCGCCCCTAAGTATGACCCTTTTAGGCTGTTTCTTCAAAAGGGAAACCTGAGTCTAATTCTGCATGATTATAACACCTTTTCCCCTGAATAAAGATGTAAAAACTAGTATATTCAAACAATCAAATCAATTTATTTTGTAAAAGTTTGTTTTTTGTCTTTTTTAACAAATGGAGTCACAAGCAGCTAAACTTTGAGGAATTGAGCCTTAGTTTTTTGGGTTTGTTTGTTTATGAGCAAAACTAAAAGGAACCACAGCATAAAAATTTTTTTCATGTCCTCCCAAGAGTAGATGGAGGATATATCCCTTTTCCAAAAAGGACCTAAAGGGAAAATAGAGAAAACAAACCCCGTATCGCATTGAGGACAGTTTTAGTCAAAATAAAACTTTTCTTTCACTTTCAGAGCTCTCTTTATTTTCTACTTCTAATGCTTCATTTTTATTTTCTTTATTAATTCCTGGGTTTCTGAACATGGGTTTGATTAAATCAAAAGTAGAGACTGCTCTTTACTCTCATAAATGTGTATAAACAAAGAAGTTATTTCCAAATAGAAAACTGTGCCACTATTGCAGAAGATGAAATGAGCAGTTAGGAGCTGTGTCATACATGAGGTAGAACAGATGCACTTGACAGTCTTTTAGGCTGTCTGGCCTGGACTCTCAGGCTCTCTATAGTCTTTACCATTTAATAGTACTGTCGAGAACATGAGATCATAAATGTTGAGTTTACACTTAATTTATTAATTTAAATTTTAAAACGTAAAGGGAAAATAGAACTTAACTGGACCCCTTTGAATTGATTATCAATTTAGGAGACAGTTTGGCCATGGAGTTAATAATTTGTATGCCTGTATCTTCTAGGAGATTAAGTGAGAGAGAGAGGATTGGAGAATTGGGAGCTCCTGAAGTATGGGGACTTTCTCCAAAGAATCCAGAACCAGAGTAAGTGACTTGAAAATATACTTTTAAACTGTAACATTTGTTTAAATCCAGAGACTATTGTAAAAATTTTTGTTAAGTGAAGAACTTTAAGTATAGCTCACATTTTTCATCTTGTGATTTATGCTATTCTACCCCTTAACATTTAAAAACATTGAACCTACCTAATGATTAAAATATGTTGTTAGTGGATCTTAACTTATTAATTGTTCTTTTTAAATTGTAATTCATGGGGGTGCTAATTTCCTATTCACAGAAGGGCTCAGTATTAAAACAAATGTGTTTATATTATTTTGAATTATTTTTTCTCAGCCTAACAGCAGATTGCATGTCACATGTTAGCCTTACAAAGGGCTTTAAAAAAAAATTTTTTTTTTCTATTTGTGTATTTATTTATCTATTTTCAAGTTAGTTAGCATACTGTGTAGTCTTGGTTTCAGGAGTAGAACCCGGTGATTCATCACTTGCATATGACACCCAGTGCTCATCCCAACAAGTGCCCTCCTCAATGCCCATCACCCATTTACCCCACCCCCATCAACCCTCAGTTTATTCTCTTCATTTAAGAGCCTCTTATGATTTTCCTCCCTCTCTGTTTTTATCTTACTTTTCTTTCCCTTCCTCTATGATTATCTGTCAAGCTTCTCAAATTCCACTTATGAGTGAAATCATGTGATATCTGTCTTTCTAACTGACTTATTTCATGTAACATAATACCCTCTAGTTCCATCCATGTTGTTGCAAATGGCAAGATTTCATTCTTTTCCATGGCTAAGTAGTAGTCCATTATATAAATACCACATCTTAATCCATTCATCAGTTGATGGGACATTTGGGCTGTTTCCATAATTTGGCTATTGTTGAAAGTGCTGCTATAAACGTTGGGGTGCAAGTGCCCCTTCGATTCAGCACTCCTGTGTCCATTAGATAAATTCCTAATAGTGCTATTGCTGGGTTGTAGGGTAGTTCTATTTATAATTAAAAAAATCTTTTGAACGTTTATTTTTGAGAGACAGAGTGTGAGTGGGGGGGGGGGCACAGAGAGAGAGGGAGACACAGAATCTGAAGCAGGCTCCAGGCTCTGAGATGTCAGCACAGAGCCCGACGTGGGGCTTGAACCCACGAATCATGAGATCATGACCTGAGCTGAAGTCGGACGCTTAACCCGCTGAGCCACACAGGCCCCCCTCTATTTGTAATTTTTTAAAGAACCTCCACACTGTTTTTGAAAGTGGCTGCACACCAGTCTGCATTCCCACCAGCAGTGCAAGAGGGTTCCCCTTTCATCACAGCCTCACCGGCATCTGTTGTTTCCTGAGTTGTTACCTTTAGCCATTCTGACAGCTGTGAGGTGATATCTCCCTGTGGTTTTGATTTGTATTTCCCTGATGATGAGTGATGTTGAGCATCTTTTCATTTGTCTGTTTGCCATCTGGATGTCTTCTTTGGAAAAATGTCTGTTCATGTCTTCTGCCCGTTTCTTCACTGGATTATTTATTTTTCGGGTGTTGAGTTTGATAAGTTCTTTTATAGATTTTAGATACTACCCTTTATCCAATATGTCATTTGCAAATATCTTCTCCTATTCCATCAGATTGCCTTTTAGTTTAGTTGATTGTCCTTTGCCGAGCAGAAGTTTTTTATCTTGATGTGGTCTCAGTATTTCATTTTTGCTTTTATTTCCCTTGCCTTCTGTGACATGTCAAGTAAGAAGTTGCTGTGGCTGAGGTCAAAGAGGTGCTGCCTGTTTTCTCCTGTAGGATTTTGATGGTTTCCTGTCTCACATTTAGGTCCTTCATCCGTTTTGAATTTATTTTGGTGTATGGTGTAAGAAAAGTGGTCCAGTTTCATTCTTCTGCATGTTGCTGTCCAGTTCTCCCGGCACCATTTGCTGAAGAGACTGTCTTTTTCCAGTTGGATACTCTTTTCTGCTTTGTTGTTTATCTGTCCTTCTCTTCTGAATGACAGCCTTGCTGGATGAAGGATTCTTGGCACATATTTTTCCTGTTCATCACATTGAATATTTCCTGCAACTCCCTCACGACCTGCCAAATCTCCATGGACAGGTCGGCTACTACCCTTATGTGTCTACCCTTGTAGGTTAAGGCCTGTTTGTCCCTAACTGCTTTCAGAATTCTCTAACTTTGTATTTTGTCAGATTGTCTATGATACGTCATGGTGTTGACCTGTTTTTGTTGATTTTGAAGGGAGTTCTCTGTGCCTCTTGGACTTGGATGCCTGTTCCCTTCCCCAGATTAGGGAAGTTCTCAGTTGTAATTTGTTCAATAAACCTGCCCCTTTCTCTCACTCTTTTTCTTCTGGAACTCCTATGATAAGGATACTGTTTTGTTTTATGGAATCATTTAGCTCTCTAATTCTCCCCTTCATGATCTAGTAATTTCCTTTCCCTCTTTTTTTAGCTTCATCATTTTCTGTAATTTTATCTTCTTTTTCACCTATATTCTCCTCTACTCCTTCCATCCTCCATGTCACTGTATCTGGCTTCTTTTGCATCTCATGTATAGCATTTCTTAATTCATTACAACTATTTGTTAGGTCTTTGATCTCTGCAGCAAGAGATTCTCTGCTGTCTTCTATGTTTTTTCAAGCCCAGCTATTAGTCTTAAGACTGTGATTCTAAATTCTTGTTCACATGTATTTTTTATATATGTTTTGGGCAATTCTCTGGCTGTGATTTCTTCCTGAATTTTTTTTTTTTTGAGGAGGATTCTTCTGTTTTGCCATTTTGGCTAAGTTTCTGTCTTTTGCATGTTTTTAATAGCTCGTTATGTGGAAGAACTACTATATTAAAAAGGGGGTCATACACTGTCCAGGGCCTGGCATTTCACGAAGTGTTATGGAGTGTTTTGTGTGCACTCTGTTGTGTATTTCGCTGCTCTGTCCCACTGGTCAGTCCTCTGCAAAGCTCCTCCTTGCTTGTAGTGGTGGAATGTTTGGACCTTCCACCAGGTGTGTTTTCATTTGTTCATTGAAGTAACCCTGAAAAAAAAGGAAAGGGGGGGAAGCCTGATCCCATTCAAAGAGAAGAATGAAAAGGGAAAAAAACCAAGCAAAGGAAAAAAACTATAAGGCTAAATCCTGAGAAAGAGAAAGGAAATTAAAGAAGAGATAGAAAAGGTGTAGAAAGAATAGAGTGAAAATGCCGGATTAAACAAACAAAACAAAAAAGTGTGTGTGTGTGTGTATAAAATAAGAATTGACCAAAAACAAATCAGAAACTATGAGCCTGATTCCAAAAGAAAAAAAGGAGAGGGTAGAAGGAAAAAAAGAGAAGAAAAGAACAAACAGACAAAAACAGACAAAAAAACAGTCGTTTTGTTGGTGCCTGGGACCAGTGGCTATGATGGCCTGGAAGAGAGGCGCTCTGGTTCACCCAGTGTCAGTGTTCCTCCAGTAGATAAGCAGTCACCAGACACAGAGGGGTGGGGTTTGGTGTAAGCGGGTCTCACCTCCCCTGGGGGCCGTTGTGCTGCTCCCTGAAGCCCCAGCGTGTTGGTGTTGGGGAGAAAAATGGTGACACCCCAGTCTCTCCTCCCTAGACCCGGTGTCTCGGACCACGCTGTTCAGGCAGCCCTCACAGGGCAGCGCGGGCGGTCAGCTTGTCCTGATCCACAGTCTCCCGCTCCTCCTAGGCGCTCGGCTGCGGTTCAAAACCCGATGTCTTGAAGAATCCCGCGCCGCACGGTCCCTGTTCCGGTGTAGTGCCATTCAGCCCTGCCAGTAAAACGCCTTTGGCTGGCGCCTGCCGGGTCTTTTGCTCTTAGGGAGGCAATAAACCCTCTTCTCACGGTACTCGAGGAAGGGGACTGTTCTCTCCCGGTGCGCCCCTGGGATGGCTACAGCACTTCGGGGCCGGCTCCTTCCCCTCCAGGTGCGTGCACGCGGCTCCGGCTTCACTCCGGAAAAAGTCGGGCACTTTTGAAACCTCTGAGTTTCAGCTCCTAAGCCTGTTTGCAGAATAGAAACTGGCACTCGCCGTATTTCTCATTCCCGAGTCCATGGTCCGGAGAGGTTTCACAGCCCCTCTCTCTTTCTCTCCCTTTTGTCTCTCCACAGAAGGGGTTCCCTCCCCTCCATGCCTGTGCCATTTTGTCTCCCCCAATTCACATACACGCACCTTGATCCTGCCAAGCTGTCTCTCTCCACCCGTGGAGAGCCTTCTGCCACTCCACAGATTGATTTCCTGGGTGTTCCAAGTGATCTGACCTCAATACAGCTGTGTTTGAAGGATGAAGAAAATCCTGGTCCCCCTGCTTCTCCCTCAGTGTATTTATTTATTTTTTTAAAGAGAGAGTGAGCAGCGGATGGGCAGAGAGAGGGAGAGAAAGAACCCCAAGCGGGCTCTGCACTGGATATGCAGAGCCTGATGTGGGGCTCGAACTCACCAACCAGGAGCTCATGACCTGAGCCGAAATCAAGAGTTGTACACTAAACTTACTGAGTCACCCAGGTGCCCTAAAAGGGATTTTTTTTAATGTTTATTTATTGGGGGGTGGGGCAGAGAGAGAGAGAGAGAGAGAGAGAGAGAGAGAGAGAATCCCAAGAAGACTCTGTGCTGTCAGTGCAGAGCCCACCATGGGGCTCAAACTCCTTTAACTGTGAGTTCAGGACCTGAGCCAAAATCAAGAATTGGATGCTTAACCCACTGAGCCACTCAAGTGCCCACAAAGAAATTTTTTTTGAGGTACAATTGACAAACAACATGGATGGTGGAGTCTTTAGAGTTTTCTGTATGTAATATGTCTTTTGCAAATAGTGACAGTTTTACTTCTTCTTTACCAGTTTGGATGCCTTTTATTTCTTTTTCTTGTCTTCTGGCCAGGACTTCCAGTATTATGTTGAATAAAAGTGGTGGGAGTAGGCATCCTTGTCTTGCTCTTGATCTTAGGGTGAAGCTTTCAGCTTTTTCACTGTCGAGTATGAGGTTAGCTGTGGGTTTGTCGTATCTGGCCTTTCTTAATTTGAGGTATTTTTTCTCTATATCCACTTTGCTGAGAGTTTGTATCTTATTTGGATGTTGAATTTTGTCAGATGGTGTTTCAGCATCTATTGAAATGATCATATGATTTTTATCCTTTATTTTGTTAATGTGGTATATCCACATTGATTTCTGGATATTGAATTATCCTTGCAATTCTGGAATAATTCCTACTTGAGTGTGGTGTATGATCTTTTTAATGTAGTATAAAATTTGGTTTCCTAATATTTTGTTGCAGACTTTTGCATCTATATATACGTGCATCAGTGATATTGGCTTCTAATTTTTTTTGTTTGTGGTGTCTTTGGCTTTGGTATCAGGTAATGCTGGCCTTGTAGTAAGTCGGTGAGTGAGTGAGTTTGTTCTTCAGTTTTTTAGAATTAAGAAAGATAGGTATTATCTCATTAAATAACTGGTAGAATTTACCTGTGAAGCCATTTGGTCCTGGAGTTTCTTTTGTTGAAAGTTTTTTTATTAATGATTCAATTTCATTAGTAGTAATCAGTCTGTATTGTAATCCTCCTCATTTGGACAATTGTTATATTTCTAGAAATTTATCTGTTTCTTCTAGTTTGTTCCATTTGTCAGCATGTAATTGTTCTTAGTAGTGTCATGATTATTTTTGTATTTCTGTAGTATTGGTTGTAACTTATCCTCTTTCATTTCTTATTTTATTTATATGGGCACTCCCTTTTCTTCATCCTGAGTCTGGCTAAAGGTTTTATCAATTTTATCTTTTCAAAGAACCAACTTTTAGTTTCAGTGGTATTTTCTATTGTTTTTTTGGGGGGGGTCTGTGTTTCATTTATTTTTACTCTGATCTTTTTTTAAAAAATGCTTATTTATTTATTTTGAGGGGCGCCTGGGTGGCGCAGTCGGTTAAGCGTCCGACTTCAGCCAGGTCACGATCTCGCGGTCCGTGAGTTCGAGCCCCGCGTCAGGCTCTGGGCTGATGGCTCGGAGCCTGGAACCTGTTTCCGATTCTGTGTCTCCCTCTCTCTCTGCCCCTCCCCCGTTCATGCTCTGTCTCTCTCTGTCCCAAAAATAAATAAACGTTGAAAAAAAAAATTTTTTTTTAAAAAATGCTTATTTATTTATTTTGAGAGAGAGAGAGAGAGAGAGCATGTGCACACACGTGTGTGCTTGGAGGAGCACTTGGAGGAGAGGCAGAGAGAGAGAATCCCAAGCAGGCTCTGTGACAGGGCTCAATATCCTAAATCATGAGATCATGACCTGAGCCAAAATCAAGAGTCAGATGCTTAACCGACTGACCTTTATTATTTCCTTCCTTCTACTAACCTTGGGCTTTGTTCTTTTTCTAGTTCCTTTAGGTGTAAGATTACATTGTTTATTTGATATTTTTCTTGGTTCTTGAGTTGGGCCTGTATCACTATAACCTTCTCTCTTAGAACTCCTTTTGCTGCATCCCATAGATTTTGTACTGTTGAGTTTCCATTTTTAATTTCCTCTTTGATTTCTTCATTGATCCATTGGTTGTTTAATTCCAAGTTGTTTTGCCTTTATGTGTTTGTGTATTTCCAGCCTTTTTTTTTTTAAGTGTATTTATTTTTGAGAGAGAGAGAGAGAGAGAGTGCACAAGCAAGGGGAGGGGCAGACGGAGGGGAACAGAGGATCTGAAACAGGCTCTGCGCTGACAACAGATTGCCCGATGTGGGGCTCAAACTCATGAACTGCAAGATCATGATCTAAGCTGAAGTCGAACATTTAACCGACGGAACCACCCTGGTACCCCTCCAGCTTTCTTCTTATAATTGATTTCTAGTTTCATACTGTTGTGTTCCAAAAAGATGCTTGATATGATTTCAGTCTTTTTAAAATTATCAAGATTTGTCTTGTGGCCTAACATGGGATCAATCCTGGAGACTGTTCCATGTGTACTTGAAAAGAATCTGTTTTCTGCTGTTTTTGGATATATATGTTTTTGTATATATATGTTAAGTCCATGTAGTCTAATGTGTTACTCAAGGCCACTGTTTCCTTATTGATTTTCTGTCTGAATGATTTATCCAGTGATGTAAGCGGGGTGTCAAGGTCCCCTACTATTATTCTATTACTGTCAGTTTCTCCCTTCACGTCCATTAATACTTGGTTTATGTATTTAGGTGCTTCTATGTTGGGTGCATGGATATTTACAAGTTTTATGTCTTCTTGTTGGATCGATCCCTTTATCATTATGTAATGTCCTTCTTTGTCTCTTTTTATAGAATTTGTTTTCCAGTCTATTTTGTCTGATATAACTATTGCTACCCCAGCTTGTTGTTGTTGTCATTTGTGTGGAATATCTTTTTCCATCCCTTCACTTTCAGTCTGTATGTCTCTGAAGTGAGTCTCTTGTAGGCAGCATCTCCTGTTTTTTTAAATCTATTCAGCCACCCTATGTGTTTTAATTGGAGCATTTAATAAATTTACATTTAATGTAATTATTGATAGGTATGGACTTATTGCCATTTTGTTGACTTTTTCCTGATTATTTTTGTAGCTCTTCTCTGTTCCTTTCTTCTCTTGCTCTCTTCCTTTCTTTTTCTCATGATCTCTTCCCTTGAGATTTGGTGACTTTCCTTAGTGTTATGTTTGTATTCTTTCATTGGTTGTGTATCTGTTTTAGGTATTTGGTCGGTGGTTACCATGAGGTTCATATATAATGTCTTAGGTATATAGTAATCTATTTTAAGTTGATGCCCACTTTTAAGTTCAAATGCATTCTAAAAGAACTACATCCCCCCCCGCAAATTTTTGTTTTGATATCATATTTTACATCTCATTATTTTGTTTCCATTGACTAATTATTGTAGGTCTAGCTGATTTTACTACTTTTGTCTTTTAACCTTCATACTAGCTATGTAGGTGGTTGATCCTCTACCTTTAATATATGTTTACCTTTACCAATGAGATTTTTCCTTTCATAATTTTCTTACTTCTAGTTATGATTTTCTGTTCTACTTAAAGAAGTCCCATTAACATTTCTTGTAAGGCTGGTTTGGTATTGATGAGCTCCTTTAGCTTTTGCTTGTCTGGGAAACTCCTTATTTTTCCTTCACTTCTAAGCAAGAACCTTGCTGAGTAGAGTAATCTTGGCTGTAAGTTTTTTCCTTTCAGCACTTTGAATATATCATGCCATTCTCTTCTGATCTATAAAGTTTCTACTGAAACCACCTTATGGGCTTATGGTTCTTATGGTTCTTTGGTATATAACTGGTGGTTTTCCTTTTGCTACTTTTAAGATTCTCTCTTTATCTCGAACTGTTGACACTGACTATAACGTGTCTTGGTGTAAGTCTCTTTGGATTCATCTTTTCTTTTTTTTAATGTATTAACATTTTTTAATGTTTATTTATTTTGAGAGAGAGGGGGGCAGAGGGGCAGAGAGAGAAAATCCCAGGCAGACTCCATGCCCTCAGCACAGAGCCTGATGCAGGGCTTGAACCCACAAACCATGAGATCATGGCCTGAGCCAAAATCAAGAGTTGGACACTTAACCAACTGAGCCACCCAGGCATCCCTCCTTTTTTTTTTTTTTAATGTTTTTTAATTTATTTTGAGGGGTGGCAGAGAGAGAGAAAGAATCCCAAGCAGGCTCCGTGCTGCCAGCGCAGAGCCTGACAGGGGGCTTGATCTCACAACTGTGAAATCAGGACCTGAGCTGCTATCAATAGGCGTGGGGCGCCTGGGTAGCTCAGTCGGTGAAGTGTCAGACTCTGGGTTTCAGCTCAAGTCATGATCTCATGGTTCATGAGTTCGAGCCCCGCATCAGGCTCTGCACTGACAGCAGAGTCTGCTTGAGATTCTCTCTCTCCCCCTTCTGCCCCTCCCCGCTTATGCTGTGTCTATCTCTCTCAAACAAGTGAATAAACTTTAAAAAAATGAAGTTTATTTATTTTGATAGAGTGAGAAAGAGCAGGAGAGGGGCAGAGAGGGAGAGACAGAAACCCAAGCAGACTCCACGCTACCAGCAAGGAACCTGATGTAGGGCTCAGACCCATAAATCGTGAGATTGTGACCTGAGCCGAGATCAAGAATCAGACACCCAACTGACTAAGCTACCCAAGCGCCCCCCAAGGTTTTTGTTTAATGTTTATTTTTGAGGAGGAAGAGGGACAGAGAGAGAGGGGACAGAGGATCCAACAAAGCAGGCCCTAGGCTGACAGCAGACAGCCCGATGTAGGGCTTGAACTCGTGAACCGTGTGGTCATGACCCAAGCCAAATTCAGACGCTTAACTGACTAAGCCACCTAGGCTCCCCCCAATATTTTATTTTTAAGAAATGTTTACACCCAGGGGCACCTGGGTGGCTCAGTCGGTTAAGCATCTGACTTCGGCTCCGGTCATGATCTCGTGGTTCATGAGTTCAAGCCCCACGTCAGGCTCTGTGCTGACAGCTCAGAGCCTGGAGCCTGTTTCAGATTCTGTTTCTCCCTCTCACTCTGCCCCTCCCCCACTCACGCTTTGTCTCTGTGTCTCTCAAAAATGAATAAGTGTTTGGGGCGCCTGGGTGGCGCAGTCGGTTAAGCGTCCGACTTCAGCCAGGTCACGATCTCGCGGTCCGGTCCGTGAGTTCGAGCCCCGCGTCCGGCTCTGGGCTGATGGCTCGGAGCCTGGAGCCTGTTTCCGATTCTGTGTCTCCCTCTCTCTCTGCCCCTCCCCCGTTCATGCTCTGTCTCTCTCTGTCCCAAAAATAAATAAACGTTGAAAAAAAAAATTAAAAAAAAAATGAATAAGTGTTTAAAAAAATTAAAAAAAAAAAAAGAAATGTTTACACCCAGCATGGGGCTCAAACTTACAATGGCGAGATCAAAACTCTCATGCTCAACCAGCTGAGCCAGCCAGGTGCCCCTAGTTAGTTTTCTTGTATTAAATAGTACCTGGGAGCACCTAGGTGGCTCAGTTGGTTGAGTGTCTGACTTTGGCTCAGATCATGCTCTCACAGTTCGTGAGTTCAACCCCCTTGTTGGGCTCGCTGCTGTCAGCACAGAGCCCACTTCATATCCTCTGTTCCCCTCTCTCTGCCCCTTCCCTGCTTGCATGTGTGCACTCTCTCTCTCTCTCTCTCTCTCTCAAAAATAAAATTAAAATTAAAAAATACAATATCTGAAGGCCTAATTATTTTTTTCCTTATTTTTTTCCCCTTTGGTGCTGTTCATGAGGTTCTTCTTCCCTCTCCTCTATCTGTGTCTACTTTGAGTTGAAACAATGTGCTTGACAGGTAAACTTGTATTCTGTGACAGTGATAGCATTATTATCTGAAACTTGTTCTTATAGATACCTTGGAAAATGGTCAAAGAATCTGAACTGAAAGAATGAGTTGGAAAGAACCCTAAAAATAATTTCCAGGCAATACCTAAATTATTCCAGATGTGATCTTCAGATTAAAAGATTATATGATAAGGGCACCTGGGTAGCTCATTTGGTTAAGCATATGACTCTTGAGTTTGGCTCAGGTCATGATCTCACAGTTCGTGGGATTGAGCCCCAAGTCAGGCTCTGCACTGACAGTGTGGAGCCTGCTTGGGATCCTCTCTCTCTCTCTCTCTCTCTCTCTCTCTCTCTGCCCCTCCCATGCTCTCATGCTCTCTCTTTATATGTCTGTCACTCTCTCAAAATAAATAAACTTTAAAAAAAATTTTTTTTAATGTTTTTTATTTATTTTTGAGACAGAGAGAGACACAGCATGAGCAAGGGAGGGGCAGAGAGAGAGGGAGACACAGAATCCCAAGCAGGCTCCAGGCTCTGAGCTGTCAGCACAGAGCCCGATGTGGGGCTCAAACTCACGGAGTGTGAGATCATGACCTGAGCTGAACTCGGACGCTTAACTGACTGAGCCACCCAGGCGCCCCAAATAAAACTTTTTTAAAAAGATTATATGGTATGAAAACTTCTCTTCTAAACTATTATAGAATTTTAATATATTCATTTTCAGAATTATCTACAATAGAATTAAATCTCTGTATCTTGTAGTGTGTTAGGTTCTAATTGCTCTGGGGAGACAGAACGGTTGCTGTTCTACCATATGTCCTTTATACACTGAGATTAAAATCATGAAGTCTTCCTTTAGCCTTCCTGTCTCTAGTTTTTTCCATCTTTCCTTATGGTTCCATACATTTGCCCTGTGATTTCTTCTGAAAATATAAATCGTACATATTGCTTTCAGTTTGAATAGTGTTTTGTAAACTCTAAAGCATTATGCAAATGTAAGTGATTATTATATTATTTTGAATGTGATAGACCCTCAAACTATATCCTTACCAAGTTATTTCAGTGTTTGCTTTTAATGGTTCTTGGACAATCAGTGTCATTACTGAAAAATTTTTTTTATTTCTTATTTTGACAGAGAGAGAGATAGAGAGTGAGCAGGATAGGGGCAGAGAGGGAGAGAGAGAGAATCTCAAACAGGCTCCCTGTTGTTAGCACAGAGCCTGATGCAGACTCAAACTCATGAACTGTGAGATCATGACCTGAACCGAAACCAACAGTCAGACGCTTAATGGACTGAGCCACCCAGGCACCCCCAAAATTTTTAATTCCATATTTTTATATTCCTCATTTTATCACTTTTCTGATTCTTATAACCATCTTCTTTAAATTCAGCTCTGATGAACACACACCAGTAGAGGATGATGAGCCAAAGAAAAGCACTACTTCAGCTTCTACTTCAGAAGGTATTTTTAAAATACAGAGCTTTTTAATTGAGAAGTTGAAAAAAGTGTTTATAAATAGCTGAATATACTTCGCTTTTACTCAAATGGCCTATCATTTGTTCTTTATCAGTATTTCAAATACAATAAAATTGATAATCATAATATTTAGAAGTTAATTTTATGTCCGTGTTTTATATAGAAGAAAAGAAGAAGAAGAAGAAGAGGAAGTCTAGTCATTCAAAAGAAAGGTCCAAGAAAAAGAGAAAGAAAAAATCATCTAAAAGAAAACGCAAGAAGTATTCTGACAGCGACAGTGACTCTGACTCTGAAACGGACTCCAGTGGTAAGAAGGCCGGCATCGCTCTGCAAGCCTGGCTTCACGACTCATTCTACTTAGAATTTATTTCCAAAGAAGGTTCTTAAACGCAATAACGGCAGCCAAGAGTTGTGGAACACTCGCTGCCTCCGTGCCAGGCACCCTGCCTAGCGCTCGGTGTTCGTTGTCGCTGCTTGCCCCGCGGGGTAACTGTAGAATGTGTCCTAGAGCCGGGGACGCGGGGCCCAGAGCAGCTGGTAAGCACTGCACTCAGGGTCGCACAGCTGGGATTCAAGCCTGAGCAGCGTGGCTCCCGACTGGCTGTGTGTGGCTGCACAAGGCGTGTGGCAGCGAACCGGGGCGAGGTTGGGCTGGGAGACGTGTGGCAGCGAGCAAGCCATAGGGCCTCATCGGCCCCGAGGAGCGGCCCTTGTGTGTCATCCTCACGCTCGGTGGGCACCTCGGTGCCGTTTTCAAAAAGGCACATCATAGGGGCGCCTGGGGGGCTCAGTCGGTTAAGTGTCTGACTTCGACCCAGGTCATGATCTCGCAGTTCGTGAGTTCGAGCCCCGCGTCGGGCTCTGCGCTAATAGCTCGGAGCCCGGAGCCTGCTTCAGATTCCGTGTCTCCTTCTCTCTCTGCCCCTCCTCCGCTCACACTCCATCTCTCTCTCTCTCTCTGTCTCTCAAAAATAAATAAACATTAAAAAAATTAAAAATAAATAAATAAATAAATAAAAAGGCACATCATAAAGGACCCTTTCGGGCCAGCAGCTGGTTTATGGAAGACACCCCCTGTGGGGTGGTGCCTCTCAAAAAGCCACCTTTTTGTGTCCTCTCCTGGCTGATGATTGACAGAGGGTGCCACCTCTGGGGACACATGACATGAAGGTGTCTTTTCCTCTGATGTCACCTGGGTTTCCTGGCCCCCGTTGTCACTTTTCTTCCTCGCTGCTGGAAGAGCGAACTTTCTTAGAGCACAAGTGTGAGCGTGTCTGTCCCCTGCTTACAATCCTTCAGTGGCTCTCTGTGGCCTTCAGGGTAAAGTTTGGACCCTGCTGGCTCCCTGTCTAATCACACGTGCCCTGTCACTCTTGCAGCGTCCTCTGTAGCCTGAGACGTGCTTTCCGTCTCCTCAGTAGTCCGTGTTCTTTCTCTCGCTTCTGTTACTTGGTACAGAAGTCCATCTGCCTGTGATGCCAGTCTCTCCCTGCGTGCGGCGTGCCTTCCTCACTTCAACAGCGGGCATGCAGTGCTTTTGTAATAAAACTGACTTTAAAAAGAACTAGCTTGGGGCATCTGGGAGGCTCAGTCGGTTGAGTGTCCCAACTTTGGCTCAGGTCATGATCTCGCGGTTTGTGAGTTTGGGCCCCACATTGGGCTCTCTGCTGTCAGTACGGAGCCTGCTTTGGATCTTCTGTCCTCCTCTCTCTGCCCCTCCTCTGCTTGCACTTTTTCTCTCTCAAAAAATAAATAAATGTTAAAAAAAAAAAACTAGTGGGACACCCGGGTGGCTCAGTCGGTTAAGCTTCTGACTTCGGCTCAAGTCATGATCTCACGGTTCGTGGGATTAGTATTTTGACATTTGCTTTAAATATCATCTTTTTTGTTGAGATATTCAAAGTAAAGTAGAAATATCATACTGCCACCCTAAAGATTTCTGTGTACATCTCTAAAAAATGACATTTTCCTACTTATCACCCTGCTGTTATCTCACACAGTGAAGTTAATAATAACACCTCTATCACTGAAGGCTTAGTATGACTTTAATTCCTGTATCCCTGGTGCCTAGCACATATTTTGATCAGTAGCAATAAATTTTTGAATTGATAAATTTCTCTGTAACAGCAAATAGGGCAGCAATAGGATATTTAATCAAAATTACTAGGGTTTTAGAGTTAAGTTTTTGTTTTTAATTAAAATATGCTTTAATTTGCAGATGAAGATACAAAAAGAAGAGGAAAGAAAGCCAAGAAAAAGGAAAAGAAGAAGAAACACAGATCGTCAGTTTTTCTCTTCAATTTTTATCATGGAAAAGTTAAAATATATATAAAATTACATAAAGTTATAAGTAAATAATGATAAATAAAATAGTATAATGATACCCTGTATAATCATCACCTAGCTGAACAATTTCAACTCTTTGACAGTCTCCACTGCCCACCCCCCATTATTTCAGAACCAATCCCAGGTGTCATTTTGTCCATAATCTAGCATGTTTCTCTAAAAGATAGAGAAAATCATAACTACAGAGCTGTTATCATGCCTAAGAAATTTAGCAATAATTCCTCAATTCTCAGCAGATTTTTATTACAGTGTATTCAAATCCGGGTCTAAATAATGCCCATAGGGGCACCTGGGTGGCTCAGTTGGTTAAGCATCCACCTTCGGCTCAGGTCATGATCTCATAGCTGGTGGGTTAAGCCCCGCGTCAGGCTCTGTGTTGACAGCTCAGAGCCTGGAACCTGCTTCAGATTCTGTCTCTGTCTCTCTGCTGCTCCCCCGCTCATGCACTCGCTCTCACTCTCTCTCTCTTTCTCTCAAATATAAAATAAAAAAAATAGCAGATAAATAAATAAATGCATGATGCCCATAAATTGTGACTATTGATATGTCTCTTATATCTCTTTAAATCAATTGATTCCCCTTCCATTTTTGTTCTTGCTGTTTACTTTTTAAAAAACCAAATCATTTACCTGTAGAGTTTCCTATAGTATGGGTTTTGCTGATTGTACTTTTAAGTATTTATTTTGAGAGAGAGAGCACAAACACAAGCCTGGGAGGGAGCAAGAGAATCCCAAGCAGGCTCCAAGCTCAGTTTGGATGGAGCCTGACATGGGGCTTGATCTCACAAACCATGAGATCATGACTTGAGCCGAGATCAAGAGTTGGACACTTGACCAACTGAGCCACCCAGGTGCCCCTGATTCTGTTTTTTAAAATTCTTCTTATTTTTAAAGACTTTATTTTTAAGTAATTTCTATAGCCAGTGTGGGGCTCAAACTCATGACCCTGAGATCAAGAGTCACATGCTCCATTGACTGAGCCAGCCAGACACCCCTGATTATATTTTTAATTGTGTGCTTTGTAACATGTTCTCTGTCCTCTGTATTTCATATATTTTGATAGTAAGGTCTAGAGACTTGATAAGGTTCAGATTTGAGTCTTTGGCACACATACTTCATAGGTGGTGCATACTTCATCAGGAGGCAGATAATGTCTGATTGTCTATTTTTGTCCTAATAGCCATGGATGGTCATTGCCTAGATCCCTTATTTCATTAGGGATTGCAAAGTGGTGATAGTATAATTCTGGCTTTCTTAGGTAGAATAATTTTATAAGAGAAATCAACCCTCATCAACTATTTGGTTGCCCTGAAGTACAGTTTGTATAGTAAAGGCAAGATAATTACTTTTTTAAAAAACTTTTTTTGTTTTATGAATTTTCAAAATAATGATTTGGACTTTTTTAGTATCATTATGAACCCAAGGATTCAGACATATCTGACGTATTTTAATCCATTACACTTCAAATTATTGATGCTCAAATTGGTAAGAGCTGGTTTTTAAACCGCTTTATTATCTTTCTACAACATGAGAACTGTATTTCATTGTTCCCTTGAGGGATCTTTTTTATAGTGAAACATGATTTGGTTAAATAAGTTAAGATTTTTTAATTAAAATTCTCTAAAAATTTTAATGAGCTGAAAATTTAAATATTTTTATCAGTCTTTCATTGCCTTAAAAAATGAGATTCCCTTTAATGTGGGGCTATTAATTGTATTTGTATAAAATTATAATCATTACAGGAAGAAATATAAGAAAAAGAAGTCTAAGAAGAATAGAAAAGATTCCAGTGATTCAAGCTCTAAAGATTCCCAAGAAGAGTTTCTGGAGAATCCCTGGAAGGATCGATCAAGTAGGTTCTTCTGGTAGACTTTGACTCAGAACAGATAAAAAACATTAAATTAACATGGGGTGCCTGGATGGCTCAGTCGTGATCTCACATTTGTGAGATCGAATCCCATGTCAGTCAGTCGTGAGATCGAGCCCTGTGTTGGGCTGCTCCATGCCCAACATGATTAAGATTCTCTCCCTGTCTTTCTACCCCTTCCCTGCTCATGCACGCATGCGTTCTCTCTCTCTCCAAAAAAAAAAAAACCAAAAAACAAAAAAAACATTAAATTAACTGATTAGTCAAAATGTGAATCTGTTTCTGAACATCTTTTCCTGCAGAGCCTGAAGAACCCTCAGACTTAATCGGCCCAGAGGCTCCGAAAACACTTGCCTCTCAGGATGATAAACCTTTGAAGTAAGTAACTGTGTACTTAAAATAACTAAAGTCCCTTCATCAAAGTATGGCCCTAACTTACCTTTCCAACCCTATCACCCTCTACTCCTTTATTTACACCCCAGGTTCCAAGTGAGCGGAACTAAAACTTCCTGCATTTACTGTGCACTTTCCCACGTCATGCCTTGTTTACCTTATGCTTCCCCCAACATGCCTTCCCTTTTTTTCCCAGCCCTAGTTTCTTTACTACTTCCAATTTCTTCCTGTCAAAATCCTTACCATCTTTTAAAACCCCTTTCAAAAGGAGGGATCATGTGCTGATTCCCAGTACCTTCCCTCCACAAGTAGATGTGATTCCTACCCTTCTTTAACCCTTTCGTCCTCAAAGTATTTTCTGTTTCTTTTGTGTGTTGTTTCATGTGTTCTACCTTGTATTGCAGTTATGTCCTTGTTGGGATGTAAATTCCACAAGAACAGAAATTATTTTTGTATTCTAAGCTTTGAGTTTAATTGTGTATTTAAGATGCAGTCAATGAATTGAATGAAGGGATGGTAGTTTTTATTTTATTTTATTATTTTTTTAATATATCAAATTTATTGTCAAACTGGTTTGCATACAACACCCAGTGCTCATCCCAACAGGTGCCCTCCTCAATACCCATCACCCACCCTCCCCTCCCTCCCACCCCCCATCAACCCTCAGTTTGTTCTCAGTTTTTAAGAGTCTCTTATGCTTTGGCTCTCTCCGGGATGGTAGTTTTTAAAGTCCCCTCAAATAAAAGTTAATAGATAATAGTTACTGGATAGCATTATTACTGGTTATAAGCCTAAAAAGTATGTTAATTTGAGATATTTCTTTTTTTTTTTCTTCAAAGGGAAAGAAGGGGAAAGGAATTAGCTGGGGGCAGAAGCTGTAAAGGCAGTGCTTATAGACATAAATTGATCCATAATTGTAAACCATGAATCTGTACTCACTCATTTCAGTTCTTTTGTTCTTCCAAAGCATGTCTTTATTTCTGGGTTAGTTATGTAGATCAGAGTGCAATGTTCACTAATTAAAGTAATTCACATTGGGCTTCCCAGCCTGCTGCTGCCCAGCAACTGTTATTTTTGTGCTGTTTTCTGAGAGATGTTTTTGTGCTCTCTTTAGATGATGAGTTTTTTATAATGAACTTTTCTGAATTCTGAATTACTTTGTAGCTATGGCCATGCACTGTTGCCTGGTGAGGGTGCAGCTATGGCTGAATACGTAAAAGCTGGGAAACGTATCCCAAGAAGAGGTGAAATTGGCTTGACAAGTGAAGAAATTGCATCATTCGAATGCTCGGGTTATGTAATGAGTGGTAGCAGGTAAGTTATTGGCATCGAGGTCAGTTTCCATGGTTAGATCTTTTCCTTTCTCACTATCATAATTGTATTTTGGTAATTGATTTTCATTAAGTGATCATTCCTAATGAAAAGTAGAGTGTACATTTTGGTTTAATACTGGTTTTATTTGGTTTACATAAACCGTTTTGGTTTAATCCTGGTTTTATTTGGTTTATATAGTACTGGTTTTACTGGTTTATTGGTATAAACATGGTTGTCTAAAGTTGCAACTATGTGTGCAACTCAGCCTCAAAATCAGCTCTCTCTCCAACTTCAAAGAATCAGTCTTTCCAGTGTCCTTTCCTAGTTTGTATTTTGGTACAGATAGTTTTGTTTTCTAGAGGATATAGTTAATTCAGTCACTTAACACTGCTCCATGAAGAATGTGGCATTCTGGTAGGAGGAAATCATTTTCGTGAGACAGTGTTTCCTGTTTTCTGAGTTTGCCTCTAGTTCTCTGTAGAGTCAGAGGATGTGGAGTCTCTAATTCTCTGTGGACTCTGAGAATGAAGAGCAGAAAACGATTATGACAGACATCAGGTTCAGCATAGGGAAATGAAAATAAAATTATGGAAGAAAAAGCAAAGTACGAAGAAGAATGATTAGAGTGAACTAACAGGGCATCAGTACCAAGATCAACCTGAATTTCGGATTTTTAAAAACTTTATAAACTTTTAAAAATAGTTAAATATTTTAAAATAAAGTTGGAGGCAAATATTTGCAGAACACCTGAAGCTACTCCAGAATCTTGGAATTCTGAGGACTAGCACAGTATGACAGAAAGAAATGAGTCATAAGCATTGGAAAGGAGGATATAACTGTCATTTTTTGTGAATGATATGACTTTTTTTTCCATAGAAAATCCTTAAGAATCCAGATGATTCTAAATAATAGGAGGGTTTAATAAATGGTTCAATGTAAGGTTAATACATAAAAATGAATTGCATTTCTATGTACCAGGAAACAATTAGAGAATGTAATTAAATAAAAAGAAGCCAACATTATAATAGTATCAGAGAATATTAAGGATTTAGGAATAAATGTTAACAAAAGATGTCTAAGACATCTATAGAGAAAACTATAAAACATTATTAAGAGACATTAAAGAGGAAGGCATTATATAAAGTTGTCAGTTCTTCCCAAATTGATCTGTAGATTCAGTACAGTTCTAGTCAAAATCACAACACAGTTTTATGTGAAACTTAATATTTTATAAGTTAGACTAGAGGGCTGAGAATAGCCCAGTCACCTTTGAAGAAGCAGAACAGGAAGGTAAGATGTGCCATCCCAGATATGAGGACTTAAGAAATTTACAGAACTTTAGAAAGCACAGGGGAACAAATGAATTGTTCAGTGGAATAAAATACAGAGCCCAGAGGCAGAGCCATACATGTGTGGAACTTAAGTTATATGAAAGAGATGGTATGTCAAATCATTGGGGAAAGAAAGAACTGTCAGTAAATGGAGCAGGAGAAAAATGGTTATCCGTTTGGAAAAAGATGAAAGTAGAACCCTGCATCACCATATTTAAAAATCAGTGCAGGGGCACCTGGGTGGCTCAGTTTGCTGAGCGTCCGACTCTTGCTTTCAGCTCAGGTCATGATCTCACAGTTTGCGGGATGTAGCCCCGTGTCAGCTTTGTGCTGACAGCATGGAGCATGCTTGGGTTCTCTCTTACCCTCCCTCCCTATGTCTGTCTCTCTCTCTTTCTCTCTCTCTCTCTCTCTCTCAAAAATAAATAAATAAACTTTTAAAAAAAGTGCAGCTAGATAAAGGACTTAAATGTCAAAACAACTTTTAACACTCTTAGTATAAAATATGAGTAGATATCTAATAGATCTTGGGGTGGGAAAGTGTTTCTTAAACATAAAATAAAATAGTGATAAATTTGCCTAGGTTAAAAGTAACAACTTTTGTTCATCAAAAGACACCACTTAAGGAAAAAGACAAGTTTCAAGCTGGGACAAGATCTTACAACTGATAGTATTGAGAATATTTAAATACCTATAAACAACCCAAATGAAAAATGGGAAAATGACACAAACAAGCATTTGTTAGAAGAAGAAAAATATATGGCTTACACATACATAAAAAGATGTTCATTATCATTGGAAATAGACATCAAGAACATACCGAAATACCATTTTACATCTATTTGATAGACAAAAGTTCAAAGTTCTAACAATACCAAGCATTGGAGAAGATGTGGATCTACAGGATCTCTTAAATATTGCTAGTGGTAATATAAATTGGTACCACCACTTTGGAAAAGTCTCCTATCATCTTGGGAAGTTGAACATTCATATATTTTATGACCTAACAACTCTATTCCTAGATACCCAAGAGAACATCTTTCCCACGTACTAGGAGACGGGTACATAGATGTTTTATAGCATTGTTCACATAGCACTTTGTGTTCCAAATAAACTCATTGTACCCTGAGCGACCTTGAATACATTGTCATCTCCTTGTCTTTCCATCCTGCTGCTCCCCCACCTTCACACTAACCTGAAATGGTTCTCCCCTTTTCCTTACTCAGTTTTCTCTATTTTTCTAGACATAGCTCAAGCCTGATCCCAAACCGATTGTGTAGGGTTGGTTTACATATACATAAAAGAGTTTCTTGAAGTTTTCTCTCTAAGCAAGGAGACCTTTTGAAAATGATACAATAGTTTCCCTCAGCCCCGGCCCCCCATGTTCCTTATTTGGCCCTTGTGCTAAATCCCTTCTTTTCTTTGAGCTGCTGCTGGATTCTAAGGAAGTTATTAAATCCACTCACGAAATTCCTCAAATTCTATTGTAGTATTAGACCTGGTTCTTTTGATTGTGTGATAAATTAGAACCCTGAGGAAGTTCCACCTGATCGATGACAAGTTAAATCTTTCTTCTGTCTTACTGTCAGTTCCCCAAAGGTAAATTCCACAGATCACATAGGAAGTTTAATAGTTTGCTAGTTTTGGTTGTTTTTACGCCCTTAGTATTTGAAGTTGATAACCTTCGTGATGTTGACAGAGCATCAGATCATTATTTGAATACTACAAATGAATCAAAGGACACATCGGCAGATAAAATGAATGATCTTTTGAAAATCCGACCCATGACCAAAACAATTTCTGTCGGTCAGTTTTTTAACTAGGCCTCTCTGTATTAAGACAGGATTAGTGGGGAAGTACTATAAGAATAATTACTGAGAAATTAAGCCAAAAATAAAATTATCTCCAGGCATCGCCGAATGGAGGCCGTGCGACTGCGGAAAGAGAACCAGATCTATAGTGCTGATGAGAAGAGAGCCCTGGCGTCCTTTAACCAAGAAGAGAGGCGAAAGAGAGAAAACAAGATTCTGGCCAGTTTTCGAGAGATGGTATACCGAAAAACTAAAGGGAAAGATGACAAATAAGGATTTTCTGATTGTTCAGCAGACATTTTTAACAACAAAAAAAAGTCTGGGTTCCACATATACATACAAAAAGATTATTATGATCTGAAAAATGAAAAAGCTTTACAGTGCTACTGTGCCTTCTATTTAATTCTTTTAGTCCTTCAATAAAAAGCTGCTTATTGATATAATTTTAGCAAGATCTTTAGGTTGTTTTTGGATTGACCGTAATAACTTTCTGGTTTAAAAATCCAAATTACGAATGAGATCATACTGTATTCGGGGAGGTGGCATTGAGAGGAAGTGTCAATAAGACAAGAAACTTAACTCTCACACCATGGGCCAGTGCTACTCTTAGCTCTACATCGTGCCCACCCTCCACCCTTACCCCTACCCCCACTGCAACTGAACTTGTGGGAAATTAATCACTTCTCTCTGTTGAATGTGTTATAAATGGTCTTGATAGAAACATACGGGAGGCCACTTGTGTTAATAAGATGAAGGCATTGCTGAAAAGAGGAAACCTGGAATTTGAAAATTGACCTGTATAATACATAGTCCGCCCTGGAAATAATGTATTTTGTTTTCAGTCCCTACCTCTCTATCCCCAAATCCAACAAACAAGCCAAAAAGCAAACTAACCCACAGACGTACTGAGTTGAAGACGTGAACATTAGTGTTTTAAATTCTTAAAGGTTTACTTAAAAATGGTTCTTCCGAGTATAAAATGTTAGGAAGTCTACTGTTGTGCCAGTGTGAGTACATTATTTCCATCTAAGTTGTGCTTAGGTCATTATTTGAATACTGGAAATGAATGGGAGTCCACTGCAGTTAGGAGTTTCATAGGAAAAAATTTAATGAAGTATTGTTTTTAACATCGTTGTTTCGTAAGGATGAAGCTAAAATGATAGTAAACGTATTTTAAGTCTGTCCTTTGTGTAATAAGCATATTTTATTTTAAACATTGTTAAACCTTTCAGTTTATTTTTTACATCTGTCATTCAGTTTAACTTTGTATAGAACTCCTCACTTTATCACTTTTTATGGCTACTGTTGACTTTTAAGTTTGGGAGAAATGGAAAATTCTGGGACTAGTTCACGATCTTTTTCTTCCGTTATTTTGTTCAGTTTGAGTTGTTAGGTCACAAGAGTGAAGGGGAAAGGGGACAAGGGAAGTTTTGGCTGTTTTTGTTAAGTTTGTTTTGAGCTGTGTTGTTATGTGTCTAGGATAAATCTAAATTACCTGGGGGATGGGGAAGTTCTAACTCTGAGCTTATAAAATGCCCTTTCTCCTTGTAATAGTTGAAAGTGTTTTTTTCCAAAGTTTTAAAATAAGGCAGTCGTATTTCAAAGTATAGATGAAAAGTTTTACTATCTAACATATATTCTAGGAAAGTGTCTACCTTTAACCCACAGCTAAACCATTTGGCGTGTAGCAACATTTATGACCCCTGAATCTGAAGTGATTTCTGTTTATCGTTGTTGCCGCTGCCTAACCTAGTAAATCTCTTACTTCCAAAAGACAAAAGGAAACTAAGTTTCCAAATTTATGAGTTGTAATCCATTTACTTCCTGTGTAATAAAACCGAAATTTATAATCCCAACTCAAGAATTTTGTTCTCTAAGAACATTATTTTTTATTACTGGTTCCTAGAGACTGAATGAGTTGACACTCTTATTTTCAGTAGGCAACGTAGTTTAAATGCAACAGCTCTGATCTAGGATTATTGTGGATTTTTATTGGATTCTCCTGTCTCCTCCACAGACTAGATAGTCAACAAATGCTTGTTGACTAAATGAAAAAAATATATTAATGTATTTCAGAACTTTTCATTTCTTTCACCAGGGGTTTGTTCAGGAAAGATCTACCAAAGAACAGCTTCAGTAGCGTATTCTTTGGGGAAGAGGAGGGGAGAAGAAAAGGGCTAAAAGTATTTTATTTTGAGCTCATGAGAGTTACTGCTTCAAACTGTGCTTAGTCATCTGAGCCATAAATCAAATAGGAGGGGTGTTGTGTTTGAAATTTATGTTTTATTCTTCAGGGAGACTTATCTAGTTTTCCACCTCCTTGCCTGTTGTTCTGATCAGATCTTCCCTCCTTTTGTATCTGTTGCACAAATATAAGAGTTAAAAAAAGAAGAAAAATATTACCCACAGTCTTACCACATCAATTGCCTTTAGTATTCTGTGTTCCCTTCCAGTGCTTATCTACGTAAATACGTATTCTGACGTACTTGTAAGTAATCACCTGTAATGCTATCTTGTCTTTGGTGTTTTAAAACTTTACAGCCAGGTAAGACAGCCTCATAGGGATGGTAAGAACAAGTGATGATCTGGTGTTAGGCTGGGAAGAAGACAAAGTAAGGGTGGCTATCGAACATTCCCTGTTTTATTGCCTCCTGTCCTCAGGCCACCCTGTTGCCGTCACAGTTGTGATGCTGTATTGCGGTAGGCGGCATGCCCGGTTTCAGAGTTTCCGAATGTATTATTTAACTTACTCACTTAAGTGAAGGAAGGGGTCTGTGAGTAGGGAAATATTATGAGCTGTAGAACTACCACCACTTTTCTTTTCCCCAGTTATGCCCATAAAGAGGTATGTGTGCACTAGAGAATTGGGCTCATATGGGGGAACAAGCAGCCAAGTGTCCATCTCCGTTTAGTCTGACAGGTGAATTTTACAAATCTCTAAACTTGGCTTCTATACCTGTTAAGACTAAGTGATACAGGTAGTGATGGGAAAAACCATTTAGAAAATGGAAAACAACTTACTGGTTACTCTGCTAATGTGATGGAAGTTGCCAAATGGAAAATGAATGAATGCAAAAAAAAAAAAATACAGTTGGATTGTTTGCCAAAAGTTTATTATTCAATAAACATTCTGTGGTTTGATGTGCAGTATTGTATTTTTAATACATTGTGATTAGAAATCCAATCCTAAAACATTCTATAGGAATTAGACACCATTGAATTAGAAGGCAATTGACTCCATTAAAATACTTTTGGCCTCAGTAATGTCCCTCAGCCATTTTTCTCGAAAGCGAGTCATTCCTGGTCTGCAGAGGAAGAAAAACAAACATACTAAAACCTTTTAAAATAAAACAAAACATTGAGACAGGGATTCCCTGTTTATTCTGTTACATTCCTAGTAAGCAAAAAGTCTTTTGGGGGTGGGGAATGAAGGTTGTCTCTATTCCATAGACCCAATCAATAAAAGCATTGAGTTGATATGGAAAGATTCTTTAAAAGAGGTCCTGTACAAATAAAAGATTATTATATAGGACTTACTTCCATGTGATTGTGAAGTTTCCCATAGAAACAACAGACATGACCCACTTTGTTCCCACCCTACTTCAGCAACTAGTCCTCAAGTTTCTAATTGCTGAAAACCAAGCCATTAAAAAAGTTTTTCTAGAACAAGGGCAGAATCCTACTTTTAGCCCATCGTAATGGGGTAGGTGGTTCAAAGAAGAAAAGTAACCATTACGTGAATTATCTGTGGCTATGGGCCTGCTAAGTTCCTGGGGTGTGATGACCTTTTCCCACCACCTTTTTAAAAGTAAGTCTCTAGGGGCGCCTAGGTGGCTCAGTCAGTAGAGCATGCGACTCTTGATCTCGAGATGTTGAGTTCTAGCCTCGTTGGGGGTAGAGATTATGAGAAAAAAAAAAAAAGCCTCCAACTGTTCGTTACCTGTGAACTAACGAATGGCCCTCAAAGACGTAAGAGACCTCAATGGGCATATCCTAAGAGAGAAAAGGGCAACTGTTAGCCTAGACCAATCATACCAACTCATAATTCCTTCCATCCCTACCCTTGTCCATATATGTATACTCTTAAGTTTCTAGAATTTACCCTCCTTATCGGGATGTCTATCAGTTCTTTGTCACTTCAAATCTCTGTTCCCCAAAAGATCTTTTTGGCAACAAATAACCTAAAGAATCTCCATAAAAATTGAAAACAAGTCAGGACAGGCTTGTGTTCTTCATGAATAGTCATTTACCTTCTCTACATGCTCCACTTTACTCAGTTGGCCGTATTTCCCTCTTAGGAATAGAGTAAGAACGAAGTAATATAGGTAAACAAGTTTGAAAACGTTTTTAAAGCCACATAAAAATGTAGGGTGTAAAATTGTCTCAGTGGCCCCCACCCATTCTCCCTTCCAAAATTATACTTGGAATTCTAATCAAGAGCCCTTCTCCTAAGCACTCAGTGCATGGGCACTGATCATGGTCTTACTTACCTCCACCAGCCTTCCTTTCCAATCTCCAACCTTGCCACTTAGCAAGACAGCTGATGGCAGGATATATGACCAGGGGAAGGGAGAGCTCCACCTACTTTACCTTTTTACATTACTGCAGGTTCAAATAGGTAAGTTTGTACTAGGCTAGGATAAACATAAGACATAGTTGGCTCACTGTGTAGCCATATATAAAGCTTGAGAGTCAGACGAAGCCTCAGATAATTTCTGTGAAAGGATGGAAGACAAGGGGAGAAATCACATTTTTATGTGTGCTGTGTTCCGGGCATTATGCTTGGTACCAGCCCTGCTCCTCTGATGACCCGAGCCCTAGATTCATGGGTGTTATTTTAACTCCTTTCACACTAGCTATCAATATTTCATATTCATCGTCTACATGGTGGCTACAGGCAGTCATTCCTTCAAGTATTTACTGAGTGCCTACTGTTTGCCAGGCCTCGTTTTACAGCAAGACAAACATTCCTGCCTTTGTGGAACTCACATTCTGGTAGGGGGAGCAGGCCGTAACAAGATAATAAATTACGTAGACTATCAGAAGGTAATAAAGTGTTACAAAGTGTGGTCTAGGAGGTGAGAGCAGGATATGCACATACCAAGGGGAGAGCGGTCCAGTCGGAGGGAACAGCAAATGCAGAGGCGCAGAGGCGGGACTATACCTGGATTGTTAAAGAATAGCAAGATCACAGTAGCTAGAGGGGAGTGAGGGAGGAGGAGGAGGAGAAGGAGGAGAGGGAAAAAAGCAGAAATAACAAGGGACTAGGTCACGCAAGGCCTTGTAGGCCCTCAATACTCAAATTGTGCTCTGTGGACCTGTGGCATCAGCACCGCCTAGGATCTTGTTAGTAATCTCCGGCCCTACCCCAGACCTGCTGAATCGGAACCTTCTTTCGACAAGATCCCCCATTAATTTGCATGTGCTTGGAAGTTTGAGAAACACATTGTAAACAGAGGAGTGACATAAATTCATCTCACAAGGCTCACGCTGGCGGCCGCTGGGTTGAAAAGATACACGACGAGGGCAAGGGTGGAAGCAGAGAGGCCAGTTAGAAGGCCATTGAAATACTCTTGGTAAGAGTCGATGGGGTCTTGCACCAAGGTGGTAAAAGTGGAGTGGTAAGAAATTGTTGGATTCAGGACCTGTTTCTGAAGATAGGGCCAACAGGACTTCCTAGTGTGTTGCATCAGGGATGCGAAAGTCAAAGGTGATGCCAAGGATGTGGGCCGTGAACCGAGATGAGATGTCTGCAGGTAGGTCAGGTTGGGAAGGGTAAATGGCAAGTTCAGTTTGGGATACAAGAAGTGAGATGTGTATTAAGCAGTGGCAGAGGTCTGGGCTGGAGATATAAATTTGGGAATCGTAAGCTAAAGGTGGCATTTGGAGCCCGGAGACCATAAGATTCCCCAAGGAAATGAGTCTAGAGGAGAGGCTCGAGGCCAGGAGAGACTGAGAAGGAATGGTCGGTGAGGCGGGCGCAAGGCCAGGATAGTATGGTGTTTTAGCAGCCAAATGGAACACTTCCTGAAGAAGGGAGTGCGCAGCCAGGGCAAGTGCTACAGATTGGCCAAGCAAGATGAGGACAGAAGGAACCGTTGAGAACTAGTTTGTAAAACCATTAAGGTGTACCGAAAAGAAAAAAAAAAGAGGTCATCGATGACCTTGACAAGAGAGGTCTCCGTTCTCATTGGAGTCTCATCGACGTGAACAGGGCAGAAAAGGAAGAGCTTACTGGAGGTTTGTTTTTGGTGATCTTGACGGTGAAGTAGGCAGAGGCAGAGACTTGTAGCATGGGTCTCATAGCGGTCGGGATACTCCAGCGTACGCAGTAGAGGTAGTAGTAGCTGTGAACCACGTCTTTCCTCTCTATGAACTGTGTGTGGTGCACCCAGCGTTCTTGATACTCCCAAGTCTGTTTCACGGGAAAAAGAGCACTCAGAACGAAAAGCACGCTTCTATGCAAGTCCTCTAGGCAAAGGCAGCGCACAACAGGAGGGGTCACAGCCCCGCTTCTGTCATCCGTTCTTAACATTGTTAAGATTCACACCGGAGTCAACTCCACACGGGAGGAGGGAAAAGGGGAAGCGGACACGAAATGAGTCAATAACGCGACATCGCCTAAGAGCGGGCTCTGGAACACAGAGAGGCACATGCTCAGATGCGTAGGTGTACGTGCCCGCCACACACGGCGTGCGCACTGACCGTCCAGACCCTGGCTTGGGAGGCCAGTTTGGCTCCTTGGAGAATAATTAGAAAGTGGTTCGAACATGTGTTCTGCCCACTCCGCGTAAAGGTATGACTAGAGGGTAATGAGGCCGCAAGGCGCCTGGGTGGCTCAGTCGGTTAAGCCTCCTACTCTTGATTTGGGCTCAGGCCGTGATCTTAGGGTCGTGAGATCGAACCCCGAATCAGGCTCCACGCTAGGCATGGAGTCTCTTAGGATTCTCTCTCTCCCTCTCCCTCGGCCCCTCCCCGGCCCTCAGTCTCTCTGTCTCTCAAAAAGAAAAACAAAATGTAATGAGGCTGATTTCACAAGCTGTTTCTGAAAAGCAGACTCGCCTCACGGCAGCCATCGGTAGTATAGAAAGTGAGTTCAGAAGAGGAACGGGTCAGGCACGAGGATCATCCGACCCCTCAGATCCCTGTCTCCCCCCTCCGAGATGTTTCTGTCCCCAAGCATGCATCTTCCTAGTGCCTCGGGCCCACAGAAGTCATAACGCAGCCCTGCTTCGCTGTACGGGGCCTCGAATGCTATTGGTATTCGACAAGTTCAATTCAACTGAGTCCCCTTGGCTTGGCTATTGGGGCACAGGAAGCTTCCAAATCAAAATTAAAAAAATTTAAAAAAAGATCCTGAATTAAGATGAAGGTCCACAGAAGGAAGGGAGTGAGATAGTTTAACAGTCTCAGTGATGTGAGGAGGGACAGTAGGAGGCTGATGGCAAAAAGATTTCTGGTGCTCCTTTAAAAAAAAAAAAAAGCAGACTGGGGGGGTCGGCTTACTTTATTTCAGACTTACACCCAACCGATTGTTTCAGTCAGCCACACAAGAGCACCAGGCACCAGATTCCTTGAGATCAGGGACTGTGTTTTACACAGATTATCGTTCCTCTTAATGAAGGGGCCCGACAGGTCACCCTTTGTGGCCCCACTGGAGCAATGCCTTTCTTTCCAGCCTTTCTATGTTATTCTATGTTATTCTATTTCTTCAGCCCTAATGTTTCCTCTGGCACACAAAGACTTTGGACCATCGGAAGGTCCCTAGACCTCATTTAAGGAGGCCCCTTTGCAGATGAGCATATTGGGGCCTAGAAACGGCAAGGGACGGCCCATAACAGCTGGGGCTGGGACCCGGGGCTCCCAAGCGGCCGGCCCAGTGCTCTCTCCACCCGACCAGACGTCTCAATTCTAAGATTTTCTTCCCCCCCGTGTGGCGTCGCAGTGGTTGGTCTTGTTTTCTTTTCTTTTTCCTTTTGTGAACTCAGGCAGCCTTAAACGCATTAAATTTTTTTTTAATTTTTTTTTTTGAGAGAAAGAGACACAGAGTGAGCGGGGGAGGGGCAGCGAGAGAGAGAGACAGACAGACAGACAGAATCCAAAGCAGGCTCCAGGCTCCAAGCTGTCAGCACAGAGCCCGACGCGGGGCTCGAACTCACAAACTGTGAGGTCATGACCTGAGCCGAAGTCGGATGCTCAACCGACTGAGCCTCCCAGGCACCCCAGCCTTAGACACATTAAATTCAGCTATCTCCATCAGGCCAATCTCTTCCCATTTTTATCAGTGTTCAGGCAGCTGATTTTGTGTAGCTCCAGTGAGTGTGTGTTGTCCTGGTATTTTGTAATTTTTACATAACGTTGCTTCATATACTCGCTTCCAGGGAACAATATGTCGTTGTGCTACTCTACCATGGATGGCTTAGCCAATTACATATTATTGGACACTCAAAATCAACAGGCACCTGGAAGTATATGCACAAAACTGTTATCAACGGTAAGTGACCTCTGAGGGAGTAGAACTGGGTATTGTGGGGGCGGAAGGGGAACCTTCATTTTCTACTCTGTCCTTTTGCTCACTGGGGCTTTTTTATAATGACGTCTTATTTCTATTATAACAATAATTTGTAACTGTACGTTAGGCATTGGGGATTTTCCAACTCTTATTTGTTTTTTTTTTAATGGTTTTTATTTTTTTCCAACTTTTCTCTTAGAAAGAACTTATTTGTAATATTCCTGTTTCCAGATTGTGTTTCTTCAAAGAATAAACTACTTGTGCTCATTGGCAATGTAGGAGTATACCTGTTCCCTCCCCAAATCACACAAGACTTCGGATACCAGGTTTAACCATTCTTATTCACGTTGCAGTACCTTAAAATCCCTTGAATTTGCATTTTTCACTCATAGTAAAACTCTGCATTATTTCTGTCATCAAAAAGAACTGGTTCTTACTATCTGTTAGCAAAACTGTACCAGACCTGTGATCCAGAACTTTAGTTTGCTGCTTAATCAGAAAAACCTTGGGCAAATTGTCCAACCTCTCTGAGCCTCGGGGTTTCTCATCTGCAAAATGGGCACATTGATGTACCTACATACAGGTTTGTTGTGGGGATTAGATGAGATCGTGCATGTGACGTGCTTAGCAGTGCTTGGCATGTGGTAACGCGCAACAAACGGTAACTACTAATTTGCCATCCCCTGGTGTCTGGTGGATTCTGGGAAATGTGCAGTAAGCTTGAGAAAGCTCTTCATCAGAAATAGCTGACACTTAGGGGCGCCTGGGTGGCTCCAGTCGGTTAAGCATCCAACTTCAGCTGAGGTTGTGATCTTGCGGTTCATGGGTTCGAGCCCCACGTCGGGTTCTGTACTGACAGCTCAGAGCCTGGAGCCTGCTTTGGATTTTGTGTCCCCCACCCCTGTCTCTCAGCCCCTCTCTGCTCGTGGTCTGTCTGTCTGTCTGTCTCTCTCTCTCTCAAAAATAAATAAACATTAACAAAAAAGAAATATCTGACACTTAGACGGGAGACTCTACTTGTAGGACTCATTTCATTAGCAGGGTTGGGAACAAGGTGATTTTATGTCAGTCGCTATATAGGGCTTTCAGCTTTTTAGTCACCTTCTACTTTTCCTTTTTTAATTTAAAAAGCATTTTTTAATGTTTATTTTTTTTTCAATGTTTTTTTTAATTTATTTTTGGGACAGAGAGAGACAGAGCATGAACGGGGGAGGGGCAGAGAGAGAGGGAGACACAGAATCAGAAACAGGCTCCAGGCTCTGAGCCATCAGCCCAGAGCCCGACGCGGGGCTCGAACCCACGGACCACGAGATCGTGACCTGGCTGAAGTCGGATGCTTAACCGACTGCGCCACCCAGGCGCCCCTATGTTTATTTATTTTTGAGAGCGAGTGCAAGTAGGGGAGGGGCAGAGAGAGGGGGAGACAGAGACACAGGTCTCCAACTCACGAATCATGAGATCGTGACCTGAGCCAGTCGGATGTTCAACCAACGGGGCCACCCAGGCGCCCCATCACCTTCTACTTTATAATTGTCTTATCTTCATAACAGTCCTACAAAGTAGGTAAGCTCTTCATCTGTGAACAAATAATGGTATGGAGAGAAGAAATCTGTTCATGTAGGCAACATCTCTGCGTACCTGACCTTTCTAGGGGCTGAGGGCAGAGAAAGGGACAAAAGCCTCTCCTTCACGGACCATATGATCCAGAGGTAGAAGAAAAGCAAAGAGTGAATAAGTAAAATCTAGTGTCTTAGGTAGAGCTGAATGCTAAGCGGAAAAGTAAATCAGAGAAGGAGAAAGGGTTGTAATTTTCGATGAGATGGCCAGGAAAGGCCTCGGTGAGCAGGTGGGATCTTTTTTAAATTGAACTATAGTTGCCATTCAGTATTATATTAGTTTCAGCCATAAAACATGGTAATTGAACATTTATATACATTATAAAATGATCACGGTGGGTCTGTCCCCATCCAAAGCTACTACAATATCAATGACTGTGTTTTCTCTGCCATGCTTTTCTTCCCCGTGACTAGTTTATTTGATAACTGGAAACTTGTCCCTCTTAATCCCTTTCGCCTGTTTCACCCAAATCATACCCCTCTCCCCTCTGAAATCATCCGTTATTTGTCTTTGACTTACTTCATCTAGCATAATACTCTCTCAGTCCATCCATGTTGTCGCAGGTGGCAAGATTTCAGTTTTATTTATGGCTGAATAATATTCCATTGTATATACATACCACATCTTTGTTATCCACTCATCTATTGATGGGCACTTAAGTTGCTTCCACATCTCGGCTGTGGTAAAGAATGCTGCCATGAACAGAGGATGCGTGTACCTTTTCACGTTAGTGCTTTTGTTCTCTTTGGATACATAAGCAGAACTGGAGTATTTCTATTTTAAATTGTTTGAGGAACCTCCGTCCTGTTTTCCATAATGGCTGCCCCAACTTACATGCCCGCCAACAGGGCCCGGGGGTTCTTCTTTCTCGTCATTCTCACCAACATTTGTTATTTCTTGTTTTTGTGATACCAGCCACGCTGACTGGTGTGAGGTGGCATCTCACTGTGGTTATGATTTGCATTTCCCCGATCAGTGATGTTGAGCATCTTTTCATGTGTCTCTTGGCCATCTGTATGTCTTCTTTGGAAAATTTCCATTCAGGCCCTCTGCCCGTTTTTTAAGTCGATTCTCGTTTTGGTATGGAGTTACAGGAGTTCTTTATATATTTTGGATAGTAACCCTTTATCAGACATATCATGTGTAAAATATCTTCTCGCGTTCAGTAGGTTGCCTTTCATTTTGCTGGCTTCCTTCACTGCATGAAAGTTTTTTAGTTTGATGTAGTTGCAATTGTTTATCTTTGGTTTTGTTCCCCTTGCCTGAGGAGACAGACCCGGAAAAATATTGCTGAGGCTGATGTCCAAGAGTTTATTTCCTGTGCTTTCTTCTGGGGGTTTTATGGCTTCAGGTCTCACATTTAGGTCTTTAATCCATTTTGACTTTATTTTCATGTCTGGTGTTAGAAAGGGGTCCAGTTTCCTTCTTTTGCAGGTCGCTGTCCACTTTTCCCAACACCTTTTATTAAAGAGACTGTCTTTTCCCCATTGGACGGACATTCTTGCCTCCTTTGGCGTAGACTCATTGACCATCTAAGTGTAGGTTTATTTCTGGACTCTGTTCTGTTCCACTGATCTGCCTGTTTTTGTGCCAGTACCATACTGTTTTGACTACTGTAGCTTCGTAGTATAGTTTGAAATCTGGGAGCATAATACTTCCTGCTTTGGTCTTCTTTCCCAAGATTACTGTAACGAATCGGGGTTTTATGTTGTTCCGTGTAAATGTTAGGATTATTTGTTCTAAAATATTAAAAATGCCATTGGTATTTTTATTGGGATTGTATTGAATTCTATAGATTGCTTTGGGTAGTATGGACTTTTTTTTTAAGTTTACTTATTTAGAGAGAGTGTGTGTGTAAGTGTGGGAGAGGCAGAGAGAGAGGGAGAGAGAGAGAGAGAGAACCCCAATCAGGCTCTGCACCACCGGCGCAGAGCCCGATGCGAGGCTCGAACCCATGAACCACGAGATCATGACCTGAGCTGAAGTCTGATGCGTAACCGACTAAGCCACCCCCGGCACCCCAGTAGGGTGGACATTTTAGCAATATTAATTCTTCCAATCCATGAGCATGGTATATTTTTCCATGTAGTTGTCATCTTCAGTTTCTTTCATCATTGTCTTCTAGTTTTCAGAGTATATGTCTTTCAACCCCCTGGTTAAATTTATTTTATTCTTTTTGATGCAATTATATGTGGGATTGCTTTTTCAGTTTCTCTTTCTGATAGTTTGTTTTAGTGTATAGACAGATTGCTATATATTTTGTATCCTGCAATTTCACTGAATTCATTTATTCTAGTAGCTTTTTGGTGGAGTTTTTAGGGTTTTCTATATATAGTATCATGTCACCTGTAAATCATGACAGTTTTACTTCTTCTTTACTAATTTTGATGCCTTTTATTTCTTTTTCTTGTAACATTGCTGCAGCTAGGCCTTGCACTATATGTTGAATAAAAGTGGCGAGAGTAGGGGCACCTGGGTGGCTCAGTCGGTCAAGTGTCCGACTTCTGCTTAGGTCACGATCTCGTGGTTCGCGAGTTCGAGCCCCGCATTGGGCTTGCTGCTGTCAGCACAGAGCCCACTTTGGATCCTCTGTCCCCTTCTCTCTCTCTCTGCCCCTACCTGGTTACACTCTCTCTCTCTCAAAAGTAAACATTTAAGGGGTGCCTGGGTGGCTCAGTCAGTTAAGCATCCAACTCTTGATTTCAGCTCAGGTAATGATATCATGGTTCATGAGTTTGAGCCCCACATCTGTGCTGTGAGCGCAGAGCCTGCTTGGGATTCTCTTTCTCCGCCCCCTCCCCCTCTCTGCCTCTCCCCTGCTCTCTCACTTTTTCTCTCAAAAATAAATTTTAAAATGAGCATTTAAAAAAAAAAGTGATGGGGCACCTGGGTGGCTCAGTCGGTTAAGCGGCTGACATCGGCTCAGGTCATGATCTCACAGCTCATGAGTTCAAGCCCTGTGTCGGGCTCCGTGCTGACAGCTCAGAGCCTGGGGCCTGCTTCAGATTCTGTGTGTCCCTCTCGCTTTGCACTTCCCTCACTCACACTCTCTCTCAAAAAACAAATAAACATTAAAAAAATTTCTTTTAAGGGGCAAGAGTAGACATTCTAGTCTTGTTCCTGATCTTAGAGGGAAAGCTTTCAGCGTTTCATTCTTGAGCATGATGTTAGCTCTGGGTTTGTCATATCTGGCCTCTCTTTTGTGCTGGTATGTTTCCTCTGTGCCCGCTTTGTTGAGCTTTTTTATCATATTTGGATGTTGAATTGTGTCAAATGCTTTTTCTGCATTTACTGAGGTGGTCATAGGATTTTTATCCTTTATTTTGTTAACACGGTGTATAACATTGATTAATTTGTGGATATTAAATTATCCCTGCATCCCTGGAATAAATCCTACTTATGGTATATGATCCTTTTAAGGTATTGTTGAATTCAGTTTATTAATATATCGTTGAGGATGTTTTCATCTATGTTCATCAGGGATATTGACCTGGAATTTTCTTTTGTGTAGTGTCTGTCTGGTTTTGGTATAAGGGTTATGCTGGTCTTAGTGATTTGGAAGCCTTCCTTCTTTAATGTTTTGGAATAGTTTGAGGAGGATAGGTATCAACTCTTTGAAATGTTTGGTGAAATTCACATGTGAAGCCATCTAGTCCCAGACTTTTGTTTGTTGGGAATTTTTTGAGTACTGATTCGATTTCATTATTAGCAATTTGTTTTTCAGATTTTCCATTTCTTCTTCTTTAAAAAAAATTAAGTTTACTTATTTATTTATCTTGAGAGAGAGAAAGCAAGAGTCGGGGAGGGCAGAGAGGGAGGGAGAGAGAGAGAATCCCAAGCAGGCCCCACACTGTCAGCACGGAGCCTGACACAGGGCTCAAATCCATGAGCCGTGAGATCATGACCTGAGCCGAGGTTGGTTGCTTAACTGACTGAGCCACCCAGGCGCCCCCATTTCTTCCTGATTCCAGTCTTGGAAGATTGTTTCTAGGAATTTATCCATTTTTTCTAGGTTGTTTAAAATGTTTGCAAGAAATAATTTTTCACAGTAGTGTCTTATAATCATTTGTATTTCTGTGGTGTCATTTGTAACTTTCATTGATCATATTCTTCATTCCAGTCCTCTCTCGTTTTTTCTTGATGAGTCTTGCTAAAAGTTTTCCAATTTTATCTTTTCAAAGAACCAGCTCTTAGTTTCATTGACCTCTTCTAATGTTTTCTTTTCAGTTTCTGTTTCATTTTTCTCTCTGATAGTTATTATTTCCTTTCTTCTACTAATTTGGGGCTTTGTTCTTTTTCTCATTCCTTTAGATGTAAGATTAAATTGTTTATTTGAGATTTTCTTGTTTCTTGAGTTGGGCCTGTATCACTGTAAACCTCCCTCTTAGAACTGCTTCTGCTGCACTGCATAAATTTTGTACTGTTGTGTTTCCATTTCTATCTGTCTCAAGGTGTATTTTTATTTCCTCTTTTTGAGTTCTTTGTTCACCCACTGGTTGTTTAGTATCACGTTTAGCCTCCAGGTGTTTGTGGTTTTTTTCTAGTTTTCTTCTCATAACTGGTTTCTATTTTCATGCCATTGTGGTAAGAAAAGATGCTTGATATGATTTCAGTCTTCTTACGTTTATTGAGACTTGTTTTCTGGCCTAACATGTGATCTGTCCTGGAGAATGTTCCATGTCCATTTGAAAAGAATGTGTGTTCTGTTTTTGGATGGAATGTTCTGTTAAGTCCATCTGGTCTAATGCGTCATTCAAAGTCACTGTTTCCGTATTTTCTGTGGTGTCTTACTGTCAATTTCTCCCTTTATATTTGTCAGTATTTTCTTTACACATTTAGGTGTTTCTGTGTTGGGTGCATAGATATTTACAAGTGTTATATCTTCTTGTTGGATCGATCCCTTTATCATTATGTAATGTCCTTCTTTGTCTCTTGTTATAGGCTGTGTTTTAAAGACTACTTTATCTGGCATAAGTATTGCTACCCCAGTTTTCCTCCCCCTCCCCCATGTGTTTGGAATCTCTTTTCCCATTCCTTCCCTTTCAGCCTGTATATGTCTTGAGGTCTGAAAGTGAGTCTCTTATAGGCAGCATATAGGTGGGTTTTGGTTTTTTATCCATTCGGTCACCCTGTGTCTTACGATTGAAACATTTAATCTGTTTACAGTGAGAGTACTGCTGGGCATGTACTTATTATTTTGTTAATTGTTTTCTGGTTGTTCTTGTAGTTCTTCTCTGTTCCTTCTCTTGCTCTCTTCCCTTGTGATTTGATGACTTTCTTTAGTGTTCAGTTTGGATTCCTGGATCTTTCATGTGTCTAGCATAGGTTCTTGGATTGTGGTTACCGTTAGGTTTATATACGACACATGATATATATATATATATATATATATATATATATATGTATATATATATATATATATATCGGCATATTTTAAGTTGACGGTCACTTAATTTTGAACACATTCTAAAAGCGCTTACGTTTTTACTCCCTCCTATTTTATGTAGACATCATATTTTACATCTTTTTGTGTACCACCTTAACTAATTATTGTAGCTATTATTGATCTTACTACTTTTGTCTTTTAACCTTCATACTAGCTTTATAAGTGACTGGTCTCCTACCTTTACTATATGTTTGCTTTTACCAGTGAAATTTTTTCTTTCTTAATTTTCTCACTTCTAGTTATAGCCTTTTCTTTTCTACTTGAACAAGTCCCTCTAACATTTTTTGTGAGGCTGGTTTAGTGGTGATGAACTCTTTTAACTTTTATCTAGGAGCTCTTTATCTCTCCTTCAATTCTGAATGATGAGCTTGCTGGGTAGAGTATTCTTGGTTGTAGGTTTTTCCTTTCAGCACTTTGAATGTATTGTGCCGCTCCCTTCTGGCCTCCAAACTCTGCTGAAAAAGCAGCCGATCGATCGCCTTCTGGGGGTTCTCTTATACGTAACTATTTGTATTCTCTTGCTGCTTTTAAGATTCTGTCTTTATCTTTAATTTTTGCCATTTTAATTATTATGTGTCTTGATGTAGACCTCCTTCGGTTCCTCTTATCTGGAGGTCTCCGTCTCTCTGCCCCCTGGACCTGGATGTCTGTTTCTTTCCCCAGGCTAGGGAAGTTTTTAGCAATTATGTCTTCAAATAGGTTTTCTGCCCCTTTCTCTCCTTTTTTTTCTGGGACCCCTATAATGCAAATGTTAGGATGCCTGATGTTGTTCCAGTGGTACCTTATCCTACCCTCATTTCTTAAGAATTCCTTTTTGGTTTTGCTGTTCAGCTTGGATGATTTCCACTACCCTGGCTTCCAGATCACTGATTTGTTTTTCTGTGTCTCCTCATCTGCTGTTGATCCCGTCTTGTGTATTTTTTATTTCAGTTATTGTATTCTTCAGCTCTGATTTTTTTTAAGTTTGTTTATATTGAGAGAGAGAGCATGAGCAGGGGAGGGGCAGAGAGAGAGAGAAAATCCCAAGCAGGCTCCGTGCTGTCCGCACAGAACCGGACACGGGGCTTGATCCCACAAACCGTGAGATCATGACCTGAGCCGAAATCAAGAGCGGGACGCTTAACTGACTGAGCCACCCAGGCGCCCCATTAAGCTTCAATTTTAAAAACTATTTTCTATCTCTGCGTTGAAGTTCTCACGGAGTTCATTCGTTCTTCTCCCAACTCTTGTGAGCACCTTTATGACCATTACTGTGAACTCTTTATCAGGTAAATTGCTTATCTCTGTTTTATTTGAGGTCTTTTTCTGTGCTTTCGTCTTGTTCTTTTGTTTGGAACATATTCCTCCGTCTCCTCATTTTGTCTGATTCCGTGTGTTCGTCTCTATGTATTAGGTACGTCAGCTCCGTCTCCTGCTCTTGAAAGTAGTGGCCTTATGTAGAAGGGCCCTGTGGGGCCCAGTAGTGTAATCGCCCCTCGTCACCAGAACGAGAGACACTCCAGGGGGGTGTCCCACGTGTGGGCTGTGTGCACGGTCCTATTGTGACTCAGCTGTGACTGCTGTGGAGGCGCTGGTGAGCGGGCTGGCCCTCGGCCCTGCTGGCTGCAATGCCTGGTGACTATTGTGGGTGTGCTAGTGGATGGGGCTAGGCGCCCCCTCCCCGGGGCACGAGTTGCTTTGGAGGGGACACCGATCTTGGCCAGTGCTCCCCACCTGGTGGGGCAGGGTGGTAATTGCTTTGGGGGGATGCTGGTCCCGCGTGAGGCTGCCTGCCACTTGTGGTGGGGCAGGAGCTGCTTTAGAGGGGCGGCTGCCAGGGCCTGTCTGCAGGGCAATGCCAGGGTGGGGTCAGCAGTGCTAGCAAGGTAGATAGAGAGTGGCAGAACTGGTACCCACCCATACTTTCATTCCCGGAGGAAGTTCCTACAGATCCCCGCCCCTCTGGCACATAACCCTAGAATTAGTCGATAAAGGTTCACCTCTAGCCCAGGCACCACTCAAATCACCGCCTCTGTGCTTGGTCTTAGGGTGATTGTGTATGGGCCCTTTAAGAGCAGAGTCTTGGTTTCCTACAACAGTCTGGCTCTCCCACAGTTAAGCAGCCCCATTGATTTTCAAAGCTCCTGGGATTAAACCCTGCTGATTTTCAAGGCCGGATGTTATGGGGCCTCATCTTCCTGGTGCAGATCTCCAGGGTGGATAGTGGTGCCCAATGTGGGGCTTGAACCGCCCCCCCTCGCCCCCCCCCAGGCCAGGGAGGACCTGCACGCCTGTGCTGTCCCTCCCATTTGTGGTTTTAGTTCCCGACTTTGCCTCTGTCCCTGCTACCCTTCTTCATATGGCTTTTTCTTTATATATTTAGCTGCGGAAGAGCTCTTCTACTAGTCCTCAGGTCGTCCTCAGAGTGAGCGAAGAGAGGTAAGGCATGAACCATGAGAATAGGTCGCAGGGGAGAGGGTTCCGGGCAGAGAGCACTGCAAGTGCAAAGGCCCTGAGGTGGGAGCATGCGTGGCAGTTGAACGGGAAGGAGACGGGTGTGGCTGGAGTGAGAAAGGTGAAAGGGCAGTAGGTCATAGGTGATGAGTCTGAGCAATAAGTTGGGAGGGAGAAGGGGACTCAGATCCCATCAAGCTCTCTAGGCCATTGTCAGGACTGTGTTTGCCTTTTACTCAGAATAACCGGCGGCATTGTGGGGGGAAGTGTCTCTGCCTGTTCTGTGTCCCATTCCAGCCCGATTCACAAACCCCGGGTGCAGTAGGCGGAGGCTTTCGCCCAACTCCAAATGGAGACATTCTCCAGAGCAAGAAGGTCCAAGAGTAAGTAGTACCTTGCACCACACATCATCACTGTGCTCTAAATACCCCTTGTCATTGGAAGGGTGAGTTGTGCCTGCTGGGACATAAGAGGGTGTGGAGCCACCTCGTTTCCACCTGACCAGGCCTTCCTGGGGCCTAGGAAACTGCCCTTGGGGCTGTAGGCTTAGATGGAGCCGGCCAGAGGAACAGAGACAGTGGGGAGTCTTCTCCGAGGGCTGGGGAGCTTGCCTCCATCTATTTCGACTCGTCTCTCTTCTGAGGAAATACAGTGAGTAGGGATTTCAAGCCATTTTTTATTCCACCCTGCCAGTTAGGCAAAGCAGCCCAGGGCCTTCTCTCCAAAGCTGCCAGGATAAGCCACACGAACGGTTCAGAGCCAGGCACAGGCGGAAAAGAAAAAGGAATTCACAGGCAGGTACATCACAGCGTGCGGGCAATATGTTCCCAAACTAAATCTAAAAGTTCCATCGGCAGCCCCTTTGTTAACGAGGCGATTTCTAAGGTTGGTGACGGAGAACTCCTGTTTTGGAAGAGCAGCTCCCTCCTTAGGTCACTAGGCCCCCATTTAGAGCACCAGCGTGGGAAAATTGCTTAACTGGGAGTATCAGGCTTTCCTGGTCGGAAATGTAAGGTTAGGACGATAAAAACAGGGCAATACGATTGTGCCTTTCACCTTCAAAGACTATCCCATGTTGGTTTTGGAACCCAGATGGGGACAGTGTTTATGTATTTAGCGACCTTTGAGATCATCTAGGGGTCCTGGATTTCAAACTTTTCATAAAACACTCCTTTTCATTGTTCTTTGCCCTCGTATGCCAACCTGGAGTGGTCAACTAACTTACCAAAACAAACTTCTCAATTTGTCTACGGCCTTTCTCTGCTGTGAATTCACCATGGGTGAGCCACTGGATGTTCTTGATGGGGTTTTTAGTTTCTGCGAAATAAAGGGGAGAGTCTGTCAGTTGCCTGGTAGTGTGCCATTGTAGAATGAGACATTCCTCCAAATAGCCAAACAGGATTACTACCTTCCACAAACTTAATAGCAGCAGCAATGGCACGCTTAACTATCTCCAGAGCTAGTTCATTCACATTGCTGCTGTCTTCTGTGTCCGTCTTCTGGCGCCTGGAACTTTCAGTCACATCCGTTTTCTCCTGGATTGTGACTCTTTTAGTCCCAACCATTTTCTTTTGCCTGCAAAAAAGGAACTCAAGAAGACACCTTTTACGCATGTGCGCATGAACCCACTCCTCTAAATACGGACCATCACGTGAAGAATAACAAGACATAGGAAAAGGTTGTTGCCTCTAGGGGGCAACAGGGACTTAAGGCTCAGGATAGGACCCTGAATAAGGCATTGTGGTTTATCCTTTGTGCCTGGCTTCAGAGATCTATTTTTCCTGAAAACCAAGGATTTTCAGATTCCCATAATCATGAACACCTTCATCAGGACGTAGTAGAGGGGCTCCTGGGTGGCTCAGTCGACTAAGCGTCTGACTCTTGATGTCGGCTCAGGTTATGATCTCACGGTTTCTTGAGTTCGAGCCCCATGTTGGGCTTTGCACTGACCCTGCGGAGCCTGCTTGGGATTCTCTCTCTCCCTCTCTGTCTCTGCCCCCTTCCCCCTGCCCCCGCCCCGCTCACATTCTGTCTCTCTCAAAACAAATAAACTTTAAAAAATTTATATATATATATATATATATGTAGTAGAATGAGTCCTAATTTCTTTGGAGTTCTAACAATATTGATTTCTAGTTGAGTCTCAATCCCTACTTAGGTGACTCAGGGCATGTGGCTCTTTAAAGTGAATTAGGGGCTCTTGGGTGGCTCAGTTGGTTAAGCGTCTGGCTCTTGAGTTCTGCTCAGTTTCTGATCTCCTGATCGTGAGATCGAGCCCCATGTCAGACTCTGAGCTGGGTGTGGAGCCTGCTTGAGATTCTCTCTCTCCCTCTCTCTGCCCCACCCCGTCAAAATAAATAAACATTAAAAAAATGAAGTGAATTAAAGTCATTAGAGGCAATATAGCCTAGGAGGGGTGGATTTTCAGTTTTTTCTCTTGGATTTTCCAGGTGTACGAATTATACCATCCATCAGGAACTATCATTTTTTACCATCTTTTTTTCCTGACACGTATACCTCTCCTAAGTATTCGCTTTGGTTAACACTACCAGACAAATGTTAAGTGAAAGTGGAGACAATGTGCATCCTTCTTTTGCGTCTGACTTCAGGGCGCGTGCTTTCTGCTGCTACATCACAAAGTATGTTGCTGGTTTATGGCTGGAGATTTATCACATCAAGAAATTACGTTTGCTTCTGTTTTTGTACAACGTTTGTCATAGATGATCGCTAAAATTTTCCATATGTCTTTAACATCTGTGGAGATTGTGAAAGTTATAGTTATTAGGCCTGCGAACAAGGCTTCCTCACAGCGCTAGGAACTTCTGCACATTTTCCGTCTTTTTCACATCTTTTCTTCTCTGTCTTCCCTGGCTACCACTTAAGTCTCTTCAGTTATGAGAAATCAGTTCTAGCACAGTTAAACATCCCTGCAGGCAGTCCTTACATGGTGGGGTGCTGCATAAACGTGGATCTCTCCAGGGGCACCTGGGTGGCTCAGTCGGTTAAGTGTCTGACTTCGGCTCAGGTCATGATTTCATGGTTCATGAGTTCGAGCCCCACGTCAGGCTCTGTGCTGACGGGCTCAGAGCCTGGAGCCCGCTTCGGATTCTGTGTCCCTTTTTCTCTGCCCCTCTCCTTCTCACTCGCTCACTCTCTCTCTCAAATGTAAACATTTAAAAAAAATTTGTTTTAATTTAAAAAAAGTAGATCTCTCTCTCCCTTTATTTTTCTATAAATAGCAACTCCCAATTTTGGGTGTTTAATGTACATTTCGTTTAACTCACCCCCGGCCCCATGACATTGTGCACTGGCTACCTTTCATTTGCCCCTTTCGGATCCACTCCTCCCCGTGCACCCTGCTCTCTGCCTTGGAAGGCTGACCTCACTGGACTGCATCTGTGGGCTCTCCCATGTCCTCTGGCTTCCAGGAGATTCTGCACAATGTAGAGACCAGGATGAGAGAGGAGAGTGCGGGCAAGTTATATATTCCCAGGGTAGCTGTCTCACTTCTCAGTCTCGGAAAGGAGTTTATCCTCACCTCCCCCCCCCCCCAGCCCAGTGGATCCGCCATTCTAGCCCCCGGGGAGCTGCACTTGCCCTTGTCTCCCTAGTTCTGCCCACGCCTTTGTAAACACTCCCTCTACTTAACCCTTCTCTACCTGCCCTACTTTTAGTATGCCAAGTTTCCTGCTGGGACCCTGAGTCATAAAGAGAGAGACTCTCATTACCACATGAAAAGAAGAAGGCCAAGTTCACACCCAGACTATCTGGCTCCACAGTCCCAGCGAGAGCCAGAGCGCTTAGCCACCCGGCTCTCCTCCCTCCAGGATTCACAAAGGGTTGTGGGGCCCTGTTCTCACATTTCCATCTGAAGTCCAGAATGGGCTCAGTTGCTTTCCGTGGGCCTCTTTCAAGAAGGGTCACTCTTTGTTCCCTTTCTCAGTGTCATCGTTGGTTCCGGGGCGTGGCGGGTGCTGCGTGGGGCAGCCCGGTTGCTGTGGCCATCAGCCCAGGAATGGATTGAGCGGCCTTTTAAACATTCAGTAATAATGCTGACTCGTGTGCATTTGAGTCTTCACATTAGCATTTGGAGCTCCGTTTGCATCTGCCTCGGTGCCCTGTTGCTGCATCCAGCGGGTGGACAAGGCCGTGTGCTGGGGGAACGGAGTCTCCCCAGGCTGTCCGTCCCAGAGTGAGGAGAGACTGGAGGCTGGCAGACGAGGGGATCTGAAGGCCCTTAACCCTGGAGAACTGGCTCTCCCCACCCTAAGGGCTGTGCCAATGCGGCCACAGCAATTTGCTATAAACTCCGCAGTTAAAGACAACAATGGAGTTTTTTGGTAAACCGGTAAATTTAGTCTGTTAATGCTTATGTATTTATTTTTGAGAGAGAGAGAGACAGGGAGACAGAATCCCGAGCAGGGTGTGCACCGTCAGCACAGAGCCCGATGTGGGGCTCGAACTCCCAAACCGCGAGGTCATGATCTGAGCCACAACCAAAAGTTGGACACTTAACCGACTGAGCCACCCAGGAGCCCCTGGGCACAAATCATTCTTAAGCATCCCTCCCACTGGCCTGTCCTAGTTCTTTCTCCCCCCTTCCCTTCCTAACGAGAGGCCAGATGCGCAAGGGTGGGTGAAAAGGGCCAGGGTGTGGTCAAGTCTGGGGTCTGGGTGATGACTGGGGACGCCCCATTGGCAAGGCCCTCCCACCCTTAACAACACCAGGTACCTGACTGGCCACATCCTTGTTTGGAACAGTACTGGCCAAGGAAGCCTCAGAAAGAGATTCCCAGCTGCTTTTCCCCTGGGTTCCCAGGCAGAATGTTTACAAATGCTGCCAGGGCAACACCAGTTTCCACCAACGAGAAACAATTTCTGGCTGTTTCTGTTAGTGAAGGAGGGGGACAGTCGGTCACGCAACAGCATGACCTCCAGAGCAGGCCCACACAGTAGAATCCGTGCCCAGTACTTCTTGCGGGGCTGTGCCAGGAGGAACAGCGACGATAAGCCTCACGGCTGGTAACTACAGGGGTCCTTTTTATGTGCCAGCTGCTGTGCAAAGGGGCTCTGGATGTGTGAAGTCTTTTATTTCTCTCAACAACCCATAAGGCAAGTGTTAATATTTTCATTACAGGGGAACAGACTGAGGCAGAGAGAGGGTTCAACCCAGTGCTGCCTGACTACACTGACTGAGCTCCTTATGTCTTCTTTTATGTATTTATTTTGAGAGAGAGAGCGAGCGGGGGAGGGGCAGAGAAACGGGGGAGAGAGGATCCCAAGCAGGGGCCGCACTGTCAGCACAGAGCCCGATGTGGGGCTCGAACCCACGAACTGTGAGATCATGACCTGAGCTGAAGTCGGACGCCTAACCGACTGAGCCACCCGGGTGCCTTCTTACTTCTTTATACCCAAATTCTGAGGTGGTGACCTCCCTTGTGTGCTTGATTGTTTTCAAAGATGCCCTTTATGAATCCAGGATGAGCTTCTGCCATAATGGTTATCAGCATAGACCCAGGAGCAATTGACGTAACATTTCTTAGTTTTCTCATCGACAAAATGCCTATGGAGTAAGGTTTTTTATGGGAATCAAATCAGACAATTCATGTAAAGACCGAAAACAGTGGGGCTCCTGGGTAGCTCAGTTGGTTGAGCATCTGAGTCTTAATTTCTTTTTTTTTTAATGTTATTTACTTTTGAGAGAGAGAGAGAGAGAGAGAGAGCATGAGTGGAGGAGGGGCAGAGAGAGATGGAGACACAGAATCCGAAGCAGGCTCCAGGCCCTGGGCCATCAGCACAGAATCCGACATGGGGCTCGAACCCACGAACCGTGAGATCATGACCTGAACTGAAGTCCAACTGTTAATTTCGGCTCAGGTTGTGATCTCACGGTTCGTGACTTCAAGCCCCACATCGGGCTCTGCACAGTGCAGAGCCTGCTTGGAATTCTCTCCCCACCCCCCTTCCCTGCTTGCTCTCTCTCAAAATAAATAAATAAACTTAAAAAAAAAAAAAGACTGAGAACAGTGCCTGGTGCATCATAAGCTGTCTTTACGATGGTTAGATACTATTTCTAGCATTATTATTGATAGCGGTAGTAGTAGAAAATGTTTTTTTACGCGGTGAAATCAAAAGTTGTTGACCCTACATTAGGACCCAGTTTTATTAATTTGATTGATCTGTGAAGTCCCTCCGTCTCACAACCCCTGCTTTTAACCACTGTGCTTTGTGTATGAAGTGCTTGGCTCCTCGCCCCTCGGACAATCCGTCTCAATCGCAGTAAAGAAAGGAAGGTGATTCGCCGAGTGTCCCCTCCTCACCCAGGATGAAACGCTCAGCTCACTGCCCGGAAGCTGGCACACACATCGAGGTCCCACGCACGGAGCCTGCCCCCAAGATAGTGCGGGAGGCAGAGCAACGGGACTGGGGAGGGACGAGGGGGTAGGTACTGTGGCTTACAGGGACTCGGACTCTGATCGCAGACAGAGGGTTTCACGTCCCAGCTCTGCCACGTACTGGCTGTGTGACTTTAGGTAGGTTGTTTCACCTCTCTGAGCCTCATGTGTGCAATGGGAATCTTTTTTTTTTTTAATGTTTTTATTTATTTTTGAGACAGAGACAGAGCACGAGCAGGGGAGGGGCAGAGAGAGAGGGAGACACAGAATCCGAAGCAGGCTCCGGGCTCTGAGCGGTCAGCACAGAGCCAGACACGGGGCTCAAACTCATGAACCGTGAGATCACGACCTGAGCCGAAGTCGATGCTTCACTGACTGAGCCACCCGGGCGCCCCAAGCGACTGGCTCTTGATTTCGGCTCCCGTCGTGATCTCACAGTTTGTGAGATGAATCTGCGCATCGGGCTCTGTGCTGACCGAGTGGAGCCTGCTTGGGATTTTCTCTCTCCCTCTGTGTCTCTCTGCTCCCCCTCCCCCACTCTCTCTCGTTCTCAAAATAAATAAGTAAAAACATTAAAAACATAAAATAAAACAAGAAGGAAAGGCACACCGAAAGTGCGCAACAGGCAGTAGGTAGCACCGTCGTGACGGCAGAGACAGAGGAGTAGAGGAGTCCGAGTCCAGTGCTCCCCCAACGCTGGGCGAATTTGCCTGGGACAAATGCGTGTGTTTAGCTCTCGCCGTTTAGGCCCAAGGCCCAGCAGCCAAGCCAGGAAGGGATTTGCGTGACACTGTCGCTGGTGAGCACGCGGGCTCCAGAGCAAAAACACTCCCGGTGCTGATGACCGGCCTCAGTGCCACTCGCTGGTCTGACTCCCATGCGGCCCGCCAGACCAACCGCCGTGAACCTTCGAGGGCCACGGTGGGCCCGGATCCACGGCAGCCGCGTTCCCAAAGGGCAGAGCTCCGGCCTCCTTTGTGTCAAGGTTTCGTGGCCGAAGGCAGCAGGGCCTTTCCTAAGAAGCAGGGGGGGTGGGGGGAGCTGGTGAGAGGCGTGCGGTGAGAACCCGACCCAGGAGGCCGGGTGCTGGGATCCTTCACGCCCGGAGCAGAAGGACAGGCGGCCAGGTGACGAGAAACTCCTTGTAGGCAAGATGCTTTCATGGGGGAGGCCGGGAGAGAAGGCGCCTCCTTGAAGTGGGAGCTTGAACTCCGTGGGCCAGGACTTGACCTCCTCCCCCAGTCAAGCCCCTGACCTAAGCCACAGATTCCGGCCCCGGGCTCTCCAGATTGGACTCGGGCAGTGCCGGCGACAGGTTCTCCCAAACGCCGGATGCTTTCGCTCTCCCTGGCGCAGGTGTGTGCGGCCCGGAGACGGACGCAGAGGAGCGAGCGGGACGGTGGAGGACGAGCCCAGCCCAGCCCCTGGTTCCCCAGGAAGCAGATGGATGCGGCGGACCGGGAAGCCCCAAGTCCGCACCTTGCTGCCCCCACCCCACCTCTCCACGGGCCTCCCCTCACCTAGCCCTGCCTCCTCGGAGCCCCCAAGCCCTGGTTCCCGGCTCGGACACCAGCGTGCGGTCCAGTGACGCGCCTGTGTTCACCTGAGAGCACGCGGAGCCCGTGCCCACAGACGTGCCGCCACAGAAGCCCACGGGGCTCTTCCAGAACGCGCCAAGGGCGCCTTCTTGGCCGCCGGAAGGCCAGTCCGCAGTGAGTGGGTGTTGCATCCCCTTCCCTGGAGACCAAGGGGCAGAGCTTGTTGGACAGGCGTCGCCCTGTCCATCCGGGCGTCCCGAGGCTGCCTCACGGGACACAGCGGCAGCGGAGAGGGAGGTAGGCACCTCACTGGCCCTGCGTGTGGGAAGTGGGGGTGAATTTGTACCAAGGATATGGTGCTCCCGAGAGAGAGTTGCTCTGGAGACCCAGGTCTCTGTTAGCTTCTCCCCGAGTTGAGCACAGGGTGGGGACAGGCCTCCGGGGGGAGGTGGGTGACATCAGAGCACAGGGAAGAGGCCAGAGCTCAAGTCGGGGGCCCGCTCCGAGGGAGTCCACACCGTGGGCCCCGAATTGGATTCTTCCCTCTGTCCCTGCAGTCATTTTCGTTCCCGCTCAGTCTCTGCCCTCCCCTCCGCTAATACCCTCACGCTCACCTCGTCACCCTCTGCCTCATTTATCCTCTTATCTGTGAAGCACGGCGGCAGGCACTGGGGGCGCGTGAAGGGGAGAAGACAAGGCCCCCACCCTCGGCGCGCTGACGGTCTAGTTGGGAAGATAAGGCAGGCCCACGCGAGAAGAGAACTAGCAGGGCGCCCGGGTGGCTCAGTCGGTTAAGCGTCCGACTTCGGATGGGGTCACGATCTCGCGGTCCGTGGGTTCGGGCCGCACGTCGGGCTTTCTGCTGTCAGCGCAGAGCCCGCTTCGTATCCTCTGTCCCCCTCTCTCTTCTCTGCCCTCACTTGCACTCTCTCTCCCTTAAAATAAATATTTTTAAAAAGAGAGACAACTAGTAAGTCAAATGTGGCAGGGCACGTTGGGTTTGGGCAGGTTCTAAGCCAGAATGGCTGTATGACCTTCTTGCTCCGAGTCTAAAAGGCCACCAGACTGTCCCAGGAAGGGGCAGGAGGAGGTAGGAGGCCCAGGGCCTTTCCCCAGCTGAGGCCCATCCCCTAACATTAAAGGTCAGGGACCCTGAGCACTGTGCTGCCCAGTGACCTCTCAGAACGTTCCAGCCATCCTGAGCACACAGGTCTGCCATTGAGCGAGTGCCTCACTGAACAGTGCCTTGCTCAGAACAAAAGCACTGTGGCAGAGCGGTTTCTGGATCGCTGGGCTTTTTTTTTTTTAAGTTTATTTATTTATTTTGAGAAAGAGCATGAGCAGGGGGGAACAGAGAGAGGGAGAGAGAGAGAATCTCAAGCAGGCTCTGCACTGCCAGTGCAGAGCCCGATGTGGGGCTCGAACCCACGACCCTGAAATCATGACCTGAGCCAAAATCAAGAGTCGGACACTTAACTGACAGCCATCCAGGCACCCCTCGGATCGCTGGACTTTTTGACGGTGATGCCTTGATTCTCATCCACGGTCGTAAGTACGGTGGGCCGCTCTTACAGGCCCTGGATACAAATTCCAAGGTTGCTGTAGAGACCTGACCCACCCCGCCCCAAAGACAGTGCTCTTTAAAAAAAATTTTTTTAATGTTTTATTTATTTTTGAGACAGAGACAGAGCATGAGCAGGGGAGGGGCAGAGAGAGCGAGACACAGAATCCGAAGCACAGAGCCCAACGCGGGGCTCGAACTCACGAACCGTGAGATCATGACCTGAGCCGAAGTCGGACGCTCAACCGACTGAGCCACCCAGGCGCCCCAAGACGGGGGCTCTTACAGGTAAGAGAGGGCAGTGGGCTTCTAGGGGGCTACCCTGTTTTCGGGCCTTTAGAAACACAAGGTATTAGGCCCAGAAGGCAAAATCTTATCTTCCTGTCTTCTGGGACTGAAGAACATCTGCCAAGAAACAGGACAACAGAGGAAACAAAGTGTATCCCAACTAATAAAGCACGGAACAGTTACAGGGCCTTTTCTTCCCAGTTGCATGGGTTTACACAAGTAAGATCGGCTAGGCCCTTTTCTCAAGCCGTGCCCAGAAAAGAACAATTAGGGCTGTAATCACGAATGAAGATTTGTGGAAATCCCCAAAGCGGCGATTTGGCTCTTTGTTGCAAAAGGGCCTTTGCAGGTGGGGAAGCGTATTCCAGCCAACAGCATCGGACACCGAGGGTACACAGATATGCCAGGGAGACCCTTAGCAATCAGAGTGTGCAAACACAGCCCTGGATTTCTTCACAGAAATTTCCTTCTCTTGTCTTTGAGCAACAGTGCACCCAAAACGTGAAGGTTCTAAGAGCATGGTGAACCCCAGCGCAGTATGCCCGCGGGCTGTGCATGAGTTACGGGGAGGAGAGGGGCGTTCCACAAGCACACACAGACCCCAGCCAAGAAGCTGAGAGCCAGACTCTGGGTATCTGACGTCCACATCGACATAACCTGGGAAGAAAAAGCTCTGTAACTGTTCCTTGTGTCCTGTGTCTCACAAAAGGAGAGTATAAAAATGTGTGTTCTCGGGTCACAGAAGTATCAGCACGAGGGGAAATCTTGGAAAAGCAAGTGGTGCTCAGCGCTCAGCCCCCACCCCCTACCTTCATCCAGAAGCTTCCTGTCGAGGATGGCCGGCTCCAATCCCAGCCACTCGTCACCTTCCCTTGGAAGGGAGCGAGTGGCAGCTGCTGAGAGGGGTAAGCCAGCACTTGGTTCTCACGGTGGCGGTGGCGTTAAGCCGGTTCTCCTCTCTGCTTTCAGAAAATACCTTCAGAGCGATCAGTGTCTTTGTTGAGCTTTGTAAGACCTGTTGTCTTTGCAGTGCTCTGGAAAGACCTTAGTTGCGATCCCTCATTCTAAGAGGGAACCCCCAGACCGCTCCCTGCACTTGGTTACACGCTGGGCCTCAGGGGCCCCCGACGCCACACTTGGGTGACTTTTGGGGACCTAGGGGTGGACTGGCCAGCCACTCGAGGGGTGCGTGCAGTGCCGGCAACGATCCCTTCCGCATGTGCGGGGCTGTGGGTGCAAACCATTTCACGGACACGACTTCGTGGCAGTCTCATATCCGCAGGGACGTGTGCGGGGCACATACTATCCTCACGTGAGAGATGGGAGACCTGAGGCTCAGAGCAGTGAAGTGACTTGCGTAAGGTCACACAGCCGACAGGCGGTGGGGCCGCCTGACACATCCCCGGCGCTGAGGCTCCACGGCACACGTCAGCCTTTCGGGAAAGGAGCCGTCCTGGGTCGGGCGTCCTGTGCATCCTAGAAGGTTTAGAAGCACTGCTGGCCTCGTTCCACTAGGTGTCAGCAGCGCCCCAGGAAAAGTAAACTTTCCGCGGCGGGGGCGGGGCTGAAGCACGGCTTTCTGTCCCTCGCTCTGCAGCGCGGCCAGGCCGGAATGGGCCCGTCACCATCTCACTCCTGCTTCCCGCCCTGCAGGGGCTCCCAGCTACCCCAGGAAGGGAGTCTGACAGCCCGAAGGAGACCAGGCCCCTCGGGTTCTGGGCGCTGCCGGCCTCCTCCTTCCCGCCCCACGCTCCGCTCCAGGGCACAACCGCTCATAGCTCTTTCCCACACGGCCGTGCCAGTCTGTGCGCCCACGCTCGTGCCCTTTCTCTGCGTGCCGTGCCCTCCCCCTCGCTTGCTTAGCTCGCAAATCCTACCCAACCTTCAAGACGTGCCTAGCAGCGTAGGCATCGCCCGGAAACTTACCCTAAGCCCGTGGCCTTTCCCTTCCCCCTCCTCAAGCCCCACCTCCGTGCTCCCGCACCTTCTGCAGCTTCCGTTCCGAGCACGCCTCACCCCATCCTGTCATCAACTGCGCTTCACGCTACTGGGAGCTCCTGAAGGGCGAGGCTGTGTCTTATTCGAGTCTGAGGCACAGTGCCTGGCAGGCAGCATTTACTCAGCGGTGTTTACAGACGCGAACCCCCGAGAACAGATGAAAGCACGCTGGGTTGGGAGTGAGAACACCAGGAGTCTGCTCCCACTTGCGCCCCAGCTAAGTGATTGCTTCCCGCCCCTGAGCCTCTGTTTCCTCCTCTGAGGAACGGGAGTTTGGACGAAATGTCTAAGGGTCCTTAGAAATTGGGTTGCTGGGGCGCCTGGGTGGCTGTCGGCTAAGCGTCCTGAGCCCCGCATCCGGCTCTGCGCTGACAGCGCAAAGCCTGCTTGGGGTTCTCTCTCTGCCCCTCCCCTGCCCACGCCTGCGCACGCGCTCTGTCTCAAAAAAAAAAAAAAAAAACACATTTAAAAAAAAGAAAAAGGAATTGGACTGCTGATTCTAGAAGGTTTTCTCAAAAATGTTCCACTTAAAAATGCTTCCCAAAGGGCAGGATCATCCTCTTCCTCCCCTTCTGAACGTGTAGGACCTTTAACCTTTTTCAAAGTCTTTTCCTATCGACTGTTATTTGACCCTAGAAACAACTACAGCAGCCTGGCAGATGTAATTTCAAGCAAGAACCATTCTTCCAAACAAGTGACGTAAAGGTAAACTGTGTGTCAGCTGTTACGCGCTTACCGACGTGTGTTTGTATGTATGCGCACACAGAGAGACCCTTCAGGGTGGTGTGTCGATGGGGAGGGGCTGGGCAGGGCGTTGGAACAAGTCTTTTCACTGAATACCTTATATTGTTAGATGTTTGAGCTGTGTGACTACAGTATTTAAAAAATTAAAGATAGTGAATAAAACCAAATGAATGGCGTCATTTCCCGAGCATCATTTCAACCTGAAGAGCAGATGGCTATGGACCAGGGGTGGGAGAGGGGTCAGTGCCCTGACCACCTGTCAGAGCTGCTGGAAGAAAACACTTCTGGCTAATTGCACCTGCAAAGAATCGAGGGAGACGCAGGCTACCGAACACGACTGTCATCTTCTACCTACGGTGTTTTCACCTGGTTCACTCCCTGGCCGCAGACTATAATGATGAAGTGAAATTTCATGGCAGGTTCCAGAAAAGAAGGAGGTGAAGGATTCAGACCCTCATGCTGAACCTGACCGACTGATTTCTACCTGTCATTTTGTGGCCCTCCACTGAACAGCCCTGAATCCATCTAAGCAGATACCCTTAGTGGATGATCCCCACCTTGAGGCACAGTAGACAGAACAGACCTAAAAATCCAGAGACTTAGCAATGGATTTAGTAATGCTGTCAAGGTCTTCCACATCCCCATCCTTACTCCCTGCCTCTTCCGTCCCAGAGATGGTTTTCATGACAGTCAACAAAGTGAGGCCTGTGTGGTGCTAAATGCGGACTAGAGGTTGCATGAAGCGTGTCATCGGGGCCGTGGCTTTCCTTGAACAGTTTCTCATCCCCGGGCAGCACAATAGAGAATAACGCTCGAAGCACGAACGCCGCCACCTGCTTCCTCCGTAAGCCCTGCCCGGTGGCAGGAGTTCAATGGAAAGCGCACAGTGCGACAGCGGGCCAGGTCACGTCAGACGTTAAGATGGAGAAGAGAACAGGTCCTGTGGCCGCCTTGGGGGTTGATCTACACACACATCTACACACACGGGACAGCACCATGTCTCTAGGGGTTACAGCTTTTCAGATTATCTGCTTACCTTTAGTGGTGAACGTGCAAGTGTTTATTTCAAGCAGTCAGTGTACTCATTTTAATAGAATGACGAGTCTTGCCGCTGCTCCCCACTAAGACAACAATCGGCACTTGAGTGAATCCTATGTGTCAGATGCAGAGTGCATGGAAGTTCAAGGTGCAAGCTCAGCTTTAAAAACATCCTACCTGGGGGCGCCTGGCCGGCTCTGTAGGAAGAGCGTGCGACCCTTGATCTCAGGGTTCTGAGTTCAAGCCCCATGTCGGGTGTAGAGATCACTAAACACTTTAAACTTCATATAAAAGCATTCTACCTGGAACTTAACACAATAGGAATCACCCAGAAAAGGAACTAGAAAGGAACTATATTTTACTAGCAACCGCTGAAGGAATGAGGTCTTTGTTCATGTATTCCTATCTACTCCAATAGTAACAACTACCATTTATGACACATTAGGCACTGACAGGTGCTTGGTGTACATTACATCTATCATTTTAAGCCTCAGCTGCCTTCTACTTTTTTTTAAGAGGAAAGATCCTTTTTTTTTTAAGTTTATTTATTTTGAGAGAGAGAGAGACAGAGCGAGCAGGGGAGGGACAGAGAGAGAGAGAATCCCAAGCAGGCTCTGTGCTGTCAGCGCAGAGCCTGACATGGGGCTCAATCTCATGAACTGTGAGATCACGGACTGAGCCAGCCAACGCCCCTAGTTTTTTTTAAAGTGATAAAGCTACACTGGGTAGATTGCTTGAGATTGTTTAGTACTATTAAAAAAAAAAAAAGTAAAGAAAGCCTTTAGTTTTGCTTTTTTGTTTTTATTATGTACTACATTGATAGACTGCATAACCTTCTAGAAAGGGCAGATGAGCATAACTGAGTTAATCTTCATCGGTCAGGAAAAGGCTTCTTTAATCAATATTTTCCAAACCCTGAAAAACAGTATAAAAAGGAAAATGTGAGAATTCTGTTCCCACCAAAGATGTGCATGTACTGGCATACATCAGAGATCTTGAAGGTTTGGTTCCGGACCACGTCAGTAAAGTCAGTCAAATAAATTTTTTGGTTGCCCAGTGCATATAAAAATTATGTTCACACTATACTGTGGTCTCAACTGTGCAATAGCATTAGGTCTAAAAAAACAGTGTACAAACCTTAGTTTTAAAGTACTTTAGTGCTAAAAAATGTTTTATTAAAAAGTACTTTAGTGCTAAAAAATGCAACCATCACCTGAATTTTCAGTGAGTCATAAGCACTGATCACAGATCACTGTAACAAATATATTCATAATGACAAGTTTGAAATATTTCGAAAATTACCAACATGTGATACAGAGACACGAACTGAGCAGATGCTGTTGGAAAAATAGCGCTGACGGACTTGCTCGATGCAGGGCCGCCCCAACCCTTCAATTTGTAAAAAAGCACAGTACTGTATCGATAAGTGCAATAAAATGAGGTATGCCTGTACCCTTACTTCCAGTGTCCCCAAATGGCATTTTATTAAAGAAAGTACTTGCACATCCCTTATTTCTCTAACTGCAACAATAAAGTGAACTGAATGTTATAATCACTAAAGTAAAAAGAGTAAGCTATTAAGGATGTCTAGTTTTCATTTTCTGACAGCAGCAAACATATCACTTTATATGAAAAGACCCCCCCCCCCCGCCCCAACCCACCCCATCAGAACTAAAGTCAAGCAACTATTTACCATCTGGATCCTTCAGAGAGTCAGAGGACAGTAAGGTAAAACCATTTAAAAAAAAAATAATAACAGCCAACGTGAGGAAAATACTGTCAACCTCATTCTACTTTTTTACACATGGACAAATGGAGACTGCTTAAAAGTCTCTTGCTTAAGTCAGTAAGAAAGTGGCAGAGCCAGAATTCAAGGTCAGGGACCCCCACCTCCAGAACTCTTGCTCTGTAAGCAAGACACTGTTTATTCAGAAGACCCACTCTTTCTAACTTAGCTCACAACCAAATACCTCAGAAACCATAGAGTAAAAGATTAATCAGCGATGACATTTCTTCCAAGTGTTAAAATAACACAGTCCAGGTATTTTGTTTACTATTGCGGGAAGAATCACCTTGCGAGAAATTAAAACTGCACGGCCCAGGGAGCCACCCTGTAGAAATTCTAATTAGGAATCTTCATTTTATCTCCTACGCCAACTGACTGTGATGGTTATTGGACCGTGCTTTGAGAAATACTGCTTTAGTTGAGTAGAGATCGATCGTCACGTTCATTACATTAGATTCTCAAATAGCACTCTACTGACAGGCAGATCACCTAGCTTGAGTCCTTAGAGTGTTATTTATAGTCACCGACCCTGTTTTCTCATCTATAAAATGAAACTAATATTAACCTGGGTTCACTGTGAAGAATAAATGAGCCAGGAGAGAATATTAAAAAGTAACTACAATTTTTTAAAAGAATAATGGGAGATGAACTCCTACAAGATGTAGGAATATACTATTAGGTTTATCAGATTAAAATGCTATTGCTTGGCCATTTTGTATCTACAAAAAACTGCAATTCCATAGGATTCAATCAAATTTAAAATTAGAGTAATTCTTTAACCTATGGCATTGGGTGCAGGAACTGGCAAACTAATGGAGTACGGAAGAGTGTATTTGTGAAACAGGACCATGTGTACGTGGAAATTTAGTTTATTAGAATGGTATTTCAAATTAAAAAATGGACTGTTCACGGGGCGCCTGGGTGGCGCAGTCGGTTGAGCGTCCGACTTCAGCCAGGTCACGATCTCGCGGTCCGTGAGTTCGAGCCCCGCGTCGGGCTCTGGGCTGATGGCTCGGAGCCTCGAGCCTGTTTCCGACTCTGTGTCTCCCTCTCTCTCTGCCCCTTCCCCGTTCATGCTCTGTCTCTCTCTGTCCCCAAAATAAATAAATGTTGAAAAAAAAATTAAAAAAAAAAAAAAATGGACTGTTCAGGGCACCTGGGTGGCTCAGTCAGTTAAGCGGCCAACTTCGGCTCAGGTCATGATCTCACAGGTTTGTGAGTTCGAGCCCGGTATCTGGCTCTGTGCTGACAGCTCAGAGCCTGGAGCCTGTTTTGGATTCTGTGTCTCCCTCTCTCTCTCTGCCCCTCCCCTGCTCATGCTCTATCTCTCTGTCTCTCAAAAATAAATGTTAAGAAAAAAAATGGACTGTTCTACAAATGGACAATTGTGACAACTGGCTATCCCTTGGAAAAAAGTACAGTTAAAATCTGATTTCACATTATACCCCCAAATGACCTGTAGATGGGTCAAAGCACCAAATGTAAAAAAAAATATATATGTGTGTGTGTGTATATATATATATATATATATATATATATACACACACACACACACACACACACATACACACACACACACACATATATATATTTTGGAGGAATTTTTAAAATATATAAATAATCTTGGGTAGGAGAGCCATTTGTGAGCCAAAATCCAGAATGACAAAATATGATAAACTGAACACCAAAATTAAAACCTATCTGATGAAAGACATCATAAAGTGAAGAAGCCAGACTGGGGAAAATATCTACCACATATGCAACAGACAAAAGATTAATAGCCATTACATGTAAATAACATATATGTGTAGGTGCGTGTATAAAAAGAACAAGCAAAGGGCACAGGCAGACAATCCACAGAATTAAAGACACAAAGGAAATGAGCACTGTAAGACATTTGGCAAAACATTACTAGAACCCATCTCAACTGACACATGGCTAGCATCAGAGCTATCTTACCTTTGACACATAGTAACGATTAACTCCAGAGATGCGCCTGTCTCTTTGCATCAAACTCCACTGATACCGATAATAGGCAACCCTTTTTTCCTACAATTAAAAGAAAGTATTATTGCACAATGTTTATGAAAATGAATGACCCAAGAGAGGGCTATCGGAACTTATAAGTGACATTCTAGAAAAAGAATCATCACTGAAACAAAAACCAAATCGATACTAAGACCGGATCCTAAATAAAATCGGATCATTAAACTTCATAATTAAGATGGTAACCATGAGTTCTTACCCTTTATATTTTAACCAGCATCTGGTTTTTTTCCCCTTTCCTCCTTCCCCTCGCCCCGTCCCCACCCCCTGCTTTTTTTTTTTTTTTTAGACACCTGACTAGTCGTTTCCTTTTGGGACCCTAATGAGAGGAAACAACAGCGGCAGATCACACGTGAAGAAAAGTCACAAAACCAGAAAGCAAACACATTTATACCCTGCACTCTAGAGATAACGTGAACGAGTAGAAGGAGAAGAAAATTACAACCCTGATGTGAAAAGCAGGATCTTGCGGTAAATACCTAGAGGCTTGGGGGGAAAGGTGGGGGATAAAAAAATGTCAAGGGAAAAACCTAACTACGGGTAGGGAGGTAAAAAACCGTGAAGCTACCAGGATGTGGATGCGAGAAATTTAAAAAACAAAAACAAAAACAAAAAACCATCCAGCAAGAAAGATCAGAGATCCGAGGAAGTGGAGGCAAGACTGGACTGACGCTCAGGAGTTCGGACCTACCTTCTAATCTACCTTTCCAGCCCCCGAACCCACTCGGCCCTCTAGCCCACTCTTCGCACGACAACTAGCTGCTCCTTGCTAGAGGAGGATGTGGTTTCCGTCGGGTTTCGTTCCGCAAGCCTCCGCTTGCAGGCAACACTAAGAAAGGGGAGGGCCGTCCCCGGTGTTCCCCAGCCCAGAGAGGCTCCGCGCCCCAACGGCCTCCCGCCGCCCGTTTTGTAACGCCAGTCCACGGAGTCAGCCGTCGCGCCGGAGAGGCCGCCTTACCTTGCCCCCGTTACAGAACCTGTGGATGCGCGCAGTGGCTATGCCGGGGATGACCAAGCACACGGCCATGACGCCGAGGCCGGGCAGAATCTCGAACCACATCGCGCCGCTGCTGCCAGGACCGAGCCCCTCCTTCCCGGCCCCCGAAAGGTGACCCGGCCTCGGACCCTTCCCGGTAGGCTCCGCGGCAAGCTGCGAGCGGGGCGGGGCCGCACACGCCTCCGGAGGAAACGACGGAGGCCGACGGGGCTCAGCAGTGGCGCGCGCTCGCCCCCTCGCCCCCTAGCGCTCCCGCAGTCGGCTTTGGGCCGCTCGGTTGGCTCCGACTGGCGGCCGGGCGCGCGACGTACGATGACGTGAAGAGGCCCCGCGCGGCCGAGCACGCCATAGCCGTTCCGGAGCTCGGGACTCTAAAATGGCAGAGCAACTTTCGCCGGGAAAGACCACGGACCAGGTGTGCACCTTCCTCTTCAAAAAGCCTGGTGCACGAAAAGGGGCTGCAGGCCGCAGAAAGCGCCCGGTCTGCGACAAGGAGTCCGGAGACAGCAGCGGCAGCAGCGACGAAGGCAACACAGTGGTTCGCCCGGAAAAGAAGCGGGCGATCCACAACCCGATGATACAGAAGACTCGTGGCAGTGGTAAACAGAAGGAGGCTTACGGCGACTTGAGCAGCGAGGAGGAGGCGACCGAGCCCGAGAGCCTTGGCGTGGTGTACAAGTCCACCCGCTCGGCCAAGCCCGTGGGACCAGAGGATATGGGCGCGACTGCGGTCTACGAGCTAGACACAGAGAAGGAGCGTGACGCGCAAGCCATCTTTGAGCGCAGCCAGAAGATCCAGGAGGAGCTGAGGGGCAAGGAAGATGACAAGATCTATCGGGGGATCAATAATTATCAGAAATACATGAAGCCCAAGGATACGTCTATGGGCAATGCTTCCTCCGGGATGGTGAGGAAGGGCCCCATCCGAGCTCCCGAGCATCTACGCGCCACCGTGCGCTGGGATTACCAGCCCGACATTTGCAAAGACTACAAGGAGACTGGCTTTTGCGGCTTCGGAGACAGCTGCAAGTTCCTCCATGACCGTTCAGATTACAAGCATGGGTGGCAGATCGAACGTGAGCTTGATGAGGGTCGCTATGGCGTCTATGAGGATGAAAACTATGAAGTGGGAAGCGATGATGAGGAAATACCATTCAAGTGTTTCATCTGTCGCCAGACCTTCCAGAATCCAGTTGTCACCAAGTGCAGGCATTATTTCTGTGAGAGCTGTGCGCTGCAGCATTTCCGCACCACCCCTCGCTGCTATGTCTGTGACCAGCAGACCAATGGCGTCTTCAATCCAGCGAAAGAATTGATTGCTAAGTTGGAGAAGCACCGAGCTGCGGAAGTGGGTGGTGCTTCCGATTTCCCAGAAGACCCCGATGAGAGTCCAAACCCCATCACTTAGTTTTCCTATTATTCTCATACCTCAAAATAAATACTTTCGTTGTTTTGGAAAGCGTAATTCGCCATGTCCTTCCTTTCTAGGGAAAGTGAGTGGAAGAGGCGGGTGGTGAAGTAGGTTCCTGGATGGATGGCTTGTAAAAGCCTCGAGGTAGGTACAATCTGGATTTTTGCCTGGTATAAATGCTGCCTGGGTGTAACATAACTTCTCAGAACCCTTTGGCATGAATTCCGGGGAGGGGAGAAGTTGGAAAGAAGAGCTAGAAGTTGCTAGAACTAATCAAAGCTGTGATGAAAGCAAGAACTGAACCTATCGTGTCACGTTTCTGTATCACTTAATAGGTTACAAAAGTACCTTCCATGCATTATCTCTGTTGGGAGCCTGTACTGCTTCAAAACCTGCCCCAGCCAAGGTGTGTGTTTGGGGGGTGGGGGGTGAGTGGGAGGATCGGGTGGGCGAGCTGCTAGCTAGCACCAGGGTGCGCGTCTGGGAAATGGTCCTTGCTCTCTTTAAAGCACCATAGGTGACCCTGCTTCCACGAACGATTGAAATGGCCTATGCTGTGCTGTCCAGTATGATAGCCGCTCGCTTCATGTGGCAGCTGAGGACCTGAAGTGTGGCAAGTTAGCCACTATACTGGACACTGCAGCGCTAGACCCAACTTGTAAACCAAGTTCGCAGGGCAGAAACCCAGCATTTTATAATCCATTGTCTGAAACCGTGTCCTCACAGACTGTAACGGAGCCGATCACGGTCATCTACGTACCTGTCTTCCCAACCAGTCTGTGAAGTGTTCAGTGACAAGCCCAGTGCTTGGCATGTAATAAACAATAAACCCAGAGACGCTTGAAAAGGGATATTGGGGCCAAAGCCTTGAATCCAGGCCGAGGAGCTTTGACCACATTCTGTAGGTAATGAGACAGCAGAGGTTTGGGGAGGGGAACACAATCAGACTTTTTTTTTTTCCCAATGTTTATTTATTTTTGAGAGGGAGAGAGGCAGAGCGCAAGTAGGGGAGGGGCAGAGAGGGAGACACGGAGCCCAGAGCAGGTTCCGGGCTCCGAGCTGCCAGCACAGAGCCCCGATGTGGGGCTTGAACTCATGAACTGCGAGATCACGACCTGAGCCAAAGTCGGAACCTTAACCAGCTGAGCCACCCAGGTGCCCCCAGGCTTTTTGTTTTTCTTTTAATGTTACTGGGGCCACAGGCTGTTGGATAGATTGCAGGAAGATGGAAGACACGAGGCAGGGAGGCCAGTTAGACCAAATGATGAATACATTTTTACTGATTAGTATTTGTGCTGATCCCAGGAAAGAGATGCAATAATTAATTGTGGGTTAGAGCTTTTAAATTCACATTCATTAATCCATTTAAATATATTCTTTGAGGGGCTCAGCCAGTTGAGCGTCCGACTTCAGCTGAGGTCATGATCTCACGGTCCATGAGTTCGAGCCCCTCGTCAGGCTCTGTGCTGACAGCTCAGAGCCTGGAGCCTGCTTCAGATTCTGTGTCTCCCTCTCTCTCTGCCCCTCCCCTGCTCATGCTCTGTCTCAAAAATAAAAACATTAAAAAATTTTTTTAATAAAATAAAAAATAAAAAAATAAATATATTCTTTGAGCGGCAACTGTGTGTCAGGCACTATGTTTGGCATAGGGGATATTAGCAAACAAGATAGACACAGCCCCTGTCTTCACGGAGCTGGACATCAAACAGTGGCAAGTGTGATAAGCAGGAGGGAAAAAGTGCACTGGGTCGATCTCTCAGGATTAACCCAATCCCAGCTTCGGAGTTCAGAAGCATCGTTTTACTTTCTACAAAGTGATACGTTCTATAAGAGAATGGATAAAGTCCAGTGGGGATACGTAATAACCTATTGGGAGAGGGTTTAAGAAAGTCTGGCCAGAGGAAACAGCACTCAAGGGATGAGACAAAGAAGCAGCCAAACAGGAAACAGGACGCTGTGGGGACACAGATGGAGAAAGAGAAGCAAACACTGTCGGGGTGCCTGGGTGGCTCAGTCGTTTGGGCATCCGGCTTCGGCTCAGGTCATGATCTCACGGCCCATGGGTTCGAGCCCTGCATCGGGCTCTGTGCTGACAGCTCAGATCCTGGAGCCTGCTTTGGATTTTCTGTGTCACTCTCTCTCTGCCCCTTCCCCGCTCAAGCTCTGTCTCTGTCTGTCTCAAAAATAAATAAACATTAAAAAAAAACTAAAAAAAAAAAGCGAACACTGTCACGGAAGGCAAAGGAAGAGAGTGAAGTGTCGTGAAAGATACATGGTGATGAGGAGCAAAAGAATTATAAAAATGTTTCTTTCTTTTTTTTTTTTTTTTTTTACCCTTCCTGAGAATTGATATTCAGGAAGTTAAGCTGATGGAAAGGGTCCAGGAGAAAAAGATGAAAGAGAAAGAATGCTGCCGAAGACTAAGCTCTAGAACTGACCAGGGATGAGATTGAAGGCACAGATCAAGTTAGTCTGAAACGCGAACCCTCTTGCACTGTTGCTGGGAATGCAAACTGGTGCGGCCACTCTGGAAAACAGTGTGGAGGGTCCTCAAAAAATTAAAAATAGACCTACCCTATGACCCAGCAGTAGCACTGCTAGGAATTTACCCAAGGGATACAGGAGTGCTGATGCATAGGGGCACTTGTACCCCAATGTTGATAGCAGCACTCTCAACAATAGCCAAATCGTGGAAAGAGCCTAAATGTCCATCAACTGATGAATGGATAAAGAAATTGTGGTTTATATACACAATGGAGTACTACTTAGCAATGAGAAAGAATGAAATCTGGCCTTTTGTAGCAACGTGGATGGAACTGGAGAGTGTGATGCTAAGTGAAATAAGCCATACAGAGAAAGACAGATACCATATGTTTTCACTCTTACGTGGATCCTAAGAAACTTAACAGAAGACCATGGGGGAGGGGAAGGGGAAAAAAAGGGAGGGAGCCAAACCGTAAGAGACTCTTAAAAACTGAGAACAATCTGAGGGTTGATGGGGGGTGGGAGGGAGGGGAGGGTGGGTGCTGGGCATGGAGGAAGGCACCTGTTGGGATGAGCACTGCGTGTTGCATGGAAACCAAGTTGACAATAAATTATATTAAAAAAAAAGAAGTCTTTTTTTTATGTTTGTTTATTTTAAGAGAGAGGAAGACAGAGCATGTGAGTGGAGGACAGGCAAAGAGAGAGAGAGAGAGAATCCAAGCAGGCTTACCGCTGTCAGCACAGAGCCTGAAGCAACGTGGGGCTCCATCCTGCCAACCGTTGAGATTATGACCTGAGCAGAAATCAAGAGTTAGACGCTCAACTGAGTCACCCAGGCTCCCTAAGAAGTTGGTCTTAAAGTGCTGAGAGAAAGAATAGGAGAAAGACATTTGTCTACTACTCCACATATTGTTTAATACCTGCCTCTGAATCTTAAGAATATACAAGATACATGCAAATGAGCATTAATCTTAAGATCCACAACATCCAGCATTTTCTTAAAAGGGACCATAACCACAAAAGCACACGCATCAATAGTGTACTCAAAATATCTTTCATACTTACCAGTTTATGATTACATTTGAAAAGTCAGAACTAGGTTTTATCACCTTTAATTAAATGGTGCAACTTCATTTCATAGGTGGAAATTAAACATTTGTTCTTTCAAATATTTTTATTTATTTTTTATTATTTATTTTTTTTTAATTTACATCCAAATTAGTCAGCATATAGTGCAACAATGATTTCAGGAGTAGATTCCTTAGTTCCCCTTACCCATTTAGCCCATCCCCCCCTCCCACAACCCCTCCAGTAACCCTCTTTTGTTCTCCATATTTAAGAGTCTCTTCTGTTTTGTCCCCCTGTTTTTATATTATTTTTGTTTCCCTTCCCTTATATTCATCTTTTTTGTCTCTTAAAGTCCTCATATGAGTGAAGTCATATGATTGTTGTCTTTCTCTGACTAATTTCACTTCGCATAATACCCTCCAGTTCCATCTACGTAGTTGCAAACGGCAAGATTTCATTCTTTCTGATTGCTGAGTAATGCTCCATTGTATATTACATACCACATCTTCTTTATCCATTTATCCATCGATGGTCATTTGGGCTCTTTCCATACGTTGGCTATTGTTGATAGTGCTGCTATAAACATGGGGGTGCATGTGCCCCTTCGAAACAGCATACCTGTATCCCTTGGATAAATACCTAGTAGTGCAATTGCTGGGTCATAGGGTAGTTCTAGTTTTAATTTTTTGAGGAACCTCCATACTGTTTTCCAGAGTGGCTGCACCAGTTTGCATTCTCACCAGCAATGCAACAGCATCCCTCTTTCTCCGCATCCTCGCCAACACCTGTTGTTGCCTGAGTTGCTAATGTTAGCCATTCTGACAGGGGTGAGATGGTATCTCATTGTGGTTTTGATTTATATTTCCCTGATTCTGAGTAATGTGGAGCATGTTTTCATGTGTCGGTTGGCCATCTGGATGTCTTCTTTGGAGAAGTGTCTGTTCATGTCTTTTGTTCATTTCTTCACTGGATTCTTTGTATTCTGGGTGTTGAGTTTGATAAATTCTTTATAGATTTTGGATACTAACCCTTTATCTGATATGTTGTTTGCAAATATCTTCTCCCATTAGGTCGGTTGCCTTTTAGTTTTGCTGATCGTATTTATTTTTTTTAACTTTTATTTATTTTTGAGGGAGAGACAGTGTGCATAGAGGGAAACAGAGAATCTGAAACAGGCTCCATGCTATCAGTGCAAAGCCCGATGTGGGGCTCGAACCCACGAACTGTGAGATCATGACCAGAGCCAAAGTAGGACACTCAATCGACTGAGCCACCCAGGTGCCCCACAAATAGTTTTTTAAAGTATGTAGTGGGGGGAGGGGAAAGCAAGCATGTGAGCAGAGATAAGATTGCTCTAAAGAAGCTAACCTAGTCTGAGAGGTCAGAGGAGGCTGCCCTAGGAAATGACCCTCAAACTGAGACCTAAAAGGGGAGCGGGAGAGAGTATCCCAGGCAGAGGGATAAGTACACACTGAAGACCTGAAGTGAGCGACTGGCTTGGGCTAAGAATACAAAGCAGTCCAGCACGGCTGCAGGAAAGAGGTAATCAGGGGCCAAAGAGCAGACACCTTGCGAGTCACCTTAAGGACTCTGGACTTTATCTGAATGGCAAAGGGATGCCATCAAAGGGTTTTAAAAAAGAAAGTGAAGGGGCACCTGGGTGGCTCAGTCAGCTGAGTGTCCGACTCTTGATTTCGGCTCAGGTCATGATCTAGCTCATGGTCGTGGGATCCAGCCTCCATGTCTGGCTCCGAGCTGAGCATGGAACCTGCTTGGGATTCTCTCTCCCTCTCTCTCTGCACGTCCCCCACTTGTATGCATGTGCACGTGCTCTCTCAAAATAAATAAACATAAAAAAAAGTGAGATGATCAGATTTGAATTTTTTTGAGAGAGAGCGTGAATGTGAGCAGGACAAAGTGAGAGATTTTTTTTCACGTTTATTTTTGAGAGAGAAAGAGCGGAAATGGGGGAGGGCAGAGAGAAAGGGTGACAGAGGATCCCAAGGAGGCTCTGTGCTGACAGCAGAGAGCCTGATGTGGGGCTCGAACTCACGAACCGAACCGTGAGATCATTACCTGAGCTGAAGGCTTAACCAACTGAGCCACCCAGGCACCCCCCGATTTGAAGTTTTAAAAAGAGAATTCTGCAGTGTGGAGAATGGATTCAAGGAACCAGACAGGAGACACGGAGACCACTTAGGAGGCTGGAGCACTAGTCCAGGTGACACGATGCTGGACTGGACTAGACTGGAGGTTGTGGACATGCATTTAATAAGTAGTTTTTGAGCATCCACTATATGCCAGGCATTGATTTAAGCAATAGAGACACAGCCATAACAAAAGTGCACAAGTCGGGGATGCGCCTCTTGATCTTGGGTTAGGAGTTCGAGCCCCACGTTGCGTGTAGAGAATACTTTGAAGAAAAAAAAAAGTGGCGCTCAGTCGGTTAAGTGTCTGACTCTTGATCTCGGCTCAGGTCATGATCTCACAGTTTATGAGATCGAGCCCCGTGTCCAGCTCTGCACTGGCAGTGTGGAGCCTGCTTGGGATTCTATCTCTCCCTCTCTCTGCCCGCCCCCCGCCACCGACTCTCTCTCAAAATAAATAAACTTAAAAAAAAAACTAAAAAAAAGAAAGATGCACATACAGAAAAGCACATAAAACACAACTTTGCAGAACAAGTAATTACACAGGAACACCCGCATAACCACGACCCTGGTCAAGGAATACAAAACGGAGAACACTCAAGGAGCCTCAGTGCACCCTCTTCAGATCACACCCCTCCACCCGTAGAGGTTACACAGAGGTAACCCCTGTGCTGGCTTTTACGGTAATCGGTCCTTTGCTTTTTTCCGTCGACCCAGCCTTCCTCTTTAGCTATTTCTCTCTCCTTCCCTCTCGCCAAACCAAGAAAAACCGCACACTCAATGTCCCTCCTTTCTCATCTCCCATTTATTCTTTCTTTGTAGCAGCTTTGGTGAGAGATAGCTCATATCTCAGTACGAATATATTCATAGTCACCATTTAAAAGTATATACTCCAGTGGCTTTTAGCATATTCACAAGGTTGTGCAACCATCCCCACTAATTCGAGAACATTTTTGTAACATACAGAATTGTTGGATCACTATGTTGTACACCTGAAACTAACTGAACACTGTACATTAATTCTACTAGAATTTTTTTAGGGGAACATGTTCAACACCCCAAAAAGAAACCCATAAACACTAGCGGTCGCTCTCCACTATTCCCCCTCGTGCCCCACACCTCACTGGCGACCACTCAACTTTCTGTCTCTATGCATTACCCCTTTCTGGACATTTCATATCCATGGACATACTACATTTTGTGTATTCATTCATCAGTTGATGGACATTTGGGCTCTTTCCACATTTTGGCTATTACGAATAATGACGCCATGAACATTCATTTTTGTGTGGACACAGGTTTCCATTTCTCTGGAGGAGATACCTAGGAGTGGAAATGCTAAGTCATGTGGTAATTTTGTTTAAACTTTTTTTTTTAATTGAAGTGAAATTCACATAAAATTGACCAGTTTACAGTGAACAATCCAGGAGCACCTGGGTGGCTCAGTCGGTTAAGTGTCCGACTTCGGCTCAGGTCATGATCTCGTGGTTTGTGAGTTCAAGCCCCATGTCGGGCTCTGTACTGACAGCTCGGAGCCTGAAGCCTGCTTTGGATTCTGTGTCTCCCTCTCTCTCTGCCCCTCCCCCGCTCGCTCTCTCTCTCTCTCTTTCTCAAAAATGAATAAACATTAAATTTTTTTTAACTTAATCTGAAATAATTAAGATGGGGGGCGCCTGGATGACTCCGTCAGTTAAGCATCCGACTCTTCATTTTGACTCAGGTCATGATCTCACAGTTTGTGGGTTCGAGCCCGACATCTAGCTCTGCACTGGTGATGAAGTTTTGGGGTGATTGGGGGGTTTGTGGGGTCCGGATCCAACGGCCAAGAAAGAATTCTTGAAGACGTCTTTGGTGTAAAAAGGTGATTTTGTTAAAGCACGGGGACAGGACCCATGGGCAGGCAGAGCGGCACTGTAAGTGTGTGTGTGGGGGGGGGTGACTGGTTTATGGAGTGGGGGGAGAGGGAGTTTGCAAAGAGACTTTCACATGCTAAAGATTTACTGGAGGCCTAGCTACCGTCAAGCTAAAGTTGTCTTTCCCTCCAGCAAAGCACTCAACGTTAAGACATTTGGGAGTTCCTGGACTTCAGGCTATGATGGGACTGCCTTTTTCTGGTAAATTGGTGGAGGCTCTTATCAGTTTAACCATTTGTTTTTGTCCTTTCCTGTTTGGGGGTAGCCTGGAGTGTCCAAGGAATATCACACATGTCCCACCTGGGGGTGGGGGTGGGGTGCTGTTAGCCTGCACTTTGTCCTCCGCTCGCCCGACGCTCCCTCGCGCCCTCATTATTGGTAGCACTAAGCACGGAGCCCACTTAGGATTCTTTCTCTCTCTCCCTCTCCGCCCCTCCCCTGCTCACTCGCTTGTGCTCTCTCTCAAAATAAATAAACATTAAAAAAATAATAAGAAATTAAGTTGGGAACACCAAAAGCAGAAGAGAGTGGATTGAAGAGCAAAACAGAATCCTAGGATGTGTGAGGTACTTTGCATAACAGTAATGGACGTAATGCCAGGTGAGGAGGGAGCACAAGGCAAGCTGATACCCCGCAAACCACCCCCCTCCCAGGTGGGATCTGTGTGATATTCCTCAGGCACTCCCGACTGCCCAAGAACAAAGGAAAGGACAGAAAACAAATGGTTAAACTGAGAGTCTCTGCCAGTTTACAATGATCTCATCAATAGCCCTATTTCCAGGAACTCCCACTATCTTAATAACGTTTTGCTAGAGGGAAAAACAACCTTAGCTTAACAATACCTAGGCCTCCAGTAATCTGTAAACCCTCTTTAGCACGGGAAAATCCCTTTAAGAAACTTTCTCTTGACTCTCCTTCCCCCAACTCCACAGTATATACACAGTCACTCCGCATAACCCCAGTGCAGCTCCTTCTGCCCACGGGTCCTGTCCCCGTGGTTTTATAAGATCACCTTTTTGCACTAAAGATGTCTTCAAGAATTCTTTCTTGGGGCGCCTGGGTGGCTTGGTCGGTTGAGCGTCCGAATTCGGCCTGGGTTGTGATCTCGTTGCTTGTTGGGTTCGAGCCCCATGTCGGGCTCTGTGCTGACGGCTTGGAGCCTGCTTCGGATTCTCTGTCTCTCTCTCAAAACTAAATAAAACATTTTTTAAAAATTATAAAAAAAAAAAGAATTCTTTCTTGGCCATCGGCTCCGAACCCCACCACTACCCCAAAACCTCACCAAGGATACCTCATGCCCAGAGGTGCTTGGGAGTAGGGTTTAAATTCCTCACATCCACAAAGTGTAGGGTCCCACAATATGAGAACCAAACAATAGTAACAATAAAAATGATAGTAAAACAGCTCTGAAACGGTGGGAATCATAGGGAAAAAGCAAAAGAAAACTGGTTACATGGGAGACAGAATGAGACATTCCAACATACATCTACGAGGGCTTCAAGGAGAGGATGGAAGACAGACAATATCTGAAGAGATAATGCCTCAGACATTTTTAGAAATAAGTCTGCAAGCTAAAGGAGCAACCTCAAGTACTCAGCCAGATAAATACAAACAAATCCACACCCAGACAAGTTGTAATAAAACTGCAGAGCACAAAAAGCAAAGAGAAAATCTTAAAAAAAAAAAAAAATAAGAGATATAGATTACCTGCTAAGTAACAACAGAAGAGTAACTATAGACTTTTCAAGAAAAAAAAAAAAAGATGTCAGGGGTGCCTGGGTGGCTCAGTTCATTAATAGTCCCACTCCTGATTTCGGCTCAGGTCAGGATCTCAGGATTCCTGAGATCCAGCCCCACATCAGGCTCTATGCTGACAGCGGGGAGCCTGCTTGGGATTCTCTCTTTCCCTCTCTCCCTGCCCTCCCTTGTTCATGCCCTCTCTCTCTCAAAATAAACATTTTTTTAAAACATGTCAGATAATAGGATAATAAAATGATAGAATAATATGTTCAGAGTGCTGAAGAAAAAAGTCAGTCAAGAATTCTATAATTAGGGCACCTTGGTGGCTCAGTCGGTTAAGCGACCAACTTCTGCTTAGGTCATGATCTCAAGGTTCGTGAGTTCAAGCCCTGCATCCGGTTCTGTGCTGACAGCTCGGAGCCTGGAGCCTGCTTCGGATTCTGTGTCTCCCTCTCTTTCTCTGCCCCTCCCCCACTCGTACTCTGTCTCTCTCATTCTCAAAAAATTAAGGAAGAAAAAAAGAATTCTATAATCAGGGGCCCCTGTGCAGCTCAGTCAGTTAAGCATCCAACACTTGATTTCGGCTCACGTCGTGATCTCGCGGTTCGTGGGTTCATGCCCTGCGTCAGGTTCTGCGTGTGGAGCTTGCTAGGGAGACCCTCTCTCTTTCTCTCTCAAAGATAAATAAATAAACCTTTAAAAAAATATTTAAAAAAAAGAATTCTTATTCATTCAACAAACTCAGCAAGTGCAATGAATTTATTTTTTTAAAAAACTCGACACCTTCTCTGTGCCTGACATTTTTTTAAATGATTGGGATACACAGCAAATGAAATAGACAGAAATCCATGTCTTCGTGGGGTGCCTGGGTGGCTCAGTCGGCTAAACGTCTGACTTCGGCTCAGGTCATGATTTCGCGGTCCGTGAGTTCGAGCCCCGCGTCGGGCTCTGTGCTGACCGCTCAGAGCCTGGAGCCTGTTTCGGATTCTGTGTCTCCGTCTTTGACCCTCCCCCGTTCATGCTCTGTCTCTCTCTCTCTCAAAAATAAATAAACGTTAAAAAAATTAAAAAAAAAAAAAAGAAATCCATGTCTTCGTGGAATTGACATTCTAGTGGAGAGAGACAGGAAATAAGCAATAAATAAATAGGTGAATTATATAATAGGTAAAAACAGGTGAGGGAGGCGGCTGGCTGGCCCAGTCAGAAAAGCATGCGACTCCTGATCTTTGGGTTGTGTGTTCAAGTCCCACGATGGGCATAGAGATTATTAAAAAACAAACAACACAACAATAACAAACAAGGGAACTGAGATGGTCTGGGGCAGGAAGTGGGCTGAAAGTTATAAAAGGGTTGTCAGGGTCACCTCATCAAGGAGGTGACATTGGAGCAAAGATTTGAAGGAGGTAAGGTACTTGTTGGAAATGCATCCAGCTAAATTTTTATTTAGGAATGAGGGAAATAATAGCATTTTTAGGCATGTAAAGATTGTGGGTGTTTACTATTCACAGACACTCACTGACATAACTATTAAAATGAAGATTTTTTTTGCAAGAAGGAAACTGAACTCAAAAGGAGAAAAAGGCAAAAAGAAATGGTGAGCAAAAGCTTTGCAAAAAGCGAATGTGTACTAACTGTTAACATATAAAGGGGAGGTTAAAGAATAAAACCCAAATACCTTACAACCATAACATAGAAACGTGGATGGTGCGATGGGAAGGACTGGAGTTCAAGCACCGAAAACTCCATGTATTGTTTGGAAGAATGATGTAGTTACTTATTAACTCTAAACTTCTTAAAGCATGCATGTTGATATTTTAAATCAATACTAAAAGAGACAGTCAAAACAAAAACATACACCTGAAGACTAAAAATACAACTCTAAATAGCCAATGAGTTCATGAGAAAATCTTCATGGAAATCATGAAAAAGTTAAACCTCAATGACAATAAAATACGTGTAAAAACATGTGACATGCATCTAAAATGGAATCACGAAGACAGTGCATAGTGTTTTTTTTAATGTTTTTTTTAAATATGCCAAATTAATGCATAAAGAGTTCCATTTTTATTTTATTGATTGATTGATTTTTAAGTAGGCTCCATGACCAACGTGGGGCTTGAACTCACGACCCTGAGATCAAGAGTCACATGTTCTACAGGCTGAGCCAGCCCGGTGTCCCACGAGTTCCATTTATGAAGCTAAAAAAAGAGGACAGGGGTGCCTGGGTGGCGCAGTCGGTTAAGCGTCCGACTTCAGCCAGGTCACGATCTCGCGGTCCGGGAGTTCGAGCCCCGCGTCAGGCTCTGGGCTGATGGCTCAGAGCCTGGAGCCTGTTTCCGATTCTGTGTCTCCCTCTCTCTGCCCCTCCCCCGTTCATGCTCTGTCTCTCTCTGTCCCAAAAATAAATAAACGTTGAAAAAAAAAATTAAAAAAAAAAAAAAGAGGAGGACAAACCTAAAAGGACAGTGGGGAAAAAGTAATAGAGAAGAGCAGGAGTTAATAAAAACACACACAAAAATTGGAAATGATCAATAAAACCAAAAGCTGGTTCTTAGGAAGAAATTAATATAATAGGCATACCTCTATGAAGACTGACCTATTTAAAACGATGAAAGGTATACATAAATAATATTGAAAAAAAAAGATATAGTGATGGATTCAATTTAAAATTACAGCCACATAGAATAGGTTGGAAACATGGCAGAATAAACATGTTTTCATTTCCACAACATTCTGAAATCACACTAAAATGATAATAGATAATTGTATGGGGCACCTGGCTGGCTCAGTTGGTGGAGCATGTGACTCTTGGTTTTTTTGTTTTTTAACACAAATTCTATGGCAAAGGGAATCAAGGTGGATAATTACCTGACATTAACATAGGAAGAGTATTTTGGATTATTCAGGCCAGTATAATCACAGGGGTCTTCAAAGTGGAAGGGGGAGGCAGAAGAGAGAGTAAAAAAGAGGTAGATGAAGCAGAGACAGAGAGAGATGCTATGTTGCTGGCTCCGAAGATGGAGGAAGGGGCCATGAGCCCCCAGCAGCTTCAACACCCTGAAAATGGGGCACCTGGGTGGCTCAGTCGGTTAGGCATCTGACTCTTGATCTTGGCTCAGGTCCTGACCTCACCGTTTGTGAGATTGAGCCCTGCGTCGCGGCACGGAGCCTGCTTGGGATTCTCTCTCTCCCTCTCTCTCTCCCCCTCCCCCGCTTACTCTCACTCTCTCTCAAAATAAGTAAGTAAACTTAAAAGAAAACTCTGAAAATGACAAAAAAAAAAAAAACTAGATTCTCTCCTAGAGCCTCCAGTAAGGAACTCAGTCCTGCCTGTACTTCAATTTTAGTCCAGTGAGATCCGTGTTGGGTTTTTTTTTTTTTAAGTTTGTTTTGAGAGACAGAGAGAGAGAGAGAGAGCATGTGCGCACATGCAAGTAAGGGAGTGGCAAAGAGAGAGGGAGAGAATCCCAAGCAGGCTCTACACTGTCAGCACAATGCCCGATGCAGAGCTCAAACTCACCAACTGTGAGATCATGACCTGAGCCAAAACCAAGAGTCGCACACTTAACCGACTGAGCCACTCAGGTGCCCTGATATCCATGTTGGACTTTTAATTTACAGAACTGTACGCCAATAAATGTGTGTTCTTTTAACCCACTAAATTCGTCGTAATTTGTTACAGCATCAATAGGAAACCAACACAGGGGTGCCTGGGTGGCTCAGTCGGTTAAGCATCCAACTTCAGCTCAGGTCATGATCTCATTGTTGGTGGGCTCGAGCCCTGTGTCAGGCTCTGTGCTGACAGCTCAGAGCCTGGAGCCTGCTCCGGATTCTGTGTCTCCCTCTCTTTCTGCTCCTCCCCCGCTTGCTTTCTGTTTCTTTCTCTGTCTCAACAAGAAATAAACATTAATTTAAAAAATAGGAACTAATATAGTTGGTGTGGGGAAAGCTCAAGTGTTCAGTTTTGGATGTGTTCAGAGAACCTGAGCGCGTTAAAGATCTATGTAGAAGATACCAAATAGGCAGATGGGTAAGAGTCTGGAATTCAGGGGAGAGGTATGGGATGCAGATAAAAATCTGGAGTTGTCAGCGAAGAGGGAAAAGCCAAAAGAATGGATGAGGTTAACAAAGGAGCAAGTGTAGATAGAGAAGAGGTCTAAGGAGTGAGCCCTGGAACACCCAAGTCTGACAGCTGACATCCAGCCGGTGGTTTCAAGGTAGCGAGCACTCCAAAACACAGGCAGGCTCCACGATGTAAATGCACAGCTAAGCAGTAGGTCAGAGGCAGATACTTAACACTCGGCTTGTGAGAACAGGCAGGTGCTGGAGACAGGAATGAGTCACAGATCTCAAATACAGGGAAACAGTCTTGTCAAGAGGAAATGGGCATAGGCCTGGCAATAGAGGTTGAGAAAAACATAAGGACAGAGTCAGGGCAATATATTTTAGACGTTGGCAAAGATGGGACCTTGGCCCTGAGCCAGCTTTCTGCCTTGGGCTTCTACTGCATCCTTAACTTGATTCCTGGCCCCTGTGGGTGTTTGTGTATCTTTCTAGCTTATCATTTTCCCTTCTCTCCCATTTCTCCTCCTTTTTCCTTAATTGCGCATAACATACAAATAATATATTCAATTGATTCTGACTTTTTTTTTCACGTTTTAACACTTCTGAAATCAGATGAATCGTGTCACAGTTTAATTGGCAGCATTTTTTTCCTTCTTGGTGTATAAAATAATGATGGTCTTGGGGGCGCCTGGGCGGCTCAGTCGGTTAAGCTTCCGACTTCAGCTCAGGTCACGATCTCACAGTTCGTGAGTTCGAGCCCCGCATCGGGCTTTGTGCTGACAGCTCGGAGCCTGGAGCCTGCTTCGGATTCTGTCTGTCTGTCTGTCTGTCTGTCTCTCTCTGCCCCTCCCCCACTTGTGCTCCGTCTCTGTCTCTCAAAAATAAATAAAAATGTAAAAAAAAAATAATGGTGGTCTTAGAGTCAATGGTATCTTTGGTTTCATGAGATACAATTGCTCTCTCATTTAATTGAGCATTTCAAATTTTTCAAATTTTGCATTTTTTTTAAATTTGGAGGGGGCTAGGGGCGCCTGGGTGGCGCAGTCGGTTAAGCGTCCGACTTCAGCCAGGTCACGATCTCGCGCTCCGTGAGTTCGAGCCCCGCGTCAGGCTCTGGGCTGATGGCTCGGAGCCTGGAGCCTGTTTCCGATTCTGTGTCTCCCTCTCTCTCTGCCCCTCCCCTGTTCATGCTCTGTCTCTCTCTGTCCCAAAAATAAATAAACGTTGAGAAAAAAAAAAAAAAATTTTTAAAAATAAAAAAAAAAAAAATTTGGAGGGGGCTGAACTTTATTGAAGTTTCACTTACTGAAAATAATATCCGCCAATTTTAAGTGTACAATTAAACGAGTTTACACAAATGCGTGCAGTCATGTAACCATCAGCACAATCATGATAAAGAGCATTTTCATCACTCCAAAATGTTTCCTGGGGTCTCTCTGTGGTCAGTCCTTTCTCCCTACCCCTATCCCCAAGCAATCATTGATCTGCCATCTGGCACTATAGTTTTACCTTTCCTAAAATTTCCGATAAATGAGATCGTACAGCCTGTACTCTCTTTGCGTCTGGGTCTTTTCACTGAGCATAATCATTCTGTGATTCATTCATGCTGACAGACGTTATCAGTTCATTTTCACTGTTGAGTATTATTTCATTCTGTGGATGTGCCACATTTTGTTTGCTCGTTCGCCAGTTGGCAGACATTTGGATCGTCTCCAGTTTGGGGCTATTATAAAAAGCGAATAATTGACCTTTTTCAAAGCGGGAGAAAGGGTAATCCCATGTAAAGCAAGGGGGTTTTATTTTATTTTCTCCTCATGAAGCATGAGAGAATTCTTTTACTTAAAAAAGGATAAGGGAAACAAATCTCATACATTTTGGTCATATTAGTCCTTTAAATACCAGTGAACGGTGAGTGTTCATTAAGTATCTGTGAATCCTAATCACGGTAAGGAAAGGAAATTCCAAAGTTGCTCAGAGTACACTTTAGAATGAATAATAGAAAATACGAGTCTAAAAAAAGAAAACACAAGTCGCTCCCCCAGTGAGATAAATTTTGGATAACATTGGGCTACTTGAGGAAAACGAAGCCTGCAGAACCTATCTTTTGACCTGAAAAACACTAAACTTTCAAGAGTAAGGATTCCACTTACTTACAGATAAGAATACTGACCCATCTGTGGCTCCAGACGCCTGGCTAGGAGGAGCTAGCTGCGTTGTATGCCGGGATTTGTAGTCCTCGAAAGAGTCGTTCTAGCCAAGATGGCGGCGTTGCTAATGACGTGCGAAGAGCGGCCCCGAGGGAGTCTGGGCCACCAGGGGATTGGGCTGTGCGGACCTTCCGCCGGCGGGAAGTTAAGACCAGGTGCTAAGACCTTTCTATCAAAGGAAGCCTGGCGCCCTGAAGTCTCGCGAGATCCTGGCCGGGCCCAATGGAACGCGGGGCCTGGTTTATCACTAGGGGCGTTTGTTGGGGGCGGAGCTAGACGGGAGTGGGCCGGGCGTCGTAGGTGCCCGGCGTAGCGGCGTTTAGGCCGAGCTGCGGTTCTCAGGAGCGAAGCCGTGGCCATGAAGGAGGAGAAGGATCACAGGCCTAAAGAGAAACGAGTAACCCTGTTGACTCCCCCGGGGGCCACGGGCAGCAGCGGTGGAGCTTCGGGGGACAGCGCCAAAGGGGAAGATAAGCAGGATCGAAATAAGGAGAAGAAGGAGGCGCTGAGCAAGGTGCCTGGCCGGCTGTTGGCCCGGGAGAGGGCGGGACGGGTCCGCCACCCGCGAGGATGGTTGGGAGTGGGGCCGCCCTCTTTCCCCTCCCAGTCTGCCCCTCTGTTTCTTTACCTGAGTGAAAATCACGTCACCTAGTCTTCACCCACTCGCCCGAGATCGAGGGAGCCCCTGTCGGCCAAGCCCCGGGGTACGAGTGAAGGAAAAGGGAGGGATTCCTAGATGAGAAGGTAGAGATCCGAGCTGTGAGAAGAGTGCAAGAGGGATCGATAGTAAAGAGAATGAGGAATTAGAAGGTTAATGGGGGTGGGGGTGGGGGGGTGGATTATTAAATAGTGAAGGGGCCATCGGGGGTGGGAGTAGTTTGTGATCAGAGTAGTAATGGAGGCGAGTTGAGCGGGAGTGGGGGGATTCATGGTCGGAGGGGGGGGCGGGGCGGGTTCATCTTATTTTGGGAGCAATAAGGAACTTTTGGTATTCCTTAGCGTTTTGAATTCTCTATGCTGAATGAGGAAGGATTCTGTTTTAGGATATGTTGGCTGTGGTAAGGGGATCATAAATCAAATGTTCGTGGTACCCACAAAAGACCAGGATTGGCCTATTGATTTCTTGTTACTACATCTGTCGAAAAATGGGTGATAGAAAATGATGCAAAAACCTGGTAAACGGCTGGGTTCTGTTTAACAGAACCTAAGATTTTCCTTGTTCTCTGCTGTTCTTATTTCTAAGAGTTTGTAAAAAACAACAAAACAAAACAAAAACAAAGCGTTACGATTAGTCTTGACTAATTCTGAACGTTAGAATAATTTTCTGCTGGGTTTTTAATATGTGAGCTCATCCTTTAAAGACCAACTTTTTTTCAGGGCTGGTGATTCTTTCAGGTATGACAGGAAATGGATTTGTACTAATTTTATTTTCCTTGTTCGTTTCTTAAGGTGGTCATTCGGAGATTACCTCCCACTTTGACCAAGGAGCAGCTTCAGGAACATCTTCAGCCTATGCCGGAGCATGATTATTTTGAGTTTTTTTCTAATGATACTAGGTAAAATGAATAAATAAAAGAGGGCGGGGGTAAATGAAAATTTTTCTTTCATTCTTTTTTACCCTACTGTTTCCATTTGATTTTTGAGCCTGTCTCTTTAATATATGCATACTTGTAATTCAGACACCTGCAAGCACATTTACATAATTGCTTTCCTCTCTGCAGTCTGTATCCTCATATGTATGCCAGAGCATACATCAACTTTAAAAACCAAGAGGACATTATTTTGTTCAGGGATCGCTTTGATGGTTATGTATTCCTTGACAATAAAGGTGAGTCCTTGTAACTGAAGGGGAGTTTCTTTGTCATTTGTATGTTTAAGACAATGTGTGTATCACAGTGTTTTCTCAGTGCCTTCATAGCTTTTCTAAAACTCGGTGATAAAATGTGCAGCATCTAAAGAGTTTTACACATTTACTAAGCTTATTGCAGTCTTATAAATAGATGTGTGACTTTTCACAGCCCTTGGATATTTTTATTAACCTGTTATTTCTGTAGTTTGACCGACTGAATGAAATTGCCACTGTTTTCTCTTCCTGTGGCCAGTTTTTTTCGCCCTGGATTAGGCGATCTGTTGTTTTGACTATTTACCAGCTTCAACAGCAATACTGATAAACTGCTCTTTAAACTTGTACAACAAATTTTAAATATTTACTTGTCATCTCACTTCAAGGACCAACATTGATCGATTTAGGTTAAATCCTTTAAGCCAGTAATTCCCAGTTGGGAACACTGTCCAACGTTCCGATTCGTATTTGTGCTTAAAACATCCAACTTCATGATCTCCCACTTTGTATCCAGGATTCTATAGGGAAGAAAAACTTCTGCCTGAACTCTCTCTTTATTATCTGCCACTTGAAACATTGTAGCTAGAGGATATCCAAGCTGCTATTTCCCACTTACCTTTTTTGTCTTTGTAACTATTATAGGCAAACAAAGTATCTTTTTGTTGGACTGTTTTTCAGTATTACTTCAGAGTTGGTAAAAATGAAATCTTTGTGAGGGAATATGCCAGGAAAAGTTGAAGGATTTCCACTGTGTTTCACCAGATTTTATTAATCGTCATGCCCCCACAGACCCCTGAAACCACTTACTTCTCCACTCCCAACTTTATTCCACTAGATAGCAATGTTTTCCTGGAAACCTGAGTTATGTTTAACTTTTTTCCTCTCTTTTTTATCCCTTATATTTAAACAAGTGATGAATTTTTCCAGTTTATTTTTTGATGTCTCGTTCATCTACTTATTAATACTTTTCACACTGTGTCCTTGCCTCCCAACGCTTAGACAACCCATTGTCTCTAAACTTACAGAATTTTCCTTTTTTTTCATTTCTGTATAAGTTCAGTCTGTTACACTGCCATGAAATTAATGTTTTTGAAAATAGTGATTTAAGACAGCAGTTACGGGGGCGGGGGGGGGGAGGTCCAAATTCCATAGCCTGGTAGTCAGGGTCCTTCATAGGTTGGCCTCACTTCTGGGGTTTTGGTTTGTTTTTTTGATTTTTCAGCCTCTCTTCCACAATTCCTTCTGCTTTAGTCCGATTTATTTATTCCTTCTCAAATATATCAGTTAATAAACTAATCTGATTCTGTATTCAGTAGGATTTCCAAAACCATGCTTCCTCCCTGACTTCTTTGTGATGCCTTCTGGTCATTTCTATTTATTCTATTCTGGCTTATGTCTACATGCCAATGATAGTATTTTATATCCTTTATGACATCATTCTATAACAGGGGTCTGGTGTATTTTCTTTTTCCAGCAGTCGCTTGGGTATTTTTTTACTGAGATACAATTCACATACCATAAAATTCCATGGTTTTTAGTATATTCACAAAGTTGTACAACCATCACCACGATGTAATTCCAGAATGTTTTTATTACTCCAAAAAGGATCCTATAACCATTAGTCATCTCCCCTTCCTCCTCCTGTACATATTTCCTAGAAACAGATTTATACAATATGTAGCCTTTGTGACTGCTTCTTTTACTTAACATGTTTGCAAGGTTCATCCATGTTGTAGCCTATAATCATTACCTCATTCCTTTTTTTTTGTACACATTTTTTAAAAATTGTGGTAAAATACACAAAATTTACCATCTTAACCATTTGAATTCTACAGTTCAGTTGAATACATTCACACTGTGCAACCAATTCCTAGAACCTGTTTATCTTGCAGGACTGGAACTCTATACCCATTAAACAATAAATCCCCATTTCTTCCTCCCCCCAGCCTCTGGCAACTACCATTCTACCTCTATGAGCCATCATTCTGTCTCCATAAAGTTGGCCATTCTAGGTACCTCATATGAGTGGAACCACATAGTGTCTGACTTTCTGTGATTGGCTTGTTTATTTAGCATAATGTTCTCAAGGTTGAGCCATGTAGGGTGGGTCAGAAACTCCTTTTTAAGCCTAAGTAATATTCCATTGTATGTCTATACTACATTTTGCTTAACCATTTCTCTGTTGGAGGACATTTGGGTTGCTCCCACCTTTTGGCTATTGTGAATAATGCTCCCATGAACGTGGGTGTACAAATATCTACGCAAGTCTCTGCTTTCACTTCTTCTGAATATATACCTGAAGGTGGAGTTGCTGGGTCATATGGTAATTCTAGTTTTAATTCTTTGGAGGAGCCACCATATTGGTTTCCATAACAACCACACCATTTTGTGTTCCTACCAGTAATGCACAAGGGTTCTAATTTCTTCATGTCTTCGTCAACACTTGTTATTCTCTGTGGTTTTTTTTTTTTTTTTCCTTTAGTAGCTACCTTTCTAATGGGTGTGAGGTGATCGCTCATTGTGGTTTTGATTTGCATTTCCCTAATGATTAGTGTGGTAATATTTTAATCTTTTCATATGCTTGTTAGCCATTTATATATCACCTCTGTAGAAATGTCTATTCAAGTCCTTTGAACATTTTTCAATTGGGTTTTTTGTTGCTGGGGAGTTGTAGGAGTTATTTATATATTTTGTATATATTGACCCCTTATCAGATGTATGATTTACAAATATTTTCTCCCATTCTGTGGGTTGTCTTTGTACTCTGTTGTCCCTTAGATAAACAAAAGTTTTTAATTTTGATGTAGTTCAATTATCGATTTTTCACTTTTATTGACTGTGCTTTTGGTGTCTCCTGGCATATTTTTTATAACAGCTTTATTGAGCTATAATTCGTATGCCATAAAATTCACCCTCTTAAAGTATACAGTTCAGTGGGTTTTAGTATATTCACAGAGTTGTACAGCCATCACCACAATCTGATCTTAGAATACATTTCGCTCTCCAAAGAGAAACCCCGTATTCATTAGCTCTCACTCTCCATTCTCCCCCAACTATGCCCCAGCTCTAGGTGGCCACTAATCTTCTTTGTATCTCTCCAGATTTGCCTATTCTAGAGATTCCTGATGTATTTTAAAAAACATTTTTAAATGTTTCTTTTTTGAGAGAGCACGAGGGGAAGGAGCAGAATCCAAAGCAGGCCCCAGGCTCCAAGCTGTCGGCACAGAGCCCAATGCAGGGCCTGAACTCACGAGCTGTGAGATCATGACCTGAGCCAAAGTCGGACACTGAACCGACTAAGCCACCCACGCGCCCCTCTGATGTATGTTTTAAACGAACATTGATTTATAGATTTTTCCCCCCTCATATCAAAATATCACACTTTAAAAGTTGAAGTTAAATGATTATTTTACTTCCCTGCCATATCTTTTCGTTATGTTATCAGTGTGAAATTGGGGCTCCTTTGGTAACATACTGATGTTAGTTGTGCCCATGTGATTTGTGCCCTTGTGATTCATTCCCATTGAGGGGCCCTATTCAGTTGACTGCTGTCAAAGGAGGCCTAGAGAATGGTGGGTTGACTCTCTTGTATCCACTTTTGGCTTTTTTGTTGTTATAGCAAGTGTGGTATTTTTTTCTAAACAGGTCAGGAATATCCTGCCATAGTAGAATTTGCACCTTTTCAAAAAGCTGCAAAAAAGAAGACTAAGAAAAGAGATACCAAAGTTGGGACTATCGATGATGGTACAGTATAGCTCTAGTTATGTAATGCTATTGCCCTGGGTTTTTTTAAAAAAAAAATTACTACCTTTGTGGGAATTAATTGGATTCCAGTCTTTTAAATAGGAAAACACACAGAATAAAGTTTGTGAGAAATGTAATTCACTGGTGAAAGCTTTGCTTAATTGTCGGAATAGAAGTGGGTTTCCTGTAGAGTTCCCACTCTGGCTGGTGCCATCTCATTCCTTCACCATCAAGCAATATAGCATTGACTGTCGAGCAGTAAATTACCTTTGGTTTGTTGACTGGAAGACAATGGTGAAAAATCAGATGTATCAAAGTACAACTCTTTGAGGTCTCAATGTATTTTATGATGATGATGATTTATTTATTTATTTATTTTTTTAACGTTTATTTTTATTTTTGAGAGACAGAGAGAGACAGCATGAGTGGGAGAGGGGCAGAGAGGGACAGAGACCCAGAATCTGAAGCAGGCTCCAGGCTCTGAGCTGACAGCACAGAGCCTGACATGGGGCTCGAACCCACGAGCCGTGAGATCATGGCCTGAGCCGAAGCCGGATGCTCAACCGACTGAGCCACCCAGGCGCCCCTTATTTATTTCTTTTGATTTCCATTTTTATAGAGAGGGAAGGTTTATCATTGAGAGCTGGGATGGAAAATTTTCTATACTTGAGGAACATAACCTAAAGTAGTGGAAGTGGCTAGTCCTATTTTCCTGGGCTTTGCATATGCAGTTAACTGCACACATAGTAATTACATTGAACTGGAATACGGGAACCGAAAAACTGGAATAATTGCCACGTAAGGTAAACTGGATCCAGATTTTGAGCTCTGTGTAATGTTATGTTGGATATAGACTTAGCTGTAACATTTTGTATCTGATAGTTTGGAATCCTCTAGTTTGATTTCCATTACTTATTATTAGAGTGGGTATTATAAAGAAAACACAGAAAAGATTCAACACACAGCTAGTGACTGATTATATCATAGATTCGGATCTGGAAGACTAGATCAAGTGACATGCCCCACAGTGCGCAGAAACTCCAAATACCAGCAATGGGATGACGCCAATGTGTTACCCTTTCTGATGTCAGATGCGTCGAGAAAACTCCAGGAATCATCAGCTCCAGTGCAACATCTAGGACATCCCCCCTCAATATGTTGGGTTTACTTAATGTGTATTTATTTTTGAGAGACACAGAGCACGAGCAGGGGAGGGGCAGAGACAGAGAGGGAGGCAACAGAATCTGAAACAGGCTCCGAGCTGTCAGCACAGAGCCCGATGCGGGGCTCGAGCTCGGGAACGGTGAGGTCGTGACCTGAGCCGAAGCCAGCCGCTTAACCGACTGAGCCACCCAGGCGCCCCGTGTTGGGTTTACTTAAAGTGAGGTATGCCCATACAGGAATTGCTTACGTGCCATCTGTAATACTGTGAAGGTCCCATAACGACAACTTGCAGTTCTCACGTAAGTGTGAGTCTGGATTAGGTGGACAGTAACTTTTAAAAGCAAACTACTTAACATGCCTGGAGGTTCTGTTACAACGTGTGGTGTCTGCTTATCCCTGACTTGAGTGAGTATAGGGAGTAGGAATTCCGAGAGTAGTAGGCCAATAAAGCCCTGAATGGTCTAGTGGGTATGTTTAGGTTTATTTTTAATCTTCCATGATGTAGAAAGTTTTTTTTTAAAGTCTGCTATATTTTCTGTTTACCGAAACAATTATTTAGATCCAGAATATAGGAAATTTTTGGAAAGTTATGCTGCAGATAATGAGAAAATGACATCTACTCCAGAGACACTGCTAGAGGAAATAGAAGCAAAAAATAGAGAATTAATAGGTAAGTGGGCAACAGGAATTAAGGGCAACGGCTTTTTCATCAGAAGACCTGACTCCTACTTCTGTCACTTGCTAGCTGTGTGACCAGGGGGAAGGCCCTAACTTCTCTGAGCCTCTGTGCTATAAAGTGCAGACGATAATACCTGCCTCACAGGATTATGTAAATGCATTGATAAGATGGGGAAAATGCTCCGTGACCTATTTTAATGCCACATAAATATAAGTAGAAAAAGTTTGAAGACGCACGGGACGTTTTGACGTCGGCAAGCCTTTGAAGATCAATTGGTATTTTCTGGTAACAAGCAGCTCACGTTCCTGAGAAACATGTGAACTGCAAATGTCAAAAAATGAAGTCCGTTACTGCCAAATTGAAAACTCCTTGAGAAATTCTAGTTTGGACGTTGGCCCTAGCAGTAAATTGTCACTCCTCTCTCAGCTCCAAACATAAGCATAGCCCCTGACCCAGGATTTCCACTCCTAGGAATTTATCCAAAGGAAGTAGGCTTTCAAAAATGCTAACTACAAGGCTAGATAGCATTGTTCAGGATATTGGAAATTAAATTATTTTTCTAAAATGGATCTTATTAATGGATGCAGAGTCTAAGCCCATCTCTGATAATTTCCTTAGAATAAGTTCCTGGAAGTGGAATTATGGGGACAAAAAGATGAGATATTTTTAGCGCCTTCCCCCAGTTTCTTCCCAGTTGAACAAATTTATATTGCCGTCTGAAACAAGAGACTATCCTTTGCACTTAATTCTCACTGACACTGGGAATTAGTCCATTAAAAAACTGCTTGAATTCGGATTTCTTCACTTTTGAAAAATGTATTTCAGACCTTCAGAATTGAAGTAAACTACTGTAAAACTCTTTTCTGATAATGTACTCGTGAACTGTTTTAAGGGGTACAGTTTTCCCACCTTGGGTGGTTGGCAGGGAATGTCAGAAAATGGAATCCTTTCTAGGGGTTGATAAGTATTATTAATAATCTGTTTACATTTATGTAGCTAAAAAGACAACCCCACTTTTGAGCTTCCTGAAAAACAAGCAGGTAAACCTTTTGTTTTTATAGTTCTCTCGGTACTTTATATTTTCACTAGTTCGTAGTCCATAAGCATACGAGCATTGAATTGGGATCCTAGCGGAGAAACAGCTACCTTTTCTACCATGATTCTTTGAAAGATGTGGCTCATTGGCCTCACTCTCTGGCCCTCTCCTTCGTGTTGTTGGGCCAAGGATGCACTCTGCAAACCCAGACAGTCTTTAGCTTATTCCAGAGACACTCCCTTGGTTTCCTAAAAGCCTCTGGAGATACGGCATGGCAACAGTGGGGAGATTCTGATACTGGCAGGCCCTGGTCTTTATTCTCAGATTCTCAGTGGGGTGGCGAGGGGGTTAAAGAGGTAGAAAGTAGGAAGGAAAGACAGTCCCGTCTAGTGGGTGCCCGCCATAACTTTTGGATTAGGTTTTTGGTGATGATTACCTTGTTTGAAGGCTTATGTGGATGTTTCTTTCCAGAGAATGAGAGAAGAAAAAAGAGAAGAAAGAAGGAGGCGAGAAATAGAAAGAAAAAGACAAAGAGAAGAAGAGAGGAGGAAGTGGAAGGAAGAAGAAAAACGAAAAAGGAAAGATATAGAAAAGCTAAAGAAGATAGACAGAGTTCCAGAAAGGGACAAATTAAAGGACGAACCAAAGATAAAGGTATGAAAATGATGTGAGCTGACTGCATGTTGCTAAAAATTGCATGTACTTCTTTAAATATGCATGCATCTTGTGCTGTTGTAAACATAATTTTTTTTAATTTGTTTTTGTCTTTGTGGGGGGGGGAGGAGGTGAACCAATAGAAATCCTTCTTATGATGCGAATGGTATTGTTTTTAAAAATTCAAGATAATCTAAAAGAATTAAGTAATTTACATGATATTTTTTCATGAAGATCTGTTATTTTTATCACAGAAAATGTTCCATGTTTGGATTATTATTCTCAGTTCTTCATAAGTAAGGGCTTAGGGCTGGCTGGCATGAATTACGGGTTTTATTCAGCTTTTCCTTCATATTTGATACATGAAGTTGCCTCATCTGTTTGTTTTCCACTGTCTTCAGGTACACAGGTTTCTGTTACAAGCTGTGAATCAGAAAAATGTAAGGACCCAAGTACATGATACAGAGCACCTAGTATCATGTCACACACACAGGTCTTAGTTCATAATAAGTCCTTTTGGTGGTGGTGGTAGTGATACCTGTAGAAAACTCCTTCCAACTGACTTGAGTCTTCTTGAAATCTGAGCCATTTTCAATTCCTACCTTAGAAGGAAGCCCCAATGACTTCCTGATGCTCTGCTGGGTACCCGGAAGCTTTAACAATCTACGGCTAGAGGACAACCATGCCTAAATCGCTCTTTCTTTCCATATGCCTCTCCTAACGGGCTGCCTTGTGGGAGTATTAGGGATAAATATAGCCTGTGTTCACCCTTCCCTTTCACATGATTCTCCCCGTTACCGTCTCTCATCTGCCTGGGGATCTGGGAGCAGCTGATTGTGATGAACGCATCGCACCTAGGAAGAGGCGAGCTTGTAGAAAGCTCCCAGCCTTACCGCTTCCCTTCTGAGGGCATGGCTGAGGCAGCTCTTCCAGCAAACTTCCTGGGGGAGTACTGCCTAGTCCTTCAGAGAAAGGGAAAATCTCACGGAGATGGTGGCAGGGTCTCCTCCTCTTACCTCCTCAAAATGAAGCAGTTTATGGCCAGAGCGTGTTCCCCCAAGTCTCTCCTGGGCTCATTACAGGCGATAAGGAGCTTGGGCAGCAGGGTGGGGAGATTCCCATCTTAATTCTTTCCAGCGATCTCTCTCTCTCTGTCTGCCGTGGCACAAGTGACCTGACTTGCTGTTCCTATCAGCAAGGCAGAAGGTTGAGCCAGCCACACTAGAAACTTTCACGATTGTTCTTAATAGAGTAATGAACATCCTGGCTTCTAACGAAGATGTTCATTAGAAAAAATAAGAACACTTCCAATGAAACCTGCACATGGTATCCTCACTACATCGATGCTCCGTAGCGTCCAGTGTGGACTGGCCATTTGCCGTGGCTACGTGCTGCAGGCCTTCATGCTCAAGTCTTTCTTGTGGTGCTTTGCCTCTTGCTTGCTGACTCGTGTGATGCCTTCACCCTGAGATGAACCTTTGTATGATGCCTTCGCTCTGAGACTCGAAATTCTTCTATTCTGCCTAAGAATCACTCTGAATATCCAACACTTGGGGATATTCTAGAGAGGTCTGTGGCAGCGATGGGAGAAAGAGACTGTTTTGTTAGCAATTTGGACTTCGTAAGGCACGTTTATTTTAGAACTGCATTTTGTCATATGTATGTGTGTCATATATATGCATGTGTATGTACATATATGTGACATTGAGCAGAGTTCCTACTCCGTAGAGACGGAACCTCACCGTTCTGTGAGGCCTTTGGATTTTTAAATCAAATGATGAAAATTATGTCTGATCGTACCATCATAAGTGTGTTATTCTCAGGCTCAAGGCAGAATTATTCTTGCAATGGATCCCTCCTTTGGTGACAAAGGTATCGGTCACTCCAAGCACGACAGGCAAACGGCTGTCCAACATTACTGTCCAACAGTAATGATCTGCCCGGCATCTTCGATTTGTGGCCTATTTTCCCATCAAGTTACATCAGTATGCTAGCTGGCTACAGAAGGCATACTTGGAAGTGTGCACTGTTTCACTAAAAGGTTGACCCATTTCAAGCCAAAGGAGTCTTGATCCTATTGCCACAAGTGATTAAACCACCTGGAGTGGATAACACTTTCCACGTTCATAGCCTCCTTTTAGTCAATTACTGCTCTCCGTGCGCTAGTTCTTAACCTGGAAGTTTAAGAGTAGCTGCAGAAAAAGGCCTCCTATAGGCTAAATTTAAATCACTTGGAATATTGTTTTCTCGGGTAGAATCAGAAGAGAATGTCCCACCCTTGAAAATAAGAATACGTTTGTTCTCTTTAAAGCTACTCAAGAAGCCAGAAAAGGGAGATGAAAAAGAATTAGACAAAAGAGAAAAAGCCAAGAAACTAGACAAAGAGAATCTGAACGATGAAAGAGCCAGCGGGCAAAGTTGTACACTGCCCAAGCGCTCTGACGGCGAGCCTAAAGACGAAAAGCCTAAGAGGTCAGTGGCCGAGGGCTCCTTGGGACACTCCGTTTTCAGCCTGTTTCAACGTGCCAGTTTTACCGCTGTGTCCTGGCTGGTGCCCGAAGGGGGGCGGGAGTGCAGGGGATGAGGAGGAAAGGTTTCAGATATTCTAGCATCTTAGTCTGGGCGAACGAACTTAGGGGTTTTGTTACTGGTTTTCAAAACGCTCGCGTTTTTTCACCCTGCTCCAAAAGCACAAGGTCACCTGTCGTGGCCGCGTCCTAACCGGAGCGCCTCCGTGCACGGGAGCAGGCCACAGGGAGCAGGCGGCGTTTGGAGGTGCCATCTGAGATCTGTTCCCCACGCAGGCCGGAAGACGAGGGCGGCCGAGACTACCGGGAGCGGGAGCGGGAGCGGGACTACGAGCGGGACCAAGAGCGCCTCCTGCGGGAGAGGGAGAGGCTGAAGCGGCAGGAAGAGGAGCGCCGCAGGCAGAAGGAGCGTTATGAGAAGGAGAAGGCTTTTAAGAGGAAGGAAGAGGAAATGAAAAAAGAGAAAGAAGCGGTTCGGGACAAAGGAAAGAAGCCGGAAAGTACCGAATCCGTAGGCAGCTCCGAAAAAACTGAAAAGAAAGAGGAAGTGGTTAAGAGAGATCGCATAAGAAACAAGGTGGTGCTTTTTGTTCTGTTTGTTTCCATGAGGACTTTTGCTCTCCTCTCGCACGTGTAGAGGCGAGGGCCAGCTCGCTGTGTGTGGCAGACTTTTTACAGGGGATCTTTAACTGTCTGCAACCTTTTTTCGGTCTCGGTGCGGTCCTTTGATTAACTTCTTGTAGGCATTTCAGACACACACAAAAGTAGAACAGAGAAGAACAAGACACACGCTTCAGCAGTTACCGGCTCCCGGCCAAGCTTTCTACTCTACCCCATCCCTGCCCCTACTGATGCTTTTCAAGCAGATCCTAGACACAGAATTTCTTCTTTAAATACGTCGATATTAGAGACAGAGATTCTTTTTCTTCATAGAACCCGGTAGCATTTTCACACCGACCCCACCCCCCCAACACACACTAGTAAGTCCTCAGCGCCCTACCTACTGCGTTTTTCCCAATCGCCTCATTAGTAACTTCTTGATAGGCTCCAAGCAAGGTCCACCAATTGTATCCTTAGGTCTCTTTTAACCTAAACAATCCCCCCTCCTTTTGTTTTCCTGCCCTTTATTTGCTGCAGAAACCACTTTGTCCTGTGGAACTCTCAGCTCTAAATGGTCTATCTTCTACGTTTCCTTGAAAACTGGTAGTTCTATCTTGAAAAACAGGGGTCGGCCGATTTTTTTTCTGTAAAGGGCCAGATGGTAAGCACTGTAGGCCTTATGGGCCATATGGTCTCTATCACAACCACTAAGCTCCGTAGGAAAGCAGGTATAGATAATATGAAAAGAGTGAGTACGGCTGTGTGCCACACTCTGTTCATGAAAACAGGCGGCTCCTCACCCACAGGCCTGAATACATTCAGGCTCAATTTTTGGCGAGAACACTTCATAGATGGAGGGGCGCCTGGCTGGCTCGGTCGGTAGAGCATGCGACTCTTGATCTCGGGGTTGTGGGTTCGAGCCCCGTGTTGCATATAGAGGTTACTTAAAAATAAGATAATTAAAAAAAAAAAAGAATACTTCATAGACGGGTGTTGTGTACTTCCTATCGTATGATGTCAGGAAACGTGTGATGCCCGGGCGCCCCGTTAGTGTAATGCTATGATCAATACATAGCAATTGCATTGTGGTTATGGAATAGGATGTCCTTGTTCTTAGGGTATACAAGCTGAAATATTTAGGGATGAAGGGTCATGATGTGTGCAACTTAAATGGAAAACAATACGTACTAGAGGCTGAAATAGCACATGACAAAACGTTCATAATTGCGAATCCAGGAGAAGGGTACTAGGTGTTCACTATGCAGGTTTTGCAACATTTCTATAGATTTAAAATTTCTCAGGGTGAAGAAATTGAACAAACAACCAATCGGTAGGTTCAGGTATTGTAAGCCTGACCCATGTATTCTAAACATTTTTAGCCTGAAATTCAGTGTATCCAGGAAAGGCAAGATAGACACTTGATCCTTTCCCTTTATGCAACGGCATTCAGAGTAATGAGTTGGGGTCCCAGCAACTTCTAGGTCATCTGTGAGTTTTGCCTTGTCATAAGAACTTGTGGATTTAGAAATATTTGATGGATTCCAACTTGGTTTTATCAGTTATCATCCTTGTTGACGTTTAAATTGTCCCATCTTTGCACAGCGGGAGCCCCATCATCCGTTTCTTCAAATACTGTGCAGGAATCTTTGTCTGTTTTAACATCTCATCTTATAAAAATATTGAGACATTTTGCTGGAATTATTCAGTTGAGACTAATGCTTTAAGGCTAGCTTTCAGACGCTAGGGAGAAAGGGTAAGGAAGGCTCATGTAATCTTTTTGTTGAGTTCTAAGAAGGACCTATACATCTAAGTTTTCCAGGATCACACTATCATAAACCACACACATGACTTGAACCGAGAGGTACATGATGACTTTGTTGAGGCTTATTAGGAATTGGAGATCAAAAGAGCCACCTAGAGAGTCTCAAGCTGGGGTGTTAAACTGTCATACGTGTCATACGTGAATTAATTGCATTGTTTTTTTTAAGGTTTTTATTTATTTGAGAGAGAGAGAGAGAGAGAGAGAGAGAGAATCCCAAGCAGACTGTGTGCTGATAGCTTGTCTACTGTGGGTCTAGAACTCACGAACTGTGAGATCAGGACCTGAGCCGAAATCCAGTCGGACACCTAACCGACTGAGCCACGCAGGCGCCCCAAGGCTTTGCCTTCTTCATTTTGGTTTTCCTCCTAAAACTTTGCTATGTGGTAGCGAATGTTAAAGTCCGTTTACGGATGAGGAGGAGAGACAGGCGATGGCTGAGGTTTCTAAGTAAAGAAAATTCAAGCTAATTCAGCTCATCTTGAGATGGTTATAAAAATTAGACTTATTGGAAACTTACCCTCAGCGTACACAATAATACTTAATAAATGGTTGCTCTTCTTTGGAGAGAGGGGAAAGGAGGCGGGAGGTTAAAAGCAAGTTAACCATCAACACTGTCGTGTCCTGTGCCCTCACGTTTCTGGTCTCGTAGGGGTTGTTTCGGGGTACGTACCAACCTATAATTCGTGACTCCGAAGACCCCCTGGGAATGTCTGGCGGCGATGTTGTGACATTAACATTTCATTTTACTTTAGGATCGCCCGGCAATGCAGCTTTACCAGCCAGGAGCTCGAAGCCGAAACCGACTCTGTCCGCCTGATGACGGCACCAAGTCTGGAGATGTGGCGCTAGAAAAGAAGCAGGAAAGTGGTATTAGCCATAGGAAAGAAGGAGGAGAGGAGTGATAAGTCCAAACGGCCTTAGGTGTCCTGACTGTCTAGGCAGCCAAAGAGCACGTATTAAGCAATCCAGAAGTGCCTTCAGGGCAAAGGAATAGAGACAGAGGAAGGGATCGCTGGGCTGGTGAGGTACACTGCAGAGGAGTACGTTCTTTTTTTTTTGTTGTTCTTTTTTTTGCGTCCGAGCAGGAGCCCGGTTGCAGGTTCAGGTTGGAAATACAATTTCACTTTCTTATGCAGTTCCTACAAAGTCATTTTAAAGTGTCAAAGATGAGGGAGGGGCCACGCAGTGCGGTTTGCAGGCGGGAAATGTCCAGTGAGGAGTTAATTAGGTGCGACCCGAGGAGAGTAAAAAAAAAGACAGCTCGTTCTGTAATCAAAGGTTTTGGTCAAACCCTGGATTGAACTTTTCTGAATCCGAGTGGAACAGAGTCACTGTGAAGTCTTGTTCAGATCTAATTACATTCATTGTTGGTGATAACTGTTGACCGTGTAGCGTAGACGCAACGAGCATGTAATTGTAGTACAAGGACAGTGAAGGGTATAACACGTTTGCGCCTGTGCAAAAACTGAATTATGTCGTGTCTATATCCTGGGTCCTGAAGTTTGGGGATTAGTTGTAGTTTTTTATTTGCTTATGTGAGCTTAGCGCCAAGAATATTTTTAAACCTCTCCTTTTTGCCTTTAGCGATTTTGATATTAATGAGTAAAATTTAACCTGTGTTTGGTTCTTGACAATCCAGTCTTTGTTTTATCTTAGGTCCGATGATCTGAGGGCATACCCTCTCCGGGAAGGAAACTGCACCAATTTCTGTTCCTGTCAGATAGCTACTTTTAGTCCTAGCTTGTTTTGCATTGATGTCAATAAATACCAATATCACTCAAGTATGAAGCTAAGTGTTTGTCTGTTTGTTTTATTACCTTTACTAACTAGCTATTAATTTGGAGAGATGAGCCTTTTGATACTGAATTCACCTCTCGGGAATTTTGAAGGGGGACGAGCGATAATCGCTTCTGCCTTCACCAGCGTTAGGCCTTTGCTTTGCCCACCAAGATCAAATCATGGTTCACTACTCTCGTTCCTCAAGAACCGGAATGTCCGGACGGCATCCTGCCAGCCTCCCCTAAGGTGGCGTCGCTCTGCCGTTACCGAAGTCACCGCTTCATGTTCTCCTCGGCTTTGAGAAAGCAGTTTCCCAAGAAGCAGGGAAAGAGGAGGAGCCATCAAAGGTTCCCTGAAGGGAATGCTCCTCAACTGGGAGACAGCACCCAAATACGGGCAGGGAGACCGTCAGAGAGAGTGGCTGCCGGTGTTCCGTGCCGCGTGGCGGTGACGGAAGACAAGAAAGGTGCTCGTTGCGCTTGGCGGTATTGAGGTCACCGGTGAACTGATGGGGGCAGAAACCATGTTATAGTGAGGGGTGAGTGGCGTGTAGGAAATAGAGATGGGGGCAGCTGGATAAATGGACCTTGGAGCTCAGAGAAGAGACTTGGGCTGGAGATACAGGTTTGGAATTCATCTGTTGTTGTTTTTTTTAATTTTTTTTTAACATTTATTTATTTTTGAGACAGAGAGCATGAACAGGGGAGGGTCAGAGAGAGAGGGAGACACAGAATCCGAAACAGGCTCCAGGCTCTGAGCGGTCAGCACAGAGCCCGACGCGGGGCTCGAACCCACAGACCGCGAGATCATGACCTGAGCCGAAGTCGGACGCTTAACCGACTGAGCCACCCAGGGGCCCTGGAATTCATCTGTTTTTAGGTGATCGCTGAAGCCATGGGTCTAGATTTAGTCACTTAGGGTGAGACGGTAAAGAAAGAACAAGCAGACCTAGGGCCCAGCCTTGAAGAACGCGAAGGTGACAGGGAAGGAAAAGTATCTACATGGGGCGCCTGGGTGGCTCAGTCAGGGAAGCATCCGACTTCAGTTCAGGTCATGATCTCACGGTTTGTGGGTTCGAGCCCCGCGTCGGGCTCTGTGCTGACAGCTCAGAGCCTGGAGCCTGCTTCGGATTCTGTGTCTCCCTCGCTCTCTGCTCCTCCCCGGCTCGCTCCCAAAAATAAACATTAAAAAAATGTTTAAGGAAAAAGAAGTATCTACATGGGGCGCCCGGGTGGCTCACTCGGTTGAGCGTCGAACTTCGGCTCAGGCCAGGATCTCACAGTTTGTGAGTTCGAGCCCCGCGTTGGGCTCTCTGCTGTCAGTGCAGAGCCTGCTTGGGGTTCCCTGTGCCCCTTGCCAATCTCTGCCCCTCCCCCGTGCTCTCTCTCACACAAGTAGAAAATAAACATTAAAAATATCTACAAAGACAGAAAAGGAGTAGCCAGAGAGTAGGTGAAAAACCAGAAGACTCTGGTATTACCTAACCCAAGAGAAAAGAGTGAAGAAGGAGAGGGAAGTGACCATTAGGGTTGGATGCTGCTGGAAGGTCAAGCGTGATGCCTGAAAAAAGGCCACGGGGTTCAGTGACCCACGAATCACTGATGACCTGGAATTACAGGGAATGGAAGCCAGACTAGGTTGAGAATGGAAACCATAGAGGGAAGTTTGGCAGTGAAAAAATGGAGATAGGTAAATGGTGTGGGTGAAGGATTATCTTATTTTATTGTTATTATTTTTAAGTAGGCTCTAATGCCCAGCGTGGAGCCCACCGCAGGGCTTGAACTCACAACCCTGGGATCAAGACCTCAGCTGGGGTCAAGAGTCAGACGCTTAACCGCCTGAGCCACCCAGGCGCCCCAATGGAGGATTATTTTAAATATGAGAACTCCTAAAGCATGTTTAGAAGCCACAAGGAAAGCCCCGAGAAAGAGGATGAAGTCCCAGGGGGGAGTGACCATCAATAGTGCAGGTTTCCTGAGAAAGCAGGTGAAAACGGGGCGGCAGTGGCAGAGCTGGCCTTAGGAGGAGCGATGCTCCGCGGCCATCGGCCATCAGTCCTGAGTCACATCGCTTGCCTCCTGACCCAGCCTGGGGCCGGTTGCCAGGCCTCTGGAGGCTGTTTTCACATCAGCACCTCCCTCTTTTTTCCACTTGCCTTGCCAGTCCAACTTGGTAAACCACACTTCCCTACGCCCCTTAAATTTCTTCACGTACGTAGTCATTTTTGCCAACATTTACTAATCACTGACTGTGTGCCAGGCCCCGGGGTTCAAGGACTCGAGTCCTTGTCCTTGAGAGACCATGGTCCAGTGGTAGGAGGAAACAGCTAGAAATGACCAGAGCACGGCTGCCGAGGGTTGCTGGAGAAAACCCCTAAACCAGATCAACAGGTGAGACGACAGGAGGGCCCTCCCTCCTGCCAATAATCGGCTTTTCAAATCCATCTTGACTTCCTTTTCCACAGCGCACCTTGCTTTCTCTAGTTGGCCCCCTTGCTCTCGTGTCAGGAGGAAGGAGGTGAGGACACTTCCTCCTAACTCATAATTTCATGTTCCTCATGAAAACAAACTGCTGCAAGAAGAGAAAAGTAAGCATCCACTTTTGCCTACTTCGGACAAAGGTTTCATTTGTTTGGAAATAACGACGGGATGGAGACAGCTCACACATCTAAACGTTCATTGAACACCTACGGGCTTGCCACCAAGATGATGGTAGTGAACAAGGTCCCTGCCCTCATATTTACAGCCACTGGGAGTTTGCTGCTCTCGTGGAGAGAAGTGATACTAAGGGAAATAGGCAGGAAAAATTGAAGGGGTGAGGGCAGTGGGAATAAGTATCTCCAGGGCAGTGACAAATGGGTGGCTTTGGGCATTCATGCCCTCGGAATCGGGAACCGCACCCCCCTTTCCCCAGCAGGCAAACACAAGGTAGTCCTGAGGTAGTAACTTAACTCTGCTCGTAAATGAAAATCTAACTCTCTGTGGTATTCACGGATGCTATCTTTAATTCCACAGGAGAAAGGTTAATAGGAGTTTTGTAGCCTTTTGCTGGTGTATAGAAACTCTGATGGGGCGCCTGGGTGGCTCAGTCGGCTGAGCGTCGGACTTCGGCTCAGGCCATGATCTCACGGTCCATGAGTTCGAGCCCCGCGTCGGGCTCTGTGCTGACGGCTCAGAACCTGGAGCCCGCTACGGATTCTGTGTCTCCCTCTCTCTGTGTCCCTTCCCCCGCTCGCACTCAGTGTCTCTCTTTCTCAAAAATAAACATTAAAAAAAAAAGTAAGTGACAAGTGGGGGCACCTGGGTGGCTCAGTCGGTTAAGCATCTGACTCTTGATTTTGGCTCAGGTCATGATCTCACAGTTCGTGACTTTGAGCTTGAGCCCTGCATCAGGCTCCGCACTGTCAGTGCAGAGCCTGGCCTGGGATTCTCTCTCCTCCCTCTCTCTCTCTCTGCTCCTCTCTCTCTCTCTTCTCTGCCCCTCCCCCACTTGCTCACACGCTGTCTCTCAAACTTAAAAAAAATTACAGTTTCTTTAAAAAAAAAAAGTGACAGGTGCCTGACAGAAATAATACATCAGGGAAAGGTAATATGATGTTCACAGTTGGGGGTTGAAAGTCCTAAATGAGAAGGTGACTTCTGAGTAGACTTGAGAAGGACACGAGGTAGAAGCCTCCAAAAGAAAAAGCATGTGAAAAGGCCCTGGGGCAGGAGCATGCCTGGCCTGCTCAGGAATGGCAAAGAGGCCCCATAATGGCTGGGGTAGAGTGAGCAAGGTGGGGGGCAGCCAAAACGGATGGAGTGAAGTCAGAGAGCTCACAGGGGCAAGATCTTACAGGTCATAGTTAGGACTTGGGCTTTTCTTCCAGATGTTATAGGAACCACCACACAGTTTTGAGCAGAGGTGTGATATAATCTGACTTAATATTTAAAAATAAAAGGATCACTCTGGCTGCTGTGTTGAAAACAGACCAAAACAGAGGAAAGAAGGGCAAAGAGACCTTAAGCTGTCGCAGTAATCTAGTAGAGAAATGACAGTTGCCTGGACCAGGATGGCAGCAGCAGAAGTAGTCAGAAGTGATCACATTCTGAGCACATTTTGTAGGTAGAGCCCACAGAATTTGCTGACCGACCAGATGTGGGGTGTGAGAGAGTCAAAGATTGTTTAAGCACCTGGGAGGATGAGGAAAGGATTGAGATGGAGGAAACTGCAGGAAAAAGTGTGTGCGTGTGTGTGCGTGTGTGCATGTGTGCGGTGGTGCAGGGGGCTATCAGTTTCGGACATGTGAAGCCATGGGATTAAGATCACCACGGGAGTAAGTATAGATGGAAGAGAAGAGATTCAAGGAGTGAAGTCTGGAGCCCTCAGGCATTTAGACACGCGACAAAGAACCAGGAAAAGAGGGTCTGAACGAGGAAGAAAACCAAGCAAGTGTACTGTCCTGGGAGCCAAGCGAACCGAGTATTTCAAGGAGGAGTCAACTCAGACAAATGTTGCTGATGGGTCCAATCAGACCATACCAGAGACATTAACCTAGGATTTGGCAACAGAGAAGTCACGAGTGATCTTCAGAACAGGTGAAAACCTGATTGGAGGGGCGCCTAGGTGGCTCAGTCAGTCGAGCGTCCGACTCTTGATTTCAGCTTCACGCCAAGTCCTGATCTCACGGCTTTGTGGGTTTGAGCCAGGCATCGGGCTCTCTCTGCTGGCAGCGCAGAGCCTGCTTGGGATTCTCTCTCTCTCTCTCCCTCTCTCTCTCTCTCTCTCCCCCTCGCTCTCTGCTCCTCCCCCACTCGTACCGTCTCTGTCAAAATAAAGAAACTACTCAAAAAAACAAAACCAGGATCACTCTGGCTGCTGTACCGAGAAGTGACTGGAGGGGGTAAGGTCAAAAGAAGGCAGAAGAGTTAGGAGGCTTTTGTCATGACTCAGGTGGGGGATGGTGGTATCTTGGGCCAGGCTGGGGGCCGCGGGGGCGCGTGGATTCTAGCTGGAGAAGAGAGCTGTTGAAGATGTTGTTCTAGATGTTGAGGAGAGCACGAACAGGGCTTGCCGGCAGATTAGAACAGAGGGGTAAGAGAAGAAGAGTCAAGGGTGGATCTCTATAGACCATGCCTTTTATTTATTTTTTTTTTTAATTTTTTTTTTCAACGTTTATTTATTTTTGGGACAGAGAGAGACAGAGCATGAACGGGTGAGGGGCAGAGAGAGAGGGAGACACAGAACCGGAAACAGGCTCCAGGCTCTGAGCCATCAGCCCAGAGCCCGACGCGGGGCTCGAACTCACGGACCGCGAGATCGTGACCTGGCTGAAGTCGGACGCTTAACCGACTGCGCCACCCAGGCGCCCCAGACCATGCCTTTTAAAAACGCAGAGTTGTTCTGCTCAAGAAGTTGCAGATTGCTGGCCTCCAGGATGAAGCTCAGACTCCCGGGCCTGCCCCGGGAGGCCCGGGACACCTGCTCGGGGTCTCTGCCCCTTTGCACACACAGAGTTCCCTCTTCCCGGAAAGCCCTCCCTCCGTCCCCTCCTCTGCCCCGTCCTATTCCTTCATCAGGATTGCCCTCGAGCAGCCCCTTCTCTGAAGGCCTTTCCGTGGCCTTCCACTGCCCAGGCTGGGGGCACTCCCAGCATCCCACGCATCCCTCCCAGCACGTGGGCCACGCCCTGCCACCAAGGACAGGGCCCTGGATCCCACTACGGCACACGGTGCGGGCCTTCGGCTTTATTCCGCTTCCTCCACCGAGTTACTCCCTGCAGAGGGCTGGTGAGCCCAACCAAGTCCCCCCCCCCCCACTCCAACCCACCTGCTGTGCGCCCCGCCCATCTCCTTCTCTCCCCCCTCACTGGCTCTCTCTCCTACCTACCAGGCTGCTTTTGTCCTAGGAAGGCAGGGGTGGGGGTTATTCGAACAAATATATGAATATCTGAAATGACATGAAAGTGAAAATACTCAGATATTTCCCAAAGACACAATGGAAATTACCTATGGGGTAAACGTAGCCTAGGGAGTCGGGAGGGGGCGGGGGGCTCAAACTCCCCAACGGTGAGATCATGACCTGAGCCGAAGTTGGACGTTCAACCGACTGAGCCACCCAGGTGCCCCTCATTCATAGTTTTGTCTGTAGACCCATATAAATGTGCTTTTAACTTTACGCTGAAATATAACACCCATACAGAAAACCGTGTAATCCCGAAGGGTACGGCTAGATGCATTTTCACAAAGTAAACACACCCATACAAACAGCACCCAGATCCGGAAAAAGAGTATGATCAGCGTCCCCTGCCCCCAAAGATAGCCACTGTCCTGACTTCCCGTGGCACAGATTGCGTTCTCCTGGTTTTGGTCTTTACGTAAATGGAATCACACAGAATGTGTGCTCTTGTCTGGCTTCGTTTGTACCACATTTTTGTGGATGTTGATGAGATCATCCGTGCCATGGTGGTTTTGTCGTAGTTTGTTTATTTCCACTGCTGGATAGGAGCAGTTTGCAAATGTTTTGGTCTTAAGCCTCCTTAAGACCACTTACCTCATGGACCTCTGTTTATGTAGATAGATATATACTGTATTAGAAAGTAAAACAGGAATTTTTTTTTTTTGAGAGAGAGAGAGATCGGGCACAAGGGAGCAAGGGGCAGAGAGAGACACAGAATCCCAGGAGGGGCAGAGAGAGGGAGAGAGAGAGAGAAGCAGGGCTCACCCGATGTGATGCGGGCCTCGCGTTCACCCAAAGTTGGGCTCGAGCTCAGCAGATGTGGGACTTGAACTTACGAACTGTGAGATCGTGACCTGAGCTGAAGTCAGATGCTTAATGACTGAGCCACCCAGGTGCCCTAAAACAGGAATATAAAAAACACACAAGCACACATTCTATTGTCTGTCAGAGCAAGGAGGTCATTCTAGTTACATAGCCCCTTGAAAACGCCACACTACGCTCATGAGAGCACGAGAGTAAAAGAAGCAAGTGATGTCTTTGTATTATTAGAAAACTCATGTTGACCTCGCAGACCCTCTGAAAGGGTCTCAATGACCTCCCCCAGAGTTCCATGGGTCACACTTTGAGAACTGCTGCTGTATTGCTGCCCTTGGGAAACACGCGGTGTATCTGTTCACGTGGCGATAGATTAGGACAGTTTCCAGCTTGGGGCTCTCACAAATAATTCTGCTACAAGCAACCTAGTACCTACCTCTGCAGGCACATTTGTTCCCCTTCCCGTTGGGGAAACGCCTAGGACAGGAAATGTAGGGTTAGATAGGAGGGAACCACGTAAAATATTTACATAATTTAAAAACTAGGGGCGCCTGGGTGGCTCAGTCGGTTGGGCGTCCGACTTCGGCTCAGGTCACGATTTCACAGTTTGTGAGTTCGAGCCCCGCGTCGGGCTCTGTGCTGACAGCTCGGAGCCCGGAGCCTGCTTCTGATTCTATGTCTCCCTCTCTCTCTGCCCCTAACCCACTCGCATTCTGTCTCTGTCTCTCTCAAAAATAAATAAGCATTAAAAAAAAAGAACTAAATTTACAAAAAACATTCTCTCTTCGTGTCTTTCTTGTCCAGGGAAGCTCCTCTCCTGATGCCCTTCGGCCTGCCCCCGCAGGCCCGCCGAGCCCCCCACACTGTCCACTATACCTGCGTCTTCGTGCATTGTTACTCTCTCTTCTTCCCATCTTCTTCTCCATGATCTACCAAAACCCACCAACTCTTGAGCTCACCACTCTCTCGCGCGGCCCTTCTTTGTCTCCTTCCCTTCACACCCAAATGTCCTCAGAGCATCTCCTCCCTTCAAGCCCTGCCCCACCTCACCCCCCACTGTATTCCCTTCTTGCCACCTTCCTCACGTCCCATCTATACTGCCCAACTTTCACGGGCACCAAGGAGCACCATGATGGCCAATCCCGGAGCCTCTTCACAGCCCCTGTCCTTTCGGACACCTGTGGGACCCAGCTCTGCGGCATTCTGGTCCCTGAAATGTGCCTCCGGCAAATAGGGCTCCGCCCAATCAGAATGTACCGCACCTCGACTCTTGTCTCTTGTGGCTGGCGGCGTGCGGCTCCTTCTGGCTGGAAAGCCCTCCTCCCCGTCTCCCCATGTCCTGATCCCACCCGTATCAGTCTGCCAGGGCTGCCGTAACAGAATGCCAGACTGGGTGGCTCAAACGACAGAAATTTGTCACAGTTCCGGAGGCTAGAAGTCCAAGGTCACGATGATCAGGGCATCGGCGGGGTTTGGTGTCTCCTGAGGCCTCTCTGGGGCACCTGGGGGGGGGGGGCTCAGTCGGTTAAGCGTCCAACTCTTCTTGGTTTTCCGCTCAGGTCCTGATCTCACAGTTTGTGAGCTGACGCCCCGAGGGGGGCTCTGCACTGACAGGGCGGACCCTGCTTGGGATTCTTGTCTCTCCCTCTCTCTACCCCTCCCCCGCTCACGCTAGCCCTCTCTCAAAATAAATAAACTAAAAATTTTTTTTCTAAATCTCCTGAGGCCTCTGATTGGTTTGCAGTTGGCCGGCCAGCTTCCATCGTGTTCTCACATGGCCTTTGAGGGTCTCTGGGGTCTCTTGGTGTATCCCAAAGGACATCAGTCAGATTGCTTTAGGGCCCACACCAGCAAGCCTCATTTTAAGTTAATCACCACCATAAAGGCCCTGCCTCCAAAGAGTCATGTTGTGAAATACTGGGGTTAGGGCTTCCACATAGGAATTTTAGGCGAACGCAATTCAGCCCATAACACCACCACTCACCTTCTAAGGCTGGATTTAGATGCCATCCCCTCCCCTTAGCTGGCAATCCGCACCCCTTCAATATTAAAAAAAAAAAAATTTTTTTATGTTTATTTTTATTTGAGAGACAGAGACAAAGCGCGAGCAGGGGAGGGGCGGACGGAGAAGGAGACACAGAATCCAAAGCAGCTCCAGGCTCCGAGCTGTCAGCACAGAGCCCGACGCGGGGCTTGAACTCACAAACCGTGAGATCACGCCCTGAGCTGAAGTCGGACACCCAATTGACTGAGCCACCCAGGCGCCCCTCCCCTTCAATCTTGTAACAGTTTATTTGCTTCCTAGCACTCTCTGCCCTGTTACCATACAAGGGAATGAAAGTAATAATGGCTGCTGTTTACTGAGCTCGGTGGCTATTATGTGCCAGGTAGACATTAACTCAGGCCTTACTGTGTGCGTAACGTGTTACCAGTGACTCTGAATCCTCACCACGGCACTGCGAGTTAAGCAATATTATTTACCCCCATTTTACAGAAGAGGGAACTGAGGCGCAGACATGCCGAGTTACGTATCCAACGTCATGTAGCCAGTACGTTGCACTGGTGGGGTGTCCAAACTCAGCTGGCCCTGGCTTCAGAGTCTGTCAGCACTGCACTTGGGGCCTTTTCAGTTCGACAGGTACCCAGGCCTACTCCGTGTCAGGCTTCGTTCTTGGTGCAGGGGGTACAGGAGGGAAGAGATGCGACCAAAAAACCCTGCCCTTGTGGAGGCTTGTGGTAATGGTACGGTTCTAGATTTTACTGTGGTGGTAGGTCCGTGAAGTTACACATGTGATAAAGCTATGTAGAACTACACACACACACACACACACACACACACACACGCAAAGTTACACATGTGATAAAGCTATAGAACTGCACACACACAGATGAGTGCACATCTAACGAGTGACATCTAAGCTCTTTGGATTGTTCCAATGTCAATTTCCTGGTTTTGATATTATAGCAATGCAAGACGATAATGCTAGAGGCTGAGTGAAGGGTGCACAGGATCTCTGTGTAGATTTTTGTGCGTTCTGGTGAATCCCTGAGTCTTTCAAAATAAAGAGTTAAAAATAAAATCTCCCTGCCCTCATTGAGCTTATGTGGAATTAGGACGATAAAAAATACGTGCTGTGACATAATAGACGGTGATAAGTGTTATCATGAAAAGCGGGGAATGGGGATCCGGAGCGTTGGGGAATGAATGGTCTCTCGTGAGTGGAGACATTTGAGCCTTGACTTGCAGGAGGTGTGGAAAGCAGCCGTGGGGTACCTGGGGGAATGGAGTCCCAGGGCGGGAGAACACCCGGTGTAAGGCCATGAAGGGAACTGTGTCTGGCGTGTTTTAGGAAGAGCAAGGAGGTCAGTGAGGCTTTAGCAAAGTAAGTGAGAGGGAGGACAGCACGAGCCTGGGTGAGAGAACTAATGTCCGACCAACTGGGTAGGGCCTTTGAGGCCACTGCAAATTCCTGTGCTTTCTTTCTTTTTTTTTTTTTTTTTTAAAATTTTTTTTTTCAAAGTTTATTTATTTTTGGGACAGAGAGAGACAGAGCATGAACGAGGGAGGGGCAGAGAGAGAGGGAGACACAGAAACGGAAACAGGCTCCAGGCTCTGAGCCGTCAGCCCAGAGCCCGACGCGGGGCTCGAACTCACGGACCGCGAGATCGTGACCTGGCTGAAGTCGGACACTTAACCGACTGCGCCACCCAGGCGCCCCTCTTTTTTTTTTTTTTAACTGTTGTGTATTTATTTATTTTGAGAGAGAGACAGAGGGAGAGAGAGAGAGAGAGAGGACAAGGGTGGAGCAGAGAGAAGGAGAGACAGAATCCCAAGCAGGCCCAGTGCCATCAGCGCACAGCCCAATGCAGGGTTTGATCTCATGAACTGCGAGACCATGACCTGAGCTCAGATCAAGAGTTGGATGCTTAACCGACTGTGCCACCCAGGTGCCCCCGTACTTTCTTTTATGAGGAGAGGGATGGGGAGCCATTGGAGCGCGCTGAGCGGAGGAGCGCCATGGAGATCAGGCGCGCCATGATCTGCCCGAGGTCTTGAAAGGGTCGCTCTGGCTGCTGTAGGGAAGCCAGCAAGCGGGCAGAGCAGCGAGGAGTCTTAAAATAATCTAGGTGAGAGAGGGTGGCTCGGACCCGGGTAGAGGTGATGAGAAGTCCTCAGATTCTGGATAAATGTCAAAGTCAAGCGGACCAGATTTGCTGACAAACCAGATGCGGGATGCGAAAGGGACAGGTGGAAGATAGATTTTGGCCGAAGCGGCAGGAAGAATGGAGTGCCATTTGCGGTGATGGGGAGGACTTTGAGTGAGCCAGTTAGGGGTGAAAAGGTCAGGAGTTCTGTTGGAGACGTACTAAGTTTAAGGCATCTATGAGACATCCAAGTGGATGCCGAGAAGGTGGTCGGAGCTCAGGAGAGGTCCAGGCTGGAGATACATGTTTGGGTGTCATCACCCAAGAGAGTATTTAGAACTATGATATTGGATGAAATCGCCAAAGGAGGGAGTGTATATAGAAAAGAGAAGAGGTCCAAGGGCGCCTGGGTGGCTCAGTCGGTTAGATATCCGACTCTTGGTTTCAGCTCAGGTCACGATCTCACGGGTTTGTGAGTTCGAGCCCCACAGGGGGCTCTGTGCTGACAGCGCGGAGCCTGCTTGGGATTCTGTCTCCCTCTCTTCTCTTCCCTTCCCTTCCCCTGCTCTTGCTGTCTCTCTCAAAGTAAATAAATAAACTTTAAAAAAATTTAAAAAAAAAAGAGGAGGTCCAAAACCGAACCTCGGGGCTCTCCAATGTTAAAAAGGAATTGAGGTAAGGAAGAATCAGCAAAAGAAACTCAGAAGGGGTAGCGTGCGAGGAAGAATCAAAACCAGGTAGAACAAAGATTGCGCTCTAAAGCTGTTAAGAATTAAAAAGATGGTTGACACCTCTCGGTACCTGCCCCCCGTGGCCCTGTGGGTGTGCAGGCCAGGGGCGGCCCCAAAGAGTAGGAGGCGGAGGGGGAGCAGGTGGGCAGGTCTGAGTGGCGATGGCACACTCCCCGGGAGAATCGGGATGGGCAGGAGACCGCAAGGATACGGCCAGGAGCTGTGGCATCCAAAGAGGAGCAAGCAGTAAAAAAAAAAAAAATCTCAACATGGAAAATGCCAACCAAGAAAATAAAAGGATGCAATGGAGCAAGTTGCCAATAAAGGAGAGCCCTTGACTCTCCCTTTGGAAGCTGGTATATATCGTGTGCCTAGAGGAAACTGCAGGTGATTCCAAGTTCGGCAGCCCATGCTGCAGTCTAGGTGGGGCGCGATGGAGGCTTACAGAGCCACAGGCAAGGGTGACAGAAGAGAATATGACGGGGCGCCTGGGTGGCTCGGTCGGTTAAGTGTGGGACTCTTGGTTTCGGCTGAGGTCATGATCTCCCGGTTTTCTGGGTTCGAACGCTGCCTCGGGCTCTGTGCTGACAGTGCAGAGCCTGCTTGGGATTCTCTGTCTCCCTCTCTCTCTCTGGCACCCCAGTTTATTTATTTTGAGAGAAAGAGAGTGAGCGAGTGGAGAAGGGGCAGAGAGAGAGAGAGGGAGAGACAGAATCCCAAGCAGGCTCCACACTGTCGGCGCAGAGCCCAATGTGGGCCTTGAACTCACAAACTGTGAGATCATAACCTAAGCTGAAATCAAGAGCCCGGTGCTTAACCAATTGAGCCACCCAGGTGCCCCACTGTCTCTGTCAAAATCACTAAATAAACTTAAAAAAAAAAAAGAGAGAATATGGAAAGGATTGGGGAGGAGGTGAGACAGCTGAGGGAAAAGCAATCCGGTCATGGTCTGAGGGCGGTTAGCACTTGACCCTGCGGCCATGACCATCAGGATGAGTTTTGCCTCGTATCTTGAATCCTGTTTTCCCTGAAGTTAACAGGAAGACATACCTGCTTCCTCAACTTACATGTTCTCAATGTACCTTTGTTATAAACCTTTTGGTGCTCCGTGTCTCTTGTGGGTCTCCTGTTACCAGCTTCTAACTGAATGTTATATTTTGACCCAATCTGTAAGACTGTGTCAGCAGGGGAGTTTTACCCTATTGTACAGCAAGATGCTCATCATACGTTGTGAAGTTAATAAAGCAGTTTAAAGAGGCAAAAAAAAAAAAAAAAAAGATTTGTGTAAGCTCTCAGCACCGTGTCAATCGCACCCTAAACCTAGGGTAAATGGTAGCTATAATGATGATAATGATGGTGATTCAGCAACTAAAGGCTTATTTGCTGCTCCTCTGGGCCACCAAAAACAAAATACTGGCTCTCAAATAAATAATAAAAATCCAGGTTAAGAAGCCTGAGGTCTCACTTCAGTTAAACATAAAATTATCTGGATGAGGGTCTGAATTTAAAAGATGGATGGGATTAAAGTAACCAAAGTTTTGCTGTTAAAAAAAAATGGTTATTGGGGCACCTGGGTGGCTCAGTCGATTAAGTGGCTGACTCTTGATTTCGGCTCAGGGCATGATCTCACAGTCCGTGAGATCTATCCCTGCCCTGCATTGGGCTCCCCGCTGAACTTGGAGCCTGCTTGGGATTCTCTCTATCCTTCTCTCTGCCCCTCCCCTCCTCTCATGTGTGTGTGTGTGTGTGCACTCTCTCAAAATAAAATGTTTATTTATTTTGAGACAGAACATGAATGGGAGAGGGGCAGAGAGAGAGAGAGAGAGAGAGAGAGAGAGAGAGAGAATATGAAGCAGGCTCCAGGCTCCGAGCTGCCAGCACAGAGCCTGATGCAGGACTGGAACCCACAGACCTCAAGATCAGGACCTAAGCCGAAATCGGTCGCCCAACCAACTGAGCCACCCAGGTGCCCCAAAATAGATAAACATTTTAAAAAATGGTTATTAAATTTGGCTCAAACTTCCTATTGTTTGTGTATTTCCTCTCTAGACCTAAGCCACCAGCATCCAGTTGCTCAAGACAGAAACCCGGACCAAGTCCTGTTAATGTCACAATCATCTCTTGATTTTATTTCTTCTTATTCAACATCCCCGGGGACTACTTTACTTTGGGCCATTTCTTTTTTTAAGATTTCATTTTTAAGTAATCTCTACACCCAATGTTGGGGCTCGAACTCACAACCCCAAGATCAAGAGTCACATGCTCTACGGACTGAGCCAGCCAGGCCCCCCCCCCCGCCCCCGGGCCAGTTTCTTGCCCAGACTATTTCCAAATTCTCTCCCACTAGTTTGTTCTACCATCTGTCACCGTACTCCAATATAGGGATTCCTAACTATTTCTGTGCTGTGGAGTCCTTTGGCAGTCAGATGAAGTTTATTTTCAGAATGTTTTTAAATGCATAAGACAGAGTACATAGGATTACAAAGAAAAGCAACTACACTGTAATAGTTATCAAAATATTTTCTAAAAGAAATGTGTGCTGTAATAACATATGAGCTTCTTTTTAATTGCTTATTTATTTATTTATTTATTTCTTGAGAGAGAGAGAGAGAGAGAGAACCATCAGCGTAAGGGCAGAGAGAGAGTGAGGGAATCCCAAGCAGGCTCCCCATTGTCTGCACAGAGCCCGACTCGGGACTAGATCCCACGAACCCCGAGATCATGACCTGAGCCAAAATCAAGAGTTGGATGCTTAAGTGACTTGAGTCACCTAGGCTCCCCATTTTTTAATAATTTTATTAAAAATTTTTTAATGTTTATTTTTGAGAGAGAGCGTGCGCATGCACACACACACACACACACACACACACACGCATGCGCGTGTGGTGGGGAGGGGCAGAGAGAGAGAGGGAGACACAGAACTCAAAGCGGGCTCCAGGCTCTATGCTGTCAGCCCTTAGCCCGACACAGGGCTTGAACTCATAAACTGTGAGATCATGACCTGAGCTGAAGTTGGATGCTTAACCGACTGGGCCACCCAGGTGCCCCTAAAGTTTATCTATTTATTTTGAAAGAAGGAGAGAGAGAGAGAGAGAGAATGAACAGGGAAGGGGAAGAAAGAGAGAGAGAGAGAGAGAGAGAGAGAATCCCAGGAATCCCAGGCAGGCTTCGCAATGTCAGTGCAGAGCCTGATGCGGGGCTCAATCCCACCCTGAGCCAAGGTCAAGAGTCAGTGCTTAACCGACTGAGCCACCCAAGTGCCCCGGACATATAGGCTTCTTAACACGGTTCTACTTATGGGCCCAATAACTATAGTTTACCCTTGAACAACGCAGGAGTTAGGGGTGCTGACCCTATGCAGTGTAAAATCTACATGTAACTTTTTTTAAAAATTTTTTTTTCAACATTTATTTATTTTTGGGACAGAGAGAGACAGAGCATGAACAGGGGAGGGGCAGAGAGAGAGGGAGACACAGAATCGGAAACAGGCTCCAGGCTCTGAGCCATCACCCCAGAGCCCGACGCGGGGCTCGAACTCATGGACCACGAGATCGTGACCTGGCTGAAGTCGGACGCTTAACCGACTGCGCCACCCAGGCGCCCCTCTACATGTAACTTTTGACTCCCCAAAAACTTAATAGCCTACTGCTGACCAGAAGCCTAACTGATAACACAAACTGTTGATTTACACATACTCCACACGTCATATGTATTATAAACTATATCCTTATGATAAAGTATGCTAGGGAAAAGTTTATTAAGAAAATCACCAAAGAAAATATTTATAGTACTGTACTGTATCCATCGACAAAAAATCCACATATAAGTGGACCCAGGCAGTTCAAGTCCACGTTGTTGAAGGGCCAACTGTACTATAATTCCAAACAAGTGATGAATGTGTAAATGGTATTTCAAGACATCTGCATCAAATGCAATGTGATATGAAACCATCTTTGATCTCTACTGGTGACAAAGTCATAGGTACTGTTGACGCGACTATAGTATGTTGCCTACCTTTGTAAATAAAGAAAGTGCTAAATTTCAGACAGTTTGATAAAAACGAGTTGTGATTTTTTTTCCCATCCAAGTTCATGTATCCTGTGAACTCTATAAATGGACCATTTGTGGACCCCAGGTTAAAAACCCTTACCTTAATCTACTGGTGCAAAATGGCCTGAAGTGACTGCAAAGATACACAGAGGATTTTGTTTTTATTTTATTTCATTTTAGAGAGACACAGAGAGCGCACAAGCAGCGGGGAGGGGGCAGAGGGAATCTTAAGCAGGTTCCATGCTCAGCGCACAGCCCAAGTGGGGCTCAATCCCACGACCTCGGGATCAGGACCTGAGGCTAAATTAAGAGTGTGACAGTCATCCGACTGAGCCACCCAGGCGTCCCAAAAGTTTGTTATTATTTTTTTTTATTTTTTTTTAATTTATTTTTGAGACAGAGAGACACAGAGCGTGAGCAGGGGAGGGGCAGAGAGAGAGGGAGACCCAGAATCCGAAGCAGGCTCCAGGCTCTGAGCTGTCAGCACGGAGCCTGACGCGGGGCTCGAACTCACGGACTGTGAGATCATGACCTGAGCTGAAGTCGGACGCTCAACCGACTGAGCCACCCAGGCGCCCCCAAAAGTTTCTGTTTTTAAATGTGGAGAAGAAAAACATGGAATCGGGGATCATCAACATCCAAAACGCATGTCATTAATTCCTATGCATTTTGCAAAGCGGGCTAAAAGTCCGTCTGGGATTCCTAGTAGCCAAGGAAAAGGTTATCTCGAAATTTCTCAGCTTAGACCTTGATGAGCAGCAACCTCTTGCCTAGACCTCCCGGACCCAACCAGTGCAGCCCTCGCCACCCTCCCTTGCTTTCTCCAACACCACCATCCCTTCCCGTCCAGCACGGCCCAGCCAGCTCGAAACCATGCTAGACGTCGAGATAAGACCGAGATGCGCACCGCCAGGCCACCCCGGCGGAGGTTAACCCTCGGCGCTCTGCTTCCTAAACCCAGGACCGAAGTCCCTTGCACTCGGACGTGACGTATCCCCCACCCGCCCTTGGAGTTAGCTCCGCCCACTCTGCTGTCTCTGCCCTCGGAAGGGTTACCGCTTCGGCTTTTACCACGGCCTGTGCGCCTCACCCACGAAGCAGGGTGCCCTGCTCCCGCCCACTTACGGAAGTGGCGTAAAACGAATTCCATTTCGCACGGACAAGCGCGATTTGCCGAGTTCCCACGAGAGCGCGCGCGCGCACGCGCACGCGTGCGCGGCTGAGGCAGAAAGGGCGGCCAGAGACGGCCATCGGCCAATGGCAGCAGCTTCCAAGCTCCGCCTCCGGCAACGTCTTCTAAATACGTGCTTCCGCCCGCTTCCTTCTTTTCGTTCTTCGCCGTCCTTGTGGGCGCCGCTGGTCGTTTCTCGCCATGGTAAGTTTATCCGTAACCATCGGCCCCGGGGTGCTTTCGCGAAACTTGAGGCTTCCGCGATTTCGCAGGCACCTCACGCTGTATCGAGGTGCTGGGGCCTTTTAAAGGCTTTTTCTAGAGAAGGCCGAGTTTGGCCACGGCTCCAGCTACAGGCCTGGCGGGAAACTAGCAAGTGATGGAGAACCTAAGGGGGGGTGGGGGGGGTGGCGCTTTGTGCTCCAGGCCGCTGCCCAGGCTAGCAGGGGTTCCCCCTGCCCTTCGCCCTTACGGAGCGAACTGTGATTCTGGGACAGGGAGAGAAGTGGGGGGATCCACTCCAGAAACCGTGGCCCGACCTTGGGGCACGTGGGACGTGCCAGGCATCGAGAAGGGAATGTGGTCTGCTGGCTTACGGAAACTTTTTACGTCGGCTGCCGGCTGCATAGCAAACTAGGCGCTTACAGGATTTTTAATTCTTTGTTCGAGGATTTAAGTATCTCCCCCGTGGAAGCACCTGGAAGAAGGGGTGCTCTAGTGTGAATCTATATGCCATTAGGGCGTTCAACCTAAAATGCCAACTGAGGACAATTATGGTCGTGGATTTTAACCTGTGATAGGTTTCTTAGAACGTAAAATTGCCTTCTGCTTCTAGGTGTGGAGAGAGAGGATCGGTAACTGGTTGTTTTAGTTGACAGAAAATTTACAACTGCTACCGTGAGCTGGGAGAGAGGAGTGTAGTCCTTGCCTTCTTTGTAATGGCCCCTGTTATTATGCAGGGGTGTGCTGGACCACGTTGGCCAGACTCGAGACTACCACTCCTGCCATTTCCAGATTGTTCTGCATTCTGAGGGCGGGGGGGGGGGGGGTGGTTGGGATTGGACTTAGATGACCCAAGTACTTAAAGCCAAAAACGCAATGAGAAATTGGGAAAGTCATCCTTGAAAATTATGTGTTAAGTACAGTTAGAATTAATATCAAAATGGTCAGTGGGTTAGAATAGATTTATTGATGGTCAAGGACTTTGTGTATATCTTAATTACTCTTGGGATGACCCTTGAAATTAGGTACCTGTTGTACATAGTGCACTGAGACTAGTTGTCTTGCAAGTGACAGATTGTTCTGGGTGACCAAAAGCTTGTGTCCTTGGGGCCCCTGGATAACTCAGTGGGTTGGGCGGCCAGCTACAGCTCAGGTCATGATCTCGCGGTCTGTGAGTTCGAGCCCCGTGTCGGGCTCTGTGCTGAGAGCTGGGAGCCTGGAGCCTGCTTCCGATTCTGTGTCTCCCTCTCTCTCTGCCCCTTCCCTGCTTGTTCTCTGTCTCTCTCTCACAAATAATAATAAACAATTAAAAAAATTTTTTTAAAAAGCTTGTGTTCTTTTGTGAAAACCAAGTTCCTCAGCTATCCCCAGTGGTCCTCTGGGTCCTGGGTGACAGCAGGGAAGAGTGGAAGGCACCCTAGCCTTGGAGCATAGATGACCTGAGCTTGAATCCCAGCTCTGCACATTAATACTCTGATTTGGGGTAGGTTACTTACTTTTCTGACTCTTGGTGATTTTTATTTGAACAGTGGGAATTACATATCTGCCTCTAGAAATTGTAAGAAGCAGCACAAAGGGCGTGATGGATGGGTTTAGCATTGAGAAGGTTGTTTTTGGTATAGATAAAGCATTCAAGTGTTTGTGGATTGAAGGAGTTCCTGACTTTGAATCTTTTGAGCAAGCTCTGGTGTTGCTGTCTAAATTGATTACCTTTTTGGGGCGCCTGGGTGGTTCAGTCGGTTAAGTGTCTGACTTGACTTTGGCTCAGGTCATGATCTCGCCGTTCATATGAGTTTGAGCCCCGCATCAGGCTCTGTGCTGACAGCTCGGAACCTGGAGCCTGCTTCAGATTCTGTGTCTCTCTTTCTCTCTCCCCTGCCGTGCTCATGCTCTGCCTCTCTCAAAAATAAATAAAATATTTTGAAAAAATTTTAATTGGTTACCTTTTCTTCCCAGTCTTCTCACAAGACTTTCAGGATCAAGCGATTCCTGGCCAAGAAACAAAAGCAGAATCGTCCCATTCCCCAGTGGATTCGGATGAAAACTGGTAATAAAATCAGGTAAGGACCCCCCCCCCCCCCCACACACACACCCTGCCCTATAATCACCTGCGTCTTTTGTGGGGTGGTTGTTTTGTTTTAATGTGCTTCCTCTGTGTTTCTGGACAGAAACCCAGCCCACCTCTGGGATTAAGGGCAGACACTCCAATATTTGTTAATTTCCTGTTGTCTTTAGTCTGAGCCAGAACGTAAAGTGGAAGGCTGTCTTGTTGCTCGCCTAGTCCATCTTGGAGGTGTTTATCTTTTCCTAAAGATTGGAAGATTGCCCTCTACTGCAGAAGTAGTTGAATTGATGGTTTTGGAAAAAAGATGTAATTGCTAGAATTGCGATAGAAGGCCTCTGGGGTCATCTAAGCTAACAGGCAAAGCAGGCTCCGTGCCCTCAGTGCAGAGAGAGAGGGAGAGAGGGAATCCCAAGCAGGTTCGACACTCAGTGTGGAGCCCGATGCGGGGCTTGAACTCAGGAACCGGGAGATCATAACTGGCACAATTGAAGGATTTTTCTTGTCCCTCAGCTGCCTTGCAACTTTTAAAGTGTGTTAAAGCAGGTTGCAATTACAGTGCTTCGTTTTGTGGAAGTACTGACATTATCCTGCTGAAAGAAAAACAGTGTTGATCATTTTTGATTTTGCCTCTCTGAGGGTAAAATCAGGACAGATTGACATGGACAATTCTGAGGAGCTTTCATTCTGCAAGTCACTTGCTTTGATACTGAAATGATTGGGGGTGTTAATCTATTGGAAAGATTCTGCAGATGCTGTTTTGATGTTTTGAAAGACGAGAGGTTCGAAAATAAAGATGTCTGGGTCTCCCCGGGGATGTTGAATCACAAGTAGGTGTGCGTACTCTTGGGAGGGGAAAGAACTTCCCCACTAGTCCAGTCTCAAGAACCAGTGTGTTTTCTTGGCTTGGAATCCTTTGGAGAGGCAAAAATTTGATGTGACTAGTTCTTAAACACATCTAGCAAGTCACCTTTTACTCTCCAAAGAGCTCCAAACGTGTTACGGGAAGGAAAACTGGGAGCCTGTTGAAGTCAGACTGCCTTTGTAACCCGCAGTTTCCTTCTGTGCAGATACAACTCCAAGAGGCGGCATTGGAGAAGAACGAAGCTGGGTCTGTGAGGGATCGAACATGAGATGGCACACGTTTATGCCGCCTGAAAGTCATACGTTTCTATTCCATCACCTCCCTGCTGCCTGACCAGTAGATGTGTTTTATTAGGAAATTGACTTTTCTCTGTTATGATGCTTCTGCTCCTGTAGGTTGGTTCAGTAATAAACCTGTGAGACCTTTTGGTTGAACTGCTGTTGTGTTCTGATTTGTGAAGGACTGACTTCCTCCTACTGTCAGATCTCCCATAGCGCTGTCCGGTAGAACTTTCTGTAGTGATAGAAATGTCCTTTGACATTGGAAGGACGTGTGGCTAGTTTGAGTGAAGAGCTGATTTTTTTTTTTTTTAATGTGTAAATTATTTTTGAGAGGGGGAGGGTGACACGAAATGTGAAGCAGGTTCCAGGCTCCGAGCTGTCAGGACAGAGCCCGATGCGGGGCTCGAACCCACAGATCGCAAGACGGTGACCCGGGCTGAAGTCGGACGCTTCACCAACTGAGCTACCCAGGCGCCCCAGGAACTGATTTTTAAATTTTTATTTAATTGTAATTAAAAAAAACTCCATGTGGCTAATGGCTCTTAACGCCTTATGGGAAGTGAATATTTGAGGTAGCACATTCTTTTTTTTAAGTAGGTTTCATGCCTGGCACGGAGCCCAACACAGGGCCCAAACTCGGGACTCTCAGATCAAGAATGGAACTTAAACTGACTGAGCCACTCAGGTGCCCAAGCACATTCTTAAATAGCATCTTTATATACTATTCTCTAATGCCAGTCTTCAATACAAGTAGGAATCATCTGAACCAGGGGTTATCAGACTGGTCTGCCTGGTTTTGTTTGGCCTGTGAACTAAATTTCTGTATTTTTAAATTGTTGAATGAAATCAAAAGACTGTTTTGACACACTAAAATTCAGATTTACTGGGCCTTTATGTGCCAGGCACTGTTTGTTTTTTGTTTTTTTTTTAATGTTTTATTTATTTTTGAGACAGAGAGAGACAGAGCATGAACGAGGGAGGGGCAGAGAGAGAGGGAGACCCAGAATCCGAAGCAGGCTCCAGGCTCTGAGCTGTCGGCACAGAGCCCGACGCGGGGCTCGAACTCACGGACCGCGAGATCGAGACCTGAGCCGAAGTCGGACGCCCAACCAACTGAGCCACCCAGGCGCCCCTGCCAGGCACTGTTCTAGGTACTTGGGGTCAGTTGATAGACAGGTGTGGGTGTAGGTTAGGCTAGTAATGGGCCAATATGGAAGCCAGAACAAATGTCTGGAAAACGTGGGAAGGAACAAAGGGTCCCTAATTACCTGTGGGATGTAGGTGAAACTACAGGGAGGGAAAGGGGAGTCAAGTTTGGTGGCGACCCCATATGGAGTTTGTAGGGACCCTGTGCTGGATGTAGCAGAGAGCAAGTGGCAGGGATGGCCTGGCACAGGGGTCCCTAACCCAGAACCACACTAAGAGGTTCAGATGGTCATAATCCTGAAGGACCACTGTTTATTGGAAATCAGAAGAGTGGGCTACAGAATACCAATTAACCAACCTAGGAACCTGGGAGCTGCTGCTGTGGGGACAACAGGAGGTTTGTTTTGTTTTTAAATTTATTTTGAGAGAGCGTGTGAGCAGGAGAGGGGCAGGAAGAGAGAGCGGGAGACAATCCAAAGCAGGCCCTGCAAGGCACCGCGTGCACAGCCCGATGCAGGGCTCGAACCCAGGAAACCACGAGATCGTGACCTGAGCCGAAATCGAGAGTCAGACACTTAACAAAATGAGCCACCCAGGCACCCTGGTAGCAGTGGTAACCTAAAAGATGTTACACGGATCCAAAGCAGTGGGGCTCGATATAATTGGCAGTCCTGTGCCGGGAATTTTCAACTTGGAGGATTAAAAACACCTCAGCCTCGGGCCGGCCGGGTGGCTCCATCTATTAAGTGTCCGACTCTGGATGGAGCCCTGTGTTGGGCTCCATGCTGACAGCGCAGAGCCTGCTTGGGATTCTCTGTCCCTCTCTGTTCCTCCCCTGCTCACATACACACTCGAATATTAAAAAAAATAATAACCTCAGCCTCACTGTTCAGAGTAGGTTGGGACACCGCTAAGGTGCCACTAATGGACCTTAAACAGGTGTCAGAAATGAAAGGTAGAATGACATGGGCACCAGGGATGATTGCTTGTACATAAGGGGTTAACTTTTTTCTTTCCCTAAGGAGTTACTTTTGAGCCTGGGAGTTGGGCACAGGTCCTGGTTCCATTGGCCCCTCACTAGCTCTAGCTCGTTCGGTTGCCAGTATTTGTTTGCCCATCTGTGAAGGACTAGATCAGTGCTTCCTGAAGGGGGAATTATGGGAGCTCTGAGACCTTCAAGATCTACATTTACAAACTACCAGAAGTGTGGCATTAGAGGTCAGCTGTTGAAAGACATGGGGTCAACCCTGCGCTGACACTGCCTGCCCCTTGACGTCCTGCTGAGAGGCAGGCACTGGTGGGGGGGGGGGGAGTCTGCTGAGTTGGGATTCAAATCCCGCTCTTCGTTTGTCAGCTGTAAGCCTCCGTGTCTTCATCTGTGAAGTGGGGCCAGTGGGAGCTCCCTCAGGGGGCTGTGAGGATCATGTACCTACAGCACTTGGTGCCTGACCAGGAAAACAAGGAATGGGGAGTGAGCGGGAGTCGAGGGGTGTGGCTCCCTCCCCAGCAGACCTGAGTATGTGCTGGATAAAGCTAAAGACAGATAGTGGGGAGGGACAGGTCGTCCAGGGAGAGGTCAGGCACAGCTGTCAATGTTCGCGCTCAGTGTCAGCCTCTAGACATGTTGGTTCCCTTCCAATCCCGGGATTCTAATTGCGAGTGCCTTAACCACCTCGAGGGCTTGGAGAGGAGGCAGGGCAGTGTGAGAGTGAAAATCCTGGGCCTTGCCGTCAGGCGTCGGTTGAGTCCAGCTCCATCCTGACCCAACTGTGGAAACTCGATCTTTAGGACTTTAGGAGACTCCCCCCCCGCCCCAAGTCCTACTTACCTTGGGGTTTGTAAGGATCGATAATGTCTATAAAAGGTCGGTTCTACCAGGTGTTCCCCCATCGTACAGATTTTAAAAGGTTATACAACTCTCCTGCTAATAGCAACTGACATTTTGAGTGCTTACCATGCCAGGGAGCCGCCCTTAGGAATGGCCACGAGGACCCGACGGAACAGAGTGAAATATTAAGCATTCACGCTTCCCCGATCCTGTTATGTTCCAGAGAAGTCAACATCAAACCACCGCCCAGGCAAAAACACTGGTGGGTGTTTGGGGCACCAGAGGCAAGCATAACCTGCAGGACTACTGCAGTCAAGACTATACGGGGCGCCTGGGGGGCTCAGTCGGTTAAGCGTCCGACTTTGGCTCAGGTCACGATCCCGCGATTCATGGGTTCGAGCCCCGCATCGGGCTCTGTGCTGACAGCTGTCAGGAAACAAGATGATCGGCATCCCAGAAGCCCCTCCTTGGGCCCCCTTCCAGTCACTACTGCCCCCAAGTGTAACCACTGTCCTAACGTCTAACAGCATAGATTAGTCTTGCCTATTTTTGCATTTTATAGGAATGGAATAATTAACTTTGCACTTACTGTGTCTAATTTCTTTTGTTCACTCACCATCATAGGAGATTTTGTTGTTATGTGCAGCTGTAGAGGATTCATTTTCATTGCTATGTAACGTATTGACCTTAAAACTGTCAGGGGCGCCCGGGTGGCTCTGTCGGTTAAGCGTCCGACTTCAGCTCAGGTCACGTCGCGGTTTGTGAGTTTGGGCCCCGTGTCTTGCTCTGTGCTGACGGCTCAGAACCTGGAGCCTGCTTTGGATTCTGTGTCTCCGTCTCTCTCTGCCCCTCCCCATTTCATGCTCTGTCTCTCTCTCCAAAGTAAACAAACATTAAAAATTTTTTTTAAATAAATAAACATTAAAAATAAATAAATAAAACTGTCAGTGGGGCGTCTGGGTGTCTCAGTTGGTTAAGCATCTGACTTTGGCTCAGGTCATGATCTCGTGGTTCATGATTTTGAGCCCTGCATCAGGCTCTGTGCTGACAGTTCAGACCCTGGAGCCTGCTTCACATTCTGCGTTTCCCTCTCTTTCTGCCCCTCCCTCACTCACGCTCTCTCTGTCTCTCTGTCTCTTTCTCAAAAATAAATAAACAATAAATAAATAAATAAATAAATAAATAAATAAATAAATAAAACTGTCAGTGGGGCATCTGGGTGGCTCAGTCGGTTAAGCATCCGACTCTTGGTTTTGGCTCAGGTCATGATCTCATGGTTCATGGGTTCAGGCCCTGCCCTGGGCTCTGTGCTGACAATGCAGAGCCTGCTTGGGATTCTCTCTATCTCCCTCTCTCTATGCCCCCGCCCCTGCTTATGTGCACGCTCTCTCTCTCTCAAAATAAATAAACTTAAAAATAAAATAAAATAAAACTGTCAGTTATTTAACCAGCAAAAATGGATTTTTTCAGGAATAGCAGAGAACTGCACCTCAGGACACGTGAACCGAGGCACAAAAGCAAACAAAGGAGGTGAAGGCTTTTTTACAGAGGAAAAGGGAGAGTTGGAAGGTGCTGTTACAAATAAAAAGTCCATGGGAGTAAACTGGGAGTTTGAAATATGGTGGCTTTTCATTGGCTGAGTTGTGGCCGTCACCGGGCTCTTATGAGGCAAGGAGAAAATCCTTCCTCCTTCTAGGGTAGTAAAGTATAGGCTTCTAACTGGGGAATGCAAGGTGCGTCTTTTCCTGTTGGGGTCTGCAATTGACCATGGATGGTAGGGCATGGGCGCTCCCCCTTCTGGCCTCCTGTCTCTGTTTTAAATGAGCTTTCCTTTTGATGAATTTTCACAAGCGTTCCAGTGTGTGAATAGGCCACGGTTTATTTCCCCATTTTACTCTTGATAGGCATTTGGATAGTTTCAGGTGTGGGGCCTTTAGCGAACTGCTATGAACGTCTTTGTACATACCTTTCGTTGGACATGTGTATGCATCTCACTACAAGTGATTTAGTTTTCATTTTCTATTTCTCGGGATGTATAAACATAACAAAAATGTTTTTTTAAATTTTTTTAATGTCTATTTTAGAGAGAGAAAGCAGAGTGTGAGGAGAGGCGGGGAGGGGCAGAGAGAGGGAGACACAGAACTTGAAGCAGGCTCCAGGCTCTGAGCTGTCAGCACAGAGCCTGATGCGGGGCTGGAACCCACGAACCGTGAGATCGTGACCTGAGCCGAAACCAAGAGCCAGACACTTAACCCACTGAGCCACCCAGGTGCCCCTCTCGGCTTCTTTCTGAACGTCACTGTACTCTTGTCCTTCTGGGCAGACCTGTTTCCTCTGCTTCTCTTCGAGCAAAGCCAAACCTGGCGTCCACTTGGTCCCAGAGAGAAATGGGTGGGAATCTCTGAATCCCCACAGCAAGATCGTGAGATGGTGAGCCTGACTGGCCCAGTCAAGAATCAGTCGCCTATCGCTGGAGGGCAGGGTCCTGTGCAAGCATGACTGCCCTGTGGATGGACTAGTGCCCAGAAAGAACAGTGTGGACTGAGCTGACGCCTCCGAAGCGCACGGACTCCAGTGGAGCTCTAAGGTGGGAACGAGAGACCTGCACCCTAGGGCTGCTGTTGCTTCAAGGAACCTCTTACGTATCTGGGCCTTTGTTCTCTTCTGTTCGCTTCTCTTCATCCAGTGCTCTCTACAGTTCTTTATGTCGAGTCTTAAGTTTGCTTTTCTGCGGGTGTTTCCAGAAGCTTCCACGAACGTGGAGATGTGGGAAAGATGACGTGTCAAGTAAACAAGAGAGAATCCTGAAATAAACTAGACAAACTTATGAGCTGTGGGATTTGAAAAAGACATACCCTTTTGACCTTAGACCAAATTCGTGGTTTGGGCTACAAGGCCAGTTAGGCATTCAAGCTAGAAAAAAATGTTACTCCTCTTTAGAGACTGAGGAACGAGTCCCATGTTCTTTTTTTTTTTTTTTTTACTGTTTATTAATTTTTAAGAGAGAGAGAGTGGGGGAGGAGCAGAAAGAGAGGGAGGCTCTAGGCTCTGAGCTGTCAGCACAGAGCCCGAGGCGGGGCTCGAACCCACAAACTGTGAGATCATGACCTGAGCCGAAGTCAGCCGCTTAACAGACTGAGCCACCCAGGCGTTCCAAGCCCCGTGTTCTTATCTGGAGCTACTTGTTCTGGAGGAAGTCCTTGGAGCTGCCTACAGCCTGGCATGCGTCTGAGTTCTCCAAGACATGTATTTTGATGGGTTCCGAACAGCACATGATAGACGCGACTTGTTTGATTGCTATCAATTCATTGTTGTGGTTGTGTTTGAAAACATTTTAAAAATCCAGTAACCATAGGGGAACTGTGTGCAGCGCACACAGGAACTCTCTGTGATAGTCTTGCAACTTTTCCGTAAACCTAAAACTATTTGAAAATAAAACGAGTTTAAAAACAGAATGAAATAACCAACCAAACACCTAAACCTAAGGGTGAAATTAATTAACCATGCATTTTAGGGGTGCCTGGCTGGCTCAGTCAGTAGAGCAGGCGACTCCTGATCTCAGGGTTGTGAATTCGAGCCCCATGTTGGGTGTAGAGATTCCTTTAGAAAAAAAATTTTTTTAAAGCATGCATTTTAAAATGTGGTGCTTACAGAAGTATGCCGATGGGAAAGTGAGCTCCTGGCATGTTTACAAATCACCAAAAGCTATTGAGTTCCACTGATGATGTGTACATCATAAACACCTATCTTTTTTTTTTAATATCTTTACATTTATTTATTTTTGAGGGAGGAAGAGAGAGAGAGAGATGCAGAGAGAGAGAGGGGGACAGAGAACCCGAAGCAGGTTCTGCACTGACAGCAGAGAGCCCGATGCAGGGCTTGAACTCACGAACCGTGAGATCACGACCTGAACCGAAGTTGGATTCTTAACCAACTGTAAGATCGTGACCTGAGCCCAAGTAGAATGCTTAACCAACTGAGCCACCCAGGCACCCCCATAAGCACCTATCTTAAGGTTGTGTCTACACAGATTGGCTCCCCATTGGTTGACAGAGAAAATGTACTATTTGTAGGCTGTCCAGTCTTAGTACAACCCTCTGTATAGGTGCTTTGGTTAATCGTGTGGGGGTAGCAGAAGAATACGGAAAGCTCATGGAGCTTTGGAGCTGGCCAGGTCTGGGTTTACATCGTTTACCATTCACTAACTAGCTGGGTGACTTTAGGGGAGTTACTTAACCTCCCTGGGTATGTGTGAAATGGGGGTTAATAATACTGTGCTACAACATGGATGGAACTGGAGAGTGTGATGCTAAGTGAAATAAGCCATACAGAGAAAGACAGATACCATATGGTTTCACTCTTATGTGGATCCTGAGAAACTTAACAGAAACCCATGGGGGAGGGGAAGGAAAAAAAAAAGAGGTTAGAGTGGGAGAGAGCGAAAGCATAAGAGCCTCTTAAAAACTGAGAACAAACTGAGGGTTGATGGGGGGTGGGAGGGAGGGGAGGGTGGGTGATGGGTATTGAGGAGGGCACCTTTTGGGATGAGCACTGGGTGTTGTATGGAAACCAATTTGACAATAAACTTCATATATTGAAAAAAAATAATACTGTGCTACAGACTTGCTGCGACAATTAAATGAGATGGTATATCAAAAATATCTGGTCAGGGGACGCCTGGGTGGCTCAGTTGGCTGAGCGTCCAACTCTTGGTTTCAGCTCAGGTCTTGATCTCACGGTTCGTGAGTTCAAGCCCACATCGGGCTCCACACTGACAGCGCGGAGCCTGCTTGGGATTCTCTCTCTCCCTCTCTCTCTCTGCCCCTCCCCTTCTTGCTCTCTCTGTCTCTCTCAAAATAAATAAATAAACTTAAATTTAAAAAAATATCTGGTCTATTGTTCAGACTTAGTAAATGGTAGCAATTCATCTTTAAGAGTTCCTAGAGTAAACCTGTAACATAGTTTTTCTTCTTTCTTTTCCTTCCCTTCCCTTCCCTTCCCTCGGCTTCCTTCCTTCCTTCCTTCCTTCCTTCCTTCCCTCCCTCCCTCCTTCCCTCCCTCTCCGCTTCCTTCCTTTGCTTCCTTCTTTAGTTTTTGACTGGATTGGGGAGGGGATGAACAGCTTCTGTATCAGCAGGCAGTTAACAGAAAGCTCACACTGGTGTAGATATTTAGGTGCAAACTGAAAACTAAAATTTGAAAACGAATGGGTAATAAATAAACTGCTATAAGACTCCCTGCTTTACGGAGGGAGTAGAAGTCTGGAGCCCAGGATTGTTAGGAACCAGTAAAGGGTCCCAAGAAGATGAGGAGGTTCATCTCTGAATAGGAAATGTCAAGAATAACATTTATTCATTTAACAAATATTTATACAACATCTACATGTGTCAAACAATGGGCCGGCTGCTGGGGATATAGTGGTGAATAGGCTAAGCACGGACACCGCACTGAGGGCTCTCACAGTGTAGTCCAATAGCCACACACACACACACACACACCTGCAAGTTTCTAGATATAATACTGGTTGTGTGCAACACATACTCATATTTTTATGTTATTCTATCTCATTAAAAATATATTTCAGGGGCGCCGGGGTGGCTCAGTTGGTTATGTGTCCGACGGCCAGGTCATGATCTCACAGTTTATGAGTTCGAGCCCCGCGTCTGTGCTGACAGCTCAGAGCCTGGAGCCTGTTTCGGATTCTGTGTCTCCCTCTCTCTCTGCCCCTCCCCCACTCATGCTCTGTCTCTCTCTCTGTCAAAAATAAATAAACATTAACAAAAATTAAAAATATATATATATTTCGGGGCACCTGGGTGGCTCAGTCGGTTGAGCGTCCGACTTCGGCTCAGGTCATGATCTCGCGGTCTGTGAGTTCGAGCCCCACGTCGGGCTCTGTGCTCACAGCTCAGAGCCTGGAGCCTGCTTTGGATTCTGTGTCTCCCTCTCTCTCTGCCCCTCCCCTGCTCATGCTCTGTCTCTCTCTCTGTCAAAAATAAATAAAACATTAAAAAAAATTTTAATAAAAAATACATATATTTCATAACCCGTTAATAGGTTGCATCCACAGTTTGAAAAACATTGATCTAGTCAAGGAAACAGACACACAGACAATTAATTTTCATACGGTGTTATAGGTGCAACGACAGAGAAGTATTCCTAGGGGCCAAGGGAAGTATTCTGAACTCACATTTACTTTGTTAAAAAATTGTTATTTATATTTGAGAGAGGGAGAGACAGAGCGTGAGTGGGGAGAGGCAGAGAGAGACTGAGACAGAATCCGAAGCAGGCTCCAGGCTCTGAGCTATCAACACAGAGCCTGATGCAGGGCTCGAACCCATGAGCTGTGAGACCATGACCTAAGCTGAAGTCCAACGCCCAACCGACTGAGCCACCCAGGCGCCCCTCTTCCTGAGTCTTTTGGGCCTTGATTGCTTTCAGCTTGAACGAATCCGCACGCGAAAGTGGCACATCTTGGGGTGATTGTTGTGAACCCCGACGCTCACGTGCTGAGCACCTTGGCGCTCCTCGGTCTGTTCCTCTGCACGTGGCATCTCATCCTCCAGGGCCTCTCCGTGTAGCCTGGGCTTCTCGCAGCGTGGTGATCTCAGGGCAGCTGACTGCATGGCATCTGGCTTGACTGAACGTTCCAAGAAATGGGAACTGGAAGCCGCTGCCGGTTTCTTCCGACCTGAGCCCTGAAACTGGCATGTTCATGGGCACACAGACTGTGCAGTCACACGGGGCGCTGCTTCTCTGCCATCTTGAAATTCTTTCAAAAAATTTTTTTCTTTTTTTTAAATTTTTGATTTGTTTTTGTTTTTGAGAGAGAGATAGAGACAGAATGCGAGCTGGGGAGGGGCAGAGAGAGAGGGAGACAGAGAATCCGAAGCAGGTTCCCGGCTCCGGGCTGTCAGCACAGAGCCCGACACGGGGCCCGAACTCTCGAACCGGGAGATCATGACCTGAGCCGGAGTCAGAGACTTGACCGACTGAGCCACCCAGGTGCCCCCGAAATATTCTATTTTTTTAAAGTTTATTTCATTTTTTCAGCATTCTCTACACCCAACATGGGACTCGAACCCATGACTCTGAGATCAAGAGTCACATGCTCTATGAACTGAGTCACGGGGCCACCTCGCCATCTTGAAATTCTTAATCAGTGTTTAGAAGGGACCCTACGTTTTCAGTTTGGGCTCTGCCCAGAATATCTCTTTTGCTCTACTTTATTGGTCTGAGCAGTTGCAGAACCCACGTGGATTCAAGGGAAGGGGATACAGAGCTCACTGTCAGGAAGAGTATCAAAGAACTCAGGGTCACCTTTAATCCATCACCGCATGGCGTAGGAGAGGTGATAGAGTACTAGAAGCAAGAAATCCGAGATCTAGGGGTACCCGGCTGGCTCAGTCAGAGAAGCATGTGACTCTTAGACTCAGAGTCATGAGTTTGAACCCCACATTGGGTGTAGAGACTCCTAAATAAATAAACTGTTACAAAAAGAAGAAGAAGAAATCTGAGGTCTGGTCCCAGTTTTATCGCTACAACGGGCCTGCTGCGAACAATCACTTCAGCTTTGGGGACTTCGGTTTCCTTCCACTTAAAATGAGGAAACTGGTTCAAAAGTCATGAACTTCTAGTGACACATTTGTAACTCTCGACATGTACATCTGATAGGGTATTCGTTAGAGAACAAAAATGTTTCCACGGGGCATGGGAACGGAAGGGCAATGAGCTACAAAAAAAAAAAAAAAAAAAAAGATTATTGGTTTAATCAGTAGGGCTGTGGCTCTAGATTCAAGGTCACCTGCCTCCAACTTCCACTTGTTCCTCCCACAAACACGCACCACGGGCGATGAGGCAGACCCGCAGGGCTGGGTGCTGGGTGCTGGGCTGCGGAGATGAGCCACATCCACAGACTCCAGTCTTCAGAGGCTCACGGCCTACGGTGCGGCAGGTGAGTGTAGACAGTCGCAGCCTCCAATGCGGCCGGGAAGGCACGAAGTCCTGCCCTGATGGGGGAGGGGCCGAGGAAGAGCCCGCTGAGCCCCGCGGGCTGCGGAGGACTCAGGTCCGGGGCACCGAGTGGGGCACGTTCACATCCTAGGCAGAAGGAAGAAGGGGCACGTTCACATCCTGGGCAGAGGCCTGCAAAGAGGCCCGGTCGCGGGAAAGCTGGGAGACTTGATGGAACTGAAAGTCACTCTGTGTGGAAGTAAGTGCAGAAAGGGGACGTGTTCGGTGGGTGGTGGCAGGAGAGGGTGCTGACGGAAGGGGTGATGAGGGAACGGGGCTGAAGGCGGAAGCTGGGGTCAGATCACCGGGAGCCTCTAGGCCTTGAGAGAGAGTTTGGATTCTACCCTGAGGCCCAGGCAAACATTGAAGGGTTCGAACTTGGACGGAGGGTCTCGGCTCTGGGTTGAAGGACTCTCACCGGGGTTGCTGTGTGGACTGCTGAGGTCAGACTGGTTGGAAGTAGGGCAGGGTAGGCTGGGAGCAGCCTGGTAGGAGGCTGTGGTTTGTGGTCTGGGTGAGCAATGATGGTGACGGCACGAAGGCAGAGGCAGTGGAGATGGCGTGAAATGCACAGACGAGAGACACTTAGTAGAAGCGAGACTTGTGACCGCGTGTAGAGCAGGGAGAAGAGGGCAAGGGTCCTGCCCAAGTTCCTGGTCGGAGCAACAGGGTGGATGGTGGTGTCATTTACCGGGAGGGAAAGACCACGAGAACAGGTGTTTTTTGGAGGAGAAGCGGAGGGATCAAGGGAAAACCTTGGTTTGCGAGCATTAATTCGGTCCGGAAGCGTGATTGTCATCCAGAGCGCTTGTATGTCGGAGCAAATTTCAAGAACCATCGGCTCAGTTGCGATCATCGTCACGTACTACTCGCATTGCAAGACACCACTCTTTGGCAAATTAAATTTGATTAGAAGTGTTTGCTCATCTTGGGGAACCCTCACCAAACAAGGTTTTACTGTATTTGGTTTGGGATGGCTGTGAGGCTTCCAGGAGAAGATATCCAATAGAGATATCTTGTGGATATGCAAGTCAAAAGAGAACCGGAGGAGGCTGTGGGTTAGGGGAGGGGTTTTGTTTTGACCTAGGAGTGACAGCTTGTTTGCAAAATGACGTTGAAGAGCGCAGAAGAGAAGGAAAGGTGGGAAGACAGAGGGGGTCAATAGGAATAGCCAATGGATCGAAGCTCCTGGGGGCTGGGGAGGGACGGGTTAGCCCAGGACTAGGGGTTTGTCTTACAGAGGAGGAAAGCCTAGGAATTAAGAGTTCAGATGCTTGGCTGGGGGGATGGGTGAACTAGGTGAAGGAGACTAAGAACACACTTATCTTAAAAAAAAATAGGGGCGCCTGGGTGGCTCAGAAGGTTAAGCGTCCAACTTTGGCTCAGGTCATGATCTCACGTCAGCGCACAGCCTGCTTCAGATCCTTGATCTCCCTGCCTCTCTGCCCCTCCCCTTCCACTCCACCCCCCCCCCGTCTCTCAAAAAATAAACAGCTTAAAAAAAGAAAGAAAATCATTTATATTAAAAAAGTACACTTATCCTGATGAACACTGAGTAACATATAGAACCGTCGAATCACTGTATTGTACACCTGAAACTAATATACCACCGTATGTTAACTCTACTAGAATTTAAAAAAAAATAAAAAAAAAGAGTTCAGGGGCGCCTGGCTGGCTCAGTCGGTAGAGCACGTGACTCTTGATCTCAGGGTTGTGAGTTTGAGACCCACGTTGCAGGGCAAGATTAGGTAAAAAAAAAAAAAAAGAAAGAAAAGAGTTCAGGCTCTGGAATCTGGGTCCTGTCGCCTTCTAGCTGTGAGACCTTGGGCAAGTCACTTACTTTCCTGAGTGTCAGTTTCCTCAACTTTAAAGTGGGAAAATGATGAGAACCTGCTAAGTTTGGCCTGATAATCAACGGCCATAGTGTGTGTAATAGGCTTACCACGGTGCTTGGCTCTTAGGTCGTGCCCCCTAAATGGGAGGTGTCATCGTTATAACAGGAGCACAGGAGGAAAGGTCACGCACAAGTCAGGTCATAGGTTTGGTTACGGGAAGCTGAACAAATTCTTTTTAGATATTTTATACCTTTTTGATGAAATAAAAGGTGAGGTTATCTAAAGGGGGCTATGTGCGGATGTCTCTGAGACTAGAAAAGCCACTTGTTTTGCATTGCCTAGGAGACAGGATAGTCACTGTCAACAAGGGTCAACAAATTGCCAGTCACTGAAATCGTCAAGATTTGCTTTTTGGTTTTTTTTTTTTTAATGTTTATTTATTTTTGAGAGAGATAGAGACAGAGCGTGAGTGGGGGAGGGGGCAGAGAGAGAGGGAGACACAGAATCCGAAGCAGGTTCCAGGCTCTGAGCTGTCAGCACAGAGCCCGAGGCGGGGCTCGAACCCACGAACCGTGAGATCATGACCTGAGCCGAAGTCGGATGCTCAACCGACTGAGCCCCCCAGGCGCCCCAAGATTTGCTTTTATTTTATTTTAATTTTTTAAAATGTTTTTATTAATTTTTGACAGAAGAACAGAGCATGAGCGGGGGAAAGGTCAGAGAGAGAGGGAGACACAGAATCCAAAGTGGGCCCTGGGCTGTCAGCACAGAGCCCAACGCGGGGCTTGAACTCACAGACAGAGAGATCATGACCTGAGCTGAAGTCGGATGCTCAACTGACTGAGCTACCCAGGTGCCCCAAGATTTGCTTTTAAATTAAAGTGACTCCTGCTTTTGTAGCCTAGTACTGAAACTTGTACGCAGTACAAGTCACAAGTATTTGTTCATCTGTTTTTTTCCTGATCTAGTTTCCTTTGTTTTTAAGAGTTTATTTTTTAAGTAATCTCTACATCCAACACGGGGCACGAACTTACAACCCCGAGATCAAGAGTCACGTGCTCCACCGACTGAGCCAGCCAGGTGCCCCTGATCTAGTTTCTTAATAGACATTGTAAAGAACAATTATACCAAAAAGTTGAGAAGATAATACAGATAAAGCTCATGATTTATTTGGATTTTCTTAGTTTTTACTCAATATCTGTTTTCTGTTCCAGGATCCCATCCACTTTGCATATCGTTGTTATATCCCCTTAGGCTCTTGTTGGCTGTGATGGTGTCTTGGATTTTCCTTTTTGATGACCTTGACAATTTTGAGTACTGGTCAAATTTTTGTAGGATGCCCCTTTATTGGATTGTTTGATGTTTTTGTCATGATTAGAATGAGGTTATAGGTTTGGAGGAGGAAGGTCACAGAGATAAAGTGCCGTTCTTCTCAGATCATGTCAAGGGTACATCCCCCTTGATATTGACCTTGATCACCTGGTTAAAGTAGTGTGGCTCAGGCTTCACCATAAAGTTACTTTTCCTTCTTCCCAACTGTACTCTTTGGAAGGAAGTCACAATGTGCAGCACTCTCTTAAGGAGCAGAGCATTGTATTTTCCACACTTTAAGGGAGGAATGTCCCCATAAATTATTTGGAATTATTCTGCGTGGGACATGTGTCTCTTCTTTCCTATTTATTTGTTTATTTATTTAATAATTTATTTATATCAAAATAGACTTATGGGTATTTCTTTTATACTTTGTATACTTTTTATAATCCAGTACCTTCCCAGCCCTAGAATCAACTATTTTTCCAAAGAAGCAAGGAACCTTGGTTTCTTTTACTGGGAAATGGTATTAGAAACCAAGATCTGGGCACTAGGTGTTTCCCATCCGAATAAACTTTAATCTGGTCACAAACCTATCATCTTGAAGTAACATAGTTGTTTTTTTTTTTTTTTTTTTGAAGTATATTTATTTCTTTTGAGGCAGAGAAGAGCACAGGGGCAGCAGAGGAACAGAGAGAGGGAGAGAGAGAGAGAGAGAGAGAGAGAGAGAGAATCCCAAGCAGGCTCCGCACTGTCAGCGCAGAGCCTGATGCAGGGCTCAATCCCACGAACTGCGAGATCATGACCAAAACCAAGAGTCAGACGCTTAACAGGCTGAGCCACCCTGGCGCCCCATCATAGTTGCTTTTTGGATCAGTGTTCAACCAGAGAAGCAGGACCAGTAGGCAATATCTATTAAGAGATTTGTCGCGGGGCGCCTGGTGGCGCAGTCGGTTAAGCGTCCGACTTCAGCCAGGTCACGATCTCGCGGTCTGTGAGTTCGAGCCCCGCGTCAGGCTCTGGGCTGATGGCTCAGAGCCTGGAGCCTGTTTCCGATTCTGTGTCTCCCTCTCTCTCTGCCCCTCACCCGTTCATGCTCTGTCTCTCTCTGTCCCAAAAATAAATATTGGGAATCCACAGGGCAGGCCTTCAGGAGGGTACAGTGGACCTCATGAGCTTGGGCTGTCCACAGGCAGAATTTCTTTTCTTGAGGGAGCTTCAACCCTGCTCTTAAGGCTCCTCAAGTGATTAAATCAGTCCCACCCAGGTTATTCAGCAAAGCCCGGTTTGGATCTTCTGTCCTCCTCTCTCTTCTCTCTCTCTCTCAAAATGAATAAACATTAAAAAAAAAAAAAGCAAATGGTCTACATGCTCCAATCAAAAGACTAGGGAGACTGAATATATTAAAAAAACAAAAAAACCCCCAGACAACCAAACAAATGAAAACAAGACCCATCTATGTTTCCTACAAGAGACTCACAACAGACTTAAAGACACACACAAACAAAAAGTGAATGAATGGAAAAATATACTCCATGTAAATGGAAGCCAAAAAAAAAAAAAAAAAAAAAGCTGGGGTAGGCAATACTTGTATCAAAGAAAATAGGGTTTAAAAGGAAGAGTGTAATAAGAGACAAAGAATAGCACTACATAATGATAAAGGGATCAATCCAACAAGAGGATACAACAATTGTGGGGTTTTTTTATTAAAAAATTTTTTGGGGGCGCCTGGGTGGCGCAGTCAGTTGAGCGTCCGACTTCAGCCAGGTCACGATCTTGCGGTCCGTGAGTTCGAGCCCCGCGTCAGGCTCTGGGCTGATGGCTCGGAGCCTGGAGCCTGTTTCCGATTCTGTGTCTCCCTCTCTCTCTGCCCCTCACCCGTTCATGCTCTGTCTCTCTCTGTCCCACAAATAAATAAACATTGAAATAAATTTTTTTTAATGTTTATTAATTTTTGAGAGACAGAGCGTGAGTGGGGGAGAGGCAGAGAGAGAAGGAGACACAGAATCCGAAGCAGGCTCCAGGTTCCAAGCTGCCAGCACAGAGCCCGACCCGGGGCTCGAACCCGTGAACCACGGGATCATGACCTGAGCTGAAGTCGGCCGCTTAACCGACCTAGCTACCCAGGCGCCCCAAGGATATAACAATGATAAATATATATGCACCCAACAGGGGAGTGTCTAAATATATAAAGAAATATTGACAGATATAAGGGAGAAAGTGACAGTAATACAATAAGGCACTTTAACACCCATCCCCTTACATCAGTGGGTAGATCATCCAGATAGAAAAATCAATAAGGAGGGGCACCTGGGTGGGTAAAGCGAGTCTAGAAGGAAGACATCTCAGGGCGCCTGGGTGGCTCAGTGGGCTAAGCCTGTGACTTTAGTTCAGGTCATGATCTCATGCTTGTGAGTAGAGGGAACCTATCTCAACAGGAGAAAGGCCATATATAACAAACCCACAACTAATATCATATTCAATGGTGAAAAGCTGAAAGCTTTTTCTCTAAGGTCACGGACAAGACTAGGATGTCCATTCTTAGCACATTTAGTCAGCATAGCCCTGCACGTCCTAGCCGCAGCAATCAGACCAGGAAAAGAAATAAAAGCCACCCATATTGGTAAAGAAGAAGTAAAATTTTCACTGTTTACAGATGACATGATACTATGTAACATGGAAAGCATACATAGTATCTCCACTGGAAAGTAGAACTGATAAATGAACTCAAAGTTGCAGGATACAAAATTAATATACAGAAATCTGTTGTATTTCTATACGCTGATAATGAAGTGACAGAAACAGAAATTAAGAAAACAATCCAGGGGCGCCTGGGTGGCGCAGTCGGTTAAGCGTCCGACTTCAGCCAGGTCACGATCTCGCGGTCCGGGAGTTCGAGCCCCGCGTCGGGCTCTGGGCTGATGGCTCGGAGCCTGGAGCCTGTTTCCGATTCTGTGTCTCCCTCTCTCTCTGCCCCTCCCCCGTTCATGCTCTGTCTCTCTCTGTCCCAAAAATAAATGTTGAAAAAAAAATTAAAAAAAAAAAAAAAGAAAACAATCCCATTTACATTTCATCAAAAAGAATAAAATACTGGGGCGCCTGGGTGGCTCAGTCGGTTCAGCGTCCGACTTCGGCTCAGGTCATGATCTTGCTGGCCCCGAGCTCGAGTCCCACACTGGGCTCTGTGCTGACAGCTCAGAGTCTGGAGGCTGTTTCAGATTCTGTGTCTCCGTCTCTCTCTCTCTCTCTCTCTGCCCCTCCCCCGCTTATGCTCGCTCTCACTCTCTCTCTCTCTCTCTGTCTCTCTCTCTCTCAAAAATAAGTAAACATTAAAAAAAAGAATAAAATACCTAGGAACAAATTTAACCAAGGAAGTGAAAGGCCTGTATTCTAAAACCTATGAGACTTTGATGAACAAAATTGGAGATGACACAAATAAATGGAAAGACAGTCCATGCTCGTGGATGGGAAGAATTAATATTGCTAACACGTTCATACCATCCAAAGCAATCTACAGATTCAATTCAATCCCAATAAAAATACCAATACTCTCTTTCACAGAACTACAACAAATAATCCTACAATTTGTATGGAACCACAAAAGACCCCAAATAACTAAAGCAATCTTAAGAGAGAAGAACAAAGTTGGAAGTATCACAATCCTAGATTTAAAACAATACTACAGGGGCGCCTGGGTGGCTCAGTCGGTTAAGCCTTGGACTTCAGCTCAGGTCATGAGCTCATGGTTCGTGGGTTCGAGCCCCACATCGGGCTCTGTGCTGACAGCTGGATCCTGGAGCCTGCTTCGGCTTCTGTGTCTCCCCCTCTCTCTGCCCCTCTCGTGCTCTGTCTCTGTCTCTCAATAATAAATAAACGTTAAAAATTTATAAAAATAAAATAAAATAAAATAAAACAACACTACAAAGCTACAGTAATCAAAACAGTATGGTATTGGCACAAAAACAGACACACAGATGGCACCTGGCTGGCTCAGTGGGTTGGGCATCCAACTCTTGATTTCAGCTCAGGTCATGGACTCACAGTTCATGAGTTCAAGCTCCATGTGGGGCTCTGTGCTGACCATGCGGAGCCTGCTTGGGATTCTGTCTCCCACTCTCTCTGCCCCTCCTCCACTTGTTCTCTACTCTCTCTCTCAAAATAAATAAATAAACATTAAAAAAAAGACACATAAAACAATAAAATGGTATAGAAAACCCAGAAGTAAACCCATGCCTATATGGTCATTTAATCTATGACAATGGAGGCAAGAATCTACAATGGGCAAAAGACAGACTCTTCAATAAAAGGTGTTGGGAAAACTGGACGGCTACATGCAGAAGAATGAAACTGGACTACTTACACCATAAGTAAAAATACAGTTAAAATGGACTAAAGATCTAAATGTGAGACCTGAAACCATAAAACTCCTAAAAAAAAAAAAAAGCAGTAATCTCTTAGACATCAGCCTTAGCAATATTTTTCTGGATCAGTCTCCTCAGGCAAGGGAAACAAAAGCAAAAACAAATAATTGCAACTACATCAAACTAAAAAGTTTCTGCACAGTGAAGGACACCATCAAGAAAACAAAAAGGCAACCTACTGAAATGCAAGAACATATTTGCAAATGATATATCCGATAAGGGATTAATATCCAAAATATATAAAGAACTCCTACAACTCAACACTAAAAAGCAATCCCCAAAACCCCCAAATAATCTGGGTAAAGAATTGCCAAAGGGCCTGGATAGGCATTTTTCCAAAGAAGACATCCAGATGGCCAACAGGCACATAAGATGCTCAACGTCACTCCTCATCAGGGAAATACAGATCAAAACCACACTGAGATACCACCTCACACCCATAAGAGTGGCTAAAATGAACAAATCAGGAGACTATAGATGCTGGCGAGGATGTGGAGAAACGGGAACCGTCTTGCACTGTTGGTGGGAATGCAAACTGGAGCGGCCGCTCTGGAAAACGGTGTGGAGGTTCCTCGAAAAATTAATAACACACGTATCATATGATCCAATCATTCCACTGCTGGTTATTTACCCGAAGAAAATGAAAACACTAATTCGAAATGATACATGCACACCTATGTTTATTGCAGCATTATTTATAATAGCCAAGATAGGTAAACAACTTAAGTGTCCATCAGTAGATGAATGGGTAAAGAGAATGTGGTATATATATATATATATATATATACACACACAATGGAGTCATAGCCATAAAAAAGAATGAAATCTTGCCATTCATGACAACATGGATGGACCTAGAGGGTATAATGCTACGTGAAATAAGTCAGAGAAAGACAAATGCCCTATGATTTCACGTATATGTGGAATCTAAAAAACAAAAGAAAAGAACAAACAAAAGAGAAATCGATTCAGACTTATTTGTTTTTCATTTTTATTTTAAGTAGGATCCATGCCCAACATGGGGCTTGAACTCACAACCCTGAGCTCAAGAGTCTCGTGCTCTATGGACAAAGCCTGCCAGGTGTCCCAGAAGCAGACTCATTAACACACATACCAAAATGGTGGTCACCAGAGGAGAAGGGTGGAGGGACGGAGAGAATAGGTGAGGAGGATTAAGAGGTACAAACTTTCAGTCATAAAAGAAATAAATCACGGGGATGAAACATACGGCCTAGGGAATACAGTCAAATAATGTAATAATTTTGTACAGTTGGCCAGTGGTAACTACACTTACCATGATGAGCATTTTGTAATGTATGTAATTGTCAACTTACTACGATGTACACTTAAAACTAGTATAATATCGTATGTCAACTATACCTCAGTTGAAAAATAAAGTGTACAGGGGGCACCTGGGCTCAGTCGTGAAGCATCTGACTTTGGCTCAGGTCATGATCTCACAGTTCATGAGTTCGAGTCCCACATCGGGTGAGCTCCAGCCCTGTTTCGGGTGAGCCCTGCATCTCTCTCTCTCTCTCTCTCTTTTCTCTCTCTCTCAAAAAACCAAAGTGTACAGTTGAGTTCCTTTTAGTATATTTACAGATATGTGCTACCATTACCACAGCCAATTTTGGAATATTTTCATCACCTTAAACAAAATTCCCTGCCCTTTACTATCACCTTCTAGCCCCCCATCTTTCTCAGCCCTAGGCAACCTTTATATATATCTATATCTATATCTATATCTATATCTATCTATATATATATTTTAAATTTTTTTAATGTTTATTTTTGAGAGAGAGAGAGAGACAGACAGGGAGACAGAGCATGAGCGGGGGAGGGGCAGAGAGAGAGGGAGACAGAATCGAAAGCAGGCTCCAGGCTCCGAGCTGTCAGCGCAGAGCCCGACGCGGGGCTCGAACTCACAAACCGTGAGATCGTGACCTGAGCCAAAATCAAGAGTCGGATGCTCAACTGGCTGAGCCACCGAGGCGTCCCTATCATTACCTTTTCAAGGTTCATCCACTTTGTTGCATGTATTGGAACTTGATTCCTGTTTATGGCCAAACAATATTCTATTGTGTGGTGACGCCACATTTTGCTTATCCATTCACCTGTTGATAGACATTAGGGTTATTTTTAGCTTTTGGCTATTATGAATGATGCTGCTATGAACATTCACGTAGAAATTTTTGTGTGGACATACGTTTTCATTTCTCTTAGGTAGATAACTTGATACCCAGGAGTGGAATTTCTGAGTCACAGAGCAAACAAGTTACGGTACCAATTCCCATGTGTGTATGGGGGGGGGTGTTCCCCACACTAATAAGGATCAATTCTTTCGTGCCAGCTGGGTACCCTACAACGTAACTCGATTTAGCTTCATTCTGACACTATCCACCGGGAGACTGGCATCAGATTCCACAGGTCGAGGACTGAGTCCTACAAGACTCACCCCCTCCCCTGACAACTTTAGATATCAGTCATAAACCCAGGTGTCACCGGTGCTTTTGGCTGACCAGCTGTAGATTGCAGGTTCCAAGGACCCTCTCCTTGGGTTCGATTAATTTGCTAGAGCACCTCGTAGAAATCAGAGAAACGTTTTACTTATTAGATCCCTAGTTTATGACAAAAGGGTATAACTCGGGAAGAGACGCATGGAAGAAATGTTTAGGGCAAGGCATAGGGAAGGGTTCTCGGGGCTTCTGTGCCCTCCAGGGTGCCACTCACCTAGCACCTCCACGTGTGTACCAGCCCAGAAGCTCTTCGAATTCCTTCCTTTTGGCTCTTTATGGACGCTTCATTACATAGCCATGGTTGATTGAATCATTGGCCTTTGGGGACTGACTCAACCTCAGGCCCTCTTCCCTCCCAGGAGGTTTGGGGGAGGCACGGAAAGTTCTGTTACTTTGGGTAATCCTGGGGTTGGTGGCCCTGGCAACCAGCCCTGTCTTAAGGGCTTTCCAAAAGACACCTGTTTAACATAACAAGACACCATTATCACTCTTATCAGGAAATTTGAAGGGTTGCTCGGTGCCTGGAACAAGGTCAAAGGCCAAATATATACATATATATTTTTTAATTTTTTTTAACGTTTATTTATTTTTGAGACAGAGAGAGACAGAGCATGAATGGGGGAGGGTCAGAGAGAGGGAGACACAGAATCCGAAACAGGCTCCAGGCTCCGAGCTGTCAGCACAGAGCCTGACGCGGGACTTGAACTCACGGACCGCGAGATCATGACCTGAGCCGAAGTCAGCCGCTCAACCGACTGAGCCACCCAGGCGCCCCAACATATATATTTTTTAAATTTCAGTTGATTTATTTATGTTGAGAGAGAATGAGAGAGCGAGTGTATGTGAGCGGGGGAGGGGTAGAGAGAGAGAGAGAATCCCAAGCAGACTCCACACTGTCAGCGCGGAGCCGGATGTGGGGCTCAGTCCCATGAACCGTGACATCCCGGCCTGAGCCGGAATCAAGAGTCGGACGCTTCACCGACTGAGCCACCCAGGCGCCGCCACATATGTATTTACTATAAATCGCAATATCACATATGGTAACTCTACGTTCCAACTTTTTGAGGGGGTGCCAGACTGCTTTCCAAAGTGGCTGCACCATTTCACATTCCCACCAGCGGAGAATGAGGGTTGTCATTTCTCTGCATCCTTGTCCAATGCTTGTTATAATCTATCTGATCACAGCCATCCTCGTGGCTATAAAGTCGTATGTCATTCTGGGCTTCGCGTGCATTTCCCTAATGACTAATGATGTTGAGCATCTTTTCAGGTGCTTGTCGGCTATGTGCATATATCCCTTCTTCTCCGGAGAACCGCCCGTTCCAGTCCTTTGCCCATTTTTTAAGGGCAGGTTGTTTATATTTTTGTCGTTGAGTTGTAGGATTCTTTATATACTCTAGATACTGGACCCTTACAAGATATATGTTTGCAAATATCTTCTGCTGTTCTGTGGGTCGTCTTTTTACTTTCCCAATCGTTTTCCTTTGAGGCCCCAAAGTCTTTAATTTCGGTGAAGTCCAATTTATCTCTTTCTTGTTTTGTCCCTTGTGCCTTTGAGTGCCAAGCTATGATTCCATGGCCAAATCCATATCTATTTATTAAGCACCCTCCATTCATCAGGAACTAGGGGTACTGTAGTGGGTAAGACAGACTTGGTCCCTGTCTTCATGGAATGTAAGTCTAGTGGTGGCAGGGGAGATTTTAATGTAATAACTGCTGGAATAATTTCCTCAAGTGTAATGAGGACTAGGGGCGCCTGGGTGGCTCAGTCGGGGGCAAGCATCCGACTTCCGCTCAGGTCATGATCTCACAGGTTCGTGAGTTCGAGCTCGGAGCCTGGAGCTTGCTTCGGATTCTCTGTCTTCCTCTTTGCCCGCCTCTCTCCCGCTCATGCTCTGTCTCTCAAAAATAAATAAATGCTAAAAAAATTTTTTTGAAAAAAGTATAAGGAGGACTATGAAAAGGAGCAGAATGAGCCAAGTGCTAACCCAGTCCAAGGGGCAAGGAAGTCTTCCCCAAGGCAGTGACTAACATCTGCAGGATGAGTGGGAGTGGGCCAGGTGAAGGGGGCAAAGAACAGAGGGAAGAGTGTTTCTGGAGAGGGAACGGCATGTAGGAATTCCCAGAACTCGGAAGAACATGGCTCTTTCAAGGAACCTTGCTAGGAGGGCTGTGTGGCTGGCAGAGTGAGGAAGGGAGCAGGCAGGGGTGTGTGGGGCAGGGAGAAAAGGGCTCGGGGAGAGAATGCAGAGTGAAAAGAAAGCTTTCTGAGACTTCAAGTTGGGAAACGCCAGCAATCACAGCTGTAGGAGGTCATGGAAGACGAGGGAAGAGAGTTTCCAGGAGTAGGAAGTAGCCAACATGAGTCAGTGAGGCCAGGAAGCGAATGAAGATAAGGACTTGCACTGGGCAGCTGGGAGGTCATCGCTGGAGACGGCGTAGAAGCAATCGTGCTGGGATGATGGTGGTGGAAACCAGAATGCAGAGCGTTGAGGACAGACCTAGAAGTGAGGGGATGAGGGGCGCCTGGGGGGGCTCAGTCGGTTAAGGATCCAGCTCCTGATTTTGGCTCAGGTCATGATCTCAGTTTGTGGGATCGAGCCCCGAGTCGGGCTCTGTGCCGACAGTGTGGAGCCTGCTGGGGATTCTCTCTCTCTCTCTTCTCTCTGTGCCTCTCCCCATGCTGGCATGCACTCTCTCTCTCTCAAAATAAACAAATAAACATTAAAAAAAACAAGATGTGAGATGGAGACAGTGAGGGGAGGAGACCTCCCTTTGGAGAGGCTTGGCTGCGAAGAGGAGAGAGTCACAGATTTGGCCAGAAGGCTGGGAGAGACTTGAGCCCATTTGTCCCCCCCGTTTTTTGTTTTTTGTTTTTTTTTTGAGAGAGAGAGTGCATGTGTGAGCCTGTGCACACCCACACAATCAGGGGAGTGGCAGAGAGAGAAGGAGAGAGAGAATCTCAGGCAGGCTCTGCTCAACAGCTCAGAGCCCAACTTGGGACTCGATCCCAGGAGCGGTGAGATCATGACCTGAGCTGAAATCAAGAGTCCGACGCTCAAACGACTGAGCCCTCCAGGCGCCCCTCTCCTGGTCTCCGTGTGCCCTGCTAGGCTGTTGCACATGCATCATCTGAAACCCTCGGAACCCTGCTGGGGAGGTTGTGTTGGTCCCATTTTGCTGATGAGGAAGCACAACTCAGAGGAGTGAGTGGCCTGCTTGCTCAAGATCACTAATCGGTAGTCGGCATTCAAACCCAGGCTAAGCTAAGTGCTTTGCACACCAGTGGTTTTGAACTTTGCTGGGCGGGGGGGGGGGGGGGGGGGGGGGGTCGCTGTGTGCCACTGTCTGTCCATCTCCGTGTTCACCAGTTTTACACGTGGGGCTTCGAGGTCAGCTTCGTGAGAGCAAGTTCTATGGAGGAAAAAAAAGTTTGAACGCCACTGCTCTCCACAGGGTTCTGTGAACTTCTGAGTTGAAGCATGACTTTTCTTGAAGCGTTTTTCCAGAAACGCTTTGCTTGTGTGATGTTCCACTGCGACCCCCCCCCCCACTGTCTCCCTGGCACATCCATGCTTCATGTGACTGCCAGAGTGACTTTTCTAAAATCCCAGCAGGTTACTCCTCTGCTTAGAAACCTTCTATGGCTCCTGGCTACCTTTAGGGCAAAATCCACGCTCCTCCGTTAGCATGACCTATGAGACCCTTGGTGATCTGAACCCCCGCCCACTTCTCCAGCTTTGTCCTTAACTACTGCCCGGCTCCCGCCTTCCTGCCAAACCTGCCAACTTACATTTCCTGGTACTTGCTGTATTCTCCCAGACATACTCCGGTGGCTCTGCCAGGAGGCCCCTCCCCTCTTCCACTGACCAACGCCCCACGCACCCCTGGAGCCTCAGATCCGGCCTTACCTTCCTCCCTGGAAAGCTTTTCCTGCACCTTTCGCCTGGGTCAGGCCCCGCCCTTGGGTGGCAACCCACCCGAAACTCTCATGCTCACCTGTCACAGGCCTGCTTCTGTCACCTTTCCTCGTCCCCTGCTCCACCAGAATGCAGATTTGCATCATCTGCTTAGCTCCGTCTTGCTCCCCTGGAAAGCAGTTTCTCAGGGAATCTGTTCTTTCTCTTGGGGTAAGCATACCAGTCTTGCCTCAAAAAGCATACCAGAAATGCCAATGGCTTGATGTGAGGCATGGAGGCTTTTCAGCATGGGAGTTTGTCCCCTGCAGCCAAACCTCAATTTTACATGGAGGAGGTAGGCTAGGCAATATCACATGATGAGGGAAATCTGCGCGGGAGAATAGCTGACTCCGGGAGAAACGATACAGAGTGCTTTCCAATCTTCCGGCTGACTTGGTTTTCATTTTGGAAGAAGCAGGGCAGATGCCTGTCTCAGGTCCTCAGATCTGCTGATAGTTCAGATGCTTAGGGGCAGACTTTTCCCACGAAGAGGGGACTGCTGTTCTAACTGTCCTTTGAACGCTGGGCACCGGCACAAGCCAACGTTCCCTCCAAGCCCGGGAGCCCGCAGCCCGAGCCGCTGGGCAGGAAGGCCCCTCCCCCACGGCCTTCACCCAGCCCAGCCCACCTTACAAGCTGTCAAGGGAGAGACCGTGGAGCGGAGACCACAGCCCTGCATCAGGCACCCAATTTGCATCTACAAAATGGGCTTGGGGGTGGAGTGGGCTGTGCCAGCTGCTGATGGCCACTGCCAGGACCCAGGAAGTGTTCACCCTTTCAAACACCGAAGAAGTTCATGGAGAACAAAAAGTTATTGCCACGCCACACTGTGTCAATTTAAGGTGTAGTTCCTAGACACATACGACAGGCCGAGAACGTTGACAGGGAGGGTTTGGATCATTTCATGGATGACAAGAACCCGGTGGGTTATTAAGGGAAGATCGTAACGTTTTGAGCCCGGAGGAGGTAACAGAGAGGGCCAAGCAGGCGGGCCAGGCAGAGACAGAAACCTGTGTGGATGAGCTCAGGGTGGCCTTTCTGTGTTCTGTGATGACTCAATTTCTCCCTGGTGTTCAAGGATGGGGATGGGAGGGCTGGGGACACAACGGTCCATTGCCAGGGCTGTCCAAGCTTCCAGGGATGCCGTGCTATTTTGAAAATGCACCGTTCTCTAAGGCAGCATGGATCCCTAGCCACCAACTGCTTTTCCCTCCCTTCAGCCAAAGTCAACCTGTATTCTACTGTCTTCATACACAATTTCTGAATGGGGGCAATTTTCCAAACTATAACTTATAGATTACACGTAATGAAAAAGCAATGCCGATGATTAAAGAAGCCCTATCTCGGAAAAAGTGCCAGTGGGTGTGTCTCATGGGAGGGCAGAAGTCCAGGTAAATTACATGACTCACCACAAAATATCAGAAATGTACACTTGCACATTTCGCCCTTCTCCCACCCCTCTGCCCCCTACAGACGACTCCTCGAGGATGAGACTTGTGCGGGAAGCCAGACCTAGCGGCCAAAGAGCCCCGGGGACAGGCAAACTGTGTGTCTCTACTCAGAGCCAAGGTGAAAGCAGATCCTTCCAGTGCACGGCTTGGCCATCTGCTGTGGGAACGAGGTCCTGAGCCGCCCCAATCACTAGCTCCTGGCCAGCTGGTGAGCTCTTCCCTGCAAATGTAGGAAGCTTCCCGCACTCGGCGGTTAATGGAAAAAAAAAAAAAAAGTCACTCAAAGGACAGCTTTGTCATGTGAAAGGAAAACATACTCCGCTTTAATATGCTCAAGAAGTCATCCGTGATACATTAGAAAAAGTACCCGTAAAAGCCTGGAGGTGTCAGGAGCAGGTTGGGGGGAAGGGTGACTCTGCCCGCAGGAACAGCCGAGTCAAGCCTTCAGTTAGGTGTTTCCTCTGTTATCCGTGGTTTATCGTCTTAACTCGTTCTTCTAAGCGAGTGCTTCCTAATAAACCCAGAGCTTCTGCCTGCCCAGAAATGGCTCTTGGAAGCGTTAAGTTTTCCTCTCCCACGTAGGACGGCACTCCCGCTCCTAACTCCGTAGTCCTGTAGTCTTGGGACTCGGCGTCAGGGCGGCTTGGTCTTTGCTGTCTCAGTGAGGGTACCCTGGTCCCCAGGTCTCCTGGCCGGTGGCCGTAGAAGACCTGGGACAGGTACCTGAGACAAAGCTGGAGGTGGTCCGCCGCTTGCAGGCCCAGCGCGCTCTGCTTGGGCCCGAGCTGCCGCCCCTTCGGGCGGGGCCCGAGACAACCGGAGACCGAGGCCTCGACGCGGCGTCGCGGTCCCTCCGCGCTCTCCGGTCTCCGTCGCCCTCACCGGTCCTGGAAGAAGGGGAATATTTGGCGGAAAAGGCCCTGAATTTGCGCCACCCGGCTGCCCGCGTAGTCCTTCTCCTTTCGGGGCGTGTAGTTCTTCTCCACGGCGGTCGCGCCCACCGCGCTCGGGGTCCGTCGCAGCGTCCACGCGGCGGTGCAGCCGCTGCTGTTGTTGTTGGCGTTGTTCCGCCCTCTGCCGCCCGCCGTCTCCCAGTCCTCGGCCCCCGACAGCTCCCGCAGGCTCCGCGGCGCGTCGGGTCGCAGGTAGTGACAGGCCCGGTGGCCGCTGTAGTCGCGGCGCGTGGGGTCAGCCCCCAAGGCGCCCACCAGCACCTTGATGACCATGTCGTGGCCCTGCAGGGCCGCCAGGTGGAGGGGCGTGAGGCCGCCGCTGCCCGAGGCGCTCATGTCGAGCTGCAGCCCCCGGCGCTGGGCGAAGTCGTACACCAGGATGAGCTCCTCGTGGCACCCGTGCTTGGCCAGCCAGTGCAGCACCGTGTAGCCCGTGATCGGGTCGCACCGCAGCAGCAGCCCGGGCTCGGCTTCCAGCTGCTCCCACAGCACCTCAAGGCGGCCCTCGGCGGCCGCCAGTATCCACGCGTGCTCGTGGGGCTCCAGGCACAGCCCGCCGCCGCCGCCGCCGCCACCCCCCGGACCGTTCGGCCCGGCCGGGGACTGCTCCTCGGCGCGTTCCTCCGACAGCCAGCCGGCGGGGGCCGCCCCCTGCAGCCCCAGCAGCTCCCACAGCGCTCCGCGCCGGCGGCCGCTGCCCGTTCCCGAGAGCATCGGCGAGCCGTGCAAGTCCCGGGAGGCGGCGGCCGCGGCGGCGTGGTCCCGGTACCTGCCCAGGCTGCTGGGGTCCGCTCTCGGGGGGCGGGGTGGCGCGGCGCTCCGCGAGCTCAGCGCGGTGGCGGCGAGGGAGGCCTTGCGCCCCGGGTTCGCGGCCCCCCGGGGCTCGGCCATGGTCCGGCCGCTGCCGCCGCGGCGCTTCCAGTGTCGAGCGTTCGCTGCCCTTCCCGGGCCCCTCCGGGAGAGGAACTGGCGCTGGCGTTGGGGAAGGAAGCGGCTTGAGCAATTGGGCTCGGAGGGAGGGAGCAAAGGAGGGGAGAGGGAGGGAGAGAGGCCGCGAGCCGCGAGAGGGCCCGGCGCGGGAGGTGGGGGGGGGTGTGTGCTTGGGAGGGTGGGAGCTCGGGCGGGGTACGCAGGGCAAGCCCCTCTAGAGCCCCGTGGGTACCGCCGCTCCCTCCGCGTCCCCGGGTCGCGGGCGGCTCCGCCCCAAACGGCCAGGTGAGCCGGGCAGCCCCGCCTCCCGCCCCGCGCGCTCCGGTGGGGCGGGCGGGAGCGGGCCCCGGCCGCCGCCCGCGCTCGCGAGCCGCCCAGCCGCCCGGCCGCCGCGGCCCGCGGGGCTTCTCGGCATCCCGGCAGCGGCTGGGGTGAAGAGGCTCTAGGGCGCCCCCTCCCCGGCGGGCTGAGCTCGGCTCTCGGCCAAGACCTCCGGGAGCGCGAGCCTTGAGTCCCGGGGCGCTGGCTCCCCGCCCCCTTCCTTCGCCTCTCCCTCTAATCTCCTCGGGAGTCTCCCTGCACTTTGTCCCCGAGCCGCCGTTGTCCCGCCCCTAAACAACGGAGGCGGTCGGGGACTCGGGCTCCCTTGCCTTGCCCTTCGTACGGCCTTGGCCCTCCCCGCGGAGCCCGGAGCGGCCCGGGATTCCCGCAGAGGAACCCGAGACGAGGGTCCAAGCGGAAACTCTTGCAGGGACCCGAAAAGGGGTGTTCCCCTCCTCCCCGCGGGTCCCTGCTCGGCTCTCCGCCCTCTCCTCCTCTTTAACCGTTCCCGAGTTGGCGTGAAGAAGCAGGCACAGGTGAATCAGTCCGCTGCCGGGGCAACGCCCTGCCCTCTTCAGAGAGGTGTCGCTGTTGTCTGCCTGAGGATATTTTACCTTCCTTCCCTCGACCGAGTGGTAGTTCTTGCCTCCTGCCCCCGCCCCCGCCGTGTTACGGAGTTCAGTTAGTGGGCCACAGGGAGCCGCATAGAAACTTCTTGAGTCAGAGCGGGGCACAGTCGTGCTTAAGGTGGTGTTTGGGAAGATGATTCGGGGAGAGGGAGAGGCAGAGGCAAGAGGCCGGGAGGCCGTCCCGACAGTCTAGGCCAAAGGGGACGGGCGTTCAGGCCAGGCCAGCTCACTCCACTGGGCCCAACAATGATGGAAGCTATCCGAGGCTTTTCCTCCTTGACCCTCAAATATTTTGCCCTAAATATTTTGAGCTTTCCTTCGTGACAGCCTATGCATGTGCAATCGATTTTTGAACATTTATTATGTGCCAGACGCTGGACTAGATGCTTTATATATATCAACTCTTTTAATCCTCCCAGTGACCTCAAAAGCTAAGTCTCATTGCTACCCCCAGTTTGCAGAGAGGTTAGGCCACTTGCTCAAGGTCAGCCAGCAGGAAAGTGGCAGAGCAGGTCTGTGTGACACCACAGTCTTTGTCCTGGCACAGAGGGACTGGCATTCAAGCCAGGCTTATCAGCTGCCAATCACTCACACAGGCCCCAAATTTCAGCCCAATGGACGGACTTGTCCCAACCTGAGCGTATCTGACGGTTGCCCTCCTCTTCCCGAGCGTCCTCCCTCAGAGCTTCCGTCCGGGGAAGTTCTTCTCCCGGTCCTTTGACATTGGCCTCAGTGTCCACCTTCTCCAGCATGCCTCCTCCGATTACCCCAGCCCAGTGATGGCTCTCCCTCTCCCAACCAGCTGTTTGCCCTCCTCCCTTGGCACCCAGTGCTGACTGCCTTGTGGTGCTTCCCTCCCTGTGCTCTGACATGCCAAATACGCTCTCAACTCTTCGATGGCTGTGTCATACTATCCTTGCTCTGGTTTGGCAGCCCGGGGGGTGGGGGGGAATGTGACTGCGTGTATAGGCCGAGGGGGGCAGTGTGCGTTGGGGGGGGTGCCCACTCCCACGTCCCTGCCTCGGACTGCCACCTGTAGGACACCAAAACCGACTGGTGGAGTTTGTCAGTTCGTAAAAAAAAAAAAATAAAGTAGCGGGGCGCCTGGGTGGCTCAGTCGGCTAAGCGTCCGACTTCAGCTCAGGTCATGATCTCGCGGTCCGTGAGTTCGAGCCCCGCGTCGGGCTCTGTGCTGACCGCTCAGAGCCTGGAGCCTGTTTCGGATTCTGTGTCTCCCTCTCTCTGACCCTCCCCCATTCATGCTCTGTCTCTCTCTGTCTCAAAAATAAATAAACGTTAAAAAAAAGATTTAAAAAAATAAAAAAAATAAAAAATAAAATAGAGTAGCGATCAAGTAGCTGCTGCACCGAGCCCATCAGCCAAAGCCACCTCCTGGCCTTTGCTGACTCCTCAGAGACCAGGCCCAGGCCCAGAGCGGGGCCCCAAGCTTTCAGGCTTTCATTTTCAAAATGAACCCTGACTGACAAGCAGTTACTTCCGTTGCTCTGGAAACTCCCCTCCATAACCCCAAATTTGTAAACACCAAACCACACACATGCACACACACTTCCAGAATATGCAAACAGCTGCAGCAATATATATTTTTTTAAATCAAAATGCCAGCATGGAGAACGCAGGATAGAAGAATGCTCGGGCTATTAATTTTCCTGGCCACTAAGCGGGCAATCCCCTTCCCCGTTGGCACTAATAATATCTCTGGTTACAGTCCAAAGGCTGCAAAGGCGGTCACCTGACCGGCGCCGCACACCCATGACGCCCGTGCCCTTGCTTAGTTGGCTCTTGTTGCCAGAAACCGAACCCACAGTGCCTCCCTGGCAGCTCATTCCACCTTTACTTAGCAAGTACTTCCTGCCCTAGGTCACCAGCCGCCTTCATGGTTCCCCAGAGCCACGCATGGCCTCTAGTTCAGGAGAGAGGGTCCCTGGAACTTCAGGGCTGGGAGTGGGGTAGCGGAGGCAGAACGCAGAAACGACAGGACTGACCCTCCTAAAATGAAGATGCCCGGCACCTGAGGTGACTGCTCACCCCCCCCCCCCCAGGGAGTGGAGCCCACCCCCCTCAAGCCCTTGGAAACAGTCTCCCCGCCCAAAGGTGCCTTCAGGGCGGGTGTTTGCATTTCAAATGGCGACGCCTGGTGTCTTTCTCGACCAGCCTCTCTGATAAAACAATAAAATACAATAAATACTCCGGGTTTGTTTACAGATCCTGGGCCATTTGAATTAGAACTTCCTATTTCGTTGGTCGTTTCTTCATTTTTCAGCTGTGGTTGACCTGTCAGGAAGGATGGCAGGGGGCAGAGAACATTCTAGAAGTGCCAAATATACACTATGTTTCCTTTCTTCCGCAGACCTGTGCTGATATCATCACCTGAATCTCAGTGAAGGAGAGAAAGCTCCTTCCCCACTGAGCCAAAGAGTGTGTGGCTTGTGCAAACGTGCGTGCACGAGTGTATGCTTGAGCGTGTGTTTGTGTGTGGGTGCACACTGCCAGGCCTGTCTCTGGTTGTCATTTTCCCCTTTCCACGTGTCAGGGCTTTACTTGAGGATACCCCTGTGAAAAGTTTAACATTCTGATTACCTTTTCCTTAGATGATAGAACAAATGACACTTTAAAAATTCTTTCCTACTACTTTGGATTTACTGCCCCCCCCCCAGTCCTTCAGTAAAGTGGGGATATACATTTTAAAAAATTGTTTTTAAATGCTTTTATTCATTTTTGAGAGACAGAGTGCGAGCAGGGGAAGGGCAGAGGGAGAGGGAGACACAGAATCCGAAACAGGCTCCAGGCTCCGAGCTGCCAGCACAGAGCCTGATATGGGGCTCGAACTCACAAAGCGGGATCATGACCTGAGCTGAGGTCGAACGCCCAACCGACTGAGCCACCCAGGCGCCGCGGGATGTACATTTTGGGGGGAAAAAAGTTATGCTCTTACTCTGGGACCAGGGTAAGCTTAGCATAGGAGAAGGTGGTGAGACCAAGTTGATCTGTGAACAATGATGAGACCAAGGGTTTTTCAAAATGGCTGAGGAGGAAGGGGCATGCAGGGAGCGGAAAGAAATCTTTAGGCCCAGGCCCTATTGCAAATAGGAAACTTCCTAAGACTTGGGCTGCAATGGCTTAACTGAAGTCCACGTGTCAAACATGGACCCTGAAGTGTGACGAGAGAAAAAAAAAAAAATTTCCATTACACATATTGATACTGCTGTGAAAATGTCACATCCCGGACGTTTTCTCGAAGTATTACCGCGCGGACACACACGAGGGCGCGCTAACCAACTAGAGATGGAGAGAACCGGAAAGGTCGCACAGATTTCCACCGGGGAGGGGCGGGGAAGAGGCGTTGCAGGTCCTTTGTCGGTGTGGATTCAAGTTTTCACCCCGGTTTCTCACCCCTGGTCCCTAAGTAGATGCAGAGAAGGAAGCAGAAGCATCAGGGGCTGTGATGAGAAGGCCAGGGTGTCATCTTGAAGAGAATGTGAGCAATCTGGAGAGAGAAGGAGGAGGGTGAACAGAATAAGGTGTTCCCTTACTTTATTCAAGAGGACTAGGCTTCTGTAGTCTGTTATGCTTGGAATAATAATCCCTTGTGGTTTTCAAGGCGCTTTCATGTTTTTTCATTATTTCTTTGACCCAGGCAGCAAGCCTGGGAGGCGGGTAGAAAAGGCAGTATTTATAACCAATTCACACGTACGGCCGAGAGAGGTTAAGTGACCTGCCCAGAGCCACACAGCTCAAACGTGGTGCAGCCGGTCTGCGGGTCAGCTGTCAGCAACGCTGTGCAGTAAGTGAATGTCGTCCGTGGTGCCTTCTGCCTTCTGTTTCTAATCCAGATGCCCTGTGCCTCAAATTACCCAATGTAGCACTCCCTAATGATAAGGATAACACCTACCTGCTGGTACTGAGCACTTGGGTGCCTGGCTGGCCCATTGCCAGGTATTAAACGTGTATAATCATACATGAAAGCTCGGAGCAGTTCTATTCACAACAGCCAAAAGGTAGAAATAATCCCCGTGGCCAACAGATGCATGGATAAACAAAACACGGCGTATCCGTGCACTGGAATATTATTCGGTCACAAAAAGGATTTAGGGGTGCCTGGGTGGCTCAGCCGCTGGAGCGTCTGACTTCAGCTCGGGCTGTGATCTTGCGATTCTCGAGTTCGAGCCCCCCATCAGGCTCGCTGCTGTCAGTGCAGAGCCCGCTTGCGATCCTCTATTCTCCTCTCTCTGCCTGTCCCCACCTGGTGCTAAAAAAAAAAAAAAAAAAAAAGACGTTAAATAATGACACATACGGGGCGCCTGGGTGGCTCAGTCGGTTAAGCGGCCGACTTCGGCTCAGGTCACGATCTCGCGGTCCGTGAGTTCGAGCCCCGCGTCGGGCTCTGGGCTGATGGCTCGGAGCCTGGAGCCTGCTTCCGACTCTGTGTCTCCCTCTCTCTCTGCCCCTCCCCCGTTCATGCTCTGTCTCTCTCTGTCTCAAAAAATAAATAAAAAAACGTTAAAAAAATAATAATAATGACACATGCTACAACATGGAGGGACCTCGAAAACATTATGGTAAGTGAAAGGAGCCAGACACAAAAGACCACATATTGTCTGATTCCATTTATACGAAATATCCAGAAGAGGCAAATCCATAGAGGCAGAAAGTAGGTTAGTGATGGCCTAGGCTGGGGGGTGGGGTGGGGGCAGGAAAGGGCTATTGGAGAGCAACTGCTAATTGGTACAGGCTTCCTTTTGGGGTGTCAAAAATGTTCCAGAATTAGATAGTGGTGATAGTTGCATAATGCTAAAAATCACTCGGGGGTACACTTCATAATGAATTCCGGGGCGCCTGGGTGGCTCAGTCAGTTGAGCGACCGACTTCGGCTCAGGTCATGATCTCACAATCCGTGAGTTCGAGCTCCGCGTCGGGCTCTGTGCTGACAGCTCGGAGCCTGGAGCCCGCTTCGGATTCTGTGTCTCCCTCTCGCTCTCTGCCCCTCCCCCACTTGCACTCTATCTCTCTCTCTCTCAAAAATAAACAACTAAACTAAAATAAAATGGTGAATTGCATGGTATGTGGATTCTATTTCAATAAAGCTGTTTTCAATAAAGCTGTTACCAAAGAAGTGCATTCTCTCTAATCTTTACATTAACTCTAAGAAATGGGGACTAATGAGAAATTGAGGCCCAGTGAAGATAATGTGGCCACGTTCACCGGGCTAGTGTCGGGGGAGCCCACCCCATTTTGCCTGACTGCAAGGCTCGCGCCTTCGATCGAATTCTACACCCCCTCTCGTACATCACTGATACAGAGGCTACCGTTACAGCCTGCACCGACTGAGGACTTATTATGTGCCAAGCACATTACACTCCTGATCTTGTTGGCGCTTCAGACAAGGTAGATACCATTAAAGCAGTGGTCTCCCAACTTTTTTGGTTGTACATCCCTCAAATGGAAGTGTTTTGAGCCAGTAGTCTCCACATTTGAGTGTTTTGTAATTTCAGAGCGATGTGCATTACTCTTCTAATAGATGATGTATATTATAAAGCATACACAAAAAGGACATTCTCTCTCTTTTTTCTAACTGTTGCTTCTTTTTTTAATTTAATTAATTTTTTTAAATTTACATCCAAATTAGCATATAGTGCAACAATGATTTCAGGAGTAGGTTCCTTAGTGCCCCTGACCCATTTAGCCCATCCCCCCGCCTACACCCCCTCCAGCAACCCTCTGTTTGTTCTCCATATTTAAAAGTCTCTTCTGTTTTGTCCCCCTCCCTGTCTTTATATTATTTTTGCTTCCCTTCCCTTATGTTCATCTGTTTTGTCTCTTAAAGTCCTCATATGAGTGAAGTCATATGATATTTGTCTTTCTCTGACTAATTTCCCTTAGCATAATACCCTCCAGTTCCATCCACGTAGTTGCAAATGGCAAGATTTCATTGTTTTTGATGGCCGAGTAATACTCCACTGTATATATATATATATACCACATCTTCTTTATCCATTTATCCATCGATGGACATTTGGGCTCCTTCCATACTTCTGCTATTGTTGATAGTGTCTTTTTTTTTTAAGTTTATTTATTGTTGAGAGAGAGACAGAGAGCAAATGAGGGAGGGACAGAGAAAGAGAGGGAGACACAGAATCCGAAGCAGGCTCCAAGCTCTGAGCTGTCAGCACAGAGCCCGACGTGGGGCTCGAACCCACACACTGAGAGATCATGACCTGAGCCGAAGTCGGTTGCCCAACTGACTGAGCTGCCCAGGTGCCCCACAAAGGACACTTTCATGGATGAGACAAGGATGAAATAAATGGATTTCAAATAGTTTAAACTTTTTATATTAGTTATAGTAGAAAACCGATTTTGATTGTCACTACAATGTTCTCATTAATACATTTTTTCAGAAGAGAATGTGATTGCATATGCTTCATTAAAAATTTTTTTAACCTTTATTTTTGAGAGGGAGGGAGAGAGAGACAGCACAAGCAGGGGAGAGGCAGAGAAGGGGACAGAGGATGTGAAGCAGGCTCTGTGCTGACAGCCTGATGCAGGGCTCATAAGGGGCTGGAACCCACGAACCGTGAGATCATGACCTGAGCTGAAGTCGGATGCTTAACTGACTGAGCCACCCAGGCGCCTCAACGTGTGCTTCATTTTTTAAAAACCTCAGGTTAACACTGTAATGTGTGGTTGCACACTATGCAAAAGTGTGGTTCTTTTTTTAAGATTTATTTAAAAATTTTTTTAAATGTTTATTTATTTATTTGTGTATTTAAATATGAAATTTATTGTCAAGTTGGTTTCCATACAACATCCAGTGCTCATCCCAACAGGTGCCCTCCTCAATGCCAATCACCCACCTTCCACTCCCTCCCACCCCCCATCAACCCTCAGATTGTTCTAAGTTTTTAAGAGTCTCTTATGTTTTGGCTCCCTCCCTCTCTAACCTCTTTTTTATTTTTTTTCTTCCCCTCCCCCATGGTCTTCTGTTAAGTTTCTTAAGATCCACATAAGAGTGAAAAAATATGGTATCTGTCTTTCTCTGTATGACTAATTTCACTTAGCGTAACACTCTCCAGCTCCATCCACGTTGCTACAAATGGCCATATTTCATTCTTTCTCATTGCCAAGTAGTATTCCATTGTGTATATAAACCACAACTTCTTTATCCATTCATCAGTTGATAGACATTTAGGCTCTTTCCATGATTTGGCTATCATTGAAAGCTCTACTATAAACATTGGGGTACACGTGCCCCTTTGCATCAGCACTCCTGTATCCCTTGAGTAAATTCCTAGCAGTGCTATTGCTGGGTCATAAGGTAGATCTATTTTTAATTTTTTGAGGAACCTTCACACTGTTTTCCAGATCTGCTGCACCAGTTTGCATTCCCACCAACAGTGCAAGAGGGTTCCCGTTTCCCCACATCCTCTCCGGCATCTATAGTCTCCTGATTTGTTCATTTTAGCCACTCTGACTGGTGTGAGGTGATATCTGAGTGTGGTTTTGATTTGTATTTCCCTGATAAGGAGCGACGTTGAGCATCTTTTCATGTGCCTGTTGGCCATCTGGATGTCTTCTTTAGAGAAGTGTCTATTCATGTTTTCTGCCCATTTCTTCAAGCTAGGCTTCTCAAAAAGAAAAGGGAGATGACCCAAATAGATAAAATCATGAATGAAAATGGAATTATTACAACCAACCCCTCAGAAATACAAGCAATTATCAGGGAATACTATGAAAAATTATATGCCAACAAACTGGACAACCTGGAAGAAATGGAAAAATTCCTAAACACCCACACACTTCCAAAACTCAAACAGGAAGAAATAGAAAGCTTGAACAGACCCATAACCAGCAAAGAAATTGAATCTGTTATCAAAAATCTCCCAACAAATAAGAGTCCAGGACCAGATGGCTTCCGTGGGGAATTCTACCAGACATTTAAAGCAGAGATAATACCTATCCTTCTCAAGCTGTTCCAAAAAATAGAAAGGGAAGGAAAACTTCCAGATGTCTGCTAGAACTGATACATGAATTCAGCAAAGTCGCAGGATACAAAATCAATGTACAGAAATCAGTTGCATACTTATACACTAACAATGAAGCAACAGAAAGACAAATAAAGAAACTGATCCCATTCACAATTGCACCAAGAAGCATAAAATACCTAGGAATAAACCTAACCAAAGATGTAAAAGATCTGTATGCTGAAAACTAGAGAAAGCTTATGAAGGAAATTGAAGAAGATACAAAGAAATGGAAAAAAATTCTGTGCTCATGGATTGGAAGAATAAATATTGTTAAAATGTCAATACTCCCCAAAGCTATCTACACATTCAATGCAATCCCAATCAAAATTGCACCAGCATTCTTCTCAAAGCTAGAACAAGCAATCCTAAAATTTGCACGGAACCACAAAAGACCCCGAATAGCCAAAGTAATTTTGAAGAAGAAGACCAAAGCGGGAGGTATCACAATCCCAGACATTAACCTCTACTACAAAGCTGTAATCATCGAGACAGCATGGTATTGGCACAAAAACAGACACATAGACCAGTGGAATAGAATAGAGACTCCAGAATTGGACCCACAAAGGTATGGCCAACTCATCTTTGACAAAGCAGGAAAGAATATCCAATGGAAAAAAGACAGTCTCTTTAACAAATGGTGCTGGGAGAACTGGACAGCAACATGCAGAAGGTTGAAACTAGACCACTTTCTCACACCATTCACAAAAATAAAGTCAAAATGGATAAAGGACCTGAATGTGAGACAGGAAACCATCAAAACCTTAGAGGAGAAAGCAGGAAAAAACCTCTCTGACCTCAGCCTCAGTAATTTCTTACTTGACACATCCCCAAAGGCAAGGGAATTAAAAGCAAAAATGAACTATTGGGACCTCATGAAGATAAAAAGCTTCTGCACTGCAAAGGAAACAATCAACAAAACTAAAAGGCAACCCACGGAATGGGAAAAGATATTTGCAAATGACATACCAGACAAAGGGCTAGTATCCAAAATCTATAAAGAACTCACCAAACTCCACACCTGAAAAACAAATAATCCAGTGAAGAAATGGGCAGAAAACATGTTTATTTATTTTTGAGACAGAGAGACACAGAGCATGAACGGGGGAGGGTCAGAGAGAGAGGGAGACACAGAATCTGAAGCAGGCTCCAGGCTCTGAGCTGTCAGCACAGACCCCGATGCAGGACTCAAACTCACAGACCATGACATCATGACCTGAGCCAAGTCGGGAGCTCAACTGACTGAGCCACCCAGGCGCCCCTAAGATTTATTTTTATTTTTATTTCATTATTATTTTTGTAAAGCAGGCTCCATGCCTAATGTGAAGCCCAATGTGGGGCTTGAACTCCCGACCCTAAGATCAAGACCTGAGATCAAGACCTGAGCTGAGATCAAGAGTCCAACACTTAACCAACTGAGACACACAGGCACCCCTTTATTATTTTTTTAAGTAATCTCCACACCCAACATGGGGTTTGAACGCATGACCCTGAGAGCAAGAGTCACATGCTCTTCTGGCTGAGCCGGCCACGAGCCTCTGCAAAGATGTGGTTCTGAGCTTGGTTTATTTCAGCACTTGGTTTCAGGGGCTGTCATAGATGAGAATGATGTCTCAAAAAGACACACAGCCCTCAACAGAAGACAACTCCACTGGCTGGCTCACTACGTCATGATTCCATTTTTCAATTCCACCCACCGATTACTCAATGGTTTTCGATGAAATTCACCTGGTAAACGGACACTTTTCCTGATGTCGATCGTTTGTTCTTACCAACCAATCAGCGCCCGTTGCACTTTTGTGTTTTTAACAAATGTCTTCAAAACCCACAAAAACTCTACATTTGGAAGATTTTAAGCCAGGGCAGAAAACGTCAGTCGTAGGTTTTTAAGTGTGCAGATATGAGAGGTTTTCTAGGTATGCAACTCACATCATTTTTGGCAACAAAATGACATAACAGTGAAAACACATGTAGTTGTTTTCCAAATGTCCTCTCCATGTCCTGAGCTTCCTTCCAAAGCAGTTATTTTCTCACTCATTGTTAAAATAACAATTTAACCTTGAGTAGCTAGATTGAGAGTGCTTATAATTGTTTTAAAGGTTCACTGACTGCTATAGGACACCATGGAAGAAGTCAGTAAATTTGAAACACGTATCTTTGTGTGAAAGGAAAGCTTATCTTTTAGATTGAAAACTCGTTAAAGGACTTTGTCTCTGTACTATCCTTTTTTTTTTTAATGTTTTTATTTATTTTTGAAGGAGACAGTGCTCGCTTCGGCAGCACATATATTAAAATATTTTTGAAGGAGACAGAGACAGAGCATAAGCAGGGGAGAAGCATAGAGAGAGGGAGACACAGAATTCGAAGCAGGCCCCAGGCTCTGAGCTGTCAGCACAGAGCCCGATGCGGGGCTCGAACTCACGAGCTGGGAGATCATGACCTGAGCTGAAGTCGGTCACTTAACTGGCTGAGCCACCCAGGCGCCCCTCTATAAGATATTTTGAAAAATTAGGGGGCACCTGACCAGCTCAGTCAGGAGAGCATGAGACTCTTGATCTCAGGGTTATGAGTTTCAAGCCCCACATTGGGCGTGGAGCCTACTTAAAAAAAATTTTTTTTAAATAATCAAATAAAAGAAGTAAAGTGGTCATTTTTTGGTTCAGACTACATCTTCCTCTTTATTTATATCTTTCTTTAGCAGTGGCAAAAAAGTAATTCTTTGTGGATTTCATTGATGAAACAGAATCTAGCTGTAACAAAAGCGTTGTAAATACAAAGCTTCAAATGTTAGAAACATTTTATCCAGCTGTACAGCAAGCTCCCCACACTATCATTTATCCTAACACTTTGTTCAACTCTTCAGCAATGGCCTCTAGATGCCTTCCGATAGTATTTGCTGACAAAACAATGAATCTTACTTTGTCACTGTGTTATTTCACGTGGATTTGTTTTGACCAGTTCTTACCAGGACCGCAAAAACAAGTGTTTTCAAAACCAAAAGGATCTGCGAACTTTTGTCTCTCATTATTTAGCAAGAAACTCCAAACGCAGCTTCTAAACATGTATCTTTACATTTAGTGAGACTTCACAGAGTGCGGTGTTGAAACTCACGTGATGTTAAACATTGCCGGAGAAGTAGTAGAGGTTTAACTTTGTTGTGGATGCCCAGTTTTTTTTTTTTTTTCAACGTTTATTTATTTTTGGGACAGAGAGAGACAGAGCATGAACGGGGGAGGGGCAGAGAGAGAGGGAGACACAGAATCAGAAACAGGCTCCAGGCTCCGAGCCATCAGCCCAGAGCCAGACGCGGGGCTCGAACTCACGGACCGCGAGATCGTGACCTGGCTGAAGTCGGACGCTTAACCGACTGCGCCACCCAGGCGCCCCTGGATGCCCAGTTTTTTAATGTAAACGGGAAACAAGTAGGACGTACAGCTTGACAAATTTACCGCCGGCAGCCAGATCAAGAAATTGATACTTTTGGCTGATTTCTTATCAGAACCAACGTGTTGTTGCAGTTACTCTGCGACGGGGCCGGATGAGAGGGTCACGCGAGGAGGGAAGATGAATTAGTTCTGCCATTTTCCTTTGCCCATTTGTACTTCTGTTCTTTATATTATCTTCATTCAGGCTGCGGTTTTGTAGGAATCTTTTCAAGCCACTTTTCCATTTGGGGAGGACCGGTTTAGTTAAAACCAGATGATATAATCTGTAAATTCACAGCAGAAATTGCAGAACTTTGCAATAAGCTGAAAATAAAACGAAAGGGGGCCGGCGTCACCATCAGTGTTTCTGTGTCGCGGAAATCTCGTTCCTCCGTCAGGATATCCATCAGGGACCATCTTACAAAGGGGCCGGATGGTGGAGGGTGCCAGCGTCAACCCGTGTGGTGTGTACATTACAGTTGAATTTCTCTTATGATTTTGTCACAAGATAAATTTAAACAGAAGTTCTGCTATTTTCTGCCCACACCTCAGTGAATCATCCTGTCCCACCCTGGAGACAACTGGTTCATCGCCTTGGTTCCATGTTACAAGTGGGACAGCTGAGGTGCTGACGGCTCAAGCAACCGACTCAAGGAAACACAGCCAGTATGCCATGGAACCAGTATTCACGCGGGTCTGTTTGGCTCCAATGCCCATGCTCCCTCAATTACAACCGAAAGATTCTGGCTGATTCGGCGACGCATAGTTTCTGGTTTCAGATGCCAGAATGGTGACTGCCAAATCTTATTTTCTCAGCTGAGGGCACGTTTCCCTCCGGGTGGTCGATGGCAGAGCAGGGGTTAGGATTGGAGAGAGGATGTGGGCTGAATTGGAATCTAACAACCGGGGGGTTGGGCACTGACCACGTGTAAGATGCGGAGCTGAGCGCTGAACCCTCCTCAGAGCCCTAGGAGGTAGGTCCGGGTGTCATTTCCATTTACAGGTGACAAATAGATCAGGTGGCCGTGCTGGCATTCCAAGCCAAACGTGCAATGACTCCTAAACCCGGGCTCTTGACCAGTATGTAGTCTCACTGCCCCATAGATGATATCGCTTTAGTGAGCACGCAGAGTCAGCAACATGCCGGTTACCGTAACAACTGCTTTCCATGTGTTATATCCCATTGAATTCCAACAACAGCCTCACAAGAGAGGTACTCGTTTTACAAATGCAGACACAGAGGCTCAGAGAGGCTAAGCGACTTGTCCGAGGTCACATGGCCGCTAGCGAGTGGTAGATCCACCGGGGCTGGCCGCCCTTCCATCATTGCTTTGGGCAGGGAACGGACACGATCGCAGCAGAGCCAGCCTTTCTTGGGGAGTCCGTTAAGCATGCCGTCAGCAACTCCTCACTGAGCAGATGGAATCCAGAGAGGCCTAGAATGGTGCGGTCTGTGGACTGACGCCAGTCCAACAGTGTAAGAACAGAAATTGAGAGCTTAGAAGCATTTACGGAAATCTGATATCACTGCGGCGTCTAAGCGCATGATTCATTTTTTTTTTTTTTTTATTTTGCAGAAGTATCCGCTTGTGACAGATTGGAAGTGAAAAAAAAAAAGATAAATAACTTATCTTTCACCACAGATCGTTTGAGAAGCACTGGTGTAAACAAATCCTGTGCACCATCCATGCCCAAGGGCTGTCATTTTGAGAGCGGATTATGGGAACGATGCGACGAATCAAGGTTCCCAAGTTGAACCTGATGCTGAGGGTTTGTGAAAGCCAATAAGGGCCTGACCCTGTTCCTTTTGGGGGTTCCCCAAAGAGAATGAGGCGGTTGGCTTTAGATGATAATGACGCTGCCTTTAAAGATCCAGTATCACTGATACAGAGGCTACCGTTACAGCCTGCACCGGAGTTAGGACTGGCCCAGCAGCAAGGGTGACCCCAGGCAGAACCCCAGAGTGCTGAGCTGGGGCCACTGATGTCCCTCTGGCTTAGAGCCTGGGGCAGGGCTGAGCTCACAGCTGGAGGGTTGCATGATCCTCAGAAACTGTCCCCAGTCATGGGCTGGGGAGGACTAGGCTCTGGGAACCAGGCAGAACCTGAGCCCGCATTGTTCCTTAGCCTGGCATTCAAGGCCCTTCCCAATCTGAGCCCGTCATGATGTTAACATCTAGCACTTCCCCTGTTCACATGTATTTGCTCATTGAATCCTCAAACTGACCTTCCCATTGTTGCCTCCATTCGACGTGTGAAAATTGAGGCACAGAGAAGTGAAGAGGTTAAGTGACTCACCCAAGATTGCACAGCTAGTATGTGGTGGTGCTGGGATACAAACCCGGGCAGTGTGGCTCAAGGGGCAGATGTTTAGCCAGTAGCCTATATTCTGAAATATTTGCCATATCAACACAAAGGACCTTCGGTGCCTTAACGTGAAGGAGCGGCTCTAATGGTGGGGATCTCAGACATGGGGGAGCCCAACAGGGGAGAGAAAAGGCCTCTTGGAGGCCTTTCCTGGAAGTACACTCAGCCCTACGTTCCATGGCGGCGCCTCTGGGAGACCACAGCGGCCTCTTATGTGAAGTAAACGAGGGACAATAGCTCCCTGCTTGGGCTCGTGGCATCTTCAAAAATGACTCAAGGCCCCCAAGTCTTGGCCTCAAATGTTTCAGTGGCCCCTGTGAGGGCTGAGTTCACTTGAACATTGTTCTGACTCAAGTGGGCAGAATCTGGTGAGATCTCAACATAAAGCAGTTTGGGGTGTATTATTCTTTTTTAAAGTTTACCCACTCATTTTGAGAGAGAGCAAGAGAGAGCACAAGCAGGTGAGGGGCAGAAAGAGAGAAAGAATCCCAAGCAGGCTCCGTGCCATCAGCGCAGAGCCCGATGTGGGGCTCAAACTCATGAACTGGGACATCATGACTGGAGCCAAGACCAAGAGTCAGATGCTTAACCTACTGAGCCACCCAGGCACCCCATAGTAGAGGCTGGAAGGGGCTATGGGCTCAAGGGATCATGTTGATTATTTTTTTAAGTTTATTTATTTTGAGAGAGAGAGAGAGAGAGAGGGAGAGAGAGAGAGAGAGAGAGAGAGAGAGAGAGAGAGAGAATGAATCCTGAGTATGCTCCACGCTTACAGTGCAGAGCCCGATGCAGGGCTCGATCTCACTAACCGTGAGATCATGACCTCAGCCGATACCAAGAGTCAGACGCTTAAACCAACCCAGGTGCCCCTGGGTTTATTTTGTATCATGCTTCGTTGCCATCTGTTCTGGCTCTTGAGATTAAGAAACAGGCTCTGTGCCTTTGGTGGCACGGAGACCGTGGCTCTCACCTGTGCATTCTGTGGCTCTGGAAGCGAACCACACTCTGTTTTCACCTATCAGTTAGGGCAGGTGTGGACAGTTTCTCACAATTGGTCTGCTAAGAGCATGATCTTTCTGTCTGATGCGCTGGGGTGTGGTTCGGGTTGGTAGAGGGGGCAAGGAGGGCCTCGAGCTCAGCACAGGCTCTTAAGACAAGACCCTGTCCCTGGGCCAGCTCCCCCAGTGAATGCCTAGCGGTGCCCACAAACAGCAAGGGAAGGGAGAGGGAGAGAGCTTTGCAGCTGGTCCCAGTGCCAGTGCTAATGGATTTGCAAGCCTACTTTGGCGTGCACGCCAGAGGTTGTCAACCCCTTGAAGGAAAACAACCCTGCCTGGCCCTGGCAGGACAGTGGAAGGTTCGGGGTCAAATGCCCGCTGGGTGCTCTAGGACCCGGAAGCCTACAGCTCAGTATGACCTATCCGGGGGTGCTTCCCATTCCTCGGGGAGTTTGGCTGCTTCCTTAAGGCACGAGAAAGTTTGGCCAGCTGGCATCATCAGGGGTTGTGTTCCTAGGGTCCCCTGGCAGCCAGTTTGGCAAGAGCGGGCCGGGAAGAATAGTCACTTGGTTTGTTTCCTCCCTGCCAGACGCTCAGAGCTGCTGGAAATCCACACGGGAGGCAACAGCTCGACATGGTTTCATTCATCGAGATCCAGGGGGAGGACACACTCCTTCCAAAGACAGATAGGACCCACATGCCTCATGTAGCAAGTGGGTAGGGTCGGTTTCACACTTCACACATTTCAAAGTATAATTAAGTGTCGGGGCATCTCCTTCTGTGCTCATGTAACACTTGTTTTTCAGGGCTCCTGGGGACTGAAGATTTTGTAAAGGAACAAAACAGACCAAACACATATGCAAATTATTCCTATTTATGAGTGAAAAATGAGTAAGACACCAGATTGACGAGGCGTCGTTACCAAGGCAGGAATCTGATTCCAGGCTGCAGGAACAGCGGGACAGTAGCCACAGCAAAGGGGGTGGGGCAGAAGAAGGTTGCTCCACATGGAGCAGGCCAGACCCCACCTGGAATATTGTACTCAGATTTGGGAGACCATTAGTGGGAGTGGCCAGGAGTGAAGGGACTCCCGATGAGAAATGGTTGAAAGAAATTGAGAATGTTTGGCTGAAGGAGGAGAAGGCTCATGGGGGAACATGACAGCTGCCTTTAAAATACTGAAGGGCTGGTCCGTGGGAGAGATGGAGTAGGGAGTGGGCTTTGGACTCAGAACCCTCCCCTCCCCCCCAGCTGAATCCACGGCTTTGCAACTTACCAAGCCTGCTCCCTTTGGTAAGTCACTGAATCTCCCTGAGCCTCGGTTTCCCCATTGGTGCGAGGAGGAGGCTAATACCTTCCTCACTGTGCTGTTGTGAGGATTCCGTGAGAGGCGGTCTATGAAAAGAGTGCTTGGAATCTGAAATATTCGTGGCAGTGTATATCACTGTGAGTGTCCGCGGCGCCGGATCACAGGGGGCGGGCCAGTGGGTGAAATTGACGGAGAGGCCGATTTTGGCGCAATACAATTCCGAAGAGCTACCTAACCGACAGAGGGGGCTTAACATGCAAATGGCTGCTTTGAGAAGGAGCCAGTTCATCATCACCGGAGACGTTCAAGCAGAGGCCAGACCAGGATTTTCTGGGAGGCTTCATGGGGGAATTCCTGCATACAGAAGAAAGCTGGAGTGCATCACTTCTCAGGTCTTTTCCAACCTTTAGGGTTAAAGATTCTATACTGAGTTTCCGCACAGTGCTGTTACCATAAGGGATTGTGCGTGTTCCCCTTCTGCACTGGATAGCAGTTGGCCCCTTGCTCCTGCATCATCAATTTTTCCTCCTCTCCTGGGTCTTTTCTATTTGCACACCAATAGGCTGTTTATTCTCCAAGTGAAGAAAAAAACGATTTCCTCTAGCGATTGCCTCGCCTCGATGGCCTCGTTTCTCTCCCTCCCTTTTTCTAAACCATTCAAAAGAGCTGCCTGCATTTGCTGTCTTTCTCCCCAAACCCTCTCTTTTACATACTCCAATCTGGCCTTTGCCCCCACCACTCCACCAAGGGAGTTCTTCTTAAGATCACTGTGAATTTTTTTTTTTTTTTATGTTTTTAAAATTTTTGAGACAGAGTGTGAGTGAGGGAGGGGCAGAGAGCGGGGTGCAGAGGATCCAAAGGGAGCTCGATGTGGGGCTAGAACTCATGAGCTGACCAAAGTCGGAAGCCCAACCGATTGAGCCACCCTGGTACGCTAAGATCCTTGGGAGTTAATAGACAAAATATATATTGGTCTCTGCCCCCAGTTCCTGGCACCTTTTGTGCTGTTGGAGTGACTCCGCATGGGGTCCTGCGTGGCTCTTGGGTGGGGGCTGGTCACCAGAAAGCCCAAGCCGTGATTAGTAGCTTGGAATTTTCAGCTTCAACCCCATCCTCCAGAGCGGGCACAGGGGCTGGGAACGGAGCTAATAATTGGTCATGCCTGCATGATGAAGTCTCCGTAAAATCCCAGTCGTAGTATGTATCTTTCCATCTGACTGTTCATCCGGATCCCTTATCATATCCTTCAATAAACTGGTAAACGTGTTTCCCTGAGTCCTGTCTGCTGCCCTAGCACATTAATCGAACCCAAGACGGGGGAGAGGTTATTGGAACTTCCAATCCATAGCCGGTAGGTCAGGAATACAGGGGATAGCCTGGGCTTGTGACTGGCACCTGGAGTTGGGGGGCAGTCTTCTGGGCCCTACGCTGTTAACCTGTGGAATCTCATGCCATTTCTAGGTAAATACTATCAGAATTGAGTAGAAGTCTTGGACCCCCTGCTGGTGTCCTTGAATTGTGTGTTGGTGTGGGGAAAGGCATTTGGTGACCAGAAGTGTCAGAAGTGAAATGTTGTCTGTGAAGGTACAGGAGGCACACAGGGGAGAACTGGGTTTTTCCCTACATAGGAAGGAAGAAAACCGAGGGTTTTTCCTGTGCAGTCATTGACAATTTACATGCCGCCAGACCCAAGGATCAGTTTTCCCCATCTTCCCTGACTTGTCCCCTCCTCGTGATCAATAAAGTTGACCTCTCCTTCCCTCCAGGACACCACAGTCTCCTGGCTTTTCTTTTTTCTTTTTCTTTTTCAAAACTGTTTATTTATTTGTTGAGGGAGAGAGAGAATCCCAAGCAGGCTCTGCACTGTCAGCGCAGAGCCCGATACGGGGCTTGAACTCACAAACTGTGAGATCATGACCTAAGCCAAAACCAAGAGTCGGACGTTTAACGGACCGAGCCACCCAGGCACCCCAGATCTCTTTTCTTCCCTAGTGTTTCCTAGTGGTCGCATGCCGACCATGGCTTTAAATATATACTGGACAGCGGGGCGCCTGGGTGGCTCAGTTGGTTAAGCTACCGATTGCGGCTCGGGTCATGATCTCGTAGTTTGTGAGTTCGAGCCCCGTGTCCGGCTCTGTGCTGACAGCTCAGGGCCTGGAGCCTGCTTCGGATTCTGTGTCTCTCCTTCTCTCTGCCCCTCCCCTGCTCATGCTCTGTGTCTCTCCATCTCTCAATAATAAACAAACGTTAAAAAAATTAAAAAATATATATATATTATATACATACATACTGGACAGGGCTCTTGCCTCTATTTACAGGACAGCCCCCATGTTCACATCTCCAGCCGGGACCTCTGTCTTGAATTCCACACCTGTTCAATCAACCTTGACATCACCGCCTGGGTGTTTAACTGCCGCGTTTTATTCAGCAGGCTCAACACGGGACAAAGCCACTCCTCCCACTACCTTCCTCATTGCACAAAAGGCAACTCGGTGCTTTCAGTCACTCAGGCTAAAAAACCTTGGGGTCATCTTGCACCTGTGGGGTGCAATTCATCCAATTCATCAGCAAATCCTGGCAGCTCTATCTTCCACATGTATCCAAAAGCCGGCTGCTTCTCACTTTCCGGTAACACATAAATCAGATCACGTCCTCTCTCTGCTCAGAACCGCCCGATGGCTCCATGTTACTAAAGCCAAAGCCGGAGTCCTCACCTCCCAACTATTCTCTCCATTTAACCTGCTCCGGGAATCAGCGGACCTCCTTGCTACTCCCTCCACTATGCCGGCCACGCTCCTGGCCTGGAATGCTCTTTTCTGCAGATATCTGGTCTGCTTGCTTGCTCACCCACCGCCTTGAGATCTTCTTAGTGACGCCTTTCCTGACCATCCTACTTAGAAAGGCAGCCCCCTCTCCCCCCCCTCCACCATCTCCTCCCTCCCCCTTTCCCTTCCCTGCTTTATTTTTTCCTTAGGACTCGTTACCACGCAGCACACGATATGTTTTATTCACTGAATATGGTTATCATTGACCATTAGAAAGGAAGCTCCAGGAGGGCAGGAATTTTTGTGTGGTGAGGTCTCTCCAGCTCCTATGACGGTGCCCGGCACAGGTAAGTGCTCAATAAATGTTTGGTAACCTCCCAGACGGACTGGTAAGTGACAAACGCAAGTTGCAGGGCAACGAGAATAGTGTGATCTAATTTATGTAAAAGAACACCCACTAGGCACCATTCTATTCTGCATATATGCATGCAAATGGATGCAAATGCACGGAGCTGTCTTGGGAAGGATCACACCAAAGCCAAGGCAGCCCGGTGATAACTAGGGTTACTTCCCAGTGGGCGGGGGGATGGGGAAGGGGTGTCAAGGAAGACTTTAGTCATATGTGTAATGTTTGCCTTTTTTCCCCAAGGAAACTGTATTCCTGTATCACTTTTGTGGGATTTAAAAGAAATAAAAATGAAATCCATTAAAAATGATAATGTGGCAACGGCTTCCAGGGAGTAAACAGAAGAGGTTTGAAGGACTCATCTAAGTGCCAAAAGCCATTCTTAGGGTTCCCATCTGCGGATGGCCTCCGGGACTGCGCCCCTTCCTGCTCCCACCCCTCCCCCAACCCCGTGCACTTGACACATGATGTTTATGTAGCACCCACCCTTTGTTGGGTTGTTTTTATTGTTTGTTTGAGAGAGAGAGAGACAGACAGACAGACAGAGCTGGAGAGAGGGTCAGAGGGAGAGAGAGAGAGAGAGAAAGAATCCCAAGCAGGCTCCACACTCAGTGCGGAGCCCAACACTGGGCTCGATCCCATGACCCTGGGATCATGACCTGAACCGAAATCAAGAGTCAGATGCTTAACCGACTGAGACGCCAAAGCACCCCTTGCTGGGTTGTTTTAAGAGCTGGGGATAGAGAAATAGAGCATTTTGCCTCACAGAGTTGACTTCTTATTGGGGGAGCCAAGGCCCCCCAGCTGCTCAGCCAGGCCTCTGTGGGATGGAAGGTGTGGATTCCCCAGCTATAGAAACAGTGTCCCTGTGGGCTGATATCCTGGGCAAGGCTGCCTTAGGCCTCCTAAGACTTGTCCTGGGAATCTGTCCTTGTAGACATGGAAGGAGCCACGTCCTTCTCACTTGACTAAGGGATTGGAATAACACCATCACACAGATTGGAGTTAACAAATAGCAAACCTACAGGGAGTCTTTCTCAAGCATTCTCGCCCACCCCCGCCCCAGGCCCAGCGTGGGGGAGGCTCCATTCTGCTGCCTGAAGACAACAGATCCGACAGGATGGGGCTTCTAGCCTCTGGCGACATGTCCCCCGCCTCTTGTTCTCATCAGTGGGGCAAGATCACTCAGGAGCAGGCCCCTTAGCTCTTTGTAACCGGGGCTCAGGAGTACGAGACCACCTGGCTCCGGGGGTCCCAAACAGACCAGGCTCGGCCGCTCCGAAATCCAAAGGCAGAGCAAGGAGTGGTGGGGAGACGAGAAAGGAATTTATTTCAGTGAGGCAAACACCAGGGTGACAGTGACTCAAGGACTGTCTCCGAAGTGCTGAAAATCCTTCCAGGTTCATATAAGGAAAATGTGGGACGAAGGTCAGTGGGTATGTGCAGGTGGGCAAGAAAGGTCAGGTCCATCACCGTCTCAGGGTCAGTGACTGGTGGGGGTCTTGGTGGCTCGGGGCAGCCCTCGCTGCTTGAGGGGGTAGTTTCAGTTCCCATCAGGGGATGCTCTGCCCACGGGGTGGTTTGCCTGAGCTAAGGGATAAGCCGGAAAGAATTTAATCAGTTAAGGAGTACCGACTGAGGTCAAAACGGAGGTAGGTGACATCCTCTTGCAAATCTCCACTGTCAAAACGCCGTTCCGTCTCTACAGAAGGAAAAGGGACTAGGGTTATTCCCTCTGTAGCTACTCCCCTCTGTCCCCCCAGCCCAACATCTTTTGTCTTTAACTGGAGTTATTTAAGGCGGTGGTTTGGGCCATTTGGGGGACTTACTCAGTTTTCCTGGGTCTCTCCCACGTACACAAGAGGGATACATGTTAATAAACTTTTGCTTGTTTTGTCTTTTTATTACAGGGGCATCTGAGCCATGTATGCAGAAGAGTAGAGGGAAAATTATTTTTCCTCCCCCCACGGTACGAAGGGAAAAACCCAGTTCTTCCCCTGCCTTGTGTTTCTTCCCTGTGAGTCTCCTTTGCTGCTCGCACAAAACACTTCCCTTCCGGTCACCAGATGTGTGGACGTTTTCCTGCACATCGAGCAATTCTCTGTGACACCAGCTGGGGGTCCTACAATCTAATTCAATTCTGACAATATCTATCTGGAGATAGCGTCAGATCCCAGAGGTTAAGGGCCGGGTCCCACAAGGCCGCACCCCGCGCGCGGGCGCGCACACACACACACACACACACACTTCAGATGTCAGTCTGTGATGCAAGGTTGTTACCTGTGCTTCTGACCAACTGGCTATAGATCACAGGTAACAACGTCTTTGGGTTAGATTAATTTGCTACAGGAGCTCAGGGAAACATTTATGTTTACTAGTCTGTGAAAGGATATGATGGAGGATATGGATTGTTCACAAGGAGACAGCAGGCCCCAAATGGAGTCACTTGTGCTAATCCCCATGTCAGCAAACCAAGACTTAATACCTGACCTAGTTACAGAATCAGTGTCTCCCAGGAACGTGACTTTTAACCAGTCCATCCGGAACTACCTGGTTAGCACTAGGGAGGTAATCTGCCACAGAAATCCTTTCTGCCCCCCAAAGAAAGGCGAGGCACTCTGCCCTTTCCTGATCTCTTTCCCTTCCTGCCTGAAAAAGCCTTCCGTTTTGTACAGATCCTTGGAGCTCCTTTCTATCCTTCAGATGGGATGCTGCCTGATTCATACATCATTGAAGAAACCCGATTTGATCTTTAAAGGTACTCTGTTGAAATTTTGTTGTTTAACAAGGTGAACAGCCAGATGGACAGAGATCCACAGGGGGAGAACTGGGAGGGTCCTGAGTACAGGAGCTTCTGTCCCCTTGAAGCTGGCTGGGATGTGTCACTCTGCTGGTGTGGATGTGTTCACCACCAGGAAGCTCTCGAAACCCCCTACTACTGGGATTTCACGGAGGCTGCCTCGTGCAGGCATCATTACTTATGAACCCTGTTTCTCTCTGGAGGATGGGGGGTGGGGTGGTAGTGGGCTGAAAATTCCAAGCTTCTAATTATGGCTTGGTCTTTCCGCCCAGCCCCCATCCAGGAGCCATCCAGGAACCCTTGGGCTCTTTGCAAAAACCGGGCCCTCTGTCTCATGTTACACGAATGAGTTTCCCCATTTATAGACGGAGGGTGATACCAGTGATAAAATCTACTTTCAAGGTGGTGGTGACTATCAAAGGAGTTCTTTTCTTGCCTGTAAAAGCGCTTAGGACAATGTCTGGCACATAGCAGGTGTTCAATGCAAGGAGGTGGTTATTCTTACTGCTATTGATATCATAGTTTATTGTATTTCATGCTTATAACAGCACTGTAGGCGGGTGGCATGGCGAGCCTCCAGTTAATGGGGGCCGGATTTGGTTTTGTTTTATGATCCCGGTTCAGCCCTGACCTCCCTGGCGGACCACGGGCTCCTCTGTCCTCTCCCTGGGGCTGGCTTTCTTCAGCTGTCATTCAGGGAGCAGGATCGAGCCCGCCCCTCTCCCCCTGCTTCCTGCCTGACGGGCTGTAACAGGTGCCCCGCACCTGGCCCTGTCCTTCGTCTGGCCCCCTGAAGCATCTGGGCCACGCAGCTCCTCCAGGGATGGGACTTCGGGGCTCCTGATCTTGACTTCGGTGACTGAACACCGAGTGCCAAGTCTATGTGTCACCAGGTTGGGACGGCACGAGTCTCACCACCGTGCCCTACGGCCCCAGCTCCCGAGAGGGGAGGAGGCTGCGGTGGGAATCAGTATTGCGCCCCTTCGGCCATTTCCGGGCCCTAACGTGACATTTTTCTGCTCAGTTCAATGTCAAAGAGGAAGGTTCACATGCTCTCTTCTCCAGAGCCTGGACTGCCCTCCTACCCACTCCTCCCACTCAGCTCGGCTTGTCACTTCCTTCCTTCAACCAGCACCTCGAACTGCCATCCTGATACAGCCTCAACTCAACGGCCGCTGCCCCCCAGGCACTCTTCCACTCCCCTCCTTGCCCACCCCTGCGCAGCGGCCCGTGGAGGATTCTCGTGCTTCTCGAGGCAGCCCTCGCCTGTGCCGTCTGTCCCTCCCGAGCTTGCTGGACCCCGTGTGCCGACAGCGCCCTTCACAGGGGTCTTGACTCCAATCGGGTCCTCTCTGTGAGCCTGGCTGGCTGCCAGCTGGACGGCTCTGAAGCCAGCTCTAGGGAGGGAGTCCTGCCAAGGGCTGGCCTGGATCACCGCTGAGAGAGAAGCAGCCGCCAGTCCCCACAGAGACGTTGCTCTCCAAACTTGTGGGTGGACGTGTCTCAGGAACTTGCTACCCACATTCCTCGTACTTCGAAGACTGGCTCAAAACGGGCAGCCGGGGAGAGAGGCTAAGAACTCCTTGTGATCGCAGCCCTGGGGCTGTCTGCCCGTCACCAGCTGTGTGACCTGGGGCGATTCCTTAACCTCTCGGAGCCTCTGTTTTCTCATCTGAAAAAAAAAAAAAATGGACACGAAAGGAACTATTTTTATTGCCTCATAGGCCTTTTGTGGGGCTCAGACGAGATCATGGACAGGAACGCTGTTGGTAAGCATTTTGGTGCCGTCCTGGTGCTGCTGTGTGGTGTGGATGCACCAATGCAAATAAGACACAAAAACACGGATTAAAACATGGTGTGTGTGTGTGTGTGTGTGTGTGTGTGTGTGTGAACAGACAAAACTTGCCACGGATTCGCCTCTGAAGGATGTCGACCTTCAAAGTGAAACAGTTACCTTTTATACCAGTGAAATGAATTTATTTGGAAACAGAGTCACTACAACTCGGGGCCTGCAAGGGGGGGTGGGGACAAAATAGAGGCAAGTGAGGAGAGAGATCAAAGGAGAGGAGGGGCGCCTGGCTGGCTCCGTCAGAGGAGCACGGGCCTCTTGATCTTGGGGTTGTGAGTTCAAGTCCCACAGTGGGTGTAGAGATTACTTAGAAATAAAATCTTTTAAAAGCGGGGGAGGGGAGGAATGCTACTTTATAGAGAAAAAGGAAGTCGGAAGGGGCTGCTTTGAACTAAAGTTATTGGAGGAAACTGAAAGGGAGGTGGCGGTTTCTCATTGGCCGGGCTGTGCTACTTTCTTATTGGCTGAGCTTGTTGCCGGGCAAGGAGGCCAGGTACCCTTGATGGTGTTGGGTCTGCAGTTGATGAGGAGTGGTAGGGCATTAGAGCTCCCCCTTCTGGCCTCCCGACTCCATTCACTTTTTTATTATTATATTTACGTTTATTTATATTTGAGAGAGAGAGAGAGAGAGAAGGTAAGGAACAGAGAGAGAGAGAATCCCAAGCAGGCTCCCCGCTGTCAGTGCAGAGCCTGGTGGGGCTTGAACTCATGAATTGTGACATCATGTCCTGAGCCGAAACCGAGAGTCGGATGCTTTACCCACTAAGCCACCCAGGCACCCGTCCCCATTCCATTTTAAATAAGGTTTCCTGTGTTCAGTTTCACAAGTACTCGAGGACTTTGCTTCAGCAAGTGTCCCCTATTGTTCCTGCATTATTAACCCCTTCCCTGCAATGGAACGTTGCCATCCACATTCAAGTATGCTGTAATGTTTCCTCGCACTTTTTAAAATTATTTTTTAATTAAAAAAAATTTTTATTTATTAAAAAATTTTTGTTTTCAAATTTTTAACGTTTATTTATTTTTGAGAGAGACAGAGAGAGACAGAGCATGAGTGGGGGAGGAGCAGAGAGAGAGGGAGACACAGAACCCGAAGCAGGCCCCAGGCTCTGAGCTGTCGATACACAGCCCGACATGGGGCTGGAACACGCAAACTGTGAGATCACGGCCTGAGCTGAAGTTGGATGCTTAACCGACTGAGCCATCCAGGCGCCCCGTTTCTTTTCTTTAAAACACCCACAACCTGGGGCGCCTCAGTGGGTTAAGTGTCCAATGTTTTAAAATCTTTATTTATTTTGAGAGAGACAGGGATAGAGAGCGAGCATGGGAGTGACAGAGAGAAGGAGAGAGAGAATCCCAAGCAGGCTCTGCACTGTCAGCGCAGAGCCCAGCGCGGGGCTCAAACCCACGAACTGTGAGATCGTGACCTGAGCTGAAACCCAGAGCCTGACACTTAACCAACTGAGCCATCCAGCACTCTAAGCATACAACTCTTGATCTCAGCTCAGGTCTTTATCTCAGGGTTGTGAGTTCAAGTCCTGCACTGGGCTTCACACTGGGTGTAAGCCTACTTACACACACACACACACACACACACACACACACCTTCTTGACCCCATATCCCCATCCCCCCACCACCCCATTTCCATGCCCCCCTTTGCAGGAAGACTCTCTGGATTTTGAGTTGTCTTTTCTGGCAGTTTCTACTTCCTCACCTCCCATTGTTTCTTGAACACATTCCAGTAAACTTAACCAAGCCTCAGAATGCACATTTGCCAAGGCAGGGTGGGCTGCATGATTTGAAGGGTCCAGTGCAAAGTAAAAGCGTGGGGCCCCTTGTTCAAAAGCGTATTTGTTTCTTGGAGTTACTGTAACACATTACCGCAAACTGGGTGGCTTGAAACAACAGGAATTTATCCTCTCCTAGTCCTGGAGGCCGGAAGTGGGCAACCAAGGTGTCAGCAGGGAGGATTCCTTCTGGAGACTCTGAAAGAGACCCTGTTCCACGCCTCTCTCCTAGCTCCTGACGGTGTTCCATGCCTTGGCTTGTACATACATCACTCCAATCTTTGCCTCTATCCTTCCATCACCTTCTGTGGGTCTTTCCCCCACTTTTCTCTCTTGAGGACACCTGCTATTAAATTTGGGGCCCACATTAATTTGATCTCATCTCAACATCTTTACCTTAATTACATCTGCAAAGACCCTTTTTCCAAATAAGGTCACATTTGGGGTGGACATATCTTTTAGGAGAGGGGACATCACTCGACCCAGTATAAAAAGTTATTTAAGAATTTCAAGATGGTTGGGGCATCTGAGTGGCTCAGTCAGTTTAGGGTCTGATTCTTGACTTCGGCTCAGGTCAGGATCCCCGGGTTGTGGGATCGAGCCCTTTACCGGGCTCTCCACGCTGAACATGGAGCCTGCTTGAATTCTCTCTCTCTCTCTCTCTCTCTCTCTCTCTCTCTCTCAAATAAATAAATAAAAGAATTTCAAGATGGTTGCAGAAAAGCGTTAAAGCAAGTGCAGGACCCTGCTGAGAACAGGGCCCTGTCCAAGTGCATAGATCGCATGCCTATGAAGCAGGAGTGTGCCAGGGTCATTCATGGCCTCTTTTGCTCTCAAATCCAATGGCGAGTTTGAAGTCCCCATCTTACTGGCTTCTCGGTGGCATCTGACATAACTGATCGCTCTGTTCTTGCCACCCTCGCTTCCCTTGGCGTCTGGGACGCGAAGTTCTCCTGATTTGTCTCTGATCTCACCAGTCAGTCCTTGGTGCCTTCTGCCTTCTCTTCCCTCCATCCTCTAGAGTCTGGAGGTTGGAGAGCCCTGGGGGTAGGGCCTTTGACTACCTCTCTGTACATTCACTTCCTCAAGCACCTCATCTGGTCTCAGGTCTTTAAACGTCCCCTCTGCAAGGACACCCGCTGCCCTCAACTTTCCTCTGGGTTCCAGACGGACAGATCCAGCTGCCTCTTCAACAAGCTCCCCTTGGAGATCTAACAGGCCCATCAAACCTACCACGTCCAGACTGAAGTCCTCCTGAGCTCCACCCACCCCCACCGTCTCCTCCTCACCCTTTAATGGCGTCTCCGTCCTTCCGGTTGCTTTGAGTGAAAACCTTTATGTCGTCCTAATGCCTCACTCTCTCACACCCCAACACGAAGTCTCAGCGCACACGCCCATCCCACTTAGAGTGAGATCTCCACTCCTTACCGTGTGTGGCCCACGAGGCCCTCCTCTATCTCCCCCATTCCATCTCCTACCAACACCACTCCCACCCCACCTGCTGTTCCTTGACCACACCAAGCATGCTTCCAACCTGCAGTCCTCGCTGCCTGGTGTCTCTTTCCCCATCGATTCAGGAGGCTTGCCCCCTCACTTCATTCAGTCCTGCTCAAATGTCACTCGGTCAGGGAGGCCTCCTGTGTCTAAAATAGCATCTTCTGCGGGGCGCCTGGGTGGCTCAGTCAGTTAAGCGTCCGACTCTTGATTTCGGCTCAGGCCGTGATCTCACGGTCTTGAGATCCAGCCCCGCCTTAGGCTCTGTGTTGGGCGTGGAGCCTGCTTGAGATTCTCTCCTCCTCTCTCTCTGCCCCTCTCCTGCCCTCTCTCTCTCAAAAATAAATGAATTCATGAATAATTAATTAATTTAAAAAATAGCTTCTTCTGGTCCCTCTGTAGACCCGCCCCCTCTTGATTTTCCTACCTTTGCTCCACGTTGATCTCTCCAACTGGAATGTAAGCTCCACGAGTCTAAACACTTGCTGTGTTCACTGCCGCGGTCCTCACCACCTGGCGTAGCACGTGGCACATACACTGAGTCGATGAATGAATCGTTCTGCTCGTGCTGCTCTCCTAGCTTAAAATCCTGCGATGCTCCATGGCAACTCGATGCCTTTGCTGCTACTGCTCCCTCCGCTCCGAAGGGCCTTCCTCCTCTCCATCTTCCTGGAAAACCCTTACTCGTCCTTCAAGACCCAACCCCACGGGCACCACCTTCGTGACGCTCCCGGGTCTCCAGGCAGTGACCCCACGGCATCCTGTGCGAGCCTCCATTAATGCCTGACTCCCAGGCAATTTGTCTTTCTTTTCCAGGAAACCACGAGCTTCCCGAGGGCAAGCACTGTGTCTTTTCAGCCCTGTATGCCCAGGGCGTAGTCCTGCACAGCCTTTAAGCATTTGGTAAAGGTTTGGCGACTAAATGAATGAATGAACTCAAAGAGGAGAGAGGAAGGGGGTAGAAAGGAGGGAAAGAGGGAACCATTTCTTTCCCCGGGTAGGTGTCCTCAGGACGCCTGGAAGCCCCTCACTAGGGAAGTTCCCCTGTTTTCCGGACTGACCTCGATACCTTGCCCCTTATCCAAACTTTCTAGAAAGAGACACTAACCTCTCGCAGCCGCAATGCCTGTGATTTCCAAACTCCAAAATTAGTACCCCCTATCAGACAAATTTGATCACGGTTTTTAGAGACAAGACTGAATTTTAAAAATCTATCTGTTCAAAAAAGGCAAAAGCAAAAACAACAGACCCCGAATGGAGTCATTTGTGCTAAGCCCCACATCAGCCTGTACTTTCAGCCTGTCCCAGGAATGTAAACTTTAACCAGTCAATCCGGAATCATCTGGTCAGCGCTAGTGAGGTAATCCACTTGATAAACCCCTCCTGTCCCCCCACAGGAAGGTGACCTTGCCTAAAACGATCCTCTGTTTGCTAGAAATTTCCTTTTCCTGTCCCCTTCGGTCTATAAAATCCCTTCATTTTGTGTAGCTCTTCGGAGCTCCTTTCTATCGGCCAGGTGGGATTCTGCTCAATCCACGAATTGTTAATAAAGCCAATCAGGTCTTCCAAGTTTGCTCAATCGAATTTTGCTTTTTAAACACATCACAGGTGGAAACTATGGCTGCTCAGGTTTGTTAGGGTGCATGCAATCAAGAGCCAGGGCTTTCGGATCTTGTGCCCATGTGCTAGAGAGTATTTAGAAGATATGGGCGAGTGTAGAGAAAACCCATCCACAGTCCCCTATGGTAGATCCTAAACACTTAATATTTTGACGTAACTTCCCCTGGTGTGTATGTAGGCACCAACACGTGCACATGGGTGTCTGTGAAACACTGTATGCCTGTAAGTGTGTATATAAAAGACTCGAATGAAGTCACACTGCGCCTTCCACTTTGTAACAGTGGCATCTTCACATTACAGCAAGTACCTGCCCACCATCTTGATTCCATGGGGAGCGGACTAACGGTCTCAAGGAAGTTCTCTGGAAGATAGTTGGGTGTCTACACCAGACACCCTAGGAGGCCTGGCTTTGCCTGGACCCCTCCATGCCGCCCCCATCCACAAGCAAGACCTCTAGAAGTGCCAAGGTGCCCAGCGGGCCAGGGCCAGCTGCGGGTGAATAGGAACAACGGCGGGCAGAACCAGGAGCTGGCAGCCCTTCCATCTATCCCCCAGATCCTTCTCGTGGGGTCTGGGGACAGATGCAGGACCAGGACCAGCTTTCCTGGGAGCTGAGGCGGGGCGGGGGGGGGGGCGGTGTGGAAACTGAGAGCCCTACTTGGAGAAATCCCGCAGTGGGGACGCTCTGCAGCCTGAACTGGTTGTCCGAACGTTCCCCTCCGCCAAGGTCAGCTGCTGTGTCGCTTTTTCCTTTGGGGAAACACGTGCCTGGCACACCAACCCTGTTGGTGGAAGAGGCACCAGTGTTTGTCTCCCCGCTCTGTATTTTTTAAATACTTAGTTTTGCGAAAGAAAGAGAGCGCGCATGCGTGCGCGTGGGGGAGGGGAGGAGAGGCCGGACCAGAGATTGAGAAGCAGGCCCTGCCCCGTCAGTGCAGAGCCTCGTCTGTGGCTCAAACTTACAAAGTGGAGCTCAGGACCTGAGCCTAAGTCGGAAGTTTAAGTGACTGAGCCACCCAGGCGCCCCTGCTCCTCTGTATTAAAAAAAAAAAAAAATGTCAACCCCAATCATCTGTTTTCCTCTCCTCTCCCAGAGCAACACCTTTCCTAGAAGGAAATTACTGTCATAGAAAAGACACTTTTTTTTTTTTTTAATGGAGCCAAACCTGGAGGTAAGACCTTGATGAGTCACAAGGGGGCAGCAAAGTGTTCCTGCTCAGAGGAAGGCTAGGAAGTACCAGCCCCCAAGGAGATTGGGTCTGAAGCCACATAGCCCTCGAGGCTCAGTCTCTGAATTTAACAAACGACAGCATCAATATGTGAAAAAGAAACAGTTTTTTTTTTTAACGTTTATTTATTTTTGAGACAGAGAGAGACAGAGCATGAACGGGGGAGGGTCAGAGAGAGAGGGAGACACAGAATCGGAAACAGGCTCCGGACTCTGAGCGGTCAGCACACAGCCCGACGCGGGGCTCGAACTCACGGACCGCGAGATCATGACCTGAGCCGAAGCGGGACGCTTAACCGACTGAGCCACCCAGGTGGCCCAGAAAGAAACAGTTTAAATAGTTTCAGTCTCAGCACCACCACTTTGTATATGCCCTTGGGCCAGTCGCACTCTATTTGACCCTCTGTTTCCTCATCTATATACTAGGGATAATTGCTCCCCGATATCACGCCTTCCTCACATGGTGGTCTTAGTAATTAAGTGGGTACCTAAAGTAATAGGTAACATGCTCAGCGTATAGTAAGGGTTCATAGGATAACAAAGAACGAAGGGAACTGTTATTGCGTACCTATTATGTACCGTATGCTTTGAATCCTTCGTGGAATCAAGTGAGGAACGATGAGGAGTTAAGTGAGGAGCGCCCCCAGGGGGCTCAGTCGGTTGAGCGTCCGGCTCTTGATTTCAGCTCAGGCCGTGATCTCGTGGTTTGTGAGTTCAAGCCCCGCACTGGGCTCTGCTCAGACAGTGGGGAGCTTGCTTGGGATTCTCTCTCTCCTCTCTCTGCCCCTACCCCACTCATGCATGCGCGCACGCTCTCCCTCTCTCAAAATACATCAATAAACTTTAAAAGAGAAGTTAAATGAGAGGATGAAAGACAGATGGGGGGTTAACTGACACGGCCAAGGCCAATGAGCTAGCAACAATAATAGCAGCTAACGCATAGCAAGCACTAACTGTGCACCAGGCACTCGCTGGTCTAGGCACTTTGCATGAATGATCTCACTTCTTACAGCCATCCTATGGGGTGGGTACTGTTATTACACCCACTTGACAGAGAGGGAAACTGAGGCACAGCACGTAACTGTCCCACAGTCACACCAGGGAGTCTGAGTGTAGAGCTGGGGTTACAGCTAGCTGCGGGGCCTGACCTGTAACCTTCGTGCCATCTGGCAGAGATGAGATTTAAACCGAGGTCAAGTCCAAGCTCTTTTGACCATCTGCTGTTTCTTTCTTTCTGTTTTTAATTTTTTTACTTTTTAATGTTTATTTATTTGAGAGAGAGAGAGAGAGAGAGAGAGAGAGAGACAGACGTGAGCGGGGGAGGGTCAGAGAGAGAGGAAGACAGAATCCGAAGCAGGCTCCAGGCTCCGAGCTGTCAGCACAGAGCCTGATGCGGGAGGGACCCAGACCCACGAACTGTGAGTCATGACTTGAGCCGAAGTTGGACGCTCAACAGACTGAGCCACCCAGGTGCCCTTGTCCTCTGCTGTTTCTAAGCTAGTTTGCATCACAGTCAGCTCAAGACCCTCATGAAAACCAAAACAAACAATCCCTGCCTCGACCCCATGACACCCCTTCCCAGCCACTGCCATTTCTCTGTCCCCATCACAACCGCACTTCCTGGGTCGTCTATACCCGCTCCCTCCACTTCTTCCCCACTCACCCCTGCTTCCACCCACACCAGTCTGCCACTGCCACTGCCACTCCACAGAAACAGCAATCTGCAAGGTCACTAAGGGTCTCCTTGTCACCAAGCCTGAAAGTCATTTTTCAGCCCTCTACTGAAAATACAGAGTTTTCAGATGTTGACCTTGCTGATACCCGTGGCTTCTGTGGCACCACCGTCCCCTGGGTTTCCTCCCACCTCTCCGGCTGCTCCTTCTCTGTCTCCTTCGCGGGCTCAATCTTCTCTCCCTGGCCATTAAGCAGGTGGCACCCCAAGCCTCATTCCTGAGTGCTTTTTCTTCTTGCGTCTGTACTCTTCCCTCCTGACTCCTCTCTGTGCCCTTCCCAGTTTCGATACCATCTACGTGCCCATGACCCCCAAATTTATACGGCTGACCCAAACATGCCTCTGAACGCCAGACCAGGACTCCAGCTGCTTCTCGAACATCTCAGCCTGAATGTTTCAGAGGTCTCTGCCGGAGTCCAGCCCCAGCAGGTCCGGGGGTTCCCGAAGGATGAACAGCGTCGGAAAACAAGTAAAACAAAAAACTAAACTAAAAAACTAAAACAAAAAATACAAATGGACACAGACAAAAGGTCTGTCCTAAATCAGGACCTTTGTATCATCACCCAATAAGGAATAACATGATTGGTTTTTTTGTAACGTTCCCTCCTGCCCTTTGCTTATTGATTAATTTCTTTCCTTGTTTTTATTACGTAGCTACGTTTATCTATAATCTATGAAGTATTTGCTTTGTTGTTTTCACGAAAGGTCATTTATCTCTCAACACCGCAAGTGGAACAGTTACAGGGACATGACCTCTTAGTTGTTTCCCTGAACCATTCGTGGTTTCGAAGAACAAAAGTGTTCGCCTCGGTCTGAGGTTCCAGGAGGGGGCCAAGAGCACCTTAGAAACCCACGCCTTATACATTCTCAGAGAGACCATGCACCTAGGAACCAATGAGCATTCTGTACCTTAACCGACTAGGTTCAGTCATCATCTGGAATGCCTCCGGGGGGCCAAGTGGGCCTAGGGGTTGGAGTGATCTGTGCCCAGAGATACACTCCTTCGTTACCGGAGTGGGGCTTTCAAAACCGTCTGTCTCTCCTTTGTCGGCCTCCTTTGCTGGCAAATGCGTGAGGCTATCCTTCCTCCATAGGGGATGGCAAGGGCTAAACGTACGGCCGCACAATTTCTCGCGGAACCTTATTTTCTTTCCTGATGGGTTTTTTTCCAGGGGGCCCGTCGAGGGCAGTTCCCCAACAGACTTTTATTAAGGCCAAATTACCTAAAAGCGGGAGTACGAGAAGCTTCACGGTCGGTGAAGCAATCCGTCCACGGCCTGGGCCTTGCCATCAGGCTGGGACAGCTCGGCTTCCAGCAGGTCTCTCCAACTCAACGCGATTGCTCACCTCTAGACCTCTGGCCCTCTTGTCTTCTAGTGGGTTCCATACTTGCACTCTCTGCTCTCACCCCCTCTACTCAACCCACCACCAAGTTCTGTGGCTATGGATCTTCTTTGGGTCTCTGTCCCCACTCTCACCGGTGCACTCATCTTTCTGACTGGAATTCTGGATGGCCGTCTAACTGGTTTCCCTGCTTCTACTCACCCCTGTCAAAAGTACTTCCATAGTTTCTCTTCCTGTCAAAATAAAGGTCACAATTCTTGGCATGGCCTCTGAGGCCCTGTGTAGTCCGGCTCTGCTTCTTCTCCAGCCCCATCCCTCTTGCTCTCAGGACTCTAGTTTCACTGACATCTTTCGGTTCCTCGTGAATGCCCAGCCATCTCCTACCACAGGGCCTTTGCACATGCCATCCCCTTTTTTTTAATGAAACAAATCTTCCCTCCACTCTGTCTAGTTAACACCTATTCATCCTTTGATCTTATGATCATTACCTCAGAAAAGGCCTGAGAATTCCTCCTATTATGGGTTCTCAGCTAATTCTCTTTCCTGGACCTGATTATGGTTATAGTTTTACATGTCTTTATGTGATTTTTTTTTTTTTCAACGTTTTTTATTTATTTTTTTTTTGGGACAGAGAGAGACAGAGCATGAACGGGGGAGGGGCAGAGAGAGAGGGAGACACAGAATCGGAAACAGGCTCCAGGCTCCGAGCCATCGGCCCAGAGCCTGACGCGGGGCTCGAACTCACAGACCGCGAGATCGTGACCTGGCTGAAGTCGGACGCTTAACCGACTGCGCCACCCAGGCGCCCCTATGTGATTTTTTAAAAATATTTTTTAATGTTTATTTATTTTGGGGAGACAGAGAGACAGAGTGGGGGAGGGGCAGAGAGAGAAGGAGACACAGAAACCGAAGCAGGCTCCAGGCTCTGAGCTGGTCAGCACAGAGCCCAGCTCGGGCCTCGAACCCATGAAGTGTGGGATCATGACCTGGGCCGAAGTCGGACGCTCAACTGCCTGAACCCCCCAGGCGCCCCAATTTTTTTTTTTTTAATCTTAAACAGGCTCTGGGGCACTTGGGTGGCTCAGTCAGTTAAGCGTCCGGCTTCGGCCCAGGTCATGATCTCACGGCTTGTGAGTTCGAGCCCCGCGTGGGGCTGTCAGGGCAGAGCCTGCTTCAGATCCTCTGTCCCCTTCTCTCTCTGCCCCTCCCCCACTCGTGCTCACTCTCTTTCTCAAAAATAAATAGACGTTAAAAAAAATAAATTTTAAGTAGGCTTCATGCCCAACGTGGGACTTGAACTCACGACCCTGAAATTGAGTCGCATGCTCTACCAACTGAGCCAGGCAGGCAGAGGCAGCCCTGTATGTGGTTTTTTTTTCCCTTGTATGAGATTCTTTTATTTATTTTTTTAATTAAATTTTTTTTTAATGTTTATTTATTTTTGAGAGAGAGAGACAGAGTGGAAGCAGGGGAGGGGCAGAGAGAGAGGGAGACACAGAATCTGAAGCAGGCTCCGGGTCCCGAGCTGTCAGCACAGAGCCAGACGTGGGGCTTGAACCCACGAACTGTGAGATCATGACCTGAGCTGAAGTCAGATGCTTAACCGACTGAGCCACTCAGGTGCCCCTTCTTGTATATGGTTCTTAACTGTTGACCTCTACCTAGACTGTGAGCTCCCACGGGGAATGGATGCTGTCCGTTTCTCCCTCTGCTGTGTCCCCAGTTCCTAGCACGGTGCTGAGTACAGAGCCCCCTCTTTTTTTTTTTTTTTTCAATTTTTTAACTTTTATTCATTTTTGAGAGATAGAGACAGAGCATGAGCAGGGAAGGGGCGGGGGGGGGGGGGGGACACAGAATCCGAAGCGGGCTCCGGGCTCTGAGCTGTCAGCACAGAGCCCGACGCGGGGCTCGAACCCACGAACCGCGAGATCATGACCTGAGCCGAAGTCGGACACTTAACTGAGCCACCCAGGCGGCCCAGAGGGTAGCACTTTTGAGAGGCACTCACATATCTGGGAGATTTTTGCCTCTATTAGAAACCAACGTCATGTACCCTGGCAAAAAGGCCTCTATTGACTAATACCAGATTTATCTCGAAACCTACAGTGTGCAGTGGAGATGAACTCATAGCAGCAAAGAAAGCTCAGGGCTCCCTTACCCCCAGGGAACACCCCCACCTACCCGCCACAGGGCTGCCCCTCCCCTTCCTGGCCAGAGATGCCCGCAAGGAGCGAAGAAGTCTCCAGAAGGCAATTAAAATGGTTTCAGAGTGGAAGCTTTTATTTCGGAAATGATTTCTAGCCTACAGAAAAGTTGCAAGCTCTGTGCATTGAAACAGGAGAACTCCACTTTCAAAAGGTGTCGCTTCTCGGGGTGTCGCCAGCCTTTTCTGAGCCTGTCAGGCTGCCTTCCTCTTCCTCTCAGCTACCATGGACCCTGAGCAGCCAAGATCGTTGGGCGAGGGGACAGTAGCCAGCCCCACTCTGAAAGACGGCATAAAGATGCCGGACGCGGGGCGCCTGGGTGGCTCAGCTGGTTAAGCGTCTCTCTTGGTTTCCGCTCAGGTCATGATCTTACGGTTCACGAGTTTGAGCCCCGCATCGTGCTCTGTGCTGACAGCTGGAGCCTAGAGCCTGCTTCGGGTTCTGTCTCCCTCTCTCTCTGCCCCTCTCCCACTTGCACTCTGTCTCAAAAATAAACATTAAAAAAAATTTTTTTTAGGGACACCTGTGGCTCAGTCGGTTAAGCGTCCGACTTTGGCTCAGGTCATGATCTTATTGTCCACGAGTTCGAGTCCCGCGTCGGGCTCTGTGCTGACAGCTCAGAGCCCGGAGCCCGCTTCACACTCTGTGTCTCCCTCTCTCTCTGCCCACCCCCCCACTCATGCTCTCTCTGTCTCAAAGATAAAAATAAAACAGTAAAAAAATTTTTTTTTAGTTTTTTAAAAAAAGACTTAAAAAAATAAATAAACATGGTTTCCTGGGGGACTGTTATGGGCTCAACTGTGTCCCTCCAAAAAAAGATATGTTGAAGTCTTACCCTCCAGTGTATCAGAATGTGACCTTATTTGCAGAGAGAGTCTTTAACAGAGGTAATCAAGTTGAAATGAAGTCAACAGAGTGGGTCCTAATCCAATATGGCTGGTGTCCTCGAGGAAAGGGGGAACTTGAACACAGAGGCACGGCCAGAGCTAAGACCATGCGAGACACACAGCGGGGAAGGCATGTGAACCCGAAGGATTGGAGCCATGCACTTACGAGCCCAGAACACCCAAGATTGCCCGCAAACCACCGGAAGCTAGGAAGAGACAAGAAGGACTGACTCCCCGCGCCGGTGTTAGAGGCAGTGTGGCCTGATGACTACTTGATTTTGAACTTTTAGTCTCCAGACCTGCAACACAATACATTTCTGGAGTTTTAGTCACCTAGTCCGTGGTACTTTGTTACAGCAGCCCTAGGAAACCAATGCAGGGCCCATCCTGTGGATGGGTCAGAGAGGTTCCCAGAGCAGGAGAGGGACGGCTCCCGTACAGACACCAAAAAGTGACCGTTGTATATTGGTTTGATATGATTTCTTTTCTCGTCTTTCTTTCTTTCTTTTTAAGTAAGCTCTATGCCCAACGTGGGGCTTGAACTCACAGCCCTGAGGTCAGGAGTCACATGCTCTACCGACTAAGCCGGGTGCCGTTGGTCCCTGGCAGTGTGCTCGAGCCACAGGGGACCTTTACTTCTGCACTGGCAGCTGGACGTCAGCTCGTGGTTGGCTCTGTGGTCTCTCCCGAGTACCACCTTGTATACATTTGGACCTTTATTCCTTCCACTTCCCCGTGCCTGGAACACCGGTGTGACTAATCCACCATTGATTTGGAGTATGTTAATTCTTTTGAGAGCGCTGTTCCCATTTCCCTTTCAAGACGCATAGAAACCCTGAGCTCCGAGTGCTAAGAACAGCCCTCTTCAGGTGCTGAGAATCGGCTCCACGAGGGACAATTTTGCAACCCCATTTCCGGAAGCCACGACTCAAGGGATTTGTCCTAGTGACCAATGGATGTTCCTCTGACCTGAAGGCACGAAGGCTGTGAAAACGAGGCTCCGAGCAGTACGTATCCGCTCATCAGTGACATTGAAAGGGAAGGAGAGAACAGGCTCTTGGTCCCCCTGAACAGTGTTCCACAGGATCGCAGTGGTTCGGCAGAGACTGGCCCCGGGGATGTGATGAATGAGAACTGGAGAGACCTCCGAGGAAGACAGCAGTGAGCAAAGCCAGCGGGACGCAGCAGCCGATGAAAGACGCATCCACAGCCTTCGTTTCGACCCCTGCGGCTGAGGCTTGCCCAGCTCAGGGAAGAGCGGCAGAACTGAGCTGATGATGGGAGCACCGAGGAGTAAATACATGACAGGGAACCTGGCTACCGCAGAGGCTCTGGATAGCAGCCCGCACGGCCGCCCGGGGCAGGACTCAGAGGAACGCACGGGCTCCCTCTCTGCGCACGAGGCCAGCCCTTGTCCGGCACAAATGGGGATGTCATGGAGGGTAGGTAATTCCTGGATTTTCAGAGACTCAAGCCCTGGCTGTCCCTCTCCTGGGTGCCCTACTCACACTTCACTCTGGAGTATGTTATTTCTGATTGATTGATTTTTGAGAGAGAGGAGAGCGTGAGCAGGGGAGGGGCAGAGAGAGAGAGAGAGAGAGAGAGAGAGAATCCTAAGCAAGCTCCACGCTGGGCGTGGAGCCCTTCTCGAGGCTCGATCTCACGAACCGTGAGATCATAACCTGAGCCGAAATCGACCGTTGGACGCTTAACGGACTGAGCCGCCCAGGCGCCCCCAGTGCCTGATTTAGATACGGATCCTCTGTGATCACTCTCCTTGCGGAACTTGTCCGTCGGTCTTGGGGGCGGAACATCCCCAGCAAGGCGTCTCAAGTACACTCCGTAGACAGCTGCTGCTCCCAGAATTCCGTGGCCGCTTGAAATCTGCCAAGTGTTTATTTAGCACACCCAGCTTCTCACTTCTGCCCTAAGCTTGCGGGTTGCTGACAAGGGAGTGTGGGTGTATGTGGGACACCGAGTTGAAGGTCAGGATTTAGAAGTGAAACACCAAGATTGCAAATACAAACTTGCCTGAAACTGGACCTACTTTTACATAAGGTCGGCCCTGCCTTCTTGATCTCTAAGTCCCGAGGATAACCTTATCACATAAGCATCAACAAATATTTATTGTGGACCAACTATTTATAAGACACTGTGTTAAGCACTATGAAGACTCGCACTCTTGGGGCGCCTGGCTGCCTCCGCCGGTACAGCACGCAACTCTTGATCTCGGGGTTGTGAGTTCGAACCCCACGCTGGGCGTAGAGATTACTTAAAAATAAAATCTTAAGAAAAAAAAGACTTATATTCTTATTGACGGACATAAAACGCCTGAGTATTTGGAGGGACACGCCATGTTCAGGAATATGAAGATTCAATATCATAAACATGTTAGTTGGGGCATACAGAATTCACAGTTGTGAGATAATAGAAAATATATATTGGTCTCTGCCCCCGGGGTTACCGGCACAGACCTCCTGAAACCCTTGCGATTTCAAGTGGTAAGGGGACCAAGAGCATCATTTGTTCTGATATTTGGGCTTTAACCCCTGTTCCTGACACAGGGCTCCTGAGATTCTTGTAATTTCTTGGGTGACAGGAGTGCCTCTTGTTCTAACGAGGCGACTCTGGGTGGGCTCCTGGATGAAGGCTGGTCACCAGAAAGAACAAACCATGATTAGAAGCTTGGAAATTTCAGGGGAGCCTGGGTGACTCAGTCCGTTAAGCATCCGACTTCGGCTCAGGTCATGATCTCGTGGTTCGTGAGTTCGAGTCCTGCATCGGGCTCTGTGCTGACAGCTCGGAGCCCGGAGCCTGCTTCAGATTCTGTGTCTCCCTCTCTCTCTGACCCTCCCCTGCTTCCACTCTGTCTCTCTCTCTCAAAAGTAAATGATAACAAAAAAAAAATACATAAAAAAAAGAGGCTTGGAAATTTCAGCCCCACCCTCCATTCTTTTGAGAAGGGAAAAGGGCTGAAAATAGAATTAATGATCAATCATGCCTACATGATGAAGCCTCCATAAAATCCTCAAAGTATGGAGTTCAGAGAGCTTCTAGGCTGACGAACACACGGAGATTTGGGGAGAGTGGCGCTCCCGGAGAGGGCATGGAAACTCTGTGCCCTTTTCCACACATCTTGCCCTATGCGTCTCTTCCTGGCTGTCCCTGACTTATATCTGGCTGTCCCTGACTTATATTGTTTTCTCATAAACTGGTAATATAGTAAGCAAACATTTCTCTGAGTTCTGTGAGCCACTCTAGCAAATTAATCGAACCTGAGGGGCAGGTCATGGGAAGCTCTGATTTGTAGCCAAATTGGACAAAAGTTGTAGGTAACCTGGGGACCTACTACTTGAGATTGGCATGTGAGGCAGGGTGGGAGCATTCTTGTGGGACTGAGCCCTTAACCTGGGGGATGTGACACTATCTCCAGGTAGATAACGTCAGCATTGAGTTAAATTGTAGGACACCCGCAGGGCGCCTGGGCAGCTCAGTCGGCTTAAGCATGTGCTTCGGCTCAGGTCATGATCTCACAGTTTGTGAGTTCAAGCCCAGCATCAGACTCTCCGCTGACAGCTCAGAGCCTGGAGCCTGCTTCAGATTCTGTGTCTCCCTCTCCCTACCCCTCCCCTGCTCATGTTCTGTCTCTCTCTCTCTCTCTCTCTCAAAAATAAACATTAAAAATTGTTTTTAAATTGTAGGACACCCAGCTGGGGTTGCAAAGAATTGCATATTGTGAGGGGAAAAAACTCCACACATTTGGTGATCAGAAGTGAAGTGTTTTGCGAGTAATAAAGGTAGACTCATGGGAGAAAGATATAGGAAGAAAGAACTGGGGTTTTCCCTACACGGGTGGAAAATTGAGTTTTTCCATTACAGCTGGTGTCTAATCATTGCTTGTCGGCATTGGCAACCGCCCCCACCCTCACCCCGCCATTGGAATTTGTGTGCAGAACCGATTTTAGTTGATGTCAGCGAGGCGGAATTTGCTAGAGCAGCCATGTGACTTGGGAAGAGAAAGGATGAAAGGTGGAGGTGGGGTGGGAATGGTCGTGAGTTCAAGCCCTGCGATGGGCTCCACGCTGGGCGTGACGCTTACTTAAAAAAAAAAAAAAAAAGTAAAGGCAGAAAAAGCCTAAACATAGACTCCCTTGGTTATTGTTATCTATAGTAGCTTGTGGAAGTCGATAAGAGGAAACCTTGTTTAGAATGGAGTCGGGAGACCAACAGGGGAAGCTGCCACACCCCACCACCAGTCATCAAGTGCAGACCCAACAGGAACACCTCACAAGTTGATACTGAGGTAGCTACTTTACTACCCCGGCAGGAGGAAGAAAGGTTTTTCTCCTCTCCTGGCAACAGCCCAGCCAATGAGAGACGTCACAGCTCAGCCAATGAAAAGGCACTGTACCTTGAAGTCCCATTTTAGTCCAATAGAGTTTTTATTCATAAAAGCCCTCGCAACTACTCCCCTTTCCTCTATAAAAGAGCGGGCCTCTCCTTTGTTCTCTGGATTGGCCTGTGGTTCTGCACAGCCTTCTGGTCCTGGATTGCTATTCCAGAAAAAAAACGCATTGTTGCTGGTAAAATAACCGACAGTTTTATTTTTGGAGCTCAGATTTGGGTTGGCCAAAGCTTCAGTTACTAGCCTCAAAGCTACCCAGGAAAAGAACAATTCTGTAGGGGCCACAGAACGTATCTCTACGACCTCTGGTCACCAAGCAGGTAGTCAACAGGGGGGCAGGGCAAAAACCAAGAAACCATTGAAAGCAGGGGGTTTCATGTGAAGCAGTTGTTTGGTTTTGTGGTGAAGGGGAGCAGAGTTTACTGCCCCAAAATATGTCACTTTGACGTGAGGATTCTTTTGAGCTAAAGGCCACCAAAACCCAGTAGGTTCAGGAAAAGCTCTTTACCTCCCCCTCAACTGCCTAAATTGGAGAGCTCTTGCCAGAGATACCTTTTCCACTAAAAACTTCTCTGCCTGACAGGGCAACCTTTGTTTTCTTTTCTTTTTTAAAGTTTATTTATGTATTATGAGAAAGAGAGAGAGAGAGTATTCAGGAGACAGGCAGAGAGAGGAGAGAGAGAGAGAATTCCAGGCAGGCTCTGGTGCTGCCGGTGCAGAGCCCGACTCGGGGCTTGAACTTATGAACAGTGAGATCATGACCTGAGCCAAAATCAAGAGTCAGACACTTAGCGGAATGAGCCATCAGGTGCCCTTAAGCTTCTTTCTTTCTTTCTTTCTTTCTTTCTTTCTTTCAGTAATCTCTATCCAAAACGTGGGGCTCGAACTCATGATGCCAAGATCAAAAGTCACATGCCCTGCCGACTGAGCCAGCCAGCCACCCCTGTCTTATGTCAATTTAATAATAGACCAGCCAAAACCTAAAAAAATAAAAAACAAGGGGGAGAGTGCCGGGTGGCTCAGCCAGTTAAGCATGCGACTTCGGTTCAGGTGATGATCTCGCGGTTCGGGAGTTCGAGCCCCGCATGGGGCTCTGTGCCGACGGCTCAGAGCCTGGCGCCTGCTTCGGATTCTGTGTCTTCCTCTCTCTCTGCCCCTTCCCCCCCCCAAAAAAAAATAAATAAGCTTTGGATTATGAGAGTGACTAATTTGGGAGGAGCGTCTTTGTTTTGGCTTCCTAAAAATAATTTTGTTTTATTTTTTCATCACGTTCAGTGTACTCTTTAATCCCCATCGCCTACTTCACCCATCCCCCACCCACCTCCCGTAGGGTAGCCATCACTTTGTTCTCTAGAGGTAGGAGTCTTGTTTCTTGGTTTGTCTCTGTCTCTCTCCCTTTTTTTTCTTTGCCCGTTTGCTCTGTTTCTTAAGTTCCACGTATGAGTGAAACCATATGGTATTTGTCTTCCTCTGACTGACCGACTTCACTTAGCACAACACTCTCCAGCTCTATCCATGTTGTTGCAAGTGGCAAGACACCCCACATCTTCTTTATCCATTCATCTATTGATGGACACTTGGGCCGCTTCGATTGTTTGGCTATTGTAAACAGTGCTGCAGTAAACATAGGGTTGCCTGTATCCTTTTGAATTAGGGTTCTTTGTTTTTTGTCATTGGGTTTCAATGCTGCCGAGTGAAAGAGCACATGTGGGGTGATGCGGGACCCACAGCTCACCCCGACACAAGCACATATGCATACATGCGATGCAGACACACACAGGAGGTTATTCCTGCGGAAACAGCCAGCCTGGTGGATTGGGCAGAAGCCACTGTAGGATCCGTTCAGCCCAAGAAAGGGGACTCTCGGTCTCCCCCTACAAATGCCAGTGGAACACCCCAGATGAAGCAGCTGGTGTGTTTCGTATGCAAGCTGCGTGAGACTGGCCTTACAATGACCGTGATATTCACCCGCCAAATAATATAACACCTGCTTGTTATCCGGGTCACGGTATATGCTGTGCTTAAGGGGGCCCTTTTCACACGAGCACACCGCGGAACCTTAGAGTTGCAAAGCTGAAAAACAGTTCTGGAAGCCTTATGGAATTTTTTGCCTCAGCTTCCCCTGCTTACAGAGGCTAATGAAAACAGTAGGGGAGGGGCACCTGGCTGGCTGGCTCAGTCAGTAGAGCAGGCGACTCTTGGCCTCAGGGTAGTGACTTCAAGCCCCATATTGGGTGTAGAGATTACTCAAACATTAAAAAAAAAATCTTTAACAAAACAACAACAACAACAACAACAACAAACCCCAGTAAGTTAATTGACAACAGAATGGGCAGAGGCTGAGGGCAGAGTTATGGGACTCTTACCCCGGAGGTGGAAATTTTTAATTACTATTTTTTTAGTGTGTGTGTGTGTGTGTGTGTGTGTGTGTGTTTAAGCTCTACACCCAATGTGGGGCTTGAACTCATGACTCCGAGATCAAGAGTTGTAAGCTCTGTGGACTGAGCCAGTCAGGCACCCCTAGGGTGAAAATTTTTAAATGATTAATAAAGAAAAGGGCAAAACCAAGAGGAAACAGGAAGGAAAGAGTCACCATACTCTCCCCGGCAGAGTGAAAGACTTCAGGCGGTTATTAAGAAACAGGATGAGGGGCCCCTGGTGGCTCAGTTGGTTGAGCGTCCAACTCGTGATTTTGGCTCAGGTCATGATCTAAAGGTTCATGAGATGGACACCCGTGTCAGACTCTGCATAATAAGACCCTTGTCCTTCTCCCAAGGGAAGGTGATGTCGCCTGAAACAATCTTGGCTTTTCATTGCTTGCAGCTTTCTTGCCCCATCCTCCTTCCTACAAAAACCCTTCCATTTTGCATTTCTGGGGGTGTCCCTCTACTTGCCAAATGACGCGCTGCCCAGGTCGCGAATCGCTGAATAGAGTCAATTAGATCTTCAAATTTTGCTCAGCTGAATTTTGCTTTTGAACAGATTTAACCCCATTCACGTCCATTTTGTTCATCCCATTTCTTTTTTTTTTTTTAATTTTTAATGTTGATTTTTTTTTTAATTTTTTTTTTCAACATTTATTTATTTTTGGGACAGAGAGAGACAGAGCATGAACGGGGGAGGGGCAGAGAGAGAGGGAGACACAGAATCGGAAACAGGCTCCAGGCTCTGAGCCATCAGCCCAGAGCCTGACGCGGGGCTCGAACTCACAGAGCGCGAGATCGTGACCTGGCTGAAGTGGGACGCCCAACCGACTGCGCCACCCAGGCGCCCCTAATGTTGATTTTTGAGAGACAGAGAGAGCACGAGCAGGGGAGGGACAGAGAGAGAGGGAGACACAGAATCCAAAGCAGGCTCCAGGCTCTGAACTGTCAGCACAGAGCCGGACTCGGGGGCTGAACCCACGAACCGCGAGATCATGACCTGACCCAAAGTCAGACACTTAACCGACTGAGCCACCCAGGGGCCCTTAGGCATCAATATATTTTTTTTAATGTTTATTTATTTTTGAGATAGAGAGAGAGTGTGAGCCAGCGAGGGGTAGAAAAAGGGGGAGAGAGAGAATCCCAAGCAGACTCCATGCTGTCAGTGCAGAGCCCCATGAGGGGCTTGATCTCATGAACCACAAAATCATGACCTGAGCCGAAGACTGACACTCAACCAACGTAGCCACTCAGGCGCCCCTGAAGGTATTGTTTTTAAGGTTTATTTGTTTATTTTGAGAGAGAAAGAGATCACGCACGTGAGTGGGGGAGGAGCAGAGAGTGAGGGAAAGAGAATCCCAAGCAGGCTCTGTGCTCAGTTCAGAGCCCGACTCGGGGCTAGATCTCACGACTGTGAGATCATGACCCAAGCCAAAATCAAGAGTCAGTCGCTCAACTGACTGAGCCACCCAGGTGCCCCTAAGGTTTTAATCAGTATTACCAAAGGCTGTGTGGAACAAAGGGAGTCCCTGTTGGTCCCCAACATTAAAGTGACACAAATAAGTCTACTCTATTTACCCCTGTTTGGTGTTAAAATTTTAAAAGCTGGATTGTAGAGGGGTCCCTGGGTGGCTCACTCAGTTAAGTGTTTGACCCTTGGTTTCTGCTCAGGTCATGATCTCATGGTTCATGAGTTCAAGCCCCGCATCTGGCTCTGTGCTGACAGTGTGGAGCCTGCTTGGGATTCTCTGTCTCTCTCTTTCTCTGCCCTTTCCCCACTCATGCTCTGCCTCTGTCTCTGTCTCTGTCTCTCTCTCTCTCAAAAATAAACAAACATTAAAATAAAATAAAAGCTGGACAGTAGAGATTATTATGAGAAATCTGACCAACAGTAACTTGGGACAATGGTTAGGCAGATTAATCAAAGTAAAGATTGACAAAAGTCCAGGGTCCCTTGGCTTGGTCCCTTGCTGTGGACCCAAACCTTTTGCACAAGAGTGGGTAAAATGGTCAGGGGATGGAGAAGAGAAGTTTCCAAGACTCGTAGATATAGGATCCTCATATACTCTGGTACCAAAACATTGGTGAAACCATGATTCAGGCTATAAGTAGATTGAAAGAATTTTCAAATATAATGGTTGATAGGATAATGGAAGCTGGAAAATGCAAACGGTATTACTATGTAAATAAGCTGTGTCTCCTGAATGTTTTATGAGTAAAGGGGAGCAGAACTGACCACCTCAAAAAAGCCTCTTTGGCATAAGGATTATCCTGAGCTGGCTATTTTGAAGAAACCATAGACACAAAAGTCTGAAAACCAAGTACAAGTTACCTTTTTGTAAGGAACATTTACATTTATAAAGGAAATCTCCATTTGTAAGGGTGTCTCCCTCTGCGTACCAGGAAGAGAAGGAGGACTGAGAAATCTCTAGAAATTTTTATCAGTGGAGAAGGCAGGGACTTAAATCTGTAGAACAACCTTACCCTCTTTACTGTGCTTTGCCTGGGAACCTCCCATAACTGCTTCCTACACCCCCCCATCTTTTGTCTTTAGCTGGAGATATTTGAGGTGGTGGCTTGGGCCATTTCTAGAAGTTAGTTTTCCCAGGTACCACCCATGTATACAGGAGGTATGCATGTCGTTAAACTTCCGTTTGTGTTTTTTTCCCCTTAATCTGTCTTTTATTACAGGGAAGTCTCAGCCCTCCCCTACGTGGGAATGGGCATTAATTATGTCTGGCCCGGAAACACCTTCCCTCTCCAGATTGTAAAAGCAAAATATGATGATGAAGTCCTAATGGAGGCTACAGTTAAGAATGTAAGGGTTGATGGAATTACGGTAAAAGGTTATAGGAACATTGATATGTTTGAACGGTCTTTATGTGAAATGATTGGGTCATTGCTTGATTGTATTTTGGAAAGAAACGTTATACCTGACTGGGGAATGTTTCCCCTACCTAGTATTTTAAAACAGAAAGCGTGCAAATCAGCCTTTCAAGCAATGTGAAGTTGGCATGCTAAATGGGAATCAGGAAGATTGACTGAGCCTGCACAATATTGGTAGGGACAATTTGTCTGGCCGCTAGCCCTGTGCAGACAGTGGACTAGGACTTATGGCAAGAGTCTATGAGAACCTCCCAGCGATGACTACTGGCACTTTGGACTAGAGAATTTGATTTGAGGGGCATTCACCATCTTGCTTTCAGACGTTAATGGAAGCTACCCTGATGACCAAAAGCCATAAGATGTTTGTTTGTTTGTTTGTTTGTTTGTTTGTTTTGAGAGAGACAGAGAGCACACAAGTGGGGAGGGACAGAGAGAGAGGAGAGAGAGAGAGAGAGAGAGAGAGAATCCCAAGCAGGCTGCATCCTCAATGTAGAGCCCTACGTGGGGCTCAGTCTCACGACTGTGTGATCGTGACCTGAGCCAAAATGAAGAGTTCATGCCTTAACCGACTGAGCCACCCAGGTGCCCCAGGACATAAGATGTTCTTGAAACCTGAAATGCTCACAACATCTTGGGTGAGGTTGGAACAAAGCTCTAATGGAAAAGGCAGTGCTCAGAAGAATTCCACAATAAAATGGAAGCAGTTCATACAGGATCGTGAGGAGGAAATGCTCATGAGCAAGGAGACTCCCCCCTCCCCGCCAAGACTGACTCAGGAACTGCCTGGAGACCTGCTGGTGTCTCCTGTGACTCGGAAAGTGCCCTATAAACAGCTCTCAATGGACCAACAAAGAGCTGCTTGACTCGTGGGTGGCAGGTGCATGCTGAGTGGACAGCACCTTGTTTGGATGGCCACCGCTCTGATCAAAGAAGATAAAACCCAATCAGCTCGGTGGAAAAAGCCCTTCTGTTGGGGTTTTTACCGACTCCTGGGAAGCAGCCAATGGTCCAGTCATATGGTCAGACAGGAGGACAATGAAAATCTGGCCTCGGAAAGGGACGCCTGTGCGGGGTGTGGCTCTGTGGATATTAGAGGGGTGCATTCAAGAAGGACACGTCAGTGCCCATCGGAGGAAGTCCCTTCGAGGTGTGGAAGATGATCGGAATCGACAAGCAGAGATCACACAGGAAGCCAGTAAATCTGTTCTGTCTGCCAACAGAAGAGACAGACACCGCAGATGGCTGTGTGGCCGATTCTCTGGTGGGAAGGCCCTGAATGTAGCCTGATGGTGGCAGCCCTGGGGCTACCAAATGAGTTCCGACAGGAATAGACGCTGACCCTAGCTAGACTGGGTGTTGCTTACCCGGTGTTAGATGCAAATGCTCTGACTACGATAAAAGAGGCAGAATGGGAGCACCCGAGTGGCTCGTAGGTTAAGCTGGACTCTTCATTTTGGCTCAGGTCATGATCTCATGGTCGTGAGATCGGGCCCTGAGTCCGGCCCCACGTTGAGCGTGGAGACTGCTTGGGATTCTCTCTCTCTCCTTCCTCTGCCCCTCCCCTGCTCGTGCTCTTGCATGCACGTGCACTCTCTTTTTTCCTCTCTCTCGAAAAGAAAAGAAAGAAAAGAAGAAAAGAATTGGAACAGAAAGCATTGAAGCTGTTTGGACAGCTGACTGTTATTTCTTCAGACCATGGGACTCATTTGGCAGCCCATAAGGTCCAACAATGGGCGGGGAGATGTCCTCGGGGTACCGATTTAACAGAGAATGGAACGGACGATGAAAAACCACGGTTGTCTAACATGGGGACATAAAAGCATGAAGGGCTGGCTTACATGCCTTCACCAGTGTGTGCTCACGTCCAACATGAACATGAAGTCCCCACTGGCCAGGTTCCTCTGTCTTCTGGTGGGTCTGAGGGACAGGAGATGGGGGGTGATGCTGGTATGACTATTCCATTCATTTTTTAGAAATCCAATCCTTGGGGCGCCCGGATGTCTCAGTCAGGTGAGCATTCGACTCTTGATTTAGGCTCAGGTCATGATCTCACCATTTGTGGGATTGAGCCATGTGTTGGGTTCCATGTTGGGCATGGAACCTGCTTAAGATTCTCTTTCATTTTCTTTCTCTCCCCGGCTCATGCATGCTCTCTCAAAAAAAAAAAAAAAAGAAAGAAAGAAAGAAAGAGAAAAAGAAAGAAAAAGAAAATCCAATTCCTTTTAAAACTTAGTTTCAGGTTGGGGAGCCTGGGTGGCTCAGTCGGTTGAGCGTCCGACTCCGGCTCAGGCCACGATCTCACGGTTCGTGGGTTCAGCCCCGCATCGAGCTCTGTGCTGACAGTTCACAGCCTGGAGCCTGCTTCGGATTCTGTGTTTCCCTCTCTCTCTGCCCCTCCCCCACTCACGCTCTGCGTCTCTTTCTCTCAAAAATAAACATTAAAAAAAATGGTTTCAGGTACCCACCATAGTGATTACATTACAAATTATACAAATGACATACATTACAAAATGCTCACCGGCAAGAAGCGTAGTCACCTCACAAAATTATTACAATATTACTGACTATACTCCCTATGCTGTATTTTACATGCCTGTGACTTAGTTACTGTATAACTGGAAGTTTCTACCTTTCGATCCATTTCATCTACTTCAGGCATTCCCACCCCTCTGGCATCCACCAGTTTGTTCTCCGTACTTATGAGTCTATTTCTGTTTTGTTTCGTTGGTTCCTTTGTTTGGTTTTGTCGATTTCACATGTAAGCGAAATCATAGAGTGTCTTTCTCTGTCTTATTTCACGAAGCATAACACAGTATCGACTCTGCAGTTCTTGCCAAGGGGAGACACAGGTGTCATGACTGTACGTTTTATTTCTTCTTCCCCACGTCACCTCAACTCTTTGTTCCTCCTACTCGATGCGGTGGTCACGGGACCAGGACTGCAATGACGAGGGCTGGGAGCAGGGCTGATTCCTGACCAAGAAAGCGTAACTATGATTTTAACCTGTGTGTCAGAATTTCCAAGGGCCTAATGGGGGCGGGTTGTGCCTCCCCTTCGCCTGGATTAACAGAAAACGCGGCCCTACTGCCTGGTGGTAAAGAGAGCCCGCTAGCTCTGTGCCTGTGAACCGCGTTCTATGTGAACACCGGTGGACTGAGGCGAGGTGCTTGCTGGTCTGGTATTGCCGCCCGTGGTCTAGACCAGCACAGTGGCTGGACCTAATGTCCTCCCCAAAGGTGAAAAGGTTTGGGTATAATGGAAAAATAGTTGTCGCGGCTCCTGGCACAGGCTCCTGAACCCTTGTAATTCCCCAAGGTTCTGATGTTGGGGATTTTTATTTTTTATTTATTTATTTTTGAGAGAGAGAGAGCACAAGCAGGGAGGGGCAGAGAGAGGGAGACACAGAATCCCAAGCAGGCTCTGTGCCGTCAGGGCACAGCCCGATACAGGGCTCCACCTCCCGAAGTGTGAGGTCGTGACCTGAGCTGAGATCAAGAGTCAGACACTCAACCGACTGCACCACCCAGGTGCCCCAAACCCCAATTTTTGACACAGGACTCCTGGACCCTTATAATCTCAGGGTGACAGGAGTGTCTTTGGGGTGACTGTTGGTGGGCTCTTGGATGACTCCAGGATGAGGACCGGTCACCAGAAAGACCAAGCCTTGATTCGAAGCTTGGAATTTTCAGCCCTGGCCCTTATGTCCTTGAGAAGGGAGAAGGGCTGAGAGTGGAATTAATGACCAGTCATGACTACGTGATGACCCCTCCATAAAGTCCCCCAAGTATGGGGTTCCGGGAGCTTCCGGGTTGGTGAACACATGGAGACTGGGGATATCCAAGAATTTCCGCCTCCCCCCGCCCCCACCCCACCGTCGTCCCCCACCCCCCCCCACTTCAGATGTTAATGGCAAGTACGGGTTGTTAGGGCTATAAACCAGATGTTCCCACAGCCCCCTCCTCAGGCTCAATTGATTGGCTAGAGTGGCTCATAGACCTCAGGGAAACGTGTTTACCAGCTTATTGCATGACGAGGATGAAAATGAACAGCCATCTTCCATCTGGTTTATAGCCCTAACAACCCGTACTTGCCATTAACATCTGAAGTGGGGGGGGTGGGGGGGGGACGACGGTGGGGTGGGGGCGGGGGGAGGCGGAAATTCTTGGATATACTCAATACCGAGGATTCAACTCAATGGTATCCAAGAATTGCCGCCTCCCTCCCCGCACCACTACACATTGGAATTGGGTCTGGAACCAAAGTCATAGTTAATTAGAGTTAAAAAAAAAAAAAATGTGGTGTCAGATTGTAAATATCGCCTTGCAATATTTTCTCATTTAACAATGCATCTCTGAGTTCACTCCGTGGCAGTGCTGGGTAGAGATATACATATAAAGTGCTTCCGAAGGTACATGTCAAACAGTGGTTACCTCTACGGGACAGATTAGGTTTGGAGATGTTTGGCGAATGGGCACTTGGACATTTTTGAAACAAATATTTATTTATTTCAGTAGTTTCTACACCCAACGTGGGGCTCGAACTCATGACCCTTGAGATCAAGAGTCCCATGCTCCTGACCCAGCCAGCCAGATGCCCTGGGAACTTTGACTTTATTCTTTTGTTTTTGTTTTCTATTTTACGTATTTCATTTTATTTTACTTTATTTATGTTTTAGTTTTTATTTGAGAGAGAGAGAGAGTGCGCAGGTGGGGGGGAGGGGCAGGGAGAGACAGAGAATCTTTTTAAAAATTTTTTTTTTTCAACGTTTATTTATTTTTGGGACAGAGAGAGACAGAGCATGAACGGGGGAGGGGCAAAGAGAGAGGGAGACACAGAATTGGAAGCAGGCTCCAGGCTCTGGGCCATCATCAGCCCAGAGCCCGACGCGGGGCTCGAACTCACGGACCGCGAGATCGTGACCTGGCTGAAGTCGGACGCTTAACCGACTGCGCCACCCAGGCACCCCGAGACAGAGAATCTTAAGCAGGCTCCGCGCTCATCGAGAGGCCCATGCAGGGCTTAGTCCACAACCCTGGGATCATGATCTGAGCCAAAATCAAGTGTTGGACACTCAACCGACTGAGCTACCCAGGTGCCCCTATTTAATATTTAAAAATAAATTTTTTTTTAAAGTAATCTCTACACCTAGTGCAGGGCTCGAACTTATAACCCGAGATCAAGAGTCGTGTGCTTCACTGACTGAGCCAGCCAGGTGCCCCTTGTTTTGTCTTTTATAAGATTGGATTCATGTATTATCTGTGCAATTAGTAATAAATTTATATTTTGAGACCCGAACTCTAAAAAGCTGATTTATTCAATATCCCCACTGTGTTGTCTGTATGTTTCGAATCTGCTTTTGCTGAATTCATTCTTTCACTCAGTTATTACCGAGCACCTGCTATATGCGCACTTGTGTTCAATGCTAAGGGTATATGAGAGATTTAAAATGTGAGTTGGTGGGGCGCCTGGGTGGCTCAATTGGTTGGGCGTCCGACTTTGGCTCAGGTCATGATCTCATGGTCCGTGGGTTCGAGCCCCGTGTTGGATTCTGTGCTGACAGCTCAGAACCTGGAGCCTGCTTCAGATTCTGTGTCTCCCTCTCTCTGCCCCTCCCCAGCTCATGCTGTCTCTCTCTCTCTCTCTCTCTGTGTCTCTCAAAAAATCAATGAAAACAAAACATTAAAAAATGTTTGTAAAATACGATTTGGTTTCTGTTGATTAGCAGCTTTAAATCTGTGTAGGAGAATTGCCGGGCAATCCCTTCCTTGAAGTAATAAAATTAGCATATACTGGAGAAGATCAGACATTAAAAAAAAATACAAAAAATACTTTAAGGGCAAAATATTTCCCAGGCCCAAAGCAGGGAGAGTAAAAACTTGATTGTAACTTAACAGAGAGTTATAAGCTGAAGAGAGGATGTGTTGGTCAGAAGGGGAGTCGTTAAGACTAGACACAGACACAGGAACTGGAAAATGAGTTGGTAGGGTCCACCCAGTGCCATCACGTCTGAGGGCCTCACTCAGCTTCTTGAAATGTCTGGGCCACTTGTCAGGTGCATGTCTGAATCCCCACACCCTGCCCCCACCCCAGGAGTGGGGCACGGAGAGGCAGGGCCCCTGCTGGGGTTGAGAAGCTAGAGAAGCTTAGTGGGGAGAGTCAAGGAACAAGTCCAGAGGGAAAGCCATCGGGGAGAGGCTGCAAATGAAGCCGCGGGGACCAAGGGCAAGTGCCAGAACAGAGGGTCAGACGCAGACCTCAAACGGATGCAAAGCTGAGCGGTGCAGGTGAGAGTTTCCTGTCGGTCTCTAGGACGGGTCAGGTGAGGCTAAGTCCTATACAGCAAGGAGGGTCCAGCACAACGGGATCAAACAATCTTGGGGGGGATTCTTGGGGCACGAGGTATGCGAGGCTGTTTCAAAGGCTGTGTATCCAGGGCGGGCAGCGGAGGTGAAGGTAGCAGAGCATGGAGCTTGCTGTCTTTGGACATGAAAGCCATCCAGCTAAGCCCCTGGCTCCGGTTCTACGGTCACTAGGCAACCTTCTCATTAAAATGTGGCCCCTCTCATGGATCTGCCCAGGGGGCCTAATGGGCTGGCTAGCTCGCACAACCAGTCCTTCTCTCTTGGCCTCGATTTCTCACCGTAATGCATTTTTTTCCCCATTATAATGTTTTTCCAAAACGAAATATATTTCATGATGTTCTCTTATGACAAAACTAATAGATGCTAATTATAGAAAATACAGACAAGCAAAAGAGAGGCATAAAGGTTACCCATAATCCCCCACAACCCAGAACAGCCGCTGTTAGTCCTTTTGTAGTAATTATTATTTGGATCCTTTTAATATATGTGTTTATCTACCACAGATATGCATATGGTCATATATGGATATTTACCTGTGGCATTCTATCTTTATTTTTCTTTTTGGGATTTGAAACTTCGCCCATTATGTCAGTGATACATGAGTAGATTTTCGTAAAACCTTTTAGCACAATATAGAACAATATAGGATAAAATGTGCAAGACCCCAGAAGCAATTCATAGTAAATAGCTTCACATTTATCCTGGCAGCTGTTTTTCTACGAATTTAGATTATCTATATTACATACCATTAAAATAGAAAACGTTGGATCCTTCCATCACACTTATTAGTAACTGCTTATTTTTTTTTAATTTTTTTTAACATTTATTTATTTTTGAGACAGAGAGAGACAGAGCATGAACGGGGGGAGGGCCAGAGAGGGAGACACAGAATCTGAAGCAGGCTCCAGGCTCTGAGCTGTCAGCACAGAGCCTGATGCGGGGCTCGAACTCACGGACCATGAGATCGTGACCTGAGCGAAGTCGGACGCTCAACCGACTGAGCCACCCAGGCGCCCCAGTAACTGCTTATTTTTACTAGCATGAACATCTTATCGTGTCAATAAATACAATTTAATGATTATTTTTCATGGCTTCACGGTATTCCGTTGTATGAAGGCACCATGAGTTATTGAACTAATATCCTATTGTTGAACATTTGGGTTGTTTTCAGCCTTCTCTTATTACACACCGTGCTTCTGTGAGCGTTCCCTGTGTATACCATTATGCACACGAGTGATTGTTTTCTTGGAACACGTTTTCATGGGTAGAATTGTGGGGTCCATTTGAAGGTCTAAATTGCCCTCCACAAAGGACATAGCAATCTACACACCCAGCGCCCAGAGTAGGATAGTGTTTGTTTTCCTTAATCCTTGCCTATGGTGTGTACTTTTAATCTTTTTAAACTTTGCCAACCTGTGGGCACAATAGGGTAGATCGCTGTTGGCTTTAATTAGCGTTTAAAATTGTTCCCGAGGTTTATTTATTTAACAGATATAATTCAGGACCAACCATGCGCCTAACTCTGTGTTAGGTACCAGAGATACAATGGTGAACAAAAATGGCCACAGATACGGATCTTAATGACACTTGCTGTTGAATGAAAGACACAGACATTAATCAAAGGATACCATAAATAAATATGACACTGCACCTGTCATAAGGGTCATGAAGGAGAAGTACAAAGAGGTTTGAGAACATACGATAGGCGACTTGGGGGGCGCCTGGGTGGCTCAGTCAACTAGGCATCCAACTCTTGATCTCGGCTCAGGTCATGATCTCATGGTTTGTGGGTTCGAGCTCTGCACTGGGCTGTGGGCTGACAGTGCAGAGCCTGCTTGAGATTCTCCCTCCCTCTCTGTCTGCCCCTACCCTACTCATGCTGTCTCTCTCTCTCTCTCTCTCTCTCTCCCTCTCAAAATAAACTTAGGGGCCTAGCTGGTTGAGCGTCCGACTTCGGCTCAGGTCACGATCTTGTGGTCCATGTGAGTTTAAGCCCTGCGTTGTGCTCTGTGCTGACAGTCCGGAGCCTGGAGCCTGCTTCGGATTCTGTGTCTCCCTGTCTCTCTGCCTACCCCCCTCGCTCGTGCTCTGTCTCTCTTTGTCTCAAAAATAAATAAACGTTAAAAAATTTTTAAAAGTAAGTAAACTTAAAAAAATTTTTTAAAAAAATAGGGGACTTGGGCCATCAGGAAAGGCTTCCCCGAGAAAGTGATGGTTACGCTGGTAACTGAAGGGAGAGTTGGAGTCACCAAGTGAAGCAAGGAAGTATTCCATAGAGAAGACAACACGTGCAAAGGCCCTGTGGTAGGAGGGAACAAGCACGGTGAGGCGCTTACAAGCAGTCAGTGGACCCGGAGCACAAAGAGTGAAGGGCAAGTCAGAGAGATAGGCAGGGGCTAGGACATTCAGGCTGCTCAGGTGGGTTCAGGGTTTCGGTCTTTCCCTGAAGTGCAAAGGGAAATCATTGACGAGTTTAAAGCAGGAGGACGACATGGTCAGATTTGCAGTGTGAAAAGGCCACTGTGGCTCCAGTGTAGAGAACAGATAGGCAGGGAACATGAGTGGACGCAGGTTGGCCACCCAAGAGGGCAGTAGTTAAGATGACTTATGATGGTAGCAGCTTGGAGCAGTGTGGTCGTTTTGTACACAAAGGGCAATGCCCGACGATACCATGGAACAAAGAATCAAGCCAAAACCCAATCATCACCGAGTCCTGGCCTACCTCCATCTGGAATCTCTCTCTCTTGAATCTATTCCGTAAACCCTGTTCCAGCTCAGAACTCATCCTCTCCCGCCCCGACCACGCACCAGTCACTTCCGTGGCCTCCAGTCTCACCGCCTCCGGTTTCTTTTCTGCACCTGTCACCGCAGAGATTTGTCTCAATAATGGCTTTATGGAGACATAATTCACATCAGACGATTCTCCTTTTTAAAAGCTACAAATTCAGGGGCGTCTGGGTGGCTCAGCTGGTTAAGCTTCCGACTCCGGTTCAGGTCATGATCTCGCGGTTCGTCAGTTTGAGCCCCACATCAGGCTGCCTGCTGTCAGCACAGAGCCTGCTTCGGGTCCTCTGTCTCTCTCTCTCTCTCTCTCTCTCTCTCTCTCTGCCCCGCTCCACCCCCAAATAAATAAACATTAAAAAAAAAAACCTTAATCCCCTTAAAAAAAAAAAAGGTATAATTCAGGGCCGCCTGGGTGGCTCAGTTGGTTGAGCATCCGACTCTTGATTTCTACTCAGGTCATGGGATCTAGCCCCACCCTGGGCTCCGTGCTGAGCGTGGAGCCTGCTTGAAATTCTCTCTCCCCTGCTCATGTGTGTGCACTCTCTCTAAAAATTAAAATAATAAATAAGTAAAGAAAGAAAGAAAGAAAGAAGGAAAGAAAGAAAATGGTACAATTCAGTGACCTTTAGCATTTCAGGGACATGGGCAAGCATTGTCACAATCTGGTTTTAGAACATTTTCTTCACCTCAAAAAGAAACCCCATAGCCATCGGCAGCCGCTCCCCATCCCCTCCCAGTCTTTTCAGCTCTAAGCAAATATGAATCTACTCTTTGTCTCTATAGATTTCCCTATTCTGGACACTTTTTTTTTATTTGAGAGAGAGAGAGAGAGAGAGAGAGAGAGAGATCAGAGGACAGGGGCAGAGGGAGAGCAAGAAAATCTGAAGTACATTCCATGCTCAGTGTGGAGCCTGATTCGGGGCCCGATCCCACGGCCCCGGGATCATGACCTGAGCCGAAATCAAGAGTTGGAGGCTCAACCGACTGAGCCACCCAGGTGCCCCAGAACATCATTCCTTTTTAAGGCAGAATAATATTCCATTGTATGGACGTACCACATGTCATTTCTCCAACCATTCATTGATGGACGTTTGGATTGTTTCCACGTTTTGGTTATTACGATTCGTGCTGCTGTGTGCTTTCACATACAAGTTTCTGGGTAGACCTATGTTTTCATTTCTTTTGCAATATCTAAGAATGGAATTGCTGGGTCATAGGGTGATTCCATGCTTAACATTTTAGGAACTGCCGGCCTGCTTTCCAAAGCGGCTGCACCCTTTATACGTTACAGCCAGCCATGAAGGAGGGTTCCAACTTCTCCCCTTTCTTGCTAACACTTGTTACTGTATGTCTTTTTTATTGTAGCTCTCCTCATGGGTGTGGGAGTAGGTGTTTCTTGTGGTTTTGACCGACATTTCTCTGAAGCCTAGTGATCTTGAGCATCTTTTCACAAACTTATTGGCCACCTGTCTTTCTTCTTTGGAGAAGTGCCTATTCAGACCATTTGCCCTTTTTTTTACTTTTATTTTTTTTTTATTGAGATACAATTGACATATGACCTCCCTATATGTCAGTACTGTCCTAAGCATTTTGCAAATTTCAACATATTTAATCTTCATAATGGCGCCACAAAATACTCTTATTATCATTCTCTGAATTTTATATGGAAAGAAGAAACCAAGGCAGAAGGAGGTGAGGCATTTTGCCTAAGATCACATAGCTAGTAAGAAGCATACCCAGATTTAAACCTAAGGGGGTCTGGCTCCAGAGGCCATGCATTTTTATATCAACCCACATGAATTGGAAAGTTCCAACCAGCTCAAAGTAAGGGCCTTAAAAAGTTTTAAAGGGGCACCAGGCTCACTAAGTCTAGAACATGCAACTCTTTTATAAATTTTTTTTAAGTTTATTTATTTATTTTGAGAGCGACAGAGACAGTGTGAGTGGGGGAGGGGCACAGAGAGAGAGAGAAGAGAGAGAGAGAGAGAGAGAGAGAATGAGAACCCCAAGCACACTCTACACTGCCAGCACAGAGCCTCATACGGGGCTCGAACTCAGTTAACTGTGAGATCATGACCTGCCCGGAAATGACAAAGAGTCCGACGCTTAACCGACTGAGCCACCCCAGGCACCCCCAGCATGCTACTCTCGATTTCAGGGTCATGACTTCAAGCCCCACATTAGGCATAAAACTTACTTAAAAATTAAAAAAAAAAATAAAGTTTTAAACATAGAAAAAAGTTCACTTGCTATACACGGAGCATCTGCTTTGAAAGGCAAACAAGATTTAAACAATGTATTCATTGCCCTCATGTCACAAATTTGGCACGTCCGGTTTACCACATGATGTGCTGGAGGAAGCAATAAAGATTGGGAATTTTATCTGTGCTCACGCCTTTAATCATGAGCAGTTCATGAGCTATTTAGAAGGGATTGATCTCATCAAGGGCGTTTGGAATAAGAGTTCCCAAATCCAATTTGTGAGACCTCCAGAGATTCGCAAGATTATATTTTCTTCTGGATGTGACAAGACGTTTAAACACGTTGCACTTGAGACTGCGGGGGACAAAAGCTCTGTTGATTTGCCCAAGGAAATGAAGACTCCAAGTGGAAGCCACGCATTTTCCATTTACCGAGCTATCTTGAGTTCAGTGCGTTCATGGGTTTTGAAGAATGCTACCGTCTATTTGGTGGGAAGTCGGTCAGTTTGTACAAGGATTTTCTTCCCTGGATGCAGGAGGAGGGGTGCAGAGGAGAGTTTAGACCATAAGATCCTGAGAGCCAAGGACAGGAGAGGGGAGTGGGGAGGAGGGAGGCGGGAGGAGGGAGGCGGGAGGCGGGAGGAGGGAGTCTCTTACCTTAGGTTAGACGCGTGCACGCGTGTGTACAGAGCTAGGAATCTGCAAGCCAAAAAGCCCAGAGCAATAACAGCGAGATCAAAGCCAACTTCCAGGCCTGGGCCATGCTTGGCAGGCACCACACATGCTTGATTGCCCCGCATTTTGTGTAGCAGCCTTGATATGATGCAGAGGACCCAGCTGAATTTAAGACACAAAGGCGGGATGGTCAGAGGAGGTTGAAAGGTTTCGTTTTCTCTAGTTATTACGGTTTTAGTAGATATAACCCGCGGATCACACAATTGATCGAGTTTATACGTTTTGACAAGTACCCAACAGTCCTCAATTTTCATAAACAAACAAAATATCATTTAAAAGACATATTCTATCATTGCCTTGAGAGGACGTTAGGTTGTCCTTTATTTATTCATCCCCTGCCCGTCGCTAAATTATCAAACCCGCTACTAGGGTGTGTGAACATTCAGCTCAGTGAACTTGGTCCACCAGGAATTTGCAAGGAAACCTTATCCCAGCTTCTCCAGTTGGAGAGCCAGTCTCTAGACGAGGTCTCCCTGATGCAGCTGAAAGCGTGTTCTCTTTCTTGAAACTGCTAAATTGAAGCCCCCGAGAGTCTGTCTTTGGAGTCAGCATGAGACGCGCCCGGACTGAATAGCCCCTGCTCTTCTGGTTCATTTTGTTAAATATCAGTGTTCTACTCTTATCGAACCAAATGAAATTGACCAGTGACCAACAATAGGCCTATAAACGTGCACCTTTTTTTTAATGTTTATTTTTGAGACAGAGAGAAAGAGAGAGAGGGAGATAGAGTGTCAGTGGGGGAGGGGCAGAGAGAGAGAAAGAGACACAGAATCCGAAGCAGGCTCCGGATCCTGAGCTGTCAGCACAGAGCCTGACTCGGGGCTCAACTCACCAACCGTGAGATCATGACCTGAGCGGAAGTCAGACGGTTAACCGTCTGAGCCGCTCAGGCACCTTCTGGATGCTTTTGTAATACTGTCTTTACAATCTGTATCGATGAATGGCCAACAAGCCATATTTCACTCTTACTACCCTTTTATGTGGCATGCACATCTCTGTATCTTTTACTATGTGACCTACGACGGAAAAAATGTGGATGCCCCCCCCCCGCCTTAAGCAAACTTTACTGAAATTTCAGTTTTCTTGTCTAGATTTGTGATCAGAACTACGTGGGAAATCATTTAAACCTCTAACATCTGATAAGGGGCTTAGAGCGCTAGTATTGTCTCTCTCTTGTTTATTGAGGGCTAATCCATTTATTTTGGGAAGCAATGGAGGAAGGTGGTTGGTAGATATTCTGTTATGAAAACTGAGAAGCTTAACCTCTGGGCTCACCTAAATGGAAGGTCTGTAGGACCTCTGGAGGTGGGCCATGAAACTACTTACAGTGAAGCCTAGATCTTCGTAGGAGGCAACTTTGGGTATTTGCCAGCATGTCAGAAAAGTGCTTTATTGAGTCCCTGAGTTTCACAATATAAAGCATGGAATTAACCAATAACGTCAATACTATTCCAGCTCTGGAAAGACCGCATAGGCGCCCTTTGAGGAGTGGGGGCGGGGCACACCATATGAAAATGAGCTTCTCCAAAGCGTGTTTGTTTCTTCTGACCAGATCTCACCTGCACTTGAGGCGTGATTATTTCAGCCTTCCTTTAGAGATCTCTCCCAAGTTCCCATATCCCAAGTCTCCGCAGGGACAACCAAAGGTTCTTAATCCCAGAAACTATGCCCTCCCCCTCCCAGATACACACCCATGATCACCTACAGTTTTTGATTCCAGCTCAAGATAATGGACTCCCACCACTGGAATCCACTCCTGAGCCTTTGTTGACCACTTTGTTGTCATTTCTCAGCCCCTCTCTGGTTACTGGTCTTTGAATCTTAGACCTCATCCTGATAAGATGATAATTTCTTTTGTCTTCTCCACTCAACCAACCCTTGTTGCCATTGAGACTTCAACTGAGTTATCGCTGCCTCTGGAAAGCCCTCCTGAATTATCTGAGTCTGAATTAGGTACCTATCCCATGAGGTATTCCAGAGTGCCACGTTGTTCTCTTTGCCACACTGTATTAAAAGAGCCTGTATGTCTTTTTCTCTCCACACCCAACGAGAATGTAAGTTCTGTAATAGTACTTGGTCATGCTGTATCCCTGATGTTATGCTCCATAGACCTTTATTGAATAAACAAATAAGTGAATTCGCTTGACTACTCCTTCAAACCCTGGCTGCGTCCTTGACTTGAACCCTTAGCGGGAGGTTGACACTATGAAATGTCTGAATTTTTTTTAACGTTTATTCATTTTTGAGAGACAGAGACTGAGTGTCACTGGTGGAGGGGCACAGAGAGAGACACACACACACAGAATCGGAAGCAGGCTCCAGGCTCTGAGCTGTCAGCACGGAGCCCGATGCGGGGCTTGAACCCACAGACGGTAAGATCATGACCTGAGCTGAAGTCGGGCGCTCCACCGACTGAGCCACCCAGGCGCCTCTGGATTTTTTTGAGAGACAGAGAGAGAGAGAGGTAGAGCGCGCGCACGTGCGTGTGCGCGAGCCAGTGGGGGAGGGGCCAAGAGAGAGGGAGAGAGAGAATCCCAAGCAGGCTCCGTGCTGACAGCCCCACTTGGGGCTCAGTCTCACAAACCATGAGATCATGACCTGAACTAAAACCAAGAGTCAGTTGCTTAACCGACTGGGCCACCCAGGCACCCCTGAAATGTCTGATTTTAAGTAACATGACTTCTCCATGCGTTGGCCTGCTTGAATTAGCTGCCAGTCAATATGCCCTCAGGTGACTGAACCTACTTTATAAAGTTATTTAATATTGACCAGTTGAGTTCTCAAAGTATGTGCTAAAGTCAATGGTTACAATTTTATCTTTTTAAAAAAATTTTTTTAATGTTTATTTATTTTTGAGACAGAGAGAGACAGAGCATGAATGGGGGAGGGGCAGAGAGAGAGGGAGACACAGAATCGGAAACAGGCTCCAGGCTCCGAGCCATCAGCCCAGAGCCCGACACGGTGCTCGAACTCACGGACCACGAGATCGTGACCTGAGTTGAAGTCGGACGCTTAACCGACTGAGCCACCCAGGCGCCCCTACAATTTTATCTTAATTGCCTCTAATAGGAGTAAAATACCACGACTGATTACTTTTTGTGATATCTCTTGACAAGTGATGATAGAATCATGGCACTGGCTTACTAAAGGTTCCCAGGTCTATTCACCGTGGTGGGGAGAATATCTGTCCAGGTGATTGAGGTGCAGATTCAAATTATTGGAGCAGAAATTTAAAAAGGAGAGGGCAGACTCTTCGCAAGAACTTTCTGTCCTACTATGATATTTGAAATAATTACTAGAAAAGATGAGGTCAGAGGGGTTCCCGGGCCACCAAGAGAACTCACAGGATGGTAGTACCCTGGTGAATTTCCTAAGACCCACGGTTTGTTCTTCACCTTTGCAACTCAGAACACGTCAGCCTCTGGATAAACACAATGTGCTACATACATGCCAAGAATGGAATATTATTCAGCCTTAAAAAGGAAGGACATTCTGACACATGCTACAACACGGATAAACCTTCAGGACATTATGCTGAGTGGAATAAGTCAGTTACCAAAGGACAATAGCTGTATGATTCCACTGACGTGAGGTCCTGGAGTAGACACATTCATAGAGACGGAGAGTGTAATGGTCGTTGTCAAAGGCTGGGGGCAAAAGGCATGGGGAGTTATTATTTAAAAGGTATGGAGTATCAGTTTTGGAAAATGAGAGATGTTCTGGAGATGGAGGGTGGTGATGGTTGCACAACAGTGTGGACGTACTTACTGCTAGTCAACTGTACACTTAAAAATTGGTTAAAATGGTAAATTTTACGTTAGGTATTTTTTCTATGACTAAATAATAATAATAATTAAAAAAAATTTTTTTAATGTTTTTTAAATTTATTTTTGAAGGAGAGAGAGAGACAGAGCATGAGTGGGGGAGGAGCAGAGAGAGAGAGGGAGACACAGAATCCGAGGCAGGCTCTAGGCTCCGAGCTGTCAGCACGGAGCCTGACGCGGGGCTCGAACTCACGAACCGTGAGATCGTGACCTGAGCCGAAGTCGGACGCTTAACCGACTGAGCCACCCACGCGCCCCTAATAATAATAGTTTTAAAAACAAACAAAAATAAAATACTTCAATCTAGGAAAACAAGTTCATGATAGCCAAGTTCACATTAATTAAAGTGGGGGGGCAAATTTACCAATTTACAAAGAAATGCAGAACACTGAGGGAAAAATCATAAAGGGAAATACTGATAGATTTTGACTGTATACATATTTTTTAAGTTCTTTACACAAAAATCCGTCATAAAATTGACAAAGGATTAGTATCCATACTATATAAAGAGCTCGTATGAATTAATAGGAAAATAAGTGTTTCAATATAAAAGTGACAAGGTGCCTGAACAGGAAATTCATAAAAGAAAAAATACACTTGGGTGGTAACTGAACATTTTAATCCTTCTTTCTCTTGTTAGTGGAATGTTGGAGCCTAAGTGAGGGCTTGAGAGCTCATCCCGATCGCTTGAAATCAGGCATGGTGAGAGTATTTCCACTATGGAAATCTGCAATATTAGAGTTTGATTTTTTTTCCCTTGGAGAACAGGTTGTTAAACATTTACCAGCAACCACTGTACATATTCAGTTATTCTCTCTCACCTGGTTCCTTTCCAATTGTGTTTCAACATTCTTGAGCCTTCTCTGCCATCTTTAAAGAAACCTTGACCCGGGGCGCCCGGGTGGCTCAGTTGGTTAAGCATCCGACTCTTGGTTTTGGCTCAGGTCATGATCTCACGGTTCATGAGTTGGAGCCCCTCATCGGGCTCTGTGCCGCCAGTGAGGAGCTTGCTTGGGACTCTCTCTCTCCTTCTCTCTCTGCCCCTCTTTCTCTCTCTCTCTCTCTCTCTCTCAAAATAAACTTAAAAAAGAAACCAAACAACCCATTCTTCATCCTTCTCTAGCTACCATGCCATCTCTGTCTTCTTTCACAGACAAACTTCTCCAAAGAGTTGACTAGACTCTCTGAATCCATTTGCTCATTTCCTAATCATTCTTCAACACACATAAGCCATTTTTTGCCATCACCACTCCTCTGAAACAGCTCTTGTCCAGCTCAATGACCTCCGTGAATCCTAAATTCTATGAAGAGTTTTCCCTTACCTTCCTCGACCTCTTGGCAGTATTCATTTCTCTTGACCATTGCCTTCTTGAGACCTTGTCCTTGGGCCTCAGTGATACAGGATCCTGGTTTTCCTCCAACCTCTCTAGCTCCTCCTTTTCAGTTTCCTTCTCAGATTCTTCTTCCCATTCCCCACCTCTACATGTTGGTGTTTTCCAGCGATTCCTCTTGAGTCCTCTTCTCTTCTCTATTTTCTCCTTAGGTAATGTCATCCATTCCCATAACTTTAAACATGACCTATAAGCAAATGACTTCTAGATTTATATCTCCAGGCCTGGCCTCTCTTCTACGAGTTCCAATCGCCTACTTGACAATGACTCCCCTTCAGTGTCTCAAAAGCATCTAAGACTCCACGTCTCCCAACCTGGAGCCAAAGGCTTTCTCTCCTTTCCTCAAACCAGAGGTTCTCTAGTGTGCCCCTTCTCAATAAAACGTACCACGATATAAGCCAGAAACTTAGGAGCCAACTTTAGCATCTCTGTCTTCCTCCTCTCCCACATCATTAAGACTGGGTTGTCTGGGGGCGCCTGGGTGGCGCAGTCGGTTAAGCGTCCGACTTCAGCCAGGTCACGATCTCGCGGTCCGGGAGTTCGAGCCCCGCGTCAGGCTCTGGGCTGATGGCTCAGAGCCTGGAGCCTGTTTCCGATTCTGTGTCTCCCTCTCTCTCTGCCCCTCCCCCGTTCATGCTCTGTCTCTCTCTGTCCCAACAATAAATAAAAATGTGGAAAAAAAAAAATTTAAAAAAAAAAAAATAAATAAAAAAAAGACTGGGTTGTCTGTACCTTCTAAGTATTTCGCAGGTAAGTTCTCTTCTCTCCGGGTCCACTTCCACCACCCTAGTACAAGCCTCCATGATCCTTCAGCTGGACTACTGCGATCGCCTCCTAACTGGTCTTCCTGCCACCATTTTCTTCCCCTCAATACGCTCTCCCTGATGAAGCCAAGGGAACGTCTCAAAACGCAAGTCTGATCATGCCACACTCCTGCCTTAAACCTCTCAGTGGCTTCCCATTGCTTAGAACTAAAAAATAAATAAATAAACAACTTGCAACAGCCTAGGGCCTTGAAATATCTGGCTCTTCTGCCCGACCCCAGCTTCATTCCATACCATTCCAGTCCCTCTGTACTCGAGGCACACCAGCTTTCTTTCTGTTTCTTGAATAGAACCATCACACACGCTCCTCCTTTTGCCTGGAATGCTCTTATCCCTCCTGTCCTCCCGGCACCTTGCTGACTCCTATCTATCTAATCTTTAATCTCCATTCAAATGTCACTTCTTCCAGGAAGCCCCCTTCCGATACTGACATGCTAGTCTAAGTCCCGTCTGTATCCCCCCCCAACCCCACCTCACCGTTATAGTTTCTCAGGGTACAAAAATTGCTCTTATTACAGTTTTATTTTTGCATTGACGTGTGTGATTATTTGATTCTTGTCTGTTTTCCCCACTAGACCATAAACTCCATGAAGGCAAGGACCAAGTCTGGTTTTGCTCGCCATTGGTCTCCAGTATCTAGTCTAAGACTTGGCGCACAGTAGGTACACAATTAATATTTGTGGGATTAATGAATCGCTTAGTGACCCTTGTGTAGGGAATTCATAAAAGTAGGCCAGTTAGTATTTCTCCTTTTATTAACTTCCAGGAAGTTAAGAATCATATTTAAAGCTTAATCACAGCAATCATCTCAACCCACTATAAATAGCATATTTGAATTATCTCTTTTAATCCTGATGTGCTATTCCTAGTTTATTGACCCATAAAATCTGTTTTGGAATAAGATGCTGTGTGTGTGTGTGTGTGTGTGTGTGCATGTTCATGTTCACACATACACGTGCACATGTATATGGATACAAAGATAAATCAGTACCTAAATTCAAAGTATTGAGAGATTGAAACAAATGAAGACCTCACCTTTTTTTTTTTTAAGACATCAGCCTTCTTAAAAATTTTTTACAAACATTTGTATTTATTTTTGAGAGAGAAAGAGCAGGAGAGGGGCAGAGAGAGGAGGAGAGAGAATGCCAAGCAGGCTCTGCACTGTGAGCGCAGAGCCCTGTGCGGGGCTCAAACTCACGAACCGCGAGATCGTGACCCGAACCGAAATCAAGAATCGGCCACTTAACTGACTGAGCCACCCAGGCGCCCTGTTTCTTTCTTCTTCTTCTTCTTCTTCTTCTTCTTCTTCTTCTTCTTCTTCTTTTTCAAACTCTACACCCAACGTGGGGCTCGAACTCACAACCCTGAGATTAAGAGTTGCACGTTCTACTGATTGAGCCAGGCAGGGGTCCTTCTGTCTCATATTTCAATCCTTTCAGAGTGCTTGTGGTTCATCTTTGGACTGTAAGGACACTGGGTAGAGACCTTATTTCCCTAGATTTGGTACCATGTCTAGGGGCTGTTAATATCATTCAACTCATAGAGCTTACTGTATTTTTACTTTTTAAATTTTTTTTTCAACGTTTTTATTTATTTTTGGGACAGACAGAGACAGAGCATGAACGGGCGAGGGGCAGAGAGAGAGGGAGGCACAGAATCGGAAACAGGCTCCAGGCTCCGAGCCATCCGCCCAGAGCCCGACGCGGGGCTCGAACTCACGGACCGCGAGATCGTGACCTGGCTGAAGTCGGACGCTCAACCGACTGCGCCACCCAGGCGCCCCTATTTTTACTTTTTAAAGTTTTTGTTTAAGATTTTATTTTTAAGTAATCTGTATACCCAACGTGCGGCTTGAACTCACAACCCCAAGATCAAGAGTCCACTGACTGAGCTGGCCAGGCGCTCCTTGTCTTTTTAAACTGTTTTTTATCTTGCCAAATGTAGCACACATCCAGAAGAGTTCCTAAAGAGTATACAGCAAAAATCAATATTTATAAAGCAAACAAGCACTTGTGTGACCATCACAGGCTAAGAAATAAAACATTGGTATTTATTGTCTATGGTGCATGTTGGATCCTGCCTTATGACACATTTGGGACTTACTCCTTGGCTTTTAGTGCGTATATAGCTAATCTCCCCAGTTAGTTCCCTGAGAACAGAAATCACACCTTATATTTCTTTTTTTATTAAAAAAAATTTTTAATGTTTTTATTTATTTTTGAGACAGAGCATGAGTGGGGGAGAGCCGAGAGCGAGGGAGGCACAGAATCAGAAGTAGGCTCCAGGCTCCGAGCCGTCAGCCCAGAGCCTGATGCGGGGCTCGAACTCACGGACTGCGAGGTCATGACCCGAACCGAAGTCGGACACTTAACCGACTAGCCACTCAGGCGCCCCTCTTTTTATTCTTAAAGTTTTATTTATTTATTTAAAAGTAGATTTATTTTGAGAGACAGACAGAGAGTGTGAGCAGGGGAGGGTCAGAGAGACAAGGAGAGAAGGAGAATCCCAAGCAGGCTCTGCACCGTCAGCGTGGAGCCCGACGCGGGGCTCGAGCTCATGAACCGTGAGATCATGACTCAGGCCGAAATCAAGAGAGAGTCAGACACCCAACCCGACTGAGCCACCCAGGCATCCCTATTTATTTATTTTTTTAAGTGATCTCTACACCCAATGTGGGGCTCAAACTCATGACGCTGAGATCAAGAGTCACGTGCTCTTCTGACTGAGCCAGCTGGGCGCCCCCTTACATTTCTTTATACCTCCCGCAGTGCCTAGTGCTGTGAGGGCCACAGGTACAGTAGGTGTGCCATATGCACTTTCTATGGTTATGCATCTTAGATTAACCCCGTGACTCTGGGAAGACCGCTGAAGACTCATTTCGACAAAGAAGAATTGTTTGAGGAAATACGAAATCGTTTCATTTGTCTAAGTCTGTGTGTGCAGATCAGGCTATAAGGAGAAGTATCGGATCATGATGTGGGCGGGAAGCCTTCTCCGGAATTCTGGCTCTTGCCCAACGTGGGGAGCCAGCTTGGAACTATTGGAGTGGCCTCGTAACTGGCCTGCCTGCCTCTAGTCTTGCCCTCGTTCAACCAGTTCTTCGTGTGGTGTGAACGCAGATCTCGCTGCGTCAGGCCACTGCTCAACAGCCGCCCCCCAAGTGGTTCTCTAGCTGGGGATGTACCTCCCAGCCACCTGGGAAGCTCACGAGAAACCTGTTCTTCTCCCGAACAGAGTCCCATTCGGCAGGTCCGGGGTGGAGTCCGGGCCTCTGTACCCACCTGAAGCCGTGTGGCTGATTCTGACACAGGAGGACGTTCAGGTACCATCCACGAAGAAACACGGTCTCAAAGGCTAATCTTTTAGTCCTTGCAGGTTGGAACTTCAGCACCCTCAGCGTGGCACACAGAGCCCTTAATGGGTGGCTCCTTTTATTTTTATTTGAAACCATTTTTTAAATTTTTTAAGGTTTTATTTTATTTTTTGAGAGACAGAGTGCAAGCGGGGGAGGGGGGGCAGAGAGAGAGGGAGACACAGAGTCCCAGGCAAGCTCCAGGCTCTGAGCTGTCAGCGCAGAGCCCAACGCGGGGCTTGAGCCCACGACCTGAGCCGGTCGGACGCTTAGCCGACCGAGAATGGGTGGCCCCTTTGAATGCTGACTCTGTTCCCTCCATGTGAACTCCACTCTCATGTCACTGACGCCATCATTTCTTGCTGTTAACAGTGTTCTGATTTCCAAGTCCTTAACTGCATTCGTCGCTCCCCGCTCCAGTGTTGACCCCAAGCTGGCACCAGAGTGACCGTCCAAAATCCGCAGACCCATTCATATCATTCCCTTGCTCAAAACCATTCAGTGGCTCTTCATTCTCTGAGGGACAGTTTCTTTAACTGGCTCAGATGGCACAGCATTTGGACGCCCTGGTGTCCTTTCCAGAATGCCACGAAATAATTGATATATTAAATCGCGCCATATGAAACGAAACACTTTTCAGAAGAATACTTCTGCTAGCAGAAAATACGTCTACCTTATGTGTGCGCAATATGAAATCATAGCGGCAAGCACAGATGTCCGTGAAAAAAATAAACTGTTGAATTAAGCATGATCAATACTGAGATCGTCTGTTTAATATTCATTTGCTTCTCGTTCATTCATTTCGCCGCCTGCTAGCGGATAAGCAAGAGCATCTGTCAAAGATTTAGGAAAAAATTATGGTTAAAAAAAAAAAAGGTAAAATAGAGCAATTTCTAGCCATTATCTGATCTTATTTTTTCCCCACTGTGAGCATCCGATCCATTTGCGATGGGCATGTTTCCAAACTGAGCGGGCATTGTCCTTTCAGGTGCCTCTCTTCACCTCTCTGGGTCTCTATCTCCCCAAGGTCTGGCTCCTGGCTGATGATACCATTTTTCACGTCCCTGGTTGTCAAGGTATCTGGCAACTGGCCTGGGAGCTCCCTCGGGTCGTCGCGGTGGGGATTCTCGTCACCCATTTTTTTTCTCTGGCACTTAGCACAGTGGTTGATGTGCAACGGGGGCTCGTGCATATTTGTGGAACGAGTGAGCAAAATTGCAAAGGAAGCAAAGTTTATTTTTAGAACCTTCCAGCTCCCTGCACGTTTCTTGGCACCCGTTCCCCAACCCAATGCACTCGGTACCCTTACGCTGTCCATGTAGAAATCCACCAGGATCTGTCATTACGGCTTGAGTCCAGGCTTCAAGCTTTTCCCTCGATATCCTACCACACCTTACCAGTCCTGTGTCCCGTCCCTCCGGTTCTCACACTTTCGCATTGAGTTCAAACACACATTGCTGGGGCCCAGCCCTCTCTAGGTTCTGATTCAGTGGGTCTTGGGTGGGGACTGAGAATTTGCATTTCTACTAACTTCCCAGGTGACGCTGCTAGACAAAGAGCACATTTTGAGAACCGCTGGCATAAATGAATGTACGACCCGGGGCGGCAGGTAATAATGCACAAAGGACTCCTTAGTTCATCCTGGCTGAACCCCTTAACTGAGTCTCTGATTCTATCAGCACTATCTGGATTTGTTTACTCCCAGATCACTTTCCCTCTGCTTTGCCTTGTCCTCCCCCTCCAACTTTCTGATCTTTTCGGATTGTTCTCGAGCTTCTTCGCTCTCGCCCGACGTGGCTATCCTTCTCTTTCTGCTTCCATAAAGCCACCATTTCAGGACGAAGGCTTTCCTGAGCTCTCAGCTCCATTTCATTGCCCTCTTTCCCCTCCCCCATTCAGTCTTAGCACCCCCGCCCCCACCCCAGCAGTCTGAGTGATCTTTCTAAAGCTTGGCTCCAACTAGGGTCCACTCCTAGCTAGCAGGGGTAGCCACTTCCCCTCCCCGGGAGTCTGGTTCCACAAACAACATTAGCATGCTAATGACAGTCACCTGCTGGCCCTGGGAAGTCGCTGCGCTCCAGCTTCCTCGCGGACAGTGGAAACACTGAAAACACCACATTTAAATGCTTCCGTTCATTCATTCACTCAACAAACATTGATTGAGCACCTGCCAGACGCTGTGCTGGGCCCAAGGATCCTGCCAGGGCACAGGGACCACGAGCAAGTGTTCACGGCGGTGCCCGAGAGTCCACAACGCCCCTTCACGAAGGGGATCTTTTGCTCTGCTCACCCATGGGGACAGACATTCCAGGCCCTCTTGCCTCAGCCTTCCTGCCCGCCCTGTGCCTGGGCAGGTGACCCAGGGCCAAAGATTGGGTGACGCCAACCCAGTGAGCTCCCAAACCTCTTGGTTGAAATGAGCATTATGAGCCACACCTCTCAGTTATCCTCCCGCTGTACCGGGTGAGGCAAGGTACGTACAACTGAGAACATTGTGAGCGGAGGCCTCTCTGCACATACACACACACACACACACACACACACACACGGACACATACTGAAACACAGACACATAGCTGACCCACGCGCTGACAGGGACACAGGCACACCTGCTCCCACATAGACACCAATCCACATCCCACGGAAACGGGGATGCCCCGGCCCCAGCGAGGGCTTGCAGCCGCGGGTGGCCGATCTTAGAGGGAACAAAGGGCGGCAGGACAGTCGAATGACACACTTGGTTCCAATTTGCCAGGTCCAGCGTTTTGGAGGAGGAGGCCTCCGAGGTTCTGAGGGTCCCTAGGGACCGACGGGCCGAGTGGGTCACGTGGGCAGGGAGCCAAGGGTTTTGAGCTAAGGTAGCCCCCGGAGGGGCTGAAATGGACCGAGCTGTGGCCAGCGCGGAGCGCTGGGGCGGGAGGACAGTGGGCCGGGGAGCAGGAAGGATTCCTGGGGAGCTCCGCTCCACCCGGCCCTCCTCCCGGCCCGCGACCCTCTGGGTATCAGCTCTCACCCTGGCTTCCAGACGCGCGCCTCTCGTCCCGCCACCACCCAAGACCCATGTCCAGATCCTTTAGTGACCTCGGGCCCTTCTCCCTCCCAGACGCCCAGCCGGGAAGCGGCGGGTCACCTCGGACTCCCCGCCCCCATCCGGTCTGGGCCCTGCCTTGCGGCGGTTCCTCATGTACAGCGCTGGTCCCTCGTGTTGCTGCCACCCCAACCCAGGGCCTGGCGCCACCCCCAGGCCCTGCCCCAGCCCCCCCCGCCCCCCCCCCACGGCGGGACTGGGAGACAAAAGCTGCCCCTCTTCCAAGCCATCACCATTCGCCCTGAGGCCTCGCGCTGTCTGCCTAAGTCCCCCCTACTGGTCCCCGATTGTGCCCGGCTCTTCTCCTTTGGCCTCTCCTGGGTCTCTGGCGCAATGATGGGCGCACAGTGGGCGCCCCCAATACTTGGCTCGTCACGACTGTCCCGACTGCTACCCTCTCATTGTGTGTCTTTCTTCTGTACCCGCCCCTCCCCCATCCAAAATCCCCTGCCCTCCTGTTCAGGAAACGTTTAATTGGGCACTTCCTGGATGCCCTACCCAGAACTAGGCACTGGGGATGCATTTTGCCGAGTCCCGGTTCACACTGCGCATGGAGAGAGCTCCCCGAGTCAGTGTGAGAAGCACTGTCCCGGCAGGTGGAAGCAAGTGCCAGGGAGACACTTCATGTGGCCACCCCATTTCTCTGCCTTCCCTCCTTCTCCCCAGGCCTGGGCTTCTGTATCGGGTCCCCTCTCCTTCTCTCTCCCTGGTTCCTGTTTTTCTTCTTTCCTCCCTCCTGCCTCCCCCTCCGCCGCTCCCGCCTTTGGGCCGCTCTCGGGCCATCTCCTCCGCCCCATCCGGGGCCACCTCGCTGTCCCGGTCTTTGCCCATGGCCCGGCCTACCCCTGCGGTCCCGGGTTCCACTCGAGGGTCTGGGTGCCTCTCCAAGACCAGGGCACCAGCCCTATTGAGGAGCGGAGCAGGGTGTCCGGCCGCTAGAGCCTCGGGCACGCCAAGTGGGCCAGGGTTCGCCAGTCCCAGGGAGCTAGGAAGGAGCCGCTCCCGGGAGAGGGGCGGGGGGCTTCAGGGCCAGAGAGGTGGAGGGGTGCCGCGGGCAAGGGAGAGGACCGCGGCGGCGGTTGGCCGAGAGGAAGAGGAAAGCAGGCTGGCACAGCCTCCGCCTTCGGAGGTTCTCACTGCGCACAGCCGGCCGCCTTCTCCCGGGCTGAGCGAAGGTGAAGGGGAAATCCGGGCGGGACAGAGCCACCGGAGGCCGCCCCGCGTCACTCCCACGCTCCTCCTCTGAGACTCCCCGGCGGCCTCGGCACTAGAAGGGGGTGGTGGTCTGAGCCCCCGCTCACTCGCTGAGCGCCTAGGGCTTGGTAGGGAGAGGAGGCGTGGGGTCCGTCTGTATTAAGTACCCAACAGTGGTGAGCTAGCCTCCACGAAATTATAGTCCACAGCATCCGAGGCTCGGAAAACCCCAGGGCAGAAGGGGACCTCGAGTCCGCTGGTCCCAGACTCCGCACGTCACAGCTCAGTTGCGGGGCCGCAGTGCGGCTCCCCCCAACTGCCCCCTTTCTAAGCTCCACCGTGGAGCGGCAGGTGCCGCAGCTGCCCCCCCCCCCAACTCCGGCCCCAGCCGCACTCCCGGGCCACTGGGGGTGGGGTGGGCGGGGGGAGGAGGTGTGCTGGAGCCTCGAGTCCCCAGCCGCAGGCGCTCCCTCCGGAGCACCCGGAGATCTGGGAGGACAAGAAGAGGGGGTACGGGGGACGGGGAGGAGTGAAGGGGGGCGACTGCAGAGCTCAGCCGCCGAGCTGTGCGCGGGAGGGGGAGGGGCGGGGGTTCCCTCCCAGCCTCTGGGGTCTGGGGACTCGGGGATGTAAGGCGAGAGCAGGGGGGTGTGACAATTCAGCAGAGGTCGGGACGTACCACGGAACCCAGTGGCGGGGGGGGCAGAGGACGTGGTCACCGAGGGGAGCCCCCGCCCCCCTTCGCAAAGGCCTACAGCCGAGGTTACAGGGAGAATTGGAACGGGGCTCGCCGCAGGGGGAAGCGGCACGTGAAATCCGCCCCCTCCCCGTACCCCACTTCCGAAGGGGTGGGCCAGCGAGGGGAGGCTGGGGTTGGAGCAGCGGCGCGGGGGCCCCTCCCTTGCACCTCCCCCCACCGGACTTGGTCGCGCCCGAAGTGTAACACTTTCTCTTTGTCGGTGGAGCTCCGCTGTTTCTTGTGCTGTAGCTCCGGTGGCGGCGGCACCCGTGGCAGCCCTGGCGGACGCAGGAGCGATGGCAGCGACCGATATAGCTCGCCAGGTGGTGAGTGCGGGGCTGGGGTGCCGGGAGCCTGGGAAGGGCGGAGGAGACCCGGCCGCCGCCGCCGCCGCCGCTGCGGCGAGGAGGGCAGCGGGCAGCATCCAGGAGCCGAGGCGCGGCGGGACTTCTGCTCCCGGGGTCAGCGGCTCACTCTCCCGGCCGCTCCCCGGGAACGGTGGCGGCGGGCGGGTGGGGGCCCCGGCGGAGGCTGCGGGCCGGCGGCCGAACTTGCATTGCCCGAGAGCCGCAGCGAGCGCCGCCGCCTCCCTCGCTGCAGCTGCCGCCGCGCCGCTGGGCGTTGCCGAATGAATGGCCGCGCCAGCCGCCGAGCCCTCGGGGTCCCCGGCCCTCCCCGCACCCCTCCCCTCCCCTCCCCTCCCCCCGGGCCTTGCTTCCTCCTGGCGCCGGGCCGCGCCCCGGAGCCCAGACGCCGGCCGGGACCCGGGCCTCCCCTGCAAGAGGGGCGCGGGGCTGGGGTGAGCCTGGGGCAGGAGGCGGTGAGCGGTGAGGGGGGCGGGGAGGTGACTGGCGGGGGGTAGGGTTTCTCCATGTGCATTACATATGTGACTGCGGCTGTGTGTGTGTATCACCGTGTGCGTGTGAGTGCACGCGCGCGCACTCGTGCCTCCCCGGCGGGCGGCGGCGCCCGGGTTGTCTGTGACCCTAGATGAGTCCGCCTGTTTCTCTGCGTGCGCTCACCCCCGTGGTGTGTGCGCGTGTGTCCCGACTCCTCTGTGCTGTTTGCCTCTGGGTCCCATTTGTGTGTGTCGGGGGTGGGGGCGGGGGTGCAGTTCGCGGGCCTGTAGGTGGCTGGCTGCGTATTTTGGCATGTTTCTGGCTACCTGACCCGGGTTTTGCGGGCCACTGGGTGTCTGTCTGGATTCCGTGTTCGGTGTAATTGGGCTGGTATGCCAAAACCTGTGGAGCCGGCTTCTTTCTGCGGGGACTCAGGAAAATAAGTGTGAGGCTTGTAAAAGCGATGCCGTCTCTCTTTTTGTTGGCAGCAGACTCTGGGGGAAAAAAAAAATGTTCTTTTAAAGAACTGAAGTTTTCCAGCCTGGGATGTTCAGAGAAATCATACTGAAGTGACCTGAGGCTCCATGATTGTTTGTTTGGTTTTTATTTATTTATTTTATTTTGTGTTTTCAGACCAGAGGCGTGGTTGTACAGGGAGGGGATGATTCCATTTGGGGCAACAATCTAGCCTTTCTTTTCATCCATGGGTGTCTGAGATTTTAAGAAGCCCACAGTTACCTACACTCTTTGGTGAGGAAGGAGAGTGAAGTAGAGATAGATGAAATTCCAGAACATCAAATGCTACTTGATGGAAATCTCCGAACCACACACACACACACACACACACACACACACACGCAAGTTTTTAAACCCTGTGGCTTACTTCTTCAGGGAAATAATCCATGCACTGCAATTCCAGTGTAAAAAGAAAGAAAAAAAAAGCCTCTAGGTATCTGGTGTCATTGAAATTGATTTGTTTTCAAAATCTGTTTCCAGAATCTGATAGCATTTTCTCTATAGGATACATATGAATTCACGACACCCTCTGGTCCCTGTTTGGAAGGGCACGGTGATTTCATTTGGACCTCCCCAACCCCTGTTAGACCTCAACCCAGCTCTTTATGTTGATGTGCAAGGACCAGTAGATAGGAGACAGTGCTCTGTGATCATGGAATTTGAGAGAATTCTCTTCGCTCTAAGATTGGCACTGTAATATTAATTGCTGTGGCATCTTGAGGGTTCTCAGAGAGCTTTTCTGCTCCCTGTTACCTGCATTTTAGAGATGGCATGGCCGACGTCGAGGGATTATTCTCCTGGATTACACTTGCTCCATTTTTAGTGACCAAAAAGGATGCTAATGATTTTTCTTGTCAGCTAATTAATTTGCATCGACCTGTCCATACTCTGCCGCCAGTCCCCCATGCCTGGATTAGGATTGCAGGGCAGATGTTGTAAAGGGGAACATTCCAGAAGGTTGTGCTTCACCTCAGGCACAATTTGGGCCACCCGGAGGTCCCCTTTGTTCTGCGGATGGGAGTTGGGGGTGGTTTAGGGCCATTTGGTTTGCTTTGCATGGTCCCCGTTTGCTCTGGCTGGCCTTGCCCATACAGCACTTGAAACCTTGTTATCGGGATAAATGGGTTTCTGGGAAAACTGACGTCACTCTCCCTGCCCCCCTCCCCCAGGCTGTAAAGCTCTTGTTTATGTGTCATTTGTCTCTTTGCTCTTTGTGTCTGCAAGAAGTTGTAATTCGCCTGGGGAAGATGGAATTAACTCAGGAGACCTTGGACGGCTGATGGCTGTTTGTTTCTTCCAAGGAATATGCATGCAGGGTTTGGAAAGAGAAGTCTGGAGAATAAACCTCGCTCAGGAGTTCTTTTGAATGAGCTCCGGGATGTGGTGCCACACATGCATTGCTCTGGGGCGCGCGCGCGCGCGCGTGTGTGTGTGTGGTTGAGGGTCACCATGGCTAGTAAGGCAACATCGTTAGTGACTTAAAACAGGCCACAGAATTGTTGGATAGGACCCTTCTTTGGGCATGCACGGAGCTTGGAAGTTCAGCTCTGGCGTACACAACACAACCCGATCCCATCTGAATGAACACCACAAAGATTCTGTGTGACAAAACTCTCTCTCCATTGCGTCCACAGACGTTTATTTTTGACTGCTCAGTGTCCAGCACTATGGCTAGCCCTGGTCAACTATACAAAAAAAAAAAAAGTAGTAGACATAGTTTCTGGCTTGTAAGCTTATGGTCTAGTTGGAGAGACCAGTTGTGGCTGCTGTGAAGTAGAGAACTGTAGAAGATCTTGGGATATCCCCACTCCCAACCCCTGCCCGTGAGGTGGCTTGGGCTGCTATTAATATATACTCTTCTTGTTTAAGTTTATTTATTTATTTTGAGAGAGAGAGAATCCCAAGCAGGCCCCGGACCGGCAGTGCAGAGCCCGATGCAGGGCTCGAACTCACAAACTGTGAGATCGTGACCTGAGTCGAAACCAAGAGTTGGACACTTAACCAACTGAGCCACCTCGGTGCCCCAGGATGTACTCTTTGAGGTCATATGACTTCTCCATGGTAACCAAGCAAGGCACAGCCCAGGCCTCAGGGGCGGTATCTTCTGGCCCTTTCATCGAGCTGTTTCTTTCAATGTTGTGTTTTGGGGTCCAGACTGTAAGTGCTGTCCCATAGAAAGAACGGCTCATTGGTTCTGGCTTGAACCAATCCCACAATGTGGGCAACGATGCTCTCCTCCACTGGCAGCCTGGTAATGGTCTTTCTCCCTAATGAAGGATCTTGCAGGGGCTAACTTTGCCTTACCTGGGGTTGGTCTGGGGCAGCTGTCTCAGGGCAACCGCCTCCAGGCGGGGAGAAGCTGGTCTCTGCATTCTGATCTTTGCTATCAAATGGCACCTAACCCTTGATTTCCCTTGAAGCTCCAGCCTCAGCCATATCTACCACCTCACACTAAAAGTAATATTATACCCTGACCCGGGAGAGCAAAGCCCCAGTATGTACCCCTACCTCCACTGAGGATACAGCACAGACGAAAATTTACATGGCCCCAAATAGAACAAGTTATTGAATCTAAGTCAAGGGTATATGGGTGATCATTGTACCATTTTTCTAACTCTTCTACGTGTTTGAGACTTTTCAAAAAAAGGGTGGGGGGGGACGACAATGTCTTCCCCTCCCCCCACCAAAGGCATACAGCCCTTCCTTCCCTCAGGGAGTTTACAATCTAATAATGGAGGCAGATTTAAATAGCCATGTGATTACCATTGTGGTCCATGCCGCACAAGGAGCTGCCGCCTACTGTGAGAATTCACTACAAGTGGACCTAATCCAGCCGTGAATGGGGGCGGTGGGTGACTGGAAAGGCTTCCTGAGGGCTTCAGCTAAGAAAGGGGTAGGTGTGAAGATGCTTGAGCGCTCACCCTGCTCCCGGGCAGGGGACATCTCATTTGTTAATTCACACGCTTCTGTTCTCATTCATTCATTCCTCCAACAGAGTTGGTTGGGCACCAACTCCGCCAGGCCCTGTGCCAGGTGCCGGGGATATGGTGGTGCCGAGGCACACAGGACCGTGCCCTCCGAAAGCTTCCAGATGACAGGCAGGAATCAGTCCCGTTTCCTTTCATTTCCTAAATCCTGGAAATGTTGAGTGGTAGCGGTGTTCTTATTACAAAACTGCATTACAGCTGAGCGATTTGTCTGTATAGCATAATGAGATTTTGATCTGCAGTCATGTGCATAGCATTTACCTTGTGGAGTCTCTGCTGTAAATTTTCTGTTAATTACTGGCTTTGTTACCCAGCATGGCCCCTCCCTTTGTGTGCCGTAAGGGAACAAACCCGGAGCATTAGTCTGAGCAAAACTAATTAGGAAGATAAGCCCCCTGGAAAAAGGTATTCCAAAACTAAATAGGACTGATTTCTGGACTTGCCTGGGTTTCTGGATTATCAGAGCCGTGGTTTCGTATTAGCATGAACAATTGAGAAGGGCTTTTAAGTTGCATGTACTTTAAGACCCCATTGAAGAAAGAGAAAGAGAAGAGGAAGACAGAGAATACCATAGATAAGTATAACATGTTTCTTTCAACGATCTCCAAATGCTTCCATCTGTATTTCATTTTTCCCAACAGCTTCCTGAACAAGTATTCCTGTTTTCTTCATTTATGGGTACGGGGAGACCAAGTGACTTAGTCCAAGGCGATATCGCTGGTCAGTGGACGAAACAATGAAACACATAACAGATGACACAGATTCATTAAAAAATAAATAAATAAATAAATAAATAAATAAATAAAAGCCAAACCTGCCCTTTTCGTGATGTTTCTAAGCAATAAAAATCCTGCCATTACCCCAACTTCCCCCTCTTTTCACCGCCTCTCCCCCACCCCCGCCAGCACACTCGGGTCAGAGAAGAGTATACTTGGGTTCTTTGAAGACTCGGTGATGTTAAAAAGATCCTCAGCTTAAATCCCAGATAGCACAGCCACGGGTTACGTGTGGGTTTTCTTTCTTTTTCTTTCTTTCCATATTGCTTTAAATAAAAATCTTGGAGCCACCAGCCGTGTAATGATGGATTATTTTAAGTAACAACTTGGGGGGGGTGCAGAATAAATTAGAAACACAGACCCTTCCTCCTCGGTTTGGCAGGAGAAGGCTTTTGCTGCTGGGATTTGAAACCGTGGGTTTCTCCGCTGCTTGCAAAGAGGAAGGAGGCCACATGCTCAGGAGGGTGAGAAATAATGTTATCCTCTTGTCCTGTGTCTCCCCATTAAAGGCAGCCATCTGCTGAATTGTGACACGTGCTCTCAGCTCGCCCTGGGCTTGGGTCATCCGTTCCACTCACTTACAGGGGACTGGGGAAGAGATTTGCAGGCCTCCGCGGGGACAGGACTCAGGGCTCCGGTTTCTCCGGCCAGCGCCCCCTCTGACCCCCCCCCCCCCCATTGAAGACCCTGGGGTGGGGGAGAGCGGGAGCAGAACCCCGCTTTGGCGACCCTGATGAGGTGTGAGGTAGTGTTGGGTTTCCTTTCCCAGCAGAGGCCCCCAGCCCTGAACACCGGCGCTGAGGCAGGAACTGGGTTTTTTCAGATCCACTTTAAATGAGACCAGATGGAGGCAGAGGCAAATTCAGGCTCCCTAGAGGACAGTTGGGCATTCATCCAGAGGCCTGTGAGTAAACCTTTTTTCTTTTTCTTTTTCTTTTTTTCTTTTTTTTTTTTTTTTTTTTTTTTTTTTTTTTTTTTTTTTAGCAGATTGGAGATAACAGTGACCAGAACACCTAGAAAACTCTGTTTCAAGAGCCTGGCTTGAAGTCTGGCTCTTGTGGGAGAGGCTGACCCACCCTGAGCAGGGGTCCCCCCTGGCCTGAGGTAGAGCTGTTGTACCTAGAATCTGGCCAGTTGGGTGGAGTGGCCCCGGGCCGGAGGCTTAGGCCCGAGTCCGAAAGGAGAGAAAGGGCAGAGGGAACCCAGAAGAGGAGGACCAGCCCCTCCATGGCTTCTGCTGCCTCAGTTGCCTTCCGTGGGTGGGAGCCGCCTTGCGGAGCCCATAGGGTTCCAGGTCGTGTTCCGTGACCCTCCTCCCTCTGGACTGTCGTCAGGCCACAGGCCCCATGCCCTCACATTTCAGCTGCGTAAAGAAGTCTGTCACTGCAGTCAGCTTTTCCATTTGAGAGTAGCAGTCCTCTCGACAGGGCCCTGGAGCCCAGCACCACTCCTCGGCCACTAAATCACTCTGTGACTCTGGACAGGTCACTTCCTCTCTCTGAGTCTCTGTTTCCCCTTTTGTAACATGAGCGGGTCGGAGTGGGTCGGAGCCCGAAGGGCGTTACCAGCTCCAACCTTGTGTGGTTCTGAGTGTTTCCTGGTCCCGCAGCTGAATTTCTTTGAGGCTCTTGCCTGCTTCTGCTTCCGACCGAGGTGGTTAACTCCATCTCTTCCCTGCTTTGACTCCTTGAGCTGGGTGGAGAGACAGAGTTGTGGAAAAGGCAAGTCTGTGCTTTTAGCTCAGCAGGGTCTCTCTAAGTGGAATAGAAACAGCCCTTCAGACAGTCTGTCCAGGTGGGGGTGTGTTGCCATTGTCGTCTTATAGAGGTACGCGACAGCTGAATTTCTGTCTATTGAATCCCATCTTAAATGCGCTAGGAGAGCTGGCCATTTAATGGAATCCTGCTGCGAGTCCTTTTATAGAATGAAAAGCCACTCGGGAATTGATCTGGTGTACTAAAATCCAGAGTTTCATCTACTCGATTTGCCCCAAACGGACCTTTCTCCCTGTATGGTAAGCATGGTTTCCTTCGTGCCTCCCCAGGGCCCCCTAAGCTGCCCGGCCCCCCGTCCCCCCCCACCGAAAGGCTTTTCTGGGGCTTTTGGGGGTTCTTACGGCTGATGATACAGTGGCGTCCGCTCTCTTGGTGGCGCTGGAGGCATTGCTTCATCAAGTCTTTTAGCGGCATGTTTCCGGATATGTGACTCGACTGCTGGTTCACATGAATCCTTATAATAATAAGTTATACCGTATAATAATAAGTTATGTAGATACAATGGTAATGTTATAATAAGGATAATAATAGGGTTTTATTGTATTATTGCTAAAATAAGTGTTTACATACAATAAAACTGCCCGAAAGCTGAATACTTAACCGAATTTTCTAGTTATCTGTATGTTAAAGCACCTTTTTTGGTACTTGTAGCTGAAGATTTTGCCACAGAAGCCGAGGCTGCTTTCCTGCCTAGGAAAGTATCATCATAGAATCTTCTTTAGAATGGAATCTTTTTATTCTGGTTATAAAAGTAAACTATGCCCCCCCCCCCAAAGTAAAATATGCCTATTGTAGAAAATTTGGGAAACACAGAAAAGCAACAACCTGCATTCCCTCCACCCAAAAGTAACCATTGTCACCATTCTGGTGTAAAGTTGACCTTTGAACAATGCAGGGGTTAAGGGCACTGACCCCCACACAGTCAAAACTCCACGTATAACTTTTGACTCCCCCGAAACTTAATAACTTAACAGCCTATTGCTGGCTGGAAGTCTTACTACTGATAACATAAATAGTAACATTAACACCTACTTTGTATGTTGTATGTATTATATACTTATATTCTTACAATAAAGGAAACTAGAGAAAAGAAAATGTTATTAAGAAAAACATAAGGGAGGGAAAATACATTTATAGGACTACCTTGTATTTATTGAAAAAAAAATCCACGTATAAGTGGACCCAGGCCCTTCAAACCTGTGTTGTTCAAGGGTCACCTGAATATTCTTCCAAGCTTTCAAAAATACATCTACACTCCCCGCCCCCCATGATTGGAATGATTGGGGTTTTGTTATTTGCTTGGTCATATTTGGTGATCATTTTTCCTTTTCCTTAAATATTCTTTTTAATTTTTTTTATTAAACTTTTTTTAATGTTTATTTTTAAGAGACAGGCAGAGAGCGGGGGAGGGGCAGAGAAAGAGGGAGACACAGAATTTGAAGCAGGTTCCAGGCTCTGGGCTGTCAGCACAGAGCCCAACATGGGGCTCAAACCCACGAACTGTGAGATCATGACCTGAGCCAAAGTCAGCTTAACTGCCTGAGCCATCCAGGCGCCCCTCTTTTTAATTTTTTTAATGTTTATTTATTTTTGAGAGGGAGAGAGAGAGACAGAGAGACAGAATCCGAAGTGGGCTCCAGGCTCTGAGCTGTCAGCGTAGAGCCTGACGCCGGGGCTCAAACCCACGAGCTGGGAGAACATGAGCTGAGCCGAAATCGGACACTTAACCGACTGAGCCACCCAGGTGCTCCCTTGTCATTAAATATTCTTAGAAGATATTTGTACCAGCTGTTTAATATTCCGTTGTGCATCACTGAACTATTCACTGATTTTGATCATCCTGAAGGTTTGCAGGGTCTGTGATGGAGAAAAGGGAAGGTGTGAGAGATCAGGCCCACGAGAGAATCCTATTTCAGTGTGTCTACGACGAGGTGCAGAGAGGCCAGAGGAGCAAGTTTAGGGAAAGGCCAGTGGTCGGCAGTGAGTTCCAACCTTTTGGTTTTGGTCTCATCCTTCAGAACGTCAGCTACTGACTTAGCCACGGGGCTTGAAACAGGAGGCCAGAAACTCCATTGATATTGACGCACCTTCAGTTCCCAAGGGCCTCATATACTGTTTGCTTCCTATGCCACTAAGGTTGGAAGAGGGGCGGGGCGAGGGGGGTGGGTAGAAGGGGCCAGGGGTTGCCCACTTGGGTGCTTATGGGACTCTTTATTTTCAGAATAACAGCAGTGAGAGGAAGATGCACAGCTGGAACCGCCATAACTCGTTCTTCGTAACGCGAACCTTTGAATATTCAATTAAAAAATGAGATTGGTGTGTCCTCAGGGGAGGAGGCGGAAGAGAAAGAGAGCAGAGCTTCTGCTTGTGATATGAAATGTGGTATAACGTATTTCAAACCGCAGGTGACTGCAGATGGGGAGAAAACAGGAAATGGAATTGGGGAGGGGAGGGGAGGGGGGGCTCTCTCGATTGGAGGGAGCCCTCTTTCATTTTGCCTTTCTTTTAGCTCTTCTCAGACTCTGCATCCTAATTACCTCTGCTGCAAAGCTGAGTGAGAACTCTTTTCTTGTACTAAACATGTTTTTAAATGACACAGGTAATGTGTGAATACATTCATGCTGTAAAAGGATCAAACAATACAGAAGCACGTTGAATGTCCCCCTGAGGAAGCCCCCCCCCCCGCATTTCCACCTTCCTCCCCTGAGGTAGCCACCATTCCTGGTTTAGTGGGTTCCTTTCTGTCCCCTTTCTATGCACTCACATACATTTATGTGCAAATACACATATATAGGGCTTTTTTTTTTTGCATATATGGGCTCTTACTGTGCTTATTGTACTACGAGCTTCTTTTTGCTACAATATAAATATGCCTTGGAGATGTTTTTATCAGAATATACAGACCTACCACATTCTTCTCAATGGCTGCAGAATATTCCAGACTATGCATGTATCACAATTTAGTTCAATATTTTTCTATTATCAGACATCTGTGGGTTTTCCCCCTTGTTTTTCAGTATTGTAATCAAGGCTGTGATGAATTTCCCTATACATGGATCTTTGCACAGACACGTGAGTTTCTGTAGAATAGATTCCCAGGGGAGGTTGCAGGGGGACAGGAGACGGGCCCTTTAACATTTTGTTGACTGTGATCCTTCTAGCCTCTCAGTTCAAGCCTTGAACGTGACACCACCTGCTACTCAGGTGATAACTTGAGATATTAGCGTTGGGTTGTCATTTCCATCTTCTCTGGTGCACATTGTAATCAAGACCTCAATTCATCAGGCCACCTTAAGGAGAAAGAGGAGAGAGATGAGATAGCAAAACTTTAGTGAGGGAGGGGGAAGAAACTTCCAGAGCTGTCCTGGGGTCAGTGTACATTCAGTCCGATGTCCTTTTTTACCTCCACATATTTAGCTCTGAACAATGAGAACTGATACTCATGATGACCTTGACATCTTATAAGATTCATCAAAACAAGAGTGAATAGTGCTCACTAGACAGGATTTCCTAAAGCAGGAAATATATATACAAATACATTTTTGAAGCTTTCTCGACTCTAAGCCTTGAGACAAAAAGTTTGCTGCTTAGGGGCGCCCGAATGGCTCAGTCGGTTGAGCGTCTGACTCTTGGTTTCTGCTCAGGTCATGATCTCACGGTTCATGGGATCGAGCCCCGCATCTGGCTCTGAGCTGGCGGTGCGGAGCCTGCTTGGGATACTTTCTTTCTCTCTTTCTCTGGCCCTCCCCCACTTGTGCACATGCGCTCTTTCTCTCTCAAAATAAATAAATATTTTTAAACAGTTTGCTGCTTAAATCTTTAGCAGGAAGAACACAGTAACCAGCTCCCATGCTTCCAAGTCTCCATAACCTTCCAGTTAATTTTGGTGTATTGGATGGACACTGAGTAAAAAGATACAGAGAAAAATAGGGATTCTAAAGCCACCAGTGACCTTCATCAAATCCAGACTAATGGTTAGCTCTCTGTAATTCTTCCTCATTTCAACCTTGGTCTCTGGTGCTAGAAGACTGTTGGGTCACCTCCAACTTCTCCGATCATTTCCACCCTCTTGGAAGAATCCTTTTCATCTTCCATTCCTTACTTATGGACATTTCCTGCATTCAGTGCCTAGCTCTTTTCTCCCTGTACTATCTCTTAAAGAACACATCCAATTTCCTCCCACTTCTAAATTCATCCCCCAGTGCTGAATTCTCCTTGAGCCTACAATCCCATATTGCTAAGTACTTGTTAGATTTCTTCTCTTGCATATCTCACCAGAAAATCAAAACGGCCTTATTGTCCTTACCATATAAAATGTTTTTACAAATCCAGAAGACAGAGACAGACCCCTATGTTCTAAAAAATGGGCGAGGACTTGAATAGGCAACTCACATACATGTGTACATATGCACAATGCGTGTATAGATACACAATACAGAATACACAATAAAAGGAATGTTCCCCTTCACGTGCAAACTAAATGTTGTGATACCAGTTTTCAATGATTCCATTCCCAGTGGTTAAAAAGCCTCAGAAACTTGGTGTTGGTCTAAGTGTGGGCAAACAGACACTATTGCATATTGGTGACCGAAGTAGACCTTTGTACTATTTATTCTCTGTTGAGTGATTCCTCAGCGTGTACTGAAGTCTTTCTTTTTCAAAAAATTTTTGTAATGATTATTTACTTTTGAGAGAGAGAAAGACAGAGCCTGAGGGGAGGAGGGGTAGAGAGAGAGAGTGGGAGACACAGAATCGGAAGCAGGCTCCAGGCTCTGAGCCGTCAGCACAGAGCTCAACTCGGGGCTCAAACCCACGACCTGTGAGATCATGACCTGAGCCGAAGTCGGACGCTTAACGGACTGAGCCACCCAGGTGCCCCTGTACTGAAGTCTTTGAAATGTGTGTGCCTTTGGACCCAGCAGGCTTCAATTCTAGGGGTTTAACTTAAGGAAATAATCAAAGATCTATGCACACCTGTAAGAATGAGAATTATTGTTCATACTGTTTAAAACTTGGAAACACGCTAAACGTCTAGCAGTGGAAGATTACTTAAGAAAATATGGTGAATTCCTACAATGGAATGCTATATGGCCAACACAAATAGTGTTTTAGAAGTATGCTTCATTTCTCAAGAAAAGGTCCATACTATATTATGCGCCAGGTTTTGTAAAGGAGCATACAGAATTATCCCTATTTTGTAAGAAACAAAAGGTATACAGACCGGAGGGAAACGTATGTAAATATTACCAGTGGTTATCTCTGGAGGGTGCTGTTATGGGTGACTGCTGTTTTCTCCTTTACAATTTTCCCTATGTTCTACAATTTCTAACAGTGCACCTTGCGTACTTTTTAGAAAATAAAAAGCCCGATAGCACGTAATTTTTTCGTAATAGCTTATCTAAAACCAGAATCCTCAACTTCCCCACTAAGCGAGCACCCTTTCCTGGCTTCTCTCTTTTCTGTCCGTGGTGCCATCACCAATCCAAGCTCCCAGGCTTAGAACCTTGCAGCCTTAGAGCTCTGATTGTCCCTTCACCCTCTCTTCACCAATCGCTGATTGAGCGATCGCCCTTCTTTAGGACATCTCTCAAGTTTGTTCCTCCCTCCTGAGTCCCAAGTCAGATCGGCTCAGTTCAAGCAGCACGTATTGGCACGGTGCCTGGATGCCTCTCTGCCAGGTCCGTGTTAGTGGAGTCCTCTGTCTTCTTGCCTCTGCTCGCTCTCTCCAATCAGTCAGTCAAACACCCCGCAGCTGGAATGATCTTTCGAAAACCTGTATCATGGCTCTCCCCACTCAAGACACTCAAAGGGCCCCCACACCCCGTTGCCTAGGGAATAAAGCCCATACACGCTTCCTTCTACTCTTTACGGCACTGTGCTAGGTGGGAGGTAACGGGGAAGGGGCACATGGGAGGTTCTTGTGGGTTTTTGTTGACAATGACGTAAGTCTTTAAGCATCAGGTGTGGGGCTCGCCCCATCTCTCCACTGCGTTCAGTTTGAAAAGTCCCTTTCCTCTCCTTTTGGCCCTTGGACCAGAGGCCAGAGTTGCACGGTGCTGAATTTGGACACAGGAAGAGGCGGCCAGGGGCGATAAAATACGGCTCAGGAAACCTCAGCTCTGAGTCTGTCCCAATTTCCGATACCCGCTACGGAAGAGGATCCATCGAGAAAGCATATTGGCCCTTAAGTCTCTCTCCCCTGCAGTGGTGAGGACCGAGAGCAAACGGTGGGAAACTTCCACCTTCGTTCGTCTGCTTTAAGAAAAAGGAGAAAAGGGGTGGAGGGTGAGGGGAAGCAGAAAGGGGTGTGTGTAGAACAAGCCCCGAGTGGTGTGGGCCACGCATGAAACCCAGCTGTTTACAGGCGCCCCTCTGGGGTCCACAATACGCCAACTCAGACTGTGGCATATGGCTGTGTCAGGAATACTCCACCGGGAGTGTGGGGGAAGGGGCGAGACGCGTGAGGGTAATGAACTTGCCAGATGGCGCTCCCGGCCCTGATCCTGTCTCTCGCTCTTGGAAGACCTGCTGAGGGGGCCCAGCCCATCCCTCTCCGTGGGACCTAGGCTCAAAGCAGGTGCAGTCAACCACGAAGACGGCCTGCTAGAACAAACAGCCCGGGATGCCGGTGCGGGCCTCCTGGCACTAACCATGCCCTTCTTGGACTGCTCTTGGCGCCTTTCCGGTTTACCGAAATCTTGGTGTAAAACCATTAACGATAGGAAGCTCTGGGACTAGCAGGTGAAGGAAGCAAAGGCCCTCTGCTTCGCGGGGCTGCGACTGGCCTGGCCGACCCCTGTGGAGACCAGGGGTCCCGCGGAAGCCTGGAGGCCGCTCTCTCTGGCTGGGGGGGAGACACAGGCGTTCCATGGCATCGCGTGTTATTTGGGGGAGTCCGAGTACATGGGTGATCTCACAGTGCAAGAAAAACAGGTGCTGCTGTTGACGGAGTGCCCACCACAGGCCGGGCACCGTGTTCCGTGCTTGAGGAACATTATCCTGTGTCCTCCTCGCCCCTGTCCTATGAGCTAGGAACCACGCGTCCCCGATTTTACAGGTGGGGAGGCTCTGAGAAGTTAAGTAACTTGTCCGAGGTCAGAAGGTGAAGGAGGCAGGATTCTCACACGGAGACCTGTCAGAGGTCAAAGCCTAGTCTCTTAACCTCTACACCGAGCCACCTTTGTGGTTGCCCAAAATGCCCTCGAGACAGGACTAACTGCTTTTTTGAAGTCCTGTTGTAATGTTCGCTGAGCACAGAGGCATGGACCAGGCGTTGTGCTTAAAGCTCGTTGGACGTTGTGGCACATTCGAGACCCCCTGTCTCCTAGGACAGACGCGGGAGGAAACGGGGTCTCCGAGAGGTTACCCAGCTTGTAAGTGGTGGAGGCAAGAGTTAACCCAAGTCCGTGAACCCCTGAACCCGCCCTCCCACCTGTCGTGAGCCCCCTCTGCAGTTTGCTCTGTCTGGAACTAGGGTGACATTCATCACGGAGCCTGGAGATGCCCGTACCTAAGAATCTGTGATTTCTTTCTTTCTTTCTTTTTTTTAATATTTATTTCTTTTTGAGAGCTCAAGCGGGGGAGGGGCAGAGAGAGGGGGGCAGAGGATCCGAAGCGGGCTCTGCGCTGACAGAGGCTCGAACTCACAATCCGCGAGATCATGACCCGAGCTGAAGTCGGGCGCCCATCCGACTGAGCCACCCAGGTGCCCCAAGAATCTGTGATTTCTAAGCCGGTGGTGATTTCTAAGCCATTCTGCTTTGGAGCCGGGAGTAGCTATGGGAAGATAAGACACACGGGGCCTGGGCGAGCGTTACTTCCTCGCTCGGAGATCGTTTGGATGAGAAGTGAGACCCAGGTTGCTTTTAAGCACGTTTTCCTTTTCTCCCCTCCCTCCCCTTCCAAATTAGGGTGAAGGCTGCCGAACTGTCCCCCTGGCTGGACATGTGGGGTTTGACAGCTTGCCCGACCAGCTGGTGAATAAGTCAGTCAGCCAGGGTTTCTGCTTCAACATCCTGTGCGTGGGTGAGTATTTCCATAGCAGGAAATTCTATTACAGAATATGGATCCTTAATGGCTGGATGTGGCTTTGCAGGTAATTAGGTTAAATACTGAGCCATTCTGATCTATTTGCAAAAGTGCTTTCCCCACTTCTTCCTCTTTTATCCCTCTGTTTGCTTTTGTAAGCAGCCGGCTTGTGATTATATTTTTCCCTGGCCAGACCAGAAGGCGTGGCCGTACCCTGGGGGAAACTGAGCGCTGTGACACCCTGTGGAAATGTGGTCAGGGTGCTGGCTGGCTCAGCTACGGCTGTCAAGTTCCTTTGGACTGAGAAAACCGGAGCCGGACAGAATTTGGGTGGCGGAGGAGGTAGTGGCTGTGGAAGGGTGCCTGCCCACCAGCTGTGGGCAGTGGGTTGGGGCTGTCTGTTCCTCTGCAGCCCTGTCGTGCTTGCCACAGTTGGAGCTCAAGTTCAGGGACCATACAGCCGAGCGCCAAGTTCTTTTATTCTCTTATAGCCTGTCTCCACCTGGACCTTTAGTCTCCAGCGTGGGGACCATGTCTTCTTAGTCACTTCGAATGTGCCAATCACAGCACAAAGAGAGCTCAGGAATGTTTCTGAAATGAATGAATGAGTTAAGCCCACAGGAAACACTCGTTATCCCTGTCAAACACTTCAGCGTGGTAACAATTTGAGTCCTTACCAGGACTCTGCGAAGTGAGCAGAGGGAGCGAGTGGCATTTGTATCTTCACGGGGCAGGTGGAGACCCAGACATTTGGGGAGGATTAGAGAGTCAGGGGAGGCAGCCCGGAATAAGTGGCGGAGCCAGGACAAAGCCCCAGGTCTGGCCCACCCCCTTGGCCCCTCCCACTGTGTCTCGAACTGCGGAGGGGGCGGGGGGCGACATCCTTTGAGAATACAAAGGCACTTTGGAGCCGAGGAGCAACAACAGCTCCTTGACAGTCTCTCAGAATCTCTCCTTAAGACCTTAAAAAAATCCCAAATTTGCAAACACAATCACAGCATATAATTTTCACTCCACAGTGCAGTAAAGTGTACCTGCGTATTTTCAGCGACCTACTTCTAAACCTTAACGATTGTGTAAATACCATAATAGAGTCCGTTTTCCCGCTGGTTGGTACACTCACACACTTTGGCTAATTGCTCTTCCTTATTTTTGTAGAGAGTGTATGGGGAACTCATTCTCATTGAGGCTCTGAACCACTGCTGAAATTGGATATTTTACTCTTTTAATGTAGTCTAAAGTTCTGTTTTCTTTCTTGTTTTTTATTATTTATTTTGAGAGAGAGCGAGAGAGCACATGAGCACGAGTGGGGTAGGAGCAGAGAGAGAGGGAGAGAGAGAGAGAGAGAATATTCCAAGCAGGCTCCGTGCTGTCAGTGCAAAGCCCGACGCGGGGCTCGATCTCATGAACCGTGAGACCATGACCTGAGCCGACATCAAGAGTCAGACGCTAAACCCACTGAGCCACCCAGGCGCCCCTAAAGTTCTGTTTTCTGTCTAAGCTCATTCATTTTCTAGGACTTGTTATTTTTCTTTTCCTCTACCCTTAGCACCCTTTGTCAGATCGTTTTCTGTAGGTGAGTAACTGGCCACTGGAAGATGAAGAGAGAAGAAGGCCACTTCTCAGTATGGACGACAGGCAGTCAGCTAGGCTCACTCACTAGCCGAATGACTCACTCCCACACATCAGCTTGGGAGCCCGTGAGATGGAAATGTGTGCTTTACAGAATGACGCGTCACGGGCCTTTAGAGTCCGCAGCGAGGCCATTAATTCTTCAAATGCCAGAAGCCTGCTCGTGGTTATGATGAGATGCTGTTAGGAGAAGGACGCAAAATCAACAGAAGCCACGGTGATCAACCGCAAGGTGCTATCACATCCGATATTAGCACCACCAAACCTCTCCAGTCTTTGGCTATTGGCCAACTTATTTCGCATAATACTTGATTACTGAAAGATTTCCGCACAAACATATTGGATTCCCTTGGCATTCCTCCCAGAGCTCCGTATGACCTGTACTGAAGTTGAGGAGATGAAAGGTGAAATGACAGGCCCGCCCTCAGCAGCCTTTCAACCGAGTGCAGTTGGGTGGGTGAGTAAAGCTTCAGGAGGGAGGCCATGTAAATCAGAACGGCTCTCCGAGGGCGAGAGGTGAAGGGCAATGGGATCTGGGGACCACGGGCTCCCCTAGGGCCCAGAGGAGGAGGCAGCCGAGCTCCAGGCAGCGGGTGGGAGAAATAGTAAGTAAACCCCTGTCCTCCAGTTCCCACCCAGGTGCTGGACGGCTACAGCTGCTTCCGCGTGCACCTGCTGGGGAACCGCCCCAGACCCTTCAGGAGGGGGAGGAGTCAGAAAGAGACCCTCGCCCCCGAAGACCCACCCCCCTCTCTTTCTTTCCCTGCTTGCCAGGTCTCAGAAATAGCCCTACGAGCCCCTCTCTTGGCGCCGCAGGCGCCTGCCTTGAATGCCCCCAACCTGGCCTGGGTTAAGTTCATTCCCCATCCCTGATCCCAAACAGCCTGTGGTTCATGCATCCTGCTCTCTGTCTGTGTTCACAACCCCGTCATTGCTCAGAGAACCCACAATTTGGGCCAAGGTCACGTGTGGTTTAGAATGGCTCTAAGGCTGCAATCTCAGCTCAGCCATGGGGCCGGGTACTGTCACTGACTTGGTGAAGGGTCCGCAGCTTGACTGCCGAAGGTGACCTTTTCTCTCGCGGGACTTTCCGTGGCCATTCTGTCATGCTTACCGCCTGTGCATAACTATCAGGTTTACTCCCTTAATGACTGTTATAAAATGATTCTGTTGAGGCATAGACTATATGCCCCCAAAGGATTTTCTCTTCTTTTTTCGTAGGGCATTTTTAAAAACGTTTATCTATTGGGGCGCCTGGGTGGCTCAGTCGGTTAAGCGTCCGACTTTGGCTCAGGTCATGATCTCAACGGTTCGTGGGTCTGAGCCCTGCTCAGGCTCTGTGCTGACAGGGCAGAGCTTGTTTCGGATCCTCTATTTCTCTCTCTGCCCCTCCCCTGCTTACGCTCTCTTCTTTCTCTCTCAAAAAATAAGTAAACATTTTTTGAAAAGTTTACTTACTTATTTTTGAGGGGTGGAGGGGCAGAGAGAGGCAGACAGAGAATCCCAAGCAGGCTCTGCGCTGTCAGTACAGAGCCCGACGCGGGACTGGAACCCACAAACCGTGAGATCATGACCTGAGCTGAAGTGGGATGCTTAACCGACTGAGCCACCCAGGCGCCCCATTTTTTTTTAGATACTTATTTTTATTTTGGGTTGGGGAGAGTACGAGCAGGGGAGGGGCAGAGAGACGGCGACAGAGGATCCGAAGCGGGCTCCGCACTGACAGGCTGACAGCGGCGAGCCGGATGTGGGGCTCGAACCCACGAACCACAGGATCGTGACCTGAGTCCAAGTCAGACGCTCAACTGACTGAGCCACCCAGGTGCTGCACAGTTATTATTTTCAGAGGGCGAGGCACATGCGTGTGAGCATATCATGACTCCCCTCGAGCAGATTTTCTATGCTGGGCGATAATTACTGAATGGGATGAGGTTCCCCTCGCCCTCCCACTCCCCTGACCAAAAAAACCCCTGCATACTAGTCGCTTAGCTTTGGAAATTGCAAAGGTCCCATGATCCTAGCTAGATACAGTACAGGAGGGCATCCGAGGAGACGCCGGAACCAGCAGTACCCATGTTCTGGGGCCCGTTGCTTTGCACTGCTGGGAAAGAGCTCCGAAGAGACACAGCCTTCCGAATGTGCCAGCAGCAGGAATGCCTGTGAGGAGTGCAAAGAGTCATAATGATAATATTTACTTTGAAGCTGCTCGGGATTCCAGGCTCAACTTGGCTGTGTTGAACTTGGAATGGAAACGCGCGAGAGAAGCAGGATTGAGGCTCACTGGAGAGGCGGGGAGGGACAGCTAGCCTTCCGTCAAGGTCAGGGGCCGATGGCGTCACGCGTTCATCTCTGGGAAGGGCAGCCGCTCACCTGTCGAAGGCGGGCTGCGAGCCGTGGTGCGAGAGTGTGCAGCAACCCTCTCTCGGGGGAAACGCCGCTTTGGTTTGTAGCCTTTGCCCACTTCAGCTGATTTGAAGGTGCCAACGCGACGTGGTTGCACGAGGGGTTGGGACCGTCTGCAGGAAGCTGGGGGAGCAGCGCGCCCCTGTCGGCCAGGCCTCGGCAAGATCAGGAAGGAGAGAAGATCGGGAAGCTCACAGAGCCAGGCGTGACCTTGTCCTTGTCCGTAGGCTCCCTAGAGTTCCTGGAGGGTGTCCTTTTGAACACCACCTCCTTGTTGAACTCCCGGACCGCTCTCTTGGTTTATTCCAGTATTTGGAGCTGGCAGGCACTTTAGCTTCATGTGACCCTGAGCTCCGTGTGAACAGGGACTGTGGCTGTCCTGTTCATCGCTGTCTCTTTGGCCCCTTAAAATGGCGCGTGGCTCCTGTTAGAGGCTCCGTGAACATTGGTCCAGTGACCAAATGAACCCCACCATAGCACGCCTGCGGGACGCACGGAAGGCATGTGGGTCAGAGGTATGGGCTCCAGTGTCAGACTGACTTACTACATCGTGACCCTAGACCAGCTCTTTCCTCCACATTTTACAGATGAAGAAGGTGAGGTGCGGAGAGACCGAGGAGTGGGGCGAATTCACGCGGCTGGGAAGCGGCTTGGCTGACTCTTTTTTTTTTTTTTTTTTTAACGTTTATTTATTTTTGGGACAGAGAGAGACAGAGCATGAACGGGGGAGGGGCAGAGAGAGAGGGAGACACAGAATCGGAAACAGGCTCCAGGCTCTGAGCCATCAGCCCAGAGCCTGACGCGGGGCTCGAACTCCCGGACCGCGAGATCGTGACCTGGCTGAAGTCGGACGCTTAACCGACTGCGCCACCCAGGCGCCCCTTGGCTGACTCTTATTAAGGGCAAACGGTAGAAGCTCTCATAGGTTTATTGTGGGGAATGGATAAGCAAATAGAAGTATCCCAGCAGGTGCCTGGCACATAGTAAGTGCTCCAGAAACCATAGCTATTATCATTACTCCAACCTGCTCATTTTATGGAAAAAGAGACTGGGGCCCAGAGAGGGGAACGCCCTTGGCTGGGCATCCACCGACGACCCGGCTGGGACTCTGCAGTTCATCGCTTGCAAGGACTTATTTACACAAGGTGCCAGAGGACGGCGTATTTCACACTACGTGTTGTAAACTGCAACTCTTTTCTAAAAAACCTGGTGTTTCCAGAATACCGTCTACATTAAGCCAAGTGAGATGGAATCCTCCTGGCCGGTGGTGATGGCTTCAAAAGGGCTCAGAAACCCTGCCGTCTGTACAAGGAGGGAGGAGGAGAGAGAAATGGACCCCTCGGGGCTCCCGAGGTTTCCTGCTGGAATCTGCCAAGTCCCCACCTTCCTGCAGGGGTGTGGAGGCGGCTGACCTGATCTTCCTCAATGCTGGGCCCAGGGCAGCGTGGGAGGAGACAGCATCCTAGGCTCAGGCTGGGTCTGCGCCAACCATTAAGAGAGACCCCCCCCCCCCAGGCTCCACAGTGATGGGAAATGGGAACGGGAGCACTCGATAGCCGCGGCACCGGCTCGCTTGATTTTCTGCCCTCTTCTCTTGTTGCATTTATCACGATTCCCTGGACACCCGCGGGTTCTTTTCTTCCACTCATCATTGGGCATCTAATTTCCACAGCCCTTTCGTGCTGGCAGGCATTCGGGTGGTCATTTGTCCTGCTGCTCCTCCCTGCTGCCCTGCCCTGCCCTGCCTGGCCGGCCTCCATCCGTCCAGCTGTGCAAACAGAGCAGCCGGCAGGCAGTCTGTACCTTGCTCCTGACGCCTCTGTGTGCGCCCTGGTCGGGCGCGCCCGGGAGTGCGGGAACATGCCCCATCCCCTGGTCTCTTCGAATCCTTAGGATGGGGGGTGGGGGGCCAAGGAGCCAGCTCTGGGTGCGGGGGAGTCGAGGCCCACCACTCTAGGAGCTGCGGGGCATTCAGCAAAGAGCTCACGGAACAGAAGGGGGTGGAGGCGCGGACGCACATGGAAAAGTCATCAGGCACGCACGAAGATGGGCTCAAGGGGCGCCTGGGTGGCTCAGTCGGTTGAGCGTCTGACTTTGGCTCAGGTCATGATCTCATGGTTCGGCTCAGGTCATGATCTCATGGGTCGGGGCTTCGAGCCCCGCTTCGGATCCTTTGTCCCCCTCTCTCTGCCCCTCCCCCGGTGGTTCTCCCTCTCCCCGGCTCCCTCCCTCCCTCTCTCTCTCAAAAATAAATAAATAAACTTAAAAAAGAAAAGATGGGCTCAAATGTAGCTTGAACGGCAGCGCCCGGAGGGAAGGTGATTTAAGGGTGAGCTGTGTTCCCTCCTCAGAGGTGCCACACCCCCACCTTGGGCGGGGATGGGGGGGGGTGATACATTCCGGTGCTTGGCCAACTCTGTCACCTCCCATTGCAAAGGCCCCACCTCACCAAATTTTTCTTGAGCCCCAAATACTTCCTGTTCCTTTAGGGAGGAAGAAAAAGGGGCCTCTTCTGGGAGAATCTTTGCGGCTAATAGGTATAGCAGACCTTGGCTGGAAACATGATCTGTGTGAGGAACCAGTTTCCTGCACCCTGGCAATCAACCACGTTAGTCAGACCTGGCTGTGGAATTGGGCTGGGGGGCTGGGGAGCCGGGCTGAGCTGAATGTTCTTCTTGTTCTCTCTCTCTCACCCAATCTCTGCACACACAGAAAGCTCTCTCATCGTTGACAGATATTTGAAAAAGCACGTCCTGCATTCAGAGCTCATTATTCACCATAGAAGGCATGTAAGATGGCCTCCTCCCAGAGGGTGGGGAGCAGACGGGCCGTTGTGCATTTATACACACTGTAGCTCCAACCCTGGCCATGGACCCCCCCCCTTGCAGATTTGGACTGTCGGTCACAAAAGGGTGGGGGCGATTTGCCAGGCCAGGACTTGCCCAGTGCTGACCCACTGCCCCCTGGGGAGACATCGAAGGGGTGGGGAGGGGGGAAGGGGAGCAAAGGGTGAGGATACCGGAATAGCAGGGTGGTCTAGGTATTCCAGAGGCAATCCAGGGTAATTAGCTACTGACTCTTCTATTCCTGGCATTCCTGAATCGCCGGGCGTTGGGGCGGAGGCCCAAATACAGTCCGGATCCATGGAGATGATAAGGGCCTGTAGTACCCGGCCCAGCTTGTGGCCTCACGGGACATTCTTGCCCAACTGCCATGCCACCAAGTTTCCCCCAATGTCTTCTTTCCCTGAAGACCCCTTAGCTCCTGGCAGTGGCTTGACATCCCCTCCAATCCCCCAGGAATGACCTCCCGAATGCTTCGCCGGTCCCCACGGCCTTTCCCCGACTCGTCTCCCTGGTGTGAAGGTCAAGACTTGAGATTCTTGTGGTTTAATTTATTAGTATTCTGCAGCCTGTTAAACAAACACACGACGGGTTTGTTTGAAATTGAAGGAGGAGAATTTGTGGCCTGCTAAATTCCCTCCCCATTAGCTAAAAATGCCCCCCCCCCTTCCTGGGGTACACGTCTGGGCATCCTCAGAAGATAATTTACTTGACAAGGGACCACTGTCTCTTTCTTTTAAAATCGAAAATAGCCCTTTAATTTTTCTTACAAAAGCTATCTGTGTTCCACATAGCCAACCTGGAAAATACACAAAAGCATTTAAAGGGAGAGATGAAAACCGAGCATAAGCCCAGCACCCAGTGGTAGCCCTTGGTAAGAGTATGTTGTATTTCCTTCCGGACTTTTCCCAGGTATAACCCTACCTCTCCATCACTGCCTGTACGTAGTTTCTTTTTCTGACTATAAAAGCAATGCGTATTAACCTTCAAGTAACACAAAAGTAGGAAGACTAAAAGAATTACCCCAATGCCACTACCCTGAGATGCTACTGGCTAATACATCCCAGGGCTGTTGAGATCATGACCTGAGCGGAAATCAAGAGTCCCGACGTTCAACCGACTGAGCCATCCAGGCGCCCCTCGTCTGTATAGTTTCATACGCTCTTCATTTACTGTCTCATCGTGTACATGTTTCCATGTCAATGAAAAGACATCCAAAACCTGATACGGAATGCGTGCAGGATCCCTGTGTGAACAGACCGTCATTTATCCTTTTGCTTTTCAGGAGAGACAGGGTTGGGCAAGTCGACCCTCATGGACACCCTGTTCAACACCAAGTTTGAGGGGGAGCCAGCCACCCACACGCAGCCGGGTGTCCAGCTCCGGTCCAACACCTATGACCTCCAAGAGAGCAACGTGGGGCTCAAGCTCACAATTGTGAGCACAGTGGGCTTTGGGGACCAGATCAACAAGGAAGACAGGTAAGGAAAGCCATGGGGTGTGGAGGCTGGTGGGAAGCCACGGGGAGGACCTCCCCATGGGGTCCTTCCTGGACGTCCTCCCCAAATGGCACGTGCAGGCTGCCGACGCAAGCGCCGCCTCCCCCCGGGGTCCCTGTTTACATCAACCATTCTACTCGGCCCGCTTTGCCAAAAGAAGGGTGTCTTTCCAGTATACGTGGGTGAGGTCTCCATTCCATTGGGTAGACATGCCCTGACAACCTAAAACGGAATGACTTTGTCTCTGCCCTTGAGGCAGTCACAGGGAAGGCCGGTTTTGAGCAAATAAGTTCCATCGAGTGCGATATGCTTTGTAAAGGACAGGGGACAAAGAGCTGAAGGTCAAGTTACCATGCGCACATGAAGGAGAGAAGAGTCCGTTCCAGGTGGGGACGTCAGGGAGGCCTTCACAGAGGAAGTGCCCCCTGAGCGCTGGCCCTTGAAGGATGAACTCTTGCCAGACAGACAAGGGAAGGGAGGGAAGGGCAGTCCAGGCTGGGGGGACTGTTTGTACAGAGACAAAGAAGTGTGGAAGAGGGGCGCCTGGGTGGCGCAGTCAGTTAAGCGTCCGACTTCGTGTCAGGTCATGATCTCACGGTTTGTGAGTTCGAGCCCCACATCTGTGCTGATAGCTCAGATCCTGGAGCCTGCTTCCCATTCTGTGTCTCCCTGTCTCTCTGCCCCTCCCCTGCTCATGCTCTCTGTGTCTCAAAAATAAATAAAATATTAAAAAAAAAGTGTGGAAGAACATTCTAAGGAACTGTCACTTGCTCTGTTTGGCTAGCTCAGAGGCAGGTTTACTGTGAAGCTAATGAAACTTAAGCCTCGGGGCACCCTCTTACACAGGCCCTTCCAAGGCCCTGTGACTGATTTTTAGTCATAATGTTGTTTTGCCTTTCTTGGAGGGCCTTTCCAATCGTGTAAGCTTTAGGTCCCACAGTACCTGGGTCTGCCCCTGGGCTAGTGCTTGGCGTGAGCTCGAGGAAAGTAGGGGGAGATGAGCCTGAAGAGGTCAACAGGAGTCAGATCATGGAGGAATTTCTAGAATGTGCAGACGTGGAGCCATTGAGTTTTATGAAGTAGAAGGAGATAGTCCGACCTTTGAAGAGGATTCTTCGGAAGGGTATGGAGAGTAGGAAGACCAGTTAGGAGACTGTTGGACCAATTAGATCAAGGCCAGAGGTGACACAGATGCCGAGACAGGGAAAAAAAAGAGGCAGATTTGGTAAATGCTGAGTAGGTAGAATCACCAGGACTCGGCAGAGACCTGGTGTGGGGTTGTGAAGGCAAAAGAAGAATCTAGCATGAGGCCCAGATTTCTGGCTTTGGAGAGTCTACCAATGGTGGCGGTATTCAGTGAAAGAATTAATATAAGAGACCAAGGTTCTAAAACAATCAGCTGTGTTTTAGACATGTCGAGTTTGAGCTGTCTGGGGACCGAGAGACCTGATGACCTCGAGGCGGAGGCAAGGGAACATACAGGGTTAGAGGTCAGCAGAGGGTCTGCACTGGAAATAAAGATTCGGGTTATCAAGGTATAGGGAGCTGTGTTCCAGCCACAGAGCCACGTAAGACCATCCAGGGATCAATGCTGGGCTAAAGACGAACACCTTAGGATGTTGACTGAGCAAAGGGAGCAAAAGACATTCTGCAGAGAGACTGAGCGGGGGTTGTTACCAAATTTGACTATGATGTTCATAACAGCTTTATTCAGAATGGTGCGCGAGTGAGGGGTGGGGTGCCTCACAGCTGGGGGTGTGTGGAGGGCTGGGGGTCGGGCACCATCTGGATTTAACTAGATGTCACATGGTTATCACACGTACCTGTCTTGGAAAAGGCCGTTCATCACTTTGGGAAGGGTCTGCTCATCCTTTGAGGATTCTCTTGCTTCTTGGATGAACTGGATCCCCAGTTCTCCTATTTCTCCCTTGTTTTTAAATTTGTTTTTTCACGTTTATTCATTTTTGAGAGACAGAGACAGAGCACTAGCGGGGAAGGGGCAGAGAGAGGGAGACACGGAATCCGAAACAGGCTCCAGGCTCTGAGCCGTCAGCACAGAGCCCGACACGGGGCTCGAACTCACAAACTGCGAGATTCTGACCCGAGCTGAAGTCAGACACTCAACCAACTGAGCCACCCAGGCGCCCCACTCCTATTTCTCCCTTAAAGCTCCAACAGCCATACTCATTTCCGTCTAACGAACAAATAGATTTAGCTTCTTAGTGATTGAACCGAATTTTGGTTTCCATTTGAAATTCTAGACGGACACACCTCTGCTTTTTATAGGTTTGCTTATTGTGCTAATCTTGTTTGGTTGAGAATAAATTGGACCCTGGGGAAAAGGGGATATTTTGGGTCATCTCAGCTGCAGACTGCTCAGGACCTTTTCTATTAAATTTCTGGCAAGTCTCAGTAACACACATTCAACATATCTTTTTTTTTTTTTTTAAGTTTAGTCATTATTTTGACGGAGAGAAAGAGTGCAAGTGGGGGAGGGGCAGAGAGAGTAAGCCGGGCAAAGAGAGATTCCTGACTGGGCTCCATACATACCACCTACCGCCAGCACCCAGCTCGACGCGGGGCTCAAAACCACAAACTGCGAGATCGTGACCTGGGTCAAAGTCAGACGCTTAACGGACTGAGCCGCCCAGGTGCCCCCATTCAGCATGTCTAACATTGGAAACAGCCTTGGTAATGATGGTTTGGGAGGACCGAACCGACTACGGCACTTTAGAGGCTAATCTATTTCCGTTACACTTGTAATATCCTCATTGTTTTTCCTGATTATAAACATGATACGTACTAATAGAAAATCAAATAATACAAACTCGAAGAAGTAGAAATGAAAAGCCTGCCAGAAAGTGGGCTGGGGCGGAGTAAGATCCAGGGATTTGTAATAAAAAGCGGTGTTTTCTCCATACTGACGGGGCCATTTGGGCACAGATATGTCCTTGCAACCTCACTAAAGCAGAACACCAGGATGCCATACTTTACTCAGGGTGCATGGTCAACTACGAAGAGCAGTGATTCAGGCCACATCCTGGGGAAAGCCACTATTTAAAAGATGTAGGAGCAGGGCACCTGGGTGGCTCAGACCGTTGAGCATTTGGCTCACGTCATGATCTCATGGTTCGTGAGCTCGAGCCCCACATGGGGCCCGCTGCTGTCATCGCAGAGCCCGCTTCGGATCCCCTGCCCCCCCCCCCACCACCACTCATGCTCTCTCTCAAAAATAAAGATTTAAAAAAAAAAAAAGATGTAGGAGCAAGAGGGAGATTGAGCCAGGCTAGAAAAAGGCGTGCTTAGGAACTTACGCTTTGCTCTCAGACCTGAGTTCAGATCCCAACTTGCACTTACTAGCCCAGAGATCTTGGACAAACATTTTGTGCTGCTCTCAGCCTAATGTTGTGGCTGGACCCGCCCCTGTGGTTCTTACGCTAACAAGATGCCTTCAGCAATAACCATCAGGAAATTTGAGGACCAAAAAGGTTTATTATTCACAGGTCCTGGTTCTGCTTTTATCTAGATGGGGGGTTTAGGCCCAGGCTTTGGTGGGCTCGCTCTAGATCGGTGACTTTAAAACATAAGATCGTGAATGTATTTATTTTTAAATTTTTTTTAACGTTTATTTATTTTTGAGACAGAGAGAGATAGAGCATGAACGGGGGAGGGTCAGAGAGAGAGGGAGACACAGAATCGGAAACAGGCTCCAGGCTCTGAGCTGTCAGCACAGAGCCCGACGCGGGGCTCGAACCCACGAACCACGAGATCGTGACCTGAGCTGAAGTCGGACGCTCAGCCGACTGAGCCACCCAGGCGCCCCAAGACACTTCCATTCTTTAGGGCTCAGTTTTCTCACCTGTAAAGTGGGGATGACAATAATACCAGTGCCTACCCTAGAGGGTTGTGGTGAGGCACAGTTGACCGGTCTGGTGTGCAAAATGCTTAAACAGTGCCTGGCACAGTAACTCAAGAACAGAAGATATTGTTATGATCATGACTTTTATTGGTAGAAGAATCGAGGGAGAGTTGTACCATGTAGCATCTGGGGAGGGAATAAATGGAACTGAAAAATATCCACTGGGTTTGGCAACATGAAGGTCACTAGTACATTAAGGAATAACAATTCCAGGGAGGTTGTGGGTAGAAGTTCAATTGCCATGAGTGAATGGAAGGTAAGTAAATAAAGGCATCAGAATAGCAGAAAGAGGGACGCCTGGGTGGCTCAGTCGGTTAAGTGGCCAACTCTTGATTCCGGCTCGAGTCATGGTCTCGCGGTTCCTGAGTTGGAGGCCCGCGTTAGATCCCCTGCTTGGGATTCTCTCTCTCCGCCACCCCTGCACCTCTCTTGTGCGCTCTCTCTCTCTTTCTCAAAATAAATAAACAAAACTTTTAAAAAAGTAGCAAAACGATAGAACAGGGGCGCCTGGGTGGCTCAGTCAGTTAAGCATCCGACTTCGGCTCAGGTCATGATCTCATGGTCCGTGAGTTCGAGCCCCACATCGGACTCTGTGCTGACAGCTGAGAGCCAGGATCCTGTTTCAGATTCTGTGTCTCCCCCTCTCTCTGACCCTCCCTGTTCATGCTCTGCCTCTCTCTGTTTCAAAAATAAATAAACGTTAAAAAAAAAAAAAGCAATAGAACAGAAAAGTGAGACCAAAATCAAGTTCATGTTTACATGGGAATTTGCATATCTAAGTCAGCAGGGAATGGATGGACTATTCAGGAAATTGTGCTGGGAAAATAGGCCATCCGGGCTTCTGGGTGGCTCAGTCAGTTAAGCTTCTGACTCTTGATCTCTGCACAGGTCATGATCTCACTGTTCGTGAGTTCGAGCCCCTTGACGGGCTCTGTACTCAAGGTGCAGAACCTGCTAGGGCTCGGTCTCTTTCCCCCTCCCCCCTCAAAATAAATAATCTTTTTTAAAAAAAGAAAATAGGCCACCCTTTAGGAAAAAATAAAATGAGACCCTCCCACACAAACACTGGCCACAAAAATAGATTCCAGTTGGATTAAAAACAAATTCTAAAAATATGAGAGAAAATATAGGAGAATATTTTTATAGCTTTAGGGGTAGAAAATGCTTTTCTAATTGTGACACAATCCAAAAACCATATAAGAAAAGACCGACAGATTTAAACTTATTAAAATTAAAAAACCACCCTTTGTATTGAAAGATAACTATAAACAAAAGTAAGAACAGACTACACACGGGGAGGAGATAATTGCAACCTATACCACAGACAAAAGATCTTTCTCAATTGTAAAAAGAGCTACGATTCAGTGAGACGCAGGTAATTGACAGAAGGGGCAACGTAAATGGCCAATTAACATATGAAATGATGCTCACCCAAGGTCACGGTGATTAGGGAAGCGCAAAAGGAAACCATGAAATAGATCTTTCATCCATCAGATTTGCAAAAAATAAAAGATGATAATGCAATGGCTGCTAACGCCAGCTGATTTCATTTATGTTGCCGGGAATGTAAATTGATACAGATTTTTTTAGAGGGCACATATGGTGAGATCTGTCAAAATTTTCAATGCGAAAACCTTATGCTCCAGCAATTCCACTTTTAGGTATATGGCCTAGAGAAACGACTGCACACTTCATGACAAGTGTATTCACTGCAGCGCTGGATAGGGGAATAAAAAAATCTTTTAAACACTTTAAATTTCCACCAACAGAGCCACGAAGTGAGCTGTGGTACCGCCACCCCAGGGCATTGTATTTGGCAGTTGGAAAGAATGTGGTAGGTCTGCGTAGACTCACATGGACATGTCATTAAGTGAAAAGAGAAGTTACAGAATGAGACACAGATCGTGATGCCATTGGTATAAATCCACCTTTCACAATAAGACAGCAAACACATCCCCCCCCCCCGCCCCGTATGAATGCACAGAAAAAAAGATCGGCAAGGAGAATCAACAAACTGAAAATAGTAGTTACCTCCTAGGAGAGGAGAGTGAGTACATGTATCGGTCACATAGTTAAAAATACATTTAGAACAGAGCGAAGTTTAAAAAAGGGAAGCAGATAAAGTGGGCGTAGACCGCTCGTTTAAAAAGCTTTCCTGGACTGGGAGAAAGAGATAAGGCACTGTCTAGGGGGAGGCAAAGAGGTCAGGGGCGACTTCTTTTTTGTTTTTTAAAGTTTATTTTTTGCAGTCCTCTCTGCGCCCAACATGGGGCTCGAACTCACGACCCCGAGATCGAGAGTCGCATGCTCCTCCAACTGAACCAGCTGGGCGCCCCATGGGTGATGTTTCTGAGGCAGAGAGAGAGATGATGATGATGATGATGGTGTTGAGGGCTTGAACAGGAGCAGAAGCTTTGAGGATGTGAGAGAAAGAATCCACAACACGGAGCAACTAAATCGTTGTGGGGGATCTAGCACGAGTTAGCCAACTGGCATACAGTGGGTATTCGGTACCTATTTGTCGAGTGAATGAAATCTATATTGATGGGAAACCTAAAACAAAGAAAACCCTTCTGAGTGTTTACCTTTCAAGACCAAATGTATCCATCGAACGTGTCAGCTAGGATGCCGACAAGGGTAGACAATAGCCTACGACGTGCTGAGTGCAACGGAGATGAAGGTGTTGATAAAAGAGTGGTTCACGTCGTGAGTTATGGGGTTCGGCCCGGGCTGAAGGACATGAGGCCAACAGGGGGCTGACAGCCTGTGAGATAACAGTGGTCAAGGCCCCAGAGGACTCCATGAGGTGAAAGACCGGGTTTAGGAGGATCGGAGGGGCAAGGGGGTTGGAAAGATGTGAGCCTGTGGTCAGAGAGCGGGGTGTTAGAGGCAGGATGTCTTGGGTGAAGCTGGTCTGGCTAATGGTAAGGCATGGAGTTGGCTGGAGCAGGGGGAGGTGACAGTTGTGAAGTTCAGACAATCAAGGAATAAAGAGGCTAGAGGTTGATGGGTTGTCCGCAAGCACATTGCAGTCACCCAGAATGGGGAGGACTGTGGGTCAGGTGACACCAGAAGAGGGTGTCGGGTGGGGGGGGCCGGTCGGTTAAGCGTCCGGCTCTCAGTTTCAGGTCCGGTCACGGTCTCACGGTTCGTGGGTCCGAGCCCTGCGTCGGGCTCTGTGCTGACAGCTCAGAGCCTGCTTAGGATTTTCTCTCTCTCCCTCTTTCTCTGCCCCTCCCCTGCGCGTGCTCTCTCTCTCTCTTAAAATAGACTTTTTTTTTTTCTTTTTTAAGAGGAGGGTGGTGTGCGTGTCAAAAGGAGAAAGGGTTTTACACCGAGGTAGAGAGGAGTCCCAGTCCAGGAGTGGCACTGAGGGGCGGCACGAATGCCCACCCCGCTGACCCCAAGGCACACAGGCTGTGGGAGAACAAGCTGCCTGTGCTAGAGACGGCCGCCAGGTACAGATGCCCTCAGGGTTGCGGCATCCTGGGGTCGGGGGGGCGCGGAATTCGGTTTCCATTAGGGCAAAGAGGTAGGCAAGTTCTCTGAAAAGGAAGATGACCTAGGCCAACACTGCTTACACTTTAATGTCACACACAAGGCCTTGAGGCTCTTGAGAAAATGCAGATTCTGGTCCTGTAGGTCTGGGTTGGGGACTGACTGCATTGCCAGCAAGCCTTCAGCTGATGCCCGTGCCTGCGGTCCAAGGACCTCATGCCCGAGTGGCAAAGCCATAGGCAATTGTGTTTATCGTGGCTCGGTGGTGGTGGTGGGGGGGGTAGGGTTCAAAGGGCATAGTGGGAGCGTGTTTACAGGACGAGAGCTGGGGTGGGGGGGGTGGGGATGAGTCCAGAGAGGACAGAGCGGACTAGGGACGGGGGTAGAGGGAAGAAGAGGTGCCTGCAGGGATGGTGATAGACTGAATTAGCTGTTATCACTTTGGGCATTGTTCCAGTAGACTTGACCTTGTGCCACCTTGGTTTTGCTGTCCGAGACGGTTGTGCTCAAGCACGGTGTCTGTGACCAGGCCTCGTGAGTCTCTGGCAGGGGAGGCTCGGATGGCTGCGTCTGCACGGAGGACCGGCACACAGAAAATGCGTGTGCAATGCAGAGCAAGACACCAAAAGATGGCGCAGGATGGAACCTTCCAGACGGGCCAAGGTTTAAGGCGAGTGAGAAGAGTTATAGAGGCGGGAGATTCTGGTGGCAGTGAAGCTAGAGGGCAGTGTTTTTAAGAAGGGACTGGTCGGGGCGCCTGGGTGGCTCAGTCGGTTGAGCGTCCGACTTCGGCTCAGGTCATGATCTCGCGGTCTGTGAGTTCGAGCCCCGCGCCGGGCTCTGTGCTGACCGCTCAGAGCCTGGAGCCTGTTTCAGATTCTGTGTCTCCCTCTCTCTCTGCCCCTCCCCCGTTCATGCTCTGTCTCTCTCTGTCTCAAAAATAAATAAACGTTAAAAAAAATTAAAAAAAAAAGGGACTGGTCAACAGTGTCAAGGAGGACGACCACTGAAAAGTGCTCGTTGAGTGGTAAAATCATTAGTTTTCTACACTATGTTTAAGAAACCCAAGGTCATCTGAAAAACAATTTTTTTAAGTTTATTTATTTATTTTGAGAGAGAGAGAGAGAGAGAGAGAGAGAGCGCGAGCGCACACACAAATGGGGGAAGGGCAGAGAGAAGGAGAAACAGAATCCCTAGCAGGCTCTGAGCCATCAGCGCAGAGCCCGATGCGGGGCTTGAACTCACAAACTGTGAGTTCATGACCTGACCTGAGCTGAAGTCAGAGGCTCGACCGACTGAGCCGCCCAGTCGTCCCTCATAATCATAACTGTTTGAAAGTGAACCATTCAGTGCCATTTAATACATCCCCAGTGTCGTGCAGCCATCACGTCTGCCTCGTTCCAAAACATTCTTATCCCCCCAGAATAACTCCCTTTCCCCTCTCCTCTTATTCCCTGGCAACTGCTATTCTGTTTTCTCTCCCTGTGACTTTGACTATTCTAGGCACCGCATCTAAGTGGCATCGACAATGTTTGTCCTTTTGTGTCTGGTTTCTTTCACTTGAAGGGTGTTCAGTCTGTTCTTCCTCTTAGGGATTCAGTAACATCCCATTGTTTGGAGATCCAACATTTTATTCAGCCAGCCAGGTTGATGGCCATTGGGTTGCTTTCACCTTTGGGCAGTTGTGAATAGCTCATTGTTCTTTTTCCGCTCCCAGCTCCCTTGCCTTCTACCTACTGGAAATCTCCCCTGGACCATTACCTTTGTTATTCCTCTCTGGAATGCTCTTCTCCCAGATCCTTCATGGCTCTCTTATTTCCATTGGTGCAGCTCAAAGGTCACGTTGCCAGGGAAGCCTTCCTGGTCACTTTTGTTTATTTATTTATTTATTAGCATTTATTCATTTTTGAGAGACAGAAACAGAGCACGAGAAGGGGAGAGGCAGAGAAAGAGGGAGACACAGAATCCAAAGCAGGCTCCAGGCTCCGAGCTGTCAGCCCAGAGCCCGACGCGGGGCTCGAACCCACAAACTGTTAAGATCATGACCTGAGCCGAAGTCTGAAGCTTAACTGACTGAGCCAGCCAGGCGCCCCTCTCCTGGTCACTTTTTATCGCCATTATCTTATTGTCTTCACAGAACACATCACTATCTGAAAGGAGTAAGTAATAATGTCTAGGCAAGGAATTGTTTTGTGCTTTTGGCCTCCTTAGCTAGCCAGTGAGGCCTGGGGACTCATTCTTAGAATAACGGTTTTAAATGCCTAAAACACGACTCTTATAATAAAAATACAGTTCCCGAAATGTTTTCGAATTGTGACTTAGTAATCCACGTCCTTTATTAGTTCCCAGAATATCTATACACAGGTCCACAACTCTCATCATTTAGAAGGTGTGTAAGTATAAAGGCTATTTTGAGATATTTGCAACAACTGCGATAGGAAATCAACATATCGGTGATTTCCAGCACGTGAAGTCACACGTGCTGCTCAAATTCCTGTAGCTCGTTACGTACCCTTGTGCCTGAAGAAATTGCTAAGCTTTCGGGAGAGCTTAGTGGCAACGAGGTGGTTCTTTTCCTACCCCAAGTTCGTGGATCCTATGAATTCTATCCATAGGCCCCTTGGAGGTCCGTGGACCCCAGATGAAGAGCCTGTGCCCTAAAACATGAGTGACGATGAGGGGTGGGTTATGTTGGCGATGGGTTTTGGAGGAGATGGAAGAGACTGTAGGGAGGAGGGGGATGAGGAGCAAGAAGAAAGGTGCCCTCTCCGCCCCTCCACAGAGCTCGGGTGTGAGAGATGTAGAACTGCCCAGCTGAGAAGGTTTATGAGGGAAGCCGCGTCTTTGAAGGGGAGTCAGGTATCACCCAGGAGAAGGGAACGTTCGTGCAGAGACTGTCTCCGGGAGTAAGGGGTTTTGTTTATCATGGACTGGAGACCAGTGAGCACAGCAGAGTGGGGTGGAACGCTTACTCTATTCCAGATCAGCATGCTGGACACCGAGGACACACAGGTGAGTAAGACAAAGGTAGATCACCCCTTCAGGATTAATCTACACCGAACGCTGTGGGTTCATTGCCTGGTTTGGCTGGTCTGATCCAGGCACCGCCTCGGGGACCCCTAAGAGCCTGACGCAGGAGCTGAAAGAGAGGCCCAGGGTATTACCAGGGACTGGGGTGGGGGGTAGAAAAAGCTCAAAATGCACTCTTTCCGCTCCTTTCATAGAACCAAAAAAATCAAGTAAAAAAAATAAAAAGGAAAGAGTTATATAATGGAGGCAAATGAGCCCATCACCCAAAAGTTAATTAGCTAAGTCTAAGGGATGCACCACCACCCCCCCCTTACTCCTAATTCTTCAAGAACCTTCTAAGGATGTCTGCAACCAAGAGATTCTTGGATGCTGTTACCCTTCAGAATGATGTTTGGCTCAGAGGGATCAAAGGAAGAAAAAAAAGGATCTTATTTTTAGATTGTTCTCTGGAGCTCCAGAGATACCTTGCATGGATCTCTCCTCTGTATGTGGCTCTCAGAATCTAGGATTTGGTGATTCTCTTTTTTTTTTTTAAAGCTATTTTCCCTTCTCTACCGGGGGATCTTTCAAAAAGGCTCAAGTTGGGGGCCTCCTGCAGGTGGGAAGCGTTGGCTGGTCCCCGCACCCCCTTTGATCACGTTTCCATCAAGCAGTGGGATCTGCAAACTCAGTTCCCCGGGGCTGGATGACAAACCTCTTCTAGCTTGAAGGGAGGAAGCCCCGGACACTGCAGACAGACCGGGAGATCAGAGAGACAGATCAGAGAGACGGGGAGATAAGAGCAGAGGCAAAGCCGAAGCAAAGCTGACCTAGTTAGAGCAGAAAGAGGCTGCAGGGGCGGCAGGAGTGGCCTGGGAGAAAAGAGACGAGCTTCCCAGGACAGGGAGGAGCAGAGGGCTGGCTCTTGTGTAAGACGCCCTGGCAGGACTTGGGGTCATAAAGGGGATTCTGCGTGGAGACTCAGTGAGCTGTGTGTGTGTGTGTGTGTGTGTATGTACATGTGTGGAGGGTGTGGAGGGTGTGGAGGGGAGTGTCTTTACCAAATTTTGTCCAAATGCTTAGGTTTTAAAGTCACGCTCTTGAAGGAAATGAGAACCAGAAAACTATCTGGCCCTCAGGGGAGCCTCGTAGGCAGTGCCATGAACCCAGCAAGACTGAGCAGAGCCCAGAGCCTTCTGCCAACATTCCCCGTCCTGGCCACCCCTGGGACCCAGCTCCCATACTAGGCGCTGGGGGGAGACGGAGGAAGCAAAGACGGGGGACCCAGTCTGGAGCGCGATCAGCACCCCCCCCGACCCCCAGAGATGCCAGTGAGCGCCACACTGCATCGGGGCCCCATGGGGGACAGAGACGTGCCCGTCGTGGTCTCTGCCCCTCAGAGGGACGCAGTCTATTTGAGGGAACGGTGATCCTCGTGAAGCAAGAGTAAGCGATCTGAGGTCACAGAAGGGGTTTCTGGCAGAGGCGGGGAAGGCTGTGTGGGAGAGAAGGTGGACATTCCATGGCTCCTGAGGTCTGGGAGTGCAGGATTGGGACGAGAAGAGAGAAGTGGGGCATTCCAGAGTGAAGGTACACGGATAGGCCTAAGTTTGGCTCCTGCGCGGACCAAGGAGGTGGCCGGCCTGACGGGATCGGAGGCCCATTGAAGGGAGATGGAGAAACCTAGCAGGATGTGCAGAGTCAGATTACCGAGGGCATTTTAAACTTCTAAAAGGGACTGGATCAGGGCGCCTGGGGGGCTCAGCCGGTTGAGCGTCCCACTTCGGCTCGGGTCATGATCTCACGGTTCGTGAGTTCGAGCCCCGCGTCGGGCGTGCCGCTGTCAGCCTGGCAGCGTAGAGCCCGCTTCGGATCCTCTGTCCCCCTCCCCCGCCCCTCCCCCCCCCCCCGTGTTCTCCCCTGAATAAACAAATATTAAAAACTAAACTAGGGGGCGCCTGGGTGGCGCAGTCGGTTAAGCGTCCGACTTCAGCCAGGTCACGATCTCGCGGTCCGTGAGTTCGAGCCCCGCGTCGGGCTCTGGGCTGATGGCTCGGAGCCTGGAGCCTGTTTCCGACTCTGTGTCTCCCTTTCTCTCTGCCCCTCCCCCGTTCATGCTCTGTCTCTCTCTGTCCCAAAAATAAATAAAAAACGTTGAAAAAAAAAAAATTAAAAAAAAAAAAAAACTAAGATAAAAGGGGCTGGATCGAAATCCTAGCTTTGGCAGCCGTCAGGCCATTTCCCTGCTCCCCCCTTTAGCTACAAGCCTATCGTGGAATTCATCGACGCCCAGTTCGAGGCCTACCTGCAGGAAGAGCTGAAGATCCGCAGGGTCCTGCACGCCTACCATGACTCCCGAATCCACGCCTGCTTGTACTTCATCGCCCCCACGGGTCATTCCCTGAAGTCTCTGGACCTCGTGACGATGAAGAAGCTGGACAGTAAGGTGCGGGGGCAGGGGCGGGGGCAGGTGGGAAATCTAGCTTACTGGTCTCTTGTGCAACGCGGATGCCAGATTCCGGGAGAGGATTTGTGGCCTCCTCCCCCTCTCCTTCATTCCCTGTCCCTCAGACGGTGTCCCAGAAAGATGGTGTCATGGACCCAGTGCCCGTGTTGTGTGCTTCGTGATCTGTTTTGCCAGCGCTGGGCGTGGGTTCATCCTGAGCCGTCTTTCGGCCCTGATCCCTCTTGGTTAGGACAAGGCTGGATACAGGCAAGGTGGCCGGCTGGGCCTAGGGGGCTCAGCCCTTGGCAACGGAAAGGTGTTTTTCCTTTGCTCCAGTATTCACTGGCCTGTCCTAGGATCGAACGTGCAAAACTTGACTTTGAGAGTTACTGTTCTCTATGATCCGTAATTATTTCAACAATGACCGCTGTTGCTTGTCAAATCCTCGTCCTATGCCACTGCCGTGTGGGGACCTCATGGAACATCTCCTTGGATTCTCACAACTCTGTAGGCAAACGCTATCATCCCCCATTTACAGAAGGGAAAACTGAGGCTCTAAGAGACTAATGACTTGCCTGTTGTCATATAGCCAGCTCCCGGCAGCATCTAGATTCGAACTCGGATCTGTGACACCGAGTTATATGACCTCCATTCCGGAGAAAGGTGGGGGGGGGGGTCAGGCACGTCCCGCTTTAAGAGAAACTGGAAAATGTAAGTCCCACACCAGATTGGACAAGAATTCTTCATGTGAAAGGATTATTTGCTTTCCGAAAGAATCGATGCAGGATTCTTAAAAAAAAAAAACAAAAAAACAAAAACATTTCCCCCTGACATTTCATATGTGCCTGGCACTGGGACCAGTACGTGAGATGCAATATTTTATTTTCCTCCTTCCAGTAATCCAAGGTGGCAGGTACTATTATTCGCATTCACTCATGAGAAAACTGAGGCACAGAGAGCCTAGAAGGTCGCTCCGGGTCAGACAGCTTGTGATAGGTCTACGATTTGGACCTAGCTCTATCTGACTCCAAGGAATTTTCACTTTACAAAAGTCTAAGTTATATGCGCTATTTACTAGCACCTCAGCGCTAAAAACCGACATTCAGCTATGATCAAAACAGGAGTAATTTTTTTCAGTTTTTTGCAGCACCGAGCTCGCCAACCCGTGACTAACTGCCTGCTCTGGAAATGTCATCATGCCCTGCATGTCCTGTACAGGGCAGCAGAGAGCCACGCGCTGGTGGCCTGGTGGCTGGGTTGGGTTAAGTAGGCAGCCTTTGGCAGGTGTGTCTATGGGGACCAGGTGAAAAGCGACAAGGGGGATCTGCTCTGCCTGCTGCCCCACCTTGGATTTGACCTTCCCCCAACCAGCCTCCTGAACAGACTTCACGAAAGGTGCCTGCAGGGTCCAGTCCTTTCACCTAGCACCGGAAACTGGCGGCAATCTCCAGAGGTTCTCCTAAGGCAAAGTGCCGAGCAGGCAGAGTTCATCTTCCAAGTGTAGGGCTCCTTTCGGGGCCCAAGCACCACCCACGCTGCCGCGCGGGAGCCTGCTGACAGGAACGCCTGTGGTCTCCGTGTGAACCTGAGTTTGGGTGTGCCCTGTCTCACGAAGGCATGTGCATTTCACGATTCTTTACTTTCCAGCAGCAGAAGCCTTGTGCCTTCTTGGAGTAATTTCAAGGAGCAGGGTTCAGGTGGATTGAACTTTGGGGTGGCCCTGGGCCCTCCCCCTGCTGTCTGAAATCAGGCATGTCTACTTGCTTGCTTTATGCGGAAACTAATCGTGGAACTCGGGCAGTATAACCCTTTTTGCATGAAGACTCGATCAGACTGTAACTGAGAGGGTCTCCTTCATCCAGCCGGGTTGGTCCATAAGTTTGCTGCCAGAAGGCGGCTGGGTGTGCATCTTTACCGAGCTCTGCCCTGCCTCCCCTCCCTGCCGTCACCCGAGTGGGTGGGTCACTGTCACAGTGACTGGGGCTAGCCTGCACTGGATAGGTTGGGACAATTCACTGTTAACAAGGAGTGGCCACCTCCCCCCTCATCAACCACAGATTCTCAGCTGTCATCCTTCTGCTTTGAATCACCCAAGCAGCGGGGTGCCTTGGTGGCTCAGTCGGTTAAGTGTCCCACCTTGGCTCAGGTCGTGATCTCATGGTTCATGGGTTCAAGCCCGGTGCCGGGCTCTGTGCTGACAGCTCAGAGCCGGGAACCTGCTTTGGATTCTGTGCCTCCCTCTGTCTCTGCCCCTCCCCTGCTCGTGCTCTGTCTCTCTGTCTCTCAAAAACAAACGTTAAAAAAAAAAATGAATCACCCAAGCAGTGCTATTGATATTAAGATATCACACAGCTCATGAGCTTGGGTCTGAGCTGGTTAAGACTATGGGTTTAGGAATAAGGCTAAACTTGGATCTGGATCCCAGTTCTGCTACTTACCTGCTCTGTTGCCTTGGACAAGTTACTTAGCCTGTCTGTGCCTCAATTTCTCATTGTAAAACGAGAGGGTTGTTGTCAGGATGAGTTGGCTGAATCCATGTACTCAGCACTTAGCAAACGGCACCCATTGTCATTTATTCTATTGTAACCTGGCTACAAGGGGGCCAGTCCCAGACCATTGGATTGAGCTGTTCCTTCTGACAGCTGGTGGAGGTCCTCTGTCACACTGCTCTCAGCCACAGATGACCAGCAATGATCCCACTTTGCTCCTTCCTTCCCTAGGTGAACATCATCCCCATCATTGCCAAATCCGATGCCATTTCTAAGAGTGAGCTAACGAAGTTCAAAATCAAAATCACCAGTGAACTTGTCAGCAACGGGGTTCAGATCTACCAGTTCCCGACAGATGACGAGTCTGTGGCAGAGATCAATGGAACCATGAACGTGAGTTCAACAGGGGTTCAACTTTCTGACCATTTGCTGTTTATTTGTATTATTATTATTTTTACAAACTAGCCATTAGACATCCCTGTCCGTTTTAGTGTCTTCAACTCTCGATCATCTGAGTCTCAGGGGTTTGTGAGGAAGGATCCAGAACCAAAACAGCTCCTCTCCCCTAGTGGTGGCTGCTTGAAAGCCTCACAGATGTAGAGATTAATTGCCAGAGACCGAGGGAGGGAAAGGGCAACTTCAGGAAGAGTCTGGAGCCGGGAATTTGGACCTCTCCGGCCACCCTCCTCTTTGATGCCGCCTTGGTCTAAGCCAGCCCCCACGGGACTGCCAGAAAGGCAAACGGTCTTCATCTCTGACCCAAACAATGCCATGGCAACCACGGCCAAAAAGTTGGCTTGCTCCCGAGACTGCAGGATAATCCGTACTCGGAGAACGGAGCCCTCCGCCCCCAGGAGGAAAAATGACATATAGCCTCCGATTTGTCTGGTGACTAGAGAAATGTTCTTTTTAAGTTTCGGGGTTATGCTTTGCTTTATTAAGTGTGAATGAATCAAAAAAAACACCCCGACTTGCCATCTTTCCTCTCCTTTCTCATTTCCGCCCCCCGCCCCCAACTGGAAGAATGAGTAACGAGGGACGGCGGGGAGTCCTCGTGCTTCTTTACAACATGTTGATGCTGTTGCTGTGAAATCTTCAATGTTGTGATTTCAAGGAGACAGCTAATGGCTTTCAGAAAGCCTCTGCTTTGGGAACAGATTTTTTTTTTTTTCCTCCCTGTTGAGAGGCATCAGTTTTTCCTGATGACATAATGCCTGGGTATAGCCAAACTCAGGAAAGCCTGGTAATAAAAGCCGTTTTTAGAAAACTTTTCTGCCGCCGCTGCCCCCAAGTTATCATTATGGCATCAGCTGCCCACCTCCTATGAACTGGCCAACAAATGAGCGTAGCGGGGCGGTAAATCATTGTCTCCGCCTGACTTCCTGCCCATCCGTACACCTGAGATATGTTCGTGACGAGGAGTCCCTCATCATCTCTGACAAATCTGGCCCCGAGAGCGAGGCTCTGTGGCTTGTGATGGGCGGGGTTCTATCCTCTGACCGATCTGAGCAGGAGAAAGAAGGGGGAGGGGTGAACAGAGAGATGGGTGCTTATTCTCTCAAGCAGTCAGGGCGTGTTGATGGAAGCCAGGCTCTGTCATGAGAAAACCTGAAAGGGTGCCTGGCCTGCAGAACGAGGGGAGCCTAGAGAGAAGGGTCACGTGGTGTCACTGGCCGTGATGTCCGGAAACGTTCAGTCACCTCAGAGCATCAGGCCCCGTAGATAACGTTCAAACTTGGGTTCCCTGCTGGGGCGCCTGGGCGGCTCAGTCGGTTAAGCGTCCGACTCGTGGTTTCGGCTCAGGTCGTGATCTATCGGTTTGTGAGTTCAAGCCTCGCATCGGGCTCCACGCTGAGGGTGCAGAGCCTGCTTAGGATTCTCTCTGTCTCCCTCTCTCTCTCTCTGCCCCTGCTGTGTGTTCCCTCTCTCTCTCTCTCTCGCTCTCTCTTTTTCAAAATAAATAAAATAAACTTAAAAAATTATTATTTAAAAGAATTTTTTTAATATTCATTTATTTTTGAGGGAGCGAGAGAGGGACGGAGAGGGAGGGAGACACAGAATCCGAAGCAGGCTCCAGGCTCTGAGCTGACAGCACAGAGCCCGATGAGGGGCTTGAACTCACGAACTGCGAGATCATGACCTGAACCGAAGTGGGATGCTCCACCCACTGAGCCACCCAGGTGTCCCTAAACTTAAAAAAATTATTAAAAAAAACCCTTGGGTTCCCTACAGCTACCTACAGGTAGCTTTCAGGCTTGCGGTTTGCTTTGCTAAGAACAAACAAGGTAAAGAGTTCCCCGCAATCTCGAGGCGTCCCCCAAAACGACCTCTCACTCCTTTGCGGATCAGGAGTGACAGTCATTTGGGGCTCAGCTTCAAGGTTGGAAACTTCTCGCGCTCTGAAGCCGCGGTTCTCAGCCACGCTGCTCTGGCTTCGAAGAGGTTCTGGGTCATTCCTTACAAGCGTGCCAGTGTTTCACTTTGAAAAACTAAATTTGAGCGGCTTTAGGGTTATCCCTATAATAACACCACTCAGCACCCATTCCCCGACATCCCGCTGTGCTTTTTTGAGCGGGAAAGCACAGGCCTGGACTTGGGCAATGCCCACGGGAGGGGGGCATGCATGTGAATGCCCCTTGTGAGGGGCAGAAAGGGTGGGGAGTGGCTGCTCTGAAATACATACACGGGATGGCTCAGCCTGTCGGCCACCGGAACAGCCGTGTCGAAAGCCCCCAAGGTCTTCGGATAAGCTGTGGTGTACGGGGCCGTGTCATCAGAAACCCGGGCGTGGGTGGCAGGAGGGATGGGTGCTGGTCTTTCAATCCTGGATTTGACTCCAGCCCCATAGCCTCAGCCACCCCAGCCAGTTGTCACGGGGACTGGTTTGGAGGAAGTAGAAGAAGCCTCTTGCCTAAGTGGAGAAGAGTGTGCGGCCATCCGCCGCTCCTCGCTAGGGATTTTCTAGGGATTTTCACGGCAGGAAATAAGAGTAATGAGGTCACAGCCTCCACATTGGCCTATGGGTGGGTCTGAGAAACCACTTCAGATTGGGGGTCTGCGAGAGAAGGGCGTTGAGAGGTCTGGCTGCCCGCCGCTTTCAACCCTTGCTCTGCTAACTCTCAGGGTTGTGGACGTGAATACTAAAAATTGCGGGGCGCCTGGGTGGCTCAGTCGGTTAAGCGTCCGACTTCGGCTTCAGTCGTGAGCTCGCGGTTCTTGAGTTCGAGCCCCACGTCAGGCTCTGTGCTGACAGCTCAGAGCCTGGAGCCTGCTTTGGATTCTGTGTCTCCCCCCTCTCTCTGCCCCTTCCCCAGTCACGCTCTGTCTCTCTCTGAAAAATAAAATGAACATGAAAGAAATTGTGGTTTACATACACAATGGAATACTACGTGGCAATGAGAAAGAATGAAATCTGGCCTTTGGTAGGAACGCGGATGGAACTGGAGAGCGTGATGCTAAGTGAAATGAGTCATACAGAGGAAGACAGATACCATATGTTTTCACTCTTAATGTGGATCCTGAGAAACTTAACAGAAGACCATGGGGGAGGGGAAGGAAAAAAAAAAGTTAGAGAGGTTGGGAGCCAAAGTATAAGAGACTCTTAAAAACTGAGAACAAACTGAGGGTTGATGGGGGGTGGGACGGAGTGGAAAGTGGGTGCTGGGCATGGAGGAGGGCACCTGCTGGGATGAGCACTGGGTGTTGTATGGAAACCAAGTCGACAATAAATTTCATATTAAAAAAAAAGAGTTTTTTAAAAAAAATACTAAAAATTGCTACGTTGTTCAAATTGAAAGTTGTTCTCTGAATGGCTCAAACCACAGCCAGGGGCCAGGAAATAAGCCCAGCTACTTGACTCGGCTCAGTTGGTTGGCCATCTGTGAGGTCTTGGGTTTGGCTCCCCCAAAGGCACACGACCCCGTTGAGGGCACGTGGGTGACGTCACCAGTCGGGTCGCAGGGAGACCCACAGCCGGCAGCCTCTCCCTTCTGAGGCGGCAGTGCCATTTCCAACGTTGGCGCGTCCTTTGGCGAGCATCACCAGTCAGAGCCTGAAATGGGAACTCTTGTGCACCCTGGGAGGAAGCCACTCCTTATCAGACAAGGAATAAGCGGTCCTGACAGTCTCCATTTCACCAGGCTGAGGCGAACGGTCATCCAGCCTCCCAAGCGTAATGGTTGTACTGGAGCAGGAATAGAACAATTCGTGCCAATTGGATCATCAAACACTTTATTTTTTTAAGTTAGGTTAGGATCCTACTTTTTTTTTTTTAATTTTTAAAGTTTATTGATTTTGAGAGAGAGAGAGAGAGAGAGAGAGGGCACAAGCTGGGGAGGGGCAGAGAGAAGGAAAGACAGAACCTCAAGCCGGCTCTGCACCCTGAGCGCAGAGCCCGGGGTGAGCCTCGAACTCACAAACCGTGAGATCGTGACCTGAGCCGAGATCAAGAGTCGGATGCTTACCTGACTGGGCCACCCAGACGCCCCTCACCAAACACTGTAAAATATACTGAGAGGAATTTAGGGTAGACACGAGGTGAATCTGAGAACAGATTCCCAAGAGGAGGCTTGAGAGTATCTCTTGCGTTTTCTGGGACTAGGGCTTCTGACACCTGGGGGGCAAATCTGCCCGTGGTTCAGCCACCGCACCATCTTGTGGCCTTCAGAGTCTCCTCCCTGGGCCCCCACATACAAAGTGTCACCCCCGGGAGTGTGGTTGGTTGGTTTAGCGTCTCCCCGCTCTGCTCGACTTCCTCCTGGTTGTCAAAGCCACCGGGCTCTCAAGAGTGGCAGAAGGAGGGCCAGACAGAGCCCGGCTCCGTGATTCCCTGCCCTTCATGGTAAGCTGGCTTCCAGCAGATGCCATCTAAGCCAGGAGGCAGAGCGCAGGCTCCTGTGGGTGGCTGGGAGAGGCTGGCAGCTAAAGCGCCGTGTCCTTCCTGCCCCCCAGGAAGATTTGGGCCTGGGACTTAGGGACCTAGACAGGTCGCTTCCCCCAAATCACGAATGGGGTGTATGATAACCGCCCAGTAGGGCTGTTGAGACAAGCCAGTGAAATCTGCCTGGGGGCCCTCGGAAGTGATACCTTGCATATACTTATCCGGACGGACTTGGATGCCAGTTGCAAAGTGTGCTGTGGGAGGTCTCAGGAGCCCTCTGAAGCTGCCTTGGCGGGGGCTGTGTCTTGGAGCGGGGACAGATAAAATGACAGCGCTGTAAGGCAGAGGGGGGAAGCAAGTGACCCCGTCATTCTAACTAACAATATCTTGTGGAGATAAAAATAACAGGCCCAAGGGAATAAAAACCTGACGTTTTTTATGCCTTTATTCTCTTCCTGGTGTTTTTTTTTTTTTTTTCTCCTTTCCTCTAGAACCCAGAGAAGTCCCTCCCACTTGACATGCCCTCCTCCATCACTTTCAGCTGAGAGCCGGGGGTGCGTGAGAAAGATACAAGGCGGTTCTCTTTCTCACCTCCTCCTTCAGTCTAGCCCTCAGGCATCGCCGCCCTCTGGCACTTTTGTGTCACGTGGCTGAAGTTTTGGAACCTCTTCTGTGCAAGAGAGACAGCATTTTCCCAGAAAGTGTTGGAGGGTGGATTTGAGATTCCCAACATGTCTTGGGGCCCTGAGTGGGAATGAATTGTGCCCCGATGTCCCTCCTACAAAGCCGGGTGGCAGAAGTCAGGGAGGCTCTGGCCCTTGGGCAGGGTTTTCAGGACTTCGGTGCCCCCTGAATTTTTCCAGAATTGAACTGCTTCTTATAATCTGGCCTTGCCCGGCCAAGTTCACCCCAGGGTTTAGAGTGCTCAGCCCATCTGTTGCTCGAACCCCCTACATGGGAGTGGCAGACCAGTGGTGGGCTTTGAAGCCAGATAGACCCTGGGTTCCGTCCCTGGCTCTGGTCCTTACTTACTACGGTGTCTCTGCTGGCAACTGGGCCTCAGTTTCCTTCTCTATAAAATGGGGATAATAATACCTAACTTCACAGTGCTGTTGGAAAGATTCAATTGTTACTACCTCCTCTGTGAAGCCCGCTTAGATTTCACGAAGTCAGCTGCTCCCTCCTCTGTTCCTGCAGCTCTTGAATCTCTGTTTATAATCTAGACTTTACTGTAGTATTATTGCTGGCATGTCTTTCTCCCCTACCAGACTGTGCGCTCTCCAGGGGCAGGCTCTGAGCCTTCTCAACGTGGTACTACTAATGCCTAGCACATAGCAGAGGCTCAGTAAATATTTGTAGAATGCATGAGGAAGCCAATGAGTCCAAATATCTGAGACTGAGGCCTATTTCTCCAAGCAGGCCAAGGAAGCTTCCCCCAGCGGACTTTTACTTGTCCGTGTAAAGCCCTTTTGGGTAAAGCCCCACCCAGGATCACCTGGTTTGTAAACACTATTTTATGCAGTGGCTCCACTTGGCCAGTGGTCCCGGCACTTGTAACCTGGCCAGCTCCCTGGGAGACAGGGCGCTGTGTTCCCCAAGCTCCACGCTACCAGTTGGGGTCAGCTGCCTTTTCTCTGACCTACAAAACCTTCATCAACCGGACCTAGCTCCTCATTACCCCTGCAAGCACCACGCTCATACCCCTGTGTGTACTTTGTCTTTCTTTCCTCCCTACTATTTTCATGGCCCTGCTACTGCCATTCATGGAGTGTTTATTAAGCACCTACTATGTGCGGGCACGGGACCATACATTTGAACCTTTGGTCATATTCTGTCTTAGACGAGTCTGGGTATGTAATTCAGGTGCCCCCAACAAGATTGTAAGCTCCTAGAGGGTGAGGGAGTGTGTCTTCTACTTCTTTTGCCTCCCTTACAGCACCTAAAACAGAACCCAGCACAGTCATGGGCATGTGGGAAAATACTTGTGGACTTGACTTCTAGGCTCAAGAGTTCAGTGTGAGCTCTTGCTCCGGGGAAGGATGAGAACAAGGAGTATACAGCTCAGTCACCGGTATGTACCAGTTTCCAGGGGCTCTCACCCTCTGGGAGGGGGCGGTGATCCTAGCCCCCTCCGTCCCCTTGAGCCTCTCTATCCACACGTAGGTGCCACATCCCACTCCCCCATCTTCCAGAGGCTTTCCCCATCAGCACCTGTGAATTCTGAATAACTAGCTAATCGTTGTATCTGCTCATTATTCTCCTTGTTTTCCACCTTCGTGTGTTCTGTGTGCATTCAGCCATGTCAATATCACCTGCTGTGAATTTCTGAACAGGAGAAGCCTGGGTGAGGCCTCTTATGCCCACACAGCTCGGAGCTTAAGAAATGCCTCTTGGGGCACCTGGGTGGCTCAGTCGGTTAAGCATCCAACTTCAGCTCAGGCCATGATCTCACGTGTTCGTGAGTTCAAGCCCTGTGTCGGGCTCTATGCTGACAGCTCAGAGCCTGGAGCCTGCTTCGGATTCTGTGTCTCCCTCTCTCTCTGCCCCTCCTCTGCTTGCACTCTGTCTCTCACTCAAAAATAAGTAAATGTTTTTTAAAAATTAACAAAAAAGAAATGCCTCTTGATGACGACAGGGAGGGACACCACGGTATGAGGGCCCGAGGCCCCAGAGCCAGGCAGCAGTCGTATGGAGGGACGCTCGGTGCCTTTCCCCTGGAGCTCTGAGCTTTGGTTTGCCTTCTATTTGCAGGCGCACCTGCCGTTTGCTGTCATCGGCAGCACAGAAGAACTCAAGATAGGCAACAAGATGATGAAGGCACGGCAGTATCCTTGGGGCACGGTGCAAGGTGAGTGAGTCTCCAGGAGACCGGGACAAGGGAGCCCCTACCGTCTGCATCTTTGCTTGTCTCCAGCCTCTGTGTGACCAGTGTCTAACTTGTCCCGGGTCTCTACCCATTCGGCTTGGGCTTCAAACAGCCACAGGCAAGCTCTGGCCCCATACCTCGATTCTCTGCCACGAGCAAGCTCTCTTTGTCTCTAATGGAGAAAGCATTCCCAAAACAAAAACAAATGTACGTGAAGCAAGGTAAGGAGCGTGCCAAGGAAGCGTGTGTGTTGGCCCGAGCGTACCAGGAGATGTACCAGAATATAGCAAATGATTAACAAACAACCCAGATACCCGTCCAAAATAGATTGGATGAGCTGCAAAGCGTTCCTATGATGGGATATTAGACAGTGGTGACAACGCATGGATTACAGTTACTTCTACATAAATGAATCTCAGAAACATAACGTTGGATTAAATAAATCATAGAAGAATACATGATGCCATTTATATGAATTCCGGAAGTAGACAAAACTAAACAAGATAAATATATTTTTAGGAATTCATACGTAAGTGCCAAAACTATAAGGAAAAATGAAGGATGATAAAGCCCAAAGTCGGGATAGTGCTTAAGTCCCGTTTCAAGACCAGGAAGGGACACAAGATGTGGGTACTATTTCACCTGGGTTGTACATACATTGGTATTCATTTTTACTTCTTTATTTCTGTATATATAGGATTATTTTACAATTTAAAAACTGATGTATTGGGGGGCGCCTGGGTGGCACAGTCGGTTAAGCGTCCGACTTCAGCCAGGTCACGATCTCGCGGTCCGTGAGTTCGAGCCCCGCGTCGGGCTCTGGGCTGATGGCTCAGAGCCTGGAGCCTGTTTCCGATTCTGTGTCTCCCTCTCTCTCTGCCCCTCCCCCGTTCATGCTCTGTCTCTCTCTGTCCCAAAAATAAATAAACATTCAAAAAAAAAATGTAAAAAAACTGATGTATTGGGGTGCCTGGGGTGGCTCAGTTAAGCGTCCGACTTTGGCTCAGATCATGATCTCACAGTCCGTGGGTTTGAGCCCCACGTCAGGCTCTGTGCTGATAGCCCAGAGCCTGGACCCTGCTTCAGATTCTGTGTCTCCCTCCCTCTCTCTCTCTCTGCCCTCCCCCACTTGTGCTCTGTCTCTGTCTCAAAGATAAATAAACATTAAAAAAAAGAAACAAACCCAGACGTATTGTGGGGCGCCTGGTTGGCTCAGCCGCTTGAGCATCCGACTCTTGATTTCGGCTCAGGTCATGATTCCAGGGTCGCGGCATCGAGCCCCGCTGAGCGTGGAGCCTGCTTAGGCTTCTGTCTCTCTCCTCCTCTGCCCCTCTCCCCCACTGGTGCTCTCTCTGTCTCTAAAAAAAGAGCCCAGATGTATGTACACTCAGGAAACTTCCTTTTGTGGTCTGCCTGACATGTTGTATGTAAGTCGTCCCTGGGGCTAGCCAGTTCTGTGGATAAAGCAAGGCCTAGGCCACTGCCATGGGTGGAAGAGGTGTCTGGTCCTCCAAGTCTTCAGCTATAAGCTGGGTCTCTGAGCACGGGGGCACCGTGTGCCAGAGGGACGCTGATTCACAGTACACTTGTCCCTGCCACTGAGCAAACAACAGAAAGAGGGTGGGAAGTTGTCCACCCCCATGCAAGGCTGGCATGCTTTAGGGCGCACCAAAGACCCTCCAGTGATAGCTGGATTTTCCGTAGATAGGACAAGACTGGTTATCAGAGCTGTGCTAGGTTGTGGTCCTTCTCTGCCATCTGGGGCTGAGATCCTCTGCTAGGAACATTTGTGAATGGTTCCTGGACTCACGGTCCTAACTGGGAATGAGTTTGTGGCCTGAGAGACGGGAACCTGAAATAAAATGAGGAGAAAGCAGCAGGCGTGGTTCCAGTGACTTCGTCCGATTTAGATCACACACACCTAACCAACAAAGGGATTTTCGAAAGTTTTTGTTAGAAGTTGGAGTTCACTGTCGTGTTCGAGTGACCTGAGAGGTTGCCTGACTGATGTGATTTCTTTTCAGTGTTTATTTGTTTTTGAGAGAGAGAAGCAGAGAGGCAGACAGAGAGACAGAGAATCCCTAGCAGGCTCCCCGTGCTGTCAGCACAGAGCCCAATGCAGGGCTCGAGCTCACGAACTGCGAGATCATGACCTGGGCCAAAATCAAGACTCAAATGCTTAACTGACTGGGCCACCCAGGAGCCCCTGATGCGATTTTGAATGTTAGCCTAGGTTCTATGGCAGCGAGGGGCTTTAGCCCCAAGGCAATGGGTCTTTTTTGATTTTTAAAAAAAGTTTTATTCAATCTCTACGCCCAACATGGGGCTCAAACTCAAGACCCCGAGATCAAGAGTCACATGCTCTTTGGACTAAGCCAGCCAGGCGCCCCGAGGCAATGGGTCGTAAGCAGAGGGGTTATGTGAGCCCATCTGAGCTCTGACAAGGTTGCTCTGATGGCCACGAGGCAGTCTGCTGCAACTGTGCCCCACCCTGTCGTCCCAGACCCCCTCCCCGCGCCCACTACCCTCTCCCAGGCCCAGTAAGACAGAACCTAGAGTGAGTGTGCCTGTTGGTTGTCTCAGACACCACCGTCCCCACATGGTCAGGCCAGACACTGCCACAGCAGCCCAGTGGAGCCATGCCTGGAGGAGACACGGGCCAGAGGCTGCTCACAGCCTGGCGTTCCAACCAGAAGTCCACTTTGCTTTGCTTTGGTCTGTGTCTCCATCCTTCTTGGCCACTGCCCCGCATGCAGACCCTTTGCCATATGCCATACTCTTTTGAGGAGGGGGCTCGTTCGTTCAGGCCGGAAAGTGGGGTCCACTTTGTCCTGGCCACGTTGCTGCTGTCAGGCCATTATCCACCCCCTAAAAAACACCTCCTTTGGGGCGCCTGGGTGGCGCAGTCGGTTAAGCGTCCGACTTCAGCCAGGTCACGATCTCGCGGTCCATGAGTTCGAACCCCGCGTCGGGCTCTGGGCTGATGGCTCGGAGCCTGGAGCCTGTTTCCGATTCTGTGTCTCCCTCTCTCTCTACCCCTCCCCCGTTCATGCTCTGTCTCTCTCTGTCCCAAAAATAAATAAACATTGAAAAAAAAATTAAAAAAAAAAAAACACCTCCTTTGAAGCTACTACCTACCGTCCAGATGGGCCACACCTGCGGTCCACACCCCTCCTTGTCACTGCCATCTATAGATGCCCTTCTTTAGACGTGGCACCTGCTCAGAGCCTTTGCCTGGCCTTTAGATTGCCTGCGTCTGAATCCTAACTGCAATTTACCAGCCACATAACCTTGCCTGCCCTTACCGAGGCCTTGCATGGGCTATTTCCTTATCTGCCTGATAAATTCTGATTCTTCCGTCGAGAGTTAACTTAAGAATTGCCTCTTTGGTGAAGGCTTCACTCTGCTAGGAGTTCTTAGCGCACCCCCCCTCCCCCGCCGCCCCCTTCTTCTGGGCTTTCACTGTGCCTTGGCCATACACCTCCATGTTGGTAATTTTTTACATTGTATTATATTCGTCTCTTTGCATCTACTTTTTCACTAAACTAAGCTCCTTAGGGCAAAACTCCATGACTTCGTTTCTGAATTCCCGGCGCCTCATACAATACTGGGAACAGAGATGCCGCAAATATGTACTGGGACAGATGGCTGAATGTGCATTCGCCATTATCCCCAAAGCGGTGCAGAGCAAACAAACAGTCCTGTGAGTGTCTGCTCCGCGAATTTGGGTCGCGGTGCTACGGAATGTCTTCCCAGGTATTTTTTGGCCGTCTTGCAATCTTCCCTTACTGTCATCCTTGTGACTCTTCATGGGCGTTTGCAGCGGGAAAGTGAATCAGGAGGCACATTCGCGGGCTCTGCATACGCGAGGTGGAAAGGTGATGTCGCTGTTAGGCGCCTGGCCTGTCGTTTTGTCCGTTTCCGCTGCTCCTAGCCTGCCTTTCAGTGTGCTTTCAATGCCCCCGTCCCTGCCGTGCAGTTGAGAACGAGGCCCACTGCGACTTTGTGAAGCTGCGGGAGATGCTGATTCGGGTGAACATGGAGGACCTCCGGGAGCAGACCCACAGCCGGCACTACGAGCTGTACCGCCGCTGCAAGCTGGAGGAGATGGGCTTCCAGGACACCGACCCCGACAGCAAGCCCTTCAGGTACCTCTCTGGCCAGCCCAGCCCACCCAGGGGCTGTGGAAGGCTTGCCCGGGAGAATTCACACGGGAGGCGAGACGCGGGTGCCGAGACCTTAGAGCAGCAGGGCTGTCACCTGCCCGGTCCACTCTGTCGCCCCCGCGGCTGTGGCAGAGCGGGCTTGGCGAGCGCCCGGCCCTGGAGGCGCAGAGGACCGGGGGGGGGGGGGGGGGGGGGGCGGGCAGGGGGCGGGGCGCCCAAGCTCCTTGCTGCGCGCGCACGTACGCACATGCGCACTAGCCGCGGGCAACTCTAGCAGAGGGGACCCCGGAGCCGAGGCTGTTTTCTGCAACGTGGCAGTTTGTGCCTGTCCTCTGACCCACGTCCTTCACCAGACTCCGACTGCCCCGCCGGGTGTCCAGTCCGCTCCTTCCCCTCCTTCCCATTATCAAACCAGGTGGGACCAGGTGGCCGTCATTGCACGCGTATCAGTGAACTTCAGGCCCTTCAGGCGCTGTCCCTAGTGTCTGGCGTTCAGGCGCAAGTTTGGTTTTGACCACCGGGTGTTAATAACCATTGACGTCCGTCTCAAATCAGAACTTGAGGTGCTTTCGGAGAAGAGGACTGTTTTCGAAAGCGGTTTGCTATGCCGACAGGAACCACACGCCAAGTATCATCGTCTGATCTGTATGCATGCGGCGTGACAGAAGTCCCACATTTAAAAAAAAAATTTCTTTTAATCTTTATTTATTTTGAGAGAGAGACAGCATGTGAGCAGGGGAGGGGCAGAGAGGGAGGGAGACAAAAATGTGAAGCAGGCTCCAGGCTGTCAGCACAGAGCCTGGCGCAGGGCTCGAACTCACGAACTGTGAGATCGTGACCTGAGCTGAAGTCGGACGCTCAACCGACTGAGCCACCCAGGCGCCCCAAGCCCCACGTTTTAAATTATGTGGTGCCCTTTATTACAGCTCAGTCCCCTCTCAGGAAATGTCAGGCCGCAATTCGGAAGTCAGGGAGATACTTGCGGGCTAAGAAAGCTTTCAGATGGGCTCCGAGTCCCATCTTTGATTTAAACTCAACGTTAGATATTCCTACCCCACTGCCTCCTTTCCGGAAATTCTCTCTGCCCTGGCTTTCCTAGCACCGACCTGTCTGGTTTGAGTCCTTCTCTCGCTACTCTTTCTTGGCCTCATGGCACGCTCATTTTCTTCAGCTTTCTCCTTTTTTTTTTTTTTTTTAAGTGTATTCATTTATTTGAGAGGGACAGAGACAGCGCAAGCTGGGGAGGGGCAGAGAGAGAAGGAGAGAGGATCCCAAGCAGGCTCTGTGCTGTCAGTGGGACTCGAAGTCCTGGAGATGTGAGATCGTGACCTGAGCTAAAACCAAGAGCAGATGCTTAACCGACTGAGCCACCCAGGCACCCCCCGAATTATTTTAAAGTGCTTCCAAGCTCCAGGAGTTCTGCTTCCCTTACTGTTCCCTAACTTCCCCCAAATCCTCTGTCCCTACCAGCCCTTCACATTCAGATCCCATCATTTCTTTTTCTTTTTTCTCCTATTTCCTCCATACCCCACCCACCTCCTCTCTGGCAACCACCAGTTTGTTCTCTGTATTGAAGAGTCTGGTTTTTTTGTTTGTCTTTTTTTTCTTCGATTGTTTTGTTTCTTAAATCCCACATGTGAATGAAATCTCATGGTATTTGTCTTTCTCCGACAGATTTATTTCACTTAGCGTTAACACCCTCTGGCTCCATCCATATTGTGGCAAATGGCAAGATCTCATTCTTTGTGTGTGTGTGTGTGTGTGGCTTTTTTTGTGTGTGGGAGGCAGAGATCCCATCATTTATTTGGATTGTTGGGAAGTCTGTCCATCATGCAGCGGCCAGAGTGGTCTTTCTCATTTTCAAATTGCCTGAAAAAAAAACCAGTCCTCCTGCTTAAAACCCCGCAGTGGATACATGACCAAGTCTGTAACACAGCGTCCAACACCCACTCTCTCCTGTCAGACAGACTCAGGAATCTCAACGCCCTCTACTTCACAGCTTGCTTGATCCCCTCCCGCCATGTTGAACTACGCCTGGTTCCCCAAGTACGTCATCCTTTCTCCACACGTGCCTTTCCACATGCCGCCCTCTTCGGAGCATGATTCCTCCTCTTCTTCACTAGGCTGACTCCTATCTCTATAAAACTGAGTCCAGGCTGGGGTCAGGGAGACTTGGCCTAGGCATCTCCCAGTAGACCATGAGTTCCTTGATGGTGGGCATAGTGGCTGTCCGCTCTAGATGTTGAGTGACTAGCATAGTGTCACTTAGTTCTGTGTCTAGCACATGATGGAGTCTCACCAAGTGTTTGAAATAGTTCATTAAGGGGCACCTGGTTGACTCAGTCAGTTGACCGTCTAACTCTTGATTTAGGCTCAGGTCATGATTTCATGGTCATAGGATCGAGCCCATGTTGGGCTCAGCACTTATAGCATGGAGCATGCTTGGGATTCTCTCTCCCTCTCTCTCTGACCCTCCCCCCGTCAAAAAAAATAAAATAAAATAAACTTGAAAAAAGAAAGAAATAGCTCATGAACTCTTATAGCTAGTTAATAGCTCATTAACTATTAACTCTGAAACTGCAGTCAGTTTCAGAGCCAGGACCTGGGAGCACAATGCAGAGGAAGGATCCAAATTAAGAGATGAGAGACCCAGCTTCCGGTCCCTGCCCTTCGCCTGACTAGCCGTGTGGTCTTGAGCAAATCACCTCACCTCTCTGGTCCGGTTTCCTCGCCTGTATAACCAGGGCACAGAAGCAGATGTTCTAAGTCCGGTTCCAAATATTGTGTCCATTCACCAGGGCTGCCCTGTCCCCCTCAAGCAGCCCTGTGATCCTGCAGTCACATGCTAGGCAAGCCGCCTGCAGCTCTGCGGTTCTGTTTTTGCACCTGTCCCGGAATTGGGGGAGGCTGGGGGGAACCCGAGGAGGATCGCCGGCGCCAGTTTTCATTGAATGGGAACCGTTCCAGAGGCAGGGGGATTAACCTGACCGTGTCTGCAGCTTACAGGAGACGTATGAGGCCAAAAGGAACGAGTTCCTAGGGGAGCTCCAGAAGAAAGAGGAAGAGATGAGACAGATGTTCGTCCAGAGAGTCAAAGAGAAGGAAGCTGAACTTAAAGAGGCCGAGAAAGAGGTAAATGCAACCCTGAGTGCCCAGGAGGCAGGAAAGAGGGGGCTGAGCTTGGGCACAGCAGGGGCTTCTGCCCCAGGGGCACAGCCAGCTAGAGCCTTGCAGCTTCCAGGCAGGAAGGGGTGCGGTATCTGCAGCCCTGCCTTGGCTGGCACCGAGGGCACTGAGATATTATGTCTTCTTCTCTTCTTCTTAATGTTTTTTTTATTTTTGAGAGAGAAAGAGAGAGGGTGCACCCAAGTGGGGGAGAGGCAGAGAGAGGAGAACAGAGGACCCGAAGCTGGCTGTGCGCTGATAGCAGTGAACCCCACGTGGGGCTCCAACTCAAATGCGAGGTCATAACCTGAGCCGAAGTTGGGACGTTCAACCGATGGAGCCACCCAGGCAGCCCCAGATACGTGTCTTTTTGATCCCTCATTCCCCAAGGCCAGGATGTGTTCTCGTTCTCTGAGCTACGTAATTCTCTAGAGCTGCACACTCCCATATGGTAGCCACTAGCCACGTGGGGCTATTTAAACTTAAATGAATTAAAATTAAGTAAAATTGAAAACTCGGTTCCTCCGCATTTCAAATGCTCAGTCCTCATGTGACTAGTGGCGATCGGATTGGACAGCCCAGGTACAGAATATTTTCATCACCGCAGAAAGTTCTAGTGGGCAACGCTGCTCAAGAATCAAGACGTGACCTACCCCCTCAGAGTCAGGCGCAGACTCATTCTTTTCCCTCTTCCTGGCAGGTCAGAACTCGGTAGGGACAGGTGATCACTTTCTTGGCTGTCCCACCCCATGCTACCTGCTTTGACGGCCACAGGGTAAGGTGTTCCCAGGCGGTCCTAAGTACCTTGCTGAAACCTACATCAGTGACAGCTGGGGCATTTCCCCGGTCACTTGGATATTCGGTCCCGTTTCACATTAGCAGTAAGGGAACATCTGTGCAGCCCTGGCAAGTTTTTAAACTCCGGTTGGTCTATCTGGGGTTTTCATCAGGTAAGTCATGGCTGACAGAGTGAAGTTCGCCCTCCAACCATTGCCTTGTCCCCAAGGTCCACTACTGGTTTGCCCGCTGCTGCCCAAGTCAGTGGCCTCAGCTACAGTTTTAGCCGTCAGTGACTGCTTCATCTCTCTGGGCCTCGAGATCCATACAGAAGGGAAGGACCGGGGCGCCTGGGGGGCTCAGCTGGTTGAGTGTCTGATTCTTTTTTTTTTTTTTTTAACATTTATTTATTTTTGAGACAGAGAGAGAGCATGAACGGGGGAGGGGCAGAGAGAGAGGGAGACACAGAATGGGAAGCAGGCTCCAGGCTCCGAGCCATCAGCCCAGAGCCCGACGCGGGGCTCGAACTCACGGACCGCGAGATCGTGACCTGAGCCGAAGTCGGACGCTCAACCGACTGAGCCACCCAGGCACCCCTGAGTGTCTGATTCTTTTTTTTTTTTTTTTTTAATTTTTTTTCAACGTTTTTTATTTATTTTTGGGACAGAGAGAGACAGAGCATGAACGGGGGAGGGGCAGAGAGAGAGGGAGACACAGAATCGGAAACAGGCTCCAGGCTCTGAGCCATCAGCCCAGAGCCCGACGCGGGGCTCGAACTCACAGACCGCGAGATCGTGACCTGGCTGAAGTCGGACGCTTAACCGACTGCGCCACCCAGGCGCCCCTGAGTGTCTGATTCTTGATCTTGGCTCAGGTCATGATCTCACGGTTTGTGAGACTGAGCCCTACGTTGGGCTCTGCGCTGAGTGGGAGCCTGCTTAAGATTCTCTTTCTCCTTCTCCCTCTGCCCCTGCCCCTGCCCCATTCGTGCTCACTTTCTCTCTCTCTCTAAAAAAAAGTAGGGGGGGGGGCGCCTGGGTGGCTCAGTTAGTTGAGCGACCGACTTGGGCTCAGGTCATGATCTCACGGTTTGTGAGTTCGAGCCCCGCGTCGGGCTCCGTGCTGACAGCTCAGAGCCTGGAGCCTGCTTCTGATTCTTTCTCTCTGCCCCTCCCCCACTCATGCTCTGTCTCTCTCTGTCTCAGAAACAAACAAACATTTTTTAAAATTTAAAAAAAATAAAAGGGAAGCAGTTACTTACTTCCCAAGTCTCTTCCCCCTGTCATCTGCTGTGGCTCTCTAGGGTCATCACCAAAGTCCATGGCATGGATATATTGATTTTAATTCAGTGTCACTTTCCAAAAGAAAAATGTCACCCAGTAGTTTTGGAGGGAGTTGTGAGGAGATCTCAAAGATGAATGAATGAAAGGCCAAGGAACAAAAGCCAGGTTAGAGCAGCTGATGGGCAGGGCTTCCACCACCCTACCCCAAGTGGCTACTGAAAGCTGGTCTACACGGCAAGCCTGGCACCCACCGGCCCTCACTACGTGGCAGTCCCAAATACCTGTAGGACCCGGAGACCTGGCCCCCTCCGTCCTGTGCTTCGAGTGCTACAGAATCCTAAGTTCTCTCCAAAAGCGAGTGAGGTTATGCTTGGTCCATTCTTAGTATTCAGGGTAATCGATCACATTCTAGTTTGCCACCACAACGGCCTGCCAGAATATTCTTCCCATTCTCCTTTGGGTGTCTGATTCTTTTTTTTTTTTTTTTTTTTTTTTACTTAAGTTTGAGAGAGAGCACAAGCCGGGAAGGGGCAGAGAGTGGGGGGGCATAGAAGATCCGAAGTGGGCTCTGCACGGACAGCAGCAAGCTCGATGCAGGGCTCGAACTCCCGAACCGTGAGGTCATGACCTATGCCCAAGTCAGACGCTCGACCGACTGAGCCACCCAGGTGTCCCCTGGGTGTCTGGTTCTATTCAGAGCTAGCTGGGTCTCCCCTTGGTCAAAGCTGAGGTCTCTGCACTCATTCTATTTTATAAAATTCTTTTATCTCCTTCCATGTCTGAGGACAAGTATTTTCTCTGACCAGCTTTGGCATTGCGGAAGTCTTCTCTGCAATCCTTGATGATCCTCCTTGATGAAAGGCACATAAGAAAAGGCAGGGGCCCCTTTCATATCGGGAGATCTCAAAATATCATCCTCTAAAGAATGGTTTCACCTTGGACAAATTCCTTAACTTCTTCAACCTTCTGTTTCCTCATGACGTACAGATGATAACAGAAAGGCTATTGATACTCACAATTAATATGGCCAGTCATAGTTCCCTGCCCATATTCAAGACAGAAACGTGGAGGTAAAGTGGCAGGAGAAGGGAACTCTCCAGAACACGGTGCCCTTTGGTGCCCTCATAGCAGTTCCTGGCAGAGAGTCTCCTAAGGTCCCAGGGCCCTGAAGGACGCCCCCCCCTGCCAGTACCTACCCGCCCCGGGCCGGCTCAGCTGGGAACTCACTGTAAGCAAGGACTGTCCTCAGACTCCCTGTGCCCCCCGCCAGCTGCATGAGAAGTTTGACCGCCTGAAGAAGCTACACCAGGACGAGAAGAAGAAACTGGAGGATAAGAAGAAATCTCTGGACGATGAAGTGAATGCCTTCAAACAGAGAAAGACGGCGGCTGAGCTGCTCCAGTCGCAGGGCTCCCAGGCCGGAGGCTCCCAGACGCTGAAAAGGGACAAAGAGAAGAAAAAGTAAGTGCTAGGCTGCTCTGGGCTTCTGGCTTCTTTCTCCTCCTGCTCCTCCCCCCTCAGTGCAGGGCCTGGAGACAGATGGGCCTGAGGGCTGGTGGCCCGAGGTGAGCCGTGGGCTGACAGATGCACTTGGGGACCCAGAACTGGTCTCAGTGTCCCCTGAGTTTGGGTGACTTGAGAGTAGGGCACGGCTGACGTCCCAGAGGCCCGGCACCTGTGCTCGGCCGCTTAGGAAAGCCCTGCAAAGCTCTAGGTAGGGGGAGAGGGAGGGACAGGAGAGGAGAGGCAACCGGAATGTGGGAGGGGACGAAGAAGAAAGAAGGAAATCAAAAGAGCTCTAGAGTTGTAAGAAAGAGATGGATGAAAGGAAGGGTAGATAGAGGGTCGGGGGGAGAGAGAGCGCCTTGGCGGAGCCTCTGGGCACCCCCTTTCTCCCCAGAGGTTGGCGCCGATCTGGCTCACGGGCCAGCCTGCTCATCCTGTGTCCGAGGTGTTCACCTCCCCATGCCTGTAGCCACCACCCCCCCCCAACCCCATTCTCACTTAGCTGCAGCCAGCAGTTGAATTGCTGCTCCTGACGGCTGCTGCCCAGTCCTGGTCTCCCACCCTGTGCTCTCCATCCCTCTTGGCTGCTTAGCTCTTTCAGGCCTGGGCTGCTGAGAACTTGGTGGGGAGACCTCAGATGCTAGTAGATTGCGTGTGGCCCACCCTCAAGGTGGAGAGTGATTGCACAGGGTGTCTAGGTCTCCTGGGATCTGGTAAGGCAGGCTAGCGTGGATTCCCGCCTACGTGTGGGTCCGTAACCCTGACCCAATGCCAGGCTTTGCTTGCCGAAGTCACCCATTTGTCATCCCGGAGCCAGAGGACAGGGAAGCATTTCCAGAGGGATGTACACAACACCAGGAACTGTCCGGTCGTCCCTTTTGCTCTAGTTTCTGCAGCGGGACTCGGGGAGCCCTTGGAGGCACTGTTGGGCGATGTCCTTACTAAAGGGGCCTGAGGGTCTGAAAGGTGTCCAGGGTCATTGCCTTCTGTTCTTAGCTACTTGTTCCTGACTCAACTGTTGGACATTTGCCGGAAGGAGGAAACCTCTAACTTGCTTCTGTGCCTGGCCAATCGCTTAGGAGTGAAACAGTGGCTTCCGTACAACAGTAAAAGATCTAATATTTGTAGGCACTCAACTTGGCAATCCAATGACTCAAAAGTGTAATTTGAACTTTCACCAATTAGTCCAGAGATGTTTGTTACGGAGTTAAACCACTAGGTGTCAGATCACTGCCTAATGAACTTTTTTTGGTGTTACCTGATGGATAAGCTTTAACTAGCCAGAAAAGAAGTGTCACTGGACACACTGATCTGGCATTGTGTGTTAGTTGCACCAGCAGGAATGGGTTCCTATTTTTAAGATCAGAAAAACCTAAATGTGTCTTCCGGCTCCAACCGGCTGCCTTCATAGCCTGTGGTATTTGTCAACTCAATCCCTGGGGCAGCTTCATGGCCCGCTTGCCGGAACTAGGAGATTCCTTTGTTTGGATCCCACTGACACTAAACTATAAATACTCCCAATTCAGTTATTCAGTGGAAGTTTCTGTCAGACCAGGTTCTCTCCTAGTTGTCTCACATGAACTGATCCCCCTCTCTCACTCCAGGCAGAGGACCCTATATAGGGAGGCGTGTCTCTCCAGTCTCCAGGAATATTTGGAATTGGTGACGGCGCCTTTGTCCAATTCCGAGACGTATGAAAACCTTGCTGGCGTGTGGGACTTCATATTAGCAATCAGGGCAAAATAGACTGTCGTCTCCCATCTTTCCAGACACAGAAATGGCCCAGGCCTGGGCTTCTTTTTTTGTTTTAATAATTTTTTTTAATGTCTACTTACCTTTGAGAGAAAGAGACAGACAGAGTGTGAGCAGGGGAGGGGGCAGAGAGAGAGAGGGAGACACAGAATCTGAAGCGGGCTCCAGGCTCTGTGCCGTCAGCACAGAGCCCCATGCAGGGCTTGAACTCATGACCCATGAGATCATGACCTGAGCCGAAGTTGGACGCTAAACTGACTGAGCCACCCAGGTGCTCCTTGGGCTTCTTCTGTAATGCCATGAACAGTTGGCTAAATTCTGGAAAACCCTTCTTTAGATCTGGGCCACTCTGCTCCCATAGTGCTGCTGGTGGGCGGGGGGGAGGCTTGGAGGGTAGAGGCGGTGGCAGGAGGCACTTCTTAAGAGTTGGTGGTTGGATGTAATAGAGTCACATACTCAGAATTTCCATTGGCTGCCCTGAAAGAGGTTACGAAAGAATATTGGTGTTCCCGGGGTCCCTCCCAGCCCGCCCTTCCTCCCCGCCCCCACTCTTCCTCATTTCCTTTGATCTCTAACCCGTCATTGTTTGTGTCAGCTCATAATATTGGATTTCTCCTCAAGCTCACTCCCTCTTCATCAGCTCTTACTGTTTTACAGTTAACTCTGCTGTTTGCTGCATGCTGCATGAGACCCAGGGTCCTGGTAAGCTTTATTAACTCTTAATAGAACCGGCAGTGGCTTCTAGAACACATGTCCCCACATCCCACTCCCCACCCAACATCTAATCACGCAAGAAGCCGCTCCACTGTCCTAGCTCTTGGGACTTTACAGTATGGGGACATAGTTTGCTGTGGTCTCAGGTGTACGTGTGGAATGTTTGCCTGCGTGGTTCAAAGCGGAGCGTTTTCAGACTCGCTGCTAGAAGAGTTGAGTAGCGCAGGAGGATCCCGTGGGTCCTCAATATTTGAGGTTTCAATTGTGGCCGTTCTTTTTTTCTTACAAGTGCCTTAGTCATTGCTTTCAAAATTAACTAACGTGTAAGTGACGAGGGAAGCTTTTGGGTTTGCGAGGCTGTCCTGCAATGTCACACTTGGCATTGACCCCAGGTTTGGGTATGTTCCAAGTCAATGGAAACTTGCTTCTCTATTTCCCTGTGGTGGCTGTTTCTTATTCAAGGGGTTCAAGTTCTCAAATTCCCTTTGGCTATGTGCACCCCTCCCCCCCCCAAAAAAAAACTCTATAGTAAAAGTGGAAGAAAAGAGATTTCAAATATTATAGAGACTTCCTCACATTTCATTTTATGAATACCAGCTTTCATGTATGCCTTTGACAAGAAGGTAAGCAGGTAACCTTTGGTGACATGGATTCCTGAGGGCTAGGCATTACGTCTACAGACTGAATAAAAGCCGTCCTTGACGTCATGTGGTTTATAGGTTGGTTGTAGCAATGATTAAGCACCTTCTGTCTATTCTTCTAGGCTCAGTGAGCAGGGAGGAAACATAAATATGTTTCATTTAACATAATTAGGCCTAATACTGTTTTTTACACTTTATCATAGAAACTTCAAACAGGAACAAAAGAAGAGAGAAGATAGTATAACGCAGCCCCGTGTGCCCAAACCCTGCCCCCAAACAACTGTCAACATCTGGCCAGTCCCATTTCCTCTATTATCCCAAACATGCTGGAGCACTAGAAAGCAAAACCCGCATCGTTTCATCTGGAAATACTTTGGCATGTAGCTCTAAGAGCCAGTGACGCTTAAAAAAAAAAACAAACATAACCACTATGCTACCATTATCACACCTACAAAATTAACAATTTGTTAACACAAAATTTCTAGTCAGTGTTCAGAATACTCTAGTTGTCTCATAAATGCCTGTTCCGCGTGGTTTGTTTGGATCAGGGAATATAAAATACTGAGAAGACTTCTCCCCACTCACCAATGTAGTTTATGATTTAAATGGCAAGCCCGCTGTGAAGTCGCCAAACCGATGGCCACAGCTACTACTCTGGGGACTTTGGACAGCTGGCAAAACATCCTACTTTCAAGCAAATCTCGAAGAGGAAGTCCAGGCAGGCTTCTGAAACATAAAGCCCCTGAAACAGCCAAAGGGAACAACCCTCAAAGAACAACGAGATGATATATTGCCTGGCTGACAGGCAAGTCTCGGAGCCCCTGTTAGTTGACAGGAATGAAAGGGCCGACTTCCACTTAGGAAGGCCACGAGCTCCTACAGCGTGTGTCCGCTGCTGTAGTTCTGGTGCCCAGCCAAGTGGCTGACGCCCAGAGGAGCTCCGTTCTTTGTTCCCCCATTTTCAGTGAGGACAGCAGGAAAGCTGTATCGCAGTAGCTTAGGTCTCAGTTGATTCGGGTTTCGGTGCACGTGGCTTGTCACAACTCGGGTCAGGTTTCCCTGAGTAGATCGTTGTCGGTAGCCATTATGAAAATGAATTCTGGCGAAACGATCATTAAAGCCGCGCCGTACCAGTGAGAAGCAATTGGCACACGGTGGGAACAGCCAACCCCAACCCCGAGTGTCGGCTTCTCCTGGCAGGCTTCTCCCCAGTAGACCGCGAAAGTGGTTCCAATCCAAATAAGGGAGGGAGGCCTTGGCCCCATGGGATCTGAAAGCCACAAAGGAAGCCAGTCCCGTCCCCAAAGCCCTCGGTCCAGGGGCGGATCACAAAGGCCACCCCTCATTAACTGGAGTGCCAGCAGAGGGAGGCTCTCTGTTTCCTCACTGCTTTCGAAATTGCTTGAGGTGCTGCGGCCTGCTGTCTGCAATTGTAAGAGAAATTCCTCTGTGACCCATACGCAGTCGCAGATACCGTATGTCGGTGGCTGGTGGCCCCTTGACCCGTGTGTGTGGGGGGTGTGCAGCACGTGGACAGTACACACATGCCCAAATATATCCACCTTCCCGTGCAGCCTAGAGCATAGGCCATCGCAGTGTTGTTGAGGCCTCTCTTCCCCTCGGGAGTAGACAGACTAAAATAAGAGGTGAGCATTTTGTATAGTGTTTTAACACTTTCCAGAGCATGTCTCCAGACGATATATTCTTTTCACCTTGCAACAATCATGGGAGGTAGAGAAGGAAGGAATAATTAATCTTCAGTTTGCAAGATGAGCAAATGGAGGAGTGAGCGATTTCGGAGCCTGACCAAGGGTCACACAGTGAGTTAGTGGCAGAACTGGAACAAGAATGCAGAACGCCTAATTTCTGGTATAAATGGCTATTCACATGAGAGGGAGAGAATGTGTGGGTGTGTGGATATGTTCACTCTGAGGAAGTGACTACAAATATACTCACATCTCACATCTGCATATGCCTTTAACTATCCCTCGCAAATATCTAATAGCGTTTATTTAATGAGATAAACGTATTCTTTGCGGGTAATAAAACGGAGGCTAGAAACACAGGCAAGGAGTTGTCAGGAACACGTCAGTGTGATGGAAAGAGTCTTGATCAAAGAGCCAAAGGATTCAGGTTCTGATCCTGTGACTCTTTCTTTGTGACCACGGTAACGTCCGTTGGTATCTCTGTTCCCGTCTCCTCGTAAGTTTCAAAAGGGGATTGATACTACTTGCTCTGCTAATGTCACCGACATGAAAGTTTAAATGACAGCAAGGTGAAAGTGCTGGGCGAACGCAAACCCATAATGGATTTGCCGTAGCTCAGGTTTGTCAGATAACTGTGGTCCGGACCCTATTGCAGAACCCCTCAACCATCCCTGGATACTTCTCGAAAGGTCTTGCCCCGGGGCACCAGTCAGTTGACTGGGGCTGCTCCCAAGTAAGCTCCACCCCCTCTGCTTCCCCTAAGGGACCGCGCAGTCGGTGGCTGAGAGCCTGAGAGCCTGGCGCTCTATCCAGTGGCCCGAGGCCACCTGGAGATTTGCTGACAGGATTCCTGTAGTGTCTGCGTGGGGGGGGGGGGGCATTAGGACCTAGTTAATTCAGAAGAAAGTATTCTGGTGGCTGTTGATAATGATTTTGCCAGCTTAACGCCACTGTCCTGCCATTCAGAGGTGTGTGGGGGTGTGTGAGAGAGAAAGCATGTTCCCAGGAGCCAATGCAGTAAGACCCTATTCTAACATAGCTGTATTCTAATTATCCATTAGTCGTCATGACAATTTTCTTCTAACCTTTTTTTTTTTTTTTTTTTTTGGTACATTAATCCATCCGTTCATTAACCCAACTTCTCTTTTCATTTTCAGTTTGGGCTTCCTGTAGACGCCCTTTTCCTGCGCAACAGAGCTGGGCCTCCCTTTCTCTAACTCCCCCTTAACACGTCCGGGGGAGCACGCCACCTGTGCCCTCCCCTCTCTTCCTGCCAAAGTTTATAGACGCCCGGGAGTCTGAGGATGGTGTCTGGCCTCTGGTCGAGAAGCCAGCGGTCGCCGTGGTTCGGAGATGCCTGGCGCATCCCAGCCCCCCTCCTGGCGCCTCCCCCGCCGGCCTCTCCCCGGCCATCTTTGCCACACTGTGACACGTTCCATGGTCCCATCTGCCCTTCCCCACCACCAGCTTCCCTGCTCGTGACTGCTGCTTGTTCCCCTGAAGTATTTGCGTCCACCGTGGCCGGGTCAGAGCCAGTCAGCACAGCTCTTCCCCTTGGTCCCCAGGCACCGGGCCACGGCCCCTTCTGAGAGGGCTCCAGTAGGAGGTCCTCTGGTGCCTCTTCCCTCTGGCCTCCGAGCCCAGCCCTTTCCAGTTTTGAGTTGCTCCGAGTAAGTGCACTCAAGTGGTGTTAAAAATCCAGAACGTGTTGAGTTATGCCGAGGCCTTTCCAGAAAACTCGACTGCTGAAGAACATAGCATAGATTTCTCCTCTCTATAATGCCGGGTACCCCACAAATGCAGAAGGGAGAATAAACCTGAATGTTCTCACCAGCCTAGTGTCTTCAATGATAGACTTCTGGAATTCTTCTAAGGTGTCTCAGTATCTTTGTAATCTCCCTTAGGGCTCCACACCACCCCAATCAGGCAGAGCCAGTAGCAGGCCCACGTTGGAAACTACCAAACCGAGCGGTCAAAGAAGCAATGTCTTCAGTTTTGCACTGATGGGTCTTCCCGTTTATTTAGCGCATGTCAGGAGTTTTAATCTGTATTTTGCATGGGTCCCCCCCCTCCCCCCGCCCCCATAAGAAGAGGTGAGACAATCGGTTGGGGAGGCAAACACCAGGTGTCGTGCTTTGGAAGGTCCCAAACCTTATCTCCAGTCTAAAACTGTTCCAGCCCCAATTTTTATCACGGGCCCACCTGATAGTGACTTTGGGAACCCGTGTGAGGTAAAGAGCCCTCCAACGTCAGGGCCACGAGGTACAGTGTGGCCTTTGGTGTTTGGCCAGCGAGAGCGAGAGCGAGCGAGCGAGCGAGCTGAAGGTCACCTGGCAATGATGTGTGGCTAACACGCCGTTTCTCTGCCCTTCCTTTGCAGTAATCCATGGCTGTGTACTGAATAGTATCCCCTGCTACAGCTGGACTGGACTCCATTTAGCCTTTTAAAGCCAAGGCTCCTATTTTAACTGACAGCTTTCCTTTGGGGTGCCAGGCAGCATCCCCCACCCCTGCCGTGTACTTCACTTTGAGCCCCATTTCTTCTTTTGAGTTCTGCCTCCGAGTCCACTGGCACTGATCATGACCTTCTTTTGTATATCTTTTTTTTTTTTTTTGAGGTTTTTTTTTTTCCTTATCGCCTTTTTTTTCCTTCTTCAAAAACACACAGTTAAACCAGGCTATGCCAAATTTTCCGGGCTTTTTGCAATGTTGAGAATGGGGAGGGGGTTTCCTCTCTTCCATGGTAGGAAGCGAAAAGTAGAAAAAACAAAAACACACACACACACACACACACACACACACACACACACACACTTTACATTTTCTTGCTGGCAGAACAAGCGCGCAGTTTTGCTGTGTATTGTTTGGTGAGTCACTGATTGGTTAGTGACCAGAGGCGAGTATGAAATATAAGCTAGTTTCTTGAGAAACTAGAAAGGGCCTTTAGAAAGTCTCGTCGTGGAGCATGTTTGGAGACCCCGTGCTTGGAGGTTCAAAACAGTATAAAACACACAAAAACGTGGATACTCAGCCAGTAGCTCAGAGAGATGCTACGTTAAAGCTGTCAAGTCTCCTTGGGAAAGGCATCTTATTTGCAGCTTTGATGTCTCCGTGTCCGGTTTTACGGCTATTTCCCGAGAACCTCAAACTTAACCAGTGGACCCCCATTATTCTGGGTTATTATTTGCATTACAAGTAGGAGGCCCCCTCATTTACATTTGTTTACGGATTAACTACTTGAGGCCTGAGGAGTTCGGAAAACTTCAAAAGTAGTAGCCCACCCAGCCTTTGGGAGGACTTCAGGGACTAGGCAGAAATTTCGCCTCGAGGGAGAAATTTCGGTCCATTAAACAGATAACGACCCGCTTCGCCCGCCCCCCGGTAAGGGCAATTGAGGCCCAGAGAGGTCCAGGGACTTGCCAGATGTCCCAGTTGTGTTTCACAGCAGAAGCCAGGCGACATTCAGTGTGTCCTGACTCCCGATCCGTTTCACGACTGGATTCAACCTGTTCCTATATGTTCCTGGAGACCCAGGTCTTTTGATGTTCGGAGAAAATGAATAGTTAGCATTACAGGGCCTTTGAAGGGTTTTTTCCCCCCCAGAGAAAAATATCTGAGGATGGAGTGGGTAGGGGCGGGCAAAGCAGCGGACCAGGCCAGCTCCTGAACTGAGTGTTTCTGCTGACGGTGCCTGTTGGCTGGTCGGCTTTCCTGGAAGTCTGGAGTGGGGCCCAGGCCTGCGAATGTTTACCAGGTGCCCTAGATGATCCTCGTAATCAAGGAAGTTTGGTAAACAAAAAATCTAACCTGGGAGTGAACATGAGGCCTTTAGAAAGCCGATTAAAAGGGTTAAAATAGTTATTTTATTGGGTAGCTTTTCTCACTGTAGACAGAAAGGGGTTTCTTTTTTCCTTCTGCAGTGAAAAGGCTATTAAATTAGTACAATGGTTATTGTTTTTCTTAAGTACCTAAATACTCCGTTAACTTCAGGTGAAACAAAACCAGTCATTAGGAATGGTCCGAGCTTTCCTGGAAAATCCCCACATGTGATCACGATCACGATCACACAAACACACACGCACACACACACACACACCTTCATTTCTCTTAAGCCGAGAAGTTTGCTTTTCCTACCTGAGGTGCAGATCACTTTTGGTTTTGGTTTTGGTTTTAATCATTTGGCATTCACATGTGGCTGTTTTTAATTAAAACAAGAAGCTTTAAACTGGTGTGTGGTGTTCTTAAAAACCTTCTCGGCAGATTTCCCAGTGTTTGCCGTCTATCAGTGTCCCCATCTCTAACCTGTCTTCTCCAAGTATAATCTCTGCTACCTCGCACTGCCCACTCCCCTTGCCTTGTCTTACTTTGGATGTCCTTTTTCTTCGGCTAATTTCGTGTTTTCTTTCTCTTTTCTCTCTCCCTCTCTAGCTTTTTTTAATCTTGTCTCCAGCAGCTGCACTAAGTCTAAAGGAGAAGACTGCCATTATAGAAGAGTTAGGGTTCCATATTGTCTCAAACCAGAAACCAACCAACCCCCTCTCCCCTCAAACTGCGCGCACACACACACACTGCACACTCCACAAGTGTTCATGTGTCCCTGTGTCCAGGCAAGAAGCTCTCTCCTGACTTACTTGGTATTTTAAATGGAAATATCCTAACCTAACAAGGCAGGAAAAGAACCTTCAGAGCTGGAGAATGGACCAAATGTGACCTCAGAGAGACAACTGCAGACGACTCACCCAAGTGTAAGTGACTGGGGCCGGAGACCTCAGCTGTGGGTGTGGATGTGCTGTTCACAAGTTTTCTGTTTTTCCTCTTTAAATGCCAGTTCTCCGGTTCGATGGGTTGACTGTCTAAGGCCACTATTAAACATCTTTGAATACGGAAGAGAAAGCCACGCGACAGTCCTATCTTCAGCATTCACAGACCTTCTGCAGACCTCCCCTCTCAGCAAGGGGGGAAGTGGATCCGCTAACACTCAGGTGGGGAAGGGAGAGACAGGAGGCGGGTTTAAACTTAGAGCAAAATGACTTCATTCAACCCTCCAAGGCCAGTTGGGGTTTTGAGAGAGGGTTCCGTCCAACCCGGGTTCTGCAAGGAGAGCTTTGATGTTGAGAAATCTGCCTTGAATTCATTGGTTTAACTTGCATCAAAATACCATGTATGTGAGTGTGCTTATTCCCCGTATAGCCCATCGCCATTCCGCTGTCCAGGTTCTCCTGAGAGAGCCTCTTTGCATGTTTTCCAGAATCTGTGTTTGTTTTTCCTTTCTTCTCCTTCGTTCCCTTTTTTTTTTTTTTTTTTTTTCTCAAGAGTGTGACCAGTCACTGCCCCTCTGGGGCTTTCATTCGCCAGGAGAAACCTCCCGAAACCAGCACTGTTTAGCTTGGTACCTTTCTAATGTCCATGTCAATTTTCAATAAAATTCAAAGAAATGCTCGATGGCTGTGTGATCTGATCTTAAATCCTTAAGGGATGCGTTCCACCATGGTTTGCCCTGGGCGGGGTGGGTGGCTGCCTTCCACGTGGATGACTTAAGGGGCTCAGGGAGGCGAGCCCGTGTGCAATCTTAGGAGGTGGGCCCTGCTGTGTCCCTCCTCCCCATTTAGGCCTGAAATTCCCACGGGGCGGGGTGGGGGTGGGGCAGGAAGTCCTCTACTTTTCCTTCATTAACGTGGATTTAACTGCTGCGTTGAGCTGATTATCCTCCAGGATAAAAGGTGTCTTGGAAATGAAGTGCCAGATCCTCCCAAGATTCTGGGATGAGTTTTGATTCCTGAAGCAAATTCAGAACTCTGCGCCGCATGTTTTCTTTCATGTAACCCTGTGATGTGAGCATCCCGAAAATTCATGAACATGACTGTTCTTTATGACTGGAAAAGCATTCTATAGATAGCAAGTAGGACTTTATGTCCTGGGTCTACCAGGGAGGGAAGCCTTCTGTTGTCCCCAGCATTAAAGCAGACAAGAGGGGAGGACGGTCAGTTTTCGACAATTCCGGTTGCAGTCGAGGTAGGGTTTTCTTTTCCTCGGCTTCATTTTCCTATTGGTCAGATGCGGGAGACCCTAGCGTGGTCCCTATCCTCTCTGTACCGGAGGAAACGACACTGGCCTGCGTCTGCGCAGCTCGCACACTAGGGGGCAGTCGAGAGAGAGAGAGAGAGAGAGAGAGAGAGAGAGAGAGAGAGAAAAACACTCGCTTATGACGTCACTGAGCAGGGGCGGGCACTTAGGTGTGGAAAAATACAGGCTCTGGAGCCAAGCACCCTTGCTATCCGTGTGTGCTCCGGGGCAAGTTGGGTTAAAAACTTCTCTGTAAAAGGAGAATATAAGTAATTCCCTTGCAGGGTGATTGTGAAAGCTACGTGAGCTAATGTAACTTAACGACCTGGTTGTTCCATAAGCCACAGCCCTTATTAAGGATGGAGTTTTCCCTTTACTTGGAGTACCTTTAGGTTCCTCTAATCTAGGGTTTCTCAACCTCAGCACTATTGACTTTTGAGGCCAGAGACTTCTGTGTCGTAGGGGCTGCCCTGTGCATTTGTAGCCTGTTTAGCAGCGTCCCTACCTACTAGAAGTCAGTAGCACCCACCTCTCCCCCCAAGTTGTGATAACCAAAAATGTCTCTTGACGTTGCCAAATGCCTCCTGGGGGGCCAAATCGTCCCATGTTGAGAACCATTGTTGTAAGCCAGGGGTCAGCAAACTTTTTCTATAAAGGACCAGCTGGTAAGTTATTTTAGGCTTTGCAGGCAATGTGGCCTCTGCAACCTGTTCAACTGTTACTATAGCACAAACACAAAAGCAGCCGTAGATAACTATGTAAAAGGACTGAGCATAGGCTGGGTGCCAATAAGACTTTACTTATAGATACTGAAATTTAAAATTCACACGTGAGGGGCGCCTGGGTGGCTCAGTTGGTTGAGCGTCTGACTTTGGCTCAGGTCATGATTTTGCGGTCTGTGAGTTCGAGCCCTGCGTCAGGCTCTGTGCTGAGCCTGGAGCCTGCTTCAGATTCTGTGTCTCCCTCTCTCTCTCTGCCCCTTCCCAGCTCGTACTCTTTCTCTCAAAAATAAAGAAACATTAAAAAAAATAAAAATAAAATTCACGCGTGAATTTCATTTTCCCATGTCCTGAATTATTGATTTTGTCCAACCATCCAAAAATGTAAAAACCATTCTTAGCATGAGGGCCTTTCAAATGCAGGCGGTGGGACCAGTTTGGGCCTGTGAGCTGTAGTTTGCCGACCCCACCTCTAATGCATTTTAGTGCTTAGTGATGCATCAACGAACCCAAAGGCATTAGAAGTAACTGGCCAGTCGAAAGAAATCAGAAATAAAGACAAACGGCTGAACACTTAATGCAAGGTAGTGGGGGGTGGGGTGGGGTGGGCGTGGGGGATGGGTTTAACTAAAATGTGCATACAGTTTTGCTGGAGCATCGGTGGGGCCAGGGGCCTGCTGTGGCCATGAGGGCGTGCTCCTGGGGCACTGCTGAGCAGGTGACAATGCCAACTGCTTCTAGGGAGAGAGCTGGGCCCCTGGAACCCTCAACAAAGACCTAGCAACCAGGGCTCCAGTTGTAAACCCTGAGATTAAGCAGTACCCTCTGCTATCTGAAATGCCCCCACTTAGGGAGACTCCTCTCTTTGCCACAAGCACAGCTTTCTTGCAAAGCCACTCTTTTCAAATGTGGGTACCCCTTGAAAGAGTTCTGTATCAGAACAGTGGTACCTCACGGTGGTTTTGCTGCCTGGTCCTACCTTACACTGGTGTCTCTCCAGATCCTGCACCACCTCCTAGCTTGTTTGGCTTGGGCTTTAGAAAGTCCCTGCCCTGGGCTCAACACCTGTAAAAAAGTATATGTCTATCTGTTATGTATAGACTTGGGGCCAAACTCCTTATTTTGGGTTTGGGCTTAAATTACTTGTGCTCAATCTAACAATAAGGATATACTGAACACCCTCTGTGGGTTCGGCCCAGTGCCCTATGCTATGGGGGATACTTTTGCATGAGATCCAGTTAGATTCTGCTTTTGAGGAACTTACAGGCTAGGCGCATCTCATCTACTCAAGCAGATGCTTCAATCCTTCCTGATACCCAGTCTTCATTCGAGTCCCTCAGTCTGCACAGGCCTCTCCTGGAGTTACAGAAACTATTTGGTGACTTTGTCTAAAATATCCTCTACTGATTTAAATCCTGCTTTCGAGGCTCAGGCCCTACCTTCTCCTTGACGTCCTTCTTGACCCCATCCACGTATCCTGATCTCTTCTCCATTTTCAAACTTCCTAGTTGAACTTTTATCTTTGCTGCCTCCTGTTTCAGAGACATCCCTCCCCAAGAGATGTTAAGCTTCCTAAGGGTAGGAACATCATTTATAGCGCTTCAGAGAGCCCAGTAAAGTTGGACACACAATAAAAAGTAATTAAGAGGTAGCTAGATTGAGATTTTTCAGCAATGTAGGGAGTTATTTCACTTTTCAAACATTTAATTTTGGAATTAAATTATGAGAATACTATATATCCACATACTTGAGGCACCTGGGTGGCTCAGTCAGTTAAGTGTCTGACTCTTGGTTTCGGCTCATGTCGTGATCTGATGGTTTGTGAATTCAAGCCCCGCAATCAGGCTGTTAGCACAGAGCCTGCTTGGGATTCTGTCTCTCCCTTTCTCTGCCCCTTTCCTGCTTGCTCTCTCTCTCTCTCTTTCTCAAAATAAATAAACTTTAAATGAGACAAAATCTTTTAAAAATCTATTATTTTCTTTTTTTTTTTTTTAAATTTTTTTTTTTCAACGTTTATTTATTTTTGGGACAGAGAGAGACAGAGCATGAACGGGGGAGGGGCAGAGAGAGAGGGAGACACAGAATCGGAAACAGGCTCCAGGCTCTGAGCCATCAGCCCAGAGCCCGACGCGGGGCTCGAACTCACGGACCGTGAGATCGTGACCTGGCTGAAGTCGGACGCTCAACCGACTGCGCCACCCAGGCGCCCCTAAAAATCTATTATTTTCATTTTAGGTCAAGGTGTTGCCCACTTTCTCCACTATATAATTACTGGGGCTTTTTCCCCCTTCTTTGCTACTAATAATCTGTGGGGGGAAACCATAAGTTCATGCACATATCCTACTGCTCCTCAAAAACTCCCCCCTAGATTTAGCATCTATTGATAATTCTTGCCTGAACCAATCTGCAAAATGACGATTTTCCAACTCGAGCACTCCCTTCATCTTTACTGGTCAGCACATAGTAAGTGAGGGCATTCCCTTCTCCCACGTTACTTCTTTATCTACTTTGTATCGCTGTGGACTTAGGGCTTCCTATTTTTTCAATAGTTCATTGCTGTCCTTAATAATTTTGATGCTCAAATTACCAAGAGTTGATCAGTGGGAGCACTCAGCTATTGCTTTTGATCCACTAGGAAACATTCCGCAAGAGGATATTGTAGTGTAGACTACTGTGGTCAAGAATTTTCGGTGATCTAATTTCTGGGGTCGTTTATGGGCGTGGGGTAGGGCCAGGCTCCAGGTTTCCCTCTTTTCATCACTCACTGACTCCCCCACAGGAAAGGGCAGGGAAAGGACAGCTCAGAGCTGTCAGTGTGTGTGTGTAGTGTAAAGACAGTGGCAAGGGCCTGTGTTAGAGCAGAGAAAGATGATGGAGGAGAGGACGATGGATGATTACACCAAGTTTCTGGATCATTTTAGGATTGTGATGGCTGCCTTGGGGCACCTAGGCGGCTCAGTCGGTTGGTTAAGCATCTGACTTCGGCTCAGGTCATGATCCAGTGGTTCATGGGTTTGAGCCCCACGTCAGGCTCTGTGCTGACAGCTCAGAGCCTGGAGCCTGCTTCGGATTCTGTGTCTTCTCTCTCTGCCCATCCCCTGCTCATACTCTGTTCTCTGTGTCTCTCTCTCAAAAATAAATAAAACATTAAAAAAATTGTTTTAAAAGATTGGGATGGCTGACTTTATCATTGCTCCCTCCCACACCTCCCTTCAACCATTGTTCAGATAATTCCGCTTAGAGGTTTCAGCTCTTACTCACTGGGCTGAAGATAGGTTGGCTGAAGGATTTTTTGATCAGAAGGATTACCAGGGAAAGAAGGTCATGGAATATCATGCAAGTTTTTGTTTCATTTTCTAGAGGATGGAAGTGTTTTTTTCCATAGTGGGAATTACAAATGGAATCCAGTTATGGTGGTCCCAGGGGAAATGGCCCCTAACATCAGTTTCATTGCCTTTCATTTTTTTGTAACTTTATTTATTTTGAGAGAGAGAGAGAGCGGGGGAAGGACAGAGAGAGAGGGAGAGAGAATCCCAAGCAGGCTCTGCAGTGCAGAGCCTGATGCAGGGCTCAAACTCACGAAAGGCAAGATTGTGACCTGAGCTGAAGTCCAACACTTAGCCAACTGAGCCACCCAGGTGCCCCAGCCTTTCATTTTATAACCCAAGTTCAAAACTCAGACTGCAGTTATTTGTTGCTATATGGTGGGAAAGCTTTAATCCAAGCTGAGAGGAAGGAGTTTTTATTTTTTTCAAATCTCTTTCTAGGAGAGATGTGTATTGAATACAATGCTGATTTTGATAAAAGTTGGCAGTTTAGGCTGAAATTAACCCAGCTGTGAAATAATAAATCGGCTTAAAATGTAAGCTCCAAGAAAATGAATTGCACGAGATTGGGACAATGGGAAGAGCCTTCATTCATTCAGCAATTCATTTAATTCAACAAGTCTACAGGAGCCAGGTGTTGGTGGTGCTAAAACCGAAATGGATGAGTTTCTTGTTTTCATGGAGCTGCCATGGTTGGGGGAGGGCGGGAATAGCCAAGCTGTACTAAATGAATTTCAAAAGGTGATACATTCTGTGAGGAAGAAGAAAAAAACAAAGCAAAACAAACTCAGGGCAGTGCAAATGACTGGGGGAGCACTGGCTAAGGAGTCAGGTGACCGAGATTCTGATCTCAGCTTTGCCGGGAATGGTCTACACCCTTCAGCAAGTCACTTTACCTCTCGGGCCTTATTTTTGTGACTCATACAAGGGTGACTTGAATGTATGAGCTCTGAGCTTCCTTCCTAGTATCGTGTTCTCTGACTTGATTTGAAGACCACCATGACGTCGATAAATCTGAATGCTTACCATTGAGTGAGAAACCAAGTGCATTCTGTGTAATGGGGCAGACGTGGAAATAAATCATTATGAAACTGTAAAAAGTGCTATATCTTCTTAGACCATGCACACCTACACATTAGATGTGTCACACAATGAGAAATATGTCATTTAAAAATATATACAATTTAGGGGCACCTGGGTGGCTCAGTCCTTTAAGTGCCCACTCTTGATTCGGCTCAGGTCGTGATTTCACGGTTGGTGGGTTCCAGCCCCGCGTCAGGATCTACACTATTTGGCATTCTCTCTCCCGATCTCTCTTTGCTTGGCATCCTCTTTCTCTCTTCTCTCTGACCTGCCTTCTCATGCTCTCTCGCTCTCTGTCTCGCTCAAAGATAAATAATATTTTGAGCGCGAGAGAGAGCACGAGTGGGGAAGGGGCAGAGAGAGAGAAAGAGACACAGAATCCGAAGCAGGCTTCAGGCTCTGAACTGTCAGCACAGAGCCCCACGCGGGGCTCGAACTCACAAACCACAAGATCATGACTTGAGTCCAAGTCAGATGCTTACCCCACTGAGCCAACCAGACGCCCCTAGATAAACATATTTTTTAAGTATGTCATTTAAAGACTTAAAGAGGGCAATGGGTCAAAGTCACCTCATCCAACGGTCCTGCCAGCGGGACGTTGAGTTTTACGCAGGGCTATTTCCCCCCCACCAAGACTGTAATCAGTTCTAGGATAACAGAAACACCCCTGTTCCTTTTTCCTTTGTATTTCCATTATATTGAGCATACATTAGGTGCTGTGTAAATTCCCGCTGAGAGACACTTCTTGATTACTTGAATAGCGCGGGTTGGCGGCAGACACTGAGGGAAGAAGCTCCACAGGTAGAGCGACACATTTCACTCCAGAGTGATTTAGCCATTTGCTACTGTGCAGCTTTCCCCCCCCTCTTCTTTCGGCCCCTTTTGGAATGCACTATGTTGCGCGTTTTAAATTGGTACATGGTATACGGAGTTGCTTGCAACTGCGGTCAGCACCGTGTCAACATGGTGTCTCCATTTGTCCGCAATTGGAATGGCGTACGGACGATACAAGTGGCTGGCTTGAGACGCGGCGCTGTGGATGATTTTCTTGGCAAGCGTGACCTTTCCCCTACGTTTTCACAATAAAATACAAAGCTAATGACGCACGGGGCAGAGGTTTTCAAGCTAGCCTCTGAAGAAAAGGAGCCTGGGCGAGCTTTTTTTTTTTTTTTTAAGTGTGAAATCCAAACCGAAGTCCCTCCCCAAAGGGCACGGTCCCACTGTCGCACCCGCTCGGAAACCCAGGCCAAAGCGTCGGCCGAGCCGTCGTGCCGGCAATCGTCAGCGGGCGCCTTCCAGGGATTTCACGGACTCAAGTTCCCGAACGTCGGAGAACCTTCCAAAATTCCCTTCCCGAAGTCCCCGCCCCCCGCTCGTCTCCGTAGTGCGTCAAAGGCCCGTAGTCGTCATAGGAGGAAAAAAAAATGTACGTCGCGCGAGATTCGGCGACGGGATTTCGAAGTTAGGGAACAGCCGCGGCGCACGCGTACTGGCCTCACAACCTCGGGGCGGCACGCGGGTAGGTAGGCTAGAGCCCAGAGGAGGGGAGGCAGAGCGTGCTGGTGTCTCCCCCGGTCGCCGCGCAGTGTGTGGGTCTGCGGGTCGCTGGAGGTGCGGAGCCCCGGGCCTGGCCTGGTCTCCCCGGTGCGCGTGTGACTGCGGCGGACGCCGTCCTGCGCCTCCGAGAGTTGGAGGAGTGCCGCGGGCGTGCGCCCCGGCGTCGGAACGTGAGCGCGTGCTCGCCGTTTCCTTTTTAACGGTCGCCCCCCACGCACACACTCCAGTCCCCAGAGAGTTGGTCTTCGCGCCTCGGCGCACCCCCTCCTCACCCGGCCCCTCCCACCGACCCACCCCCACCCCCACCCCATTCCCGCTCGCTCCTGGTGGGTAGCCGGCTTCATCCCCGGGGTCCCTGCTTGGGGGCGGAGAAGATGGCTGGCGGACGTCTGCTGTTGGGGGGCGACTTCCTGTCGCCGCCGCCGCTGCCCCCCCTCCCGCCGCCGCCGCTGCCGCCCCTCCCGCCGCCCCCGCCCGAGCCAGTGCTGGAGCAGTGGCGCTATAGCCACGAAAGTGACTGGCAGTGGGCTCTGCGGCGCAGCTTCATCTGTCGGCACCTGCACAGCTATCCCGGCGCTGCCCTGGACCAGCTCCTCGCGCTCTCCGCCGCCTGGACCAACCACGTTTTCTTGGGCTGCAGGTGAGGAAGGTGTGAGGGTCGGGTTACGGACCGGGGCAGGGGGCTCGGTGATGGGGATCGGGATAGAGACGGGGGCAGGATACGGATGAGGACTTAGAGGCTGGATGGAGATTGGGAGGTGCTGGAGGACTCCAGAGGGTTCGGTATTGGTCTGGGGGGTTGGCCGCGCGAGGTGGTAGAGGGTGCGGGAATCGCGGGAGCAGCTCCTCCAGGACCAGGGATGGAAATAAAGCAGCACCTGGAAGACGACTGATGAGAGGTGGTCATTGTGGTGGTGGTTTGGGAGGGCGTGGGAAATGACGAATAGCAGAATCTCGGACCTGCGTAGGACCTTCCAAGGATTGCGGTAGCCGCAGAGATATTCGACAGTCGGGGCTTCGAGGGTCTGCTGGGCGAGGGGGAGGGGAGGGGAGGGATCCCTGCTAGTCTCCTCCTGACCACTCCCTCTTTCCAGCCCCATTAAATAAAACAACACCAGCCCCCCGGCGGGGTTTTACTGTGTTCTGCTGGGGAGGCGGTTTGTATGAGGTCTCTTAGCTGCAGGGTCCGCCTTGCTTGTAGATTTGCGCATAATGTGCCTGGACACAAACAAAGAGATGGATATATCTATTCTAAAAATGGATTGCTCTCCTTTCACCTTGCATGTGATCAGAAGGATTAACATTTGGCCTGTGGGTGAGGTTTTAGGGGTGTGGGTGGGTGTGTGTGCGTGTGTGTCTGTGTCCGTGTCCCTTTCCTAGAACCTGGTGCATGTTCTGAACAGGCCTCTTTGAAAGCTCTTTGCATTCAATGGAGACTGCAGTATGGTTCCAACGCATTAAAACAAAACAAAACAAGACTACTTGGACCTGTGTCCTTTGGAACCCCCCAAACTAATCATTCCTTTGGTAGACTTGAGAGGCTTTTTTTTTTTTTTTTTTTTGACACTTAGGGCTTACGGTGAATTTTTTATTAGGATGAGAAATTCTGGAAAATGATCAGATCAAATTCAGCCAATTCAGTTCTAGGAATGACCATAACAGATACAGAAAAATAGGATTGTCCACATCTACCCTTAATTGTTGAACGTAGTATCCAGTATATACTTTGTTTTGCTCACTATTTTTTTCGATCACTATTTTTTTCCTATCTTCTCTAGGTTAGTATAATTTCTGCCTCCAGAGACAATGATTTCACTGGAGGAACTGGTTACAACTGGGGAAGCCTCAGTTATTAATTTAGATAAATCTAATTGACCTTCACTTAACAATATTACTGTTTGCAGTTGAAAATGTACTTTTATCCTGTAATTATAGATCTCCTTGATATCATAGAAAGTCCCAGGAAATCTGAATCCTGAAGAAAAAATGTACATGGGGGAGAACAGCTATCCTTTGTGTTAATAATAAATCTTACCTTCTCTCTAGAATGTGAGCTCCTTTGGGGAAGAGGTCTTTACTTTCTTGTTCACACCTTTATCCTCAGTGCCCAGAAGAGTGTCTTCTGCGTAATAGCCACTCAGTATATGTGTGGAGTGAACAGATGAATATAGCTTTATACTGTACAAAATGTATTCATTATTTATGTCTCTCATTTACTACAACAGTCTTGGGAATTAGGTGGTGTCTCATTTTTACAGCTAAATCAATGGAGGCCAAGAAGTTAAGAGACTTCCAAGGTCCCGCAGTTGGGGCCAGTACCCAGGTCTTCTGATGCTCTTTCCACTGAGACACAGCTGCCATATTTGGGAAGGATGGACCAGGAGTGAGAGCAAGTAACTGACACAAGTCACATCATTATTATATCTCAGGATTTCGTTCCAAGAACAACAGCCCTTTATGTAACTAGGGCATTAAACAACACAAAACAGGCCAATGGTAGTTGGTGTTAAAAGCTCAAGCATTCAGGACATTTTGTGTGTGTGACACCATTCTTCATCATGTCACATTTTAGTTAAGTCAGTTCCATCCATACAAGAATTGCCATAACATTATCGAATAGCTTAACTGAAGAATAATGTTTGCATTATATCTGATCACATAGATACAGGAGAAAGGGCAAAGGCAAGAAAGAATCTTGGAAGCTAGGGACCAAGTGCCGTTTTCCACTTGAGTCAGGCTTTATGTTAGCTGTCATCTTCAGGTGGGTAAAATCTATATTCCAGTACTTGTTAAGGTTGATGTTGGCAGAGCTCATTTTCTGGTCTCTTCCATGAGAGAAGACTGTTTTGTCGAAGGAACTGCAGAATACATGGTGAAACAGCCTGTTCTAAATTTAAATTGTTAATTTGTTGTTGTTCAAAGTTCATCCTTTGACTTTTAGAACAGGTTGCAAATAATAGCACTTTTATTCCCCTACTGGAGGACTTTCTGTGTTCTGTTTTAGTTGGGGCTGAAATAACTCCTCCTAGGTCAAGGATAGCTTTGAAAACTTCTTGATCATAAGACCCAGCCAGGAGGAGCTCCCACATGATCAGGGAGGCAAACCATGTTTCATTCCTTTTGGTGATAGTAGTGATTTTCCCCACAACAAGCTTGAGTATCTTGTAACAGTGGTTCTCAAACTTAAGCCTCAGAATCACCTGTCAGGCTTGTTAAAACACAGATTGCTGGGCCCCACCCCCAGAGTTTCTGATTCAGGAGGTATGGGGCAGGACCCCCAAATTAGCATTTCTAACAACAGCTTTATAGGTGATACCAGTCCACACTATGAGAACCACTGCTTTATAGGATAAGCAATGTTTTCCAGTCAGCTTTTTCATCATTTTCCGGGCAGCCAGGAAGCTCAAATAGCTGAAATTATTTCTCTTCACTCTTATTTGTCTGTTTCATAAAAGTAAACAACCTCTCAAGATTTGTTTCTGCAAGCAATTTCTAAGATATGTCCTGTGGCTAAAGAAAAGTTAGCACAGTCTTCTAATCAGCTGCACGTACAGCACTTATATAATTGTTTGTATGAATGCCTAGGGAACCGTGCAGTGTTTTACTTAAAAACTGTAGATAATGCAACAACCATATTTAATAAAGCAGAATGTTTGGTTAAGTGGAGCATTCTCTTTTCCAATCGTTCTTCATCGATAGGATCAGAAGAAGAATCCTGGCCTATTGATCTTTGATGAGATGTTAATAGGAAAAAATATATCTTAAGATGAAACCAGGTGTGCCACCTTGATTGTTTGTCTCTTCCTTGTTAAGAGACTGGTTTCTGGAAGGTAGGTGGCCAGTTGCATTCACGTTGTGAAAATAACTTTGCACGTCGGTAGCATGCATCAGCCACCAGCTAAAGAAGTGGGAGTGAGAGCTTTCAAAAGATTGATCAATAATCTGGTTGTGTGTTATTCACTTACGATGTTAGGAGTCTTATTAATAGTTTTGAATAAATAATTTTATACATGGGAATTCTGATCTTTGCTTAGTTTTGAAACCTCAGCTTTTTTTTTTTTTTGAACCTAGTAGAGCAATTTAATAATTTTTTTTTCAATTTTGGAAGCATTGAGGCACCTGGATGGCCCAGTCAGTTAAGTGCCAGACTCTTGATTTCGGCTCAGGTCATGATCTCATGGTTCGTGAGTTCAAGCCCTGTGTTGGGTGCTGTGCTGACAGTGTGGAGCCTGCTTGGGATTCTCTGTCTCCCTCCCTCTCTGCTCCTCCCCCACTCACTCTCAAAAATAAACCTTAAAATATAAATAAATAAAATTTTGGAAGCATTGCTGAATGTTTGTTAAATTTCAAGTGCCACTGTAGATCTTAAGTATGCACCTATCTTTTTTTTCACAAGTGTAAAATTCATGGGGCACCTGCCTAAGTGGCTCAGTTGGGTAAGTGTCCAACTGTTGATTTTGGCTCAGGTCATGATCTCATGGTTTGTGAGTTCAAGCCCCATATCAGGCTTTGTGCTGACAGCATGGAGCCTGCTTGGGATTCTCTGTCTCCCTCTCTCTCTGCCCCGCCCCTGCTTGCTTGTATGCTCTCGCTCGCTCTCTCTCTCTCTCTCTCTCTCTCTCTCAAAATAAATAAATAAAAAGAATGTAAGATTCATAAGGTGAAATGTTTTTGTCTGTTATAAATCCTCTTTATGTATGCCAGGCATGAGGGGACTTGAATAATGTCCTGATTTCCAAAAGCTTCGTACATAATAAGCTGTCTTTGAAGACTCTAAAAACCTGCTGAGGTTGTTTGGTTTTGTTTTTTAAGCATTTATGATCAAGTGGGTAAATTAATAGACATAAATATATAATACGCATGCATCTTAAAATCACTTGATTAGATTTGCCTTAATGACCTTTATTTACATCATGGTCTCTCCGTAAGAGAATATTGTATAGCCATTAAAACTCATGTGGTAAGGGGCGCCTGGGTGGCTCAGTCGGTTAAGCGGCCGACTTCAGCTCAGGTCATGATCTCATGGTCCATGGGTTCGAGCCCCGCGTCGGGCTCTGTGCTGATGGCTCGGAGCCTGGAGCCTGTTTCAGATTCTGTGTCTCCCTCTTTCTCTGACCCTCCCCCATTCATGCTCTGTCTCTCTCTGTCTCAAAAATAAATGTTAAAAAAAATTTTTTTAAAAACTCATGTGGTAATGACGTAGAAAAAAACTTATTGTAAGAACAACGCCGTCACCCTACCAGATTGCGTATAGATGATCTGATAGGAATTTTTTGGGGGGTGGTATGGAAAGCATAAAAAAGGAATAAAAAGTAAACTCCAAAATGTTAATGAAGTTATCAGTGGTTGAATTTGCAGGTGCTTTGCTTGGTAGGTTCTCTAAAATTTCTGGAGTAAAGGTGTTACTTAAATCTACAGAGGTGCCTGGGTGGCTCAGTCGGTTAAACATCCAACTTCAGCTCAGGTCATAATCTCACAGTTGGTGAGTTTGAGCGCCTGCATTGGGCTTTCTCCTATCAGCGCAGAGCCTGCTTCAGATCCTCTGTCCACCCCCCCACCCCTCTTCTGCTTTCTCTCTCTCTCTCTTAAAAATAAGTAAAGTATAAAATATATAAATGTGTGTGTGTGTGTGTGTGTGTATATATATATATATATATATATATATATAAACCTACAGAAAAAATATAATGGAAAACAGTAATGAAAGCTTTACTGGCTTGGCTTATTTACAATTTGTGGAACCAGGGGCACCTGAATGGCTTCGTCGGTTGAGCGTCTGACGTCGGTTGAGCGTCTGACTTCGGCTCAGGTCATGATCTCTCGGTCCGTGAGTTCGAGCCCCATGTCAGGCTCTGTGCTGACAGCTCAGAGCCTGGAGCCTGCTCCGGATTCTGTGTCTCCGTCTTGTTCTGCCCCTCCCCCACTCACACACTGTCTCTCCCCTTCGAAAATTAAATAAACATTAAAAAAAAAAATTCAGTTTGTGGAACCAGGGGTGCCTAGGTGGTTCAGTTGATTGAGAGTCCAACTCTTGATATCGGCTTAGGTCATGATCCCGGGGTCATGGGATCAAGCCTTGCATCTGTCTCCATGCTGAGCATGGAGCCTGCTTAAGATACTCTCTCTCTCTGGGGCACCTGGGTGGCTCAATCAGTTAAGCATCTGACTTCAGCTCAGATCATGATCTCATGATTCATGGGTTCGAGCCGTGTGTCAGGCTCTGCTGACAGCTTGCAGCCTGGAGCCTGCTTTTGGATTCTGTGTCTCCCTCTCCCTCTCTCAAAAAAAACAAAAAAAACAAAAAAAAACAAAGATATCCTCTTTCTCCTTTCCTGTCTCTCTCTGTGCCTGGGTGGCTCAGTTGGTTAAGCATCCAACTTCAGCTCAGGTCATGATCTCATGGTTCCTGAATTTGAGCCCCACATTGGGCTCTCTGCCCCTCCCCTGCTTGCACGCATGCTCTCTCTTTCTCTCAAAAATAAATAAACATCAAAAAAAATTTTTTTCAAGATTCTTGGGGTGCCTGGGTGGCTCAGTTCAGCGTCTGATTTCGGTTCAGGTCATGATCTCACGGTTTGTGAGTTTGAGCCCCACATCAGGCTCTGCGCTGACAGCCTGCTTGGGATTCTCTCTCCTCCTCTCTCTGTCTCTCCCCCACTCATGCTTGCTAGGTCTCTCCCTCAAAAATAAATTAACATTAAAAAAAAAGGTTCACCCCTGCTCACGCACTCGTGCTCGCGCTCTCTCTCTCTCTCTCTCTCTCTCTCTCTCTCTCAAATAAAAATAATAGGGGCTCCTGGGTGGCTCAGTTGGTTAAGCATCAGACTTTCGATTTCAGCTCAGGTCTTGATCTCACAGTTTGTGGGATTGAGCCCTCTGTCAGGCTGTGCACTGACAGGGCAGAGCCTGCTTGGAATTCTCTCTCTCCCTTTCCCTCTACCCCTCCCCTACTCGTTCTTGTTCTCTCTCTCAAATAAGATAAACTTAAAAAAAATAAGAAGAAGTATTTTATGGGAATGCAATCCTAAGGGTCTTGTTAAAGACTCTAGGTTAATATTTGCATTGTTCTCTGAAATGTTGAGAGTTAGGGACTATACAGTCTTTCCCATTATTATTTGAGCTGGTTGGGTTTCCTCAGTGTTATGACTAATACTAAGCTGTCTGTGTTCACAACCTATGCAAAGGTTTATTTTTATAGCCCATGGGTGATGTTGAATTTTGTGGCAGATGTAATGAACAGGGAACAGCAAGTAGGTATAATTATTACTACTGTTGGAAGAAACCCGAGACAAAAGTGAATGGAATGAGCACCGGATGCATGTCATTTACAGCTGTACAGCATATTTGGAATCAGGCTGGAATTGAAGGTCTGGAGGGTATGCCTGGAACTCAAGGTGAGTGGCTTGAGTATAGTACCAATTCAGGTAGCAAAAGTGGCATTACAGGTTTAAGATTTATAGACTTTCATTTTCACAGTCATTTGTGTTCATCCTATACCTTGGAAATTGAACTCCCAAATATGGATGGAAGTGATATATAGAAAGTACAGCGTTTGAGGCTCTACTTTCTGCTGTTTAGGTAAGAAGAAGTGAACACAAGGTTGCTCTTGGCATTTCCATACCGATAGCAGCAGCAGTAGCAATTATCGGTGGAGAGTGCAGGTTATGACTGAGCTAGCTTGTGGTAATCTGTGAAGGCCGCCGCGTCTCGATGCTCCGCTTTGCGAGGAAAGCTGTCCGATGGGTGTGGAACCGGTTGTGCCAAAAGTGGGAAACGTTACCCTCCTTCAAGTTCAGAACCTATTCATGTAAAGGGGTGATAGTTACTCGCATTCAGAACTTTCTTCCCAAATGGCACCCAGAGTCTCTCTTTTGGTCATTGGCCAGGAAAGGCTCTCAAGGTAGGAAGGGTGAGTAGGTCCCCATGATAACAAAAACTTCACTTGAGCCCGTATGTTTGTTTCTCTGCAGTTATATGATAGTCTGTCAAGCAGCCAATCTGCTTTATAAGGAGCCCTTTTAAAAATCGTTTTGGGGTGCCTGGGTGGCTCAGTCGGTTAAGCGTCCGTCTTCAGCTCAGGTCATGATCTCATGGTTCCTGAGTTCAAGTCTGCTTCGGATTCTGTGTCTCCCTCTCTCTCTCTGCCCCTCCCTGACTCCTCGTGCTCGCTCGCGCTCTCTCTCTCTCTCTCTCTCTCTCAAAAATATACATTAAAAAAATTAACACACAAAAGTAAAAGACCTTAATGGACCTCCACGTGCCCATCACCTGACTTCGGAAATATCAACAGTCCGTCATGCTGTCCTCGTTTCATCTATTATGCCCCCCGTTCCTTGTGGGAGATAGTCTGGAGTATATTAAAATCTTGGGGTACCTGGATGGCTCAGTTGAGCATCAGACTCTCAATTCTCTCTCTCCCTCTCTGCCCCCACCTTGCACTCTCTCTTCTCTCTCTCTCTCTAAATAAACTTTCCAAATGCTTCAGTATGTATCTGTACCAGATAATTTTTTTTAATTTGTTTTTTAAGTTTATATGTTTGAGTGAGTGACGGAGAGAGAGCAGGGAAGGGGCAGAGAGAGAGGGGGAGAGAGAATCCCAAGCAGGCTCCACACTGTCAGCACAGAGCCCGATGCAGGGCTTGAACACATGAACTGTGAGATCATGATCTGAACCGAAATTGAGTGAGATACTTAACCAACTGAGCCACCCAGGCACCCCAAGAATTTTTAAAAATAGAGTTATAACGCCATTATTTACACTCAACAAAATGAGCAATAATTACTTAGAATCATCCAATGTCCATGTTCAGTCTTCTCCATTTGTCTCAAAATGTATTTCTTTTAGGATTTTATTTTTTAAGTAATCTCTACACCCAACGTGAGGCTCGAACTCACAACCCGGTGATCAAGAGTTGCATGCTGTACCGACTGAGCCAGCCAGGTGTCCCTCAAAATGTGTTTTACAGTTGGTTTGTTTGATTCATGGTCCAGACCAGGTCCATACATTGTATTTGGTTGATCTGTCTGCTTTAACCTGTAAACCCATTCCCCTGTCCTTTTTATTTTCACGCTATTTGATGAAGAAATTGGATTGTCACATAGTGTTTCCTTCGTTCTGGATTTGGCTGGCTATGTTCTTGTGGTGATGTTTAACATATTCCTGGGAATTAGGGGCTTGATTAGGTTTGAGTTCAATTATTTAGAGGGCTAGAATACTTTATAGATAGTGCTTTGAAATTCCTGTCATCACGTAAGGGGACACATGTCTGCTTGTCTCATTTTTCGTGATACTAAGATTATAAAGTTCCCATCCACTTTTTTGAATTGAAATTTTCATTGAGATCATTGTAGCTTCACACGCAGTTGTAAGAAATAATACAGAGATGCCCTGCATTCTTTAATCAGTTCCCCCAGTGATAACATTTTGCAAAATTATTGTGTAATATCATAATCAGGATAATGCCTTTGTTCACAATCCACTGATTTTATTCAGATCCCCCCAGTTTTACTAGTACTCGTGTGTGTACTCAACTTACTTAGTTGAGTACAGTTTATTACGTGTGTAGGTTTGTGTAGCCACTACCATAGTCAAGATATTGAACAGTTCGGGTACCACAAGGATCCCTCTCGTGACCCTTTTATAAGCACATCCCTTTCCTTGCCCCTCGTATGCAATATTGTGTGTATCTGTTTATTCCTTTTTATTGCTGAGTAGTGTTCTGAGGTGTGTATGTACCAGAGCTTAACCACCCACCTGTTGAAGGACTTTCGGGCTGACTGCACGTTTTGGCTGTTACAAATAAAGCTGCTGTAAACGTTCACGTACACGTGTTTGTGTGAACATAAGATTTGATTTCTCTGAGATAAACGGCCCGAAAAAAGTGCAGTTGCTAGGTCCTGTGGTAATTGTGTGTTTAATTTTGTAAGAAACTTCCAAGTTGTTTTCTAGAATGGCCCTTCCAGTTTACACTCCTACCGGCAGCATATGAATGATCCGCATTCTGTGTCCTTGTCAGCGTTTGATGTTGCTGTTTTTTACTTAGCCATTCTGAGGGTGTGTTGTGATACCCTGTTGTGGTTTTAAATTACATGTTCTCTGACGATTAATGGTGTTGACCATCTTTTTGTGTGCTTATTTGCAGTGCGCCTGTCCTCTTGGTTAAATGTTGTTCACGTCTTTTTGTTCATTTGTAAATACGTATTTTTTACGGTTGCATTTTGAGAGATGTTTGTACTAGATACTCGTTTTTTGTCAAGTGTGTGGTTTGCAGATATCTCTCCCAGTCTGTAGCTTGTCTTTTCATCCTCTTCGCAGGGGCTTTAATTTTGATGAAGTCCTTCTTACCAATTTTGCCTTTTATGGGTCATACCTTTGGTGTCCAGTATGAGAACTGTTTGCCTAGCCCTAGATGCTGAAGATTTCTCCTGTATTTTTTCAATCAGTTTTGTAGTTTTACATTTTACATTTAAGTACATGATACATTTCAAATGAATTTTTGGATGAGAAGTAAGGTTTAGGTTAAGGGTTTGTTTTAAACATTTACTCATTTTGGGGGCAGGCGCAAGAGGGGAGGGGCGGAGAGAGGGCAGCAGAGGATCTGAAGCGGACTCTGTGCTGACAGGCTGACAGCCCGATGTGAGGCTCGAACTCACGAACCGTGAGGTCATGACCTAAGCCAGAGTCGGATGCTTAACCGACTGAGCCAGCCGGGAGCCTGTAGGTTGAGGTTCTGTTTGTCGCCTAGAGATGCCCACTTACTCCAGCACCATTGGTTGAAAATGCTGTCCTTCCGCTGTTGAGTTGCTTTTGCAGCTTTGTCAACAATTAGTTGAGCATGTTTCTGGGAGTTGTTTCTGGATTCTTCCCCATCAGCTTTTTACCTAATAGATTTAGCAGCCGTTGCTGAGTATTTCTTAGTTGCTCAGAGGTACGATTTATACAGGAAAATTCCAGATAAATGCTTGCTTTCTTCCTTTAATACTACCTGTTTTGGAATAATGACTTGATTCCCTTACTGATGCTCAAGTTGTCTCACTTTGCCGGTAGTAGTGTATTCAGATTGGCTTCTGAGTCCATTTGACACAACCCATGAGGTCTTTCATAGCTTTCTTGTTTCCAAGCACAGTAATCTCTCCCACGTTCATCTTGTACATTTCCTGCTCCAGACTTGGAATCAGCCGTTCCCCTAAGGACCCCGGTTCCTTTTTGTGGGAAATGGCAGAGACCACAGTCTGGATGTTAACAACCCAGCCACTCTTAACACTCTTAGTACTTCTATAAATATATAAAGTGGTTATTTACATATAGTATACATATATGATAGAAAAAAATGAATCATGAGTCTATATGAGTACTTGCAAATCAAAGATAAGATCTTCCCCTAAATATTTTAAAGTTTATTTATTTATTTACAGAGTGAGAGAGAGTGCAAGTGGGTGGAGGGGAACAGAGAGAGGAGAGAGAGAATCCCAAGTAGGCTCTGCGCTGGTAGTGTGGGCCTGAATTGACGAAGTGAGATCGTGACCTGAGCCGAAATCAAGAGTCAGACGTTTAACCCACTGAGCCACCCAGGCGCCCCCACTTAAACTTCTTGATTTTATGTTTTGTGTCTTCTAATGAAATAACATAATTACTCATTTGATAGGTAAATGTTTTAGAGTAGATTCTTCAGTTTTATAGCCAAGATGCTCTGTTGATAAGGTCCTCTGGGAGCAATTACAAGATTGGCTCATTTAGAAGCTTTTTTCAAAACGACATTCTTGTCTGTTTTAACTATAGATTATATTAATTTAAATAGGTACAGCCCACGCCTGATGGAAAAAATTCTGCAAATGGCTGAAGGTATTGATATTGGGGAGATGCCTTCATATGATCTGATGCTGTCCAAACCTTCCAAAGGTCAAAAACGTCACCTCTCAACATGTGATGGTGAGTATGCTTGTTTCTGGAAGGTGGGATTTGAAGAAACGACATGGCTTTTTCAGAATGATATGAGCGTGCTATGTGATTTTAAATAGCATGGGTAACATTGGACTTACGTAAAAGAGTTTTAACTTTTAGTTATGTACAGTATTTTGTTGTTGTTTTTCCCGAGGATGCTAAATAGAACTGAACACTAAGAATACTGAGGTCACACTATAATGCTATCCTTGAAGTCCATGCCATGGAACCTCCCTCCAAATAGAACAGCCTTATTACTCTGATCATTAGAACATCTAAGTAACTAAATCCTCCTGGATGGGTCCAAGATGGACCAGCTTTCTGCTGAACAGTGTTACAGGGAGGAAGCTCTAGTGTCTGCTATAGCCTCGACAGAGAGTTCTTCCGTAGCTTTAAATTTGATATCCCCCATAAATCATTAGTTCCCAGCTGCTATTTGTTCTAGAAATGAAACATAGCAAACCGCCCTTTTGTGCTGAATAGGTCGGAACTAAGATTTTGACTTGAAAACCTTTGGGGTCTTTTGATGATTATTATTCTTTGAGTTTTAGTCACAGCTCTGTAGAGAACGATCACAGAGTCACTCACCCCTGGTACCAAAGAGAGAGGCTGTGTAAACGCCACTGGCCGTCATCTCTTTTGCATCAGAGCCATCTGTTCCATTTGCAGGTTTTCAGAAGGGCGCCTTTCAGCACAGGTGGTGTGAGAGTATACTGGAACTACCTCTTTCTCAGTGCACTTCACCTGTGCTTGAACTCATTGGCTACAAAAGTTTCCACCAGTCACGTGTGGTGGTGCCCTGCGTACTTGATGCAGTGGCATATTTTCTATCAAGTTTCTTCCCTTACACTTAGGACAGGGAACATCCGTCCTTATGCTGGAATCCTATGTTGATACTTGAGTCCCTTTGCCTAGATGACCTGAAGTTTTGTGATGGGAAGTATCTTGTACCGACAGTGCCACTTGCAAATAATACAGTTGGTGCTCTTTTCCTGTTTGCTTCTTTTGAAATATTCCCTCTTTAATGAATTGTAAATTTCACTCATTCTATAGGTCAAAATCCTCCTAAAAAGCAAGCTGGTTCCAAATTCCATGCGAGACCTCGTTTTGAGCCTGTACATTTTGTAGCTAGTAGTTCAAAAGATGAAAGACAGGAAGATCCTTATGGCCCTCAGACAAAAGAGGTAAATGAACAAACACATTTTGCCAGCATGCCGAGAGACATCTACCAAGATTATACTCAAGACTCTTTCAGTATACAAGATGGGAATTCTCAGTATTGTGATTCATCGGGATTTATTTTCACAAAAGACCAGCCTGTAACAGCCAACATGTATTTTGACAGTGGGAACCCTGCCCCAAGCAGCACATCACAGCAGGCAAACTCTCAGTCAGCTCCTGAGCCTTCACCGTCACAGACATTTCCTGAGTCAGTGGTAGCTGAGAAGCAGTATTTTATTGAAAAATTAACAGCGACTATCTGGAAGAACCTTTCTAATCCAGAGATGACTTCTGGATCTGATAAAATTAATTACACATATATGTTAACTCGGTGTATTCAGGCATGTAAGACAAATCCTGAGTATATATACGCTCCTTTAAAAGAAATCCCTCCTGCTGACATCCCCAAAAATAAAAAACTTCTAACAGATGGTTATGCTTGTGAAGTTAGATGCCAAAATATCTACTTAACCACAGGTTATGCCGGCAGCAAGAATGGGTCCAGGGATCGCGCTACTGAGCTAGCTGTAAAACTCTTGCAGAAACGTATTGAAGTTAGAGTTGTCCGACGGAAATTCAAGCACACGATCGGGGAGGACCTTGTGGTGTGTCAGATTGGCATGCCTTCCTATGAATTTCCTCCAGCTCTGAAACCACCAGAAGAGCTGGTGGTGCTGGCCAAAGATGCTTCTGGGCAGCCGATTTTTAATGCTTCCGCCAAACACTGGACCAATTTTGTCCTTACGGAAAATGCAAACGATGCCATTGGCATCCTTAACAATTCTGCCTCATACAACAAAATGTCAGTTGAATACAAGTACGAGATGATGCCAAATCGCACGTGGCGTTGTCGAGTGTTCTTGCAAGATCACTGTTTAGCTGAAGGTTACGGAACCAAAAAAACAAGTAAGCACGCAGCTGCCGATGAGGCTTTGAAAATCCTTCAGAAAACACAGCCCACTTACCCATCTGTCAAAAGTTCACAGTGCCAAACAGGTTCTTCACCCAGGGGATCTGGAAAGAAGAAGGATATAAAGGATCTCGTAGTTTATGAGAATTCTTCGAACCCGGTGTGCACGCTGAACGACACCGCTCAGTTTAACCGGATGACGGTCGAGTACGTGTACGAAAGGATGACGGGCCTCCGATGGAAGTGCAAGGTGATTCTGGAGAGCGAAGTAATTGCAGAAGCAGTTGGGGTGAAGAAAACCGTCAAATACGAAGCTGCTGGAGAAGCTGTAAAGACCCTCAAAAAGACCCAGCCGACCGTCATTAACAACTTGAAGAAAGGAGCTATTGAAGACGTGATTTCAAGAAATGAAATCCAGGGCCGCTCGGCAGAGGAGGCTTACAAACAACAAATCAAGGAAGATAACATAGGCAATCAGCTGCTGAGAAAGATGGGCTGGACGGGTGGCGGGTTAGGTAAATCTGGCGAGGGCATTCGGGAGCCCATCTCCGTCAAAGAGCAGCATAAGCGAGAAGGGCTGGGTCTCGATGTAGAGAGGGTGAACAAAATCGCCAAGAGAGATATTGAACAGATCATCAGAAACTATGCCCGCTCGGAGAGCCACACGGATTTGACTTTCTCTACGGAGCTGACTAACGATGAGCGGAAGCAAATACATCAGATTGCCCAGAAGTACGGTCTTAAGAGTAAGTCGCATGGGGTAGGCCACGATAGGTACCTGGTGGTAGGTAGAAAGAGACGGAAGGAAGACCTCCTAGATCAGCTCAAACAGGAAGGCCAGGTGGGGCATTACGAGCTTGTGATGCCTCAAGCAAATTGAGATGTTGCTAATTTATTTTGGAAATGCCCGACGAGGCAGATTTGTGAATTAAAGAAATGCTACATGTCCTGACTGCAGAGTATATTCATTCTTAAGATGTTTCACCTTGTTCATTTCATATAGTGCTTTATTAGGTATTGGAACCCGAAGAATTCGGTCCACTTGTATTAGCTTCATTCAGCAGAGGATACTGTGCGGTTATTGTTTGTGTCTCTGATATCGCTGTGTCCCTCAGATTTTGCTAGTTTGTACAAAGCGAGAACACACGTCCAAATGGAATTTCACCCCGAGAGAGAAATTCTCATTTGAAAGGGCATAGCACAGCAATCTGCAACAATATGTAAAGTTGATATCGACGACAATGAAACTACCGTCTTAATTCCAGACTTACTGAAAATGTCAGATCGTTTTGTATTACTATTTTCATCTTTGTGTGAAGCCAGTTAAAGAATGTTTAACAGTAAATTGTGCTGTACGTGTAAATGTCCTTACCGACTAAATGATGTAAAACTTTCTTAAGGTAATTTTAGTGTTCCTTTATTTATAACTTCTACCATGTGGTTTCCAGAATATTGAAAGTGATTTACTGTATCTTGTGATATAGGAGTTTTAACCAATTCTAGTTTTCATGCTGAGAGAGCACTACTTGAGAGAGCAGTTGAAAAGTTTCAAAAACTTTGATTCAGTCTGAAGAAAGGAAGCTGGAGCTGTTTGTTCTTGGTGCCTTGCAGAGAGACTCACAGCAACTCTCCGTTATAGCTTTTTCACACGGTTTGGACGTACCGCACGTCCGAGGCGGCCACAACCGTGGTAGAACTTGGTAAAAAGACTGCAGATACATTGGTGCTTTGATGAAAAGGTCAGTTGGCCGGTCCCTCTCTCAAAAAGCTTACCAAGCCCCAAAAGCCAACTTTGTAACATATTTAAAACTGCTATTTTCGCTTATTTCTGGAATGTAAAAAAAAAAAAAAATGTATAAAAAGAATTAGCATATGCTTCCTGAATAAAAAGGAGCCAAAGTTGATCAAAATGGTGGCGTGCTTATTTCCGGGCAGCAGCCTAGTGGCGACACTTTGGATCTTTGGAGGGGGGAAGTGGTGTTTGCACAAAATATTTCCACCCCAGAGCGCATGTGGATGAACATAAAAGGACTTGGCAGATACGAACAGCTAGCCAGTCACCCGTCACGTTTTCCTATGGCCCAGCCTGCTGGCTGCAACCAGATCTCAGGCTGTTTGTTTACTTTTACGTGATTTGGGTTTTGTATCTCAGAGCAGGTATTAATATTTACAGTATTACTATTTAGAGAGGACTATTCATATCGATAGTTGAACACTCCCAACGAAATGACAGGGCAGTTAGGTTGCTCACAGTGTCTTAAAACGTTTAGCACCGTATCTGACATGCAGTCGGCCCACCATAAACAGTAATTTCCTTTCCCCTCTATTTTGCATGAAGAAGCTGTCCATGCTAGTTAAACCGATATTTTAAACATATAAAAGGATTCACTTTTACACCTGGATCTCCATCTTTTAGTCACCCACGGTGATTAACTGTGTGTGATGTTTGCTTCTCACTGACTCCCTTTCTACCTACAGTGGGTGGCCTTTCCTGACGTTGGTAGAAAGAGCAATGAGGTGTGCGTTCTGTTTTGGCCCTTCACATTTTAACAATAGCAAAGGGAACAGAAGCCGGCATGTTTATGGGTTTTACAGGATTTTTTCTTTTTTTTTTCACCCCACAAGGCTCATGCCAAACTTGAGAAGCTGCGGTTCAGCTAGTGAGTTGGAAAAGCCAGCCTTCGTTCCCTTGAGTAGGAGTTGGCTTTGGGGATCAAGGGGTGTGAGAGAACTCCTTTCTCTCTTTACGTTGCTTTCCTCTTCCCAGCATGATTTTGGGGGCGGGGCTGGGTGGGTGGGGTGGGAAGTAGGGAAATGTTATCTATGAATCTGGTTTACTTAGGTTAAGTTCAACGGAACAGAATATTAATGTGGTCACAGTTAAGGCTCCCAAATAATTGGGCCAAATTGTGTGTGTGTGTGTGTGTGTGTCTACATATACATATATATGCATACATACACAATTTGTGGAGGGTGGGGGACAAGTATATATTTGGTTCTGGATTTGAGGGTCCAGATTTCCTAACTTCTTAGGTTAGCTTTCCTATTGACGTGGAATTAGGGTGAAGTCACTTACCTCTGTTTGAAAATAAAATCTGTTGAGAAATGGGTTTAATGAGAATGAGCTGTTGGGCAACCTTGCTGCTCTATTTTGTCCCCATTCTGTTGGCTCCTGTATTTTCCCTTTCTTCAAAATTGCAGTCATTTTTAACTCCGTACCTTTGCTATAAAACCAGCACGCATACATGAGCTGCTTCAAGTTTTATTTGAATTACTTAAATACGTTATACTGAGGAAGTAACTCTGTCAGTTATATATAGCCTTGAGTCTCACAGATACACTTTTTAGATTTTTCTCCTCCCCTTTGATTGCAAAATGAATGGGAATTTCATGCATTCTGTTGGGATTCTATTTTTAGTAGAATACAATGCATTCACTTTGCTGTGATAACCCCTGAAGCTAGAGATGGGTCCTAAATAAATAAAGGACTCTTGATTACAACTTTGGTTCTTCCTCATACCCCCACCCCGGTATCAGCAGGTGCAGAATTGAAGACTCAAGTTCAAATCACACTGTCATTTTATAAAGGGACCTCCAAATCTGTTTTAACTTGTTGGTTATAATTATATGCAGGCAGCCTGTGGCATTTGTAAAAAAAAAAAAAATTGTAAAGAAAAAAAGGCAAATTAGCATTAAATGTTTGAGTGAATGGTTTTTGTAGTGCCTTTGACCTCGAGATATGATGCTTTTCAGAGATCAGCTTGATCAGCTTGTTGACTCGGGTGTAAATTATCCCATGAAACAAATTGGGAATAGGATTTCTCAGGAGGTGTGTGAAAAGAAAACAAAAATTAAATCTGCGCACTCCGCGTCTCACCTTAATTTTTTCAAGTGTGACGAACAGTGTCAATATTTAAGGTACCCAGCCACGGTAGGGTGAAAAAGTTAATGTCAAACTGATCTACCAAATAAAGAGCAATGTAACGTGGCTCTACTTCGAAGCAGAAATGGACTTAAGGGAAAATCGTGAGCACATGTAAGGATGCTGCCGCCTCTGACGTGTTGAACGCTCTCTGCCACGGAGGCCCCTCTAAGTGCCGCGTCTTAAAGGCTGAGTACACACACCGTAAAGACCGTTTAATGTCATCTCGCCCCTACCCCGAACGAGAGAGGAGAGTTTCTAGGAAGTCACTGCTCTGGCGTCTTTAGCGCGAGCTAGGTTGCTCCTCGGGAGAGAGCGGTTTTGTTTAAACAAGGGCAGACTGAGGCTACCTGTACGCCCCAACTTCATGCGGGGGTTAAAGTACCGGTCTAGAGTAGTTTGGTGCTATTTGTTACAAGCCAGGGCTTTTGAAAGGGGTGGAATGTCAGGATCGACAAGTTAGGTCTCGGTAGGGGAGGGTGCCGGAAACACCCAGGTGTGTCGACGCCCCCGACCCCGCTTCATTCGCTTGATTGACCATACTGTATGCTGAAGGAACTTCGTTTTATTTAAGTTTTACATTCTTGTTAAAACGTTAAAAAAAGAACAGAGCATTAACACTTATGACAAGAAAGAAGGTCCTCTCCGACAAGATCTACTCCTCTTGTTCCTCTCGCAGAGTGTTGTGATTTTGCTTTTACCATGTTTATTTCAAGGGGGAAAGTGAGTAGCTGTGAGATTCCAATAAGTTAATACTAAAAGTTCATAGTGAGCTAAAATATAATTATACCTTGACTACAAAATTTTAAGGTTATTTTTATTTACAAGTTTTGAAAAATGTACATTTTTTTACATGGGTTACTTGTGCAAAGTTTGATTTAGAAGAGTGACAAATGCACAAAAGGGGACGATGGAACATTAGACGAAACATGTACAAGCCTTGTCCCACGCTGCTGCTGAAACGTACTATCTAAAGTATAAATATCCACAGAGAGAACGTTAAGGTTCTTATAATACTGAAAGGGAAGAAGAAACTAAAAGCATGCAGCATGAACTCAGGAGTCGAGTGGAAAAACAGTTTGCCACAGACAGGCTCCCTTCCTTGGGCTAATTAAAACTCTAAAAAACGATGGGGGATTAGAAGTCTATCCAGGGTAGCACTTCTCCTTTAAAAAGATTCAAGGATCTCCAACGTTCCCTAGCTTCAAACTAATGATTGTTTCCATTCCTCTGCTCCCACACCTCTTCAAAAAGCAAAAACCCAGAAGACGACCTCGGTCTTCTGAAACTTAGCACGGGTGAGCCCGGCGAGCATCCCGCAAGGAGAGGACGTGTCAGTTACGGCGATCGCTGCGCGCCTGTGGCGGAGCCCTTTCACTGACCGTTCCCTTCCTACCGGTAAAGACCATCTTGTAATTCGTACTGGTTGGACCTTACCAGCCTAGCGTTTGGGGCTTCCATTGCTCTTTCAAAATGCGTGTTTACATGGATCTGTTCCCCCGTTTTCCATAGGCCATATTGCAAACATTCACGTCTAAATCCAACACGAGTGAAGGGCCGGCCAGGATGAAACACTTCAGCAGTCATTTTGTTAAAAATAACATCCTGGTCATCGAGCTGTGCGCAAGCACCACTTGTGTAACGGTTCACTTTAAAAGCTCAGTGTAAAGCACAGTAGCACAATCCTGCCCTAAAACTGGAGATGAGACACAACAGAAAAGGAGTTGAGCATTAGTCAATTTTGCACGTAACCCAGGTACAGTACATTTGATCTCCTAGAGGGTGTTTTCTGATGTTCAAGGAGAGGGGAGAAGGGGTAGGAAAAGCTTGGCAAGGGAAGATGGAAACAGCACAACAGCTATTTTGCTTTTAATAAAGTAAATGTAATGACACTGAAGAATAGGGAGGTGACAAACACATCAATATAGATTTTTCTCTTGACCGGCCTCTTCTTTCGCTGCACCCGGGTCAACAATCACGCCAGCTCTGTTCTACTATCGCAGAGACACGTTTTTCATATTCCCGCTTGTTCTCCTGGTACAGCTGAGCAGCCTGGCTGTTTGCTGGGCTATTGGGATTGGGTTCATCCAATAGAGACTATAGAAACAAGTTGTAACAGGTCAGTCCCTCGATGCAGAGAAGTATATATTCCAAACAATCCGCTGAACTGTCCTAAGTAACGACTACATGTGCTCTCTTAGCATCCTAACCTAGAGTACCATCAATGCGCTGCTCGCTAGGCAAATACGTGATTTCGGGGCGCTTGGGTCTTAATGACCCGCCCTTTGCCTTAAGGTAGGACTGTCAAAAACAATTCAAGCGCTAATATACACACAGCAAAGGCCATAGGTGGTCACATTAAAGAACAATCACCTGTATGGATGTTAAAATGGAAGACACGTCATAGGTTGGACTCCAACGGTTCTGCAGTATGTCCAGACATATACTACCATCTGCATAGACTGAGAGCATAGAAGCGGTACGTTAAACACAATAAAACCCGTTAATATTGTAACATAGTCAAGACAAGTACAGTCAAGAATACTTTGCTCGTGAGGCTTAAAAAGACTCCTAAGCTGCTTCTCACTTAGCTTCCTAAAAAGAGTCCTCATCACTGCTAGTGAAATAATCCGAGAATGTCAAATAGAATTGGTATAAAACTAGAAGCTACTTTGTGCTCTTTCTTCTGAAAAGACTGCCGTATTATCCAGGATATCACACACGTTTTTCCGGCAGGGTCCCCAGGCATCCCGATTTGTGGGAAATTTATTCCACGAAATGTGTAAACTCGGTCTCTTATCTGAAATAACGACAGATAGCGCAGAGTTCGCAAAGTCTCATTTTGACATGAAGATAAGAATATCTGATATCCTGGAAAATACTTTACTAACCTGAATAAAAAGCAAGCTGTTCTGAGGCTGACTACGAGGAGAGAAAGGGGAAAAAAAAAAAAAAAAGGCAGAAGGTAAGTTAGGGATCACCTGTGCTGCTTTTCCGATACACTGTAGCCCCTCAGCCACAGAATCTGATACTCACTGGCTCTGGAGTGGGGCCAAGGCATCTGTATTTTGGAAAACGTTCCACGGTAATTTTGATCTGCATCTAAATTTGAAAACTGTTGTTCTAAATAAACAAACTGTTCTAACGTGAAAATAACCACGCCACAAGACTACCCCAATCCCAGCCTGACATTAAAAGGAAACATCAAGAGCATCCTTATTTTTGTGCAGTAAGTGAATGACAAAGATCATCAGCACCAGGCGGCTTGCAGGCTCCAAGCAAAGGCAAAGTGCCTTCACCGCTTCAGTTCTGTGACTAGAGATCAAGACAGCAACAGACCCTCACGGACGAGTTCAGTTTTCAGGAAACAGCAAGATGCCTAAACAAATGCCCAGGTACTATAGACCGATAAGTAGGAAACGTGAGACACCTCCATAATTAACAGTGTACCCGTTTAAAATGTTGCATTAAGAGTGCTACTTGCCATTTGGATGGAACATCTTAGAGACAAATCTAACCGTAGGTGGCTTATTTGGATACTCTTCAGTGAATTCTATTGTAAGCTTGAATGTTCCTGTAGTTGGAAAAGAAAGGTTTAAGAAACAGATTTATCACTCTGTTCAGTAGCACTTTCTTTTAATGCTACGTGGCATTTTTTCCAGTATTAAATGAAATAATGCAAAGGTATACTGCAGAGAGGAAAGAGAGGCCAGGTAGGGGGGAAGGCAAGATCTCCAGAAACTGCTCTAAAAATAGATAGGGTAGGAACCACCGCCCAAAGGGGATTTTGTTTTGTTTTGTTTTGCCATCATTCTCCCCCGAACTTAAACACAGCCATCTTAAACGCAAAATTATGGCCTGCAGGGTGACTTTAGCCACTGTACATTTTGAAGACATCCTCAAAATGACCAGAAACAAGAGCCAGAATTTGGCCTTCTTCCCTTAGATGGCTGAAAGGCCTCAAAGGCCTGTTTTAACCGGCCTCCATCTTGAACTCTCCGGTGACTTGGAAATGGACTAGAAAAGAACGGAGTACAGAGGTTCCAGAATCCATGCTAGAAATACAAATCGATAACCAAATTATTTTTTAACATGGAAGGGAATAAGTATACAAGTGTTCACTGGCTCCTTTTCGTATAATAGCAACACTATAATGAAAACATAATTGAACGCAAGCCAGGAAAAACTTCACAATCTCTCTCAAAAGTCCTTAAGTATGACTCACGAGGTACTTCACTATAAAATCAACTCAATCATTCACACTAATAGAGGGAATTAATGGCAGAAATAATTAAAAAATCACATTAGATTGCATTCACGTCTCCAGCAAATTTACCTTGCTAATGTTGTTTGTTTAGGCCACTAGTGAAATGAATTTATTTCCCTTGAATACGCGTCAACGAAGGTAGCGGGAGGCCCCAAAGTATACTATAGACTTATTTATAGGGAATGAACAAACTGGATCTCATTCAAGAATCATAGGATGTTGTGATTGGGGGAGACTATTTCCTCCAAAACAGTTTTTAAATTGGGTTTAATAAATTCAAGGAAACAATTGGGCGATTGTTTTTTCCTGACTGAAATCTCTTCAGGTTATCTTGAGGAATCAGTTACTGTCTGGCCTAAGGTGATGGATGTTCTACTGTATTACTCTGGTCCATTGAATACATTTATTCTGATACCACAGACCACCCTTCACGTGGAGTATACTCTGTTAACGGTTCCTTTAGAGTTGGCAATTTATTTCCTCCTTCCGTGAATAGGTTTATCCACCACTTAAGAAAAAAGAAAAGACTACCTTCTGTTGCTAGATCTGTTACATGTAACAATACCAAAGTTTGTTCTCTACCAGCACACTGCTAGGAAACAATTTGGTAACAAAGCTGCCCTTAGTATGAACACGTCTCCGGAAGTTTCAGAATAATTTAAAATGTAACATAGACCTATTCCCCCAAACTACTGTTACTCCCTAAGCTGTGTGCAAAGCCAGATCTGAAGATACTATGCATTATAACTAACAGCAAAAAGTAAAATATGTTGCAATGGACAAACATGCTATACTCCATCCGAACCTACTTTACTTTATTAACCTACCACCTGGTCATAAATCTTCCTATTTTTGAGGGAAAAAAATAGCGGTTCTTCCTTGTCAGTACTACTGATATTAAAATACGCAGGAGAAAGTGGGAATGAGTGTTAGTCCAAAACTTTGAGCTTCCTTAGGTATCTCAAGCATAAACACATTGGCTCGATGTTGAAATCTGATTAGATTATAGGTAAGAAGAGATTTATCATCAAGGAATTGCTCTAAAATTGGGTGGATTTAATAGCACACAGAGCTCCCAGGTACTTTAGATTCAAGAGGATAGCTTAAAAGTGGTAAAGCAACGCATAAGGCGGGCGTGCGTGGAAACGGTAGAGCATAGTGGGGAAAACAGCATCTTTGCACCAAGACGGGGGCTCAGTTCCTTGCTTTGCTACTTACTAGTTGGGAAAGCCACTCAACTCGACTAAACCTCAATTTCCTCATCTGTAAAATGGGATCAAGAACAGTAACCAGCAGACAACATTGTTGTGAGGTTTAAAGGAGGGGAAAATACGCACAGTAACACAAAGTAAGTGCTCCATACATACGGTAGCTATAAAAATTGCAAACGCTCAACTGAAGGAGGCAAGAACCAAAAATCCAAACTTCACCACCAGTAAGAAATATACAAGTAATGAATTCAAATCCTAAACAGTACTTACTTTCTGACCTACACCAAACGCTCACAGCTGAATTCAAGGGGAGTATGTATGTTGGTGGCTCTCAAACTTTCTCAAAAGGTTCTTGACTTGAATTTTCTGCCTAATGCTCGCCCAGAAGTTCAACAAGGTGGTTACCTAGCTAGCTACCAAAGAAGTTAATCAAGTCTTTTAAAAGTGCTCATTTAGTATCTGGAGTAGTGAAGCCACCTGCTTACGTGTACTTGAATATAAATTAGGACTTACCCCCAAATCTTATACTTTTAGCCACATTAAACAATCAGAATCTCTTTAATACAACCCTCAATGCCATTTCGGAGATCCGAAACAAACGTTAAGGAAATTCAAAATCTTAGAACACTATGCAATTGAGACTAGTGCTCTTATCCTCTGGACATTTAGATTAGGCTTTAAATTAACTGAAAACTTAAGCCTCACCACTGTACACAATCGGTACTGATTGTGTTCATCTTCCCGAGGAGGACAAAACGTTGTACGGAAAGTATCAGTTAATCCGTCCATACATAGGGGCTGGGAAATTATATGTATTAAATGGCTGGTGTAGGGCAATAAGGAGTGATATCGTTAAACTAGAGAGTGTATGTTCTGCTAAAGACATTTACAAACTCAAATTTTTGGAAATACCATGTTGGCCAAAGGGAACACCTCGGCAGGTGTTTTCTGCCATTTGGCCACCAGTTTGTGACCCCGGAAGAGAAAACAAAGTACGTGCTTCTGTTTCGTTTTGTTTTGAACTGGAAATTCTGATTTTTAACATAATACCTCTTCATCATAGGATGTATTTACCTTAAGAACACCCTCGGTGAATTTTAAGTGATTCATTTTTAAAAGACTTACACCCAAATTCTTAAGAATACACCTATTGTGAAAAGCAAATACTAGTATCTTACTGTGTCTATTAATAATTTTTAGATGATGCAAAGGAGAATACTTTTTTCCATAGTCTTTGAATTCAGCATACATACTACGATATTCTGATGAGGAAGCATTGCCCCCCAGTGTTTCGTTTGGTAGCAAGGTAAGTTCTTGGGAACATCTTCCTCTTACTTTAAGTGTGTGAAGTTAAATCAAAATACCTTGAAGGGTTCCTTTTCTTAAGTCTTCATCTCTTTAAGTAGGGCCTGGCTGTTTCAGAAATTTCCACCACAAAGCGTTTACAAGGAAGCAGCAAAAGTAGTTTTGGAGCTGTTGATTTATATACTACATCGGAAACCTCACAACCAATTATGACACTTGTCCTTCATCAGTCTTTTCTAGTAAATTCCCTCACTGCAAACAAAGCGTATTAAAATATGGTCAAAATATGTTTTGTCCCCACAGTCAGTGTTCTAGGCACCCGAGGAAGCATCCACGGATAGCAGACTGCTCGACAGAATGAATCAGAGAAGGGTATTGTTATTTAGCTGGAGTAATTCCTTTCCGTAATGCCAGTATGGATAGGCACATCATCAAAAATAGAACAAGTGATATCAACGGGCAAGATTCAGGTAGATAATGGATTCCTTAAGTACCTTCTCATTTCATACCACTTAAAACAAGTGAAGCACCCTTGAAATATTTAAGTAGCCAGTCCTCCGGCAAAGTGATGTACTATTAATAAAGCTGTGCCCAGCATGAAGCTGTCGGAGGAAAATCGGGGCGGGGGGGGGGGAGAAAGCCGATGAAAACAAAGTCTGCTGGAGCTAAAGCAAAGACACAGTTAATCTGCACACAGTGCCCAGGTACAAAGAACTAGCACCAGTCTAGTAGAGGAAAATGAAGTCTAGCTAGCTCTTGCTATGTATGGATGTGCTCAAATGATCTACTGCACCCAAGGAGCGTGCCTTCAGAATCACTCACTCTTGCTGTCATTTCTTTTGCTTGCGACACTGAGGAGCAGTGATATTTACACTCAGGGGGTGGAGGAAGTATTCAGGCGACTGTCCACAGTCTCCTCGGGAAACCTGAGTATTTCGGGCAAAGTATAAACCTGGCCAATGTTGCCCCATCTCACAACGTCTTGTAGGCTGGTAGCATCAAAAGGCAATCCAGCTCAGTAACAGAAGTATATACTTAGTAGTTTGCAGTAATATTTTTGTTCCTACTTTCAAACAGGGTTATGTGCATGCGTGTGTGCACGTGTGTGTGTGTGTGTGTGGCAACTGCTAAATGAGTAGAGATGGTCATTGCAAAAAATAACAAAGATTCTTCTGTTTTCTGAATACCTCAAGTATTAAAGATGTCGATCGGTAGTTCAAATACTTTTAATCATGTGTTAAATGTTTTAAGCTTTCAGAAAACAACCACACATACATACACGCACACAACTGGATGCACATAAAACTCTTATCGGTGTCAATTTCCCGGTTGTGATATTGTAGGATAGTCATTCAAGATGTTACCAGAGGGGTGGAGGAATGGGTGAAGGGTAGACAAGGTCTCTCTGGAGTATTATTATTAATTACAACTGCACACGAATCTATAATTATCTCAAAAGAGAAAATTTTTTTTTAATCCTTAAAAAGCAACTCAAGTGTTTTTAAAAGTCAAACCTGAATCCACGAAAACTCACCTACCTATAGGTACACATGGTGCCTTCAAGTAGGCTGGACATTGAGGATACCCTCAATTGTGAAGCTGCTTGGAGACTACTCACCGTAAAGTCTTGATAAAAGCACACTGAAAACTCATTTTAAAACGAGAAACAATGTTACACTCAAACTGGCCATGAAAGACCACGGTAGACACCCGACAGTTCTGGGCAAGGGATTCTTGCACCCCTCCAACATCCAGCCAACACGAATTAAGCACCTGCTGAACACAGTTCCTGCCCTTGTGATAGAATTCTGAACTAGGCGGTCCCTGGGGTCTCTGAGTCTATCAGCAAGTCGCTGGGTTGATACTAACTCAGTATCTTGGGAGGGAGCTGAATTTAACAGGATCACAGCCCAGACCTCAAAAATCCTTAACATCGGTGCTATGAAGCTCCTTTCAAAAAGCGGCTGCCTTACCCAGATTTTTTTTTTTTTTTAAAAGAAACAAGCAAGGAAAAAGGTGCAGTTCTAGTCAAGCGGACAATGGTCAGAACCACCGGCCACTTATTGGGATTCCAGTCAAGCCTTCAGCAGGCAGAGGCTAGGGAGAAGCGGGTTCCTAAGTAGGAGGCACTTCAGGATGACCGGGACCCCTTTCCCCCAGAGACGACCAGGCTCCTGAAAGGTGGGTAAAGAAACTCTCTTACCATCCTCAAACGGGGTCCCTTCGGGCCTGCAACACAGAGAAAAACAGTCAGTTCCCGCTTAAGGGGCTCCCTTCTCCCTTAAGAGGCTCATCTTAAGAGATGGCTATTCCAAGCTCTGCCAAGTGAACCTCTGGTAAACCGCTGCTTCCTGGGTCAGAAAAGCCAGTCCAGATCCATGTTTCGGGCTACGAAGCCCGGCGCAGGCCGCCGCGCCTGACCGCCACCACTCCCCGCTCCGCCCCCCTCAGAACCCCAAACGGTTCCCCTGGCAGCGGGAACGGAGCTAATCGAGGCACAGGCTCCGGGGAGGCGCCTAGGCCCAGCCAGACCCGAACATTTTCCCTCTCCCCTTCCGCCCTCGCGAGGGGGGCCGGTCCCCGAGGGCAGGCTGGGCCGGCCCGCGTCCCCCGCCTCTCGCCACCATCCGGAACGCAGACTCACCCGAAAATGACCGCGTTCCAAACCATTATGTTGTTCTCGGACGGAGCCCCGCTGACTCCAGCCGGAGGATCCTCCTGCAACCTTCAGGGAAACAGACAGGGGCTCCGCAATCCGGCCCCCGCGTCCGCTCCGGGCTGCCCCCTACCGCAGCCAGCCCGCCTCGGGACCCGCCCTGTGCCCCGCCTGGCAGCCCCCGGCCTCGGCGCTCCCTGTGCTTTACCTCTTGAAGTCCCGCATGAGGCGCCGCCGAGCCGGGGTGGACATATCTCTAGCGGGGTCAGGGGTGGGGCATACACCGACGTCTCGGGTCCCGGCGGAGGCTGAAGAGGCCGACGAGGCCGAAGGAGCCGAAGCAGCCGCCGAGGAAGCGCCCAGAGGAACGGCGCTGCCCCTCCGAAGTCGAGGGTCGGTCTGGCGCCGGCTAAGCACCACCCCAGAGTAGACGGGGGCTGAACCAACCTGGAAGGAGAGGGGGGGGGTGTGGAACGCCGAACGCCGGACAGGCCGTACCAACACCGGGCGGGGAGGGGGGTGGCAAGGAAAGTTGCTTAGGTCATTAAACCCCAGCGGGAGGCGGGGAGCGCCCTGCTCGGCTCGTGCCGGGGTGAGAGGCAGGCTACGGGCCGCGCGCAAGCCCGTAATTCACTAGGAATTCGTGGTGCAGTGGGGTCCGTCTCCACCTGCCCGGGCTGAAACGAACCCCGGGAAGCTTTTTTTCTGTCCCCCCCCCCCTTTTCTTTCTTTCTTTCTTTCTTTCTTTCTTTCTTTCTTTCTTTCTTTCTTTCTTTCTTTCTTTCTTTCTTTCTCTCTCTTTTTTTAAGAGATCACTTCTTACAGTACTGTATGCCCTGTGGCTGCCGGGCGGGTAGCGAGAAGGGTGGAAGTCCCTAAGTAGAGAGGAGGACAGAGTGGACGGAGGCAAATCTAGTTCTCGAAAAGCAGGAAATCTAGGGTGTAGACCCCCTGTGCACACGGGAGAAGGGGGGGGGGGGGAGGAGGCTGTGTGACTGGTTAAAACCACTGCAAAGCCAAAGGATAAACCGGCCCCGACTAGGAAAGGGAGCTGTGGGTCCCTTGTCTATGAGACGAATGTGCGGCATTCCGGTCCCAATGTTTAGGCCCGTGATCACCCCCAAAGCAGAATAAAATGGTGGCGTGTGTCCTGGGGGAGGGAATGAGAGCTTAAGGCAAGCAGAATGAGGTTTTAGCTCTGGGCACTCACAATTTGGCTCTGGAACCACATTTCCCCTTGGCACGTCAACAAGCCAAGCGGCTACTATGTATTCAGAAGAGTCCAAGGTATGAGAATATCCGACTGCGGAGAATTGGAAGGGCAGAGAGTCTGAAGTAAAAGTAACGGTAAGACGCACGTGAAAAAGCTGCAGGTTGCAGAGAAGAGTCACAGGTTAGTATGTGGAACCTGCAAAAGCAATAACAGTTTTAAAGAATAATTTGTTAACGTCAACCCAAAGTAACTTACAAGGTCGGCAGAACACTCATTTACGAATTTGTGAAAATATGAGAAAGGTAAGTTTGGGTTCAATCATAGACAGCTTCGAACGCCAACCTAATGGGTTCTTTGGAAGGTGGCTGAACATAATTAGAACCGAGCTAGCCAAAGACTGGTCCCAGGAGAGCAGCTAAGAGACATTGGAAGTAGTCGAGGTGAGAAATACAGAACTAGGCAGTGACAACAAAAATGGAGAGGAGGGGATGACTGGAGAGGACTTGGCAACGGATTGAACCTGGAGGCAAGAGAGAGGAAGGAGTCAACAATGGTTGGAGTTTTAAGCCCCAAGATAACTGGGGGTTTGAAGGTGCCATGAACAGAATTGGGGAACAGAGTGGGGAGGGGCAGTTTGGGGAGAGAAAGTTTGGGGACTTCTTGAGTTCATGGGACTGGTGAGACATCGAGCCATGATATCCATAAGATGTCAGATGTGCAGAAATTTGTTACGAAGGTGGGAGGCGGGGGATGCTTGGGAATGCTAGTGATTCTAGCTGCTGCAGTCACGGACAAGGATTTATATCTCCCACCGACTCCAACACATCAGGAGTTAACGCAAGTGTCCCTAAAAGCATTGCGTAGTGAGTGTGGTGGGAAGTAGGTACAAAAATAACTTGAAAATTTCCTCTCGTGTAGTAGCTTGCAGTCCAATACACGCATATGTAATCTACAAAAGCGAGTGCGTTAGTTTTCTATTGCTGCTCAACAAATTATCCCCAGCTGTTGGCCAAGTTCAGTTCCTTGGGGTTGTAGGACTGAGGCCCCCATTTGCTCACGGGCTGCCAGCCGCCTACCATTCTCAGCTCCTAGAGGTCACCCATATCCCTTGCCACATGGCCTACTCCATTTTCAAGCGAGCAACAGACAACTTGTCTCCCATTAAATCCCTCTCAAGCTCTGACTCTTTCTTCAGGAAGAGCCCCGTTCACATTATGGGCTTATCTAATTGGGTCAGGCCCACCATGGGGGAATCTCCTTATCTTAATATCATCTGATTTGGGACCTTAACTGCAACAGCTGCAAAATGCCCTTACAGCAGAACCTAGATTAGTGTTTGAATAACTGGAAGAAGGTAGGTGTATATCAGTGGCCAGGAATCTTCGAATTCTGCCTGCCGGAGCGGCCACAAGATACACAGCAGAAGCATGTGAATCTATCAATGCTGAGGGGCCACACGGGGTGGGGTGGGGGGTGGGGGGAGTCCTCAGTCTGGTGGGGTTAGAATGAGCTTCCTGGAATGGGTCAGTTTCAATTTTCTTTCAAAACAAGCAACAGCACGGCTTGGAGAGGAGTCAAGCACTTTCTATGAGAACAACAGCAGAAAAAAAGACACGGGGCTCAACCATGTTCTGGGGATATTGGGCAGGTTAGCAGGGCTAATGGGGAATGCCGAGACGTCTGCCTGGAAAAGTGGGGGTGACAGAGTTGATCAAATGCCCTCAAATGCAAGGATGAGGGCTTTAGGCTTGATAGGCAGCTTTGACAGGTTTTAGAGGTATAGCTTTCATTGGTGCTGAGAAGCTGCTATCCCGTACTGGAGAGCAGGAAGGAGACTGGGAAGCTCCTGCCGCTGGATGTCAATGTCTGAAATTCACTGAAGGCCAGAGATGTATCCGACTTTGTTGGAGGCCTGTTTATTTTCTGAAACTCCTTTGCTCTAGCTGATGAGTAGCTCTTTGACTACCTAATCAAGAAAACTCAGGGACATGAACCAAAGCAGTTTGGGAGCACCGTGGCAGCAGGGTACGGGGAGAGCACGCCCTGACTGCACTGTGGAATTGCATTGCAGAAATACTGTGCCCTCGCGTTCCTCATCAGGAGCATAGCAATCAGCAACACAGAAGATTGCTCTCTAGCACAGATGATTATCAGGGTAGAACATACTAGCTATAGCATAGTTGGCCAAGCATTCCTTCCATCCCCTTTTCACCTTGACATCTTGAAGAAATAACCCTCTTCACAGCCAAGCATCACTCCCCTCCCCAAAAGCAGGGGTCAAGAAATAGAAGTCTTTTTCAGTGCAAAGAAAAGCATGTTAGCAATGCAGCTGCAGGAAAGATAAAAAGTTCCAAACCATCCATAGGCAAGGACCTGAGAATTTTCCTGAAAGGGAGGACTGTGAAATATGGGAATATATAACTAGGGAAATTGTGGAATTGCATTCATGAAGCCTTCAAAATGCAGACTAGATTGTGATTTTCCTGAACTATTTTGGGTTGGAGAGAGAGACTGAATAAACTATCATTTCCTGCCTTATGAGGCTCTGAGTTTGTACTCCTGTTAGCCAGTGAAGGCAAGGAATTTTATTTTCTTATAGTTCCCACTTCTATCGCTAAAATTTAGTACAAACAGGGGCGCCTGGGTGGCTCAGTCAGTTAAGCGTCCGACTTTGGCTCAGGTCATGATCTCACGGTTCATGAGTTCGAGCCCCACATCAGGCTCATTCCTGTTAGCATAGAGCCCACTTCAGATCTTCTGTCCCTCTCTCTCTCTCTCTCTCTCTCTGCTCCTTCCCTGCTTGTGCTCTCTCTCTCTCTCTCAAAAATAAATAAATCTTCAAAAAATATTTTAAAAATATTTTTAAAAAGTCCATCTTGACTCCAATAACCTCAGAAGACAAGTCAAGAGAATTGCTTATAGGAAACAACAGTTGTCACAGTGCGTGCTCTTGGCAGTAAAAGTAATAGTCCGCTGTCCATCGATAGCCTCTAGGACATAAGGAGAGAAAGAGAGAGGGAGAGAGAGGAGAGAGAAGTAGTGATGTTTAGAGAAGTGAGGAAATGAGGGCCATGAACATAAAATTTCACTACCTGCTAAGTTGCAGAATCAAAAATAAAGGCGTGGCTTGCTGGGCTGAAGAATGCACCCCCTCCCCAAGATGTTCTCGTCCTCATCTCTGGAATTTATAGATATATTACCTTATTATGGCACAAGGGACTTCGCAGATGTGGTTAAATTAAGAATCTTGAGATGGGGAGATGATCCAGGATAAAACCAGTGGGCCTGATGTAATCACACGAGTCCTTATAAGAGGGAAGAAAGTCTGAATTCAGAGAGAAGGCCACGTGACCTGGAAGCCGAGATTGGAGTGATACAGCCACGGGCCAAGGAGCCAAGGGATGGCGGTAGCTTCTAGAAGCCGGAAGAGGCAAAAATGGGTTTTCCCCTGGAGCTGCTAGGAGCCACCAGCCCTGCTGACCTCTTGACTTTAGACCAGTGAGGTTGATTTTGGGCTTCTGATCTCCAGAGCCAGAAGGTAATACATTTATGTTGTCTTAAGCCATTAAGTTTGTGGTACTTCATTACGACAGCAATAGGAAACTAACATACATGGCTGCAATGTTGGGTGTAGGAATTCAATCAAACTGGCCACATCCACCGGCAAACCCCAACCAAATCCACCCTGCCATCTTTCTCCTAGGGCCTGCAAACTAAAAGTGATTTTCTATATTTTTAAATGGCTGCAAGAATCAAAAGGAGGATATGTAATACTATTTCATGACACAGGATGATATGAAAGTCAAATGATCAATGTCCGTAAATAAAGTTTCGTTGGGACGCTGCCATGCTGTTTCATTCCTGTATTGTCTGTGGCTGCTTTTGTGCTCCAACAGCAGAGCTGAGTAGCTGTGACAGAGACTGTACGTGGCGCTGTCATCACACCGTTGCTGGGTGTTCCACAAATTGCGGTAATGCAGCTGTAACTCGACAGCATTTTGAAGGCCACGTGTACCACCATATCAAGGCATTTTTTTTTTTTTTATTGCAAGTGCCTACCTCTCATGTCAAAAAAAGAAAAGTGGGTTTGGAATGTCATGCTTTTTAAGGCACAGGGGAATGGAAATTACTTGGTTATCACATTTGATGTCAAAGCGCTGTGCTTATTCCACAATGACACCGTAGCATTGCTGAAACAATACGCTACGCGACGACATTACCAAAAGAAGTGCTCAGGGCAATGTTCCCAACTCCCAGGAAAGCAACGGTTAGAAAAATTCGAAAGGTTAAAATGGGATATCTCATCATAGCAGAATTCTTCACAAAGACGAAAATGAGGCTGCAACCACAGTAATTTTTCTGAGTGGCTCATTTGTTAGCCAAGCTAGGAAAGCTGTTTACTGATGATGAGTTAATTAAATCGCGTTTGATTGCAGAAGCCAAGGAAATAGGCCCAGGGAAACTTTGCAACGACTGTTAGCCTTTCCAGCAAGAATACTGGCTTGAAGAGTTGAGGACATTGGAAGCAACACCAACAGTCATTTAAAAAACAGGGCGGGGCGCCTGGGTGGCTCAGTCGGTTAAGCACCGACTTCGGCTCAGGTCCTGATCTCGAGGTTCGTGAGTTCGAGCCCCGCATTGGGCTCTGTGCTGACAGCTCGGAGCCTGGAGCCTGCTTCGGATTCTGTCTCTCTGTCTCTCTCTCTCCCTCTCTGCCCCTCCCCCACTCATGCTCCGTCTCTCAAAAATAAATAAACATTTAAAAATTAAAAAAAAAAATAAAAAAACAGGGAATGAGGTGGCCATACTGTTCAGTTGCTGCACTTCACTCAAAGAGTTAACGTGATGGCAGAATTGGCCTGTGTGGATAGTCTGTGTGGAATGACTCAGAGGAGACTGTTTTCAAAGAAGTCAAGAAAATACTAATTCGGTACAACCTGAAGTAGAATCTGCTAAGATGTGTTGCAAACACGTGCGGAGCAGAACAAGGCTTCGTTGGAGAAATGTACAAAGCCCAACCAACAGCAGTGGTAAAGTTTTTCTCAGTCAAAAAAAAAAAAACAGCCTTTTTTTTTTTTTTTTTTGAGCTCAAGGCTGAGACCGAACGTTTTCTGAATGAGAAGAACCACCTGCAACCACTATTAAACACTGGATGGCTTTTTTTTTTTAATTAGCTTTTGCTGTAGGCTTAATGTTAATGCACTGAGACTAAAATTACAAGGCAAAACCCTGCTTGTATGTGCAACTTGTATTTCAGTAAAGTCATTTCAATGACAACGAACATTGTTTGAATCACAAGTAACGCCTTTACTTTGATCTCTTCCTGTGCCGTCAAAAATGAAAACAAAAATCGGGATTTGAATTCCCTCACCAATTTGCGATGAATACATTTTCTGAGTCCAAATTTACAATTCCAGTGGTGTTTTTCGGAACTTGATGCAAAGCGCAACGGAAATTTCTATATTTAAAAATCAGTTTAACTGTGCATCTCGGGAGCTTCCACCTAAATTTCAGTTGGAAGTGATTGTTCCGTAACGTAATGCCGCACTAAAAAGGCAAATATCAAGAGAAGAATCCAATTGAATTCTATAAGTTCCTTCTAAAATATGAATATGTTCAGTTGAAATCAGATATTTGGTATCAGTATTTGGCAGTGTGTATCTGGGTTAAAACTTGTTTTCAAAGATGAAATACATAAAATCTCACTGCAGATAAGTATTAACAGAGGGATATTGGCGACCGCTTTATTTCAGTAAGACTTTTATTAACAAGTGCTTTCAGTTTGTTGACTCTTGGAAAAAAGCTGTAAACTTTCATTACAAAATCAAAATGAGGTTCTGAAAACTCTCACCTTGACCAGGTGTATTGAGATTGCAAGAGATTTTGATGATACAGAACACTCACTTTGAGCCCTAATTAAGTGAAATATTATCCCCTCTATAAAAGAATGCTATTCTTCTCATTAGCAGACCTGTATCACAAAAAATTAATTACTTTTATATTTTGAATTTCATCAATAACACATTTGTGGAAATTTGTTTTCTCTCGCTATAGAAGTACCTGAATAATCTTGTGGTTTTGCCTCTCGGCCCTCCAAAGGCTGAAATATTTATTTCAAAAGTTCACCCGGCCCTGCATTTGACTATGGCACACGAGGGGGTGAGATTATTTATAGGTGATCACTATACAACTAGTACATAGTGCACTGCCTGACACACAGCAGAGGATCAATAAATACCAAATAATATGAAATCATATGGATGACATTGGAGTAAGACCTAAGGAGCAAACACTGTGATTCTCTAAGACTTGAATTGATTTTTTAAAATTTGTTTTTACATTGATTTATTTTTGAGAAACAGAGTGAGACAAAGCGTGAGCAGGGGAGGGGCAGAGAGAGAGGGAGACACAGAATCTGAAGCAGGCTCCAGGCTCTGAGCTGTCAGCACAGAGCCTGACGCAGGGCTCGAACCCACGAACCGCGAGATCATGACCTGAGCCGAAAGTCGGACGCTCAACCGACTGAGCCACCCAGGCGCCCCAAGACTTGAATTGATTTTTAAAAATTTGAATACAGGTTAAAAAATTGTGAATATAGTCGTCACATGATGTTATATTAGTTTCAGTTTTACAACATAGTGGTTCAACGACTCTATACATTAAGCTATGCTCATCACGATTGTAGCTACCATCCATCACCGTGCAATGCTAATACAATGCCATCGATTATATTGCGTACGCGGTACCTTTTATTCCCATGACTTCTTCATTCCGTAGCTGGGAGCCTGCATCTCCTACTCCCCTTCACCCATTTTGCCCATTCTCCTACCCCCCTTCCCTCTGGCGACTGTTTGTTCTTGGGATTTATAGGTCTGATTCTGCTTTTTGTTTGTTTTACTTTTTAGGTTCCACATATGAGTGAAACCATGTGGTATTTGTCTTTCTTTGTCTGACTTATCTCACTTAGCATAATACCCTTTAGGTCCATCCATGTTGCACATGGCAAGATCTCATCCTTTTTTATGCTTGAGTAACACTCCGTTATATATATATATATATTAGATGTATATATAATATATATATATACACACCACATTTCTTTTATATTTGATTTAATTCACATTCGTTTGAGGTTCTAGCAGATGCCTTTAAATTCCCCTTGGTTTACACCTTGTGTGTTTTGAACTTCTTTCAGCCAGCCAAACTGTCAATTTTCTAGTCACATGCTCCTGCTGCCTTCACTAAGTTCTGTGTTAAAAATCCACTATTTTGGTGTTGTCACTTGGATTTTTGAAGTTATCCAATGTGAACTGCCTCAATGTCCTTATTCCGGATTGCTCCAGGCTCTCGTCCTCCACAAAGAACATTCTGGGGCAGTTTCTGGGTTGGGGAAGGAAGGGTGGAAACTGTCCCCTTATGACCGTGGCAAACAGGATTATTAAGAGGCCTCTGTTTGTAAGTCATTTGCATGATTAGGGTCTAGTATCTAGAAGGTATAACAAACTCTTACAATTCAGCAACAAGATGACAACCCGTTTCAAAATGGGCAAAGCATTTGCATAGACATTTCTCCAAAGGAGATACATAAACGACCAACAAGTGTGTGAAAAGGTGCTCATCATTAACCACCAGGGAAAGGCGAGTCAAAACCACAAGGAGATGTCACTTCACACCCACCAGGATGGTCATGATCAAAAAGACAGACAAAAGTAATTATTGGTGAGGCTGTGAAGAAATCGGGCCCCCTCCCCTGTGTATTTGTAGTGGGGATGCAAAACGGTATGCACCTAAGAACACGAAAAACATCCGTCCTCACAACAACTTGTACGCCGACGTTCATAGCAGCGTTAGTCGTTATATCCAAAAAGTGGGAACAACCCAACTGTTCATCGACGGCCGAGTAGATCAACAACATGCGGGATAGCCACACAACAGGATATTCAGCCGTAAAAAAGAATGAAGCTCCTTTTTACTGATTCATTACTGCTGTTTACCCATTCACGCTACAACATGGGATGAACCTCGAAAACACGATGCTGAGTGAAAAGAAGCCAGACATCAACAGCCACATGTTGTATGATTTCATTCATAGGAAACGTTCAGAAGAGGCAAATCCACAGGGACAGAAATTAGACTAGTGGTTGCCGGGGGGGGGGGGGCTGGGAAAAGGTGGGGAGTGACTGCTAACGATATGGGATTTCTTTGGGGGATGATGAAAATATTCTGGAATTAGTTCTGCAGGTTGCACAGCTTGGTGAATATACTAAAAACCACGGCATTATACACTTTTTAAGGGGTGAATGTTATACTACATGAATTATATCTCAACTTTAAAAAGATATCTCTACTTCATTAGGTTCTCATCCTGAATACAGCCATTAAAATCAAGACCATATTTAGATGCACACCTAAAATCTGTATGAAGCCGGTAATATGCACATATAGTTCTTTGTTCTCTCTGGTTTCATATATCTGCATATACAGACGTGTATACCAATATACATGAATTAACTTCAGCAGTATCAGGACTGTCCCAAGCAAAGAAGTCCCAGCTAACTCAGGCCAAGGCAGAGGAGGTTCTGAGCGCTTTAGGGCGTCCCCCCCCCCCCGCATCCTGGTCGAATGGAACCACCCGGAAGTCCACGGGACTGCTACTGACACGTGACCAGCCTTCCGGCTGGGAAGAGGCTCGAGGCACGTCTGTGACATCATTTCTGCGCGACCCTTATTTTTTGGCCAGAGTTTTCCTGCTGCTCTTCAGAACTATGCCTAAAGTAGTGTCCCGGTCGGTAGTCTGCTCCGACACCCGGGATCGGGAGGAGTATGACGACGGCGAGAAGCCCCTCCACGTCTACTACTGTTTGTGTGGCCAGATGGTCCTGGTGCTGGGTGAGTGGTCGGGGAACTGGGCGGTGTCTGCAAGACGGGAAACTTCGGGATCTAGGAGGCACGTCTCTTTGAAGAGTGGTTTTCCTCGCTCTCCATCCCTGCCCCGCTCCAGGATAGCTTTTCTGTTTTCTGTTTAACTTTGTGAGTGTATCAAGGCTTCCCTCAAAAGTAAATTTCTCCTTCAGGAAAAATAAACTGGCCATCTCCCTCTCCTCCCAGTCCGCCTCTACAAACTTTGTAACCTTTCTGCCGGGTGCTAGGATGCTGCTATGGCTCTTCTCTTAAACCAGAATAAAATCCTCCCTTGATCCCTCCATTTTCTTCCAGCGGTATCCCCATTTCTTTGTTTCTTTTATAGCAAAACTTCTAAAAAAAAAAAAAAGCTGCCTATATTGACTGTCTCTGTATCCTCACTTCCCATTCCCATTCCTATTGAGCTAATTTCAGGCAGGCTTTCCTTCCTGCCCCACCACCGAAACCGTATTTGTCAAGGTCGGTGACTGAACGCGTTACTAGTCCCAGTGGTCAGTAATCAGTGCTCATTTTGGTCCACATCTTAGTGTCATTTGACAGAGATGATGATTCCATCCTTCTTAAAACACTTTTTTCTTGGCACCTGGGTGGCTCAGTTGGTGAGACCTCGGACTTCGGTTCAGGTCATGATCTCATTGTTTGTGAGTTCCAGCCCTACTTCGGTTCAGGTCATGATCCCATGGTTTGTGAGTTCCAGCTCTGCACGGGGCTCTGCACTGACAGACAGTGCTGAACCTGCCTGGGATTCTCCTCTCTCTCTCTCTCTCTCTCTCTCCCTCTTCTTCTCAAAATTAAATAAAACAAAAAACACAACAACAACACTTTTTACTTCCAAGACTCCACAATCTCCTGATTTTCCTCCTACCTTGATTTTGTCCCTTGTCAGTGTCTAGTTCCTTTTTCTGACTCAGGTTTTTAGGCATCGCAAGGCCCTAGGGCTCAGTCCTCTTACCTACTCTCAACCCATACTCACTCTCTAAGTGATCTCAACCAGTCCCAAGCTTTAAATACCATCTCTACGGTGATGATTCCCAAATGTTCATCCTTCCCCCACACTTCCCCTCAAACTCCAGCTGCCTGTTCCGTGTCTCCACTTGGATGTCTAATGGGTCTCTCGAAGAGATCATGTTCAAATTGACTTCATGACCCCCTACTTCCCACTCTCCCCTATTCGCCCAGAATCTCAGAATCATTCTTGACTTGTCTCTTTCTCATACCTTCGATCTATCCAGTCCATCAACACGCTGTGCCGGCCCTTCCTTGAAAAATCTATCCAGAACCTTACTGCTTCTTACCACTTCATTTCTGCCACTCTAGCCCAAGCCACCGTCGTCCCTCACCTGGAACTGCCACGATAGCCTTTTACCCTCCACTCTTTGTTTCCAGGGGGCTTTTTCCCACACAGCTGCCAGAGTCCTGTTCCAAACTTGGTGTTTTCCTATAAAACCAAGAGTAAAACCAAAGCCCATGCCTAGACCCTGCATGATAAGATCCTCAACCACCTCTCCGACCTCATCCCCTACCCCTCTTCCCCTTGCTCACTGTGCTACAGCTACAGTGGCCTTTTTGATTTTTCTTCATCACGTCAAAACCTTCTGCCTCCCAGAGCCTTTGGGATTGGCATTTTTTCTGCCTCGAACACTCTTCCCTAGGTGCTTCCTTATTTCATTGAGGGCTCAGCTGAAACGTCTCTTCATTTGAAAACTCTTCCCTGGGGGCTCCTGAGTGGCTCTGGCAGTTAAGTGCCAGAGGTCGGCTCAGGTCATGATCTCGGTCATGATCTCCCACGAATCCCAGTTCGTGGGCTCGAGCCGGCATCAGATCAGGGTCTGTGCTGACAGCTCAGAGCCTGGAGCCTGCTTCGGAGTCTGTGTCTCCCTCACCCTCTGCCCCTCCCCCACTCACGCTCTGTGTGTGTGTGTGTGTGTGTGTGTGTGTGTGTGTGTGTGTGTCTCTCTCTTTCAGAAATAAATAAACATTAAAAAACCCCCAGAAAACTCTTCCTTGGCTATCTAAAATAGCACCCTTGTTACTCTTTGCCCTCTTAACTCTGCCTGATTTTTCTTGGTAGCACTTATCACTGAGATCACTGTCCATCCTCTTAATATCCGGCCAGGTTTTTTTTATCGGCACTTATCATTATCCAAGGTCATATTTTGTAATTCTTATTTAAAAATCTTCTGCCTCCTCCACTAGAATGTAAACTGCATCAGGGCAGGGACTTGGCTCTGTTATTTGCTGAATCCCCAGCACTACGTTTGAATGGCACCTGGTACTTTGAGGGCCCTCGCCTATTCATTGAATGAATGAATTCTCTTTTGATCACCTAGAGTTGAGTCTGAATACTTGTTGTCCTCAGTAAATGCACACTCTTTGGCAGCCTCAATTCCCTCACCTTTAAACTCTGAATTGGGCCAGGAAATGTCTACTCCAGCAGGTCATTGTGAAGATTAATCAACATGCAAACTGCCTGGCGTTCTCTGACTCCCCCTCCCTCTCCTCCATTAATCTCGAATCACTGTGGTCACTTGACTTCTCTACGACCCTTTAGGTACTTAATTTGCATTATATCAGTTTCCATCTGCTTTGTAACTGCACCTCATTTATTTCCTGCGTGTTTTCATTGTTTTCCGACGGAAACGCCTCTAGCCTGGCTTGGGTCATTTGCATACCACTTGTAGCATAGCACCTCCCCTGTCTCTCTCCTTTTGTGACCGCGGATCCACCCTTCCCAATGCCTTCCTAAACGAGGCTTGATGACGATGTCCTTCCTGTCTGATTCTCATGCATTATAACACGAGCCAAGTGTCCCACGGTCACAGAAACACTCATGGAAAACTTGCAGTGCTGGGAAGGACTTTTGAGACACTGTGATCTACTCATCCTTCAAGTAAGGGGGGCAAAAAAACCCCAAAGGAAGTTGCCAAAGATCACCAAGATGGTAACGTAACAGCTGCGGGTGTTCTGACACCAAGTCATTTTTTCGTTGGGGAATCCAATAATAGCCATCAATAAGCATAGCAATTATAGTGCAAAATTACAGCGCTAAGGGCCCCACTGGAAACTTGTGATTGCCTCCAGGTATCTCTCAGTGGCTCCTGTGACCGAATCTTTCTCCATTTCTTCAGACTGTCAGTTAGAGAAACTGCCCATGAGGCCCCGGGATCGGTCCCGGGTGATCGATGCTGCCAAACACGCCCACAAGTTTTGTAACACAGAAGACGAGGAGACTATGTATCTTCGGAGGTAAGAAGTGGATGCTCTCTGTCTGGAATTTCCTTTCTGTGCCGCAGTCAGGTTCTGAGGAATAGAAACACCCCGTCTAGCGCTGAACGGGTCATTCTTGTGGGCCTAACGCTTTGACCTTTGCGTTGGCCCTAACTTCTGCGGACACAGCAATATCTTCGCTGTGCTCTGTTGAAGTGCCGCGGATATGCGCTTCTGTTGCCATTTGATAGCTGTAATTTGGGGGGATTTTTGCAAGTAGAATGAGGTCATTTAACCTGTAATCTCTGGGAGCATGCCACGTGCCAAGCACTGAGCTGGGGACTGGCTCTGGGAAGGTGGATAAGGTATTGGGGCGCCTGGGTGGCTCAGTTGTTTAAGCATCCGACTTTGGCCCAGGTCATGATCTCGCGGTTCGTGAGGTCGAGCCCCGCGTCAGGCTCTGTGCTCACAGCTCAGACAGAGCCTGGAGCCTGTTTCGGATTCTGTGTCTCCTTCTTTCTCTGCCCTTCCCCTGCACTCACTCTCACTCTCTCTCTCCCTCTCTCTGTCAAAAATAAATAAACTTACCAAAAAATTAAGATGGATAAGGTACTGCCCTTACCATTAAAGAGCCCATCCCTCATCGAGCGGACTGGTCACCTGTTAGGATAAAATGCTGGCGTGGTGGACAAAAGGCTATGGAAAAACAGATGGGAGTGGGTCATTCTCCTGAAGAGTGATCAGGAAAGGCACCGAAAGATGATGGCATTTGTGTGTGGCCTTGAACTAGGATTTCACCAACTAGATGAGGGGGTTGAGAAGCATCCCAGGTGGAAGGGATATGGAAGCATTGAAAGCATCACATATGGTGTGCTTGGGAAATTTGAATGGTCCTTGGTGACTATAGCCCAGGTTACTTTACAGGAAGGGGTTCGTGCATCCTGGGGTGGGGACAGAGTAAAATGCCGAAATAGACAAATTTGGACTTTATCTGTCGGCAATAGCTTGTTCTCTTTTTTAAGCAGGAGAGTGACATGGTTAGATCAGTTTTAGATTGGGAGTCCTTGCTTGAGATGGGGAATTGAAGCCTGGGAAGGGCTAATGTTATGTGGAGTGCGGAGCAAGAAGAGAGAGGACTCAAGATACAATCCTGGGAAACACTGGACGTTTAAAAAGCAGACAAGGGGGCATGCACCTGGGTGGCTCAATCGGTTAAGCATCTGACTTCGGCTCAGGTCAGGTCGCGATCTCACAGTTCGTGAGTTTGAGCCCCGCATCGGGCTCTGTGCTGACAGCTCAGAGCCTGGAGCCTGCTTCGGATTCTGTGTCTCCCTCTCTTTCTGCCCCTCTCCTTCTCACGCTCTGTCTCTGTCTCTCTCTCAAAAATAAACAAACATTAAAACAATTTTTTTTAAAGGGACGCCTGGGTGGCTGTCTTGGTTAAGCATCTGACTTTGGCTCAGGTCATGATCTCACAGTTCATGGGTTCGAGCCCTGCATCGAGCTTGGTGCTGACAGCTTGCTTTGGACTGTGTCTTCCTCTCTTTCTGCCCCTGCTTGTGCTCTGTCTCTCTCTCTCAAAAATAAATAAACATTAAATAAAAAATGAATAAAAAAAACCAGACAAGGGGGGCACCTGGGTGGCTCAGTCGGTTAAATCCAGTTTTAGCTCAGGTCATGATCTCGTGGTTTGTGAGTTCGATCCCCCCACATCAGATGAGTTTGAGCCCCGCTTCAGGTGAGCCTGAGCCCTGCTCTGGGCTCTGCACTCTCTCTTCCTCTCTATATCATGTGGGATTCTCTCTCCTACCCCACCCCTCACCTCCCTTGCTCACTCGTACTCTCTCTCTCAAAAATAAATAAAAAAAATAAAAATAAAAAGCAGACAAGGGGCGTCTGGGTAGCTCAGTCGGTTAAGCATCCAACTCTTGATTTCCGCTCAGGTCATGATCTCATGGTTCGTGAGTTTGAGCCCCGCATTGGGCTCTGCGCTGTCAGCACGGAACCTGCTTGGGAGTCTGTCTCCCTCTCTCTCTGCCCCTCCCCCACTTGCACGCACGCATGCGTGTGCGCTCTCTCTCTCAAAATAAATTACACTTAAAAAAGCAGACAAAAATAATTGGGACCTGGTGACGTGGGAACCGAGAGGAGAGAGCATCAAGGAGTGTGTATATCGGGGGACAGTGGCCGTCAACAGGTGCCTGATACCACAGAGAGGTCGGTTGTGGGGAATTAAAAAGTCCATACGTCCCTTCACGTATATTTTATTTATTGGGCCCCTCCTGTGTGCCAGGCACTGTCCTAGAAACCCGGGATATGCCACTGTATTCTTTTGCGAGGGCTGCTGTAACAAAGTACCACAAACCAGGTGGCTTAGCACAACAGAAACTGCCTCACATTTCTTCTGAGTCCTAGAAGTCTGAAATGAAGGTGTTGGCGGGGCCGTGGTCTCTCTGCAAGTTTGAGGGCAGGATCCTTCCTTGGCCCTTCCCAGCTTCTGGTGCTTGCCGCCGGTCCATGGCGTTTCTTGGCTCGTAGATGCCTATATTATCACGTGGTCTTCTCCCTGGGACTCTGTCTCTGTTTTTCTTCTCTTCTTTTTATAGGGACACCAGTCATATTGGATTAAGGGCACATCCTACCCATCTGCATGACCTCATCGTAACTAATTATATCTGCAAGGACCCTCTTTCCAAGTAAGGCCACATTCTGAGGTTACTGGAAGGACATGACGTTTTAAGGGATCCATCCAACCCATCACGACCAGTAAACAAGCAACGCACCCTGCCTGTATGGAGCTTGTGTTCTAGTGTTGAACTGGGAAAAGCTACAAGCTGACATCTTACTATGTTAATTTAAGAAACCAAACTGCTGTCAGCCCGCACTAACAAAGAGAAGCGGAAATACTGCTAGGCGATTCGGTAGCAAAGCAGGCATCAAGCCCCATTGGGACAACTGGGTTTCTAAAATGGTGTAGCTGGGGGCGCCTGGGTGGCTCAGTTGGTTAAACGTCTGACTTCTGCTCAGGTCATGATCTCACGGTTCGTGGGTTCGAGCCCCGCATGCTTGCTTGCTCGCTCTCTCTCTCTCTCTCTCTCTGTCTCTCAAAAATGAGTAAGTGTTAAAATTAAAAAAAAAATTTTTTTTATTGTTTGTTTATTTTTGAGAGGGAGCAGAGTGCAAGCTGGGAAGGGGCAGAGAGAGAGGGAGACAAAGAATCCGAAGCAGGCTCCAGGCTCTGAGCTGTCAGCACAGAGCCCGACACGGGGCTCGAACCCACGGACTGTGAGATCATGACCTGAGCCGAAGTCAGACGTTTAACCAGCTGAGCCATCCAGGTGCCCCAGTGTTAAAAAAAACTTTTTAAATACAATAAAATGGTGTCCCTGAAGCGACGACAGTTGGTTCTATACGAGATACAACTCGAGGCCAATAATACGACCAGATTCTAAAATTGATGAGATCTGCAAAGGAAGGCCCTTCAGGAAACATTGGGGAAAAATACTCCAAACACTCCATTATGGTATACAGGAGGCTTTACGAGGAAGACACCCTGTCCCAAGCTAATCCATTGTCTTGTGCCTTTTCTCCCTCCGTTAACCTTTATTTAATTTTCTGATTTTGAAAATGGCCAACTGACTGTCTTTAAGATCACCAAGATACTTATTATGGATTTGTTATATGTATTGTAATTACACGTAGTAACGTATAATTGTATATTACGTGTATCGAACGGATGTATCTTACTCAGTTAATACAGAAACTGATCTAACAACACAGCCAGGCCACAGGCCCCTATGGCACTAAAAGGCAGATGCCCTCCCCTCTGGGCCAGAAAACTGAACAGCCTTAGGCTGAAGTAGAAACCCCGGAGTCCAATCAGCCTGGCCCTAGAAGCGAGCCAGCTCCGGGCCTAACCTTAGGACCAGATAGTTCTTAGAGTTTACCAACGAGGTGTCGTCTGCTTCCCCCCCCCCCTTGGCACTGTTCCCTCTCTAATCAGCAGTCTTTCCAATGGCCTGTTCTCGGGTGCCCCTCTGCTGGCCAGGGTGGAGTTTCGCTCTGCTCTTCTGCAGCCAAGCTGTGTGGGAGAGCACGGGTTGCTGAAAACGTGGCGGCCTGGCCACCATAGGCCCTGGAGCCTGTCGCTGTCCACCTCCAAGTCACGCATTCTCGAGTCCTTCTCTTTTGGCACTGTCGTTCCCCAGGCGCCCCTTTCCCTCCTCCGCCACTCGCACAGTTGCAAATCCGGTGCTTTTCTGTCTGGATCTCTGTTGACCGTGCCTCCCTGGTTGCTCTCCTTCCTTGATTTGTGTGAAGCTGTTCTGGAGATTCTCCTCCTCCTTCGGCTTTCTCAGTCTTCCGGATTCTTCCTCTGCCTGCCCGTTAAATGTTGGCATTCCCCAGGGCTCTGACCTCCCCTCTTTATGCTCTCCTCGGACATTCTCACCGCCTTTCATGACATCAGTTACATTTAGATGCTGAAGCCTCACAAAGTCTCCCATCTGCCTGCATTTCTCTCCCGTACTCAGAACTGTGTACCTCACTGCCTCCTCTCCTTCGTCGCCTGACGTTCTCTCTCAGATCCAACAGGCTCCATCCAGGCTCTGAGCTGTCAGCACAGAGCCCGATGCGGGGCTCGAACTCACAGACTGTGAGATCATGACCTGAGCTGAAGTCGGATGCTCAACCGACTGAGCCACCCAGGCGCCCCGGTTTTTTTTTTTTTTTTTTTCTTTTTGTAAGTAAGCTCTACGCCCAGTGTGGGGCTTGAACTCGTGACCCTAAGATCAAGAGTTGCACGCTCTGCTGACTGAGCCGGCCAGGTTCCCCTTGATTTTTTTTCTTCAAACACAACATTTACCATGTCATCTAGTTTCTGTGGGTCAGGGATTCAACAGCAGTTTGGGCGGGTGGTTCCCGTCTCTTCGTGAGGCTGTGGTTACGAGGCCGACCAAGGGTGCAGTCATTTGAGGTCTCGCTTGGGGCTGGCGGTCCCACTTCCAAGGTGGCTCACTCACAGGGTTGGCAGCTGAGTGCTGTTGGGGAGGAGCCCCAGCCCCTCATCACAAGGGTCTGCCATAAGGCTGCTTGAATATCCTTGTGATGGGACAGCTGGCTTCCCACAGCATGAGTAATCCAAGAGAGAGCAAGCCACAATATCTTTTGTGACCAAGACTCAGAAGTCCCCATCATTTCTGCAGTGTCCTCTTGGTATTACAGGTCAGCCCCCCTCCTTTTGGGAGGGGACTGTGCAGGGTGTCAATACCAGGGTGCAAGGATTATTGGGGGCCATCTCAGAGACTGCCACAACCAGGGAGAATGTTGTGTTGCGTTTTGTTTTTGGCCTTCCCTCCCTCACATATTCCTAGAGATTAAGGGCAGGACAGAAAATCAAGGTCAAATAGTCCAGCTAGCTAGCTCATGTTAATCACTTCCTTGTACCAGTTAAGTACATTGTCTCCATATCAAGGTGAACTTTTTGAGCGCAAGAATCCTGCCTTCTACATCCAAAACCCTTAGTACATCTTGCCTGCTTCTTGGCACATAGTTAGGAACAGATAAGTTTTTATAAACTTGACAAAATCCCATCGGTCACTGGTATTTGAAGGTTAACTCATTGAGAAGTATACAGTCCCCTTTATTTGAAATCCTGTGGTTTGAAAGCTCAGGCTTATGAGATTGACCGACTTCGGGATTCTAGAAGTCGCTTGCGTGGCGAATCTCTCCGCTTCAGGCTGAGGTTGGATTTAGAGTCCCAGTAGGAACCAGAAGTGGTACACAGAAGCCAAGATATTTATTGCCAAGGCGCTAGTCGCGTGATGTTGGCGAATGGTGGCGCGTTTGACGCAAGCAATACTTGTAAGAGAAATGGAAGGTTAAAGATGGCACAGACTTCGGAGTTCTACCCCAGGCAGGACCGCTTTGTGACTTTGGGCAAGTCACCTAAGCTTTTTGGGCCCGTTTCCATGTCCCTCAACTGGGAGAATAATAATCGTCAGTCTCTACGGTCTCTATTCCTCAGCAGTTCTGCTCTTCGCACGCACCCTCACGTAGTGACTCTCCCCCCTGGCTGTGTTAGCACCATCCCGGGGACTTTGTTTTGTTTTGTTTAAGTCCTGATGCCGGGGCGCCCGGGTGGCTCAGTCGGCCGACTTCGGCTTGGGTCATGAGCTCGCGGTTTGTGGGTTCGAGCTCCGCATCAGGCTCTGTGCTGACAGCATGGAGCCTGCTTCGGAGTCTCTGTCTCCCTCACACTCTGCCCCTCCCCCGCTGGCACCATGTGCGTGAAGTGGGAGCTCATTGTGGTTTTGATTTGCATTTCCCTCCTGGCAGATGATGCTGAGCAGCTTTTTCATGTACTTTTTGGTCATTTGCATGTCTTCTTTGGAGAAATGTCTATGGATTTTTTGCCCATTTTTAATGGGTGTATTTGTCTTTTTAATTGTTGAGGTGTAAGAATTCTTTTTTTTTTTTTTTTTTTTTTTTAGTTCAAGGGTTTTAATCCAATTCTATCACATATTAATTCTTTGACCTTAGGCACGTTACTTAACCTTGTTTTTTTAAATTTTATTTGTAATTTTTTAAAATTCACATCCAAATTAGTTAGCATATGGTGCAACAATGATTTCAGGAGTAGATTCCTTCGTGCCCCTCACCCATTTAGCCCATCCCCCCTCCCACGATCCCTCCAGTAACCCTCAGTTTGTTCTCCATATTTATGAGTCTCTTCTGTTTTGTCCCCCTCCCTGTTTTTATATTATTTTTGTTTCCCTTCTCTTATGTTCATCTGATTTGTCTCTTAAAGTCCTCATATGAGTGAAGTCATATGATTTTTGTCTTTCTCTGACTAATTTCACTTAGCATAATACCCTCCAGTCCCACCCACATGGTTGCAAATGGCAAGATTTCACTCTTTTTGATTGCCGAGTAATACTCCAGAGTTGTAAGAATTCTTTATAATGGATACTGGCCTCCTATCAGGTAAATAATGTGCAAATATTTTCTCCCATTCTGTGGATTAGCTTTATACTCTCTTGATGATATTCTTTGAAGCATAAAAGATTTTAATTTTAATCAAGTCCTATTTATTTTCTCTTTGATTGCTTGTGCTTTAGGTGTCTTGTCTAAGAAACCGTTGCCTAATTCAAGGTCTTGAAGGTTTATGTCTACATTTTCTTCTAAGAGTTTTATAGTTTTAGTTCTTTTTTTAAAAAAATACTTATGTATTTTGAGAGAGAAAGAGAGAGAGAGAATCCCAAGCAGGCTGGCCTCATGCTGTCAGCACAGAGCCCGATATGGGGCTTGATTTCACAAACCGTGAGATCATGACCTGAGCCAAAATCAAGAGTTGGATGTTTAACCAAGTGAGTCATCCAGGCGCCCCTTTATAGTTTCAGTTCTTACGTATAAACCTTTCATCCATTTTGCGTGAATTTTTTAGATGGCCTGAGGAAAGGATCTAATAAATTCATAAGAGACTCTGAAATACAGAGAACAAACTGAGGGTTGCTGGAGAGGGGGTAGGTGGGTAGGTGGGGTTGAATGGGTGACGGGCATTAAGGAGGGCACTTTCTGGGATGAACGCTGGGTGTCATATGTAAGGGATGAATCACTGGGTTCTACTCCTGAAGCTAAGACAGCACTGTATGTTAACGAACTTGAATAAAAAATAATCAATCAGTTAATTCATCCTTTTACATGTGGATATCCAGTTGTCCCGGTACCATTTATTGAAAGAAAGAATGTTCTTTCTCCTTTGAATGGTCTTGACACCTTGTCAAAAATCCAGGGGTGCCTGGGTGGCTCAGTTGGTTAAGGGTCTGACTCTTGGTTTTGGCTCTGGTCACGATCTCACAGTTGCTGAGATTGAGACCCCTGTGGGGCTCTGCGCTGATAGGGAGGAGCCTGCTTGGGATTCTGTCTCTCCCCCTCTCTCTCTGGCCCTCACCTGCTTGCACTCTCTGCCCCCCCCCCCATAAATAAATAAATAAACATTAAGAAAAATCAGTTAACCAAATATGTATGGGTTTATTGTGGACTCTCAGTTCCATTCCATTGCTCTATATTTCTATCTTTTATGCCAGTACCACCCCGTCTTGATTACTGTGGCTTTTGTGGTTTCAAAATCAGCAAATGTGAGTCCTCAAGCTTTGTTCTTTTTCAAGATTGTTTTGGCTATTCTAGGTTCCTTGCAATTCCATGTGAATTTTGGGATCAGCTTGTCAATTTCTGCAGAAAAAGCCAGCTTGGGTTTTGATAGGGATTGTGTCGAAGGTGTAGATTCATTTAGGGAGTATTGCCATCTTAACAATAGTAAGTGTTCAGTCCACAAATACGGGATGTCATTCCATGTACTTAAGTGTTCTTTAATTTCTTCCAGCAGTGTTTCATAGTTTTCAGTGCATAAGTCTTGCACTTAATTTGTTAAATTATTCCCAAGTATTTTGTTCTTTCTGATGCTATTGTAACTTTTCTTAACATTATTTTTTATCGTTCATTTTTAGTATATAGGACTACCACTAATTTTCATATAATGATTTTGTATCCTGCAGCCTTGCTCAATGTATTAGCTTTAATTGTGTGTATGTGTGTTCTGAAGGGTTTCTACATGTAAGATCATGTCATCTGCAAATAGAGATGGTTTTACTTTTTCCCTTCCAATCTGGATGCCATTTCTTCTTTCTTTCTTTCTTTCTTTCTTTCTTTCTTTCTTTCTTTCTTTCTATCTTTCTTTCCTTCCTTCCTTCCTTCCTTCCTTCCTTCCTTCCTTCCTTCCTTCCTTCATCTAGTTGCCCTGGCTAGACTTTGTGTAGTGTTGAATAGAAGTGTTGAGAGTGAGTCTCCTTGGCTTGTTCCTGATCTCAGGGAGAAAACTTTCAGTCTTTCACCATTAAGCATGATATTAGTATATGTAGCTTAGGGATTGTGGGTTTTTCACAAATGCCCTTTATCAGGTGGAGGAGGTTCCCTTCTATTCCTAGTATATTAAAAGGGTTTTGAGTTTTGTGAAAAGCTTCCATTTGGGGCCTATTGAGATGATCGTGTGTGTTTTCTCTTTTATTCTATTACTGTGGTGTATTATTGCTTTGGTTAATTTTTTTTTTTTTGTATGGTGCACCAATCTTGATTTCATGGGATAAATTCCACTTGGTCGTGTTATATGATCTTTTTTCTGTGTTGCTGGATTCAGTTTGCTAGTATTTATTTTCATTTGAGGATTTTTGCCTTTGTATCAAGCAGGATTGATCTCTGTTGTGTTGTTGTACCTTTGCCTGGTTTTGGCATCAGAGTAATACTGGCTGCATAGGATGAGTTGGGAAGTGTCTCCTCCTCTTTTGAAAAGTTTGTGAAGCATTGGTATTCATTCTTCTTTGAACTTTTAGTAGAATTTACCAGTGAAGCCACTGGTCCTGGGCTTTTCTTTGTGCAGGTTTTTGATTACTAATTAAATGTCTTTACGTGTGATAGTCCATTCAGATTTTGTTTCTTTTCTAGTGAGTTTTGATAGTTTGTGTTACTCTGTTTTAGGAGTTTGTCCGTTTCACCTAGGTTATCTAATTTGTTGCCATGCAGTCATTCATAATGTAATCTTACAAGTCTTTTTATGCCTGTCAGATCAGTAGTACTCCCTTGATTTTTTTTTTAAGATTTTTTAAAAAAAATTTTTATTTTTGAGAGAGAGAGGGAGGGACAGAGGGGCAGTGAGAGGGAGATACAGAATGTGAATCAGGCTCCAGGCTCTGAGCTGTCAGCACAGAGCCCGACATGGGGGCTCGAACTCCCAAACCACGAGATCATGACCTGAGCTGAAGTCGAACGCCCAACCAACCGAGCCACCCAGGCACCCCACTCCCTTGGTTTTTTAAAGTCCTAATAACGTTAGACTATTTCCCTGAGTATGCTATATGGTTTTGGCTTTGCGCATAGTATTCCCACTGCTTGAAATACTACTTTCTATCAGGAGTGTTGGCTTGAAATCACCTCCTCACGAAGCCTTCCATGACTGCCTTAGACAGACTTGGTGTGCCCACCTCTGTGTTCCCATTACAAGGCATACGTTTTTCCATTTAAGAACTTCCCGCCATGATTATAATTTTTCTCACTAAAACTGAATTCTTAAAAGGATAGTTTCAACCAATATTTATTGCATGCCTACTTTGTTTCCAGTGCTTTGCTCAGCTCTGGGAATAGAGTGGTCAGATAGGCATGGTCCCCGCTGCTTTCGGAGCCCATGGACCTTACAGTCTAGTGGGCTGACAGAAAAATAAAGTAATTATGATTATGGAAAGTTCTGTGAATGAAACCAAGGGCTTATACAGGGTATCTCACGAAAACTTCTCTGAAAAGGTAGTCAGGGAGGGTCTCTGTGACTAGGTGATATTTGATCTGTGAGCCCCAAAAATGAGAATCAGAAAGCAGGGAAGGAGCATTCCAAGGAGAGAGAGAAGGGTGTGTGTGTGAAAGGTCAGAGGTGGGAAAGCGCTGGTTTGTTTCAAGAATAGGAGGGAGGGAGGGCATCTGTGGGATGAGGCAGGGGCCCAAGCGGGTGCTCAGTTGGGGCTGGTAGGCCGTGGTAGGGAGTTTGGATTTTCTTCTAGGTGTCTTAGGAAGCCACTCCTTCTGTTTCAAGAATGATTTGTAGTGGAAGCAGGTTCTAGAATAAGCAGTTGGAGTTTGTATGTTAGGTATGAACTTAGGATGGGGAAGGCCTAACTAAATACCACCCCCCTCACACACACACACATGCACACATACTATCGATTTGACTGCACAAAAATCTAAAATTTCCACACGGGTTAGGAGGAAGTCAAAGACAAATGTCAAACTGGGGAAAAAATATTTGCAAGGCCTGTTAACATTGGCAAGTCTCAATAAACAAAAGATGTGAAGTGACCACTCACACAAAAAAAGAAAACACAAATGCCCATTAAATATGTGAAAAGATGCCTGACTTCACTCCTTAAAAAAAAGAAATGCAAATGTTGAGATCACGGTTTGCACGAGCCAGATTGGCAGCTGTGCATTTTATTAAAAAATTAAATTTTTTTTTTTTTATTTTTGAGAGAGCAAGCAGGGGAGGGGCACAGAGAGAGGGAGACACAGAATCCAAAGTAGGTTTCAGGCTCTGAGCTGTCAGCACAGAGCCCGACGCGGGGCTTGAACTCACGAACTGTGAGATCATGACCCGAGCCGAAGTCGGACGCTCAACAGACTGAGCCACCCAGGGTCCCCAGCAGCCTTGCATTTTAATAACATACCTTGTTGGTGAGACTGTAGAGAAACAGGAACTCTCACATTGGTAGTGGGGATGTAAGTTGGTTCAGCTTCTCTAGAGAGTAATTTGGCAGTATTTATCAGAATTTAAAGTGGATACACTTCTAGGAATTTATCCAACAGGTAAAAGACTTCGGCACATCCATACACAGGAATACAACGCAGCCCTTAGGAAGAATGACGCAGCTCTTTGTCGATTGATAGGGAAGGGTCGCAAATATATATTTTCCAACCAGGATACATTTTTAAGTGAACAAAGAAGTAGAGAACAGTGTAAGGTGTGCTCTCTTTGTCTAAAAAGGAAAAAAAATCTGTTTTCTTTATATACCAATAAGGATTCTTTGCTTGCATCGTCAGCTGTCTCTGAGAGGAACAGAAGAAACCAGAACAGTATTTGCCTCCGGGGAAGAGAACTGGGTGGGTGAAGGGTGGGGGGGATGATGTTTACTTTTCTTTGGACCCCTATAGGGTACCCCTATATTTGTACCGATATGTACCACGCATACATACTGCCTATTAAAAATTTGAAACCAACAAGGGGAGGGGGCGTGAGGAGACCAGTCTGGAAGCTGTGACAAGTCATCCAGGGAAGAGACGCTGGTGGCCTGGGCTAAGACGGTGGCAGGAAGGTGGAGCAAAGCAGATCGGTTCAAGAACTTTTTTGGGAGGAATCCAAAATCTACTGATGGAGTAGATGTGAAGTGAGGGAAAGAGAAGAAACAAGGATGAATCCTAGGTTTCTGTTAAGCATCTGGGTGGGTGGAAAAGCCGCTTACCTAAGGCAGTGTTGTGGGCTCTTGAGCTGGACGGGCCTGAGCCTGAAGTCAACCTATTCTTTTTTTTTGTTTTTAATTTTTTGTTTTTGAATTCAACTATTCTGCTTCCTAACTGTGACCTTGGGCAAATCATGTGATTGGTTTGTACTTAGGAACCTTCATCTATAAAATGGGAACAATAATATGACCTACCTCACAGAGCCACCGTAAGCATTAAATGACTTAATACATGTATACTTGAGGGGCGTCTGAGCGGCTCAGTCGGTTAAGTGTCTGACTCTTGGTCTCAGCGCAGGTCATGATCTCACAGTTCGCAAGATCGAGCCCCCTGAGTCAGGCTCCGTGCTGACAGTGCGGAGCCTGCTTGGCATTCTCTCTCTCTCTCTCTCTCTCTCTCTCTCTCTCTCTCTCTCTCTGCCCCTCCCCCACTCATGCTCTCTCTTGCACTCGCTCTCTCTCAAAATAAAAATAAATAAACATTTTTTAAAAATTAAAAAATACGGAGCGCCTGTGTGGCTCAGTCGGTTAGGCGTCCTCCTCTTCGTCTTGGCTCAGGTCATGATCTCATGGTGGTGAGATTGAGGCCCCTCCCCCCCCCCTTTCTCCACGCTGGGCATGGAGCCTGCTTAAGATTCTCTCCCTCTGCCCCCTCCTCTATGCACTTTCTGGCACGCACGTGTTATCTCTCTCTCTCTCAAAAAAAACAAAGATTAAAATGAATACAGGTTTAACTAACCAGTCGATCTAGGAAATGCAAATTTTTGAAAGGCCCTATTACCATTTGAAGAAATGAGGTAGGGAGGTGGGTAGGTTATGCGATTTGTTCATATCTTTTTTTTTTTAATTCCATTTTCTGCGCAGGCCTGAAGGCATTGAACGACAATACCGGAAGAAGTGTGCCAAGTAAGTATTTAACAGTGTGGGTTTCTCCAAGCATAAGAAAGTAGAGGCAGCAATGTGTTCGGAAAAGAATTATTGGATACAATTCTCTGTTGTATCTTTATCCTTATAATCTCCATTGCCTTTGAACTTCCACTGCACAACCACCAATACGCTCCCCAAACAGACTAGTCAAAGTCACATCCCTGACCAGCTGGCCACAAAAATGTTTTTCTATTTTAAAACATAGTATCGGGGCGCCTGGGTGGCGCAGTCGGTTAAGCGTCCGACTTCAGCCAGGTCACGATCTCACGGTCCGTGGGTTCGAGCCCCGCGTCGGGCTCTGGGCTGATGGCCCAGGGCCTGGAGCCTGTTTCTGATTCTGTGTCTCCCTCTCTCTCTGCCCCTCCCCCGTTCATGCTCTGTCTCGCTCTGTCCCAAAAATAAATAAAAAACGTTGAAAAAAAAATTAAAAAAAAAAAACAAAAAACATAGTATCAATTTTTAAATGGAGATGTGAGACTACTAAACTACAGTAAGTTTAATCTTCCTGATGTAAGTACGGTTACATCTTGGCTCTCGGAAGACTAGGAGAATTAAGGCAGGGAAATGGCCAAGAAGGCATTTTAGTTCACAGCCACACTGGATTCGTTAAATTCGTTTTAACATGTCTCATGGGTCGACTTCATGTACCTGAAAACAAGTCTAATAGAAATGACCGACCCCAATCCCTATCAAAATAACACCAGCATTCTTCACAGAGCTAGCACAAACAATCCTAAAATTTGTGCGGAACCAGAAAAGACCCCGAATAGCCAAAGCGATCTTGAAAAAGAAAACCAAAGCAGGAGGCATCACAATCCCAGACTTCAAGTTGAATTACAAAGCTGTAATCGTCAAGACAGTATGGTAGTGGCACAAGAACAGACCCTCAGATCAATGGAACAGAATAGAGAACCCAGAAATGGACCCACAAACGTATGGGCAACTAATCTTTGACAAAGCAGGAAAGAATATCCAACGGAATAAAGACAGTCTCTTCAGCAAGTGGTGCTGGGAAAACTGGAGAGCGACATGCCGAAGAATCAACCTGGACCACTTTTTTATACCACACACAAAAATAAATTCAAAATAGATGAAAGACCTAAATATAAGACAGGAAGCCATCAAAATCCTTGAGGAGTAAGCAGACAAAACCCTCTTTGACCTCGGCTGTCGCAACTTCTTGCTCAACATGTCTCTGGAGGCAAGGGAAACAAAAGCAAACGTGAACTATTGGGACCTCATGAAGATAAAAAGCTTCTGCACAGTGAGGGAAACAATCAGCAAAACTAAAAGGCAACCGACGGAATGGGAGAAGATATTTGTGAACGACATATCGGATAAAGGGTTAGTATCCAAAATCTATAAAGAACTTATCCAGCTCAACACCCAGAAAACAAATAATCCAGTGAAAAATGGGCAAAAGACATAAACAGACCCTTCTCCAAAGAAGACATCCAGATGGCCAACCGACATATGAAAAAACTCATCACATCACTTATCCACATCACTCATCATCAGGGAAATACAAATCAAAACCACACTGAGATACCACCTCACCCCTGTCACAATGGCTAACATTAACGACTCAGGAAACAACAGATGTTGGCGAGGATGTGGAGAAAGAGCATCTCTTTTGCATTCTTGGTGGGAATGCAAGCTGGTGCAGCCATTCTGGAAAACAGTATGGAGGTTCCTCAAAAAATTAAAAATAGAACTACTCTAGGACCCAGCAATTGCACTACTAGGTATTTATCCACGAGATACAGGTGTGCTGTTTCAAAGGGACGCATGCACCCCAATGTTTATAGTAGCTCTATGGACAATAGCCAAGGTATGAAAAGAGCCCAAGTGTCCATCGATGGATGAAGGGATAAAGAAGATGTGGTCTATATGTGTCAGCTCAGGTCACGATCTCGTGGTCCGTGAGTTCGAGCCCTGCGTCGGGCTCTGGGCTGATGATGGCTCAGAGCCTGGAGCCTGCTTCAGATTCTGTGTCTCCCTCTCTCTCTGCCCCTCTCCCGTTCATGCTCTGTCTCTCTGTCTCAAAAAAATAAATAAACGTTAAAAAAAAATTAAAAAAACCTTAGACCAGTTACCCAGACTCTTGGAAGAATGGCAGCAACTATATATATATATATATATATATATATAGTATGTTTTTAGAAACTTCTATTACTTTAAAAATTTTGTTTATTTTTTAAGTAATCTCTACACCCAACATGGGGCTCGAACTCTCAACCCCGAGATCCAGAGTTGCATGCTCTACCGACTGAGCCGGCCAGGCGCCCCAGAACGGCAGCAGTTGTAACTGGAAAGCCGTCAGTAGCAGGAGCCAGCCTTTCCCAAACTTGTCGAATGAGAAGAATCACTTGGGATCCTGAGGGAAATGACAGATGCCCGGGCCTCAGCTCCCCGATTTGCTGAATCAGGATCTTCTGGGGGAGGGACCTGGGAATCTGAGCAGCAGTTTTAACAAATTCTTGGCTTGTAAAAGTGATCCCTCAGTGATTCTTAGGAAGTAGTTTCGGGAAGCAGTGGAAGGAGTGGATCATTCGTTTATGCCACAGACAAAACTATTCCCAGGATCTGAGCACACTTTGTGAATCCGTGTCTTGGGGGATTTGTATTCTGAGCTCCCCAGAGATTCATTCTGCTGTTTGCAGGTGTGGACTGCCACTCTTCTATCAGTCCCAGCCGAAGAACGCTCCTGTGACCTTCATCGTGGATGGAGCAGTGGTCAAGTTTGGCCAGGGTTTTGGCAAAACAAATATCTATACCCAGAAACAGGAGCCTCCTAAGAAGGTAACTATTGACAGACAGGTTAATATAGCTACAGATCGCCCTACATTTTTCAATAAGATTATAATGAGAAATCGCCCTTTATGGACGCATTCCTTATTAAGAGGATGCCGTTTTCATGTATAAGCAGGTGTTACATGTGACACATCCATTCTGTGTTCTTTTTTTCTTTCCTAGAGCTGTCCTCTGAGTAAAGTGAGAAGTTGTATGGTTTTAATGACCATTTATTTCCTTTGAAATGTCTTCCTTTTTCAGTGTGGACAGTGTATTATGCTGCGGGGAATAAGTCAGAGAAAGGAAATAATATGATTTCACTCATGTGGAATTTCAGAAAACAGATGAACATAGAGGAGGGGATGGAAAACTAAGATAAAAAACAGAGAGGGAGGCAAACCATAAGAGACTCTTAAATACAGAGAACAAACTAAGGGTTGCTGGAGGGGTGTTGGGTGGGGGGGGTGGGCTCAATGGGTGAGGGGCTTTAAGGAGAACACTTGTTGGGATGAGCACTGGGTGTTACATGTCACTAAATTCTGTTCCTAAAACCAATAGTATGCTGTATGTCAACTAACTTGAATTTACATCAATAATGAAATAAGTAAAGAAATAATGAATCGGGCTGAGTTTTAAATATACTTTTTAAAGCCTTGATGGCAGATGTTAGAAAAACATAATCCAAATAAAAACCATTAGCATTTGTAGATAGGCCAGCCCGTCCCAAAGAGGGGAGTGTCCCCTGCCCCAGCCCCCACCCCCTGCAGTCAGGCATGTGTGCCCGCAGGGACACATGCGCGCGTGCACGTGGCTCACAGAGCCAACTGCAGTGAATGAGACCGAGTCCTCCTCCTGTGACTCCAGGTGATGATGACCAAACGGACGAAAGACATGGGCAAGTTCAGCTCTGTCACGGTGTCTACGATTGACGAAGAGGAAGAGGAGATCGAGGCTGTGAGTGCTTCTGCTCTCAAGGGATCTGGATGGACTGGGGGTGGGCCCGGAAGGAAGGGGGACTCTAGAACCAGCCCATTCGAGTCGCGGCATAAATAGAAACTTTGGTCATAGGCCTTACTCTGCTGGTAAGGGACTAGAGAACACGGGGCTAGTCCCTGTCTCCCTGGGTCTCAAGGACATCCGCACGGTGAGAGCCAGGGAGTTGGACTAGCTCAGTGCTTGGTGTCCTACTGTGTTTTGAGCCGCTTTCAAGGGGACAACCCCCTCATCCCTCTTCGGTTTCAAAACTATTAGACTCAACAATTTCAGGTCCCTTCCATTCTGGCTCGAGTGGTTTGTGTGGCTCTCCTTAGCGGTAGCGGCACTTACCTTTACGGTACTTGAGTATAACGAGGTTTGCAGAGAGGTGTGATCTGCTAGTTTTCAGCCGCTTTCGCTGCGATCTGCGATCTGAGCTCTTCGGGATTTACTGAAAACCCGAAGCCTTTGAAAGGGGACAGAGTCCGTTTCGGTACTTTTGGAACCGGAGGAGTCTGCTGCTTAAGGGCGACTTAAGGGCTCTGTTGCTCGTGGGCAAGACCGCTGGTTTAAAGGTGCCGCTGCTTCACCCGCAGAGAGAAGTCGCTGACTCGTACGCTCAGAATGCCAAGGTCATTGAAAAGCAGCTGGAGCGCAAAGGCATGAGCAAAAGGCGGCTGCAGGAGCTGGTGAGTGGCCCGGGCTGGCAAGGGTTTCTTGGTCTGGAAGACCCTCGGACGCTCAGGGAGATCCTTTCGCAAGTCTGTCAGGGGCTACCGGCGTGGTGGGCTGCCAGCGTGAACCCCGCTCTGGTGACCACAGCGTCCAGGCCCCCCGGTTAGAGTCCTGGTGAGCTGGCCCCAACCAGAACGATACTTCACTCTGCTGCCTGTGGTCCAAGGTCAGGAGTTAACGGATCGGGGCTCCTGGACGCTCTCCCAGGATGCGACGGCGGGCGGCGTTGCTACAGCGACAGTACCGGGACCGGGGCTTCGGCACTTCTGAGAGCACACTCCGGTTTCTGTGTTATCCACGGGCTCATCGCGGAGCACGCACGTTTATATCTGATGGTGCCCGCGTTTGTGTCTTCTTGATAGTAACGTGCTTATGCTATTGCCTTAAAATCCAACACCACTGCATTTGTGCCTCCTCAGAGGGTGTACCAGTCTGTTCGAATGACCGTAGAGGATTTTTTGGCGACAGAGGTGGGGGGGGTGGTGGTCTCGGGAGCTGCATGACCTTGCCATAGTGTCCAAAGCAGTGCTTACCGAATGTTCTGAGGTGAAGGGCCAGTGCTTGCTTTTTTTTTTTTTTTCCTAATGTTTACTTATTTTTGAGACAGAGACCGAGCATGAACGGGGGAGGGGCAGAGAGAGAGGGAGACACAGAAGCCGAAGCAGGCTCCAGGCTCGAGCTGTCAGCATGGAGCCCGACGCTGGGCTCGAACCCACAGACCGTAATATCATGAGCTGAGCCGAAGTCGGACGCTTAACCGACTGAGCCACCCAGGCGCCCCCCCCCCCCGCTTTTTTTTTTTTTACAGTGCTTTCTTTTTTAAATTTCCGGCTTGTCAAGAGCAAGTTTATAATTTATCAAATGCAATAAAAATGAATTTGCCTCAGTTACTCCTATCAAATTACTTGATTTTGTTATCCCTGTCAAATGGCTACGCAAGTTGTAGAATGCTTGCTCTTGATTCTTATACGTATCTTGCACGAACCAATAACAAACAGTTCGTGGGCAGCACAACTTGAAGTAACACTGTTCTAGAAGAGCATTTCTTCCTGTTCTGCCGGGAATAGGATACCGGTATGCCACGATAAATTGCTTCCCTCGGCCCTTGGAGGAACCTGGGGCTGCAGGAGCCCTGCACTGATCACCTTTGACCACAGCCTTGCACGCTGCCCCCATTTTGCCACGCAGACGTCATCATTTCCTCTGTGAACCGTAACATCAGAAACGTTGGAAAGCAGCTGCTGGACACCGCCCTTCTGGTTGCTCTACTGAGTGAACACGACAGGATAGAGTTTGGGCAGTTAGAGTAAGGAAGGAAAGTACGAATTTCACGTCATGTATCAGGGCGTATGCTTTTCTTCCTCTCCAGGCTGAACTGGAAGCCAAGAAAGCGAAAATGAAGGGGACCTTGATTGATAACCAGTTCAAATGATCAGGACCTTTCTCTCAACCCACACTGGAGATCACGAGGAAAAAGAACTTTTTCTTGACTGCATGGACTGCTGTCTACCTTTTTGCCCCCGCAGAAGGCTTTCCATTGCTTTCCATTGATTTCTCCTACCTTCAGTGAGGTCTTTGAGTCCATCTGACCTGCTTTCTAGAGATGGGGTTTTTTTTCCACCAAATCTTTCTGTATATAGGCCCTCAGTACTATTTTTGGTCCATTTGATATAAACTTCTTCAGCTGTGTAGAAACTCTCTGAATCCATCAGTGCTTGAGAGTCTCCAGTTTCTAAAGTAGCTGTTCTTATACCTTCTTCAAAGTTAATAAAATGTTTAAAGATTTTTGAAAAAGATACTATGATGTGTCACAGAAGAAAGTGGCATGCATTATATTTAAAGCCATAGCAAGTCAGACTCTTTGAAGTTGAAGTGACTCTCTTCTATTCTTAGACTGGCAGGTATCAGCTCTGGTTTGAATCTCTCTGCTGTCGGAAGAAAATCCATAAAAAGCCAGAATGTACGTAGAGCTTCCTTTACTTGATGTTCAGAGAAACTTGCCCAGTCACAGACTCCAGAAACAGCACAGCCTTGCTTCCTGTACTTCAAATATTAAAGCTCTGGGTGAGTTCTTCCTTCTCAGACTTTGTACTTACGAAGGAACAGCCAGATTAGAGTGGGCGGGGGCAGGGCAGCTCGGCTCCAAATGGAAATGGGGTCTCGGTAAGCAGCCTCAGCTAATAACTGCCATCCCTTCACGCAGCTGACAAGAGTATGGGAGGGAGACGTAGAGGAAGAAACGATACTGAGACAAAGGGGCCTGTCGGCCATCGGGTATTTCACATTCGCTATCCGTAGAGGAGTGTCGTATAGTTAGACACTTAATGCCCCGCTCTTTCGGTGGTGTCAGTACGTAGTGTTGTGTACGTAGTTTTATCTGTTCCCCGCTATGACGAGCCGTCGGGGCAGGAAGGGCACTTTAACCTCGTTGCGTCGTCTGCCGTGGGTTCAGTCGCCCCAGACGTGTGTGTGAGGTGCTGTCGGGAAAAAATAGGGCATTTTTCTCTGCCTTTTTTTCCCCAGCTTCCTTATTTGGAAGGAGAAGTAGGTTGGAGTAGGGGTGGACGGGAGTTAGCAAGAAGTGGGAGAAGGGGGCGGGGGTGGCGGTCCGGGGACAGCCCCGGGCGGGGCCGTGTTTCCATCTTCCCAGTTAGCCTCCTGCACCCAGCGGGCTCTTTGCCTCTGAGGCGTCCCTCCCCACCTCATTTCCTGTCCTCACCCTGAGAGGTGCTTAGACACCATGCGGGTGGTCGGCTGTAACCTCCGCACAGTTCCTTGACTTCGCCTCCAAACGGTGACCTTTACCTTCACGCTAGCCACGAACCGCCATGACCACAGCCCGGCGGGCCTGTCCCGCCACCTCTGAAAGCCAAGATTCTAGAGATCCAGAGCTCTGTTCTGGGACCACAGCCTCCACTTCCTCTCGCTTCCACTAGCCCTGTTCTGTTTGGTTTTTGATTTGAAGGGTGGTTACTTCCTCATTTTACAAATGAGTATCTCAGGCTCTGGGAGTTATAAGTTTCCCGAGATCCCATAGCCATCAAGTGATAAAGCCAGAAATCTGACTGCAGAACTAGGCTGAACTGCCTCTCCTGGGGGACTTTTAAGAAATATATTGTTGACAACAGATAGCAGTTTCATTTTGAGAAACCAAGCAAAATGCGTTGTGAAGACACTTACGTGGGGGGCTCCCTGTAGGAAATGTGTCGTTACCTTTCCACACTTTTTCCGAAATACTCGTCCTTAGATACTAGCCCTAAACCGTTGGAGCATCTGGTTCAAATTGTGCATTTTGCTTCATCTTTAAGACTGCCAATCATTAGGTCATTAGCACTAGATAAGCACGTGCCCTTTAGTGTTTTATTCTCTCGTTCTGAAATGCTTATTGACATAGTTTCTCTATTACCTTTATTTTCTTGTAGAATGTGAGCAGCAAATACAGGGTTTTAGTGTTAGGATAAAGAGCCATGTGGAAATTTTGGAGTCTTACTCTGTGCGTGTGTGTGTTTGCACATTGTCAACTGTCATAAAATAGTAAAATGTAAAATGTTTAATAGCTGTAATAATTGGTGACATTTGGAAGTGTAATCATACTGCGTAAGAGAAGTTAAAATGCTTTTTAAAAACTAGCTTGCCTCGACCATGTGGGGATCCTTATCACCGGGGACCACCTCCTTTCCTTCAGGAAAAAACTTCCCTTTTTGTCTTCCTTGATGTTTTGTTCTGCCGCGCCTTCACCTGTCTGACTGCTCCGAGTTTTCACTCACTTCGAACAAAGCACAGTCCCTCACACTTGAGCTTTTAGTATTTGAGAATTCCTCCAGGAAAACGAAAAGCATCACTCAGAGTGAACTGAACCGGCTTCTAAACTTCGTAGGACCCCGCTCCTCCTGTTTTCTCCCAGTGTTGCCATTCTGTCACTACCTCGCCTCCTTTGGGCCCAGCCTGATCCTGTGGTTGGGGATCTGAAGGCCCCTCACCTTCAACTCTTCTCACCTTGAGTTTGTGTGTGTTTTTTTTTTTTTTTTTTTTTAAGTAGGCTCCACGCCCAACGTGGGGCTTGAACTCACGACCCTGAGATCAAGAGTCGCATGTCTACCAACTGGGCCACCCAGGTGCCCCTAGTTTCGTTTCCTAAGTCAGCTCTACGGCCCAACATGGAGCCTGAACTCATGACCCGAAGATCAATGGCCCCATGCTCTACCGACTAAGCCAGCCAGGGTGCCTGGCCTTGAGGTTTTTTACCTTAGAAAAAAACCTTTTTTTTTTTTTTTAATGTTTATTTATTTTTGAGAGAGAGCGAGAGAGAGACACCATGAATGAGGGAGGCTCAGAGAGGATGGGAGACACAGAATCGCTAATGCCAGCGCCGCCTCTAGCTCACTGAGCTCCAAAGGAGAAGGGGATTAAGTAAGGAGGTCTCCCCACCGTTGCTTGGACAAAGCAGGCTGCACGCGAGTCGACCGGAGCCACCGGGGAAGCAACCGGCTACAAAAGCCGCTCGCAAGAATGAGCCCTCTACTGCAGGGGTGGAGAAACCTCATCGTCACAGGCCCAGTACCGTGGCATTCCGTGAAATTACAGATTATCAGAAGTCCGCGGAACTTCCGATCCGCAAACTTCCTTTCCAGCGTCTGGTGCGGGAGATTGCTCAGGACCTCGAAACAGATCTGCGCTTGTGGAGTGCGGCTGGCGGTGCTTTGCGGGAGGCAAGCGAGGCCTACCTGGTGGGCCTCTTGCAAGACACCAGCCTGCCAGCTGTCCGTGCCAAACGTGTAACAATCATGCCCAGCTAGCACGCGGCATACATGGAGAACGTGCTTAAGAATCCGCTCTGATGGAAAACGTTTCATTCTTCAATTAAAAAAAATTCTCTTCTTCCTCTTATTGGTAGATATTTTTTTTTTCCCATGGGGTCAAAGGTACCTAAGTATATGATTGCAAATGGAAAAACGGGGGACAGAAGTAGGTATTGGCAGTTTTTCCATTTTCATTTGTGTGTGAATTTTTAATACAAACGCGGGGACACAAAGCATTGATGCAAGTCAAAATGTTGCAGTGAACACGTTTCAGCAGTTCAACTTTATAACCATTATAAATAAACCTGTTACATTTTTCTGGACGGTGCCAGCGTTTGGACTTTTTTTAAGACAAGTAAATTTCTTATTGATGGCAAAGGCAAATACATAAATACGTAAAATTTAAAAATTAAAAAAAAAAATCTTTGAGTAATTTGAGATGTACAGAAAAGTTCCAGAGATCGTTCAGAGAGTTCCTGTATACTCTCCACTCGGTTCCCCTAATATTAACATCCTGTATAATGGTCCGGGCTGAACTGTGTCCCCTCCAGAATTCCTCTGTTGAAGCACTAACCCCACAGCGTGATGGGATTCGGGGGATAGACCTTTGGGAAACAATTAGGTTTAGATGAGGTCATGAGGTGGGACCTTCATGATGGGATTAGTACCCTTAAAAGAAGAGACCAGAGAGCTCTCTTTCTACCTGTCTCTCTCTCTGTCTCTACCACGGGAGGACACAGCAAGAAGGCGGCCGTCTGCTAGCCAGGAAAAGAGCTCTCCCTAGGAACTGAATCAGGTGGCACCTGGACCTTGGACTTTGTAGCCTCCAGAACCGTGAGAAAAAAAAAAAATGCCTGTTGTTAAAACCACTCGGTCTGTGGAATTTCGTTACAGCAGCCCGAGCAGACCAGTCCATACAAAACCATAGCACAGTGGTCAAAACCCAGAGATTAACGCTGGGACAATAACATTAAACTACACACTTCGTTTGGATTGCACCAGTCGTTCCACTGTGTCCTCTTTCTGTTCCAGGACCCAATCCAGAATCGCACACTGCGTTCAGCTGTCGCGTCTCTTTAGTCTCTGTCTCTCTCTCTTTTTTTTTTAATTTTAAGTAGCGGAGCCTAACGCGGGGCTTGAACTCACGACCCTGAGATCAAGACCTGAGCTGAGATCATGAGTCAGAGGCTTAACCTACTGAGCCACCCATGTCTCTTTAGCCTCCTCTGATCTAGGACAGTTGCTCAGGGGTATCTTGTGCTTTTGATTTGCGTCTCCCTAATGAGAGGAGGTCTTTGCAACCCTGCTCTCGATGCTTCAGGTAAATACCCGGAAGTGAGGTGTTTGGATCAGACGGTAATTCTGTGTTGGGTTTTTTGAGGAACCACCATATGGCTTTCCACGGCGGCCGCCCCCGTTTACACTCCTACCAGTAACGTCCAGGGCCCCCATTCCTCCGCATCCTCACCAGCACCGCTTACTTTTATTTTCTGTGTTTGACGGCAACCATCCTAACAGGCGTGAGGCTGAACTTCATGGTCTCTGTTAGCATTGAACAGCGGTGTTGAGGAACTTTTCATATGATTCTGAGCCATTTGCGTATTATCTCTGGAGCAAGGTCTAGTCAAGTCCTTTGCCCATTTTTCATTAGACTGATTTGTTGTTGTTGTGAACATATTTGTATTAGTTAATTTGCCACCTGTATATCTTCTCTGGAGAAGATCTGTTCAGATCTTTTGCCCATTTTTAAACGGTGTTTTCTTATTGTTTATTTATGTATTTTGAGAGAGAGAGAATCCCAAGTGGGCTCTGTGCCTTCAGCGCAGAGCCCAACGTGGGGCTCGACCTCACAAACCGTGAGATGGCGACCTGAGCCGAAAATCGAGTCGGACGCTTAACCGACTGAGCCACCCAGGTGCCCCTGTTGTTGGGTTTTAAGAGCTCTTTGTACAGTCTGGATACAAGTCTTTTATCAGATATGTGATTTGCAACATCTCCCAGTGTGGGAGTTGTCTTTTTATTCTCTTAATAGTGTAGTAGCTTTCATGACCCAGGACTGTGCAGATTTTCTTCCATAAGTTTCATATTTTAAATTCAGTCTGTGACCCATTTGGAATTAATTTTTTTTAATGTTTATTTATTTTTGAGAGAGAGAGAGCGAGAGCGCATGAGCAGGGGAGGGGCAGAGAGAGAGGGAGACACAGAATCCGAAGCAGGATCCAGGCTCCGAGCCGTCGGCACAGAGCCCGACGCGGGGCTCGAACTCACGAACCGTGAGATCGTGACCTGGGCTGAAGTCAGACGCTCAACCGACTGAGCCACCCAGGCGCCCCTGAATTAATTTTTGTAGAAGGTGTGAGGCATGTGTTGAGGTTTTTTTTTTTTTTTTTTTTTGTATACAGATGTTCAGTTCTGACACCATCTGCTAAAAAGCCTTTGCTTTCTCCATTCAGTTGTCTTTGTACCTTTGCTAAAAGTCCGTTGACTTTTGGACTTTCTCTCCTGTCTGTTGTCTCTGTGCTTGCACGAATACCCCACCATCTTGACTTGCTCATTACAGTTGTGTGGGAAGTCTTGAAATCGGGTCGTATGATTTGTCTAGCTGTGTCCTTTTTAACGTTTGTTTTGGTTACTCTGGTTCCTTCGCCTTTCCTTCTAAGTTTTATTTATTTAAAAACATTTTTGTTTCAATGTTTGTTTATTTTTGAGAGAGAGAGAGAGAGAGAGCACGAGCAGGGGAGGGGCAGAGAGGGAGGGAGAGAGGGAGAATCCTCAGCAGGCTCCACGATGTCCGTGCGGAGCCCTCAGAGCCCAGTGTGGGGCTTGAACCCACACATGCCACGAGATCGTGACCTGAGCCAAAATCAAGAGTCAGACTCTTAACCAGTCGAGCCACCCAGGCACCCCACGAGTGGAATTTGACACTGTCCCGATAGCTAGCCAATCCTGTGTGTTTGGGGTCAGCAACCCTCCTGTTCCCCCCCCGGAACAATTTACAGCCTCCACCACTTTGCCCCAGCCTCTCTACCCGTGAGCCCCCTTTCTCCCAACAGACCTTTTTCTCCCCAGAGCACCGAGGACACAGGGGCACCCATTAGTTTCATCTCTTTCCATCCTTTTCTCCTTCCAGCCCCAGAGGAAGAGATGGCCCTCTTCCTGCTGAAGTTCATCTGTTACCTTACTCTGTGAACTTACTGTATACCGAGTAGCTGCTCCGTGCCAGATTTTGCAGTAGGAGCTGGGGACAGAGTGGAGAACAGAGCAGCTCATGTTCTGGGGGCAGGGGTGCCAGACAAACAAGGGAACAAGAAATGGGTCAGTTACAATAGTGTGATGTGATGGAGAATGACAGGTGGTCAGGGATGGACTCTGGGGCGGGGCCGTTGAGCCCAGGGGACCCGCGGGACGAGAATGAGCCAGCCAGGTAAGGATGGGTGGGGGAAGCGATCCGGGGGAGGCTAACAGAAAATACAAAGGCCCCGCAGAGGGATAAGCCTACCGCGTCGGAGGAACAGAAAGGCCGGTGTGCCTAGATTGTATTGAGCGAGAGAACAAGCAAGCAGCAAGAGGTGGTCAGGGGAGTGAGCAGGAGCCAGGCCATGTATGGCCTTGCGGGCCCAGATAGGGAGTTTCCATCTCAATGGCACAGTGGGAAGCTGGAGACTTCTAAGCAGAGGAGTAACGTGGTTTATGCTTCCGAACGGTGCCAGCTGTCACGCACAGAATGGCTTGTCACCGGGAGGCCAGAATGGAAGCAAGGAGACCCATCAGGGGACCCCTGTAGTAGCCCGGGAGAGAGAGGAGAGCGGTCGGCCCAGGGTAGTAGAGGAAGAGTTGGAGAAACTGAAGGGAGATGTGTTTGGGAGGATTTGTTATTGGGGCAAAAGCCGATGGGTTGGATGTGGGAAGCGAGGGGAAGAAGGGAATCAAGGACGACTTCTTAATTTGTGGCTAAAATAACTGGGTGAACCGAAGCGCCATTTACTGAGATGGGAGGAACAGCTTTGGGGGGGAAGGCCAAGCACTCTGTCTCAGACATGTAAAGTGCAAAACGCCTGCCGGCTGGCAAAGTGGACACGTCAAGTAGGCAATATGCAGTCCGGAGCTCAACTGGGGAGGTCTGGCTAGAAGCTATCAACGTGGGAGGTTTTGGTGTATAGATGTTCTTCAAAGCCACAAGACAGGATGAGATTCCCCAAGACATACGTGTACACAGAAAAGAGAGCTGGTGCAAGGATTGAATCCTGGGGTGCCTGGGTGGCACGGTTGGTTGGGCATCTGACTCTTGGTTTCAGCTCAGGTCATGATCTCACGGTTGTGGGATTGAGCCCCACATAGGGCTCCAACCTGTGCATGGAGCCTGCTTGGGATTCTCTCTCTCTCTCTCTCTCTCTCTCTCTCTCTCTCTCTCTCCCCCCTCTCCCCCCTCTCTCCCCCCCTCTCTCCCCCCTCTCTCCCCCCCTCTCCTCTCTCTCCCCCTCCCTCCCTCCCCCCCCTTGGTGTTACTCAAGTCCAGAATCAGGGACCACCCAGAAGCAGGAAGGCTGGCCCAGCAGGAGCTTGGTCCATGGAGGGAAGGCCTATCCCGGGGGAGTCACAGAGTAGATACAGTCACTGTTTTAGAGATGACACTCAACACAGAGGGAAAGGAAGGGGGTACCGCAGCTTCTACTCTCCAGTCTTCAGCCAGTGATTCCCATTAGCCAAACCCATCAGAAAGTCAGAGGGGAAGGGCGCCTGGGAAATGTAGTCGTCCGTTCCACACAACAGAGCAGAAGAGGGAAAATGGCTCTGAGAGCAAATAGGCAAATGACCAGCACGCGGAAGAAAGACGAGGACTTGGAAATGAGTATTGCATTTAATAGACGTCATTGGTGACCTTGACAAGAGCAATTTAATAGAGTGGTATGAGCAAAAGCCTGACAGGAGTGAGTTCAAGAGAGAATGGGAGGAGAGGAATCAGAGGCAGCGAATACAGATGATTGTGGGTTGTTTTTTTTTTTTTTTGAGTTTTGCTGTGAAAGGAAAAGAGAAATGTGTGTGTAGTGGGAAGTGACAGTAGGTGTTTTCTGTTTTAAAAAAAATTTTTAACATTTATTTATTTATTTTTTTTTTTTTAAATTTTTTTTTTCAACGTTTATTTATTTTTGGGACAGAGAGAGACAGAGCATGAACGGGGGAGGGGCAGAGAGAGAGGGAGACACAGAATCGGAAACAGGCTCCAGGCTCTGAGCCATCAGCCCAGAGCCCGACGCGGGGCTCGAACTCACGGACCGCGAGATCGTGACCTGGCTGAAGTCGGACGCCTAACCGACTGCGCCACCCAGGCGCCCCAACATTTATTTATTTTTGAGAAACAGAGAGATAGAGCATGAGCAGGGGAGGGGGAGAGAAGGAGGGAGATACAGAATCTGAAGCAGCCTCCAGGCTCTGAGCTGTTTGTCAGCACAGAGCTCAATGTGGGGCTCGAACTCCTGAACCACGAGACCATGACCTGAGCTGAAGTCAGACGCTCAACCGACTGAGCCACCCAGGCGCCCCAGTAGGTATTTTCAAGACAGGAGAAATAACAGCATATTTGAATGCTGATGAGGAAAAAGCCAAGAGATAATGCAGGAGAAAGAGAGAATTACCAGGGCAATGTACCTGAGGAGACAGGAGGGGATAAGGACCCAGTGCAAAAGTGATACAGTAACACAATTTGTAGAAAATCAGTCCTAGTATCTTCCTCACTCAAGGGTGGAAAACACCTTAAAAAATCATGAGCTCTAACCTCCCACATACAGGAATTCCCTGTGCCACTCCCCCAGACACATATTTGGTCCAGCCTTTGCTTGAAAGTCTCCAGTCTTACTGACCCCTCTTTAATGTAGCAGTGCTCGCAGGTGTAAGACAAATAACAAGCTTTTAAAACACACAAGGGACAGAACACTAGCCCAAATGATGAAACGGAAGAATTCTCTTCACAAGAAATGACAGCTAAAGAATTGATAAAAAACAGATATAAACAACGTAATGAACCAGGATTTGGAATGATAGTCATAAGATTAATCGTTGGGCATTAATCTTAGCATAGATGACAGCAGAGAATCTATTGCTGCAGACATCAAGGAACTAAAAAATACTCATGATGAATTTGAAACTGTTGTAAATGAGGTGCAAAATAAACTAGAGGCAGTGACAGGATTCAAGAGGCAGAGGGGAGAATAAGCGAAATAGAAGATAAAGTTATGGAAAAAGATGAAGCTGAGAAAAAGACAAATTCTGGACCACAAGGGGGAGAATTAGAGAACTAAGTGACTCAATGAAATGTAATACTATCTGTATCATAGGAGTTCCAGAAGAAGAAGAGAGAGAAAGGGGCAGAAGGTGTACTTGAACAAATCATAGCTGAGAACTTCCCCAATCTGGGGAAGGAAACAGACACTGAAATCCAGGACGCACAGAGAACTCCCTTCAGACCTAACAGGAATAGATTTTCTGCAGGACACAGAGTGAAATTGGCAAAATACAAAGATAGAGAGTTCTGAAAGCAGCTAGGGACAAACGGGCCTTAACCTACAAGGGTAGACATGTAAGGGTAGTAGCCGACCCATCTGCTGAAACTTGGCAGGCTAGAAGGGAGTGGCAGGAAATATTCAATGTATTGATAAGGAAAAATACGCAGCCAAGAATCCTTTATCCAGCAAGCCAGTCATTCCGAATAGAAGGAGAGATAAAGGTTTTCCCAGGCAAACAAAAACTAAAGGAGTTCATCACCACTAAACCAGCCCGACAAGAGATCCTCAGGGAGACTCTGTGAGTGAAATGTTTCAAGGACCACAAAGTACCAGAGACACCACTACAAGCATGAAACCTACAGACATCACAATGACTCTAAACCCATATCTTTCAATAATAACGCTGAATGTAAATGCACTAAATGCTCCAATCAAAAGACATAGGGCATCAGAATGGATAAAAAAAACAAGACCCATCTATTTCCTGTCTACAAGAGACTCATTTTAGATCTGAGGACACCTTCAGATTGAAAGGGGATGGAGAACTATCTATCATGATACTGGAAGGCAAAAGAAAGCTGGAGTAGCCATACTTCTATCAGACAAACTAGACTTTAAACTAAAGGCTGTAGCAAGAGATTAAGAAGGGCATTATATAATCATTACAGGGTCTATCCATCAGGAAGAGCTAACAATTATAAATGTCTACACACCCGATTCAGAAGCACCCAAATATATAAAACAATCACAAACATAAACAATCTTATTGGTAAGAATGTGGTAATTGCAGGGGACTTTAATATTCCACTTCTAGCAATGGACAGATCATCTAGGCAGAAAACCAATAAAGAAATAATGGCCCTGAATGATACACTGGACCAGATGGACTTGACAGATAATATTCAGAACTTTGCACCCCAAAACAGCAGAATACACATTCTTCTTGAGTGCACATGGAATATTCTCCAAGATAGATGACACATCGGGTCACGAAGCAGCCCTCAATAAATATAAAAGAATTGAGATCATACCATACACATCTTCAGATCACAATGCTATGAGAAAAAGTTTGGAAAGCTTCCAAGTGCAAGGAGGTTAAAGAACATCCTGCCAAAGAATGAATAGGTCAGCCAGGCAATTAAAGAAGAATTTAAAAAATATATAGAAACAAAAAATGAAAACACGACAGTCCAAACCCTTTGGGATGCAGCAAAGGCAGTCCTAAGAGGAAAATACATTGCAATCCAGGCCTATCTCAAGAAATAAGAAAAATCCCAAATACAAAATCCAACAGCGCACCTAAAGGAAATAGAAAGCAGAACAACAAAGAAACCCCAAGGCCAGTAGAAGAGGAATAATAAAGACCAGAACAGAAATAAACAATATAGAATAAAAAACAAACAGTAGAACAGATCAATGAAACTAAGAGCTGGTTTTTTGGAAAAAATAAATAAAATTGATAAACCCCTAGCCAGACTGCTTAAAAAAAAAAGAGAGCAGACCCAAATAGAATCACGAATGAAAATGGACTTATCACAACCAATCCCTCAGAAATACAGTCATCAGAGAATACTGTGAAAAATTATATGCCAACAAACTGGACAACTTGGAAGAAATGGACAAATTCCTAGACACCCACACACTACCAAACTCAAACAGGAAGAAATAGAAAATTTGAACAGACCCTTAACTAGTGAAGAAATTGAATCAGTTATCAAAAATCTCCCAACAAATAAGCTTCCCAGGGTAATTCTACCAGACATTTAAAGCAGAGTTAATACCTATCCTTCTCAAGCTGTTCCAAAAAATAGAAATGGAAGGAAAACTTTCGGACTCATTCTATGAAGTCAGCATTACCTTGATTCCCAAACCAGAGACCCCAAAAAAAGGAGAATTACAAGTCAATATCCCTGATGAACATGGATGCAAAAACTCTCAACAAGATACTAGCAAATCGAATTCAACACTAGATAAAAAGAATTCACCATGATCAAGTGGGATTCATTCCTGGGCTGCAGGACTGGTTCAGTATTTGCAAATCAATCAATGTGATACATCACGTTAATGAAAGAAAAGAACCATATGATCCTGTCAATCGATGCAGAAAGAGCATTTGACAAAATATAGCATCCTTTTTTTAAATTTTTAATGGTTATTTTTTTGAGAGGGAGAGAGACAGAGTATGAGTGGGGGAAGTGCTGAGAGAGAAGGAGACACAGAATCCGAAGCAGGCTACAGGCTCTGAGCCGTCAGCACGGAGCCCTACATGGGGCTTGAACCCACGAACCGCGAGATCATGACCTGAGCCGAAGTTGGGTGCTTAACCCACTGAGCCACCCGGGTGCCCCTAGCATCCTTTCTTAATAAAAACCCTCAAGAAAGGATAGAAGGACCGTACCTAAACATCATAAAAGCCATTTATGAAAAGCCCACAGCTAACATCATCCCAGTGGGGAAAAAGAGTTTCCCCCTGAGATCAGGAACATGACAGGGATGTCCACTGTCACCACTGTTGTTTAACATAGTGTTGGAAGTCCTGGCATCAGCAATCAGACAACAAAACGAAATAAAAGGCATCAAAACAGGCAAAGAAGTCAAACTTCCACTTTTCACAGACGACATGATACTCTCCATGGAAAACCCCAAAGGCTCCACCCAAAGGCTGTAGAACTGATACATGAATTCAGCAAAGTCGCAGGGTACAAAATCAACGAACAGAAATCAGTTGCGTTTCTGTACACAAATAATGAAGCAACAGAAAGAGAAATCAAGAAATTGATCCCGTTTATAATTGTACCAAAACCATAAAATACTTAGGAATAAACCTAACTACAGATGTAAAAGATCTGTATGCTGAGAACTATAGAAAACTTATGAAGGAAATTAAAGAAGACACAAAGAAAGGGAAAAACATGCCCATGGATTGGAAGAATAAATATTGTTAAAATGTCAATACTACCCAAGACAATCTACACATTCAGTATAATCCCAATCAAAATTGCACTAGCATTCTTCTCAAAGCTAGAACAAACCATCCTAAAATTTGTATGGAACCACAAAAGACCCTGAATAGCCAAAGTAATATTGAAAAAGAAAACCAAAGCGGGAGGCATCACAATCCCAGACTTTAGCCTCTACTACAAAGCTGTAATCATCAAAACAGTATGGTACTGGCACAAAAACAGACACATAGACCAATGGAATAGAATAGAGAACCCAGAATTGGACCCACAAATGTATGGCCAACCAATCTTTGACAAAGCAGGAAAAAATATCCAATGGAAAAAAGACAGTCTCTTTAACAAATGGTGCTGGGAGAACTGGACAGCAACATGCAGAAGGTTGAAACTAGACCACTTTCTCACACCATTCACAAAAATAAAGTCAAAATGGATAAAGGACCTGAATGTGAGACAGGAAACCATCAAAACCCTAGGGGAGAAAGCAGGAAAAAACCCTCTCTGACCTCAGCCGCAGCAATTTCTTACTTGGAACATCTCCAAAGGCAAGGGAATTAAAAGCAAAAATGAACTATTGGGACCTCATGAAGATAAAAAGCTTCTGCACTGCAAAGGGAACAATCAACAAAACTAAAAGGCAACCAACGGAATGGGACAAGATATTTACAAATGACATATCAGATAAAGGGTTAGTATCCAAAATCTATAAAGAACTTACAAACTCAACACCTGAAAAACAATCCAGTGGAGAAATGGGCAGAAGACACGAACAGACACTTTTTTAAAGAAGATATCCAGGTGGCCAACAGATACATGAAATGATGCTCAACGTCATTCATCATCAGGGAAATACAAACCAAAACCACACTGAGATACCACCTCACACCGGTCAGAGTGGTTAAAATTAACAACTCAGGAAACAACAGATGCTGGTGAGGATGCAGAGAAAGAGGATCCCTTTTGCACTGCTGGTGGGAATGCAAACTGATGTAGCCACTCTGGAAAACAGTGTGGAGGGTCCTCAAAAAATTAAAAATGGAACTACCCTACGACCCAGCAATAGCATTGCTAGGAATTTACCCAAGGGATACAGGAGTGCTGATGCAGAGGGGCACTTGAACCCTAATGTTTATAGCAGCACTTTCAACAACAGCCAAATTATGGAAAGAGCCCAAATGTCCGTCAACTGATGAATGGATAAAGAAGATGTGGTTTATATATACGATGGAATAGTACTTGGCAATGAGAAAGAATGAAATCTGGCCATTTGCAGCAACGTGGATGGAACTGGAAGGTATTATGCTAAGTGAAATAAGTCAGGCAGAGGACAGATATCATATGTTTTCACTCACATGTGGATCCTGAGAAACTTCACAGAAGACCATGGGGGAGGGGAAGGGGGAAAAATAGTTACAAACAGAGGGAGGGAGGCAAACCATAAGAGACCGTTAAATACAGAGAACAAACAGGGTGGATGCGGGGGGAGAGGGGAAAATGGGTGATGGGCATTGAGGAGGGCACTTGTTGGGACGAGCACTGGGTGTTGTATGGAAGCAATGAACCATGGGAATCTACCCCAAAAACCAAGAGCACACTTTGCACACTGTATGTGAGCCAATTTGACAATAAATTATATTAAAAAATAATCATGACATATTAGACAAAAAAAAAAAAGCCTCCAGTCTTACAATTTCCCAACACAGCCATTTCCATTTTAAGACAGATATAATTGTTAGAAAATTTTTCCTTTTCTTCTTTTTCCATGTTCAGCTCTCCTAACATTTTATTGAACTTCCACCTGTTGTGTTGTATATTTCATTCGCAGGGTTTTTTTTTTAGTGGTTTCAGGACTAGAACTTAGGACTCATCACTCACATAGGACACCCAGTGCTCCTCCCAAAAAGTGTCCTCCTTAAGGCCCGTCACCCATTTAGCCCATCCCTCCCACCCACCACCCCTCCAGCAACCTTAAAATTTTCCTTTTCCAAACCAGATGCACTTCATGCCTTTCTTCTAGATTGGGTGATGGTGTGGACAAACCAGCTGTCAGGCTCATTTCAGGGTCAATTGGGAAAATAGAAATATGTGATATTAGATGAGATGAAAATGCGTTAAAATCGTGGAGGTTATTGGCTGAAGAAAGCAGCTGGCAGAACAGTAGACGGAGTGATCTTATTTGGTTTATTATATATCTGTTCATGTGCACACACCCGTACACGGGGCGGGGGAAGATCTGGAAGGAAATGCAGTGAGATATTAACCAGTGGTGATCTCTGGGTGATAAGATTATGTCATTGAGACCTAGCAGAACTTCAGTGAACAGATAGTTCTTAAACCTTCAGAGAATAGAAAAAGATCATTTTCCCCAATTCCGGACCAGTCTCACCAAGAAATATACATATAAAAATCCTGAATATAGATGTGCTAAGGTTCTAAAAAAATATATTACTAAATGGGACACCGCAGTCAGTCGGTTGAGCGTCTGATTTTTTTATTTCAACTCAGGTCATGATGCCAGGGTCGTGAGCTTGAGCCCTGTGTTGGGCTTCATGCTAAGTGTGGAGCCTGCTTAAGATTCTCTCTCTCCCTCTTCCTCTGCCCCTTTCCCCCACTGGCGCATGCCCTCTCTCTCTCTCTCAAATAATAATAAAAATAATAAAATAGGATTTAGATGAAATTCTAGAGGCATTTTCTTTAATGTCAGGAATGAGACTAGGATGCTTGCCATCATTGCTATTACTCAATATTATTCTGGAATGAACTAAGAAAATGGAGAGGTATAAATCTTTAAAAAGGGGTGCCTGGGTGGTTCAGTTGGTTAAGTGTCTGACTCTTGATTTTGGCTCAGGTCATGATCTCAAGGTTTCTGAGATCCAGCCCCATGTTGGTTTCTGCACTGAGAGTGCAGAGCCTGCTTGGGATTTTCTCTCTCCCTCTCTCTCTGCCCCTCCCCTGCTGATTCTCTCTCTCTCTCTCTCTCTCTCTCTCTTTCTTGCTCTTTCAAAATAAACAAACATGAAAAAAATTTTTCAATAAACAAATACTTAAAAGAAAGTGACAAAATGATCATTGTTTTAATCAGGCTTCTTTGGATATTAGGAACAGATACTCAAGTTATCTTAAAGAATAGGCATTTATTGTAAGGATACATATGGGAATAAGGGTCTAGGAATGGACGAAAAATTCTTAATTATGATAAAAGCTAGCTATAAAAAAAACTGTAAAGCAAGTTACATACTTAAAAGCTTGCCTCCAGAAATTGGAAATGAGGCAAGGATTCCCTCCATTACTAGAGTATTGGAAATCTTAGTGCAATAAAAGAAGAAAAAGAAACAAAAAGGTTAAAGATCTGGAAAGGAAAAAATAACACTGTCATCATTTGTAGAAAACACAATTGTGTACAAAGAATATCCAAAAGAATTGAAGGATAAACATTTGAATTGATGAATGAATTCAGATAGGTTGCTGGACATGTGGTCAATATGGAAAGCTAGTTGTATTTCCCTATATAAGCAACAAGCATTTGGAAACTTAAAAAAATAAATAAGTCATTATAATAGCATAAAAAATACCTAGGCTTAGGGGTGCCTGGGTGGCTCAGTCGGTTAAGCGTCCAACTTCGGATCAAGTCATGAACTCACAGTCTGTGAGTTCGAGTCCCGCGTCGGGCTCTGTGCTGACAGCTCAGAGCCTAGACCCTGCTTTGGATTCTGTGTCTCCCCCTCTCTCTGTTCCTCCCCTGCTCGCACTCTGTCTCTCTCTCTCTCAAAAATAAATAGAGATTTTTAAAAAAATTTTTTTCAAATACCTACAGATAGATCTCCTAGCACACAGCCTGCTTAGGATTGTCTCCCTCTCTCTCTGCCCCTTCCCTGCGCGCGCTCTCTCTCTCTCTCTCTCTCTCTCAGAATAAATAAACATTTTTAAAAGAGAAAAGACTATAAAAGATTATTGAGAAAAATGAAAATCTAAATGGATGGAGTGATATACTGTGTTCATGGGTTGGAAGCCTTGATAACATTGGGGGTCAGTTCTCTGCATAGCGATTTGTAGATTCAATGAGACCCCATTCAAAAATCTCAACAGTTGTATGTGTGCGTATGTGTGGGGGAAGACTTGGCAAGGCAATTTAAGTTCTATGGAAACCGTCCTAGAATAGCCAAGGAACTCTTCAAGAGCGAGGTGGAAAGATAGGTCTAGTAGATATTGTCTTATTATATAGTGAAAGTAATGAAAACAATATGATATTGGCCCAGTGGTAGGCAAATAGACCAACAGAAGAGAACAGGGAGTCCAGAGACAGACCCACACAGGTAATAACAGATATATAACATAGGTGCCACTGCTCCTCCATAGGGAAAGGATTGTCTTTTTCAGTATACTTTGCTAGGACAATTATCTCCCATATGGCAAAAAGAAAACTTGACCACTGTCCCACATCATTCACAAAAAATCACAGATCTACATGAGCAAGATAAAAAAAACTTCTAGACTAGGGGATGCATGGCTGGCTCAGTCAGTAGAGCAGGGGACTCTTGATCTCGGGATCATCTGTTCAAGCCCCACACTGGGTGTAGAGTTTACTTAAAAAAGAAACTTCCAGGGGCGCCTGGGTGGCTCAGTTCGTTGAGCACCCAAACCTTGATTTTGGCTCATGATCTCACAGTTCGTGGGACCCAGCCTCAAGTTGGGCTGGGTGCTGACAGCATAAAGCCTGCTTGGGATTCTCTCTCTCTCTTCTCTCTCTCTCTCCCTCTTTCTCTGCCCCTCCCCTGCGCTCGTTCTCTCTCAAAATAAATAAATAATCTCCAAAAACTTTTTTTTTATTTAACTTTTATTTATTTATTTATTTTTTATTTATTTATTTTTTTATATGAAGTTTATTGACAAATTGGTTTCTCCAAAAACTTTTTAATAAAAAAGTTTTTCTAGAAAACAACATAGCAAAGTGTTTTCATTATCTTTGGGAAATGAAAGGCCTTTCAATCAAAACACAAAAAGCACTAACCATAAAAGACGTATACATTTGGCTACATTAAAGCTAAGAGCTTCCGTTCATCAAAAAACACCATTAAGAGAGTACGATAGCCAAGTCGCAGAGTGGGTAAAGATATTTGTAATACGGAAACGTGTAAAGCTCGTGTGCAGAATCTCCAGAGAACCACATGTCCTCTTCTAGATAAGAGGGGGTTTGACTTTGGAGTCTCTGGGGGACAGTGCAGGCCACAGGCCTCAGACACAGACGCCCCAAAAGGAGGGCAAGGCCACTTCTCCCTCTTGCCTCTGAAGGCAGAACCAGAGCGAGGGAGGGAAGGGGGACAGTAGGACTTTGAAAGAGAATTGGCTGTTTAAAGATGCTGACCGAAAGGTGTTTTCCTCTCAGGACGACCAGAGGGAACAGGTGGCCCCAGCCCATCCTGCCCTCCTTCTTAGCGTCCGAAAGGACAAGGGAATTGAGTCCTTGTTTTGTTTTTGTTTTGTTTAGGCATGCTCTACCGACTGAGCCGGGCCAGGCGCCCCTAACGGTCCCTTCTCAGTCCCCCGCTTGTTCCTGCCAGGTCAGTCCCGATCCCGGCCTGGGAAGGAGGAGGAGCTTCCGGGAAGCCCCTGCCTGTCCTCCCGGGGGCGGCTGGGGGGTTGGGGGTTGGGGGTGGGGTAGGGCATCCGGTCATGCCTTTGGAATGGAAGGGAGAGAATGAGTTATTAATAGACTTTCCTGTGGGGGAAAGTCCCAGCAGGATCTGGAGAGCTTCCACTTTGGCTCCCCTGCTCCGGGCCACCACACACGGATCTCCACTACTTGTTTGTGCGTTCTGACCCCGCGACTCCTACTACGATCCCCCTCGACTCACTGCGCTCCAGCCACTGTGGTCCCCTCCCTGGTTCTCACAGATGCCCGGCACATTCCCGACTGAGGCCTCCGCATTTGCTGTTCCTCTGCCTGGGACACTCTTCCCCCAGGTATCTGCATGGCCTGCTCCCTCACCTGCTTCAGGTCCTGACTTCAGTGTCCTTTTCTCAGAGAAGTCCTTGCTGTCCCTTCTGTCTAAAAGGGATAGCTTTTTTCTATCTAAAAGTGAGGAATCACTTCCGGAGCACCGGGGTAGCCCAGCCGGTTGAGCGTCTGACCCTTGGTTTCAGCTCAGACCCTTGGTTTCATGATCTCGAGGTTCATGAGTTCGAGCCCTGTGTCAGGCTCTGAGTTGACGGTGCAGAGCCTGCTTGGGGTCTCTCTCCCTCTCTCTCTCTCTCTCTCTCTCTGCCCCTCCCATGCTCTCTCGCTTGCTCTCTCTCTCTCAAAATAAACTTAAAGAAATAAAATAAGATTTCCTCACTTCCCCATACTTCCTATCCTCCTTCCTTGCTTCAGATTTCCTGTAAGACCCTCTATATTTTTGTTGCTCATTTTGTTTATTGTGTGGCCCTCCCACTGTAATGTGAGCTCAGTTAGAGAGGGATTTGGGGGGGAGGTCACTGTTGATTCCCGAGCCTAGTAGAGGTCCAGGTAACATAGTAGATGCTCAATAAACATCGGTTCAATGAATGAATGAAGGAAACACATACTGAGTGCCAGGATGATGGAGACACAGGCAAGCCTAGGGCTTTCCCTCAGGGAGCTCGCTGTCTCTGCAGGGAGAGAGCAAGGAAGAGGCAGGCCTGTAGGGACCCCACCCTGCTCTGATACCCCAGACAGGAGTGAGGACACTTGCTTGCTTCCTCCGCTCCCGGAGTGCCTGAGGGGAGCCTCACTCCCAGCTGTTTGGTTTCCAGGCTGCAGAGCGGGAGCGGAACGGGAGGTCCCGCAACCAGAAAGGGTTTCCCCTCCCTCCGTCTGGCTCCTTTGGTCCTGGGCCTGAGAAGGGAGTCCCTGCAAGCTCTTGGCTGCCGCCCTGGAGCCCGGAACCCTCGGCCCCGCTCTGGAGCACAGCCACAGCCTCCCCGCCGGAGGGAGGAATACACCGTAATGCGTTGCGATGGTCCATTGACCCTCTGGGGGCCACTACAATGTCAGCACCTGGGGGGCAGGGACCGTGTCCCTGCCGCTCAGGGCCCAGTCCCTGATCCCACTCCCTGCAGAGCATGGCGGTGCCCTGGATGTACGACTTGGGGCAAGTCGCTTCATCTCCCCTGTGCTTCGGGTTCCCCATCTGTCAGGTGGAGACAACAGTGGTCCCATGTCATGTGACGTTAGGAGCGTTAAGTGAGCTATTTAACGTTTATTTATTTTTTGAGAGACAGAGCATGAGCAGGGGAGGGGCAGAGAGAGGGGGAGACACAGATTCCAAAGCAGGCTCCAGGCCCCGAGCTGTCAGCACAGAGCCCGACGCGGGGCTCGAACTCACGAACCGCGAGATCATAAACCCGAGCCGAAGTCGGACGCTCAACGGACTGAGCCAGCCAGGCGCGCCCCAAGCGAGCTAGTATTTGTAAAGTGCTTAGAACAGGTGCCGGGTGGCTGGTCAGGGCTCCGTAACAAAACAAATGCCAAGTACTACCTGTTGCTTCATGAATGAACTGCAGACATGGTCGCCCCGACCTGTCCTGAGCTCAAATGCGAATCTCACAGGCCTCGGCCACATCCCTGAACTCCTTGAAATTAAATATGTTTCGTGCGCCCGCGAGAGAGGCGCGTTTTTTCTGTGAAGGGGAAACCACTGATTTCACCAGAGGGGCCCGTGAAGAAAGAATGGTTGGGGGCCCCCTGGGTGGCTCAGACGGTGGAGCTTCTGACTTCAGCTCGGGTCGTGACCTCATGGTTCGTGAGTTCGAGCCCCACGTCGGGCTTTTTGCTGTCAGCCTGTCAGTGCAGAGCTTGCTTCAGGCCCTCTGTACCCCTCTTTCTGCCCCTCTCCTGATTGCGCTCTCTCAAAAATAAACATTAAAAAAAAAAGAAGAAGGGTCAGGAATCACCGCCGGTCTGGTACTCCAAATGCTCACAGAATAAGCAAACCACTTTACCTCATTGCATCAATGTCCTCATCTATAAAGCGGGGATAACAGCCATACCTACTTTATAGGGTTCTTCAGGGGAAAAAAGAAGGCAAAGCCCCTAGTAGATTATCTGGAACATGGTAAGGTAGGTATTTTTTTTTTTAAATTTTTTAATGTTTTTTTAATTTATTTTTGAGACAGAGACAGAGCATGAGCAGGGAAGGGGCAGAGAGAGAGGGAGACACAGAATCGGAAGCAGGCTCCAGGCTCTGAGCCATCAGCCCAGAGCCCGACGCGGGGCTCGAAATCACGGACCGCGAGATCGTGACCTGGCTGAAGTCGGACGCTTAACCGACTGAGCCACCCAGGCGCCCCGGTAGGTATTTTTTTTAATGTTTATTTTGGAGAGAGAGACAGAGTGAGTGGGGGAGGGGCAGAGAGAGAGAGAGAGAGAGGGAGACACAGAATCCGAAGCAGCCTCCAGGCTCTGAGCTGTCAGCTCAGAGCCCGACGCGGAGCTCGAACCCACGAACCGCGAGATCATGACCTGAGCTGAAGTCGGACGCTTAACCGACTGAGCCACCCAGGTGCTCCACAGGTTTGTTTGTTTGTTTGTTCGAAGTAGGCTTCATGCCCAGCAGAGAGCCCAGTGCGAGGTTTGAACTTACCACCCTGAGATCAAGACCTGAGCTAAGATCAGGAGTCAGACGCTTCACCGACTGAGCCCCCCAGGTGCCCCCATGGTAAGGTAGGTATTATCGCTGGAGATTCAGAAAGCCACCTGTGGTGTGTGTGTCTGGGATTGGGGGTGCGGGGCAGGGCACAATAGTTGGAGCTCCCAGAATTCGCGCCCGGCGGTCAGGCTGGTGGCACGAGCTATAAAATGAGATTTGCTAGCAGGGATCTGCCCCTGGAAGCTGTAGGTGGTCTCGCCCTCTCCCCTAAGGTAGGGCTGGAAGCAGGACTGACTCCCCTTGCATCTAGACTGATTTTAGGGCACAAGGTGACCCCTCCTAAGTAGCTCCCCCTAACGTTGATGCCATGAGAGTCCCTCATAGCTGGAGCAACAAAGCCTTTGTTAAAATGTACGCTCAGCGGCAAACCCGTGCAGAGAAGCAGAGTGAGGCCCACCCCCTCCCGCCAACAAATTTCTTCTTCGATGGGATGTTTCGGGGGTTCTTCCCCAGGAGCCACACTGCTACCCGCTTTACAGTTTTTTTTATAGCTAGCTTTTATCATAATTAAGAATTTTTCGTCCATTCCTAGACCCTTATTCCCATATGTATCCTTACAATAAATGCCTATTCTTTAAGATAACTTGAGTATCTGTTCCTAATATCCAAAGAAGCCTGATTAAAACAATGATCATTTTGTCACTTTCTTTTAAGTATTTGTTTATTGAAAATTTTTTTTCATGTTTGTTTATTTTGAAAGAGCAAGAAAGAGAGAGAGAGAGAGAGAGAGAATCAGCAGGGGAGGGGCAGAGAGAGAGGGAGAGAGAAAATCCCAAGCAGGCTCCTCACTCATGGGTGTCCAGCTGTTTTCCTGAGTGGGGCACAGTGGGCAACCTTGCCCGCGCGCTTTAGGCCAAGAGGGCAACTGATTCTAAACTGACACCCCCCTCCCCCACCCCCCCCCACCCCCCCCCACCCCCCCCCCCCCCGTCCCCGCCCGCCCGCGGGGACCCTTTCTTCTCGGAACAGCAAGGCATTGTTTTTGAACCATCATCCAGGTAATTTCCTGTGTGGCTTCTCAAAGCCTGTTTAACTGGGCAGTTTACTTGTCTTTCACCTTTCTAGTACCTGGTGAGCCACTTGAACTATATTTCCTCACTGTCTCAATGGTTTTTCCTTTGTGCCTTTATAATTAGTTTTCCTTTGTCACTTGCTCCCTTTTAGAGCCGCGCCTGCTCATGAGGTTTAATCCTGAGCCCCGTGATTTTCATCCGCCTGCTCGTAGACAAGTGTTTTTTTCTTCGTTGTCAGCTCTGAAACAGTTTTTCTGATCGGTTTTTATCACATGTAACATCCACATAGTTGTGTTTGCCTGGGAGCTAGATTGCCGCCACGAACACACGCAAGTGTCGTCACAGCAAAACCAGGGCTTATCTACCAACCCCCCTGGATCTGAGTCCTGTTTAGGAAGTGGTTTTAGGTAAAAAGTTGGGGAACTCAGGAACACAGCGCCTTCTCTAAATAATACACACGTTCCCGGGTACAAACTAATCCAAGGGAGAGAGGACAGATCCATGTGGCCAAGGATGAGGGACCTTGAAATCTGAACACTATTTGCGCCTGCCGAAATGCTTCGTCTTCTAGCTTTAACTGAGACCCCAACGCCACTTGGCAATCCTGTGCTGTGTCCCTTGGTCAGCGCCTCCTCAGTGTCACCAGCTGGTCTGCTGATTCAACTCAAATGCAATAGCGCCCCCTTCCTCTCTGCAGTGGGCACTGTCTGTGCTTCCGGGACCCCCTTCGGGCCTGAAGGACTCGAGGCCTTTGGCGGACGGCCCTCAGCTCTCAGACCCCTTTGGGGATTGGCTCAGCTGAAGAAAGCCGCTCTGCCCAAGGGCATGCCCCCTCCCCAGGGCGGCCGCACCCAACGGGACGGCTGATGGGGGGTGTAGAGGCCCAACCCCCCCCCCCCCCCCCCCCCCCCCCCCGTCCCAACTCCTGGCTTCAGAGAGCTCCTCATGGGGCTGCCCGAGGCCTTTCTCGAACCTGCATTGCAGCCCAACATCTCCTTCCCCCACCCTGCTCCCCTTCCTTCCCTTCCATGGCTGGTGGTCCCAGGAGCACTCCCTAATAAACATGCTGATCTTTATTTCAGAGCTGGCTTCTCAGCAAACCCGACCTGCCATGCCCTCTTCTCCTGCCCCAACCGCCCCGCATCCTGCCCAAGGCTGAGACCCGCTTCCCGCTTCCCCGGTGTGCTCAGGTCCAATCCACCTTCCCTCCCCTTGAGCCTTGCTCCATCACTCATATCCTCTCTCTTCCCCGAAGCTTCGGCCGCCCCCCACCCATCACTTCCCCTCCGCATGGAAACTGGAACAAATATCTCAACAAACACCTCCTTTGGCACAGAGCCCCCTTCCAGCTTCTGTTCTTTCTTGGCCTCCACAGTCTAAGCTTCTCCGCACAGTACAGTCTGATGGCCGTTCTCTCCCCTCTTCATTTCTAGGACGCTTGGCTCCCTCCACTTTCTTTACATTCCTGGAATGCTGTGATCTCCAGAGCCCCGCCCTTAGCCTTCTTCTTCTTTTTTTAAATTTATCATTATCATTTAAAAAAAGTTGGGGCGCCTGGGTGGCTCAGTCGGTTGAGCGTCCGACTTCAGCTCAGGTCACGATCTCACTGTCCGTGAGTTCGAGCCCCGCGTCGGGATCTGTGCTGACAGCTCAGAGCCCGGAGCCTGTTTCGGATTCTGTGTCTCCCTCTCTCTCTCTGCCCCTCCCCCGTTCACCTCTGTCTCTCCCTGTCTCAAAAATAAATAAAACGTTAAAAAATAAAATAAAAAAAGTTTAGTTATTTATTTTGAGAGAGAGACAGAGTGTGCAAGTGAGGGAGGGGCAGAGAGAGAGACGGAGAGAGAATCCCAAGCAGGGTCTGCACTGTCAGCACAGAGCCTGACTCGGGGCTCAAACCCATGAACCGTGACATCATGACCTGAGCCGAAATCGAGAGTCGGACGCTCAACCGACTGAGCCACCCAGGCGCCCCAGCCCTCTTCTCTTCTTACTCATGACCCCGGCTTCAACTACCCCCATCTGCTGAAGGTGTCCATCGTATCTCCAGCCCTGACCTCTGCTGCTGGGTGATAGCACTTTGATATCCAAGTGGCTATTAGATGTTCCCACGTCTTTATACTAAATACAGGAAAAATGTTTCCACTCTTGCCTACAAGATGGGGCTGATGTAGTCTAGCATCCATGCCTCACTCACATTCAAAGGGTTAAGCGAAATGATAGTTTTCAACTTAGAATTCTGTGTAAATAGATAAGTTATAAAAATTAAAAAAAAAAAAAGACATTCCCACCTCGATGGCCCACGAGGACCTCACAGCCCCCATATCCACAACGGCTCTCATCTCCACCCCAGCCTGTGTCCTCCCTGTGTTCCCACCTCACTGAATGGCACCACCAGTGTCCCCAGTGACTCAAGCCAGAAAACTGGCACTGTTCTTGGCATGACCTCTCTCCCTTGTCACCTGCTTCTCAACAATGATCATGTTCTGTGGATCCCACTTTCTCGAAGGTTCTCGAACCTCTCCTTTGTGCCCTCACTGACCATGGCCTCGTTCAAGCTTTGTTGTTGTTGTTGTTTTAGTTTATTTGTTTATTTGGGGAGAGAGCGAGCACGCACGCGTGAGCACTGTCAGCACAGAGCCCGACGCGGGGCTCGAACTCACGAACCGTGAGATCGTGACCTGAGCCGAAGTCGGGCGCTCAACCGACTGAGCCCCCCAGGCGCCCCCGGTTCCAGCTGTCGGCCCATATAGCCCAGAAGACTGCAACAGCGTCCTCAGCAGTCTCTCTGCCCTGACACCCGCCCCCGCCCCCTCTGCTGCCAGAGCGGTGGTTCTTGGTCATTTGGACCATGGTGCTCCCCTGTTCGAAATGCCTCAGTGGCCCCCTGTTGCCTTCAGAATGAAGTAAAAACTCTCTTAATTGGCACCTCTCGGATCTGGCTGCCGCCTGCCTGACTCCATCACCCCCCCCACCCCCCCACCCCCACCTAGAGCTCTATATCCTGGCACAGCTGGGCTGCTTAAACTGCTGTGAACATGCCTCATTCTCCCATGTCTCAATGCCTCCTTTGTACATGTCTTCTCTGGAAAGCCGCCTCATTACCCCCCCCCCCGTTACCCTTCCCTCCCCCGCCCCCCATTTACTTGGCAAGGGTCCTTGCAAACTTTCCCGGCTCTTCGAGGCTATCTCCGGCCCCCGTATCTCCCCTCTTTTTACAGACATCCGTTGGCCGTGTGGCACCTTCCTCACTGCCTCTCTTTCCGGGTCTCTCTTCCTACCAGACTGAGTTCCTTGAAGCCAACGGCTCCATCCTGTGGTCCTGGTAGCTGGCATGGGGGGGGGGGGTTGGCTGGCAGCTAGTTGCCCCTTATTAAGGGCTTTGGGGATGGATGGGTCAATGAGGCGCGAGGGGGCAGCCGGAGGAGAAAAGAGAACAAGAAGCTTGAGAGGAGGCAGAAGGCAGATACCAACCATTCACAGGTTTGCTCCCGCTAGACCCCCTGGCTTTGGCGGCTGACACACCCGGTTATCCCGAAATGCAGTCTGCTTTTGCCCCCCAGAGGCCGGGGGGGGGGTGCCTGTGGTCTCCTCGCCTTCCTGCATTACCCAAGAGGCACAAGTGAGCCCAATCCTTCAGAGTGCTGCCTGTGGCCACAGCCGGCTGGAGAAGACCCCTGCCCTCCTCCCCCCACCCCCCCGGTGACCATTCCCCCCTCCCCGTGTCTCTGAGAGCCGGGCCCCCCACCCAAGCCCTGTGCTGGTTGACTGTGAGGCAAAGTGGGGAAAGCAAATCCCAACAAGGCTCGCCGGTGCTTCCTGCACCACTTGTGCATCCGGCAGCCTGAGCCACCCCAGGCGCCGCGAAAAGGATTCCAGGGACGCAGCGTTGTCGGTGCCCTTGGCCTTTGGGGGTAGCTGGGCCGAGCCCGGGGCAGCTCTGGTCACAAGAAGCCTCTTCCTTTTTATCCCCGTGTGCTAGACACATATTTTCTGTGCGTGCCATGACATGAAAAAGGTTGATCAATCCTGTTCAATGCTATCTAGTAGTTCTGGTCAGGTACCGGGGTGCCTGGGTGGCTCAGTTAAGCATCTGACTCTTCGTTTCGGCTCAGGTCACCATCTCACGGTTCCATGAGCTCGAGCCCTGCGTCAGGCTCTGCGCTGACAGCTCAGCTTGGAGCCTGCTTCGCATTGTGTCTCCCTCTCTCCCTGCCCCTTCCCTGTGCGCTCTCTCTTGAAAATAAATAAACATTAATTTTTTTTTTTAAGCTTTTTCTCCTGTCTTAAAATACGGCAGGGGCTTTTTTTTTTTTTTTATCCCCATTTTACAGGGGAAGAAACCAAGGCGCAGCAAGGTCAAAAGACCTACCTGCCACAGCGCTGTCACAGACAAATCTGGCAAGGGTAACTGGCTTCCTAAGAACGGGAAATCGAGAAAGCCCAGCCTCTGGGAGGGCAACCGGCTGAGGGACAAGCCCTCTGAGGCTGTCCGGCCACCAGTGCATTTACACTGTGCCCACAAGGTGTCAGTAGGTTCCGTGGGAGCCGAGGCCCACAGAATGGAAGGTGGAGCCATCCCCCCATCGCAGCCCCGCCTCCAGGCTGCACCGCTGCTGCCTGGAAGGAACGTCCTGGAAGTGCCTCCTCCCCGACACGCCTGGGGTTGTGACTGGCCAATGGCGTGCTTACCCCAGGAAGGCTGGGGAAGTTCCCACGGGCCACGCCTTCGCTTCTGGCCAGTCCTCCGGATGCCAGCAGTCCTCTGTGCTGGGCAGTGCCTGTAGCCGAGGCAGCTGGCACATATGCCCCCTGCCCGAAGGGCCGCAGCCGTTTCCACGGGAATAACTGGAATCAAAAATATCACAGGGCTGGGTCTGTCCGGCCAGAACCTTCCCGGGTGGGGGAGGTCGAGAGCGGGAGAGACTTGAAGAACCATATGTAACGTAGCACGTCCAAGATTTGGAGCCAGCCCTGGGTTTGGATCCTGACTCTTCCTCTTTCTATCAACCGTGACCTTGGACTGGTTACTTCGCTTCCCTATGGCTCAGTCTCCTAATTGGTAGAACAAGGAAGAAAAATGCCTTTCAGGGTGATTCTGAGGATCTCTTCACTCCTTTGACAAATACTGCCAAGCTTCACCTAGGCTAGCCACTAGCTTCGGGGCATGTGACGCCGCTTGGATTCAGTCCCTGGCATATAGCAAGTGTTGAATCACGGATACCTTCTCTTTGAAGGTCAGGCCATGAATCTGGACTCGAAATAGGCAGTTGGAGACATGCCGAACGGAAGCAGGAGGAAAAACCACTGGGGGAAGGCTCCACTCATATCTGCACAGTGTGGAGGTGGGGTTGAAAAATGCCAGCCTGGGGGCACCTGGGTGGCTCCGTCGGTTGAGCATCCGACTTCGGCTCCGGTCGGTCGTGATCTCACCGTTTGTGAGTTCAAGTCCCACCCTTTGTGAGTTCCGATCCTTTGTCTCCCTCTCTCTCTGCCCCTCCCCTGCTCGTGCTCTCGATCTCTCTCAAAAGTAAACATTAAAAACAAAAATCCTGTAGGGGCGCCTGGGTGGCTCAGTCGGTTGAGCGTGTGACTTCGGCTCAGGTCATGATCTCATGGTCCTTGAGTTCGAACCCCGTGTTGGGCTTTGTGCTGACAGCTCAGAGCCTGGAGCCTGCTTCGGATTCTGTGTCTCCCTCTCTCTCTGCCCCTCCCCCGCTCATGCTCTGTCTCAAAAATAAAAACATTAAAAAAATTTTTTTTTAACGCCAGCGCTCTGTTCTCCACAGCATCATAAAGTACAGGCAGAGCAAGAGGCTTACACTCATCGGGAGTTGAGCCCACAGTGCAGTTGGGGACAGGAAGTGGGGGAGGGGGGCCGGGGAGGTGGAGCCGAGAAGAAGCTTCCCGTCTGCTCTCTGGAAGCCGCTGGGCTTCACGTTGCAGGTCACCTTGCCCGCCTTTGGGTGGTGGTTTCAGGATGTGGGGAGGAGGGGAGGGCACGCATGTGCCGCAGCAAGGGCTCGAGCCCGGGCATTTGAAGGACGGGAGAACACAAGCGTATGGAAATGCCTCACTGTGGGTGAGGCCCCGGTTCCTCAGACTCAGACAAGGGCATCAGGGGATAAGAAGACCCTCGAGTCCTTTTAGCCAATGAATGTATCCACTTCGTTGAGTTTAGTCATGAATGTAGCCATGAATTTGTCCGATGCTGCTGCGTTTCTGTTCGGTCCGCCCCATCAACTGGAATGTTTTCCACACACTTTTGCTTCCTCCTGTAGAGAAATCCTTTTCTTAAAAACACGCCTCTCCCTAGCGTCACGTGATGCCGTCTTCTGGTACATCAGACTCACCCCCTAGATTGCAGGCATCTGTACCACCAGCAGCCCCCAGCCAGCAAAGCTGATGAAGGAGGTCTAGAAGAGCCCCTGGAGATCATTTCCTGCATTAGCCAACTGAGGATCGGGGAGGCAACGTGACTTGTCAAAGGTCTCACAGCCACCAAGTGGTAGGGAGAATTAGAAATTTCCCAGGGCGCCCCGGTGGCTCAGCTGGTTGAGCGTCCCGACATCGGCTCAGGTCACCATCTCACCGTTCGGGGGGGGCGGGTTGAGCCCCGTGTCGGGCTCTGCTCCGGAGCCTGCTTCGGATTCTGTGTCTCCCTCTCTCTCTCTGCCCCTCCCCCACTCACACTCGGTCTCTCAAAAATAAATAAACATTTTAAAAAATTGTTTTTTTTTTCAATTTTCGTAGGTTTCTAGTCGGGAGACTGGTCTATGTCGCCCCCCCCCCCCCCAAGCCAAATGGCTTCCCATTTGGGATGTCCTTTGCTGGACTTCCCTCATTGCCTCTCCTCTCTGCCCTGGGCCCCAATTTCCTTTCGTTCTGTCCTTATGGGCACAGTTGGCAGCTAGGCCAAAGGGGTTTGTCGGGTGGTGGAGGCACCAAGCTAGCTTAGGCTACCTTCTACAGAGCCAGCGTCCAGGAAGCAAAGCCGTGGACCTTCCTGTCAGGTGCCAACATGACGGGCTAGAACCAGAGTCCTTCCAGGGCCAGACTGAGGGTGAAGCAAGGAACCTGTGGAGAGGGGATGTTCTAGGCTGAGGACCACAGGCCTGGGTTTCCTGTCGGGGCCATCTCGGCACTATTGTGAGGAAGTTAGATCAAAGCGAAGAACTATTCGGGGTTGGTTTTGTTTTGTTTTGTTTTTTCTATAAGATTTTATTTTTTTTAAGTAACCTCTGCACCCAACATAGGGCTCGAACTCACAACCCCGAGATCAAGAGTCACATGCTCTACCGACCGAGCCGGCCAGGTGCCCGAGAACCATTCATTTTTTTTTTTTTTTTTCAAGAAGAGTTGACTAAGCACCTTCTACGAGCCAGGCGCCGACCAGGTGAATGAGAAGGGCAAAGTCTCTACCCACCTTCATGGACCTGATAGCCTAGTGGGATCCCCATCCAGTTCTTTTTTCAAAAGACACATACATGATTCTTTTTTTAAATTTTTTTTTTCAACGTTTTTTATTTATTTTTGGGACAGAGAGAGACAGAGCATGAACGGGTGAGGGGCAGAGAGAGAGGGAGACACAGAATCGGAAACAGGCTCCAGGCTCCGAGCCATCAGCCCAGAGCCCGACGCGGGGCTCGAACTCATGGTCCGCGAGATCGTGACCTGGCTGAAGTCGGACGCTTAACCGACTGCGCCACCCAGGAGCCCCTAAAGACACATACATGATTCTTAGTCACGTGTCCGTCCTCTACGGCGTTTTAGTTAGCGTTAGAGTACCTCTCGGACCTTTGAAACTTGGGTTTCTGATGCCAAAGTACTTCTGAGCCTTGGGCTTAACCAGTGGAGCGTTGGTAAATGTTTAACGACCTGCTCTCTGGGGAGAAGTGGATGCATGTATACATGTAGCTAAGTTATTTATAAATTTTACTGGCATAAAGTATGTGGCACACACATTACATATAATAGTGAAAACACACAATATTATTAAGTTATTGATTAAGAAATTAATTTTAGGGATGCCTGGGTGGCTCCGTCGGTTGAGTGCCTGACTCTTGATTTTTGACTCAGGTCATGATCCCAGAGTTGGGGGATCGAGCCCCGTGTGGGGTTCCACACTGAGCATGGAGTGTGCTTGAGATTCTCTCCCTCTATCCCTCTGCCCATCTCCCCTGCATGCACGCTCGCTCTCTCTTTCTCTAAAATAAAATAAAATACATATAAAATAAAATAAAATAAAATAAAATAGGGATGCCTGAGGGACTCAGTCAGTTGAACGTCCGACTCTTGATTTTGACTCAGGCCATGATCTCATGGTTCAGGAGTTCAAGTTCCACGTCCAGCTCTGTGCTGACCATGCCTTCTTAGGCAGAGCCTTCTTAGGGATTCTCTCTCTCCCTCTCTCTCAAAAGAAATAAACTTAAAAAAATAAAATAATTTTATACATTTATTGTCAAATTTGATTCATAACATTTATGGATATTAATATACTTTTAATATTATTAATTAGTAGCTGATTCTCACAGAACGCTTTTGGTGATTTTTGCCAGACTTGCCTCTGTAAACTTGTGGTTGCTATTGATGAGCAAGCGTAGTTCTTTTTTTTTTTTTTTTTTTTTTTTTTTTATGTAGGCTTCATGCCCAGCACGGAGCCTGGCTTGGAGCCTGACGCCGAGCCCAACGAAGGGCCAAGAAAGGGCCCAACTTGGGCCCAACGTGAGGCTGGGCCTCTCACCGCCCTGAGATCAAGACCTGAGCCGAGATCAAGAGGGGGATGCTTCACTGGCTGAGCCCCCCGGGTGCCCCAGCGGTTCTGACGTGAATATTGGTTGATCTTTTCGTTTCTGTGTGAGACAACAAAGACCTATGTCACAACTTCATTAATTCATCCTCGAGGAGACCGACGTCTTTCACGAGTAGGATACTGGCTTTCAGATACTAGAAGCTGATTTCCTCATTATCTGGTATCATTCTCAATGTGACAGTTGCAGGCTTGACTCACTGTTGAGTTTGATCTGCATGATTAACATTTTCCCCCTCACTTTCTCCGGTCTAGAAAATCAACAACAGCAACAATGAATCGAAGCCTGATTAAGAGCATTTACCGATCTCTCCATTACGAGTACCCAGCGCATGGCTGATTGCAAGTCCCCAGCCTCACCGTGACATTGGGAAGAGATGTGCAACTGCCCACCGTCATACGGTATTTCAGCCGCCCGGATGTGGGAGATTGTCACCTCACGTGTACGGGTCACAGTAGAATAGAGTAAAAATGGTTAGGGAGTGATGAGTTTGTGGCTATTTATTACCTAGTTTTTAAATTTTTTTAACGTTTTTATTTTTTGAGACAGAGAGAGACAGAGCATGAGCAGGGGAGGGGCAGAGAGAGAGGGAGACACAGCATCGGAAGCAGGCTCCAGGCTCTGAGCCATCAGCACAGAGCCCCACGCGGGGCTCAAACTCACAGACCGCGAGATCGTGACCCGAGCTGAAGTCGGACGCTTAACCGACCGAGCCCCCCAGGCGCCCCTATTACCTATATTTCTTTATAACCTTAACAACCAGCTCACATTTGTGACAAGGTGGCATTTGGCTCCCATGGGCCAGGAGGAGCCAGCTCCCTGGGCCTGGCTAGATTTCCAGGTCCTGAATGACCCTCATCTCTTCTCCCACTCCCCTCTGCCATTAATTCGAGGACCTCCCAGCCCACCGCCACAGCTGGGGAGCTCCCGGGTTCCAGAGCTAACCCTAGCGGCCACCTTGAATGAAGGCACTGGAGAGAGTGACAACGGTGGCCTTTCCATGGCTGGGTGGCCTCTTTCTGCCTGAAAAAAAAAAAAAAAAAAGCAGAGGTGGAAGACAGCCAGGGACACCCACGGTGACTCCGGAAGGCACATCTGGCAAGCACTCAAGACTAAGAGGAAAAGGAGGGATGAAGCGGTGAGGACAGGGAAGCTTGGGCTCAGCCTTCTGTCCATTTGGCTGTACTCCTAGGCTGTAATTTATTGCTGAAGACTTTCCAGAAAGGCTGGTGACGCTGGAGACGAGGCGGCGCCGGGGGGGGGGGGGGGAGCAACCCTTCGCTCCTGCCTCCAGGATGTCAGCCAGAGCCTGCGGGTGGTCTCCTGTCTGCTGTTGGAGTCTACATCCGGGGCCCATTCGTCTTTCGGCAGGAGACGGTGGCAGTGACTTTGGGGCTGTTGTGGAATATGACTCCCTCTGGGGAAAGCCCGCCCTGCGTTCTGGGCCATCCTCTGCGCGCTGGCCACGGATCAACCCTGTTTCTTTCCAGGTGCCTCTGCTCTCCAGGCCACCGCCCAGGCAACTTATCAGGTCCGACGCCTCCGTACAGTTGGGCCATGCTGGGATGAACCTCGCGAATGGGGACCCTGTGTTTGCACCTAGGCTGGTAGCTGCCCAAGGGCCCGGGCCCCAGCCCCACCCCGCGCTCAGTACAAGGACCAGCCCACGGGGACCGAATGAATCAATGAGTACAAGCCTGGCGAACATTCAAGATTTCTCCCTGGTGAAACAGAAGCACAGTGTGGAGGCCTGTGTGGAAACACTCATTTTCCCAGCGTGTACAAAGAGCGTCCTTGATTGTTGCCGACGCTTGGTGGCAGGGGCGGGGAGGGCAAACCCCGCCCCCCACCCCCGACCCCACGCACACACAGGTTCTCACCGGCTAGCTGTTCTGTAACCAGGAAGTTCAGATGCCAACTGTTTTCCTTCCAGCCTAACAGGAAAGTCACCTTCACCCCCACCTCCCCGTGTGCGGCTCCCCCCGCCCCCCACCAAGGAAGCTGCTGGCTGAAGTCCTGACTGGGAGCGATTGCTCCTTCTTGGCACCTGCCCGAGAACATCCTGTGCATCGGAGAGGCCGGGTGCCGCCATTCCCTGTCCTACGCGGGATGGGAAGTGACCAGAGGGAGGACGCAGACATCGCCGGCCCAGTACACTCGCAGCGGGGAGGGATCCAACTGGACAGGTTTACAAGCGGTCCGCTCCACGCCCAGCACCCCCACCCCGTGCCCTGGCCAGCACGCACACTGGCATCCACACGCGTCCTCCATCTAGCAAACGCCTTCGGACAACCCTGTTCACAGGCTGACAAGGGGGCATCGTAAAGTCCCTGCGCAGGGAGGGTCCATGCCCGTCCTCTCCAAGGAGCACATCCACACCTTCTGTTAACGTGCCCTGGGCTGCCGGCCCCTGTGAGTGTACCAGCTTGGAAGTTCTGGCGTCCGTGTTGTGTGTGTGTGTGCGTGTGTGTTAAGCATCTGACTCTTGATCTCTGGGCTCAGGTCATGATCTCCCAGTTGGTGAGTTTGAGCCCCGCCTCGGGCTCCCCGCTGACAGCGTGGAACCTGCTTGGGATTCCCTCTCCCCCCCACCTCACTGCCCCTCCCTTGCACACTTGTGCACACATACACACACACTCCCTCAAGATAAATAGATAGGGGGCGCCTGAGCGGCTCAGTCGGTTAAGCGTCCGACTTCGGCTCAGGTCATGATCTCAAGGTTCGTGAGTTCGAGGCCCACGTCGGGCTCCGGGCTGACAGCCCGGAGCCTACTTTGGATTCTGGGGTCTCCCTCTGCCCCTCCGCCGCTTGTACTCTGTCTCTCGCATTGTCTCAAAAATAAACGTTAAAAAAAATAAATTCGAAACAAGTAAATAAACATTTAAAAAATATTAAAACTTTGTTTCTAGACCAGACTTCGCTCCTGTGCTCCAGACCCCCCAGTCCACGTGGCACCTGGATGCCCCACAGGCGGTTGAAATTTCACATGGCCTACGCTTATCGTCCTCTCCTTCCCCCTCAAGCCCACAGTCCGTCCTGTCCCACGATCCCTTCCTCAAGAAATAGCACTGCCCCTCACCTACTTGGCCAGTCGGGAAAGCTGGGCCCTCCCTCACCCCACACCTCCACACTGTCCCGGATCACCGAGTCAGACCTGCTCTATCCGGCACATTTTTGCGTCATCAAGCCAGCTGCGCTCCCTGTCAAGACGTTAGGTCAGGCCACCGTTTCCTCGAGGTGCAGCCCTACTGCACTGTCCTCAGCCCTGTCCTTGAACCAGCCCCGAACGATGTGCCCAGAGCAGCAGGGAGAAGGCCCACCTGCCCAAACACATCTTTCCCTCAAGCTGTAGGTGCCCAAAGGTCCCCGTACTTCAGTCAGTTCTCGGGACATGTGCTGACATATTAGCTAGCTCCCCCTTGAGCTTCTCCGATTTGTCCTCCTGGCATCGAATTTTCCTGGGCAAAAAGGAAGGAATGTGAGGTGAGAAGTCAGTTTTGACGCCAATGAGGAAGTCAGGGGAAGTCCCCGAGTGGGGTAATGTGCCTAGAGGGGATTCCTAGGATTTGAGGAAAGTGGCTTCCAGAAAAGATGGGGGCTGGGTCCTGAGGGGACCGCCCAGAAGAAAGAGTGTCCAGAGGAAGGCATTATTAGCCTGGGGAAGGGAGGGTCTCAAGTGGCCTGACGGCTGGATGGACGCTTCCTTCTCAGGGTCTCTCGGGGGTAGAGCCATCGACGACTTCCCAGAGGGAGAGTGCTAACGTCTCCCAGGATGTGGTCTGGGCTTCCTTCCAGAAGGGAGGCAGAAACCGGAAACGGGGGAGAGGCCACTAGGAGTGGAGCTGTAGAAGTAGCTCCCGTTCTCCCCTCTGAGACCTCTGACCCGAAGAGACGACAGAGCCCCGCGTTTCTGCTCTGGGCGGGTGGGTTCTGACCCTCCCCGGACCCTGAAGGAGGCTTTTTGGCCTTCCGTGGTAATTCTTCACAAGACACCAGTCTCTCTTCCCCTCCCCCGTCCTGTCGCCCTCCGGAGAGTCCCTCCACAGTCCCCCTCCACAGTCCTGCAAGCCCGCGCCCTCCAATGGCCCCATTCACCTTTGTCCCTCCAGTGTGAAGTGCGCCCCCCAAACATAACAGGGGCTCAGCAAGTTACCCCCATGCCACTCCCTGTTCAGCCCGCAACGGGCCGGTCTTCCCTCCATTGTCGCTCTTCCTCGGAAGCCAATCCCTCTCCCGGGAACTCGTTGGGCATAACACCTTTGACGTCTCTCAGCCCTGCGGCCCTGTGACTCACTGTAGGTGACATTGCTTCCAGACCCGTAAGCTACCCACGCTGCGAATTACGAAACGAACCGTGAGTCAACGTGGTGGCGTGAGGTCTTTTTTTCCCCTACGTATATGGGTTGTGTATTTCTCGTTGTGCTCGGGATGAAAGTAAGTCCAGAGTCCTGTCGTACTTGGCAAGCCTCTCCAAGATCTGGCTGCTGCTAATTGGGGAGACGCTGGTCAAAGGGTAGAAACTTGCGCACGTGAGTAAGTTCTAGACATCTGAGGTACAGCGCGGTGATTACAGTTAATCAGACCGTATTATGTACTGGAAAGTTGCTAGGAGACTCGGTCTTAAATGTTCGCAGCACAAAAAAGAAATGGAGAGCCGGCCCGGGGACGGAAATACCAGCTAACACTATGGCGGGAATCCTTTTGCAACAGACAAATGTATCAAACCATCTCGTCCCACGGGCTTCAAAGGAAACGATGTTGCCTGTGAATGACAGCTCAGGAAAGCTGAGAAGACAAAGATCTGGGTGCTCTTTTCACCTCTCACTGCTCCCCCCAACCCCCATTCCTGTGTACCTGACAGCTGGTCATCATTTTGTAACTTCTTCTTTGGAAAGAACTTCCAATTTAGAAAACCTTGGACAAAGGAAAAAGAGGGCCAAAAGCACGTGTATACCCTTTACCCAGATTCGCCTCTTGGTAACCTTTTATCCTATTTATCATTTGGGTTCTCTCTCCACACGCATGTAGGCGCGCACACAGGCACACGTTATGTACATACGTTACACACACACACACACACACGCACACACATACACGCCTTATATGAACACATTCTGTATATCCATTTTGTACACTCTTTTCTGAGCCATGGGAGGGTAAGTTGTATACACCATGATCCTTTAACCCTACACTTCAGTGAATTAATTTCCTCAGCGTAGAGATGTCCTCTCCAAGGCCATGGCACTGCTATCAGTTTCTCACATCGGACAGTGTTCCAATACTTTAGTCTGAGGTCCATATGGCAGTTTTATCAAGTGACACATTGATGTCCCTTAGAACATGTCTTCCCTTCTGTACTACTCTAGAGTCATGTATTGCGCTGAGTTGTTCTTTCTATTTAGCTCTCATTAATCCGGAACATTCCACAGTGTCGTCGGGTCTTTTATGACCTTGCTATTTTTGGAGAAATCACTTCCCCATCTTGCCAATTTGCTTTTTGCTTTCCTGCCAACGTTTCATTTCATTTCATTTTATTTTATTTTACTTTATTTTTTTTCCTGCCAAAAATTTTTAAAGGTTTTAAAAAATTTTTTTAGGTTTACTTATTTATTTTTGAGAGAGACAGAGCACACACGAGAGCAGGGGAGGGGCAGAGAGAGAGGGAGAGATAGAATCCTAAGCAGGCTCCACCCTGTCAGCATGGAGCCCGATGTGGGGCTTGAACTCACAAACCGTGAGATCATGACCTGAGCCGAAACCAAGAGTTGGACACTTAACCGACTGAGCCACCTGGGCGCCGTTCCCGCCAACATTTTAAAGCAGAATGCTCTTCGCGCTGTGTTTGCCTGGTGTTTCCTCATGATTAGAGTGGGGGTCCACGTCTCTGCTGGCACACCGCGTAGGTGATCTGGTGCCCGATCTGGGGACACTCAGTGTGTATCTGTCTCTCATTAGTGATGCTAATTTTGATTACTAGTTCAAGGGGGTGCGCAAGTTCTAACGGCTACTTTTTTTCTTCTCCCTTGCATATAATAAACAGTCTGTGGGGAGACACTTTAACACCGTCAAATATCCTGCTTCTCATTGGGATCCCCACTGCATTTATAGTGGCAAAATGACAAGATTCGGACTTCACTGATTGGCCCTTGCACTGTAGCTATGTTTTAAAAAAATTTTTTTAATGTTTATTTATTTTTGAGACAGAGGGAGACAGAGCACGAGTGGGGGCAGGGCAGAGAGAGAGGGAGACTCAGAATCCGAAGCAGGCTCCAGGCTCTGCACTGTCAGCCCAGAGCCCGATGCGGGGCTCGAACCCACAAACCGCGAGATCTTGACCTCAGCCAAAGTCAGACGCTTAACGAACTGAGCCACCCAGGCACCCCTGTAGCTATGTTTTTATACCTAATGTATTATATTTATTGTATATTATATTAATTTAATTATTTATGTTGCACTGTCGCTAATTTGAGCCTCTCTCGCTTTGCCGCGCCGCGTCTGCTGAGTGCTCTTGGCTGACTCCCTCAGCCTGGGCTGCCACAAACGCTGCCCAACTCCAGGGGGCACCGTTCACAGTGCAACCGAGCCAAGTGGCAGCTGTGGGTCTTGGTTTAGAGGAAGCTTCCTCCTGGAAGCTTTCCCAGATTCCCCAAGTGCCGACTAGGCATTCATGCCCTTTGCTCCCCACGCTCTGTCTGCGGACCCCTATCAACGCCCTGGTCACACTATGTTGTGATGGTCTTACTTCCCTACCTCCCTCGTTGGGATATAAGCTCCTTAAGGGCCAGCCTTTTCCTCTTCCTGTTCTCTGCTGTGCCCCGCCCCGATTGTGCATTCAGCAGATGTCAAATCAGTAAATGAGTTTGGTCTCGTGTTAAGAGTTAGAGAGTTAGATAGATAGAGATACAGATATGGATAGATAGTTATAGCTAGCTAGCTGGCTTCTCCGGGAGAGGACAAAGCCCTTAAGGACAAGAACCACACTTAACTCATCTCTGTATCCTCTCCCCCTACCCTCAATACTTGGCACAGGGCCGTGTTCATAACAGGCACTCAGCAAAGTTTGGCTGAATGAGTCCGTGGGTGTATATCGGTTGATAAGGATACGCTTCCTCCCGCCTTCCAGAGAACTGCACTAAACTCTGGGTGACCCTTGGGGAGCAGGTGGTGCGCCCTTTGAACCCCTGCTGCTCTGGCACGGTTGGGCCCCGCCCCACCTGAGCACAAAGACACAGGAAATGTAGGTGTACGCGGTCAGGGTCATTTGACTTCCCCTTGCTGAGGGATGCCAGCATCTGAGTGAGTCTCCGAGGGTGACCGAGGGCTGTCCGGGACCCAGCCTTGAGATCCTGAAGCCTTCCTAGATGACGGTCCCTGGCACTTCCCACGGAACTCTCCAGGAGCCCCCGGCCGAGCTGACTCCGGAAGCCTTTCTGGTTCCAGGTCACTTGGAAGGCACACCGCTTGTGTCGGGATAAGACAGAAACGAGAGGCTTGGAGAGAAGTCCTAGGAGGAGCCCGGGGCCGATAAGCCAGCCTCTTGAAGAGCACAGGGCACCTCTGTTGTCTGGAGCCCGGCCTGCCAACCTGGCAGAATGAACTCTGACACCCACTGACCCGGTCCTGGATTCCAGGCTGTGTCTTGCTCTGCAGCCCCGAGGGGCAGAGGCCTGTTGCCATGGCAACACGCACCTCTTCGGGGAGGCTGAGAGCTCAGCCCAGCTCAGCAACCAGAGCTACCCCTCCCAGAAGGCGCTGGCTGGGGACACTCCTGGGAGGGCTCTTCTAAGGCCTCTAGAGATGGAGGGGGGCCCCCGGGGCAGCCCCAGACAAAAGTCGGTGTCATGGGACCTTAGCTAGCATAATCTTGCCCTTTTTTTTTTTTTAAGTTTGTTTATTTCCAGACAAGAGAGAGCACGCGTGGGGGAGGGGCAGAGAGAGGGAAATTGAGAGAGAGAGAGAATCTCAAGCAGGCTCCGCACTGGCCGCGCAGAGCCCGACGCGGGGCTTGAACTCACGAACTATGAGATCATGACCTGAGCTGAAGTCGGACGCTTCACTGACGGAGCCACCCAGGTGCCCCATCATAATCCTGCCTTTATTATTTTTTTAAATCTTTTTAATGTTTATTTATTTTTGAGAGAGAGGGAGAGAGAAACAGAGCATGAGTGGGGGAGGGGCAGAGAGAGGGAGAGGGAGACACAGAATCCGAAGCAGGCTCCAGGCTCCGAGCTGTCAGCACAGAGCCCGACGCGGGGCGCAAACTCACGGACCGCGAGATCGTGAACTGAGCCGAAGTCGGATGCTTAACCGACGGAGCCACCCAGGCGCCCCCACAATCCTGCCTTTACACAGGACTTTGCGTCTACATAGAGGCTATTCTTCAGGCTTCCCTCTCTGTCAGAGATAGACCATACACCATGGCATTCAGCTTTTCCCTGTAGGAAAAAAATGCACCAAGGGACCCCAGATGCATACGTGGAAGCCTTGAAACTTACAGCCAGGGAGGGGGAAATGGATCGAACACAGGGACCACGAACATGAAAATTTTAATTTGTATTTCAAAAGCACTTCTATAGCATTTACCATACGCCAGGCCCTATTTTAAATGCCTTGCAATCTGTTTACTCCTTAAATTCTCATAACAACCCTTTAAAGGAGGGCCAGTTATCAGCCCCATTTTATAGTTGAAGAAACTGAGGCACAGAGAGGTTAAATGACTTGCTTAAGGTCACACAGCTAATAAACGGCAGAGTCACTCCCGCCCAGGTAGCGTGAACCCCAGACTCTGTTCTCTTGGCTATTCAGTCCTGCTGCCCTCCTTGGGTATACGATCCCCGTGAGAACAACAGGACAAGGAGTGACCTGTCCACTCCCCCTTTTCCTTTCTTCCTTAGGCCCTTTTATATGGACCAGGTGCAAGGGTCCAGCCTGTCCCCTAGTCACATCAGAGACAGAGAGAGGGAGAAGGAGAATGAGGACATTGGATGCGTGGATGCTTCTGGCAAAGTCAGCTCTGGCAGGGGCTGAGCCATACCTCAAGGAGTCAGAAACTCTTGCGTTTTCGGGGTGCCTGGGGGGCTCAGTCCGTTAAGCATCCGACTTCAGTTCAGATCATGATCTCACGGTTCCTGGGTTCGAGCCCCGCGTTGGGTGAGCTCGAGCCACTCCGCGCTCCGCACTCTCTCCCCCCCTCTGCACCTTGTGGGATTCTCTCTCTCGGTCACTTGCGCTCGCTCTCATAAATAAATAAACAAACAAACAAACAAACACGTAAGTAAATAAATAAATAAAAAGAAACCTCTGCGTTTTATTTCCTGAGCCAAAATTCTGAGCTGAGTGTGCCTGGAGACAACCCAAAGATGAACATGGAATCAAAATCCTTTGAACCCTGGTCTCAGGCAAGAACCACCACCAAAGAACCGTCAGAACGAAGCTTTTTGGCTCGACGCCGAACGGAGCCCGGAAGAGAAAGCACGTCAGGGTAGATAACAAGCTGTTTACAGTGAGCAAGGCCCTGGTGGCCTCTTTATAAATCTTTGTCCCGGGAGAGTACGGCCAGAGCGGCAAGCCCCAACAGGTAATGCGCCGACACGCCTGCGGAAATATCGACTAGACGGTGTGGACGCCCAGGGCTGGGCTGAGGGCAGGAAACCTTGGGGCGGACATTCAATCACCAGACTTTCTTTCAAGGGAGATGGATTTAAAAAAAAAAAAAAAAAAAAAAAGAGGGGGGAGGGGATGCGTTTGGCACTCTGCTGAGCCCAGAGAATACAAATAGGAGTAAAAACGCCACTACGCAGAGAATAAAAGAGGGGCACCTGGCTAGCTCGGCCGGAAGAGCACGTGACTCTCGATCTCAGGGTTGTGAGTTCGAGCCCCAGGCTGGGCATGGAGCCCCCTTTAAAAAAAAAAAAAAAGCGTTGGGGTTGTTGACAATTAAAGAACCAGGACGTATCGGCAGAATTTACCAATTTGTCTTCCCGTGTCCTAGCTAGGGGAAAAGCCGTGTGCTTTCTAGTCGTTTTTCCAAGCACATCACATGAGGAAACTGATAAGCCGGCAAGAATGCGGAGGCAGAAACGAGTTTGTCCTACACGGGCTCTTCACCTTGCAAACATGCCCCCGTCACCCGCCGGGCCTGCCCCCCTGGCACAGAGAAATGTCCAGCTGGGCGCGGGCCAAGGTGAGCCCATGGCAGGACCATGTTTCCTGCTCGATCCGGCCACAACCTGCGAAGGAGCTGGCACGAGCCGAGAACGAGGGCCGGGAAGGTAGCTTCTGGTGGTTTTTGCCATGACAAGGGGACAAGTCAGTTTGTCAGTTTTCCAGGGTGGAGTGTTTTTTTTTTTTTTTTTTTCTGGATTGCATATTGATGGTTTTTAATCCTGGTCTGGTTTTCCCTTGGCACACCTGTCCCCCCAGGCTGCCTCCAGGCTTCCTCTCTGCGGGGCCCATCAGATCTGCTGGGGGAAGTAACAACCATGTGACAATAATTATGATCACTGCCGTTTGTGGAATGCTTTTGTGAGTCAGGCATCAAGCTAAGTGCTTACGCGCATGGTAGGTCAAGCTGGCCTCACAACCAGGCAGCGAAGGGGAGTATTCTGGCTGTTTTATAGACGAAGGAACCCAGCCTCAGAGAAACAAAACGGCTAGTAAGTGCTGGTGGCCGAATGGAAACCGGAACACGTTACGAGCCCATAACTGCTGTGTTTATAGCTTCTAACCACCCTGCTGTACTGCCTCTCATAAAGTTAATTCGAATTTCAGCCTAATCCAACCCTATTTAGGAAGGGAAATGTCCTGCCCAAACATCACTCATGATATCCTAAAGCTAAATATAAGAGGCTCTTCAATGATCTCTTGTTTGGGGCTATTTAGGCTGAGGCTTCCCCCAAGGGCCTGTGTAACCAGGGCTTCTGTGGGTGCATACCATGTGCGCAGACAGGAAATCGGCCCAGTTTTGCTGGCCCTGAGTCCAGGCCCCCAGAAAGATCCGCTAACAGGGAAGGTTAAGCTTAGAAAGTCAGTATGGAAATGAGAGCCTTAGACCAGGCCCTGGGACTAAAAATGTCAGGAACCTCCTTCCAACTTACTGCCCTGGGCTGTGGAGGGGAGAGGGGAGCACTGCCTGGGGACGAGCATTTTGCAGCTGACCGCTGTGGGTTTTGTGGGTAGAAGCTGACTTCTAGGTCCCACTGGGTCACCGTGTTGAAATTCTGGATACGTGTTTGGAGTCCAGAACAAAGAAACTTCCTGACTCCTTTATTCTGTATTCTCAGTTTATTCCCCCTGGGTCTGCACATGCTGCGGGAACACGGGGACTCTTCCTTGGCTTGCTGTGATGGTCAGTTTCATGTGTCACCTCGGGTAAGGGGTGCAAAGACAGCTGGTAAAAGACTATTTCTGGTGTAGCTGCGAGGGTATCTCTGGAAGAGATTCGTGTGTGAATTGGTGGGGGCGCCTGGGTGGCTCAGTCGGTTAAGCATCTGACTTAGGCTCAGGGCAAGATCTCACGGTTCGTGAGTTTGAGACCCTCGCTGGGCTCCGTGCTGACGGCTCAGAGCCTGCTTCTGGTCCTCTGTCTCCCTCTCTCAGTTCCTCCTCCACTCGTGCTCCCTCCCCCACCCTCTAAAAAAAAAAAAAAAGATTACCCTTACCAGTGCAGGTGGGCATTCACCAAAAAGGAAAAAGGAAGAAGGCACATTTGCTTTTTTTTTTTTTTTTTTGGCTTGAGCTGAGACATCTGCTGCTGCCTCAGACATTGATGCCTCTGGTTCTTGGACTTTTGGACTTGGACCAGGACTTATGGCATCAGCCACATGGTTCTCAGGACTTCGGACTCGGACTGAGTTGACATCACCAGTTTTCCTGGGTCTCCACCTTGCAGATGGCAGTACTTGGGACTTCTTGGCTTTCATAATCACAGGAGCCAATTCCTATAATATCTATCTATCAATCATCTATCTATGTATCATCTATCATCTATCACCTATCATCTATCAATCACCTATCATCTATCACCTATCATCTATCTATCTATCTATCTATCTATCATCTATCATCATCTATCATCTATCACCTATCTATCTATCTATCTATCGCTCCTATGGGTGCTGTTTCTCTAGAGAACTCTAATGCACTTGCTCTCACGGATTTGTCTTCCTCTTCTAAAAGGCTGAGGCTAGACACCGAGAGGCTTCTCTAACAGTCACCTGAGACACTCTCTTCCTCGGGTCATTTCCCCAGCTCCCTAATGCTAAGATGAGCTTCGGCCCCCCTGAATCCGCTCCATCCTTGTCAATGCAGACCCAGCGGGCCACCCAAGTGAAGCCACTGGCCAACCCAAAGACATTCCCCTCCTTTCCCTCCCCCTGGATGCCCTCCTCATTCCACGCTCACAACTCCCGCTTCTTCACCTTCCGCAACTCAGGGTAAAGCCCACCTCCTGCCCACCTGCCACTGTGTCTTCCAAAGTCTTTTCTATATTCAACATGCGCCATATTGCTTTACTGTTACTACCAACAGGAACAAGGATTCCGGCTACCATTTACTGAGCACTGCTTGCCCAGGCACTAGCTCATGTATACATTATCCCGTTGAAACCCCACAACCACCCTGGGAGGTGCGTGCTGTTATTACTCTCCCCATTGTCCAGACGAGGAGACTGAGGTTTGGAGAGGTTACGTCGCTTGTCCTAGGACACGTAGCTAAGAAATGGTGGAGCCGGGATCTGAACCCCGGTCTCTCTGATCCCAGCGCTGCTCTCCAGTTCAGTGTGGGTTTGCCTCTTCTCTTCCGTTACATTCAGTTTCTCAAAAGAATCTTTGTTGGGGCGCCTGGCTGGCTCAGTCAGTAGAGCATGCGACTCTTGATGTCAGGGTGGTGAGTTCGAGCCCCGTGTTGGGTGTAGAGATCATGGAAAAATAAAATCGTAAAACAAAGAATCTTCGTTCTCTTCCGGATTTCCTCCTCGCGACACCCAGTCCCGGGTCCTGCGTGGAGCGGGCGCGCGGGTGCCAGATTGATCTGTTTGCAGGAGTTCTGCCCACACCATCAGGCCTGCTGGCCACCAGACTCTGGTCCTCCCTGGCCCTGCGAGGGAGGTGCAAACAGCAAGGCGGCCAGGAGCTAGCAGCGGCGAGTTTGAGCAATAACCCGTGTGCCCTGGAGTCAGGCAAGGGCTCCGCGCCTTCCCAGAGCTCACCTCGCGGCCACGGCCCACACGCGCACACCCGTGCCGACGACGCAGGGGAAGGGACTGCCACCGACGTCCGGCTCGTGCTTGTTCCCAAGCTGGAGCATCTCTGAGTGAAGACGGCCTTTTACTAGCACCTCATTTCTAAGGTCGTTGGCCTTGGCCAGATAGCATCTGCCCCCTTGTGGACTGTCCTTTTCTGATATTTGGGGAGAAGAGGAGAAGAAAATACACGCAGTCTCTAAAATTCCTGGAAAAATACCGTGGCCTGAAAATCTTGCAGGGTCCGGGAATGGGCCACTGTGACTTTCACTGACCGGGGACGCCAGAAGCCCTGGTGAGTCTTCTGGATTCTTCTGCGTGTTGACTCGGGGCTCCGGACAGCGCTCAGCTCCCCGCTCTTCGGCAGCAAAGCCCGCTTGGCAGGTCGCTGCATCTTTCTGAGCTCACGCCTACCTCCCCTTTCCGTTTACAGGCGTGTCCCTGCCGTCTCCTTTCAACAAGTCCCCTTGATTCTCCTTTTTCCCCTCGTCCCTTTCTCTCCTTCTTCCCTGCTGCCCGCGCCTTACACGGAAATCCGCTCCAGCTGAAGGGCTGTGATCACTGATGTACGAAACGTCCTTGTGGGATGAGGCAGGCACTTTATACACATGATGTCACTGAACCTTCAGGACAACCCTGTGAGGTGGGTATTATCGTCAGAAGGGATGGGGCGCCTGGGTGGCTCACTCGGTTAAGCATCCGACTTGGGCTCAGGTCATGATCTCGCGGTTCGTGAGTTCGAGCCCCGCGTCGGGCTGTCTGCTGTCAGCACGGAGCCCGCTTCGGATCTTCGGTCCCTCTCCCTTTCCGCCCCTCCCCTGCTCGTTCTCTCTCTCTCAAAATAAATAAGTAAATTTAAAAGATAAATAAATACGGGAAAATGAGTCACAGAGACGTTAGGCAACTTGTCAGAGGTCACCCAAGCCATACGAGCAGAGCCAGGACTCAAACTCAGGGCTGACTCCACAGCCTATGCCTTTTTGCCAACTGCCACATTCCTCCACCCCCTCACTTCTTCATCAAATATTTATAGAGCTTCTTCTACGTGCCGTCCCCCCTTCTGGGAGCTTCCAATCTGATGGAAGAGAAAACGTTCGTGCTTCAGCCCACTGCGTCGTTCTGATCTCTGTTCGTCTGCTTGTCCTGACTCTCTCAATTTCTGGGAAGCTCCGACTTCAACTTGGCCCAATTCATTCGTTCATTCCTTCCACAAACGCTTTCTGAGAGCCTACTATGTGCTAGTCCCTGGGATACGAGCATGAGCCAAAGCCGAGGTCTCTGCACTTTTAGGCATGCCATTCCCTCTGTCTAGATGCCCTTCCCTGTGCCCCTTTGCCGAAATCCAGTCCAATCCTCGAGGCTCGTCTGGAGTCTTGCCTCCATGAGGGAGGCTCCAACCCGCCCGCACACAGTGATTGCCCCTGGCTCTGAAGTCATCCAGCATTCGCCATCTGGACAAGTCAAGTGTCTGGACATGTCAGGTGACACATGTCAGACGTTCTTGCACCCTTCACTTCCACGTTTGTGTACGGGTCCTGTCACTTGACTACTGTTCACATCACCACCCAGTAAACGTTTCCTTTCTCCTCAAGAAGCAGTTCACCAAGTGCCTGCTATGTATTTTAGCAATGGAAAAACTGACGGACCTTTGTGGACCCTCTTCGGATCAACCAAGAGCTTTCATAAATACTTCACCGTTTGACCGTCACAAAATGCTACCGCTGCCGTTTAGCTTTTCAACTATAAAATGTAATTTAGGGGTGCCTGGCTGGCTCGGTTGGTAGAGCACGTGACCCTTGATCTCGGGGTTGTAGGTTCGAGCCCCACGTTGGGTACAGAGAGGACTTTAAAAAACAATAAAATCTCAAATAATAATGCTATGTAATTTAAATCACTTAGTAGGTAAATATATCCTTCTCGTGAAAATGAAGGCATAGATCTGGCTACTGTATTCTCTGACCACCCCATCCCACTCCAGAACCCCCTCCGAGATGTGTGTGAGGAAACGGAAGCTAAGAGAAGTCACACGGTGTGGCCAGGGTCACACAGCCAGTGTGTGTGTGTGTGTGTGTGTGGGGGGGGATTTTCCGATTCTAAATCTCTCCTTTCTATTTTTTTCACGCTGCCCCCCACAAGGCCAAGGAGTTTGTTTATACCTGCGCTCTGGGTGCCCAGCACAGGGCTCTGCACCCAAGCGGGGGCTCAGCAGATGCTTCCACCTCTGTGCGCTCTTCTGCAGACGGGGTTCCTCTACACCAAGGCATCGCCTCCCAGTTCTACCCGATTGGTAAAGGCTCAAAGTGACAACCGAGGCCACACATGCCTCTTGCTAGGCGCCACTTCTGCTACCCCCGGGCTGTGTGACACCAGGGACCCCGGGGGTCTCCTTTCGGAGTCTCTACAAGAAGACCTCACAAAGGCAAGTCAAGTGTTTGCTGGGCACTCGCTGCCAGTGTGCCAGGGGCTGTGTGTGACGGGGGGGGGTGGGGGGGGACACACCAGCTCTGCTATTGCTCTGCGGCCCAGACTTGCCCGGCCCATCCACACACTCGGGCGAACCAGCCAGCACGTAACCAAGTTCTAAATTATGCAAGCGCGGACACTTTGGGGGTTCACGGTCGGAAGCGCGCGGCTGCAGCGGTCAGAGGGGGCTTCCTGGAGGAGGCGGGCTGGCCAGAGATCAGCGGGGAGCAGCCCGCGTGGAGGGCACCGCACCCGGAGCCGGCCGGCGGCAGCGCGGGGCGCAGGGGCGCGGGGGCGCGGGGCGCAGGGGCGCAGGGGCGCGGGGGCGCGCCCTCTGCCGCCAGCCGCGAGGAGGCGCTCGGAGCCCGCCGTGGGCGGCGGCGGCGGCTGGGGCTTTCTCAGCCTGCGTGTCTCACCCAGCCTGGCGCTTCCAGAGGCTTTCAGTCGCCACGAGGCCCACGACAACCCCGTTGTCCCCATCCCCCCACCCCAGGGCGCGCCCAGCCCTCCTCTCTGCTAGGTACCTGCCCTCAACTGCACCCGTGGCGGGAGGGGACATTTCCCTCCGCCACTCCCGGGTTGGCAGCAAAGGCTATCGCAGCCGACACGCTGAGAGCGCCCCCTGCAAAGTTTCCCTTGAGAAAGCCGGCCTCTAGACGGACACGGGGCTGGCCTGCCTCTGCGCGACCCCGGCGGTCCTTCCCCACTTAGGCACACACGCCGTGCCCAGCTCTACGCCGGAATACGCTCACTCCGCACCGCGGTGCTGTTCTTGACCCCATTTCACAGCTGAGCAAGCTGAGGCACCGAGCGCTTACCACCTTGCCCGCCGTCTCGCAGCCGGAAAGAGGCAGAGTCATGCTCTTGATGAAGCACTCCCTCAAGTGCCTCTCCTCACGCCGCTGCTGCTGGAGGTGAGCAGTCCCCAGACAGGCCGATGGTGCCCAGACTGAACCACTCCTCTTCCTCGGCTCTCCCTGGTCATTTTCCAGCCCCCCGCACTGACCTGCGCTGCCTCCCGGCCCTCTCTAAGCCGGGGCCTCCGCTTTCAGGGCTCTCAGCTGCAGGTGCTTTATGTGGCTTGCCAGGTGCCTCAGTTTTTCTCACCTGAGAAATGGTCCTCCTAGCGCCCGCCTCATAAAGCCGCTAAAAGGATTAAATGAGAGAATCCGCACACAATTAGAAGAGCGCCTGGCCCGTATGTAGCCAAGAGCTCAAGAAACGACTAGACCAAGACCCTGGCACCCCTAGGGGCTTCCCATCCACGAGAGAGAGAGAGAGAGAGAGAGAGACAGAAAGAGAGAGAGGGAGAGGAGACAGAGAGACAGATGGAGGAAGAGAGCAAGGGGGAGATGGGGAGGAAGGGAAAGAACAAACTCACTTACTTCCAGAGCAGGTCAAAGAGGGGCACATCGACTCTCCCGCTTTCAATGACCACGCTGTCTTGGGAGCTGGGAACATCAGGCCTGGGCACAGATGTATGTCTGGTCTAATCAGCCCTAATATGTCACGTGGGTGTGCAGCCGGTACAGCTCTGATGGCAGCGTCCTCAGGTGCCCCAATAACATGCCTGTTCCTCTCCCCTGGAGTGGCCTGAGTCATCTTGTGTAACAATCAGTGTTCGGCATTGTCCCCATCACAGTCAGATAAGCCATCAAGTCTTTAGCATATGAAGGGCTCTGTGTTAGGGACTTAGGATCAAAAGGGCAGCATATAGTCACAGGATGGTAGGAGCGCCCTTGATGCGGACTCGGACCTGTTTTCACCCAGATTTGGGGAGGGAGGTGTCCCCAGCCCCTGGCCCTCTAGTTGTCTAGCACGGGCAATAGGACAGTAGAGCAGGATTTCCAAACCCCCGCCGCATCCAAATCCTCCCCGTAAGCCCAGGAGCTGGGCAAACATCAGATGCGAGTCAGGAAGGCCCCCGTGCAATTTATTACTGCAGAATTGTTCCCAGGGAGCAAGAGGCTGCATCTAGCCAAAATTCATTCATGCCGATTGATAACCAAAGGACCGAACTCCACATATCATTCATTCATTCATCCTCTCATTCATTTCTCTCTCCAATGCCCATTTCCTACACGTTCACTATGTGTTAGATTCTGTGCTCAGTGTTAGGAATGTAAAGAGGGACACGACACAGCCCCTAACGGAAACGGACGAGTAAACACGTAGCTGCCATCCTACGAAATAAACATTATAAGCCAATCACTTAACAATGATTTCTTGACTACCTACTGTGTGCCACACACTGTTCTAGACACAGGGGATACAAGCATGAATTAAACAGACAAGATCACTGCACTCATCGAGCTGGAGTAGAGATTACTTTTGCAGTTCAGGGAAGAGGGCAGAGAGTCTGGGAGGTGTGAGCTCGGCTGGGTCTTAAGGGACTGTGTCCCGGGCCAAGAGGGAGGCTGGGGCCCGGGCCGGGTGGAGGGTGGGGGGGGGGTGGAGGAAGTAATAATACAACGAAGATGCCCGGCAACCTGAAAGTGGACGGGCCACGTGACTAGGGAAGGGCAAGTGGCTTGGTTGGGGACCAGCACAGCCTGCATGGAAAGAGTAGCAGAACAAGACGTGCACGTTACTGGCTCTCCAGGTCAGGTGCAATCAAATACAACAGACCAAGGCCCGGCTGAGTCTCGGCATTTTGCTGAGACCCAACGCCGGGGACAGGCGAGGGGGCGCCCAGCACCATCTGGCCAGGTGGTTGTGTTAGTCGCTTGGGCTAAACTTACCCAAGGGCCCAATGATCCCAGCCCCGAGGCATGCCGATTTATGGGGCTCAGCGTTCTTTACTAAGAGCCATCATTTTAGATGGAAGGTCTGGGGTGCCTGGGGGGCTCAGTCAGTTGAGCAGCCGTGGGACTCTTGTTTTCAGCCTGGTTCACGGGATCCAGCCCCGCGTAGGGGGCGCTGAGCCTCCTTGGGAATTTTTCACTCCCTCTCTCTGCCCCTCCCTCACGCATGCGCGCGTGCACACACTCTCTCAAAATCAAAAAAACTTAAAAAAAAAAACTGTTTAGAAGGAAGGTCTGTCCTGGAAAGTTAACGAAACTTGAATCAAGTCAAATTTCACTCTAGAGCTTTAGGTTCCAGTGATTTAAAAAAATTTTTTGAGAAAGAGAGCAGGGGAGAGGGGCAGAGGGAGACAGAATCCCAAGCAGGCTCCACGCTCAGCAAGGAGCCCGATGCGGGGCTGGATCCCACGGGACTCGATCCCACGACCCTGGGATCATGACCTGAGCCAAAACCAAGAGTCCGACGCTCAACCGACTGAGCCCCCCAGGCGCCCCGGTTCCAGTGATTTTTTTTTTACAACAATAATTCTTAAATCGGCTGAAAAGAAAATAACTCCCCCTCTAAAAATGGATTCTGTAAACGGTGCTTTAGTTATTACAATTTCTCTTTAATATTTGTCAAGTGGATTTTGTCTTTTGGTATCGAAACTAGCCAGCTTTCCTATTTTAACACATTTCGCGACCCACAATAAAGAAGTTGGACAGGATCATCTTAAAGTTCTCTTTGAAACTCCTATCGGGTCAGACACCTGATCTCTCCAAGCCTCAGTTTCATCAGCTGTGAAATGGAATTAATTATAATTCCTCTCTCTCAGGGCTGTTGACAGGATCAGGAGAGTGTTCATCTATGTCCTGTGAAGTGCTTAGCTCAACGTCTGGCGTAGCAGAGGTCAAAATCGCTATGCTCTTGATTCTGTACTTTTTGAAACATCGCTGCTATTTGGTGGTAGCAGTCGTTTTCTCCAAAGAAGCAGGCTTCACTTAATCCGATCTGCCTCGCTCTAGAATTTCTGCCAAGGGCCACAGCCCCTAGTAGAAGAATGAAGACATGATACGGTAACTTAAGCAAGAAAAGTTGATTTCCAGCTTTCCTGGTGGACAGACCAAGGCACTAACCCATGATGAGGTGTCATGTGACCCAAGACACCCGGAGAAGCATGGAGCTGACGGAGAACGACGACGTCAGTTGGCCAGATGTCCCGCTTCCTATCCTAACTGGCAAATGGCATGCTTTCACCCAGGGTCCCAAGCGCCTTTGCCCCCTGACCTTCACTTCTAAGGTAAACCCACTGCAAGGCTCGATTTTTATAATAAATCCACTCCTGAGTCCCGAGCTTATGTGCAAAAGTGGAAACAGGTGTGTTTCCAGCAGCTTCTTTCCCTAGGGAGGGAAGTCAGAAGGTTGGGAAGTCAGGCTGGGACCCCATGGATTCACTGAGCTACTACCAGAGCAAAGGCAGCCTTGGGGAATCACACGGTGCCCACCGGGCCAGCAGTGCGGTGGGGTCTGGGTGTGAGGCAGGCCGGATTTTTTTGGCGTTTGCTCCCTTTCATGATCGTTGTTGTAAATAAACTAAGTGCTCTGAGCTAGAGCTCAGAATTCTCACTATAACATATGTTCCTATTCGGCTATTCAGTCCAGTCCAAGAGTGTCCTTTTCTTTCTTTTTTTAAAATATTGATTTATTTTTGAGAGAGACAGAGACAGAATGCCGGTGGGTTAGGGGCAGACAGAGAGGGAGACACAGAATCCGAAGCGGGCTCCAGGCTCTGAGCTGTCAGCACAGAGCCCGACGCGGGGCTCGAACCCACGGGCCGTGAGATCATGACCTGAGCGGAAGTCGGAGGCTTAGTAGACTGAGCCACACAGGCGCCCCCCTTTCTTTCTTTATAATCTTCTCTGTGTGTGTGTGTGTGTGTGTGTGTGTGTGTGTGTGTGATTCACTTTCTGTAGAACCTGTGGCATTTTCTTGAGACTATTTTAGAAAATCTGGAGGGCAGGGATAAATCCCATGAATAAAATGAAAAGAATTTAAAGCGTTGTTCTAAGCACTTCACACGTTAACTCTTTGCCTCTATTCCTACAGGGTGGGCACTGTTGTTATTCACATATGCCAGATGGGGAAACTGAGGAGCAGAGCCGTTTAGTTGGAAAGTTGTCAAGTGAGAAAGTTTGGCGTTTGACAGTGAGCCCTGGGTGGGAAAATGGGGAATGGTGGGGGAGGGGGGGCTCAAGTGATAAGAAAGTCCCAGACTTGGGTCAGGCCTCTGCCCTGCTGTACAGGCCTAGCCCCACATTCCTTTCTCTATTCCAGTTCCAGCAGCTTACATGATTTTGGAGCCCTCTTTTTAAAATACACAAGCGTATCTCCCTTGTGAACATTTTACAAAACCACGTGACCACAGGACTACGTTGCTATGGTGCCTTCCAGGGGTGGGAAGGGGTCCCGGGCAAGGGACGGCTCTTAGCGTCACAGTGCCTCTGCCTCTGCCCGGGAGATGTCTCTGCTCCTGGCCGAGCAGGGCACTGGAATCTCATTTTGACAGAAAGAGTTTTCCTTTTCACTCCCCAACACGAGGCCCTGGGAAAGTCCATCTGTCAACAGCAAAGCAGACTTTGCTCTGGTTATGTCTTCACGTTCATATATGCCCTTCGCGTTATATCTGCAGGTCAGGAGTGAAAACATCAGAGTCCGTGAAATGCATCCCGTGATCAAATTTGGCTTAATCTCCACAGTCCTAAATTTCCTGCCTGCATTGCAAAAGTTGCCCAAGGAAATGAAATCCCAGGATGAATGTTCGCCATCAGAATAAGACCTCGCTTCCACTGTCCCCTGCTTTGACAGTCGTGGAAAAGGCATGAATTAATAGACTCTTTTAATTTATCTCAGTTTTGTCTCTGAAGAGGGTCCAGTGAAAACAACCACTCAATCTGTCACTTGAACATTGTTTATATTTGTTGCCAGGATACCAAAGGCTCTTTTAAGCCTTTGGCTCAGAAGAGCACCATGCATCTGAACTTGTTCACCTGCACATAAAGCAAATAATGGCTGAAATGATGGGAAAGCTCCTCCAAACATTTTAAGTGGCATACAAGGCATTTTTTTGTGTCCAGAAATCGCAGCATCCGATATCTGTTGTTCAAATAAATCTCCACCTGCCTACCGAAGTGCGCATTATACGCGAGATCCGGCGTTGAAAAGACAGTTGTTAATTACTTGGAGGTAAATCAGGCCACCTTTGACCCAGACCCCGAGCTGTAATTTTGGTGCTCAGTTTCTTGGTCCCGAAATTAATGTAAATCTTTACATTTGTGATTTCACTTGCCAATGCCGACCCGCCCACACGGTCTGCAAATGACTCTGTGTTAGACATTGAAAAATGTCCTCTGGAAGGATTCAATCACCGCTCCCCAGTCTTTTCACTGATTCTGCTTTATGTAAAAATGACGGAGCCTGAGAACATCTGAAACTCAAAGGGACCCAACAGCAGAAACTAAACCCCTGAGGTTGGAAGTGGCTCGTCACGACCCCCCACCCCCGGGGTCGCTCAGCAACCAAAGCTGAAACCTGAAAGGAAAGCACTAGCTTGGGGCTTTTATAAAGGGTCACACTTAGAAATCCCCGCTCAGAGTCCAGGAGCTATCCCTTCCGCAAGGCTCGTGCCTTCGATGGCGTCTGTGAGTCCTGGCATTCCCCACCGTCTGATACTGGTCTGGAAGCATCGTGCCATTTTGAATCCAGGCGGTCAGAATATGATTCCGATAAAAACAGACCAGCTGCTCTGACAATCTGCATTAATTCTGGAGGAGACAGATGCACCAGACCCTGGCCCATAACGGTCACTTTTGAGGAGGGCCACTGGGGAGGGGAGAGGCAGGGCAGAGAGGAATTAGAGAGACCGTAACTCGCAAACTTCACAGGAGACGTGAAATTGAACGCGGTAACGCTGACGCTTGAAAATCTGTCACCCCGGTACAGCAGTACTTTGAAAACATTTCTACCAAAGTACCCATAATGGCAGAGGAGGGCTGAATGCGTTCTCCCAGGGGTCTGGGTCCAGCGTGAGAAAGGGTGCTCTGTATCACAAGAACTCTCTTTGCAGCTTATGTTTTTAAAATGCATTGCAATTGTGCCATAGACTCGCTAGCATATCTGCGTCGCTTTCAATATGAAAATAATAGCGTAAATGACTTACCGTCCACGAAAACTGCCCCTGCGGGGAGACACTCCCGGTTTCTTTCTCCAGCGGCCCGGAGCACACGCCGCACGCCGCCTCCAGTGACTGAGTGAAGAGCCCCCGGAATGGGAAGCGCTGCTGTGAGCAAGCTGACCTGTATTCTGGCTCTCTCACCTGGAATCGGGCTCTACGAATCCTGTTATGCATTGAATAGCAACAAAACAACGGCATAAATTAGGGTGTTGCTAAGATTGTGTACCATCAATGTTCGCGTGAGCATAATGGACATAATGAATTCTATAGCACTATCCTGCACAGCTTGGAGAGATTAAAACCACTTTGTCTTGAAATTAAATCTCAAAAATCATTGAGCAACAAGAATGGAAAGAACAACAACAACAACACCCCCTCGTGTATGTCAGCCGCCCAATTGTAGGATGTACCGCTTCTTGCTTTCTGATCATTAATGCCCGGTCCCAGGTTTATTCTAATAGCTGCCAGATCAGGGAGTCCACATCCATCGTTATAACCATCAAGGGGGGTTGGGTTCCCTTGTATTGTGGTTTGCGGCGTGCGCGGCGAGCCCCTTATCCGCTTCCAGGATCAAAACCTGTAACTGAAAAAGACCTCGGCTGAAGTTTATTTTATATAAATGCTACTAATATAATATCTCTAGGCTGTTGCAGAAGAAGAAAAGTGGGCTTCAATTCAGTCTTCTTACATTTCTTTATGTTTACCTATTAATGCTATTGACTATATTCCTTATGCTGTACCTTTCATCCCTGTGACTTATTTATTGTATACCCGGAAGCTAGTGTCTCTTAATCCTTCCTGCCTATTTGGCCCATCCCCTCCGCCACACTCCCCTCTGGCGACCACCAGTTTGCTCTCTGTATTTGAGACCGTTTCCGTTTGTGTGGGTGTGTTTGTGGGCTCGTTTGTCTTGTTTTGCTTTTTAGATTCGACATGTAAATGAAATCATACGGTATTTGGCTTTCTCTGATTTATTTCATTTAGCATAATACCTTTCAGGTCCGTCCGTGTTGTAAGAGCTCATTCTTGTTTATGGATGAGTAACATTCCACTCCGCGCATACACCACATCGTCTTTATCCAGTCATCTATCGATGGGCACTTAGGCTGCTCCCATATCTTGGCTATTGCCAATGCTGCTACAATAAACATAGGGTGCACGTACCTTTTTGAATTGGTGTTTTCATTTTCCTCGGGTAAACACCCAGCAGTGGCTTTACTGGATCACACGGAATTGCCATTTTCAATGTTTTGAGAAACTTCCATACGGCGTTTCCATAACGGCTGCGCCAATTTACGTTCCCACCAACAGGGCACGAGGGTTCCCTTTTCTCCACGTCCTCGCCGACGCTTCATATCTCTTTGTCTTTTTGATAATAGCCATTCTAACAGGTGTGAGGTGACAGCTCATTGTGGTTTTAATTTGCATTTCCCTGCTGCCAGGGATGTTGAGCCTCTTTTCACGTGTCTGTGGATTGAATTCATTCTTTAAATATTTATTTATTTATTTATTTATTTATTTATTTTTTGAGAGAGACAGAGACAGCGTGAGCAGGGGAGGTGCAGACAGAGAGGGAGAGAGAGAATCCCAAGACAGCTCCTCACTGTCAAGCACAGAGCTTGATGTAGGGCTCGAACTCACCAAATCGTGAGATCATGACCTGAGCCGAAATCAAGAGTCGGACAGTCGACCGAACTGAGCCACCCCGGGCGCCCCTGATTGAATTCGTTCTTTTTAAAAATTTTTTTTTCAACGTTTATTTATTTTTGGGGGGACAGAGAGAGACAGAGCATGAACGGGGGAGGGGCAGAGAGAGAGGGAGACACAGAATCGGAAACAGGCTCCAGGCTCTGAGCCATCAGCCCAGAGCCCGACGCGGGGCTCGAACTCACGGAGCACGAGATCGTGACCTGGCTGAAGTCGGACGCTTAACCGACTGCGCCACCCAGGCGCCCCTGAATTCGTTCTTAAGTTGTGCCCTGCTTGGGCAAATCTTCGTTCAACCAAATGGAGCCTAATTATGAAAAATTCACACTGGAATGCTTACTAGATGCCAGGTGCTATACTTGTTCTATATGCTCTATGTTACGTGATCCTCACTCACAACACCCCTAGGAAATATGGCTAACACTATTATATCCCCATTTTATGGATGAGGAAACTGAGACTCGGGAGAACGGAGGTGCCTGAGGTCATACATCTAAGCAAGCAGCAGAGCTGGGATTCAAATCTAAGTACTTTTTTTTTTTTAACGTAGCTTATTTATTTTAAATAAGCTCTATGCCCAAGGTGGGGCTTGAACTCGTGATCCTGAGATCAAGAGTCACATGCTCTACCAACTGAGCCAGCCAGGAGCCCCTCAAATCCAAGTCCTTCCGATTCTGGAGCCCCTGAAACCTTCACTGTCTCCTAATAATTGTCATAGTCACCACTTATGGAGTGGTTATTATGTATGTTCTATGGTGGATGCTTCGCCTAAATTCTTTGATCCTTGTAACAACCTTCTGAGGCAGGCGTTATCACCCCTATTTTATAGAGGGAGAAAACCAGGGCTTAGAGAAATCAAGTTAACTTCCCTAACAGCAAAAGCAAACAGCAGAATCCAGGCTTCTCTGATACTACGGCCGAGTTTTGGGTTTTTGAAAACTTTGAGATATCTTTGACATATAAAAATGGTATATATTTAGGGGCACCTGCGTGGCTCAGTCGGTTAAGCGTCCAACTTTGGCTCAAGCCACGATCTCACGTTTCTTGAGTTCGAGCCTGCTTGGGTCCTGTCTCCCTCTCTCTCTGCCCCCCTCCCGCCGTTTGTGCTCACTCTCTCCCTCAAAGATAAATAAGCATTAAAAAAAAATTTTTTTTTAAAGGTATATATTTAACGGGCACCTGGGCGGCTCTGTTGGGTAAGCATTTGACTTCAGCTCAGATCATGATCTCTCGGTTTGGGAGTTCGAGCCCCGTGTCGGGCTCTGTGCTGACAATGTGGAGCCCGTTTGGGATTCTCTGTCTGCCCCTCCCCTACTGGTGCTCTCAAAATAAACAAACTTAAAAAAAAAATGATATACATTCAAGGTTAGGACTTGATGTTTTGATACCTGTATACGCCACGACGTGTTCTTAACTAAGCCATATTCTGATTCCGGTGCTTTTCCAGGGGGCATGTAACAAAACCCTGACGTCCCCAGGGCATTACTCCACGGCCCCCCGCAGACCCCGTGTGTGAGCTGCACTTAGACACCCCAGGGTGTGCGACGTCCCTCAGGTGTTTCACCCATGCACGTGGATCACCGGTCACTTTCTACCCTTAATGATGTGGCTTGTCAGCCCTGGTACTTTATTGCTCAAGTCTTGGGTTACAGGCAAAATCCACTGGATTTCTGAGGCCTAGCCAAGAGCTGCACAAACTGTAAACACGTTCTCATGTGGATCCCAAATAAGGGATTATTCAAAAGAAACTAAGTGTCCTCCGTTGACTGGGCTTATTATTAGCATGTTTGACAAAAGGTGGCAGATGCTACATTTCCTTTTTATTTTTTTTTAATAAAATGAGTTTTGAGGTCGTGGCAGGTGTCTGGCTCCCTCTAGAATCTTAAAGGGCCCAGCAATCCCCGCACTAACTGCCGGCTCTAATCCTCTGCTTTGAACGCGATTAAAAGCAGACGGCTTGGGCCAGGTGGATGAGGGAAGGCAACTGGACAGACGGAAGTCTGGAATCATTGTAGTTTAGGATTTTTTTGTTTCGATGAGATGAAATTCGTGTAACGAGAAGCAACCATTAAAGAGGTTTTTAAGTTCGTTTTGAGAGAGAGCACACAAGCGGGAGAGGGTCAGAGAGGAGAGGCAGAATCCCAAGCAGGCTTGAACTCTCGAACTGTGAGATCATGACCTGAGCCTAGATCGGGAGTCGGACGCTTAACCGACGGCCCCATCCGGGCACCCCCAGTAATCATTTTAAAGTGAACAATTCAGGGGTGCCTGGACTGCTCAGTTGGTTTAGCATCAGTCTTGACTGAGGCTCAGGTCATGATCCCACGGGTTTGGGAGATCGGGCCCCACGTGGAGCCTGCTTGGGATCCACTCGCCCACTCTGCCCACCCCTCCCCCCCTTACAGGCTCTCTCTCAAAATATTAAAAAAAATAATCAAGTTTATGGTTCTTAAGAACCACAGGATTAGGAAAGATGGCTACATAGTACTTTTTGGAGAAAGTGCATTCAGTTAGCACCATCCACAGGCAAGGGACCAGTGGTGTTTGGATACAGTGTGCCTGAATTTCATTTTGCTAGTGTCTTGGGAAAATGGATGGGTTACACCACACCAGGCTGCTCTGAGAAGTGAATGGCCAGCTGCTGCCTGGAAAAGAAAGCTCATCTCAGGAGATCCTGTAGCATTTATTAAACATGGAACATGTGCTCAAACGTAGCATTTCCTAAAGTACGAGAAGTCACAAACAAAAATATGTTTCGGATAGTGTTTATTTCTTCAAATTTATTTATCAGGAGTGACTGAAATAAAAAATATAATTGAGTCCCGTCATCGTGGAAATAGCTTTGAGAGAAAACTGGTCAGATGAACATTATTGCTTCCCATTTTCAACCAGTCAATAGTTGCCGTTGATAAATAGACAGCCAACAGTCTGTCGAGAATGCTCAAGATGTGTTATATAATACAACATGCCTGTTCACAGGGGAAGAGACTAGGAAATAACTTATGTGAACTTCTTGATTTCATCATACAAGACAAGCACGAAGGCACCACCCATGCCTCTGAGAACATTGGACCACGCCCCCTTGAAAAAAGCTTTGGCCCCTTCGTCACGAGCAATCTTCCTCCAGCAGTCAAGCGTGCCTGTGTACATGATGTCGGCTGCAAAGAATAAAGACATGGAGTTGGTGGCCAAAGTCCTCCCCAAGACTTACGACACTAAACCAGGGGCGCCCGGGGGGCTCTGTCAGTTGAGCGTCCGGACTCAGGTCATGATCTCACGGTTCGGGAGTGGGAGCCCCACATCGGGCTCCGAGCTGCCTGTGTGGAGGGCCTGCTTTGGACTCTCTGTCCCTCCCCTGCTCGCAGTCCCACCTCTAAGAGCTAATCGCACTTTTGGAATATCCAAGGGTTACACGCTTGTGTGGGTGATACTGAAATATTAATGCCGTGGCTAAGACAACAGGGATAGGTACACTACCCATTGGTCTTAACCTCTAATACCATTTAAGCCCCCTCACTCATAGGCATGCAAAGGGCCCGCTCAAAGGCAGATACTATCAACCCCATCCCTTGACCAGAACAGACTGCATTCCTCATTTTAGAGAATCTTAAGCAGGCTTCACGCTCAGCACGGAGCCTGACTCGGGTCTCCGTCCCACGGCCCTGGCATCGTGACCTGAGCCGGAATCAAGAGTCGCACGCTCGGCTGCCTGAGCCCCCCAGGCGCCCCTACACTGCATTTGTGAAGTCAGGCATCGCTAGCTTGTGGCCACACGTTGTCCCGTGCCCGCATCTCTTTCTCTTTTGCTCAAGTGGAACTTACTTCCTTTGCGCCCCGACTGCATCATCATTCGGCGGCGAACAGTGTCAAAGGGATAGGAGGTCAACCCGGCAACCGCTGTGACGGACTGTGCGATCATCCAGCTGATGAAGATGTGAGTGTTCTTGGGATCCGGAAGCATGCCTGGTAACAGGAAAGGGACACTTTGACCGGAAAGCAGAGTTTTAGTGGCTTGTTGTTTTCTACACCCCACCCCCAGCCCCTCGCGTGTCCAGTTTGTACGAGACAACCACGGCTTCCTCTAGCAATCACAGACCATCTCGGGCTCCGGAAAATTAGGGTGGCATTACTGATCTTTTAGATGAAAAGAACACAGCTTCAAAGCACACAGAGAACTTACCCTTTGCGGTATCATAGATACCAAAGTAGGCAGCTCGGTAGATGATAATGCCCTGCACAGACACATTAAAGCCTTGGTACAGGCCCTTAATCCCATCAGATTTGTAGATCTTAACCAGGCAGTCACCAAGGCCTCGGAATTCCCTTTCCGCTCCGGCTTTGCCCACATCGGCCGCTAGACGGGTACGGGCAAAATCCAGAGGATACACAAAACACAAGGATGTGGCCCCAGCGGCGCCACCCGATGCCAGATTCCCTGCAAAGTAGCGCCAAAACTGGGTTCTCTTGTCCACGCCACCCAGGAAGATCTGCTTGTATTTATCTTTGAAGGCGAAGTTGAGGGCCTGGGTGGGGAAGTATCTGATGACATTGGCCAGGTTACCGCGCCAGAAGGACAGGACTCCCTGCTCCTTGGGGATACGAACCACGCAGTCTATGATGCCCTTGTACTGCTTATCTGCGGTGATTTGCTTGCTGGCATGCTGCACCTGATAGACAAGGAGGCCAACAGGGAGAGTTACAACCGCGGAGGAGGGAAAAAGGAAGACAATACTTCCTCCCGATCACTGAGGGCGCTTTAAGGTTAGTTACTTCCTAAATCTAGTCTTCTAGGTCACACAGGATGGACCCTCCTAACCCTCAGGTTGTCACCAGCGGAAGGGAGGTCGGCACCCTTAGAAGGCACTAAGCCTCCACCCCTTTGGGTGGGGACGGGGCGCCCTCAGGTGGACCCGTGCCCTTTAGACCCGGGAGAGGTCACTCACTACCTCAGATCCAGGTTCGGAGGCATTAGGTAGGGCCTGTCGTACGCAGGGCGCGGTCACCTTGGTGACCGTGGCCTCCGCCTCAGGTCTCCGGGGCTGCTTCCCTCTCCCGCTCCGCCCCCACTCCTCTCCCAGAGGTGACCCGCGGGCCACCACCCCTATGCCCGACCGGGAGCGCCCTCTAGAGCCGCAGCGGGAGAGCGCGGCGCGAGGAGGCAGGCGGCGGGGACACGCCGGCGGCTGCGCGGGGGCGGACGCAGTAGTCACACGCGCTTCCCGGCGCCGGCTTCCGGCCCGGCGAGGCGAGAGCGCGTCCGCGGGCGGCGCGGTCCCTCGACCTGCCGCGTGGCCTCCGCAAGGCTGTTATCTCCTTGCCGCGACCTTGAGGCCCTCGCCACGGCCACGCGTTCCTGCGTCCAGCGCCGGCTTCCAGGCTTCGCCCTTGACCTCCAGGCCCCGGGGAGACTGCCACTCCCGGAAAGCCCCCTCCGAGCTGGCCGCCTCCGGGATGCCAAGGCCCTGGTCTCCCTCGCCTCCCTCCGCCCCGACCCCTTCCTAGATCCACAACTTCAGGTCACTAAAGCACCTCCCTCGAGTTTGCCTGTGGGTCCGCCGCTGCGGCCACCCCAGCCCGCACGCGGCCACTTCCCCCGACCGGCCTGAAGAGTTGGCTCCCCTCCACCCCTGGCGCAAGGCTTTCCGCGCCTCCCCCGCCCCCCACCCCCCGCCACTTCCTGGTCGGGTTCTCCAACCCCCGGACCTACCTGCAGCAGCAGCTTGACCCGCTCGATGGGCGCTACCGCGGTCTTGGAGATGGCCGCCGCCACTCCACCCGCCAGGAAGTCCTTGGCGAAGGACACAGCGGCATCTGTCATTTTGAAAGGAAAGAGGAGCCGGGCGACTGCGGGACTGCGGTAGGAACCGGCTGGGACTCCGGGAGTGCGGGGCGGAGCGAAGCAAATGGCCGATTTATATAGGGCGAGCAGGAGCCGGGGCGGCCGGCGTCGGGGGCGGGCCTTGGGCGGGCACTGAGCCCCGGCGCGCGGGCCCGCGGGGCGGCTGAGTGGCTCAGCGCGCGGGGGGCGGAGCCGCGGAGTGGGGCCCGGGGCCGCCCCCCGCGCCTCGCCGCTCGCCCGCCGCACCTGCCCTGGCGGGAGGAAGGGGCGACCCCAGGGAATACCTAGGCCCGGGGCCGCTGGACTCTTGGGAAAAGCGCGCGAGTGGGGAGGGCGAGTGAGCTCACGGTGTGCCTGGTTAGAAACTTCCCGAGTATCAAAAAAAAAAAAAAATCCCTATAATCAAGATAAATATTCAGTGCAATATTAAAAAAAAAAAAAGTAATACGGGCAAACTACGGCCCGTTGGCCCTGTCGCCTGTTTTTGTAAAATAAAGTTGAATCGGAGCCCCAGGGTTGGGATTAGGGTAAGGAGGATGAGGCAGGGTCATGGAAGTGCAGGGTGGCATCCTGTCTTTATTCTAAGTTTGGATAATTTGTTCATCATAGACTTTTGCATTACTTTGGCCTTTTTAAAAATAGTGCATTACAGATCGTTGGTCTTGATTACTGAGTTGTTTGGCGCCCCTTAAGCGAGGGCGGGTGCCTCGTTCCTCGCAGCTAGACCTGGCTCTGCTCTGGAGCTGCCCGGGTGAAGCCAGAGGAAATTGGGGGAACAGCAGAGTCGGGACACTGTCAGCGTGCCCCGGACTCTGGTTTGTAAAACCGACTTAACAAAGATCTTGCTGGGAATTGGCAGAAGACACTCCAAAGAACTCGGCTGGGGGTAGGGAAATTAGTTTAGCCAGGGGTCAAATAAAGAGGTTGTACCAGGAAGGTTGAGAGGCTGTGTGAACTAGGTTGGCATTTGGCTCCTCGGATGCAAAGTAAAGTACTCTTGGATTGAGTAGATTCCTCACTCCAGAAGCTTTCAGAGGAATCAATTGAGTTAGGTTGACAGCCATTGTGTCAATGGACAAGTGCTTACTGACTCCCTTAATCCCTGCTCTGGGTAAGCATTTGCCAGACAAGTCCTTAAAAACCTACTTGCTAGCTTGAGTGGGCTCTCAGGTTCAGAACGGGACGGGAGAGTATGAAAACATATCATACGTCTAAGTAATCACAAGAATGTTGACAAAAATGATCATTGTTGTAAATTGTAACTGCTGCTGATCCAAAGCTCCCAGCACACTGAAGACACAGGGGTGTGCATCCCTCGCTTTCCTATCCCGCCCTCTCCCAGCTTCTCCGAATCTGCTCATTGAAGGGCCCAATTCTCGGGGTTCCTCCAGGATTGTCAGGTCCTTCATTTAAGTATACTTTGCAATCCATTAAGTCTTCCCAGGAAGAGGTGTTCCTGGGACACCTTAGAGGTGTTCAAAGAAGAGCAGTTTTTTGTTGTTGTTTTCAAATGTGTGTATTTATTTTGAGAGAGAGCGCGCGCACGTGCGTGAGAGAACGTGAGTGGGGGAGGGGCAGAGACAGAATCCCAAGCAGGCCCCACGCTGTCAAGTGCAGAGCCCAACTCCAGGCTTGATTTCCACGAAGCGGGAGATCATGACCTCAGCTGAAATCAAGAATCAGAGGCATAACCGCCCGAGCCACCCCGGTGCCCCCAAAGAAGAGAAGTTTTGAATCCAGCTTTGTTGATCCTGGGTGACAGCTTTGACCTGTGTTCTTGGAAGCTGCTCCTCTTCTCATTAGTTGATTATAACGGTGACACAGCTGGATACCGAAATGACCTTACTGTAGAGTTTAAGTGATGAAGTATATTCTCTGAAAGTGATAGCCACTCCTCTCACCTTTACTGGTGAGAGAATTAACAGCTAAAACAAAAATCTACGGAGCATTTTGTTTAGAGGGAGGTGGTTTTTAGAGTGCATTTCAAAATAATATTCAGGGGGCGGGCGCCCGGGTGGCTCGGTCGGGTGAGCGTCCGACTCTTGATTTCAGCTCAGGTCATGATCTCACGGTCTGTGATTTCGAGCCCTGCATCGGGCTCTGCATTGACAGTGTAGAGCCTGCTTGGGATTCCCTCTCTCCCTCTCTCTCTCTCTGCCCCTTGCCTGAGTGCTCGTTCTTTCACTCTCTCTCAAATAAACTTTAAGACTAAATAAATTATAGTAAAAAAAAAAAAAGACAAAAAACCAGGGGCGCCTGGGTGGCTCTGTCGGTTAAGCATCCTACTTCGGCTCAGGTCATGATCTCAGGGTTTGTGAGTTTGAGCCCTGCTCTGGGCTCTACGCTTTCTCTCTCTCTCTCTCTCTCCCTTTCTCTCTGCACTTCCTGGGATTCTCTCTCTCTCCCTGTCTCTGCCCCTTACTCACTTGTGCTCTCTCTCAAAAATAAATAATAAAGAAAAATAAAACAACAACAACAACAAAAAAACACACAAAAACTAATTCATCCAGTGAAGCCTTAGTGGGGGCTCTGTGTTAGTAACTACTGTGAGTTCTGGAAGCTCTTTACAATACACGTATAATTAAGAAAAAGGAGCTAAAGCTAAGGCCGTGCCTAGTAATTCTCAAGAAAAAACTAGGAAGAAGGTCAGAAATGATACTTAAGGCCTCAGTTACCTATGTCCCAACACACCCAGAATATAGGTCATAAAGTGAATGTAAAATGCTGATACAAGCAAGAAAACACAAGTTTACAGGCATTGTTCAAACTTGGTAGAGTAGGACTTCTGACTGTCATTTGGAAAAGGAAGGGGAAACCTGGTTCACAGAGATACTATGTAGAAGGACAGCCGAGTAGTAACAATGCAGCAACAATGTATCAGTAATTCATTGGCTGGAGGGTGAAAATGAAATGAAAGGGAGAAATGAAAGTGATTGTAGTTGTGGAAGGATACAAGGAACTGCCTGGTTAGATAACAGCTGTGAATAATACTTCATAAAACCATCACATAGGCGAGAGATGGTGACCAGAGGCATAAACCATCTGAACACCTGCTGATAGTCTCATTATTCTGATAGCAACACATTGGATACATTCTTGACTCTCTGGTTGGTAATTACAGTTCTCAGAAGTCTAAAGAATCAGTGAGGTAAATTGCTAAATGGGGCTTCATCCTGATAAGAAATAAGGAAGATCTGGTTAGCAAAGTGAAAGTGACAAGAATATTGGGGAAATTGGGGCGCCTGGGTGGCGCAGTCGGTTAAGCGTCCGACTTCAGCCAGGTCGCGATCTTGCGGTCCGTGAGTTCGAGCCCCGCGTCAGGCTCTGGGCTGACGGCTCAGAGCCTGGAGCCTGTTTCCGATTCTGTGTCTCCCTCCCTGTGTCTGCCCCTCCCCCGTTCATGCTCTGTCTCTCTCTGTCCCAAAAATAAATAAACGTTGAAAAAAAAAATTAAAAAAAAAAAAAGAATATTGGGGAAACTGACCATGCCAGTGCCATCTGGATGTGTTCAGCAAAAGAATGCTGGGCATGGTCAGATAGGTTAACTAATGTGTGTGTGTGTGTGTGTGTGTGTGTGTGTGTGTGTGTGTGTAGGGGATAGACTTCACAGGGAAAAGATTAATAGATGTCCTGGCAAAATACCAAAAGAGAAAGATCGCTCAAGGGGGCAAAAGATTCCAAAGATAAAGTTCAAACCTGTACAATTTACAAAAATTCCAATGTGAAACTACAAAGGGAGAGATACTTACAAATGTAAATGTCCTTCCAGATTATTCTCTGATAAGCTCAGATTTTAGAAGTACATATATAGATGACAGGAGGGCTGGACTTCCGAGGACAAAGACCAAAGAGCATCACAGACCTCTAGGAGCTGAGTCAGAAGGGCTGAAGTCCAGAATAAACCCAGCTTATAAAATGGGATGGACCACAATGTAGGGTTCCAATGTTCTATTTATTGGAGGACATTTAAGGATGAGGAGTTAGAGTGGGCAGCAGGTTGGCTCGGTTGGTTAAGCGTCTGACTCTTGGTTTCAACTCAGGTCATGATCTTAGGACTCGTGAGTTCAAGCCCCGCATCAGGCTCTGCGCTGACAACCCAGAGTCTGCTTGGGATTTTCTGTCTCCCTCTCTTTCTGCCCCCCACTCTCAAAGATAAATAAACATTTTTTTAAAAAAGGATGAGGAGTTAAACGGCAGCATGTATGATAAAGAACTGGGGGGTCCTCACTGTGCGTTGGCAATGCAAAAAAGGGCCAATGAGTCTTTATGAGCTTTATGCTCACTTCTGGATGCCATGTTTAAGAGGAAATTGACAAACTGGAACATATTCAAAGAAGGCATCAGGAAGGTGAAGTTCCCGTAAATCATGTCATTTGAGAAATGGCTGAATGAATGAGAGATACTAGGGAAGAGCTTTGGGTGAAGGAGGGACATCATAACTGTGTTCATGGGGGTGCCCGGCTGGCCCAGTCCGAGGGGCGTGAAACTCTTGATGTCAGGTTTGGGAGTTCAAGCCCCACATTGGGCATGGAGCTTGCATTAAAAAAAAAAAAAAAAAAGGTAAAAAGTATCCGAAGGCAAATATTAGGTTAGATTGACCAACTCTTGAGTTTTAATGGACAAATCACTCCGCCCTTACTTAAGCAAGGTGGTAAGCCAGTTCTCAGCACCAGGTTGAGGACCCTACCTATAATCTGGCAACCCTATCAGTGACCACTGAAGCTGGATTTGAGTGTCTAAGAGGTACCCAGGAAAAGCACTCTGTGTGCCGACCTGGCGTGCACCACGGAAGACTGTAACATCACACCAGGGTTTGTCCTGCAGCTACTGAGGAGAAAACAATGCTGATCTTCGGCGGCAATCTTCTTGTCTCTAGTCTCCCATTACCCCTTCAGCTTCTGGAACAGTCTTGCTTACCTCCAGTTTTCACCACGGTCCCTTGGGTTGCTCAAGAAACAAGTGATCCCTCCCTCTTTGCTTGGTTGGTCAAACTAAAACTCCTCAGCTTAGCATTTGAAGCCCTTTTTTCTCCCATCCCCACCAAGGATTTTATTTCTGGCCCCTCCGGGTGTGTTTAGAAAGCATTTGATGGATTCCAGCCCGGGAGCCGCTGCCTTTAAAACAAAAAGCAAAAAACAATCTTATTGAGGTATAATTATCATACAATCAAACTGTAAGTATGTAAAGTTTACAATTTGGTAAGTTTTTTATGTATGTATAACATCTGTGAAGCCATCACAATTAAGATAGGGAATATTTCCATCACCACACTAAATGTTCTCCCTCTTGCCCCAAACAACCACTGACCGGCTTTCTGTCACCTTAGTTCCCATTTTCTTAGAATTTTCTGTCAGTGGAATTCTACAGGGGTGCCTGGCTGGCTCCGTCAGAAGAGCATGCGACTCTTGATCTTGGGGTTGTGGGTTCAAGCCCCCTGTTGGGGGTAGAGATCACTAAATAAAATAAACTTAAAAAAAATAAATGAAACCATACAACATGTTACCCTTTTGGGGGGGTTTCCTTCTCTCACTTGATATATATATCTATGTAAATCAATATATCAGTATCTATCAATATTTTCGAGATCCTTCTGGGCTCATTTTCACTTTTGGCCTATTATGAGTGATGCTGCTCTAAACATTCCTGTGCAAGTCTTTGTGTGGGCCTGTTTTCATTTCTCTGGGGTTTAAACCTAGAAAGTGGCATTATCAGACTGTTTTCCCAAATGATTATACCATTTTACATCCCCAACGGGAGAGTCCAACATTTCCAGTCGGAGCCAGAGTCCAAGATTTCCAGTCTGAGCCACCCAGGAGCCCCTCAGTCTCTTGGCTTTAAAAGCCGTCTATTTGCTGATAACACCCAGATTTCTGTCTCCAGCCATCGCTCTCCCCTGAACTCCAGACTTGTCCAGGTTCGCCCAGGACAGTCCTGATTTCTGTGTATTATTCGGACATAATTCTTAGCAGCGTTCCGGTGTGTGACTTTCCTGTCGTAGCTGTAACAAACGACCGCAAACTCAGTGGCTTAAGCAGCACAAATTTATTACCTCACAGTTCTGTGGGTCAGAAGTCTGACACGGTACTCCACTGAGCTAAAATTAAGGTGTCCCAAAGGACTGCGTCCCTTTCTGGAGGCCCTAGGGGGATACCAGTTTCCTGGCTCATTCACGGTGTTGGCTGGCAGTCGGCTGAGGGCTATTCTCAGCTTCTAGGGGCCACCCTACCCCTTGGCTCGCGGGCACCTTTGTCGTCAAAGTCAGCAAAAATGAGCTAAGCCCTTCTCATGCCCCATTTCTTCTGCCTCTTGTTCCATCCTTGAGTGTCTGTGACCCACTCTTCCACTTGTAAGGACCCCTGTCATTAGATTGGCCCTCCCTGGATAGGCGATGATAACCTGTCCATCTCAACGTCCTTAACCTTAATCACATCTGCGAAGTCCCTTTTGCCATAGAAGGTAGAGTCACAGGTTCTAGGGATAAGGGTGTGGATACCCTTGGGGGTGGGGGGATCATTATTCTGTCCATTGCAACCGGTTTGGACAGTTACATGGACAGCTTATGCTCCAGCCAACTGTCTACTTGACTTCTCTACTTCGGTATTTCATGTGCATTTCGAATTTAAACATGTCCAAAAGAGAACTTTTAATTCCTTCCCCACCAAAAGCCCCTTTTTTTTTTTTTTAAGATTTTATTTTAGGGGTGCCTGGGTGGCTCAGTCAGTTAAGCAACTGACTCTTTTTTTTTTTTTTTTTTTGTTTATTTATTTTTGGGACAGAGAGAGACAGAGCATGAACGGGGGAGGGGCAGAGAGAGAGAGGGAGACACAGAATGGGAAACAGGCTCCAGGCTCTGAGCCATCAGCCCAGAGCCTGACGCGGGGCTCGAACTCACGGACCTCGAGATCGTGACCTGGCTGAAGTCGGACGCTTAACCGACTGCGCCACCCAGGCGCCCCAAGCAACTGACTCTTGATATCGGCTCAGGTCATGATCTCGAGCCCCGAGACAGGCTCCACACTCCGCGTGCGTATGCTTGCTCCCTCTCAAAATAAATAAATAAACATTTAAAGATTTTATTTTGTTTGATATTTTTAACTTTGTCATGTTTATCTATTTTGAGAGAGAGAGAATGAGTGGGGAGGGGCAGAGAGTGAGGAGAGAGAAAGAACCTCAAGCATTGGGCTCCTTGCTGTCAGAACAGAGCCTGACTCAGGGCTTGAACTCATGAACTAGGAGATCGTGACCTGAACAGCAATCAAGAGTCAGACACTCAACCAACTGAGCCACCCAGGCACCCCTAAAGATTTTATTTTTAAGTAATCTCTACAGCTAACATGGGGCTCGAACTTACTACCTGATATCAAGAGTCACATACTCTACCGACTGAGCCAGCCAGGGGCCCCATTCCCTACCAAAAGTCTGCCCTACGTCATCAAATGGCAACATTATCTACCTTGTTATTCAAATCAAAAGCGAAAAACCTAGGTACCGTCTTTGATTGCATCGTTTTCTTTTTTATTGTATTTATTTTTCTAATGTTTATGTTTATTTGAGAGAGTGACAGAGCACGAAAGGGGAGGGGCAAGAGAGCAAGGGAGACACAGAACCGGAAGCAGGCTCCGGGCTCGGAGCTGTCAGCACAGAGCCCGACGTGGGGCTCGAACTCACCAGCCGTGAGCTCATGAGTTGAGCCGAAGTCGAATGCTCAAGCGACTGAGCCACCCACGTGCCCTTGATTCCACCCTTTTGTTGCCTACATTCAATTGTTCAGCACATCCTGCTGGGTTCAACTCCAAAATTTGTCTTGAACCCATTCTGTCCTCTCCATCACAGCCTTGCGTCCCTCTAATCTATTATCCACGTAGCAAACAGAGGGATATATTTTTTTATAAGTGTTTATTTATTTGTTTTGAGAGAGAGAGAGTGTGTGCGCATGTGCACGCACGAGTGGGGGAGGGACAGAGGGAGAGGGAGACCGAGAATCCCAAGCAGGCTCCATGGGGTCAGTGCAGGGCCCGACTTGGGGCTCAAACTCGCGCACCGTGAGATGGTGACCTGAGCTGATGTCAGGAGTCGGACCCTTGACTGACTGAGCCACCCAGGTATCCCCAGAGGGATATTTTAAAAAGAAAATCAGATTATATCGTTTGTGTACATAAAAACCTTCAATGGCCTCCAACTGCATTTAGAATAAAATCCAACTGAGGGGCACCCACGTGGCCCAGTTGGTTGAGCGTCCTCCTCCTGATTTTGGCTCCGGTCATGATCTCACGGTTTGCTTTGTGGGTTGGAGCCCCGCATCGGAGCCCGCTTGGGATCCTCTCTCTCCCTCTCTCTGCCCCTCTCTCTCTCTTTCAACATAAATAAAACATAAAAAAAAAAGTATAAAATCTAACTTCTCATTATGGCCCCAACGGCCACATATCCGGCCCTCTGTCCAACCTCAGCTCTTAACGCTCTCGCTCACACAGCCCACTCAGGCCACACTCACCTCTCCGCGGTTCGCCGGTCTTTTCCCACTACCACTTTAGCCCTTCTGTTCCCTCTGCCAGAATGGTCTTCCTTCAGGCCTCATCTCAAATGTCAGCTCTCAGAGCAGCCTTCCCTGAGTCTGTGATGCAACATTATTTCCCTGGCCCCCTCATAATTCTCTGATGAAGCTCCCTGTTTATCCCCTTCATAACATTACAATCTGTAATTACCTGACTTGCAGGTTACCTTTTTATGGCCTGTGGCCCTTACTAGAAAGCCCCAGAGGGCAAGGACCTTGTCCGCCTTGCGTTACCGCTGTGGCCAGGGGGTCCGACGGCCCGTTGCATCGACGTGTGGAAGTCAGTCTTCCTACTCTACCCCACTGTTTGCTTACTTCCATTCTTTGCGATACCACATGGGCCTCCCCTTCCGCCGGTAACCTATCCTTGACCTACCGCCAACCTGTTCTTCACCCCCCAATGTCCTCTCCCTTCCTTCAAGACTCATTACTGGCTCCTCTCATCTATGATGATTCCTTTAATCATTGATTCGGTGGCTATACAGGGAGCCCCCTGGCAGTCTTATACACGGCTGCTACCACATTAATTTTTAAAAATCTTTTATTTACTTTTGAGAGGGAGAGAGACAGGGACAGAGCATGAGCGGGGCAGGGGCAGAGAGAGGGAGACCCAGAATCCGAAGCAGGCTCCGGGCTCCGAGCTGTCGGCACAGAGCCCGACGCGGGGCTCGAACTCACGAACCACGAGATCATGACCTGAGCTGAAGTCGGACGTTTAACCAACCCAGTTTGGTGCACCCTGCCAGCCATAAAGCAGAAGTTTCTTTTAGGACAAAACTAGGGGGATTTACAAAAATGTATTTTTAGCAGTCTCTGCGTCCAGCAGGGGGCTCGTAGTCATGATCTCGAGATCAAGAGTCACATGCTCTTCTGACTGAGCCAGCCAGGCGCCCGGCCCCCAAACTAGAGTTTTAAGAGTGGTCCCGAAATTAGAAAAATGAGGCATTCCTTTTCCCCACGTAACTTTATTGAAAAAGTTAACCCTGTGGAAAAATACACAGAGGATATTAACATGATGTAAGTACCCTGAGGTTAGGATTTTAGATCGAGTTAAAAAAAATAATTTCTTTTTGTAGATTTTACAGCTGAAAACAAAATCGTTCACCTCCAGGAAAATGAAGAGTAATAAATATGACGCCTCACTGTGGGGAAAGAATTTGCCACCCTCCAAACTGTAACCAACAGACCGGGCTACAGCTACAACTCACATTAGTAACAAATGACCACACATTTTTCTTTGGGAAATAAATTTAACAGGGTAAAATACTTTTTATTTAAAAATTTTTTAATGTTTATTTATTTTTGAGACAGAGAGAGACAGAGCATGAGCGGGGGAGGGTCAGAGAGAGAAGGAGACACAGAATCCGAAACAGGCTCCGAGCTGTCGGCACGGAGCCCGACGCGGGGCTCGAACTCACGGACCGCGAGATCATGACCTGGGCCGAAGTCGGACGCTTAACCAATGGAGCCATCCAGGCGTCCCCCCCAAATACTTTCAACATACCAAAAGCCTGTGTGTGTGTGTGTGTGTGTGTGTGTTTATGCATGTGTAAATTAACAATTTTACTGTTTTTTAATGCATACATAGGCACTATTGGAAAGTACAGCTATAGAAACTTGACATGGAGTCCTTAAGGTGGAATAATCTGAAATGTGATTTTTAAAAAATCTAGTAGAGATGATTAGCCTGAAGCGTTTTTGTTCAGTTATATATGTATTTCTGATATGTGTGTCAAATGTTCTATTTGATCCTTTTTAGGCAACGGGGACACCTTGTGAGAATAACGTGACTAATTTATTTCCAGGGTAAGCTTGCAAGTTAAAGCAAGTTAAAAAGGTGGAGAATTCAGGCCCCTTCACCTGCACATGACTTCAACTGGAAGAAGCTCTTTTGGGGTATAATTAAGCGGTCACAGTAAAAACTGCCTTCTTGAAGCAAGATTCCTGAAATTCCTCAGCTTGAGATACTTTAAATTAAAAAAAAATTTTTTTTAGTGTTTTTTTTTTTTTTAACATTTATTTATTATTGAGAGACAGAGCATAAGCATGAGCATGGGAGGGGCAGAGAGAGGAGGAGACACAGAATCCGAAGCAGGCGCCGGGCTCCGAGCCGTCAGCACAGAGCCCCACGCGGGGCTCAAACTCACAAACCGTGAGATCATGACCTGAGCCGAAGTCGGACGCTTAACCAACGGAGCCACCCAGGTGCCCCCCAAAAAATTTTTTTGTTTATTTTTGAGAGAGACAGAGAGAGACAGAGTGCGAGCAGGGGAGGGGCAGAGAGAGAGGGAGACACAGAATCTGAAGCAGGCTCCGGGCTCTGAGCTGTCAGCACAGAGCCCGACGTGGGGCTTGAACTCGTGAACTGCAAGATCATGACCTGGGCCGAAGTCGGATGCTCAAGCGATTGAGCCACCCGGGCGCCCGGAGATACCTCAAATTTAAATAGAGAAGGATGCTTCTACTACGGCAGTGATAATTTTTAAATGTTAAACGTTTTAATTTAGTTTCTGAGAAGGTGTAATTTACGCTATAGCGTGTGCACTCCGGAGTCAGCAAGGATTAGGAGTTTCAGAGCAGCTATGTTGGGAAGTCTCGGGTCAAATGGAGCAAAGCTAGGCCAGTGTGGCTTAGTGCAAGCTGTGACCCTGCGGCTAAGCTCACGGTGTGGTATGTATCCGCTCAGCCACTCCAACTACACGTCGCTTTGAGGTCGCGGCGGGGCCATTTCTTTGGTGTCGTGTAAGTTGCACGTGTACGTTGCACATTTCGCTACAGCCACGTTTTGTTATGAAATCGGGTGGAATGCTGCCACAAAACAGTCACGTTGGGAAACTTCCCCTGGCACAGGTGTTCACCAGGACATCAGATCGGATCTCGGAGGTGATACGCGGCTCAACCTTCTCATTTCCGAGAGCAGCAGACAGGAGGACCCGCTTGTCGCTCCACGCACACGCAATTCCGAGGCTACCTCTTTTCTGTGATTGTAACACGCCTTTAGTCAGTGCCCTTCTTGCTCCATTCGGTTTTAAAGAGTTGGTTTCTTAGACTTCAGCTGTCTGGTTTTGAAGAACTTTTTAAATTCCCGTAATTCCTGGGGCTTCAAACTCTGATCCACCCCTGGGGTCAGCTGATAGCTCAGAGGAGACACAGTGTAACCGTTTTGGTAGAGACAGATTCTCTTGCAGAACTCAAAGGTGCCAAACATAACTCCAAAATACGGAACTATCTGTGTAAAAAGAAATGGAAAGCATGTTCAAATTTTAAGCAGAAAACAGTCAGTGCGTCTGCAGTCAACCTGACGCGATTCTCGGAATCAGGGAAGATGACAGAATGAAAGCTGGCGACGTATGCTGGTCTTGGTTGGAATCATTTAAGTGTCAGCTCACGCAAGATCAGTCCGGAGTTCTTTGCCTTCTTCGGTGGTGGTGGTGGTGGGGAGGGTCATGAGCTACTTTGGGAATACGATGAAAGCTTGGGATCCTCTCCCCAGAGAGATGCACGCGGGCACATCGTACGCTTTTTTGCAAACGATGTTAGGCTGGGGGGGGGGGGTTAGGTTCCCCTTAGGAGGCCATGAGCCCCCATGGGAGGAGCCTCTACACTCAGTGCTCAGCTGCTCGGGGGTGGGGTGTCAGATGCCCCAACGCCGCACAGGGTCCCCTCTCTCGGGGCTGACTGCCAGCCTCCACGCCTGGGTCTCGTGCGACCGTCGGCACAAGACAGGGTGTCTCCACACATCCTGTCGGGCAGCGGCAAGGGAACGGGCTAGAATGGGAAGAGGTGGGGAAGAAGAGACTGACCACCCTTCTCACCTTTAGCAAGTTGGGTGTCAGTCCGTTCCAGAGCGCCAGGACCCCTTGGGCCTTGACTATCTGCCGGAAGCAGTCCACCGCTCCTGAGAAATGGACGTCCACTCCTCCACGGTGCGGAAGGCACGGGCTCTGAGCCTGGCGGGAAATCGAGAAGATGGGATGAGGTGACGCAGTCACCGGGAAATAAATGTTCTAGCCAGAGAAGCCAGCGTCTCCAGTCCGGGCCCCGGTTGCTATGCTCCTGGCCAAGAGGCTGGCCAAGAACGGCTGTCACAGGCCTCTTGTCCGATGGGCTCAGGATGAACATCAACACGCAGTAAAGTCACGACGCCCCGTTCACATTTTTGCAGCTTGTTTTGCTCGGAAGGAAGCAACCATTCAGGACAAAGGAAACTTCATACTTAACGTGGCTTCCCTACCTATGCCCTCTGGACGTGATTAACATTCTCCCAGGCCCTTAACCTTTAAATGCCCCCCTCCTCTGGCTCCCCCCTTTTTTTTCTTTATTTTTGAGAGAGAGAGAGAGAGAGAGAGAGAGCCAGGGAGGGGCAGAGAGAGAGAGAGAGAGGGGGGCCAGAATCCGAAGCAGTCAGCACAGAGCCCGATGCAGGGCTCAAACCCACGAGCCATGAGGTCGTGACCTGAGCCGAAGTTGGACGCTCAACTGACTGAGCCACCCAGGCGCCCCTCCGTCTCCCTGTCTTAACTGAGGCCTCCCTTGTGAAGCTCTCAGGTGTGGGCCGTTCATTTCTCCACGTCACAGACGTCCCCGGTTGAGGAGCAGATCCGTCTCGCCGTCCCCGGACCCTGACTCCTTGGCTCTAAGGCCACAAGTTCTCGGCAGGGGCTCGTGTCACTGAACCACACTCCTTGCTGCTGCTCCCGTCTCTTGACCTCCTGAAGGTCTGCCATGTTCACTGAAGACCGTGCCCCCTGGGGGCTCCCCCTCTTCCAGATTCAACGCCATCTCAGGGAACTTCGGCATCCGTAAGACAACCCCTCCCGCACCCAGTTTCTGGACCTCGACTTCGGCGATCCTTACTTTTACACCACTTTTGGCCACGTTCACGGACTTCATCACTACTCCGAGGACTGTCCGGGCCGATCACCAAAATGCTCCCTCCCTGCAAGTCACATTTATGTCCTTTAGTAAAACAGTTTCAGGGACCAGATGAAAGGACTTCTCAGTATACCAGCTGCATACGCACGTGACAGCTCTGGGCCACCGTGAGGGGGACGGCCCCTTACAGCTGGCGTTCAGAAATGGTGTCAGGGTCACACTGAGCGTCGTGCATCCTTTGGTTTGTTTCCGAAATGTCTAGTTGAGGCTAGCATGGCATTCTCGTGAAGTGCAATCCAGATCTGCCAGGCGGGAGGGGCGCCCCGCTGGCTCGGCCGGAAGAGCACGTGCCTCTTGATCTCAGGGTCATGAGTTCGAGCCCCAACTTGGCTGTAGGGATTACTTAAAAATAAATAAGCAAATAAATAAACACACAACAAAAACGATCTCCCACGCGGGCGAGGCAATAGAGTCTCACAGTCAGAAGAGCAGAATCTCTGGAGTCAGACAAGTCAGGTTCTATCCTGGCCGCCTCACCTGCTGGCCATGTGACCCTGGGCACTTACCTAGCCCCCCCCCCCCCGAGCCTTGGTTTCCTTATTCATAGTACCCACTTCATGGGACTTTCGTGAGAATTAAACGAGGGGTGCATGGAAGGCACTCAGCAGCGTCCTGCACATGGGAAGGGTCAATAAATATGGGCCAGCGTTGCTATTTACTATTACATAGAAAGTTCGCTTCAGGGCGCCTGGGTGGCTCGGTGGGTTAAGCGTCTGACTCTCGCTTTCGCTCAGGTCATGATCTCACGGTTCACGGGTTTGAGCCCTGTGTTGGGCTTTGTGCTGTCAGCGCGGAGCCTGCTTTGGGTGCTCTCTCTCTCTCCCTCTCTCCCTCTCAGCCTGTCTCTGCCCCTCCCCCACTCATGCTGCCTCTCTCTCTCTCTCAAAAATAAATAAATATTAAAAAAAGAAAAAAACGTTCTCTTAAGGAAAAAAGACAACAACTGCTTCCTCCGTAGAGCTTCGTGTGACCATCAGCACCGTCAGGACACAGAAATGCCCCTCTGCCCCCGCGATGCTCTTACGCTGCCCCTTTCCCGTCAGGGCCTCCCCCATTCCCAGTCCTGGGCGGCCGCCGATCTTTTCTCTGGCCTTCTAGTTTTGCCTTTTGAGCATGTCACATACATGGAAGCGTACAGCCGGTAACCTTTCGAGACGGCCTTCTTCCACTGGCCCTGATGCTTCTGCGATCCATCCCTGTTCTGGTGTTCCTCGGTAATTTGTTCTTTTTATTGCTGAGTCGTGTTCCGTTGTGCGGCCCCACCACAGGGTTTACCCACTCGTCTGTTAACAGACGTCCCTTTCCCTTTTCATTTGTACTTTTTTTGCAAGTTTATTTATTTTGTATGAGAGAGAGAGAGAGAGAGAGAGCGCGCACGCAGAGGAGGGCAAACACAGGGAGAGAGATTCCCAAGCAGACGTTGCACCATCAGTGTGAACCCTGATGCGGGGTTTGAACCCATGACCTCACGTGATATCATGAAGCGTTGATATGACCTGAGCCAAACTCTAGAGTCGGACACTTAACCGACCGAGCCACCCAGGCGCCCCTTATTTCTTTTCTTATTTGTCTGTTCCTCTCAACTAGAATTTTAGTTCTGGGGCAAAGGGGATTTTTGCCTGTTTGGTTCACTATGGTATCTTCTGTATCCTTGACACAGAGCAAATGCTCAAGAAATATTTGAATAAATGAATATATTCATTTAGGGCCTCCTCACTGCCAAATTCAGTAGGATTTTTAAAAATATCTTTTTAAGTTTATTTTGAGAGAGAGAGAGAGAGAGAGAAAGAGAGAGAGGGAGGGAGGGCGAGCTGGGGAAGGGCAGAGAGAGAATCCTAAGCAGGTTCCTCGAAGCGTGGAGCTCAAGAACCATGAGATCATGACCTGAGCTGAAACCAAGAGTCAAACACTTAACTGACTGAGCCACCCAGGCACCCTTGGTATTTTCTTATTGGATTTTGGAGCAGTATTTGGCATTAATAACCAGTAACGTTTTGCCCTCCTCAATTTATACGACTTCTCTAGGAAATTCTACCATAGCCATGGCTTTAAACACCATCTACAGCTACATGACTTTCAAATCTTTCTCTTTGGCCCTGACCTCCCACCCTGAGCTCCCAAACCAAGCACTCAGCTGCCTACTGGACATCTCCACCTGGATAGCACACAGGTTCTCAAAACTTGACACTCTTAGAACCCATCATTGCCTTTCACCTTGACCACATGAAATTTATTCTTTCTTTTTTTAAGTTTATTTATTTATTTTGACAGAGAGAGAGAGAGAGAGAGAGGGGTTGAGCACAGGGGAGGGGCGGAGAGAGAGGGAGAGAGAATATTCTAAGCAGGCTCTGCACACGGTCAGGGCAGAGCCCAAAACGTGGGGCTTGATTTTCACCAACCGTGAGATCATGACCTGAGCCAAAATCAAGAGTTGGATGCTTAACTGACTGAGCCACCCAGGTGCCCCATGAAATGTATTCTCTCTTCTGTATTTCTTTTTAATTAATTAATTAATTAATTTTGAGAGACAGAGAGAGAGAAAACGCATGCGTAAGTTGGGGAGGGGCAGAGAAAGAGGGAGAGACAGAATCCCAAGCAGGGCCTGCACTCTCACCACAAAGCCCGATGTGGGGCTCGATCTCACGAACTGTGAGTTCATGACCTGAGCCGAACTCAAGAGTCCGACACTCAACTGCCCGAACCACTCGGCCACTCTTGTATTTCTTTTTTGTTTTTTTAAATTTATTTTTGGGAGAGAGAGAGAGAGAGAGAGAGAGAGAGAGAGAAAACAAGCATGCTAGTGGGGGAGGGGCAGAGAGGGAGAGAGAGAGACAGAGGACCCAAAGCAGGCTCTGTGTTGACAGCAGGCAGCCTGATGTGGGGCTCAAACTCATGAACCGCAAGACCATTACCTGAGCCAAAGTCAAAGGCTTAACTGACCGAACCACCCAGGCGCCCGGCCTCTTCTGTATTTCTTTTTTTTTTTTTTTTTTTTTTTTCAACGTTTATTTATTTTTGGGACAGAGAGAGACAGAGCATGAACGGGGGAGGGGCAGAGAGAGAGGGAGACACAGAATCGGAAACAGGCTCCAGGCTCCGAGCCATCAGCCCAGAGCCCGACGCGGGGCTCGAACTCCCGGACCGCGAGATCGTGACCTGGCTGAAGTCGGACGCTTAACCGACTGCGCCACCCAGGCGCCCCCTCTTCTGTATTTCTTAACTCCGTGAATGTCACCACCATTCAACCTGCAGCCCCAAGTCAGGAACCTGGGATTCCTGGGAAATCCAAGCTCCTTAGAATGACGTACAAGGCCCTTAAATAACAATTTTCCTGGCATTAAAAGCATCATTCACCCCCTGCAGTCCTTAGCAATATTTCTGTGCTTCCATTAGCGCTCATTATCCCCTCTGAAGACTTTTCATTTATTCAGATGCTTATTTCATACCCACTAGGTGCCAGGTGCTGGGGATACAGCAGTGAACAAACAGATGAAAGTCCCTGTTCCCACAGAGCTGAAATTCTAGTTGGGGGAGGGGAATGGACAAAGAAGGTAAATAATTATACCAAATATTAAAAGGCACGGGATGCTCTGAAGAAAATGGGGGCAGGGAAAAGATACAGGGAGTGCCTAGAGGGTGTTGAAGTCTTATTTGGGTGGTCAAGGGAGACTCACCAAGCAAGACCTTTGAGGAAAGATCTGAAGGACTTGAATTGTGCAGCTATCTGCAAAGGCCCTGGGGCAGGAGCATGCCTAGGGCGTTCGAGAGACAAAAAGGAGGCCAATGTGGTGAGAATGGAATGAACCAGACAGTAACAATGGCTGGTAGGCCATCGTAAGTATTTTGGCTTTTACTGAGTGAGAATGGGAGTCCCTGGGGGGTTCTCAATAGGAGAGTGACATAAAAATGTTTATTTTGAGAGGGGGGGGGCGGGAAAGGGCTAGAGAGAGGGGGAGAGAATCCCAAGCAGGCTCCACACCGTCAATGCAGAGCCCGACGTGGGACCCGATCCCACGAACTGTGAGATCATGACCTGAGCCGAAACCAAGAGCTGGCCACACGAGTCTGGAGCTCAGGAGAGAGGGTCAGGGCTGGAGATAGAATTTGGGAGTCCTCAACACCTGGATGGTATTTAAAGCCAGGAGACCGGATGAGATCACTTAGGGCCCGAGTCCGGGGATACCCCCACATTTAGAAGTCACGCAAAGAAGACCGAGAAGGGGCTGTCGGTGTTGAGAAGGGACAGCAGGCCAGGGTGGTGTCTCCGAAGCCAAGTGCAGGCAGTGAGCGAATCAGAGGGAGCCGAGAAGATGAGGCCTGAGTACCGACCGCTGGGTTTAGAGACACGGAGGTCACTGCTTGCCTTAAGAAAAGAAGTTTCTGTTGGGTGGTAAGGGCCAAAGTCTGGTGGGCATCATTCAAGAGAGATGGGAAGAGAAAGACTGGAGACAGTGAATACAAACAACTCTTTCCCATGTCCGTTTTTCGGAGGGGGCTGTGCACTCCGTAGGGACTGGCCTTGTTCAGTTCTGTATCACATGGCCGGGGCTCGGTGAACGGTTTGCTGAACAAATGCCTGAAATGCTCAGGACGGGAGTGGTCTGGAGTTTTTAAAGCGTTTTGGCATAACGTTAGGCACGAGTTACAAAGACGGTGGCTAAAAAACTGTCCAATATGATACGGAGAAAACCAGGATCAACTTTCACGCGGTTTCATTTCTCCCTTTGCAACACTGTGTAGATAGTTCTATTTTGCTAAGCACACCCGTCGCCCATAATAATAGTCGTAGTCCTATTACTAATCCACAGGCATTTGTTGACCGCGTATGCACCTGTTTCAGGTGAGGAAACTGAGGCCTGGGGACAGGTTCAGTGATTTGATCAAGGTCACACGGCTAGTCAATAAGACATTTTATTCTGTTTTCTGTTCGTTCGTTGTTTCGTGTTCTTTCCCCCGGAGACCGTAATTCCTGATGGCTGAGACCACGTCTTACTCTCCTCTTTCCGCCATCCTCCATAAATCTCCATAGAATGTACGAGCAAATTACAGCCAGAGAAGCAGCGCTCAAACTCAAGTTTAATCACTGAAACAAACTACCAAGAAGGTCAGGCCTCGGGGACTGTAGATTTCTGTTGTCTCTGACCACAAAGCCTGGCCCTGTCTTGCTCTCCTTCTGGTTCCCAGATCTTCATTACTCTGGGCCCCGATAACCCCGAATCCCCAAACCACAGACTCAGATCTGAAAGGGACTTTAAGATATTCTAGTCCAACGGAGGCGCCCGGCTGGCTCATTCAGTGGAACGTGTGACTCTTGATCTTGGGGTTGTGAGTTGGAGCCCCACCTTGGGTGTAGAGATGACTTAAAAATAAAATCTTCAGAAAATGATATTCCGGGGCGCCTGGGTGGCTCGATTGGTTAAGCGTCTGACTCCTGATCTTGGCTCACGTCATGATCTCACGGTTTGTGAGATCGAGCCCCGCATCGGGCTCTGCGCTGTCAATGCTTGGGATTCTCTCTCCCCCCTCTCTCTGCCCTCCCCAAATAAATAAACTTAAAAAAAAATGATATTCCTCTCCAATGACTTCATTTGACAGATGAAAACTCAAGATCTTGAACGGAAGAGTGACCGGGACGAAAGCCAGGTGCTCTGCCTCCTGGGTCACTGCGGCCTGCCCTCCAGGACCTGCCTCCCAGGGACTCCCTGACCTTGGCCTCTAAGTTCCAAGACATGGGGGCACCTGGGCGGCTCAGTCGGCCAAGCGTCCGACTTCGGCTCAGGTCATGATCTCGTGGCTTGTGGGTTTGAGCCCCGCATCAGGCTCGAAGCTGTCTCGTGGAGCCCGCTTTGGATCCTCTGTCCCCCTCTCTCTGCCCCTGCCCTGCTCGCGCTCTCTCTCAAAAATAAATAAAGCATTAAGTTCCAAGACACAAAATGACAACGTGTGCTGCACCCAACATGTACCTCACTTGTGTCCTTGCAGGACACCCCACCCCGCTCCTTGTCGCAACCCCCCTGGCGATGGCAGCAGTCCTCTATATCATTAGACTTTAGCCTCTCTCGTGAACCCCCACCACGAGGGCATATAATACACAATACAGAAAAACGTCACTAATTCCGACGTGTTATGTGTGTGTGGCGGGCGGGGCGGGGGGGAAGTGGGGGGTGTTCGTTTAAATTAGTGACACCTAAGTTACGAAATTTTAGAAGGATATTCTGTTTTATTATATATGACTGAAAGTAGGTTAACGAAGGACAGCCTAGTAGAGAAACTTTCCGGGCCCTACAATCGCAGACAGCTGAGCCGTTTGGGGAAGTCCAAGTGGGGCACAAAGGTCACGTGCATGGGTTTTACCGTCACACAGACCTGGATTCCAACCCTTCTCTCTGCCGGTCACCAGCTGTGTGATCACAAGCAAGTTCCTTAATTTCTCTGAACTTCAATTTCCTCATTTCAAAAACGGGATTTATTTTCTTTTTAAGTTTATTTGGGGGGAGACAGAGAGAGAGTGTGAGAGAGCGTGAGCAGGGGAGGGGCAGAGAGAGAGAGAGGGAGAATCCCAAGCAGTCTTTGCGCTGTCAACGCGGAACCCAACACGGGGCTCGAATCCACAAGATTTGTGGGATCACGACCTGAGCCGAGATCAAGAGCCGGGCACTTAACGGACTGCACCACCCGGGCGCCCTATGCTATTTATATTATTATTTTCCTTACCGAGTCCTGGGTTGTTAGTATAATTTGAATGCCATGCAAATTAATAAGGTTCCATAGTTCTTCATTTTATATGAGACATCGTTGTCTCTTTCCTCATTAATCCAGCTTGATCAACTTTTTAAAAAAGATTTTATTGTTTTTTTAAAGTTTATTTATTTATTTTGAGAGAGAGAGAGAGTGAGGGAGAGAGTCAGTCCCAGGCAGGTTCCACACTGCCAGAAAAGAGCCCCATGAGGGGCTTGAACCCACAGATCATGAGATTGTGACACGAGCTGAAGTCTGATGCTTAACCGACTGAGCCACCCAGGCGCCCCAGAGATTTTAAGTAATCTCTACATCCAACGTCGCTGGGGCACCTGGGTGGCTCCGTCGGTGGAGCGTCCGACTTCAGCTCAGGTCACCATCTCATAGTTCGTGAGTTCAGGCCCCACACTGGGCTCTGTGCTGTCAGGGAAGAGCCTGCTTCGGGTCCCCTGTCTCCCTGTCTCTCCATCCCTCCCCCGCTTGTGCTCTCTTTCTCTCTCAAAAATAAACGTTAAAAAAAAAAAAAAAAAAAGGACTCTTGCTAGATACTAAAAGACTCCTTTCCCCGGGGGTGCCTGGGTGGCTTAGTCGGTTGAGCATCTGACTCCTGATTTCGGCTCAGGTCAAGATCTCACAGGTTTGTGAGACTGAGCCCCGCAGTGGGCTCTGGGCTGACAGCACGGAGCCTGCTTGGGATTCTGTCTGTCCCTCCCCCACTTGTGCTCTCTCTCTCTCTCAAAATAAATAAATGAACTTAATTAAAAAAATTGTAAATTCCCTAATTGGAACTGTTTCCCAGCTCCTTCTTCCCTCTGTCTCTTCTTTTCTTAAACTTTACCTCTCTCTTTTTTTTTTGAGGATTTAAAAAAAAAATATTTATTTATTTAAGCAATCTCTACGCCCAATGTGGGACTTGAACTCACAACCCTGAGATCAAGAGTCATATGCTGTGGGGGCGCCTGGGCGGCTCCGTCGGTTGAGCGTCCGCCTTCGGCTCAGGTCATGATCTCGTGGTCCGTGAGTTCGAGCCCCGCGTCGGGCTCTGTACTGACAGCTCAGAGCCTGGAGCCTGTTTCAGATTCTGTGTCTCCCTCTCTCTCTGCCCCTCCCCCGTTCATGCTCTGTCTCTCTCTCTCTCTCTCTGTCAAAAATAAATAAACATTAAAAAAATTAAAAAAAGAGTCGTATACTCTCCTGACTGAGCCAGCCAGGCACCCCTACCTGTCTTTTTAAAAAACGTTGGGGGCGCCTGGGTGGCTCAGTCCGTTAAGCGGCCGACTTCAGCCAGGTCATGATCTCGCGGTCCGGGAGTTCGAGCCCCGCGTCGGGCTCTGGGCTGACGGCTCGGAGCCTGGAGCCTGTTTCCGATTCTGTGTCTCCCTCTCTCTCTGCCCCTCCCCCGTTCATGCTCTGTCTCTCTCTGTCCCAAAAATAAATAAACGTTGAAAAAAAAAATTAAAAAAAAATAATAAATAAACATTAAAAAAACCCCACAACCTTGTATTGTAGGGGTGCCTGGCTGGCTCAGTCAGTGAGCATATGGGATCTTGATTTCAGGGTGAGGAGCTGAAGCCCCACGTTGGGCCTCGAGCTTACTTAAACACACACACACACACACACACACACCCATCTGTGCCACTGTTCACGCTGCTGCTTTTGCCTGCAGAGACCTCCCCCTCCCCCGCTTTACTGCCAGGTAAACTCCCGGTGACACTTCAGGACCCAGCTGAAATGCGTCCTCTCCGGCACCTTCCCAGGTGCCAACCCACCTCCCTCACCTCCCCCTCCAATATATGACCCTCTGGAGACTGTAAAAAGATCAGTGCTTGCAGGAGTTTGGGGGGTGGCAATGAATAGGCAGAGCCCAGAGGATTTTTAGGGTAGTGCAAATACTCTGGATACTATAATGATACATCATTATACATTTGTCCAAACCCATAGGATGTACAACAGCAAGAGTGAACCCTAAGGTAAAGTCCAAACTTTGGGTGATTATGATGTCCCCGCAGAGTTCCATCGATTGTAACAAGTGTATCATTCGGGTGGGGGTGGTGACAATGGGAGAGACGGGCATGTGTGGGGGCGGGGGACGTGTGGGAAAACTCTGTACCTTTCTTTCAACTTTGCTCTGAACCTAAGACTGCTCTAAAAAAATAAATTCTTGGTTTAAAAAAAGAATATTTAAATGAGGTGCCTGGGTGGCTCAGTCAGTTGAGCGGCCTGACTCTTGATTTCAGCTCAGATCGTGATCCCCGGGTCGTGGCATCGAGCCCCGGGTCGGACTCTGCACTGAGCGTGGGGTCTGCTTAAGATTCTCACTCTCTCTCTTGGGGCGCCTGGGTGGCTCAGTCGGTTGAGCGTCTGACTTCGGCTCAGGTCATGATCTCGCGGTTCGGGAGTTCAAGCCCCGCGTCGGGCTCTGTACTGACAGATCAGAGCCTGGAACCTGCTTCAGATTCTGTGTCTCCCTCTCTCTCTGACGCTCCCCCATTCATGCTCTGTCTCTCTCTGTCTCAAAAATAAATGTTAAAAAAAAAAAAATTAAAAAAAAAAAGATTCTCACTCTCCCTCTGCCTCTTGCCCCTGCTCACGCACACACTCTCTCTCTCTCTCTCAAATAAAATTTTAAAAAAATTATAAAAAAGAGGGGCACCTGGGTGGCTCAGTCGGTTAAGCGTCCAACTCTTGATTTCGGTTCAGGTCATGATGTCACGGTTTGTGAGTCTGAGCCCCATGTGGGGCTCTGTGCTAACAGTGTGGAGCCTGCCTGGGATTCTCTCTCTCTCTCTCTCTTGCTCTCGCTCTCGCTCTCTCTGCCCCTCCCCCACGTGTGCGAGGGCCCTCTCTGTCTCTGTCTCTCAAAAATAAATCAACTTTTAAAAAACTATAAAAAAAGAGTATGTAAAAGGAGGGACAAAAGAAAGAAAAGGAAAAAAGAAGAAGGGTCTTGTACTTGGAGCAAACGGGAGCTCAGAACCTTTGGCCTGTTACTGGAAACAACTTTTTTTTTTTTAATATATATATGAAATTTATTGACAAATTGGTTTCCATACAACACCCAGTGCTCATCCCAAAAGGTGCCCTCCTCAATACCCATCACCCACCCTCCCCTCCCTCCCACCCCCCATCAACCCTCAGTTTGTTCTCAGTTTTTAACAGTCTCTGATGCTTTGGCTCTCTCCCACTCTAACCTCTCTCTCTTTTTTTTTTTTTCCTTCCCCTCCCCCATGGGTTCCTGTTAAGTTTCTCCGGATCCACATAAGAGTGAAACCATATGGTATCTGTGTTTCTCTGTATGGCTTATTTCACTTAGCATCACACTCTCCAGTTCCATCCACGTTGCTACAAAAGGCCATATTTCATTTTTTCTCATTGCCATGTAGTATTCCATTGTGTATATAAACCACAATTTCTTTATCCATTCATCAGTTGATGGACATTTAGGCTCTTTCCATAATTTGGCTATTGTTGAAAGTGCTGCTATAAACATTGGGGTACAAGTGCCCCTCTGCATCAGCACTCCTGTATCCCTTGGATAAATTCCTAGCAGTGCTATTGCCGGGTCATAGGGTAGGTCTATTTTCAATTTTCTGAGGAACCTCCACACTGCTTTCCAGAGCGGCTGCACCAATTTGCATTCCCACCAACAGTGCAAGAGGGTTCCCGTGGAAACAACTTTTATCTTCCGGGGACACGTTAAGACACGACTTGAAGACCAAGCCGTCCCGTCCCCACACCGTCTGAGGACGTATAGACGCGGAAGGCAGTCGTGGTAGGAAGCTTTTGTCTTCTGGCCCGTCTCCAATAACCGAGCGACAAAAGAAGCCCACCGTATGGGCGTAAAAGGACCTTCGTGGTCCTGTGAACCACGTGGCCCAGGTTGCTCTTGGCAGACCTTGACCCCCAAGGGCCGTCCACATACGGCTGGGGAACGCCCGGCTCTGCCGTGGGGAGGTCCGCACAGTGGGTGTGGGCAGCTGGCCTCATCACGGCCGCCCTCCACCCCTACCTGCATGCCTCGCCTCTCAGCAGACCAGGGGGGGGCCACTAGCAGTCCAGAAAGCCCGAGGTAACGGGAATGGCGGGGAAGCCGGCAAAGGGGACCGCAGCTTAGCAGTGCGCTTGGCAAGAGAGAAGAGAAACCGTGAGTTCCTGGGTGCGGGGTCGGGAGGTGGGGGTGGGGAAACCAGAGGTGCGGCTGGGCCCGACTCGCGGGGACTCGAGGAAGCGACTGAGATGTAGGGGAGTGGAGCCGGCTGAGGCCTTGGGAGCAGCGCCCGGAGCAGCAGTGGCCCCGAAGAGCCAAACTTAGCGTCACCCCCGATGGGGCTGAGGGGAAAGATCAAGAAAGCGGGTTTTCGGAGGGCTGGGAGTATACAGATGTGTGCCGTGCTGGCGCACGGTGGCCTCTAGGTAAATGCCTGTCAAGCTCACCCAACCCGATGAATCATTAACCCTCCTACCGTCCCCGCTCCCCATTCTCTCTCTCGAGATCGAGGGTCCTTTCCTTTGAGGTTTTGTGAGGCTAGCTGGCCCTTTTGTGTGTGTATGGCAATCACAGAGCACACGGAAACACACCTGGACAGGCTTTTATAGTTCGAATCGGGCCTCCAACGCCACACATAGATTCTGAAGAGATGCTTCAAGAACAATAACAAATAGCACCTCAGTTTTATTGAGGATCTGTCGCATGCCCAGCTCTGGATCTGCATTAACCCAATTCTGTGTTCTCTGCGGGTGTATGAGTCAGGCACTACGCTTACCCCCATGTTTTACGGACGAGGAAGACGAGGCTCAGAGAGGCCGCAGGCCTTACGCAAGTTCACAGAGGGGTAAGGGGCAGGGCCGGCATCCAGACCCCACGCTCTGAATTTTTTTTTTTTAATTTTAATATTTGAGAGAGACAGAGCGTGCGTGAGCAGGGGAGGGGCGGAGAGAGGGGGAGACGGAGGACCCCAAGCGAGCTCTGTGCTGACAGCAGACAGCCCAATGCGGGGCTCGAACTCTCAGACCACGAGGTCACGCCCTGAGCCGACGTCAGGTGCTTAACTGACTGAGCCACCCAGGTGCCCCCCAAAGCCCATACTCTTGACCACTGAGCGAGTCTGCCCATTACGGCTTTAAGAGGAACGTAGCTGTCAAAGCCAAACAAGCAACAGCTCCGTGGGGGGAGGGGGTGACCACCAGGGGTGTGTGCGTTTCCCAGCTGGCTGGAGGCCAGCAGAGGGGTCAGCAAGCTGTGGTCTTGGTCTCCTCCTGACAGCAGGGGCTGCGGTCTTTCCTGGCTGAGAGCAGGCCTTCTCTGGGACCTCTCTTTCTCTCTCTCCCCTACCTCCTTCTTCACCCCTGCTGTGGAGGTGGGGACCTCGCTCTCTCCCCTACCTCCTTCTTCACCCCTTTTGTGGAGGGGGCGGGTCAGCGCCTATCAGAGCTGCTGTTACTGTTGAGCTGGAGCTCAGAGAAGCCTGCTTAGCACAGGGCGGCCATTTTGATTCCCAGAGTAAGCCAGCTCAGGTCAGAGGAAAAGGGCAGAGTGATTTTACAGGAGTGGAATTAGGCAGGCCCCTCCCTACTGCCTCCTCGCCTGCCTCTAGGGCCAGTCTTGTTTCCATGACCAACAACTGCCATCCCTAAAGTATTTAGGGCACTCTACACCTTTTGGGAAAACCCAGGGGAGAGTTCTCCTTCCCCTACACTGGCACAACGATGCTCAACCAAAGCCATCTTGCCTAAGGGATGTCCGGACATCCACCTGGATCTGAAAAGTGTCTTCTTCTTCTTTTTTTTTTTTTTTTTTTTTGGCAGACTGCCAAGGTAATGCTACTGACTTAGGCAGAAGTTACTCCCCAAAGGGGCCAGACCCCAGAGTAAGCCGGCAGACAGCCAGGAGCGGAAAATGGCAACAGAGTAAAGGCAACGTTCCCGTCCTCTCCCACTACCCGGAGAGCTTTAGAACTCAGCAGTGTTTGCACCACTGGATAGGTGAGGTGGCTCTACCGAGCTCTGTTCCAGCTCTGTTCCTGCCGGGAAGAGACGCTATGTCAAGCAAGGAGTGTTGAACTAGACAGAAGACCTGAAACCCTGCTCGCCTGTGCCTGCCTGGTCAGTTTGTGGCCCGCCAGAGGTCCTGGCTACTGAACCATCTGTGTCCCTCATTCCGATCTGCTGGCTCCAAGCCTTCCATTGTCAGGCTGCCAGGGACTAAAAGAGAGCCTTTGGGCAGCCCAGTTTTTCTAAAGACTCCCCTCCCCGCCCTTTTAACTTGAGTTAACCATTCCCTGGCCCAAACCACGCTCTTGTCCGTCCGTCTCTGAGCGTGTACGTTATTGTTTTTTTGTTTGTTGGTTTCAACTGCTCTGGCACTGAGACCGTGAGCTCCCAGTTGTCAAGGTCAGGTCTCCGCCCTCATCCTCTACTCCTGCCTCCAGGGCAAGGGAATGGAAAGAAACGGACAGATTACCTGGTGTCTAGGCACAAGCGCCCCGTACTCCGTCCTGGAAGATAGAGCATGGGCCGGAGGAAGGAGAGGCCTGCGTTCCATCTCAGCCCCACCACTTGCTGGCTGTGTGACTGTTGGGCAAGTAACTTACCCTCTCTGCGCCTCCTTTCCTCAGCTAGAAAACAGGACTAGTACCGGCACTTATTTCAAAGGGTCGATAAGGAGGATGGAGTGGGATAATAAACTGCCTCGTCCCTGCTGCATGACCAATAAATGCTGGTTCTTATCAGATTATAATTTATTAATCCCAGGCAAGACTCTCCTTTCATTCCCTCCTCCTGACCTACTTTTGTCCCCACCCTTGCCCCTGACAAAAGCCTCCCCCTGTCACAAGAGAGCACAGATTGAGACCCCCCGTTCGTTCACCTTGGGCCACAGTTACTGAAATCAACAAACTAACAAATACAAATTCTCCGACGCTGGCCTTTCAGCATATTCACCTGTCTTCAGATGGGAACAGCTGGCGAGGGACGGGCACAGGACTTGGAGCTCACCCCATGGCAGCTAAGGCTCAATTCTGTGCTCACGGGCAGTGAGATCTCATAAGCCGGCCCTGAACTTCATTCATTTTTCAGCAAGTATCGAGTGCCTGCCACATGAGGCCACATGCGGTGGGGACACACAAATGTGTGAGCCCTACTTCCCGAAGGCAAAGAGCTTGCAGTCTCGAGGGGATGGAGGGGCTCGTGACACGGAAGGTTATAACACAAGGAAGCAGGTGACTTCGAGCCAGGAGAGAGCCATAAGGAGAGTTGAGCTATGGGGCATTCCCGAAGGGGGAGACTCCCGCTGTGAGGTGACAGAAGGCTTGAGGAGGTGGCCCTGATAGGGGGGAGGCGGAGACACAGACGTGGGAGAGGGTGGGGCATGTAGAGAAACGCTAAGGAAATTCAACTGGCTGGCTCAGAGGGCACATACAGACGGCGTCATTTAAAAGAGATCACTTGGGGGGGGGACGCCTGGGTGGCTCAGTGGGTTGAGCGTCCGACTTGGGCTCAGGTCATGACCTCATGGTTCATGGGTTTGAGCCTGGTATCAGGCTCTCTGCTGTCAGCACAGAGCCCGTTTGGAATTCTCTGTCTCCCTCTCCCTCTCTCTGACCCTCCCTTGCTTGATCGCACTCTCGCTCAAAAATAAACATTAAAAAAACGGGGAGGGGGGAGTGTTACCCACTAAGCTCTTGAAACAAATAAGTATGCCCTCAGGGGTGGGGTGGGGGTGAAAATGAAAACATAGTATCTGCAATTGTTTTTTTTTTTTAATGTTTATTCTTGAGAGAGGGCGAGAGAAAGAGCGTGAGCAGGGGTGGGAGAGAGAGAGAGAGAGAGAGGGAGACACAGAATCTGAAGCAGGCCCCAGGCTCTGGGCCGTCAGCACAGAGCCCGACGCGGGGCTGGAACTCACGAACCGTGAGATCATGACCTGGGCCGAAGTCGGACGCTTAACCGACTGAGCCACCCAAGCAACCTTGGCTTCCAATGCTTTCCAATCTGCAATTGTTGGTAAAGCACATTGTTAGTGAACTCTGCCTCTCCTGCCCCACAATCCCCTCCTTGTGGTGGTCTGGAACACCCTCATTGTGAGGTGAAACACCTCAGTTGAGCCTTCAAGAGGCAGGTAGATGGTCCAGGCAGAGGTGACAGGAATGTGAAATACATTTATTCATTCTCTAGGGGGCCCGGGGGGCGGGGACTAAGATCATTCTGACGGAACTGGAGGCTTGAATAGAGCAGAGGTTATAAAAAGGCAGGCCTTGGGGCACCTGGGTGGTGCAGTCGGTTAAGCGTCCGACTTCAGCCAGGTCACGATCTCGCGGTCCGGGAGTTCGAGCCCCGCGTCGGGCTCTGGGCTGATGGCTCAGAGCCTGGAGCCTGTTTCCGATTCTGTGTCTCCCTCTCTCTCTGCCCCTCCCCCGTTCATGCTCTGTCTCTCTCTGTCCCAAAAATAAAAATAAACGTTGAAAAAAAAATTAAAAAAAAAAAAAAGGCAGGGCTTATTTAGCCCACGCAAGAGTCAACAGTTTTTATTTGCCAACATTGGAACACTGGGAGATTTTGACATAAAAATCTGTGAGTGTAGCCTCCCCTGAAAAACTGGGCCCACGTTTCAAAATGGCATCCAACCCTTGGAGAAGGGGAACTCGCCTTGGCCTCCACTGGCTTCCTTTATTCCCTCCCGCGACCCGTATTGAGATGCTAATCACGTTTTGTGAGCACAGAACCAGTTAGCTCTCCAAAATGCTTCGCAAGCCAAAAAGACTGTGATGGCTCAGAAAGTCTTTAGTGGGTGTCTGTTATCTGGGTTTCCCTGCGTCGGTTTTTTTTTTTTTTTTCTCCATGTTACTTCCAAGTTGCTGCTGGCATTTGATTTTGCAACTCCGAATATAGGACCTCTGTGCAATGCGGTGGCAAAGTGGGTACAGGCAGCAGGCCAGGCCAAGGGGCTCAACTTCAGCTTGTGTTCTCTACGGGCAATAAAGCAGGACAGAACACGGGCAGATCTTAAGGAAATGGGGCTGGCGGGAGCCAGGGGCTGGGCTGGGCTGGAGGGACTGAAAGGAGTACTGACCCTGGAGACAAGCTACCTCTACCTGGTCTTTTTTTGAGGGGTGGGGGGGTGCGCAAGTGAGCCAGGGGCAGAGAGAGAGAGAGAGAGAGAGGGAGAGGGAAGTAGGGCTTGTGGGTTTTTTTTTTTTTTGTTTTACCCAAAGCAGGGAGTGAACCGTGAGATCATGACCTGAGCGAAAGTCAGGTGCTTCACGACTGAGCCACTCCAGGCTACCTGGTCTTCAATCACAGCTCAGTTACTTGGGCAGGTTGCAGGACCTTTCTTTCTTTCTTTTTTTTAAAAGTTTATTTATTTCGGGGCGCCTGGGTGGCGCAGTCGGTTAAGCGTCCGACTTCAGCCAGGTCACGATCTCGCGGTCCGTGAGTTCGAGCCCCGCATCAGGCTCTGGGCTGATGGCTCAGAGCCTGGAGCCTGTTTCCGATTGTGTCTCCCTCTCTCTCTGCCCCTTCCCCGTTCATGCTCTGTCTCTCTCTGTCCCAAAAATAAATAAACGTTGAAAAAAAAAATTTAAAAAAAAAGTTTATTTATTTTGAGAGAGAGAGAGAGAACACGCAGGGGAGGGGCAGAGAGAGAAGGGGACAGAGGATCTGAAGCAGGCTCTGTGTGGACAGCAGAGAGCCCAAAGCGGAGCTTGAACTCATGAACTGAACCGTGAGATCATGACCGCAGCCAAAGTTGGACGCTTAACCAACTGAGCCACCCAGGTGCCCTGGGACCTTTCAGTGCCTCTGTTTTCTCATCTGTCAAATGGGCTTCATATGAACAGTACCCACCTCGTAGGGTCGTTGTTAAGAATGAAATGAGATAATGAGCATGAAGTACTTTTGGCACAGTGCCTGCTACGTTAGTGTTCGGTGCTTATGATCATTTTTAGATTAAACATTTTTTTTAATGTTTATTTTTGAGAGAGAGAGAGCGTGAGCAGGGGAGGGGCAGAGGGAGGAGATACAGAATCTGAAGCAGGCTCCAGGCCGTCAGCACAGAGCCCGACGCGGGGCTCGAACTCATGAGCTACGAGATCATGACCTGAGCCAAAGTCAGCCGCCCAACCGACCGAGCCACCCAGGCGCGCTCCCATTTTTTGATTTAATCCTGGAGCCCAGTTAGAGGATTTACTGCCATAGCCTGGGCAGGAGCTGACAAGGTCCTAGGTTAGGGCAGGGACCGCGACAAAAAGACCAGGGTGGGAGCATTAGGCATGAAGAACCAACTGGACTCAAGGTTGCCTGGGGGAGGGGAAGAGGAAGCGTGAGCATCAACTTCTGGAATTCCAGTCTGGGTGACTGGGGGTGGGGGGTGGTGGGACTGAAATGGAAAGCCCTGGGCACAAAGTTGCAGGGGAAGGAGAGGTCGGTCTGATACAGATTACATTAGAGGCGACAGTGTATACAGGTGATAACCACGCGCAGCGGGCAGCGAGGAGCGTGGGTGGGGGCTGAACCCGTGGAGTCGGGTGTGAGACCCAGGAGGACAGGGCTGTGCCGGGAGGGGACGGACCAAGTGACAGCGCGCCCCGTTTGGTAAAGGCAGCCTGAGGTGCTAAGCATCTCGGGTGGGTTCAGCGTCTCTGTTTGAACAGCCCGGGGCCTCTCTTCGCTCAGGGACCCTGTGTATTCTGCTCGGTCAGCTGTGCCACTCGGCTACCACCTTTGTCCTTCAGTTTATGTACTTTCAGTTCAAATGCTGACCTGGCCCAATCCTGCTTGCCTTGTGAGCCTTGATGGGGTCAAAGTCCCCTGGGGTACAGAGCAACAGGCAGGCACTCGGTTTTATATTTGATGAAATGGAGACACCTAACATGGGTCGCGGGGGAGGGTGTCAGAGATTCTGGGCTGGGTGTGGGGCGGGGGGGGGGGGCGACACCAAGCTGGTGCCCGGTGCCTCCCACCTGATCCTCTCAGAGGGCCCGCCAGGTTCCAAGGCTCCCATGTTCTCAGCTGCTCCCTCGAGTGTCAGGGCAGCCGGTCTCCCTCTCTCTTCCACATGCACCTGTCCAGAGAACCTTTTGCTTAGGACTCCGTCCCCGGCCTTTATTAAGGGCCCACAGATTAATTAGACGGATTAGTCTCCGTCAATATCTTCCCTGTGCCACTTATTCTCTCAGTACACTCAGTGCTGCTTTGAAATACACATTTCAGGCCCACGTTCTGGGCCACGTGAGGGAGAATGACGATGAAAAGGACAGGCTGTGCCTGTAAGAGCTTGAGCCATGATGCACTGAAGAGCGGCCAAGGCGATTTCAGGCGGCACACCGGGTGGGGGACATCTCCTGCCATTTGTGCACAGGGCTGACCCACCCCCCGCTTCCCACCGGAAACCACTGCATCAAAACATGCACATTCATAATTTATTTACCTCCCCATTCCCTAGCATGCCAGCCAGGAGCCAGGGCGAGAAAAAGAGAAAGGAATAAAAATGAGTGGAAGCATGGTGAAGGAAGGGTTCAGCTGGTTCAACGAGACTTCTGATCATTCTCATTAATGTTTGAGAGCGTTCCAACCTGATATGGCATTAGATGGGCAGACTGTGTGTGTGTGTGTGTGTGTGTGTGTGTGTGTATCTGGACAAAAGCATATTAGGAGAACGAGACATTCAGATAAAGTGGCCAGTCAGTGTGGGAGTTGAGAAAATTCCCCACCCAGCTGGTTATCTAACAGACACCTGATGTGGATTCGCTTCCGGACAGGCAGCTCGAGGAGGAAAGCCAGCGGAATGCAAACATTGCCATTAAGTGTCCTCAGTTCAGGGCAGCCTGGCTCCCAGGCAAAGTCCCCTCGTTATAAATTCCACTGGCAAAACTGGCAGGCTCCCGCGGGGGGGGGGGGGGACTGCTAGCGAAGCTTTGTCTTGGAGAATGTGGATCGTGTGCCTTGCAGGAAAAAACCCACCACAACAGAGTTTCGAGTTAGCCTGTTGTTTCTAGGCTCCCTACCCTCCAAACTGAAGGTGGATTTCAAGCAGGGATTAGGAGGTTGTTAACTGGACAGAGATCGCTACCTGCAAGGCTAAGATCCTGAGTGCTCAGAAACGCCCCGTTTACTGCAGCGACATCTAATGGCCAGAGGAAGCAATGCATGTTGGGAGTGAATTTTTTTTTTAAGTAGGGTGGACCGGGTATTATTATGTTTATTAATGCCTGTAAAATAAAACTTTGACCGCAACCCTAAGAATTCACTTCCTATATCTTTGGGTGATATTTATGATGTTATTCATAACTGGATACTGATCATACTTTATGAAACCCATGCAATTACCTCTTTGGGATTTTTTTTTTTTTTTTCCAATAACCATCATGACTTTGTGTATATTTGAAAGCTTCTTGTTGAAGCTCTGTGCATCTGTTATCAAGAAGGTTTCCATACCAGGGAAAAAGATAATCAGGTTTACCCCCGAATACCTACTTCTAGTGCATCTTACCCCGATTTATGGTATAAAAAAATAAAAATAATTTTAAAAATAAAAGAAAGAAATAAACAAACAAACTTAAAAGGGGGGGCACCTGGGTGGCTCAGTTGGTTAAACATCTGACTCTTGGTTTCAGCTCAGGTCATGATCTCATAGTTCATCAGTTCAAGCCCCACATAAGGCTCCTCTGGCTGTGTGGAGCCCGCTTAGGATGCTCCCTCCCCGTCTTCCCCCCCCCACAATAAACAAACTAACAAACTTAAAAAAGCAAAAGAGCCTTACAATTATTTTTATCGTGAGACCTGTAAGTCGATTTGTAGGAATAGAGCTGAAGGGTGTCATCACGGATGTGAAAAAAATACAAAGGTTTTCACTGTAACGTTATCACCCGGAAAAATTCGAAATAGCCTAAATATTTAAAAACCAAGAAATTGTTCTTTATGGCACAATGGAGGCAGAGATTGAATCATGCAGCCACAGGCCAAGGAATAAGCGACCAGAGGCTGGAAGAGACAAGGAAGGATCCACCCCAAAGCCTTCAAATGGGGCCTGGCCCTGGCATCAACCCGATATTAAAATTCTAGCCTCAAGAACTTTGCAAGAATAAGTCATCATTAAAAAAAAAAAATCTATGGCACATCCACATGATGGAATATTTTTACATTTTATTTACTTTTGAGAGAGAGAGAGAGAGAGAGAGAGCGAGAGCACAAGTGGGGGGGGGGGGGCAGAGAGAGGAAAACACAGAATCCAAAGCGGGCTCCAGGCTCCGAGCTGTCAGCACAGAGCCCGATGCGGGGCTCGAACCCATGAACCATGAGATCATGACCTGAGCCGAAGTCCGACGCTCAACCGACTGAGCCACCCAGGCGCTCCCATATAATGGAATATTATGTGAAAATTTAAAAAGGCATTTTCAATAGCTGATGGCCTGGGGCAATACCCATTATATAATAAGTGAACAAAGTAGGATATTAATTTTTATATGTGGTAGGGACACAAGTTTGTAAAAAAACCCAACTTTCCATATACATGTATCATATACATTTATGCATACACACACATATATACATGCACACACACACACAAACATGCAGGAAAACTATTAATCATAGTGCATAGGTGCTGGGTTTATAGGTAATTATTGTTTTCTTTTTTATACTTTTCTGTATTTCCCAAATTTTCTTTTTTTTTAAGTTTATTTATTTATTCTGAGAGAGAGAGAGAGAGAGAGAGAGAGAGAGGAGGGGCAGAGAACGAGTGCGAGAGAATCCCAAACCATGAGATCGTGACCTGAGCCAAAGTTGGATGCTTAACCAACTGAACCACCCAGGCGCCCCTCCCAAATTTTCTATAATCCATGTGCATTAGTATAAATAAACTTAAACTAAACTAAACTGATTTCGGTTCTTTCCAGTCTGCCTCATTGAGGCAGCTTTGAGGAAGAGAGGAAAGAAAAGTGGGCCTCATCTGGAGGCTTTGACAAGGACCTGCAAAAGCAGAGTATGGGAACAGGGAGGTGACCTGGCTCGGGCCACTAGCCCTGAGGTTAGTAGCAGAAATGCCGGGAGGAGGGTGCGTGGGGTTGCACAGGATTTTCATGAATGGTCACGAGCGCCCTGGAGACCCGGCATCACTCAGGGTCAGTGTTCTTTGCAGCCCACGTCAAGGCGCCCCTTCGTACGCGACGCGCCCCCAACATAACCCCTCACCTGCATGTTTCTCTTCACTGTGTCGAAAGGAAAGGAGAGGGTCTGGGTTACTGCAGCGGCCAGGCAGACATTGGCAAAGTTCTGGAGGAGAGAGAACCGATCTCGGGGTCCATTCCAGATTCTCTCCAGGTTCATGTAAACGAGAAGGGAGCCGGCAGAGAACGGGAGAGCACCTGCAAAACGAGGCCAGGAAGAGGCTGCTTCTGTCTCTGGCAACACTGGCGTGACAACAGAAATGCCTGTGGGGAAGCCCGGTGAAGTAAACAGGACGGCCCTGGGCTTGTTAAAATCCCTCCCACCAGGGGCGCCTGGCTGGCTCAGTTGGTTAAGTGTCCGACTTTCAGCTCCGATGACGGAGGAGGATCTCAAGGTTCGTGCGTTCCAGCCCCATGTCGGGTTCGGTGCTGACAGCTCAGAGCCTGGAGCCTGCTTCGGATTCTGTGTCTCCCTTTCTCTCTGCCCCACTTGCACTCTCTCTCTCTCTCTCAAAAATGAACATTAAAAAAATTTTTTAAAATAAATAAAATCCCTCCCACCAGAGCAATAGGAAGGAACTTTTCTTGGGTGGTGATAATGTGCTACATTTTGATAGGGGTTGTGTTATTTGTCAAAACGCATGGGATGGTTCACTAAAGGTTTGCGCCCTTTACGTAAATTTTACGTTACGAGGAACCACAAACGAATATTGAACTCTAGATAATGATTACACAATGTTGAACGGGTTGAGGGGTGAAGCGCCTCGATGTTTGGAAATTACATGGAAATCATCAAAAATTATGGAAGATGGATGGTGAATGGCCAGAGGGATGGACAGATAGATGATAAAGCAAAAAAGTTAATTGTAGCATCTGGATGGTTGGGTGTTAGAAATGTTTAAAAATAAAATCTTGGGGGAAGAAAATCACTCCCATAAAGAAAAAGTCAGTGAGCGGCACTTAATCAGGTTTTGGAAGCGGTTAGGAGGGACTGGTCTTCCAGAAACTTTGGGAGCTATCTTAAGTTTACAGAGGTACTACATTTCCTTCAAATGAGATTTAAAAGAGGGGATAGCATCAGTGGGGTTGCTTGCCTTTAGGAAAATGCAATAATATTTATTTAATAAACACATTAAACATGAAGCACCAACCCCGCATTTACCTTCATTCAGAAAATATTTGTGGACTTTATGTCATATGCTGGGCCCTGTGTCAGCTGCTGGGAATACAAAGAGGAGTAAACACAAAGAGCAGGCTAATTCCTAGAGATACTCACCCTCTAGTGGAGGGGACAGGCAGCGGATATGTGCCATAATTGGGTGGGGCGGGGGGGGGTGGGCTATACAAAGTTCTTTAGGCACGTGACGATCCTCGTAATTTTGCCTAGGGGGATCAGGAAGGATTTCACAGAAGAGAGAACTTTTCCACTGGGTCTTGAGGATTGAGTAGGAGTTCGCCAGACATCGGGAGAGAGGACAGGCAGTCCGGACAGAGGGAACAGCAGGTACAGAGGGAGTGGGGTTTCCAGGAAACTGCAGGTTTTTCTGTATGGTTGGAGAGTGAGTGCAGGTGGAGGCGGGGCAGGAGAGGAGGTGGGATGGGCCGTGGGGGCCACGTGTGTGAAGGATCTGATGGTGTGCCATAAGGAATTTGGGCTTTCCCCTGTAGCTCAGAAGTCAGTGAAGGCTTTATCTGTTTATTTGAGAGGGGGTGGGGCGCAAGTGAGCGAGGGGCAGAGAGAGAGAGACAGACAGAGAAGCAGGGCTCACCTGAAGTGGGGTTCAAGCTCACCCGATGTGCTACTCGAACCCACGAACTGTGAGATGGTGACCTGAGCCGAAGTCAGGTGCTTAACGACTGAGCCACCCAGGCGCCCATCAGTGAAGGCTCTAAAGGAGGACAGCGGCACGGGGGTGGTGAAAGGGCTAATTTCAGTGTAGGCAGGAGAGACCCGGGCCTGGGACCAGGTGGGAGCGTCTTGCTCATGTCTGCAGGGAAGGGAGGATGAGCGCAGTGGGTGCAGGGAAGGAGGGGGCGAGTCGACGGTATGCGCTGACTGAAGCCACAGCGGTGAGAGGAGCGGAGCTGAGGCGATTGTAAATTTCTTCGATTGTAAATTTCTTCCCGCTTGAGCCACAGGAAGCAGCAGGGGAACTCTTAGTCTCTGTTATTACAGAGGTGACGTTGGGGGGTCATTAGAGTATCATGATGCCTGTTTAAGCCACTGGCCTAGCTGAGGCCACCCGGGGAGGGGATGGAGGGTGGAAAGAAAGGTAAGGAAGGAGCCCCGGGGAGAGTGTCAGGTGAGCCAGAAAGATGGGGAAGACACCCAGAAGCCGGTAGGGTCCTAGAAGCCAAGTTTCCGGAAGAAGGGGTGGCCAGTCTCCTCGAACGCTGCAACAAAGGTCAGATAATGGGTGAAAGTCGGCTGCGTCTGGCAACTGGGGGACACGGGCGACTCGTGCGTCTGTAGCCCTGGCAAAGGTTCCCAAGACCACAGAAGCTCCAGTTGTTGCCCTGGTCGTACGCGCCCATGGGTGCAGGCTGAGACGCCTCCCCGCAGTCAGATGGGGTGCGTGGGGTTGCCTTCCTATCAGTTTGGGCTGAGCCACCTCCACTGTCTCCTCCTTCCCGCCCTGGGGTGTGACAGGCCAAAGTTGCAAGTGGTTACGAGCAACGGTATACGGTACGTTCATACATATCACAGAACGCAGCCTTTTCTTGGACAAGGTGAAAAGTTCCATCTTACCTAGAACAGTAAGGGAAACCCCTCGGTAAAGGGCTAGGAACCCTTCTTGTTGATAGACAGTAGAAAAAGCATGGAAGATCCCTCGGTAAGATGGTTCCAGCAGGTTCTGAACAGTCAGCCGGGTTTTGATGAGGTCTGTAGGGTAGGTCACAACAGTGGAAACCATGCCTGCGAGACTCCCCGCCATGATAGATCTCCACTGGGAAATATGGCCCAGGTCATCCGTGAACAGCATGACAAACCTAGGAGACAAAAGGGGGAAAAGCCCAAGAGTGTCGGCTATGGATTGTGCTAGAGTGCTCTCTACAATTTCTTGCATTATCTCCCAGCGTTTGGAAAGGTTTTCCAAAGTGAAAAGTACAATACTAATGTATTAGGGTGAATGAATAGCACATTCGCTTCTACCATATCTGTAGAATTCTAGTTAGCTGCAAGGAGCCGTCCAAACTTCTTCTTGATGTCTACCCTAAGTTCTTCTCACTTCAGTTTTTTAAAAACCATTTTATTTTTTGAAAGTTTCTTTCTTTATTTGGCGAGAGAGAGCCCGAGTTGGGACAGGGGCGGGGAGTGGGGAGGGAGGGAGAGGCACAGAGAATCCCAAGCAGGCTCTGTGCTGTCAGCACCAAGCCCCGATGAGGGGCTCGAACTCACCAACTGCGAGATCATGACCTGAGCTGAAATCAAGAGTCAGATGCTCAACTGACTGAGCCCCCCCCCCCCAGGTGCCCCTCTTCCCACTTCATTTTAAGCATTTCTCCCCCGTTATCTGCCTGTCAACCCTGGCTTGCCAGTGGGATGTAAATGAATAGGAGTATTTGGTAAATACTGGAATGTGCCCCTTTGGTTCTGTTGAAACTTAAACGAATCCCTTGAAATGATAACTTGGGGCATCCCCAGTGGTTGATTTTTTTTTTTTTTTTTAACTAAGCTCTGTGCCCAATGTGGGGCTTGAACTTCCAATGCCGAGATCAGGAGTCACACGCTCTACCGACTGAGCCAGCCAGGCGCCACCCCTGCGCCCCCTGTAGTTGAGTTTTAAAAATGTATTGGTTGAACAATTATAAGAGAAGATGTGTTACCCCACTCATTGTCTGGGAAACGACAAGTAAAAACAAGGTACCATTTCTCCCCTCGCAGATTGGCAAAGATGAAATAGTCTGAGAATATGAAGTGATGGTGAGGACCTGGGGAAACAGGAATGTTCACCCACTGCTGGTAGAAATGTAAATTGGGGGGGGGCGCCTGGGTGGCTCAGTCGGTTGAGCATCCCACTTCGGCTCAGGTCATGATCTCACGGTTCATGGGATCGAGCCCCACATCAGGCTCTGTGCTGACAGTGCAGAGCCTGCTTGGGATTCTCTTTGTCCCTCCTGGTGCCCCTCTCCCTCTTCTCTCTTGGAAAATAAATAAACATTTTTAAAAAAGGAATGTAAATTTGGTACGGCCCCTTTGTAGTATCTAGCACAACTGAAAGAAAGCCTTTCGCCCCAGAAATTCCATTTCTAGGCACATCCCCTGGGGAAACTCCTGCACATGTACATGTGAGGACACATACGACACTGTTGCTGTGAAAAGTCAGACAACCTACAAGTCCATTCATAGGGAGATAAATTGTAGCACGCTCATACAATGGATACTGTAGTTAAAATGACTTTGCAACTATGTATTCACGTGGATAATCCTGAAAGCATAAAGTTGAGCGCAGAAAGCAAGTCTCAGGCTGACTTCCAGTGTATGACAATTAAGAAACTATTTACACTGAAAAACACACCCATGAAAATCATACCTTGTATCATTCATTGAGAGGCGTAGATACATCTAAAAATGTGTAAAACAGACCTCCGGGAAGGTGGAGGGGGGGAAGGGGCTGGGAATGAGAATGAACAGGACTCCAGCTTTCTCAGTAATATTGTATTTTCTTGTATTAAAACAAAGAAGATACTTGAAGTATCTTTTATACTTTCATACTGTCGCTCGTACTGTTACTTCCGCGCGGCGGGCACACGGGGTTGGTGTTTCTCTACAGTTTTACAATGGAGTCCAAAATGGCTTTGGGTGGACTTTTCCAAATGCCAACCAGAAAGCCACTGTGTTCCAGTCTCTCTCTCTCCCCCCCCTTTATTTGCTTGTTTATTATTTAACTTTTTAAAGCTTATTTATTTATTTTGAGAGAGAGGAAGACAGCAGGAGGGAGAGAGAGAGAATCCCAAGCGCTGTCAGCACAGAGCCCGACGCGGGGCTTGAACCCACGAACCGCGAGATCACGACCCGAGCTGCAACCAAGAGGCAGAGACGCTCAACCGCCCGAGCCACCCAGGTGCCCCTTTTTGGAAGCAGTGCATCCCCTAGTCATGAGGGCCTACCTTGGCAGAAATGGTTATAAAGGGACTTTCACACAGTACCCATTCCCTGGCTAGGAAGCAAAGGAATTTTACTCCTTGCTGATGAGGACAAAATCAAAAAGCGCTTGGAGACCAGGAAAAACAATATTCTCTGCCAGAGAATGGGGTAGGGGAGAGGGAGAGAAATATCAAGGGTTTGACTGAAGGGAAAGTGAACGGGGCTAGGCTAAAATAAAATTATTGTTATCTTTTTAACAACGAGAGCATCCTCAGTACTTTGGCTTTTAAATCTCCCGCAAAGAGGCATGTCCTGAAGTCACTGAAGAGGTTCCAGGAAGGTTTCCTTGGCGCCCAGGTAAACACTCATTGGTTAAAAGCATCTCCTTCAAACTGTAGGAAAGTCTTAACTTCATTTTGTCAACCTGCCTTAACCGCACTAATGGAAAACTTAAAAAAGAAAAGAAACACTCGTGAGTTAACCAGCTGCTTTTGTATAAAATTTTTTTAATGTTTATTCATTTTTGAGAGACAGAGAGAGACAGAGCATGAGCGGGGAAGGGGCAGAGAGAGACGGAGGCGCAGAATCCGAAGCAGGCTCCAGGCTCTGAGCTGTCAGCACAGAGCCCGACGCGGGGCTCGAAGTCATGAACTGTGAGATCATGACCTGAGCCGAAGTCAGGCGCTCAACCGACGGAGCCACCCAGGCGCCCCAACCAGCTGCTTTTGAAAGTCGCAGTAACTACAGCAGGCATTCGCCAAGGGACCATTGACTTGTTTCATGGCGTGGACACTTCCTTGTTCCTCCCTTTTTTTTTTTTCTCCCCAGGCTAGTCAGGTTGGAGGGGACCCTGAGGAGGGGCAGGGGGGACAGAGGAAATGGAAATGCTCGACCGGAAGGGCGGCCCACGGCAAGCTGGAACGGATCTAGACGAAGGTGGGAGTTTGAAATGCCAAAAGAAACACCATTCATTCTCATCGCCTCACCGTTTTCCCTATCTCACTTGGCCACTTCCGGGGCCTGAATTCATTCATTCCCCATTTATTGAACATCTACAACGTGCCAGACACGGTGCTAGCGCCCAGCATAGGTCCTAACAGAGCTCAACAGTCCTGCCAAAGCAGTGACCCACGGGGCAACAGGAGGGGAAACAGGCCCTTGGTTCACTGAATACCTTGACGGACTAGGAATAGGAACCTTGTCTTTGATCGGTCTGGTTTACAAAGGAGGGTCTTCCTCTCAAATCTCCAAAATTAAAAGGAACCAGAGGAAGGAGTCCTTTCTTCTCAGGCTCTTACCATCTGAACAGGCAATGACCACCAATCCTTCCCCTTTAGAATTGCAGAGTCAAGGCAGGCAACCCTGATAGGCCATCGATGACATCCGCTTAAGCTCTTGTCTGATTGCCTGGGGCGGCAGTGGCCCCCTTTCTGCTCTCCTCCCCCAGCTCGCTTCCCACGCAGGCACAGAAGCTTTTCCCAGGGAGACTGGGTAAGCTGGTGAACAGCAGTGACCCTTGCCTTTCAGCCGCGATGATATTTCACACACCCTGGACATATGTAGGTAGAGCTTCAACCTAACGTAGCTTAGCAGCCAGACCCAAGCTCATGACGTGGTTATACAATAAAGAGGTGGTGCTGGTTATGAACTATTTCAGTGTTGCAGGGACCCAGGCCAATGTTTATACAGCTAGACGAGGAGTCGTGGAGTAAAGTTGGATGAGCATCTACTATTTGATGTATTTGAAAGCCATCTACTGTGTTACGTGCTATTTATTGCAAGGACCTAGCTCCTAAAAGACTATGGAGTGGACTTTTGATCAGAAATCCAAGTGAGTAGACAGATGACGGTGGGCAGAGCCCTGGACTAAGGAGCCAGAAGACCCGGGTTCAAGCTCCAACTCTGCCATTAATTCTCTCTGGGGGCACGTCAATTAACCACTCCATTTCCTGAACATTCTGGATGCTTACGCTTTGTTCAAACCCACGATCATAGGCTATACCATTAACCTCCGCCAACTGTTTTCACAAACTCATGGCCAGGAAAGAGTAGAGACGAGTCAGTAGGATGCTGGGCCAAAGGTATCATCTTTATGTAGGAAGGATGGCACCATGATTAATCAACCACTTGGCTTTCTATGCCTAGCCACTCACTGAAACACTTCCTTTTAGTTTCCAGAAAGAAAATAATCGCGCAGGAAAAATTATTAGCAAACTTAGCCGGGGTAACTATCTCTTTCTTCCTCTCCCAGTCACCAGCCTGTCTCAGGTGCCCTCAGCTGCTACACGAACTAGTGCAACAGGTCCCTAACTGGTCCTGCCACCAGATGACAGTAATTCCCGTGGAGTTGCTTTCATCATCACACCCACCCCCCACCTCCTCAAAAATCTCCCACGCCTAACCTTGGCCGTGCGGAACCAGACTTCTTAACCTGGCACTCTGAGGTCTCATTCTAACCTGTTTTTCTGGCTGTACTTCCCATCACTGCTGCAGACCCACCTTGTGTCCCAGCCATGCTACATGCCTCCCCGCCTCTGTGCCTTTGCTCTTGACATTACCTGCAACCTCCTTCTCCCCGTCTTTGCCAGCAGATTCCTCCTCGTTCTCCCAAGGCCAAACTCAGATGGCTTTCTTCCTCTGTGAAGTCTTCACATCTTCTCCTCATCAGAAGTGTGAATTTCTTTTTCTTTTTTTTTAAGATTTTATTTTTAAGTAATCCCTACACCCCACGTGGGGCTGGAACTCACAACTCCGAGATCAAGAGTTGCACGCTCTACAGACTGCGCCAGCCAGGCGCCCCAGAAGCGTGAATTTCTATAGCATTTCAGCCACACGCTACGGACACACTAGTCTTACTCTTCTATCACTCTGTAAGCTCTGGTGAACAGGGACCGCGCCCCGTTCATCTTTGCGTGGCCCCAGCGTTACGCACACAGCGGGTACTTAATGAAGCCTGGCTAAATTAATGTCAGATGAATGCAGACAGAAAGGCAGCATGATGTAATAGAGTAATAGATCTGGAGGCAGAAGGTCAGGTGACGGGGCTCTCTGCTCGATCACTGAGGAGTGGTGCGGCCAGTCTGAGCCCAATTCTGCATCTGTAAAATGGGCATAATGCTTCCCACCTTATGGACCTTACAGGGCAGGAGGCAGGAATTGCAGAAACCCAATGTGTGCGTGTACACGCACACACACAATGTAGAGGTGATGGATATATTGGTTAGCTTGATTGCGATCATTTCACAACGTCCATCAAAACATCAAGTCGTACACCTTAAACATATACACTTTTTATAGGTCAATATCTCAATGGTGCTGTTAAAAAAAAATCCAATGATGTCTATACATACTAGGTGGTGCCAAGGCCAAGGGCAGACTTCGCCATCTTCAGGAGCCTGCTTCAGGTTCTGTTCTCTCTCTGCCTCCCCCCACTCATGCTCTGTCGCTCAAAAATAAATAAATGCATAAAAAACTTTAAAAATAATAAAAAAAAATTCCTAAGTCCCCTTGTTTCTGAGTGGCCCAGCAAACACTTGTTCACCAAACATTTTACTCTTAGTCCCAGACCCCTACACCTCCTTCTCCTTAGTTCGGAGTGACATCTCTACCTCATTTTGCCAGTCTTTGCAATCTGTGTGTGTGTGTGTGTGTGTGTGTGTATTCCTGAACATACATAGGAAATTAAGTTTGGCTTTCTCCCCTTAATCTGTTTCACGTCAATTTCTTAGTCCAGCTAGAAGAACCTCCCACAGAGGAAAAGGCTGACAATTCTTAAACCAGCCTTCAAAGTTCCACCCCCTTCTCCTTGGTACACATTCCAAAGTAAGATTTCCATACCACTTTGTGGAGAATGGAGGGAAGTAGGGAGGACTGGAGTCATTAAAACTCTGATAACTGGGGCGCCTGGGTGGCTCAGTCAGTTGAGTGTCTGACTTCCGCTCAGGTCATGATCTCCAGCTTCCTGAGTTCGAGTCCTGTGTCGGGCTTTGCACTGACAGTAGGGAGCCTGCTTGGGATTCTCTCCCCCCGCTTTCACACTCTCTCTCAGGATAAATAAAACTTACAAAAAAAAAAAAAAACCCTCAGAGAACTGTTTACAGACATCAGGCCAGATGTCGCAAGAGAGCCTTGAGAGAAATGCCCCAGGATCTCACTACCTTTCCTCCCCAGGGGAAGAGAAGGTAACTTCTCCCAAGCTTAGGTCATGCACGCTAGAGACTCAATGAGAAGAATGATCCCATCTGGCTTGTCAGCTGCCAGGTAAGCCGGGCCTCCCAGAAAAAAGGCAAAAATCCTGGCTGTTCGCCTCCAAGGCTTCAACTGTGTGGTCAAGACTGTGAGCTGTTTGTCTAATTCAGAGCCAAGGCCAGTCTTCGGAGTTGGCACTGTGCGCCACGGAATGAGGAACACAGGGACCATCCCAACCCAAGTACAGAAACATCCCCTCTTCCTGAAATTCCATCAGTACCATTTCATTCTTTTAAGCTTGTTTTCAGTTAAAATGCAGATATCTCTGAGCTCTGAGGAAGCTTTGAAGACTCATCTGGTATTTACATGTTTCGATAAGTGTCCTTAAGAAGCAGCTGTTGAGGGCGCCTGCGTGGCTCAGTGGGTTAAGCCTCCGACTTCAGCTCAGGTCACGATCAGTTCGGGAGTTCGAGCCCCGCCTCCAGCTCTGTGCTGAGAAGCTCAGAGCCTGGAGCGTGCTTCACATTCTAGGTCTCCTCCGGCTCTCTCTATCCCTCCCCGAGTCGCCCTCTCTCTGTTTCAAAAACAAACATTAAAAAAAAAAAAAAAAGCAGCTCTTGTTGGAGAAGGTGAAAAAAAGCCCAAAGGAGGAGGCCGGTGGGCAGAGGGTGCGGCGAGACAGTAAGTTGAGGGGCCTGTTTGCTTCGGGAGGAGGGGGGCGGGCAGAAATCTGTGGCCTTTTGCACTTTCTTCGGCGGGCTTTGCTCACAACTGCGCCACCGCGCAGACACCCCTTCCACGGGGTCTTTCTCTCCTGAGGCAGCCCAAGGCGAACTTTGCAAGTCGGTGCACGGAACTTTCCAAGTCGGTGGACGGTGGGAATGGTTTGGAGCCACCTCTCTGCAGATGCTTTTGCCCCATTCCACGTCCTCGCCCGTCCGACACCGGTGAGCCTCTCCGGGCCGGGGCCGCGCCCCCACAAAACGGCGCCTGGCGGGGCAGGGAGCCCCAGAGTGCGCCCCGGGGGCCCGCGTCCCGGCCTAAGTGCCCCGAGGGGCTCGCACGCGATCCGGAAGGAGGCTGCACCCCCTCCCCCCGCTCCCCGAGCGCGCCGCCCCCCCCCCCCCCCCCGCCCCGAGCGCGGGCCCGGGCAGCAGGGCGGCGTCGGGCCGCGGCGGCCTCCCGGCTCCGGCTCCCGGGCCCGCCCCGCCCCTACCCTACCCCGGCTTACTTGCGGTAGGCGGCGAGCTGCACGGCGCTGCAGGGGAAGAGGCGCAGGCACGCCACCGCGTTCCCCTTCCACAGGGCCCGGGGCCCCTCGGCGCGCCACACCCGGAGCCCCTCGGCCCACGGCCCCCGGGCCCGGCCCCGCCGGGCGCCGACCTGGGCCAGCACGGTGGCGAGCTCGAGAGGCGCGGTGAGGCTCAGGCTGAGCGCCCCCGCCACGCCGGCGCACAGCAGCCGCTGGCCGCCCGTCAGCCGGCCGTCCCGCCGCCACGTCGCCATCGCGCCCCGGCCGCCGGGCCCGGCCCGTGGGGACCGCGTGGCGCGGGGCTGCGGCTCCCGGCTCGGCGGGCGGATCGGGCCCCGCCCGGCAACGGGGCGGGCCGCGGCCGGGACGGGAAGCCGGGTCCTCGTCCGCGCCGGCCTCGGGGCCGGGACTGGGCGGGGAGGCCGCCCCGGGCTGAGGCCTCGCCCCTGCACCGCGCGCGCTGCGGAGGGCCCGGTTCTGTTTGCCGTTGAGAGTCCCCAGGGCCCCGCCGCCCCCACTTCTTCGTTCCTAAGTCTTCAGCGCTCCCCCCACCGCCTCGTCTCTCGTGTTTACCTCTCCTCCCCCGCCCCCCCTCCCCTTTCCACATTCCACCTCGGCCGCTTCCTCCCCGGGCCGGGGCTCTCCTTCCGACCTCTGCTTTTCTGCTCCAAGAAGAAGGCGGGCCAGTTTCGCAACGCAGAAGGGGAAAAGAAACCGATTACACACAGCTGCCACCCGTCGCCCTTGTCAAACATCGGGTTCCCTCCCGCACATGATCTCATTTAATCCTCAAATCATCCTTGAACAGGTACGTCCTCGTGTACTGCCCTCCTTTGGAGAGGCTGTACGTGGTGGCGGCTAGAGTTTGGACTCTGGAACCTGCCTTAGCATCTCGGCTCCGCAGTTTACCAGCCGTGTGACCTGGGGAAAGTCCAACCTCTCCGTGCCTCAGTTGCTCATCTGTAGTTACTTCCTCCAGGAGTTGTTGTAAAGATTAAATGAACAATGACACAGGTAAGCACCTCCGGGCAGCAAGAATTTCCTGTCCCCTTCAGGGTCCTTCTAGATAAAGAATCAAATTGACACGAGGGGCGCCTGGGTGGCTCAGTCCGTTTAGCACCGAACTCTGGATTTCAGCCCCGGTCATGATCTCACGGTTCCTGAGTTCGAGCTCCTTGCCCCCCGCCCCCCCCCCCCCCCCCCCCAGTGCAGCTCGGGCTGACTTTGTACAGCCTGCTTGGGATTCTCTGCCCCTTCCCTGCTCGTGCTTGCTCTCTGTCTCTCTCTCTCTCTCTCTGTCAGAAAGAAATAAGTATACTTAAAAGAATCAAATTGACATAAGACAGATTAATAGAAGATCAAATTTAATTTTGTACACACAGGGAACCACACACACGTGGAAATTCCAAAGACAGGTAAAACAAGGGATATATGTCATCCTGAACTCAGAAGGGGGTAGGGTCTGGGACTTGAAAGGAAAGGAATGCAGCTCACCGGGCAGTAAGAGCAGATGTTTGGTAATTAGATGTTTGTCCTGCCAGACAGATGCGTCACTCAGATAAAATTTATCTCTGGTAATAGCCCTTTATTCAGGAAAAGACCCTCAATTTAAATTCTTTTGTGTCGTTAAGGGAGGGGCAAACGTTTCTTTTGAGCTCACGGGGTCTCCATTGCCTCAGCTCCAAAGAGTTGGCCTGCCGAAGTGGTCCATCTTGGGACCGCCTGTCCATGGCCCCCGAAGGCACTGTGTGTGCTACGATTAGGTCTTATTTTGCAGAAGGGGAAACCGAGACGGGGAGGTTGACCTGCTCTAGGTCACAGCTGCTGGAGGCAGGCGGGATTCAAATCTAGGTCAGTCTTCTGCCACCTAGTAGCTACACTACACGTCCGCTATGACTGCAGGGTGTACCTCAAATAGGGACATTTCAGTGGTTTTGTAAGCTTCAGAGGGCAAGGAATGGAGGCAAGAGTGATTTGGCCAGAACCCAAGAAGAATTTTCTTTTTTTGTTTTTAAGAAGAATTTTCTTAAGTTAAAAAGAATTCCCAATTTCTCCCTGTCTCTCTTTTTAAAAAGCCACATTGATAATAACAGTGAAAAGGAAAGGGGCGGTCAGCAGTCTCTTAGGGTAAAACATCCCAGGTACACAGTTGCTTTTAGGCTCATTCAGTTCTTTTTTTCTTCTTTTTACTTCTTAAAAAACTTTTTTTAGTGTTTATTTTTGAGAGAGAGAGGGGAGACACAATCCAAAGCAGGCTCCGAGCTGTCAGCACAGAGCCCAACGCGGGGCTTGAGCCCATGAACTGTGAGATCATGACCTGAGCTAAAGTCGCATGTTTAACCGACTGAGCTACCCAGGGACCCCTCTTTTTTATTTTTGAGAGAGAGAAAGAGCATGAGTAGGAGAGGAGCAGAGAGAGAGAGAGAGAGACACACACACACACACACAGAATCCGAAGCAGGCTCCAGGCCCTGAGCTGTCAGCACAGAGCCCGATGCAGGGCTCGAACCCACAAACTGTGAGATCACGCCCTGAGCCCAAATCAGATGCTTAACTGACTGAGCCTCCCAGGCGCCCTTCATACAGTTATTTTCTACGAGTTACTGACACACAGGACAATAAAGAAACCTTTCCTAAAAGGCATCTAAATATATATAATATTTTAAGTAGGCCTCACGCCCAGTGCCCAGCATGTGAACCCACTGCGGGACTTAAACGCACAATCCTGAGATCCAGACCTGAGCTGACGTGGAGTTAGTCGCCTGACTGAGCCACCCAGGTGCCTCTGGTTTTCATTTTGTTTAATGTTTTATTTACTTTTGAAAGCGAGAGAGAGCCCAAGCTGGGGAGGGGCAGAGAGAGAGGGCCGGCAGCAGGCTCCAGGCCCCGAGCTGTCAGCACAGAGCCCAACGCGGGGCTCGAACCGACGAGCCGTGAGATCATGACCCGAGCCGAAGTCTGACGCTTAACCGACTGAGCCACCCAGGCGCTCCTGTTTTTCATTTTGTTTTAAGGCAGCTTGCGTGAGCGTCACACGTGCACCCATCCTGACGACAGGGTACATACATGCTCTTGTCTCCAGCGCTGCTGTTCTTTTTGTCCCCAGCACGAATAAGATGCTCCAGTGAGCCAGAGGCAGGAACAAGTGTTTCACTTTTCATAGCTGGGAGCTGGGAGAAATCACCAGCCGACGATTTATTTTAACCCAGAAAGTAAAAAAGTATATGTTTCTTTTTACTGCAGGTGCGCTAAACGGTAACATGACAAACAGGAATATGTATTGCCTGTCCTTCTGTCTTTTCGCGATAGGGTGCTAACACAATGAGGTGTGTTCTTTTTACTCTGCCACGGCCCATTCATTCGCTAGGATTGACAACCTGGTGTGCGTTGATCTTAACCATAAATCAGTTTCTGATGGTGTCTTGGATGTGCACTGTGCCTTGTAGACTCAAGCTAACGTTACTGCTTCTGTTGCACCCTCGTTGAAACGTCTGTGAAGAAGCACTAGCAGGTTAAGGATCCCCAACTTTGGAAAAGGAACGTGATGTGAAACTAGAATTCTCTGTTAAAAAGGTATGGTTACTTTTTAAAGAGGAGGCGGGACTCAGTCGGCGGAGCGTGCGACTCCTGATCTCGTGGTTGCAAGTTCGAGCCCCACGTTGGGTGTAGAGATTACTTTAAAATAAAAATAAAAATTGGGGCGCGTGAGGGGCTCAGTCGGTTAAGCCTCTGACTTGGGCCCAGGTCATGATCTTACGGTTCTTCGTGAGTTCGAGCCCCGCATAGGGCTCTGTGCTGACAGTTTAGAGCCTGGAGCCTCCTTGGGGTTGTTATTAGCAAAAGAAAAGAAAGGATTGCTGTAGGCCAGGACATCTGCTTTGGAGGGGTGGGCAGTGCCGGAAGGGAATGGCAGGGTGTTTATCATGCAGGTTACATGACCAGTGCTGAGGGAAGCATTTCAGGTTGACTGTTAGAAAGTCACATTCCTGGGAGAGGTGGAAACTAAATCTCGGCTTGCTGTCCTCGGTGGGGGGCAAGTGACTCCAGTTTGGGCTTTTTTTTAAAACAATAAATTACTTTAGTTGACTTGCTGATGTTTCTCAGATTATAGTGTACCTTGCTATGATTTTTAAAAATTTTTTTAATGTTTATTTATTTGAGAGAGAGAGAGAGAGAGAGAGAGAGAGAGAATATGAGCGGGGGACGGGCAGAGAGAAAGGGACCCACGGAATCCGAAGCAGGCTTCAGGCTCTGAGCTATCAGCACAGAGCCTGACGTGGGACGCGAACTCACCAACCGCGAGATCATGACCTGAGCCGAAGTCGGACGCTCAACCGACCGAGCCACCCAGGCACCCCTATCTTGCTCTGATTATACCAAAGTTAGTTGATGCCTGCTCTCTTAATTTGTCTTCTGTTCTTTAGCCTTGTGGAATTTTGCAAATTACAGAAGTAGTACATGCCTGTCAGAAGCTGGGACAAACAGTACAGAAGTGTATTAAAGAGAGTTAGGCGCCCCCTGCACATGCTTCGAGGCGCTCAGGGGTAAGAGCTTGGCAGGCATCTGTGCACCTTTCCTTGCATTTTTTTTTTTTTTCACGCTCAGATACTCCTTTATGTGGGTTTCCCCCTCCCTTTGTTCCCTCCTTCTGTTAAAAATGGAGTCACTTACGTTAAACCCCACCAAAACTTAGTACCCAGGCTAATTGCAGCTTCCCAGCTTCTCCCAGAAATGTGGTCCTTAACCAACCTGGGACTTTTCTGCTGGACCCTCCCATTCCCCTTAGGGGGGTGACCTTGCCTAAAACAATGCATTCTTTGCTAAGAATACCGGCCCACCCACCCCCACCTTTGAAACCCTCGGCTGCAGCTCAGTGGAGCTCCTTACTATTTGCTAGATGGAGTGCTGGCAATTTGATCTTTACATTTACTCCGTTGAATTTTTTTCTTTTCTTTTTTCTTTTTTTCTCGTTTTTAAGTGTTTATTTATTGGGGCGCCTGGGTGGTGCAGTCGGTTAAGCGTCCGACTTCAGCCAGGTCACGATCTCGCGGTCCGGGAGTTCGAGCCCCGCGTCGGGCTCTGGGCTGATGGCTCAGAGCCTGGAGCCTGTTTCCGATTCTGTGTCTCCCTCTCTCTCTGCCCCTCCCCCGTTCATGCTCTGTCTCTCTCTGTCCCAAAAATAAATAAAACGTTGAAAAAAAAAATTTTAAGTGTTTATTTATTATCGAGAGACAGAGCACGAGCAGGGGAGGGGCAGAGAGAGAGGAGAGAGCGAGAATCCCAAGCCGGCTCCTCACCGCCAGCACAGAGCCGGACACGGGGTTCAAACTCATGAACTGGGAGATCATGACCTGAGCCACCCAGGCGCCCCATGCCAGCCTTTCTTTTAAACAAAAGCGAGATAATTCCTCTGGAGAGACATCCAAAAAGCTATTCAACAGGTTCCCTCAAGGAAGGGAAACGTGAAACTTGGGAACAGAGGTGCAAGGGAGATTGAGTTTTTTTTTTTTTTTAATTTTTTTTCAATGTTTTTTATTTATTTTTGGGACAGAGAGAGAGACAGAGCATGAACGGGGGAGGGGCAGAGAGAGAGGGAGACACAGAATCGGAAACAGGCTCCAGGCTCCAAGCCATCAGCCCGACGCGGGGCTCGAACTCACGGACCGCGAGATCGTGACCTGGCTGAAGTCGGACGCTTAACCGACTGCGCCACCCAGGCGCCCCAGGGAGATTGAGTTTTGACTGTGCCCTTTTGTGTTGTAGGGGCCAAGGCCGACTGCCCCCAAGATGTGCCACTTTGGTCACGCAGATCATGCCGAGCTGAAAACAATCCAGGCCCAGAAGACGCAGGGAGAAATTTTGACCTTGCCCCCAAAACTGCCTCAAAGAAATGAGATTGGGGACGTGCTCCGGGAAGGGAGCCATTGCCATACTTACCTACATTATAATGTGAAGTAGGTATGGTGGAGAGCGAGGAATTCAGCAAAGTCCGGTTGATCAAAATCTTCCCTGTGTCCCATTGTTTCTGGATGACCCAGTCAACATTTATTTACCACGTTCGCTCTTTTTCATTCTTCCTGTGAGCATTCCTTCCCTTTGTAGTCTCAGACTCCTTCCTCCTCCTTAGTTCAGGGTGACTTCGCACTGCCTGGCTGTCTTTGGAATCTTACGCGTGTGTGGATTCCCTATGCCCCTGAAATTAAATTTGATTTTCTCCTGTTAATTTGTCTCCGGTCCATTTGCTTCTTACTCCAGCTAGAAGGATCCTGGAGGGCAGAGGTAATTTTTCCTTCCTCACAGTACTGTTTCCCTCCCCCGCTCTTTTTGCCAATTTAACAACAACGACAAAAAATCTCTACCAATTAAAAAAAATGCTCTCATCCGCCATCAATTTCCTCTGAAGCATTCCCGTTCGGTACAGTGTTTTCTGTGACATTGGCTTTACCCTCAGGAGGGGTCGGTTTCAAAATGTTGACCGGCTCTTGGTGAAGGTCCGAATGCAACAAAATACGACCTACCTTCCACTTACGTGTTAGTTGCGTTCCTGGGAAATTTCATGCACAGGAAACCGTGCAAAAGCCGGTTCGTCTTTGAGTTGAGCAGAGTTAAGCTCTCAACTCGGATGATTATTATTAACGCGAGTGTCTGGTAGGATCTATGGAAGTCATGAAGGAGGCAGGACATTCCCCTGCATCACAGAGGCCTGGCCTTTGCCCATTGATTGCCAGTAGAGCACCGCAATCGGTGAGGCGCCCCCCCCCCCCAATTTTCAAAACGCCCCCCTAGAAGCCAGTGCCGTTCCTTTTGAGAACCACGTGCTCTCGCCGCTGCTCCCTCGGCCTGGAAAGTTCTTTCCTCAGACGTTTGAGGAGCTGGTTCCTTCGTCTCGTTCAAAGCTCAGCCGAAACGTTACCTCCCCAGAGCGCTGGCCTTTCTTCGTTTTTTTTTTTTTAATTTTTTTTTTAACGTTTATTTATTTTTGAGACAGAGAGAGACAGAGCATGAACAGGGGAGGGTCAGAGAGAGGGAGACACAGAATCCGAAACAGGCTCCAGGCTCCGAGCCGTCAGCCCAGAGCCCGATGCAGGGCTCGAACTCACGGACCGCGAGATCGTGACCTGAGCCGAAGTCGGACCTTAAACGACCAAGCCACCCAGGCGCCCCAGAGCGCTGGCCTTTCTACCCATTCCACGGAGGCCCTGTTCACTCTACCACATTTTGCCTCCTTCCAATTCTCCCTATAGCATCTGTCCCGATCTGCTACTTTTCTTTCTCGGTTGATCGCCTGTGTTTTCACCTACCAGAGTGTAAGATTCACGAGGGCAAGGGATCTTGTCGCTTGTTCACAGCTGTGTCCCCCGCCGCGCCCGGAGCGCTGGTTGACGCACGTCACTCTGCCATCGTAAGTTACAGGAAGGAAAACAAAAAAAAAGGAAGGGAGGAAGGAAATCTCTTTTTCCGCCGTACGATTGGGCCAAGATGAACGAAACACAACGTCTTCATGAAAGTTTCTAGGTCATGTGTGATAAATAGCAGAAGATTAGCTGAATTCACAAGATCCGTGGATTCAATTGGCCCTGGATGATATTTGCCTGGTCAGAACTGGATATTTGCCATTTTACGTTTATAGCCGCATCTGGAATTCTAAAGTGAACTGATCCTTGACAGGGACACTTGGCTTTAGCCCCAGTCCTCACCGTCACCCTGTCTTCCGTGGCAGGTTTTTGGCAGACATGTCAACAATGACTTCAGGGGGCGCCCGGGTGGCTCCGTCAGTTGAGTATCCGATTTCGGCTCAGGTCGTGATCTTCCGGTTCGTGGGTTCGAGCCCCACGGCGGGCTCTGTGCTGACAGCTCGGAGCCCGGAGCCTGCTTCGGATTCTGGGTCTCCCTTTCTCTGACCCTCCCCTGCTCACATCCTCTCTCTCTCTCTCTCTCTCTCTCAAAAATAAATAAACATTAAGAAAATTAAAAAAACCTTCGCAGTGAAATATAAACACCATAAAATGTGGCTTCCATGGTTTTGGCATTTTTATCCCTTGGCACGCGGTATTTAACTTTAGGCGATGCTTGGACATCCATCCGCTCTGCTTCAGAAGTTTCGATGATGTTTGACGCAGGAAGCCTTCGCGTGAAAACTAGGTGAGGTTTTCATTCATTCATTCATTCATTCATTCAGTCACTCATTTATTCATTCCACAAATATTTAACAAATACTTGCTCTGTATCAGGAACTATGCTGTCACCTCATGGAATTTAATTAGCTCCCGTGACCAGGCCACAGTAATCCAAATTTCAATTTTTTTTTTTTATGGTAGTCACATGATACTTTTAGTTTCTTGGCTGCTGGTAGGTTACAACTCTGAGAGATGGTCCAGGTTGAGAGAGTGATACATCTGTAGTACTGTGTCGGCGTAAAACGCACTGTTTTTAAATTTTTTTTTTTTTTTAATTTTTGAGAGAGAGAGAGAGAGAGCAGGCGAGGGGCAGAAGATCCAAAGCGGGCTCTGCGCTGACAGCAGGGAGCCCAATGCAGGGCTCGGATTCACGAGCCATGAGCTCGGGACGGGGGCCGAAGTTAGACGCTTCAGGGACCGAGCCACCCAGGCGCCCCAGTGCAAAAAGCATTGTGCTCTTAGCAGGGACACAATAAGGGAGTAGAGCCCGGGCGCCCAAAGTGAACGCAGAAAGCAGCTTTGTTAGTGACAGTACACTTAAGGTGGGACAGCTGGCAGGCCCCGAGGCGGCAACTGCCCTGAGGGCACAGGGTCCTTTCCTTTTCTGTGAGGGAGGCGGTCTAGGACCTGGGACAGGGTCCTCTCTCTTGGAGGCTGCTTCCAATCATTTGGGGGCACTCCTCCCACAGGTCGCGAGGGGGAGTGTTTGATCCTACAAGGTTTGCAGAGAACCCTTGAGATCGTGACCTGAGCTGAAACCCGGAGTCTGATGCTTAACCGACCGAGCCACTGCCCCTCTGCCCCCGCGATGCTCTTACGCTGCCCCTTTCCCATCAGGGCCTCCCCGATTCCCAGTCCTGGGCGGCCGCCCATCTTTTCTCTGGCCTTCTAGTTTTGCCTTTTGAGCATGTCACATACATGGAAGCGTACAGCCGGTAACCTTTCGAGACGGGCTTCTTCCACTGGCCCTGATGCTTCTGAGATCCATCCCTGTTCTGGTGTTCCTCGGTAATTTGTTCTTTTTATTGCTGAGTCGTGTTCCGTTGTGCGGCCCCACCACAGGGTTTACCCACTCGTCCATTGGTGGACATTTGGGCTGATTCCAGTTTGGGGCTATTATGAGTAAAGCAGCCATGAACATTTCTGTACAGGCATTGGTCTGAAAATATCTCCTTTAGCGGCACCTGCGTGGCTCAGTCGGTTGAGCGTCCGACTTGGGCTCAGGTCATATCTCACACTTTGTGAGTTCGAGCCCCGCGTCGGGCTCTGTGCTGACAGCTCGGAGACTAGAGCCTGCTTCGGATTCTGTGTCTCCCTCTCTCTCTGCCCCTCCCCCGCTCTCCCTCTGTCTCTCTCAAAAATGAATACACACACACACAAAAAGCAATGTTACAATGAATAACTTTGGGAATATGTATTTTGGTGTTGCTGGGGTTGATCTTCATCTGCTGTTAAACTTTAAAATCCCAGTTGTAACCACTGATCCGTGTTGAGTTCAATAGAAAACAAAACAGAATTGGGAATGCAAGCTGGTGCAGCCACTCTGGAAAATGGTACGGAGGTTCCTCAAAAAACTAAAAATGGACCTACCCTACGACCCAGCAATCGCACTACTAGGCGTTTATCCACGGGATACAGGGGTGCTGTTTTGAAGGGACACATGCAGCCCCATGTTTATAGCAGCACCATCGACAATAGCCAAAGTATGGAAAGAGCCCAAATGTCCATCGATGGATGAACGGATAAAGAAGATGTGGCGTATATATACAACGGAGTATTACTCGGCCATCAAAAAGAAGGAAATCTTGCCATTTGCAACTACGTGGATGGAACTGGAGGGTATTCTGTGAACTGAAATTAGTCAGAGAAAGACAACAGTCCTATGACTTCACTCATATGAGGACCTGAAGAGACAAAACAGATGAACATGAGGGAAAGGAAACGAAAATAACATAAAAACAGGGAGGGGGACAAATCAGAAGAGACTCGTAAATACGGAGAACAAACTGAGGGTTGCAGGAGGGGTTGGGGGAGGGGGGACGGGCTAAACGGGTCAGGGGCACTAAGGAATCTGCTCCTGAAATCATGGCTGCACTATATGCTAATTTGGCTGTCAATTTTAAAAAATAAAAACATTAAAAAAAAAGAAAACAAAGCGGAAGAATGAAGCACTGGCCTAATTCCTCATAAAAATTATACACGCCTTTTCCTCCTTCCTGTACGAAGGGTTGGGTTGTCAGCTTCCGGCAATGGCGTGTTGAGGTCTGTGGACCCTCAAGATACAAGGCCCCACGCTAGGGCTCCAGCCTGGGCTTGTGAAGTGCTTCCCCACACGGCAGTGGTCGTTGGCCAAGAGCTGAGGCGGCCTTGGGGAGCAGGGGGAGCCCCCCCTCCACTCCGTGCACCCTTTCAGGCATCTCAGTGCCTGCGAGATAGAGAAGAGACAGCCTGGTCTTCAGAGGGGTCAGCGCACCGCCAAGGTTTCAATTACAGCGGGATGTGGAGGGAACGTCCTGAGGAGAGGTTCGAGGCTGGAGGGACTTGGCCCATCACAGCCTGGCAGTTCTAACCTTAACCTAGCCCCTAACCCTGACTTCACCCTCACCCTCACCCTCACCCTCACCCTCGCCTTCTGGCTACAATGAGCCATGTGGCCCTTCGCTATTGGGGCACTGGGAATGGTTTCCAGCGTCTCTTCTGAGTGTTCCCCAAGATCGGGCCCAAGGACCTAGTCGGCGTGGGGGAGGTCACAGGGCCGAGCCCCCCCTGCAAGTGTGACATGCATGGTGCTGGTGTTTAACGTCCCAGGTAGAGGCCAGCCACACCTACCAAAGTATCGCCATGCTGCAGCTGCTGTTCTCCCTATGATTTGCGTGAGGTTTGTTGTGCTGAAAAGAAGTCAAAGAGAAAGGCTGCCCGGCTACTGAGACTTCACAGGACGGCAATACCTTGGTGGGGGTCCCCGGTATCTATGCCTTAGCTTTGTGGATCCAGAAATTCCGCTTTAGGAGCGTACCCAGCCGTGAACTGGTGCAGTGAGTCAACTCTTGATAACTGTTGGTCACGCCTCAGTCTCCTTTGCTGCTTCTTCCTTATCTCTTTCTTTTTTTTTTTTTTTTAAAAACTTTTTTTTTCAACGTTTATTTATTTTTTGGGGACACAGAGAGACAGAGCATGAACGGGGGAGGGGCAGAGAGAGAGGGAGACACAGAATCGGAAACAGGCTCCAGGCTCTGAGCCATCAGCCCAGAGCCCGACGCGGGGCTCGAACTCACGAACCGCGAGATCGTGACCTGGCTGAAGTCGGACGCCCAACCGACTGCGCCACCCAGGCGCCCCCCTTATCTCTTTCTTTAAAAGTTTTTTTTTTTAAAGTTTCTTTATTTACTTAGAGACAGAGAGAGAGAGAGAGAGAGAGCACAAGCCGGGGAGGAGGAGAGAGGAGACACGGAATCCCAGACAGGCTCCACTCCATCAGCGCGCGGCCCAGGGCGGGGCTCAAAGTCACAAGCCGAGAGATCATGACCTGAGCCGAGATCAAGAGTTGGAGGCTTAATCCACTGAGCCACCCAGGCGCCCCTGGTTTCTCCTTATCTAAATATTGAAGTCCTCCAGGCTCAATCCTTGAACCTCTTCTCTATTTACACTGAATTCCATGGGGATCTCATCTAGCCTAATGGCTTTAAGTACCATCTATGTCCTGACGGCTCTCAAATGTGTATCCCCAGCTTTGAATTCTCCCCGAACTCCAGATTCTCATACCCGGATGCCTCTTTAACAGCTCCTCTTGGACATCTAATGGGCGTTTCAAACCTGATGTGTCTCAAACCAAACCCCTGGTCTTCCCCATCTTCGTGAATGGAGACTTCGTTCTTTTTTTTTTTTTTTTTTTTTTTTTTTTTTTATTAAAAATTTTTTTTTTTTCAACGTTTATTTATTTTTGGGATAGAGAGAGACAGAGCATGAACAGGGGAGGGGCAGAGAGAGAGGGAGACACAGAAGCGGAAACAGGCTCCAGGCTCTGAGCCATCAGCCCAGAGCCCGACGCGGGGCTCAAACTCACGGACCGCGAGATCGTGACCTGGCTGAAGTCGGAGGCTTAACCGACTGCGCCACCCAGGCGCCCCGAGACTTCGTTCTTTTGGTAACTCAGGCCAAAACACTTGTAGTCTGCCTGACACCCAGTTTTATCTTTTTAAAAAATTATATTTAATTTTTTAAAAGTAGGCTCCATGCCCAATATGGGGCTTGAACTCACAACCCTGAGATCAAGAGTCACATGTTCTACTGACTGAGCCAGCCCGGTGCCCCCTTTTTTTTTCTTTAAAAAAAATTGTTTTTAATGTTTATTTATTCTTTGAGAGAGAGAGAGAGAGAGAGAGAGAGAGCATGAGCAGGGGAGGGGCAGAGAGAGGGAGACACAGAATCTGAAGCAGGCTCCAGGTTCTGAGCTGTCAGCACAGAATCCAACACGGGGCTCGAACCCACGGACCATGAGATCATGACCTGAGCCAAAGTCGGACGCTTCAACTGACTGAGCCATCCAGGCGCTCCTCTTTTTTTCTTTTTTAAAAAATGTTTATTTATTTATTTTTGACAGAGAGAGAGAGAGAGAGAGAGAGAGAGAGAGAGAACACGTAGGGGAGAGGCAGAGAGAGAGGGAGACACAGAATCCGAAGCAGGCTCCAGGCTCTGAGCTGTCAGCACTGAGCCCGACGCGAGGCTTGAACTCACGAACCTTGAGATCATGACCTGAGCCACAAAGTCAGGCACTTAACTGACCGAGCCACCCAGGCACCCCCAGGTGCTCCTGTCTTTAAAATGTATCATCTCTCGGGGCACCTGGGTGGCGCAGTCGGTTAAGCGTCCGACTTCAGCCAGGTCACGATCTCGCGGTCCGTGAGTTCGAGCCCCGCGTCGGGCTCTGGGCTGATGGCTCGGAGCCTGGAGCCTGTTTCCGATTCTGTGTCTCCCTCTCTCTCTGCCCCTCCCCCGTTCATGCTCTGTCTCTCTCTGTCCCACAAATAAATAAAAAACGTTGAAAAAAAAATTGAAAATAAATAAAATGTATCATCTCTCACCTACGTTATTGGAATTTCCTCCTAACCGGTCTTTCTGCTTCCACCGTTGCCCCCTTCCCTGCTTTCTTTTTCTCTATAGAATGTATCACTGTCTGATGTACCACACATTTTCCTTAAAAAAAAAACCTCTCTTTAGCCTGCTAGACTGAAGACTCCGTGAGGAGTCTGTTTTCGTCTGTTTTGTATACACTTGACCCTTGAACAACGTGGGGTTAAGGGTATGGACCCCCTGTGCAGTCAGAAATCCACATACAACTTTTTACTCCCCCCAAACTTAAATACTAATAGCTTGTTATTGACCAGAAGCCTTACCAATAACAGAAACACTGGTTAACATATACTTTGTATGTTATGTGTATTAAATACTGTATTCTTACAATAAAGTAAGCTAGAGAAGAGAAAATATTAGGAAAATCCTAAGATAAAATACATTTACTGTACCGTACTGTGTTTATTGAAAAGAATCTGCATATAAGTGGACCCATGCAGTTCAAACCCGTGTTGTTCAAGGGTCAACTGTACTTCCATATTTCTAGAACTTAGAACACTGCTGTGGAACATAGTAGGCTAGTAGGCACTCGATAAATATTTGTTGAATATATGTATATATATAATATACATATATATTATACATATATACATTATATATATGCATTATACATTATATACATAAATATTTGTTGAATATATATATATATGTTAGAATGATCCTACTTTAAGATACTGATATATAAATCAGAATGCCTGTTTTTTTTTTTTTAATGTTTATTTTTGAGAGAGAGAGACACACACACAGCATGAGCAGAGAGAGAGGGAGACACAGAATCCGAAGCAGGCTCCAGGCTCTGAGCTGTCAGCACAGAGCCCAACACAGGGCTGGAACTCATGAACCGCGAGATCATGGCCAGAGCCAAAGTCGGACGCTTAACCGACTGAGCCACCCAGGTGCCCCAGAGTGTCTGTTTTTTTAAGAATGTTTATTTATTTTGAGAGAGCATGTGTGAGAGAGAGTATGCGTGAGTGGGGGAGGGGGCAGAGAGAGAGACAGAGAGAGAGAGAGAGAGAGAGAGAGAGAGAGAATACCAAGCAGGCCCCGGGCTGTCAGCACAGAGCCAGATGTGGGGCTCCATCTCACGACCTGGAGATCATGATCTGAGCTGAAATGAAGAGTTGGACACTTAACTGAGCCACCCAGGCTCCCCTAGAATGTCTGTTTATTAACTTACTGTGAGAAATATGACTGCTAAGCGGACCTGAATACTCACATTGTATATTCAGGGCACCCTCTTTCCTTTAGGGGAGTCTTAGTGCGCTTTTCCGCTACAATGAGAAGTTAGGGAAATATTAGGATACTCTTTACAGGTAATGCTACCAACCCATCTTTATTGCAGGAATACGCCTTCCTATTGGACTGTAATATTTATGGAAGTTTTTCTGGAATCGCCCTCGCACTGGGCTCCTTGGCTCTCTCGTGTTTTGTTTCCATGTAGAGGAAAGAACGTCTAAAGTTTGGACTTGACTCATTGGGTGGGGGTGGTGCTGCAAGTAACTGAGATAGGGAAGGACTTTAAGCTCACTGATGATTTCGTGAGAATAATTTAGGCTGAAGGTGATGTGTCAAGATAAAGTATGAAGCACGTTCAAGCTAGGGTAAATCCAACTTGAGGGCTCGTTCCATATATTCAAGCGGTTACGCCAAAAGCAAAGTCTGTTATGGCCGAGACTACACCAACACCTGTGTACTTGTATTTCCCGACTTTCCTTTTAGCCAAGTGAAGCCATGTGGCTTTGTTTCAGGCAGTGGAATGCGGACGGGATTGATAAGTGCCACTAAACGATGGACTCTAAAAGGGCGTCGTGCAATTCAAGGAACCTGGACCCTCGAGCCTACCGCTTTGAGGAAACCTACCTGGGAGAGTTGTTCAGACTGGAACCATCTCATGGGACTTTGTGCGAGTGAGAAATCCGCCTTTGTGTTAAGCCGCTGACATTTTGGGGGTGGATCTGTTACCACAGCAGAGTCTCATCTACCCTGACGAACATATCTCCCCATGGTCGTCCACAGAGAAGCCCTCTCCGCCTGAGTTGCAACGAAGATAGGAGAGAAGCGCTTAATACTTGCCAGTTATGTCAAGAATTTTTCCCCTCAGCTTTATGAAGAGATGGGCAAGGACTCTAAATAACTACTTTTGCGCTGGTCTTCACGAGGAGAAGTCATCACCTGACTATTTGAACTTTACAAAAAAATCTGTGTCTTTCTGGGCGCAGCGGGGGCGGGGGGGACATCTTCAATCCGAACGATCATAAGCACCAGTAGGATTGACTTGGAACAACCCAAATTCATGACAGGCTTCATCAGTGCGCGAGAAACCCAATGACACGGTCGCAAAAATTGTGGCTGTAACACGTATATGCCTTGATGGAGATTGTGGAGTTTGGGGTATTCAATGGTTTTCGTGGTCGGAATTACCTAGTTTTGAATTCGACAGAGAAGCCTGCTGCCAACGTTTTGATTATAATGAAGAGACTCTTGAAGTGCTTGATTAAGGGTCTTCTGCAGAATCTCGCCAAAGTGGATGGCAGTGGTGAGTGGCTAATTGTGCCAATTTGGGTCCTCCAGGAAGCAGATGCTAATATGGAGTTGGGAATGCAAGCCGTTGACTGGGGACGATGCCAGCGAAAGGTACAAGGGCAGGGTGCAAGAATGGGTGGGGAAAGCCCTTACATCATCACGCAGCTCTGACGCTCGTGAAAGGGAGGGGAAGCATGGGTAGTGGGCAGAATTGCCTTAGACTGCCAGGCAGATGTGACAAAGTTTGGGCCAACCCAGTGGGGAGCTCCGGAGGAAAGACTTCCTGCTAGAAGAGCCCCGTGTTGGGCCGAAGGGGCTAGGCCCTCGTACTGCTGCTGCGCTTGGTCACTGGCTAGAATCTTCCCAAAGAAAACATGGCCTTGTTGAGGGTGCTGCAGCTGATCTCCCGAGGTGCTGCGGTGGGAGGCTGTGGGCTAACCGCGCTCCTCAGAGACACGTGCCAAATTCTTTCCCGAAGGGAGACCGAGCGTGCACCTCCATTGCTGTCGGAGTCCACCCTTGGCGCTGCAGGGACCCCCTTCTCCGAGCCTGTTCAGTGCTCCCGTGGGCTTCTCTCCCTGAGGAGAGACATAGAAGAAGAGGTGAGTGAGAAGCGCCACACCTCTCCGCAGCTGCTCTCAGGGCTTGCGACTGTCGGTCCTCACCTTTCTGTTCTCCAATATGCATTCTAGACTTGTACTGATTTTCTGTCCACTCCATCTATCAATTGCCAACCAAAGGGTGTGTTGGAGAAAATCTCCAGTTATAATAGTGGATGTTTTTGGGAGAGAGCGAGAAGCGAGTCGGGGAGAGGGACAGGGAGAGAGAGAGAGAGAGAGAGAGAGAATCTTAAGCAGGCTCCACGCTCAGCATGGGAGTCCGACTCGGGGCTCGATCTTACGACCATGAGTTTAGGGCCTGAGCTAAAACCAAGAGTCAGGTGCTCAGCTGACTGGGCTACCCAGGCACCCCTGAAGATTTTATTTTTAAGTAATCTCCACCCCCAATGTGGGGCTGGAACCTACAACCCTGAGATCCAAAGTCACATGCTTCACCCACTCAGCCAGTCAGGTGCCCCTCTTTTTTGTTTTCCGAGTGTTCCTAAGGGTGTTTCTGGATGAAGTTAAATTTTGTTTGTTTTGTTTTTTCCAGTTTTTGTTTTAATTGCAATTAGTGAAGATGCAGGGTTATATTAGTTTCAGGTGTACGATATAGGGATCCAACAATTCCATACATCACCTGGTGCCTATCACGGCAACTGCCCTCCTTAATCCCCATCACCTATTTCACCCATCCCCCCCCCCACCTCCCCTCTGGTAACCATTAGTTCGTTCTCTATAGTTAAGAGTCCAGGGGCATCTGGGTGTCTCAGTTGGTTGAGCATCCGACTCTTGATTTCAGCTCGGGTCATGATCTCACGGTTAGTCAGTTCAAGCCCCTGCATTGGGCTCTGTGCTCCCAGCTCAGAGCCTGCTTGGAATTCTCTCTCTCCTCTCTCTCTCTGCCCCTCCCCTGCTCGCTGTCTCTCTCTCTCAAAGTAAGTAAATAAACATTAAAAAAAAAAAGAAAAATGTTGTTACGGCCAGTGTCAGAAATATCCTTGCCGGTGCTCTCTTCTAGGATTTTCACAGTGTTACCCTCAGCCTCTTTTCTCTTGCTGCTTCGTAAAAAAAAATTTTTTCATCTTTATTTATTCTTGAGAGAGAGACAGGATGTGAGCAGGGGAGGGGCCAAGAGAGAGGGAGACACAGAATCCGAAGCAGGCTCCAGGCTCCGAGCCGTCAGCACAGAGCCTGACGCGGGGCTCGAACTCACGAACCGCAAGATCATGACCTGAGCTAAAGTCGGACGCTCAGGCGCCCCTCTATTGCTGCTTTAAAAAAAAAATGATATAATTAAACAATATCCTTGTTGGCTGTCCGTCTATTTGCCCCTGGGGACACCATACTCTCTTAATCTTCTTGACTCCATGAGGGGCAAGCCCCCTTGGCTGCCCCTCGGCCCTTGCCAGCCAGTATGGTTACCGTAGCCTCCTGGCTTCGGGCAGTTAAACCCAGCTGCCTAATCCTTGTTGCTTTGGTCTCTATTAACGAACCCAACTCCGTGGTTGCCTCTCCTACCGTTCCCACTGGCCTGCACTGGTGTGTGTCCCTCAGCTCTGGTAAACGGCGTTTCCAGAACCTTCCCATGCAACGTCACTCTCTGGCGGGTCTTCTGAGGGGTTTAATTCTTTTCTTTACCATCTGCTGTGGCAATTCAGGCATTTTAACCTCACCCGGTATGGGTCATCACTTTCTCCAGGCTTCTAGAAGCCACCATAACCGTGGGTTTGCACCTACTCCTAGGGTCCTTGCCAGGGTTTTGAGTCCTGTATCTCAAGAGAGCACCCCCACGTCAACAAACTGTCCGTTACCTAGTCTTATGTTCTAGCCCCACTGATCACACAGTCGGCTAGGGCTTACAGCCCCTTGGGACATAGACCCTTTTCTTTCTCACCAAGCCCAGCACATCCCTAGCTGGGTTATACCCTGACTTAACCCGAGTTAATGGCCTAGTACCCAGGAGAACAGGTCGAGGCAGATCTTACTGCCTTACAAGGGAGAGACCTTTCCACTGTCTTCCCTTAAGGGGTGGGGTGGATGCTAGCCTTTAATAGGAAGGGGTGGGTTATCATTGCAGGCTCTGAGGGTCCAGCAGTCGGGGGAGCCAAAGCTCTTTGGACGCATCCACTTAGATGTCCCCATGCCATTTGCCAGGTTCCTGGGTTTCCCCAACCGGGGCCCTGACTTTGGTGGAACAGAGCTGCCTTGGATAAGCAGTCATCTTTGAAGCTTGATGACTCTGGTCATCAAGTTCTGACTTTGGCTTTTAGGATTTTCTGCTCTCCCACCGAAGGGGATAAGGACCTCTTCATGAGCTACCAAATAGGTGCTCCGGCCATTACACCTTTTAAAAAAAAAATGTTTATTTTTGAGAGAGAGGGAGAGAGAACGCGTGCAGGAGGGGCAGAGAGAGAGAGAGAGAGAGAGAGGATCCAGAAGCGGGATCCGTGCGGACAGCAGAGAGCCCAACGCGGGGCTCGAGCTCATGAACTGTGAGATCATGACCTGACCTGAAGTCTGACGCTCAACGGACCGAGCCACCCAGGCGCCCATTTCTTTTTCTTTTTTTTTTTTCAATATATGAAATCTATTGTCAAATTGGTTTCCATACAACACCCAGTGCTCATCCCAAAAGGTGCCCAGGCGCCCATTTCTTTTATTTTTTTATTTTTTTTTATTTTTAAAAAAAAAATTTTTTTTTCAACATTTATTTATTTTTGGGACAGAGAGAGACAGAGCATGAACGGGGGAGGGGCAGAGAGAGAGGGAGACACAGCATCGGAAACAGGCTCCAGGCTCTGAGCCATCAGCCCAGAGCCCGACGTGGGGCTCGAACTCACGGACCGCGAGATCGTGACCTGGCTGAAGTCGGACGCTTAACCGACTGCGCCACCCAGGCGCCCCCCCAGGCGCCCATTTCTATTCTCAGTTGCCCTCAGCGGTTTCATTCTCTTTCCGTGGGGTGTCAATGCCGATTAATAACAGCCAGCATATTCCGCTGTCCTTGTACGAAGGACTATTCTTGGCCTCCTGTATCACCTGAGATGAAGTCCTCATGTCAGTTCAGGTGGTGAGTGATCCCGTCCCACAGCCCCACCTTAGCTCTGTTTCTCAGACCGATCCTAGGACGAATGCTGTCACTTTAGGTCCTCTCGGGAGCAGATACCGAAACAGCTCGGAGTTCGGGAGTTTTGCCTGTGAAATACAAAGGGGGAGGGGGACCTCTGGGTGGCTTAATTGGTTAAGTTGGTTAAGCGTCCATGGGATCGAGCCCTGTGTCGGGCTCTGCGTTGACAGTGTGGAGCCTGCTTGGGATTCTCTCTCCGCCCCCCCCATCTCTGCCCCTCCCTCAGCTCACATGCCTCCTCTTTCTCTCTCCAAATAAAAAAATGAACGTTAAAAAAAAAAAACAAAAAAACTAGGGGAGCCTGGGTGGCTCAGTCGGTTAAGTGTCCGACTTCGGTTCGGGTCACCATCTCACGGTCCATGAGTTCGAGCCCCGCGTTGGGCTCTGTGCTGACAGCTCAGAGCCCGGAGCCCGCTTCGGGTTCTGTGTCTCCCTCTCGCTCTGCCCCTCCCCTGCTCACACTCTGTCTCTCAAAAATAAATTAAAATGTTAAGGAAAAAAATGTAAAAAAAAAAAAAAAAGAAAACCCCAAAACAACAAAGGGGGAGGAAGCAGGAGTGGGCAGGACATGCCTCAGGCCAGACCACAGACCTGTCACTTGTGAACAGGGAGGGAATAGGCCGCAGAGTCGGGAAGGGAGAGTCTTCAGACTGTAATGCTGATCTGACAAAATCTAATCTCTAAATGTCAGATGCTCCAGGACTGGGTCCTTGGCCCTCTTCCCTTCTCTATGTACACTTACTCCCTGGACAATCCCTCGTAATCCCATGGCTTTCAATATCACGGATACTGATGACTCAAAAGAAAAAAGGCCAACCCACACCTCTCCCCTGAGCTCCAAACTTACATATTCAGTTGCCCACTTGACACCCCCACTTGAAGACTGACTAGAGTTTTGAAAAGGTTTCATTTATTTTTGAGGGGGAGGGGCAGAGGATCTGAAGTGATGCGGGGCTCAGACTCACGAACCATGAGTTCAAGACCTGAGCTGCCGTCAGCTGTCCGCCTAACGGACTGAGCCACCCGGAAGCCCCTGTTTGACATTTGTTGAATGAAGGCGTGAGTGAAAAATATCTTCAACGATTTATTGTTCTCTATCATTGAATAAAAGCGTATTAGAGGGGCACCTGGCCGGCTCAGCCGGTAGAGTATGTGACTCTTGATCTTGGAGTTGTGAGTTCAAGCCCCACGTCGGGTGTAGAGATTACTTAAAAAAAATAAAAATATTAAAAAACAATGGGGCGGCTGAGTGGCTCAGCCAGTTGAGCATCCAACTTCGGCTCAGGTCATGATCTCACAGTTCGTGAGCTCGAGCCCCACGTGGGGCACGCTGCTGTCAGCACGGAGCCCGCTTCAGATCCTTGTTCCCTGCCTCTCTCTCTGCCCCTTCCCTGGTCGCGCTTTGTCTCTCTCTCTCTCTCTCTCTCTCAAAAATAAACATTAAAGAAAAAAGATCAGTGCTTCGCAACCACATCAGTAACACTAATATTAATACTAATTTATTTTTTATTTTTATTTAAAAAAATTTTTTTTAGTGTTCATTTATTTTTGAGAGAGAGAGAGAGACAGAGTGTGAGTGGGGGAGGAGCAGAGCGAGAGGGAGACACAGAATCCAAAGCAGGGTCCAGGCTCTGAGCGGTCAGCCCAGAGCCCGACGTGGGGCTCGAACTCACGAACCACGAGATCATAACCTGAGCCGAAGTCAGACGCTTAACTGGCTGAGCCACCCAGGCGCCCCTAACTTTATTTTTTTAAAGTATTCATTTTGAGAGAGAGAGAGAGAGAGAGAGAGAGACAGAGAGAGAGCAAGCGCACATGCATGTGAACGGGGGAGGGGCAGGGAGAGAGAAACAGAAAGAATCCCAAGCAGGCTCTGTGCTGTCAGCACAGAGTCCGATGTGGGGTTCGATCTTACAAAGCATCAGATCATGACCTGAGCCGAAGCCAAGAGTCGGATGCTTAACCAACTGAGCCGCCCAGGCGCCCCAGATTTCCCCTCTTTAAAGAATGCCAGTTATATTGGATTAGGGCCCAGCCTGATGACCTCATTTTAGCCTGATTACCTCTGTAAAGACTCTCTCTCCAAGCAAGGTCATATCCTGAGCTATAGGGCTAGGACTTCAACATATCTTTGTGGGGGGTGTGTGTAAAATTCAACCCATAACACTAATCCTTTTGAGGAGGGGTATCAAAATGTTAGAATATATATTCATTTTTCTAAACCAGAAAGTAAGATATTAATATTTAATACATATATTGACATCAAGTAAGACATTAATATTTAGGACATATATTGACACCTTATTGTGACGGTTGGTGGCAGAGGCAGGATGCAAAGTATCCTGAAAGAAGTACACATTTACTGGGGTGCCTGGGGGGCTCAGTCGGTTTAGCTTCCGACTTCAGCTCAGGTCACGGTCTCGCAGTTCGTCCGTTCGAGCCCCGCGTCGGGCTCTGTGCTAACAAACGGCTCAGAGCCAGGAGCCTTCTTCGGATTCTGTATCTCTCTCTCTTTCTCTCTCCTCCTCCCCTGCTCATGCTCTGCCTCTCTCTGTCTCTCAAAAATAAATAAATGTTAAAAAAAAAAAAGAAATACACATTTACTGTGCCGAGTCAAGTGAATTCATGGATAATATGATCTTGTTTTCAGTTAAACTAACACGTACAAAATGTACATGTGGATTAAAAAGATTCCTGTAAAAACAAATAAAGACTCCTCTGCTCCACGTCCCAGTGCCATAGATTGAAGATAACACTAATACCACAAGCACCAAGAAATAGCAAACAAAGGAAAAAAAGAAAAGTAGGGTAAGCAGAAAGCACAAGTCAAGGTGGTAGGAAGAAATTCAACAAACTCCCAGTGAAAGCGTAAACACATGAAACTTACAAGTTCCACCACATATACTGACAAATTGTATTTTTTTTCAAGTTTGTTTAGCTTGAGAGAAAAGCACATGTGGGGGTGCACCTGGGGAAGGGGCAGGGAGAGCGAGGGAGAGAGAGAATTCCAAAGGGGCTCCTCGCTCTCAGCAAAGAGCCCGATGCGGGGCTTGAACTCACGAACCGGGAGATCATGACCTGAGCTGAAGTCAAGAGTCGGACGCTTCACTGACGGAGCCACCCAGGCGCCCTCGAAATGATTCATTTTATACGAAACTGCAATTTAGCAAAACCGACTGAAGAAGAAATGGGAGAGCTGAGCTGACTTATGATTGTTAATGAAATTGAAGCGGTGGGTACAATCTACCAACCAACCGACAAGCAAATATGCAACACACCATGGATCCCCTAGAGAGCCGGCTGTACAGATGAGTTCATCAAACATTCAGGGAACAGATAATCTCAATACTATATAAACTGTTGCAGTAAATCCCTTTCAACTTGTTTTATCAAGGCTAACGTAACCGTCATGCCAAACCAAGCGAAACGAGCCAGAAACGATAACGTATAAGAATACATTAGGGCCAAGTTGTATGTATCTCTGTAACAGGAACGTTTTAACATTAGAAAAATCTATTAGGGGCGCCTGAGGGGCTCAGTCGGTTGAGCGTCCGACTTCGGCTCAGGTCACGATCTCGCGGTCTGTGAGTTCGAGCCCCGTGTCGGGCTCTGTGCTGACAGCTCAGAGCCTGGAGCCTGCTTCCGATTCTGTGTCTCCCTCTCTCTCTGCCCCTCCCCCGCTCATGCTCTGTCTCTCTCTCTCTGTCAAAAATAAACATTAAAAAAAATTTTGAAAAAAGAAAAATCTATTAAATCACCACAATAATCAAGGAACGAAACGATCACGTCTATTCAGTGTTGCACTAGAAGTCACCATCAGTATAGTAAAGAAAGGAGAGTAAATAAAAAGTCAGGATTGAGAAGGGAGAAACAGAGGGGGCTCTTAGCAGATGGCATGCTTGCCTACATACAAGAGAATATACAAATACTGAAAAATTCGGAACGGTTAGCAATGTCTGAGGATGTAAGAGCTGCACGAAAAAGTCAGTAGGGCAATACTCAGAGCTTACAGTAGGAGCAAACGCTGAAAGTCCCCCAAGGACAAGTCTAACAACAGATGTGTGAGACCTGTATGCAGAAGAGCGTGAATCTTTATTGAATGACATTAGAGAAAGCCTAAGTTAATGGACGGATGAGACATGTTCATGTGGAGGGAAACTTAAGTAATCATACCAAGTCTCTCTAAATAGGACCGAGAATAGCCAAGGCGATATTGAAGCAGCACACTATACCCTAGCGGATGTCAACACGTTTCAGAAGTGGTAGTAATTAAGACAGTGCAGAGAAAAAGAAATAGACCAGTGTCACCACACAGCAAGCCCAGAAACAGACCCGCACATAAATGGAAACCTGATACATGACCAGGGTGGAGAGGAGGAATTATTTAATACACGTTGCTGGAACCGTTGGTTATCTATGTGGAAAAACAAAACCCAAACCAGAATTACACCCTGACCCCACGCTGTATCTTTATGATCTTGTGGGAAGGAAGGATGTCTTAAACAAAATGTCAATAGATGAACCGTAAGCGTCAGCTGGATAAGTGTTACTACACTGAAAATGTACAATTTGCGTACAAGTAAATAAATCATGAACAAAATGAAAAAACAGACCACAGACCAGGGAAAGGTATTTGTGATGTCCTGGCTCCTACCTTCAGACCCTTGGCAATCTGGTCTTCCTCTGCCTGGAACAGTCTTCATTCAAACGCACGTTTGGCTCTCTCTTTCAATTCAGTCGTGTCTCCGTCCAGGTGTCTCCTCCTCAGAGAGGACTTCCTGACCTCCTTTTTGAAAATAACACCTCCATCACTTCATCATCTGTTTTGCCTACGTACCACTTACTACGACCTGATATTCTACATCTATTTGCTCATTTATTTACTACCCACCTCTCCACTCGAATTCAAGCTCCTTGAGCACAGGGACTTTGTTCTGTTGGCTGCCATATTTCTTGGCCCTCAACCAATGTCTAGCACATGGCATACCCTAGTAAATATTTATCAAATGAATATAAATGATGAAGGACTAGTATCCAGGGTATGTAAAGAACTACAGATCGATTAGAAATATTTGAATAAATGAGGTGCCTGGGTGGCTCAGTCGGTTGAGCGCCCAACTCTCGATTTCGGCTCAGGTCATGATCTCGCTCACGGTGTGTGGGATGGAACCTTGTGTCGAGCTCCACGCTCACGGTGTGGAGTCTGCTTGGGATTCTGTTTCTCCCTCTCTTTCTCTGCCCTTTCCCCACTCGTGCACGCTCGCTCTCTCCCTCTCTCTTTCAAAATAAATAAACATTAAAAAAGAGAAATATTTGAACAAATGGCTCAATAGGAAAATCGATCAGGGCTATGAATGGGCAGTTCACAAAAGCAGAAACCTGAAGGGACCATAAAAATATGGAAAAATATTTAATACCATTTGCAATCAAGAGATTGCAAAATTAAACAATAAGGAAGCACCACTTCACACTCAAGAGATTGGCAAAAATTAAAAGTCTGATAATGCCAATTGTTGGGAAGGATGGAGGAAAAAGGAACTCTGTTCACCGTTGGTTGGAGTATAAGTTGGCACAACCATTTTGGAGGGGAATTTGGTAATATCCAATAAATAAAAACATGCACATACCTCAAGACCCAGAACCTCTACTCCCAGGTGGACACACAAGAGCCGAATTTTCATATTTGAGCCAAGAGGCTCCTCGAGGATATTCAGAGCAGCATCGTTTTAATAGCAAACAGCCGGGTATAACGCAAATGTAGATCACCAGTCGAACAGACAAATAAACCACGGCATATTCATACAATGGAATACTATAGAGTAGTAAAAATGAATACGTTGTAACTACACACATCAATGTGGATGAGTCTCATAAATACACAGAGCAAAAGATCCAAATTGCGGAATACGTGGCGTGTAGTTCCATTTATGGGAAGCTGAAGACGTGATAAACTGGGCCATATGTTGTCGATGGAACAGGTGGTCACAGGGCAGCGGTTAGCCTCTGGAGCGGAAGGGAGTGGCGTGGGATTAGAGAAGGGTGCAATGGGGGCTTCGACTGCGTCTGTTTTGCTGCTTAGAAATTTTTATTAAAAAAAATTATTTTATTTTACGGTTTGTCTGTTTTTAAGTTTATTTACTTTGGGGGAGAGAGAGAGAGAGCATAGGAGGGACAGAGAGAGAGGGCGACAGAGAGAATCCCAAGCAGGCACGGCGAGATCATGACCTGAGCTGAAATCGAGTTGAACGCTTAGCCGACTGAGCCCGCCCCCCCCCCCCCCCCCCGCCCAAGGCGCCCTGATTTTTGAGTTTTTCCCAATCATTTAAATATGTAAAAACCATTCTCGGGGATCAAAGATACAGCACAGGGAATATAGTCAACGGTATTGGAATAACATTGTATGGGGACGGGTGGTAGTTACACTTGTGGTGAGCACAGCAAAACATATAGAGTTTTTTTTGCATCACGACGTCCACCTGATACTAATGTAACATGGTGTGTCGACTATACTTCAACAAAGAATAAAATATCAAAAAATTAGAGAGGTACCTGGCTGGCTTAGTCGGTAGAGCATGTGACTCTTGATCTCAGGGTTGTGACTTTGAGCCCCACGTTGGGCATAGAGTTGGCTTAATAAAAAAAAAATATATATATATATATATATTTATATATAATTAAAAAATATATATATTTTCAAAAATTAGAGTATCTAAAATAATTCTTTTTTTTAAAAAAGTGTTTATTTATTTTGAGAAGGAGAGGGATAGAGAGTGAGCAGAGGAGGGGCAGAGAGAGAGGGAGAGAGAGAGAGAATCCCAAGCAGGCTCTACCCTGTCAGCACAGAACCCAACACAGGGCTCAATACCATGAACCATGGGATCATGACTTGAGCTGAAACCAAGAGTCAGACATTCAACCGACTGAGCCACCCAGGTGCCCCTAAAGAAACCATTCTTAACTCATGGGCTGAAACCAGTGGTGGGATGAATTTGGCTTGTGGGTTATATAGTTGGCAAGCCCTGATCTAGGAATTGGTGCATTTGTAAAAAAAAATTTTTAAATATCTTTATTTATTTATTTATTTTGAAGAGAGAGAGACAGAGCATGAGCGGGGGAGGAGCAGAGAGAGGGAGACACAGAATCAGGCTCCAGGCTCTGAGCTGTCAGCACAGAGCCTGACGCGGGGCCCGAACTCACGGACTGTGAGATCATGACCCGAGCCGAAGTCGGACGCTTAACCGACTGAGCCAACCAGGCACCCCTGCATTGGTGCATTTTTAAATCAAGCTCTCTGAACTTTCGAGAATTTTTCAGGTCTTATAAGAATATGGAAATGAGTCTCTAAAACATTCTTCAAGATTTGAAATGAGTTACAGTTGATTTTGTTCACATAACATCACAAGCCTCATGGCATTTTTCAAACGCACGGTACGTTTTAAAACAATTTTCTCTAATGGCCTGAGTCCCTTCTAAATATCAAATCTAAACCATAAAACCATTTCATTTATACATCAATTTCTAACACTCAAATAGGTTCCAAGGAACATTGCCAACTACCTAATGAAAATATTGTAGTTATTTATTTATTTTATGTCCCCGAGGAAGTACTCTTTATTCTTCTGATTGTATGATTCTAATTAGTTGCTAAACATGCATGGCCTTTCTTAAGACATGATAATTAGTATGGATGTTGCTATAACAATCTTCTAGCAATTTACATTTTCTGAATATCGGGTATATCGTGCATTAATTTCTATCATTTAATGAAATTACTAAATCAGGAATTTAGAATGCAGTGCGGAGGCTTTCTTTAATTGGAAATGGAGACACGGAAACAGCCAGGACCCTCAGAAATCACAGTTTGATAGCAGAAGATAGACATGACTTGGAGAAAACTTTCTGAATTAGTTTCGCAGGGCTGCTGTGACAAATACAACTAGCGGGGTGGCTGAAAGCAACGGAAATTTATTCTCTTACGGTTTTGGAGGCTGGAAGTCTGACATTAAGGTGTCAGCAGGGCCTTGCTTCCTTGAAAACCTTTAGGGAAGAAACCTTCCTTTCTCTCTCTCTCTCTCTCTCTCTGCTTCCATTGTTTGCTCATAGTGGCTGGCTTGTAGATGCATTCCTTGGCTTGTAGATGCATTGCTTCCATATTTTCTTGTATCATCACATGGCTGTTTTCCCCCGTGTCTGTCTTTCTTTCTTTGTTTCTTTCTTTCTTTCTTTCTTTTCTTTTTTATTAAATACATATACATATTAAAGATTTTATTTTGGGGGCGCCTGGGTGGCGCAGTCGGTTAAGCGTCCGACTTCAGCCAGGTCACGATCTCGCGGTCCGTGAGTTCGAGCCCCGCGTCGGGCTCTGGGCTGATGGCTCAGAGCCTGGAGCCTGTTTCCGATTCTGTGTCTCCCTCTCTCTCTGCCCCTCCCCCGTTCATGCTCTGTCTCTCTCTGTCGCAAAAATAAATAAATGTTGAAAAAAAATTAAAAAAAAAAAAGATTTTATTTTGTTTTATTTTTTAATTTTTAAGCATATTCATTATTATTATTTTTTTTTTTGAGAGAGAGTATGGGCAGGGGATGGGCTGAGAGAGAGGGAGAGAGAGAGAGACAGAGTGTGAACGGGGAAGGGGCAGAGAGTGGGGAGACACAGAATCCGAAGCAGGCTCCAGGCTCTGAGCTGTCAGCACGGAGCCTGACGCGGGGCTCGAACTCACGGACTGTGAGATCATGACCTGAGCTGAAGTCGGACACTTAACTGACTGAACCACCCAGGCGTCCCAACAAAGGCATATATATTAAGTCATTTTATTGGAAACATTAAAATTTAAGGCACTCTAAACTTTATGGTTTCCTTGGGGTTACAATTTTTGGTTGCTGTTAGTACTATGTCAGAAAAAAGCATATGGACTAAGCCTGCCTCCCAGATGCCCTGGTGTGGGTTCAGTATTGCACGAAAGGATTAAATGCACTATATTTACCAATTGGTAGCTTTACTTTGAGCTCATCAATCGAAATTCGAGAAACAGCGTGATTTTATATACATACTACTGTTTAAATACAAAATTCATTAGCGTCTATTAGAAAGTTTCTTTTATGAATAAAGAGTAGAAGTTAAATTTTGCAGGCTGCTATAAAACACTTAGGAATGTCTCATAAGGCTTTAAATTGCTGTCGTTGCCCCGGAAGTCAGAAAAAGAAGACTAGAGAATCTGTTATAGGGTATTTTCTCAGTTTGGGAAAATTTCAGGGTAGAAATGTTACTTCATGGTACAGATATGCATAGTTTGAAAGGTATATCAAGTTCTTTTGGTGATTTTTTTAAATTTTATTTTTTATTTTTAAAGATTTACATCCAAATTAGTCAGCATATAGTGCAACAATGATTTCATGAGTAGATTCCTTAGTGCCCCTTACCCACGTAGCCCATCCCCCCTCCCACACCCTCTCCAGTAACCCTCAGTTTGTTCTCCATATTTATGAGTCTCTTCTGTTTTGTCCCCCTCCCTGTTTTTATATTATTTTCGTTTCCCTTCCCTTATGTTCATCTGTTTTGTCTCTTCAAGTCCTCATATGAGTGAAGTCGTATGATTTTTGTCTTTCTCTGACTGACTAATTTCACTTAGCATAATACCCTCCAGTTCCATCCATGTAGTTGGGAATGGCAAGATTTCATTCTTTTTGAATGCCGAATAATACTTCATTGTGTGTGTGTGTGTGTGTGTGTGTGTATACACACACATATATACCACATCTTCTTTATCCATCCATCCATCCATCGATGGACATTTGGGCTCTTTCCATACTTTGGCTATTGTTGATAGTGCTGCTAGAAACAGGAGGGTGCGTGTGTCCCTTTGAAACACCACACCTGTATCCCGTGGATAAATGCCTAGTAGTGCAATTGCTGGGTCGTAGGGTAGTTCTATTTTTAGTTGATGATATTTAAAAGTATTTTTGGTCACCCTATCTGCACGTGAACACTATTTGATGCTTAAGACAGTTGTTTCTAGAAGCATGATTATGAGTGTAAAAATGGAATGCGGCACTTAATTTATGTGCCTGTTGACCTATTTTCCACGGCTAAATGTTTCCCTGTGTGTTTCTGTCTGTCTTCTACTCTTTTTATAAGGACACTGCTCCTATTAGATTAGGGCCAGCCCTGATGACCTCCTCTTAACGTGATTCCATCTGTAATTATTTCCAAATGAGGTCACGTCCACAGGTACCGGGCATTAGGTCTTCAACACATCTTTTCAGGGGATACAATTCAACCCATAACACTTGCCCAGAGAGAAAGGCAAGAACATAAGATAGAACCAGAATGTTAAAGTATGGGCGACCGTAACATTTTCAGACAATAGCCGTTTAGTTTTCCATTTGGAGAAACTGAGGCCCAGAACAATCAGGAGACTGGCCCAAGGTCATGCAACTAGACAAGGAGAGAGTTGGGGCTGGAAATCAGCAATGACGGGGTAATGTACAAAGCACGCAAAAGTGTTTCTGCATACGTGCCTAAAACGCTCAAGGTTGGCCTTAGGGCAAAAGTGAGAATTAATTAGGCCAAGTCTATTTGAGCCTTTGTCACCTCTCTTTCATTTCTCTTTTCCTCCCTGTCGGAACCTCCTTAGCCTTACTCTCTCCTCTAGAAACAGGTGACATTTACTCAGTGCTCCCTCTGTGCGAGCCACTGTGCTATGTTTTCCGTGGTACTACCCGTTCCATTCGCATAATGTAGCCATAAGTGCTACTGTGATCCCATTTTTTTTTTAACGTTTATTTATTTTTGAGACAGAGAGAGACAGCGCATGAACGGGGGAGGGGCAGAGAGAGAGGGAGACACAGAATCGGAAGCAGGCTCCAGGCTCCGAGCCATCAGCCCAGAGCCCGACACGGGGCTCGAACTCACGGACCGTGAGATCGTGACCTGAGCTGAAGTTGGACGCCCCTGTGATCCCGTTTTACAAATGAGGAAACTGAGCCTCAGAGAGGTTAATGAACTTGCCCGAGTCTCGCCGTTTGTAAGTGGCCGGGCTGAGACACAAACGCAGGCAGAACCCACAGTCTTAACTACTTTGCCACCCTGCATCTTCCAACGGCCCCTCCTCGCTGCCATATGCTTGCACACCCTTTATTCTGCGGCACACCCAGCGGCTCTCCCGGAGGCCCTCCTTAAGCCTGCCTTCCCAGAGAGGGTCCTACGTGTCAGGATCATCCCTGGGACTCTGCCTGTGGCTATGATGAGGTGGTAAAGAAAGAAACCAGCTGGCTGTATGAACAGGGCCTCCCAGGGGCCTAGGGTCTGTTTCTGAAATGGTCTGGCGTCTGTTTCTCAGATTTGAAGATTCAGAGACTTTGTCTTGTTGGCTTCCCCAGGGGCGTTTGGGTCTAGGGTCAGAATTGCCCTATCTACACTTGCAGGCGATTGATTGCTAGTCCAGAACACCAAGCTGAGAATTTGCACCGAAAAACATACCTGCCAAGTGTCACAAGTATTGCCAAGAGAAGCAGTATCGGGAAGGGAGAGCCGCTCGGACAGGGCCTTGCCAAGGGTCCTTTAAGTGAGGTCCTCATGCCCGTATCTGGGTCCTGGTCTCCCCCCACCATAGGGACTAGGACCAAGTGGGGCGGGGGAGTGCTGGCCATAGGCTTGGCTTCTGGGTAGCAGGGTTCCAGGGGCTGGGTTGTGTCAGGACTTTCCGGCAGCCTGGGGCCGAGAGCCAGGCGCTATGGGCAGAAGAGCCGAGGTTTTAATAGGAAAAAGCCAACATCACACGTTGAGTCCAAAGGATGTGGGAGGACAGAAAGGGCAACGTGAGGAGGGAATTCAGTAGCTCAGAGAGACGGGGGCAGGCAAACTGAGAGGAGACACAGCACCAAATTCTTGGCTCAGCCTGGATCTTGCCTCGGGTTCTTGGGATCTGGTAGGGCCCCAGATCAACTCGTCTCGTTCACACCTACACTTCCTCCTGAGGGCTTTGACTTGACCTGCTATTCAGGTTCTTGGCAGCCTACGCTGCTTTCTTGGATTTTTCCAATGTGGCTTGCTCTTTTATTTAACATTTACCTATTTTTGAGAGACAGAGAGAGACAGAGCGTGAGTGGGGGAGGGGTGGAGAGAGAGGGAGACGCAGAATCCAAAGCAGGCTCCAGGCTCTGAGCTGTCAGTGCAGAGCCCAACGCGGGGCTCGAACTCGTCAACTGCGAGATCATGACCTGAGCCGAAGTCGGACGCTCAACTGACTGAGCCACCCAGGTGCCCCATCATTAGATTCAAAAGTTCTCTTTCTGGGGACGCCCGCCAGGCTCAGTCGGTGGAGTATGTGGCTTTTGATCTCAAGGGTCGTGAGTTCGAGCCCCACGTTGGGTGTAGAGATTACTTGAATACATTAAAAATAAAATTTAAAAAACTGAAAAAAATGTCTGCTTCTGTCCTGTTCTCTTCTACTTTGGGACATTCTTGGGACAGGCATTGACTTCCTGTTTTGTTCGTGGCGGTTAATGACGCACAATTGATTCGGGCCGTATCAGCTGCCCCTGTGGTTCAGTCACTTCAGGCTGCGACTGCTGGCTTTAGCAACCCCCTGGGTGAGTGAGCTGCCTCGGAGCAGTGTCTGCCCATCACCAAGGGCATCTTGGTGTATCCGGTGCCTAGCGCGAACTTGAGACATATTTGCTGCATGAAGGGAGAAATGAACATGTGACCGACTGAATGAATTACTGACGACTCTTTTGTAAACTGCTTGTGGTCCACTTTGTCCAAACGTTTACAGGAAAGCAGGTTGTGGGGCGCCCGGGGGGGCTCAGTCCGTTAAGCACCCAACTCTTGGTTTCGGCTCAGGTCGTGATCTCACGGTTGGTGAGATCGAGCCCCGCTTTTGGCCCCGCGCTGAGCTTGGAGCCTGCTTGGGGTTCTCTGTCTCCCTTTCTCTCTGCCCCCCCCCCCCCCCCGCCGTGCTCATGCTCCCTCTCTCAAAATCAATAAACATTTAAAAAAACAAATACAAATTACTACCAAATTAAGAAATGTCTGTTGTAGGGGCGTCTGGGTGGCTCGGTTGGTTAAGCATCCAACTCCCGATTTTGGCTCAGGTCATGATCTCATGAGTTCGAGTCTCGTCGGGCTCTACATTGGCAGCGAGGAGCCTGCTTGGGATTCTCTCTCTCCTTCTCTCTGTGCGCCTCCCGGACTTGCACTGTCTCTGTCTCTCTCAAATAAATAAATAAGTAAAAACTTTAAAAAAAAATAAATATCTGTTGTAGAAACTAAGTCACTTAGAACTGCATAGAGTAAAAATTAAAAGCCTTCTGACCCCCTTTCCTGCCCCATTCCCACCGCCCTTAGGAAACCGCTGTCATCGGGTCATGATACTTTAATATCCTCCCTCCCGCTTCTTAAAAAAAAAAAAAAAGATCAGGGGACGACGTCTGTAGGCATTCAGAATGGTCCAGCATTTGGCAACCTGTCGTAGGCTATCGTACGCTACAGCCCTTGACAAAACGAGGCCGTCCCAAACCCCTGGTAACAGAATCGTCTACCTTTATACCAAGAAGGGTGAGAAAGCACCGAAAAGCATGTGGTATGTGCCCAGGCTGGCTTCGAGGAGTTCGTGCTGGGAGACCTGAGGTTCTTATGAGGTTGCCTACGACGAAAACACACGTCAGCAGGACCTATGGTGGTTCCGCGCGTGTTAAGTGTGTTCGTGACAGGATCAAACATGCTTTCCTTACCGAGGAGCAGAAAATCGTGGTGAAAGTGTCGAAGGCAAAAGCAGAGTCAGAAAGCGAAATACAAAAAAAAAAAAACAAAAAAAAAAAACACCACGAAGGGTTTTTGAGTGATAAACAAATCAAAAGGCTTGTTCTGTTAAAACAACAACATCATCTTTTTCATGTGATTCGCAGCTTGCTGTTTCCACTTAAAGTATCCGCCTGAAAGTATCACCTGAGTAACGTTTTGGAAAAGGTTTATTTATTTTTGAGAGAGAGAGAAAGAGGGAGAGGGAGAGAAAGACAGCACAAGAGTAGGGGAGGGGCAGACAGGGGGGCAGAGGATCCGAAGCGGGCTGTGTGCTGACAGCAGAGAGCCCGATGCAGGGCTTGAACTCACGAACCGCGAGATCATGACCTGAGCCTCACTTGAACGCTTGACCGACTGAGCCAGCCAGTGTTTAAAAAAAAAAAGAAAAAAAAATCAATGTGATAGATATTTGGGTGCGTCCAAATCCTACTACTTAGAAACCATTTGAATACATCCGTATCCAGGTTCCCCCCACTGTCTGAAAGCGTAGTGTTGCCTTGAAACCTTTTGTAAACCGAAGCGGCCTAAAGCAAAAGGTATCCCCCGCTTTCCAGAAGTTTGCGTGAGACCACGTCGCTTTGCTGAAGGACCCTACGGTTCGGTAGCAGCTCTTTTCATAAAAGCCAAACACCTCTTCGCATTTCTGGCGGTAGTACCTGCTTCCTCTGTGCGTGCGCTCGATTCCACCCCCTTCTACGCAGGGACCTCACTCCCGCAGTCCCCCTTCCCTCCTGCCCCTCCCTTTACTGTGTCTCTCCTAGAGGCCTGCCAAGATGTTACTTCTAGACCCCCCTCTGGAATCTTTCTCTTGAACTCACTCCCTCCTCTAGTTACTTTCTCTTCCTCGGCTAAAACAAGGCTCCCCCCAACCCTGGAGAAGTCGAAGTCGCCCTGGCTACTCCGCTAAAACCGCCGCCGTTATCAAGGTGACTAATTACTTCCCTTGTGCTAAATCCGGTGACCTGTGCGTGACGTTTGACATAATCGATTACTCCCACTTCCTTGAGGCATTTTCTCCTCTCGGCTTCCAGGACGCACACGCGCTGCTGGTTTTCATTCATTTCTCTCGACTTGTCCTTTCAGTTTCCTCTGCCAGCTCCTCCCCGCTCCCCTCTGACCTCTTGGCGTTGGTCTGTCCCGGGGCTCAGTCCTTAGATCTTTTTCCGTCTGAATTTACTACCCCCTCCCCCATTTTTTTGGAAGATTTTAGTTTCAAGTAATCTCTACACCCAATGTGGGGCTCCAACTCACAACCCCAAGATCAAGAGTCGCATATGCTCTACCAACGGAGCCAGCCAAGCGCCCCTGTGTGAGTTTACTCCTATGGTGATCTCATTTGCTCTCAAGGCTTTAAATACCACCCATCTGCTAATGACCTCAAATGTATATTTCCAGCCCTGACCTCTCTTACGCAGTTCAGAGCCACATATCCACTGACCACCTCCCCTCCACTCTGATGGACAGAAGGTCACTGGAGTTCAACGTGTCCAAAACCCAACTCCCAATCTTCTCTTAAAGTTTGCAAGCCCTGGGGTGCCTGGCTGGCTCAGTCGGCGGATCATGTGACCTTTGATCTCTGGGTTGTGAGTTCAAACCCCGCACTGGGTGTAACGATGACGTAAAAATAAAATCTGTGTTCATTTATTTGGATATCCTACAGGCGTTTTTATTGCTGCGTATAAAGCAGTGCTTTATACGTCTGTTTCTTCTAGAAGGCTGGAAAAAAAAGAAAATCTTTTGGAAAACTTGCAAGCGCCGAGGTTTTCTCCCGAACAGTAAATGTCAACTCCGTGTCTCAGTTGCTGAGGCTAAAATCTTGGAGATGATTCTCGTGCCAACCTTTCATTCTCATCTGTCAGCAAAGCCTGTCGACTCTACCATCAAAACATATCTAGAATCTACCATTTCTCCCCACGTCCACTGCTATCACCCTAGTCCAAGCCTTTTGGAACTCACCACCACCTCTTCTCTGGCTTATCACGATAATCAGTATCCTAGAATCTTCCCTTGTGCCCTAGAATATGTGCTCGACACAGCAGAGTGAGTGGTTCTTTGCAAATATAAAACATCAAGCCGCTTAAAAGAAATTTTTAAAAAAAAATTTTTTTTTCAACGTTTATTTATTTTTGGGACAGAGAGAGACAGAGCATGAACGGGGGAGGGGCAGAGAGAGAGGGAGACACAGAATCGGAAACAGGCTCCAGGCTCTGAGCCATCAGCCCAGAGCCCGACGCAGGGCTCGAACTCACGGACCGCGAGATCGTGACCTGGCTGAAGCCGGACGCTTAACCAACTGCGCCACCCAGGCGCCCCTAAAAGAAATTTTTTTTAAGCTTATGTATTTACTTAGAGAGAGAGAGAGAGAGAGAGCGCACACGTGCAAGAACTGGGGAGGGGCAGAGACAGAGGGAGAGAGAATCCCAAGCAGGCTCCACTCTGTCAGCACAGAGCCCAACGCGGGGCTTGAACTCATGCACCGTGAGATCATGATTGAGCCCAGATCAAGAGTCGGACACTTAACCGACGGAGCTACCCAGGAGCCCCAAACATCAAATCATTTCTTGGCACAAAATCTCTCCGATGGCTTTTTCGTCTCATCCCGCGTAAGAGATTCAGTCATCACAGTGCCTTACAAGACCCTGTGCCATCTGCCATAGACTGCTCCCTTGGAAATGTTACCTCGTATTCTACTGGCTCTCCTCCCGGCATCCCTCCCCACCTGGATCCCCGACCCATGTTCACTCCACTCCTGTCACAGTGGCTCCCTAGCTGTTGCTTTAACATGCCAGCCACTCAAAACCTTTGCCCTCACTGTTCCCTCCAACGCAGAGGCTCTCATTCAGGGGCCATTTTGCTCCCCAGGTGACATTTGGGGATGTTTGGAGACATGTTTTTAAATTTTATTTTATTTTTTAAGTAGGCTCTATGCCCAACATGGGGCTTAAACTCACGACCCCGAGATCAAGAGTCACGCGCTCCACCGACTGAGCCAGCCAGGCGCCCCTGGAGACGGTGTTGGTTGTCACACCCTGGGGGAGCGTGCAGTGGGTCGAGGCCAGGCGGTGCTGCGAAACATTGTACAGTTCACACCACAGCCTCCCCTACAACGAAGAATTATCTTGCCAACCGTCAATATCGCCCAGGTTGAAAAATCCTGGTCTGCTCTTTCCCCAGATGTCTACCTGGCCCGTGCCTTCACCTCCTGGTCTGTGCTGAAGTGTCACCTTCTCAGAGATGACCACTCTGTTTAAAATCACAATCCCTCCAACTCCCATCACCGTTTCCCGCCTGAGTTTTCTCAATAGCACTGATCACTGCTGTCCTACAGATTTTATTTATTGTGGTTTTTTTTTCTCCACGAGAATTTAAGCTCCACTCAAGACAGAAATTTTGAGTGTTGCATGTCTGCATCACATATGGCTCGATAAGTATTTGTTGAATGAAGGCATATCAACTTTATCATATAGTACTATGTTCTCCTCCCATATATTTGAGTCTGTTTCTATACTCCATGCTGATCCTTTAAATCGCCAATTCTTGTCAATTTCTGCATCACACTTCTTGAATTCGTGTGGCTTGATAATACCCTTTACTGTCTGGTAGGCTTAATCCCTACTTATTACCGTCCTTTTCTAAATTTTAATGTATTTTTATGATCATTTTGTCGAGTTCCCCGTCTCTCCCTTCTGCGAATTTCTTTCTAGAATTTTCATTGTGTGCGTGTTAGATTTCTAGATTAATTTATGGGGAGCTGACAATGTTAAAATGTCGAGTCTTCCTGTTAAAGTCTTAGTTTACGTCCCATGGAAGTTTTATAGTTTCTTTCTTATAGAGGTCCTCCTGGTCATTTTTTTTTGGCTTAATCCTAGATATTTTATGCGTTTTATTACTATTGTGGGATAATGTCTTCTATTATAAATTCTGATTATCGATTTTATATGATAATCTCATCAGCAGCTGTCTCTGATAGGTATGAGGAAAACATTTAAAATAGAGAGTATTCTTTCTCCGGCTTTTGCTTCCCTAACAGGAGTGCTTGGAGTATCTGTTTCTGCATTCTGATATTTTAACAACTTCACAGTTTCTGGTGGTCTGAAAGATTTTGTCAACTTTTTTTTTTGGAGTGATTGAAGTCCGCATGCTCCATTTAGTTTCCCTGACTCTGGACACTTCCTGAATTCAAAATTTACCTCTCAAACACCTTGGGCTACCTTGGGAAAGAAACAAGATCGAGGGCTCTTTATTCTCTGTGTAGCCGACAGCACTTTTTTGAGCTGCCTGTCAAGCATTAAGAAAATGGTTATAATAATTTAGTTCATGCCGAAACTCTTTTTCGTCAGCTTTCAGGTGTAAAGAAAGTTCAACTTGCTAAAAATAGAACTACTCTACCCCCCCTCCCCCCAGCAATTGCGCTGGTAGGTATGTCTCCAAAGGATGCAAAAATGCTGATTCGAAGGGGCATATGCACCCCAATGTTTATAGCGGTGCTATGGACAAGAGCCAAACTATGGAAAGAGCCCAAATGTCCATCGACTGATGAATGGGTAAAGAAGTGGTACATGTATGCACAATGGAATATTACTTGGCCGTTAAAAAGAAGGAAATCTTGCCATTTGCAACGACGTGGATGGGACTAGAGGGTAGTATGGTAAGGGAGATCAGTCAGTCCGAGAAAAACAAATACCACATGCTTCCACTCCTATGTGGAATTCAAGAAACAAGACAGATGAACATAGAGGAAGGAAGAAAATCAAAACGGAGAGGGAGGCCAACCATAAGAGACTCTGAACTACTGAGAACACACTAAGGGGAGGTGGGTGGGGGATGGGCTAAATGGGTGATGGGCATTAAGGAGGGCACACGTGATGAGCACCGGGTGTCATCTGTAAGTGATCGATCACTGAATTCTACTCCGGAAACCAATAGTACACCATATGTTAACTAACTGGAATTTAAAGAAAAACTCGACACTAAATGAAATTAAAATATTCACGTATGTGGAAACCACATTTAATGGACCAGTGGTGGTTTCTAACCCATGTAAGGCAAAAACATGTCACCTAAAGAGCTTTAAAGATAACTCACGCCTAAAAAAAATATATTTTGTAATGGCATTATTTTATTTCAAGTCTGCTTTATAAATGGAATGAACTGAAATGCATTCAAACCTAGAAAACCACATTATTGCCATTTTATGTAATTTGCACGCTGCAAATGTTATATTTTACAAAAGGGCTGTCTTACTCATGTCTGTTCTCGTGTTTGTTAGAGAAAGCACATGGTCCTATTAGCCCCTGGGCATTGTGAGGCCAAATACACAGACATTCATTGAATACGCAGAAGTCTCAATTAGGCAGTAGTTTTTGCCAATAATATAAAGAGAAACGTCTTGATTGAGGTTGGGGGTGGGGAGGGGCAATTTTGTCCCCATTGCAGATGTCTGATTAGCTATGAAAAGAGAACGTGTTCTCTCTAAGCCTTGGGTTAATAATCTTAAAATCTATTTCTGTGGCTCTTGTTAAAAAACAATCAGCTGTGATATGAAAAGCAGCAACCATTAAAAGAAAACAATGACAGCTTAGACCATGTAGGAAAAAACCAAACTCTATAAAACCACCGTAAATAACGTTGCAAGTCAAACAACATTTGGGGGAAAATATTTGCAACATATATGACGCATTTCTGACAAAATGATTAGAATAAAAAGAGGACAGATGCTCAAAGAGAAAAATGGACAGAGGCCTCGGTTGTCACACAAAAGAAGAAATACAAACGGAAATAAACATGAAAAGCTCTTCTACTTTACTGGTGATCAAAGGCATGCAAAATAAAATAACGTTGCTATTTTAAAAACCTATCAGAGTAGCAAAGATGGAAACATTATTAGTATCCGATGCTTTTAAAGGTGTGAGGAAAGGGCAGTTCTCATATATGACTGATGAGAAAGTCAATCAAGGGCAATTTGGCAATATGCATCAAAACTGAAAATGTGCATACTCTTTATTTAGCAATTTCAGAATTCAGAAATCTATTTTAGAGGCATATTTTGCACGTGCAGAAAAAAGTATGTTCAAAGATATTCATTGAGGCATTATTTATAATCGCCAAGATTAACGGCCTAACTGCCCATCAAAGGCGAGCTGGACAAATATAGGAATCCTTACACTAAACAACTTTTTTTTTTTTAAGATTTAAAAAAAGAAATTATTTCTAAGTAATCGCTACACCCAACGTGGGGCTCGAACTTACAACCTCAAGATCAAGAGTCGCAACACTCCACTGACTGAGCCAGCCAGGCTCCCCTGCACTAAATAACTTAAAAAAATAATAAAGTAGGGGGGTGGGGGAGAGGGGAAAATGGGTGATGGGCATTGAGGAGGGCACTTGTTGGGATGAGCTCTGGGTGTTGTATGGAAGCGATGAACCATGGGAATCTACCCCCAAAACCAAGAGCACAGTATACATTTGTATGTGAGCCAATTTGACAATAAATTATATTAAAAATAACAATACAGTAGATCTGTGTGGGCTGATAGGGAGTAATGCCAAGAGCTTTTACTGAGAGAAGCAGGTCTTCAAACACCAAGTGTGATGAAAGTCTGTGATTCTGCTCCTTCCATTTTCTTGTCTCACTCTAGACAACTCGTGGTAAGTTCTCCATCATCACTGACGCGGATGTTCAATCCTGGCTGAAATGGTTCATTCTCGGTGCTCACGTTACTTGAAAGATTTGAACACTCCTGCTTTGAAACACTTTTTTCACTTGGTTTCCAGGACCCTGCACTCTCTTAGGGTTTTTTTTGGCCCCCATTGGCTTCTTAGCTTCCTTATTCGCCAAATTCCCCACCGAGAGCGTTTCCCAGGGCCCCATCCTGGTCCACCTCGTTCCTGCCTCCCTTTCCTTACTCCAGATCCGATCTCACAGCTTCAGATACAGTCCCTGGGCTGTTGTCTCCCTGATGGCCCCCTCCCACGAACTCCAGACTCATATCTCTGCCTACCCGCTAGCTCCTCTTAGCTAACCGACATCTTAAGCTTCTCCTCTCCCAAACCAAACTTCCGGATTTCACCCCCAAAACTTCTCTTCACCTTCTGTATCTCAGTAAATGGTAACTCCGTTCATCCTGTTGCTCAGGCCAAACACCCTGGCGCCAAGTCCGACTCCTTTCTTTCTGTCACGCTCCACGTCTAGCACCAAGTTCACGGTGAAGTTCATGAAGCTTAAACGTCAGAGGCTCCGCATTTGCGGCCCCTTCTTCCGAGGCCCTAACGGCGGGATCACGTGACCACGTGCCTTTTGTAAAATTTGCCGTAGGCAAACATTTTTAATTTAATAGTAATTAATAAGTAATTGCAGTCAGTTCGGACAGCTGTCTCCTTCCCCTCCAACTTCCCCTCCGTCATTCTTGCTCTTGTGGTGGGGTTGGCATTGGGCGGCTGTGGGCATTTTGAGTCCTACAAAGGGGAGGTTGAACTAGGTTTACATTTATTTTGGGTTTGATCAGGCGTATTTACGCGGCTTGCCCTCACTTCTGGCGCAGAGAGAGAGAGAGAGAGAGGGAGACCCAGGATCCGAAGCAGGCTCCAGGCTCCGAGCTGTCAGCACGGAGTCGGTCGCAGGGCTTGAACTCACGCACCTCGAACCTTGAACTCACGAGCGGAAGTCAGATGCCTAATGGACTGGAGCTCTATCCTCCTAATAAAGTTTTAAGCGTGCAACACATTATTGTTGACTACGGGCACTGTGTCGTACAGGAGGTCTCTAGAATTAATCCCTCTTGTACAACTGCAACTTTATCCCCATTGAACGGTCACTCCCCATTACCCCCTCTCTCTCAGTCCCTGGCAGTCACCCTTCCATTCTGCTTCTGAGTTTGACTATTTTAGATGGCCTCATGTAAGTTGGAACATGCAGTATTTGCCTTTCCGTGATTGACTCATTTCACTTGGCATCATGTCAAGGTTCTTCCATGTTGTAGCCCATGAAAGGGTTTCCTTCTCTTTTTTAAGGTGTATTTATTTTTGAGAGAGCGTCCACGTGCGCGCGCCGGTGCACCTGTGTGCTAGTGGGGGAGGGGCAGAGAGAGAGGGCGAGAGAGAATCCCTAGCACACTCCGCCTCATGCTTGTCAGCAAAGAGCCCAACGTGGGGCTCGAACTCACGAACTGTGAGATCACGACCCGAGCCAGAGTCAGGCGCTCAACGGACCAAGCCACCCCGGCGCCCACGATTTCCTTCTTTAAGGCTGAATAATGTTCCATTGTGTGCACATATCACATTTTGTTTATCCACCCATCCGTGGACATTTAGGGTGTTTCCGTATCTTGGCTGTGGTGAATGAGGCTGCTTTGAGATCCTGATTTCAGTTCTTTTGGATATACTCCTAGAAGTGGGATCGCTAGATCGTGTGGTAGTTCTTCCCTCAAGTGTTCGAGGAAACGCCATACCGTTTTCCACAGTGGCTACCGCACATTTTTTAGGCGAATCCTCTGGGCTAGAATCTATCGAAAACCCTATGTTTGCAGAGCACAAGTCCGTCGCAGTAGTGCAAATTGTGAGTTTCTCTATGTGTGAATTTGCATGTTTTATGCACCGTAACATACGGGATCATATTCTAGTGTATCTGACTCCACTTGCTCCGATGGAGACTGGCACTCGCAAACGAAATGGGACACCAAAGTGTCACGGGCACAGCAGACTAGCCCGAGGAAACAGTGTTCCAGTCACAGAAAGCCTAAACATATGAGTCAATAAATCAGTGTATGCAATATTAAGAGTATCTGAGTATGAAACTACATAGCTCATTACAATGCAGTGTCAATTTGTAAATGCATTCTAATTGCCTGTATAAATGCTTTATTTTCCTGTTTCTCACGCAAACAAATTTTAGTGTTTATTCTTGAGAGGAAGAGACAGAGCACGAGCGGGGGAGGGGCCGAGAGAGAGGGAGACACAGATTCCGAAGCAGGCAACGGGGGACCGAGCTGTCAGCACAGAGCCCGGGGCGGGGCTCGAACTTGTGAACCGCGAGATCATGACCTGAGCTGAAGTCGGACGCTTAATGGACTGAGCCAGCCAGGCGCCCCTAAATGCTTTATTTTCAGATCAATTTTGTGGTTTTGGCAATTTTTAAAAATTATTTATGTATTTATTTGTTAATTTTTTTTTTTTTTTTTGAGAGAGAGCGCGCAAGCAGGAGAGGGGGAGAGGGAGAGGGAGAGGGAGGGAGCATCTTAAGCAGGCTCCGTGCCCAGGGCAGAGCCCAACGTGGGGCTCGATCTCTTGATATTGACCTGAGCCAAGATAAGACTTGGATGCTCAACCAACGGAGCCACCCAGATGCCCCTGTTTTGGGCAAGTTTTTAATGAACAAGAATTTAAATATGATAGGGAGGAAGCGAAGTATGTAAACCGAGAGAAAGGCTAGCCTGTCAAAACCTGTCTTGTTGTCACAATGGCAATTAAATACTCCACCAGCAATAAAGATGAAATTGAAGTATCAATCATAAAACACAAATTCCGGTCAGCCATGCTAGAGGAGAGAATTATCTTTGTATTCTTTTGTAGACAATATTGTAAAATCGTCGTACGGACAGGTGAATAAATAGCACGCAATCGGCAAGATAGGCAAAAGGCCTTGTAGGGGCGTGTCAGGAAGTTAATATTATTTTCTGAATTTCTTTTTTTTAAAAATTTTTTTTATCAACGTTTATTTATTTTTGGGACAGAGAGAGACACAACATGAACGGGGGAGGGGCAGAGAGAGAGGGAGACACAGAATCGGAAACAGGCTCCAGGCTCTGAGCCATCAGCCCAGAGCCTGACGCGGGGCTCGAACTCCCGGACCGCGAGATCGTGACCTGGCTGAAGTCGGTCGCTTAACCGACTGCGCCACCCAGGCGCCCCTATTTTCTGAATTTCTGATGTGTGTTGAATTTGTCAGGTTTTATAAATTTGTAATACACTGTGACTTCTAGTCTCATTTGAAATAGATATTCGGAAACCAATTTGACAATAAACTTCATATATTGAAAAAAAATGAAATAGATAATCACCTTTGTAGCCAATTTTGGACCTTCTTTTTTTTTTTTGAGTTTATTTATTTATTTATTTTGAGAGAGAGAGAGAGAGAGTGGGGGCAGGGCAGAGCGAGAGGGAGAGAGAATCCCAGGGAGGCCCCGTGTTGTCAGTGCAGAACCTGAACCCGCAAAGGACGAGACCATGACCTAAGCCTAAACCAAGAGTTGGACGCTCAACCAACTGAGCCATTCAGGCAGTCCGTGTTTTGTTTCGTTTTTAAATTTTTAAGTGCATTTACTTATTTTGAGAAAGACAGAGAGAGGGGGAGGGAGAGAACGCATAAGCTAGGGAGGGGCAGAGAGAGAGAGAGAGGGAGAGAGAGAATCCCAAACAGGCTCCACACTGTCAGTGCCCTACACAAGGCTTAGTCCCAGGAACCCTGAGATTATGCCCTGAGCGGAAACCAAGAGCTGGACGCTTAACCCACTGAGCCACCCAGGTGCCCGTGTACCTTCTTCTTAATAGAGAGCCCCCCAAATTATATAAGCGTTAGGCCACACAAAGCGTAGATCTACCCCCGCCTATGTCTAGTCCTGCAAATGCCTTTGGCTGCGCCTTCCATATACGTACAGTCTGAGCCCTTCTCACGGTCTTCATGGCCACCCTGTTGGTCTCAGCCGCCATGACTTCCACCTGGATTATTGCAATAGCCTAATTTTCCTCCTTACTTCTTGCCTTGCCCTCTTTGAGTCTAACCTCAATGCGGCAGCCAGACTGATTTTTTTTTTTTTAACCTGAAATGGTGTCAGTTTCCTCCTCTGCTCAAACTCTCGAGGGATTTCCATCCTCCCCCAGAGGAAACGTCAAAGCCCTGTAGGGTTCTTCTGAGACCCACGTGATCTGTGCCCCTCCTCACCTCTCTGTGAGTTCCTTTCTTACTCCTCTATCCCTAATTGACTCTATTCCAGCCACCCGGGCTTTTTTGTTGTTCCTTGAGCATGCCGAACCTACTTCTGCCTTGGGATCTTGGCCTTGGCTATTCCTGCTGCCTGGAACGCTCTGGTTTCAGCTCCTTGCTCAAACGTCACCTCATCAACGAGGACTTCCTTGTGTAAAATGACAACCTCTTCATCACTCTGTTTCTCCTTTCTCTGCCTTGTTGTTCTCTGTATCATTTACCACCATCTGACATAGTACATACTCCCCTGTTTGTTTTCTTCCTCCCCCGTTCGAAGTAAGCTCCACGGGGGGAAGGACGCCGTTTTGTCCATTAATATATTCTCAGCACTTAGACATATGCTCGGCGTATAGCAGGCATTCCATAAATATCTGTTGAATGAATGAATGAATGGTGAGTGAATAATGAATATGCTAACCTACACAGTGCATTAGGGGGTGATCTTCCCATTCTTATTTTTTTAAGTTTGTGTTTTCCTGTCAGTTAGTTAACACACCGTGTTGTATTAGTTTCAGGTGGACGTGTAGTGATGCAACACTTCCATACATCACCCTGTGCTCATCACAACAAGTGCCCTCCTCATTATTTATCACCTATTTTATCCGTCCCACCCCCCCCGACCCCGTAACCATCCCCTTCTTTTTTTTTTTAAATGTTCATTTATTTTCAAGAGACAGAGAGAGACAGAGCGTGAGCGGGGTAGGGGCAGAGAGAGAGGGAGACACAGACTCCGAAGCAGGCTCCAGGCTCCGAGCCGTCAGTGCAGAGCCCGACGCGGGGCTCGAACCCATGGACCGCGAGATCGTGACCTGAGCCAAAGTCAGACACTTAACCGACTGAGCTCCCCAGGTGCCCCAACCATCCCCTTCTTTAAAAAAAAAAAGGTTGGGGCGCCTGGGGGGCTCAGTCGGTTAAGCGTCTGACTTCAGCTCGGGTCACGATCTCGCGGTCCTCGAGTTTGAGCCCCGTGTCGGTCTCTGGGCTGACGGCTCGGAGCCTGGAGCCTGCTTTCGATTCTGTGTCTCCCTCTCTCTCTGCCCCTCCCCCGTTCATGCTGTGTCTCTCTCTGTCTCAAAAATAAATAAACGTTAAAAAAATTAAAAAAAAAGGTTTATTTTTTAAATTGTAAAATATACGTAACATACAATTTGCCGTTTTAACTTTTTTTAAAAAAATGGTTTATTTTTTAAAGAGTAAAATATATATAACCCACAATTTGCCATTTTAGCTATTTTTAAGTGTACGGTTGATTGACCTGAAGTACGTTCATATTGCTATGCACCTATCACCACCGTCCGTCTGCAGAACATTCTTCATCTTGCAAAGCTGGAACTCTGTCTCCCCTTTTTTCTTTATACACTAGGTTAATGCCTGAATTTCCTATAACAAACATTCATTATTATAATGCTAAAAGGCTGTTTCCATTTCAGAAACAGACTAATCGGAAATTTATATTCATTTTATAAAACAATAATTGAGAAATGACTGCGTTCCTCTTCCTTGAACAGATTAAGCGTGAAGCTGTCCAGCTTTAAAAATGATTCATTAATGGCTTCCTCTGGGAGCTTGAATATTCAGCACCAGCTGTTTTCCTCGTTAATATTTGAATTTAATACTCTACCTTAAGAAACCCAGTGCCCAAGGAACAGTAAATATTTGACAAGCTGGGATCGTTTTCATTTAACATTTTCCCTTTACCGAGACTTTAATCAGCAATACTGTTGCAGATACGCAACATCGTTGATACAGGGAAAGGAGAGGGCACCCCGGCCCGCGCAGGCGGTAGAGCACGCGACTCTTGATCTCGGGGGTCGTGAGTTCGAGCCCCATGTTGGGTGTAGAGCTTACCTAAAAAAACTACGGGGAAAGGCGGGAGGAAAGTATCGAGAGCCTATGAGGCGTCGGGTGCTTTGCGGACACGTAGAGAGGCATCCGCTTCCTCAGACCCCCCTCGTCACTTGTGCTGCAAGTGGACTTGTGACCGTCGCCATTTCGTGGAAATGCTCTTGACAAGGTTGCCAGCTCTTTCTCTGTCACTAAGTCCAACAGACGCTTTGCAGTCCTGGCAACAGTCAGCACAGATGACCACGGTCCTCTCATCAAAAGCCCTTCTCCCTTTGGCTCATCGTCAGAGCTTTCCGAGTCTACGTCCCACATAAAAGACCTTTCCACTCTCTCTCTCTCTCCAGCTCCACCGTCACTGCCCAAATTAGTCTGAGACGCTCGCCTCTTGCCTGGACCGCTCCCAAAGCCTCTCAACTGGTGTCTCTGCCTCCAGTCCTCAACCCTCACCCCTGCTCCCACCCCACCACCACCGTGATCCATTTCCTATAGAACGGCCAACGATGACGCAAAAAAAAAAACAACACAAAACTATGATCACACCTCTCCCTTGGTGTGAGTAGCCCTTCAGTGGATTTTTCTGGCTCTGAGGTGCCATATCCTTTTTCTGGACTACAGCGTCCTTCGCCCCCTGCTTCCCGTCTGCCTTGCCTGACTCCACTGGAGCCACTCTTCATCTTTCTCCTGAGGACTTCCTTGAGTTCCTTGAATAAGCCACACACATTTTCACCCCTGGACCTTTGCACATGCTGTTCCCTCTGGCTGGCATCCTCTTGATTCATTTCTCCATTCATTCAACAAATATTTACTTGCTTATTTATTTTTAAAGTTTATTTATTTTGAGAGAGTGAGAGTGCATGTGTGAGTGGGGGAGGGGCAGAGAGAGAGGGAGAGAGAGAATCCCAAGCAGGGTCCGCCCTGTCAGCACAGAGCCACCCACCGTGAGATCGTGACCTGAGCCGAAACCAAAAGTCGGACGTTGAACCGACTGAGCCACCCAGGCGCCCACCATTCAGCAAATATTTATTCGGTGCCTACTAGGTGCCAGGCATTTCTCTAAGTGCTGAGGATATAGCAGTGAGTAAAATAGGAGGAGAGAGGTGAGAATGATAAATACAATAAATAAGTCAACTGTCCAGCGTTTTAGAAAGTGATAAGCGCTAGGGAACATAAGGAGAAACAGTAGAGAGCAAAGTAAGAGGAACCAAGAGTGCAAAGAGGGTGCAGAGGTGAAACGTTTAACGGGGAGGAGGTGAGCCTCGTCGAGAGGGTGGCAATTAAGCAAAGACTTGCAGGAGGGGAGAGAAACATCCACGGGGGGTGTCTGGAGGAAGAACTTTCTAGGGGGAGGAAGAAGCGCGAGGGGGAAATTCTGTGGGGGTGTGTTTGAGGAACAGCGAGGAGGACGGCGTGGCTGGAGTGGAGCGAGTGAGGGGAAGCATCGTAGAACTTGGCCCCTGGCGGCCCGATCACGAAGGGGTGGGTAGACCGCTTTTCACAGCTTGCTTTTCTCGGAGTTGGGATGTGAAGCTGTTGGAGGGGTTTGAGCAGAATACTCGCATGATCTCATTAATGTCATCGAAGGATCTCTCCGCTGTGGTTGAGAATAGACTGCAGGGGGGCGGGGGGGACGTGGGGCGATGGCGGCGGGGGGGGGGGCAGGGGACGTAGGGAGACTGGTCGGGAGGCTAGTGTGGGGATCCGAGGGGGAGGTGACGGCAGCTTGAGCTGGAGTAGTAGCCGTCCGGGTGATGAGAACGGGTTGGAATATGAACGTATTTCGGAAGTAAAGCCATCAGGACTTGCTGGTTGGATATAGAGTGTGAGCAGGGCCGTACTCTACATGTAGAGCCTGAAGCTTATATGATTTGTGGGGCCTTCTTTTTTTATTTTTATGTATTTATTTTTTTTAGGTTTATTTATTTTTGAGAGAGAGACAGAGCACGAGTGGGGGAGGGGCAGAGAGACACAGAATCCGAAGCGGGCTCCGGGCTCCGAGCTGTCAGCACAGAGCCCGGCGCCCGGCTCGAACCCAAGAACCGTGAGATCATGACCTGAGCCGAAGCCAGATGCTTAACCGACTGAGCCACCGGGCGCCCCAGGCCTCCTCCTTCTTTTTTTTTTTTTTTTAACTTTGTAATGTGTATTTATTTTGAGAGAGAGACAGAAAGCAAGCAGAGGAAAGGCAGAGAGAGAGGGAGACAGAGAATCCGAAGCAGGCTCCAGGCTCTGAGCTGTTCACACAGAGCCCAATGCGAGGCTCGAACCCACAAACTGCGAGATCAAGACCTGAGCCGAAGTCGAATGCTTAACCGACTGAGCCACCCCGGTGCCCCAGGCTGCCTTCTCCTTCTCCTTCTTCTTCTTCGTCTTCTTCCACCTTATGCACAGTTTCACTTTCCAGTTTCAGTTACCCGCGGTCACCCGAGGTCCAGAATCAGATGCTCCCCTATCTGACATGGCGTCAGAAGGTCAGCAGTGGCCTAACACGTTGTCACAGGGGCCCACATCCTTCCCCTCCCCTCATCTCGTCACGTAGGCATTTTGTCATCTCACATCATCACGAGAAGGTGGGGTGCAGTCCAGGAAGATATTTTAATTTTTTTTTGTTCAATGTTTTTTATTTATTTTTGGGACAGAGAGAGACAGAGCATGAACGGGGGAGGGGCAGAGAGAGAGGGAGACACAGAATCGGAAACAGGCTCCAGGCTCCGAGCCATCAGCCCAGAGCCCGACGCGGGGCTCGAACTCCCGGACCGCGAGATCGTGACCTGGCTGAAGTCGGACGCTTAACCGACTGCGCCACCCAGGCGCCCCATGGGAAGATATTTAGAGAGAGAGAGAACACATTCACGTAACCTTTATTCCAGTACATTCTTATAATTGCTCTATTTTAGTATTAGCCGCTGTTCGCCTCTTCCTGGGCCTGATTTGCAAATTAAACTTTGCTATAGGCGGGCATGTATAGGAGAGACAGAGGACATCTAAGGTTGAGTTCTATCTGTGGTTTCAGGCAGCCGCTGGGGCGGGTGGGGGGGGTGTCTTGGAACGCATCCCAAGGACAAAAGGGCCCCTATTGTAAGGACAGAAGCGCGTATGCATTTACAGGGAGAAAAAAAGAAAATCACAATGACCCAGGCAGACTTTGTGAGGACGAGAAGGATCAGCTCTTTTAGGCCATGATTCGGCATGCTGGGATTCGGCAAACAAACGTGTGACTTCACACGCACACACTCAGCGCCTTAGCACAGCCACCGGTTTGTGCCCTGCAAACACAGGGATTCCAGTCAATTCTACCAAACGCGATTTCCGTCAAACAAGAAATAAAGAGTAGGTGGCACTTATAACCGTGGGTGCCACATCACCCAGTGTATTTTTAACGAGGGAGAAAGTTCTTTCTCCTTCAGGCGGCGATGAGAACCCAGTCCTCTGCGTGCAGTTCTAGGCTTTGGAGAGAATTTTCCGCAGAGTAGCTTCCGGCCGTGTCTGCCTCGGCTCTCTCTGTACCTCGGTGCCAAGTACCACAGGACGGATTCCTATCACACGATGACTTCTGGACCTCCGCTCTTCTGTCACGACACCGGGAAGTGATGGCAAGGCACATGAGTGGATCTCGCCGAAGCTCAGCTAAGCGGACGCCCAACTCAACGTTACGTGAGCAAGATCCCCAGAATGTCCGCGGCCGCTCGGCGACCGCTCGGCACAAGGGCAAATGCAATGGAAGGAAAGTTGGGGTGAACATGTTCCTGGTGATTTTTCCAGGCCCTCGGAACACGAGGGTCCCTGAAGCGAAAACTACACTAGTTTCGGGTAAAGCTGCCACCGCGTACGCGGGGGGACAGGAAGAGAGTTTGGGGCCTGAGGAATCAGAAGGAAGAAGGGAGGGGAGCGTTCGGCTCGCCCGTGGTAAGTGGGAGATGCCCATTAGTCCAGAGGAGCTGTCAAAGGGCGGTCATAATCTCACGGTCTGTGGGATCGAGCCCCGCATCCGGCTCTGTGCTGATGGCACGGAGCCTGCTTGGGATTCTCTCTGCCCTTCCCCTGCTCACGCTCTCTCTCTCTGTCTCCCAAAATAAATACATAAACATTAAAAAAATAAAATCTGGGGGCGCCTGGGTGGCGCAGTCGGTTAAGCGTCCGACTTCAGCCAGGTCACGATCTCGCGGTCCGTGAGTTCGAGCCCCGCGTCAGGCTCTGGGCTGATGGCTCAGAGCCTGGAGCCTGTTTCCGATTCTGTGTCTCCCTCTCTCTCTGCTCCTCCCCCGTTCATGCTCTGTCTCTCTCTGTCCCAAAAAGAAATAAATGTTGAAAAAAAATAAAAAAAAATAAAATCTGTTTAAAAAAAAACAAACCCAAAACGCAAGCAAAACACACATACAGAAACGTATATAAAACACCAGTGAATTGCCAGTTGAACACACATGTTAACAGCACTCAGTGTCTTCATGTTCCTCATGATTCCCCCTAAACCAACGCCCTCCTTCTTCCCCCAGAGTAGCATCCTGATTTTTCTTGAGAGAAAGAGAGAGAGAGAGCAGGGGAGGGGCAGAGAGAGACAGAATCTTAAGCAGGCTCCAAGCCCAGTGTGGAACCTGGTGTGCGGCTTGATCCCGCAACCCCGGGGTGGTGACCTGAGCCAAAACCAGGAGTTGCATGCTCAGTCGACTGAGCCACCCAGGGGCTCACGTCCTGATTTCTAACATCATCCATTAGCTTTTCCTGTTCTGGGCCTTTATATAAATGGAATATACAGTATATATGCTTTTGTGTCTGGCTTCTTTCGCTCTATGTCTGTGAAATTTGCTCCTTTTCATTGCTATCTAGCGGTTCTCAAACTTTCTGGTCTGAGGACTTTTTTTTTTGTAAGTTTTTTATTTTGAGAGAGAGAGAGAGCGCACACAAGCAGGGCAAGGGCAGAGAAAAGGAGAGACAGAATCCCAAGCAGGCTCCGTGCCATCAGCACAGAGCCCTAAGGGGGACTCGAACCCACGAACCATGAGATCCTGACCAGAGCCGAGATCGAGGGTCAGACGCGACGGAGCCACCCAGGCACCTCGGGACTTCTTGACATGTATAAAAATTATAGGTACGGGAACCTAAAGAACTTTGGCTTAGGTGAGTTCTGTCTACTGATATTTACTGCAACTGGGAAACGGAAAAAATAACACATGTATCACATGTTACTATGAATAACACACTTTAATGAAAATAATTGTATTTTCCAAAACAAAAAGGAATTAGTGAGAATCGCGGTATTGAGTGTGAACTCGAGTCTTGGCAAATGCGGCAGAACACCGACGCCGTATGCATTTGGGAGGGGCCTGACTCCCAGAGGTCTTGGCCAAAGCCCGCAAGGCGCAGGCGTGATGGTGGGGAGGCTCGCTTTCAGCATCTTTGGGTTTCAGTTAGCAACAAGCAATGGGGTGTAAAGAGGCCGGTGAAGAGACGCCGCCCTGCTTTGCTGGGAGACCCCCCCCCCCCCACCGCCAAGAGATTCGGCGGCTGTGTAAGTGCACGATTTCACCAATAAAGGTGCCAAGTTTGCGTAAGAGGTGAAGAGAACGGGAGGGCACCGCCCAGGCAAGTGGGGGTGAGAAGGGGGGCAGAAAGCAGTATCTGTTTGGGAGGCAGAAGATCCACTTTTCTTTCTTTTTCCAAAATGTTTTAATGTTTATTTATTTTTGAGAGACAGAGAGAGAGAGACAGAGCGTGAGTGAGGGGGAGGGGGGCAGAGAGACAGGAAGATGCAGAATCCGAAGCAGGCTCCAGGCTCCGAGCTGTCAGCACAGAGCCCGACGCGGGGCTCGAACTCACGGATTGTGAGATCATGACCTGAGTCGACGTCGGACGCTCAACCGACTGAGCCACCCAGGCGCCCCACATTTATTTATTTTTGAGAGACAGAGTGAGACAAAGTGAAAATGGGGGAGAGGCAGAGAGAGAGGGAGACACAGGATCGGAAGCAGGCTCCAGGCTCTGGGCTGTCAGCACAGAGCCCGACGCGGGGCTCGAACCCACAGACCGTGAGATCATGACCTGAGTCGACGTCGGACGCTCAACCGACTGAGGCACCCAGGCGCCCCAAAATTAAAAAAATTTTTAATGTTTATTTTTGAGAGAGAGAGAGAGAGCACGAGTGGCGAAGAGGCAGAGAGAGAGGGAGACTCAGAATTCAAAGCAAGCTCCAGGCTCTGAACTGTCAGCACAGAGCCCGGCGTGGGGGCTCAAACTCATGAACCGTGAGATCATGACCTGAGCCCAAATGGGACGCTCAACCGACTGAGCCACCCAGGCGCCCCAAGAGACTCTTAGACACAGAGAACAAACTGAGGGCTGCTGGAGGGGAGGTGGGTGGGTGGGGGGATGGGCTAGATGGGTGACAGGCATTAAGGAGGGCACTTGTTGGGATGAGCACGGGGTGTCGTATGTCAGTGATGAATGAATAATTCCACTCTTGAAGGCCTTATTACGCTGTGCGTTAACGAACTCGGATTTTCGTTTTAAACAAAGTCGAAGAAAACGACGTGGTGTCTTCTCTAAAGTGAGTAGCGAAGGTCTTGTTGAAAGCTTTGAAAAAAGATTAGATGGGGACCGCATGGAGGTAAAGAAAGCAGGAAACCTCTGATTTCCCAGGAAGAACCATCTACCCGGGAGCTTTGTCTCTGCTATGTGACAGTGGAGGCAGCCCTGGTCATGGCACCTGGTAGGAAATGGGAGTGTCCTCTTCCGCGCCTTCCTCACCAGACGACTTTCATCACCCGAGAGGCCATCTAGGTCTGCCCTCTGGCCGGAAGCGACATCTGCTTCCTTTCCCGACCCCCAAGGCTCAGGCTTTTCTTAGAGCCAAGGACCCTCCGAGGTTGCGAGTGCATTTGAACAAGGGCCACGTGGAGACAATGTCCTGCCTTTACTGTCCTTCTCAGTCAGGGCATGATGCCCATCTTTTTTTCCTTTTTAAAAAAATATTTATGTGTTTATTTTGAGAGAGAGAGAGAGAGCGAGCAGGGGAGGAGCAGAGAGAGAGAGAGAGAGAGAGAAAGAATCCCAAGCAGGATCCGCACTGTCAGCCTGGAGCCCTACTCGGGGCTTGAACTCACGGACCGTGAGATCATGACCCGAGCCGAAACCAAGTCGGATGCTCCACTGACTGAGCCCCCCCCCCGGGGCGCCCCTGGCTCCTCCATTTTCTAGCAGGAACTTGGGCAAGCCAGCTGGGGCTCTTGGCCTCTGTTTTACCGGCTGAGAAAATACCGGGGGGTTGACGTGTCCGGAGCGAAGATGAGATAACAGGCCCCGGATTCACCCTCCTGCATGAAGCAATAAATACAAACAGACAAAAGTACACGAAATACCATTGTTTTTTCAGACACAGAACATTCGTCAAGGAAGGACAGTGATCCCAGCGAGACGGGAATCAGACAAGGTAGGCCCTAGAATCGCCTTAGCCTTACTTCCTCGTGAAAGCTTCAGGCTGCGACATACGGCAGAGAACCGAGGCAGAGCTTGGTACCCCGCCCCCCCCCCCCCCCGAGTCAAGGAGACAGAGCGGAGAGTCCAGAGAGACGAAGGGGGGACAGGACGCCGGACAGGAAAGAGCTGCACTGAGAGAGAATCTCCTGAGTAGCACATACGTGTGCGAAAACTGCCCGAGGCCGGGGAAAGAACCATCTGCAATGATTAGAGGGAGATCATGCTCGTTCCCACCAGGCAGACTGGAAAAACTCATAATTCTTGGGGCATTGAGCAGAGTCCTCAGGAAGGTGTGCGCGCTGGTACATTTTGTTTTGTTTTAATTTGTTTTCATGTTTTTATTTATTCTTGAAGGAGAGAGAGAGAGAGAGACAGAGCATGAGCAGGGGAGGGGCAGAGACAGGGGGAGACAGGAACCCGAAGCAGGTTCCAGGCTCCGAGCTGTCAGCACAGAGCCCGACGCGGGGCTGGAACTCACGAACCCTGAGATCATGACCTGAGCCGAAGTCAGACGCTCAACCGACTGAGCCCCCCAGGCGCCCCAGTTTTGTTTTGTTTTAAATAAATCGATAGTTGCTTATGGTAACAATCCAAGCAGTACAGAAGAGTTTAACGCGAAGGGTACCCGGGAACAAACACACTCCTATGTGTCCAAGGATGTTAGTTGTAGCTCAGTTTACAGCAGCGAAAAAAGGGAAAGAAAATCAATGCCCCTCAGTGCTTAATGGCATAGAAATCTGGCGTATCCACATCACTGAAAGTTAGCCATTAAAAAGGAAGAATTGGGTCCATACCAGCTGACTTAGAGAGATTCCTTAAAGTATTAGGTAGGGGGGGTGCCTGGATGGCTCAGTCCGTTGAGCGTCCGACTTCGGCTCAGGTCACGATCTCACAGCTCGTGAGTTTGAGCCCCGCGTCGGGCTCTGTGCTGACGGCTCGGAGCCTGGAGCCCGCTTCGGATTCTGTGTCTCCCTCTCTCCCTGCCCCTAACCTACTCGCATTCTGTCTCTGTCTCTCTCAAAAATAAATAAACGTTAAAAAAATAAAAAAAAAGTATTAAGTAGGAAAAGATGGGTTGCTGAGAAATATTACGTAACGTGATCCCGTTTTTGTAAAACGAATAAAAACAGCCCGCGTGTGTATGTTAATTATACAGTTAATTATAGGCTGTTAATTATATTTAGGAATGGGGGCCAAAACAGTGTGAATAAAGGTGTCCGTGATAAAAACGGCATGTATAAAATCTCACTCTTGTAAGAGAGAGAGGAGAGTGAGAGTGCGTACCCATGAGGAAAGGATGTGATTTGGTAGGGAGATTATTTTTGTTGCTGATTTTTGGTTTGTTTTTTGTTTGCTCTTTTGTTTTACTTATCGCCGGACTGTTTTCTTTTCTTTCTTTCTTCGTTTCTTTGCTTTTATTTATTTTTTTAAATAGAATTTACTGTCAAGTTAGCTAACACACAGCGTTGCCAGTGCGCTCTTGGCTTCGGGACTAGATTCCCGTGATTCGTCGCTTCCATACAACACCCAGTGCTCATCCCAACGGGCGCCCTCCTCCATGCCCGTCACCCATTTCCCCCTCCCCCCCCCGAGCCCCATTCACCCTCAGTTTGTTCACTGTGTTTAAGAGTCTCTTACGGTTTGTCTCCCTTCTGTTTGAAAGTATTTTTCCGCCTTCCCTTCCCCCACGGTCTTCTGTTCACTTTCTCACATTCCGCATATGATTACTTATCACTGGAGTTTTTAAAGAATAAACATATGGGGGTGCCTGGCTGGCTCAGTGGATAGAGCAAGTGACTCTCTTTTCTTTTTTTAAAATTGTTATTTATTTATTTTGTGAGAGAGAGAGAGAGAGAGCGAGCAGGGGAGGGGCAGAGAGAAAAGAAGAGAGAATCCCAAGTAGGTTCTGCATTGGCAGCACAGAGCCTGATGCGGGGCTCGAACCCAGGAACCATTAGATCATGACCTGAGGCAAACTCAAGAGTCCAACGCTCAACCGACAGCCACCCAGGAGCCCCGAGCATGGGACTCTTGATCTCAGGATTGCAAGTTCGAGCCCCACTTGGGGCGTAGAGTTTACTTTAAAAAAAAAAAAAAAAAGAATAAACACACGGCACTGGACTTGGGCCAGGGTGCACAAAAATGGATTTTTTTTAATTTTTTTTTTCAATGTTTATTTATTTTTGAGACAGAGAGAGACAGAGCATGAACGGGGGAGGGGCAGAGAGAGAGGGAGACACAGAATCGGAAACAGGCTCCAGGCTCTGAGCCATCAGCCCAGAGCCTGACGCGGGGCTCGAACTCACGGACCGCGAGATCGTGACCTGGCTGAAGTCGGACGCTTAACCGACTGCGCCACCCAGGCGCCCCAAAAATGGATTTTTAAATAAATGATTCTGGATGTATGGACTAGCCACGTGGAAAAACACAAAGTTAGATGCGACTTTCACACCATATGCAGGAGTCAAACTCTCAACGAATCAAAGATCCAAACGTAAGATATGAAACCTTACGAGTATGAAAAGAAGACGTGGTGGGGGGGGCACCTGTGTGGCTCAGTCATTTCAGCATCTGACTTCGGCTCAGGTCATGCTCTCATGGTTTGTGAGTTTGAGCCCCAGGTTGGGGTCTCGGCTGTCATCAAGGAGCCGGATTCAGACTCTCTGCCCCCTCCCTTTCTGCCCCTCCCCCACTTTTCCCCTCTCTCTCAAAAATAAATAATAAAAACATTAGAAAAAAGAAAGCAGGGGTACCTCCCCCCCTTTAAAAATGATTTACTTATTTTAAGTAATCTCTATGCCTAGTGTGGGGCTCGAACTCACGACTCTGAGATCAAGAGTCCAATGTTCCCTCTGACTGAGCCAGACAGGTAACCCGAGCACATTCCCCTTTAACCTTGATGGAAAGAAAGACTCTTTAAGCATAATTCAAAAGCTAGAGGCAGGTCGTCTGGGTGGCCCAGCTGGTTAAGCGTCCGGCTCTTGGTTTTGGCTCAGGTCACGATCTCACAGTCATGAGATCGAGCCCCAAGTTGGGCTCCCAATGCATTGGGGCATGGACCCTACTTGAGATTCTCATTCTCTCTCTCTCTCTCTCTCTCTCTCTGCCTCTTCCCCGTTCCCCATGCCCGTGTGTGTGTGTGTGTGTGTGTGTGCGCGCGCGCGCGCGCACGCGTGTGCCCGTGCGTGGGCTTACATGCTTTCTCTTGCAAAAAAAAAAAAAAAAAGCTAGAGGCAATAGAGAAAACAATGGGTAAAATTGTGTAATCTCCCTCCCCCTTGGCACATTGGCCCGAGTCTTAGTTCTGCAGCCTGACACGTCGCTCTGGGGCGGCCAGCAGGACAGGCTGGGGTGGGCGTTGGCACTCCAAACGTCATCCCCGTCCAGTGTTCCCTATCAGTGGGAGTCGCAGAGAGACCCACACTGTCCTGTTGTTCCCGGGATGCAATGGTTCTCAGCTGGACGAAACATAAATACGCGCACAAATCTCTTCCAGGCAAACCAGATTCTCCGAGACGGTGCAGCCTGCATCCATACGGGAGACGAGAATTTGCCTGACTTCCTTCCCCAGCTCACCGAGGAGACGGTGCTTGCGTGATTATGCAGAGCACGGCCCTCTTCCCTCCCCCTTGTCAGGGCACGAGAAAGGGACACATCATGGAATAATACCGAGGGTGCCTGACATTTAGTGAGCACTTACTATGGGCCGGGCCGTACACGTTCTCACGTGAGCTCCGCAGCAACGCCACGAGGTAAAGATGCTATCGCTCATCTCGAAGATGAGAAAACAAGCCATAAGGGCTGCCGGTCACTGGTGATCGGCCGGTGAGGGGGGAGAGCGCGGATTTAAAGCTGGGCAAAGCGTCCAGACCGTCTGTGTTTTCTGTGACGCCAGATGGCTTTTTTGTAGTTCAGTTGGGAAGTGATGGAGACAAGAGTTGAACCCAGACAGTTCGACTCAGGAGCCCGAGCTCCCAGTATCTTTTCTTTAAATTGAATGTAATGTTTTAAAAGGAGGCTCTGTGGGGGGCCCCCCCGGGCGGCTCAGTCGGTTGCGTGTCTGACTTCGGCTCAGGTCACGACCTCACAGTTCGCGAGTTCGAGCCTCGCATAGGGCTCGGTGCGGTCAGTTGGCTTCAGATCTTCTGTCCCCCCCCCCCCCCCCCGTCTCTCTGCCCCTCTGCCAATCTCGCCATCGCTCTCTCTCAAAAATAAACGTTAAAAAAATTTCAGGGCGCCTGGGTGGCTCAGTCAGTGAAGCATCCGACTCTTGGTTTTGGCTCAGGTCATGATCTCACGGTTCATGAGCCCCACATTGGACTTCCTTTCACTCCCTTGCCTGCTAAATGGGGTGGAGTAAGATGAGTACGAGAGGCAGTGGCTCGCTCCAAAATTTCCTATATTATGTCTCCGGGTTTCTAATTTTGTAACGTTGGATCCTAAGGGTGTAGGGTGCAGGGTGGGGTGTTGGGTGGGGTTGAGGCCAGCTGGGTCTAGTAAGGCATGATGAAGGACGAGATGGATATGCACGGAAAGGGAGAAGCTAGATGTGAAGGTGGCAGGGTTCATAATCTCTGGGAAGGTGATTGGGCCCAGGGAGTGGCCCTAAATCTGTAATTGGGGCAGGTGAGCAGATTGTGTAGGAGGAGAGCTACATACGATTGTTGGCAAGTGTAGATGTCCCATGGGCCTTCCTGGGGTGACCTAGAATGCTTCCGGTTAGTGACGTAGCTCTTTTTTACTGTTGAATCTCTATAGGCCTGCTGTGTACAGTTGTGCAGGTTGCTCACTGCACAAAGGGAATCTGGCCAAGAGGGCCAAGAGGACCATGTCTTTTTTAGGAGAAGAGTCATCTGTTTATTGCTTACCCCACCCCTCCCATCAGCGTGAGTTCTTTGAGGGCAGGAGGTTCTCCGAAAGTAAATTACTCCCAATATCCATTGTTAGTCATGCCACATTCTAGATTGTTTTATATGTGGATGGTGACTTTTTGAAGTAGTTCGTTTTCCTTCGAATTTCTAATTATCCTTCTTTGTGTTGTTGTTGCCCAAAGATATCTGGTTCTCTGTCACCATACTGCTGCTGTCTTTCCGTTGTTTGATTAGATGGCTTGTCAAGTGCACGGATATGTACTGACTCGAAGCCTCCCTCAATGGCTGCTCTCTTAGGAGTTTTTTTTCATCGTGTTCCTGGGTTAGTGTCTCTGCTTCTTGGATCCCATGACTTCCTTTTTCTTGGACCTCTTTTTTTTGACGGTTGGAGTATATCCTCTAGTTAATTCTTTCAGAGAAGATAACCGGGAGGTAAAATTTCTGAATTGTCTCATGTCTAAAAATGTTTCTTTTTGTTCTTCTATTTAACAAATATAGAATTGTAGGTTCAAAGTAATTTTCCCTCAATCTTTCCTGATGTTATTCTCATGGGGTTTTTGTTTTTGTTTTTTGCATCGAAGTGTTGCCAATGAGGATTCTTATTTCTTTGTAGATGGGCTTTTTTTTTTCCCTTCTAGAAGCTTTAAGGATCCTCCCTTTATTGTCAATATCTTAAGATTTCACACGAATGTATTATTAGAGGCCAATCTTCCTTTCTTTCATTCTACTTGCCACTCAGTGGTCTTTTCAAACTAAAATCTTTCTTCTGGTTATGCAAAAGTTTCTTCTTTTTTTTTAAATTTACTTTTAAATTTACATCCAAGTCAGTTAGCAGATAGTGCAATAATGATTTCAGGAGTAGAGTCCAGTGATTCATCCCCTACACATAATACCCGGTGCTCGTCCCAACGAGTGTCCTCCTTAATACCTCTTGCCCATTTAGCCCATCCCCCCACCCATGACCCTTCCAGCAACCCTCAGTTTGTTCTCTGTATTTAGGGGTCTCTTGTGTTTTGTCCCCCTCCCTGTTTTTATATTGTTTTTGCTTCCCTTCCCTTATGTTCATCTGTTTTGTCTCTTCAAGTCCTCACATGAGTGAAGTCATATGATATTTGTCTTTCTCTGACTGACTTATTTTCTTAGCATAATACACTCCAGTTCCATCCGTGTTGTTGCAAATGGCAAGAGTTCATTCTTTTTGGTTGCCGAGTGATACTCCATTGTGTGTGTGTGTGTGTGTGTGTGTGTGTGTGTGTATACACACACACACATATAGACCACATCTTCTTTATCCATTCATCCATCGACGGACATTTGGGCTCTTTCCATACTTTGGCTATTGTCGATGGTGCTGCTATAAACATTGGGGTGCGTGTGCCCCTTCAAAACAGCACACCTGTATGCCGCGGATAAATGCCTAGTAGTGCAATTGCTAGGTCTATGGTAGGTCTATTTTTAATTTTTTGAGGAACCTCCATACTGTTCTCCAGAGAGGCTGCTCCAGTTTGCATTCCCATCAGCAGTGCAAAAGGGTTCCTCTTTCTCCGCATCCTCGCCAACATCTGTCGTTGCCTGAGTTGTGAATGTTAGCCATTCTGACAGGTGTGAGATGATATCTCATTGTGGTTTTGATTTGTATTTCCCTGATGATGAGTGATGTGGAGCATATTTTCATGTGTTTGTTAGCCTCTTGGATGTCTTCTTTGAAAAAGTGTCTATTCATGTCTTTTGCCCATGTCTTCACTGGATTATTTGTTTTTTGGGTGTTGAGTTTGATAAGTTCTTCATAGATTTTGGATACTAACCCTTTATCTGATATGTCATTTGCAAATATCTTCTCCCATTCCGTCGGTTGCCTTTTAGTTTTGCTCATTGTTTCCTTCATTGTGCAGAAGCTTTTTATTTTGATGAGGTCCCAATAGTTCCTTTTTGCTTTTGTTTCCCTTGCCTCTGGAGACGTGTTGAGTAAGAAGTTGCTGCGACCAAGATCAAAGAGGTTTTTGCCTGCTTTCTCCTCGAGGATTTGGATGGCTTCCTTACATTGAGGTCTTTCATCCATTTTGAGTTTATTTTTGTGTCTGGAGTAAGAAAGTGGTCCAGGTTCATTTTTCTGCATGTCGCTGTCCAGTTTTCCCAGCATCACTTGCTGAAGAGACTGTTTTTATTCCATTGGATATTGTTTCCTGCTTTGTCAAAGATTAGTTGGCCATACGTTTGTGGGTCCATTTCTGGGTTCTCTATTCTATTCCATTGATCTGAGTGTCTGTTCTTGTGCCAGTACCATACTGTCTTGATGATTACAGCTTTGTAGTATAGCTTGAAGTCTGGGATTGTGATGCCTCCTGCTTTGGTTTTCTGTTTCAAGATTGCTATGGCTACTCGGGGTCTTTTCTGGTTCCATACAAATTTAGGATTATTTGTTCTAGCTCTGTGTAGAATGTTGGTGTTATTTTGATAGGGATCGCATTGAATATGTAGATTGCTTTGGGTAGTATCGACATTTTAACAATATTTGTTCTTCCTATTCAGGAGCATGAAATATTTTCCATTTTTTGGTGTTTTCCTCAATTTCTTTCATGAGCTTTCTATGGTTTTCAGTGCATAGATTTTTCACCTCTTTGGTTAGGTTTATTCCTGGGTATTTTATGTTTTTTGGTGCAATTATAAACGGGACTGATTCCTTGATTTCTCTTTCTGTCGCTTCATTGTTGGTGTATAGGAATGCAACCGATTTCTCTGCCTTGATTTTATATCCTGTGACTTTGCTGAATTCATGAATCAGTTCTTCCAGTTTTTTGGTGGAATCTTTTGGGTTTTCCATATAGAGTATCATGTCTTCTGGGAAGAGTGAAAGTTTGACTTCCTCCTTGACGATTTGGATGCCTTTTATTTCTTTGTGTGGTCTGATTGCTGAGGCTAAGACTTCCAACACTATGTTGAATAACAGTGGTGAGAGTGGACACCCCTGTCGTGTTCCTGACCTTAGGGCAGGAACCACACTGTCAGCACAGAGCCCGCCTCAATGAGATCATGACCCGAGCTGAACTCAAGAGTCGGATGCTTAACCAACTGAGCCACCCAGGTGCCCCAATACTTTATATATTTTTCAACTTTTCTCCCAATTTCCCTGTAGTCAAGGCTGGCCCCAGACACACTAGCATGGAACGCATGCTTTGGAAAGAAAAGCTGAAGTTGTGATTGTAACCATGGGGAACCCAAGCTTGAGGTCTATGTATATGGAGACGTCTACCAGCAAAGGAGCGACTGTAGTATTTTCTGCACAGATTTTATCTCAGCGTAACCAAAAACTTGATACTGGGAAGTTTTTCTTTATAGAGGTACTCCAGCTAATGAGTGAAGAAGGAATGATAGACTATCACCATTGGCAGTCTCTAAGGAAACAATGGATCTGGGCAATGATTCGCTCGTGTCTGTGGACATCGCCGGTAGAGAGACGATCAGATATTATGCCCTTCTGATGAAAGAACACAGCATCACCTATGAAACTGTCTTGCCGAGAAATCAAACCCGGGTTTTCACAAGTCTCTAGATCTAACAGTTTACTTGAAAAACACTATTGGGATATAATCACCAAAATCCATGGACAGTGGGAGACTTTACAGGAAAACTAGCTCACATCCGCATTAATAAATTCCAATGGGAAAAACAAAGAAATGCCAGAGGGGCCTAGCGATTAAAAGAGACTCAAAAGATACAGCAATCGATTGCAATATGTGGATACTGATGTGAACAACAACAAAAGATCTGTAAACATTCATGCAACTATCAGGGATATTTAAATACTGACTGACTCTTTGATGATGTTGAGGGATCACTGTTAGTATTTTTGGTGTGGTAACAATATTGTGGTTATGCTTTTATTTATTTATTTTATTTTTTAACGTTTATTTATTTTTGAGACAGAGAGAGACAGGGCATGAACGGGGGAGGGGCAGAGAGAGAGGGAGACACAGAATCTGAAACAGGCTCCGGGCTCTGAGCCGTCAGCACAGAGCCCGACACGGGGCTCGAACTCACTGACCGCGAGATCGTGACCTGAGCCGAAGTCGGCCGCTTAACCGACTGAGCCACCCAGGCGCCCTGTGGTTATGCTTTTAAAGAGCGTCCCATGAGAGAATACGCTGAAATATTTATTGCATACTTTTGTACGCATTTGAAAATTTTCAGAATAAAAAGTAAAAAAATTTAGGGCAGCAAAAGTCAGAAGAACCTGGATGTAAATTCTACTATAACTTCATGTCACGGAATACATTCATTAACTGCTCTGTGGCTGTTTCTTCATCGACAGTAATGGCCCCTACATCATAGAGTTGGGGCGAGGATTCTATGACGTTTTGTCTGTAAAACCCTTCCAACGCTGCCTGGCCTACAGTCCACACTCAATAAAGGATGCTCTCGTTACTGTTATTTACTTTTTGATGGTCCTATCTTGAGGGGATGGTCCTAGGTGGGTCCTAGGTAAATACTGCAATAGCATCTCCTAAATGTTCCTGGCCTTGCACTTATTTTTGAGAGAGAGAGAGAGAGAGTGCAAGCAGGGGAGGGGCAGAGAGAAAGATAGACACAGAATCCAAAGCAGGCTCCAGGCTCTGAGCTGTCAGCACAGAGCCCGATGCAGGGCTCGAACCCATGAACCAGGAGATCGTGATCTGAGCCGAAGTCGGATGCTTAACCGACTGAGCCACCCAGGCGCCCCTATATTATTTTAGATATATATACCATATACATGTGTATATATATATAAAATATAGGACATAATTATATATATTATTATATATATCATATATATTAACGTCAGATAAAGTGAATTTAATACAAGGAGTATTGCCAGAGATATAGAGGGATATTTTGTAATGATGAAAGGGTCAATGCATAAGAAGGCACGATTCTAAATGTGTATGTGCCTAAAAACGGAGCTGTAAGATATGTGAAGTAAAAACTGGTAGAATTTAGAGGAGAAAGAGAGAAATCCACAATTATACTTGGAGACTTTAATACTCCTTTCTCAGTAATCAGTAGAACACGTAGACAATCATTAAGACGCCATCAATTAACTTGTCCTAATGGATATTGATAGGTCTCCCCCCTGCCCCCCACCGCAATAGCAAAATACACATTGCTTTCAAGTGTGGAGCGTTCACCGTGAGAAACCTTATGCTGGGCCGTGAAGAAGTGTCACCGACCATAAAAAAGTTAAATTAGAAATCAATAATTAGAAAGCTATCTGGGGGGGGGGCACCTGTGTGGCACAGTCGGTTGAGGGTCCGACTTCGGCTCAGGTCGTGATCTCGCGGTTCGCGAGTTCGAGTCCCACATCTGATGTGGGATCCGACCTCGCTGCTGTCAGCGCAGATCCTGCTTCGGATCCTCTGTCCCCCTCTCTCTGCCCCTCCCCCGCTTGAGCGCTCTCAAAAAAATAAACTTAAAAAAAAGAAAGAAAGAAAGCTCTCTGGGAAATTCCCTAAATGTGGGGAGATTAACCAATTGCAGCGATAACTGGGCGCTTGTGCATGACTTAACGGGAGGCCTGTCCCTCCGAAAGTGTACAATTCCTCTTCCTCCTCTCTCTCCCCCAAGCACACATCAGTGTCTATTTGCATCGATCCCTTTTTGTGGGCTCATTTGCTCCGTCACCGTGAGAGACGGAAAGAGCTCTTGGTGGCGAGAAGGGCTAGAAGAAGAGAAGAGAAGCCGTAAGGGGGAACTATGGGGTCGATTCCTTTTCCAGACCGGTAGCTTCGGTGGTCAAGCAAATGAGAAACCATGTGCTGCTGGGCCCGCCCATGGAGGCTTTGAGAGACTGAACAAAAGCAGGCCTAGCGCAAAACCCAGGTGACAGAGTGCGGGCGGCACGGAACTGGGGAAGATACCCTTCTAATCCCGGAGGCGCTACAGAAGGCACAGTTAGCATGGACGTTGGTATTTCATTACGGACAGTAAGCAATCAGGTTTCTGTAAGGAGCTTTGCAAGCAGAAGATACGGACAAGTCGGACGCTGGAAGAGTAGGGGCAAGGAGGGCAGGGCTCCCAGAAGTAAATGGTATGGGGTGGGGCGCTGGAGAGCGATGTGGGGTCTTACTCTTGCACACTTAACTAAGAACCGTAGGTAACTTGCCGAGAGTAGCAGGTGGCATAGTCTCCTGTTCTGGAATAAATAACAAGATCCTCCAGGGGCCAGTTTTCAGGACACTTGATAGTCTAAAGGTTGCTTGAGGGCTTATGCAGAAAGAGAAACGTAGCAACTCCTTTTGGCTTGTGTGTTGTCTGGGCTCCGATGGATTTTTGTACACAGAGAATTATCGTGCCTTGTAGCTTCTTTTTTTTTTTTTAAGTATTTATTTATTTTGAGAGAGAGAGAGGGAGAGAGAGAGGAAGCACGCAAACAGGGTAGGGGCGGGGGGGGGGGGCGGCGCAGAGAGAGAATCCCAAGCAGGCTCTGCACTGTCAGCACAGAGCCTGATGTGGGGCTCGATCTCATGAACTAACCGTGAGATCACGACCTGAGCTGAAATCAAGTGTTGGACCCTCAACTGACGGAGCCACCCAGGCGCCCCTGTGCCTTGCAGCTTCTCGATGAGGAAACATCCCTACCGTCAGTTCTTAGCAGGTTAGATTTGGAAAGGAACACGCAAGGCCAATGACACATGCGGGAGGCTGGTATAGACCTGTAACAACGGCGTTCACAAGACTTAACACCACATAGTAAGGGCAACAGAAAGAGCTTTTCATAAGTTAAGGGCTAGAAGACAATGGAGGAAAGCATGCACTTGACAAAGACATAGTGATGGATGATAAAGACAGACCAGCGCTCCCCCCGCTCTCACTTTCTGTCAAGGAGAAATTTTCATACTGAAAGTCTAGCCCAGTGCTTTCCTTTCCTTTTTTTTTTTAATGGTTATTTATTTCTGAGGGAGAGAGAGAGAGAGAGAGAAACAGATTATGAGTGGGGAGGGGCAGAGAGAGAGGGAGACAGAGCCCGATGCGGGGCTCGAACCCACAGACCATGAGATCATGACCTGAGCCAAAGGCGGACGCTTAACCAACCGAGCCACCCAGGCGCCCCTGGAGATTCTTTAAAAAAAAAATAAATAAAAGGACTGCTCCATGAATTTGCGTGTCAGCCTTGCACTGGGCCATGCTAATCTTCTCTGCATCGATCCCAACTTCAGCGTCTTGCCAACGCGGTCACTTAAAATGGAAATTCTGATTTGGTCGGTCTGGGTGGGGCCCAGGAACGTGCATTTCTAACAAGATCCCAGGCGATGCTGTAGGAGAGGTGCCGGAAGCCTGAAGACAGGCAAATGTGATCGTGGGTTTTCAAAACCGGAAAGAAGCGGCCGTGGACAGATCAGTAAGCTTGACGTTGATTCCAGGAGACAATCTAAAATGGATTATGTTTGAAGCATGGTTTCTGTTCACTGGACCCAGTACGAGTTCCCTGAGAACAAACCCTGTCAGACTAGTTTCGTTACCTTTGATCGGTTTCCTAGAATGCTAGGTCTGGGCAGCGGCAGTGGGGAGTAAGTGAAATCTGGCAAAATGTTAGCTGAGGACTTTCAAGATGTTATTTGTGGGAATCGGAGCGACACAATAGCGACTGGTCTCGAAGACGAGGAGGGGGGATTAGTAACTGGTTAATCCAGTCTGCCCAGGGGGCCCTGATTAATGATTAATAGTTCCCAAAGGATAGTCTCCAGGCCTATTATAAGGCTTCATCCTCGGCCTGGTCGGTTTCAGCAATATTATCGCTGGCTCAGATCAGTGGTTCTCAAATATGAGGGTACATCAAGCTCTCTTGGGGACAAGGGATGCTGGTTAAAATATAGGTGCCAAGTCTCCAATCCTGGGCTCAGATTCAGCAGGTCTGAATGCATTTTTTTATTAAGCATCTCAAGGTGACTCTGAGGAAGATGTTCTGGGGAGCTTGATTTGGGAAAAAAAAAAAACCCCGATGAATGAGAACAAACCTACGCAGCACAAAAACGCTTTTACACATGTGTATTTGGGGTTTCCCAGCTGGGTAAGGGATAGTAAAGCCGAGGCTCGTATTTCCTTAGCGAGCCCTCCTTAAGCCCTCAGGCCCATTTTCTTGATTCTGAATGAGATTGACAGTGGGGAAGTATTTTCCACCTTTGGCCTATATTGTTTGAATTAATTATTTTATCTTTTCTTATTTTTTAAAGTTTATTTGTTTGTTTTGACAGGCAGAGAGCGTGTGAGCGAGGGAGGGGCAGAGAGAGAGAGGGAGAGAGAGAGAATTCCAAATAGGCTCAGTGCTGTCGGCACAGAGCCTGATGTGGGGCTCAAACTCACAAAGCGGGAGATCGTGACCTGAGCCGACATCAAGAGTCAGACGCTTAACCTACTGAGCCACCTGGGCTCCCCAGAATTCATTATTTATTTATTTATTTATTTATTTATTTATTATTTTGGGGATATATATATATATTTTAAAATTTATTTATTTACATTGAGAGAGAGAGAGAGAGCACGTGCGTGCACAGGGGAGAAGCAGAGAGAGAACGGGAGAGAGAGAATCCCAAGCAGGTCCACACTGTCAGCATGGAGCCCAATGTGGGGCTCGAACTCATGAATTGTGAGATCATGATTCAAGCCGAAGTTGGACGCTTAACCAATTGAACCACCCAGGCGCCCCCAGAATTAATTATTAAAAATTTTTTTTAATGTTTCTATTTATTTTTGAGAGAGAGAGACAGAGAGGCAGAGCATGAGTGGGGGAGGGCAGAGAGAGGAGTCACAGAATCCAAAGCAGGCTCCAGGCTCCGAGGTGTCCCCACAGAGCCCGACCCAGCCCAACCATTAGATCATGACCTGAGCTGAAGTCAGATGCTCAACTGATTGAGCCACTCAGGCACGCCAAATGTTTATTTATTTTTGAGAGAGTGCCAGTTGGGTAGGAGCAGAGAGAGACGGAGACAGAGGATCCAAAGCGAGCTCTGCGCTGAGAGAAGCAAGCCGATGTGGGGCTTGAACTCACGAACCGCGAGATCATGACCTGAGCCAAAGTAGGACGCTCAACCGACTGAGCCACCCAGGTGCCCCCCAAATTGCCTCCTTTTATAAGAATACCAATCATATTTCATTATTACCCACCCTAATGACCTCATCTTAACCTAATTACATCTGCAAAGACCCTATTTCCAAATAAGGGCACATTTACAGGTAATAGGGAGTGAGGACATCAACACACAGTTTTGTGTTTCAGGGATACAATTCAACCTATAAGAGTTGCCAACACTGAGATGGCAGAAATGTTAGAGTTCTCTGACAATTTTCTTTTTTTGAGAGAGAGAGAGAGAAAAAGAATGAGAGCAGAAACGGGGGAGGGGCAGAGGGAGAGAGAGAGAATCTCAAGCAGGCTTCATACCCAGCACCGAGCCTGACTTGGGCTTGATCTCATGACCGTGAGATCATGACCTGAGCCGAGATCAAGAGTCAGATGTTTAACCAACGGAGCTACACAGGCACCCCTCTCTGACAAATATTTTAAAGCTGCTGTGATAAAAATGCTTCAACAGCAGTTATGAACACACTTGAAACAAATGAAATAGAACATATAGAATAGAAACAAATGAGAATTGGAGAATATAAAGAAGTACAAAATGGGCATTTTAAGATTGAAAACGACAATCATTGAGATATAAAACTTAGTGGATGAGCTCAACATCAGAATGGAGGTGACAGAGGAAGGAATCAATAAACTAGAAGATGATACAATAAAAACGACCCAATCGGAGCAAAATAGATTTAAAAAAATGAACAGAGACTCAGGGACCTAAGGGATTATAACAAAAGATCTAACATTGTGTTGCTGGAGTCTCCGAAGGAGAGGAGAAAGAGGGTAGAGCTTAAAAAGTACTCAAAGAGGGGCGCCTAGCTGTCTCAGTCAGAAGCATGTGACTCATGATCTTGGGATCGTGAGTTCAAGCCCTATGTTGGGCGTAGAGATGACTTAAGACAAAAAAGTACTCAAAGAAATAATGACCAAAATTTCCCCAAATATGGCAAGATACATAAAGCCACAGATCCATGAAGCTAAGCGAATCTCAAACAGGATATACTCAAAGAAATCCATACCAAAGCACATCATAATTAAACTTCTGAAAACTAGAGACAAAGAAAAAAATCTTGAAAGCAGCCAGAAAAAAAAATGGTATCTTGAGAGAAATAACAATTTGAATGATGGCAGATTTCACATCAGAAGTCATGAAAGCCAGAAGGAGTTGGCACAACAATTTTTTAAACGATGAAAAGAAGGAATCGTCCACCTGGAATCCTACCTATATCTAGTGAGAACATCCTTCAGGAATGAAAGGAAAATCAAGACTTTCTCAGATGAGGAAAAACTAAGAGAATTTGTCGCCATCAGACCAACCATAAAGATCAGCTAATGGAATTGCTCTAAACAGAAAGGATATGACAAAAGAAGAAATCTTGAATCATCAAGAAGGAAGAAAGAAGAACACAGTGAACAAAAATATGGGTAAATAAAATAATCTTTGTCTCTCCTTTTGAGTTTTCTAAATTATGTTTCATGGTTGAAGCCATGATTAGAACACTTTCTGAGGTGGTTCTAAATGTGTGGAGAAAAAAGAATACATAAAAACAAGAATTTTTTTTTTAATGTTTATTCGTTTTTGAGACAGAGGGAGACAGAGCGCGAGTGGGGGATGGGCAGAGAGAGAGCGAGACACAGAATCCGCAACAGGCTCCAGATTCTGAGCTGTCAGCACAGAGCCCGACGTGGGCTCCAACCCACGAACCGTGAGATCATGACCTGAACCGAAGTCGGCCGCTCAACCGACTGAGCCACCCAGGCGCCCCAAGTGTAACACTCTAAATACAACAATTAAGAGACAGATTGGCAGAGTGGATTAAGAAACAGAACCAACTAGGGGCACCTGGCTGGCTCAGCTGGTGGAGCATGTGACTCTTGGTCTCAGGGTTGTGGGTTCAAACCGCACGTTGGGTGTAGCAATTACTAAAAAAACAAAAACAAAAACAAGAAAACTTAAAAAAAAAGTTATTGGGGCAGCTGGGTGGCTCAGTCGGTTAAGCATCTGCCTCTTGGTTTTGGCTCAAGTCGTGATCTCATGGCTCATGAGTTCAAGGCCCGAGTTGGGCTCTGAGCTGACAGCTCGGAGCCTGGAGCCTGCTTTGGATTCTGTATCTCCCTCTCTCTCTGCCCCTCCCCTGCTTGTGCTCTCTTTCTCTGTCAAAAAATAAATTAAAATAAACTTAAAAAAAAAAAGAAAGTTACTAAAAAAACCCCAGGGCCAACTACATACTGTCTATAAGGAGCTCATTTCAAATAAAATGATAAAAAAAAAAAAACCAGGGTGAAAATAAAAGGATATAGAGAGATCTATTATGCAAACATTAACCAAAAGAAAGCAGAAGTGCTTCTATTAATATCACATAAAATAGACTTCAGAGTAAAGAAAATGACCAGTGACAGAGAGGGATATTCTATGATGACAAAAACGTCAAAATTCGCCAAAAAGACATAGCAATTCTGAATCTATATACAGAAAACAAAAAACTACAAAATGTGTGAAACAAAAGCTAGAGACAGATAAATGCCACAACTGTAGCTGGAGACTTTTTCTCAACAACTCACAGAAAAACCAGACAGAAAATAAGCAAGGATGTAGAACTCAACAACATCAACCAATAACATGTAATAGACATTTCTAGAACACTCCACCTAACAACAGCCGAATACGCATTCTTTTCAAGTGCCCACAAAACATCCACGAAGGTAGAGCATATTCTGGACCACAAAACAAATCCAGAAAAATTTAAAATAATTGTGTTCTCTGATCCCAATGCAATCAGAGTAGAAATCCATAAACAAGAAGGTAACAGGAAAATCTCCAGCAGTTGGAAATTAAAAACATACTTCTAGGGGCACCTGGGGGGCTCAGTCGGTTGGGCGTCCAACTTTGGCTGGGGTCATGACCTCATGGTTTGTGGGTTTGAGCCCCGCGTCCAGCTCTGTGCTGAAGGTTCGAAGCCTGGAGCCTGCTTCAGATTCTGTGTCTCATTCTCTCTCTGCCCCTCCCCCACTTGTGCTCCGTCTCTCCCTGTCTCCCAAAAATAAATAAATGTAAAAAAAAAATTTTTTTTAACCCATACTTGTAAATAATCCACCAGGCAAAGAGAAAGTCTCAAGGGAAATAAAAAGAATACATTAAATTGAGAATGAAAATTCAACATGTCAAAATCTGAGGTGTGCTGCTAAAGCAGTATCAGGAGGAAAATTTATAGTACTCGATGCACACATTAGAAAAGAGGAAAAGTGTCAAATCAATAATCACAGCTTCCACCTCAAGAACCTAGAAAAACAAGAGCAAAATAAACCCAAAGTAAGCAGAAGAAGGAAGAAAACGATAATGACAAAGACAGAAATCAAAGAAATCAGAAACAGAAAAACAATAGAGCAAAACAATGAAACAAAGAATTGGTTCCTGGAAAAGATCAATGACCAAACCTCTGCTACCACTGACAAAGAAAACAGAGAGAGAAGGCACACATTAGCAACAGCCAGACTCAAACAGGGGCTAGTGCCATAGACCCTGTAGACATCAAAAGGATAATAAAAGAATACAGTGAAAATTTCCACACACGTAATTTTGACAACTGAGACGGAATGGACCAACTCCTTGAAAAACACGAGCTGCCGCAACTTGCCAAATATGAAATAGATTATTTGAATCATCTTCGGACTTCAAGAAATTAACTTTATAACTTAAAAAGTCTCGAAAAAGAAATCTCCACGCCCAGATAGCTGTACTGGAGAATGATACGAAACACGTAAAAAAGGATTTATACCAATTCTACCAAACTCTTCCAGAAAATACAAGAGGAGGAAATACAGTTGACCCTTAAACAACACTGGAGTTAGGGGTGCTGACCCACACAGCTGAAACTCCATGTATAACTTTAAACTCCCCTCCAAACTTAACTGCTAATAGCCTACTGTTGACCAGAAGCCTTACCGATAACATCAATAGTCGATTAACACATATTTCGTATGTTGTATGTATTATACAATATATTCTTACAATAAAGTAAGCTAGAGGAAGGAAAATGTTATTAAGAAAATCTTTTTATAATGTTTATTTATTTTTGAAGGGGAGAGAGAGAGAGAGAGAGAGGACAGAGAGAGAGGGAGACACAGAATCCGAAGCAGGCTCCAGGCTCCAAGCTGTCAGCACAGAGCCCGACGCGGGGCTCGAACTCACGGACCGCGAGATCATGACCTGAGCCAAAGTCGAATGCTTAACCGACTGAGCCACCCAGGTGCCCCATTATTAAGAAAATCTTAAGGAAGAGAAAATACATTTACAGTACTGTACTGTAAAATATCCACATGTAAGTGGACCCACGCAGTTCAAACCCATGTTGTTCAAGGATTTACTGTACTTCCCAATTCACTTTATGAGCTGTTATTAACCTGATATCAAAACCAGACAGACATCACACAATAAAGAAAACTATATACCAATAACCCTCATGGATACAGTGGCAAAAATCCTTAACAAGATATTAGCAAATAGGGAGCGCCTGGCTGGCTCAGTCGGAAGGGCATATGACTCTTGATCTTGGGGTCACGAGTTTGCACCCCAAGTTGGGTGCAGAGATAACTTAAATCAATTAATTAAAAATAAAAAGACTGGGGCGCCTGGGTGGCTCAGGCGGTTAAGCGTCCAACTCTTGATTTCGGCTCAGGTCTCAATCTTGTGGTTCGTGGGTTCGAGCCCCGCATTGAAGCCTGCTTGGAATTTTCTCTCTCTCCCTCTCTCTCTGCCCCTCCCCCACTTGCATGCATTCCCCCCCCCCCTTCTCTCTCAAAATAAATAAATAAAACTTAAAAAAAATAAAAATAAAAAGGCTCTCTGGCAAAACTCTTGGCTCCTGTCTGGCTTATTGATTCCTGGAAGACGGAGTGATGCAGATGTGAATTCATAACATATTTTCTATATGGTCCTTGTGGTTCTTAACATGGGTTTCTCTGTGTTAATGCAACGTAACGTTATACTCCTATTAGACGTATGTTACTTGGGGGCAAGTTGAGTCAGTACATCAGTACTCTGTCTAACCGGGAGGCAGTGACAATGCTTTACAATTGAATAATCTGTTGGCGCTTCTAAAAGGTTTTCACGTATGACACAAGGTGTCAACATAAATTGAAAATATGAGGGCAGGGATCATAGGAGGTCTCCAGAGGAGGCTGTCAAAGCGCCACTGAGCGAAGAGGAGAGGAAGAGAGACAATTGCCAGGGAAAGGTAATGAGCCCTCCTCCCCCCTAGAGAAATTGGTGAAGGCCTGCAACCTTTAAGTCTTAGCTGGCAAGACACCGCCATCTTTGGGGGCCATTATTCTGTCTACCATGACTTCCCGTCTCCCTACTCTGTAGGGACCATTTCTCTCAGTCGTCCACAGACATCTTTCCCTGTGGCATCTCCCATAGGTTTTCTGTTAATATTCACTGTTCATAGAAGAAACTTGTGGCATTTGGCTTTGTTGTTTTCCTGTTTTGTTTTTGGTCAGATGTGCCTCAGGATGAAAGGGACTGTCTCTGTCTTCACTGGTGGAGTTCTCTAGCTCTGAATGGAAACCCAGGAGGGCTGCTTTCAGTCTGGAGATCTCTGGGTCTAATTCACAGGGAATTTAAGGAAAGAAGCCGGTGGGAGTTTTGAAGTGGCCTGTCACTGGGAGCGCACACAAGTCAACCGGGCCCTTGGTCTCCACCACCCCTGGCTTGCCCCTCCACAACCCGCCCCCCACCCCCAATCTCAGCAAATAGCAAATCCAATTTTCCAGTTTCTCATGCAAAAACTCTCCTCTCGGGGCGCCTAGGTGGCTCATTTGGTTGAGCGTTGGACTTTGGCTCAGGTCATGATCTCACAGTTCCTGAGTTCGAACCCCAGATCGGGCTCTCTACTGTCAACACAGAGCCCTTTTCCAATCGCGTCTCCCCCCTTTTTGCTTTCTCCTCCGCCGCCTGCGCTCTTTCTCTCAAAAAAAAAATCAACATATAAAAAACAAAAATCTCACGTTTCCTCTCACATCCAACATTTAAAACATCAGCGATCCCTGTTGATTATCTGCTACGTATGTTCAGAACTTGACCACTTCTTACACCTCTACTGCTGACACCCTGGTCTGAGCCACTGTCACCTTTCTCCCTAGTCATGGCATTAGTTTCCTATGTGGTCTTCCTCCTCCTGTCCTGCCTCCCTCCGGTTTCTTTTCTTTTCTTTATTAAGTCATCTCTAGGCCCAGCGTGTCGCCCCGCCCCCCTCCAGTTTATTTTCAACACAGCAGCCACAGTGGCCTTCTCGCAATGGACTCCAGATCAAGTCTCTCCTCTTATAATTCTCCAATGGCTCTCAATCTTGTTCTGAGGATAAGGTAAAGTCATGGCCCACAAGCGCCTGGGTGCCCCAGTAGGTTAAGCGTCGGACTCTCGATTTCAGCTCACGTCATGATCTTAGGGTTTGTGAGTTTCCAGCCTCCCCATTGGGCTCTGCCCTGGCAGAGCAGAGCCTGCTTGGGGTTCTCTCTCCCTCTCTCTTTCCCCCTCTCCTGCTTTGCACGCTCTCTCTCAAATTAAACACTAAAAAAAAAATTTTTTTTTAATGCTTCCTTCTCAGTGAGTCTTTCTGGCCATCCTTTCAAAATACAATGCCTCCTCCAACACCTCGCCTCCCTTTCCTGCTTAATTTCCTCCCTGGCTCTATTTGTCATCTCACATTATATATACATATGGTGCAGTTTGTTAACTGCCTGCCTTACCCCTCCAATATAAATTCCCAAGGGCAAAGATTTTTCTCTGTTTTATTCATTGATGAACCCCCCAGTGCTATAAACAGTGCCTGTCACATAGTAAATGCCAATAAACATTTGTTGGATGGATGAATAAACGAACTTTACATGTTCCTCCCCACCCAGTCCCGCGCTAACTATTCCCTCACCCAATTTCAGCATCACAAACTTGCACCCTTCCCCTGAGACCTGAGTTCACTTTGCGTCTTAAAAATGATGTCCCAGGGACACCTGGGTGGCTGAGTCGGTTAAGCCTCCGACTTCGACTCGGGTCATGATCTCACAGCTCAGCTGGGGGGTTCGAGCCCCGCATGGGGTTCTGTGGTGACAGTTCAGAGCCTCAGCCTGTTTCGGATTCTGTCTCCCCCTCTCTCTGCCCCTCCCTCACTCGTGCACTCTCTCTCTCTCTCTCTAAAGTAAACATTAAAAAAATTTTAAAACACGATGTCCCAAGGTTCGAGGCTGACCACGCCCACTCTGCCAAAAGGTCCCTGCGGGGACACCGGCCCGGCCCTGGCAGTGCGGGAGGACGGGGTTCCAGCCCACCACGAGGTCTAGAGATCAGGGAAGGCTTCTCGGAGGAGGTGACAACCGAGTGGAGGCTGAGGGGCCAGTGGAGTCAGAGTGAAGAAGTGCTATTCCGACAGACCACCATCGGTGCCAAAGTTTGGACCGCCCAGAGAAGTCAAAGCTCAGAGGGGACCGTTGGGAGCTTGAGGGAGGAGGCACTGGTGGCTGGTGGGAGCCATCGCTGCTGGGATCCTGGGTGACCGGGACTCCGGGGGCAGGGTGGGTGCACGTGCGATCCAAGCCGCTGCGAACATTGAGCTCACCCACGAAGCCCGTAGAGAGGGGCCCGGCCAGGGTGGCCTTGCCCCTTGTGACCGTGGCTGCATTGTCCCAGATGGTGCAGCCGCTGACCCTGGAGCTGCTGGAGGAAACCGGGCAGGCCACGGAGGTGGGGTGAAGTAGGATGCTTAGAGCTTGGAACAAGGGGGAAATAAACCTAAGAAATACAAAAACACCTGGGGGGGTGGGGGAACAAAGATGTCCCCAAAGATTAGCCCCAACCCCACGGAGGGAGTTTCAGGTATTCTAACCAGAAAGGTGTTATTCTTGGAGAGTGAGAAGGTTATCTGCAATCACAGCATTCTTGGGAAGCCTGCAGGTATTTATTTTTTTATGCCTGGAGCGATCCCCGGCACAAAGATAAGGTCACGCCACGTAGACTGCTCTGCCCTTCGCAATCCCTGCAGAAGTCAGTGCGGTCCGTATAGCCTCACATACCGGTCCTATGATCTCTGTGGGATAGATTTCCAAAGCGGGGTCACCGCTGGCTCCGGCGGCCTGGGCTTTAAAAACGTAAAAAACGGTGTCAGATGATTATCCAGAGAAGGTTGTAAACAGTCATACTCCTGCCAACTATGTAAGAGAATGCCTGTTTCCCCACATGCTTACTAGTACCAGATGTTATCAATCTTTTTCATTTTTGCCCATCCGATGGAGGGAAATGGTATCTCGTTGTGTGGATTTCCATTTCCTTCATCGCTTGGTGAAGTTGAACATCTTTTCATTGGTACCTTATTCATTCGCACGTCTTCTTATGTGATTATCTTTCCTTCGTCCAGCTGTCTTTCGGGTCATTTGTTATTTTTCTCTCTCTTTTTTTTTTTAACTTTTTTTTTTTTTTGAGACAGAGAGAGACAGAGCATGAATGGGGGAGGGGCAGAGAGAGAGGGAGACACAGAATCTGAAACAGGCTCCAGGCTCTGAGCCATCAGCCCAGAGCCCGACGCGGGGCTCGAACTCACGGACCGCGAGATCGTGACCTGAGCTGAAGTCGGCCGCTTAACCGACTCAGCCACCCAGGCGCCCCTTCTCTCTCTTTTTTTTTTAATATTTTACTTTTGGGGCGCCTGGGTGGCTCAGTCGGTTAAGCGTCCGACTTCAGCTTAGGTCACGATCTTGCGGTTCGTGAGTTTGAGCCCCGCATGGGGCTCTGGGCTGTCAACACAGAGCCCGCTTGGGATCCTCTGCCCGCCTCTTTCTCTGCCCCTTCCCTGCGGATTCTCTCTCTCTCAAAATAAATAGATAAACTAAAAAAAGAGAGAGAGAAAAGAGAAGTTTTATTTTTAAGTAATCTTTACACACAACGTGGGGCTCAAACTCGCAACCCCGAGGTCAAGAGTCGCATGCTCTACAGACCAAGCCAGCCAGGCGCCCTTCATTTGTATTTCCTTATCAATTTATACATTGGGGGTATAGAGAGCCATGGATAGGTACAAGGTTCTGTTTTGGAGTGATGAAAATGTTCTAATATTAGATTACTATGATAATTCCAACAACTCTGTAAATACACTAAAAAGCTGTGAATTTACACTTGAAATCAGTGAACTTTATGGTAATAAATTGTATCTCAGTAAAGCTGTTAAAAATGAAAGATATATTGGGAAAGCAAATTTTTTTTTAATGTTTATTTATTTAAGAGAGAGAGAGAGAGAGAGAGAGAGCCGAGGAGGGGCAGAAAGAGAGGGAGAGCGAGAATTCCAAGCTGGCTCCTCTCTATCCAGGCAGAGTCTGACGTGGGGCTCGAACTCACGAACTGTGAGATCATGACCTGAGTTGAAATCAAGAGTCGGAATCCTAACCGACTCAGCCACCCAAGCACCTAATGGAAAATGAATTTTAATGGCTGTATAAAATTCCTTTTAATGGAATAATCATATTTTATTTAACACCTCCAATTGCTCCTAATTATTTCCAGTATTTCATTCATAAAGAAATCGTGATGAATATCTTTGTGCATAAATCTCTGCTTTTTCTTAGGATACATTCTTAAAATAGGAATTCCTTGGGGGGGGCATAGATTTTTTTAAGAGGGAAGTATGATTTGTAATAAAAAATATGAAACTAGTTGACGTGAGCCCATCTTAATCTGAACATTTTATTTTTTATATAATGTTTTTTATTTATTTTTGAGAAAGGTAGAGTGTGGGTGGGGCAGGGGCAGAGAGAGAGGGAGACACAGAATCCGAAGCAGGCTCCAGGCTCCGAGCTGTCAGCACAGAGCCCGACGCGGGGCTCAAACTCACAGACCATGAGATCATGACCTGAGCCAAAGTAGGATGCTTATCCGACTGAGCCACCCAGGTGCCCCTTATTTTATTTTATTTTTTATAAGACTTGCAGTTCATTCTTTTTTAAAAAAATTTTTTATTGTTCTTTTAAAAAAAATTTTTTTAACGTTTATTTATTTTTGAGAGAGACACAGAGTGCAAGCAGGGGAGGGACTGAGAGAGAGGGAGACACAGAATCCAAAGCAGGCCTCAGGCTCTGACCTGTCAGCACAGAGCTCGATGCAGGGCCCGAACTCACGAACCGTGTGATCCCGACCCGAGCCGAAGTCGGATGCTTAACTGACTGAGCCACCCAAGCGCCCCTTAATCTGAACACTTTAGAGTCTTCTCATTAAGTTCAGAATGCCACATTTAGTACCTCAAAACTATTGTGGGTGCCTGGCTGGCTCAATCTGTAGAGCATGTGACTCTTGATCTTGGGGTTGTAAGTTCGAGCCCCATGTCGGGTGTTGAGATTACTTAAAAATAAAATCTAAAAAACAGGGGCGCTTGGGTGGCTCAGTCAGTTGAGCGTCCGACTTCGGCTCAGGTCATGATCTTACGGCTCGTGAGTTGGAGCCCCGCATCGCGTCGGGCTCTGGGCTGACAGCTCAGAGCCTGGAGCCTGCTTTGGATTCTGTGTCTCCTTCTCTCTCTGCCCCTAACCCACTTGCATTCCGTCTCTGTCTCTCTCAAAAATAAACATTAAAAAAAATCTAAAAAGCAAAACAAAATGATTATTGCGGTACCTGGGTGGCTTAGTCGGTTGAGTGTCCGACTTCGACTCAGGTCATGATCTCACGGTTTGTGAGTTCGAGCCCCGCATCGAGCTCTCTGCTGTCAGCACAGAGCCTGCTTTGGATCCTCTGTCCCCTTCTCTCTATTCCCCTCCCACCCACCCCCCAATCTCTCAAAAATAAATAAACATAAAACCAACCCAAGCTACCATTGGCCTGGGCTCTCCTACTATGGTGACATCAAGCGTCATTATAACTGACCACAGAGATCATTTTCAGTTTTGGTCACTCAAAAATATAAAGTGAACTTCTCTATCACCAAGTGTTTAATTGCCATAGACCGATGGCTAGAAAAACAATATGAGAAAGTAAGTTGCTTTCCCTGGCTCAAATCCCTGGGGAATAGAGGCTAATTTTAGCACAATTTGCGGCAAAAGCAGGAAGTAGTGTTTATGCGGTTTCATCTGTTACCATTTCTGTCAGCAAGATAGGAGAAAATGCAGCAATAGTAAAAGTTACAACAACAAGGATAGACACTACTGACTGGTAACTATAAGGTCCTACTCTGGACGGAAAAGAGCCTATTTTCCCGGTTAACTGTGCTGAATGCTAAGAAGGAAACTCATCTGGAAGGACTGTGAAGGTAAAAGCTTGTATTTCCTACCTGTTCTCTAGACCCACCCTCAACCCAAGCCCTTCTTCCATCCTCAAAGTTTTAGATTTAGCTGGGCGAATTGATTGACGGCGGTTGATTTATTGATTTCTAGGACATTAGCAATACTTAAGAGGCTCTGTGCTGTAATGGGAAGTTTTTTGGGCTAGGAACAAGCATCCTGGATTTTTGTCCTGACTGCCATTTATTTATCTGCTGTAGGATTGGATGTTTGGTAAATCGTGTACCTTATGTGGATGTCAGTCTGTCGTGTCTAGTTGATTTCTAAGGGCCCTTGCAACTCTGACATGCTATGGTTTTAAAGGAATAGTAGAATTAGAAGTCCTCGATTAAGTGGTAGGTCAGGAAACAGATTTGGGAGTCAAGGTCAGAAGAGAGAAATTAAGTCACATGAGAAACCTATTATGATTGGCGTCCCTGGGTGGCTCAGTCAGTTAAGCGTCCAACTTCGGCTCAGGTCATGATCTCGTGATTTGTGAGTTCAAGCCCCACATCGGGCTCTGTGCTGACAGCTCAGAGCCTGGAGCCCGTTTTGGATTCTGTGTCTCCTTCTCTCTCTGCCCCTCCCCGTCTCGCGCTCTGTCTCTCTCTCTTAAAAATAAATAAACATTAAAAAAAATTTTTTTTAAAGAGACTTATTATGATCTAGGGTATTTTATGTTAGATTCTTAAGGCCATCACACAAAATCGAGGAGCGCCTAGGTAGTGCAGTTGGTTAAGCGTCTGACTCTGGATCTCAGCTCCGGTCACGATCTCATGGTTCGTGAGCTCGAGCCCCACATCGGGCTCTGCACTGATGGCGTGGAGCCTGCTTGGGATTCTGTCTCTCCTTCTCTCTGCCCCTCCCCTGCTTGTGCTCTCTTTCTCTCTCAAGTCAACTCAAAAAAATTAAAAAAATATCTTTGAGATGGCCCAACTCTGCATTTACTTAAAGAACCATATGTGCACAATGGTGGATTCTGTAATATGCAGACTGTACCTCAATAAAGCCTTCAAAATATACATTTGATTGTCATTTTATCTCCAAATAATAATGGGCAGGGTGTCTGAGATCGTGTGAACTGAGAATCCGCTCACTTCCTTGCATGCATGAAAATGAGCGAGGGCAAAGGGACATGTGAATAACCTTGGGAGTCTTGTTGGCTCCGAGAAGCTGCCAGGCTCTGGGGAGAATGATGGAACTAAAATGTCATTGTCACAAGGGAGGCAACTATTGATTTCACCGACAAACCCTGTAATTATGGAACACAATGCCTAGTCGCATTAATTAGAAGGGATGAGAGAGGGGAGCTGGGGGCCCTGCTGGCGGGAGAGAGGGAGAGACTCTTCTCGTAGGTGTGGCCTCGGCATGCGGGAACCAGCTTGAAGGTCTCTATCGGCAAGATGTAAGACTGACCACCTTGGGCTGCATGTATAGTCAACAAAATCACATATGTAACAATACTTTAAAAATGGCAAAGCACTCTGTAACTGACAATATATATATATTTTTTAATATGAAATTTATAGTCAAATTGGTTTCCACACAACACCCGGTGCTCAGCCCAACATAACAATATATATATATATTTTTTAACAGGCAATCCAGCCACGTGATAAAAATCCAGATGATACGGGGCTGGCTTGGTCGGTGGAGCGTGCGACTCTTAATCTCGGGGTTGTGAGTTCGAGCCTCGAGTTTGGTGTAGAGAATACTTAAAAATAAAATCTTACAGGGGCGCCTGGGTGGCTCAGTCGGTTAAGCTTCTGACTTCGGCTCAGGTTATGATCTCACGGTGGGTTCAAGCCCCGTGTCGGGCTCTGTGCTGACAGCTCAGAGCCTGGAGCCTGCTTCCGATTCTGTGTCTCCCCTCTCTCTCTGTCCCTCCCCCACTTGTGCGCGCCCTCTCTCGCTCTGTCTCAAAAATAAATAAATAAACATTAAAAAAATAAAATCTTACAAAAACTCACATGACATAAAAAAATGGCATAAGGGGATAGACAGTGAAAAATAAGCCTCCTTTCCAACTTTGTCCTCCCCAGGAACATCTACTATCTCATTTTTTTTGTGTTTCCCTCCAGAGATATTCTATTATCCTATGCATATACAAATATATGCATACACATATGTATACGTACAAATACACACACATACATATACATGTGTCACAAACGGTAGGATACTATTCACATTGTTTTTTGTCTGTATTTGTTTTCACTTAACAACATAGCTCGGAAATCACTTCATATATTGATCTGCCTTATTCTTTTTTTAACATCTATACAGTATTTTCTTGTCCTGCAATTTATTTAACTGGTCCCCTTTGAAGGATATTTCATTTGTTTCATTGGCATCTGGTCTATCTTCATAAATTGAAGTTCACCAGTGAACAAAAAAATAGTTCCCAACATGGTGTTGCTGATGAAGGTCTTGGATATTTTTTGTGCTTAGTATAACAATTTATTTATATTTGTATTTTTTTCAATAAGTAATCATCTCAGTATCCCCAAGACATTTTTTGAAACTGTCTTTTTTTTGTTAGGTTTTAATTTTGATTCTAGTATAGTTAACATACAGGGTTTTATTAATTTCAGGTGTATGATATACCAATTCAATAATTCCACACATCAAGTGCTCATTGAGACAAGTGAACTCCTTAATCCCCATCACCTATTTCCCCCACCCCGCCACCCCCACCTCTCCGGGAACCATCAGTTTGTTCCCTATAGTTAAGAGTCTAGGGCACCTGGGTGGCTCAGTGGGTTAAGCATCCCAACTCCAGCTCAGGCCATGATCTCCATGGTTCATGAGTTTGAGCACCGTGTCGGGCTCTGTGCTGACAGCTCAGAGCCCGGAGCCTGCTTCGGATTCTGTGTCTCCCTCTCTCTCAGCCCCTCCCCCGCTCACCTCTGTGTCTCTCTCGCTCTCTCTCTCTCAAAAATAAACACTAAAAAAAAAAAAAAGAATCTGTTTCTTGGGGGCGCCTGGCTGGCTTGGTCTGTAGAACATTGCGATTCCTGATGTCAGTGTCATGAGTTCAAGCCCCAAGTACGGCTTAGAGTTTACTCAAAAAAAAAAAAAAAAAAAGTCTGTTTCTTGATTTTTCTCTTTTCCCCCCCTTTGCTTGTTTGTTTTGTTTCTTAAATTTCACATATGAATGAAATCTTTCTCTGATTGACTTATTTCACTTAACGTTATACTTTCTATCTCTATCCAGGTTATTGCAAATGGCAAGATTTTGTTCTTTTTTTATGGCTGAATAATATTCACAATGTGAATACCACAATGTGGTGTGTGTGTATATATATATATATATATATATATATATATAAAATCTTATGTGTGATATATACATATCACATGTTCTTTATTTATTGATATCCATTTATCAATGGACACTTGGGTTGCTTCCATAATTTGTCTATTGTTAATAATATTGCAATAAACAAGGATGCATATATCCATTTGAACTAGTGTTTTTAAGTTTTGTGGTGGTGGGGGGGGGGTGGTAAATATCCAGTAGTGTGATTACTGGATTATAGGGTAGTTCTGTTTTTTAACTTTTTGAGGAACTTCTAAATTGTTTTCCACAGTGGCTGCACCAGTTTGCATTCCCACCAACAGTGCACGAGGGTTCCTTTTTCTCCACGTCCTCTCCCACACCTGTTGTCTTCTGTGTTTTAGATTTTAGGCATTGTGACAGGTGTGAGGTGGTATCTCATTGTGGTTTTGATTTGTGTTTCCCTGATGAAGAGTGATGTGGAGCATCTTTTCATGTGTCTGTTGGCCATCTGTAGGTCTTCTTTGGAGAAATGCCTATTCATGTCTTCTGCCCATTAAAAAATTTTTTTTAAGCTTATTTATTTTTGCCAGAGAGAGAGAGAGAGCATGAGCAGGGGAGGGGCAGAGCGAGAGGGAGACACAGAATCCGAAGCAGGCTCCAGGCTTGGAGCTGCCAGCACAGAGCCCGACGCAGGGCTCGAACTCACTGTCGGTTAAGCATCTGACTTCCGCTCAGGTCATGATCTCACAGTTCGTGCGTTCGAGCCCCGCGTCAGGCTCTGTGTTGGCAGCTCAGAGCCTGGAGCCCGCTTCGGATTCTGTGTCTCCCTCTCGCTCTGCCCCTCCCCTGCTCGCGCTCGGTATCTCTCAAAAATAAAAAAAAATAATAAAAAAGAAATGCAATGGATTTCTGTACATTGCTTTTGTATCCCGCGACTTTACTGAATTCATCTATCAATTCCAGTAGTTTGGTGGCGTCTTTCGGGTTTTCTATATAGAGTATCATGTTATCTGCAAATAGTGACAATTTTACTTCTTCCTCACCAATTTGGATTCCTCTTATTTCTTTTTGCTGTCTGATGGCTGTTGCAAGGACTTCCGGGACTGTGCTGAGTAAAAGCGGTAAGAGTGGACATCCTCGTCTTGTTCCTGACCTTAGGGGAAAAGCTCTCCATTTTTGCCTATTGAGGACGATGTTACCTGTGGGTTTTTCATATATATCCTTTATTATGTTGAGATATGTTCCTTTTAAGCCTACTTTGTGGAAGTCTTTTATCATGAACAGGTGTACTTTGTCAAGTGATTTTTCTGCATCTATTGAAATGATCTTATGGTTTTTATTCTTTCTTTTATTGATGTGACGTATCACATTGATTGATTTGTGACTCTTCACCCACCCTTGTATCCCTGAAATAAATCCCACTTGATCATGGTGTATGATTTTTTTAAAACGTATTGTTGGATTTGACTTGCTAGTATTTTGTTGAGGATTTTTGCATGTATGCTCATCAGAGATAATGGTCTGTAGTTCCCTTTTTGTGTGGTGTCTTTATCTGGTTTTGGTATCAGGGTAATGCTGGCCTCATAGAATGAATTTGGAAGTTGCCCTTCCTCTTCTATTTTTTTGGAATATTTTGAGAAGAATAAGTACTAACTCTTTAAAAAAGTTTTTTTAATATCCATTTATTTTTGAGAGAGAGAGAGAGAGAGAGAGAGAAAAGAGAGAGAGAGACAGAGCACAAGTGGGGGAGAGGCAGAGAGAGAGGGAGACACAGAATCCGAAGCAGCTTCCAGGCTCTGAGCTGTCAGCACAGAGCCTGACGCGGGGCTCAAACTCACGAACCGTGGAGATCATGACCTGAGCTGAAGTCAGAATCCCAACCAACTGAGCCACCCAGGCGCCCCAGTATTAACTCTTATTTAAATGTTTGGTAAAATTTGCCTGTGAAGCCTTCTGGTCCTGGTCTTTTGTTTGTTGGGAGGTTTTTTGGTTGGTTTTTTTTTTTTTTTTTGATTCAGTTTCATTGCTGGTAATTGGTCTGTTCAAATTTTCTATTTCTTCCTGCTTCAGTTTCGGTAGGTAATGTGTTTCTAGGAATTTATCCATTTCTTCTAGGTTGTCTAATTTGTTGGCATATAATTTTTCATAATATTCTCTTACAATTGTTTGTATTTCTGTGGTATTGGTTGTTATTTCTCCTTTTTCATTTGTAATTTTGTTTATTTGAGTTCTCTCTCTCTCTGATGAGTCTGGCTAGAGGTTTATCAATTTGGTAGATATTTTTAAAGAGCCAGCTCCTGGTTTCATTGATCTGTTCTATTGTTTTTTTAGTCTCTATATCATGTGTTTCTGCTCTAATCATTATGTCCTTCCTTCTGTTGGTTTTGGGTTTTGTTTGCTCTTCTTTTTCCAGCTCCTCTAGGTGTAAAGTTAGGTTGTTGATTTGAGATTTTTCTTGTTTCTTGAGGGAGGTCTGTATTGCTATAAACTTCCTTCATAGAACTGCTTCTGCTGCCATCCCAAACATTTTGGACCATTGTATTTTCATTTTCATTTTCATTTCTTTCCCTGTAATTTCTTCTTTGATTTCCTGGTTGACCCATTCATTGTTTAGTAGCATGTTCTTTACCCTCCAGGTATTTGTGGTCTCTCCAGATTCCTTCTTGCGATTGACCTCGAGTTTCATAGTGTTGTAGCCAGAAAAGATGCCTGGTACGACTTGAATATTCTTGAATGTGTTGAGACTTATTTTGTGGCCTAATGTGTGATCTATTCTTTTTATTTTTCATTTACTTTTTATTTTTTATTTGAGAGAGAGAGAGCGAGCACATGCGTGGGGGAGAAGGGCAGAGGAGAGAGAGAGAATCTTAAGCAGGTTCCACGCTCAGCACAGAGCCTGATGTGGGGCTTGAGCCCACAATCCTGGGATCATGACCTGAGCCAAAACCAAGAGTCGTTCGTATGCTCAACGGGGCCCCAGTGTGTGATCTATTCTGGAGAATATTCCATGTGTACTTGAAAAAAAAATGTGTATTTTGCTGTTCTGAATATATCTATCAAGGGCATCTAGTCCAGTGTGTGCATGATCTGTCCATTGATCTAAGTGAGGTGTTAAGTCCCTTATTATTATCGTATTACAACCAAGTAGTTCCTTTATATTTGTTATTAACTGTTTTATGTCGTTAGGTGCTTCCGTGCTGGGTGCGTGAATATTTACAATTGCTGTATCTTGTTGGATCGTCCAATTTATTATCGTATAGTGTCTTTGTCTCTTGTTACAGCCTTTGTTTTAATTCTTTTTTTTCTGTTTTTTTTTGTTTTTTAAAAAATTTTTTTAACATTTATTTATTTTTGAGACAGAGAGAGACAGAGCATGAACGGGGGAGGAGCAGAGAGGGAGACACAGAATCGGAAGCAGGCTCCAGGCTCTGAGCCGTCAGCCCAGAGCCTGACGTGGGGCTCGAACTCACGGACCTCGAGATCGTGACCTGAGCCGAAGTCGGACGCCCAACCGACCGAGCCACCCAGGCGCCCCTCAGCCTTTGTTTTAAAGTCTATTTTGTCTGACACAAGTATTGCTACCCCGGCTTTCAGTAAAACTGTAATTTTGGGGCACCTGGGTGGCTCGGTCGGTTGAGCGCCCAACTCTTGGTTTTGGCTCAGGTCATGATCTCATGGTTCATTGGTTTGAGCCCCACATTGGGCTCTGTGCTGGCAGCGCAGAGCCTTCTTGGGATTCTGTCTCTCTCTGCCCCTCCGTGTTCGTGCTCTCTCTCTCTCTTTCTCAAAGTAAATAAATAAACATTTTTTAAAAACATTATTTTAATGATGCGATAAAGAGCTACAGTTAAATCCAAGTACAAATCACTTCTGAAGAATGGATTTGGCCTGGCCAAATAGAGTTTGCCAGGCTGGACAGAGGTTTCTACATATTCAGGCTCCAGTTTGGAAGGGCAGTTCAAGCCTTTAAGAATACTTCCTTGAAGGAGAAGAACCCGGAAAGGTAGTACAATGGAGCGGGAAGAGTTCAGGGTCTGGAGTTAGCAGGCTTGAGTTCCAGCCCCAGTTTTGTCACTAACCAGCTGTGTGACCACCTTGGGTAAGTCGTGCACTCAGAGGTTCAGTTTTTTCTCACGTGTTAAATAGGGGCAGTAACAGCAAAGTCGTCATGCTCTTGTGAGGACTAGATGAATTAACAGTGTTTCGTAAAGTGCTTTCTAAATGTTAATTACAAGTATTACTTTACCTTCAGGGATGAAGACGTAAAACCAGAAACGCTAGGGCTTCAGGTAGAGTAAACACACAGATATGCACAAATTGCAACCTGAAAGTGAAGAGATGGGCTGAGACAGAAATAGCCCCTTCTCGGCTAGATATATATTCACTCAGAACTTAACAAAGGGCCAGGTAACCCTTTTTAAAAAGTTCCTGTAGGCCTACGATTTAAAGGTCCATCTTTGTGGGGCGCCTGGGTGGTTCAGTCGGTGAAGCGTCTGACTGTTCATTTCGGCTCAGGTCGTGATCTCGTGGTTCGTGAGTTTGAGCCCCATGTCAAGCTCTGTGCTGACGGTGCAGAGCCTGTTTGGGATATCTCTGTCTCTGTCTCTCTCTCTCTCTCTCTCTCTCTCTCAAAAATAAATAAATAAACTGAAAACATTAAAAAAATTTTTTTTCAACGTTTTTTATTTATTTTTGGGACAGAGAGAGACAAAGCATGAACGGGGGAGGGGCAGAGAGAGAGGGAGACACAGAATCGGAAACAGGCTCCAGGCTCCGAGCCATCAGCCCAGAGCCCGACGCGGGGCTCGAACTCACGGACCGCGAGATCGTGACCTGGCTGAAGTCGGACGCTTAACCGACTGCGCCACCCAGGCGCCCCTAAACTGAAAACATTTAAAAAAAATAAATAAATGTCCATCTTTGTCACAAATTGTTGGAAGGCGTACTGCTCTTCTCTGGACACAAATATACAGAGTTGTCCACATTACAAACCAGTGACCAAGGACAGAAACCCATAACTGTCAATGAGAGTGAGAGAGAGGATTTGCATTTTAAGGGGAAAATGATCTCTATTTAGATATGTCAGGGCAGACAGACCCAGCAGCTGTTTTTGAAAAGAATTGGACGACTTGACATTTCATTGGAATAAAACCTAGAACCAGCACTAGAAAGGAAAAACCAACCAGCACCCTGTGAGACAAGGAGAGGAGAGAGAGACCAGAGTGTAAATGGTTGTAAGATTTTTGGAGGGTAATTTGGCAATATATACGCTGGAAATAAAAATGCACACGCTCTGTCCTTCTGCCTCACTTTCCTAAAAAAATTGAGTTCGAAAGCCATTAGGGGAAGCAGAACAAGGTAGCCATCCACGGTCCGATTAGGGTGTTGGATACTGAGCACAGTGGGGGGGGGGGTGTCCCTGCGGAGGGCGGCCTCGTAGGAAGGGCCAGGGTCCAAGCAGGCAGGTGCAGGTATCCTCGGGGAAGGGCGGCCTGGTGTGGGAAGCAGAGCCTGGGAGGATGGATGAGGGCATCTCATGAGGGCATGTCATGATGGAGTGTCATTGACAGGGAGTGTCAGCCTGAGCTGGGTGGGGAGGAAATCTGTGTAGGAGGGCAGCCCCTGACGGGGAACGAGGGACCCCAAACAGGACGAGCAGACTCCATGTCAAGGAGGGTGGTAATGGAAATGGGAGATTGGTTACCATATTAGTTATCTAGTTGCACGTGACAATTTACCCACAAACTCAGTGGCTTAGAACAGCCAACATCTCTCAGCTCAGGTTTTGTGTGTCGGGAATCCGGGCCTGGCCCAGCCCAGCCGGATGCCTCTGGCTCAGAGTCTCTCACAAAGTTACAATCTGAAGGCTCAGCTGGGGGAGCATCTGCTTCCAAGCAACCATGTGGTTGTTAGCAAGATTTAGTTCCTGGTGAGCTGTTGTCTGAGGGCCTCAGTCCCTCCGTGGGTATTGGCCAGGAGCCTCCCTCAGCTCCTTGCTGCATGGGACTCTCCGTTGGGCGGCTAGCTTCCCTGAGAGCAAGGGAGGGGGAGAGAGAGTGCAAGTGAGCAAGCCGGAGCAAATTAGGAGCCAGAATCTTCTTGTAACTTTTCTTACAAAATTTGCTGAATTCACCCAAGGGATACAGGAGTACTGATGCATAGGGGCACTTGTACCCCAATGTTCATAGCAGCACTCTCAACAATAGCCAAATTATGGAAAGAGCCTAAATGTCCATCAACTGATGAATGGATAAAGAAATTGTGGTTTATATACACAATGGAATACTACGTGGCAATGAGAAGAAATGAAATATGGCCTTTTGTAGCAACGTGGATGGAACTGGAGAGTGTGATGCTAAGTGAAATAAGCCATACAGAGAAAGACAGATACCATATGGTTTCACTCTTGTGTGGATCCTGAGAAACTTAACAGGAACCCATGGGGGAGGGGAAGGAAAAAAAAAAAAAAAAAAAGGACGTTAGAGTGGGAGAGAGCCAAAGCATAAGAGACTGTTAAAAACTGAGAACAAACTGAGGGTTGATGGGGGGTGGGAGGGAGGGGCGGGTGGGTGATGGGTATTGAGGAGGGCACCTTTTGGGATGAGCACTGGGTGTTGTATGGAAACCAATTTGTCAATAAACTTCATATAAAAAAAAAAGAAACATAAGTTTTAGAGACAAAAAAAAAAAATTTGCTGAATTCTATCATTAGGAGGGATTCACTAGATCCAGCTCATGGTCAAGGGGAAGTGGTCACACAAGTGGGAGAATACCACTGGGCAGAGATCATTGAGGGACATTTTAGAAAAATTGTCCATACTACCCAAAGTGATCTACAGATTCAAGGCAATCCCTGTGCAAGTCCCAATGGCAGTGTTTATAGAACTAGAAACAACAATCCTAAAATTCATAAAGAGCCACCAAAGGCTATGAAGAGCCAAACCAATCCTGAGAAAGAAGAAAAAAGCTGGAGGAAGCACACTTGCTGATTTCAAAATACAAAGTGACAATAATTAAAACCGTATGATACTGGCATAAAAAACAGACACATAGGCCCGTGGAACAGAATAAAGTACTCGGAGATCAACCCATGTACAGTAAAGATTCAACCAGGGTGCCAAGAATACACAATGAGGGAAGGACAGTGTCTTCAACAAATCGTGTTGAGAAAACTAGATATCCACGTACAAAATAATGAAACTAAACCCTTCTCTTATACACAAAAACCAACTCAAAATGTATTGAAGATTTAAATGTAAGATCAGAGGCAGTAGAACTCATAGAAGAAAACAGGGGAAAAGCTTCATGACATTGATCTTGGCGATGGTTTCACGGCTATGAAACCTTTGGTGTTGCACAGGCAACAAAAGCAAAAATAGACAAATAAGACAATATCAACCTAAAAAGCTTCTGCACAGCAAAGGAAACAACATAGTGGAAAGGCAACCCATGGAATGGGAGAAAATATTTGCCAAACATATATCTGGGAAGGGGTTAATATCCAAAAAATATAAGAAACTCTTATAAGTGAAAAACAAAAAAAAAATCGAATAACTTGATTTTTCAAATGGGCAAAAAATGGAAGTAGACATTTCTTCAGTTAAGACATAAAAATAGCCACTGGGTGTAAGAAGAAGTGATTGTCATCACTGATCATAAGGCAAATGCAGCTCAAAAACACCTCGCATCTGTTAAGGTGGCTATTATCAAAAAAGACACCAGATAACAAGCGTTGGTGAGGAGGAGGAGAAATTGGAACCCTTGGGCGCTTGGGTGGTGTGGCCACCATGGAGAAACAGAACGGAGTCTCCTCAAAAAATTAAAAATAGAACTATATTATGATCCAGCTATCCCACTTCTGGGGATATATATCCAAAAGAATTGAAATCAGGATCTCAAAGAGATATGTGTTCCCATGTTCACTGCAGCATTATTCATAATAGCCAAGATGTGGAAACGTCCTAGGTGTTCACTGACAGACGAAAGGACAAATACGGTCTGTACACACAGTGGATTATTATTCAGCCTTCAAAAAGAATGAAATCCTTCCATAAACAACAGCGTGGATGGACCTCGAGGACATTATGCTAAGTGAAATCAGCCAGTCATAGAAGGGCACATATTGCATTATTCCACTCATGTGAGGCATCTAAATCGTCACATTCATGGAAGCAGCGAGTAGAATGGTTGTTCGCAGGGGTTTGGGGAAGGAGGGAGTGCAGTGTTGCAGTTCAAGGGTATGAAGTTTCATCGTGGAAGACGAATAAGTTCTAGCAATCTGCTGTATAACACTGTGCTTAGTGTGCACTTAAAAATCTGTTAAGAGAATAGATCTCACATTAAGTGTTCTTACCACAATGAAGAAGAAGAAGAAGAAGAAGAAGAAGAAGAAGAAGGAGAAGAGGGGAAGAAGAGGAAGAAAGAAGGAGGAGGAGGAGGAGGAGGAGGAACAGCACAGTGCTTAGGAAGTCATTTAGATCTTTGTTTAACCCCAGTTCCATCCTATCTGTTTAATCCCTGGTAGCTATCCTACCTTGAGCCATTTACTCTCTCTATGCTTCAATTTCCTGTCTAAAATGGGGATAATCATGCCCATCTCATAGGGTATACTGAGAACTCAACGAAATTTTGCATGTAAAGCGGTAGGATAGTGCTTGGCACATGATAAGCAGTCAATAAATGGTAGTTACTGCTAAAAAAGAAAAGAGGGGCACCTGGCTGGCTCAGTCAGTGGAGCATGTGACTCCTGATCGTGAGTTCAAGCCCCATGTTGGGGTCAAAGATCATTAAAATAAATAAATAGATAGATAAACACACACACACACACACACACACACACACATACACACACATAAATAGAAAAGAAACTTCCCAGCACAGTTACATACAGGGGGATTGATAAAGTGAGTAACTATATTAAGAATAATAGAAACTAGTTATCTTGGGGTGCCTGGGTGACTCAGCTGGTCAAGCATCTGACTCTGGATCTCAACTCAGGTCTTGATCTCAGGGTTGTGATTTCAGGCCCGGATGTTGGCTCCACATTGGGTGTGGAGACTACTTTAAAAAAAGAAAAGAAAAGAAACTAGTTATCTCACTGTCACAACAAATACAGAAAGCCACCAGACTGGAATGAGTGCAGTGGTGTTGGATGGGATATATCAGAGTGAACTCATGGTTAGATAGATATAGAGATAGAGATAGCTATAGCTATAGATACAAGATCTGTGAGTGTGTGTGTGTGTGAGTGTGTGTGTTTAAGCATGTGAGTAAAGATGCGTAAGTGGAGACTTTGAGAGGGCCAGAGAGAGGCAACACACTGATAGCAATATCTACACCTAGCACCCAGATTTGGCTTCTTTTTCCATTTATTGAGAGAGAGAGAGAGAAAGGAGAGAGAGAAAATGGGGGAGGGGCAGAGAGAGAGGGAGAGAGAGAAAATTCCAAGCAGGCTCCACCCCAACAGAGGAGGGGCTCGAACCCATGAACCTGAGATCATGGAGATCACGGAGATCATGGAGATCATGGAGAGCAGGAGATCATGACCTGAGCTACAGTTGATCGCTTAACCGACTGAGCCACCCAAGCGCCCCCAGATTTGGCTCCTAAATGCTATTTTCCACTGAAGGGAACTGGAGCTTCTCAGAAAGGTGGCTAATTTCAGGACTGAGGCAGTGAAAGTGCACGATGATCCTGGACTATCTTGTGCCAGAAGCACTCAAAGAATGATGGGGACATGTCAAAGGGACATAGAAGCCAGTTCAAAGGAGCCCCCGGTGACCAAACCTAGGACAACTCGAGTAGCAAAGTAAACAATGAAAGTAATCAATAAGAAACCCCCAGTCTATACCATTATAAATACAGACGAAGACATTGAGAGTTTGATGGGAAATGGAAGATTTACACAGCTTCAAGGCACTTTCCCGCGATATATTTATTGATGACGAAGAACAAGGGTGGGGAAACATCAGGACATGTAGACGTCACGCTCCGCCTGGTGGAATGCAGAGTACGGTGTCACTTCTGTCACAGTCCCGCCAAAGATGTGTAACCTGAACCTAATTATGAGGACACATCACACCCACCCAAACTGAGGGACATTCTCCAAAAGAACTGGCCTGTAGTTTTCGTAAGTGCCAAGGTCTTGAAAGTCAATGAAGGACCAAGGAAATAGTCCAGACTAATGGAGATGAAAATGTGACAGTGAAAAGCACCATATGGCTCGGAACTTTTGCTATCACAGACCATCTGGGGGAAACCGATGAGGCCTGAGTGGGACCTGAGGATTCGATGTTAATTATTAATGTTCATTTCCTGATTTTGACGATTGTGCCATAAATAGGAAGATGTCCTTGTTGGACACAAAACCCACACAAATTATTCAGGGATAATGGGGCACCGGGTTGGTAACTCACACTCAAATAGTTCAGGAAGAAACACCCAGGACATTCTGTGCTGTAGTTCCAACTTTTCTGAAAGTTTGTGGTTTTTTCATAATAATAATAGTAAATAATAATAATAATAATAATAATGGGCACCTGGCTGGCTCAGTCAGTGGAATATGCGACTCTTGATCTGGGGGTTGTGAGTTTGAACTCCACATTGGGTGTAGAGATTACTTAAAAATAAAATCTTAAAAAAAACAATAATGAAAAGAATGGCTTGGTTTGAAAGGCAGAGACCGTCGGAGGGACTCTTTCAGACTAAGGGAGGCTAGGTGGAAACGACAAATGTCAGGTCTGATTCTGAATTGCATCCCAGAAACCCCGTCCCCCAATTTTTTTTTGCCGTGAAGAATATTATTTGTGCAATTAAAGAACTATGAATATGATCTACAGGTTAGACAGCACTATTTCATCAATATTAATTTCCCAATTTTAATATTTGTGCTGTCCTTACGGAAGAGAAATATTTTGTTCTGAGAGATACATGCTGAAGTATTTAGGCTTAAAGTAACATCGTGGGTAAAATTTATTCCCAAATACTTCAGGAAAAAAAGGAATACCCTATTATTCAAAGGAAATGATAAAGCAATTGAACAAACTGTTAGCAATTGAGGAAACTGGGTTAAAGGAACATGGATGTTCACGCAACTTGCCTGTTAAGTCTGAAATTATCTTTTAACAAAAAGTTACTAAGGGGCACCTGGCTGGCTCAGTCGGTAGAGCATGGCACTCTTGATCTTGGGGTCGTGAGTTCGAGCCCCACGTTGGGTGTAGAGATTACTTAAAAAAAAAAAAATAGTTCCCAGGGCACAACATCTTTGATCGGCTCTAGAGATATGACTATGGTTCTCAAACATTTCCTCCGGGCTGCCTTCCAGTGTGTACTCCCCAGCCTCCCTGATTATAAAAGCAGGTCTTACAGAAGGTGGGGTTACAGAGATCTACTCTTCGGGCAGGCGTCCGGGACATGCTTCTGTTCTTAGGTCCCCTTAATAAACCATTTCTTGTCAAGCTGGAAAAAACAAGCTACCCAAAAACAACTACCAAAGTTAGCCCAGATGCACACATTTTTGTCCTGGCAATTCCCCTGCTAAAAAGTACCCAACATGTGTATAAAGAGATTCACGCATGGATGTTGATTGTAGCATTATTTGAAATAGTTGAAGACCAGGCTCCATCGAATTGTCCGTTGATAGAGGTTTTTTTTCTGTACCATGAAACACTGTGTAGCTGTTAACAACAAAGAGTAAATCACCTCATGCCTGTTAGGGTGACTACTATAAAACAAAACAAAACAAAACGAAACAGAAAATGACAAGTGTTGGTGAGGATGTGGAGAAATTGGGACTCTTGTGCCCTCTTGGTGGAAATATACAATGGTGCAGCTGCTGTGGAAAACAGTGTAAAGCTTTCTTAAAAAAATGAAAACTAGAACCACCGTACGACCCAGCAACCCCACTTGTGGGTATGTATCCAAAAGAATCGAAGGCAAGGTCTTGAAGACATATTTGTACATCATGTTCATAGCGGCGCTATTCACGATAGCCAGGAGGTGGAAGCCACCCAGATGTCCACTGGCGAATGAATGGATAAATAATATGCGGTGTCTACACACACAATGGAGTATTATTCAGCTTTGAAAAGGAAGGACATCACGTGTCACACCATGGATGAACCTTGAGGACATTATGCTAGAAAGAAGCCAGTCACAGGAAGGCAAATACTATACGATTCCACATATTATGAGATGTCTAACCTAGTCAAATTCACACAAACAGCACAATGGTGGTGCCAGGGGCTGGGGGACAGGGAAAAGGGTTGTTAAATGGGTATAAGAGTTTCAGATTTGCAAGACAAAAGGTTCTGGAGATCTGTTTTAGAACAGTATGAATATATATATGTATGTTCTTTATATATTCAATATATATATTCAACATATATATGTATACTGTATATATTCAATATATATAATATACATATTGTATATATTCTTTATATATATTATATATATTCAATATATATTCTTTATATATATTATATATACTCAATATATATATTCTTTATATACATTATATATATTCAATATATGTATTCTTTATATATATTATATATATATTGAACTGTGTACTTAAAAATGATAAAAAGGGTCAATTTCAGGTTCTGCACTTTCACCACACTAAAGAAATGAGTAAATCTAGATGTTTGCTATGGAGAGATTCCCAAGGGAGATCATTAAGTGAAAAAACAAGGTGAAATATGGTGTGTATGCCAAGATTCTGTGTTTGAAAGATACATGTTTGAGTCTGTCCTTAAAACATTCTGGAAGGACACATCAGAAGCTGTTAACAGGGATTACTCCAAGAAGTAAGGCTGGGAGGGGCGCCAGGGTAGCTCAGTCGGTTGAGCGTCCGACGAAGGCTCAGGTCATGATCCCGTGGTTCATGGGTTTGAGCTCTGTGTAGGGCTCTGTGCTGACAGCGCGGAGCCTGGAGCCTGTTCGGATTCTGCGTCTCCCTCTCTGTCTGCCCCTTCCTCGCTCACAGGCTATCTCTCTCAAAAATAAATAAACATTAAAAAAAAAAAAGAAAGAAGGCTGGGAGTTAAAAAGGGGAAAACTATTTCTATGTTCTCACTTTACTTTTTATGTTAAAGTCTTTTGTACTGGGGGGGAGGGGAAAAATAAGAAATAAATAAAAATAAAGCCTTCTGTACTATTTTTTTTACCACATGCACACATGATATTTATAATAAATGTTTAACATTTTACATTATGGCTAATATTGAGTGCTTACAATGTGCCAGGCATTGTTCTAAGCACTTACATGGAGTAGCTCATTTAATCTGAAAGTTACTCTATGAGGTAGAAAAAAAACCTAGTGTTATTGCTACCTTATAGATAGGAAACAGTCTCAGAGGGATTAAGTAACATGGCCAAGGTCACACAAGGTCACTCAACGTCACTCAAGGTAGTAAGTCCTCCTTGAGTCAAACTCAGGCAATCTGACACTAAATCCTACATTTTATTTTTTAATGTTTATTTATTTTTGAGAGAGAGCGGGGGGGGGGGGGGACAGAGACAGAGAGACAGAGGGAGACAGAGGATCCAAGCGGACTCTGCACAGCCAGGGCAGAGCCCGATGTGGGGCTCGAACTCATGACCTGAGCTGAAATCAAGAGTTTGACGCTTAACCGACTGAGCCACCCAGGTGCCCCCATTTTCCTTTTAAAACACCTTTTCTCAAATTCTCTTATAAATAGTCACAGTGTTTTTAAAGCTGGCAGCAAGGGCCCCACATTCATTTTAGAGGAGAGGCAAGTAATCAAATCTTTAGAAAAGCGGGGGAAAAAAAAGATGGGGAGAGGAAAGTGTGGGTCTGCCGTTACCGAGGAATGGCTTCCCTTTACTTGTTCATGGATGTGAAAGTCTAGATTTTATTTTTCCCGTTCTTTCTATTTCAGATTTATACGTATTTATTCATATTTATTCATATTTCATATTTTCCTCTATTCGTACGGGGACAGTTTCGCTGGGGCAGTATATGTAAGGGACTGTGTCCGGGGAGCACCAGGACACTGGGAGAATTTTTCCAGGAGCCCAGTTGGAGGAAAACCAAAAGATGATTGCTGTTTTAAGCTACTACAAAAATGGTCTATGTATAATGATGGGGAATCCTGGAGTGTTAAAAAGTTGGATCAAAAATATGGAGATTATCTAGCCCAATCCCCCTCATCTCACAGGTGGAGAAACTGAGCCCCAGAGGAAAAAATAAATCACTACAGGCCACACAGCTACTGAAGATGGGGTCTGGACTAAATCTAGGTGTCCTGATTCCTTGGCCACTGTTTTATAAGACTTCCAAAGCCCATGGGGGGCGCCTGGGGGGCGCAGTCAGGTTAAGCGTCTGACCGCCACTTCGGCTCAGGTCATGATCTCATGGTTTGTGGGTTCGAGCCTCACGCCGGGCTCTGTGCTGACAGCGCAGAGCCTGGAGCCTGCTTCGGCTTCTGTGTCTCCCTCTCTCGCTGCCCTTCCGCTGCTCAGGCTCTCTTTCTCTCTCTTAAAAATAAACAAACATTAAAAAAAAAATTTTTTTTTTAAAGCCTTCCGAAACCCTTTAAAACCAATGAACAAATCCTTGTAAGAACTCAGTGAGGTAGGTTAGTGTGGTACTTCTTTTGACTTTTGAACCATTTACTGAAAAAATGATTAGGTGGCTGTAATGGAAAACTGATTCTACTGTAATTAAACATGTTTTTAAACACTCCAAAAAGCGCAGACCGTTAAGGAGGCTTATGACCTCAGGAATTAGCTTTCGGTTTCTTACGCAACCAGTTTAAAGATCACCGCTTCTCACCTGGCATCTTAAATTCCTTTTATATTAGGCACAAAGCCTGTCTTTGCTTAGTGAGATTAAGCAAATCGGGGTCATTGGATCAGCTGCATCTCAGTGCTGTCAGCAAATGAATGGGGGGGAGGGGCAGTGTGGCATCCACGACTTGCATAAATTATTAGAGTGCATCCCTTTGCCTGTTGGCTTTCCTTCCAAAAGGCTCCCTTTAGGCTGTGGCTTCTTTTTTTTTTTTTTTTTTTTTAAATTTTTTTTTCAACGTTTATTTATTTGTGGGACAGAGAGAGACAGAGCATGAACGGGGGAGGGGCAGAGAGAGAGGGAGACGCAGAATGGGAAACAGGCTCCAGGCTCTGAGCCATCAGCCCAGAGCCCGACGCGGGGCTCGAACTCCCGGACCGCGAGATCGTGACCTGGCTGAAGTCGGACGCTTAACCGACTGCGCCACCCAGGCGCCCCAACATAGACGGTTCTTTAATCATTAAGGGCAGATGGGTTGGAATTTTTAATTCAAAATTCTAATGGAAGCGACTGCATCATGGACCTGAGGCATAGGTTAAGTTTGGAGTTCTGGGCTTCTGGTCTGTCCTTTCTCAGGTTTTCCTCCTTCTAGTGTTCACTGCTCTCACGCTGGAGCATGCGCGTCCTTTCCACAAGGTACCTCTGGTCCAAAATTATTTCCTGCGACCGTGAAAGTGCCCAGGGCCCCAGTGTCCTGATCGCAGCCAGCAGGATGGGGGAGATGACAGACCGAGCTGAAAGAAACCTTGCAAAGCATCTCACTTGATTTTAGTGATGGGGAAACTGAGACCTAGGGTGCCGGGTCGGTCACTTGCCCAAGGTTAACAGCAGAGCTGAAATTTGAATACCTCGAGGAATGATTTAACGTAGATGAGTCGATGAGTCTTCGCTTCCTCCCCTGTAGAATGGAAAACGAGGTATTTACTCAGGTCACTCTGAGGATCAAAAATGATAAAGTAAGTGAAACCACTCTGAAAACTGCAAATTGGGATAGGCACCTTAAAAAGTTTGTTTTTTCTATTGAGCTATGCTGTCTTCCTGATGCTAAATGTTAATCACTAACACATACTGGCATGTGGCTCTTCCAAGTGAGATTTGCATTTTGAAAATTTTTTTTTAAATTTTTTGAGAGAAAGCGCATGCGTGGGAGCAGGGGAGAGGGGCAGAGAGAGAGAGAGAGAGAGAGAGGGAGAAATAGAGTCTTAAGCAGGCTCCATGCCGAGTGTGGGGCTTGATCCCACCACCCTGGGGTCAGGACGCAGGCCGAAATCAACAGCTGGACTTTCGACCAGCTGAGCCACCCAGGTGCCCAGGTTTTATTTGCATTTTGAAAGAGGAGATCCTGAGGACACGTCTAATCCTAGAGGGGGAAAAAAATGGACAGAGAAGCATTCTGGGTGCCCCTCAAATCCCTTAGTCGTGCAGAGCCAATATTTGAACAGTAAGAACACAGCCTGCTTTCAGAGGCCAAGGAGCTGAGGACTTTGTAAAGAACCTGAAAAACTGCCCGCATAGTAGTTTCTAGCATCCAGGGTGAAATTTGATTAAATTAACTTAAAAGTGCCTTCTAACACCGAAGTTCTGTAATTACATGATTCCAATGGCTTCATTTTGATAACATACAGTCAGTCCTGTTCATGTCCTTTCTCTTCAGATCCAGAAACATCCATGCCTATGGTATGTTACAAATTGCTATCTGGGTCTAATTGTTCATCTAAGTTTTTGAGATATAATTGACATATAACATGGTGTAACTTTAAAGTGTACAATGTGTTGGATTGATTTATTCTGATGTTTTTTATTTTTATTTTTTTTTAAGTTTTTATTTATTTATTTTGAGAGAGACAGAGGCAGTGCGGGTGGGGTACGGGCAGAGAGAGAGGGAGAGAGAGAACCCCAAGCGGGCTGCACGATGTCAGTACAGAGCCCGACATGGGGCTCAGACTCACAAAACTGAGAGATCATGACCTGAGCCAAAACCAAGAGTCGGACACTCAACCGACTGAGCCACCCAGGAGCCCCCCTGGTCTTTTAAAAAATGTTTGTATATTTTGAGAGAAAGAGAGTGTGTGTGCACACATATGGGGAAGGGGCAGAGAGAGAATCCCAAGCAGGCTCCTCTCTGTCAGGCAGAGCCTGACTCTGGGCTTGAGCCCACGAACTGTGAGCTCATGACGTGAACTTTAATCAAGAATTCGACGCTCAACTGACTGAGCCACCAAAGCTCCTCTGATTTACCCTGATCTTAAAAAAGACAAATAAAAGACAAAAAGAATTCAACATACACAATAAGCACATACTCTCTCAAATACAGAATATATTAATCTTACGTTGTTGTTTTTTTTTTTTTTTCTAAGTTAAGGTGAAGGAAATGAAAGAAAAGGGCCGTAACCTCCGGCCTTGGAAATGCCAACCTTAATGGACTGAGTTTGAATATTATTCGCTGATGCTTCACAAGGAAGAAAATCCCAATCTCAGTTGCCTGGATGAATCTGGAGTCCAATCATTACAAATAGCTGCCTGATGTCTATGTGGCAATGTGAATGGAAGTAGAATCATTATACTGGAAGCACCTGATGAAGGGATCGAATCAAATATTTAGAAATCACGTTGTTATACCCCCTCCCCCATACTTGACACACGTAGGTGCTCAGGATATGTGTTCAATGAATGAATAAAATACATCAATGTGTTGTAGGTCAGGATTAGGAGGGTAGGGGACAGGTTATTCCAGACTTTGTATCAGAGGCATAGAAGTGTCGGAGACCATGGCTCATCTGAGAAACAGAAGGAAGTTCAGCGGATCTGAAGTATAGAGTGCTCTGTGGTGCAGGTGAGACAGACGCTGGGCAGGTGAGGCCAGATCACCGAGGGTTTCACATGTTATTCGGGGGTTTGGGATCTTATCCTGGAATTGAAGGCGGGGGGGGGGGCGGTTGGAGAAGGAGTAGGAAAGGATCTGAAGCTGGGGTGGGCTTTTAGGTCAGGTGGGGGTAACAGGATTATCTTCGTGTTTTAGAGACGACTGTGGCTTCTGGTGTCAAATGGATGAGGAGAGGAGCATTGGGAGGCCACCGGGAGGGGACAAGCCTAGAGGTAAGGTGTCCTGTGGGGAGGCAGTTGTGCACACAGGATGAGGGCCTGAGCTTGGCGTTGGTAGCAAGACAGATGGAGAGATGTTAAGTACCGAATGAGCCAGTGAAGAGGTCCTGAGAGAAAAGAGTGAAATTAGCACTCCCCTCCCACCCCCAGCAAAACCCAATGACATTTACCAGCTAATCAAGTAGAAAACAGAGCCTTGTGATAGCAGCAGCAGTGAGAAATAGCCCAGGGGTTAGTTGACAGTAAATCTAATATTCGTTGGCTGTGATATAGCCGTCAAGAAAGCAAATGCCATCTTAGGGGAGCTCTGAGTAGAAAAATCTAGTGTCTAGACAAGGGATGTGACTGTCCTGGTCTGCTCTGTACAGAAGGGTCTGTGCCCTGGGGTTGGGGGTTGGGGGGGGGGCGGAAGAGAGACTCATTTCCCACCTTCCACTTGGGAAAGCTATAAAGGAATTGGCGTAAACTCGAAGGAGAGACTTGAACTCCGTTCTTTGTAACAACAGAGCCTGGAAGAACTGTGGGGCCAGATTTGCCTTCAAATTGTTGGACCCCCGTGGGAAGAGGGGCCAAGCTGCCTTTGTGTGGTTTCAAGGGGGTAGAAGTTACCAGGGGGCCGGTTTCACTCAGTCTCACGCGACCCAAGTGGCGGTCCGTGGTGCCAGTGAGTGCTTGTCACCAGAAGTTGTCCAGCCTGGAGGGCAGAGCCCCTGTACGTGGGACAAACAACAACAACAACAAAACACAAGCAAGACACACAGCAATGCGGGGACAGAGTCAGCGGATGACCTTCGAGGTTCTTGCTGACCCTGTGATGTGTGAGTTGTGGCCAGGACGGTGTACATTTCGCAGCGGCCCTGCTCAGGGATGAGATGGACAACGGTACCTCTCTCATTAGCTTTTTAAGTATTCGCCTATTCAGAATAGGTCGCGTGGGGGTCGGCAGACCAGGTGAGCTGCAGCCTTGAAATCACTGAACTTGGCGCGGGGGGGGGGGGGAGGTTGGGGGTGGGGGGAGCCCGGGCGAAGCCTCTCAATCGTCAGGAGCAACCGCGCAGTGGGATCAACTTTGGCTGCAGCTCCGCCGCTCGAGAGGGGCGGGGTTAACTTGAACGGGTCCTCAGGAGAAGGCGATTGGCCCCGGGGGATTCGAAGGGGCGGGACTAGCCCATCGTTGCCATTGGTCCAGAGGGCGAGTTGAGGGATCGCAGCCAGGGGGCGGAGCCGGCGAGGGCCGGCAATTGGCTAGGCGAGAGCCCACCAGGCGGTGGGAGGGAGCCGGCGGACGGACGGGCGGGTGGGCGAGCCCGCTGCCGGGAGCCGGGATCCCGGAGTCGGGAAGCAGCCGCGGCGAGCTCGCCAGGGCCGCAGCGGGGCGAGGGGGCGCACGGGGCGTTGGCATCGGGGCGCGCGCGTGCGTCGCCGGCTTGGACGCGGCCATTCAACAGCTGGCCTCGCGGGCCACAGTCGCAGAGAGCGATCGAGAGCGTTGGCGGTTGCGACTGCGGCGGCCGGGAAGAGGCGGCGGCGGCGGTCCCGTTACCTCAGCGGAGACCCGAGCGGAGGCGCAGCGGCCCCTCAGGCCCCGGGTAAATGCCCTCCGCGGCTCTCGCTGACAGGCAGCCACGTCCCGCTGCGTCTCTCGGGCCCCCGCCGGCCGCCCCGGCCTAGGCGAGGGGGGGGGGGCGGGGTGGGGTAGGGGGGAAGCTCTGGTACCGCTTCGACCGGGCCACGAAGGACCCTCGGTGGAGATTGGGGAGGGGAGGCGCGGGAGGCCCGGGCCGCCCCACCTGCCCCCACAGAGTCGGGCTTTCCAGAGATGCGCCTGGGCTCTTCCCCTGGTCCTCTCCCTTCTCCCTGGACCGCGCCGGGCCCCGGCGCCGCACTAGGGGGCGCTCAGGGGCCCCCTCAGGCCGCTGCTCCGACAGAGGTCACTCGAGGCGCTCCCCCGGGGTACGCCGGCGGCGGCTTCCCGCTTCTGGGAACCGAAGGTGCCCTCTTCTGTTCGAGGTGGGGGCCGGGGCCGCCCCCCCCCCTCCTGCCCCCGCTGCCGCCCCCGCGCCCGGCCCCGTCCAGTTAACGGGGCCCCGCGGGTGACCGGGTCCCTTTGGCTTCAGGGACTTGTCAAGAGTGTCACTTGAGGTGTTCCGGGGCGGCGGGCGGGATAATCCCTTCCCCTGTCTGACTGGGAGAGCCGGACTCCCTCCCGGGGCCCGAAGCACCGGGTCCCGAGGTGGGAACGGGGTGGGGGGGCGGGGGGTGCGGGGGGGGCAGGGGGGGCAGGGGGCGGGGCGAGGGGAAGAAGCGGGGTGGGGAGAACGAAGCTGTGGGAGAAACTGCCGTCCCCGAACTCGGGGTGGGGTGGGGGGGAGACGGGGTAGCCTCGGCCCTGGGGACCCTCGGCTTTGCGTGTGGCGTCCTGCCCTTTTTGCCGTTTTTTCGGAAGGCGGCCGTTCCCGGAGTACTTTTGATCGCGGCCGACCCTGAGGCGCGGCTCCCAGCGCCGGGGCGGGTCGCCTTGGGGGGCCTTTTCGGTTTCTCGGGGTCTTTTCTCGTTTGAGGGTAAAGGTTTCGAGGGTGGCCCCCATTTGGGGCCGTTTGCCCGCCGGCCTCTGAGGTAACTTTCAAAGTTCGTACCGTTGACCTAGCGTGAACTTGGGCGGTGCGCCTGAGGCGTTCATGCTGAGGAGATCCCCGCCTTGGGCTAATCTAGTTGGGATCCCCCAAGTTCTGGTTTTTCGGTTGCCTTTCCTTTTTTTTAAAGCTATTTATTTATTTATTTCCGAGAGAGAGAGAGAGAGAGAGAGAGAGAGAGAGAGAACGAACGAACAAGTGGGGGAGGGGCAGAGAGAGACAGGGAGACAGAATCTGAAGGACGCTTCAGGCTCCGAGCTGTCAGCACAGAGCCCAAAGGGGGATGGGGGTGGGGTGGGGGAGGATGGGGGTTGGGGGAAGGTGGGGGGCTGGGGCTCGAACCGACAAACCGTGAAATCATGACCTGAGCCTAAGTCCGAGGCTTAACCGACTGAGCTACCCAGGCGCCCCTAAACCCACCCACTTTAAAGTGAAGCCCCTGTACCCACCCACGTTATTTTTTTTAATGTTTATTTATTTTTGGGGGGGGTAGGGGCAGACAGGGGGGCAGAGGATCCGAAGCGGGCTCTGTGCTGACAGCAGAGAGCCCGATGTGGGGCTCGAACCCACAAACCGTGAGATCATGACCTGAGCCCAAGTCGGACGCTTAAGCGACTGAGCCACCCAGGCGCCCCCTTTTGGTTGCTTTTTAAAGATTATGGCATTCCAGGAGTCACATTTTTCTGTGCCCTGCTGTTTTTGGGCGGGGGGGGGGGGGGTGTCTCTCAAAGCTCGGAGTCACTGGAGGCATGGAGTAAATTGCATGAAGGGGTTTTTACCCCGACTCCTGTTAAGCGCAGAGAAAAGTGACAGTGGAATAAGCCTGCTGGCCCCGGTGCCCAGGGAATCCCAGCTAGCATACATATCAGAGAATGAATGGCACTGATTTGAGGGGGAGTAACACTGGGAGGAGGGGGCCTGCAGAGGCCATCTTAGCTCCTGTCGTGAGTCATGGGCTTTCCGTGAGTCAAGGGCTGTCCCTGGGTCAGCCTTAGAGGGGTGTGCTTCAGCCTGCACGATATTTTAGAAAGCCATTGAATTAGGGGTCAACAGTGAAAAACCAAAAGATCTTGGGGCACCTGGCTGGCTCAGTCAGTGGGGCATGTGACTCTTGATCTCGGGGTTGTGAGTTCGAGCCCCACGTTGTGGGTAGAGATTACTTAAAAAGAAAAAGAAAGGTGGAACTAGAGGGTATGATGCTAAGGGAAATCAGTCAGTGAGAGAAAGAGAAATATCATGGGATTTCACTCAGATGTGGAATTTAAGAAACAAAACAGATGAACATAGGGGAAAGGAAGGAAAAATAAGATAAAAACAGAGGGAAGCAAACCATAAGAGACTCTTTTTTTTTTTTTTGAAGTATTTCTTTTTTTTTTTTTTATGAAGTTTATTGACAAATTGGTTTCCATACAACACCCAGTGCTCATCCCAAAAGGTGCCCTCCTCAATACCCATCACCCACCCGCCCCTCCCTCCCACCCCCCATCAACCCTCAGTTTGTTCTCAGTTTTTAACAGTCTCTTATGCTTTGGCTCTCTCCCACTCTAACCTCTTTTTTTTTTTTTTCTTCCCCTCCCCCATGGGTTCCTGTTAAGTTTCTCAGGGTCCACATAAGAGTGAAACCATATGGTATCTGTCTTTCTCTGTATGGCTTATTTCACTTAGCATCACACTCTCCAGTTCCATCCACGTTGCTACAAAAGGCCATATTTCATTTTTTCTCATTGCCACGTAGTATTCCATTGTGTATATAAACCACAATTTCTTTATCCATTCATCAGTTGATGGACATTTAGGCTCTTTCCACAATTTGGCTATTGTGGAGAGTGCTGCTATGAACATTGGGGTACAAGTGCCCCTATGCATCAGTACTCCTGTATCCCTTGGGTAGATTCCTAGCAGTGCTATTGCTGGGTCATAGGGTAGGTCTATTTTTAATTTTCTGAGGAACCTCCACACTGCTTTCCAGAGCGGCTGCACCAATTTGCATTCCCACCAACAGTGCAAGAGGGTTCCCGTTTCTCCACATCCTCTCCAGCATCTATAGTCTCCTGATTTGTTCATTTTGGCCACTCTGACTGGCGTGAGGTGATACCTGAGTGTGGTTTTGGTTTGTATTTCCCTGATAAGGAGCGACGCTGAACATCTTTTCATGTGCCTGTTGGCCATCTGGATGTCTTCTTTAGAGAAGTGTCTATTCATGTTTTCTGCCCATTTCTTCACTGGGTTATTTGTTTTTCGGGTGTGGAGTTTGGTGAGCTCTTTATAGATTTTAGATACTAGCCCTTTGTCCGATATGTCATTTGCAAATATCTTTTCCCATTCCGTTGGTTGCCTTTTAGTTTTGTTGGTTGTTTCCTTTGCTGTGCAGAAGCTTTTTATCTTCATAAGGTCCCAGTAATTCACTTTTGCTTTTAATTCCCTTGCCTTTGGGGATGTGTCGAGTAAGAGATTGCTACGGCTGAGGTCAGAGAGGTCTTTTCCTGCTTTCTCCTCTAAGGTTCTGATGGTTTCCTGTCTCACATTTAGGTCCTTTATCCATTTTGAGTTTATTTTTGTAAATGGTGTGAGAAAGTGGTCTAGTTTCAACCTTCTGCATGTTGCTGTCCAGTTCTCCCAGCACCATTTGTTAAAGAGGCTGTCTTTTTTTCCATTGGATGTTCTTTCCTGCTTTGTCAAAGATGAGTTGGCCATATGTTTGTGGGTCTAGTTCTGGGGTTTCTATTCTATTCCATTGGTCTGTGTGTCTGTTTTTGTGCCATAAGAGACTCTTAAATACAGAGAACAAGCTGAGGGTTGCTGGTGGGGAGGTGGTGGGGGGATGGGCTAAATGGGGGATGGGCATCAAGGAGGGCACCTGTTGGGGTGGGCACTGGGTGTTACAGTAAGTGATGAATCACTAAATTCCACTCCCAAAAGCATTATGACACTATATGTTAACTAGCTTGGATTTAAGTAAAATTTAAAAATTTTTAAAAAGATAAAAACTGAATGATTTCAATAAAAGTCAGGATTTCCAGTTTCTCTTGAAACACCAGAAGGCTTGGTCTGCATCTCGCCTGCGGAAGGCAAATGCTAACTGCTTTAGCGGGGGTCTGAGTGTCCCACATCCCCCCAGTCCTGGGACCTACCGGACCACTGACCCAGACCACCAATTGAGGGAGACAAGCCCCCACTCGGGAAGATTCTAATTCAGGATTAGCTTCTTGTCCTACTGTGTAGTTAGAGAATTGCTCGACATGCAGCAGAGCTGACTCTGTGAAAGGCGAATAAACGTGCCACACGGGGATGTCGTGGGTGTCACTGGGGACGGTCTGATGGTCAGACTCTGAGCCCTATCCAGAGGTGGTAACCTCTCTTCTGGGCTGGGGTTTTGAATCCCGCTGTGCTAGGGACCCAAAGAGGCATTTGGGCTGGCCTTGCCGTTCTCCTTCATCCTTCAAAAAAAAAAAAACCCCATTAATCGAGAAGTCCCCAAAGGCACTCCATGTGTTCTGCATGGATAGGTGCGAGCCATTTCTGCCTTGCCATTTGGGGTGGAGCGTTCTCCCTTGTGTCGGTCTGTCCAGGCGCCGCAGGACGTCTAGCCCCCCTGACTCCCAGATTGCCACGTGGCAGCAGTGCCCTTCCCTGTGCCAGCCCCTGTGACAACTACAACCGGCTATTCCTACGCGTGTCCCAACACTCTTGAAGGGAGCAGTTACCGGGACGTTCAAAACCCCCTCGATGCGTATCCCCAGGAATTCGAACACTCATTTCAAGCGAAAGGCTGTTCGAACCCTTTCTGCTTCTCGGTGACCCAGAAATATCCTCTGCTTCATCACTCACCGTTTTCTTCCTCGGCTTCCAGTTAATCGTCTTCATTCCTTTTTCTCTCTAGACTCAGATCTTCGAGGGCGACTTCTTGCTGTAGCCCCCAAAGTGTCTCAAACGGAATCGTCACTTGGTAGGTACACTTGGTTGATCTCGACGACATTCGCTCACTGATGGCTCTGAGAGCCTGAAGGGGCACACGGGCCTGCTTTTCAGCATCTCACTGTTCCTCTTTAGGTTTTCCTAGGTTAAGGTTTAGCACTCTGAAGTTCCCGCGACGTGCCAGGCACCATTCTAGGCTCTGAAGATAAACTGGTGACCCAGACAGAGGCCGGTGCCTGCCCTCGTGGAACTTCCAGACTAGGGGTGGGGGCGGGGCAGATAAAAACCATGTCAACAAACGCACATGATAATCGAGCATTTCAGTGTCACGCTGAAAATAAGATGGGGTGCTATGCTTCAACATGACGGGGGGGGGAGCCGTGCTATTTAAGATAGTGTTCTGGGAAGGCTTCTCTGAGGAGGTGGCATTTGAGCCAAATGTGAGAAATGAGAAGAAGCCAGCCGTGAGAAAATGTTAGGGGAGAGAGCACTTCAGCCAGAGGGAACCGCAAGTGCAAAGGCCCTGTGGCGTGAACTTGGATCTGCGAGGAACGGTAAGAAGGCTGGATGGAGAGAGGACAGGGGCAGTAGGGGAGAAGGGGCACACAGTGTGTTGAGCCGGGTGGGCAGGGGCTGGGTTTTGAGGGTAAGCAGTTTGAATTTTGTTCAGAGCATGATGAAAAGTCACTGGAGGGTTTTAAACAGAGTGACACAATCTGACTTGAGGTTTAAAAAAAAATCGTTTTGACCGGCACTTAGCATAGACTCTATGGGGCAAGGACGACAAGGAGAGACTGGTTGGGAGGCTGTGGCAGTCATCCAGGTTCCAGATGGCGCTGGCTTGGACCCGGGGAGCAGCAGCGGTGATGGAGGTGGCCTTGGAACGTGGTAAAGGTGGGATCAGAAGGACTTGCTGAAGGGTTGAATGTGAGCGGGAGGGAGGGACAGGTCCTGGTTTTGAGCCTGAGCTCCTGGGAGGTGGGTGGCTGTGTTTAGGACGATGGGAATCGCTGGGTGGGGTGGGGGGTCAAGTTTGAGGTGGGGGGCAGTTGGGAGGGGCATGGAAATGAAGAGATCTGTTGCACTTGTTAGCTGGGGATGCGAACGAAACCTTCAGCTTGGAGACGTTGAATAGGCTGTTGGACGTCAGCGTAAGCTGAAGCCAACCTTTACTTTTTACTTAATTTAAGAAAAATGAGATGCGAATTCAAGCCACTTCAAGTTGCCGTTACCTACCAATAAAGGTAGCAGAAATAAAAATGGAAACGATCCAGTGTCAGCAAGCCTACAAGGGACTCGGGCACGTTAATAAGGTTACGGTCGTGATAAATTGTCGTAATCCTTCACAAGAACAATTTGCCAATCTGTCATGAGCCCTATAAGCTCACTCCTGCCCCTTGACGTGGGAACACATTTTGAGGAAATAATTTGTTAAAAAATGTGCACAAAGATAGAGTGGTAGTGGTGCTCCTTTGGGAAGGGTAGTGCTCTTTCTCTTTTTTTTCTTTTAGAGAGAGAGAGAGAGAGGATGAGCCAGGGAGAGGGGCGGAGGGAGGGAGGGGGGAGAGAGAGAGAGAAGAGAGAGAGAAGAGAGAGAGAGAGAGAGAGAGAGATAGAGAGAGAGAGAGAATTTTTACCAGGCTCCACACAGCACAGAGACTGACGCGGGGCTCGATCCCACGACCCTGGGATCATGACCGGAGCCGAAATCAAGAGTCGGACTCTCAACCGACTGAGCCACCCAGACGCCCCTGTGTAGTGCTCTTTCAATAATAATAATAATAATAATAATAATAATAAAGATTAATTGGAAAATGCAAATCCCTAGAGAAGGGGACTAGCTTACCAAATATATACTCAGTCTTTCTAGCACTTGTGTAGGGTTTCTCTCTATATGGAATTTCTACAGAAATTTGCTGTAGGCACGAAAAATGAGCAACGTGTTGACCACCTCGACACCTGTTTTCGCTGTTTATGCTGAAAGTCATAAATATACCGCTGTCTTATTTTTTTTTTATTTTTTTTAACGTTTATTTATTTTTGAGTCAGAGAGAGACAGAACATGAATGGGGGAGGGGCAGAGAGAGAGGGAGACACAGAATCGGAAACAGGCTCCAGGCTCTGAGCCATCAGCCCAGAGCCCGACGCGGAGCTCGAACTCACGGACCGTGAGATCGTGACCTGAGCTGAAGTCGGACGCTTAACCGACTGAGCCCCCCAGGCGCCCCTGTCTTATTTTTTTAAAACCATTCCATCCTCTTTTGACTGCACTTCTTTCTGCCTGGCAGTGTTCTGTGGTCAAGATGCCACGACACAGCAGGCTGCCATGAAGAGTTCACATGCATTGTGGCTTCTCCAATCTTTCCTTCCTTGATCACATTTTCGCCATAAGGTATTGGGCGATATCCTCTTCATAGGACTCGTATTCAAATAAGTTTGCCTTGGGATTTTCAAAAGGTTGGGAAATACTGCTGCTTTGAGAAACTGCTTAGTTGTACCAAGCACCGGCTCACGGAGAGGTTGCTTTTCCCCGGTAGGTGGCGACTTGCGGGCAGGGATTTTGCTGGTAATTTTCAGACAGTGAAGGTAAAACTGAGAAGTAAAACCCGGGTGCCTTCGTGAAACGCATTGCCCACGGATAATGTCCTGACTGTTCAGTGAGTGAGACAAAAAGAAAGCTACTCAGCCGCATTGCTTTAAATCCCTGGTAGCTTTTATTGTGTCACAAGAAGAGAAAGCAAGAAGTCTACTGTAGTAGCGTTATGGTAAATTGATCCAAGATACAAAGTTGTGTTCCTGGCTGGAAGCGTCTGGAGAGGGGTATTCAAGAATGTTTCTGGTGCTGAGAAGGGGGCAAAAGACCAAAGGACTGGTCAGCTGGCTCTGCTCACTGCTGTGTGCTTATTTAAAAAAAAATAGATGGGGCGCCTGGGTGGCGCAGTCGGTTGGGCGTCCGACGTCAGCCAGGTCACCATCTCGCGGTCCCTGAGTTCGAGCTCTGCGTCGGGCTCTGGGCTGATGGCTCAGAGCCTGGAGCCTGTTTCAGATTCTGTGTCTCCCTCTCTCTCTGCCCCTCCCCCGTTCATGCTCTGTCTCTCTCTGTCCCAAAAATAAATAAAACGTTGAAAAAAAAATTAAAAAAAAAATAAAAAAAAATAGCTCCCCCCTCCCCACACCCCAAAAAAGCTCCCTTGCTCCTGTCCTCACCAATATATAGAGTTATGTAAATCCATTTGCATGGAAAGGCCTGCTACAAGTCTTTCTTTGGGTTGATTTTTTTAGTGGCTTTAGAAATACTTTGCTTTTACAAACATTATCAGACAAAGGACGCATTAGTATGACCTCTTGAAGTAGGGACAAAAAAAATTAAGACTAGAACTGCCATATGACCCAGCTAGTCTGCCGTGGATATTTATCCGAAGAATATGAAAACACTAATTTGAAAAGACAGGCCCTCCTGTATTTATTGCAGCATCGTTTACAATAGCCAAGATAGGAAACAACCTAACCGTCCATTAAAGATGAATGGATAAAGATGATGTGGGAGATATGTATATGCACACACACACACACACACACACACAATGGGATAGTACTCAGCCATAAAACATGAGATCTTGCCATTTACGACAACGTGGATGGACCTTGAGGGTATTATGCTCAGCGAAATAAGTCAGAAGGAGAAAGACAAATAGCATATGATTTCACTCATATGTAGAATCTAAAAACCAAACCGTATGAAAACAGGCAAACAAAACAAAAGCAAAAACAAATCCATAGACACAGAGAACAGATCAGTGGTTACCACAGGGGAAAGGAGATGGGGGTTGAGCAAAAGGGGTAAAGGGGGTCAATTGTAGGGTGTTGGATGGTAATTAGACTTCTGGGAGTGATCGCTTTGTAGTGCATACGCATGTCAAATCACAATGTTGTACACCTGAAGCTTACAGAATAAAACGATTCTCCTCCTATACCTTAGAACAGATTTTCTTTGAGTGCTGGCAGAAGAGATTCTCCCTCAGCAGGACTCCGGTATGGCCACTAATGTATCATTGCGGAATGGCTGTGGCTCTCCAAAAGTCCCTTGTTGTCTGTTCCAAAAGCCCCCAGTGCCCCAATAAGCCCTCTAGGACCATCTCGATTTGGAAATTTAGTCATTCTGTGCGTCCTATATTGGCTCCATTCCTGTTACTGCCACTCATTTTAATTATGTGACTTTTAGTTTTTTCAAGATCAGAGCATATGGTCAGCCTCGGTTTTAAAATTGCTGTTTGGGTTAATGATGTGTCGAAACACGTGAATATTTATCCATGACCTCTTGGCTGGAGAGCCAGGGAATATTTCTATTTGGTCAAGGCTCACTGGGACTGTGTACTAGCCAGGAGCCTGGAAATTGGCTAGGTTGCTTTGATCCATATGCGTCTCAGCTGCCCCACTGCCTATAAATATGTTGATACAATTTTATACATCTTAAATGCTTTCAAAATGACTAACTTTAAGGTTCAAAGGCCTGGAGAAAAAAGAAAGGCAGCAAAGAACTCCTTTGAAAGAGGATATGGAGTTGTGCAGATGGTCCTATTTTTTTCTCCACTGTTTTTAAAAACATGCCTCGTTGAAATGGCTTTGCTGGCACTCCGATAGCAAATATTTATGAGTGTGAGTAAAAGCGAGAGAGAATGAATGATGGACACGTATGCTTATGATTCAAATGCTTTTAAAGTTGTAAAGTTATACTTTTGATCTGAGAGCCCTGAGATGTAGCAGAGGAATCTCTCTAAGTATCTTCTGAGATGAAGGAAGGTATTAGAGGGACCTTGGATGCAGAATTTCTGGAATTTTCACTGCTGGTTAAAACAACCATTTTACACTCGTGAGAGCATCTCAAGACTGGCTTCTTTTGTCCGTTCTCTTATGCTACTGCGATTTGGTCAGCTTTGCCGCTGGGTATAGAGGCAAGGAAAAAGAGGCGGACAGATGACTAGAGAGAGCAATCTTTTTCTCTGAGAATCTGCTAGAAATGTCCTGGTATTGGGAGCATGTTGAGTGAAATGCCTTGGTAAAGCTGTATACACAAGATACTGCTGGAATGCACGCTGTGTAAACATTGTTGAATGACTACAATTTTTTAAGGTTGGAGGAGCTCTCGTTTGCCTCTGCAAAGCTGTTAAGGAATAGGTGGTCTCAGAAGTGTTGCTTTTAGGGGGGCCTGGCTGGCTTGGTTGGCCGAGCATGTGACTCTTGATCTTGGGGGGTTGTGGGTTCAAGTCCCATGTTGGGTGTGGAGATTACTTAAAAATGAAATCCTTCAACGAAGCAAAACAAAAAGTGTTGCTTTTATTTATTTATTTTTGAGAGGGGAGAGGGGCGGAGAGAGAGAGAGAGAGAGGGGGAGAGAGAAAGAGAGAGAGAGAGAGAGAGAGAGAGAGAATCCCAAGCAGGCTCTGTGCTGTCAGCAGATAGGAGCTTGATCTCACAAACTGTGAGCTCATGACCTGAGCCGAAATCCAGAGTCTGACACTTAACTGACTGAGCCACCCAGGTGCCCCAATGTTTATTTATTTTTGAGAGAGAGAGAGAGCAGGGAGGGAGAAGCAGAGAAACAGGGGGACAGAGGATCCGAAGCAGGCTCCGCGCTGACTGCAGTGAATCTGATGTGGGGCTCGAACTCTTGAACCGCTAGATCATGACCTGAGCTGCAGTTGGTCAATCGACTGAGCCACCCAGGCGCCCCGATATATGTTTTTTAGACACGTTTTTAATGGAAGTATAATTGACATAGAGTGTTGTATTAATTTCAGGTGTACAACATAATGACTCAATGACTTTATACATTACTCAGTGCGCACCACGATAAGTGTGGTCACCATCTGTCACCAAAGAGTGCTATTACCATCTTATTGACCATATTCTCCATGCCTCAGTCTTTTTATTTTATTATTGTTTTGTCATCCCTTTTTATTGATGCGTAGTTAACATACAGTGTTATATTAGTTTCAAGTGTGCAATAAAATGATCCAACAATTCCATACACTGCTCAGTGCTCATCACCATAAGTACACTGTCAGTTCCCATTATCTATGTCGCCTGTCCCCCCACCTGCCACCCCTCTGGCAACCCTCAGTTTGTTCTCTGTGTTTAAGAGTCTGGTTTTTTGTTTGTCTCCTTTTTCCTTTGCTTTGTTTCTCAAGTTCCACACATGCAGTAATCCCAACCTGAAATTTTATCCTGGGGAAATAGTTCAACAGAAGTTTGACTCTAGATTCACAAAGATACATATTAACAATAATAGCCCGTGTTTATTAAGTGTTTACTGTGTGCCAGGCCCTGTTTTTAAGCGCTTTACAATTGCTCATTTGGTCCTTACATCAATGAAATGATACACTGTGGTGATACTTATACTAAATTGAGCAGACTGACATATGCATGGCTTACACAGTTTGCCCAAAATTACAGCTAGTAAGTGGTGAGAGTTGGGATGTAAACCCGGGCAGTGTGGTTCTAGAACCCACAATCTTATCCCTATACTGTATACTATAAAGGCATTATCCACAATAGAAACAAGGTGAAAATAACCCAGACCCTCCACAAGAGGAATGGTTCTATCAGTTATGGTGAGGTTCTTCGTAAACGAAACATTTCCAAACAAAACAGCATGAGCTTAAGACTATTCAAATTCTTGGCATCATGCCCTGAAATTCTGATTCAGTAGGTCTTTTTCACTCCATTCTCTAAATGAGGGTGTCCCCCTGGGTTGTGTCCTTAGCCATCTTCTTTCTGGATTTCTCTTTACCCATATGTGGCAAGTTACAATTTCCAAATCACTTTCTCATACATTATATCCCTTGATCCTTAAAGCCTCAGCTGACCCTATAATATTCTCCAGATACTGCTCCATTTCTCCTCCTCCTCCTCCTCCTCCTCCTCCTGCTCTTCCTCTTCTCCTCCTCCTCCTTCAGCTGTACGCCCAGTGTGGGGCTTGAAGTCATGACCCAAGATCAAGAGTCACATGCTCTACTGACTGAGCCAGCCAGGCGCCCCTGCTCCATTTCTTAAAATCCTAATTTACACACCATCTCTGCTTCTCTACTTCTTTTAAACTCTTCAACTTAATACAATCTGGATTTTGCCCTCAACAGTCCACAAGACCATGCTTGCTAAGATCACCAACAGCCTCTAATGCTGCCAAATTCAGTGGACACTTTTTTGGGGGGCCTGGCTGGCTTTGTTGGTAGAGAATGTGACTCTTGATCTTGGGGTTGTGAGTTCAAGTCCCACGTTGGGTGTAGAGATTACTTAAGAATAAAATCTTAAAAACATTTTTCGTGGACACTTCTCTATTCTCCCCTTACTTGACCTCTTTAAAATTTTTTTTAATGTTTATTTATTTATTTTGAGAGAGAGACAGAGCATGAGCGGGGGAGGAGCAGAGAGAGAGGGAGACACAGAATCCAAAGCAGCCTCCAGGCTCTGAGCTGTCAGCACGGAGCCCGATGCGGGGCTCGAACTCACAAACCGTGAGATCATGACCTGAGCCAAAGCCGGATGCTTAACCGACTGAGCCACTCAGGTGCCCCAGTACCTTACTTGACCTCTTAGGAGTAGTCAACACCACTGACTAATCCTCCTTCTTGAAACACTTCTACAGACTGGCTGCTTCTTCTGTCTTCTTCTTTTTTTTTTTAATTTTTTTTAACGTTTATTTATTTTTGAGACAGAGGTAGACAGAGCATGAACAGGGGAGGGGCAGAGAGAGAGGGAGACACAGAATCTGAAACAGGCTCCAGGCCCTGAGCTGTCAACACAGAGCCCGACGCGGGGCTCGAACTCACGACCGTGAGATCATGACCTGAGCTGAAGTCGGACGCTTAACCGACCGATCCACCCAGGCGCCCCAGCTTCTTCTGTCTTCTTGCTGAGACCTCCTCCTCATGCTGACTTCTAAATGTTAATTTTCCATGGGGATTGGTTCTATGTTTTCTCATTCCCGGAGGAGCTCATCTACACCTGTCATTTTATTTATTTTTAAAAAATGTTTGTTTTTTTTAAATGTTTATTGATTTATTTTGAGAGAAAGAGAGAGAGTCAGAGAGAGAGGGAAAGAATCAATCCCCAGCAGGCTCTACACCATCAGTGGGACCCCAATGCGGGGCTTGAACTCATGGAATCGTGAGATCATGACCTGAGCTGAAACCAAGAGTTGGATGCCTAACTGCTAAGCCACCCAGGCACCCCCCCCCTTTTCTTTTAAAGTTTATTCATTTATTGTGAGAGAGAGTTAACTGTTTATTGCGTATAGAAAAAAAAACAAACCCAAAGGCACAACCAAAAGTTCAGGGAAAACCCAAGGCACAGCGAATAGTTGTGTACACTGATGTGAATAGTTGTGTGAATAGTTGTGTTCACTGATGTACAGTCGGGAGACTGTCAAGAGCCACTGAAATTTTATAAAGAAGGAAGTCCTTGCTTAGCCAAAGGGCTATGCGGTAGAGTGGAACAATAACCCAAAGGGAAACAGACAAGAAATCACATGGTCCCCAAGACAGATGAGAAAGTAGCAGCTTCAATCCCTTAGCAGCTTCAAGAAGAAAATGGAACCTGGCAACAATACCAAAAAAAAAAAAAAAAAAAAAATCTAGTGCCTCAGTGGACCATAGGTTCATTATGAACTGACATATGCCTCAGTATTTTTAAAAATTAAGATTGGAAAATTAGCTCCCTATTCTGGGAGAGTATTTTAAGATGAAATATTCATGAACATTTAATTTTAAAGCCCACGAACAACAGGGAAAGATATGAGGACAACTGTCTAATTCATTATTGTTACTGTTTGGGGGAGCCAGGAGTTGGCCGTGGGGATTTTATTTTATTTTTTAAAAGTTTATTTATTTATTTAAGTCATCTGTACACCCGGCCTGGGGCTTGAACCCACCACCCCGAGATCAAGAGTCACGTGCTCCTCCGACTCGGAGGGGGGGGGCCTGCGTTGGGAACTTTAAAGGGGGTCATTATTGTTTGTTTGTGTTTTTAAGACCAATCTTGGGAAGGTCAGAAAATAGCTTAGGTGCTTCCTAATCCAGGTGTAGGGTCTTATCCCTGGAGAAAGAGCTGAGAACAATACTCTAGAGCAGAGAGGTCAAGGACTAGCACGCCAGAGAGTCCTGTAGATGTGTTTATTTGTACTCTGCACTGCTTTTAAATCGTTTAAATTGATTGCCAACATCTGAAAATCAGATTTCACGTAAGGACCTGGATTTCTGGTGCTTCTGGAAAACACGGGCGTTCTGGCCGGTCCTGGCCCTTCTTCCCTCATTGCAGCTGGAGCTGAGGAGGACTTGCCCTTTGAGATTGGCCCGTTCCTCAGTCTCTGCTCAGTTTACTTTGTTCACTGAGACCGTCTTGCTGTTGGCTGTAGTCATCCGAGTTATGGCTTCTGCTGTAGAATTTACTGCTTATTTTTGCTTCAGTGTGAGACGGAAGCGATAGCCAGTTTTTTGAAAACTGTCAAAAACACGGTTCATCAAACACTTTAAAATGGTATTTGGCTCATTTCTCTCCAAACTTGATAAGAGCCTTTTTTTTTTTTTTTTTTTTTTACACTTCAGGAAAGTGGAGAGATGTGGGTAAAGTATAGAAATTTGTTTTGTTATGTAGAAATCATCCTTGTGAGGGGTGTGAGGCATATGTTAAATCTCAAAACGGTGATGATTTTTAGTCGTCTTTGTGAATTTAATTTTAAGTAGAAGAAATTTTTAAATAAGATCTATTTATACCGGTCATAATTTTAAACAAGTGACTAAAAATGCATCTATTAAAAGTTTGATTAAGTCAGTAAATGTTTCATTAAAAACTACTTTCCCGGGGCGCCTGGGTGGCTCAGTCGGTTGAGCGTCCGACTTCAGCTCAGGTCGCGATCTCGTGGTCCGTGAGTTCGAGCCCCGCGTCAGGCTCTGGGCTGATGGCTCGGAGCCTGGAGCCTGCTTCTGATTCTGTGTCTCCCTCTCTCTCTGCCCCTCCCCCATTCATGCTCTGTCTCTCTCTGTCTCAAAAATAAATGAACATTGAAAAAAAAATTAAAAAGAAAAACTACTTTCCAAAAAATTCATAACTCAATTTCTGGACTTTATTCCTGTGCATACATAATTTGCACAAAATTATATCCAAATGACACTGTAATAAGTGGCTTTGAGCAGGTTTGATTTTGTTTTTTAAAGTAGGCTCCCTGGCCAGTGTGGGGCTTGAACTCATGACCCTGAGATCAAGAGTTGCATGCTCTACCAACTGAGCCAGCCAGACGCCCATGCTTTTTTCTTATTTTAAATTATTTCTCTAGGATAAGTTTCTAGAGCAGGTTACTTGATAAAGGAGATGAGAATTTTTATGATTCTTGGTTTGTTTGGCTAAATTATTCTAGAAAAAGATGATTTACATGGTCTCTAGCAAGATATGAAGATGCCTGTTTTTTTCTTCCCAAAACTCTCCCAGGAATTGGCTTTTATAACTTTTTATTCGTTTGTGTAAAGACTATTAAATGGAATTGTGTATCTATTTAGTGTTGAGAGAGAGAGAGAGACAGAGCGCGAGCAGGGGAGGGGCAGAGAGAGAGAGAGGGAGACACAGAATCCGAAGCAGCCTCTAGGCTCCGAGCTCTCAGCACAGAGCCCGACGCGGGGCTTGAACTTATACAAATCACAAGATCATGACCTGAGCTGAAGACGTACGCTTAACCGACTGAGCCACCCAGGTGCCCTTGTAATTGTATATCTTGAAACGAATTAAGAGTTCGATACATGTATCAGTTAGCTATTGTTGTGTAACAAACCATCCCCAAACTTAGTGGCTTAAACAACAGGGATTTATTTTTTCTCACAAGTCTATAGGTTGGCAGGACTGTTGTACTTGCTCACGTGTCAGTGGTCAGTTGGTGGGTTGGCTGGGGGCTGGCTGGTCTAGGACATCTTCCGAAATCAAGAGTCAGACGCTTAACCAACTGAGACACCCAAGCGCCCTGACTCTATCTCTTGATAGCAGTAACTCAAAGTCACATCGCAGAGTGTAGATACGGGGCTGGGTGGAAACTTGCGATTACTTTTACAACTCTTATATCACCACATTCAAATGACTGTTGTCCTTCAAAGTTGTCATCTTTCAAAGCTCTGCACTCATTCCAACGATGTACCCACGAATTAAAAAAGCAAGAATCAGAGCCTTTATTAGAATCTCCTTTTTTGGGGGGAGGCGGTTATAAGCCAGTTAAGAAAATCAGTTTGTTTTTTATAGTCAACCATTTTATTCAACGTTCTTGATTCTAGGTAATTTTTTTTTTAATTTTTATTTATTTTTGAGACAGAGACAGAGCATGAACGGGGGGAGGGTCAGAGAGAGAGGGAGACACAGAATCTAAGCAGGCTCCAGGCTCCGAGCTGTCAGCACAGAGCCCGATGCGGGGCTCGAACTCACAAACTGTGAGATCATGACCTGAGCCAAAGTCAGACGCTTAACCGACTGAGCCACCCAGGCGCCCCAATTCTAGGTAATTTTTGATAATTTCTAAATATCAAATCCACGATAAAAGAATTTCAAAATTGACCCCCGTCAAGGCTATTTAAAAGAATGTAACCCAGACTTTGAAATCAATCCAAAAGGAAGCATTCTGAAATGTTTAAGACAAAGGCTTGTCACTGGAATAAATGGGGAGAGCATGACGAACCTGATCACTTTGAAGTGGTTAACTACTCTGTGTGTATTTTTTCTGGAAGGTTTTTTAAAAGCTGTTGCTTTGAATTAGGTTGTGTAAACAAATACCTATTGACTGTAGATGAATTTGGGAGTTCTGTGTATCTTAGTTGAATATCACGTTAATTTTTCTCCCCTAAAGGAGCTTAGCGTTGACTCTCATTTAGGTTGCACGTTGCAGCAAAGTAACTGGATTTTTTTCCTCATTTTGCTATTTAGATAATGTTTTTGGAGAAAGAGAGCATGTTTGTTTTCATAACACCCCAGTTCAGTGTTGCTATTATAAGAATTTCTAAGAACCTTAATATCTTAGATATAACCTTTGGAGGCCTTTAAAAAAACAGTCTACGCAAACTTTGTCTCCTCAAGGAAATTGACTGGGACTGTCCTTTATGGATAGTTATTAAAGAATTATGTACCTACAAAGTTAACCAAGATTTAGGAGTGGATTTTGTGTTAGAATTTCTATCATCTGGCCATGTATGCTTGAGTCTAAACCTCTCAGAAGTTGACATTGGAAGTTGACATAAAACATGAGAAACTCAGGTTTTATAGACTCTGGATATATCCACTTTAGAAAAAACTCCTTTATTGGAAAGTGCTATTTGAAGTCAGCAAATAGGAGCAGAAATCCTTGATTCCCAGTATTTGTAATCTTGGGGCACCTTGGGCAGCTTAAAAGAGTTTGTTAATAGGAAATGCCAGCAGGCACTCATGTTTGGGGGATTTTTAGGTCAAGGGCAAATTCACTTGGTCGTTCATTAGAAGAGGATGGTTCTTCTGCATTGGAACTTAGAGTTCAGTTTAGTTCATGTCAATAGACTGGGAGCATACGAGTGGATATGTCCACGTAAGACCTAGAAACCAACCTGGACCAAGGATGTTAAATCAGGTGCGTGTTCCCGAATGCGCTATGGGTGTTTTACTCTTGCCTCGTTTCTGTAGTACCCCCAGCCAGTTTTTCTGGGATTTGACCTTTGAGATCAATCATGCAATAGATTGGAGATTTGGAATCTTGGGGTCTCAATGTATGGGCAAGTCACTGAATTTTTCTGAATCTGTCTGAATTTCCCTATCTGTAAAACAGGCATGAAAATTCTTATAGGTTGCTTCGTGAATCAAATGAGATAAAATAACACTTTTGCCACAAATAAAGAATCATCATAGCTTGTGTTTATTGAGAACTTCCTTTGTGCCGGGCACTATTCTTAAGCTTTCACATGTACTTGCTCATTGAATCCTCTCAGAAATCCTAGAATCTCAATTTTTCAGTGAAGGAAACTGAAACACAGTACAGTTGGCCCTTGAACAACACAGGTTTGAACTGTGCGGGTCCATTTATACACGGATTTCTTTGCGATCAATACAGTACAGTACCATAAATGTATTTTCCCTTATGATTTTCTTTTCTTTTTTAATGTTTATTTATTTTTGAGAGAGGGAGAGAGACAGAGCGTGAGTGGGGGAGGGACAGAGAAAGAGGGAGACACAGAATCGGAAGCAGGCTCCAGGCTCCGAGCGCTCAGCTCAGAGCCCGACGCGGGGCTCGAACTCACAAACCGTGAGATCGTGACCTGAGCCGAAGTCGGACGCTTAACCGACGGAGCCACCCAGGCGCCCCTTTTCTTCTTTTTTTTTAAGTTTATTTATTCACTCAGAGAGAAAGAGAGAGAGTGTGCAAGTGGGGGAGGGGCAGAGAGAGAGAGAGAGAGAGAGAGAGAGAGAATCCCAAGCAGGCTCCTCACTGTCAGCACAAAGCCCAGCGTGGGGCTCGAACTCATGAACCGTGAGATCATGACCCGAGCCGAAGTCAGACACTTAACCGACCGAACCCCCCAGGCGCCCCTTCTTCTTCTTCTTCTTTTTAAAGTAACCTCTACACCCAATGCGGTGCTCAAACTCAGAACCCCAAGATCGAGAGTTGCATGCTCCACTGTCTGAGCCAGCCAGGCGCCCCCATTTTTTTCCTTCCTTCTGATTTTCTTAAGAACATTTTCTTTCCTCTAGCTTACTTCATTGTAAGAATACGGTATATCATCCATATAACATGCAAAATATGTGTCCCTCGATTGTTTCTGTTGTCGGTAAGGCTCTGGTTAACAGTAGGCGATTAGTAGTTGGGTTTGGGGGCGGCCAAAATTATGCGTGGATTTTCAACCGCATGAGGGTGAGGGGGGTTGGTGCCCCTCACCCCCGTCCTGTTCAAGGGCCAACTGTATACGGAAACTTTGAAACCCCTAAAACACATTAAACGAATGCGAGCTGTTGTCTTCATTCTCCCCAAAGTGCGCTTTCCCCTATCAGTTGACCTGAAGTCCGGGAATGCTAGCAGCCTTCGAAGTGCAAATCCGTGTTTTGCTCCATCTGTATGAAAATGTTCTCTCTCACCCTCTAAGGTTTCCGGGGGCTACCATGACGGTCACCGTGGTGTATGATAACTCTGAGGCCACAGAGCTGTGTGCAGCTCAGCACCTCTACCTCAAGCCCATAGCAAAACTGATGATCAATGTATTGCTCCCAGAGAGCTCAGAACCCATGAGACCCTTCTCCAACTGGGAAGTTCTCGACCAGCTTAAGAGCCTAATTTGCCCTGATCAGTTCACCACAGTCCGGCTCTCTAAGAGTACCAAGGACTTCATCCGGTTCGAGGGGGAGGCCGAAACGCGAAGTCTGGTTCAGATCTTGAAGGCAAAGTTACATGGAAAGATCATCAAGCTAAACGGTTTGAAAACAGACTTAAAAGTAGTGGCTACGGACGCCCAGGGAGAGTGGGAGCGCTTCCCCAGGGAGAAGGAGGCCTCATCGAGTGATGGGGCTGAAGAGCAGGACCAGGATAAGAGCCCCGACTCTATATATTTTGAAGGCTTGCCCTGCAAATGGTTTGCACCTAAAGGTTCCAGCGGGGAGAAGCCCTGTGAAGAGATCCTCCGGGTGGTCTTTGAAAGCTTTGGGAAGATCAAGAATGTGGATATCCCTATGCTAGACCCCTACCGAGAAGTGACGACTGGTGGGAACTTCGGGGGCTTCGGCTTCGGCTTGCAGACGTTTGAGGCCTTTATACAGTACCAGGAGTCGACGGACTTTGTGAAAGCCATGGAGTCCCTTCGAGGTATGAAGCTAATGCTCAAAGGAGATGATGGGAAAGCTCTGGCCTGTAACATCAAGGTAAGAAGGAGCCAGAATTTCTTTCATTCCCCACTGTCCAGGTGGTCCTGAGCAAAAGCTGGAAGGAAGCATCTAGAATAAATTTCCTTAGACCCCACCAGGCTCTGATTGACAGCTAATGTGGAGATTTGTGTTGTCACTAATAAATGGATGTTTAGGAATAAAAATAATCCGGATTTGAACATTCTCTGCTAGCAGGCATGCTGCTGGCTGGGGTTTTGTTATTATCCGGGGTTCTGCCCTAACTTCTCCAGGGCACTGAAGAATTCCTCTGGCCCTTATGGAACTGTCTCGTATGCCTGTTCTATTTGGCGAGTTGCTGAGAGAGAGGGATACATGCAGTTTGAAACCACAGGAGAGCGGTTTACTCCCTCTGTCCTCTTGGGGCAACAGCTTACATTTGCAGGATGTCTGTCAGGTAAATTGTTGGAACGTAACCTCAACAAGCTTGGATGCTTTCCTTTCAAGATCATCCTGTCTGTCCAGTCATGCCACCTCATCGATGTCTGAATGCTTGGGCATCTTCTTAGAGAGAGTGCGTGCAAGTGGGGGAGAGGGGCGGGGGGGGAGGGAGGGGAAGAGAGAGAGAGAGAGAGAGAGAGAATGAGAATATCTTAAGCAGGCTCTACACTCAGCACAGAGTCCAACCTGAGGCTTGATCCCACAACCCTTTGATCATGACCAAAATCAAGAGTCAGACGTTCAACCAATTCAGCCACCCGGGCACCCCTAAAATATATCTTTTTAAATTAGGAGCTATTCAGCCAGACAAAAGATATAACACGTACCATGGTGACCACCCATGTACCCATTGCCCGGCTTACAAAAGAAAACATCACCAGTGAGATGAGACCCCGTTCCCCTTCCTCCCCTCAAAGATAGCCATGATTGTGAATTTGGTGTTTATCATCCTTGTGTATATTTAAAGGGCTATTTCTGTCTCCTTTTATTTTTCGAGCAAATGTGTTTGTAGTGCCTCGATCTGACTTCCACTGTATTTTGAGATTTGCAAAGTAGCTTAATAATCACTACAGTCCGATGTCTGTATCCCATTAGGTCAGTTTTCTTGCCTCTTCGCTCCCCACCCCCTCTGCTCCCCACCCCCCATTTTTTGACTATTTTTGTCTCTGATGATTAAAAAAAAATACATGAACTCAGTTGATTGCTATAACAAACCAGAGGTAATGTACTCACATCCCTCAGACCCTGTGCCCAAAATGACACCGTGATGTCATCTATAGCTATATTAGAGCTCCTCAAGGGTTCTGCCAAAGGAAATTCGACAGGGCTGTTTGGCAGGTGACCACGAAGCAGCGGAACCATCTGGACACTGGGATGCAGAGAGGGCATTTTGAACTCCTTGGGTTTTGGATGGTAATGTACATACCCGTTCCATCTCACTGACCTGGGACATACCCAGCCAGCTGGCAAACTTTTCTAATGAAGCTCTGCATTGTTTGTGGGCAGGTTATGTTTGATAGGACCAAACATTTCAGCGAAGGAGCCATAAGGAGGAGAAATCAAGAAAGGCTAAAATTACAAGAACTAGAGGAAGAAAGGAAAAAAGAAAAGAGGAGAGACGAGGAAGAGGCTGCGAGGTGAGGAGACCGACTTTAACAAAGAGGGTTTTTCACTTCCGATGAGTGGATTTTTCCCTTTGGGTGAATAGGTGACAATGAGGTGGGGGGCAGTAGGAATTGCTGCAGATTGGAAAATTCTGTGGAAGCCTGTCGTCTTCCGACTGTGCTGTTACAAAACCAAAATGGCCAAACAACTGAAAACGGGAAACTTAAAAAGAAGGTTCTCAGGGAGAACAAGTAATGAGCTAGATTAAGATATCTGGGAAGAAAGGATTAAAAAAGAAAGGATCAGGGGCTTTTATAATGAAAATCCCAGCCCACCAAATCAACAAGTATACCAATTTACCCCCCACTTTACCAAATTTTACCTTGCCTACCAATTTAAATAAAAACAAATTCTTTTTGGGACTGGAAAAGATTTTCTTCCACAAAATGCTCAGCAGTCAAACCAACTGACAGGCAGGAAGGCATGTATTTCTTGGCATTCTATTTCCTGTTGGCCTAAGGTCTTTCGCTGAATTTAAGGAGCCCCCATGTTTATTTCTTTGAGCTTCTCCTGGTCTTGAAATTAGGGACTTGGGCCTAGAAAGGGCGATTGGATTGCCAAAGGTTTGCCAAGAAGGTACAAATGGGCTGGAACTACAGGGCTCTCAAAACAAGTCTTACGTGGGGCGCCTGGGTGGCTCGGTCGGTGAAGCGTCCGACTTCGGCTCGGGTCATCATCTCACAGTTCCATGAGTTGGAGCCCCGCACTGGGCTCTGTGTGGACAGCTCGGAGCCTGGACCCTGCTTCAGAGTCTGTGTCTCCCTCTCTCTCCACCCCTCCTCCGTTCACGCTTTGTCTCTCTGTCTCAAAAATAACATAAACATTAAAAAATTAAAAAAAACCAAACAAGTCTTACCTCTTGGCCCCTCCACTTCCATGTTTATTCTTGCAGTCTTTCATGTGAATTATAGCTGTTCAAAAAAGGAGAGAAAGGGTACCCCTTCATGGACCTTTCATTTTTTTGGCTGGTGGGGTAATAGGAGTTGATTGAGATCATGTCTGTGAAACTTGGCCAGAAACTGAGCCCAGTCAAGGTAACTGTCGCCCCAAATTTCTGGACAAAACATGCAGTTTAGATAATCCTTCAGCTTTTGGCTAAGTCCTCACTCAGGTAACTGTCCCTTCTTTCTCCTTCCCCACGTTTCCATAAGGGCCTAACCAAAACAGTTTCATTTTTCAGAGAACAGCTATAAACAAAGCCCATATTCTTCTTCTTTTTTTAAGTTTATTTATTTATTTTGAGAGAGAGAGAGAGAGAGAACGAACACAAGCAGGGAAGGGGCAGAGAAGAGAGAATCCCAAGCAGGCTCCACGCCATCAGCGCAGAGCCCAACTCGGGGCTTGAACTCACGAACCGTGGGGCCCTGACCTGAGCTGAGATCAAGAGCCTCACGAACCGTGAGGTCCTGACCTGAGCTGAGATCAAGAGCCCAACGCTTAACTGACGGAGCCACCCAGGTGCCCCAAAGCCTGTATTTTTCTAAGCCAGTATGTTTTTTTTTTTTTATACTGCATATGTACTTTTTTTTTTTATATATGAAATTTATTGACAAATTGGTTTCCATACAACACCCAGTGCTCATCCCAAAAGGTGCCCTCCTCAATACCCATCACCCACCCTCCCCTCCCTCCCACCCCCCATCAACCCTCAGTTTGTTCTCAGTTTTTAACAGTCTCTTATGCTTAAGCCAGTATGTTTTTATGATAGTGTACTGTGTTAAGTACCAGTTCTCATCCGTAAGATTTTCTGAGTGCCTTGACTTCCCTGTTTTATAAGCCAAGGTGAAGTCAACTCCACGGAAGGTTTTGATCTCAAGAGAAATGAAATCAGCACTGTGACAGCTGAGTCCACGAGCTGGACTGCTTGTGGTTTGAGAAAGTGGGGACTTCTAGAAGCCCCTCCTTTGAATTCTGTAGCCTTCCTTTTGTACACTCTCTCCTGTACATGCTTCTAACCAACCAGCTCAATTTTGTGTCCTTCTGTTTCGACTGATGCACATGGAGCCTTTTTTTTTTTTTAAGTTTATTTATTTATTTTGAGAGGGCGAGATCAGGGGAGGGGCAGAGAGGGAGAGGGAATTCCAAGCAGGCTCTGCGTTGTCAGCACAGAGCCCGACGCAGGGTTCGAACTCACGAACCATGGGATCATGGCCTGAGCCGGAATCAAGAGTCAGAGGCTTAACTGACTGAGCCACCCCGGTGCCCCATGCGTGGTGTCTTATTCCCTAAGTTGTCTGTGTCAGGCCCTGGGGTTCGCACTGAGTGATTCCTGGAAACCTAAATGATCCATCCTCCCCGGGCAGTGGGGAGGGAGCTGGAAGGAGAGCAAATGCCTAATAAATACCTTCTGAATGACTGAATCTTCATCATTGTCCAGGAAAAGAAAAGAGGAGGAGAGGAGAGCCCAGGAAAAGAGGAGGAGGGCCAGGGTCAGGCGGCGAGCCCTGAAGGAAAGAGACAGACACCGGCGAAGGAAACAGAAGGAACCAGCCAAAGCTGAAGCTGCGCGTGAGCCCGACTCTTGGGAAGAGTGGGAGGAGAGGAAGTGCCTGCTGGCTCAGAGGAGGGGGGAGGCCCTTCGGTTGCTACGCGTCCTCTTGAGGAAAATTGCAGTAAGGCTCTTTCTCGATCAGCCATCACTTTTGGTAGGTACTGATCTCTGTGAGGCACACTTCTACGCCGAAGCAGTGGCCTGTTTCAAATCGACTCCATGGAAGACTCTTTGCCTTCCTTGGGATTCGTTTTCAATAGGCTGATCTCCAGTAGCCCAGTTGTGGATTTGCGAAAGAGGTACCCAAATGGTCCAAAGCCCTTGTGTCTCGCCCTTACGGTCTGGCACACTGTGTGTTCCCGAACTCCAGGAGGGTCTGACCCAGAGCCCTATAGCTAGTGTATCTTCTCTGAGTTTCTCATGGATATAACGGAAGGCGCCAGGGCGAGGGAAGGGGTGTTAGGTGGGTAGCCTTCCATTAACTTGTCCGTTCATCTGCAACAGGTTTGGATGGGAAGGAAGAACCTTGAACAGAGACCTTAGGGTAGCAGGTTCATGTTAGTCTAGTCTTAAACTATTTGCTAAGGAATTTCTCACATCACAGAGCAATTGTTTTGTTTGGAGAGTTTCCGTTTTGGAGTTTTGGGTTTTGCTGTTGTTGTTGTTGTTGTTGTTGTTTTTGGTTTTTGCCCCACTTTACTGACCTAAAGATAACCAGGCTCCACAGATATCCTGGAGTGAAGGTCAGAAAGGTTCCCAAGTTATTAATTTAAAAATGCGTATTCAGTGTTTTTATTTATTTATTTTTTTTTTTTTGAGAGAGAGAAAGAGCGAGAGAGAGAGAGGGAGAGCAGGGGAGGAGCCGAGAGAGAGGGAGACAGAGGATCCAAAGCAGGCTCCTCGGTGACAACAGAGAGCCCCTTGCGGGGCTCGAACTCCCGGACCGCGAGATCGTGACCTGGCTGAAGTCGGGCGCTCAACCGACTGCGCCACCCAGGCGCCCCTCACATAGACTTTCTAATAAGGCTAGCTGAATCTTTTAAATTTACCTTACTGATCTCTGGGGGCGACCCCTTTTTAAGAATTTACCTTTTTACACGTGTGTGGTGCCTAATTCTTGGCCCCACTGATACCACGTACTGATTGCGTGCGGTCCTCAGGTTTGGATCCCGGGTAACGGGTGGGCACTGTCCCGATTGACGCGAGCCGTCAGTGAGGGCACGGTGCACACTCTCCCCGAGGCGTGGGGCCCGTGGGCAGCACCTTTAACCTGCCCTTTGGTTGCGCAGAGCAGACAACACAGGCAGAACCACTGGCATGGCCGTGTTTTCTACCCGTCCTCTTGCTTCTGAATGAAGCAGGTGAGAGGGGACAGCTCAGGGATATCCTCCCCTACAATCCACGGGAAGAGGCTGGAACGAAAAACAGAAAGGCGGTTCATGTTTTAGGCCAGGCGATTCCCTTTTAGACACACATTTCACCCATCGGTCTCTTCTTGTTCTAGGATTTTCTGGGAAGGCTGTAGAGCATGTCTTCTTTTACTATCCCCAGCCCCTAGCGTAAGACCCGGAACAGTAAACGCTCGCCAGTTTGCGCACACATAAAGAAAAGGGTCGTGTGCTCTGAAGGCGTGTAAACGGTCGAGCACAGACCTGGTGTTTGCGTTAGCCCGAGACACTTCGTTCGTGCCGCTTCTTTCCTCAGCGCGATGTTGTGTTCCTAGTCTGGGTCCACCTTACAGCTTAGAAACCACTTCAGAACCATGCCAGAAAGCCCAGTTTTCTTTGAAACGTTTAAACCGTTACAGTTTTCATGTGAGATGTTTAACCTTTCTCTTTAAAGGAATCCACCCAGTTTCACCCACAGGGGGTAGACGATCCAAGCCCCAGCGCGAACCACACTCCAGGGAACACGTTGGGAACTCTGAAGAAAGAAGAGCTACACAGCCAGTACCTTCAGAATCGAGCAGAAATGCCAAAATATCAGGTTGCCAAGTTACACCATAAACAAAAAGAAAAAATGAAGAAAATCAACAGGGCTCACTTGCCTCAATCTCCCCTCCACCTTAGGAGAAAAGAAATAAGCTCTTCAGCTAGAGGAGCAAGAGCTGGCAAATCATTAGCCAACGGATACAATGAGAGTCGGGTCTCTGACCAGAGTTCTCTGCAGAACGCAACAGTCCAAGGTCAGCCTCTTGAGAAAGAAGACCGCAGCAGTTCTCATAAATCCGATTCCTACAGATTGTTTGAGCGAGGGCGTGGCAGGAAACAGAAGATCTATGAAACAGATGAATTTATTGATTACATGTTAAACTGCTATCAACCTCCAAACTATGCCCGTATCTGCCTAGAACCAAGTGGCCCAGAAAGCACGCGTGAGTGGCAGAGGGCTGTCCAGGCTAAGGGAAATGGATTTCGAGTCACTTTGAGAAAACGTAACTATCACTCCACCAGCCCGAGCCCAGTGCAAAGCCTGGCAACAAGACAACAGGCTCAAAAAGATGATGGCTGCTCAGAGATTTGTACTCGGGGTCCTGAGCATAAACCACAAAAGAGAGGAAGAGTGGATTATGCCAAAGAAAGTCGCAAGGAGTTAAATCATTGCAAGGACACAGCCAGTGAGGCTGGTGGTCATTTGTCCCCAACTGATGCAATGAGCCCTCTGTCGGAAGAGATTTATGCTTACGAGATGAGAGTTTCCAAATCCACCAGTCAAAGCCAGGATTCCTCACCCAACAGGTCAGCAGACTTAGAAATGGAGTTGACCGATTTCTTAGAGGAAATTAGTAGTGATTCTGAATGCTTCAGTGAAATCCTTAGCATAAAGAAAGAAGACAATGAGAAATCTGTGACTACATATGATAGCTCCCCAGAAAAAAGATCTCTTGATGCTGCTGAAATTATCACTAGAGATCAAGAAGTTAGGTCAAGTCCGCAGACCTGGTGTTCAGAGTGGAACCGCGAGGGGGAGGAACGCTACTCTAAATATGAGCTTTGGAAACCAGTCAAGAGGTCCAGGTATGAGTTGACATGCCCATGGCTTGAAGGGGAAAACGGTTCCATGAGAGGTGAGAAGAACAACAGCCGAAACAGGGAAACAGTGGCCCCCAAATATTTGTTTGATGAAGGCGACTACCGTGGATCCAGCCCCAGTGATCTGTTAGACGACATGGTAAAAAAGAGGAGGAGGTTCGATGATAGCACATTCGGCCAGAACGTGAAGTATAGGCCCCCTCATGTGCCAATAACATCATCAAACAGCGCTGATTTCTACTTGAGGGGTTTCCCCCGAAGCAGAGAGACCCCCTGGAGGCCAGACTACAACCAGGAGGTGAGAAGGTTCAAAAGATACGAGAATTCTAAAGATTTCAGGCCGAATTCTGATAATTATTATATTAGACGTAACAGTCAGGAGCACGCGGACTATGGAAGCTATTCACAAAACGGCTACACTAGTCCTGTGTATCATCAAATGTTTTGAAGTTCTTTCAGTTCAGGAAACGCTCTCATTCGCAGCAAACAAATTGCAAGAAGAAAATTTAAAACCAAATATAGCGATGTAGCTGGCAACTACAGAGCAAGAGAGCGACACTTAGAAGTTTGAGCAAGGTCAAATGCAAAACCCTTGTTTCTCCTGCCAAAGTATAAAGCATAAATGACTGCCAGTGTGCTGGCAAACTTTAGAAACAAAAAAAATTCCAGATTCTGAAGGTTGGTAAAACAGTGTGCCCGCAAAACTTCTTGATCCGAGGACAGACATTTCTACGGTTCAGCCGCGACTTTAACTGGGTGCCAGCGAGGGAGCAAATGAACGTTGAGAGGAGTTGAGATGGCCCTCTGTGGCTCTTTAGCTGTTCTAACAACATCATTTAGTGTCATTTACCTTCAAAAGGGACAACAGCGAATGAAATAAGGTCTTTTTATACCTTCTTAGCCTTGGTCAGAAACACCACGTGCAGCGACGAAACTTTCCTGACTTTTATCCAGAAATGGCTGTAGGTAACAGAAGGGATGACAGCAAGGACATACCAGAGACTCCTTCACGACATCGGAAGGTTACGTGACCACCCACCAGAGGGAAATTAATCTTTTAAATATGTTCATAGTACTCAGAGTTGTCCTTTTAGAAACAAAATTTGGAAGACGAAACCAAAAGGGGCTCGGATTGTCCCTTGACGTTTAAACGGATGGTGGACCGTTTGCAGAGTTTTGTTTTGTTCTTTCTTTTTTGTTTTTGTGTGCGTGTTTTTTTGAAGAACCCCACGTCATTCCATCCTAGAGAAGCAAGAGAATGGAAATAAAAGAACCAGTGGGATTTGCAAAAGGAAATGCCGAAAGATCCTGGGGCACCGATACCAGCACTTTGGGAGGACAGGACGTGGCAGTATTTCATTTCAGGTTATGTAATCCTTTCACTCAGGGTTGGGTGACATCAGTTTGTAAAAAGCCGCTGACTATCCCCAAACTGACTTTTGATAACACGTTAACAAGTGCCTCCCCAATCCTCAATAACGCCATGGAGTTAGGAGTCGAGGGCAAAGCCCTAGTTTTCTAGCTGGGGAAAAATGGTACGTGTGAAGGCTTTGTAAACTCGTAACATAAGCAGTTTCTCTTTTTACCTACTGGTTTTGGACTTCTTGACTATGTTTTTAAATTGAGATATTTTATAGATTCATAAAGACTTACATCTTAACGCAGTGCATGTTCTATTAAAAGCTCGGCTGATTCATTCCGCCTTATATTGGATTTAGGACCCTCAGGGGCAGTAGATGACCTTTTTTTTCCCACCCCCAGCCAAGCTATCCCTGACTCGGCAGTTGAAGACATCAATGAGATCAGACTGGCTGGCAGGACGAGAGGGTGATTTTCATTCACAGAAGTAGTGGAAGGCAACATCTCCCTGTGACATGATTCATTTCAGTCTTAACTTGATATTCTGTGGAAAAGTACCAGCCGGTAGAGCCAAGGTGGAATGCCAGTCAGTGTGGTTGCCCCGAGTGACGAGGCACGTTGCGTGCTCATAACCAGCCAGCCACTCGAGCAACCTGACCTCTAAAGGGGCCACAAGATCTTCTAAGTTACCGGAAGTAAGAACCACACGTTGTTTCGTTGATCTCTTCTCCTCCCATTTAAGAGAGCTACGCTAGTACGTGCAAAAGTTTACAAGTAATGTAGCGGATTGTGTTTGTCATTAAGGAGATGATAACCAGCGGACGGTTCGTTGGTTCTCTTGTATTCGGTTCCGCTTTCAACCTAGTGACTCTGCCGTTAAAACTAGGTTTGGCTTGTCAAATCTGAAAAATCGTTTCGTGGGGTGAGTGCCTTTTCTCCTCTGAAGACTAGCAGTGACTATTAATGTTCAAAGTACTGTTGTCCAGAGTAGCCTTTTAAAGTGCTAAGAGCTTGTATTTTGTCAGACAGCTTTTGGTAACTAGGTGTTTTTCTCCTCCTCTGCCTCCTTCTTTTTTCATGCTCCATGCCATTGAAACCAAGAACACTATGGGTTCGTAATGGAAAGCAGTTATGGTTGTTTGGAAAACAAATCTTCATGTCTGCTGTCACTAGATAATTTTTCTTTGCAGAGATTTTGGGGCATGAAAACAATTTGCTGCTCAGTAACCAGGCATAAAAAATAAATTGCAGAATACAGCATGTGCAATTTTTTTTTCTTTTTCTTTTTGGTATAATAGAACCGGTGCTAAGTCACTTCTATCTAATATTTTTGTCTGGTTTTGTTTGTTTGCTAAATACCATCCTGGGACCTAGAAGTTAGTAAAAATACTGATTTCATGTTTACTTTCTGTACCACCTTCAATTTTTATATGTCTTATAGTAATGAGTTTTAGATTTAAATAAACTTCTTTTGTGTGTGTGTGTGTGTGTGTGTGTGTGTGTGTGCGCGCATAGGCCTTAAATGAGGAAGAGAACAATTTATCCTATACTTTTCAATGGAGTGAGTGGCTTAGTAAGGAATGAGATAGAACCGAAAATATTGTGATCACTTTCTATTAGTTCTAGTTACTTAGTTATTCTTTGTTGTGCTGTTATTTAAGTGGTGCAAGAGTTTTTTCTCACATCTTTTTTCTATGTCTTATTAAGTAAGTAAGGGCCTGAACTTTAAATTTTGTCTTTTTAGACAGACATCTCCATGTTTTTCCTCGTATGTGCTGATAGTGCTTTACGAAAACTAAAAACCTGTCAATGTATTTTTGTTCAATTTGTTTGAATTTCTCAGGTAGAAAGCCATGTAACCTGGTAATTTTGAAAGTAAGAACCAAATAAACGCATTTTTTGTGTGGCAAAGACTATTTAGAATGTGAACTCTTAAACGCTAATAATTTCACCGGGGCGGGGTGAGTTTCTACTTGTAGGATGCCGCTTTGCACTAATGTTGTCGATCCTCATTTGCATTGTTAGAGAAATAATACATATTTAATTTTCAGATATATTAAAAATAAAATGGTCATAGTGACTACCTACTGCCTGTTCATTTACCACGTGCATCATCTACATTTTCTGTGAAAATCTACGTGCCCGGTTTTGGGGTTGTTTTTTTTAAGTTTCGTTCACTCATTTAAGTTCTCTCTACACCCAGCATGGGGCTCCAGCTCATGACCCCGAGATCAAGAGTTGCGCACTCCTTCGACCGAGCCAGCCGGGCGCCCCTATCCATGTCCAGTTTTAGTCTTGCTCCTATGTGGGGGTCTGTTGAGCACTCGACTTCAGCTCAGGTTGGGATCTCGCAGTTCTTGGGTTCGAGCCCTGCGTCGGGCTCTGTGCTGACAGCTCTGACAGCTCGGAGCCTGGAACCTTCTTTGAATTCTGTGCTTCCCTCTCTCTCTGCCCCTCCCCTGTTCCCACTCTCTCTCAAAAACAAATATTAAGAAAAAAATTACAGGGGCACCTGGGTGGCTCGGTCAGTTAGGTGACCGATTTCGGCTCAGGCTGTGATCTCACGTTTTGTGGGTTCGAGGCCCGAGTCGGGCTGTGCTGACAGCTCAGAGCCTGGAGCCTGCTTCGGACCGTCTCCCTCTCTCTCTCTTCCCTCCCTCCTCCCCTACTCCTGCTCTGTCTCTATGTCTCTTTCAAAAAGAAACATGAAAAGATAAATAAATTTTTAAAAAGAGGCTTTTTGCTTCTATGCAATTTTTCCCTTTATGACGCTGATGTTTGGGAACTGTGTCAGAGCTCACACAACTGAAGATCACAGTTTGATCTTCAGTTTGGAGAAGGTGAAATGATAGTATCTGGACTTAAGACTATCCTCCCTTCGGCAAGGTTTTTTTTTTTTTTTTTTTTTTAATGCTTATTTATATTTGAGAGAGACAGAGACAGAATGCGAGTGGGTTAGGGGCAGAGAGAGAGGGAGACACAGAATCCGAAGCAGGCTCCAGGCTCCGGGCTGCCAGCACAGAGCCCGACGCGGGGCTCGAACTCACGGACCGCGAGATCATGACCTGAGCCGAAGTCGGACGCTCAGCCGACTGACCCCCCAGGCGCCCCGGCAAAGGTTTTATCAATAATCTTCGAAGGTAGCAAAACGGACTCCATGGCATCTCATCTCACCCCTTCAGCACCTGGTGGCAGTGTTCAAGTTCTACAATAGCCGGGACTAAGTGGGGGTGTGGGGGCGTCTCGGGGGCTTCACTGGTCAATCTTTGGCCGTTCGGGTGTCACCTGTATTTTCACGTGAAGCGTCCGGCACGCTGCCTCGAAGTGTTCGGTAACAAAGGCTGCCTGTACCTTAGTACAATCTGGGTGCTTTACAGCTGAAAGGGTCCCTTTTGGGGGGGTCAAAAAGCTCTCTCTCTGAAACAGCAAGGGCTGTCCGGATGCTTGTTCTGGGTCTAGGATTAGCCTGTTTGGCCCTCCGACGACGTGTTGTGAACGTGTTGTTATGTAGAGAAGCCACACATATGGGGAGGCGCGGCGGACACGGAGAGAATGCTTAGGACGCTAGTCCTGAGAGCGCAGGGCCTCTGCAGGGGCTGGATAAAGGCAGGGGGACAAGCAGATGTTCACCTCACACCTCCCCCACTGGCCGGGTGCCTGTAACCTCCACGCCCCCATCTTAAATGGCACCTTTTACATAATGCGGCTTCTGAATATGCTAGCTGGATTTGAGAAGTTTCTAGACTGAAGTCCTGCCTTCTAGTAATATCCTTTTACATGTAATCAATACAATGTTGATTTCATTCTCAATGGTGGGGAATCGGGCTATTTGAGATAGAAACTTTAACAGGGCCCTGGATGTTTTCCTCTTGGCATCGGACACACCCGTTTAGCTTAGAACACACAGTGTAATAGGGTGCTTGGCACGAAACAGGCAACTGGAATATTAGTTGCATGAAACCTAGTGGGGGCGGGGCGGGGGGGGGGAAGAGCTCATTTAAAAACGAAACAGGGGCACTTGGGTGGCTCAGTTGATTAAGCAGCTGACTCCATCTTGGCTCAGACCACGATGCCCTGGTTTGTGAGTTCAAGCCCCGCATCGGACTCCGTGCTGATGGCATGGAGCCTGCTTGGGATTCCCTCCCCCTCTCTGCCCCCACTCCCGAAATAAATAAGTAAAAACTTAAAGAAATAGGCAATGTTTGGTAACAGAAAAACCGGAAAGCTGCAAGCCCTCTTTCGTCCAGGGAGTACATCCCTCGTAAGAAAACTCTGCCAATTTTAACGTCAAAATGGCAAAACACTAATATTAATAGGCTGTATTTATACAACCAACTGCATACGCAAATCTGATCTTTTGCCAGGAGGGGAATTAGCTACCGTGAAAGAATTCCTGAATATTCTCCTGGTCAGATGGTATCTGGAAACGGAAACAACCAACCGTGCCTTGGCACTTGCTAATGCCATCAGCAGTTACCCCTTAATAACCTTGCTACGGACCCGAAGGCAGAGGTCTGCCGTGGAGTTTAGAAAAGTTCTGAGGCAGAATTTGACAAGTCACAAAAAATAAATTCACTAGTTTTTTAAAAAAATGTCCATTTGTACGTTGGAATTAAGGCAGCTTAGCTAATCTCGATTCACTGTCTTCTTAGGTTTATTTTTAATGTTTATTTTTGAGGGAGAGAGAGAGTGCACAAGCAGGGGAGGGGCAGAGAGAGAGACACACAGAATCCGAAGCCGGCTCCAGGCTCTGAGCTGTCAGCCCAGAGCCAGACGCGGGGCTCGAACTCACAGACCATGAGATCATGACCTGAGCCGTAGTCGGACACTTAACCTACTGAGCCCCTGAGTTTATTTTTATTTGAGAAAGAGAGAAAGAGAGCAAGCCGGGGAGGGGCCGAGAGAGAGGGAGACAGAATCCCAAGCAGGCTCCACACTGTCCGTGCAGAGTCCAACGTGAGCCTTGAACTCATGAACCTCAAGACCATGACCTGAACCCATCAGGCGCTTAACCGACTGAGCCACCCGCAGGCACTCAATTCACTACTTCTTCACAAGATAAGCTGGTATTTGGTTTGTGGTGTGAGGGTCTGAGGTCTTGCCCCTTAACGGGTTTCTTTTTGAATACACACACACACCTCAGGAGCGAAACTGAGTATTAAGCTAAAGTAAAATGACCGAATCTGATTTCCGAGGTTTAAAAAAAAAGACAACCCACCACGCTATACTGGGTAAGACCGTTTTTATTAACTGACCAAAGCACTTCATTTTGTTTTCTGATCTGAGGTAAAACCATTAAACACGGTTCACAAGAAAATACAAGGACTATTCAACTACAGTTACAAGGGTTGGAGACCTCACTAGTTCATATACTTTTACGAATTCATACGACTGTACAGTCTACTTAAGCTAAGTTTATTGTTAACCGAAAAGACCCAGTTATCAGAGACCTAGACACCCGGCCCGACTCCTCTTGTGGCGGCTACTTTTGTCGGGACAGAAGAATGACGGTTACCTTAACGAATGGATTTTGAGAGCCGCGTGGCTACGGCGACCTGTACTCTCTTCGTTCCCCAGAGGTGGGCGGGAGGGCTGCCGGGAGAGCAAACGCATGTTCTGTTCGGCACCCCCCCCCCCCGCCCTCACGGCAAACCGGGTCGGATAACCATCGTCCCACCGTGAACGTGGGGATGGGGAAGAGGGTCCCTACATTTTCTTCGTCGAGTTAGCTTTTCAGGCAAGCCGGCTGATTTCTTCCAAGGCTTCCCTTCAAATGTTCAGATCCTATTTCAAGCCTCACTGTGTACCGCTGTGTTAGCGGGGGCATCTGAGTGTCCAGAGGACAAAAAAAAAAAAAAAAAAAAATCGTAAGGCGGTCTAGAAACACAGCGAATGTATTTTTCCCAACTGAGCCCAGCTTTGAGATTTCAAAAAAAAAAAAATTTTTTTTTTTAATGGACAGCTTTCTTTAATCAATACCAGAGGCTTTGGAATACTGCAGATTTGCTTTAGAGGTAGATAAAACAGAAATCGTGCAGCTAAGTCAATTGAGAAATGAGGGATTTGCTGTCTTGAGAACGTCAGGACTGCAAGTTCATCCTTTGTTCTCGGTTGCTGGAAGGGCTCTGCACACTTAACATCTTTACCTGCTTGGGCAGGGAGGGGATACCCAAGTCTTGCCTGTCTCAGGAAAAACAAACTGAAAGTCGGCCCGTACTGACTACAGAGAGAAGGGAACGGTAATAACATCTGTATTACGGCCCTGCAGTTCACGGTCTGGATTTGCGACACACAAACGCATCATGCACTTGGGAGACGGGAGTTAATTGTGTATCAGTGTCACTAGTGATGTTAATTACAAAAACTTACAGCCAAGTTCGAAACGTTTCTAAATATCGGAAATCACCATGTTTTAAAGACAGACTGGAATGTTACAAATGATTCTGCAAAATACAAAAATAGATATGCTTCCACTGGACGCTCTAGTCATTTTTCCGAGCGCTCTCATCTTTTGCTTCTTCCTCATCGGAGTACACGGTGGGCTCCTCCCCCTCCTTCAGCAGCTTGCCCACGTGATGATACTTGACTGGAGGCAAAGAAAACACAAATGATCGCTCTCGTGCCTTACCCAGAACCACTACCTCCCACCTGCAAACATTCACTAGAGGCCTACGGTCTATGCGGCGATGTGCCGGGCTTCTTGAAGGTCTCTGTTAGGAAGGTCTTATGCCACAGCCCTTGGTGACCGGGAATTAAGAGTTTTGTTCAGAAGAAACACGGAAGGGGTGGCGGTGTCGGGCGAGGAGTGTGCAAGGGAAGGCTGACGCAGAGTCGTGTTTGTGTGCACAAGCGGGAGAGCAGGGCTCGCTAGGAGTTAGTTGGAAGGGTTTCAGAACGCCTCACGAAGGACGACATGCTTGGGAGGACGCGTAGGAGGACGTGAGGCAAGAGGGATTTCAGAAAATGAAAATGCCGCGTACGGAGGCATGCAGGCGAGGCTGCACACATCTGGGGAACATCAGAGAGACCGAGTTGAGAGCTCCACGGCGCGGGAGGAAGGTTGGCTAAGCAGTGTGGGCGAATATGGAGGTGGCGGACAGCCGGCCCGAAGCGTCTGGACTTCGTCTACAGGTGGCAAAGGGCACTGAAGGTTTATGACAAAAGAACGGCGTGGGAAACCAGCGCTTTGGCAGACCAGGCAGATGACAGCAAGGAGGCCCAGCGCAGGGAGCCCAGGCGGCCAGATCAGTATGCGAAGGAACAAGGGCCAGGAGTAAGCAGGACGTCCATGGGAATGGAAAGGGAAGGATGCGAGCTACTTTAAAGCAAAATTGGAAATACAAGTTAATGAAGTTCCAACGGGAGCTGGGGACTCTGGAGAGGGGGCCCCCCCCGGGGGGCGGGGGCACGTGACAGGAGCTCTACAAGGGCGGGAGGAGTGAAGTTAATACTGGCAAGAAGCAGGTCCCTGGAAACCTTCAGGAAGGGAAGTTCTGTGGGACTGTGGGGACGGAAACTGCATCGCTGGGAGTAAGAAAGCAGTGGTTAGGGACCAGCACTTCTTAGACGGGTGACAGTGAAGGGGAGGAACGAGGACTCTAGTGGATGGAGGAAAAGCGGGAGACGGTGGTTTCTCCCAGCACAAGGAACAAGCTATGCATCGTTAAAAGCAAGTGATTAAGGAGGCAGGAGAGCACTGGAGATGTTGGAGACAACAGATTTAAGGGTGCAAACCAGAATGCAAAAGGCAGGAGAAGGGATCACGGCCCCACTGGCTGCATTCTTGAGGCCAAGCTCATGAGGGATTAAGCCTATGGATGCCAGAGGCCAAGAGGGCCGGGTCTCCTCTTTCTGAACAGGTAGTAACCAACCTGTCTAACCAGGTAGCCAGACCGGCTTTTGTGTGAAATAATCACTAGACTGGAACTTCCCTATCTGAACATGTTGTAAAGGTCCCTAGGGTGCCTGGGATTACATAAAACAAATAAAAGGCGGGTGGCGCCCAAGAAACCTGCTTTAAGGGGAACCCACACTAGTTTTGAGTGGAGCTCCGGTGTCACAACAGAACTTGGGGCGGGTCTTAGTGGAAGGGGGAGAAAGTTTTTACGGTTTTTACCTCCTTGGTGAAGGCAGGCCCTAGAAGATAGAGCTTTGTCAGTAATAAATTACAACTCGCTGGTTTCATACAGAAGAATATTCTCTATGTGTACAAAAGCATCCTTAGGATACAAGAAAACCAGGGACTATGTTAGATAGTGTTAAATAGCTGAATCACGTTTTCAAAGTAAAAAGACTTGCCTCTAGACTTGAAAGCTATACTTTGTCTGCTTGGGATTCAAAATCTAGGGGTAGAGCCCTAGCTGGCTAATAATTAACACTGAAGTCAGCATTATTTTCAAAAAAAAAAAAAAAAGAAGGTTGGATTTAGCCAAAAGAGTCAGTAATATTTAACTGGCTATAGAGAACAGCAAATAGAAAACTGCATTTTAGAATAAAAAATCTTAGGGGGTGCCTGAGTGACTGTCGGTTGAGCGTCTGACTTCAGCTCGGGTCATCATCTCACGGTTCATGAGTTCGAGCCCCGCGTCGGGCTCTGTGCCGACAGCTCAGAGCCTGGAGCCTGCTTCGGATTCTGTGTCTCCCCCTCTCTCTCTGCTCCTCCTCTGTCTCACTCTCTCTCAAAAATAAACAAAACATTAAAAGAAATAAAAAATAAATAAAAAATCCTTAAAAAATTTTTTTAAATGTTTTTATTTTTGAGAGACAGAGAGAGAGAGAGAGAGAGAGAGAGAGAGTGAGTGGGTGAGGAGCAGAGAAAGGGAGACACAGAATCGGAAGCAGGCTCCAGGCTCTGAGCTGTCGGCACAGAGCCCGACGCGGGGCTCGAACTCACGAACCGTGAGATCATGACCTGAGCTGAAGTCAGGTGCTTAACCGACTGAGCCACCCAGGTGCTCCAAAAATAAATTAAAAATCTGGAAGTGATGGTCATGGTCTTTATATCCTGTTTCAAAGCTGGGAAAGGTTAGTCAAATTCTTAGCAGTGAGATGTTGCTAAAGTGATAAACACTTCGGTTTGACAAGAGCTGATTCCTCAATTCCCGAAATTTGAACTAATCCCCGTCCTCCCTCCCCCCACCCAACAGCCCCAAAGACCTCAGCCCATAGCATAAGCCGGGAAACAAGTGTCTCCTTTTCCCTTTCTTTTTAAAAATGCAGACACCATTGTCGCTGGGCAGATTATAAGCATCATTTGTAGATGAGGCCTATAGTCAGGCTCAGATTCAAAAAGAAGCTGTTTTGTTGAACACAAGTCTCCCATTCTTCAACAGAAATGTGGGCTGCTTTTAAATAGCAAGCCTTGCTAGTAAGGACTTCTGAAATCCCTCTCTGTAGCCTACATGACCATGATCCTTTCCCCGACAGGCCAAGCACCAAATCCTAGTGTGGAATCTAGGCAAACCCGTCAAAAACTTAAATAACAGAAACCCAAGTTTCCATGGGGAACTAGCTAAAAACTGGACGCAATCATGGCAGGTGACTCAGCACTGCTGCAATCACTTCAAGCCATGAACTTGATCCATCCGTTCAGGAGCCTATCAAAATGCTCCCCAGTTTCAGGCTGCTTAGTAGTAACTATTGTGCTGCCGTGAATCCCATTACTGGTAGAAATTTGATCCAGGCACAATTTTAAAAAAATGCTTACAAGTGAACTGAGAGTCCCAGTCACTCAGGGTCTCCTGCTGGGCGGGAGTGAGGTCAGAAAGGTCGTCATACTCGTCCTTCAGGGCTTCCTTATCCAGGCAGAAGGTGGCAAGGCCCCGGGATGCATCTCTTCCGGCAAAGACCCCATACGGCCCCTCTTAAAAAACAAAACCAAACCAAAGATTAGTTCTTTATTAGACGGACAGTTTCTCTGTGGTTCATACATAGGAAATAGCTTCCTTACCCATCAACGGAAGAAAGCCCCCTTCTGCAGTATCCAATTCCATTTGGAAACCCTAAGTGACGTTGATGCTTTTGTCATTACATGGTGGATACTGGAGGATCTGTTGTCCTCAAACTGTCACAAATCAGTATGTTATGCATCATCATCCATTTCCTGTGATTTTCAGACAGCTAATAAGAAAGCCATGAATGCTTATCTCCTAGGGCGGGATGCGGTGGTAGGAAATCGTTTAAGATAATACTGAGCCCACGGGTCAGAATCCGGCTTTAGGACTGAACCCAGAGCCTGCCTCTCCTCTAGGCACTAGGGCTACAGCAGCAAAAGTTACAGTTTCTTAACGTAATAAATACTAAGGCATAAATGAAAACATTTCCTTATAAAATGTATTCTGATCTATTTTAATGACTCCAAAGTATCTCATGGCGATCTTTGGTTGTGAGACTGTATTAAACATTAACATGCGATATCTGCAGGAGAAATCATTTTATGAGAGTATCAGCGGTTCAGAAATCTCTCCTCGTGTTACATAATCTACACTGTCAATAAAGAAGAAATAGGACAGAGATCACCTCTGTCACTCTGGTGAGCTTGAAGACAAGACTCAAAATCCTCACACTTTCATGGAAAACAAAGACTGAATCAATATCCCAAACAAATATATGAGACATGAGAATGCTATTATATAGACTTTTGTCTAAGGGAGCGGTGAATCATTTTGTAGGTACCTGACGTGGATGTTTAGACTTATTTAAATATTGCACAAGTAAATGAAAAGAATCCAGTGTACTTTAAACCACGTGCTGTTTCCCCAAGGTAGATTGGGTAGCAACTCTGACATTAAAAAGTTTGTAGGTAACCACGAGGCCAAGTATGAGACCGGATCAAGTTTCAATATGCCCCCTGGTCACTGGAAAGCTCAATCCACAAGGAATTTATTTGTGTACAAATTAGACAAAATTTATGACCAACTTTTGAACGCAAATAAGGTTGTAAAGAAAACCGGTTGTTTGCTCTCCTACTAGAGAAGGTAAAACCCAACAAACCCATTACACAGTTTTCACACGACACATTTCACAGTTTTCACACTGTATACACACACACACACACACACACACACACACACACACACACACTTCTAGCGGACATGGTAACATCTAGTACTTGAAAATAGGCCAACTGTTCTGGCTTGGACCTTGCTACTTCAGAGATTATAGTCACTGAATACTGAAAAATGGCCCAAGGGGAGCATTAGGAATATATTCACCAGAATGTACCTTCCCTAGAATATAAGCCCCATGAGCAGCCCCTTTTTCTGTTTTGCTCCCTGCTGTATTCCCAGTGCCCACAAAGGTGCCATGCATAGAATAATGGGCACCGGAATGAATCATTTTTAGGAATCCTTTGTAACACGGATTATCATTTGCACATGGTATCACACATTCATGGGCTCACAGGACGACAGCGCAGGGTAGAGACTTAGGAAGATCTCCCAATGGGCCGTCCTCAGCATTTTTCAGAGGGACAGCTAAGGCCCAGAGAGAACAATGCTTCGTGCCAGGTCACACAGCTGGTCAGTAATCCAACCCGGATTAGAACTCAGGTCGCCTGATTCCCAGTGTTGTGTTTCTGTGCACAGGCCTACATTCCTCCCAATGACTTTGCAAATTACAATCATAGGATGATGGCCCGTGCACGTCTTTGGACTACCTGACGGTGCAGCTCAGTACTAACGGGTATTTGCATGATTATGTCCACTGAAAATGCCTCTAGGTGTGCCAGGGTAAGTGCCGATAATAGAGGTGTGGTTTTCAAATGATCTTGACAGTTACACGGCCTACAGAAAGTAGGTCTTCTAAATCAGCCACGAGGAAACACTGCTAAGGGGACGAGTTCCGGAAGAACTTTCCCACATCTGATCTTGATTAGTTGGACTGGGCGAGTAAAACAAAGCAGGAGTGGAGATGACGGGGATCACGGGTATGTGTGCGCGTCTCCAGACCGCTTCCCTCTCTCCAGACCCGCGAGCAAGAGAGAGTACTCTCGATGTGGACACACTCCCTGAGCTCTCGGTTTTTAGGAGTCCGTATTAAACGAGCTAAAACCTCCTTCCTCTCCAAATATTCTACGTGGCACGACTTTCCAAACCCGGCCGTTTCTCAAAGGCGCCCCCGGGAAAGCCTCTTACAATGCAGATTGCTGGACCTCCCCGACAGACTCCTCCACGGTGGCGGTGATTAAGCCGGGAATCGGTGTTTTTCCTCAAGCGCATCAGGTGATTCTGATCCACCAGCAGGCTTAGAAAGCCTCATCTCTAAGGCCCTTCGGGCCTGCTGTCCTCCAATGGCTCAGCAGTCGGCCACCCTCATTTCCCCTCCGGTTGGCTTTTCCTGAAATCCCCACACCCAGCAGCCCTCACAGCCCTACCCCTTTTGTTTCCCAGGATCCTCCCACTTCTCTCTCCCTCCATTTTTAATTTTTTTTTTTTTTTTTTTGGCTTCTAGTCCTTTCTCTCGCGCTATAGACTGAAATGCTCTATTACCTTCTCATCTGGCCACATTCCCATTGTCCGCTACGTTCAGCCTCATTCCGCCCTCGAGCAGCTCCCTTCCCCCCCCCCCCCACCGCCCCACGGAATCTCCGCGTTCACCTCCCAGCTTTTCGGTCGGCCACACGCAGCGCGCGCACACACATACCAAACACATGCCACACACATACCTGACACATGCCACATTCCAAGCGCGCGCGCGCACGCACACACGCGCCTGGCGAGCCACGGACACGGGATACGCACACACACATCACCCGCCAGCGCGCACGCGGCTTCGACCTGCTGCTAATCCCACCTCCGCGCTCCATCTCCCGCACCTTCACGTTACACCACGGCCACTCCCGGCGGCAGCGGCCTCCGCATCTTCTCCGAGGCTGGACCTCCCCCCCTCCCCCCCCCAGCTTCCCTCGAGACACCCTCGTTTCCCTTCTCCAGCCCGACACCGCCCCTCCTTCCAGGAAGCCCCAAACCCCGTGCCCTCGAAGCGCCTCGATCACTGCGCTCGGCGGTGCCCCCCCCTTCCCGGTTAGCGATCTCGCCCGCCCCCCCCATCCCGGCCTGAGCGCTCCAGCCTTCTCCCTCCACCCCCATCCCGGCGCTGGCGGCGTCCCCCGCTGGCCGCGGCACTACTTGAGGGCCCCTTGCCCTCTGCCGCTGGGAGCCGCCCCGCCACGATCGCCATTCCTCCCCTCAGGGGCGCCTCGCTCCCCCTCGCCTCCCCCGTACCCAGCCCCGGGCCGGGGCCCCTTCTTTTGTCTCCGCGTCCCCTGGGCGGCCGCCGTTACCGGGCCCGTAGAACTTGCGGCCTTTGGTCACGTCGAACACCTTGCCGTTGATGGCCATGAGTATGCGCGGGTCCTGGACGCCGTCGAAGCGCCGCAGCTCGGCAGGGGTGAAGTCGCGCCGCTTAAGGCGGGGCAGCGGGGGCGGCTCGTCGTCGTCGCTGTCGCTGCTGGCCGCCGGCTGGTCCCCGCGCACGATCTTGTACAGCAGGAAGACGCAGAGGCCGAGCAGCAGCAGGTTGAGCGGCGACGTGAAAATCTCGTGTAGCAGCCCGCCACCCTCCAGCTCGCTCGGGTCGGCGCCGGTCGCCGCCACATCCTCGGCAGCCATGATCTCTGGAGCAAAGGTTGGGCCGGGCTAGAGAGGGCTCCGGAACTGGCTGCTTTCTCCTCCCTCTCTGCGAGCTTGTGGCGCGCACGGATCGGCGGACAAGGACTAGCCAGCGGAGGAGGCGGGGCGGGGCGGGGCCTAGGCGGGCGGAGCCTCCCGGCCCCGCCTCCCCCGCGGCCGCCGGGGCGCCGCGCCCCGCCCAGCTCGGGCCCCCCACCTGGCCTCCGGGCCGTCGCTCCCCTCCCCCAGCCGGATCCCGCCTACCCTGGCGCCGCGGGATCGGCCCCCCCCGCCCCCCCCCCCCGCCTCGGCCCTACCTGCGAGGCCCCGGCCCCGGCCTCACGCCATCGTCGCGCCATCCTCTAGCTAAGCGCGACGCAGCGCGCAGCCCTCCTCCGCACCCTCGCTTGCTCCTTGCGCCCCGACCGGTTCCGAGAGCCTCGGCTTTGCAGAGCTCCGGCGGAGGCCCCCTCCGCCACCTGATGCGCACCGCGCACGGCCCCATGTCTGCTGCTTCAGGCTTCTCCCCCGCCTTGCATTCTGAAGCCTCACCTTTCCCCGCCCATCCCCCCCGGGGCCGCGGGGCTCTCTTGGGGGACAGGAAGGAAACTCTCTCCTCCAGCTCCTTTTGCACCTTGGAGGCCCAGACTACCCATTTCCACTTTGGGAGCCCCCTTTGACTCTCCTCCACGACCCTTCTTCTCCAGTCCTCCCCGCCCGAGGCTGTGGCGTGGACACCCCCGGGGTAGCTCCAGTCGGTGCACGGGCCCCTGTCCGACAACTCTCCCAATACCTGGGGAGACGGATCGGCTCGCCGGATTTACGTTGAGTTCATTCTCGGCAATCAGAGATTTGCTCAGTCCCAGCGCATCAGCAAGCAACCCTCTGTGGTTAACGCGCTTTTTTTTTTTTTTTTTTTGGCTCAGAATAATGACCAAAAGTTTCTTTGTTGGCAGCGTTCTTTTATTTGAAGTCTGCCGAGCTACCCTTGGCAGTCGCCACCCTCCCTGTGCTGTATCCCAGACGAAAGCGGGAGTTTGGAAAGATCCTGAGTTTGGTCCCTTCCTTTCCTAGGTATTTCCTCCTGCCATTGCTGGGCCAACCGGCTGCACTGGAGCAGACCTAACAGGGGAAGGCCTGTCTATACCCTTTAGAATCCTAACCCGGCTGCCCTCTTTACTGTCACCAGCCCGGGGCGGGGGTTAGGGGGGGAGGAGCGGAAGAAAGGATAGAGAGAAGGGGGAAAAATAATTAAAAGCAAGCCCGGTACACATCTGCAGCCCAGAGCAGTACTTTTCCATCAAGAGTACTGTTCGCTTGCACGTAATTTACTCCCCCTCTCAACACGCAAGAGATTTGAGAGAACTGGCTCCTTACCTGAGAATTCTAAAAACTTCTGGCACAAACTGCTTCCATCCCTGCCCCCTACCCCATCTTCTTAAATCATTTAAAAGTACCTGTGAGCGGAATAATCCTTAAATCGGGCCCACACTTTTTTTTTTTTTTTCACAGACCTAAATTTAGGGTTAGCTGAAATGGCCCTTTCAGATCTTTGATTGAATCAAGGGAAAACCGGCTTAAACCGAGGGCACAAGGCTGTAGTTAGACTCCAATTATCTTTTGTTTTAAAAATCTACCGCCGAGATTTGTTGTTCAAAAACAACAAGCTTGTGAAAAAATAGTTTCATTTACATCCAATGACAGAGAAAGGGTTAATATCTTGGAAGAGCTCGTTTTAATTGATAAGAAAATCCATAAGGCGTTAGTCAAGAAATGGGCAAAAATGGAAAAGGTAGTCCGTCCACCCAAGGGGGGGATACCAGTGGTGAATAAGCATATGGAAAATGTTTTGTCTCAGGGCACCTGGGTGACTCAGTTGGTGAACCGTGTGACTTCACCTCGGGTCATGATCTCCTGACTGGTGGGTTTGGGTTCTAGTAGAAATTGATATAATCTTCTGTCATTCATAAAAATACTTTCTATCAATCCCACTTCTAGAAATCTACTCTTTGGTCCACACTTCGACCTCTAGGAATCCATGCCAAGGAAACACTTAGAAATGCAAACAAAGATTTCACTACTAAGATGCTCATCAAAAAACCATTTTTTAAAATGTAAGCTCGACGCCCAACGTGGGGCTTGAACTCGTGACCCCGAGATCAAGAGTTGCGTGGTCTGCTGACTGAGCCAGCCAGGTGCCCCAGAAAATCGTTTTTAATATGAAAAAACTAGAAACAACCTGAATGTTAAACTTTAAGAAATAGCTAATTAATCCACTTGAATTGTGACAAAACCATACAATATTATTACGACATGCATGACATGGGAAAATACTTACGTTTTAATCTTGAGGTAGAAAAAGAAGATACAGGGGCGCCTGGGTGGCGCAGTCGGTTAAGCGTCCGACTTCAGCCAGGTCACGATCTCGCGGTCCGGGAGTTCGAGCCCCGTGTCAGGCTCTGGGCTGATGGCTCAGAGCCTGGAGCCTGTTTCCGATTCTGTGTCTCCCTCGCTCTCTGCCCCTCCCCCGTTCATGCTCTGTCTCTCTCTGTCCCAAAAATAAATAAATGTTGAAAAAAAAAAAAAGAAGATACAAAACAATACAGCATGAAAACTCAACTATGTAAAAAAAAAAATGCATTGAAAGGATACCCAAAAGGAAACATGTTAACTGTTGTGGTTGTTAGTTTCTTCTTTGCAGTTTTCTACATTTTTCTGCAATGAGCTCATGTCACTTTTAGCCTCAGGAGAAAAAAAAAAACGGTTTATTATTACTTTTGTGAAATAAAAAGGAGAACGGTAATACATGCTCATTATAATAACAAACTTAAACAATACGGAAGTGCATAGGAAAAAAATGAAATGCATTCTTTCTCTCCCAGCTCCCTAAACAATCTTTGAATGGGGCCCCCACATGAGCAGTTTGGTTTATATTTTTGCAGACGTATGAAACACACACACACACACACACACACACACACACACACACAGATTTTGTTTTACAAAACTGGGGAAATTTAAAAATAATAAATGGTTCATCAGGGTTTTTTTTTCCTAATGAAGAGAGATACAAAGTAAAAAAAATGAGAGTTAGTCATTAGCTCCCACCCAGATAACACTTGTTGAAATATTTTAAAGTCATATTTGCTTAAGGACATAAAATTCAAACAATGGAAAGACACAAAAATGTAAGTTGAAGCCCTTCTCTTCACCCCTGATTCTCTTTCCTCAACAATAACCACTATTGGAAGCGGTGGAAATGTCAGACATTGGAAGACAAATCCTGCATGATATCGAAAAAATGTGGAATCTAAAAAAAAGGAACTGGGGGCACCTGGGTGGTTCCGTCAGTTAAGTGTCCGACTCTTGATGGCAGCTCGGGTTATGACCTCGCAGTTTGTGAGTTAGAACCCTGCGTTGGTCTCTGTGCTGACAGCGTGGAGCCTGCTTGGGATTTCTCTCTCCCTCTCTCTGCCCCTTCCTGGCTTGTGCTCACTCGTGCTCTCTCTCTCTCTCTCTCTCAAAAAACAAACATTAAAAAAATAAAAATAAATAAAAAAAGAAACTGAGTTCAAAAAAAGACCCAGAGTGGAATGCTGGGAGTGGGGAAGGGGGAGAGATGTTGTGTAAGGGTACATACTTATAACTAGTAGATACATAAGTCCTGAAGATCTGATATACAGTACAGTGATTATAAACAACAGAACTGTATCTTAAACATTAAACTTGTGAAGAGACTAGATTTAAAAAAAAATGTTTATTTAGTTTTGAGAGAGAGGAGAGGGCAGAGAAAGAGAGGATCCCAACAGGGCTCGAACCCGTGAATCGTGAGATCGTGATGAGCAGAGACCAAGAGTCGGATGCTTAACCATCTGAGCCATCCACGGGCCCCTAAGGGACTAGATCTTAATTGTTCCCACCGCTAGAAGAAATGATAATTACGCGATGAGACAGAAGGTGTCAGCTATGCTATAACAGCAATCACATTACAGTATAAATGTATCAAGCCAGTGTGTTGTGGACCTTAAACTTACACAGTGCTATGTGTCATCTCGTCTGTGCTATATTTTATATATAAAAAGTGGGGGAGGGGCGCCTGGCTGGCTCAGGTGGAGCAAGGGACTCTTAATTTCGGGGTTGTGAGTTCGAGCCCCACGCTGGGTGTGGCAATTGCTTAAACATAAAATCTTTAATTAAAGAAATTTTTTTTTAATGTTTAAAAAGTGGGGGAAATGTTTTTATGGATGGCTGGGGGATTTATGATTTTCCATTTATCGCAATCCAATGTCCTTCCTGCTACGCCTCTGTATTCCCCTGGATGATAGGTTGAGGGAAGTCCTACCTCATGCAGAGGGTAAAAAACATGTGCAGCTTAAAACTTGAAGCAGTGATACGGCTTGAAAATGTAAATGCTGTCAACGCAGATTTGATGTTAAGGCGGGCTTTTAGGTGGGATGTCGGGATTGTTGAGGAAAAGCATTCCCCCCTTCTGGCTCGTGTCACAACACTCCTTGGAGAGGTCTCAGCCGCCGGAGTTCGAAAATTCTGTGGGAATAGGGAGGGAGCGCCTTACTTAATAAGCCATCTCCAGACATGAGAGTTGCATCATATATGCTCTTGGACTTCAAATCAATTTCTAAAGCCTATGTACTTGACCTGAGGGCTGCTTCTTTCCCGAGATATATGTTCAGTCTGTTAATGTTTCCACACTCCCTGCCTCCTTTAAATTATTTTCAAAGGTTTCCAAAAGCTTTTAAAGAAAAAACAGGGCAATTGGCTGATTAGCTAGAAAACGTGTGGGAAGTAATTCAACTGCACTAGTAATCAAATAGATCCAGAAGGACATAATAACAACGTACCCCTTTTCACCATTCAAGTGACCGGAGCATTCTTTTTTTTGCCTTTTGTCTCTTGAGGCTTTTTAAGAATGGTAGTACTTGGTTTTGGCGAGCACACAGCTGGCAAGAGTGAAATTGCTAGAGTGAAAGATTCATTTTGTTCACCAGCGTATTTCAAGCCCCTAGTAGTAGGCACTCGATTTATAAATACGTATTGTTGGACGCAATTACATTTTAAGTGAGTGCAGACTTTCTAGAAAGCCCTTTTGGCAATACGCAAATTATTCCTAACCTGTGACCAAGGAATTTAACTTCTTGAGCTTTTTTCCTAGGGAAGTTCTTGGAGACGGGAACAGAGATTTGTACAGAAAAAGCATAAAGCGGGGCACCTGGGTGGCTCAGTCGGTTGAGTGTCCGACTTCGGCTCAGGTCGTGATCTCGCAGTTGACGAGTTCGAGCCCCGCGTCGGGCTCTGTGCTGACAGCTCGGAGCCTGGAGCCTGCTTCGGACTCTGTGTTTCCCTCTCTCTGCCCTCCCCCACTCATGCTGTGTCTCTCTCTGTCTCAAAAATAAAATAAACATTAAAAACAAATTTAGAAATTTTGTTTCCTTCCCTATGGTAGCCCCTGTACTTAGAACAGTGACTGACATATGCTAGGTGCTCAATAAATATTTGTGGGCTTGAATTGATTTCAGTATGGAAGCCCATGCACAGACAAAATATGAAGGAAATACACGCAGAAGTTAATGACAACTAGTACATTAACTAGAGTGGGATTGGGGCGCCTGGGTGGCGCAGTCGGTTAAGCGTCCGACTTCAGCCAGGTCACGATCTCGCGGTCCGTGGGTTCGAGCCCCGCGTCAGGCTCTGGGCTGATGGCTCAGAGCCTGGAGCCTGTTTCCGATTCTGTGTCTCCCTCTCTCTCTGCCCCTCCCCCGTTCATGCTCTGTCTCTCTCTGTCCCAAAAAGAAATAAACGTTGAAAAAAAAATTAAAAAAAAATAAATAAAATACGAAATGTCAGCACTCCACCAAAAGATCGTTACCTAAACCTGTACTTCTGACTTCTTTACTGGGGGAGACGATCTGGCATTAGATCCCCCTGTGGCGACGACTGGCCAAGAGCTGAGCGGCGGCCGCCTCCTTCAGAGGGCACCCATAAGGGAGGCCCGCTTTTCCTTACTGTACCCCCAACGCATCAGTTATCTTTTATCACCTTTGCTCCGTTTTTGTTCGTAGTAGAGAAGATAGTCAAATGTTTTTTGTACTCGTGACTCCATGGAAAGTGGAAAATGCAAGAGAAGAGGGTTACTGTTTCTTAAAAAAAAGGGGGGGGGAGCATGTTTCTTTGTGAATCCCGGCACATACTATGCACTCCCACACCCACCATCCTCTTGTTAGTCATTCGTATTGCTCACCTGGAGTCTACAGGTTGTTGAGAAAAAAGAGGGCCCGGGATAGAATCTCGGGGAAGATTCACATTGTAGGGATGGGTAGAGAAGGAGGAACGCACCAAAGAGACGGGAGAGTAAAAACTCGGAGGGTGTGGTCCGAGACGGAAGCAAAGAGAGAAGAGAGTTTCCAGGAGGGAGAGGTTCAGGACGTTGAGCACTGTGGAAGCATCAGGAAGGGGGCAGACAGGGGCACCCGGGTGGCTCAGTCGGTTGAGCCACCGACATCGGCTCAGGTCATGATCTTGCAGTCTGTGAGTTCGAGCCTGGCGTCAGGCTCTGTGCTGATGGCTCGGAGCTCAGAGCCTGGAGCCTGCCTCGGATTCTGTGTCTCCCTCTCTCTGCCCCTTCCCGCTCATGCTCTGTCTCTCTGTCTCTCAAAAATGAATAAAAGTTAAATTTTTTTTTTTTTTTAAAAGAAGGGGGCGGACTAAAGGGCAGGTCGGCCAAGGCCATTGAGAAGTCCTGGTTTGCCTAAGCCAGAGTGCTCTTAGTATTGCGTCAGAAGCCGCCTCAGGAGTGAGTGGGCTGCGAGGCGGGAGATCTAGCTCTCAAACAATAAGGTTTAGAAACTTGACTAAAGGGAGGGTGGCGGGGAGTGGAAGACAGGGGACTGGATTTCTTGGTTTGGTTTGTTTTCCCTGAAAGCGGTTAATAGCCGCAGCTGCACGACGACGTGGCCAGCAGATGCTTAGAGACCGAAAAGACAAGAGAGAGGGGATATTAACCAACCTTGTGGCAGGAAGTGAGACAGGAGACCTTGAAATCAAAAGGACGGGCAGAGTGATGTGCCTTGTCCTTTAAGAGGGGAGGGAGAGAGATGTGGGGCCCTCAAGGTCGAGGGAATTTACACCTGACAGCCTCCATGTTTTCCGTGAAGCAGGAGGCAAGGTCAGCTGCGGTGGGGGGGGGGGGCGGGGGGGGGGAGTAGAGGGGGGCGGGGGAGAGACCGAGCCGGGACTTGAGTGCTGGCCAAGGTTAATATTTTCTCCATTCCCACCATAGGGGCTTTTAGAGACAGGAAGAAACAGGAGAAATGCAGGCAATATGTTGCCTAGGAAACTCAGTGGTTTGCTAAAGCAACAGTAGGTTGTTTTTAATCGTATTAACCCATTCATATCCATTGTCACCCAAAAGGGAACCAGTGGAATAGAATTCTGCGTCACAGGGCACATAGATGGCATCCCTCTGTAGCCTAGGGAAAATGCGGAGACAAGAGACTTAAATAAAAGGGGAAGGATCATCAAATAAGTGGCAGGTGTAGGATAGCAAAAGCAAATTTTCCCTATCTCCTCTTGCCTGTGCACACACACACGCACACACACACTCCATACCTCAGCATGTGTATGCATTGTGATCCCTCTATCCCATCTAGAACTATCCAGGGTTAAAATTCGGGAATCATTCCTTCTTTTATTTTTTGTGTGTGGCAGGATGATCCAACAGCGGCTTCACTAAATAAAATGGATTTTTCTCTCCCGTACTTGATCTTGCCCCAGAGCGTGGCCAGGGCTGGTGACAAGGTGGTCTGGACTTTAATTGTCCCAGGAGGAGAGTAAAGAGGACTTTGTTTGCATAAAGTCTAAGTCAGGGAGAGCTTGCAGTGGGATTGACAGCGGAGGCCTCTGGGGGGGGGGGAAGGAATGCAGTGTGGGTGGCGAGGGCTTGATCCCCTAAGTCTGAGCACCTGCTAGGGAGGGAGGCAGAGTCCCAGAGTATCTGGGATCTATGCCCTGGCCCCTTCCACTCCCTAGAAGCCCAAAGCAGGAAGTGTATACTTCTCCTTTTCCTCCAGACTCCGTTGTCCCCTTCAAGCTGATACTGGTTCATCGTTCTTGGTGACTTTAACATCCACATGGATGACCCATCCCACACCCCGACCTTGTCCTTCCTTGACATTCTTCCACTTCCACCATCTTTTCTGTCTACCCACCCTTGGCCGCCTTCTCTCTTGTTCACACACTAGACCTTTTCGAAACCGACCCCCCGGTTAAACCTGACTGTCCCCCTGTTCCCTAACTGCACATAGACAACTGCACACAGTAGCAGAAAAGTACAGTGTCCTAACTGGCTGGTCTCACTTAAGAAAATTACTTGTATGGGGCACCTGGGTGGCTTAGTTGGTTGGGCGTCCTACTTCGGCTCAGGTCATGATCTCGAGGTTCATGGGTTCGAGCCCCTCATCGGGCTTGCTTCTGTCAGCATGGAGCCCGCTTAGGATCCTCTGTCCCCCCCCCTCTCTGGCCCTCCCCCGCTGGGGGACCAGCGGGGGAAAAAGGAAAAAAAAAAGACAAAAATACTTTTTTTTGGAAAAGAAGTAAAACTTTTGTTCATGGACTCCATGCTCATTTATATGGGAAATCCAGTGGATTCTACAAAGAAGCTACTAGAACTAATGACTGAGTTTAGCAAGGTTGAAGCGTGCAAGATTGACCATGTTATATGGTTCCATTGACCTAAATCTCCAGAAAACGCAATCTAATCTGTGGTGACAGAAAACAGATCAGTGGCTACCTGGGGACTGGCGATGGGGAAGTCCAACAATTATGCTACACGGCCACAGTCCGTCCTTCCCCCTTCTCTCGTTCTCTATCACACCATCGCCATTCTTTGCAAACCTCCAATATCCCTTCTGCTTTCACTCTCAACTGATGACCTTGCATTTTATTTCGTTAAGGAAAAAAAGCAAGGACATGGAAACTCCCTTATCATCCCACCACCAAACCCGCCACCCTTGATGTGTGTCTCCATTTTCTGTTTTCCTCCTTGGGCTTTGCGTCCATTTGCCTTGTGTACGGTCAAGACTTTGGTGCCCACAGTCATCTCTCCTCTCTCCTGCATGTTAATATCATCCTGTCTGCTTGATCACGCTTGTGTGCCATAGACCTGCTTTAATATGTCTTCTCTTTTGAACATCCCTCTCTTGACCCCAGATCTTCCTTCTAACCACTGCTGTATTTTTGAAACATTTACTTATTTTAATTTGAGAGAGAGAGAGAGAGAGTGTGAGCAGGGGAGAGGGCAAGAGGGAGAGAGAGAGAGAGAGAGAGAGGGAGAGAATCCTAAGCAGGCTCCACGCTGAGCTCAGAGTCCGACGCGGGGCTCGACCCCACGACCCTGGGATCATGACCTGAGCCAAAATCAAGTCAGGTGCTCAACCAACCGAGCCACCCAGGTGCCCCCGGCTACTGCTCGATTTAGCCGCTCCCTACATATCCATACTTCTCAGAAGGCTTGTCTACCTGTGCACGCTATCTCTGCATCCTTCCTCCTACCCCTGCACTCACTCCACTGGGCTTTGGCCCCCACCACTCCTTCAGAACCATTCTTGCCTATGTTCCCAATCCCAGGGACATTTCTGTAACCTCGTCTTTGTCTCTCAGCAGCATTTGACAGAGTTCCTCACTGCATCTTGAGTTACTTTCCGTATTGGGTTTCTGGGATACATGCTCTGATCCCCCCACCCCCTTTTCTTGCTGGATACTCCTTCTCAGCGTCCTTTCCCATTTCTTCCTCTTTTATCAGACTTTTTTTTAATTTTTTTTTTAATTTTTTAATTTTTTTTTTATCAGACTTTTAAGTGTTGGGGTGCCCCAGCTATGTCCCGGGCCGGCGTCTGTTCTCACTCTCTAGCCAGGCGATTTCATCTGTTCTAATGGCTTGAAATGTCATCCATAGCCCAAGACTCATATATTTAGCCCGCTTACCCTTGTCCTGCACCTAGATCGCGGGCTCCCACAATCTGAGGCACACCTGACGTCAAAAGGCAGTAGCATCTTTACGTGTCCCAGACCGAAGTTTTTATTTCCTCCCTGTATCTGTCAGTGTTCAGTGGTGAGAAACGGGAGTTGTTTAGTCATTTTGAAAAAGAGACTTAACACAAGGAATTCAGTGCTGATAAGATCATTGGAAGAACTGGAGGAACAAGACATTAACAATGACTCCCAGGGCTCCACACGGGTCTGTGACCTCCGCCGCGGTCAGGGAAGTGGGCGATTTGGAAGCCTCTATTAGGGTTGCTGATGTCAAGAGCACGTCACCCTAGCCGCAGCCCAGAGAAGCCTTCCGCTGTGACGATAAACTTCCCAACATCCATGAAACTTTGGCAAGATACAGGAACATGGAGTTGGGTTGCCATCATTATTGCAACTGTCTCTTCACTACTCTCTCTCTCTTCATGGGCACACACACACACACACACACACACACACGCACGCACCAACTAATGCCTAACACTTTGTACGAGCAAGGCACTAGTCTAAATTCTGTTATCATATTAGCCCCACTTTACAGATGAGTAAGCTGAGATAGAGGTCAAGTAAGTTGCCAAAGATTATACAGCTGGTGAGTTTTACATGCAATTATCTGCCCTGTTTTTGTTGTTTTGTTTATCTCTTATTTTTTGGGAGTGTGAGCAGGGGAGAGGGGGGGCATCAGAGAGAGAAAGAGAATCTTTTTTTTTTTATTGTTAAAAATTTTTATTTTTGAGAGACAGAGCGAGAGCAGGAGAGCGGCAGAGAGAGAGGGAGACACAGAGTCGGAAGCAGGCCCCGGGCTCCGAGCTGTCAGCACAGAGCCTGACGCAGGGCTCGAGCTCATGAGCCATGAGATCATGACCTGAGCCCAAGTTGGAAGCTCTACTGACTGAGCCAACCAGGCGCCCCGAGAGAGAGAGAATCTTGAGCAGGCTCCATGATCAGTGGTGTTGGGCATGATCCCACAACCCCGGGATCATGACCTGAGCTGAAATCAAGAGTTAGAAGCACAGTCGAATGAGCCACCCAGGCTCCCCTAGCTGCCCAACTTTTATCCATGAGCATTCCTTTGTCGGTTTCTCTTATGTGGTAAACAAACTCCAAGGTCTTGGTGCCCACAGTTATTCCATTCCCCCATGTTAATACCATCCGCTCTGCTTGATCAATTAGTTATATCTAAAATTCTTTTCTCAGGGCGCCTGGGTGGCTCAGTCGGTTGAGCGTCCGACTTCAGCTCAGGTCATGATCTCGCGGTTTGTGAGTTCAAGCCCCCCGTCGGGCTCTGTGCTGACAGCTCAGAGCCTGGAGCCTGCTTCAGATGCTGTCTCCCCCTCTCTGCCCCTCACCTGCTCACGGTCTGTCTCTCTCTGTCTCTCAATAATAAATAAACGTTAAAAAAAAATAATAAAATAAAAAAATAAAATTCTTTTTTTCTTTTTTTTAAAGTTTATTTATTTTGAGAGAGAGAGTGAACAAGCAGGGTAAGGGCAAACGGAGAGGGACAATCCCAAGCAGGCTCTGCACTATCAGTGTGGAGCCTGACACGGGGCTCGAACTCACGGACCGTGAGATCATGACTGGAGCAGAAATCAAGAATCCGAAGCTTAACCAACTGAGCTACCCAGGCACCCCACATCTAAAATTCTTTGTGGGATGCCTGGGTGGCTCAGTCCGTTAAGTGTCCCGCTTCGGCTCAGGCCATGATCCTACGGTTCGTGAGTTCGAGCCCCGCGTTGGGCTCTGTGCTAATGGCTCAGAGCCTGGAGCCTGCTTCAGATTCTGTGTCTCCCTCACACTCTCTGCCCCTCCCCCGCTCGTGCTCTGTCTCTCCCTCTCAAAAATAAAACATTAAAAAAGAAATAAAATTCTTCATAAACATAATTTTAATGACTGAATAATACCATCACATGCCTTAACCATAATTTATTTAATCATTCCCCTATTTGCATATTTAGGCTTATTTCCAATTTTTGTTTACAAACAATAACTGCAACGAGAACTATGTGTATAAACTATTGCCTGTTTCTCATTATTTCTGTAAGACAAACTCCTTAAAATTCAACTCCTGGGTCAAAATGAGCCAATGGCTAAGAAAGAATTCTTGAGACGTCTTTGGTGTAAAAAGGTGATTTTTTAAAATGTTTTTTATTTATTATTGAAGGAGAGAGAGACAGAGCATGAACAGGGGAGGAGCAGAGAGAGAGGGAGACACAGAATCGGAAGCAAGCTCCAGGCTCCGAGCTGTCAGCACAGAGCCCGACGCGGGGCTCGAACTCACGGACCGTGAGATCATGATCCGAGCTGACGTCCAACGCTCAACCGACTGAGCCACCCAGGCGCCCCAAGTGTGGAAAGGTGATTTTATGAAAGCACAGGGACAGGACCCATGGGCAGAAAGAGCTGCCCTGGGGTTGTGAGGAGTGACTGATTATATACTTTTAAGTTAGTGTGGGTTAGGGAGAGCGTAAGTCTCTAAGGAATTTGAAAGCAAGGCTTGCAGGACCTTGAGGGGCTAGCTACTGTTAAGATAAGGTTACTTTTAGTCTTTAATAAAACAAAAACAATGCAGTAAGGCAGACATGAATGGCTCGAGCAAGGTCACACTCTGCGTGTTTCAGCTGTCTATCAGTGGGCTGCAAGCTATAAGGAGATTTAATTTCAGCTGCATTTCTCTTGCCCTTGTTTCCCTCATCCTTTTTTCCCTGAACAGCTTTGGCCCTTAAGTCTTTCAGGTTTTGGAAGGTCTCATCTTCTGTACCTTCTTCCTGCCGAAAAGGGGGGTGGAGACGTTCCTACCTATGGGCCAAGGTTGGTCAGTTGAGAATTTAATAGGAGTTAGGAAAGGCTAAGGCAGCTGTATCTAGAGTTGATAACGTATGACAAAGGATCATCTGTTGACTTGCACTTCGGGCAGCGAAGGAGCCTCAGCACCAGGTAGACAAATGTGGGAGAAAACAGCAAAACATGATGAAGACAACAAAAAGAAAAAGAAGCCCGAAGAATAAGAGTTCTCTGGTAGTCAACAAACATCTTTCTTTAGTTCAGGAATTTAACCGATTATTAAAGGAAAGGGAGAGATCACGTAAAGCGCCAATTTGAGTATTTGTCAGTTAGAAATCCAAAAATATTTTTGTGGTCATCTGGAATGTATACACCGCATTTCGTTTTTATGACGGCTCAAGTTCCACCTTGTGCAGCAGCTAAAACATCTAATGCCATTCTATTTTGTAGAACGGTTCTATGCATTTGAGTTATTTTAGTGTTTAGTAATATAATGTGATTTTGAGAGTCATTTAAGGCCTTGATTGGGCAACAGGTGGTGTTAACCATCATCTAGGCTTCGTTTTGTTTATAAACAATCAGGTAATTAATAAGAAGGACTTTCATAGAGACAAGAAAAATATAGGTGAATGGTTGGAGCAAGTTACAAACCCAGCGGCTGCCAGTGAGAAGACTTTTAGATGTCAGGCTTGCGGCATCTCAGAGGGAGTGGGACCAGGCAGCGGGAATCAGATGGGTTTTTCTGGCTTGTAACTCAAATGTCTGTGGCGATCCCTTGGAATGGCCCATCGAGCACCAGGCACAAAGATGGTCTATATATGAGTTCTGTGATAATTTCTCTGAAGTTTGCCTCGAGTTGTCTAGTGCAGGCAAACAACAAACATTTAAAGACGATCAGAACTAGAATTTAATACCCATAAAGTGCGTTATTAAAACAGAATTTTTCTCTCCAATAACCCTCACTTCCAGAGACAGCCAAATGGAGGCTAATTCGTTTGTGGAACAAGTCCAGTTTTAACAAACTCGGCCTGATTACTTACATAAGCTCAGCAAGAACAGCGATTGATCATAAGGATCTTTTTAAAATTCGCTTTGCCGGAACTTCGTATAAGGAATCTGCAGATTGAACTTTTACTAGTCTCCCCAGGCCAGGAGCCAGACGTGCCAGCAATATCTGTAGAATTGGGTGAATTCCCGTTCACGAGGTCCCCAAGATATCCTGAGGTTCCTGCACCTGCCAGGAAGTGACACTTTTTACTCACCTGGTAAGGCTGCTGGGAACGCTGTAAACAAGGTATCAGGCCAACATTTCCAAGGGGCTTTATGGCTCCAGGTTTTATAAAGTCAACCTTAGCTTCTTAGAGCTGTAGGGTCATATCTGAGTCTATGCATGTCTCGCAAATATGACATTCCAGTCAAAGCCTTGGTAAAATAACCAGCGTTTCCAATGGTGACCTGTTACAAGGAGAGTAGACTCTCATTGAACTTGTGCAAGTAACTGATTGCCACGAAAGAAAGAATACTTACTGAGAGCTTTTGAATTTCAGAGGGTTCAGCCAGAGAGAAAAGTTGAACGCCTCAATCTGTACACAAATGAAAACTTGAACACATTTCTATATGCCATAGATATTTTAAGGGAAAGTTTCCTCAATCTGGAAGAGCAGTCATCGGAGAGCCAGCAAAATTTCCAACAAGAGTTACAAAAACTATAATCTTCCTCCGTTTAGTCCCAGTTACTAATTCTTGTTCAGTTTTGAACGCAGCTTTTTAGTTCTGGAAATCTTTAGCATTTGTTTTACGGTCTTAAAGATGTCAAATACCTGTATTTGTCCTAAAAGTCCTTTTTATAGATCTCCTTGAACATGAAACACATTTTCTAAGTGCATCAGAATAATAACTATAAATGACAAAAGACTCAAAGGTGAACATGGTTAATAATCTGATATGGGAGTTCATCACGATGCAATTCACAAGGAAATTTCGTTATTTCTGTGACACATAACACTTCAGTAATCAGAATATCAAGTGATGACCTTATACCAAAACATATTAATATTTTAGAAATTATATATATATATACACATATATATTTGAGATATATATATGTATATATATATATATATATATATATATATATATATATATATATTTGAGCAGTTATAGCATTTACCCAAGCAATACAACCTAAGGTTTTACCATTATTTGTTTGACAGGGCTTTCTAAGTAACATACCAAGTAAAAAGGCCCAATTGGTTAAAAAGATTTCATTTATAATTTAAATCGTGGGAAGTTTGCTAAAACCTTAGAAAGATATAAAGCACATCCTAAATAGGATTACGGGTCATGACAAATCTTAATTATTTACTTTACCAACGTGGCAATAAGAGATTTTAAAGGCAAATATGTAGGGTTATGTAGTTGTTAGCAAAACCTAGCTCCTTTAACATTGAGAACTTTTAACTAAGTAATCAAAGACCTGATAAAGACAAAACATAAAGCTTTGGTTTCCCTGGCAGACAAAAGAGAAAAGACCTTTGTTTACGGGTTTGTTTTTTTTTTTAATCAAGAGCAGATCAAGAATCCAAGAAAAGTGTCTTTTGAACAGAGGGAAAAGCAGAATTTCAATCTTGTACCGTGTATTTGTATTTTATTTTATTTTTTATTTATTTTTTTAAAGTTTTTTTTTTTTTTCAACGTTTATTTATTTTTGGGACAGAGAGAGACAGAGCATGAACGGGGGAGGGGCAGAGAGAGAGGGAGACACAGAATCGGAAACAGGCTCCAGGCTCTGAGCCATCAGCCCGAGCCTGACGAGGGGCTCGAACTCCCGGACCGCGAGATCGTGACCTGGCTGAAGTCGGACGCTTAACCGACTGCACCACCCAGGCGCCCCGTACCGTGTATTTTTAAAGCCCATTTATTTCAACCTTAGTCCATCCTAGCCACACATAATAATCCTTTCCAAAGATTTCCTTCACGAACCTTCTACAACTCTTTTTTGCATTCAGACTTTGTCCCAAGCCATTTCTTTCTAAACAACCAGTTACAATTAGGACAAAATTACTTTTTTTTTTTTTTGTTTACCTTCAACAAAAATGTACTTCCATTCCTTACACATTTCTTTTTTTTTTTAATTTTTTAACGTTTTATTTATTTTTGAGACAGGGAGAGATAGAGCATGAACGGGGGTGGGTCAGAGAGAGAGGGAGACACAGAATCTGAAACAGGCTCCAGGTTCTGAGCAGTAAGCACAGAGCCCGACATGGGGCTCGAACTCATGAACAGTGAGATCGTGACCTGAGCCGAAGTCGGACGCTTAACCGACTGAGCCACCCAGGTGCCCCTTCCTTACACATTTCTAACGTATCTCCTGCTTTTCTACATATAGAGTTCCTTATTTTCATCAGTCTTAATTACATTTCGCAGAAATCTAACTCTAAGAAATCTTAGTCTCTAGTGAAAACTAAGCACTAACCAATTGTGAACTGTGACACCAGAATTCTTCAGATGGCAAATTTATGAATCAACTAAGCATGAAGCAGGTTTTCCAACAGACCCAAATATCCTTAGTTTCTCTGCAATAAGTTAAACACGCAAACCTACAGGGGCGCCTGGGTGGCTCGGTCTAAGTGTCTGACTTCAGCTCGGGTCATGATCTCGCGGTTGGTGGGTTTGAGCCCTGCGTCCGGCTCTGTGCTGACAGCTCGGAGCCCGGAGCCTGCTTCGGATTCTGTGTCTCCCTCTCTCTCTGCCCCTCCCCTGCTTGCACTCTGTCTCTCTCTGTCTCTTGAAAATAAATGAATGTTAAAAAAATTAAGAAAAACCACAAACCTACATTTAATCATTAATGCTTTAGCATTTTATCTGATTTGGAAAAGGCCTAAATGCCCAATGAATTCAATCCAGTTTATCATCCAAACAAAACTCGAAACTTTCAGGTTACCAAAGACCTTGAAAGCTATCTGAACAATGACCCATGAATTGAGACAGAACTGACCATCATTTTAAGTCATCTTTTGTTAACAAGTTGCAACAGAGATATTCATGAGCTTATCCGACCTTCAGTAAATCTAGGTTAGAGAAAGTTTTACATTTAATGCTGATAACTCTAAAGACATGTCTATCTTAACTGAACCAACAAACATAAATTAGTTCAAATACCAAATATGTTCCGTTTGGGTCCACTCAAAAAGAATTTTTTTTTTTACATTTATTCATTTTTGAAAGACAGAGAGAGACAGAGCGCAAATGGGGGAGGGCTAGACAGAGAGGGAGACGCAGAATCCGAAGTAGGCTCCAGGCTCTGAGCTGTCAGCACAGACCCTGACACGGGGCTCGAACTCACGAGCCGCGAGACTGTGACCTGAGCCCAAGTTGGCCGCTTAACCGGCTGAGCCACCCAGGCGCCCCATCTTGGGTCCACTTTAAAAGGTAATCGCTTTGTTCACCATTGTTATTTTTTACCTGGGGCTCCAGTTGGGGGGGGGGTCCGAAGTGGGCGGTGTAAGTCCAAGGGGGTGTCCTTCACTCCTTGACAGCGAGGGCAGGAGGAGGGACTGATGGTGGCAGAGGCATGGAAGATGTAGGCCGCTCCCAAGACGGTGCAGACGCAGGAGGAGGGGCAGGAGGAGACGGAAGAGGTGAGGTAACTCCAGGAAGGCTGGAGGTGGATAAAAGCCCAGAGGACAGAGAAAGAAATCTCCCCGTCCTAAAGCCCATCAGCTTCGACAGGTGAGCAGATTTTTTTTTTCCCCACCCACAAGCAGAAGTGGGCAGTCCGTGTGGGGCCAGAGAAGACAGGGGACTTCCCCCAGACACAAGGAGTTTCGGGATAGCTGCTTGGGAATATTCCATAAAGTCTCCTTCCCAAGGTAGACTAACCAGAGGCAATAGGCTCCAATTTTAATAGTCATTAACCCAGGGAATGAATGAGGGAGAAGCCCCCACATACAGCTAGAGGAACCTGAGTCTATTAGGAAGGAGGAAGGGTGAGAGAGAGTGTCGGAGTCCCCTTCGTCAGGGCCTGTGTTTGCTCCAGCAACGTGGGTTTACTCGGAGGAGGCCTGTTTAGAGAATCATCCAATATATCAGGAGGGAGTTTAGCAGCCTGGTTAGTGGCCAAACACATTCTGCCAGAGGCAGACCTGATTTAGGGCCATGAAAGCCTGGACATAGGGTACTTCAGTCCATTTGCCCTGTTTCTTGCAGAAGAGATCTGACTGATAGATTATATTAAAATTTAATGGCCCCTTAGTGGGCCATTTTTCGTCATCTGCTAAGTATCGAGGCCAGGCAGTATTACAAAAGATCAGTTTTTTCCTTCTTAGATCTTGCAATCCAAATTGACTCCAGTGCGTTAAAAGGCATCCCAAGGGAGAGTCCTTGGGGACTGAAGAAGATCCCATGTTTCTAGAAAAGTACAGAAAGTCCCTTACCAAAATCCTCCCTGACTCCCAGGTGGCGTCCCACGCAGGATATGTCAGAGCTTCCTCATGTCAAAGCGACTGGAGGCGTCCCTCAAACAAAATTGCTCTGATCCCCGAACAGCCACTGAGGGCCCCAGAGAAGGGATGTTAGTGTCCCTTCGCTTCCCCATTGCATCCTGGGCTACAAATGGGTGCCTGGAGTATGGACCAAAATACCATGCTGTGCTGTGCCTTGAAGGCCATGCCGTAAAAGGCTGTACCTTAGTTTACCTTGCCTTGAGGAGCATGCCATGAAGGTCATGCCTTAGTTTCCTTGAAGGCTGTGCCTTTTTTTTTTTAATATTTTTTTATTTTTGAGAGACAGAATACAAGTGGGGGAGGGGCAGAGAGAGAGGGAGATACAGAATCCGAAGCAGACTCCGGGCTGTCAGCACGGAACCCAGCATGGGGCTTGAACCCACAGACCACGAGATCGTGACCTGAGCCGAAGTCTGACACTTAACGGACTGAGCCACCCAGGCGCCCCGAAGGCGATGCCGTTTTTAACCCACGGAAAACACTAGAAAAGTTTTACAAGGGGGAATTACCCAGTTCTGTAATTTAAGTAGTAGGTAGAGGACATTGACAGAAAACAATAAAGATAGAAATCCATCATGATTTAAAGCGACATTCTAAAGTCTTTACGGCCAACTTCCCTAGGAAACAGTCCCCCGTTGGGTTTTAATCCAAACGGGTACTGGTTTCGGCCGGCTCCCAGTGGTGGTCTCTTGGCCAGAAGCAGCTAGACTAAGTATATGGAGGGGATCACATTAGACCAATGAGGAAGAAACCTCACACGGGAGTCTTAAGATTGGCAGCCATCCTGGTGACTTAGGTGGCTGTCCCGCGCCCAAGGCAGACAACTTTGTATGAGGACAGGAATAAAGAGAGGGCATCAAGTTTCCGGGTCTTACTACCATTCCGGCCAGGGTACTAACTTCCAGCTGAAAGGCCGGCTTTCTCCTCCCCGTCGAGTAGCCACGGGCTAGAGGATTGCGGCCTGAGCAATTGACATGCAAGTGTTCCGGTAAGACCATCCTCCTCGAAAAGCCCCTGGAATGAGAGTAAAGGGAGAAAAGAGAAAATACTCACTGGGTTTGCACCAGCTCAGAGTCCAGATGAAAAGACTCCAAGCCCCGCGTAAGGATTGCAGAAATGATGGGGTTCTTGAGCCAATGGCTAAGAAAGAATTCTTGAGACGTCTTTGGTGCAAAAAGGTGGTTTTATTAAAGCATGGGGAACAGGACCCGTGGGCAGAAAGAGCTGCGCTGGGGTTGTGAGGAGTGACTGATTATATACTTTTAAGCTAGTGGGGGTGAGGGAGAGCATAAGTCTCTAAGGAATTTGAAAGCAAGGCTTGCAGGACCTTGAGGGGCTAGCTGCTGTTAAGATAAGGTTACTTTTAGTCTTTAATGAAACAGAAACATTAAGAAAGTGAGGCAGACAGGAGTTCCTTGAGCAAGGTCACACTCTGCGTGTTTCAGGTGTCTATCAGTGGGCTGCAAGCTATAAGGAGATTTAATTTCAGCTACATTTCTCTTGCCCTTGTTTCCCTCATCAAAAAGCTATAACGATTTCTAAAAATAGAATTATTGGGTGAGAGCTTGTCGATATTTTTAATGCCCTCGGTGTGATGGTTGATTTTATGCGTCAGTCTGATGGGGCCGCAAAGTGCCTAGATTTCTTTCCTTTTAAATTCAGTTTAAAATATTAATTCTAGTATAGTTAACATAGAGTTAACATATTAGTTTCAAGTATACACTTATAGTGATTCAACAGTTCTGTACATTACTCAGTGTTCATCATGATAAGTGTACCCTTAATCCTTTTCAATTATCTCACCCATCCCCCCTCTCCACCCACCTCCCCTCAGTATGTTCTCTATAGTTAAGAGTCTGTTTCTCGGTTTGCCTCTCCCTCTTTTTTTTTTTTTTCCTTTGCTCATTTGTCTTGTGTCTTAAATTCCACATGAGTGAAATCATATGGTATTTGTCTTTCTCTGACTGACTTATTTTGCTTAGCGAGATACTCTCTAGCTCCATCCATGTTGTTGCAAATGGCAAGACTTCATTCTTTTTTATGGCTGGGTAATATTCTATTTATATATATACATACATATACATATATCTGTATATATATTATATTCTATATATCTATCTATATTATATTCTCTCTATATGTCTATATATCATATATATAATATAATGATATATATTATAGTCTATGTATCTATATTATATTCTATGTGAATGTCTATATATATCATTATATATGTGTCCATATATATCATATATATATATATAACATGTCTTCCTTATTCATTTATCTGTTGATGGATACTTGGGCTGCTTCCATGATTTGGCTATTGTAAATAATGCTCCAATAAATATAGGAGGGCATGTATCCCTTTGAGTTCGTGTTTTTGTGTTTTGGGGGTAAATGCCCAGTAGTGCGATTAATGGATTGTAGGGTAGTTCTGTTTCTAACTTTTTAATTTAATTTTATTTTGTTTTTTAATTTTTTTTTAATGTTTACTTTCTTGAGAGAGAGAGACAGAGCATGAGCAGAAGAAGGGCAGAGAGAGAGGGAGACACCGAATCTGAAGCAGGCTCCAGGCTCTGAACAGAGCCCGACGCGGGGCTCGAACTCACAGACCGCGCAATCATGACCTGAGCTGAAGTCGGACGCTTAACCGACTGGGCCACCCAGGTGCCCCTTTATTTTTTTTTTATTTTATCTAAAGTTTATTTACTTTGAGAGAGAGTGCGTATTTGCACACGCACATGGGGGACGGGCAGAGAGACAGAGGGAGAGAGAGAACCCCAGGAAGGTTCCGCACTGTCAGCACAGAGCCCGATGCGGGGCTCGAATTTATGAACTGTGAGCCAAAATCAAGAGGAACTTTTTGAGGAACTTCCATACTGTCTTCCACCGTGGCTGCGCCAGTTTGCATTCCCATGAGGTACTCAGATTAAAAATTATTCCTGCGTGTGTCATGTGGGCGGGCGTCATCCAGTCCATTCAGGACGTGAATAGAACAAAAAGCAGAGGAAGGGAGGCTTCGCCACCTTCCTGCTTGCTTGCTTGAGCTGGGACATTGGTCTCTTCCTGCCCTCGCACTGGGATTTACACCATCGGTTCTCTGGGTTCTCGGGCCTTCGGGCTCAGCCTGGAGTTACACTTGTGGCTGTCCTGGGTTTCCAGTTTGCAGACGGCAGACTGTGGGACTTCAGCCTCCACAATTGTGTGAGCCGACTCCTATAATGAATCGCCTTTTTTTTTTTTTTTCAACGTTTATTTATTTGTGGGACAGAGAGAGACAGAGCATGAACGGGGGAGGGGCAGAGAGAGAGGGAGACACAGAATCCGAAACAGGCTCCAGGCTCCGAGCCATCAGCCCAGAGCCTGACGCGGGGCTCGAACTCACGGACCGCGAGATCGTGACCTGAGCCGAAGTCGGACGCTTAACCGACTGCGCCACCCAGGCGCCCCATGAATCGCCTTTTATGTATTTCTCCTACTGGTTCTGTGTCCCCGGACACTCCTGACTAATACATTTATACTAATAAACCCAGCAATGTATGAGACTACTCGTCTCCCTGTGCCCTCCTCACCTAGACTAGGTATGATTGTCCAAGTTTTTGCGTTAAGTATGTTCCATGCAATATTTGCATACTTGTAGCAAAAAACCATCCAGGGGCTCCTGGCTGGCTCAGTCGGTAGAGCGTGCGACTCTTGATCTCGGGGTTGTGAGTTTGAGCCCCACGTTGGGTGTAGAGATTACTTAAAAATAAAATATTCAAAAATAAAAGCATTCATTTTTTTCCCCCTGAAATTCACACTCAGCTGGGCGTCCTGTATCTTCTATGGTAACTCTTCCTGCAGTGGGTATCCAAATCCTTTTTTTTTTTTTTTTCAAGATTTCAAAAAAAATTTTTAAGTAATCTCTGCACCCGACATGGGGCTCAAACTTACAACCCTGAGCTCTACCAACTGAGCCAGCCGGGTGCCCCTAAACCTTCTTTCGTGAGGCAATCCTTCGCTGTGAATCTGGAAGGCTAGGTCTCACCTCCCGCCATGAAACCCAAGGGAAGTTCATTGCCTCTTCTCACGCCCCAGGCAGTTAGGGCACCACTAGGGGACCCAGGGTCTCACCAAAGACTTTAAATCTTGAGAGATTCATGCAGAAAGTGGCGGTTTTTGGATTCATTCGTGGCACCTGCACCTAGCCGAGGCCCCAGCAGCCGATATCAGATCAGTGGGGTCCAGAGGCTGGAGTGATTTGTGATGGCAGAAGCAGAAGAAATCCAGAAGCAGTAGAAATCGCCTTTGCCAGTAGTGACACACCAACCAAGCCAGTCCTATGGCACAACCTTAACTCGGGCCTCCTTTTCTTCCTACCCATTTTCCCAGGCCGGCTTCTCTGCCTCCCTGTTGATTCTGCGAAATTCTCAATAATCTGCCACGGTCAGTTTCTGTTGCTTGTAATCAAGAACATTGGCTGTTAGGAATACAAGACCAGGTACACGAGAGAAGAAGGTGAAATCGTCCTAAGGTAGTTCCAAAAAAAATTTTGTAGCCCTAAAAATGGTTCTTATTACTTTTGGCACGATATTCTCCCCGGGCGCCCGGCTGGTTCGGCCAGTAGAGCACGTGACTCTTGGTCTCCGGGGTCGTGAGTTTAAGCCCCACGGTGGCCACGGAGCTTAGCTAAAAAATAAAATAAAGTGTTGTCGCAAATAAAATGTATGGATATGAGGAAGCTAGTCTCCCAATCCAATGATGGTTGCGTGAAGGACAGATTTGGAATTTCCCAAAATAAGCCCTAGATGGTGCTATGAGGTAACATATTCTTGGTTGTGGCACGTGACCGACTAACTAGGTTTAAGACTATCAGTAATATCACCACCAAGGGCGCCACTAGGAATAGCTAGTGGTTTTTTAAGAAACGTGTTTTAAGTTTATTTATTTATTTTGAGAGAGAGAGAGAGAGAGAGAGAGAGAGAGGCAAGGAGGGGCAGAGAGAGAGGGAGAGAGAATCCCAGGCAGGCCCCACACCATCAGCACAGAGCCCGACGCGGGGCTCGAACTCCTGAACCCGTGAGGTCACGACCGGAGCCGAAATCAAGAGTCGGACGCTCAGCTAATGTTAATCGAGTGCCTAATATGTTCCAGAAACTCTTCTGGTTTGCAGCATGAACTCATTCCCGACAACCACTAAGGCAGGTACTTTCATTACCCAGATTTTGGAGAAGAGGAAACTAAAGCATGTTCAGGTTAGATTACTTGTCTACAGTCCGGAAATTAGCGATGAAAATCAGATTTGAACTCCGGAAGTCTGGCCCCAGAGCCTGTAGTCTTCTATGCTCCTCTACCTCTCATAATCATGCAATTTACCGATCGCCTGCTCCGAGTCAGATTCTGAGCCATTCTGCATCATGAGATTATTACCGCCACTTCACAGATGAGGGGACTGAGGCTCAGAGAGGCGAAGTAACTAGTTCATGTTCCACAGACAGAGGCAAATCCCAGAGCATTTGTGAATGCACTTCCCTCACGTTAACGATAGAAGTAAGTTAAACAGAAAGAATATTTGTCACCCGAGGGAGTCATTCCACTTTGGAGAGAGGGAAAAATAAGCTTTAAAAGGGGTCGGCATGGCAAACGATTCCTTTGCATTTCAGCTTTTAGACGAGTGTGGCCAAAATATTCTCCCTCTTTGGACCCCCTCCCTCTACGGGCTAAAGACAGCATGAAAGCTAATGGCTCAGTTGGAACCTGGTTCGTGTGGGCTCTCGCGTTGTTTATTCTAAGGATGGGGGGCTCGAACTCACAAACCGTGAGATCATGACCTGAGCGAAAGTCGGACGCTTAACCGACTGAGCCACCCAGGCGCCCTCCAAAACCACCGCGTTTAAAACAGTGTGATAGTTCCAGCAACAAGATAAAACCTAGAGAAATGGGCCCTTTGGCCTGAGATTCTCAGAAATACCCATGCTGCCTCTTGGTCCCTCCTGGCATCGGTAGGGTCAGTCCTACCCGGGGAGCTGGGCCCTGGGTGTTTGGGGACAACTTGCTCAGCCATAGGGCTCTTCCCCATGGGCTTGATTTTGCCCTGGGTAGTTGGGCAAAACTCCGTGCTGAGTTGTTTTCTTTTTGTGAATCGTTGCATCTTATTTAATACTGACTTTTTCTGTGACAGAGGATCAGAACAGCACAGAACCTACAATCGCTGAAGGATATCGAGAAACAGGAAAGCTAGAAAGTGGAGGGAAACTGGTCACCACCGAGGCACGGAGCTCTGTGCACGGAGCTGTCTGCATCCGCGCAGCTGGGCCTGGCCTGTACCCCTCGGGGCCTGAAGCTTTCCGGGGCTCCCAGGAGGCGGCGTGGGAGAAAGATGTCCTGAGTTTAAGCGGCCTGATACCCTTGTCACAGGGAAGCCCTGTGACCTGGAAGCCAAAGGGCCGGCGTGCCCTTGTTCACTGTGTAAGCAAGAGTAGAAGAACGTCTCGTGTATGGCAGAACCTTGTATAGGACAAATCCTGGTTTCGAGGAACAGAAGGGTAGTGGCTCAAGATGAGACAAGTCAGTGGGATGGAATAGACAGCCCAGAAAATAAACAAGATAAAAACATGTGTGGATGCACAGATGTATACACACACATACAGGAATTTACAAGGTAGAGGAAAGGTCACAAATCAATGGGAAAGGGAAGGATTATTGAATAAACGTGGTGGAACTATTGGCAATTTGGGAAAAATAACCCCATCATACACTGAGCTAAATTCTGCGTGTGTAAAAGATAAATGTTTAATTTTTTTCATGTTTTTATTTATTTTTGAGACAGACACAGAGCACGAGCAGGGGAGGGGCAGAGAGAGAGAGAGGGACACGCAGAATCCGAAGCAGACTCCAAGCTGTCAGTACGGAGCCTGATGTGGGGCTCGAACTCACGAACTGTGAGATCGTGACCTGAGCTGAAGTCGGTCGCTTAACCGACCGAGTCACCCAGGCGCCCCAGATAAATGTTTAATTTTTTTAATGGTTATTTATTTTTTGAGAGAAAGAGACACACACGGAGCACGAGCAGAGGAGGGGCAGAGAGAGGGAGAGAGAGAGAGAGAGAGAGAGACGGAGGGAGGAAGGGAGACACAGAATCGGAAGCAGGTTCCAGGCTCCGAGCCATCAGCACAGAGCCGCAAGCGGGGCTTGAACTCATGAACGGAGACATCGTGACCTGAGCCGAAGTGGAACGCTGAACCAACTGAGCCACCCAGGTGCCCCTAAAAGATACATTTTTAAAAGGAGAAAATGAGATTATCCATCTGATTCCTGGATGGGGAAGTGAGTTCTGGGCAGACGTGATAGAAGAGATCATAAAGGAAGAAAGTGTTGTGCTTACATAAAACAGAAGCCTTCTGGACATTAAGAAACAACATAAACAAAATTAAGGGCAAAAAACTCCCCCCTGAAAATTCTTACAATAAATATTGAAAACAATTGATAAAGAGATGATGTGCTTCAATAGGCAAGACACTGGGACCCCTGGCAGGCTCACTCGGAAAAGCGTGCGACTCTCGATCTTGGGGTCATGAGTTCGAGCCCCATGTTGGGTGTAGGGATTACTTAAATAAATAAACTTTACAAAAATTGAAAACATAGGAAAAGACACTAAAAGAGCAAAAGACAAATGGGCAAAGAACTGAACAGATGAATCGCATGCAAAGAAATATAAATGTGTCATGAAATATTAACAAACTTTGACATCGCTTGAAATTTCAAAATGACAGCACGTTTCACCTACCCAGTCAGCAAAGATGTTTTAAAAATCATAAACCCCAACATTATAAAGCACTCTTAGGTACTGATGAGCAAAACGAATTGGTCTGGCCTTGTGGGATATTAATTTGGCCCAGATGCTTCAAGAGCCGTCTTTTGTCCCGGAAATTCCATGTCTAGGAATTTATTTTAAGGAACGAGTAATACAGATAGGGATTTTTGTACAAACACATTCATTTCAGCCCTGTGATTAACCTGAGGAGAACCGTTAGGGGGATGGTTAAATAAACCATGGGACAGCCATACAATAGAATATTGTGTAGCTATCAAAAATAATGTTTATCAAGGACTTTTAATGATATAGGGAAATGTACAGTAATGAACCCGATAATCCAGATGAAATGGACAAATTCCCAGAAAGACACAAATTACCAAATTGACTCAAGAAGAAACCAGAAAAGTTGAGCAGGCCTATACTAAATAAAGAGATTTGTGTTTTAAATGTTTATTTATTTATTTTGAGAGAGAGAGAGAGAGAGAGCAGGGGAGGGGCAGAGAGAGAGGGGAGAGAGAATCCCAAGCAAGCCTGACGTGGGGCTTGCACTCACGAACCGTGAGATCATGACCTGAGCCGAAACCAAGAGTCCGACGCTTAACTGACTGAGCCACCCAGCTCCCCCCACCCCCCACCAAATAAAGAGATTCAATCAATAATCAAAACCCTCCCCTTGTCACCCAGGCCACTCCCACTCCCGGTCTGTATCTTTCATAAAGAAAAGTCAATTTTTTTTTTAATTTTTTTTTTAACGTTTATTTATTTTTGAGACAGAGAGAGACACAGCATGAACGGGGGAGGGTCAGAGAGAGAGGGAGACACAGAATCGGAAGCAGGCTCCAGGCTCTGAGCCATCAGCCCAGAGCCCGACTCGGGGCTCGACCTCGCAGACCGCGAGATCGTGACCTGAGCTGAAGTCGGACGCTCAACCGACTGAGCCACCCAGGCGCCCCAAGAAAAGTCAATTTTTGATGAAACAAAAACTATAAGTAGTTTGAGGTTCAGGTTCTGGACCAAGGCAACACTGGAGCTAAATAACATTTCTCTTTACCTCCTTCTTTATATGCTTTTGCACCATCACAAGGCCACTATTTTCTCTTTCCAGTGGCCCCCTGGTACCATCCCTTTCCCCTCGAACAAGATTTTCTCTAAGGCGAAGAGCAAGGAAATGAATTAATAGTCGTAGTTGGCTGATACTGTACTTTTCCTAGGAATATTTGCGCTTTGATAGAGGCCAAAGCCTTAGCCGACAGAATGAATCCTTGAGGGGCTTGAATTCAAGGCACCTTCTCACCTCCTCTGGCCAGCCTTCTCTCTGACTACCCCCCATGCAAACTGAGTCAGCCTTCTGACTACCCCCCATCTTCCAGCGCAAACGGATATACTGGCTGTATCCCCGGCCCCCGCTCCGAGAACCTTGTATATGCTCAGTTTTCTCAGGATTTCCATTTGGAATCCTTCTTGCCTACCTACCTAGCCAACTCTCACCACATCCTTTGGGACCCCCTAAATCCCACATCCCTACCCGAATTCTTCTTTCACGTGTTGAATAATTCAACAGTCATTTCTTGGGCACTTACTATCTTCCTGGCACCCTTTCAGCTACAGGAGATACGTCCAGGGTGACTAAATCACACACGGGCCTGGCCTCATGGAACCCAGTATACTGTTTGTACACTAAGCACAAGTAACAAGTAAACAAATACACGTCTGATTGCAAAGTGTGGTATACGCATTGAAGGAAAAGAACATAGTGAGAGAGAATAATGAAGTCAGAGGAAGCAGCTTCCTTGCACAGCCCAGCTGACCCTGACCTCTCCCGAACTCAAGCCTCTAAAGCTTTATTGTGTGAACCCCTTAGATGCTCACTCTCATATATATTTAGCCTCCTTTAAAAAAAAGATTTTGGGGGCGCCTGGGTGGCGCAGTCGGTTAAGCGTCCGACTTCAGCCAGGTCACGATCTCACGGTCCGTGAGTTCGAGCCCCGCGTCAGGCTCTGGGCTGATGGCTCGGAGCCTGGAGCCTGTTTCCGATTCTGTGTCTCCCTCTCTCTCTGCCCCTCCCCCGTTCATGCTCTGTCTCTCTCTGTCCCAAAAATAAATAAACGTTGAAAAAAAAAACAAAAAAACAAAATTTAAAAAAAAAAAAAAAAGTTTGGGGGGGGCGCCTGGGTGTCTTGGTCGGTTAAGCGTCCGACTTCGGCTCAGGTCATGATCTCACGGTCTGTGAGTTCGAGCCCCGCGTCGGGCTCTGTGCTGACAGCTCAGAGCCTGGAGCCTGTTTCGGATTCTGTGTCTCCCTCTCTCTGACCCTCCCCCGTTCATGCTCTGTCTCTCTCTGTCTCAAAAATAAATAAATGTTAAAAAAAATTTTAAAAAAGTTGTTTTTTTAAATTTATTTTAGAGAGGCAGAGGGAGAGAGAGAGAATCTCTCAGTGTGGAGCTTGATGTGGGGCTCAATCCCGTGACCCTGGGATCACGGCCTGAGCTGAAATTAAGAGTTGGATGCTCAACCGACTGAGCCACCCAGGCTCCCCTGTATTTGGCATCCTTTATACGCCAGGCCCTGTGCAATGATGATACTAAGTACCACTGAGTGAGCAATTATTATATGCCAAGCCCTGTGCCGTGCACTTTATATATATCCTCGCATTTAATCCCTAAAATGATTCTTAAAATGAGAGAAGTCTGAAGGTCAGTCATTCCGTTCGTGACAAAGCTGGGTCTCAACCTCAAGCTGTCTGGTTCCTGAGCTGAGTCACTTAACCACAACAGTCTACTGGGCTATGTAAGATGTGGTGTGTGTGTTGGGGGGGGGCTTGGTTGAAGAGATGGGCCTAGCTGGGCAGTCTGTCTGCGACACCCTAGTCCTCTCCTTGGTGCACGTGGGAAAGGGAAAGGAATCTAATCTGCTAGGAGTGGGGCAGCGGGGCGCGTGGGCAGTGGGGTTCACGAGATGCCGCGACAGTATTTGAGCTATATCTTGGCCGAATTTGGAATTTGCGTGTGGAGAAGGGGAAGAGAATGAGAAGCCTCGAGAACAGTCTGTCCAAAGGCATGGGGATGGAAAGAACATAATGTGTTTGAGGAATGAGCAATCTGCTCTTGACCCTGTTTGGGGCCAGGGCCAGGGCGGGAGACCGGGGAGGCCGGGTGGTGTGGACTTGTCCTCTTTCCTTCCATTTTTGGAAATACATGTTCTCTTTTCCCAGGGAAGGTGCCCGTTTCTTCACTTGGCAAGGCCGAGTTCATTTCACAATGCAAAGCCTGGCCTTGAGGAGGCATGGAGATAGGAGGTCACATGCCACCCCTCCGCTTTCCAGAAAGTGAACCATGGTAGTTGTAGAAAGTACGAGAAAGGCTGTTAAAAGCGCATTCGATCTCTTACAAAAACAGAGACAAGCTATGGTTCTCTTTGTTCCGGGGTAGTATGAAAATGGGAAATTTGTCCCCAAGCTAAAAGATGAAAAGACCACTGGCAAAACATCTCTGATCTTCTTCGGCTCTTGCAAATCCTTTTAGTGACTTTAGCCCAGACAATCGACGTAATTTTTGTCAACAGAACCACCGTAGATGCCAGGGCACGTGCATCGCCCACAGTTCCTGGAGGAGTGCTGGGCACAGACAAGGTGCCTCAGTTTCCCCGTATGTAAGACAGGCGTAGTGATAGCCCCTACCTGGTAGAATTGTCAGGAGGATAAAATAAGCTTTTGGGTGGAAATGAAGTTCTCAGCCGGATCCCCTCCCCGAAGCACTGTAAGCCCCTCCCCCATTTATGTTAATCTGATTGTTGAGGTCTGTTGATCGCAGGTGGACTTTTTGTTTTGTTTCGTTTTGTTTGTTTTGTTTTGTTTTGTTTTGTTTTTGTAATAGTAAGCCGGGAAAAGAGGTATTTGGTGGTGGCAAAGGAGTCTTTCTGTTTCCAAAATTCCTAAACAGAGACAACGTATAAGGTCCATCCTCCTGGGGTTATTTGAACCATTATGAATTTTTTTTTTCAACGTTTATTTATTTTTGGGACAGACAGAGACAGAGCATGAACGGGGGAGGGGCAGAGAGAGAGGGAGACACAGAATGGGAAACAGGCTCCAGGCTCCGAGCCATCAGCCCAGAGCCCGACGCGGGGCTCGAACTCCCGGACCGCGAGATCGTGACCTGGCTGAAGTCGGACGCTTAACCGACTGCGCCACCCAGGCGCCCCTGAACCATTATGAATTTTAAGAAAAGCTCCTAACCCGTCACCAAAATAACCCCCATTTCCCTTGGCTTGCTTCTTGACCCAGGGCAAACATAAATACCCTGCAAATCCCTGGCTTCTTTCTCCGTGGAAATCAGCCTACATAAACTTGAAACTGAACCAGCCACACCTTCTTGCTTCCTGCCCCCCTTTTTCTTGGCCGCTGGAAGCCTCCCCCGCTGATTCTCAATCCCAGGCTCAGCCTTAACCCCCTCCTGGCTGCTCTGAGTTGGCACGCCTCGTTAGCTCTGGTTCTGTAAACCATAAAATGGCCAGGCGGGAAAGACCCTTAGATAACAAGCCGTCATGCTCCTTTCCCTCATTTTACAAAGGAAATGTACCAGAAAGGGGGGAGGGGTGTGATTTTTGCCAAGGCCACACATCGAATTTGTGGCAGAGCATTGGTTCTTCCAGGTGCTTGGGGCAGACCCCAGTTTGCCCTGGGTATAAATTAAAATCAAGTCTTCAGCGTGGCCAGGCGTGACCAGGAACTATCCCAAGGAGGCGTTTCAGGGCTCTGGGGCTGACTCAGCAGCAGAGCTAGCCTGGGACAGGAGTGAAGGTGGATTTTGGCCGGTGTTCATCACACCTTTCCCTCCTCACGGGGCTATTTTGGCGCCCAGTAAGCACTGCTCTGGACAGCGATTATGCAGCCAGGGGTGGGGGGAGCTAGCCCGGTGAGCCAGCTTGTTCCTCTAGTGCCTCGTATGGCGGGCACTCAGCAGCCGTTTGTTGAACTGAATTTCTTACAGTTCTAAGAAATATTCAGTGCAGTGTAAATGAGGATGTGCGCCGGAGGGTGCATTGCAAACCGCCTCAAGCAGCACATTCAAAATGGGGAGGTGAATCAGACGCCAGCCGCGTGTGGAGGGAAGACACGTTCGTGCCTAGAATCCCAGGGAAAGGGATGTGCAGACTTCAGTCCTTTTATATTTATGTATTTTGAGACAGGGGTGGGGAGGGGCAGGGAGAGAGGGAGACAGAATCCCAAGCAGGGTCTGTGCTGTCAGCGCGCAGCCCGACTCGGGGCTTGATCTCACGAACTGTGAGATCATGACCTGGGCTGAAATCAAGGAGTCGGACGCTTAACCGACTGAGCCACCCAGGTGCCCCGAGCACGGTTCATTCTTATGTCGAGATTTCTCTGCGGTACTTCCGGGGCCGAGGGAAGCTTAGGTTACCTGAAACGTAAGCGCTGGTCATTTTCATGGGGTTTGTTGGGCTTTTGGTTTCGTTTTGGTGGGTTTTGCTTAGGCCTTTTTTTTCCTTTTGAAGCCAGTAGCCTCGTCATCAGAGAAAACGGCCCCCCAGCAAAGGACAATTTAGACCACGTAAACACAGTGGCTGAGTATTAATATAGTAATATCAACTCTTAGGAGCAATAGGTGAACGAGATTAAGAGGTACAGGCTTCCAGTTATAAAATAAGTAAGTCATGAATAGGGCGCCTGGATGGCTCGGTCGGTTAAGCGCCCGACTTCAGCTCCGGTCATGATCTCATGGTCCGTGAGTTCGAGCCCCGTGTCGGGCTCTGTGCTGACAGCTCAGAGCCTGGAGCCTGCTCCGGATTCTGGGTCTCCCTCTCTCTCTGCCCCTCCCCTGCTCGCGCTCTGTCTCTTTCTCTCAAACGTAAATAAACATTAAAAAATTTTTAAAAATATTGTGATAATGTGGTTTGGTGACAGATGGTGACCACACTTCCCGTGGTGAGCACCGAGTGATGTATAGAACTGTCGGATCACTGTGTTGCACACCTGAAACGAATATAACGTTGTATGTTCACTATACTTCAGTAAAGAATTTTTTAAAATTGCGACCTGTCGGTGAAAATGCAGCTACCTCTCAGTGTGTATACACATTTGTGGGTTTCCTATGAGACACGGAGGCAGAAACCTGCTCTACCGTTTTCTTAAATAACAGATATAATTTATTGAGATATAATTCACATATCATAAAGTTCATTCCTTTGAAGTGTGTAATTCAGTGGCTTTTAGTACATTCACAGTTATTCGACTATCGGCACTGTCGTGTTCTGGAACATTCCGTCACGCCCGAAGGAAACCCTGTACGCGATAGCAGCCACCCTCCATTTCCTCCTTCCCTGCCCCCCGAGCCCGCACTCCCGCTCCGGCGACTACTAATCTGATTCCCATCTCTATGGATTTGACTGTTTTGGACATTTCATACAAATGGAATCGGACAGTATGTGGCCTCTCTGATTTCCATCTCGTGTCCCAGTAACGAGCCCTTTGTATTAGCCTCTGAACACTTTTGTCTACATCGTTTTCTAGACAACAAGCACAAGTGACAGTGCCACTCGGGTCATCATGACAGGGGAGTTAGGGATGTACCCAGAGTAACGAAGACCTGGAAAGTTGTTATCATGGAAGGGCATCTCTCTTCCCACCACGGAGACCTGGGATGGTGGAATCCCAGGGCTGACCCCACAGCCCGCGCTTACCAGGCAGTGTGGTGCGGCTGAGACCTTCCAGAACTACCTCCACAGCCTCACAGGGTACGGCCCCTGGTCTGTGCCTCGCCCAGCTCACACTATCAGACAAACTGAACCGCTCAGAACCTCTGTTACCAGGCAGCACAAAGGAACACAACCCCAAGATAAGGTTGATGTCCAAAGCATCACGTTCATCCTCATTGCCGTGGCAATGCAGACAAGTTCCCTAATCGCAAGTTGAGCTCTAAAGCCACATTCTGCTTCTCCCTCTCTCCTTTTAGGCCGATTTTTAAAAGACTTTGTTTTTGAGAGACAGAGCAAGAGAGAGAGACAGCGTGTGTGAGCACGATCGGGGGAGGGTCGGAGAGAGAGAGAGAGAGAGAGAGAATCCCAAGCGGGTTCCGAACCGTCAGCACAGAACCCGAGGCGGGGCTCGATCCCACAAACTGTGCGATCGTGACCTGAGCCGAAATCAAGAGTTGGATGCTTCTCTCACTGGGCCACCCAGGCGCCCCAAGGCAGATTTTTTGTGGTCGCAAACATCGGAGGATCCGAAAACCAGGGACCTGGCCCAGTATCTTAGCATTCCCTAAGGATACGCAACCTTTCCAGTTGTGTTCCCTGCCTGTACGGCCCGCAGAATCAAGTGACCTACTTCAGTGGCATATTTTGCTTCACTTTGCTGTCCCCAGGACACAGCTGGTACGTACCCCTAGTTCCCCCTCCAAACGGAGCCCCGCTCCCTTGTTCTCTTAGAGGCGGCGCCATAGCCCCCTGGCGAGAAGCCCCATGGCCACCTGGGATTCATCCTTTATTTTCTGCACCCACCAAGGCACCAGGTCTCAGAACCTGTCACTTTGCCTCAGTCCTTACTGGACTCTCTGCCTCTAGTCCTGTCTCTTTCCACATCAGCCTCCACGCTGCTCCTGTATGAATCCTAGGAACCATGACTTTTAGCGTGTCATGGTCAAGCCCACAAACTCTCAAAGCCCCTCCCCCCCCCTTCCCGGCCACCATTTCCCACCCCAGCGGTCAACTGGGAAGCTCAACTCCATGGATTCAGTATCAGCTGCCACACGTAGGTAAGGCTCTCTGGTCTCTCTCCCTGCTTCCTCCCTGCTCCCACTTCTTCTTTTTTTTTTTTTAATTTTTTTTTTAACGTTTATTTATTTTTGAGACAGAGAGAGACAGAGCATGAACGGGGGAGGGGCAGAGAGAGGGAGACACAGAATCGGAAACAGGCTCCAGGCTCTGAGCAGTCAGCACAGAGCCCGACGCTGGACTTGAACTCACGGACCGTGAGATCGTGACCTGAGCCGAAGTCGGACGCCCAACCGACTGAGCCCCCCAGGCGCCCCCTTGCTCCCACTTCTTAGAGCCCATGAACCGGTCAGTACCTTCCACCATACAGACACCTACACACGCCCCACCCCCACCCCCATACACTCACCCCCCCCTCCTCACTTCCACTTCCACTCGCACACACACACACAACAAGCCCTTCACACACACCCCCACACACGCTCACCTCCCCCCCCACGGTGAGCCCAAGTTTTATGTAGTTTCTTTTTTTTAAGGTTTAAAAAAAATTTTTTTTTAAAGGTAACCTCTACCCCCAACATGGGACTCGAACTCACAACCCCGAGATTAAGAGTCGCACGCTCCACTGACTGAGCCAGCCAGGCGCCCCTGGAGCTTCTTTTACAAAAAAGTACAACCAACCCACTTTTGAGTACCCATTGTATGCGGGTGCCGTACCCCCATCATCTCATCTACTCCTTACAACGAACCTATGGTAGCAAAGACTTATCTTTATACTACAGGGGAAGAAACTGGGCCTCAGAGAGGTCAAGGAAATTGATCAAGCACCAGAGTTGGCATCAGAACCTCGATCTACTGACTCCAGTGACATTTAATCGCCAGGTTCCTAAAGACAGGCACTACTGAGGTCACACTTCTCCTGGCATTCAAGGCTTTCCCTAAACCCGTCCCATGAACCCCCAACGCACCCCCATCTGCTCTAGCCATTTATTTCGGGTGAGTAGTCTTGGGTCTCCAACTAACAAAGGAGTCCCCTAAGGGCAGTGACAAAAGCTTTACTCATCTTGGGGTGGCTCACAGGGCCTAGCGCAGGGTGCAAGGTATTAGTTCTTGTGGAATAGAATCGACTTGTTTAAAATGGAATCCAAGCACTAGCAAGTTGTGTAGACGGGTGCTTTGCAAAGACTCGTTCCGTGATCTCTGATTACAAGTGAGGAGCCAGCACCTCTGTGTTTGGGGCAACAAACTGGAAACATTGAAAAGAAAAACCAGTTAAAACTTGGAGAGGAGGTAATAAAGCATGAAACTAGGTGGCAGAGGAAGGGCAGAGAAGACACAGTGCTTGCCTCCGGTGAGAGAGCCTGAGGGGGGACAGACTGGGAAGGAGGCTTTTCCCTGAATGCCTTTTGGTACCTTTTGAGCTCTGCACCATGGAAATACCCTGACAATTTCAAAAGTAAATGAAAAAGAAAACTTTTTTTTTTTTTGAAAGAAAACACTGCAGAGGCGCCTGGGTGGCTCAGTCGGTTAAGCATCTGACTCTTGATTTCGGCTCAGGTCACGGTTTCACGCGGGTCGTGAGATCGAGCCCCGCGTCAGCCTCTGCCCTGACAACGCAGGGCCTGCTTGGGATTCTCTCTCTCCCCGCCTCTCTCTCTGTGCCTCTCCCCTGCTTGTGCTCTCTCTCTCTCTCTCAAGATAAATGAATAAACTTAAAAAAATAAAATAAAACACTGCACCGCTGAGTGACATACAGGACGGTCTGATTTTCAGCTCTTGTCCTGAGAGGTTTCATTTTTTTTTTTTTACTGTTTATTTGTGAGTGAGAGAGAGAGAGAGAGAGAGAGTGCGAGCAAGGGAGGAGCAGAAAGAGACAGAGACACAGAATCCGAAGCAGGCTCCAGGCTCCGAGCTGTCAGCACAGTGCCCGATGCAGGGATCGAACTCACGAATCGCGAGATCATGACCTGAGCCGAAGTCAGACGCTCAACCGACTGAGCCACCCAGGCGCCCCGTGAGAGGTTTCATTTTACTGGACTCTGCAAACCGGAGCTCACTGTGCCTCATCTGGCTCCAGGGTCTGAGGCCAGTACCCTAGGGTGCAATGTGTCCCCGGCATTGCTTAGCATCACACTATCCCACTGCTTCCCCTGATTTGAACACCGTCTCTGGTTATCCCTCCGAGCCACTGGAGCACGGAAGTCAGCACGTGGTAGAAATACACACACATGGGCAGGAATCTGATGCAACACTCAGTGAATCCACAGGTAACTTCCAGGCCCAGGAGCTAGAGCTACGTGGGTACAACTATTTATATTTGTGCCAGAGCAGAAACCTCGTGTTTGGGACGGCGGCTACTGAATGATCCGGGTACGTGGCAAAGGGGAGAGACCAAGGCAGGTGAGGCTCTCCATATCACTCAGCCACAGTCCTTGGAATGTTCCCGACAGAAGGCTCACTGGGCCGACGGAGGAGGTGGAGCGGGGGAGCCAAGTCAACCGTCGTGTTCCTCTTGCCTGATGCAACAATCCAAGGATGATCTTGGCGGAGAAAGCCTGACATAAATCAGCGACTATAGAGTGAGTGACATCATAAAACGAGGCAAGATGCCTTTTGATCTCATTTCACTTAGCATGATGCCCTCAAGGTTCATGCTACTATGTCCTAGCGTAGTGCAGGATTTCCTTCCTTTTGAAGTCCGAATAATATTCCATTGTACGTGCACACCTCGTTTTCCTTATCCATTGACCCATCGCCGGTCACGTGGGTTGCTTCCCCGTTTTAACTCTCGTGAATAATCCTGCCGTGAACACTGGTGTGCAAATAACTCTTCAAGACCCTGCTTTCGATTCTTTTGGGTATGTATACCAGAGGTGGAAATGCTGGATCCTATGGTAGTTCTTTTTTTTCTTTATATTTATCTTTGAAAGAGAGAGACAGACAGACAGAGTGCGAGAGGGGGAGGGGCAGAGAGAGAGAAGGAGACACAGAATCCGAAGCAGGCTCCAGGCTCCGAGCTGTCAGCACAGAGCCCGACGCGGGGCTCGAGCTCACAAACGGTGAGATCACGACCTCAGCCAAAATCGGACACCTAATGGACTGAGCCACCCAGGTGCCCCGCCCCTTGCCCCTTTCTCATTGGGTTTGTTGTTGTTGACTTTTAGGAGTTCTCTATATATTCTGGATAATAATCTTTTCAGATACATGATTTGCAAATATTTTCTCCCATTTTTGGGGTTTGCCGTTTTATTCTGCTGATCATGTCCTTTGATGCACGATATTCGAAAATTTTCATGAAACCCAATTTGTCTATTTTTTCTTGTTGTTCCTTGTGTCTTTGGTGTCGTATCCGAGAAGTCATTGCCAGATCCAACGTCATAAAGCTTTTGTCCTATGCTTTCTTCTAAGAATTTTATTTTAGATCCTTGATCTGTTTTGAATTCGTTTTTTTTTTTTAATTTTTTTTTCAACGTTTATTTATTTTTGGGACAGAGAGAGACAGAGCATGAACGGGGGAGGCACAGAGAGAGAGAGGGAGACACAGAATCGGAAGCAGGCTCCAGGCTCTGAGCCATCAGCCCAGAGCCCGATGCGGGGCTCGAACTCCCGGACCGCGAGATCGTGACCTGGCTGAAGTCGGACGCTTAACCGACTGCGCCACCCAGGCGCCCCTTGAATTCGTTTTTGTATATGCTGTTAGGTAAGGGTCCACCTTCGTTCTTTTGTGGGTGGATATCCAGTTTCCCAGCACCATTCGTTGAAAAGCCTGTTCTTTCCCCCATTGAATAGTTTTGGCACCCTTGCCAAAAATAATTTGCCCTTCTATGTAAGGGTTCATTTCTGCACTCTATTCTATTCCATTGGGCTCTATGTCCGTCTTAATGCCAGCACCACACTGTTTTAATTACTATAGCTCTGTAATAAGCTTTGAAATCAAAAAGTGTATCTTCCAGTTTTGTTTTTCTTTTCCAAGATTGTTTTGGCTATTTGGGGTCCCTTAAGATTCTGCTTACCGTCTTTTGCCACTGGATATAACAACAAGAAATCTTGGCCACTCAAGATGGAGGGGATGCTTTGGGGGGACAGAGACAAAGGAGGCTTTCTGCCATCTGAAGGGAAAGAAGGACGCAGAGATTGCGACTTTCTCTAATCCAGAAGTTCTTAGGATGGGGTACAAGGAATACTCCTCAGGGGGTTGCAAACACACCAAAACTGAGGGCATAACTGGAGGCCCATCCCAAGGGCATTTTCCCCCTGGGAATAAAGTCCACAACTATTTTATCAATTTCTCAAAAGACTGTGGGACCCATTGATGGTTAGGAACCACTGCCTTTGACTGCTTTCTCTTCTGGTGTCCCTCTCTTCTTCCTGTACCTGGCCCCCTTGGGAGACCAGATCTGACCTCCAGCCATACTTTGGGAGTATGGGAGTGGAGGGGTGGGGAAATCTGGTTAAAACTTGGGGTCCTCCATGTACCCCCTCAATTCCTTACACTTTTAGCCCCACCTCACTGGGAAAACTGCAGCAGGGGGTGTGAGGGTCAGGGCTTGTGGGGCTCAAGCTCAGACAGGAGGTGAGGGCAGCGAGGGCAGCGTGCTCCTTGAGGCTGCAGCAAAGAAACAGTAAATGCTAGGAGAAAATCGTGGCCCTTACTGGTGCTGCCCCAGGGAAGAAAGGAATGAAGGTGCTCTCTTTGGTCCTTTGGCTTTGACCTTCTGAGCTACCTGCACCCTGGAGAACTGTGCCCAGATGAGCATGGACATCTGGCTGGAAAGACCATCCCAGGGTGAAGGCCCAGGCCTGGCCAGTTGAGAAACGTCAAGAGTTCTTTCATTCCCATGTGCCTAATGGGAGCCGCCATCGTCCCGAGGGCCTTCACACCAGGCTCCCACAAGCCCACCGAGCCAGGAGGCGGGCCTTAGGCAAACAATAGAATAGGTAATAGAAACAATTTCAATGGAAACTCCAGTGTAATGCTTTCTCTTTCTCATGCCCCCTTCTCCCCATCAAAATCCTCTTGCAGACCAACCAATCTCAACATCCCTCTCTGTGGGTGGAAAAGACTTAGACACCTAAATGTATCTTCTCCCAGGTGCTTCGTCCCAGAGAACGTGGAGCTTTAGGTCAGCGAAAACCCTCACATTCTGCATGTGCATGGGAGAGACTTAGGGTCAGGGAGTCTTTTTTCCTGGTGCCCCTTAAATCAGGTTTTCATTTCCGTTTTAGTCCCCAGAGTGGTGGGTCTCACGTGAGGGCTGCACTTCATCTCCCCAAATCTGGTTAAACATATGGGTGCCTGAGACAAAATCAGCAAGGGTGAAGGAGAACTCAGTAACATCGCCGACCAACTAGATCTAACTGACATTTCTAGAACACTCCGCCCACTCCAACAAAATACACATCCCCCTCCTCCACCAAGTGTACAAAGAACATTCCAAAAGGGGCCATATCCTGGGCTACAAAACAAACCTCAGTACATTTAAAAGCATTCAGGGGCACCTGGGTGGCTCAGTCAGTTGAGCCTCGTGACTCTTGATTTTGGCTCAGGTCATGATCCCAGGGTCACGGGGTCAAGACCCGCATCGGGCTCTGCACTAAGCATGGAGCCTGCTTAAGATTCTTTCTCTATCCCTCTGCCCCTTCCCCCTGCTCATGCTCTCTTTCTTTCTTTCTGAAATAAAAATAAAATAAATAAAATTAAAAAGCGTTGAAATCATATGGCGTATGTTCTCTGCCTACAATGGAATCAAACTAGAAGTCAATAACAGAAAGTTAAGAGAAAGTATCTAAATAGTTGAAAACTCAACAACAGATTTGTAAGTAATCCATGGGTCAAAGAGGAAGATTCAAGGGAAACGAGAAAATACTTCGAACTGAATGAAAATGAAAGTACAACGTATCAAAATGCATGGGGTGCAGCTAAAGCAGTGCCGAGAGGGAAACTGATAGCACTAAAGTGCTTATATAAGAGAAGAAGAAAGATCTCAAATCAATCATCTAATTTTCCACCTCAAGAAATTGCAAAAAGAACAAAATAAACCTAAGGCAGACAGAAACAAGGAAATAATAAGAGCAGAAATCAATGCAATTGAAAACAGAATAAAAAAAGAAAAAGAAAAAGAAAAAAGCAATAAAATCAAAAGCAGTTTCTTTGAAAGGACGTCTAGCAAGATTGACAAAGAAAGAGAAAGACACAAATTACTAATATCAAGAATGAAACTGGGGATATCAACACAGACACGGTGGGTATCAAAGGAATAGTAAGGGAACACTTCTAACAGCTCTGCACATAAATTTGACAATTCAGTTGAAATGTTCCAGCTCCTTGAAAATCACAAGCTTCTAAAGCTCACTCAAGAAGAACTAGATAATCCAAATAGTTCCATAATTATTAAAGAGATTAAATAAGTAATTCAGAACATTCTCCAAGAAAGCTCAGACCCAGCTGGCTTTGTTGGTGTATTCAACCAAACATTCAAAAAAAAAAAAAAATGATAACACCATTTTTTTGTCTTTCAAAAAATAAAGGGGGAAGAAGTACTTCTCTACTTATTTTATGAGACCAACATTAGCCGGATACCAAAACCAGACAAAGATGGTCCAAAAATCAATCAATCAAACCACAGGCCATACCCCCATGAATATAGGTTCAAAAATCCTCAACGATGTATTGGAAAATAGAATTCAGTAACATATAAAGAATAATATACCACAATCAAGTGGGGTTATCCAATAATTTGATGTCAGGAAGATTCTATATTTGAAAAATCCATCAATGTAATCCATCATATTAACAGTTTAAAGAAGAAAATATAGACGCCTGGGCCTCAGGTTGAGGCCCAGCGAATCAGCGTCTCTGGGAACAGAAGTAGGAAACCTGAATTTGAACACCCTTCCCTGCTCCCCAGGGTTTCTGGGGATGCTTCAAGATCTACAGCCCTTCAGGATAAAGATTGCCTTTCTTAGCTTGGCATGCAAGGCTCTTCATTAGCGGGTCCCTGCTTACCACTCTGCCCTCATTGTTTCTCTCTTCCTTTTTTTGTTTAAATTTTTTTTAACATTTATTTATTTTTGAGAGACAGAGAGTCAGAGCATGAGTGGGCGAGGGGCAGGGAGAGGGAAACACAGAATCCGAGGCAGACTCCAGGCTCCGAGCTGTCAGCACAGAGTCTGACGCGGAGCTGGAACCCATGAACCTTGAGAATCCTGACCTGGGCCGAAGTCGGCTGCTTAACCGACTGAGCCACCCAGGCACCCCTCTCTCTTGCCTTTTAAAGCTGGGGAAACAGTCAACAACATAGGGTTACCACCGTCTTCCAAACACAGACCGTGCAACCCCATCCACCTGTTCCAGAGCCCTCTCTGGCCTTAGCCTAGCCCAGCCTAGCCTTTGGCTTGCAGATTCTCTTTTTTCACAACTTAGCTCAAATATCACCTTCTCTGGGACCCCATCCCTGACCTCCCAGGCTGGTCCCGGTGCCCTTCTTGGGGATCCCACAGTCTCTTTGGGCTTTCCTCTCTGAGACCCCTGGCCAAACTGCACTGAGATTGTCTGTTACTTGTCTACCTTACCCGCGTCTTTCAGGCACGGCCGACACAGAGTAAATAGGTGCCCAGCACTTAGCACTTAGCGGCAAGGCAAGTGTCCCTCAAACAACTGTAGGGCAAAGGGCACCAAGCAATGGACACCTCTGGAAATTCCTCCAAGGCCAAGTGGCTAGTGACAGACACCTGGAACCCCTCCTCCATAGCAGAAGGCCGAGTGGGATTTTGTTCTGAGCCTCATTCCCCCAGCTGCGCCTTACTTTCGTGTGGTCCTTTCATCCGTGTGGAGGCAGCAGTAGGCCAAGGGCAAGACCCCGGATGACGGTCTGCTATCTATTTTAAGTGAGGGGGGAGGTGAGGCTAAAGGGATGACGGGTGTAAGCCATTTAGCGAAACTGCAGGCTTAGAACAGTGATTCTCAACGGGAGGATTTTACGGCCCAGGGACCTCTGCCAAAGTCTGGAGACAATTTTGATCGTTTCATGGGGGTGCGGGGAGGTGTGCTACTGGCCGCTCGTGGGTAGAGGGCAGGGATACTGGTAAACGTCTTCTAGTGCACAGGAGAGTCTCCCTCTGCCCCCAGGTATCTAGCCCCCATGTCAATAATTTGAAGTTGAGAAAGCCTGGATCAGAGACGCGTGAGACAGGTGGCTCAGAACTGCCCCGGATGTGGAAGAGATCTTGTTTGCCAAATGGCCTGAATGACGGTATGGACTCATGTGCCTTGGCCCCGTGAATGAATTGGAGAGCCCTGAAGGCATGCAGTGGGTAGCCGGTCTCACAGTTTTGGAATGATTAGTAGGTAAAGGCCCTCTAGCCTAGTCCCGTTCACAGACTGTTTACAAATAAGTGACTTTCAAGTAAAACAGAAACCCCAAATAGTGCCTAACGGGACGACACTAAGTAGAGGTTCCCTTGACTTTTTTAAAAAATAATTTCCTTTTCTTTTTAATTTTGTGAAAGTACTCTTCACACCCATCGCGGGGCTCGCACTCACGACTCCGAGATCAGGAGTCACCCGCTCTACCGGCTGAGCCTGCTAGGTACCTACTCCCCCTTGATTTTTATGAATGAATAGATCAGGTAGGGTAATCAGCATGCAAATGATGCTGCTTCTGAACTAGATGAAGCCATTTTTATTCAGATGGTTAATTTCCATAGCTGACTCCTTTTTTTTATAGTTACGACAAGGGTAAACTTCAGCCGCCTCTCCTCCTCGTGTAGAGTGGATTATGGTTCTTGCCATTAATGAGACTTTGCTCCGCTGTTCAGACGTCCAGCCAAGGTTCCGTTTTCATGTGAAGTGAAGACTTTGAAACTGAGACCAAATCGTGTAGGAAAAAAGTATATGTGTGGAAGATACATTTATATCTCCGTTCATGTAATTCCAACTAGCACACGCACACGCACCACACTCGATATTTTCCAGCAGTGGGGGAACCATGGCCAGCTCAAGAAGAGGGTGTTAGAAAGTTCTTCTAGGATTTGGGCTCGCGTTCTGTGATTTGGGGAGGGTTTCAGGAAGGCGGGGCTTGCTCTAGATTGGATACTATTAGGAAGCAAGGCCACTTCTATGATGGGAGATTCCAATAAATCTTATCTCGAAGGAAGGCAGACCCGAACGAGGCTAAAATTGTACTTGGTAAAGCAGCAGCAGCCACGTAGGAAGCCAAGAGAGGGGGGTGTTTGGTCATTTCTGTGGTTTAGACAACGTTCGGGTTTTGTCCGGGCTCGGACATGATTAAGGAGCGGTCTTGTTTTTGCCTTGGTCCGTTACTGTCACAGAGTGGCCTTGTCTGATGTTGCTGTTTGTGAAATTGTTTATGTTCAACAGGAGAACACCAAGGCCTAGCTGGCAGGGGATGCTTTTCTCTTTCTCAATATAGTCTGTTATATTCTATTATATATATTCTATGAATATGTTATAGACACATACATGTATGTATATCCATATTCCCATACCAGACTCAACTACTATTAACCTAGTGTTCTTTGCCCCAGTCATTTCATCAGTGCCCTGGCTTTCATTTGTTGGTTTTCATTTTTTTTTTTTTAATGTCTATTTATTTTTGAGACAGAGAGAGCATGAGCAGGGGAGGGGCAGAGGGAGAGAGGGGGACAGAGGATCCAAAGCGGGCTCCATGCTGACAGCAGTGAACCCAGGGTGGGGCTTGAACTCATAAACTGCGAGATCATGACCTGAGCTGAAGTTGGACCCTCAACTGACTGAGCCACCCAGGCGTCCCACATTTGTTGGTTTTCATGGTCCTTCTCCCTTCCGACCTGCCCGCCTATCTGGATCTCCACGTGCGTTAGAAGATTTTCCTACTTGAGAACGCCACAGTATGGGTTCTTTCCCGGGGCAGGGGTGGGGGGTGGATTGCATTTTGGCAGCTGAGGGGACCTAGCTGGTCCCCACCCCACACGGTAGAAAGGAGGCCGTAAACGAAAAGAAGGACGGAAGTTGTGGCTTAGCAAATGAGGGGAGGGGCAGGCATCCTGAAATTATACCATTCAGATTTTGGGCCACCTCGGTTTCTGGTTGAGGATTGGGGGACGTCCAGGTTGATGGAGCAGGGGGCGCGAAACCGAACTTGTGACCGCGTAGGGGGCCCCAGCATCCCCTGGCTCATTAGCTGATCGCCATCTTACAGACTGAAAAGGGGAGCTCTGTGTGAGCATATGCTGGTTTACTGTCGAGGATGGAGGGAGTGTCCGGAGAACAGTCCCGTGGACATTTCCTCTGGAAAGCCTTCCCTGACCCCTCCGTTGGATGAGGTCATCCCTATTATGGTCTCTTTCAAAGCAGTCCTTTGGGGCCAGACAAGACTTTGGCTCCTAACCTGGTTATACCATGCTTCTTGGTTTCTCTGAAGCTGTTTCTATACCTTTGTTTTAATTTTTTTTTTGTTTTAGAGAGTGGGGAGGGGCAAAAGGAAAGAGAGAGAGAGAGAGAGAGAGAGAGAGAGAGAGAGAGAGAATCTAAAGCAGGCTCCATGCTCAGCTCAGAGCCCGACGCAGAGCTTGAACCCATGACCCTGGAATCATGACCTGAGCTGAAATCAAGAGTCGATTGCTCAACTGTTTCTACACCTTTAAAAAGGTGCTAAAAACAGTGTCCTCTTTGTGAGATTTGTTGTGAAGGTGAGAGAAAATGGCACAGTTCTTGGCACACAGTGGATGCCTAAAACGTGGTAGTTCCCGTCGTCATCACCGTCATCCCCATCATCATCATCAATCTGCTTGCTCTGCTGTGCTCAATTGAGCACTCAGCAATGAATACGAAGGGTGAGGAATGTACCATGACAAGATGAGTCGTCAACAAAGGCCACTAAAAGAAGTCTTCTCTCCCTCCTTACCCATATCCTCTGTTCCCTTCTTCCCTTAGCCAAGAGCTGGCGTGGTCTCCCCTCATTGAAGAGCTACTCTTAGCTAAGATTGAGGTTGTAACAGGGAGTCTGGTTTAAGCAGAAGGAATAAATCCCTGAGGGCGAAATAAGTACCAATCAGTGGATAGGAAAGAACTGGATGGGGAAGATTCACCGCAGTGCCCTCCGAATCCCAGCCTACTCTACACACGCGAGAAAAGTGAGTTTTGGTCAGAAAGAGTTATTAAAGTAACATGGTCCTAGTAGGACACGGTCATTGCCACTGACAAGCTGCCAGTGGGAGTTCCAAGCTTTCCGGCTAAGATGTCCCTGATCTTTGCTCCTAAGACTTTCGTTAAAAAGTTACTATTCTGTAAACAAATTCATAAATGCAGGCTGGTGTGGGGCTCCTGGGTGGCGCAGTCGGTTGAGCGTCCGACTTCAGCCAGGTCACGATCTCGCGCTCCGTGAGTTCGAGCCCCGCGTCGGGCTCTGGGCTGATGGCTCGGAGCCTGGAGCCTGTTTCCGATTCTGTGTCTCCCTCTCTCTCTGCCCCTCCCCCGTTCATGCTCTGTCTCTCTCTGTCCCAAAAATAAATAAAAAACGTTGAAAAAAAAATTAAAAAAAAAATAAATAAATGCAGGCTGGTGTTTCAAGGACTTTTAAGGGGACCCCTTCTGTAATCTCACCTTGTAATTTGCCTAATTTGTACTTTGATTAAAAAAAAAAAAAGCCCTTAGGGGCACCCAGGTGGCTCGGTTGGTTGAGCCTCCAACTCTTGATTTCGGCTCAGGTCATGATCTCATGGTCCGGTTAATGAGTTTGAACCCTGAGTCAGCTTCTTTGCTGACAGCGCGGAGCCTGCTTGGGATTCTCTCTCCCTCTTTCTCTGTCCCTCCTGTGCGTGCACGTACATGTGCGTGATCTCTCTCTCTCTCTCTCTCTCTCCAAATAAATAAGGGGTGCCTGGGTGGCTCAGTCGTTTAAGCGTCCGACTTCGGCTCAGGTCACGATCTCGCAGTCCGTGCGTTCGAGCCCCGCGTCGGGCTCTGGGCTGACAGCTCGGAGCCTGGAGCCTGCTTCCGGTTCTGTGTCTCCCTCTCTCTCTTCCCCTCCACCACTCATGCTCCGTCTCTAAACGTTAAGAAAATTAAAAAAAAATAAACATTAAGAAATTAAAAAAAAATAAACATCAAAAACAATAAAAAACGATAAAAAATTTAAAACCAATAAAAAAAAGCCCTTATGGATTCCTTTCACCTCTCTGTCCCCCTTCTGCCCCCTCTATTTAACACAGCCTAAGTCCCCCCAGCTCAGAATGTCACTACAGCCTCATGCCTTTTTATTTCCCTGCCACAGGGCTGACTTAGAGGGTCCTTGAAAACAGGGGGCAACCTCTGGTTTTAATAGTAGCTACGTTTCATCCGCTGCTTTCTACAAGCCACACACCATGTCTCGTCTCTTTTTCTTCGCCAACTGTAAAAATTTTTTGAAGGACAGAGTCACGGGAAGTTGTGAAGATAGCACAGGGAGTTCTTGTGTATTCTTTGCTTAGTTTGCCCCAGTGGCTAAATCTCCTATTACTACAGCACGATGTCAAAACCAGGAAACCGGCGCTGGTACAATGTGTGTGTGTGTGTGTGTGTGTGTAGTTCTGTGTCATTTTACCACATGTGTAACCACCACCGTGACCAAGATACCACAGGAATTCTCCCCCGAGCTACCCTTGTATAGTCCCCCGCCCTCCATCCTTCACCCCTGGAAACTACTAATCTGTTCCCAGTCTCTATAATTTTGTCACTTCGAGAATGTTACATAAATGGAATCATACAGTATGTGGCCTTTAGAGGTTGGCTTTTCCCTCACAGCATAATGCCCTTGATGGCCATCCAAGTCATTGAGTGCATTCGTAGTTTGATTTCCTCTTTCATTTATGGGTGGTGCTTTGGTATCTAGTTTAAGAATTCCCTCAGGCCCTTGATTCTGGAGATTTTCTCTTACGTGTTCTCACCTGCCACTCTAGATAATGGGAACGAATCCTCCCTTCCCTGAAGCCCCATGGCCGACCCACCAAAATGGCCTGTGGATTGCACTTCCCCCAAGCGTCTAGACTCTTGTGCTGCCTTCCATCTTCCCCACACCATATGGATCGAGGCTTCCGACTTTGCTTCCCACCCGAATGACTGTAAGCAGCTTTCCAACTGTCTCCCCACGTCCACTCTTGGCTGCTCCCCCCCACCCCCCGCCAAAGCCAATGCAAACCTGATTCTGTCTGTCCCCTGTCAGGAGCCCTTCCGTGGCTCCTCAAAGTTCTAAGGCTGCAAGCGAATGCTTCTCACGGCCTGTGAGGCCCCGCCTGTCTGGCCCCTCCTTGCCTATCTCCCAGAATTCACGTTGAGTCTCATTCTCCTTACTTCACCAGGCCCCGCTTTGTGTTTGTGGAAAGCACCACCCTGCGTGCCCCCGCCCCAGCCTTCACTCGTCGTGTCCCCCATAAGACAACGCTTCCTCCCTTCCCGCCTCTCAGCCCAGCCAAATCCTGCTCACCCTTTGGGTTTCACCTTTTCAGGAAAGCCTTCCCTGACCCCTGCCTTGAGTGAGGGCCTTCCCATTAGTCTCCTTCAAAGCATTTAGCGTAACTGTAGTTAATTAGTTATGCGTGAAACGAATGCGTCTCTGTCGCTTCCGCTGATCGGACTGTGAGCTCCCCCAAGAGCCCATGGCCGTCTAGTTGGCCGTCGGGTCTCCAGCTGCCGGAGAAGGCCGCAGCAGCTCTTTGCGGCTGCGCCACAGATTCCTGTGCAGCACGCGAACGAGGGGAGGGAGAACCAACTGGGCCTAAGTTACTGACTGTCGCTTTAAAAGACAGGGAGGAACTTCTGGAACCCCGTGGAGGGGGTGGGGGGGGGAGGGATTGCCTGCTCTACAGCTGGGTGTTCAGGAGGCCTCACTGTGAGCTCTCAGGCTCCTCGGTTCCCTCTTCAAAGCTTCCTTCCCGGGTGAGAGGCCCTGCGAAGGGAGAAGGTTTTTATGAGGTGCTAGGGACCCATTTTTGAGGCTTACATGTCTGCAGAATGCTGGCAGTTTCTTCAGGACACTTAGGTTTCAGGTTTGGCAGCACTAACTGGAAAGCATCTGTGGGTCTTTAAGAAGGAGGGTGCGGCCTCATGGCAATGAGAGGCCTCTTTTAACCACCCTATCTAAGGGAGCCCCCTCCGGTCCCCCTGTCCCCCTCCTCCCACTTAGGCCGGAAGCTCCAGAAGGCTCAGAGCCTGCCGGTCGCCCAGCACGTAACAGGCACCTGATAAATATTCATGAAGTGAAGGAATGGGCAGCGAGTGAACGAAGGAATGGGCAAACGAATGGTTAGGCGAGTTGCCAAAGGTTCCGCCAGTCGCCTGGAAGCCGACTGGCTGGCCTGAGCCTGTGTCCTCGTCCTCATACGTCCTGCCTGCCTTGCACCTTGCCCGGGCCCTCTGGCCCCTCATCCCAGACTGACTGGCAACCCGAGGGCGGGAGCAGTGGCCCCGGGGACACAGCGTGGGGCCAGGCACAGGGGGGCTATTCAGTAAGGGCTGGCTGCAAAGCCCTCACCGCCCACCCCCCCCCCCACGCCCCCATTCGAACCTTCCCCAGGCCAGAGCGCTCTCTGCTTTCCTGCAAATGAAGACTCCAAGCAGCTTGTCTTCTCAGAGACCGGGTGGGGGTGGCAGTGGGGAGAAGGGGCCCTTGGGGGAAAGCATCCAGCCTGGGGGGACAGGGTGGGGCCGCGTAGGACTGCCATCCCCCTCTCAGCCTGGGTTCTGGAAAGGCCCTGACTTGTTCTCCTCAGCGTCTGAGTGAGTTTCCAAGGACACTCTGGGCTCTCAGGGACAGGTAAGAAGAACAGTGCCCGCCCTACCCCACCCTCAGCTGTCACCACCGAGGATAAGCTGGAAGAGGAGCGTAGGAAGGCCCCAGGGAGCCGCGTGGGAGAGGCACCCGGGGAGACCCAAACCCCTAACTGGTTGCTCTGTCTTTAAATAGGTCACTGAAAGCTCAAGGCCGAAAGGGAGGGAAGCCGTCTCCCAGGGCAGCACCCTGCCCGGCCCGCTGGGACAGCAGCTCCTTCAGAAAGGAAGTTGGGTGGAAAGGCCCGGCGACCTTGGCCGCAATTCCCTCAGGAGAGGCTCCAGGTCCGGGCAGGGAAGAGCTGCGTTTTCTGTGGCTTAGTTTTTCCATTTGGACACCATCCCCGCTGTGGAACATCTCCGGCTCCTGGGTCTGGGCCCGGCCGTGCCGCTGACTCACGGGCCGGGCGAACCTGGGGCAGGCCTCAGCCCTGTCTCCCTTCAGGGTTTGCCCATGGAGGACGGGGCTGCCCCCCGGCTCTGCCTGCCTCAGAAGGGTGGTGGGGAGCGAAGGTGGTGACGGGTAGGGAAGTTCTTGGTCCGAGTGACGAGCTTGTCTTCTCTCCAGTCCTCCCTGGTCCCCCAACCTGGCAGCTGGTCTGTCCCATGGGCCCTGCCTCTCCGGCCCATGATGTCTCTGGTGCAACGATTCCCAGGGCAGGGAGCTATTCCCAGGGGGTGCGAACAAGTATTCTTCAGAGTCTCAGCCAAAGACACAGCCAAGGCCTGTGTCCCGCTGGGGGCAGAACCTTCCTTCTTCCTCCGTTAGAGCTAACCCTTGGTTTAAACACCCTGCCATTATCAGCATTAACAAGCACTTCCTAAGCGCCTCCTGGGCAGGGACTTGGGCTAAGTCATGGGAATACAAGGAGACCTAGGGCACAGTCCCTTCCTCTAACTGGAAGTAATAAGGACAGGAAAGGAGGAAGGCAAGGAAAAAGACCTTGTTTGGGGGCTGCTTTACAATTTACCATGTGTTTTCATTTTTTCGTTTCATCTTCAAAAATCTGTTTACAGGTGATGAAATGGAATCTCAGAGAGGCCAAGCCATTTGCCTGAGGTCACAAAGCATTTTCAGACCAGGCCCCAAGGTAACCTGATTTTAAATTCAAGGCAATTTCTTCTGTAAAGAGTTACCTTTTTGTGATTGCCAGGACCCCCCCCCCCCCACCTCCCCGTTGAGATAGGTAGGAACTGGGGACAATATCGGTCCCTTTACTACCCATTGGCATCTCCTCATGGATTATTAGAGCAGGGCCCAAGAGAAGGGGATAAACAGAGGAAGAGAAAGGACTTTTTTTTTTTTAATGTTTATTTATTTATTTTTGTGAGAACGAGCTCAAGAGGTGGAGGGACAGAGAGAGAGGGGGGCCGTGGAGCCCAGCGTAGGGCTCGAACTCACGGGCTGTGAGATCACGACCTGAGCCGAGCCCGAGAGTCAACACTCAACCGACTGAACCACCCAGGCGCCCCAGAAAGGTCTTTTCTTTTTCAGCTGAACCTTTTATTTTGACCTAGGTTCATGCGCAGTTGTACGAAATAGCACAGAGAGATTCCATATACCTTTGATCCTGCTTCTCCCAACGGTAGCATCTTGCAAAACTATAGAATGCTGTCACTTCCAGGCTGTGGACATCAGCACCGTCAAGGCACAGAACGTTCCTGTCACCACAGGGATCCCTTCTGTGCTCTTTTTATAGCCACACCCACTTCCTTGCCGCCTCAAACCTCCTCAACTTTGGCGATCGCTAATCTGTTCTTCATTTCAAGAATGTTCTCCGAGTAAAATCATAGAGTCCGCACCTTTCGGCTTTTTTCACTCGACAGAGTTCTCTGGAAGTTCATCCGGCTGTTTCATGTGTCGACTTGATTCCTTGTTGTTGCTGAGTGGTTTTCCATGGTATGGATGCATCACTGGGGGCTTAACCTGCTGGGGGACACCCGGGCCCATTCTGGCTTTTGGCTTTTAGGAATAGAGATGCTACGAACATTCGCTGACAGGTGTTTGTGTGAACGTAAGTTTTTATTTCTCCGGGATACATGCCCAAGAGTGTCACTGCCGGATCGTCTGGTAGCTGCGCGTTTATCTTTTGAAGAAGCTGTTCAAACTGCTTTCCAGAGTGGCTGTGCCATTTTACAACCCCACCAGTAACATAGGAGTGATTCAGTTTCTCTAAATCCTCACCAGCATGTTGGGTGCTGTGGCTATTTTTTTTAAAGTAAATTCTACCCCCAATGTGGGGCTCAAACTCACGACCCCAAGATCGAGAGTCCCATGCTCTATGGACTGAGCCAGCCAGGTGCCCCATTTTGTTGTTTGTTTTGACCTTTCTGGTAGGTATTGTGGTTTTAGGTTTCATTTTCCTAATGGCCGGTGATATTGAACATTTTCTTTAAGAGTGCACAGTTTATTTCTTTAAATTCCAGTTAGTTAACGTACAGTGTAGTCTTGGTTTCAGGAGTAGAACCCAGTGATTCATCTTTTACATATGACACCCAGTGCTCATCCCAACAAGTGCCCTCCTTAATGCCCGTCACCCATTTAGCCCATCCCCCCACCCACCTCTCTCCGTCAACACTCAGTTTGTTCTCTGTATTTAAGAGTCTGTTATGGGAGGTGCCTGGGTGGCTCAGACGGTTAAGTGTCCGACTCTTGGTCTCAGCTCAGTTCATGATCTTGAGGTTCGTGGGATCGAGCCCCGCATGGGGCTCTGTGCTGAGCACGGAGCCTGCTTGGGATTCTCTCTCTCTCTCTGCCCCTCCCCCATTTGCATGCTCACTGTCTCCCTCAAAATAAAGAAACTTAATAAAAAATTTAAAAAAATTAAAACAAAGAGTCTCTTACGGTTTGCCTCCCCCTCTCTCTTTATCTTATTTTTCCTTCCCCTCCCCTATGTTCATCTGTTTTGTTTCTTAAATTCCACGTCTGAGTGAAATCATATGGTTTCTGTCTTTGACTGACTTATTTTGCTTAGCATAATGCATTCTAATTCCATCTACGTTGTTGCAAAGGGAAGATTTCATTCTTTCTGATCACCGAGTAATATTGCATTATATATATGCAAATACATATATAATATATATAAATCATGTGCCCTTTGAATCTGCATTTTTGTATCCTTTGGATAAATACCTAATAGTGCAAATGACTACAAAGGAGAACTACGGGCCAATATCCCTGATGAACCTGAATGCAAAAATTCTCGACAAGATACTAGCGAATCAAATTCAACAGTACGTTACAAGAATTATTCACCGTGATCAAGTGGGATTTACTACTCCTGGGCTCCTGGCTGGTTAAATATTCGCGAATCAATCAGCGTGATACATCACATGCGTAAAAGAAAGGAGAAAAACCATGCGATCCTCTCAACGGGTGCAGAAAAAGCCTTTGACAAAATACAGCATCCTTTCTTTTTTTTTTTTATTTAAAAAAAATTTTTTTTTAACGTTTATTTATTTTTGAGACAGAGAGAGACAGAGCATGAACGGGGGAGGGTCAGAGAGAGGGAGACACAGAATCGGAAACAGGCTCCAGGCTCCGAGCCATCAGCACAGAGCCCGATGCGGGGCTCGAACCCACGGACCGCGAGATCGTGACCTGAGCCGAAGTCGGCCGCTTAACCGACTGAGCCACCCAGGCGCCCCACTTTCTTGATAAAAACCCTCAACACCGTAAAGACCGTGTATGAAAGACCCACAGCTAATGTCATTCTCGATGGGGAAAAACAGAGTTTCCCCCTAAGGACAGGACAGGAACATGGCAGGGATGTCCACTCTCACCACTGTTCAGCACAGTCCCGGGAGTGCTAGCCTCAGCAGACCGCAAAAAGAAATAAAAGGCAAACCAATCGGCAAAGACGAAGCCAAACTTTCACTGTTCACAGACGACACGATACTCCACATGGAAGACGCGAGAGCCTCCATCAGAAAGCTGCTAGAGCTGATCCATGAATTCAGCAAAGTCGCAGGATAGAAAATCAGAATGCACAGAAATCGGCGGCGTTTCTACACACCAATAATGAGGCAGCAGAAAGAGAAATCCAGGAATCGACCCCCTTTACAACTGCAACAAAAGCCATAAGGTACCTAGGAATAAACCCCACCAAAGAGGGGAAAGATCTGTACGCTGACCATGTTTTCAAAGTTCTTAGTGGCCCATCTGTACCTCCTCTTTGCTGAAATGTCTGTTCATGTTATTTGACCGTTTCCTAACTGGGCTGTGTGTTTTCCTGCAGTTGGGCTGGAGGGTTCTTCGTGTGTTCTAGATACTTGTCCTGTGTTGGATATGTGGTTTGTGAATATGTTCTCCCAGCCGGTCGCTTGTCTCTTCATCCTCTTGACAGGCTCTTTCAGAGAGGGATGGGAGGAGAGGAGAAAAGTGCATCCAGTTCATCTCCCCGGAAGTAGAAGCCACCACAAGGGGGCGCCTGGGTGGCTCAGTCCGTTGAGCGGCTGACTTCAGCTCAGGTCATGATCCCTCGTTCAGGAGCTCGAGCCCCGCATCCGCATCTGGCTGTGTGTTGACAGCAAGGGGCCTGGAGCCTGCTTTCAGATTCTGTTCCCTACCCGCCCCCCCCCCCCCCCCCGTGTTCTCGGTCTCTGTTTCTCTCTCAAAAATAAATAAACATTTAAAAAATAAAAAAAATAATAAAAAAAATAAAAAGAAACCACTGCAGGAAGGTTTTGTTTGGTAAGGGAGGCAGGAGGGAGAGGAAGAGATCTGGGATACAGATTTATAACCCCGCCTAGGTATGGCGGGCCTGCTTCTGGGCAGGGACCATCGTAAGCCCAGTTTAAGTCATCCCGATGGTCCTGCTTGCCTGAGGTAAGAGGTGTTGAGAGCGATGCATAAAGGGGCAGGTGGGAGGCCCCCAAACATGGCCTTGACCCCACATACCCAGCTGGACCATGCTGGGGCTTCAGGTGGCTTGGGGAGGCCCCCCGGCAGCCTTGGCCGGGGTTCCTGAGTGAGTCGGCCACATTCCCAGCAGCCTGTGGGCGGCACCGGGCACGAAAGAATTGGCATGTGGGCCTTCCAGGGAGCCCAGGGGCTGTGGCCATGGCTGGTTGCTTCCAAGTGTGAGCTTGGCCCCTTCAACCGGTCTTCCTTCCCCTGAGCCCACAGGGCCCCGCGGTGAGACTGAGCCCCTACCTCCGAGTGCAGAGATTACGCTGGACAACACTGCTCAGAGAGTGGAAGGTTCTCACAAGGCATTCTGAACAGTGCTTAACACGGGCCTGCTGACCTGCGAGCACGGCGCGGGCCTTGGGGTCGGGCTTCTGAATGGCAGTGTGGTCTGGGGTTCTCAACCGGGCCCACGCCTCAGAATCACCCGGGGTGGGGGGAGAGTTGTTAAAAATGTAGCTTCTTGGCCCTTTTCTTTCTTTCTTTCTTTCTTTCTTAAATGGTTATTTACTTATGTTGAGGGAGAGAGAGAGAGAGAGAGAGCGAGTGGGGGACGGCAGAGAGAGGGAGACAGAGAATCCCAAGCAGGCTCTGTGTGTCAGTGCAGAGCCCGATGTGGGGCGCCAACCAACAAACCGTGAGATCATGACGTGAGCTGAAACCAAGAGCCGAACTGAGCCACCCAGGCTCCCCTTCTTGGCCCTTCTCTAAGATCTACGGAAAATGACTGTCTAGGCCTTCTGTCTGTCTGCCCTTCTGCCCTTGAGCGAATCGAGCACTGACTCATTCAGTCAGGGTCTCTGCACTCGGTCTTCCTTCGGATGTAACACCCTTCCCGTGGCTGGCTCCTTCTGTTCCGTCAGGCCTCAGGCAAATGTCACCTTCTCAGAGACGCCAGCCTTGGCCATGCTCTCTAAAATCACAACCACACCCTGGCCTCTCCGTATCACATCCATGGGGTTGTACTTCCTGGCCCTTGTGGGTATTTGCGGTTAGCTTCTTTCTTCCTTGCCGATCCTACCCGTCAAATTGTAAGCATCCCAGGGACGGGGGCTCTGTCTTGTTCACTGTTGGATCTCTAATGCCTACAGTAGTGCCTGGCACAGAGCACGTGTTCCCTGAATCTCAGCTGACTACCCAGTTGGAGTGACCGGAGGCGACCCCGGGACTCTACCTGTTAAACAAGTGCCCAGGCGATCCTGACGCCCATGAAAGGTTGACAGCCATGGCCAAGAACCAGAGGTAGAGAAGGAGGAGACCGGGCTGAATGGGGGTGGGCTCCAAACGTTCCCCACTTAAAAATTTTCCCCACTATCTTGTCATGTGGCTCATTTCCCTCTAAGGGGTTGGGACAAGGCAGGACAAGGCTGCTGGTTATTTGAAGTTGCTGGTCAAGACGGTTTCCATTCATCGAGGTCCAGGTCTAGCAATTGAAATATTAAAAAAAATTTTTTTTCAGGGGCACCTGGGTGGCTCAGTCGGTTAAGCATCGGACTTCAGCTCAGGTCACGATCTCGCGGTCCGTGGGTTCGAGCCCCGCGCGTCGGGCTCTGGGCTGACGGCTCGGAGCCTGGAGCCTGCTTCCGATTCTGTGTCTCCCTCTCTCTCTGCCCCTCCCCTGTTCATGCTCTGTCTCTCTCTGTCTCAAAAATAAATAAACGTTAAAAAAAATTAAAAAAAATAAATAAAGTTTTTTTTATGTTTAATTACTTTTGAGAGAGAGAGAGAGACAGAGAGTGAGCGAGGGGCAGAGCGAGAGGGAGACACAGAATCCGAAGCAGGCTCCAGGGTCCGAGCTGTCAGGACAGAGCCCGACGCGGGGCTCGAACTCAAGAACTGTGAGATCGTGACCTGAGCCAAAGTCAGATGCTTAACCGACTGAGCCCCCCAGGCGCCCCAAGCATAGTTGTTTTGAAATCCACCCCAGTGACGCACAGAGCACACGAGCTGTGCGTGCCTAAGGACAAGTGGGCTTTGTCGCATCTCTCGCCCAGCTCTGTGCCCTCCCTCGTGACCCCCACGTTCATAGCTGGATCCACGTTGCCCAGAGGAACGAGCTGCTTTGCTAACACACGGGCTCCCGGTCGCACCCCACGTGATGTGTCTATCGCTTTGGAACCCGGCCTCGGGCTCGGGGAGAGAGGCAGCGATATGAAAGGGGGTCTGGGGGCACTGGGCCGCGAGGCAGACAGTGGGCTGGTGGCCGAGTGGCTCCGGGGAATGACCGCTCTGCTCCTGCAGCGGTCACGTGGCGGAGGCGCTGAGTGGCCCTGCAGTAACACCCTCTGTGAGCAGGCCCCGGAGTGCATATGCCACGATTTCCCGTTGTGGCTTTTCACAGGCGAGCCTTACGTCAAAGACGGCCGGAGCCTGCCCCTGAAAACCCGGCTCCCGGGCAGAACAAGGGGACCAGGAGAACAACGAGGCCAGTGTCACCCAGAAGGTCTATTGTTGGAGAGATGCTAATAGGGCTCCTTGGACTCCGAGCCGCACACAGTTTGTCATCTGTCAGCCCCTGCTCGCCAGAGTCTGTGGCTCTTTGCAGATGTGGTGTCCAGGGTCCCGGAGGGAGGTGGCGGTGGGCAACGGCAGGCAGCGGGGTCTGTTTTGTGTAGCTGGCCTCGCGCCGAGCGGGGTGCTTACTCTCTCCTTATGGTTTTTGTTACAGCCACTAAAGAAGGGTGGTGTTTTTTTTTTTTTTTTTTAACATTTATTTATTTTTGAGACAGAGAGAGACAGAGCATGAACAGGGGAGAGTCAGAGAAAGAGGGAGACACAGAATCGGAAACAGGCTCCAGGCTCTGAGCTGTCAGCCCAGAGCCCGACGCGGGGCTCGAACTCATGGACCGCGAGATCATGACCTGAGCCGAAGTCGGACCCTCAACTGCCTGAGCCACCCAGGCGCCCCTAGAAAGAGTGTTTAAAGAGGGGCGCCTGGGTGGCTCAGTCAGTTGAACGTCAGAATCTTGATTTTGGCTCAGGTCGTGATCCCAGGGTCATGGGATCGAGTATCCCCCCCGCCTAGCGCTCCTCCGGATGAAATGCAAGGAAAAGGTGTTTGAGTCACAGCGGCTGTCACGCCGCTCTAGCCAAGGAATGGCTGGGCCGGTAGTGTGGCCGGCCAAAGAAAACACCATGAACGAGAATTAACTAACTTCTACCCAGGGCTCACTCTGTCCTCGGGCCCTGTCCCCGGGAGCTTTCCCTAGACAGGCTCGGGGAAACTTCATGTCAACCCTCCGAGGTGGGGACCGCTGTCAGCTCTGTTTTGCGGAGAAGCTACAGAGGTGGAGGGACACGTGCTGTAAAAGAGGGAGGTGTATGAGGCCACCTCCGCGGATGGCTGCGGGTTTAGTCACTTCCCGAGCAAGGGCTACAGTGTTTGGGGGGGCGGGGGGCGCACGGGAGAGGCCTCTTTAGGCTCCACCCCATGAAGGGAGATGAGGGGACTTTGCAGATGTCTGCCTGTAAGCACTGATGCCACTCCTTACCCCCCACCCCCACCGCCTCCTCCATGGCAAACCCGTGGGTGATTATTTCGGCGTCGGCTTGTTCGCAAAACTCGCCACCAGTTGCTAGCTTTAAGAAGCGTTCATTTTTAGGGGCGCCTGGGTGGCTCGGTCGGTTAAGCGTCCCGACTCTCGAGTTCGGCCCAGGTCGTGATCTCGCGCTCTCAAACTAAATACGCATGAAACAAGGCCTGTGCTTTTCAAAATCCATTCAAGCACCTTCTGGCTTCTTCCAGGCCTTAGGCAGCAGGGACGTAGATGTGGGACGTCTGCTACGTTTCGTGGCCTCTTGAGAGAGAGTGTGGCTTCCTGCCAGCGAAGTTTCTTTTCGTACAGTGCTCTGAATGTGGATGGTCAGGGATAGTTATCACTATTGGGCTCAGTAGCAGCAGACTAATGCCTGTTATTAGAGGCAGTCAGGCCTGTGGCTTGTGGTCCTTCGTATTCAACAACTGGTCTTCTCAACCCTCCAGTGAGACCTGCTTAGAGGGGTTCCCGTCACCTTAGCAAGGCCAAGACGTTGGGACTACCTGTTGCCGTGACTGCAAGCAAGAACACTCTGGAAAGGACACGATTCTCTCTTGGCCTTTAGTGTGTCCATTGGCCGGTCCAGAATAGGAGGTTAATTTTAAAAATAAACAGCTTTATTGACATATGATTCACACAACGTGTAATTCAACCTAATCGTCTCCAGCTTTTTATTATGGACGTTTAAAAACACATACGGAAGCAGAGAGAACAGTAGAGGGAACCCCCGTCTACCCCCCTCACAGCTTCAACGGTGAACAATTCGTGGCCAATCCTCTATCTAACCTACTGCTCCCCATGCCCCATAACCCTCCATAACTGAGAATATTTTATTATTTTTTTAATGTTTATTTATTTTGAGAGAGAGAGAGAGAGAGAGAGTGCGTGAGCAGGGGAGGGGCAGAGAGCAAGGGAGAGACAGAATCCCAAGCAGGCTCCAGCACGGTCAGTGCAGAGCCCGACGTGGGGCTTGAACTCACGAACTGTGAGATCATGACCTGAGCTGAAACCAAGGGTCAGGCGCTCAACCGACTGAGCCACCCAAGCGCCCCCGGGGAGTATTTAAAAACAAATCCCAGACAACATATCATTTTGCCTACAACACTCTGGGCTGTATCTCTAACAGAGGGGATTAGAAAAAAAAGACCACCACGGGACCTAGTCTCTGTCCAGATTTCTAGGTCAGAAGGTTCTGTGACGTGGGCTCCTTGGGCTGATTGGGCAGGCAGTTCATAAAGGAGCCTTAGATGATCTATGTGCTTCCTGAAAATATGCAAAGGCGTGTGTGTGTGTGTGTGTGTGTGTGTGCGTGAGCATTTTGCAAAGGGGCCACCAAGAGACCGTGGGCCTCCGCGTGTATGTTCCTTGGGAGGAGGGAGGGGAAGAACCAGAGGTCTCAAGTTCTCAGATATGAGCCCAGAGAGGCTTTGAGTCCACGGTGCAGGTGAAGGGTCCGCCTAAAATAGCCCTGACATTCAGTCACCGGTCTGGGCGGCAGGTGTGCAGGGAAGATTGCTGAGTAGCGTGAGATCTGACACGCAGGCCTCAGCATCCCGGCCCGTGCCCTAGGCCACACTCAGGAGGCAGCACAGTGTCAACCAGGCCCCCCGGAGCATCCCAGTGCTCCAGGACCCCCCTCCCCCACCACACACACACCGGGGTAGTTGGTGTTAAGCGTTTGCATTCCGGGGCCCCGCCCTTCAGGATTCTGAGTCAACAGGTGTCGGGCGGGGCCTGGGAAGCTGCTCCCGCTTCGAGAAACGCAGGCACAGTGGCGTAAAGCGTGCATCTCTGGGTTCCACAGCCCTGGTTCTGAACCTTGGCGCTGCTTCATATCAGCCGTGTGGCCTTGGGCAAGTCATTAAACCTCTCTGCGCGTGGGCCCACTTATAACACCTCTGCCCTCGGGTTGTTGTCACAATTAGGTTAGATGGGGCCCCTGGGTGGCTGAGTCGGTTAAGCGTCCGACCCTTGATCTCAGCTCAGGTCACCATCTCACGGTGGGTGACTTCGAGCCCTGCCTCGGGCTCTGCACCGAGCCTGCTTGGGATTCTCTCTCCCTCCCTCTCTCTTTGCTCCCCTCCGCAACTCGTGCTGTCTCTCTCGAAAATAAAGACATGAACTTAAAAAAAAAAAAAAAGAATTAGGTTAGATAACATACGTAAAGGGCACGCTTAGTGCCTTACACGGAGAATAGTGTCCAGTTGGATAGTAGGTCCTTATTTTGTTAAAAACAAGAAGACCTTGGAAGGGCTCCCTTTATTTCCCTCGGGATTATAAGGGTTTATTGTCATGTTCCTACAATCGAGGAGATTTAAAAGAGTATCGGAAGGTTTATCTGATTCATGGGTCCCCTGGGCTCTTCTGACTCCAACGGACGGGAGTAAAGCTCAGAAAACTGATGGGCTCGGGTCGTATTTTCACCCTGCAGGGGTCAGGGGGACACTGGAAAGTTTCTTTCCGTACGTCCCTCCTGGGCCTCGGTGGTCTTGTTATCTCCGTTGTTCGGAACATGGTGCCTCTGTCAGGAAACTCTCTGATAGCAAGCCAGCCCGATTTGGCAAATATGTTTCCTTAACCCACACTGAACGCTCCATGCGAGAATGTGGCTGAATCTCACTGGTGGAGAAAGAGCCAAAAGTTCACGTCCAGCCGTCGGGGGAGCGGGGAGCGGTGACGTTAGCCTCCTCTCATGCACACTAGGGCTCACTGTAGCCCAATGACTTTCTCTAGCTTCAAAGCTGTGGTGGCCCTTGGGGACCCAGAGCAGGGAGGCACCAATGCCGGGACTGGGTTTCTTTCTTTCTTTCTTTTTAAGTTTATTTATTTATTTTGTGTGTGAGAGAGGGTGTGTGAGCAGGGGAGGGGTAGAGAGAAAGAGAGGGAGAGAGAGAATCCCGAGCAGGCTCTGCACTGCCAGCATGGAGCCCCACACGGGGCTCGAACTCACGAACAGTGAGATCACGACCTGAGCCGAAACCAAGAGTCGGACATTTAACTGACTGAGCCACCCAGGCGCCCCCGGACTGGATTTCTTTAGATGAGGGAAAGGCCCTGCTAGACTTCAAACTCCCTGAGGACAAAGCCCTGTCTAGACCCCACCAGAAAACTGTAGCCTCCCCCCGGGACCCCCCCCCCCCCGGCTTTAACCCAGGAAGACCGGCCCACAAACCCTGAGGCCTATGGCTATGTCTCAGCTACCCCACCGCCAGCCCTTTTCAAGGCGATTGGACGTGGTCACCTCGCTGTCATCCTTGTTTTTCGACCTTACCTCCAGCCTCAGTGTTTACCTGGTCTGGCTTTTCAGGTCTTACCTCTTGTGGCCGGCTCTGCACTAGCCCTTGGAAATTAACAACTGAACGTGGCCTTCCGCTCCCCCCACCCCCCGCCCCTGCAGACCCTCTGCTCTCCCAGGAGACAGCTCATACTTTTTGGGGGGGCTTCAGGTAGTTGTCCTGCCTCAGAGCCTCCTGCTCAGAGGTGCTTACAAGGTCCCCTCCACCTCCAGAGGGCTGACAGGACAAGCTGTGGATGCAAGTGAGTGGGCTCCAGAGGGCACTTGCTGTCCAGGTCCCTGCAAATGGGTGACCAGTGAGTTAAGTGAGCAGCTCGTCCTTCTTCTGGCCACGGCCCCTCCCTGTCCAACTGTGCTGAAAGATCCACGGACGGGGCAGCGGCCTCTTGGCAATGGAAGGAATTTGAGGCCAGGCTGGGGCCGGTCTTGTGTCTATTCTCTGTTGGTTGACAAGCAGGTAGGCCCCTCTTCTTCCCAGAGGCCTCTGGCTGCAAGGTCAGTGGACCCAGTGGTGGTGGGGGTTGGGGTAGGCCTGAAGTGTCTCTGGCCTTCTTAGCAGAGGGAAACCTTGACTGGTCAGAATCTTGGGGAAGGGGCTTGGTGGGAATTTCTGGGAAACTGAGGCTCAAGGAGAAAGCGTATGTTGTCATCCTCCTTGTTGGAAGAGTTACCAAAGTGCCCGAGGTCACCTTCCTGCCTTCATGAGCTCAGCCTGTGACTGTAGTGAGCCTTTGTGTGGTCATGAAGCTTCCTGACTACCTGGGATCACTGCCCAAGCTGGGCACCCACAGAGTATAAGATTGTGACCCCAAGGGGCGCCTGGGTGACTCAGTCGTTTAAGCGTCCAACTCGTGGTTTCGGCTCAGGTCATGATCTCATGGTTTGTGAGTTCAAGCCCTGCGTCGGGCTCCGCGTTGACAGCGTGGAGCCTGCTTGAGATTCTCTGTCTCCCCCTCTCTCTGCCGTTCCCCTGCTCGCGCTCTCTCTCTAAAAATAAATAAACATTTAAAAAAAAAAGATTGTGACCCAAGTAGATGTCCAGGTTATCATGCATTTGTGTGTGTGTGTGTGTGTGTGTGTGTGTGTGTGTTGGAATGTTGAGTTTCCTCCCAAAAAGAGAGTTAAGAAAAATGTTCGAGGGGGTCCAAGTAATCGAATCTTTATTTTCCTAGGAAATAGAGTCTTCCGACCCGAAACCATTTTGGTCGGGGATGACCTGGGCACCGGGACCATCAGTCAGAAAGCAGCATTTGGGAAGTCCGGCCAAAGCTACCTCTTCCTGGGTGCCTTAAGACAGACTAACGTCAGGTTGGGCTTCTTTTTTCACTTGAGTTTGCTCGTGGGGATGCAACCCAGCAGCTAATGGCTGAAGACAGCTTTATAGGGCACCGCTGTATTGGATGCCACGGGAGACACAGAAAGTGAAGACAAAAGCCTTTGCCATCAAATAGCCTCTGGTGAGCCAGTCGAGGAGACACAACACAGATGGAGCATAGGACAGCCCGAGGCTTCTCAACAGATACCGTCCAGACCCTTATTCTGATGTCATGGGTCTAGGGTCGGGCCCAGGAATCTATTTGATCACACTCCCCGGGAGACTCGCCATCTACGGCAAGTGGTTTCTCCTTCCAAGCCTCAGGGTCCTTGGCACTTGGAGACAGTCAGACCAGATGATCTTCCCAGGGCTCTTCCTGCTCTGACATTCTGAGATTCCCCTGGGAAAGCCAATTAAACTAACCCAACACGCTGTCTACGATGGGTACCAGACTTGTGCGGGCAAAGAGCCTTCCAGGAGTTCAGAGGTGGAGAGGTCCTTTGCTGGGCAGGGGAGGGGTGGGGGGGGTGGGGGTGGGGGTGGTGAGAATGGTCTTTTTTTTTTTTCATGGATTAGCTGTAAGCCAGGCCTCCTGGGATGGAGGACAGATTTGGAGAGGGAGAGGAATTCTCTGGCCAAAGGCTCAAGGCCAAGTGGTATTTCTTCTCTAGTTCTCTATGTGCTTTTTATCTGGGGTTAGGAACGGGGACGTTGAATTGAAGATAAGGAGTTACACGGAGCACCAGCCAAGGCCTGAGCTCAAGTCTCCCGAAATTTCTTAGATCTTGTCCCCGACAAAGTCCAGTAACCCTCATTCGGCACTGACCTATTGCTATTGTGGGTACAGACTTCGTGAGGCCATTTGTTCATTTCACAAGCCTTTATTGAATGCCTACTTTGGCCTAGATCTTGTGTTGCATGCTAAAGATACAAAGATGAGTAAGATATTGACATGAGAGGCCTGTTTGAGCAGACAAGTTCAATGTGATGGGGGTGTCAAGGACTTCTATGAAACATTAATGTGCAAAAGAGGGACTGTAGTTGTGGGGAGAGGACAGGGAAGACCCTGCAGTGGGGGTAGGTTAGATTCACCAGATTGGGGGAGGAAGAGGGGAGCACTTTCTGGGCAAAGGTGGGACAGAAGGGTAAAATACTATGACACATCAAAAATGAACTGGGGCAGTTTGTAGGCTTACGATCGGTCCCTTGAGGCCCCCAGGGGACGAGGGAGTGGTGGGTGCCACTTAGCTGGGGCCATTGCTTGTGTCTTATCAAATGTTTACACTTCACCCTGAAGGCCCAAGGGAGCTGGGAGGTGCTTTGAAAGCAGGCATTGACTTGGGCAGATTTGAGTTTTAAGATGTTCCTTCCGGTGGTCTTGTAGATGGTGGGGACGGGATGAACGGAATAATGGCAAAAGCCCTACCGAGAAGACTGTTTCTCTGAACTAAGAAGAGCTGGTGAATTGGGGCAGCTCAATGGAGAGGGTGAGCTATGGGTGCACTGGGGAGCTCCTTAGGAGTTCAAATCTACACAGTTGATTAGCTGGCAGTGGAAAGTTGAGGGAGAAGGGGGAGCTGAGGATGACTTCCCAGTTCTTGCCTTGGAAAATCGGGTGGTGGTGGGTGGGGGGGGGAGGTGTAAGGAGAGAAAACGGGTTCCGTATTGGACAAGTTGTATTGGAAGTACCCGCGGGACATCGAGGCAGAGATATCCAGTAAGCAGCTGGATAACAAAAGAGAGGCCTAGCATAGAGGTGCTTCTGAGGAGGGATTTCTGGACCCTGTGTGGATTCTTCCCTTTGCACTTAAAAAAAAAAAAAACCGGGGCGCCTGGGTGGCGTAGTCGGTTGAGCGTCCGACTTCAGCCAGGTCACGATCTCGCGGTCCGTGAGTTCGAGCCCCGCGTCAGGCTCTGGGCTGATGGCTCGGAGCCTGGAGCCTGTTTCCGATTCTGTGTCTCCCTCTCTCTCTGCCCCTCCCCCGTTCAAATAAACGTTGAAAAAAAAAAAACCCTTTTAATTCCAGTATAGTTAACATACACTATTTTATTAGCTTCGGGTGTACAATACAGTGATTCAGCAATTCTATACATGACTCAGGGCTCATCATGGCAAGTACTCTTAATCCCCCTCACCCATTTCAGCCATCCCCCCACCCTTCTCCCCTCTGGTAACCATCAGTCTGTTCTCTCTAGCTAAGTGTCTGTTTTTGGTTTGTCTCTTTTTTGATTCTCTGGTTTGTTTCTTAAATTCCACATAGGAGTGAAATCATATAGCATTTGTCTTTCTCTGACTTATTTCACTCAGTGTTATACTCTCTAGATCCATCCGTGTTGTTGCAAACGGCAAGATTTCATTCTTTTTATGACTAAGTCATATTCCATTATATATATACATATATACATATTTATGTGTATATATATATGTACACACACACACACACATGTATATATGTATATACACCACTTTACCCATTTATCTATCAGTGGTGGATACTTGGGCTGCTTCCATAATTTGGCTATTGTAAATAATGCTACAATAGGGGCTCCTGGGTGGCTCAGTTGGTGGGGCGTCCGACTTTGGCTCAGGTCGTGATCTCGCAGTTCACCAGTTCGAGCCCCGCGTCGGGCCCTGTGCTGACAGCTCAGAGCCTGGAATCTGCTTCGGATTCTGTGTCTCCCTCTCTCTCTGCCCCACCTCACCTGTGCTCTCTCTCTCCTTTCTCAGGAATAAATAAACATTAAAAAATTTATTAAACACATAATAGTGCTGTAATAAACATAGGGGTGCATTATCTTTTTGAATTAGTGTTTCTGTATTCTTTGGGTAAATACCCCATAGTGCAATTGCTGGGTCATAGGGTAATTCTATTTTTAATTTTTTGAGGAACCTCCATTCTGTTTTCCACGGTGGCTGTACCAGTTTGCATCCCCACCAACGGTGCACAAGGTTTCTTTTTTCCCCACATCCTGACACTTGTTGTTTCTTGTGTTTTAGATTTTAGGCATTCTGACAGGTGTGAGGTGATATCTCATTGTGGTTTTGATTTGCATTTCCCTGATGAAGAGTGATGATGAGGATCGTTTCATGTGTCTGTTGGCCATCTGGATGTCTTCTTTGGAGAAAGGTCTGTTCATGTCTTCTGCCTATTTTTAATTGGATTCTTTTTTGTACTGATTCGTATTAAGTTCTTCATACATTTTGGATACTAACCCTTTATCGGATATGTCATTTGCCAATATCTTCTCCCATTCCATCGCTGTCTTTTAGTTTTGTTGACTGTTTCCGTTGCTGTGCAGAAGCTTTTTATTTATAGTCTATTTCTGCCTTTGTTTCCCTTGCTTCAGGAGGCGTATCTAGAAAGACATTGCTACGGCTGCTGTCAGAGAAATTACTGCTTGTGCTCTCTTCTCGGATTCTTACGATTTCAGGTCTCACATTTAGGTCCTTAATCAATCCATTTTGAGTTGATTTTGGCGTATGGTGAAAGAAAGTGGTCCAACTTCATTCTTTGCATGTCGCTGTCCAGTTTTCCCAACACCATTTCCTGAAGAGACTGTCTTTTTCCCATTGGATATTCTTGCCTCCTTTGTCAGAGGTTAATTGACCATGTATTTATTCTGACCAGAATTTATTTCTGGGCTCTCTATTCTGTTCCATCAATCGATGTGTCCATTTTTGTTCTTTGCATCCCTAACACACTTCTAAGAACACATTTTGGTGATATCCAAGGTTGTATACTTTCTCCTTTCCAGCACCCTCATACCTGCCATTCATGAGACATCACATAGCCATTGAATTCCCCTTATTCGTAAAGACCTTTCCTCAAATCATGAGGGCGATTAGAAGGGGATCATCACTTGTTGACTCCTATCATTCAAGTGTGGATATTCCAGCAGGCGAAGCAGGCAACCAGACGTTTCTTAAAGCTTCCGGAAGTCACTGTACTTTTTTTTTTTTGGCATGGGAAGGAAGTAACAGTGGACCAAGCCTATGGACATTGTGCTGTGAGGTCTGGCCTCCTGGGATGAATTGAAATCGTCACCATCACCATCACCATCATCATCATCGTCATCACTAAAGAACTAACAGCTTGAAGAATTTCAAGCTTGACGCTGCGCTGAGGGCCTTTCATGCATGATCTCGCTGAAACGTGGTCATAGCCCCAAGGCGGTACTATTACTGTGCTTACTTTTATCGATGAGAAAACTGAGGCGCGGGGAGTATGAGTGAGTCGCTCAGGAACCTTAGTACTCAGGAGAGCTGGGTCTCCAAGCTGCATCTATCTGACTCCAGAATCCCCGCTCTTAACTGTATGTGGCCTGCTAAGAAAGGCTGTTCAGTTGTCATTGGCATTGCTTTTCCTTCGGAAACCTTTCTAGCTTTCTTTCACCTTCAGTATGTAGCCACCTGAACTGGGCAGCCAGTCAGTCGACAGCCGGGACTGCGTACCCGTTTTAAAGGAAGATGGCATACGCGTGGAATGTGGGGTGTGGGACAGAAGCACAGTTCCTGTGACCCAAGGACCTATCTGGCCAAAGACACCCGTGCGATGAGTGAGACTGTGCACTCCGGGGCTACGACTGGGTGGAATTCATAAGGCGGGGCTTCCTGGAAAAGAGGCGTACTCGCTCCTTCCGCATCTAGAAGGAAGAGACAGACAGATGGGGAGAGGCGCGCTGGATTTCTATCAGGAGAACTCAGGAGTCCTCGGAGCTTGAAGGGACCACAGAAAGCATCTGGTTGACTAGATTCTGGCCCACCCTTCTCATTTCCTAGGTGAAGAAACATAGCAAGAGAAGAGTGGGGACCTTCTCGGGTGAGGGTTCATGGCTCCCCAGCCAGCGTTCTGTCTCTGGGGCAGGGGAGGTGGGAGACCAGTACGAGCAGAGTCCTGGGGATGCTAAGAGGTCACGGGCCAGGAAGAATCAGACCGGGAGCGGCCACAGAGCCACCTTGTTCAGAACGCCCTTCAGCAAAAGTCTGGGAAGTTCTGTTGTGTTGTTTTTTTTTAATAATTTCTTTTTTTTTAATGTTTTTATTTATATTTGAGACAGAGAGAGACAGAGCATGAGTGGGGGAGGGGCAGAGAGAGAGAGAGACACAGAATCAGAAGCAGGCTCCAGGCTCCGAGCTGTCAGCACAGAGCCCGACGCGGGGCTCGAACTCACGGACCGTGAATTCATGACCTGAGCCGAAGTCGGACGCTTAACCGACGGAGCCCCCCAGGCGCCCCTGGGAAGTTCTGTTTTGATGTCCACCTGCTCCGGGGGCTTCCCTCAGCTCAGGGGACGCCGTGTGGCTAGCTCTTGCCATGTGCCTCCGCAGTCCAGGCTGACAGCGAACATTTCATCGGCCTGCCCAGGCCGAAGCCACGCCGTCGGTGGCACCCGCTTACGGGTTCTGTTTACCCAGCACGGAGAATTTCCGACAGGGAACCAAAGCTTCTTTCCTCCAACCACAACTGACACATTTTCAAACAAAGGAACCATAGAGTCCTCATTTATAAACTCCTGGCTGCCCTGGTCTTTGGTCAGGAAATACCAGGTTTTTTTACACGGTGTCAAAAATGAATCGACTGCCCCGTCTCCTCCCACAAAAATGTTGCTCTGCAGACATCACGATGTGGGGGTTGGAATCCCAACCTGCCTGCCTCCCACGCTGCCTTGTCGCGGAGCCCTCGTAAATCAGAAGGCAACCCTTTGGGCGAGGCCCCTGTTTACCTTTGCAGATGAACCGAGGTGCCACGTTGCGGACGAAATCCTTGACTCCAGAGTGGGGGTTCTGGGTGCCTTTTGCCGCCCGCCCAGCCTTGTCCTTTAGCTCTCAGCCCTGAGCGGGGAGCTCAAAGGAACGGCTGTTCTCTTGCTGTATCTACACCGAGTCTGGACCCTGCTTTATGCTTGTTGGGCTCAGGAGTTGCCTCACTCTGGCTGGACATGGGCAGAATGCACCCCTGATGTATGGGGAGGCGATACCTGCGGGCCATGGGATGGGGGTGGGGTAGTAAGGATCTGGAGGGAGGGAAGTGGATTTAGTGTCCATGAACCCGTCCCTACCTCATCAGAACACAGGCATTTTAAGAGACAGGGTTTTGAGGAGCTTTAAGAGCCAGCAAAACACCCCACTGCTTTTCTTTGGGATTCTTTTTTTTTTTAATTTTTTCCCTCAACATTTATTCATTTTTTGAGAGAGAGAGAGAGAGAGAGAGAGACAGCGTGAGCGGGGGAGGGACAGAGAGAGAGGGAGACACAGAATCTGAAGCCGGCTCCAGGCTCTGAGCTGTCAGCACAGAGCCCGACGCGGGGCTCGAACTCACGGACTGCGAGATCATGACCTGAGCCGAACTTGGACACCCAACCGACTGAGCCACCCAGGCGCCCCTATCTGGGGTTCTTAAGATTAGACATCTTATAGTTTGGAAACATGACCTTCTGCTATTTTAATTTTTGTAAATGTTTCATTTTGTTCTTTCATTGCTCTCTGCTCTGGCCAGGCACCGTGCTGGCCATAGTGATGAGCAAAACCACACATGGTCCCAGCCCTCATGCAACTTATAGTCTGGTCGGCAAGCCAGATATGAAGCACATAAACGCAGGAATGAACGTTAAGATGCACTTGCGAAAAGTTCTAGAAAGGGGTTCTGACTTGTCAGGAGATCAGGGAGGCCTTCCTTGAGGCAGTGAGGATTTTGCCGACACCGGAGGGATGAGTGGACTTTAACTAGGGGAAGAGTGGAGGGAGGGGTGTTTCAGGCAGAGAGAACAGTACAGATCTTCCTTGCCTTACGATGGGGTTACGTCCCGATAAACCCATCGTAAGTTGAAAATATCCTCAGTTGAAAATGCATGTAAGACACCTAACCTACAGAACATCACAGCCTCGTCTAGCCTGCCTTAAATGTTCTCAGAACACCGACATTAGCCTGCAATTGGGCAAAGCCATCCGACGCAAAGCCTACTTTATAATAAAGTGTTGGATATCTCGTGTAATCTGTGGAATACTGTACTGAAAGTGAAAAACAGAATGGTCGTGTAGGCAGAGAATGAGTCCAGGAAAAAAAAATCAAAATGCAAAATTTAAAATATGGTTTCTACGGAGGGTGTATCGCTTTCACACCATCATAAAGTCAGGACATCATAAGTTGAACCATCGTGAGTCCGAGACCATCTGTATGTGCAAAGGTCCTGTGGTGGGTCCTCAAGAAGGCCAGGCTGGTGGAGCAGAGGGAGGATCAAGGGGAAGCACGGTGGAAGCTGCAGCTGCAGTGGGCAGGCCTCCGAGGCCAAACAGTGCGGGGCCTTGAAGGCCTCGCTAAGGAATTTGATCTTTGTACGAAAAGCCACAGGAAATTCTTGGTCAAGTTCCTTTTGAAAATGTCAGGGGAGGTTTAGTACTTAAGAAAGAAAAGTGTTGTTTTCTTACTCTGAACATATGTGGGTACCTGAATATGTAAATAAATCTCATTTCCTACCGTCTTGGGTTCCCGGGGGAAAAGTCCTCCTGAAACGGAGCAGAAATCTTTGGATTTCTAGGAATTGTGGGTCTGGCGCTGTTCCTTTAACAGCACTTTCCCAATTGGCATCTCCCTTTCGTAACCTGGCCTAGGTATCCATCTTCCCTCCAGCCACTGCACTCATTTAAATTTTTATATTAAAAAAAATTGTGGTTAAATACACATAACATAAACTCTACCACCTTAACCATTTATTTTTTATTTAAAAAATTTTTTTTCACATTTATTTTTGGGAGACAGAGCGAGACAGTGAGCAGGGGAGGGGCAGAGAGAGAGGGAGACACAGAATCCGAAGCAGGCTCCAGGCTCTGAGCTGTCAGCGCAGCTCGACGCGGGGCTCGAACTCACGGACCGCGAGATCGTGACCTGAGCTGAAGTCGGACGCTTAACTGACTGAGCCACCCAGGCGCCCCAAGATTTGATTTTAAAGTAATCTCTACATCCAACTTGGGGCTCGAACTCACAACCCCGAGATCACCGACTGGTCCACCGACTAAGCCAGCCGGCCGCCCCTCCACCTTAACAATTTTTAAGGGTCGAGTTCAGTGGCATTCAGTACAGTCACGTTGTTGGGCTCCCATCACCACCACCCATCCACACAACCTTCAGTTTACAAAACTAAAACTCAGAGCCCGTTAAACAACTCCCCATTCTCCCGCCCCCAGCCCCTGGCAGCGGCCATTCTACGTTCTATCAGTTTGACTGCTCTGGGTACCTCACGTCAGCAGACTCTCATTGTCTCTTTGTGACTGGTTTATTTCGCTCAGCGTAATGTCCTGAAGGGTCATCCATGTTGCAGTATGTGTCAGACTTTCCTCCCTTTTTAAGGCTAAAATTCCATTATATGTATAGACCACATGTTGTTTATCCATTATGTCAATGGACATTCGGGTTCTTTCCACCTGTTTCCACCTGACTGATGCAAATAATGCTACTATAAATATGGGGGTACAAATCTCCTTTCAAGTCCCTGCATGTATTTATTTACGTATTTACTTATGAGAGAGAGAGAGAGTGTGCGAGCAGGGGAGAGAGGCAGAGAGGGAGAGAGAGAATCCCAAGCAGGCTCTGCCCTCAGCACGGAGCTCGACATGGGGCTTGATCCCACAACCCTGAGATCATGACCTGAGCTGAAATCAAGAGTCGACGCTCAACCGACTGAGCCACCCAGGTGCCCCTCAGGTCCCTGCTTTCAATTCTTTTGGGTTTATATCCAGAAGTGGGATTGCTGGATCATATGTTGGGTCTATTTTTGTTTTCTTTTTTTGAGGAATCTCCATATTGTTTTCCATATGGTTGCACCGGTTTACATTCCTGCCCATGGTGCACAAGGGTTTCAATTTCTCCACATCCTTACCAACATTCATTGCTTTATGTTCTTTTCTTTTAATAGTAACAATCCCAATGGGTGTGAGGTGGTATCTCATTGGTTTTTATTTTATTTTATTTTTTTTAATTTTTTTTTTCAACGTTTATTTATTTTTGGGACAGAGAGAGAGACAGAGCATGAACGGGGGAGGGCCAGAGAGAGAGGGAGACACAGAATGGGAAACAGGCTCCAGGCTCTGAGCCATCAGCCCAGAGCCCGACGCGGGGCTCGAACTCACAGACCGCGAGATCGTGACCTGGCTGAAGTCGGACGCTTAACCAACTGCGCCACCCAGGCGCCCCTTTTTTTTTTTTTTTTAATTTTTTTTTTCAACGTTTATTTATTTTTGGGACAGAGAGAGCCATTGGTTTTTAAAAAAATGTTTATTTTATTTATTTTGAGAGAGAGAGAGAGAGCTTGGGCAGGGGTGGGGGAGGCAGAGAGAGAGAGAGAGGGAGACAGAATTCCAAGCAGGCTCTGCATCATCAGTGAAGAGCCCGATGCAGGGATCGGTCCCACAAACTATGAGATCATGAGCGGAGCAGAAATTCAGAGTCGGATGCTTAACCACTGAGCCATCCAGGCGCCCTTCACTGCTGTTTTCATGTGCATTTCCCTACTGATTAGTGATGTTGAGCATCCTTTTGTGTGCATGTTGTCCATTTGTGTATCTTCTTTTTAAAAAAAAATTTTTTTTAAGTTTATTTCTTTTTGGGACAGAGAGAGACAGAGCATGAATGGGGGAGGGGCAGAGAGAGAAGGAGACACAGAATCGGAAACAGGCTCCAGGCTCCGAGCTGTCAGCACAGAGCCCGAAGCGGGGCTCGAACTCACGGACCGCGAGATCGTGACCTGAGCCGAAGTCGGACGCTCAACCGACTGAGCCACCCGGGCGCCCCAGTTGTATATCTTCTTTGAAGAAATGTCTATCCAAGTCCTTTGCCCATCTTAAAAATTGAGTTGTTTTGGGACACCTGGGTGGCTCAGTCGGTGAAGCATCCAACTCTCGGTTTCGGCTCAGGTCATGATCTCACGGTTTCATGAGTTCGAGCCCCGTGTTGCCTCCGTGCTGACAGTGTGGAGCCTGGTTGGAATGATCTCTCTCCCACTCTCCCTGTTCCTCCTCCATTCTCTCTCTCAAAGTAAATAAATAAACTTAAAAAACTGGGGTTGTTTGGTTTCTGCTGTTGAGTTGTAGGACTTCCTTATATAGCCCGAATGTTCATTATGGTTCGCAAATACGTTCTTCCACTCTATGGGTGCAGTCATTTTTATAGAATGGCTTTTTTCAGAACAAGAGTCCCAGGAATGGTCTTGGTGCTAGAATTGGCTTAAAAGGGGATAACACACCCCGCTCGGTGCAGTGGTAACAATAACACACATTTATCAAGCACTTACTCAGCACCAGGTACTGTTCTAAGTGTTTGCACATAAATAAAGTAGGTGCTACTTTATTTGCATCCTGATTTTACAAATGACGAAACTGGGTTAGGAGACTATGTGACTTGCCCAGGGCTACACAGACAGCAGGTGCCAGAGCTGTGACGCTCCCAAGCAACCTGCTTTTACAACCCAGGCGCTCCCCCATCCCACCGGGAGACTCTCTTACTCTGCTCTCGGGACGGGCCATGGTGTGAGGCAGCCCTGAAAACTGTTAAGGGCATGAAAAGACCAGAGATGGTTTTCATTTCTGGACATATTCGGAGAACCGCGAGGCTCCGTTGACATGGACAAGCCATTTCTTGGCACACGAGGATCATGAGCATTCAGGGAGAGGCTCTTTCAAGGGACAGAGCCCTTGGTGTGGACAGTGGGCTCCAGAGCCCAGCCGCGAGACACAAGAACACAAGAAGACGAGCCCTCCCTCGTCTGGCCTCTCTCTGTCACGACCCCATTGTAAATATTTGTCCCCTGAGAATACTTGCATCTGTATAACACTCAGAAGATGAAACATATTCACGCACACATTGTTCCCTCAGATCTTCATAGTGTTCTGGCCAGCCAGGAAGGGTGGGCTGGTATTGTTACTATTTTATGGATGGGAAAACGGAGACCCAGGAACCTTCGGTGGCTTGCCAAAAGCCCCAGTGGGTGGGCAAGTCAGACAAACAAACAAACGTCTTGGGATCTTTTCCTTCCTTCTTTAATAAATCTTCCATACACCCATCGAAGGAGCCCGTCCCTTCCCCAGCCAGTAGGCCAAGTGGGCACGAGAAACCAGGTGTGTTAACCTTGCCTCGACCTGGACCAGAGCCTGACCCCTGGTTCCCACACGAAATCTTTGCAGGTCATTACGTGTTTGCTTTCTAGCCCAGTGGTCTAAGTCAACATTGTCTCCCTTCAGAGATGCGATGACTCTACGAAAGAGGTCCAGAGGACATTATTGCCTCCACCTAAGAGATGTGGAAACTGAGGCCCAAGGAGGGTAAGTAACATGCCTGAGGTCCTATAGCTAATAATTGCTACAGTATCTGGTTTCAATATCAATATATTTTTTTTTATCACGACACCGAGCTACCAAGTTGCCCAAAAGCCCCCTCCCGGGAGGGAGAGCGACTTCACCACGAAAGTGCTGTATCACAATGTGGTCGGGGACGGTGCAGGTGTGCCCGTATAGACATTCTGGGCAGTCCTGGCGGATGGCAGGGAGCACGCTGGAATAGGCAGCCAGCTCTGTGCCATGGCATGATGGACACAAACAAGGACTACGCCAATGAGAACCAAAAGAGGCTATTGATCCCGAGCTTTCTATACGGGAGAGTCGGCCACTGTCATTTGGCTTTGGCAGAGGCTCAGAAGCAGGCAGGGGAGCGGGAAAGCTTTACAGTGAAAGAAGGGAAGGCTTTGGGTATGACCTGACTGGAGGCCATAGGCATGGGGAAGCTGGGGGTGGGCTAACTCGAGGCGGGGTGTCCCATGTGATTGGTTGGTGACGCCCTGCTTGGCTTCCTCTGGCTCTTCCTGAATTTGGAGGGGGTAGGGTAGCGGCAAAAATGGGGAATCTGGAGTGATTACTGAGGGGTTGTAGCTTACTTCCCTACCGGTTGCTGTAGAGGCATGGGTCAGAGTCCTGTTGTCATCTATGGTCTGGCTATTGTCCATTTGTACGTTCACCCTCTCAACACAAGGGAGTGAAAAAATTGCCCCTGTTGAAAAATCTATTGCGGTGGTCTCAATGTCCATTGTCAGAATTAAAGAGAATGAAAACGGGGGCACCGGGGTGGCTCAGTCAGTTAAGCGTCCCAACTCTTGATTTCAGCTCGGGTCATGATCTTGCGGTTCGTGGGCTCGGGCCCCACATCGGGCTCTGTGCTGACAGTGCGGAGCCTGCTGGAGATTCTCTCTCTCTCCCTCTCTCTCTGCCCCTCCCGCACGCTCTCTCTCTCTTTCATTCAAAATAAATAAATTTAAAACAAAGAATGAAAATATTTCCTAAGGTTCTGAAACCTATGTGTCATTTCCCACGGGCTTAAGGTCCTGGGATGCGGGAGATTTTTAACACCAGCCCTAACAGAGTTTGCATTATTCGATTGACTTTGATTGACCCCTCGTGCCTGTCACTGTGGTGCAACACAGAGCAGTTTCCTGTGTATGGGAGAAGAGATTTCAGATAAAAGGTGCTGTTTGGTGCTGGGGAGTGGGGGTAGTATCCGGACTCTTGGAGCTCTGCTCAGTCTAATGAGACTAGGCTGGGGTTGGAGTTGGCTAGGAGTGAGCACCCCAAAATGAAGTGGGGTGGGCATGAAGGAGCCTCCAGGAAAATTTTCAGCTGGGGCCCTCTATTCAGAACACCTTTGCAGCAAATCAGTTGTTTTCACTCTCCCATGCCATGTCTCACGGTGACTTCTTTCTCTATTTACATTAATTAACTTTTGTAAAGACTTCCTTTTTTTTAGAGCAGTTTCAGGCTCCCAGCAAAATTCAGAGGAAGCTACAGAGATGTCCCGTATACTCCCTGCCCCCACGACCGCTGATCTTTTTACTGTCTGCACGCTTTTGCCTTTTCCAGAATGTCACGTAGTTGGAATTACACACTATATACAGCCTTTTCAGACTGGCTACTGTCTTAGTTCTTCTGGGCTGCCGTAACAAAATGCCACACAATGAGTGACTGACCAACCACAAACATTTCTCACAGTTCTGGAGGCTGGAACTCCAAGATTCGGGTGCCAGTACCGTCAGCTGAAGGCCCTCTTCTGGGTTCTCGGTTGCGGACGGTTGACTGCTCAGTGTGCCATCACATGGTAGGAGGAATGGGCTAGCTCTGGGGCCTCTTTTATAGGGGCACTAATCCCCTTCACGAGGGCTCTGCTCTCATGACCCAGTCACCTCCAAAATGCCCTACCTCCTAATACCATCACCTTGAGCATTTAGGTTGCCAACATGTGGATTTTAGGGGGATACGAACATTCAGACCACAGCAACTTCTTTCACTTAGTAGTATGAGTTCAAGGATCTTCCAATTCTTTTCATGTGTTGGTAGCTCAACTCTTTTTTTGTGCTGAATAATATCCCATTGTCCGGATGCACCACAGTTTATGTATCCATTCCCTTGTTGAAGGACATCTTGGTTGCTTCCGAGTTTTGGCAATTATGGATAAAGCTGCTATAAACATCTGCACGTATGTTTCCGTGTGGACATACGATGTGGAACATCTTTTCAAGTTTCTTTGCCATCTGTATATATCTGTATACATTCTGATGAGGTGTCTGTGAAGGTCTTGGACCCATTTTTAAATCAGGTTGTTTTCTTAGTGCTGAGTTGTCAGAGTTCTTCGTATATTTTGGATAACGGTTCTTCATCAGATGTGTCCTTTGCAAATATTTTCTCCCGGTCTGTGGCTTGTCTTCTCATTCTCTTGACATTGTCTTTCACAGAGCAGAAGTTTTTCCTTTTAACTAAGTCTAGTGGATCAATTATTTCTTTCACAGATTGTGCCTTTGGTGTTGTATCTAAAAGGTCATTGCCATACCTATGTCATACCATGGTCATGTAGGTTCTTTCCTATGATATCTTCCAGGAGTTTAACAGTTTCGTGTTTTATATTTAGGTCTATGATTCACTGTGAGTTAATTTTTGTGAAGGGTGTGAAATCTATGTCTAGATTTATTTTTTCATATGTGGCGGTCCAGTTGCTCCAGTACCATTTGTTAAAAAGACCGTCTTTGCTCCATTGTATTGCCTCTGTTCCTTTGTCAAAGATCACTTGAGTATATTTATGTGAATCTTATTTCTCGGCTTTCCATTTTGCCCCACTGATCTATGTCTGTTCTTTACAAATACCACACTGTCTTGACTACTACAGCTTTATAGTAAGTCTTAAAGTCATGTAGTATCAGTTTTTCAACTTGGTTCTTTTCCTTCAATACTGTGTTTGGCTGTTCTGGGTCTTTTGCCTCTCCATATAAACTTTAGAACCACTTTGTTAATAGCCACAAAATAACTTGCTGGGATTTTTATTGGGGTTATATTGACTCTATAGATCAAGGTGGGAGGAACTGAAATTTTGACAATATTGAGTCTTCCTATCCATGAACATGGATATCTTTCCATTTATTTAGGTCTTCTTTGATTTTGTTCATCAGTTTTGTAATTTTCCTCTTTTAGGAAACTTGAAGACCTTATACATGTTTTGTTAGATTTATAGGTAAGCATTTCATTTGTGGGGATGCTAATGTAAATGGTATTATGTTTTTAATTTCAAATTGCACTTGGTTATGGCTGACATATAGGAAAGCAATTGACATTTGTAGATTAACTTTGTATCCTGCAACCTTGCTATAATTGCTTATTAGTTTTAGTAGTCTTTTTGTTGCTTCTTTGGGATTTTCTGCATAGACAATCATGTTATCTGTGAACAGGGACAGTTTTGTTTCTTCCTTTCCAGTCTGAATACCTTTTACTTCCTTTTTTGTCTTATTGCACTAGTTACTATTTCCAGTATGATGTTGGAAAAAAGTGGTGAGAGGGGACATCCTTGCCTTGTTTCTGATCTTAGTGGGAAAGCTTCAAGTATGATGTGAATTGTAAGTTCTTTGAACATATTATCAAATTGAGGCAGTTTTTTAAGTTCCTAGTTTATTGAGAGTTTTTATCATGGATGGGTGTTGGATTTTGTTAAATGCTTTTTTCTGTATCTATTGATATGATCACGTCATTTTTCCTTTTTAGCTTTTTAATATTTTGTTGAGGATTAAAAAAAATTTTTTTAATGTTTATTTTTGAGAGAGACAGAGCACGAGTGGGGGAGGGGCAGAGAGAGAGGGAGACACAGAATCCAAAGCAGGTTCCAGGCTGTGAGCTGTCAGCACAGAGCCCGACGTGGGGCTCAAACTCACAAACCGCAAGATCATGACCTGAGCTGAAGTTGGACGCTTAACTGACTGAGCCACCCAGGCGCCCTGAGGATTTTTGCATCTATGTTCTTGAGAGATATTGGCCTGTAGTTTTCTTGTAATTTCTTTGGTTTTGGTATTAGGGTAATGCTGACCTCTGCTTTCATCTTCTGATAGAGATTGTAGAGAATTAGTATAATTTCTTACTTAAATGTTTGGTAGACTTCACCAGTGAACCCATCTGGGCCTGGTGCTTTCTGTTTTGGAAACTTATTATGTCAATAAGTAATTTAAATTGTCAATATCTATAACAGATATAGACCTATTTAAATTGTCTACTTCTAGTGTACATTTGGCAAATCGTGTCTTTCAGGGAATCGGTCCAGTTCATCTAGGTTATCAAATCTGTGGGCTTGGAGTTGTCCATAGTATTCCTTTATTACCCTTTTAATATCCATAGGATTGGTAATGATGTCCCTTCTTTCATTTCTGATATTAGTAATTTGTGTCCTTTCTCTTTGTTTCTCAGTTAGCCTGGCTAGTTTTTAACTCGCAGAGTTGGCCATACTGAACCTTCATCAACTTGTTAGTTATAGTTCAGGGTCCCCCCCCCCCGCCCCCGCCCAGGTACCAGTTCCCATGGCAGTTTTCTGCTAGTGAATCTTGGCTTTGGGAAACCATGTCTCCTTGTATTTGCTTGTCTGTCTCTCCAATCTTGGGGGCAACAGTTTGCCTTAAGTCCTCCCCTCTCTTATAGATCCAAGAGGAGTTGTTGACTTTTCAGTCTGCTCAGCTTTGTACTTATTAGGATAGAATGGTGGCTTCTAAGCTCTTACGTGCAGAACTGGAAACCAGAAGTTCTACTGTGTCATTATTTTCCTAGCTTTATTGAGATATAATTGACATATAACATTGTGTAAGTCTAAGGTGTACAATGTGATGATTTGAGATATATATATATATATATATATATATATATATACATACACACACACACACACACACACACACAACTTTTTTCTTTCCTGGAAGGAACCCAAGAAGTCGGGTAATGGACTTTGGGAGATGAAGAGTCGAGAGGGGTGTTCATGTTTCATTATTTTATTTATTCTTTTTAATTTTGTTTTTTTAATGTTTATTCTTTTGAGAGACAGAAAGAGAAAGACAGCATGAAAGAAGGGCAGAGAGAGAGGGAGACACAGAATGTGAAGCAGGCTCCAGGCTCCGAGCTGTCGGCACAGAGCCCGACGCGGGGCTCGAACCCACGAACCGTGAGATCACGACCTGAGCCGAAGTCGGACGCTTAACCGACTGAGCCACCCCGGTGCCCCATGTTTCGTTATTTTATACCTTTGTGTGCCATAAGAGTTTTTTTAACCATTTTTTCTTTCTTTGGGGGGAGTTCTTAGAGGCCAGCTGCCCTGGCGCCATGCCTTTACTTGTCCCACTGACCAGTCACTCAACTCAGGCCTGGGAGGAAGGGCTAGCAACTCCTTCTCCAGGATGTTAGGTAATGAAGGAAGTAAAATGACAGCAGGAGGCTGTTTGGGTAGCCCCCCCCCCCCCCCCCCCGAATCACTGATTCCAGACCCAGCGGGGGTCGCTTCCTTCTCAGCTGCCTGGGCAAGGAAGCCCGAACAGTTCTGTGCCCGGCTGGGTGGTAAAAACCCAATTTACTGTGCCAAGCAAGTGTCCCTCCTCCAGTGGGGTGGCGTTCCTGGCTGCGTCTTTGCTCCCTGGGCTGAAGGCTGGGTGGAAGGGGGGGCCTGTGGGCTGCCCCATAGGGGAAGCGACACTTGGCAGGGTCTCCACCACGGAGGTGGCAGCTGGGGGGCCCCAGCTGCCTCACGCCTACAGGCTCTGGGCTAAGCGAAGTGTGGGTGATACATGTGTGTGCTTTCTCTTTCCTGCTGATTTGCAGGTTGGAGATCATCAGTTTGGCCATGGCTGGAGGTGAGGGGAAAATCGGCCTCCTTCCTTACTACTCCTGAGGGCCAGGGAGAGGGGGTGAGTGGAGGGGATCATTCCAGAGTTTTCGCATAACCCGGGGAAAGGAAGTGAATGCGTCCAGAAAGAAGCTGGCGAGGACCTTCCGCATCCTTGCACCTTTCCTCCCAACGGCATTGGCCCCCTCTGGGCTCCAGTTTCCACTCGAGAAAGGGAAAATCTGAAAACAGGCCAATCTAGCAGGCAGGCGGATGGATGGGGCTGCGTTTAGAAACTTTCCACAATGTCTGTTTACAAACTCTTGTCTGTTCAGCCAGGCCCTGGAGCCAAGTCTGTGTGATTGGATGTATAGCCTGAGAGTAATAAAACTACATTCGAAACGTGCTACACAAGACAGACTTCCTCCAAAGCACAGGGACAAGTCTGGAGTGTGGCAAGTGACGGTGACTTTCCCGATTGTCCCCTCCCTTCCCCAGTCCAAGGTGTCCAGGCAGAAGGAGATCCTCAGTGAGTCTGAAAAGGACCTGATAGAGGGGGAGGGGGAGGGGGAGGGGGACAGGGAGGGGGAAGGGAGAGAAGGAGGGGGAGGAGGGGGAGGGAGAGGGGGGAGGGAGTGGAAGGAGAGGGGGAAGGGGAGGAGGAGGGGGAGGAGGGGGAGGAGAAGGGGGGTGGAGTGGAAGGAGAGGGGGAAGGGGAGGAGGAGGGGGAGGAGGGGGAGGAGAAGGGGGATGGAGTGGAAGGAGAGGGGGAAGGGGAGGAGGAGGGGGAGGAGGGGGAGGAGAGGGACGAGGGGGAGGAGGGGGAGGGGGAGGAGGCAGAGCCGGGAACTGCTATTAGAAAATACCCGGGTAGGGGCGCCTGGGTGGCGCAGTTGGTTAAGCGTCCGACTTCAGCCAGGTCACGATCTCGCGGTCCGTGAGTTCGAGCCCCGCATCAGGCTCTGGGCTGATGGCTCGGAGCCTGGAGCCTGTTTCCGATTCTGTGTCTCCCTCTCTCTCTGCCCCTCCCCCGTTCATGCTCTGTCTCTCTCTGTCCCAAAAATAAATAAACGTTGAAAAAAAAAAAAAAAAGAAAATACCCGGGTAGGCATCACTCTGCAAGCATTCTGCCTTTTATCCCTCCAACCCCAGGGAGGTGTCGTCCCTCGCCCCAGCCCCACCAGAGGATTGTACTGGGTTCCTCCTCCCCATTCCTTACCTCCGTAGCCCTGAACGCCAATCCCAGTCTACATCAGCCTCGACCTGTCTGTAAACGTTGGGGGTTGGGGGAGGCCCCCGCTCCACCCAGTGTCTGTCATTTTCCCCAGACCAACTCCCTGAGAGATGGTCCTGGCTCTGTTGGCCTTCGATTCCTGAATCCCACCGGCCCGCAGACGCCCTAGGATGTTGCGAGCGCAGATATCCCGAAGACAGGCTGAGATGTCAGGATGAATGGCTCCATAGAGGCCACAACCCAGCTCTCTGGCTTATCCTCCGAAGCCTTCGGAGATGTCGCCCCACCTGGGATGCTGTGAGCAGCGGTCACGTGGATGCGGACGCGAAACTGCTTTGTCTTCGTCATCCCAAACCCCTGAACCCACTGCTTCTTTGCCAGCCTTTAGCGGGAAGGGAATTCGTTTAGTGAGCCTCGGGAGGTAGGGCTGAGGGGAGAAGGAAAGAGGAAGGAGGGGGGGCGCCTGGGTGACTCAGTCGGTTAAGCGTCCGACTTGAGTTCACGAGTTCGAGCCCCACATCGGGCTCTGTGCTGACAGCGCGGAGCCTGGAGTCCGCTTCGGATTCTGTGTCTCCCTCTCTCTCTGCCCCTGCCCCAATCACAGTATGTCTCTCTCTCTCTCTCTCTCAAAAATAAATAAACATTAAAAAATTAAAAAAAAAAAAAAGGAAAGAGGAAGCAGGGAGACAGGAGCCAAAAGGAAAGGGAGGAGAGACCGGGACTGAGAGGAACCTTCTGGAATGGTATGCATCTACTCAGAAGTCAGGGAGTCTCACCGTTCTCCATTTCAGGCTCTAGGGATTACAGAGATTTTTCAAGAGCCAGATGTTTAAAAGTCCTAGCAGGGTTTTTGAAGTCAGTCCCGAAGGTTTCAGTTGAATTTACCCTGCATGTTTTCGGCTCACTGGAATCAATGGTTGGAGCCAGGAAGATCGGATTCCTTCCAGAAGCAATGGAGGCATTTCTCCAAGAACCGGCGTGGGGGGTCACCTGCAGTGTTTGTGTTCTCCCCGTTCCTGGAAGGGGGCATCTGTACCCTGCCACCCCTGCAAATCTGCTTTATTGGCCTGGCGTCCTAAGGATGTGCCTCAGTAGAAGTCCTCCTCATCCGGCAAGCCAAGTAGCGGAATGCACGCCCTCCTGGAACGTACAAAAGGTGGACGCTCTTTCCAAAAGTCTGGCTGTGCACGAACGTATCTACCTTCAACCTGAAGAATTCCCAAAGCCTATTCCCCGAGACTTGTCTCGGGCGCCTGCTTTCTTACCCAGGGCCCACCGTGCAGTGCTAACGTTCTCTTCTACTGGTCTGTCATCGATGATGGCTGGCCCGTGGGCACGTGAGCATTTTCAGGGCAATGCTATGACCACCGATTTCACAGAACGGTAACACCGAAGTCAACCCAACGAGGCCCTCAGTTCGCTCGCTGTGGTTTCCGCAGTGCTGTGCCAGCTACTTTGGTAGACACTAGAAAAAGGGTAAGGGGTGCGTTTTGCCCTCTGGAGGCTTAAAATCGAAGTGAAGGATATAGGCTATCTGCATGCGAAGCACCTTGAGAGCACGAGGAGACAGTACGTCATCGCATGTTGAATGCCACTCGCATGATAACAGCAAATCCTAGCAGTTATGGACAGGCACCATGTCAAGGGCGTGACATTTATTATCTCAATTTCATCCCCATAAACAACCTAACGGGATAGGTTCTATTATCTCCTTTATTTGTTTATTTATTTATTTATTTATTTATTTATTTTAGCAGGGGAGCGTTAGGGGCAGAGAGGGGGCAGGGGGAGAGAGAATCCCAAATAGGCTGCGCGTTCAGCATGGAGCCTGACGCGGGGGCTCGATCTGCGACCCTGGGATCATGACCTGAACCCGCTATCCAGCCAGACGCTCAACCGGCTGAGCCACCCAGGCGTCCCAATATCTCCACGTTAGAGCCAAGGGAACTCGGATTTACGAGAAGTAAATAATTTGCGGCTGACGCAGTTGATCGAGGCGGGCAGAACCAAGATGGCCGCCCCAACTTTCAATTTTGAAAACACCTTCCAGGCCGCAGGCAAGTTGAAAGAATAGTCTAAGAAGACACGCGTAGGCTCACCTACAATCGTCAACTGTCAACACCTCCCTACGTTTGCTTTATCATTCTGTCTCTCTCTCCACACACGCGCGCACACACACACACACACACACGTCCCTACCCATTTGTTTTCCTGACTTGGGCACAAACTGAGCCATCATTGCTCTTCTCCTCTAAGAACTTCAGCATGGACCTCCTGAGAACATTTTCTACGAAATCCCAATACGGCTATCACACATCAGAAACCCTGACCGCAAACGGAGCCATAGTTCAGGAGAGGGAGCCATCAGTACGGTCTGGGAATTCCAGGATGGATTTTCTGCGGACCCTCCACTCCTGGTGATTCATAGCAAAGCATGTCTAGTCAAAGAACAAAATTCTGGGGTTTTCGGGGCGTGGTCTATTTGGTTGGCGGGGGGCGGAATGCCACAGATTTGCCTTCCTACCTAGCTTCTTCCCTGGCCAGCATCAAACCTGGTCTTTCCTACAAATAATAGTAACAATGATAAAAATAATAAAATCGGTCTTTCCTAACCCCCCACGGATATTCCAACCCGGGTAGGTAGAAGTTGGTTAAACCATAATCGCAGAAAATCCACTAAGGGGGTAAGCCACCTATGAATCGTGGAGCACTGACCATACATGCTTAGCTAGAAAGGCATTCTTCCAGAAATCTTAGCCACAGGTGAGGATTCAGCACGCTCCGCGTAAATCTAGTCCTTGGGCAGCTGTGCTTCCCTTTCCTCACCAAGTTAAGCAGAGAGGGGCCCATGCACCGCCCTGCTCCAGAGACCCCAGTCCCCTCACCGGGTGAAATTCCAGAAGCAGTGTGTTGCCTCTTGCAGACTGAAGAAGAAACAAGGCCCTCAGCTACAGACTGGCTAAGACCCCCTGAGGGGCCGGGACCTGGTTTTCTTCTTTCTCCGAGTTCAGGGAAGCCAGATTCAGAAAGGCTGCCAGATTACGCCCAGTCCCCCAGGGTTTAATGATCCCCCCCCCCCCCGAATGCGCACACAGGAGAAGCCTTGACCTTTCAAAACCTCCATTTCTCTCAATTTAAAAAAGCCAAAAGCCTGCATCTGCATTGGCTTTGCCTTTCACACTCTCACCAGACGCTTCGAAAGTCAAAATATTGCAAACTGTTGCCTCTGCATGTCAGATGCCAGGGCGGGGACACCTGTTTCTTGAAGCGGGGGTGGGAAGGATGCCCTACGGGGTCTTTCGGGCAGCAGGCATTAGGTGGCATTTGCACTCTCGCTCTCGTTCTTTCGGTCTGATCAGCAGTATCACCGAACCCAGGCAATGTAAATAAACCGTGTTAGCACATGTACACAATCTTTGCTGCGGACTTCTATCTGAAGGACACAGAGATTTCACAATTTTAAGGACATTCATGCTTTTTTCTTTCCTTCCTTCCTCCCTCCCTTCCTTCCTTCCCTACCTTCTTTTTTTCCTTCCCTTCCCTCCTTCCCTCCCTTCCTTTTTTCTTTCTCTCTTTCTTTCTTTCCTTTCTTCTCTCCTTCTCTCTTTCCTCCCTTCTTCCTCCCTCTCTTTCTTCTTTCTTTCTTCTTTCTTTCTTCCTTCTTTCCTCTCTTTTTCCTCCCTCCCTCCCTTCTTCCTCACTCTCTCTTTCTTTTCTTTTCTTTCTTTCTTTCTTTCTTTCTTTCTTTCTTTCTTTCTTCTTTCCTCTTTTTCTTCCCTCTTTCCCTTCTTCCTCTCTTTCTTTCTTTCTTTCTTCTCTCCTCTCTCTTTCCTCTCCCTCTCCTTCCTTCCTTCCTTCCTTCCTTCCTCCTTGCTTAGGGTGCATAAATCATTTTCCTTAAGATTGAACAAGAACAGCTTGGACGGGTCAAAAATAGTGTTCAGACTGAGGTGGAAATGTATGCAGCCTTGCCTGCCTCTCTCTTCTCCCCTCTGTCCCTCCTGCCCCCCTTCTCCCTCCCCCACCCCGAAGCCTGCAGAATCAAAAATGCCAGAAAGTGCTTATTTACATGGCCTTCCCAAAGCTGTTGCGTGTCCCCCTCTGCCTGGGTAAAGGCCTCTGCTAAGTCCTTAGGGCTCCTCGCCCTCGTTAGCCCTGCAGGGACACAGACGGCCTAAGAGCACCTGGCAGTTTGCACGGAGGATGCTGTGGTCGCGGGAAGTCGGAGGCAGAGGAAAAAGGGGAGTTAACAGTTCCCAGCCCTGTAAGGAACAAGCCCGGCCCTTCTGGGACCTCGTTCAGAAGACAGCGAGAGAGGCCTCGGAGCAGAAACTTTATCTGGGTTAGTGCATCAGCCCGCGGGCATCAGAGCTGCCCCACCTGCCTTCCCCCTGCTGCGCGCAGCGCCGGTCCCTGAGAGGCGCCGTGGCTGGGTTCTACGGCCGCCCGAAGACTCCAGAGTAAGTGGCGGGCGCAGTCAGGGCTCCGACTAGGCTCCCCGGAGCCGAGGGTGGCAGAGCCCTCGGCCTCCGCCGCGGGGACCGCTCGCCGCCCACAGGACCAGCGCGGAGCGAGTCCGGGCCGGGCCGGGACTCGAACCCGCGGCCTCGCGCCCGCCGCCTGGGGGCAGCACGCGCGGGGAGCCTGGCGCAGGTGGGCGTGGGCCCGCAGACTCCGTCCTCCCCCAACCCCCCCACCCCCCGCCCCGCCCCGCTCCGGCTGCCGCGCGCGCACCTGCCTCGCCTGAGTCCCAGGGAGCTCGGGACCGGCCAGAACGCGGGACGGTTTCTCCGGGGCTGTGGCGGTTGTGGATTCATTTCCTCGCCAAGGTGAGGAGGGGACGCTCCGAAGGGAAGATGTCGCCGAGCGGTAGGGATGCACGCGGCAATACCCTTATTCCCGGAGTCCCCTTCCCTGCGCGGGGATGATGCCCAACCTCTCGGGGCGAGGGTCCTTTGTGGCACTCGTGCAGCCTCGCCGGCGCCAGCGTGTGTGACAAATGGCTCGAGGGTCTTGAGAAGGGACAGCTGCACGAGGACGATGTTTATAAACCAGGCGGGTTAGGGAGAGAGACGGGGGCAAAGCTACAGGTTGCAGCTTGCACGTGTCCAAGCGTAGCCCAAGTCGTCTTGAAATAAAGCACCCCACCGATCTGGATTTTACAAGGTTAATTTCCTTGACTAGTAGCGCCGTTAGAATAACCTTCGCAGTAATCATTCAGTTAAAAGAACGGGCTTCGGTTCCACGGAAGCATTTCTTTCTGGCCCTAGTCAGCAGCCAGCGGGACTGAAAAGACAGATATTGGGGGTGGGGAGAAGCAGGGGCAAAACAGGAGACAGAAGGACAGAGACGGAGACATCAGCGAAAACGGATCCGGTCGTAGGGTTCGTTAGCGGGCACGCGAGGGTACACGATTCTTTTCCATTTTCATTCGTGAAGCTGGAACCTGGAATCACGGCCAGAGATTCACCTCACTGGCTACAGGTCTCCAACAGCTGAGGGTTGCAGGGGTGCACTTGGCCCCGGCCGTGCTCTCTCCTCTCGTGGAAAGGCATTTCTGTAGACCGGGACTGACAGCCCCTGACCTGCCGGCCCAAAGCACTGTTCCGTGTGATTCTTTGCGGCCCTCCATTTGGAGTGCTGAACGGAGGTGGTTCAGACACGGAGGTGTGCGTAGACTGACTGCCCCCTTTTGCTGCTGCTTCAAAACTGGCACCGGGCGCCCCTGGGTAGACGTCTATGCCTCTGTGTAATTCACCGGAGCCCCAGATGACAGAGAGGCCAGCGGGCATGGCCGGGCACGCCTGGGAGGCCAGAGAGATAGAGCCATTGCCGTGGGAGGTGATCATGGCAATGTCATTGCTCCCAGGCGAGCGTCCAGCCCTTCTTCCCCGGGCGCTCATATTAGATTCTCCTGTTTGCGGCCGAACGACGGGCCTTCCTCAGGGCCCCTTCATCCTGATGTCTGCTTTCCGTGGAGGGGATCAGGGGGAGCCTGAGGTCGTTGGGGGTGGACAAGAGACACTCGTGGACCAATGGCTACTCCTGTAGCCACAGTTGAAGGCTTGAGCTCATCAGACGGCTGAAGAGATGGGAGAAGGTAAAAGAAGGCATTTAAGGAGGTTAAGGAGCCACAGCCTCTGTGAGTAAGTGGCTCGGAGTCCCTCGAAGGACCTGACAGGCACAGAGGCTCCGTAGACGTTCCAAAATACTGTGTACCTGCTCCAGAGCAAGCTGTGTGCTCAACACTGGAAGAAAGTTTGCCTTTTTTTTTTTTTTTTTTCTGGAGCCAGGCCACAAGCATGTGTTGAAGGCATGCTGTCGACTGAACCGGGACACCCTTGAGAAGCTTTTGCAAGAGGTGGGGTGGGAGGTATGAGCTCAGGAGGAGGGAATGTAAGGGAAGACCGGAGCAGATGGAGGAACCCGGGCCAGAAATGGGAGAGCCGAGAGGAAGGAGGGAGGGACGGAAAGAGAGCGCGGGATTTGGATGAGTGGAGAAACCGCGTTAAATTTCCCCGAGTGGCCTTCGTTTTCCGAATATGTTGCGCACTGGACGGTATTCGGCCTCCCAGCTGGTGGAGTTTTCCCAGGACTCCTTCCCTCCCTTCTTCCTCCCTTTCTTTCTTTCCTTGGCTGCCCCCTCCCCCCACCGTAAGCTTCGCTTCTCTCCCACCTTCCGTCCCCCAACGGCCCCAACAAGGGGGTGTCCTAGAATCACAGCTTGGCCATATCGGGAGGGTTTGTAGCCTTTCGAGGGGCCCCGGTAGGCAGGCTTTGGAAGTTGAAACGCAGGGTGGAAACACAGGCTTGGCTCAGTTTCCTGTCCAGATCACGCCTGGGGTCGCGATTTTACCCATAGGTGGGTACCTTTATTTTATGAGTCGGAGGTGTTCGAGGTGTTTGGCCACTAGTGGAAATGGCTGTGTTCGGAGCCCGATGTGGGTGGGACTTGAACTCACGAACCGTGAGACCACGACTGGAGCCGAAACCTAGAGTCGGACACTTAACCAGCTGAGCCCCCCACCCCCACTCCCGGCGCCCCTAAGTCCCGTTACTTTTATACACATGGTATGACAGCCGGTGACAGCAGGAATTTATCAAGGGATCAGTGAAAATGCTTACTGGTAGAAGGGAGAAAATACTAGTAGTCTTGCCATAACTACGTGCCCGTGAAGGAGGAGACGGAGGAAAAGCAAAAGAACTTGCCAGAAAAGATCCCGTAATGGTGGCACGGGTGAAAATGCCTTTATTTTAAGGGTGAAGAAGTTGGACCCCAAAGATGTTAAGTGATTCCCCTAGACCAGCACACTGCCACCCTGGGCTCCAGGGCCTGTCTCCCGGTCAGACTGACAGGCGATGATGGATTATTCCCGACAGCGCGCGTGTCCATGGGACTTCAGTGCTTTTGCGTCACTCTGGTGCTTGGTGGTCATCTCGGGGAGCGTGCCGGGCCGGTGGGCCCCTCCCATCGTACTAGTGGGCTTCTCCTCATCTAAGAACAGGAGCCGGGAAGGTGAGGCTTAGCGCCTCGGCGGGAGGGCACCTGACCGACCAGGGCCCCTGGCACCCGGTGCTAGAAGGGGCCTGACCCCGCAGATCCTTCCAGTAGCTGAGTCTCCCACTGTGTCCCCGTTCCTCCTGGGGAGGCCAAACGTGAGCCGGCAGAAAGCACCAGAAATGTGTATCCACAGCCCCCCAGCTTAGACCCGACTTCCACTCCTCGCTGGAATTGTGTAATGTGGTCATTAGAGACCCCGGAGGCACTCTGCTTCCTTCCCTTCTTTCAGGTTTTTGTTTGTTTGTTTTCCTTCTAGTTTTAGAAGAAAGGCTGATAACTCCAGTTCTCTGGCAAGGGGCCCGGACTGGCTATTGCATTTTGCTAACCTGCATTCACCTTGTGGCATCTGTCTGACACACTGTCCATTCGTGAGAGCCATAGGGGAGCCCTCAAGGCCCAGCCCCCGCCCCCCCAACCCCCCCCCCCCGCTTCAGCCGGGAAAGTTCTTTTTGTTCTTTTAAGTTTATTTATTTTGACAGAGAGAGAGAGAGGGAGGGAGAAAGAATTCCAAGCAGGTTCCACACTGTCGGCCCCAAGCCAGACTTGGGGCTCGAACCCACAAACCAGGAGATCATGACCTGAGCTGAAATCAGAGTTGACGCTTAACCGACTGAACCATCCAGGCACCCCGGAATTCATTATTTTATTTATTTACTCATTCATTCATTCATTCATTCATGTATATATTTTTAAAACTTATGTGTTTATGGGGCGCCTGGGTGGCGCAGTCGGTTAAGCGTCCGACTTCAGCCAGGTCACGATCTCGCGGTCCGTGAGTTCGAGCCCCGAGTCAGGCTCTGGGCTGATGGCTCAGAGCCTGGAGCCTGTTTCCGATTCTGTGTCTCCCTCTCTCTCTGCCCCTCTCCCGTTCATGCTCTGTCTCTCTCTGTCCCAAAAATAAATAAACGTTGAAAAAAAAAATAAAAAAAATAAAACTTATGTGTTTATATTGAGAGACAGCGAGCACAGGGGAGGGACAGAGAGAGAGAGAGAGAGGGAGAGAGAGAGAATCCCAAACAGGCCCACATTGTCAGCACGGAGCCCGACGCGGGGTTCAAACTCACCAACTGTGAGATCATGACCTGAGCCGGAGTCGGACGCTTAACCGACCGAGCCACCCAGGGGCCGCTAAAATTTTTAACTCTGTAAAAAGTCATTAGGAGGAAATGGTTTTAAAAGCTTTTTTTTTTTTTTTTAATTTTAAAAAAGCTTTTGGAGATTTCTCAGAAGATGTAGTTGGCAGGTTTAATTTGGTCTTTAGCAGCATTCCGAGGGTTCCATTTGCTGCAGGGAGGTTTCGTTTCCTTGGGAATATATTCGAAATGTGGAAAAGTGTATTATTTCATCAGTAGCCAATTTCAGCATTTTCTATGAGAATGCTTAATCCTTTGCAAGCCTTTCTGTTGGGCCCACTTGGGCGTTTGGGGGATTCTTTCACTAATTTCTCAAGTGGCACAATTTTTGGTTGTTTGTTGTTTCCGGAAATCAGTAGCCAAAATGTAGTAAGCAACTGCTTCTGTCATTTCCTAATTGATTTTTTTGCTCTAACGTTCTTCTAGGTTTATAAACCAATCCATTTTTTTTTTTTTTTTTTAGAGCGAGAGAGCACGAGCGAGGGAGAGGGGGCAGAGAGAGAGGCAGAGAGAATCCCTGGGATCATGACCTGAACGGAAATCAAGAGTCGGACGCTCAACTGACTGAATCCCAGACCAATCTGTTTTTTAAATCTTTCCTTTCCAAATTCATAGTTATGGTCGGCGGCTAGGAAGTTTGACGAGCTGATCGTACAGAACATTATAGTAATCCCCGGTTGGCATCTCCACTCGGGTTCTGCTTTAAATGGCTTTACGCTTTTCATGAAATCTCCAATAGCTATGAAAACCACCCACTCAATGCAAATTGCTGTAAGTCACGATTCAGTAGGAGAAGCGAGGTTGGGTGAAGTAGCTTGTTTTCAGAAGGCCAAGTTAAGGTCCGAAAGAGTTGCCGTTCTTTGTTGGTATACCTTACTAACCTTAACCCACAGGCTCCCAGCAGGGACACGGGGAGTGATTTTGGCCCCCTCCCCACCAGGGACCTTTGGCCCCGTCTGGAGACACCTTCAGTTGTCACAACGAGGGGGAAGGCGTGCTACTGACATCTAGTGGGTAGAGGCTAGGGATGCCTCTGAACATCCTGCCGTGCTTAGGAAGAGGTCCCCCCCCACAGCCCCCCCACAACAAAGAATTTTCCAGCCCCCAGTGTCAGTCGTGTCAACCTCGAGAAGCCCCGCCTTAAAATAATAACACGTGACCAAAGTTGTGGTCTGAAGAGGAACACCCTAAGTGTTTATTTAGACCAGCAACGTCCAATAGAAGTTTCTGTGGTGTTCTCTGTCTGTTCTGTCTGGTAATGAGAAGCACTAGCCACCTGTGGCTACTGAGCATTTGCAGTGTGGCTAGTGTAACTGAGGAACTGAGTTTTGATTTATTGATTTTTGAGACAGAGAGAGAGAGAGAGAGAGAGAGGACAAGTGTAGGAGGGGCAGAGAGATTGGGAGACACAGAATGTGAAGCGGGCTCCAGGCTCCGAGCTGTCAGCACAGAGCCCGACACGGGGCTTGAACCCACCGACCGTGAGGTCAGGACCTGAGCCGAAGTTGCACACTTCACCGACTGAGCCACCCAGGCGCCCCATGGACTTGGAGTTAAATACCCCATGGGCTGAGTGGCTTCCATATTAGACTCAACTTCAGCAGACTACCACTTTCTAGCTTTATGGTCTTGAGTCATCGAAACCTTCCGAGCCTCAGTTTCCTCATCTGTAAAATAGGGGTAATAATGGGACCCTCACGGCATTACCACAGGCATGCCTCTTTGGGCCTTGGTTTTCTCATCTGCCAAATGGGAATAATAAAAATGATCATCACAATAATGCTACTTCCCTAACTGTCTATGTCAGAGAATTGCTGGGAAGGTCAAATGGCTATGGAAGTGGGTTTTTTTTTTAAGTTTATTTATTTATTTTGAGAGAGAGAGAGAGAACAGGGGAGGGGCAGAGAGAGAGAGGGAGAGATAGCATCTCAAGCAGGCTCTGTGCTGACAGTGCAGAGCCAACGTGGGGCTCGAACTCATGAACTTTGAAATCATGACCTGAGCTGCAACCAACCAGGAGTCGGATGCTTAACCAACTGAGCCACCCAGGCGCCCGGAAGTGGTCTGAATAGCACAAAGCCCTCTGTAAGTGTCAGATTTATGGTATGAGTCTGCACACAAGAGTGCTCTTTTTTTAGACGGCACAAAATTCCTGCCTCGGTAGAGTCGCCTTAATATTGCAGATGACGTGGGGAGGTTGTGTCGGAGAGCAGACGGAAACCGGGAGCTCTTCACGACGTCGGGTCCTCCTCCCTCTGTCACCCAGCCAAGCGTGTGGCAGGAGAGTCCAGGAGCCACTCTAAGTGCGCACAGAAGCTTGGCATTTGGAGTTGGGGGGAGAGACACAAAATCCGAAGCAGGCTCCAGGCTCCAAGCTCTGAGCTCCAGGCTCCGAGCTGTCAGCACAGAGCCCAATGCGGGGCTTGAACTCAAGAGCTACAAGATCATGACCTGAACTGAAGTCAGATACTTAACCGACTGAGCCACCCAGGTGTCCCTGTTTAGTCCTTTCTTGAGAGAAGGAAAGAGGGAAAGGATTCTCTCTGCTGGGCCACTGTCATTTGAGAGAGAGACAGAGTGTGAGCAGGGGGGGGGGGCAGAGAGAGAGGGAGACACAGAATCCGAAGCAGGCCGCAGGCTCTGAGTTGTCCGCACAGAGCCCGACTCAGGGCTCGAACCCACAAACTGGGAGATCATGACCTGAGCCAAAGTCCGGGGCGCCTGGGTGGCTCGGTGGGCATCTGGAATTCAAAGTCAAGCCGTATCTGTGGCCGGTGGGCCCAGTGGCTAATAACGGGCAAAGGGCAGGGGTTGGATCCAGCTGGCTTTGTGCTCACGCAGCCCTGGGCCGTAGCCCTCGGTGCCGATGGTCACTTTACAAAGCGGGCCACCAGGGGGGTCCTGGAGAGTGTGGATAACTGCAGGAAGTCTTATCCCGTGCTTTCGGGACACTGACGAAGAACAGGGGCCATAGATCATTAATACCTTGGGAGAGTAGTCATGAGAATAGCTTACATGTACTGAGTGTTTACTATACGTTACGCTCATGCCCAGAGCCTTCCGTGAGTTAGTTCACCAAGTCCCCTGTGAGAGCAGGACCCTTCTCTTTTTTTTTTTGCGCCCTGTTCTGATCTCTTCTTAGCACATAGCAGGTGCTCAACAAACAGTTCTTAAACGGATGAGTCCTCACAGGTAGCCTATGATGAAGGCACTGCTCTTAGCCCCACTTGACAGAGAAGGAGGTTTAGATTTTGAGTAGCTCAGTGACTTGCCCAGGAAGCATAACACCTACTCCCTCCGTCTCCCAAATTCTGTTCGCAGACAGATTCATTACGTGGCTGAGGAAACTGAGGCATGAAGAAATGAGATGACTTGTTCTAGGCCACACAGCTTGTGAAGATCTTCGTTGTTTGAGGTTCTGTCCTTAAAACCCTCAGAGCCTTCTAGGGAGAGGAAGAGTTCCATCTACTGGGACCCAGGCTAAATGGGAAAAAATTAACAAAGGGCTCCATATGGTTAAGGCAACTTACTTGAAATTTTTTTTTTTTGAAAGGAGAAACAGAACATTTTACTCCTCAAATTTGAACATTCGAAGCTGTTTTCCTTGTCGCAAACACAACAAGATTATAACAATATTGTTCCGTTATCTGCCCTAGCATACGGGGGAGGTGTTCAAAATAAAGAACAGAAACAAGAAAGGACAGAGAGAAGTGATACAGGCGTGGGAACACCTAGATAGGGGTAAGGAAAGAGCAACAAACGGTAGGCACTGTATTTTGGAAAAGATTGCCACTGAAGACTGATAAAGTCCTGTTGCGTTTTTGCATCAACCAGCTCCTTATCTCTTATTTTCTGTCCTGTGGGCCCCAGGGGCCAAGGCCCGGCCCGTATAAGCTGTGGGTCGTGTCACCTCCCCACCCTCCTTCAGATCTTGCTGCATCAAATCTTCCTTTGCCCTAAACCCAAACGTTCCGGGGGAAATGGACAGAGAAGTAAGTCGGAGGGAGACTCTCCTGACGTCCATGGGGGGGTTGGGGAGAAGAAACGGTCCGGGGAGCACGCCTGCCTACCCACATGTTAAGCAGAGCCTAGTAGAGAAGGCGGGGAACGTCTGCTCCCGTGAGTCTACGTCAAGCATACGGACGAGGCCTCTGTGTTAGTTCACTGTTCATTTGTGATACTTGGGGGGGGGTCTCCAGTCCCCAGTCCCCACTCCTCCTCCATCACCTGTTGTTGAAGAAGATCATTTTACTGTGACAGGTGATGAATGTTTGTTTCTCCTGTGCCCGTGGCTCCAGAAGTCAGTTGTCAAAGATCCTTATTTCGTGCAGAAATGGCCTGCGTTTGCTTATTCCAACTTGGAGGAAGCAGGGAGCTCTCTGATTTGAAAAGATTTTTTTAAAATATTTGTTTTGGGGGGAGGGGTGAGCCTGGGTGGCTCAGTCAGCTGAGCGTCTGACTCTGGGTTTCGGCTCAGGTCATGATCTCCTGGCTTCGTGGGTTCGAGCCCCGCGTCGGGCTCTGTGCTGACAGGGCGGAGCCCGCTCGGGATTCTCTCTCCCCCCCTCTCTCTGCCCCTCCCTCGTACTCGCGCTGTCTTTGTCTCTCTCGAAATAAATAAACTTAAAAAAAAATAAATGAATAAAAATATATTTTTTGAAAGGGAAGAAATAACGAGTGGGCAGGTTTAAGTCAAATCTCCTGCAACCCTGTGCTTTTTATTTTTGCTCTTTTTTAAAAATTGAAGTGTAATTAACATACAGTGTTATATTAGCTTCTGGTGTACAATGTAGTGACTCAACAATTCTATACGTTACTCAGTGCTCATCGTGGTAAGTGTGCCCTTAGTCCCCTTCATCTGTTTCCCTCCCCACCCCTACCTGGCAACCACCGGTTTGTTGTCCGTCTTTAAGAGCCTGATTTTTGTTTGTCTCTTTTGTTTCTTCGTTTATCCTTTTGCTCTGTTCCTTAAATTCCACATATGAGTTGAGTCACTTAGCATAATGCCCTCTACGTCCATCCATGTTATGGCAAATGGCAAGATTTCAATTTTTATGGCTGAGTAATATTCCAGCGTGTGTGTGTGTGTGTGTGTGTGTGTGTGTGTGTATCACGTCTTCTTTACCCATTCATCTCTCAATGGATACTTGGATTGCTTCCCTATCTCGGCTATTGTAAATAATGCCGCCATAATTATAGGGGTGCGTATATCTTCTTGAATTAGTGTTTTCATTTTCTTTGGGTAAATACCCAGTAGTGGAATTACTGAATCGTATGGCGATCCTATTTTTATGTTTTAAAGGAAACCCCATATTATTTTCCACAGCCTGTGCGTTTTTTTTTTTTTTAATTTTTTTTAACGTTTATTTATTTTTGAGACAGAGAGAGACAGAGCATGAATGGGGGAAGGGCAGAGAGAGAGGGAGACACAGAATCGGAAGCAGGTTCCAGGCTCTGGGCTGATGTGGGGGTCGAACTCAAGGACTGCGAGATCGTGACCTGAGCTGAAGTCGGCCGCTTAACCGACTGAGCCACCCAGGCGCCCCCTGTGCGTTTTTAAAATGGAAAGAATAGCTTAGGTTTCTAAACAATCTGAAAGTAGGAGAGTTTTCTGAAAATACTCACAGGCTTCTGAAGGGGCTGCTCTGTAGGCTGGTCCCCTGTTGGCCAGCTCAGGCGGGGTTTAGAGTGGGCCTCGACAGGATCTGGCCTCTCTGGGGATGAACTGGGGATTTTGATCGATTGTCTATCTCAATGAATCAGAAAATCCTAGAATGCCTGGGATAAAAGGAATCCTAGACTCCAAGTTTAATTGCATTCCTTAGCTCTTCGGTGAGGAAACAGGCCCAGGGGAGGGACTTGGCGGGCCAAGGCCTCACGGCTAATTAACAGCAAAGCTGGAATGTCAAATCTCCAAAAGTTGCTATGGGCCCCGCTGGGGGCTCACGTGTTAGAGATGTTTATTAGAAAAACAAAATACCTTCCTTTGTGATCACAGTTCTTTCGAGATATCATTCAAGTTGCTTTTTCTTCACTACCCTTGCCCTGCCATCCACTTCTGGGACATGTCTGCCCCAGTCGTGATTCACAACAGGGTTTCCTTAAAGCGGGGTGCCTGGGACCCTCTCCCTCAGACCCGCCTGGGAGCTGATAGAACAAGCAGATCTCTGGGCCCGCCGCCAATGGGGAATCAGAATCCCTGGGGCTGAGGGCCCACGAATCCATGTTTGTTATTCGGGATGTCGACTTCCGCCTCGAACTCATTTCCCACACCCGTGTCCCTATCTGTTGTAGTTTTTAGAAAAACCCTACTATTTAGTGAGCACTTACTTTGTACCGGGGCACTGTGCTCTTTTTCACGGACTATCTCATTTATTCCTCGGATGCTGGCTGTGTGCTTCCAAGTGGAAATCACCCTCAAGCGGACAACAGAGCGGTGTCCGTCGGGGTTGGGGGGGGTGGGGGGAGGGGGGCCGGCCATCTCCCACCCCCATTTAAGCGCTGCTCCCGGGCACTAGAGCCAGGCTCCGGGGCGCTCCTTTTTCCGATCAGCTGCTGTCTAATGTCCCCAGTCCTAGAGCCTCCTTCCTGTGGCCCGTCAGGAGCGCTCCAGGAGCTTCTGGCTTCTTTTCCAGGCACTGGACCAAAGAGGTCTGAGAGTCAGGTATGAGAGCAGACTTGACCCCGAGGCAGAGGGGATGTAAGGGAGGCAGGTGCCGCCCGTAACTCACTGCTCCAAGCACATCGTTGTGGGCCAGAGTTTCCAGGCTCTTCCCGGTCACCCGGGGTCCGTGGCTGTCATTTGCCCTCGCTGCCCCCACCCTAACTCACCCACGCTGACTTTCCAGTAAGTTCCTCAGGGCTTAAGCTGTGAACAAATTTTCTTCCCGGCAGAGGGCCCATCTTAAGGTGGGTCTCATCTATCAGGCCTCTCATGATTACCCCAGCCTTACACGGATAGGTCCCTTGTGGTCCCTTTTGCCGCTTTATTTAAGAAAAAAAATTTTTTTTATGTTTTATTTAGTTTTGAGACAGAGAGAGAGAGCATGAGCAGGGGGAGGGGCAGAGAGAGAGGGAGACACAGAATCCAAAGCAGGCTCTGAGCGGTCAGCACAGAGCCCGACACGGGGCTCAAACCCACAAACCGTGAGATTATGATCTGAGCCGAAGTTGGGCGTTTAACCAACTGAGGCACCCAGGCGCCCCCCCCCTTTTGCTGCTATAAATGGAGCCACCCACAAAAGCAGCCTTTAGAACTTCCCATGGCTGCACGAGTTCGATTCCCTGATTCTTTGGCCTGCCCTTTCCCCTTCACTCTTGCCTTCCCTTGTTCTTTTACGTCTCGATCTTAGTTCTCTGGCCTGGCTTTGCCGGTCCGCGCTGGACTTGGCTTTGCAACGTGTTTCGGACACGCTTCTCCGGCCTCACCTTGGCCCCCTGTACCACACATCCAAGCAACGCACATTCCGGCTTCCTGGTCCCAGACCCTCGGGGCTACAGACCCCTCCGCCGTGTAGTCACTACCCTAGAGTCTAGCCTTTGGGTCCTTGTCATAGGACGTCATAAGAGAACACGTGATAGGTTTTGGTTCACCTCCTCACGTTACACGTGGGGGAACTGAGGCCCAGTGAGGAGGCATCACTGTGCGGCAAGGCCACAAAGAGAAACTGTTGGAAGGGGAGAGTCAGGCCCCAGGCCTCCCGATTCCTAATCAAACACCGTTCTCGCGTTCCTCATGTGTCCTGGTCCGTCGTCACCAGGGAGTGCGTCATTTTATGCAGCGCTCTTGGGCCCTCGGCCACTTCGGCTCAAATCCTGCCTTCCCCGCGTACTCGCGTGGGACCCTGGGCAGCTACTCAGCCTTTCAGTCTCCCTCATCCGCAGAATAGGGAGGATCATTGCAGGTCTGTATAAGGACTTCGGGGTGGTAAGGAGGGGGGGGGGTCCTGGGAGAGACCGTTCTGACTTTGGTTCGGAGGGAATGATTGCAATGGTGGGTATTTGGGGCCGTGTGGCAAGGGACGGCAATGTCACGGCTGGGGGAAAGGGAGAGATTTCGGGGTCGGGGAACCTTTGGGTAAGGCTTCCTGTGACTCCAAGGCGGCAGCTGCCTCCCGCTGCCTGGCTGCAGGGCTGTCTGTGGGGCTCAGGGCTAAGAAAATCTGACGCCTTAGGCTCTCAGGTATCACCTTGACCGAGAATGACCAGGGCTCTCGGATTCTCGGATGCGTTTTCATTTCAGGAGGCGTGTGCCTCTTGCGGACGGCGGCGTCCCCTGTTCTTCTCCCCTCTCCTCCCTCCACCCCTGTTAAGGCACAGGGCGCTCTGAGACCCCTGTCTCTTGCCCTTCAGAGCCGGGAGGTCAAAGGCTAGTTACGGTACCTAGGAGGTGAAGCTGAGATGACCTCCCCCCGCCCCCACCCCGTGAGCTTAAAGGGCCTTGATGAAACCAAAAAGCTACAAGGTACCTTCATAGAAGGCGGATAGTGCGGCTTGTCGTGGGGGCACCTTCCTGTGGCCTGGTTTTCTTCCTCCTTTTTATCTCTCCTGGTTCCCCCTCCTCTCCTCCGTGCCTTTCGAATTCAAAGGCCAGGAGGCCTCTGTGTCGTAGCGCACAGAATCCCCGCGGCCACGCAGAACTCACGCCCGGCCCCAGCACCGCCACCCCCTTTTCGCCCTTTGCCTTTTTCCCCCTCTTTGGAGATTTTTTCACACACACACACACACACACACACACCCAAAACAGATGGATCATTGAATGCTAGGAGCTGTAATCACAGAAACCACAACAAATACGTCATAAAATTAAGTCACTCTGCTGGGGAAGGACTTGAGCAGCGAAATCCATCCCCGGGGGCCCTTGACTCAATTCTGGCTCTACCCTGAGTCCCCCAGGGTCCTCATGCTTCCTGCTTCCCTTGTGGGTGCCCTACTTCAGCCTGGCCACCCAAGGGGCCCATGCTGTAGACCAGTCCCCTGTAATACTGTGTGACGCCTCCACCATAAGTGTGTCCGGAGACCCCGTTTTGAGCAGGACTCTTCATTGTTAACATGGCCAATGAATCTTTGCAAAAGATGTTAGGGGCTGATAGTGACCTGGCTAGTTGTCCGATTTTCGGGTCCTAGCATAGGCCAGGACCTGAGATTCTTTGGGGGCAGGAGCAGATTTGGCCAAGTTACGAAGAGGAAGAGTACGGTGGCTGAGTCGTGGGCTCTGAAATCCTCCGGAACCGGATTTGAGTCCTAGCTCTTCTAGGACTTACTGCTTGTGCGACCTTGCACGGGTGACCTCGGGTGACCTCATTTCAGCGAGACTCCGTTTCCTCCTCTGGGAAACGGGGATGAAAGTAGCAATGCCCACCTCATAGGGCTTTGTGAGGATTCAGTCAACACTGCACGTGAGACCAGTTTTCACAGCGCTTGCCCGGCACCGAGTAAGGACTCGGCAGTTTCGTTTATTGTATTCACTGTAATGCTCACTGTAAGACCGGAGCCCTCCCTTAATCGTAAGATGGGTGGACTGACAGGACAGAAGGGGGCTCCGCATCAGCTAGGCTTTGAGGCCACCAGACAGATGGCAGAAAGAACGCTGTAGGCCAGGTTCTTTGCATTGGCAGCCCCCCGGAGGATCTAAAGTGTTGGGGGTGGCGTCAGGTGGCTCTTTCTGAGCCTCTACTGGTTTGCCCTGGGGGGGGGGGCGTGAGGAGTGATGGAGGGAAAGAAAAGGCAGAACTGGAGGCATGCTAAGTATCTTTTTTTTTAAATTTTTTTTTTAACATTTATTTATTTTTGAGACAGAGAGAGACAGAGCATGAACAGGGGAGGGGCAGAGAGAGAGGGAGACACAGAATCCGAAACAGGCTCCAGGCTCTGAGCTGTCAGCCCAGGGCCCGATGCGGGGCTCGAACTCACGGACCGCGAGATGATGACCTGAGCCGAAGTCGGACACCCAACCGACTGAGCCACCCAGGCGCCCCCTTTTTGTTTATTCTTAAAAAATGGTTATTTATTTTTGAGAGAGAGTGTGAGTGGTGGAGGGGTGCAGAGAGAGAGAGAGAGGGAGACAGAATCCAAAGCGGGCTCTCTGCTGAGCAGCAGAGATCCCCACACGGGGCTCAGACCCACAAACCCTGACATCATGACTTGAATCAAAGTCGGACGCTCAAGCGACTGGGCCGCCCAGGCACCCCCTTAAAATGGAAGCACTGGAAGAGGAGACACCAAGAAGGAAAAAGAAGGAAGAAGACGGGGAGGAGGAAGAGAAGAGGCTCTCTTCTAGTGGCAGGATGGATCTCCACAGAAATTTCCAGCAGTCTTCCCGCCAGGACACCTATTCTTTTGAGGCTGCCTCCAGTCTCCGGGACAGAGACATGCTCCTTGGCTGACGATCAGGGAGAGAAGAGGTATTCCTGAAATGGGCTTCCCTGTGGCGGGGAAGCGGAGAGCGGCGGGCTTTCATTTGTCTCTGGCCTCCTAGAGCGGGAGAAAGTCCCTGGTGACAATTTCTCTAGAGCAGGTGTCCGAGGCGGGAGTCCCCTAGGGCGTGATTAGGCATCTCCTTCATGGTTCCGGTGGTCAAATGCCCGTAGGCGTGAGTGTGGAGCGTAGAGAGGTGACCCTGTATCCCTCGTACGTCCTCCTGCTGACACCCGTGGGCTTGCGGAAGTCCCTGAAGGTGTCCTATCACATCACGTGCCACCAAAGGCCACGCGGCAATTTCCGCGTTGGGCACATATCCACCCAAGGACTCTCCGAGCCAGGATAAATGACCATCAAGATTGTTTCCCTTGGGGCGCCTGGGTGGCCCAGTCGGTCAAGCATTCGAATCTTGGTTTCCGCTCAGGTCGTGATCTCACAGTACATGAGTTCAAGCCCCGCATCGGGCTCCGTGCTGACAGCGCGGAGCCTGCTTGGGATTCTCTGTCTCCCTTTCTCTCTCTGCCCCTCCCCTGCTCACGCTGTCCCTCTCTCAAAATAGATAAATAAACGTTAAAAAATATATATTGTTTTCCTCTACCCGGGATACCGTGAGGGCGCTCACATCTGCTCCTAGGAGCATAAGGAAGCTAAGCGGGCTGGGGGACGAGAGCAGAGGATCCCCTCAAGGACTGCTTACCAAGTTCTGTGTTTCATCTTAGGTCCTTGCCCCGCGTCTGCCTTCTTCCCCAACCGGAGCTGAGGCCTGTGGGACTTGTATTTGTTTTCTCTTGCCGTGTAACAAATGACAAGCATGTTCGTGTCTTACGCAATGTAAATATATTACCTCTCAGTCTGCGAGAGTCGAGAGCCCAGGCACGGTGTAGCTGCGTCCTCTGCTCAGGGGGTCGTCAGGCTGCAATCGGTGTATCAGCCATGGCTGGGGGCGCCTCTGAGGTTCAAGGGTTTCTTCCCCACTTTCTGACTGGCTGTCAGCCAAGGGTTGGCCTCAGTTACTGGAGGCCACCTGCCATTCCCTGCCACGGGGTCCTCAGCACGACATAGGTGTTTGTTCCTTCCAGGCCAAAAGGAGAGTGTCTGCCGTGGCTTCGAATCTCTCTGACTTCTCTGTCTGACCTCTGGACGCGCTTTTCAGAAGAGCTTACCTGATTAGGCTAGGCCCACCCACACTCAAGGGGAGGCGATTTATGGGGATGCACACTAGGGGGGGAGCAGCAATCTTCGGGGCCGTATTAGAATTCTGCCCACCACGGGCTCTATGTAAAAAAAAAAAAAAAAAAGCATTTCAGCCCTTCCAGATTATTTAAAAAAAAAAAAAAGAGGCCAGCTGCTTTCCATTAGCATTCCCCACTCTGAGAAGGGGGACAAAGCTATCAGGCAAAATCTTCTGAATCTTTGAACCTGAACCGGGCTGTGGTTAAAAAATGTCAACAACCTTGGAAGTCAGGCCTTATTCCTTTTTTGTCTTTCTTTTTTTTTTTTTTTTTTTTACCCCCTAGAGCCCTTGTTCAGCCCTCAAGTCAGACAGTCTGAGAAGCGAAAGTCAGCTCCGAGGCCTCAGCATCTAGGGTCGGCCGAGAGAGAGCGAGCAAGCATTTAAATGATGACCCATAACGAAACTCCGTGTCTCTGCGGGGCCAGGCTTCCCAGTGACCATTATTTTTTTTTTCAATGTATGAAATTTATTGTCAAATTGGTTTCCATACAACACCCAGTGCTCATCCCAAGAGGTGCCCTCCTCAATGCCCATCACTCACCCTCCCCTCCCTCCCACCCCCCATCAGCCCTCAGTTCTCAGTTTTTAAGAGTCTCTTATGCTTTGGCTCTCTCCCACTCTAACCTCTTTTTTTTTTTTTTCTTTTCCTTCCCAGTGACCATTATTACATGACTTTATGTTCCTTGGAAGTGGCTCTGGATAAAAACTTACATTATCTCCTCTTTCCTTACTCAGCTGGCCAGCTTTGACACGGGTTTCGCGCACAGGGGACTTTTACCGAAAGTGTGAATCGTCTTGTCCCCGTCTGTTTGAAAAGGGCGCCACTTTGGCACCGATTTCCCATTCGTCGCCGCAGCCACCCCCCCACTCCCTGCCCCCGGGTCCATCCAGAAGAACATACAGTGGGCACCTTCGATGGCGCCTGGTGTCGCGCTAGGTGTTGGGGATCTCCAGATGAGCAAAATGCGGTCCCGGTCTTCAAGGTGACGTCAACTGTGACAGAGGCGTGTGCAAAGGACCGAGAGCATGGGGCATGCGTGGGTGGCGACCTTTGAGGAACGCGTAGGATTTCAAGGCGCTGGGGATTAGGGCATTGGTATTCTAGGCCAAGCAGCCTGTGGAGAGCCCAGAGTGTGGGAGGACGTGGCGTGTTTGGGGAATGACTGGCGATTCTGGACGTGAGGGTGTGAGCGGGGGTGGACTTCTGGGACAATGGAAGGGGGCAGGGGACACCAGATGGCGGAGGGCCTTGAGCATCAAGAACTTGGCTTTCATGCGGAGGGCGGCAGGAAGTTGATGAACTCGTGGAAGCAGGGGAGGATCGTGGTCAGAGTGTTATCTGAAAGGAAACATTGTGACTTTTTTTGAGATATCAGTGAGGTGACAGTTTTTGCTAAATGTCATAAAGAAATAAAAGTATAGACCAGAGGCCACTCATATATATATATATATATATATATATATATATATATATTAATGTTTATTTTATTTTGGGGAGGGGCAGAGAGAGAGGGAGACACAGGATCGGAAGCAGGCTCCGGGCTCTGAGCTGTCAGCACAGAGCCCGACGTGGGGCTCGAACTCACGAACAGAGAGATCATGGCCTGAGCCGAAGTCGGACGCTTAACCGACTGAGCCACCCAGGCGCCCCCAAAAGGTCACTCTTGACGAGCCCTGGTCTAACTAAGGAACACATTCACTTCAGATTTATATTAGCCTTAATGGGACACGTGAAAGAAACACAAGGATGCTTCTCGGAGGAGATGTTCGGAAGGCCAAGCGCTGGTTAAGAAAGTCAGCCTGAGGGCAAAGGGAAAGAGGGTTGCTGGTGGTGGAGGCTATAAATAGAAGGAGGCAGCATATCTGCTCCTGAAGCTTCCTTCCTGAAGCTTCCTTCCTTCCTTCCTGAGGATCCGGGCCCAGCCCAGCTGAGTGGGGCTCCACACCCAGGGTTCTGGAGCTGGGAGACGAGGAGCTTCCTCCCCCAGGACAAATGTTCCTCTGCCTCCTACAGATGCCTCTACTTGTAAGAAACTTCTGGCCGCAGGGGTGCCTGGGTGGCTCTGCCGGTTAAGCGCCCCACTTCGGCTCCGGTCATGATCTCACGGTTTGTGAGTTCCAGCCCCGCATAGGCTCTCTGCTGTCGGCAAGGAGCCCACTTCGGATCCTCTTTCCTCCCCTCTCTCTGCTCCCCCCCCCTTGCATGCACTCTGTTTCTCTCAAAAATAAACATTAAAAAAAAAAAAAGAAATTTCTGACCACAAAGACGGCTCTTGCATTCCTTCTCCTTCCTTTATTGAATGTAGGCATTCATTCAACAAACCTTTCTTGGGTGCCTGCTACGTCTACGTACCGTTCTAGGGGCCGGGAGACTCAGTGAGGAACAAAATTGACAACGCCCCTGACCTTAGGGAATTTAAGTTCCAGTAGAGAAGACAGACAAGAAACAAGTAATACAGAATATAATTTCAGGTGGCCCTGAGTGCTATAAAGATGTTAATAAAGGGTCATGTGGGGCGCCTGGGTGGCGCAGTCGGTTAAGCGTCCGACTTCAGCCAGGTCACGATCTCACGGTCCGTGGGTTCGAGCCCCACGTCGGGCTCTGGGCTGATGGCTCAGAGCCTGGAGCCTGTTTCCGATTCTGTGTCTCCCTCTCTCTCTGCCCCTCCCCCGTTCATGCTCTGTCTCGCTCTGTCCCAAAAAAAAAAAAAAAAAAAAAAAAGGGCCATGTGACGGAGAGAGACAGGAGGCTCTAACCAAGAGGGTCACGGAGGTCTTCTCTGGGAGGTGATGGTTGAGCTAGCCTAAATGCTACAAAGGAGTCAACCATGCAACTAGCGGGGGACAGAGCCCTCCAGGCAAAGGGCGCAGCAGGTGCAAAGATCCTGAGACTGAAAGTGTGTTGTTGATTGTGTGTTGGAGTGTGTTGGAGATTAGTGAGCAGGCCAGTGAGGCCGCAGCAGAGGGACAGAGGAGGAGGGTAGCAGAATTGACAGTCAGGGGGCGTGGGGGTGGGGCCACATCTCATAGGGCCCAGGATAAGGAGCTGGGATTTTGCTCTGAGCGCGATGGCAAGCCACTGGGGTGGGGGGAGGTTGAGCAGGGGACTGACGTGACCGATGTGGCCACTGTGTGGACAATAAGAAGGCAAAAAGGGAAGGAAGGAGACCAGTGGGGTCATTGCAGTAATGCAGCAACAAGCTAATGGCGGTTCAGCCGAGGCAAGAAATGGTTGGATTACAGAAATACGTAGAAGAAAGGAGCTCCTAGATTTCAGTCTGAGCATTCGGTTAGTGGCATTTTCTGAGCTTGGGAAAACTGGGGTGGGAGAGGAGTGAGTACGAGTGAAAGCAAGAGTTCCATGCGCTGTTGGTTGGAGATGTTGGCCGGGCAGTTGGTTATAAGAATATGGAGTTCAGGGAAGACATCCAGTCGAGAGGGAGAAACTTTGGAGTCCAGTGTATAGAGGGTATTTCAACTCTGAACGAGATCATTTAGGGGATGGTAGCCAGTAGTCACATGGGATCCTTGAGCACTTGAAATTGGCCAGCTCGAATTGAGATGTGCTGTGCACGTCAAATGCAAACCACATTTCAGACTTAGCATGAAAAAAAAGAATGTAAAATATCCCATTGACATTAGTTTTAGAATGATTACACGCGGAGCTGCTAATATTTGGTCTCTGTTGAGTTAAATAAAATATGATAATGTGTTGGTTCTATTGAGCTAAAACTTCAGTGTGGCTCCTGGAAATTTAAAAATTACAGATGTAGTGGGGGCACCTGGGTGGCTCAGTCAGTTGAGCATCCGACTTCGGCTCAGGTCATGATTTCACGGTTCATGCGTTTGAGCCCCACATCGGGCTGTCTGCTGTCAGCACAGAGCCCGCTTCGAACCCTCTGTCCCCCTCTCTCTGCCCCTCCCCTGCTCGAGCTCTCCCCAAAATAAATATTTTTAAAAATTCCATACATGGCTTGCAACTGTGGCTCATGTTAATGTTTCTATTTAATGGCACTGGTCTAGGAAATTATTGTAGAATAAAGAGGGCCAAGGACAGAGCTTTTAGGTGCAACAATGTTTCATATCTGGGGAGAGGAGAAAGATTCAGCAAAGGAGATTGAGGACAGCCAATGAGTAGGAGGAAAATTCAGGGAGTGTGATGTTCAGAAAGGCAAAGCAATAACATTATACAAAAAGGGGGAGTGTCCAGTGGTGCAGGGAAGTCAAGTAACTGATGGTTGCATTTAGCCAGAGCAGTTTTTGGTAGAGTGGTTTAGAAGTAGGTTGGGTTGGAAGCCTGAATAGAGAGAACCCAGGAGAACAAGAAGTGAAGACATAAGCCTAGTAAGTATAGATGAGGTAACTCTTTAATGTTTTGCTTTAAGGAGATGCAGAGAAACGGGTGGTGATGGGAAGAGAATTTCTCTAAAAAAATTGGTGCTCCTGGCCCAAGGAATTCTCCTGTCTTCCCCTGGGATTTCTGAGGGGCTTCTGAATTTCTTCACCCCGTTGCTTCTCCCATATCTCCAGGTGGAACTGTGTGTGTGTGTGTGTGTGTGTGTGTGTGTGAATGGATACACATCCAAGTACAAAATGAGTGTGTAAAATGAGTGGATAGCAGACGATGATCTTTTGCTTTTTCACTCAATATTTTACTGTAGTGATCCTACTATGGCTGAATCCCTGAGGGAAGCTTCTGGAAGCCTGGAAGTTCTAGAGGCCGGTGATGAGGGTAAGTAGCCCAGTAAAATGTTGCTAACTAGACCTAGCTTTCTTTACTGTGTTGAACCCCTAGGGAAAAAAATCAAGTCACAGGCAAACGAGTTCATATCAAATTTCTAATAATATTAGACCCAGTGCACATTTACTTTGCAGTCTTTTCACCTCTTCTCTTTCGTGTCCAACTCTGGTATCAGAAGGCTTGTCTGAGGCCCTGCAGTCCTCTGTGGGGATGGTTACCGGGTTCTACCTGCTAAGGCAGGAGAAGTATTTCTGCTTAATCAGAAAAAAAAAAAAATCGGAGCCTACCATGATCCAAGAGATTTGACTGAAGTTGTACTATAGATAGTAGTCCAGATTTAACCAATAGATAAGTTTGTAATGTGAGGAGTAAAGGGGGGAGTACAGATAAAAGATGCCACCACAAGCTTCTGTTAAATACGACTCAATTTATAAAACTGCTTTTTGTGAAACTTACTCGGATGTGAATCCATTCCGTAAACTGTGGGGCCACCTACGAGTGATGCGTGGCCATGGGCAGAGTATCATGTAAAGGAGGCAAAGGTCACTAAATGATGAACTTCACTGACACCCCACCCCCCAAAAAAAGGAACCATCAGACATAAAATAAGACATTGAATCTAAAGACAGAACTAAATGGAACAGTTCACTGGGTGGTTTTTCAAGTTTCGTTGAGTGTTCTTTAGCCGTTGTATGATGTGGAAGACTTGGTCTGGAAGAATAGACTGGAACTCTGTTGTGGCTTTCCAGGGGCATGATTTCAGTGATGATGGGGGGCGGGGGATGCTGAACTTGGTGCATGGATCCTTGAGAACAGAGCTTGGGTCTTCGTTTCTGTGTCACTAATGTTTAGTAGCGGGTCTCAGAGAGAGTAATTAGACACCCCAAATATTCGATCGATGAATGAATAAATAAATGAACGATAGGCCTCTCCACCAAGGCAGCTCCAACAACCAAACCAACTGACCTCTTTGGATATGAGTTAGATGCCTACAAAAGAAGGTGGCAATGCGGTTCATCTTGATGAAGAGTGGAGGTAAGGAAATGCCTTTTCTCTGTTCCCAAGATTTCGTTTTTAAACGACCAAACATTTGGGTATGTTTTTAGAACTGGTCATTGCTAACCAGAGAATGACATGGCTGTGTGGGGGTTGATGGAAAGAAAGGCTAGTTAGAAATGTTTTCTTTCTAACCAGCGATGCAAGAGAACAAAGTCAACCATTATGCGATGCATTTTTACAGCCCATTAAGTTCAACCCAGATGGGCTGCCTGTGTGCGTGGTGGATAAGGAAATCTACAAGCCGGAAGCAATGATTTCTTCCTTTGGAGTTAATGGTGTTTTCCTCTCTGGGGGGCAAAACTGCTTTCCATGGGCTGTTTTCTGGCACGTGACAGGCCCTCATTGGATGAGGATGTTGAAAGCCGCTGACTGTTTGGGAATACATAGTCCTTGGACTTGGACAGGGAAATCGATGGCTTTGTTACAGGAGAAGTGCAGACAGCTGTCAGCCGGCAGCTCACTGACCACCACTGCTGTACCCTGTGGGGGCACGAGTTACCCAGTGTAGAGGTGACCTACGTAAACATTGCTGGATACAAATGTGGGTTTTGACCTCTACCTGCTGCCTAGGTCCACCTACCCTTTGCACTTAAGCAGCTTTTGAAAACCAGCCTGTGCAGGGCTCAAAAGGCCAGCTCGTGCACTTGGATATATTGCCACTGTGTCAGATTTCATTAGGGTTGCAAAAAAAAAAAAAACAAAGTAGCATGTGGACAATTCCCAGATTTGTATCAATTTCCCAGGGCTCATCTCCATACATGGGATCTGATGTGGTTGAGGGTGGGGAGCTTTCCTAAGCCAAAACAGCTTCCACCATCCCCTGCGAGACCAAGTCTTGGCTTCCAAGTCCACTGCCCTGGGTCAGTGAGCCACCAACCTGCCACGTGAGGTGGTTAGCATGTCTTGGTGCCCCGCCCCCCTCCCCCCAGCTCCACCAACAAAGCTCTACCCCCGCGGTACTCAGAGCTACCCCACAGGGACGAATGGAAACATAAGTTTCTTTCTAGTGCCCACGGTTGAAAACAGACATGCATTACTTAAGGTATTTTGGACCCTCGTGGGAAAACAAGTTGTTGTTGTTGCCTGGCAGGAATGGAAAATTGGGGGGAGATTGAAATACATGCAGAATTAAATTCTTAGCACCGGTTACGGTTCTGAAGTCACTAGACACATTGCTAATTTAGGGGCATAAAAATGTGTGAGCGCATTGTTTTGTCCGCCCATACGACGACTGTGCTTGGTGCGTTCAGTTGTATAGCCTGAAGAGTTTATAGTAGTGTTTTTATTCAATTATTAAGCGTTTCTAGATTGTGTCACAAGTGGAGCCACCGGCCGCCGATGCTCTCCTGCCTTCTATTCTGGGATTTTGAAGCGAGAGGGGCAAAACTCGCCGTGTTTCTAAATACTCTTGAGCATCAGGTTGTTCCTCTGCCAGAAGGCCAGAAGGGGACTGCCGGGCAACAACCAATAAATCTTATTCCTTCTGGGTGATAAACGGCAGTGTCTGCAGAGGCTAAAATGATAATGGTGTGCTCGTTCCCACTTGTGAGGGGACGCTGGCCAGTCCGTCCTTACTGGGCAGCAATTATTTAGCCAGTTGGGGCTGGCTCACTCTGGTTCGGGAGACGGTGCACATCTGTTCCCAAATGGCATGTGGTAGCTTGCCCTTGACCTCGGTGCGAGTATTTATACCAGAGCAATGGGCAGATGCCACAGATAAGGGCATTGCCCGCCCCTCCCCCCCCCAAGGTCCAGTTGGTAAACCTTTTCCGGCAAAGAACTGGTTATAACAATTGGTATAATGTAGTAATGAGGATTTTTCATAAAAATCTCACTATTGAATCAATTTTAGAAATCATTCGGGGACAGGGAGATCAAGAGAGGAGGCCAGAGGACAAAATATCGGTCATTTTCGAGCCAGCCTCCACTGTACAGCATGTTCCTCAGCACCTTCGCACTGAATGTTCAATGAGGCCACGCATCATTGAAAATAACTTATTATTTAATGATTATTAATTTGTCACAGAAATTAGTTTCATTATTTCCTGAAACAATTACAGACGCAAGCTTGGAAAAATTACGTTTCCTGCTATATCTTCATGTTTTATTCTTTCTGTCTGTAGGTAGATTTGCCAAGGTGGTCCCAACCGTGACCCTATTTAGGCACATCCTATTAGATGAGAAATTGCCTGAGCCATCGCAAACGGAAATTACTGAAGCGTTGATGATCAAGCAAACAGTCCTATAGTCTTCTTGCCCCACCCCATGCTGGCTTCTGCTTCTAATCATGCATATCGTACGGTTCACTATTGAGTGATCGATACGATATTAACCGTAGATAGATAGAATTGATAGATCAGTTCTACAGATAGAATTGAATCTGGCCTTAATAAACAGGTAATTATTGGGGCGCCTGGTTGGCTCAGGCGGTAGAGCATACATCTCTTGATCTCAGGGTCATGAGTTCGAGCCCCACACTGAGCTTAGAGCTTACGTTAAAAAAAGTTTTTAGAAAAGAAACGAGTGATCGTTGATTCCCTAGCGCTAGGCCACATTCATTAGCACTTGCAACATGCCAGATCCTATGTTAAGCTCTGTACGTACATTATCTACAATTTATATCAACCCCGGCAAGGGCCAGTGTTTAAATTATAGGATGCTTAAGGATGACTCTGCTCAGTGATCTCAATTTAAGGGAAGTGACAAGCTGTGTTGGTATTCTGCACCCCTCAAAGGACTCAGTTGTCCCTTGGGTGCTACCGTGTGCCTTGTGCTGTGGTGGATGCTAAAGAAGATGCCGACGAGGGCCAGCCTACAGCCTTGACGTCGGGGACAGTAGCTAAGACACAGCACTATATCTCATTCCTTTCTCATTGATACCCAAAGCATAGTGAGTGCTTGGTCTTAAATATTTGTTGGATGGATGGATGGATGGACGGATGGATGGATAGATGGATGGATGAGTAGATGAGAGAGCATTCAGATGTAAAACTTGGAGGGCCAACAGTCAAGCTTTAGGTGTGCAGAGAGAAGGGTTCATTGTCGTGATTGGTGGCACACTGGACTTAAGGCAGGCCTTGAAGTTTAGAAACCTTTCTAATAGGCGGGTTTGGGAGTAATCGGTATGCAAATAGGCCGTAGAGTTTCAGAGCTAGAAGGAACCCTAGTTCAGCCAGTGTGTTTTGCCAGACATTCTGCTTCTTTGCACTTGGGAGACAACGCTGTTGCCCAGTATCTTAGAGCTTCACCGTACACGTGGGCATCTTGAAGTTCCAGAAAAGTCTTGTTGGAAAGCAGAGCTCTTAACTTCGTCTAATCCAGCGTTTTCCACAACGACCGGACCACAGATCCCTTTCTCATGCAATAGACATAACGTACGACAGCTCTCTGAACACACTTTGGGAGATGCTGATTAGTGTGATCCCTTCTTTTCCCTGTAGAGTTCCAGAGAGGTTGAGTCACTTATCCGAAGTCACAGAGCTAACCGATAGCAGGGCCAAACCGAGGATTCCAGAGTGTTCTGGCTCTTGGGTGGTACTTTCCATTACATCACTAAGCCTTTCTAGTGGCAGCCCCATCGACCACCCCCCACCCCCCACCCCCTTGCCCAGACCCTTCCCTGCCAGCCCAGCATTGCTATGCTGGCAATAGGCCTTCCAGACACCAGATTGTTAGGAATTGGGATGAGACAGCTACGCTGGTGAACGATTGCATGCGAAAGCAGTAAGAGCTGATTTCTCCCCCTGAAGGCTGCAGCTCGGACTCCCCTGTCCTTGCCCGTCTCCTGCTGAGCCCCGATAAAGGCACATGTGCTTGTTGGGAGACTAACAAAAGCCCAAACAGCCTTAGGAGCATCGACAGCTCCCATTCCGCGCTGCTGCCCTGGTAGTTATTGTAGATCGAGCAAACTTCCAGTTATTTGCGTTTGCAGAGGGCAGGAGCCCTGACGATAATCCAAACCCACTGGCAGTAATCGGCGAACGCACACAGTGCACGTAACACACGCACGCCCACACGCTTGTACGCACGCACGCACACACGCACCCCTTGCAAAACCCTTTGGTGTCTGACTCTGTCATGCCTCTGGCACGGGCAGCTTCTCTCCCTGGTGGCCCTTTCTTCCCAATCCCCAGCCGTCTCCCTACCTCATAACCCGCCTCCTTGAGGACGGCCTCCAGGGCTGCGCCGCTCCCGACAGCGCTCACCCCGTGGGGCTGCACCCTTTCACACACAAGCTAGGGCAGAAGCAGCCCCCGCCAGGGACTCCGGGGGTCCTCAACTGGATTGCCATGATTCCGGATGCCCGGTGCTGCTTATTATTATCATTATTGGCTTAATAACTGCTGCATATGAATGAACGTCTTAGGTCAGCAAAGAGGTGTGGGCTGGTGGGGGAGATAGAGAGGCGGGCTGATGCCCGGTGAGTTGTGCCAGCTTAGAGGCCGGCCCAAAGGCCGCAAGCTGGGGCCTGAGCTTCCGGGCTCCCCAGAGACTCAGCCGCTTCGTTAATCCTGAGCTGTGAACAAGAGAACAGGCCAAATGAATGGTGCCGGGGGGTGGGCGAAGGCCGAGATCTGCGAGGCACCGGGCACCCCAGTCCTCGTTCCTGTCACAAAGGCCCTGTTTCCTCCCCCGTCCCTCCCTTCCACCGTCACACCCTGCCTTGCTTGCCTTCCTACCCTCCAGGAAAGAAGAAATCCAAGTTTAAAGTCTTCAAGAGCTTCTTTGGCAAGAAGAAGAAAAAAGAGCCCGAGGACGCCTGGGGAGGGAGGAAGCTAAAACCAAGCCTGTCCAGCAGCAGCATCAACATCTCTGCTCTGAAGCCAGTTCACGAAGGTCAGACTGAGCCTCGGTAAGCTCAGGGGGGTGTGGCCACCGCCAAGGCAGCCAAGGCCCCGGGGGCAGGGGGGGGCGGCGGCGGTTTTCTCCACGCTCAGGTGTATGCCTGAGCCGCTGGGTGGCTCAGTTGGTTAAGCGTCTGGCTCTTGAATGCGGCTTCGGTCGTGTTCTCACGGTTCGTGGGTTCGAGCCCCCACCTCAGGCTCTGCACCGGCAGCACAGAGCCTGCTTGAGATTCTCTCTCTCTCTCTCTCTCTCTCTCCCTCCCTCTCTGGCCCCCCACCCCCACTCGTGTGCTCTGTCTCTTTCAAAATAAATAAGCTTAAAAAAAAAAATCCGTGGGGGAGATGGTTATGGGCGGACGGACGTGTTTCAGAGCTCACAAATCATACCACTATTGAGTGATCGACAGGATATTGACTGTAGATAGAACCGATAGATCAGTTCTACCGCTAAATAAATAAATAAACAGGCAAACTTTAACAATAACAACAACCACAAAAAAGAAGTGGCAAGAGCAGACATCCTTGTCTTCTTCCTGATCTGAGGGAGAAAGTATTCAGCCTTTCATCATCATATGAATATACCATACACACTTGGTAATAGTGTATCATTCTTTATGTTGTTGGATTCAGTTTTTTTTAATGTTTATTTATTTTTGAGAGAGAGAGAGAGAGAGAGAGAGAGAGACAGAGTGCAAGCAGGGGAGGGGCAGAGAGAGGGGAACACAGAATCCGAAGCAGGCTCCGGGCTCCGGGCTCCAAGCTGCCAGCACAGAGCCCGATGCGGGGCTCGAACTCACGAACTGTGAGATCATGACCTGGGCTGAAGTCGGACGCTTACCTGACCGAGCCACCCAGGTGCCCCCAGCTGTTGGATTCGGATTACTAGTATTTTATTGAAGAGTTTTTCATCTATATATTCATAAGCGATATTAGTTTGTAGTTTTCTTGTGATGTCTTTGGTTGAAATTTTAATAAATTCCCACATTCCAAAAGGAGCCTTTTGTGCCTTCATCCTTCCATTTCTAACTCCTATGATTTGTCTTAGCGCTTAATTGTCATCAACCTGGCTTAATCCCCAGTCAGAAGGTATTTCCTTCTGGGTTTAGCAATCTGGGGGTGACAGTGGGGTGGGACGTGTGCGTAAGAGGACTTAGAGGATAGGACGCATGTGTCACAGAACCCTGGTGTGAACGAGGAAAAGATCTGGTGAATGAGAGTCTCCAGTATCTGGTCAGATATTTGATATTTTAAATCAAAACAAGCAAGACTCAGGGGCACCTGGGTGGCTCAGTCGGTTGAGTATCTGACTCTTGATTTTGGCCCAGGTCACGATCTCATGGCTCAAGGATCGAGCCCCGCGTCGTTGGGCTCCACACTCAGCGTGGGGCCTGCTTGGGATTCTGTCCACACCCCCCAAATAAATAAACATTTTTAAAAAGATAACAGCAAGACTCAGGGTCTTTTCCCCCACGCCATAGGGCTGCCACTATTGAATTGTACACATTAAATGCGTGAATTGTATGGTACGTAAACCACATCTCAAAACTATTATATAAAAAAGATGTGTGTCGGTAATTTAAAAACTCACAATTACAGAGAAGTACATAAAGTAGGAAATTAAAATCCCCCTCCTGTCCTCAGTGCCATTTCTCAGAGGGAACTACCACTAATTATTTGGTGGATATCCTCGCAGACTTTTTTCTATGATCATGAACTATGTATGTATGTAATACAGGCATATGTATTAAATGGGACCATACTATCCTTTATTTTTTCACTTACTGTCTCGTGGAACACTTTCTTTAAAAAAAATTTTTTTTCAACGTTTATTTATTTTTGAGAGAGAGAGAGAGACAGAGTGTGAGCTGGGGAGGGGCAGAGAGAGAGGGAGACACAGAATCTGAAGCAGGCTCCGGGTTCCGAGCCGTCAGCACAGAGCCCGACGCAGGGCTCGAACTCACGGACCGCGAGATGGTGACCTGAGCCGAAGCCGGACGCTTAACCGACTGAGCCACCCAGGCACCCCTCGTGGAACACTTTCTATGGCAGCACATGTGCCCTCTTTCTGAGGTGTCTGTGGTATACGTATCATTCTATGCATATACACGTATCTTCACTTCCTGTGGCCCTTGGGCTGCTTTTACAAGACCCTTTTCTTCCCGTTCAGGGCCAAGAGCAACATGGGGAGCAAAGCCCTGTCCCATGACAGCATCTTCATGATGGATCCTGAGCCTGCAAAAAAAATCTACCCCTCTCCAGAGCTCCAGAGAGGCAGATCTCTGCAGGTAATAGTGAACTCAAGCCTCAGTGCCTAATTCGGCTGCTCCTCTTCCGTTCCCTAGTCCTGCTCTGCCAAAAAACAAGCACGGGGGGACTTTGGGCTTGCTTCTCGAGCTGATTCTACCCCGCAGGGCTATTGTAAAGAATGGAGAACGTGTAAATGCATGATGTGCTTCCCTAGCGCCCAGCACGCAGTGTGGCCGGGCATTACCACGTTCACTTCTCCGGACACACCCCAAGAATGCTCCGAGTATATTAGGGTCGCGTCCCACTGTCACTGTGCAGGCAGTCCGACCGCTGTGTTTTTTGCTTTCTTCTACAGAGACCTTATGTTTCCAGAACTCTGCCTAGAACCGGGACTAGTAGTCTGCATCGTAACTTTGGAGTTACGTTTGGACCTATGCTCCCATATGTACCCAGAAGTGCACTTTGGGCCGGGGGATCCGACATCGCTGAGGTAATGGAGTGGGATTGTTCCGACTACGGTTGGCTGAGTCAGACAGACTCCATGATCTTGGGCTGATCGCCTGACCAGAACGAATCATGCTCACAAAGCAAGGTTTTACTCTATCCGTGACCAAGTGCTACACGGTTAGCTCTCCAGTTCAGAAAGGGGAGCCCTGTTTCCTGGAGGCCTCTTCTCTTAGTCCCAGCAACAGAGAGACCCTTATGGCAGAGATGGGGGGGGGGATTAAAGGTAAGGCTTCTAGAGGCATTTCCTCTCACAATGAAGCCGGGAGGGAAAGCTGCAATAGCTCAAAGGCAAGTTTGCCGGAATGGCTGGTTTGGGCCCCCTCCTCACGTCTTTGGCCTAGTCCCTTAGTCCTTCTTCTGGGAAACAGGGCTGAAGACAGGGTAGCGTATTAACAGAACCCGAACCATCAACCGCCAGTTTGACCTCTGCACGGGAGACTTCCCTTAGGCGCCAAGGTGACAACCCTACATGACAGGGTGGTTGACAGCATTCGGTTGAGGGTCCTGACACCCAGTGCTGCATAGAAGCAACGCAACTACGGAATTGGCCAATGGCTGGGTCCCTTGAAGGGACAGGATTCGTCATGGATTAAGTGGCATTCAGATCACCTGGGAGATTGTGGGAGATGAACTCCCAGTATACAGTTCTGTCAGAAATACCAAGACTGGGGCGCCGGGGTGGCTCGGTCGGTTAAGCGACCAACCTCGGCTCAGGTCATGATCCCACGGTGTGTGAGTTCGAGCCCCGAGTCGGGCTCTGGGCTGACAGCTCAGAGCCTGGAGCCTGTTTCGGATTCTGTGTCTCCCTCTCTCTGACCCTCCCCCGTTCATGCTCTGTCTCTCTCTGTCTCAAAATTAAATAAACATTAAAAAAATTAAAAAAAAAATTAAACTCCCTGCACTTGAGTATGGGACATCCCTTTCCTGCCCCTAATAGTTAGGAGATAGGAGTCCACAGGGGTTAAGAACATGGGCTATAAAGGCAAGCAGGCCTTTCAGTTGCCTGCTGTGCCGCCACGAGAATTAGGGCCAGTCATATCATCTCTCAGACCTGCTTTTCCCCATCTGTAAAATGGGGACCACAAGAGCAGATGCCTCAAGGAATTGTTGCAAGGTTCAAATGAAATCCACCTCTGGAGAGCACTTCCTCCCTGTCCGGGAGAAAGAGCTCAAATCAATAACCTAACTCGCCACCCGAAGGAACTGGGAAGAGAAGAACAGACTAAACCCAAAGCTAGCAAAAGGAAGGAAATAATCGAGACGAAAGCAACGTAGAGGCCTCCGTAAAAGTTAGTTGTCATTGTAGTTATTATTATTAGAATTGGGCTCGGGGATGGTGAATCTCTTGAGATTTCATCTCAGGAGCTCCCAGTAGGGCCTGGTAGGAATGAGGGGTCACCTTAGACACTGGCCAGGAGTACCCCAGGGGCAGAACGTTGGAAAAATCCTCATCGGGGCCCCCTTTCTTTGGCTTTGAGAGTTTGAAGTCCATCTGTCCTGAACAGCAGCAGAGCCTATGACAGAAAGAAGCACGTCCGCTCCATGACAGCAAAACTTTTGTTCATTGTTACAGGCCCAATGCTCAGATCGGGGCACGGCACGCTGTGGACGCTTAGCCAGTATTAAAGATAAAACCGGGGATTCTGATTCACGTCAAAATGACCGTGGCAGGGACCAGTGCCTCAGATTCAAGTGTACCATGAGCTTCAAGTTAGAATCAACTCAGTGAGTCTGCTGAAGCCCAAGGAGAACTCAAATGACCCATTTCATTCCCTTGGGAAAACTAGTAAAGCTGTTCTGCTCGGGGCTGGTTCTGCAGATTTTCTAATAAGTCTAGAAAAATCAGTCTTGACAGGATTCAGATAAACAATCGACACAGCCAAGATCTGATCCAGACAATTCCCGGAATGATAGGAGCAAGGCTCGTAGTTTGGATGCCAAGCCTAGGTCCTAACCCCCAAACTCACCTCAGCAAGAACTGGACTGCCAAAGATAGGGCCAAAATCAAAACAAAGATGGGACTCAAAGAAGATTTATAGTTAGCATCAGTAGAGAGAGAACACCATTAATTCTGGGTGGGTTTGTGGTTTTTTTTTTTTTTAGTAAAACAGGATGCAGTATTTTATAATGATTAAAGTTAAGAACCAGCCAAGATTCTTTGAATGGGGAATTTTACAAGCTAGATGACCTGAAATATGTCAAAATGTTACAGTGCCTGCAGGATTGGATTGTTTTTTCCCTTTACATTTTAGTCGTTTCCAGACCTTCATTAATAATCATGCATTGTTGGGGCACCTGGGTGGCTCAGTGAATTAAGTGGCTGACCCTTTTTTGGGGGGGCGGGGGAGTAGAATTTAGTGATTCATCACTTACATAGGACACCCAGGGCTCATCCCAACAAGTGTCCTCCTTGATGCCCATCACCCATTGAGCCCATCCCCCCACCCACCTACCCTCTAGTAACCCCCAGTTTGTTCTCTATATTTAAGAGTGTCTTATGGTTTGCTCTCTCTCTCTCTTTTGGTCTTATTTGTCCTTTCTTTCCCCTATGTTCGTCTGTTTTGTTTCATAAATTTCACATAGGAGGGAAATCATACTGTATTTGTCTTTCTCTGACTGACTTATTTCGCTTAGCATCATACACTCTGGTTCCATCCACGTTGTTGCAGGTGGCAAGATTTCATTCTTTTTGATCGAGTGATATTCTGTTGTGTATATATATACCACATATTCGTTATCTGTCAGTAGATAGATATTTGGGCTCTTTCCATAATTTGTCTATTGTTGATAGCGCTGCTATAAACATTGGGGTGCGTGTACCCCTTTGAATCAGCATTTTTTGATAAATACCTAATAGTGGAATTGCTGGGTTGTAGGGTAGTTCTAGTTTTAATTTTTTGAGGAACCTCCATAACTGTTTTCCAGAGTGGCCGCACCAGTTTGCATCCCCACCAGCAGTGCAACAGCATCCCCCTTTGTCTACATCCTCGCCAACATCTATTGTTTCTTGAGTTTTTAGTGTTAGCCATTATGACACGTGACAGGTGGTACCTCACTGTGGTCTTGATTTGTATTTCCCTGATGATGAGTGATGTGGAGCATCTTTTCATGTGTCTCTTTGCCATCTGGATGTCAGATCTTTGGACAAGTGTCTGTTCATGTCTTTTGCCCATTTCTTCACTGGATTATTTGTTTTTTGGATGTTGAGTTTGATAAGTTCTTTATAGATTTTGGATACCAGCCAAACCCTTTATCAGATATGTCATTTGCAAATATCTTCTCCCATTCTGGCGGTTGCCTTTTAGTTTTGTGGATTGTTTCCTTCGCTGTGCAGAAGCTCTTTATCTTGATGAGGTCCCAATAGTTCATTTTTGCTTTTGTTTCCCTCGCCTCCACAGACATGTCTAGTAAGAAGTTGCTGTGGCTGAGGTGAAAGAAGTTGTTGCCTGTTTTCTCCTGTAGGATTTTGATGGCTTCCTGTCTCACGTTTAGGTCTTTCATCCATTTTGAATTTATTTTGTGTATAGTGTAAGAAAGTGGTCCAGGTTCATTCTTCTGCATGTAGCTGTCCAGTTTTCCCAACACCATTTGCTGAAGAGACTGTCTTTTTTCCATTGGGTATTCTTTCCTGCTTTGTCAAAGATTAGTTGGCCATGTGTTTGTGGGTCCATTTCTGGGTTCCCTATTCTGTTCCATTGATCTGTGTGTGCCAGTACCATACTGTCTTGATGATTATGGCTTTGTAATACAGCTTGAGGTCCGGAATTGTGATGCCTTCAGCTCTGGTTTCTCCTGAAACGTTACTGTGGCTATTCAGGGTCTTTTCTAGTTCCATATAAACTTTAGAATTGTTTGTTCTCTCTCTGTGAAGAATTCTGGCATTATTTTGATAAGGATTGCATTGAATACGTGGATTGCTTTGGGTAGTTATCGACATTTTAACAATATTTGTTCTTCCAATCCATGAGCATGGAATGTTTTTCCATTTTTTGTGTCTTCTTTAATTTCTTTCATAAGCTTTCTGTGGTTTTCAGTGTATGGATCTTTTGCTGTTTGGTTAAGTTTATTCCTAGGTATTTTATGGTTTTTGGTGCAATTGTAAATGGGCTTGATTCCTCAATTTCTTTTTCTGCTGCTTCATTATTGGTGTCTAGAAATGCCACAGGTTTCTGTACATTGATTTTATATCCTGCGACTTTACTGAATTCATGTATCAGCTCTAGCAGTTTTTTGGTGGAGTCTTTTGGGTTTTCCACAAAGAGTATCATGTCCTCTGTGCAGAGTGAAAGTTTCGACTTCTTCCTTGCTGATTTGAATGCCTTTTATTTCTTTTTGTTGTCTGATTGCTTTCAACACTATGTTGAACAGCAGTGCTGAGAGTGGACATCCCTGTCTTGTTCCTGACCTTCGGGGGAAAGTTGTCAGTTTTTCCCCATTGAAGATGATATTAACAGTGGGTTGTTCATATATGGCTTTTATGATCTCGAGGTAGGATCCTTCTATCCCTACTTTCTTGAGGGTTTTTATCAAGAAAGGATGCTGTATTTCGTCAAATGCTTTCTCTGCATCTCTTGAGAGAATCATGTGGTTCTTATCCTTTCTTTTATTAATGTGACGTATCATGTTGATTGATTTGTGGATATGGAACCAGCCCTGCAGCCCAGAATTTTCATTTTGATCAAACAATTTGAAGTTTCTGTCTTTGTTTGGGGATTGGCAGAAGTGTGCAGCAACCCAGAGGGCAAACCAAAACTCTCGGGCTTCGGCTTGCATAGGTATAAGAACCGAAGCCAGGGAGGTGGGAGATTCTTTTCTTGGCTTGTTTTCTCACTTTGCGTTCTTAGCCCTTCCGCCATCAAGCAACAAGAGGACATCAGTAATTTGGAAGAAAGCGCACAGGTTTTAACTTTTCCTTCTATTCTCCTCCTTAACAGAGCCCATCACTGCTGCCACGCCAACGAAGCATCAGCCCACCTCTTATCCGTTCTGACACAATCTCTAAGGACTTGGAGGAAATCTCTGTTGATGAGGAGTCACCTGAGAGCTCACCAAAGGACGTTTCAGAGCAGATCTTGACAGTGAAGAAGGTGAGTGTTAGCCCCCTCCTAGGGCTTGGTTTGGTTGTGGGGCACAGGTCGGAGGCGTGATGTCTGCTTGCACTCTCTTCCGCTGGAGTTGAGCACTAGGGGGACGTTTGGGGAAGGAGCGGCCATTTTTTACTTTTGACTTGCATGGTGGTTTTCTGCCCAGTCTACAAACCAAATCATCAGCACTTTAGTTGATGAGCAACAGAAGACAGTATTTCAGAAAACAAGAATAGTTTGCCGAGGTTTTCAGTTATTTTGGGAAGAAAACAATGGAGATTTTTTTTTTTTAATTTTTTTTTTCAACGTTTATTTATTTTTGGGACAGAGAGAGACAGAGCATGAACGGGGGAGGGGCAGAGAGAGAGGGAGACACAGAATCGGAAACAGGCTCCAGGCTCTGAGCCATCAGCCCAGAGCCTGACGCGGGGCTCGAACTCACGGACCGCGAGATCGTGACCTGGCTGAAGTCGGACGCTTAACCGACTGCGCCACCCAGGTGCCCCAGCAATGGAGATTTTTATGGGAGTAAAGGCTCTGTGTTTTTGAATGGCAGAATCTCAAGGGTTAGGGCATGTAGTATTGTTTGGTAGACGCACACCCATGTGAAAAGTCATTTGACACATGAGAGATCATGTATGTGCATTTTATGCATCTGGGTTTGTCAATGAAGTCATATCCATCAACAACTGGGAAATTAGTAGATTGTACCCATATCAATACTTCTGTTCTCAAACTAATGAGTGGTTAATTTAATTGGTTGTTAGTGAACTTGAAAGGACTTTTAAATATACATATACATATATATATGTATGTATATTTAATGTTTATTTATTTATTTTGAGAGAGAGAGAACACTAGCAGGGGAGGGGCAGAGAGAGAGGGAGAGAGAGAATCCCATTCAGGTTCCACACTGTCAGTGCAGAGCCCAATGTGGGACTCGAGCCCACGAACCATGAGATCATAAGCTGAGCCGAAATCGAGTCGGGTGCTTAACCCACTGAGCCACCCAGGTGCCCTAGGACTTTTAAAGCGAAGTAGCATTTAGAACAATTAACGTTGGGAACTAAAAAGTAAACAGGAAGGTAATTTATAATGAAGATAATTGACCAGTCAGCACAAAACTGTTTTGATGTTAAAAGATCCAATGGAGGGAAGCAGCCTTCAGTTAAATATGTCAACAACAACAACAACAACAACAAAACCCCAGTCAAGTTAGGAACAAAATTAAAGCATAGGCAAATGGTAGGTGGATATGGTTCCTCACCAGCGAATGGATTTAGACTATGACTATAAGTATTTTCAGCAGAATACTGCTAAATCAGATAAATTAGTCTGAATTGGTGGAAGGATTGAATTAGATAACTTTTATTGTCATAAAATACACACAGCATAAAATTTATCATGTTAGGGGCGCCTGGGTGGCTCAGTCAGTTAAGCGTCTGGCTCTTGGTTTTGGCTCAGATCATGACCTCATGGTTCGTGGGTTCCAGCCCCACGACAGGCTCTGTGCTGACAGCGCAGAGCCTGCTTGCCAGTCTTTCTCTCCCTTTCTCTCTGCCCCTTCCATGCCCCCCCCAAAATATATAAATAAACTTCAAAAAAATGTATCACGTTAAAGCATACAGTTCAGTGCCATTAATTCACAACCATCACTCCTATCTAGGTCCCGAATGGTTTTGATTCCCCCATACTTATTAAGCAGTCATTCATCATTCATTCCTCTTTCCTCTCAGCCCCTGGCAACCACCAGTCTGATTTCTGTCTCTGGATTTGCCTATCATATAAGTGTATATAGTACTCCAGTTGTTTCTATGGCTAAATAATACTCCATTGTATGGATATACCACATTTTGTTTAGCTCTTCATCCACTGATGGATATTTGGGTCCTATCTACCTATTGGCTATCATGAATAGTGCTGCTATGAACGTTCATATACAAGTTTGTGTTTGAGCATATGTTTTCAGCTCTTTTGGGTGTATACCTAGCAGTGAAATTGCTGGATCATACGGTAATTCTGTATTTAACCTTTTGAGGAGGCGCCGAACTGTTTTTTTTAAGCAGCTACACCACTTTACGTTCCCACCAGCTATGTTTAAGGGTTCCGGTATCTTCACATGCCGGTCAACATTTGTCATTTTCCATTTTTTAAAAAAAAGTCATTCTAGTGGCTGTGAAGTGTATGTATCTCATTGTGGTTTTGATTTGTATTTCACTAGTGACTAATGATGTTAACCATCTTTTCTTGTGCTTATTGGCCATTTGTATACCTTCTTTGGAGACATGTCTATTTAAGACCTTTGCCCATTTTTTATTTAATGCGTTGTTTTTTTGTTGTTGAGTTACGAATTCTTTATATATTCTGGATACTAGACCCTCTTCAGATCTATGGTTTGCAAACGTTCCCCCCCTATTCTGTGAGTTGTCTTCTAATTCTATCAAAAGAATAAAAATTTTAAAAAATTTAATTTTGACGAAGTCAAATTTATTGATATTTTTTCTTTTGATACTTGTGTTTTTGGTGTCATATCTAAGACGCCATTGCCCAACTTACGATCATGAAGATTTACCCCTATGTTTTCTTCAAAGAGTTTTAGCTCTTATATTTAGGTCTTTGATCCGTTTTTAGTTCATATTTATATATGGGGTGAGATAGGGTCTAACTTCATTTTTTTTTTTAATTCAAGTTAGTTAACATACAGTGTTGTCATGGCTTGCATGTGACCATCCAGTTGTCCCAGCACTGTTTGTTGAAAAAACTTATTTCTTCCATTTAATGTTCTTGGCGCCCTTGTTGGAAATCAGTTAACTGCAGATGAATGGAGACATATATATATATGTATATGTATATATATGTCTCCATTCATATGTATATGTATATATATATCTGTAGATACATAATTTTCTATGTATAAGATCATGCCATTTATAAATGGAGATAGTTTTACTTCTTCCTTTCCAGTTTGCATGCTTTTTGTTTCTCTTCCTTGCCTAATTGGCTAGAACTTCCAGTAGAACAAATAAAAGTGGCAAAAGCAAACATCCTTTTCTTATTCCTGATCTTAGGGGGAAAGATTTCAGTTTTTCACCACTGAGTATGATATCAGCTATGGATTTTTCATATAAGCTTTCTATCCCTAGTTTGTTAGGTGTTTTTAGTATGAACAAGTATGGGATTTTGTCAAATGCTTTTCTTTCTTTTTTTTTTAAATGTTTATTCATTTTTGAGAGAGAGAGACAGAGTGCAGGGGAGGGGTGGGGGGGGCAGAGGATCTGAAGCAAACTCTGTGCTGACAGCAGAGAGCCTGATATGGGGCTCAAACTCACAAACTATGAGATCATGACCTGAGCCAAAGTCAGATGCTTGACCCACTGAGCCACCCCGGGCACGCCTGTTAACAGTGCTTTTCTACATCAATTGAAATGATCGTGTAGTTTTTTTTTCCTTCATTCTATTAATATGGTATATTATTACATTGAGTGATTTTCATATGAAACCTCCTTGCAATTGATTGCCGTGCTATACAATTGCCTTAATATGCTGTTGGACCTTGTTTGCTAGTATTTTTGCGTGTGTATTTACGAGGGACATAGGTCTAAAGTATTCTTTTCTCATGATACCTTTATTTGGCTTTGGAATCATGATAGTGGTGGCCTCGTAGAATCAGGAAGTGTTTCCTCTTCGATTTTTTTTTTTGAAATATTTGTTAAGGATTGGTGTTAACTATTTAACAGTTTGGTAAAATTTATCGGTGAGGCCATCTGGTCCTGGTCTTTTTTGTTATTGTTGGGAAGTTTTGATTACTGATTCAGTATCTTTACTCGTTATCGGTCAATTCAGATTTTCTATTTCTTCTTGAGTCAATTTTGATACTTTGGATGTGTCTAGGAATTTATCTCTTTCATCTAGGTAATCTAATTTGTTGACATACAATTATGTGTAGTATTGTCTTATAATTCCTTTTATTTCTGTAAAGTCCATAGTAATTTTCCCTTTTCATTTCTACTTCTAGGGATTTGTGTCTTCGGTCTTTTTGTCTTAGTAAATCTTCCTAAAGATTCGTCGATTTTGTTTTACTCTTCAAAGAACCAACTTTTGGTTTCATTGACTTTCTCTATTGTTTTTTCTATTCCCCATTTCACTGTCTCTGCCTTAATCTTTATTATTTACTTCCTTTTGCTAGCTTTGACATTTTAAGATACAGAGTTTTCTCTTGCTGTGAATTTGAGTAGGCTAACTATGCATTTTATAGGCTAGTGAACAGAGTTAAATTATTTATAGTCAACATTTCCAAGCACCAGTCTAAACATTCGTCCCGCTGGAGTGTCATGAACTTCCTATTAGTAAATTCAAGAATTCAGTCAGGTTGCTTGCAGTACGTTAAGCGTTGGGCTGGCAGACAGAAAGTCTAATCTTTGGTGGTCTAGTCAACCTCCTATCACCCCCAGGCATGAGAGTTTCTTGGCTGTTTCTGCCATGTTTCTTGGTTCATTAGTTCACCGTGGTGAACACAAGGGGGACAGGTGGTGGCAACCGCGTCATCCCAAGAAATCGCTGGAATCACCATCCCAACCAGATATGCTGGCCCGGAGGCTTCTCTAAGCTTCCCATAAATTATGACCCCCAAGCAGTCTATCCCTGGAGGCCTCCCCACCAACCCAACTCCTACCGCCTTCTCACTGAGGATCGACTAAGGAGCTCGGCGCAAAACCGAATCCTCCAAATAGGAAAGTCAGACGAAAAGAGGACTCCATCTCCAAGGAGTCTTTCCAAGTTCAAGTTCCCTGTTTCATTTTCTTCTCCAAGCTGCTGCCTCCTACTGGTACCAGGGGGGAAACACATTACCCTTCAAGGACACCAGGACTCATAATTAAAATGGCAAAAAGTAATGATAAAGAGAGGTTTTTCAAAGGACACCGCCGACCTTTTACTCCAGGCTCACTTTTTCCTTCCACCCCGCCCCCTCCCGGGGGCTGAACAGGAAGGATTGCCTGAGGCCTCGCTGCCTCAGCCTGTGTCTTCCACGTTTCCTTGGGTGAAGAGTTGAGCGTTTTGTCCCTTTCAGTTGTGGTTAGCGAAACTCCCCTGAGTGGTCTTCCTCTTTCGGCCTCACAGCCCTCTGTCCTGGTTCAGTGGCTTGTGTCCTTTGAGTAGAGGCGAGACTGGCAATGGGGATGAACAGATATCTTTGCAGAGCGCAGGCGACACAGTGACATAGTGAGCCGTGGTGACTCTGCTTGACGTCGGCTCTTACCACACAGAGGGACACAAGCCCAGACGGTCTGACCTAACAGGGCCTGACTCATCCACCCCGCCGGCCATCTTTAGCCCCCGCCTTGGACCAGAGGATCTTCCTGCTTAGCACTTCCCTGACCCCCCGCCACTCTCCCAACCTGGCTCATGTTCATCTGTATTCCCTGATGAGCCCATAGAAGATCTTTCTTCTTCAATATTGCTTTTCATGGGGAAAAATAAGCGTGCGAAAGAGAAGCCATGCATACACAACCCAATCGCTTTTCGCTCTTGGGAAAGGGGTGTATCAAGTACTTAGGTGCTTACGGTCCGAGCTGATCAAGCACCTGGGCTTTAGTTCCACTGCAGGGTGAATGTTGCTATTGAACATGGTGGGGGTTAAGCCGCTGCCAGTCCTAACATCGTATAGGCTAATGAAGAGTTAATTTAGAGTCCGGCAGGACTGCCTCCTTACCGCGTCTTTTGCTTTACCCCTGATGGCCTATTCCATAATTCACCATTAGTATTTATAGATAGGTTTTTGAAGCCCAGTGATATATTTTTTTAAATCCCCTGACACATCAAAGGAGGGCGTAATGCCCCCAGCCCCGCCGCTGTTGCATGGAAATTTGTAGCTTACAAAGTGATTTTGCATATATAGGTGCATTTGATTGTCTCAGTAACTCAGTAAGGTAGATAGGGAAGGTACTATTATTCCCGTTTTAGGTGGAAACAAACAAACCAACCCAAAGAGGTTCAGAGAGGTGAAATGACTTGGCCAAGACTACAGAGCCAACCGAAGCTGATTCAAACGCGGGATTCCTGCCTAAATCCACCCCACTTTTTCACCAAACCATGTGGACTCTAGCAGCTCTCTAAATTTATACAACCAGCGCCCCAAACAGCAACAGCTGCTCACACGTATGGAGACTTTCTGTTTTTAACGTTTAGTTATTTTTCAGAGCGGGGGAGAGGGGCAGAGAGAGAGGGAGACGCAGAATGGGAAGCAGGCTCCAGGCTCCGAGCTGTCAGCACAGAGCCCGACGCGGGGCTCGAACCCACGAACCGGGAGATCATGACCTGAGCCGAAGTCGGATGCTTAAGCGACTGAACCCCCCGGGTGGCTAAAATTTTAAATAGGTTAGCCAGGGAAGGTGTCTGTCACTGAGAAGGTGGCTTTTGTATCAAGACCTAAAGGAAGTGAGAGAGGCAAGCCACCGGAACGTGCAGGAACAGCGTGCCCAGCAATAACACGTGTTGTTCCTGTAGATAACGCAGGCAAATACGCACCACCAGGAAGAGGTGTCCCATGACTTCACGAATAAAGAAGTTAAGAAAGGCCCAGGACCCCTCCTAATCTTGCGCGATCGACCCTCCAAAAGCTAGCGTTCCTTCCGCCTTGCCTAGAACCGGAAACGGAATAGTGACCTGGGCAGAGCGTTGGCCCGACCCGTTAGCACTGTTCTGTCCCCAGGCACTGGGGTCACAGGCCATACGAGGACCGTATCTGGAGCCCCGTAGGGTATCACCGGACCAACACACAGCAGAGGTGGGGACATGTGAAGAGATGTGAAAGCTGCAGATACCAGAGGGGCCCCGGGTGCGGTGACAAGCCAGGTTGGAAAGAGCCAGCGAGTCCACAGAAATGGAAATTCCGTCCACCCGCGGAACCCGATCACCTGCCACTGGTGTCGAGGGAAGAGATGGCTCATCACCTGGCTTTCGGAGGGGCTCTCCTAAACACAGATATTTGGAGTTTCTCAGGAGCGGGAGGTGCTCTGGGCTGTGCCTTTGAGGTGTAGCAAAGGCGACGGCGGGAAGCCCAGAGAAGGCTATTTTGAAACCTCTACAGAGGAGCTCGACTGGGATCCCAGGCCCGGATGGTTTGGCAATAGGGGGAAGCCAGCCATAACGAGGCAAAGGTGACAGGATCCATCCCACCTCATCGCGGGTGAGGACGCTCAGTTCCTCAGGGTCCTGCTTCCTCATTCTGGAACAGTAAATGTCAATCAAGGCAGCGTGCTGTTTAGGCAAAAGACAAGCCCCTTTTCCACCCTGATTTTCTCCCCTCCGCGCCCTCGCCCCCTCCTATGGAGAAACCCCAGAACCCTATTGGGTTTTATTGACACAGACTGGGCCTCTCACCCCAGTCAGCCCCTCCTGCTACGAAACGGGGGGGTAGGGGATGAGAGAAAATACAAATCCTCTGACCTTGTAAGCTCCAAGAAGTGGCTGAGTTCCTCTCTGAGGGCAGAGGGGAGCCCCCGCATCCTTTCTAAGCAGGGGAGCCCCCTGAACTTCAGGTTTCTTGCCCTCCCCTACGAGGGAAGCAACAGAAGTGAGCCCGTTGACCAGAAGCGTGAATATTGCCGGAGGGAAAGGGACAAGTAAAGAAATCAGGAGAGATTTCTTCTTTGGGAAGTCGTCAGCCGGAACAATTTCCGGCACGCGGAGCTGCCTCGTTTCTTTTCTCCCACTCTCTCCAGAGCTCCTTTGAGCCCTCACCTGGACCCGTCCACTCACAGTCCTTGACCACATTTACCATGATAACCTCTCCCAGCGGCGCTCAGCTGCCCATTGGTTTTAGCACCCCAGCCTCCCCGAAGGCCTGTTGGGATTCTTCAGCCGTTTGACACAAGATGGCTTTAAATCCCCGAAAGCAAAAGCAGAAGAAGGACATTCAAACGACTGTGAGTCCTTCAAGAGGCCTGGGACAGAAACCCTCATATCATAAAAGAATGGGTTCCAACCTTCACAAACTGCTCTTGGGGGAGTGGTATGATTTGGGGGATCCATACCCCGAGGAGGGATGGTAAAGTCAAGGGCACTGTCCCAAACTCGACACCCCGCCCCACCCCCGAGAGGGGAGCGAACCCGCGTGCGGAACTTCCATAAGAGGGACTGAAGAAAGCGGACACAGTGACCTAAACCCCAGAAACTGCTGGGAATTCACTCAGCCTTTCTTTGTAGAGGGCATTCAACCGTAGCCCAGATCAGGTTTCTTTCAATTATCATTTTTGCAACATTTCTTTAGTTTTGAGAGAGCACAAGTGGGGGAGGGGCAGAGAGAGAGCTCAGCTTGGACACCTCAATTTAGCTTCAGAAAGAGAACAAACTGTGGGTTGAAAGAAGAGGTGGCAGGACAGCAGGTCCGGGGGGCCCTCTGGTGGCCCTGAGAGGATCTCCTTGGTTGTCGAGCAGAAGGGGACTCATCCCTGTGCACTAAACCCTATTTACGTGCATCGTCGCCTGGACACCTCACCACAAACCTAGGAGATGGGGGGGGGGTGGTGGCCGAGGGAGAGTTAGCGTGAACCTCTGACTCCCTTCCTTCTGCATGACCTAATTAAGAAAACGCCTGGGCATCGGTCTCTAAGAAGGTCAGCCCGTCTTCTTCCGTGCGACTCTCCCTGACTCGTGGGCGAATACGAAAGGGTCCGGGATCATTTATGACACAGAGGCTGCTGCCACCTGCTCCTTGCTCTGGAATCTCTTGGCTTTTCTCCTCACCCCCTGGCTTATAGATGTGGGTGTAGAGATTTAGAGACAGACGTGGACACAGAGATTTCAAGAATAACTGGCCGAGGTCACACGGTGAGTAAATAATGGAGCAGAGACTTGAGCCCGGGTCTATCTCACCTCATTCACTCACCAATAGATTACTTTGACCTGAGTCTGTCTGCACAGGCACTTCGAGTGAGGGCGTCAACGGTAACACACTTGATACATCAGATCAGCATCGGTATCAGTAATAGATCAGAGGTACGTCCATAAAGGCTCGCACGGAGCAAATTTCGGTCACCGCTCGGCACGCTGCTCCTCTGACATTTCCAAAGCTGCGCTGTAATCATCTGTAAACCCGGTTTATGTTAAACCAAGCCCAAGCCTTTCCGCATAAGGGCTGAACCCTTGGTCGTGTTCTCTCTTCTTTCCCAGCAAACCTCCGATCCTCTTTGCTTCCTTGGAGCTGGAGAGGCCTGATTCGTGCTTTCACTAAATTCCCTGAAAAGAAGCCGAACGGGCTTTGAATTTGGCTCCCAGGTCGGGTGCGACGCATTTGGGAATGCCAGCGTCGCCAAGAAGCTGGTTGCCATCCGGCCCAACAACCACGGCTGCAGACTGACGGCCTGGTAGCGTGGTTCGGCGGCTCCCGGGGTTAGTTTTAGAAGGTTCCCTGCAGCACATCGCTCAGGGGTCAGAAACTTCGAATTCGCGTGACTCGCTTCCAATAGGTAAAATGATCACCTCCAACAGGGAAAAGGATCAGCGGAGGATGAGTGCCATTGGACATGATTTCTATGGTTAATGGTGTCGTTATGCTCCCAGCTGAGCCATTTGGATATCAAGGACTTTTTTTTCCCCCTGATGTTACCTTCTTTGGCAACCACGCAAGGGTGGGTGGGAAACCCTTCAGTCGGGTTCAAGCGCTTTCTTTCCCTCTTTTAGGTGGAGCCAAAACAGGGGAAGCCAGGCGTTCCGCTGGTGTCTCAAGAAGAGAAGAGTACAACGACATCCCAAGAAGCTGTCCAAAAGAAGCCGAAAAACGACAGTGCAGGTTGGCACATCCTTACCCTCATTCAGAAACGCGTATTAGGAGCTTTATGGCACAAGGCTAGGTGATAGGAGCTGTGGAGTGAGATTCAGCTAGGCCTGCTGCCTCCGGTCCTCGGAGAGCGTTCAAGTTCAGGTGCACACCAACGGGGTCCAGGTTCCTCCATTGAAACTGCCCGGCTAATACAATTGCCCCTTGTGGGGGATTAAGGTAAAAGATTATACCCGGATCTCTATTTTGTCTAAATGCGTTTCCAGCCAGAGATCTGGGCAGCTGTGGATAGGTGTCCTTGACAGCCGGCACCTACCAAATCCCCCAAATAACAAATACCACTGGGGTGAAAATCTGTGTGTGTGTGTGGGTGGGTGGGTGGGTGGATGGGGACGTTGGTTGCTGCCGATGGCAGCCTAATTTCAAGCAGTACTCGATACAACAAAATTCTAGCTCCACAATTAAGTTGAACAGGTATATTTTTGCCACAAAGGATTTCCCCGTGTGGGTTCAAAGACAGGAGATCCCTAGACACATTTCCCCATGAAAATTCACAAAACTCATCTTCAGGAAGAAGGAGGAGGAGGAGGAGAAGGAGGAGGAGGAGGGAAGAGGAGGAGAATAAGAAAATGTGATGAAAATTAAATTTACTTCTTTCTTAATCTTTTTCTCCTATTTCTTATTGCTTAAGTTTTTTAACGTTTAAAATTGTTTTAATGTTTATTTATTTTGGAGAGAGAGAGAGAGAGAAACAGAGAGCGACAGAGCACGAGTGGGGGAGGGGCAGAGAGAGAGGGAGACACAGAATCCCAAGCCGCCGAAGTTGGACGCTTAACCGACTGAGCCACCCGGGTGCCCCTCATATTTATTTTTAATAGTTGTCCCTATTGTTCAAACATGTATGTCCCTCATGTTCAGGCTTTCCAAGAATTGCTTTGCATGTGCATGACATCAGATTGATTTAATACAAGAGAGTAAAAAGCAAAAGAAAAGGGGGCCGCAATCCTACCTCCCAGATGACCCCCTGTTGGCACCTTGCTAAAAATTAAAGCGACATCTGCACACGATATGAAAATTAGAATTAAGTAAAAAATCTAAATACTAATCAGAAAGTGAAATTCCCCTTTGCCCGGCCCCAGTCAGTTTCCTAAAGGGTAATGCTTGTTACGGGTTCAAACCCGGGTGGCTCAGTCAGTTAAGCGTCTAGCTCTTGACTTCGGGCTCAGGTCGTGATCTCACGGTTCGTGGGTTTGAGTCCCCACATCGGGCTCTCTGCTGTCAGCGTTGAGGCTGCTTCGGGTCCTGTGTCCCCAGCCTCCCCCATCTCTGCCCCTCCCCCCCTTGCACGCCCTCTCTCAAAAATAAATAAACAGTTTTTTTTTAAATCTTACCAAAAACATTGCCTTTTATTGTGTCTCACGCCTCCTGGTGGACCAGACTACTGATTTGATGTTGACGAGCCAACGTTGTAACCAGTTCGCAAAACTGGGATTTCACTTTGATGTCAAAATTTCCAGCTGCAGAGGCTGACGGTGACCAAGGGGCTCCCTTTCTTCTGAATAGCTTCGTCTTTTAGCCTGAGGAATTCAGTGGTACATAGGTACCCATGGGGCCGGGGCAGAATTGTCTTATTTTAGGAAGTCAAAGGCCCATATGGTTTTCTTTTCCTTGTGTCCTCTTTGGTACAGGTGCCTCGAGCCTGGAGCAGAGCAAGAAAACCGAAACTCCGGATGAGAAGACAGCAGAGCAGACCGCAAACCCAGATGCTGCTGGCACTCAGGGCTACCTGTCGACGACGGCGTTTGGAAGGCAATGTGCAAGGAGAGGTCCCGGTGCTATAGGAATGAGTGAGTGTGGGCTCAGAGGAAGAACCTTCAAACAGTTTTCTGTCTTGTCTGCGGACCTCTCTCTGGAGCAGTCCACAACTCCACCGGCCAAAAGCGTGACTCCTCAGGAGGGACTTTCGGACACAGATGGCCTGGGAAAGAGAAATACTGGGATGGATTTTAAAGCTGGAACCGCAGCAGGAGCCCAGTCTGTACCCGAAGACGTGGAAGGGTCCACGGTTGGTGACCCATCAACATGCCATGAGGACGGGGCCCCGGGAGCCAACAGACCAGAAGCCATGGCTTCTCTCTCGTCAGCGGCAACCGAGGCCGAAGCGTTTAAGGATCCTTCTCGCACCCAGTCGGGGAGGGAAGAAGCCTGCAGCTCCGATCTGCAAGGTATCCAGCTGAAAATGGAGTCAGGTCAAGATACTCCAACTGTCTGCAGAGAAAAGCCCCCTGGAAAGCGTCTCCCGGCCTTCACAGCTGGTATTTCGGCTCCGCCAAGTGCTTTGGCAAAGAGAGGCGTTTCTGTGGAGACGCCGCCTCTCAGGAGCCTTTCCCCGGCCGTGGTGAAGTTCCAAGCTGAAGAAGAGTCCTCTGATTCCGAGAGTTCTTCAGAGGTGGGGGCTGGTTCTGAGCAGGTGCCTCCCAGGCCTGCTTCCCAGCAGGAGAAGCCCAAAGGTGACCAAAAAGTCTTCCCCAAACCAGGAAGTTCAGCTGTGGAACCGAGCCGGCCCGGGCAGCAGCTGGCTTCTAGATCCCCTTCCTGGGCCGTGGCGCAGCCCGAAGCTGAAGAGGCCTCCTTGGATTCCGAGACTGTTCCAGAGGACGAAGACACCTCGGAGCAGCAGGTGCGTCCCGGGCGCTCTCTCCAGTCGGCGGGGAAGCCCGACCGTGGCCAGGAAGTCTTCACGGAGCCCAGGAGCTCCGCTTCCAAGGTCTTGGGGGAGCCCAAAGTGTCCACCGAGTGGCACAGTTACGCTGACAAGTACAAGAGTGCTGACCCTTCCCGGGCCTGGAAGGAGAAGCCCAAGGACCAAGGAGGAACCCCCTCAGTTTTGAAGAGCGTACTTAAGCGGGATGTTTCCATGCAGCGGCTCGCTCTCCAACAGCTTCCTCAGTCCTTCGCGAAGCCGGCTGTTCAGCAGCAAGTGTCGTCCGGCCCGGTGAGGGCTTTGGCACAGCGGGGCGGCTTTGCAGAGCACCTGCTGCCCCAGTCCGGGACGGGCGCCAAGGCCGAGCAGCAAGCCTCTGCGTGTCTGGAGAGCACTGCCAGGGACTGGGGCCTCTCCCTGGAGCCGCTGCCTCCCAGGACCTCTTTGAAGCACCTGATGAGGCGTAAAGTTGGGCAACCGGTCTCCAAAAGTCCAGAGATTGCCATGACCCCAGGGGTCAATTCCGCGGCCCTCAAATGTCATTCTAAGCCTCCCCCGAAACCCACGGCGGGGGATGCATTCCCTCCAGGTCCAGGGCACGTGTCTGTTTCGAAGCAAGTGCTGCCGCCCAAGGATCCTTTCTGGGCCCTGCTGAGATCGGTAGTTGAGGAACAAGTCCCCCCCGGTGCGGAAAGTGCTGTGGTTGAGAAGGACGCTTCTGTGCAGCCGCTGGTCCCCAAACATCAGTTCCCCAGGCAACCTCTGGTCCGGCGACAGGTCTCTGTGAGTCCGGAGAGCGCTGCAGCTGAGGGGCGCGCTTCTGGGGGGCCACTGCTCCCCAGACATTCTGCTCGGCCCCTGGTGAATCCTCAAAGCCAGCAGATCTCAGAGAACGCTGCGGTCAAGGAGGGCACATCTGCCGAGCTGCCTCGCGGAGGCCCTTTCCAGCCCTCGGGGAGGCCCAGACTCCAGGCACAGACCCTCCCCCCCGACTCGGTGAGTGCTTCTGAGGGCAGCGGTCCCGAGGAGAAGATGCCTCCCCCACACACCTCCCGGGCCTGGGTGAGCCCCAGAGTTGAGCAAAAAGCCTCCTCGGGTTCAGCGAGTGCTCCCGCAGCACGGAGCACTCCGGTGGAGTCAAAGCCTCCCAAAAGCGCTCTGCAGGCCTGGGGCAACCGTAAATCCAAGCAAGCGGCCTCCACGGGTCTGGAGGGCGCTGTGGCCGAGAAGGGTGGGTCCAAGGCGCGGCCCCCCCCCAGAATGTCTTCTCAGTCCCCGATGAAACCCGTGGGGAAACAAGCAGTCTCTGCAGGGCCGGAGAGCGTGGCCGCCAAGAAGGAGGCTTCTGCAGAACCACTGCCTCCCAGGCAGTTTTCCAGGTCCCTTGCGGGACACAAAGTCCAGCAAATATCTTCAAATTTTGAGAGCAATGCTGCCAAGGGCGCCGTCTCCGGGAAGCCACTGCCTCCCAAGAATCCTACCCAGGTCTTGGTCAGGTCTAAAGTCCAGGAAATGTCCTTGCGTCTAGAGAACAAGGCCCTTGAAGGAAACACGTCTAAGAAGTCACCGATTCCTAGATATCCTTCCCAGTCATTTGTGAAGTACATGGCAGAACGAGTCTTTTCAGAGAGCCCCGCGGCCGAGCGGGGAATTCACACGAATCCCCCATCTACAAATCCACCTTCCAAACCTTCGATGAGGCCCGAGGCCCAGTGCCAAGTCTTCTCAGGTCAGAAGAATGCCAACATGGGGGGAGGCATTTCCTCACAGCTGCTGCCTTGGAAAAGCCCTTTACAGTCCTCAGGGAGGCCCAAAGACCCCAAAGAAGTCTCCTCGCGTTCGGAGAGCGCTCCTGCGAAGTCGAGTGGTTCAAAAAAGCAGCCGCCTCCCAGATACCTTTCCCACGCACTGGGGAAGCTTGAGTACCAGCAATATGGCTCCCTGGTCTCTGTGAGCGCTCTTGAAGACAGGAAGAGTTTTCAAGGCAAGCTGCCTTCTGGAGGCCCTTCCCAAGCCAAGAAGGGGCCTGAATCACAACCACATGTTTCCTCAACAGGCTCAGCGAGTGTGCCTGTGGGGTGGAGTTGTTCTGAGGAGCCCCTGCCTCGCAGATCCTCCTTCTGGGCTTTTGCAGACCCTGAACATCAGCAACAGGTTCCTTCCGGTTCCGTGGGCGCTGCTGCTGAGGGAGCCATTTCTGGGAGCAATCCTAGCAGCCGGTGCGTACCCAAAGGCCCGGCTTCTCCACACGGAACCAAGAAGCGTAGCCACAGCTCTGAAGACCTCATTAAGAGTATCCTGGCTTCTGCTGCGAAACCCGTGAAGTTCACTTTTGCTCCCGCCAGCCAAACATCCACTTCCGGGGTCACTTACCCTAAGAAGGAAGTTGTCAAGAGCAGTGATCCAAATAACAGCCACTCAGGTGTGTCCACCACCAAGGCTGATGTTGAAAACGTCTTTGGGATTCGAGTGAGAAAAATCCCTACCTCTGACAAGTTCAAGGATGAGACACAAGATGACCGGACCAAGCTTTCTTCACTCTCCCTGGGCCCAAAGTCATTTCCTATATGTAAAGGGAAGCGAATCAGAAGAAGCGCTTCCCATGGGTTCCTGGGCACCGCAGAGCACCTCATCCCAGGATATGAGTTTGCAGAGAAGCAACAGGACAGGCCCAAATCTGAAATCATAGCTGGGAATCAACCCGCTTACAAGGTCCCAGGTGAGACTTTCTTTTTCCAGAGGGCAAGTACCGAGTGGAGGGGAACACGAGAAATCAAAGCCTTGAACGGGAGGAAGTCTGTTCTAGCCTGGCCGGCTGAGCTGATGCTCCGATGGGGCTGTCTTGGTGCATTTTCTGAGCAGGGTGGTGCCCCGTTCTAGATGAATGGACGTGGAGATGGTCAGTTGTGAATCTTCCCGTTCCCGAGGAGATCCAGCCATCTGGACAGCTGTCCACATTCTGTGATGGACACACGACCACCTCCTTATTCCGTCTCCCCTGACCCTCTGTACACCTTACCCTGAGGTGGAATTGTATACTTTTCTCCAAATACTTTCACACGTCCTATGCTCCGCCCACGACACCGTGGGGATTTTCAAAGCCAACTCATTAGTAGAGCACTATGGGCAGCCTCTCAGCCCGAAATCTTAATTCACTGGGAATGTTCATAGTTCCTTAGCTTCTTCACACCCCTGACATGCCTAAGAATCCTGAGCTAGGTGGTCTTTGGGGCACTGGTCTCTCTCAAAGCCTTTGTACCTTCAGACTGGCCACCACATACTCTTGAGTAGGCCCATAACCCCACCCGTGGAGCCACCCACTTGGGTGAGGGACCATAAGGCTATGAGGTATCCCTTGGGGTTACAGGAATGACATCAATAGCCTGAGCCCCTGGCCTCTGGGGAGTTTTCGCAGCCCACCTGGCAACCACTGTCCTCCCCTGACTTGGGGACAGGAAGAGGGATGGACAAGGGAGGGAAAGGGACCGGTGAGAGGACAGTGTGCAAATGTGGAGGTACAGCCTCTTATCTTCACAAGGAGCTCCTGCCTTTGCCAAGTTGTGGGGATGGCACAGAAGAAGGGGGCCTTTCCTGTGTGATAGCTGTTTTATTTTCATCTGGCAATTAATGAGGATCCCACGTGGTTACGTTATCGTGGGTCGGCCCCAGCCTGGCCCGAGACGCTGCCTGCCTCACTTCGGTTGTAACTACTTTCTTTCCTTTCTCAGGAAAGGCTCCTGGTCGACAGGAATATTATAGCATCTCGGAGCCGACTTGGATAACCGAGGTAAAGGAGAAGCAGAAGAGTTCTCAGGCCCTCCTTCCTAGGAGAGAGCCGAGAACCAAGAACAGAGCCACGATCAAAGAGCCTTCACGTGCGGTAGGACGCGCGGCCGCCCACAGAACACTCCCGAAGGGTGTTAGAACTGGTTGACTAAGCTTGCATTGGGAATTTGGCCAAGCGGGCAGCTTCCCACCTCTGTCGGTGCATTAATCAAGGCCGGGAGGCTCTTTGGGGGAAAGGTCTTGCCTTGGACTCCTACAATAACGTGTCCTGCTGGGGCGCCTGGGTGGTTCGGTCGGTTGAGCGTCTGACTTCGGCTCAGGTCATGATCTCACGTTTCGTGAGTTCGAGCCCCGTATCGAGCTTTCAGCTGAAGCCTGCTTCAGATCCTCTGTCTCCCTCTCTCTCTGCCCTTCCCACGCTCTCTCTCTCTCTGTCTCTGTCGCTCGCTCTCTCTCAAAAATGAATAAACAAAAAAATGACGTGCCCTGCTTTATATGGTCTTAAAGGGCTCATGGAAAGTAATTAATACAAAAAGGTTCTGTAAATTCAATCCTGTCCTAAATATTATAGAGCAGTATTCCATGAAGTCGGTTGAGAAGTGAGGAATAAATCATAGAAAAGGCTATAAATGGACTCCAACTAGCCATATTTTTTTTTCCATGTAACATTTCACTTCTGGACACCTTTCCATATCATACATAGCAGTTTACCTTATAAAGGCAATGTTTGCTATTTGGGGTTTCACATCTTGCTTTGGTTTGGTGTGGCACCTCCTTATAGGTTAGAAGAAAAGTTACGTGATGAGCTAGACTAATGGTCCCACATGCGGATGGGGGGTGATGGGACAGTGTCTTGCTTTCAGTGTCCCATTTGCAATGTCTTTGGAGGTGTTGGAATGAGAAGCCCTCTTGTCGAAACTGTCAAGAAAACAAATCAAATTTGCATATCAAGAGATATATCTACGGGGCCCCTGGGTGACTCAGTCGGTTAAGCTTGTGAGTTTGGCTCAGGTCATGATCTCTTGGTCTGTGAGTTCGAGCTCTGCATCGGGCTCTGTGCTGACAGTTCAAGGAGCCTGGAGCCTGCTTCAGATTCTGTCTCTCTCTCTCTCTCTGCCCCTCCTCCACTTGTTCTCTCTCTCTCTCTGTCTGTCTCTCAAAAATAAACATTAAAAAGGGCACCTGGGTGGCTCAGTCGGTTGAGCGTCCGACTTCGGCTCAGGTCATGATCTCGCGGTTGGTGAGTTCGAGCCCCGTGTCAGGCTCTGTGCTAACAGCTCGGATCCGAGCCTGCTTCGGATTCTGTGTCTCCCTCTCTCTCTGCCCCTTCCCTACTCGTGCTCTGTCTCTGTCTTTCAAAAATGAATAAATGTTAAAAAAAATTTTTTTAAAAGAAACATTAAAAAAAGAGATATGTTTGGGGCGCCTGGGTGGCGCAGTCGGTTAAGCGTCCGACTTCAGCCAGGTCACGATCTCGAGGTCCGTGAGTTCGAGCCCCGCGTCAGGCTCTGGGCTGATGGCTCAGAGCCTGGAGCCTGTTTCCGATTCTGTGTCTCCCTCTCTCTCTGCCCCTCCCCCGTTCATGCTCTGTCTCTCTCTGTCCCAAAAATATATTAAAAAAACGTTGAAAAAAAAAATTAAAAAAAAAAAAAGAGATATGTTTAAGGTCCTGTACTTGTAAGTGCTTCCTGTATTTGTTGACAGATCACGTTCAGATCTGTTGAACTCTGCTTTAAAGAGTTTTTTTTTCACCTTCCATCATTAGTATCTTTGTGGGAACAGGACCATAGAGGGGCCAAGTCCACCTTAGTTAAAGCTGTTGTCAGGGGGAAATGCAGTAGGGTGTATAAACCCATTCGTTGAGACCAGTTGTGCAGAGGTTCGTTTGAAAAGCTTCAACTGTATAATTCCGAAAAGACTCATGGCTACATCTCTTTCTAATGCGAAGAGTGCAAGGCAGATGTCAACAGTTTGGCTAAGTGAGATCCTATGGAACTCCCTTCCATTCGCTGACAAGACTCATTTGTAACCGCCACGTTCCGTCAGCTTGCCGGTGATGTGCTTGGGAAAAGGTTGTTCTCAGGTTAAATAATCATGTTATTTTAAGCATAATTAAACCATTTGTGGGATTAGAACAGCCTTTTTCTTCCAGATCTCAAAGGTGGTAAACTTGACCCAGCTCAGGTTTTGTGAACCTGCATTCTGAACCAAGGTCTCCCAGTGCTATTTCCTTCCTTCTCTCTCTCTCTCTCCCTCTCTCTGTCTCCCTCTTTCTCTTTCCTTTTGACTAATGTTGAACTCATACCCGGGACGAGGCTTTGCCCCTTGTGGTTTTCTGAATAAGTGATTGGCTCTTTTCCACGTCAGGACTTACAAGCCTTTCATTGTCGTTTTTTGTATTAAAGGGAGATCTCTTAGAAGATGAAAACCAACCAGCAAGTAGTTTTACCTTCAACGTCAATAAACAGGAGCAGATGGCACTGAAGAAGCTACTTCAGCTTACCAAAGGAGGTAAAAACATACACCCTCTCCCGAAAAAGGACCCTGGCAACAATCCACGCCTTCCTTTTCTCACCCCTCCCCGCCTTGCCCCGAATCAGCTTCATGATTCTCAGGGCTCTTCCATTAGGTGCAGATATTAGCTTGTTTTAGGCAAATCCAGTTATTACAACCACTCTAAGTCCACTGTGAAACTTCCAGAGGGTCTTCCGGTCTCCTACCTCATCGAGGACGCTGTTATAGGCACCAAATTGTGATCACTCACGAAAATGTTCCTGTGGCTGGTATTCAGGAGGAAAGAAGCAAAAGCTACTTTCCAGTTCATGGGAAAACAGTATTTTCTTGCCTCCTACAGCCCCAATGGCACTTTAATCCACTGTGAAGGCCCAGTGGTGTTGAATTGTTCCTTTTAACTATTTTTGTTTTGATGTTTATTTATTTTTGAGAGAGAGAGAATGCAAACAGGGGAGGGGTTGGGGGGGGGACTGAGGATCCAAAGCGGGCTCCGCGCTGACAGCGGAGAGCCCGATGCGGGGCTCGAACCCGTGAACCACAAGACCATGGCCCGAGCCCAAGTTGGATGCTTAACCGACTGAGCCACCCAGGCACTCCTGCTTTTAACTATGTAAAACGCCTGTTTCTCCACCTTCTGAACAAGATGTGAGAAGTGGGGCGATGTCAAAAGCTGAGAGAGCACTGGGCTGGGATAGAATAGAATGCGGTCTCATCGGGACGCCCGGGTGGCTCCGCCGGTTAAGGATCTGACTCTCGATCTCGGCTCAGGTCATGGATTCACTATTCGTGAGTTCGAACCCTGTGTCAGGCTCGGTGCTGGCTGCACGGAGCCAGCTTGGGATTCTCTTTCATTCTCTCTCTGCCCCTATCCCACTCGCGCTAGCTCGCGCTCTCTCTCTCTCTCTCTCTCACAATAAATAAATAAAATTAAGAAAGAATGTGGTCTCATCAGTAGAGTTGTGTGCCAGGGGGATTTTCTTTTCAGCAGGAGCGGGGGGGGGGGAGGGGTGGATGGATTTGTATTGAATCATCTTTGTCCTCTCCCTTAGTCCCTTTCGTGAAGAATTTGACGAGCAATTTAGGAAACCATGGTCTGGCCACGGAATAGTAGGACCCAACATTAACACCAGTCCGGTTTCTACTCAAATCTGTGTCTCCCGAAGCAACCAAATGTGTGATTGCTTAAAATAAAGAAAGAAAGAAAAAAGAAAGAAAGAAAGAAAGAAAAGCCCTTGGCGATTCTAATGTGTAACCCGCCTTGAGAACCACGGGTTGAGTCTAAGCCACTAAGTCAGCCGTAAAGCAGAATGAACAGATAACATAACTATCTGCTTCCTCTCCGGTCTCAATTTAGAAGTGCAAGGCCATCCGGTAACAACAATCGGCCGAAGATTGGCAGTGACAGCTGTAGGTGTTTTCTCTCAGGCCTTCCCATGCCCAGGCCCCTGTGGCCATAGCCATGTAGATTTTGTCCCTTCGACATCCCACCCGGGGCAGTGCACATGCGCTGGCTTTTAGAAGCCAGAGGAAAGCTGAAAGGAGGAAGAACTGTACTGCTCTCCCATCGACGTAGCTCCGTGTCTCTTACCGCGTGTGTGTCATTTGCTGTGGTTCTTGTAGGATTTGAAGATGAGGGGACGTTTCAAGAGCTCGCCGTGGGAAAAGGCGCTCTTCCACTCCCCCAGCCATGCTCCAAGAGCCGGTACAGCCAAGGAGCCAGTCTGGTTCTCCGTGGCCAAGAAGAAAGCCAAAGCTTGGAGCCAGGAGCCATATAACAGAAATCACGCATTGAGTAGTTCCTGGGTGGAGAGTCAACATTTCAAATGATAATCGCCAAGCGCTATATGAAGGCCAAGTCGTGACTGACTGACTTTTAACCATTTTTCTTCACTAAGCAAAAGCGCCTTAAGATGGTAATTCAAGCTAATAACCGTTAGAATGCAGCCAATGCCATGAATGCCTAACCTTCAGTACGGTCACCGCCAACATCTGAAAACCCAGCATTTCCTCTATAAAAACAATGTAAAAATGTTTGCACTGCCATAGGGTGGGGAAATCTTGAACGTTGGACAATGTGCCTTAGGAGACGGAAAGCAAAAAACATTTTGTTAGAGCAACTAAGACGCGGTCATTTCCCTTGATCAGATAAATTAGTTCGAATGGAAATGGCCAGATGGCTTGGCCCAAGGATTGGCTTTTAGGTTTTATGAGCCTGGTTGAATGTTTCAGTTCTTTGGTTCCTGCTCCAAGCTTTGCAAAGGCCCCTAGAGGAGATGGTGGAACTGAATCTCCGAGGAAAATTTTGCCCAGCCTGTCCTCCAATTAGCCGTTGCCCTTTGAAGCACCGCCCTTGTATCCCTGGGGCTCCCCAGTGCCTGCAGCTTAGAGCTCCCTCTGTGCACATGTCCCCATGTCACAGGTCTGGTAGCCGCGAACACCTCCCACTGAGACAGAGGATTTCTTGGGGATTATCGTCCTCCCTTAGATGGTTAGTTCATCAGTGTTTGACCTCTTGCCCCAATGCCGCTGTGACTCTTCAGTTGCCGAGAGATGTGCTGAATGCCATATAGATCTTGTTTTTGAAGCACTTAAGACCCAATTCAAAATCCTACAGACGCCAAAAACTGTACTTTCTATCAGGCAGATGGGAAGCCTTCCCGGAGGAAGTCTGGGGCCCCTGGAGAGCTGTCTTCTCTCTGGCTCTGGTTTTAAGGTGGAAACCTCCACGTAGCCCAGTTTCCAGTCTCTTCTCCTCGGCAGCCTCTGTCTCACGAGATTTTAGCCCAGAGCAAGACCACAACCCCAAAGCCATAGAACAGTTCACTTTCTGCCAACTGGAAGCCTTAAGTAATTCCATCCGCCTAGCCTCTCCCTGTCCTCATTCCTGGAGGCACACACCTCAAAAGTCACTCGGCTAGACAGCCCCCACCTCCCCCCAGTGAACCACTCACCCCAGATCCCTTCCTTCCATTCCACCCCCCCAAACACACCGAACACTAAGGGAGAGCTGCTTTTGGGTGCCTGGGCCGTACCTAGCTCATTTTCTTAGGAGACCCAGAAGTGTCTTCTCGGTATGCCTTTTACTGTGTCTGCCTCTGTCATCACGGGGCTGCTTTGCTTCAACAGAAATGTAAGCCTAGACACCTAACTGTGTGCCTTTAAATTCAGAGTGGGGCACTGCCTCGTGCAAAAACAAAATTCAGAGAGGCAGTGAGGTGCCAAAGTGAATTTAAACCCTCGATGCTTGGTTTTGCTGGTGATGGCGTGACGTGACCTTGTACAATCATATGCTGGATTTTGCATTTTCTTTATAAGGTAACGATTTTTCCCGATACTGTATCTTTGCCGTTCTGATAATGCTAGGTTTTTGATTGGTCGGGTTTGATTTCCTTTATATTCCCATAGTGAGCCGTTTATTTAGGTGGATGTGCTTTAACCCAGTGACCCTGGTACTTAGCTGTTACACCTCCTTACCCCCCTTCCCTCAGCGTAGACCACTATTAGCTCGTTCTCACTCTGAGAGCTCTCCATTAATCACTTCTTTTCCACGGTTAACAAAACTCTGTTTTTAAGTTAAGAGGTTAAGGTTTTTTTTTCAATGCATAGATGCGCGTTCTGAGAAGTTTTCAGCTTCTTTTAGCATTCTTGACTTTTATTATATACGTGCAAAGCAAATAAATTCAATAAAGCCTATTCGGTAGTCTGTCTTTGTCGCGTGGGGAGGGAAGTCGAATAATGTTATTGATAACTCAGAGCTGAGAGCTGTCCGAGAAGCAAAATGTTCTTAAGAGGTTGTGCAGAGCACAGAGGGCCTCCACGCAGATGTGCCCAACCAAGCTGATGGCCTCCAGGTGGGGGCTTGTATGGGGAAGAAATGGTATCGAAGTTTTGCGTATAAATACCTGCTGTTGGGGGTGACGACAGGGGGTAAGATGGTTGGTGGATGTACTCCAGCCAAGATTAGGGACTAGATCTACGTCTTGTAGCAAGATGGGCTATTAGAACAAGTGTTTTCAGAAGCGAGGGGCCCGGTCGTGCACAGGTAATGAAGTGTAACATGGACCGTAGAAGGGAAAGGGGTGATGGACGAGGATATTTACCCTGGACCTCCTGTAGCATTTATGGCATTTGCAGTTGTCAGAAAAAAAGTTCAGGGGGGGAGCCACATACCATATGTTTATAGATTTAAATCAGCACGTTTTATTGAATGGTTTCTCTCCTTCCATGACAAACGTACCTTCCTAATGACCTGAAAGGGCCAGTTGGGATTTGGAATTCTCAGACCCCTCTAAGTTCTGCTCCGATGGTGTAGGTCTTCCTGCCCCACCCCCACCCCCGCCATCTCCTGTTCCAGGCACACGACCCCCTGTCCCCTCGGGCCTGCGAGCACATCCCTCAGCTGTGCAGTCAGCAGCCCCCGCCCCCACCCCCCACAGAACAGCTCCAGGAGGAGCGCGCAGGCCCTGGCAGCAGGCTTGGGACTGTTCCGGCTGCCCCGGGGCCTGGAGCATGGGCAGTAGGGCGTACCCCTTGTCCCCGTGGACTCAGGTAATGATGACAAGGCATCTGGGCCTCTGTCTCACCCCCATGCGGTTCTAGCCATAAGGAATACAGGATAACGCATTTTAAAAGCTCCTTTAAAAAAAAAAGATGGTGAAAGTGTTCAGTTTACTTCACTTCAACAGGCGTTTGGTGGAGTCTCCACTAAGTGAAAAACTCGGTGCCTAGGGCTTTGGGGGGAAAAAGATAAAAACTGGCCAGGGGGTGGGGAGGTGGGGGGGGTAGATGCACATATGTGTAAGTAACGCACAAACACTTGAACAGGAAGGCTCATAGCAACACTATTCACAATAGCCAAATGGTGGAAAACAATGTAAATGTCTAGCAACGGAAGAATGGATAAAGAGATTGTGGCCTATACGTACAGTAAAATATTCTTTGGGGCGCCTGGGTGGCTCAGTCGGTTAAGCGTCGGGCTTTGGCTCAGGTCATGTGATCACGGTTCATGAGTTCGAGTCCCGCGTCGGGCTCTGTGCCGACAGCTCGGAGCCTGGAGCCCGCTCCGGATTCCGGGTCCCCCTCTCGCTCTGCCCCTCCCCTGCTCGCGCTCAGTCTCTCTCTCAAAAATAAACGTTAAAAAAAAATGAAAAAGAAAACATTCAGCCAAAAGAAGGAATGGAGTGCAGCTACCTGCTGCACCGTGGATGCCTCCGAAGAGCTTAAGGCTAAGTAAAAGAAGTCGGGGTCGAAAGTTCACATGTTGTATGCTTTCATTTATATGTAATGTCTAGAATAAGGAAATTCTTAGAGATGGAAAACACGCTGGTGGTTGCCTGGGGCTGGGACAGGGCAGGATGGGGCGGGACTACTTAAAGAGTACAGAGTTTGAGGGTGATCAAAGTGTTTTGGAACTAAAGAAGTGATAGTTGCCCAAAATTGTGAACGTCACTGAATTGTTCAATTGTAGATGGTCAACTTTATTTTTTAAAATTTTGTTTTAACGTTTTATTTATTTTTGAGACAGGGAGAGGCAGAGCATGAACGGGGGAGGGTCAGAGAGAGAGGGAGACACAGAATCAGAAGCAGGCTCCAGGTTCTGAGCAGTCAGCACAGAGCCCGAAGCGGGGCTCGAACTCACAGACAGTGAGATGGTGACCTGAGCCACCCAGGAGCCCCTGTGGGTGGTCAATTTTAAGTGAATTTCACCTCAATGAAAAAATAATGCTAATATAAATTAGCATATGAAATGAGCTACCACAGAATGCGGGAGAAGCTATCTCTTGCCTCCAAGGCGGCACCTGGGAAACCTTAACTAAATGCAGAAATGAGGCTCCCTCCTCTCAAACCCCCGGGCCCTTCCCCTTCTCTGATCCTCTGGTCGGGTACGCCTGTACCTTTCTGCCCCCTTAAGTGGAGTCTAGAGATTAAGCTTATTCTCTCCTCCTTTTGCTTTTTTCATTTTTTATTAGGAAATATTTCAGATCTATACAAAATTAGAATACTCTATCAATGTCTATGTACCCACCACCCAGCTTAAGAAATGCAACATTGGTTCTACCATAGGTGAGTCTCATCTCCCCCTGTGCCTCTGAAGCAGTGCTTCTGAAACCGTAGCTGCATCAGAATCCCCTGAAGAGCTTGTGAAAGCACCCATTTCGGGACCTGCCCTCGGAGGTTCCGATTCAGCAGGTCTTGGGTGGAACCTAAGAATTCCTGGCTGGTGCTGATGAGGCTGTCGTGGGGCCCAAACTTTGAGAACCACCCTCTAAATCAGTGTCTGGGTCGAGGCCCAGCAGCACCATGTGGCCTGCAGACCAGCTGGGCCATCCACCAGGTTTCCTTCCAAACCACACTCTAGAGCAGTGCTAATAGACACTACGATGCAACTCACGTGTGTCACTTTTTCTAGTAGCCACGTTAAGAAGTAAAAAGAAGTGGGCACAGTTAATTTCAGTAGTACATTTTAACTCAATTTGGTATCGTTTCGATATGTAATCAGTATAAAATTATCAGTGAGTTGTGTCCTTTTTATGCCTAACAGCGTGTCTCAAATGAGACCGGGCGTGTTTCAGCAGCCACACGCGGCTAGTTCCTGACACAGTGAGCCGCGTAGCTCTAAAGACCTGACCTCCATCTCCCTCTTTACAAAAGTTGTTTTCACCTTGACATTTTAATTTATTTGGGGCCATAATAAAATAATTTAAAACAGGCTCGTCAAATGGTAGGCAGTGATACCTTTTAATGAAGGCATGCATGGGGCGTCAAAACAAAGAGGTAAAAGACTGGAGTTAAAATGATTTCTCTAAATAAAATCTGCCTTCCTTCCAGTTTATTACTTTAAAACAAATTTATTTTCGATGAGAACACATGCTGTCAAACGTATCTGTCAAGTGTAACAGAAAAGGCAGATTTCATTGGATGTCACTCTTTGGGGGATGCGGTTTGGAATGACGTCAGTGTTAATAAAATTCCCATGCGCTTCTAGAAAATGAGAAACCAGAAACAATGAACAGGTTCTTTCTTCTTTCTTCTTCTCGTTTTGTTCCTCCCAGCTGCAGGATGAAATGAGAGAAAATTAGCAATCATAGAGCCATAACCACCAACGGTGACTTTCCAAACCTATGAAAACAGCCCTATATATACCTGCTACGTCCGTGGGCTATTTCTCATCAAGGAGAGAACACAGTTTCCTCTTGTACCCTGCACCCTTGTGCCTGGGGTGCTCGTGCGGCCCATGGCTTCGATCACGTGCTCCTACCAACCTGGCCTCCCTCTTGCCTAATACCATCAATGCTTTTTTTCTTTCCCTCGAGAGGATTCTGGGATTTCAGAAAATCTCTTCACCTTAAAAGCCTATGCTCATTCCACAAACGATACTCCCTTACCCTCCCAGACCCTTGATTCTCCATATCTACCATACGAGAAACAGGCTGTTATTGTAAAATACACAGCTTTGAAAACGCAAAAAAAAAAAAAAAAATCAAATGTTAATCATTTAAATATATTCAAAGACAAGATATACTTCAAGACTTAATTACCAATTCAGTGATAAGTAATAGCCATACTATGACTAAGTTTCTTTGGACTGTCACATAAAATACAAAAGTCCACACCTGAATACTTAGGTATTAATCATTAAATGCAGTCCTACTTGAAATTCTGAACTTTTTGCCATTTGCATGTAATCACATTCGAAAGGGTGTAGTCTCCTAGTTAGTACAAGGGGGTACATTTCCATGGCCAAGTAATGAATGCCCAAGTAGGAAACAGCCCAGCCACTTTAGCTGCTGCTTCGGCTGTTTTCTAAACAAAGACTGGTCTCAGTTACTGATATGTTTACCATTTGTTAGTAGTCTTATAGGTAGAGGACAAAAGAGCTCACAAGAACGAATGAGGAGCCACGAAATAGATTTCAAAATATACTGTGATTTCTATTACTAGGTACCTGAGTGTTGTGTTAACATTCTAAGTAGGTAAAACTGAATGTCTGAATTCATTTTAAACAAACTTCTTAATTTATTGGGAGAATTAAGAAAAAAAAAAAAAAAAAACCCGGTCAGTAACAGGTAAATGTCAGGAATGGTTGGGTGATAGGTGGAGCTATACGGATACCTGGATTTTTTGGGCCTGTTCTGTGGTGGGTCCAAATGCTTTTCAGTGAGATCCTTCTTGTTGTTGGTTAAACGTCTCTTCTTCCCCGCTCTCCGAGACTTGCGCCTCCTTATCAGAGTTTTCCTGCTGATAGTTTGTTGTTCCTTTGGTGAAGAATAATACAGACTTTGGAGCAGACATTCACAGGAAGAAGTATCGTGATGCATAAGGAAGAGTGACATCTAGTAGAGTACCCGCAGGAGAAGCGGGAGGATAGAAGGAACTAAGAGAAGAGCTGGGGCCCTTCCTCCTGGTTGATACAGCCCTTCCATGGCCCTCACCCTTCTGCTGCTTGGTCACTTAAACAGTGACATTCTTTCTTTCCAGTCAAGCTGCCACCCTGTGCTGCTATTATAACTGGCCCTCCGGAGAAGAAGGGATCAGAATCATCAGTGTCTGCTGCATTGTGTGTGTTCTTGTCAGAGATTTCTTGCAACCATGTTTTGCCTCAACTCCGAATTCTCCCATGAAGCTCATTAGTCCCTCAATGCCTGAATATTTCAGTGTTCCCAAGCGCTCCCACGTCAGTTCCTAATGATTGGGGATGAACGTTCTAAAACTTGGCATTTTTAACAGCCGTGGACAAAAATGAGGTGTGCCCCTGGCTCGCTCTGTTCCTTCTGGCTCCACCCCCTCTCGCCCTCCTGCGCACCCCTCCCACCCCTTGTACACCGCTGAACTGCAGACCCCTCCCGCCCCCTGCACCCCCACCTGCGCTGACCCGCACAGCCCCTCCCGCCCTCCTGCACCTGCACCTACCCCGTGCAGACCTCCACCTACCCCGCGGCCTTCGGCTGTCTTAGCCGCGGCTGCCAGAAGGCGGCACGTTTCCTTCTCAAAGCCACTGGTAGCTACGGCACGGGGCTCCCACCCCGGCCCTCGGCCTTCAGTCTGGGGGCGCCCCCAACCTCGGCTTCTGTGCCCGGGCGCCCGCAACCGCCCACAGCCCCGGCCCCTGGGACGCGCGGGTCCCCCTCACCCTCTGTGGCCGCCGGCTCCTCCTTGTCAGGCTCCTCCGCGGTCTCCCAGGTAGCCGCCGCCGCCGCTGCCGACGACGATGACGACGATGACGAGCCCTGGGCCTCGTGGGCCGCGGTCGCCGCTGGGGGCGCAGGGGGAACGTTGAGCTGCAGAGGCTGGGGCCGCACGAGGATGTGGTTGTTGTAGTGGACGAGGTGTAGCAATGAATGCACCAGGTCCAGGAACGTAAAGCGAAAGCCCACCATTGGGAAATGGTGGGCGTCCACAATTACGTCCCCGGCGGCCTCCGGCTCTTCCGCCCCGTCCTCGTCTGCCGGCCCGAAGTCCGAGTCGTCGCCAGCCTCGAAGGCGTTCCCGCCCTCGGGGCCCACCGCCTCCTCCCCGAGGCCTTCCGCAGGCGCGGCCAAAACGGCAGCCTCGGCAGGGTGGGGCCCGGAGTCCCCGGCCGCTCCGTCTCCGCCGCCGGCCGCTCCGTCTCCACCGCTGGCCACTCTGTTGCCCATGGCCATCATGTCTCCACCACCGGCCGCTCCGTCTCCAGCCACTCCTTCTCCGCCATCGGCCGCTCTGTCTCCGCCACCGGCTGCTCCGTCTCCTCCATCGGCCGCTCCGTCTCCTCCATCGGCCGCTCCGTCTCCACCACCGGCCACTCCGTTTCCAGCCACTCGGTCTCCGCCATCGGCCGCTACGTCTCCTCCATCGGCCGCTCCGTCTCCGCCGCCGGCCGCTCCGTCTCCGCCGCCGGCCGCTCTGTCGCCCATGGCCATCATGTCTCCACCACCAACCACTCCGTCTCCAGCCACTCCATCTCCGCCTCCGGCCACTCCGCCTCCGGCCACTCTGTTGCCCATGGCCACCACGTCTCCGCCTCCGGCCCCTCCGTCTCCGTCTCCGCCTCCGCCTCCGGCCCCTCCGTCTCCGTCTCCGCCTCCGGCCCCTCCGTCTCCACCTCTGGCCACCTCGTCTCCACCGGCCACTCCTGCTCCGACCACCCAGTCTCCGCCGGCCGCTTCGTTTCCGGCCACCCCGTCTCCGCCGGCCTCTCCATCTCCGGCCCCCCAGTTTCCGCCGGCCGCTCCGTCTCCACCTCCGGCCACCCATTCTCCGCCGGCCACTCCACCCCCACCCACCCAATCCCCGCCGGCCACTCTGTCTTCGTCTTCGGCCTCCCAGTCTCCATCTCCGGCCACCCATTCTCCGCCGGCCACTCCACCCCCACCCACCCAATCCCCGCCGGCCACTCTGTCTTCGTCTTCGGCCTCCCAGTCTCCATCTCCGGCCACCCATTCTCCGCCGGCCACTCCTCCTCCGCCCACCCGATCGCCGCCGGCCACTCTGTCTTCGTCTCCGGCCTCCCAGTCTCCATCTCCGGCCACCCATTCTCCGCCGGCCACTCCTCCTTCGCCCACCCGATCGCCGCCGGCCACTCTGTCTTCGTCTCCGGCCTCCCGGTCTCCATCTCCGGCCACTGCCTCTCCGTCTCTAGCCACCTGTTCTCTGTCTCCGGCCATCCCATCGCCACCAGCCGCTCCGTCTCCAGCGGGCACCCCATCGCCCCTGGCTACTCCATCACCGCCGGCCCCGGCCTCGCCGCCGGCCACCTCGTTGCCCCCTCCGGCCGCCGGGGCCCCCGCCTCATCCTCATCCATGGGGTTCTCCTGGCCACCCGGGGCCTGGCCTCCATCTCCGGAGGCGGCCATGGCACCAGGGAGTACCTCACCGGGGAGGCGACAGACAGGGCTGCGGCGACGCCGGAGGCGAAGGCAGCGGCCGCCTAGCCCGCTGCCGCCGACGGGAGGCCGAGGGCAACGGGGCCCGGCGTGAGGTGGCCGCCAAGGGGGACAGCAGTCGGTGGCGGTGCCCGAGGAGGCCCCGGACGGGAAGGGCAGGGGGCGGTTGTGGGGAGCAGCCCACCCAGGCCTCCCCTCGGGCGACACTGGCCACGGCCGGTGAGAGTCCACCCACCGGAGGACGGTGGGCGGGGCCGGAGGCGTCAACAATGGGCCGCGTGCCCTCCTCTTGAGCTCCACCCTCATTCGTCCAGACGCAAAGAGTGACGTGCTTGGCGTCCAATGAATGACCGAGGCCCCTAGGGGTTGCTCCCACTTACCTCCCTGTTTGTTCTTTGAGGCCTTAGGGTCTTGCCATTACTTTCGGGTCTGCGCAACTCCTGTCCTTTAAGTTTTACCATTGTCTGAAAAACTATAGTGGTCCAATGTGGACCACCTAGGTTGGGGAAACTCCTTCTGTAAAGGGCAGAGAGGAAACATTTGGTTTGGGGAAGCTCACAGGTGAAATCGGGACCATTACGTAGGTACTTCCATAACAAGACAAAAAACACATTTCCACAAATATTTGATTGTTGAAATTAAAAATATAATAGTAACTGGGGTGCCTGGGTGGCTCAGTGGGTTAAGCGGGTGACTCTTGATCACAGTTGAGGTCATGACCTCACAATTGGTGAGATCAAGCCCCAGGTCCGGCTCTGCTCAGGGCCTGCCTGGGATTCTCTCCCTCTCTCCCTTTCTCTCTGACCCTCCCCTGTTTGTGCACTCTCTCTCTCAAATAAATAAGCTTAAAAAAATATAATAACAAATTGCATAGTTTTTTTTTTTTATCATAAAGGCCTATTAATGAGAAGAATGGAGTTCTTTTGGGAGAATAACATTTTGTTTAATCGGGGTTCACAGTTAGTGTTGTAGAGTTACACTAGTGAGTCCCCATTCACAGATGCCTAGGACTCACGGTCTAGAGAGGCAACAGACACTTGGACACCGATGACACAGGTGACAAGTGCTAAACCAGGGATAAAGACAAAGTGCTATGGCAATATGGGAGAAAGAATGCTTAAGTGGCGAGGGCGAGGGGAAGAGATTGGGGCCTGAGAAAGTGCTCAACAGGAAGCATTTCACCCAGATTCTGAAAGATCCTTAGATTACCTAGTAAGGAAGGATAGCAAGGAAGGGATAAGGAGGGAGGTCACTGTAGGTAAAGGAAACAGCATCAATAGTACAAGAGGTGTGTGTGTGTGCGCGCGTGTGTGCGTGTGTGTACCTGTCTAGGGAATGAAATGGCTCCAGCATGGGCAGAGTGGCAGAACACTGACACTGGGAGGGCCTGGCTTCCAGAGGTCTGGCTTCCGGAGGCCCTCTGTGGGCCACCCCGTCCCCTCTCACCTAGCACAGTGCCTCCCGGCCTCCTCACCTCCTACCCAAACTGATCAGCTGTATTCATTAAATCATGCATTTACACATCGATGTATTGTGTACCTTCCAATGTACCAGGGCTGTGTCTCACTGGAACTCTCATTTGTACCTGTTTGGTTTGACACATGAGACACAAAGACGGCAGACCCGTCCATGGTCCCCATCCCAGAGCCTCGCATCACTCCTGCGCCCCTCTAGGGGGTTTGGCTAAGACCTCTGGAAGCCAGGCCCTCCCAGTGTCGGTGTCCTGATATCTTTGCCAAGACTCTGTTTATACTCAGTCATATCCTCTCTGGTTGGCTCCTTTACTCATCAGCACGGTCAAAACATGAGATGAGGACCTACCATTGATCGTGAAGTCTCCGGTGAAGAAGTGGGCACCTGGAACCTCTTCTCTGCCCAGAGCAGAGGACCAGGGCGCTAGGGATGCCATAGGGTGGGCTGCTGTTAATAAAAACCTAGGGCTATGAAATGACAGGAGTGAGGAGGACCCTGGAAGAGACGGTCCTTTTACGGTGGCAACAAACCATCCCCCAGGTGGTTGGGGTTGGCTCCGAGTCTGCGAGGGGTGGTGGGGGGGAGAATAATTAACGCCAGCAAACAATGGAGACAGGAAAAGGCTGGGCAGATGTGCGTTCAGCAAATACCCGAAGCAAAGCTGGGGGAGAGTGTCCTCCCAGCTCCGACATTGAGACTCTCTTCATGACAAGTGTGTGGCCCAAGAAGTCCTTGGGACAGTCTAGGGCCTCAGTCATCTTCCTGAGGCTTCCCGGGGGTGCAAACCCATCTAGGGGGCCAGAATCCCTATCTCTGACCCCTGTAGCTGGTGCCTGACCTCCATCTCTAGCCAGCCACCCATGATGTCTGATCTTCTCCAAGCCAGGAAATTAGCACAACCCAGGATTTCAGATTTCCTTGGGGCAAGGTATCCTTTTTGCCCACTCAACTCCCCCTGTCGATCAACAGAAGTGGCCAAGTCCTTTCCATTGGCAGACCTGTCACCAGGGTCAGGGTGGGACAGGGGAAAGGCCCCAAGTCCCCAACAGCTTGAAGGAGTGTCTATTTAATGTCACGCATGGCAAGGGACACTCCCCGAAGACCAATCCAGAGGTTTCCTTTACAGCCTGGTCCCAAACTCACCGCCTCCAGGCGGCCTTCTTTTCTGTGTCTGCTCCCCGCCCCGCCCCCACCCCCACCGCCTCTCCTGAATTACAGTGCCCCGTGTAGACACTGTTTAGTTCCCCTATGAAAGCACAGGCCGTTGAGGGGGAACGTCCGGACCTTCAAGATTGTAACAGCCTTGGTGTCTTTGCACAGGCAGGTGTCTGACAAACGTTTGTTGACTGAATCCCAAGAGCTTTGTAGTCACTGCCACCATCAATGGCGTCTCTCTTCTACCTGCTGAGGGCTGGGCTGTCTGCACAGGGCCTCACCCCCTCTTCCTTGCTCTGGATCCTCTCCCCCCATGGCCTCCCGTGAGGTTTCTGCCCTTGTGGCCGGTGTGGGGCCCGTAGGGCCGTGATGCTGGGTACAGTGAGGGGTTACGGCCCCCAGGACAGACCCTGCCCGTGCCCCACACAGGGAACGACTCCGCCTGTCACCGGCGTCCTCGTCCACCGTGTCACAGCCAGACTGGGCTGTGGGTGCTCGCCAAAGAGAAGCACCCGCACGGGAGTGCCGTCTCCCTACGGGAGCCTGAAGCCCTCAGGTGAAGGTGCTCCAGGCCAGCACCCCCTCTGTTCACAGAAGCCCTGGGGGGGGCAGGGGACCTCCAGGAGCACCGGCCTCTGGGGACTTGACCTTGCCTCCCCCGTCCCAACGGGGTCCCTGCACAGGCCTGTGACCTGGAGCCCAGCCCCTGGGAGAGGGCTGGGATGTGGGGGCTCCTCCCTTCCCGTCAAGCAGGAACCGCTGCCCCGCCGGGCCCTGGTCCTGGGCGAGCTGACACGGCCGGAGGCTCTTCTCCACTCGAAGGCTCGCCTGGCTTGTGGGGTTTATGTCTCACCCTCCCAGACTCAGTTGTCCTCCCTAAACTGAAGCTCATTCAGCATCCTTGGTGATCCTAACATCCACGTGGGCCACTTATTCTTCACCCTGGACTTTCACCTCCATGACTTCCTTATCTGGACTTTTCTACAACCTTACGTCACACATTCATCTCCGTGATACGATCCTACGCTAGCCTGTTTGTTTGTTTTTATCACCGGAAACTGCCATTTAAATGACTTCTACTCTAGTTTTAGTTCTTCAGTCCCGTCAGATACTTCTCCAGTCCGTTTTCCATCCCAGTCTCTCCCTCTTCGTGTGCCTACCGTTTTCTCCATTTGCCCCCTTACCCAGCTTAGCGTCCACCCACTGGCTTTTGTTATAATCGCTCTTTGGTAGGCAGAATGTTGGCCCCTGCAAACACGTCCACACCCTAATCCCTGGCAGCCTGGGACTATGCTAGATGACATGGCAAAGGGGAACTAAGGTTGCAGAAGTAATTAAGGTCACTAGTATTGGAGGGCTCAGCGTGCTCCCTCCAGTAGATCTGTGCACAGCAACCAGCGTGATTTTAAAATATATAAGGGGTGCCCGGCTGGCTCAGCCAGTTAAGCGTCTGACTTCAGCTCAGGTCACCATCTCGCAGGTCATGAGTTCGAGCCCCAGACTCTGTGCTGTCAGCGCGGAGCCTGCTTCGGATCCTCTGTCCCCCTTCTGGCTCTGCCTCTCTCCTGGTTATGCACTCTCTCTCAAAAGTAAATAAACATTAATAAAATTATATGTGTGTGTGTGTGTGTGTGTGTGTGTGTGTGTATTTCCCAGATTCTTTCACTCCTGCTTAACTACCTTCACTGGCCTCTCGTGGATTAAATGAGATACTAACCCCTTATTCTACCCCATAAGGCCCTGCGTGATCTGACCTCTGCCTGCCACTGGTGTCATGGTTTCTAGAACACACGAAATACTCTCCCGCACGTGCTGTTCCACCTGCTTGACGTGGGCCGTGGGAAGAGTTGAAGCAGGGTCCTTACCCTCTAGTCCCACGTAAGATGGCACGGCGTGCTCTCGGCACAAGGGTACCCAGCTGAGGCCCATGGTGCCCTGAGGTGGAGCCCACGGTCTGCCCTTGGAGCTCTGTGCCCAGGTGTGGGGCCGTGACGGTCTGGAGGAAGAACCCGATCTCTCGACCCCCAAGTGCCAGTGAGCACTTAGCTCGGGTCAAAGTAGACATTGGCTTGCCTGTCGTTCTCCCCGCAAGCCCCGTGAGCGCAGGGCGGGTTTGTCTCCTGCAGTACCGTACGTCTCAGCTCCGGCTGCACAGTCGCTCACCGAGAGGTGGCAGTTGCTGAGACGGAAGGAAGGGCCGGAGGAGAGAATGTATGGGCAGCACAGCCGCTCCTCGCCACCACTTCAAGGTCCCATTCAGTCTGGGTGGCTCCGAAGGACAGCCCAAGTGCAGTGTCGAGACGCTGCCACTGGGTGGAGAGGTGTGACCGTGTTTTGGAGCAGAGGCTGCGCTTTGCTGCAAGGCGGAGAAGACAAATTGGGTTTTTTGTGGTTTGGGGGTTTTGTGGCTGTTGTTCCGTTTTTGGTTGGCCACTCGGACCTCAGATGTCATTACTCCTTCTGCCACGTTCACGATAAAAGGACACCCGCCTAAAGCTTCCCTCACCTCTCCTAAGCGCCCCCCCACAAAGCTCAGCCACCATTTTCTCACCTCTGGTGGACCTCTTTCCCTTTCTCCCCCCCCAGCTTTATCGAGATACAATTGAAATATAACACTGTGCAATTTCAAGGCCTCCAATGCGATGATTTAATACACAGTTAACACTTCCAACATGCCACATAATTACCACGTTTTCTAGTGAAAACTTTTTTTTTTAATTTTTTTTTAACGTTTTATTTATTTTTGAGACAGAGAGAGACAGAGCATGAATGGGGGAGGGGCAGAGAGAGAGGGAGACACAGAATCGGAAGCAGGCTCCAGGCTCTGAGCCATCAGCCCAGAGCCTGACGCGGGGCTCAAACTCACGGACCGTGAGATCGTGACCTGAGCTGAAGTCGGCCGCTTAACCGACTGAGCCACCCAGGCGCCCCACTAGTGAAAACTTTTAAGATATACTCTCTTAGCGACTTTCAAGCGTATAATGCAGGATTGTTTTTTGTTTGTTTATTTTAGAGTGAGAGAGAGCAGGGTGTGGGGAGAGGGGCAGAGGGAGAGAGAGAGAGCGAGAGCAAGAGAGAGAGAGAGAGAGAGAGAGAATCTTAAGCAGACTCCACGCTCAGAATGGAGCCCGATGCGGGGCTCAATCCCACGACCCTGGGATCATGACCTGAGCCAAAATCAAGGGTCAGACAACCGACCACGTATACATGCTGTATATTGGATCCACAGAACGTATTCATCTTAAACTGAAAGTTTGTGCCCTTTGGCCAACATCTTTCCATTTCCCCAGCCCCTCCCCCGGCTCCCCAGTAATCACCATTCTACTCGCTTGATGAGTTCAGCTTTTTTAGATTCCACACGTAAGTGAGATCATACAGTCATTTGTCTCTCTCTGACTCATTTCACTTAGCATAATGCCCTTAAGATCCATTCGTGTTGTCACAGCCGGGAGGATGTCCTTATTTTTTTTTTTAGGGCCAAATAATCTTCCATTGTATATATACCACATTGTCTTTATCCGCTCATCTATCGATGGGCACTTAGTTATTTTCAGGTCTGAACACGGGCGTGCAGAATGTCTTCGAGACGGTGATTTTACTTCTTCAGATATATACCCAGAAGTAGGATTGCTGGGTCATAGGGTAGTTCTCTTTTTAATTTTTGGACGAACCTCCATCCTGTTTTCCAGAGTGGCTGCACCAGTTTGCATTCCCACCAGCAACGCAAAAGTTTCCTCTTTCTCCGCATCCTCGCCAACATCCGTTGTTGCCTGAGCTGTGAATGTGAGCCATTCTGACGGGTGTGAGGTGATATCTCCTTGTGGTTTTGATTTGTATTTCTCTGATGATGGGTGATGTCGAGCATCTTTTCATGTGCCTGTTGGCCATTTGTATGTCTTCCCTGGAAAAATGTCGAGTCGGGTCCTCTGCCCACTTTTAAATTAGATTTTTCTTTCTGTTTTTATTGAGTTGTATGAGTTCCCTATGTATTTTGAATATTAACTCCTTACCAGACAGATGGTTTTCAAATGCTTTCTCCCATCCCAGATGGTTGCCTTGTCATTTCTCAATTGCTTCTTTTACCGTGCAGAAGCACAGACGCACTGAAAGGTTTGACGTGGTCCCACTTGTTGATTTTTGCTTTTGTCGTTTGTACTTTTGGTTCATATCCAAAAGCTCATTGCCAAGACCAATGTCAAGGAGGGGATCTAATTTCATTCTTTGGCATGTGAATATCTAGTTTTCCTAATACAGTGAAACCTTGGTTTGCGAGCGTAATTCGTTCCGGAAACATGCCTGTCATCCAGAGCGCTTATATCAAAGTGAATTTCCCCATAAGAAATGATGGAAATTCAGATGATTCGTCTCACAACCCGAAAATATTCATATAAAAATGATTATACTTTTGGGATGAGCACTGGGTGTTGTATGGAAACCAATTTGACAATAAACTTCATATATTGAAAAAAATGATTATAATACAGTAATGTAATACAGAATAATAAAGAAAATGCAAAATATAAGGAAAAATAAATTAACCTGCACTTTGAAAACTTTCGTGGCTGGTGTCAGGGAGACCAGAGAGAAGAGGGTTATTGTGTAGGACGACTTTCACTATCACTAATGGAATCACTGCTATCTATTGGCTCAATGGAATCTTGTTCCGCATGGGGGCCATTGTAGACGCTCGCACGGATGTTGACTATAGTACAGTGTTAATACTCTGGTCCTATGCTGTATTTAATGTAACTGGCAATAAGGCAGCAGAGGAAAGGGCTATATCTGCCGGCAGCCTGACCTAGAACAAAGCAAAGCATTCCGATGCTTCCTCTTGTCTGGAGAAGCAAAAGACTGTCCAGAGGTGCTGTGAGGTGACAAAAAATACACTAGTGTGGGTTGGGGGCACCTTCCAGCGTTCTGAAAAATCACTGATTTCTGCCAAACACCGTGGCCTGAGACCGAGCATCTGAGCATGGGAGATGATCACCCACCCACAATCCCACAGAGAGAGAGAAAGAGAGAGAAGAACCATTGGCTCAGCTGTGATCATGTGACCTTCGGCATCATATACTACTCACATCGCAAGACATCGCTCGTTTATCAAGTTAAAATTTATTAGAAATGTTTGCTCATCTTGCGGAACACTCGCAAGAGCAAGTTACTCGCGATGCAAGGTTTTACTGTAACTGTTGTCGAAAAAATTATCCTTTCCTGATTGAATATTCTTGGCTCCTTTGCCAAATATTATATGACCATATATGGGTGGGTTTATTTCCGGGTCTCGATTCTGTTCCGATGGTCTATGTGTCTCTTTTATGCCAGAACCATATTGTTCTGTTCACTGTGTGCAGTACAGTTTGAGATCGGGAAGTGCGACACCTACGGCTTCGCTTTTCTTTCTCAGGATTGCTTTGGCTCTCCGGGGTCTTTTATCGTTTCATGCATACTATAGGATTGTTTATTCTGTTTCCGCGAAAAATGCTATTGGGATTTTAATAGGATTGCATCGGATCGGTAGCCCCACTTTCCTTTCTCTCCTCTTTTACTGCTTTATCCTGTGTTCCTCTTTTCCTGGGAGCCACTCTGGGCCTTGGTTTCCCGACCTGTACAGTGAGGACCAGGGTGGCCTCGTGAGAGTCTAAGGAGATACTACATGCCAAATCTCATTGATCTACCTTGGCATAGAGTACGTTCATAGACTTTCCTCTCTCTCCCTGCCCCTCCCCCACTCGTGCTCTTGTCTGTCTCCCTCCCTCAAACATCAATAAACATTTTTAAAAAATTTAGAAAACGAATGCCTATTTTCAAGAACCTGTGTTAACGTAAAGTGGGTTATACGTGAGGAGTGTTAGGGGAGAAAACCACTCCCTGCCTGTTGCCGTCCATCATGAGCCAGCCTCTGACTATACCGGACGGGCACGGGGCAGAAGGGGTAACAGAGGGGCGCCTGGGTGGCGCAGTCGGTTAAGCGTCCGACTTCAGCCAGGTCACGATCTCGCGGTCCGTGAGTTCGAGCCCCGCGTCGGGCTCTGGGCTGATGGCTCGGAGCCTGGAGCCTGTTTCCGATTCTGTGTCTCCCTCTCTCTCTGCCCCTCGCCCGTTCATGCTCTGTCTCTCTCTGTCCCAAAAATAAATAAACGTTGAAAAAAAATTAAAAAAAAAAAAAGAAGGGGTAACAGAAAGGGCTAGGAAGAGGCGTTTTGCCTTTATCTGCAAATGGAGATCATCGCAGTACTTACTTCACAGGCTTGTTGTGAGTATTAAATACAAAACCTTAGAGGGGAGCCTGGGACATCCGTGAGCTCTCAGCACAGAGTTCCCGCCCTCAAGGAGCTGGAGGTTCCGTTGGAGAGGTTAAGACTCACGCAGTAAACGGCCATTAACACTGCCTGCCGCCACTTCCCAGCGCACACACAGATTGCGCGTCGTGTTGGGCCCTAAGCCATGGTAGTGAGCCCGACAGTCTCGGTAGAACCCGAAAGGGCCCACGAAATAGAGCAAACAACAAAGGTGCCAAGATCGGAGCAGAGGGAAAGTCTTTGGCGGTGGAACGGTCAGAGATGGCTTCGTGGAAGAGGCAGGACTTGGGGTAGGTCAGAGGGAAATGCCTGTGGGGTGGACAGGGAGGTCAGAGTTATTTGAAATGCACGTAAGGAAGAGCTGGGGGGGCTCAGTCGGTTGAGCGTCCGACTGCGGCTCGGGCCACCACCTCGTGGTTCCTGACTCTGAGCCCCGAGTCGGGCTCTGTGCTGACAGCTCGGAGCCCGGGGCCTGCCTCAGATTCTGTCTTCGGCTCTCTCTGTCCCTCCCCTGCTCGCGCGCTCTCTCTCTCTCGCTTTCAAAAATAGCTAGACATTAAAAAATGAGTCAATAAAAATACTGAAAACACACTAAACTGAGAAAGAGGAGAGCATCTCTTGACATCCAGGAGCTAGCCTGATACGGTCAGCCAAGCCTTGGTGTTGCAAGGAGCCGACCCGGCACCAGCAGTGACCCTAAACTAGGGCTCGATGGGCTGTTGAGCATACACAATTTCACAGGACACCCGTATCAGACCAGGCGGCTCTAGAACTATGATGGTTCAAGACAAAACTAAGACTAACAAGACTACCCCTCAGTGTCTGAACCCAGACAAAATATGAATACTGTCCAAACCACAGAAATGGCTGAATCTCTCTCTCCCCGCCCCTCCCCCCGTCTCTCTCGGATTACACGAGTGACCACTGCTCCTCTACCAATTGTGGCTTCTGCTTGGCTTACGTCTGCCCTCCCCCACCCCAGATAAAATGTACAGAAATAACAATAACAAATAATACCAATCACAGGATCGTTCTGCTTTCAGACAGCCCCCGGCCTAGAGCGAACCACCGTTGCCCTTGACCTTCACCCAAGTCACCCAACCGAAGCTTGAATCCTAACACCATACGGCATATTGATACCTCTTCCTTTTTTTCTTTTTTTTCGTTTTTAGGGAGAGAGAGCACGAGCAGGGGAGAGGGGGCAGAGAGAGAGAGAGAGAGAGAGAGAGAGAATCCCAAGCAGGCTTCACACTTTAGCCGCAGGGCCGGCCTCGGGGCTCGACCCCACGACCCTGGGATCATGACCTGAGTCGAAATCAAGAGTCGGATGCTCAACCGACGGAGCCACCCAGGCGCCCAATACCTCTTCCTTGAGCTGCCTCATAGTTCTCCACGGTGTCCGTTCTCTCTCACTGAGCAAGAGATAAACCCAGGTCGATCAGTGCATGTGTGTTCCTGGTAGTCTGTGGCTAGGGAACATCGACATTATCGCTACAATGAGTGAGGGCTATGGGTGCAGACCTACCACCCCGTTGGAGTTCAGAAATGCCCGCAAACAACCGAAGAAGCGTCTGAAACGAAAGCGGCCCCACCGCACACGACACAGCGTGGTTAACGAAACGACAGGGACAGTCACAGGTGCTGCAGGGACAGAAGGGCAGAAAGACGGAAATGTTGGTAGCAACACATGACAACCCCATGATCCCCTGGGCCTAGTGCTTTCCTTTTATCCTGACCGTGCCCCAGTTCTGTTCCTACACCAACACCCGGGACAGCGCCTTTCCACTTCCCAACAAGACATTCATCCGAGGCTGGGTTTTCTCTAATCGCTGGCTAAGGGCCCAGGGGAGATGGGGCCAAGCTTCAGGCTGGTTAAATACAGAGCCCAACATGATTTGCTTCTGGTCTTAACATTAGGAGAAAATTGCAATTAACGTGCACGCAAGAACCCTCCTCTATTTTTTTTAAATGCTTTATAGGGACAGAGACTTTATGTTTATGACTTCCCCAAGCCCATTTTAATTGTTTTGAGGGAGAGCCCACTCACGCATGCGTGCGCGCCAGCAGGGGAGGGGCAGTGAGAGAATCCCAAGCAGGCTCCACGCCGTCAACCCAGAGCCAGACTCGGGGCTCAAACTCACCAACTGGGAGATGGTGACCTGAGCCGAAATCAAGAGTCCGACGCTGAACCGACCGAGCCACCCAGGCGCCCTGACACTAACCTTTTTTTCGGGGAGGGTACAAGCTGATTGGGGAGACCACACCTCACTGACAAACAGAACAAGAACATGGACCCAGGAGAAGGTGCTAAATTAACACGGTTCTTTGAGTGCCATCTGAACTTGTGGCACAAATACAGGAGGAATTCAAACAGCAAGAGCTCCCAGTGGGCCAGGTGAGTCTAGGAAAGCTTTGTGGAGGAAGAAGCCGGGGCGGTAAAATACAATTTAGATCAAAGACTTTTGGGGCGGGGTGGTGAAGAAGAATGTTACGCTTTGATTTATTTTTAGTATAAAGAGAAGCGGGATAAGTAATTTTGAGGGGATCATACACCGCTCCCTTAGGACCTCTGGAACCAACCTGGGATGTGCTAGAAATGTCCCCTTTTAATTGCGATCCCAGCTCTCCTGGGAAATGTTGCCAAGCAGCTCTCTGCACCTTTCATCAAATATCAGTTTTCTCACGTTTGGAAAAATCATAGAATCACAAGCATGTAAAGGCCTGCAACTTTTGATTTGAAGGGCTCCCGGGGGGGGGGCGGTTCTGTATCGCTGACATCTGCCAACCCCTGCCCCCTCACCCCCCCCCCCCACTGATAGGTGTGTGGTCATATGCTTATTTTTATTTATAACACTTCATATACTTCGTCCCCGTGCGGTTCTCTGTGGTTTCATTTTTTTCAATACATTATACACAGGCTTCCATACAGTGTGATTTTTAAAATGCCTTTCTGATGACAGTGTAATTTTATTTTTCGGGGTGTTATTTCCTTTTTTTAACGTTTATTTATTATTGAGAGACAGAGAGACACAGAGCATGAGCAGGGGAGGGGCAGAGAGAGAGGGAGACACAGAATCGGAAGGAGGCTCCAGGCTCCGAGCTGTCAGCACAGAGCCCAACACGGGGCTCGAACTCACAGACCAGAGATCATGACCTGAGCCGAAGTCGGACGCTCAACCGACTGAGCCACCCAGGTGCCCCATTTCCTTTTTTGATTGAAGTATAATTAACATGCAATGTTATATTCATTTCAGGTGTACCACCTATTGATTCGATAATTCTGTACCTTAGGGACCCTGGCGGGCTCAGCTGGTAAGAGAATGTGACTCTTGATCTCGAGGTTGTGAGTTTCAGCCCTACATTGGGCATAGACATTACTTAAAAATAAAATCTTTAAAAAGAAGTAAATAAATCTACACAGTACCCAGTGCTTACCACAATGAGGGCAGTCACCATCTGTCACCATACAACGTTATGACAATATTCCCTATGCTGTACTTTTCATCCCCACGACTTACTTACTCTATAACTTTGCTTTAGTTATACTGATGGCATATCTTAAGGGAAACAAAAGTGAAAACTTTTCTCTCCAGCTTGGCTGTTGCAATCATTTTTAAAGTTTTTTTTTTTTAATTTTATTTAATCGTGATAAGAATTCAACAGGGGATCTACCTTCTTCACTTGCTAAGTGTAGAATACGTTATTGTCAACTATAGGTGCAATATTGCGCACCCGATCTCTACAGTTTATTCGCCTTACTTAACGGAAACCTTATGCCCCTTGATTAGCAACTTCTCGATGTCCCCCTGCCCCCTGGCAACCACCATGCCCCTCTTTGTACGAAATTGACTATTTTAGATACCTCATATAAGTGGAATCATGCAGTGTCCGTCTTTGTGGCTGGTTTATTTCACTTAGCATAGTGTCCCCTAGGTTCATCCATGTTACTGCCTAATGCAGAATTTTTCTTTCTTTCTTTCTTCTTTCTTTCTTTCTTTCTTTCTCTCTTTCTTTCTCTCTTTCTTCCTTCCTTCCTTCCTTTCTTTTTTGAGGCTGAATAGTGTTCCACTGTATGCTATATGCCACATTTTTTGGTTGTTGATCATTCACCCAGCCTCTGTGTTTTTACTATTAATGTCATTCTTGACCGGTACAATGAGTGGGGGCTATGGGTGCAGACCTACCACCCCACTGGAGTTCAGAAATGCCCACAAACAACCGAAGAAGCGTCTGAAACGAAAGCCCAGTTTCTTGGGCTATAGTCCTCATGAGAGACAAAGGGAAGAGTTGTGTGTTTGTCAGTTCCAATATGTGTGTCTAAATGGTCCCACAACATTTGAACTGCTTAACATGTCCGCCGACTGTGAAAACCAGTTCCTATTTGGCTATGCAGTTAAGAGTGATTGGCTTTGTGAATGTATCGCTGGAAGGTGCATTAATTCCTACCGTTAGGGTTTTGCTTGTCCTGTAAGTGTAGGACACTTCTATTACGTTGTAGATGCGGCATGTTAACTGATTGAGCCACCCAGGTGTACCCACCCCCCGACGACCATTTTGCTTTTTAAATGATTACAAATATATATGCAGAGAAAAAAGACTAGAAAAGGTAATGATGGTTTCTGGGTAGTGGGACTGTGGGTAACTTTAATTTTCTTCTTTGTAAGATCCAATTTTAACTTTCGAGAATGAGTATATATTACTTTGAAAATCAGAAAAATGTATCATTAAGGGAAACTCCGTTTAATATACAGGGAAAAGCATATCACATAGTAAGTGTTGATTTATGCTTCCTGAAACTAAAAGATAAAATATTTCGCACATTTTATAGATTTTCCTTTCTTTGGTTGTGAAAGGTAGGGTCAAGTTCTATTTCTCTTTTTATGCATGTATATTCCATATTTGACTTTTTAACTTCATTTAACTCTAATGTCATTTCTTTTCAGTATGGTACTCATCATGGGGTGTCATGAGGTGCCTGAGTGGCTCAGCCGGTTGAGCGTCCGACTTCGGCTCAGGTCACGATCTCACGGTTTGTGAGTTCGAGCCCCGAGTCGGGCTCTGTGCTGACAGCTCGGAGCCTGGAGCCCGTTTCAGATTCTGTGTCTCCTTCTCTCTCTCTGCCCCTCCCCCACTTGTGCTCTGTCTCTCTCTGTCTCTCAAAAATAAATAAATGTAAAAGATAATAATGTTGGGGCGCCTGGGTGGCTCAGTTGGTTAAGCGTCCGACTCTGGATTTTGGCTCAGGTCATGAGCCCCGCGTCAGGCTTTGCACTGACAGCATGAAGCTTGCTTGGGATTCTCTCTCTTTGTCTCTCTTTGACCCTCCCCGCGTCAGGCTCCCTCTGTCTCTCTCAGAAAATAGATAAACATTAAAAAAAAAAAAAAGATTAGAATGTCAAGTGTTTGAAATACACTTAATGGTAATTATTAAACTGTGACTTGGGAAGAACATTCTTGTATAAGACTGGGAAATTCTGTGCCCCAATTTGAGCCGTGAGAATTTTAACATTTTTTTTAATTTTTTTTTTTAACATTTACTTATTTTTGAGAGAGAGAGGCAGACAGACAGACAGAGCATGAGTGGTGGAGGGGAAGAGAGAGAGGGAGACACAGAATCGGAAGCAGGCTCCAGGCTCTGAGCTGTCAGCACAGAGCCCGACGCGGGGCTCGAACCCATGAACCGCGAGATCATGACCTGAGCCGAAGTCGGACGCTCAACCGACTGAGCCACCCAGGTGCCCCGAATTTTAACATTTTTAAAGCAAGTAACTCTGATTATAGCTATTAAACGTATTTTCTTTTAAAAATATTCTGTAACATTTGGATACATCATCTTTTCAATTAACAACACAGTGATTTTTTTTTTCTAAAACTGGTTATAGTATTTCCTGAGTTAGGAATAAATCACAGACCCACAGTAACAAATTCAGATTCATGCTCCTGTACCAATTATCTCCGAAACTTCAAATTTAGATTCCTACTTGAACAGAAGCAGCCCACTCACTGTAACGACAGTTACAGGAAGGTCTCTGTGCCGTGATTTTAGACACTTTTGAACTATGTTCACTGTTCTTAGTATTATCTTTCTCCCATTAATGAGTTATTAACAGAAAGCCAGTTCTTTCTTTTTAAATTTTTTAACGTTTTTTAAATTTATTTTTGAGACAGAGAGAGAGAGAGAGACGGAGCATGAGCAAGGAAGAAGCAGAGAGAGGGGAGAGAGAGAGAATCCCAAGCAGGCTCCGTGCCCACACAAAAAACCAACAAACGATGGGGGCGCGACGAAAGGACACAGGAGCCAATCTGAAAGAGTTTCCAGTGAACAAAGCTGGAACAAACAGGCAATGCTAGTATTGGATTATAACCCAAAGTATAAAATAAATATCTATGTGTCCCCATTGACAGAAACAAATGAGCGAATAAATAACTACATGTGAGAGGAGAGAGACAAATCTCCCGTGCAGAAGGGTTCCAAATAATGTATGTCGATCTGCCCTCAGAGAGGTGGCACAAAGCTCCCCACTGTTCAAGTGTGGGCTGGGCATAGTGCTAGAGAGTGTGGTATGAAAAGGGAGGGTGGGGAAGGGTAATGTTACAGTGAAGACAGCTGATAAACACTCCCTCCAGCCAGGTGACCAAAGTCAACATCAACAGCGATAAGTTACGTTGATAGCGTGTACCCTTGATAGGATGTGATGAGAATGGCACTTGACCTCTGTGGGTTTCCTCTCCCCACACCCTTTTATAAACTCATGTTAAAAAACACCAGATGTGGGGCGCCCTGGTGGCTCGGTCGGTTAAACATCCGACTCTTGATTTCGGGTCAGGTCATGATCTCTTGGTTCGTGAGTTCGAGCCCCTAGTCAGGCTCTGTGCTGACAGTGAAGAGCCTGATTGGGATTCTCTCTCTTCCTCTCTCTCTGCCCTTCCCTCTGCCCTCAAAATAAACAAACATTTGAAAAACAAAAAAACAAAAACAAATCAGATGTAAACCCAATGCGATTCCAACAAAATTTTTCCTTCAAAAGCTAATTGTAAAATTTGTACTAAAAAAGAAAAGGCCGGGGCGCCTGGGTGGCGCAGTCGGTTAAGCGTCCGACTTCAGCCAGGTCACGATCTCGCGGTCCGTGAGTTCGAGCCCCGCGTCGGGCTCTGGGCTGATGGCTCGGAGCCTGGAGCCTGTTTCCGATTCTGTGTCTCCCTCTCTCTCTGCCCCTCCCCCGTTCATGCTCTGTCTCTCTCTGTCCCAAAAATAAATAAACGTTGAAAAAAAAAAAATTTAAAAAAAAAAAAAAAAAAAAGAAAAGGCCAAGAGTAGCCAGGATAACACCAACTGATAATAATACTAATGACAAATGCAGGATTTACCACCCCCCCATGATATCAAGACTTATTATAAAGCTATGGTTATTTTCAATTTTTTATTGAACACATTTGACATAACGTGTGGAAAAAAAAAAAACCCATCAGGGGCACCTGGGTGGCTCTTGGTTTCGGCTCAGGTCATGATCGACTGGTTTGTGAGTTCAAGCCCCACATCGGGCTCTGTGCTGACAGCACGGAGCCTGCTTGGGATTCTCTGTCTCCCTCTCTCTCTGCCCCTCCCCCACTTGCACTATCTCTGTCTCTCTCAAAATAAATAAATAAACTTTAAGAAAAAAACCCATCAGGTGTATCCCAATGAGAGACAGGCTACAAAATACCTGACCAGGATGCCGCAAAACTATAAGGATCTTCAAAACCAAGGAGAGTCTGAGAAACTGTCACAGCCAAGTCTAAGGAGGCATGATGACTAACTGATATGCTATCCTAATGGGATCCTAGAACAGAAAAAGGGCAGTAGGTAAAAATGAAAGAAATCTGGATAAACTACGGACCGTAGTCCAATAAATTATGGACACATAATAATATGCTGGGGCACCTGGGTGGCTCTGTCGTTTACGCATCCGACTCTTGATTTTGGCTCAGGTCGTGATCTCCCTGTTGGTGGGATCGAGCCCTGAGTCAGGCTCTGCATTGAGTGTGGAGCCTGCTTGGGATTCTCTCTCTCCCTCTCTCTCTGTCCCTCCGCCACTCCCCCCCCCCCCACACACACACACTCAAAATAAATAAACATTAAAAAATAATAATATGCCAATATTGGTTCTCTAATTGTCACACATGCCTCATACGCGTGCGCCATGGTAACAGTGGGAGAAATCTCTGTCCTCGGCAACATTTTCTCAACTCGGAAACTCTTCTAAAATTAAAAGTTTATTTAAATAATGAATTGTTCGTTTAGCACGTGCTTAGTTTTTAGTGTGGTTTAGGCATGGGGGGAAACACGGTCATGAATGAAATGGACACACACGCACAAAATCCCTGCCTCATGAACCTGACATTCGAGTGGGGGTGGGGAGACAACGAACAAATCATGTCCCATATTAGCTGATGGTAAGTGATATGGAGACACATAGGCAAAAGAGGTGTGGGTAATGGGGAGCTGGGATTTTTTAGACAGGCGGTCTGCTCTAAGGGAGTCTTCACTGAGGAAAGCATCAGTATTAGGACAAGGGCATACATTTTAGAAGGAAATTTTTTAAGGGCCAAAACATGGTAAATTATACAATCTCTCCTCCCCTCCATTAATCAGAACAGGGATCCCATAGGCATTTCAGTGCTTGGTTTCCCTACACTGTGCAAAGTGGGGTGTGTGTCTTCTACCCATTTGGGTTCTCTTTCCCCCAAGTCTGTGTGGGTACCAGGTAAGAGCAAAAGAGAATTGCACGAATACAAAGCAAGTTGCGATTACCTCAAACTATTTTAGGATTCTCTTCACTTTTATTTATGGTGAGCTTAGGAAAGTAAGTAAATGTGCCTTCAACAGAAGTAAAAAGATCGGATAACTCCTGAGCTGGCAAATCTGGTTTCGTACCCCCTTTATTACTTTTTTTTTTTAGTGTTTATTTATTTTTGAGAGACAGAGAGAGCATGAGTGGGGGAGGTGCAGAGAGAGACAGAGAGGGGACAGAAGATCCGAAGCAGGCTCCACAGTGACAGCTGAGAGCCTGATGCAGGGCTCCAACTCACGAACCCCGAGATCATGACCTGAGCCGAAGTCAGATGCTCAACCGACTGAGCCACGCAAGCGCCCCTGTCCCCTTTATTTCTAAGGACATCTGTGGCCTTATTTAAATATAGCTTTTGCCCTCAGTTGGCGAAAACATTCTTAGGCATAATCAGATCAAGCCAGTGATAATAAAATGGGCATTTTCTATTTCGGTATGTTATTCACGAAATGCAGAGTAACTCGATTAGATGGCTGGAGATCCGTGTCTTCTAAATTAAGAAGCCGCAGGCTCCAACGTATTAGTTTTCAAATTTTAGAAAAGGGACGACAGAAGGTCTAAAATAAATCAATAAACAAAATCAATCTGTGTAAGAGCACGTGAATACATAATCAAGGAAAAAAATAACCAGCACCCATATCCTTGATGAGAATAAGACGCTTGAAAAGCGATGTGTTTGGAAATCAAGCAAGCCAATCTGTCAGTTCAGCACGGCCTCAAAGCATGCTGGGGCAGCTGGAAAGGCCCGTGTGCCTGTAGGAGGAGGCGGGCCGAGGAGGTGAGCGCTGGCACTCGGCCGTGTCTCACTGCAGGGTATTGCTACTTCTCTGTGCATTTCCAAGTCTGTTGTACCCTCTCTGTGCATGCCCACCTCCATGTCTACCCACGAAGACTGTGGGCTCTTAATTCTTTATGACTTTGACATCTTGGTATTCTTTGGCACACAATAGATTCTCTTTCTCCTTGCTTCCTTGCTTCCTTCCTTCCTTCCAACTTTCTTTCCTTTCTCGGTCTCTCTCTCTCTCTGTTTCCAAATTACATACACGTATATATGTTTCATTAAATGGTAGTGAAAGGTTAGAAGTCTTCGCGTTCTGTGGCCATATGAGTAACGAAAGGCTAACAGCTCAGCAGGAATTCTGAGATGGCTATGAAAACTATTGAGAGTGGAGGACGGACTAAGATCAAGAACTAAAATTCGAGGGGCGCCTGGCTGGCTCAGTCAGTTAGGCATCCACCTTCGGCTCAAATGATGATCTCATGGTTTGTGAGTTTGAGCCCCACGTTGGGCTCTGTGCTGACAGGGTGGAGCCTGCTTGGGATTCTCTCTCTCTCTCTCTCTCTCTCTGCCTCTCCCCTGCTCTCATCTGCGCGAGCTCTCTCTCTCAAAGTAAATAAACATTTAGAAAAAAAAATGAAAGTTCGAAAGTTTACACTAACTAAAAATTGTAGCGCTTCAAAGATAAAAGGGGCTGGGGGAGAGAACCAAACCATAAGAGACTCTTAAAAACTGAGGATAAACTGAGGGTTGATGGGGGGTGGGGGGGAGGGGAGGGTGGGTGATGGGCATGGAGGAGGGCACCTGTTGGGATGAGCCCTGGGTGTTTATGGAAACCAATTTGACAATAAACTTCATATTTAAAAAAAAAGAGCTGGGGGAAAAATCTTACGGGGGGGGGCTCTTAGTTCAAGGTGAATTCCTTTCAACTCTGAATTGTTGGTGCCCGCTGCTGCCTGGCTGTGGCAAAGCAGACATGAACCATGATCTCAAGGCATTTAAGTTTAATTATGGGCATAAGACACTGACCTATTACTACAAGTTAGAATGTCTGCTCCTTGGGGCGTCTGGGTGGCCCAGTTGCTCAAGTGTCGGACTTCAGTTCAGGTCATGATCTTACGGCTCATGGGTTCGAGCCTCGGAGCCTGGAGCCTGCTTCGGATTCTGTGTCTCACTCTCTCTGCCCCTTTCCCACTCACGCTCTGTCTCTTTCTCTCAGAAATAAATAAATGTTGAAAAACAGTTTTTAAAAACAGAATGTTCATTGAGAAGCGAATGGAAATGAATTTCAGGAGCTGGGTGAGATTTCCATAGAGAAATGGGAGGGAGTCCGCTGAGATTGAACGAACGCACAGAAGGAGGAGAGTGCAGGTGATAATCGGGGTTTACTGAGATGTGGCTGGAGGCTAGGATATGTGTAGAACAGTGGTGAGAAGCAAGGCAGGTGGGAGGAGCTACGGGAGGCCTTTTAAAAAACATATTTATTTATGTATAATTCACATGCCATACAATTCACCTGCTGCAAGTGTACCATCGAGTGTTTCTATATCCATTGACTTGTGCATCCGTCAACACTTTCTCAGTTCTAGAAGTTCTTTATGTATTCTGGCCACAAGTACCTTACCAGAAATATGATTTCCAAATATTTTCTCCCATTCCGTGGGTTGCTTTCACTTTCTTTAAGATATCCTTTGAAGCACGAAATATTTTAATTGTGGTGACATCCAATTGATCTATTTTTTCTTTGGTTGCCTGTGTATTTGGTGTCATACCTAATAAACCATTGCCTAACCAAGGTCACAAAGATTTATGCCTCTATATTTTTCTGACAGTTTTATAGTTTTAGCTATGACATTTAGATCTTGGATCCATTTTAAGCTAATGTTTATCTTTTTTTTTTAATTTTTTAACGTTTATTTATTTTTGAGACAGGGAGAGACAGCATGAACGGGGGAGGGTCAGAGAGAGAGGGAGACACAGAATCTGAAACAGGCTCCAGGCTCTGAGCTGTCAGCACAGAGCCTGACGCGGGGCTCGAACTCACAGACCGCGAGATCATGACATGAGCCCAAGTCGGATGTTTAACCGACTGAGCCACCCAGGCGCCCCTAAGCTAATGCTTATATATGGCGTGAGGTAAAGACTCAACTTCATTTTTTTTAAATTTTTAATGTGAAATTTATTGTCAAGTCGGTTTCCATGCAACATCCAGTGCTCGTCCCAACAGGTGCCCTCCTCAATACCCATCACCCACCCTCCCCTCCCTCCCACCCCCCATCAACCCTCAGTTTATCTTCAGTTTTTAAGAGTCTCTTATGGTTTGGCTCCCTCCCTCTCTTTTTTTTTCCCTTCCCCTCCCCCACGGTCTTCTGTTAAGTTTCTCAGGATCCACATAAGAGTGAAAACATATGGTATCTGTCTTTCTCTGTATGACTTACTCCACTTAGCATAACACTCTCCAGTTCCATCCATGTTGCTACAAAAGGCCATATTTCATTCTTTCTCATTGCCACGTAGTATTCCATTGTGTATATAAACCACAATTTCTTTATCCATTCATCAGTTGATGGACATTTAGGCTCTTTCCATAATTTGGCTATTGTTGAGAGTGCTGCTATGAACATTGGGGTACAAGTGCCCCTATGCATCAGTACTCCTGTATCCCTTGGGTAAATTCCTAGCAGTGCTTCTGCTGGGTCATAGGGTAGGTCTATTTTTAATGTTTTGAGGACCCTCCACACTGTTTTCCAGAGCGGCTGCACCAATTTGCATTCCCACCAACAGTGCAAGAGGGTTCCCGTTTCTCCACATCCTCTCAAGCATCTATAGTCTCCTGATTTGTTCATTTTAGCCACTCTGACTGGCGTGAGGTGGTATCTCAGTTTGGTTTTGATTTGTATTCTTTTACATGTGGATATCCAGTTGTCCCAGCATCATTTGTTGAAGAGCATATTCTTGAATTATCTCGGTAGCCTTGTCAACAATCAACTAACCGTAGATGTATGAATTCATTTCTGGACTCCAATATAATAGAATTGTCTACATTTTGTCTATATTTATGCTAGTATCACACTGTATAGATTACTGTAGCTTAGTAGTGAGCTTTGCAATTGGGAAGTGAGCGTCTTCCGAATTGTTCTTCTTTTTCAAGATTGGGCTATCTAGGGTCCTTTGCCATTTCCATATGAATTTTAGAATCAGATTGTCTATTTCTGTCCAAAAAAAATACAGCCAGGATTTTGATAGAGATTGTCTTGAATCTGTAGATCAGTTTGAGAAGGATGCCACTGAACAATATGAAGTCTCCCAATCCATGAACATAGGGTATCTTTCCATTTATTTAGGGTTTCTTTAGTTTCTTTCAGACATGTTTTGTAGTTCTCACTGTACAAGTCATGTACCCCCTTGGTTAAAGGTACTCCTGAGTATTATATTATTTTTAATATAATTGTACATAGAATTGTTTTCTTAATTTCATTTTTGGAATGCCCATTGCTAGTATAGAGAAATACAACTGATTTTTGCATGTTAATCTTAATTCTGCTATGGAAAGCTTTTGACTAGGTGCCTGACTTCTTACTGTGTAACTCAGAAAGCATTGTGTCAGACCTTAGTCTAGATAATCTCTAGGTTTCCTTCCACGTCCTGTGCTTCTACGGATAACGAGTTCTTGAAATAGGAACAGTCGAAGTGACGAGGAAGCAGTGTTTGTGAGAGAACTTTGGTTTTATAGTTTAAGAGATTTTCTGCACGTATCTCCTTTTTTTCCACCCTCAGCATCGCTGCCTCAATCTCAGCCCTTATGATCCTTCCTTTGCAGTTGGAGTAACAGTGATTTTCTAACAATGATTTTCTAATGTTTCCAATCCTACTATCATCTCCTGCCCACTCAATACACCAACACTAGAGTGATCTTTTTTTTTTAAAGTTTATTATTTATTTTGAGAGAAGGAGGCCAGCAGGGAGGGCACAGAGAGAGGGAGAGAGAGAGAGAGAGAGAGAATCCCAAGCAGGCTCTACACTGTCAGCGTGGAGCCCAATGCGGGGCTCGAACTCACGAACCGTGAGATCATGACCTGAGCTGAAATCGAGAGTTGGACGCTTAACTGACTGAACCACCCAGGCGCCCCTAGAGCGATCGTTTATAAATCTGATGTATCACCAAATCTAGTAATCACTCTCCATCATTTACCTTCTAGCAACATTCAACATGCTTGACCATACTTTCCTTCATGAAACACTCTCCCCACTTTACTCTGGAAAAGCACTCTCCTGATATTTGTACTTCACCAACCCTTTCTTCTAAGTTTCTTTTGCAGGATCCCATTACTCTGCTCACTTTCTAAGTGTTGGAGTGCCCAGGGACTCTTGTTCTCCACAAATTCTCTCTAGCAATCTCATCCAGTCCTATGGCTTTAAATCCTGCTGCTGCTCATGATTCTCAAAATTTTACCTCCAGAACTGACTTTTTTCCATGAACTCCAGACTTGTATATCTAGGTCTCCACTTGTATGGCGTCCCAAACCTAATACGTCCCAAACAGTAATTCTGATTCTCTTGGAGCTCCAATTCCCTTTTTAGTACCAAGCTGCTCAAGCTAAAAGCCTAACAGTCATCTTTGTTCCCTTCCGTTGTTTTATCCCCCACCTGCAATATCTTTGCAAGTGCTATTTTCTCTACCTTCAAAACATACCCCAAATCTATCCACTTATCTCCATCTCAATTACTACCGCGTTAGGCCAAGCCACCATCATTTTCTTTTCCTTTCCTTTTTTGTTTTTTAGCACTTAAAATGCTTTTATTGTTTTTTATATTAAATATAATTTATTGTCAGATCGGTTTCCATACAACACCCAGTGCTCATCCCAACAGGTGCCCTCCTCCAGGCCCATCACCCACTTTCCCTCTCCTCCACCCCCCATCCACCCTCAGGTTGTTCTCGGTACTTAAGTCTCTTATGGTTTGCCTCCCTCCCTCTCTGTAACTTTTTTCTTCCCCTTCCCCTCCCCCGTGGTCTTCTGTTAAGTTTCTCGGGATCCACATATGAGATATATATCTCTACCTACATTGAGAGAGAATGAGAGAGACGATAGATTTCTTACAACCAATTGGCTCACATGATTACGGAGGCTGACGAGACGCAAATCGGCAGGGTGAGTTGGCAAGGTGAAACCCCAGGAGAGCCAGTGGTATGTTTCCAGTCCGAAGGCAGGAGAAAACTGATGTCCTAGCTCACAGATAGGCAGGAAGAAATCTTTCTTACTTAGGGGAAGGTCAACATTTTCGGTCTATTCAGCCTTCAATCGGATGAGGCCCACCCACGTTAGGGAGGGCGATCTGCTTTACTCTATCCACTGATTCAAAATTTTTTAAATATTTATTTAGTTTTGAAAGAGAGAAAGAGACAGAGTGGGAGCAAAGGAGAGGCAGAGAGAGAGGGAGAGAAAGAATCTCAAGCAGGCTCCAGGCTCTGAGCTGTCAGCACAGAGCCTGACGCGGGGCTCAAACTCACAGACTGTGAGATCATGACTTGAGCCGAAGTCGGACGTTTAGCCTAGTGAGCCACCCAGGCGCCCCCTGTCCACTGTTGCAAATGTTAATCTCATCCAGAAACACTCCCACAGACACCCCGAGAATAATGTTTGATCAAATATCTGGGCACCCTGTGGTCCAGTCAAGTCGCCACATAAAGTTAACCATCACAAATGATAACGTTCATTTGTAAAATTTGTCATTTTTCAAGGAACATTCTCATATTTCCCCACATGGCCTTGATAGCCACTCTGCATGTTGGAAAAGGAGGTCTTGAATGTAGGGAGAACTGAGCCTCTGAAAGGATTGCTGAGACTAGAGGCTAACTCTATAAACTACCAACTGCATCCATTAGCTCAAACTCCACTTTGAAAGAACAGTGGAATGTCTACACAGTCTCACGGAAACAATAGGGACTGAAGCGATCCAAATGGGTACCAAAGAAGGTATTCCCTAAATGACCAGACAGGTCCTCATAACCTGTACATTCTAGCATTGTCTCTCTCGTGGCTTTTGCCCGAATGTGGGATTAAATGAGTTGCTTCAAAGTGTTGCCTTATGGTTTACCTGGGTGATATAGAGGGCACCCAGTGCTTAACTGCAGAGGAGGAAGAGAGTGAGAGGTGTGTGTGAAGGAATTTGGGGGGGGTTTGGAATAGGAAATAAAATAGAAGCTAGATCCATTACCTCAAGTGGCTTTCATTCAAGTGGCTTTACTGAAATTCAGTGGGAGGAGATTTATGAATAACTGGAAAGAATGAATGAAATACATAGATGTGGTCTTTCCAAACGGTCCAGGATACCCTATCTATTCAATGTGGTTTTCTTTAAATGTTCATTTATTTGTTCATTTTGAGAGACAGCATGAGCGGGGGAGGGGCAGAGAGAGAGAGAGAGAGAGAGAGAATCCCAAGCAGGCTCTTCACTGTCGGCGCAGAGCCTGACGTGGGGCTCGAACTCATGATCTGTGAGATCACAAACTGAACCGAAATGAAGAGTCAGATGCTTAACCAACTGAGCCACCCAGGCGCCCTAATTCAGTTAACGTTTTAATTCTTTAATCTCTACCTTTCCGCTCTTAATTCCAACCTGTGCGTACCTGCTATGGCTCATCATGTTACCATTCCTAAACACGGTGTAGCGGTGAGTGTCGATGAGAGCATTCAGAAGGGGGAAGAACCTCCCAGAAAAAGACTTGTAAGGTTTTTTTTTTTAATTTTTAAATGTTTTTATTTATTTTTGAGACAGAGAGAGACAGAGCATGAGCAGGGGAGGGGCAGAGAGGGAGGGAGACACAGAATCCGAACCAGGCTCCAGGCTCTGAGCCTCTATCTCTTCATCTATAAAATGGGGGAGGGGCGCCTGGGTAGCTCAGTGGGTTGAGCGACTGACATTTTCCGCTCAGGTCATGATCCCAAGGTTTGTGGAATCGAGACCAATGTCAGGCATGGAGCCTGCCTAAGATTCTCTCTCCCTCAGGATGCCTGGGTGGCTTAGGTCATGTTGTGATGGTTCAAGATTGAGCCCCCATCAGGCTCTGCGCTGACAGCACGGAGCCTGCTTCAGATTCTCTGTTCCCCTCTCTCTCTCTGCCGTTCCCCCTTCTCTCTCCCTCCCTCTGTCCCTCTCCCCTGCTTGTGCGAGTGGGCTCTCTCTGTCTAAAAAATAAAAAAAAAAAAAATAGGGGCACCTGGATGGCTCAGTCGGTTAAGCGTCCGACTTCAGCTCAGGTCATGATCTCATGGGCTCGTGGGTTCGAGCCCCGCGTCCGGCTCTGTGCTGACAGCTCTGAGCCTGGAGCTGCTTCGGATTTCGTGTCTCCCTCTCTCTCTGCCCCTCCCCAGCTCACACTCTGTCTCTGTCTCTCTCTCTCTCTCAAGAATAATTAAACATTTTTTAAAAAAATTTTTAAAAAATGAATAATAGCAAAATGGGGGAACTATAAGTCCCCACCTCTTAGCATTATGTGGTGGACAAAATATGATAATGCCCTTTAGTGCTGAGCACACGTCTTGGCACATGGGGAGTGGTCCGTAATATTACCTGTTATTGTTTAAGGTCAAACAAATGCCATTGCAGAGAAAGGCAGCAGACTTCCAGTTATAAAATAAATCAGTCACGGGGATGAAACATATAGCACAGGGAGCAGAGTCAACAACACTGCAATAATTTTGGATGCGGACGGCTCACCGCGGCAAGCGCTTGGTAACGTACAGGAGTGTCGAATCTCTAGGTTGTACACCTGAAACGAATGTGACGTTGTGTGCTAATTATATACTACATTTTAAGAACACGTCCGTGAGGTTATCAGAGGAAACCTGTACAGGCTCCGGAGCAGCCCTTTCCAGCCCTTGGCCGTCGTCTGCTATGAGAGGGGGCGGCCCGCAGGGTTCCTGCAATAACCCTTCGGAGCAGGTTAGCACCTGCGCACCAGTGGTCATTTGGTCATTTGCCTGCCGCACGAGGCCACTGAGCCCACGCCTTATCATCCACATTTATGCGCCGCTCCTCTTTGCATTTGGGACACAAGGGGGTGCTTCAGAGGCGCCCACACAATAGTCCTTTGATGACTGATTCTGGGGCAATTAAAACATCCGCACTGATCTTGCCTTTGGCTGTGTGTGTGTGTGTGTGTGTGTGTGTGTGAACCAATACGGAAGCTTTGTTCCTGGGGGGCGGGAGGAGGGAAGCTGCCTTTGGAGGCTGGAAGCCTGTCAATTTCTTATGACTGCAATCTGGGGTTGAAAGGCTATGGGACAAATTGGTCATCTTGCTTTGGGGGGGGTATTAAAAGCACAACCAGCCCCGATATTGGCTTTCTGAACCTGCTGTAGGAAAGACTTAGCAACACTTCATGGAAACTCACTTGCAGACTTTTCTTTCTCTGGAGGAAAAAATGAATGAAGGAAAGAAAGGATACATTCTATTGGCAACAACAGATAACACCATTTTTCTTAAAAAATTTTTTTTAATGTTTATTTACTTTTGAGAGAGAGAGAGAGAGATCGAGAGAGCCAAGCAGGGGGAGGGGCAGAGAGAGAGAGGGAGACCCAGAACCTGAAACAGGCTCCAGGCTCCGAGCTGTCAGCACAGAGCCCGACGCGGGGCTCGAACTCACGAACTGCGAGATCATGACCTGAGCTGAAGTCGGACACTTAACTGACTGAGCCACCCAGATGCCCTTCGACACCATTTTTCTAAATGGATTGGACAAACCATTCCATTAGCATAAACGTGGAGAACCCTGGGATACGCTGGGATATCTCTGCCCTTAACAGAGGTCTCACAAGCGGAAGGGAGGTAAAGCCTAGGCCACTCCTTCCCAGGCGCAGGGGAGGGACGGAGAGAAGCCCATTTTCATGCACAGCTTTGTGGGATATGTGCCCTTTGATGTGATCTACACATGCTTAGGGTTGGTCCGTAGCTTTTTTTTAAAAAAAAAATATTTATTTTAAGAAATCTCTATACCCAATGTGGGGCTCAAACTCACGACCCTGAGATCAAGAGCCACATGCTCTTCCTACTGAGCCAGCCAGGTGCCCTGGTCCTTAGTTTTTAAGGTGCAGAAATCAGATTGGGTCTCTGCCTCCTCTTCCGGGGTGATGAGATTCTGAAGAAATAATTCTCACTAACCAAGCTCGTCACAGACGGATTTCCAAAAAGATCTCCAAAATAATTTGGGGGAATGACTTAATAATGACTCCCAATCTCTGGGTACTTACTAGGCGACCGGGACTCTGAACAAATGCTTTACGGGATCGATTTCATTTAAACTTCACAATAATCCCGTGATATAGCATGAGGCACACTGTTTTATCCCCTCATTGTGGGTAAGGAAATTAAGCCGCAGACGGAGGAAGTAATCTACGGATGGCAAATGACAGCTCTGTGTGACTCCAAACCCGTTCTAGACATTCATGTCATACTAGGAATAGAAGACGCAGCCCCTTCCTCAAGTAACTAGGAAGAATATGGGAGGAGATAAGGAAGAAGGTTTATAAGTGGAAAACACAGCCTCTCTCCTACTGCCTATGACTCAGCTGCAGCTGTGACTCACAGAAGACTGAAGGTCACTGAGCAAGTTGGAAATGACCCTGGACTTCAGTATTAGAGCCAACGCCTGAGTGCGGTAGCTCTGATTGTTAGCCGCGACTGATGCCTCTCACTGGCACTCCTACAAAGTTAACCATTTCTCAGTCTTCACTCCTACCTTCGCTCGGACAAATGTGATCACGGACAACATAGGAGGTGCCCGAGCGAGCGTGCTGTGTGCGGGGTGGGGAGGGCAGAGGTGGGTTCTGAGACGCAAGGGCAAGTTGACAGAGACACAACTTCCCAGGGTCCGGGAAGTGGTCTCGGCATCGGCGTGGTTGGCGAGACTGGGGACTCCGGCCCCTTTGATGGGGCTGATGTTGATCAGGTGACAGACTTTCCTCCCACAGGATGCTGAGGAAATAGAGTGTGTGTGTGTGTGTGTGCATGTGTGTGTGTGTGCGCGCGTGCGCGTCTCCTTCATTGTATAACCCAGGCTGGAAACAAATGTCTCTAAGTCCAATCCTGTTCTTATCAGCAGGAGCAAAATCAAATAGCTGCCTTATATAATGCTCTGCAATTGCCCACACTAAGCCAAAGTGGGTTGATTCATCTATTTACATCTGGTTTGCTGAGGTGTCGCCACGATAAAAGAAACTAATGGTGGGTATTCATTTCTAGAAGTCTCTGTATTAATCATCAAGGTTTTTTTCCCCCCCAAATGTGTATTACTTTATTAAAATTTTTTTAACTTTATTTATTTTAAGAGGGAGAGAGCACAAGCAGGAGAGGGGCAGAGAGAAGGAGAGACAGAATCCTAGGCAGGCTCCTTGCCATCAGCACAGAGCCTGATGCGGGGCTCAAAACCCACCAACCGGGAGATCACGATCTGAGCCGAGATCAAGAGTCGGATGATTAACCGACTGCGTCACCCAGGTGCTCCTTTAACTTTTTTTTGAAGTTTATTTATTTTTGAGAGAGAGCGCGCGCGAGAGCACGGGGGAGGAGCAGAGAGCGAGGGAGACACAGAATCCGAAGCAGGCTCCGGGCTCCGAGCTGTCCGCACAGAGCCGGACGCGGGGCTCGAACCCATCAACCGCGAGATCGTGACCTGAGCCGAAGTTGGACGCTCCACCGACTGAGCCACCCAGGCGCCACAGTCATCGGTTTTCTACCTGACGCTTGCAGGCCTAATGGGACCTTATGGCTGTTGTCACAGGTCGTGGGATGGGGGAGAATGAGGGCAGCAAGGGATGCGTCACTGGACAGATTAGCCCTTTTAACCTTGCTCAACCCTCCGGTCCCCTCGGTTTGGTTTTGGTTTGTGGGTTTTTTGTGTGCCTACCAGCTCCTACATCCTGGTCTTCCAGTGCTTTCTTGCCCACACGTGTCCTCATCTGCCTCCCTCACCTCGAAAACAAAGAGGCCCGCCTCTTACCCGGGTAGCAGATCGTCAGGGAAAATCACCGAGTCCAACCAAGTAGCACCAGGCTTTCCAGACTCAAGCCTTAGCCCTTCTGCTTGCTCGGGATTTATTCTTCCGTTCTTTAGGGCACCCCTCCCGCCGCCCCCCATCCCGAAGACACACGCACAGCACAGATAATCCCAGTCCCCGCAGCCTTCCCGCAGCCGCAGGCCCTCCCAGCAGCAGGACGGGACGCACAGGGCCTCAGGCATTTGTAAATGCCTCCTCGCCTCCTCGTTGGTGAGCGGCCTTAGCCTCCACTTATTCCAATTAGAGGACCATTGGTCAGCCAATTCCCATAAGGCTCTTCTCTGACCTACTTGTACCTCGTAATGTAACGATTCCATAGGTTACAAGAGGTATGGCAGCCAGGGTGCTATAGAAACCTTTGCTCTACTGACCTCCCCCCCCTCCCCCCAGTGCTTTGTTTTGTTTTGTTTTGTTTTTTAAGTTAAATTATTCCATGAGGGATTGGGTAAACTCTAAGGGGCATGTGCTCTCTAGCACTGGGGAATGCTCCAAAGTCTTCTATCCCAGACGCATTCGATTTGTCTCCCGGGTTTTTTTGTGCTGTTTTGTATTTTTTACAGTTCTTCGGTCCCATACTCCCACTGAGTTCCCCAACAGGAGAAATAATCCAGGAATGACCCCTTCGCTGTACCTGCTGTTGCTCAAGGACTCACTTTCTTGTCGTGCCTGGACACTCCGCAGGCTGGAACGAGGCGAGGAAGGCCGAGGAACCGATCAGACGTGGCAAAGGAAGGTTGCGGGTAGCGGACATGGGACAAGCCTGAGGTCACGTGAAAAACCTCGCAGTTAAGGACTAGGCTCTCCGCCCAAGGGTTGAGGCCACAAAAGCTGCCCCTGTGTCTCAGCTTCCAAGTAATAGAGAGCCAACGTTTACACAGAAATGATGTCATATTATGATTATCCACCAGTCCTCGAAGCTGAGTACAGGAAGGGCTGGATGCGGGGGAGGGGGGGGCGCATCCTGGGGCAGCTCTCGTTCCCAAGGGAAGCCGGACTGAGCCGGGCTCACAGCTCCCATCCTCCCAAGGGCCCCACTTAGGGCTTTAGGGCTGAACAGTGTCTGTGGAGCTTAACGGCCTCGTCAAAGCATGAGTGGGCCCAAGGACGAGGAATAAAAAAGAAGGACCCAAAAGAGGAGGGCAAGGGGAAGTAGGGAAGGCAAAAGGAAAAAACATCTCACTCAGGGCGGGTGTTCCCCTTGGTAGCACCTTCCACGGCCGGAGCACTGCTCAAATTGCCTGAGTCCTGAGATCCTTGAGGCCACCGCCCGTCCAACTTTGAATGTCCCTGACGCTTCGTCGTCGTATCTGTAGTCCAGTTACTCTTGAGATACGGATGTAGGCCTGAAACCATAGCGGTTTCCGGTCTCCATTAGAAGCCCCGGAAACCATCTCTAACCGATTAAGGGAGAAAATGTATTTATTTAAAGGTTCTAAGTAGCTCCCAGGGTCCCTGGGGGAGCTAGGGAGCCAAGCCCAGGCCAGCGCCAGGTAGAATGACGACCAGCACGTGACAGAAGTAGCCCGCTTGGGACACCGCCGCAGCTGTCACTGCTGGGCACCCAACATGACCACCTGCCCCCTAGACACCCTCATCACTGAACTGGAAACTCCACCTTGATGCCCACCATTGCCTTGCCTCCCACCAATATTCGTCCATGGAGACTTCTCCAAGTCCCCCAAGAAGGCGGTTTGGAGTCTGGGAAGTAAAAGAGAGGGACCGAGTGTACTTGCCAAGGTTGCCATGACAAAATAACACAGTCCTGAAGGCTGGAAGTCCAAGATCAAGGTCAGATTTCTCCTGCCTCTCTCCTTGGCTTGCAGACGGTTGCCTTCTCACTGCGACCTCACGTGGCCCTTCCTCTTACAAGGACACCGGTCAGATGGGATGGGTGCCACCTCTGACAGCCTCATTTTACTTTAATCACCTCTTTAGACGCCATGTCTCCAAATACAGTCACATCCGGAGATACTGGGGGTGAGGCTTTGCACATACCAATTTTGCAGGGGACACAGTTCAGCCCACAACAGGAACAAATGTTTATTTCCCCAGGTCTGCTACCCTGCCTTGGGCACTATCGGCTTGACGTGGCACTCGACTCTTCTCTACCAGTTCTCTACCGAGGTCCCAGCATGCTTTGCGGTGGCACGTCCCCAAATTAAGACACCCGGAGTTCGTAAACCTCCTGATCCTATAGTCTTCTAGATGAGCTATTAGATTCCAAATGGGCACATCTAATGGCACCTTGTTCCTGCACAAGTATCAACTCGTGCCCCAAGGACCAGATGGGTGAAGATATTTGGGAACGTTTGACTATCGTGTTCCTCAGGACAAACTCTGGAGAAAATAATTCGGAATGTGGTCGCCACCACCCTTGAAAACGAGCCCAGTGTATATGCTCCACTGTTGATCTAAAAAGGCTAGGTACAGATGTCATGTTTTCATGATCAGAAATACGCTATTTCCTTCTCGCAATGCACTTTTAGGTCGACGAGGAATATTAACCCAAGAGTTACCTAGCTCTCATTTTGCCAGTGTCCGTAATCCTGTTATGGAAATTGATAGCCCTTCATTTCCCCCCAATGCATGGCTGTCGGAAGACCTGACCTAGCTAAAACGCTGTTTGAAAAGAATCAAATGACGTTATTTTGTTTACGAGCCCCCACATACACACCCCCGGGCTCCATCTGATGACCTCCTTTCCTTTAGCCAAGTAGACGGGAACGTTCTATTCTTTAGCTCCACGGCTTTGGGGGTGGGAGAGGTCGGGAGACATGTGATGCACCTCCAGGCCGCGGAGGGTTGTTGAATGGGGGAAACCAGCGCATGACAGAAGGCTAGTCAGACTGGGCTTTAAAAATGTATCAACGTGGCTTCCTGAGTTGTGGGGTTTTATATCTATCTATCTATCTATCTATCTAATGTTTGTTTGTTTATTTATTTATTTAGAGAGAGAGCACGAGCAGCAGGGAGGGGCAGAGGGAGAGAGAGACAAAATCCCAGGCAGGCTTCATGCTCAGCACAGAGCCCAACGCAGGGCACGATCGTGCGACCCTGGGATCATGACCTGAGCCGACATCCAGGGTCAGACCCTTCTCTGAGCCACCCAGGCGCCCCGCTGAGTTGTGGGTTCTTTTATTTAAAAATTTTTTTTTTTCAACGTTTATTTATTTTTGGGACAGAGAGAGACAGATCATGAACGGGGGAGGGGCAGAGAGAGAGGGAGACACAGAATCGGAAACAGGCTCCAGGCTCTGAGCCATCAGCCCAGAGCCCGACGCGGGGCTCGAACCCACAGACTGCGAGATCGTGACCTGGCTGAAGTCGGACGCCTAACCGACTGCGCCACCCAGGCGCCCCAGTTGTGGGTTCTTTTAAAGAAAACTTACTCTTGGGGTGCCTGGGTGGCGCAGTCGGTTAAGCGTCCGACTTCAGCCAGGTCACGATCTCGCGGACCGTGAGTTCGAGCCCCGCGTCGGGCTCTGGGCTGATGGCTCAGAGCCTGGAGCCTGTTTCCGATTCTGTGTCTCCCTCTCTCTCTGCCCCTCCCCCGTTCATGCTCTGTCTCTCTCTGTCCCCCAAAAAATAAATAAACGTTGAAAAAAAAAATTTAAAGAAAACTTACTCTTGAACTATAGCTGACGTACAAGGTTATATTCGTTTGAGGTGTACAACAGAGTGATTTGACGGTTGTACACATTGTGCGATGCTCGCCCAGGCAAGCGTGGTCTCCGTCGTGGGTTTTGTCTTTGTTTTGGCGAAGCTGAGATCTAGGGGAATCATAATCTAAATGCACATGTATGTTGAAAAGCCACAGTGGAATTCTTCGGGAGACTAAGGCACAGCCCATTTGTGGGAAATGCTGGGCCAGGCAGAGGCTTCGGGGGGTGGGGGTGGGGGTGGGGGTGGGGGGGGGGGAGGGGAGCCGAGACCAAAAGAACGGAGAAGTGTCGCACAAGCCTCAGGAAAATAAGACCTAAAGGAGCAAGGCAGGGAAACCGGTGGAAATAGGATTAGGGATCCGAGACAGGAGGGCTCCCGTGTAGTGAGACAGGGACAGAGACTTCCAGATGCATAAAACAGGAAGTGAATGTGCAATTGGTCGTAGTCTAGAGTCGGAGAAAGACTGTTTCCAAGAAGGGCCCAGGTCCGAAGCGAGAGAGCAAATAGAGCATGGCGGACGATGGACCCGAGCCAAGGGGCTGGGAGGCCCATGTGTAGGGCTTTTAGCTGCTTCGCAAAGGCAGAACAATTTATATACGTTTTCTCTTTACGCAGAGCGGCCCCGGGGAGATTTGCGGAGTCTCTGCATTTGTTTGCGTGCTAGATGATTCTAGCAACAGCCGACCCACCAGGGAGACTAAGTCAGAGGAAGGTGGGGGAGCGGTCCTCAAGCTTGTCAAACGGAGCAAGTTGGGAGTTTGGGTCAAGTACAAACTTAGCATATTGTCCTGATGTGCTAACCCACCACCGGGTCACTGGAATATGATGGGCTCTCGTGGTAAACTCGGTGGCCTCAAACAATTTTGGCTTAGAACTTCCTGTTAAAGACTGTGGACTTTAGTGCGTAGCAAGTTCTTATACAGAGAATGCGCGAATGGACTTCCTTGATTCGGAGGTCTGTGAACTGATGCAAAGTGTATTCAAAATAGCGTGTGTGTGTGTGTGTGTGTGTGCGTGCTCAGGCCTGCGCCTTTTTCTAGAGAGCAGATACATAATGTTCCACATTTGTGTGTGACACGATCGTGGTGACAACCCACTGAGGCGCAGCAATATAAAGAATGATGAGGGGTGCCTGGGTGGCTCAGTCCATTAAGTGTCCGACTTGGGCTCAGGTCATGATCTTGCAGTTCGTGAGTTTGAGCCCCGCGTCGGGCTCTGTGCTGACAGCTTGGAGCCTGGAACTCCTTTGGATTCTGTGTCTTTGTCTCTCTCTGCCCCTGCCCCGCTCGTGCTCTCTCTCAAAACTAAATAAACATTAAAAAAATTAAAAAAAAAAAAAAGAATGATGAAATAAGTTTCAACCATCTGCTCAGATGACCAGATGTCGGGACAAGGTTGCCTTGGCCTGGAAGGTCCTTCAAGCTTGTGCTGCTTCTGTGGAAGCTAGAGTGAGAGGCAGAGCCCCGAAACCGAGTGGACTGACCATGAATGGAGGGACCCTCCACTCCCCGAAGCCTTACGTCGGAGTGCAATACATGGATGGGGCAGCTAAGAAAGCCATTCATCAAGGCCCTACACTCACGAAGGGCCTTGATGTGGCCGGTTATCTTGCAACAAGACTATTTTTCACACATTCACAGAGGTTCACCCACCGGACCAGCCAAAACCACTCATCCTTCAACGTAAAGCTCACGTTTCCTTTCCAGAGCATTTCTCGCAGAGCTCGGTACAAACGAATTGCTACGTAAATCCTGGGTTTATCTCGTAACTAGTAAAACTACACTGTATTGAACTGCTCTGTTTAGCTCTGCACTGTCAGCGCAAAGCTGGTCGAGGGGTGAGGCTCGAACCCACGAACCCTGAGATCGTGACCTGAGCCGAAGTCGGACGCTCAACCGCCTGAGCCGCCCAGGCGCCCCTCGTCTTAACCATCTTTGTGTAAAATTCAGTAGTATTAGTGTAGTCACATTCTTGAATATTCACAACAGATCTCTAGAACTCTTCTCTGGCAAAACTGAAACTCTATCTTCATTGAACAACTCCTTATTTCTCTTGTGAATCGCAAAATTCCATTGCATTAAACTCTGCATTAAATGTTTGTATTATCACAAATTTTGTGAACTTATCTTTGGCATTTCCTCATTTGTTTTAGTACATTGGAAGGATCAGGGGCGCCTGGGTGGCTCAGTCGGTTAAGCGTCCCACTTCGGCTCGGGTCGTGATCTCCCGGTTCGTGAGTTCGAGCCCCGCCTCGGGCTCAGTGCTGACAACTCAGAGCCTGGAGCCTGCTTCGGACTCTGGGTCTCCCTCTCTCCGCCCCTCCCCCGCTCACACTCTGCCTCTCAAAAATAAATAAAAATGTTTAAAAAAATTAATAGAAATACATTGGAAGGACCATACAATGGCAATGATTGGGGACTTTCTCAGCTTCTGTGATTTCCTCATGTAACAGTCAAGTTCAGCCTTACAGCTAAGCCCCTATGAGTGTCACCGCGAAATGGACAGGGAGAAAGAACAAGCTGGTCAGAGAGAGCATGGGATGAGCCCAAGCCAAGCCATGGGAAGGGCCATGAGGACAGCTCTGATGGGAGACGGCTCCCTGCCATGGTGAGAAGTGAGAGTTCTGGAAGCAGACCCACTGCCTGGATTCATATCTCCCTCCAGTGCTCGATTGCTCTGTGCCTTTCAGCAAGTTCCTTAACCTCTCTGAGCCTCAGTTTCCTCGTCTATAAAATGAGGGCGGGGGCACTTGGGTGGCTCGGTCGGGTAATTGTCCAACTTCAAGGTAGCTCAGGTCATGGTCGCATGGTTTGTGGGTTCCAGCCCCACAAATCGGGCTCTGCACTGACTGCTTGGGGTTCTCTCTTTCTCTCTCTCTCAAAATAAATAAATAAACTTAAAAATAAATAAATAAATAAATAAATAAAACGAGGACGGTAATAGTACTTGCCTTATAGAACTGCTGTGAGTGGTAAGGTACATAGTAAGCACTCAATTTATATCAGCTGCTGCTATTATTATTATTATTAATCTTTGTGTAGTGGTGGTGGAAGGAAACTTCTCTAGCTGGGAGTTCCCGGCTGGGGACAAAATGTAAATCCATTTTGTCACGACCTCAGTGGGATGAGTGGGATTCAACTGCTTAATTCCACTGAAATCCTCGGCAAGAGGACTAGTTTCAGCCTTGTGGTTTGAAGGGGTGGGTGACCTTAGGCAGAAGCATAGGAGATCGTGGTCTGTCATGTATATTTCACCAGCCTCTGAAAAGTCGGGTCTAAAAAGTATCTCTCACTCGTATCTTCGTGGTGCCTCCAGAAGACTTCTGCTGAAAGAACAAACCACCTACGAGCCCAACCCAGAAATCTGGACTCCTGGCACTTCGCGCGTCCACGTGAATTTGTTTTCAGGATTGTTCTTTCCTGAAAACAGCTATTGGCGATGGAAGGAAGCGTAGAGAGGGAGGGAGGAGGGAAGGCCCAGAGCCGGCGGGGTGCTCGTAAAAATGTAGCCAACAGCGCTCCGGGAGGGGAGCCGTAATTTCTGGGGGGGTACAAATACTCCCACCCTGGCTGAGTGCTGCTACCAACCTGACATCCCCGAACGTGGACTTGGGAAGGGTGCTCAGCGACATGCCATTATATGGCGTTTCGACCTTGCAGACGCAGTAGGGCCTAAATAACTTCAAGAGCATAGGTAAGAGGAAAAAGTAGTACGATAATCAGGATGTGACAAGCTTTGGGTGTTCACTGCTTTGCGTCTAATGTAATTTATTTCATTGTAAGTTTACACGACTTGCTCTTTAAATAAAGGCTGTGTTTAACGACTGGCTTGTAAAATTTCCGAAATCTTAGAAGTTGGCTCTCGTTACCACCGATCGCTCTTTCTCTTCCTCCGGTCCAAACCCTGCGGGGGCTGCTGGGCTCGGCACCGGGAGTCAGGCTGTGCCGACAGGTCTCCCATGGCGGTTACGCGGAGAATCCCGACTCGGTCAGCAAGCCGGGCTCTCCTTTGCCCCGAAGCCTGCCGCGCAGGCCTCCCCAGAGACCAGCCGGTGGCCTCCATCAGGATAAAACAAAAGCGAGAGAAACTGGGCCCCTGCTTCGCCGTCAAGCCTTCAGCCCCGTGCTCTGCCAGGCTGGATTGCTCGCAATATTCCCTATGACTGGCCAGTACTTTCCCTATAGGCCACCAGATATTTTCCCCCTGTTTCTTCTGCCTGGAATGTCCTCCAACCCCTTTCCATTCTTTCATCTGGAAAACTTCTTATCCTTCATGAGTCAGCTCCTGCACACCTCCTCCAGGAAGCCTTCCCTGAACCCCTCCCCAGGCAACATTAGGTCCTTTCCTCTGACGGGCCACCAGTGGTCTGTGTGATGCTGTATGCTTCCCTCCCCAGGCTGTGAGCCCCTCGACGGCACGGACGGTGTTGTGCTCGTCTCTGCAGCCCCACGCCCAGCGTAGAATATGTGTCCCGTAAACACTTGCGCCCTTAATAAGTGAATGGATTGGAGGTATTACAGCCTGCAGAGGGGCCTGAACTAGGAACCGCCATGGCAGCTGAGCCTCTATTTTCCTGGCAATTCCTACAGGTGGAAAGGCCTCCGGTGAACTCCCGAGGCATCTGCTGTTGAGGCGGACGCGAGCACCAGAAGACTCTTTTCCCACTCCACTGATTTATTTTTTGAACACGTGTTACAGTTTTTGTTTACCTCATCAATTAACGAGGGAACCAGCAAGACGTCACGACCTGCTCCAAGGAAAACTCAAAGCACTTTTTCCCACCGTCAAAACTCTAGAAGGTCTGTGGCCTTCTAGCCCTGTATTGCTGATGGCCGACAAAACCCCTCCCCTTCGGGCATCTGGCCTCTGGCGGGAAGGACTGGGTTGAGAGCCTTCTTGGGGACGCTGCTTCATTCAGGGGCTTTAAGAACATGGAGGAAAGATGGAGACAAGACCAGGCACTGGATGAGATCATCGGACCTGAGCTGAAATCAAGAGTCAGACGCTCAGCCAACTGAGCCGCCCGGGAGCCCCTATAGGAAACCTTCTGATGTCCTGCCCCAAGAAGGCCATATTTGGACAAAGGAAAATGTTCTCAACCACTATACTTTACTAACCTCTGATCCCCAAATCGGATTTCATTCGTGGCTGGGATATGGACCTCAACTCCTTCGTGGTCGTCTAAATGGCTGCAAGTGGAGGGGTGTCTGAACTGGCAGACGGGCTTCTGGAGGATTCCTCTTGCCCAGCCTAAAGCAGCCTGACTCAGACCCACCGAACCCAAACTTCTGTGGGTGGGGTGGAAGTTTCTCCCAAGCAGCAGGTTGTGGGAGAGAAAAGCTCCTTGAGCGGAGAAGCAGTCTGAAGAGAAGAGGCGAGGCAGTGGGGTGGTAGGGGTGGGGGGAACCAGAGAGAGAGAGAGAGAGAGAGAGAATAAGTCCCAAAGGGGCCTTACCAAATACGATGTAGCTGCTTAAAAAAAATTCTTTGCGGGCACCTGGGTGGCTCAGTCGGTTGAGCATCCAACTCTTGATTTTGGCTCAGGTCATGATCCCAGGGTCGTGGGATCGAGCCCCGTGTCGGGCTCCGTGCTGAGCGTGGAGGCTGCTTCAGATTCTCTCTCTCCCTCTGCCCCTCTCCCCTGCTCACGTGCTCTTTCCCAAATAAATAATAAACAAATCCCTTGTTCTTCCCAGTGAAAGTTCCACGTCCAGGCCGCCCCCATCCGAACATCCGTGGGGTGAGGGGGGCAGCTGGGAGCTCTCCCTAGTGTGTAGAGTGTGGACCAAATATGAGGATCAAATATGTTGGCTACTGCCTCACGGACAACAATACCGGCTGAGGCCGGAAACTGAGCTACGTTCCTTAAGGCCTCTGTCGGCTCTGAGATGTATGACTCTAGAACTGTGGGGTTGCAGCATTTGAAGTTTCTCATTTCATTTTACCTTTTGAATCTCCAGATCTATGTTTATACTTTGGTGACAGAATATTCCAAGCAGCCACGGGAGCGGGTAGGGTAGGGGGAAGAGGTAGCTGGGCAAGCCTTGTTGACAACTGGGGCACCCCTTGAGTGTGTGGTCACTAGGGAGACAGGCCTTCCATAGAGGAGGGCTCCAAAGACAGAAGAGGGGCAGTCTTGGGGGGACTAGACTAGAATACACTAAAACAGAGGAATCAAGGCCTGCCACTCTCCTCCTTGTGTCTCAGAAAGAGAAAGCAATTTGTGGAAGGCCACGAGGCTAGGGAGGAGGGAGGCCGGGCTTGGAATCCAGGCTGTCTGACCCCACAGTGTGCTCCCCACTGAAAGGCGGGGGGGGGGGGACGGGTAACGATGGCGTCTGCCTCGGGACTGAATAAGAACGCGCTCAACGCAGTGGCCGCTCGCATTCAACAGATGGGAGCTGCTATGGCTGCTGCTTTGTCATTATTATTGGAAGCTCCCCCCTGGGTAGCCACGAGCTGAGTCCCTCTCCTGGGTCGGTGCCACTGCATGATGGGTGACTCAGAGTAGCAGTTAAGAGTGTGGGCTCTGGAATCAGACTGCCCAGGGCTTAATCCATGTGACCAAAGGCAAGTCACATAACCGCCCTGGGCTGCAATTAGTCACTTATAACATGGGAATAGGGATCTACTTTGTAGATTATGGTGTAGAATGAAAAGCTAAATGTTAAAAGCAAAAACAAAAACAAAAAACAACTAGAAAAGGGCCTGGCATGCAGTGAACAGTCGGTGGACATTGGCTTTTGGATGCCCCAGGGTGGAAGAACAGGGCCCATGTTTCCCGAGCACGTGACAGCGGTTTTGGTTTGGGCATAAACGGCGTCCCCCATCGGGATGGGAGGCCAAATCCAGCCACTTTGAGAGGATGCGTGGAGTTCTGCCCAGAGGGAGGTGAAAAGATAGCAACTTCAGTCGCCACGATTAGCCATTTCCAAGTGAACGCATCCCTGCAGACGGCCTGCACGGAAGAGCTCGGTGCCGTGTGTGGGCACGATGTCCTCCCCCCCCCCCCCCAACCGTAACCGCTGGTCCTCTCGTGTAAGAGCTCGTTTGGGCTTGTAGGAGGAGCAGAAAATGTAGTTGTGTGCTGGGAGTGGCAACAGGTATCCCGATGGGCCAAAGGGGCAGTGATCCCTCCCCGTCCCCATGATTCTGCTGCATATTCCCGTAACGTTCCCTCTAAAATGTGACAGAAGCAAGATTTTTAGAGCAAAGCTGGCCTTAGGGCGAGCGGGCTATTTCAGGACTTAAAATTTTGTTGCGCTTGTAGGCAGAAAGGGTTCCTTGGGGGCTTTCTAACGCAACAGCGACACCTGCTAATACGTGCGTATAAAAGCGGACGGTAAACGTGGATGGCCGGTCAATGCGAGCAGAGGCCGAGATGGGGAAGTCAGCAACAGAAAACCGGAAAGGGGAGGAGAAAGGGGCTCAGAGATCCAGAGGCAGGGCTCCTTGGGGCCTGCACTCTCCTGCCTTGACCAGGGCATGCCTTCACGTGGGGCTGAATGCGGACAAGTCCAGCGGGGGCATTTCTGCATTACCTGGAAGAAGCCAACGTGGGCGGTACGGACACCGGCCCTTTCCCATCCCCCCTCAGCCCCTCCTGGGGGTGATGAAGTCATGGGAGGAAGGGAGAGTTGAAATTATCTGGTAGCCTGTGGGTCTAGGCCATTTGCTCTTTCCTTCTCTTGCTCTGACCTCATTTTGAGACTGGGGGCTCCTTCCAGGGAGACATCTCTGGCCTGAGAGAACTCACAGGAGCGGAGCCAGGCTGGATCCCAGAGAGGAAGCAGAAGGTGGCAGCTTCGGCTTCGCTCAAGGCCTGCAGGGTGGTTCAGAGTCGTGCAGGCCTTCTGGGCAGGACCGCCTGGGAGGGAAGGGTGTGCCTCTGGCCGAGGTGGGCTTTGTCTCTCGACCACCAGAGAGTGGCGGCCTGGGCACAGAAGTCCAACGGGGCCAGGCATTTCCTCTGGGACCTACTTGGTCAGGAGTTCTCATTTTTCTCAGTGACCCAGAGGGCCCTGTTACACAAAGGCCAGGCCCAAGTGCAGTTTGCTATCCTTTTATCTTTATTGTCCCGCTCCACTTGGATTCCCACCCCCCCCCCCCCCCCGCCAGGGGCAGAACAGAACTTGTACAAAGTCACTGATGGCAGGAGACTACAATAGGTACTGAGAAGACGAGGCATTGCTGACTCTCTCTTGCTGGTCTCCGCTCGGTCAGCACCGCTCCCTGCCCCCGTCAATTTTACCAGTGTTCCTGTCAAAAGGTTCGCGCGTTGGGCCTGAGCTACAGCCCGTCGTTGAGAAACAGTTTAACTGAAATAAAAACAACGTCATTTACTTTCACAAATGTTTTATAATGCCAAAGAAAACACAGTAGGTAGCGCGTTCCGCTGTAAGCAAACCCAATATATGAATGGACTTAACAAGTAAACTAGGGGCGGATTATTGGCAAGATGCTTCGACAAAATTCTGTAAATAACAAGATTTCCTGGTGCATTTTTTAAAACAGTTTATGGCAAGGTTTTCAGAACACATCAGTCACATTAATTAGCTCGCACCGGCCTCACTGTCAAGTGCATAAGAACTTAGTGTCTAAGTGCAAGGCTACTTGGACCAGAGGTCTTCCGGTCAAACGTATTATAAGCAACGGGAACGAGATCAAGTTAAATGGTCCAATAGCTTTCGTTTCTATTCGGCTTCCAAAAAACGATACCTATTTGGGTAATTCTTGCCCTAAGGTTACGGGTCGAATTCTGTTAGATGCAAAGTGAGACAACGGGAAACATTCCTAATGAACAAACAGCTTTCACAGAGACTGTCTATATCACATTGTTATGACAACGCAGAAGAGCTGAAATCTTGCTTTTGTACAGATTTGGAGGAAAGAAAACCCTAAAGAGAAACCAAGCATATAGAGGTAGTTGAACAGCAATATGGGGGGAAGAAAGCATTATCTTAATTCCCCTTTCAGTTTATTACAGTGCAAGAGTAAAATGGCTGCTTAACAAACAACTGGAATAACAAATACACAGACACATTTGCCACTGTTTGAATGCCTTGCTTGATATTTTAATCCGGGCATTACTGAGGACTGCATAAAACGATGGAACTAGTTTATCTCAGATAAGCCTATGATGCCACATTGACCTATTTGCTCTCCTTTTATTTTGTTGTTGTTTATTGTTGCTGCTTTTACATTAGCTAAACGTTAGGCAACTTTTAACATGACACATAAGCTACAGTGCTGCTTTGTAAACTTCTGTTAATCACATTTGCTGCGACAGATTTTTAAACGGCTACAGAGTCATGAAGCGAAAGCTTTAAAATGACACCAGGAACAGAGATTACAGGCACTTCTCTCTCAAGGTGAACTTAGCGCGTTGCAAAATACCTATTTGTAAGTGAAAACGTCTTCATTTCGACTCTGGATGTGCTCCACCCAGATTATTAAACAGTTGGACAGTGGGAGCTACCATTCTAAGAGGAACTGAATGTGCACATCTTACATGACTCCATTTCCTTCTTTCTCTCTGCACTAAGGAAGGGCCCCAAGCTGTAGCCCCGTGCAGCTGGCTGCTTTTCAGAACTGTTTTCAATCGTAAATCAACCTCATCCCTCAGGCCCCAGATGGGCTGAAAGAGCTATTCTTTTCCGCTATGGGGGCTGCCTTCCATTTGCATCCTTGCCCCAACCCCTCTGCTACGACTCTGCCTTGATAAAAGGAAACGGATGCAAAGTCAACACGTTGGGAACTCAAGGAACGAGTCCCTGGATAAAACTCCCATCTTGGAAATGGAGTTTGGCAAGGGGCACACTGTCCCCAGTGGATTCTGGCCCATCAACAGCATGCAGGCTGTGGACAGTACGAGACCTCTGGGTGCTGTGAGCCAGCCTCGGGAGCTCCGCGCCTCCGACGGCCAGTCACAGGGGATTATCTGAGCCCAGGCCAGCCCCGCAGGCAGAGCTGGAAGCGCCACACACGCAGCGACTCGACTGGCCCCACGGGGCGGGAAGCAGTCGGCTTTCAGAAAAGGCAAATTCTTGAAATAGTCAGTTCTCTGCCCCCATTAAGTCAGGGGCAAGCACTCTTTTCTCCAGGTTGTCTACAGAAAATTAGCTTTATCATTTTTCATTTTCTACATTTTGCTGGTTATTAGCTAGCAGTGGTAGTACAGTACAAAGCAGAAAGGCATAGTATCTGCCTGGTACCTAATGTGTATACACACACACACACACACACACACATATATATACATATATATATACACACACACACATACACACACATATACATATATATATATACATATATATATATACATACACAGAAAAAATAATCTAGGTCATGATAGGAAAATTAACCAAATAAATGGCACTATCTACCAAGGGGGAAGTCTTGTACTTCTGGCCTAGATTTAGCTTTATGTCTTTTCTCCGTATTCTCTTCCAACCCAAGCTTTGCAGCAAAATCGATTTATAAGGGGCGAAAATGGCCACGTTCAACTGACTGCCCCATTCAAGTACATCCCACAGAAAGCCAAGGTTTAGCCTTGCACCCTGCCTCCCACCACTGCTGAAACCAGAGCTTGCTATAAAATAACCCAAACGTCTATTTAGGCCACTGAACGTACAGGGCAACTCTGTTCCAGCCAAGATCTACATTTGCTGGAGTTGGGTGCTCACTTACCGACATGGAACATTCTAGGATGTGGAACTTTATTTAAAGAAAAAAAAAATCAAACTTCCCTTTCTACCGAGATTAAGTAGAAATGTGTGTGAGGTAACTGAATTTTATTGAGCCTGCAGCTTCCATCTGAACTGTGAGCTTCTGGGGAGCTTTGGTGACTCAGTTGCCATGCCTGTTTAATAAAATTACGTGCAACACAAACTGTTTAAAATGTTAAACATATGCAAAGGAAGGGGTTCAACGTCAATCTTGGCTATGCTAGTAACTGCTTAACTGTGCTATCTGGACTAAGTATTTAACATCGCAGAACCTCAGCCTTCTCATCTGTGATACTGGGCGTGATAACTGATCTCACAGGGCTGCTGTGCAGAATAAGTGATTTAATGAACTCACATATGTGAAACCGCCTGGCTCAGTACCTGGTACACAGCAGGTTCAAAATAAATTTGTTGGGGCAGCATAAGGAAATCCCATGAACTAAGCACAGAAGTCAGACTGTGAAACCCGTTCACCCTGGCACGGCCAAGATTTTTAATACTTTTTGGAGAGCAAGGAGGGATGAGCTGGTTATTCTAATGGAGCTAGAACTTAAGGCTTCCATTATACTGGGAATTCTAGACCTCCAGACAGCACTGCTTTTTAATCTTATTGGAACAGGGAAAACTGGCTGGCCCAGAAGCCTCCCTTGTCTCTGACCCTCACCTCTTCTCGAGTCTTTTCGTTTTCCCAAACAGACGTGGCTCCAAAAGGAATTAACTGTAAAGCATCAAGTTATGGTCCGAAAATCAGCGGTGGGGATCTCCCCAACCAAGTTTAAAGGGGCAGATATGGGTACTGCATGGAAAGGCAGTGTTTTATGCAAGTGTGGGCCCCTGATGATATTCCGTAACTATGAACAATCTAATCACAGCTATTATTTTTTGGATGTCTCCTAGGTGCTAGGCACTGTGCTAAGCGATTTACATATGTTACCTCATATAATGTCCGTTAACATCCCTACACGGGGCATTGGTCACTACCCTTTGCTAGATGAGGAAACTGGGGCCCAGAAGAAGTTCAGTCACAAGGGAAAACATCTACCAAGCGCAGATGTTTACGACCTTTCCTCTGCTGCATTTACACGAGATGACAGGCAACTATTTCACGAGGACTGTGCTCTGACCTTCTGGCTGGCTGGGCACCGAGCCGGAAGAGGAACGCTTAATTCCCTGCTCCCCGAGCCCTGCGGAGCTTGCTTGGGCAGTAACCACGCCTATACGTCCATTCTTTGCCGGCCCAGTCTGGCTGCGAACATCAAACCTGGTAACACAACACAACGCTCTGACAATCCAGCACCCATTTAGCAAGTTCAGAAGGGATCATTTGGTTTCAGCTTACGTGGATCACGTCATACTCTCTCCTCTGTTTCTGGCTGCAGGTAGTGGGAAGAAGTCAGGTCGATTCCCTGAGGCACTCACCTCTCCTTGAAGGAGTAGACGGGCTGCGCTGGGTCCGTCCAAGGATCACGTGGGGGGATAGTTTGCACGACGGTACAGATGGCGTGATTCACTTCTCGCCTGCCCTAATCTCCTCACGCCGTCGTTGGGACACCCCCCCCCACAGTCTTTTTCAGGTCCTCCTGGCACTGACAGAACCACACTAGCACTGAGCAAGCTAAACAAGGGCTCCCTCTTACATCCTTACCCACTGTTCTTGCCCTACGTTGAAATCTTTGGCCCGCGGCAGCTAGGAGGGAAGGCAGAGTTTAGCTAAAACCACGGGTTCGTCGTCTGTTTCCTTTAAAAGATGTACAAACCCGAAAGACAGCGTGTCTGTGTTTTTAAGGGTTCAACTGTCTCTACTGGCTTCTTTCCGCCTTCAATGACCGGCAGCCCTTCATCATGTGTTTTCATACGCGCCAGCCAGGTAACTAACCCTGGGGAGAAGGGAGAGACCCTTCTGATTAGATCGCTGAAAATAAATGCCTAAAACAGATCACTCACAAACGACGCCCCTCTGAGTCACCTCTTCATTCAAGAGCAATCATTCCTTCGGCCCTGCTCGGTGTCCCACCCAGAAAATGGATCGTTTTCCTTCACCCTGGCCTATTCCATAACGCCTGCCAAATCGCTTAGGTATTTTATATTGTTGAATTCCAAACGAAAGCAACATGGAACCCGTGACGAGCGACGGTCTCAGCGTGATTCCGAACCTCCTTTACACATCCAATGGGACAGATACAAAAACGGTTCGCGAACCGGGATCAAACACAGCAGAATGTGGTTAAAGCAAAAACGGCACGTTGCTAGCACTGCTCCTTCCCCCTGGGTAGATGGCAAACCACGTTAATAAATAAAGCAACTGGCTCTTCAGTAACGTACACTTAAACAGTTACAAACAGACAGGTAGAAAAAAGGGATACAGTGGTGCCAAAAAAAAATAAATTATGAAAACGGAAAGGATGAACATTCTTTTCTACACAATGCCACATAAAACCCGAACCATCTGGAATGAGAACCCAAGTCCGTGAAAATAACGCAGCAGCGTTACCAGAATGTGTGCTTCACATTTCAACTACACATTTATCTGTGCAAGAAAGAAAATGAAAGCAAAACCATTTTAAACTTCCAGAAAACTGGATGTCAAAAATCAAATGAATTTTTTTTTTTTCTGGGCTCTTAAACACCTCTGCTGAGCATGTAGTTGTGCAGCATGTCAAGAAGCATCTTCAGCCAGGAAGTTTCAAACAGGCCCCGTGCTTCTGGCCTTTCTACACGATTCCTCTCTGCGATCAACAGCAGGGAAATGCCTGTTTGATACTTCCTTCTGTTAAGATGTTATTGCAGTTAGATATATTTACAAGATGACTCCCCCAAGCCGGCAGGGAGGGTGGGGGCTTCTCCTCAGCGATCCACTCTCGCTAGTTTTGGTTCCGGGATATAAAGGCCAGGACTCGCCGAATCCCATTCAGTCTGTCCTTCAAGGACCTCATCGCTAGGAACGGGAGCTGAGCTCGGCTTTCCAGTGGAAGAACCGCTAATGTCCACCAGCACCAGGCTGGACCGTTCGGGCTCACCTACAACAGAGAAACACACGGCTTCACCCCACTCCCGCAGAAGTGAGATCGGCCTGCAGGTTTCCCAAGCTGCAAGGCAAACATCCCAGGTGGAACTGCTTCTGTGTCGGGCAGACGGCTAGTTACCCCCACGTCTACTTCCCCCCTTCTCTGAGCTGGGCATACAGCCACCCAGAAGACAGAGACCACGCGGCAGCGAGGGGCGGCCACGAGACAAAAGTTCCGGCTAATGAGATGTAAAGGGAAGGGACGCCCGAAACCTCGGGGCCATGCTCTGGGAAGGGGGCATGTGCCTTCCGCCTCACTCTTTCTCTCTTGCCCCTAGCTAGCGCGTGAGCACGGTGGTGACCGGCCTTCTTCTATCGGGAAGACAGGGGTAACATTCTAAGGATGATAGAGCTTTGTGATGAAGGAGACTGGGTCGCTGAATGATCTCGTGGGACAGAGCTGCCCTAGCCCTCTACCTGGTTCAAGCTACGGCCATGTTTAGTAGTTGTTAAAGCAAACAGATCGGTGTCCTAACAGATACGCTATACTTCCCAGCCACTGCTCAGTCTGGTCCACTTCCAAGATTCTGTTCAGGTTCTCGGGACGGACACCTAACAGCATATGGGCCTTCAATTCCCATGATCCCTTGGGCTTGGCAGGTCTCTTAACGCCCTGCATTTCCCTGCTTCTGGCCGCAGGCAACATAGTCCACATACGCCATGTCGCTGTACAAGGCCACAGCGAGCCTCTCCTCTGAAACCGGAGCCTGTGGTCCACAGCCCCAAAGCACAGCAACCCCCCTTTGCAAACATTCCAGTTTGAGAACACATTCATGTCAGAAATGTATTACGTCCCCGGGTTTCTTTCTAATGAGGAGCTTTCCCATCCCACATGAATCCTTCACCGAAATTCTGTCTGTCAGCAGCTTCCCAGCCACACGTTTTAAGACACTGGTGACTTACTTCCTACAGAGCCTGAAACAATCACAACTTCCAGAAGGTTGGTTTAGGACTGTGGAGAACCACCTTCTGGTCAGACCACCTACACATGGGATTATCTGCCTCCAAATGGGTTCACCTGCTTCTTCCCAAACCTTGCCATCTTCTTGGCTTCTCTGTGCCTATAGCTTCATTTGAATTCGTTTTTGTCCCTCACTGTGATCTGTAACAGGCTCTCCCTCCTATTATTAGTTCTGAATATGAAACTGACATATTCTAAACTTTCTTTCCCAGGGCCATTAACAAAGATATTTAAGCTGATGTTAACACTTGTGGCTGCTTCTGCGAAGCCTCCTTCTGAGGCTTTGAACATTCTTATTAATGGCACCGCTGGGGCTGCAGCACTGACTGGATCAAACTGGATGATTTTTTTTTTTTTTTGCGCGACTGCTGCCAAAGCAACGTGAGAACAGTTCTAATAAGAAAGGAAATGAACCAAGATTTCAACTTTCTGTGTCATCGAGCCCTTATGAATCACTCTGTGGCATCTGTGTTTTCTCTTATGAAAGCTGCTGTATCATCGCTGATCGCTACCTTCTGCCTGACTGAGGGAGAATGCTCTCCAGAAGGTGAAGGGGAACATTAAACTTGATCATGAGCTTGCTCAGAGCTCTGATGTAGTCCTGAGTCATAGTGGCCCAGAGCCAGGAGCTGGGTCACTGGGAAGCACTGACTGGCCTTGCTCCCTTCAACATCCACGATGCCTTTGCACGGAGGCAAAGGAGCCACCTTTGCGGTCTGGAGAGAGTGAGACATTTCAGCCCATCAGGGAACAGACTGGTGTTCTGTAGCCACAGATGCAAGGGGAAGAGGGGACGTTAGAGACCTCCTCATCCACCTCCCTCATTCCAGAGCTGGGAGACAAGTTGAGAAAGGGGCGGGTCTTGCCCAAGGTCACACAGCTAGAGCGGTAAGGATCAGTCTGTTGGCAGTGAAATGAGAACATACACATTCTTACTACTGTGACAGAGTCAGGAACGAGTGTAAGTAAAGAATCAAGGAAGTCACGGAGGTGATGATGTAGGGGAGCCAGCTCAGAATGCAGGAAGGGCGACGGTGGGCAAATACTCGACTAAGTTATCTCCAGCCTCGTCCTAGAGAGACAGTATTGTCCGATTTATCAGGCAACCGAAGTTGAGTTGGTGAAACTCAACTATCTCCACTTGCCTGAAGAGCTTCCGATCTGCAGCTCGATCTCTCAAGTGGGCCTGTCCCCCCAGGAAACAGACTTGACCCAGTAGCACCTGATCAACTGCTTTCTAGTATAACTCGGCAAAGGGCAAATTTAAAGACTGGGTCTGTCTGCTCAGGACCTGCTCACCCCTGATGAGGACAATGACAAGGGTCTACATCTGCAGGGCTAAGCAGGGAGGGACCCAGAGATGAGAAGGTGCTGCGGTCTGGCAGCTGGAATCCTGTAAGGCGACTGGTGCCGTCTCCTAGCTCCTGCAGCAATGGGGGTGACGGTTATGAAATAGAAGCCTTTAGTCTCAGCTCCCGGGATACCCTTCTCTTAAGCTTGGCCTTTGTGTGAATCTTGTCACCCCAACACATTACCATGGTGTGAATCTGGACTCCCACTGAAGGTTCTTTGGTGGATGGTGTCTATGTTCCCAATCTCTCACCTGACTTATGTCTCAAAGCCTGTCTGGGATCCAAGTTCCTACCGCTTTCCTTTATCACTCCAATTCTGACTTCAGATCCTTGAGTCTTACCCCTGATGCCCACTGCCCGGTGAAACAGTACCAAATTGGATCTATCTCCCCCTCTGCACTCGATCTGCTGAATGGCAACCATGCACCCACCCGATCCCAAACCCTGGGCGCTCTCATCTGCTGGGGGCAGCCCATTACAGAGAGACATTTTTATATACCTGAGGATCGGCATCTTTCTCTGGCATTGGACCAAAGTGACTGAGTATCCGATTCTTCAGAGAGGTTTTGAGCGAATGAAACCATGATGACGCTTGCTCATAGACACAGTTATGTAATCCCATGAGCTCAGCCTGATCCTCTCCTTGAACCTGAAAGTATCAAAGTGGAAATGAAGCACTCTGTCCCTTCTCCATCACTCCCAAAGCTTCTGCTGACACCAGACTCCCTTCGGGCATCCGGCCTGCGTCCCTAGGAAGGTTCGCCCACCCAGCTTTCTCCTGTGTGGTGTGTGGAAGGCTCCTCAGCCAGAGGGTGGGCTGTGTGTGACTACTGCTGAGTGCGGAGGAAGAAGCAAGTTTCCGCCGGGCGCATTAGCTGAAACAGCGAGACAGACTGAAAACCAGAGATGCGAACTGGCCCGAGCGGAGGCGTGCTGTTGAGCTCGCTTATGCTAGCTTATGCCTCTCTCCTTTTCACGTTTCATATCTGCTTTCCCAGTGTCCACTGGGAAGAGGGACACAGGTGTGTCTGTTTCTCACTGTGTAACTCTATTTCCTAAGTCCAATAGCTTCATTCGTCGATCGAACATTTACTAACCTTATACTATATGGTGAATGTAAATATAAACGAACGTGGGATTATTTACTTCTTGTTCTTCCAACTAGTCCAGAAAACCAAGGATGAACTGGACACGTTATCTTTCTCCTTGATGGGACGACGCGTTATAGGGAAGAACCCTTAGCCGGGTCGCGCATTTAAAAATACAAACGTACGTGTCAATCTACAATCATCTCAAAATGAAATGTTTGAAAACATAAACGAATTGATACATAAAATACGTGGGTGTAGATATCACTCCCAGATCTATCCCGTGGTATCTCTGGCAGAAACCTAACCCCTGGGCTGAACGGGCCCCAGGGTTGTTGATCTGGCTTGGCATTTCTTATGCAGGAATACAACTCAGCAACTAACCAGGGGGAAAGCCAGGGCACGGGGTGCTCCTGCTGCCATCCTACAATCGAACGGCAAGCCGGCGGCATTCGATGTCGCTGCGGCCATTTGGTGAGAAATCCCAAGGCCCCCCGACAGCGCTGAGCAATTCTTCCGCAAACACCTTTGCCCGCCAAGCTACAGGGATAGCCTGGCCCTGGGATTCTTGGCACGGGCCACCCTCACCTTTTGGTCTTCAATGTATTCAATGTCGGCTGTATTGTAACCATCTCGCTGGCCCTGATGGAGGACCCTGAAGCGCCTCTTGCCTACGCTGTCCACCACCGAGCGGCCATCAGCAAAGAACTGAACATTTCTGATCTCTAGGATGCAGCCATATTCCGCAAACCTGCTTATTGGGAATGCGTAAGAAAGTACATTTTTGGTGAGTTGTTTCTTTTTTTTTTTTTTTTTTAATTTTTTTTTTCAACGTTTATTTATTTTTGGGACAGAGAGAGACAGAGCATGAACGGGCGAGGGGCAGAGAGAGAGGGAGACACAGAATCGGAAACAGGCTCCAGGCTCCGAGCCATCAGCCCAGAGCCCGACGCGGGGCTCGAACTCACGGACCGCGAGATCGTGACCTGGCTGAAGTCGGACGCTTAACCGACTGCGCCACCCAGGCGCCCCTGGTGAGTTGTTTCTGCGGCCTGGCTCCCCAGCCGTTTCTGTAACCCCGGGCTGTGCCTCCAGGGACTTCTGCCTATTTGCCTGTCCCGGGGGCTACAGCTGCAACTACACCACAGGCAGCGCCTGTGCCAAGAAAAATCTTCCTGTAATAATGTAACTGCTCCCATTCATTGAGCATATACTGCGTGTGGTGTGCTCAGGGCTTTACGTGCATTAACGCACCAATCTTCCCAACAGGCCCGCTATCATTGCACCCACTTTACCGATCAGGAAACTGAGTCACAGAAAGGTTAAGTGACTTGCCCAAAGGCAAACTTGCTCCAAGGTTGGAGCCGGAACATGAACCCACGCACGGGACTCCAGGTCCCGCGGTCTTACAGTAAAACAAGTTTTATAGTATATACCACTCGTTTAACAAGAGATTAATCCTTGGGGTTCCTTTAAATAGGCAGCCTGTTACGTGGCAAACCAGGGGCCAGAGAGACCCCGGTCTCTATGGGTGCTCACGGTCGTGAGCTGGCTAAATCTCAGGAGCTGTGCCTCCCTATCTCCTGGGGGCACCCCAAATAAGCCCAAATCCCTCTCTACCCAACCTCCCTTTACTCACGTAGCTCCTCACTTACCCTTTGACAGGATCTCCAAGGCACATGCCAAACTGTCTTGTACCTGTTTCGATGCATCTACGGATCATCAGACGGTAACAAGGCTCAAAAATGTGCAGGGGACAAGGAACCGTGGGGTAGGCCATAGTGCACACGAAAATAGGCACGTTCTTATTCAAGCTGTCAGGAAGAGCAAATGACAGATTTCTCAAAGCCGTGAAGCAGAACACAAAAAGGTTGGTCAAATGTCACTTTGTGGTTCCCCCACAGTAAGGCCAGGGGACCTCAGGTTTTGATGGCTGATTAAAAAAAAAAAAAAACACTGAGATGCAACCAACACTATGGGCTAAGTCCCATTACTGGTGCAGAGGTTAGCCTAAGAGCTAAGAGATTGAAACTGACATTCTGTACATTCCAATTTGGCTTCAAAAACATCCTCTAGTACCTTCACATTGTGGGTGATAGTTAAACCTCATAGTTCTTTCTTCCTCTCGTGCCCTCTACTCAGAACAATCTCTTCAGGTGTCCTGCTGGCAGTAAAAGCGGACCCAGCTCTCCAGGGGGATGGTGGGAAAATCTCTGCAAGGTCTCATCAGCATTACAAATTTGCAAAGCCCCCAGAAGGTCTGCTCGGCAGGCCCGGGCCGGGAGGAGGAGGGAGCAACAAGAGAGGCAAGTGTCCTCTAGCCCAGTGACGTTCCCATGCGTCAGAATCACTGGGGGCCCTTAAATCCAGACAACTGGGCTGCATCACCCCAGAGACACTGGGATATAAGCTCTGGAGCCGGGACCCAGGGGTCTACCCTTCGAGTGCCCATGAAGAAGCAGGCACACAGCCTGATGGGAAACCACGCCAATGGGGCCAGCTCCTCCTGGATCACTGTTCTCTTCTTTGCTAAATCCAATACTGGAACTTGTCAATGGATACAAGACCATCTGCCCAAATCCCCCAGAGGATTCAGTTTAGGATTTCTTTAAAGAGAAATCCCTCTTGGCATATTCCAGTGTTTATTAATAAAGCATTAAATGATATTTGAGACAAGGGCTCAGAGAGACTCGCGGTGAATTTAAGAATCAGAGGTAAAAATAAAGATGCCCGGACTAGATCTACTGTAAGTCAATGAGAACAATAGGATTTAGTTTCTAGCTTCTCAGGAAAACACAGTATTCGAAGCAAGAGGCCCACTCAAACGAACCAGTGGCAGTTTAGAAATGTGCTCTACAGGGCGGGCAGAAAACCAGAGCAGCTTTTGCGATCGGGAACCTGGCCCCCAGAATGCTGCGAGGACCCTACTGGGGATCCGGAGGTGGGAGGGCAGCGGTATGAGACGCAGAAGTGAGAGAACGCCTCCTGCTGTTTCTGCTAGGCGGTCTGTCCTTCCAGCCAGGCAGAGAGCTTGGAGCCCTACGGGCACCTCCAGACTCACCCCTCAGCCACAAATGTGCATGGCAGAGGACGCGTGTAAGAAGGAGCAGCCTTACTCTTACCACGTATTGAGTGCTTCCTGTGCACTAGCTCATGTGATCTTCCACATGAGGTAAGGACTTCACTATTCCCAAGCTACAGATGAGGAAACTGAGGCCCAGAGAGGTCAAGTGACCTGCCTAAGGTCCTGAAGGATACTCGCTTTGTGGCAAAACTGGGTCACGAGCCCAGGTCTGGCTGACACCAAGGTTCTTAACCTCCCAGCACCTTCTGAGGTTTCTGCAAACAACCTTCCACACGCTGTGTAAGTTCCCCTGATCTGGCTGCTTCGGTTTGCTCCTAACCAGTGACACCCAGTTACTAGCGCCAAGACGTGACCTGGTCAGTGGTTTTGGCTCATGCGTCTTCAGGGGCGTGCTGGCAACTGCCGAACAACTGGCTGTGGGCGGGTGGAAAGCTCCGGCTCATAGCGATTGCCAATTTCTATATAGTGTAGATACGCCCACCGAGGCCAACATCAAGCTACCAGCACGATATTGCTAAGTGAGCAGTTAGGGAGAAACGTGCACATTCAGTTCTACGAGCTGCTACGAGTGAAACTGAAAAGAGATGCATATACGTACTTGGAAAGTTCTTCCATTTCTTCTTCATAAAGCCGCCTGCGTTCCTTGAATTCTTCTGGCAGGAATTTAGCTATTAGCTCTTCCATTATGACATTTTTGCTATATTTTCTGGATGCCAAGCACTATAGAGGCAACAGGGCACCGAGACATTATGCAGCCATCAGAAAACCACAAAGCACTTCTCATGTAATCAGCAGAACAGCTGAATCAACCACACATTGAGAGTAATTTGGGCCCACACATTAGCAGCTGGTAACATCATCATGCACGTATTCTCTGGATGTTACGTGCGATTACTTTTACAATTAGAAAAAAATACTTTAACAAGGGGAAAAGACCCGCATTGAAGTTTCAAAAGTTTAGCTTTCCCAAAACACTCAAGTTGAGATTATGTTCTTGTCAAAAAAGGGGGGAAACCCTTCCTTTTCCTTTTATTGGTTACTGCATTTACAAGCTGGCAAAAACGGTCTCCATCTGGGATATGCTGGAAGTCTGTGGTCTGAAGGTTCAGGGAACGAGAAAGCCACTGTCCATCACTGATCTTTTCCTGACCTGTCCCACCCCCGCCCCGCCCCACCTCACCTCAATGCTTGGCTTCTGGATATTGCCAGTCTAAATATTTTTCCCCCTCTAACTTTAGCTGAAAACAAAACAAAACAGCTAAATACTGGGGATTGTGTCTATTTGTTTTTTAAATATACCATCTAGGTATCACTGAAATTATGTTATAAGCCATGAATTCAGAACCGAACTCAGGCCCAAGTGTCACTATTACTATCCTCCCAAACACCCCTAACTAACTTCATGCATATCCAGGGATCCGTAGGTAGAGGGAATTGAGCTGTGTGAACCAGACCACGGGAGTTAAAACATCTGCGAATTGTTTGCTACGGACACTATCCACACAGACCCAGCAGGGGGAGCTCCTGAGTATAAAATTGCTGGTTCGAGACTATTTTTCCTTTCCCAGTATGGGCTGTGTGTGTCTATTCTGCAGTGAACGCGATTAGAATAAAATATTTATCTCTCTTGGAAATGGTGTAAGTGCGACCCTGTGTGAACACGCAGAGATAGACGAGAACATTTTCTGGGACCCCACAGCATCTGCTTCTAGGATGCCTTCTCAGCCACTGCCATCGCCTGGCTGCAGAAGATCCACTGCTTTGCCCCGTCCCAGTCTTTGGAGAAAAGCAATGCCTCGGGAGGTAGCTAATCCATGGAGGAGGTGACTCCCCCACTGACGCTAAAACAAAAACCCAGGACAGGCACACAGTAAAATGTTAATGGTGGTTTTCTCCAGGTGCTGAGCATACGGGTAGGTTTTTCTTCTTTCTGCTTATTTGGATGTTGTAGTGTTACCACAACACAGATGTATATTTAAGTATAAGGACCGTGGGCCTCTCCCCCACAATCAGGCCAGGAAAATCCCACCCCTTGATCGAGGCAAGGGATGGCAGGGACCCTCCCCTCCAACCCAATACACACCCCAGGGTCGTCCTGGATGATCATTTTACTCCATTGTCTTAGTTTAAACGTTCAGGTGTTGGGAAAACTCAACATGTGACTTCACTGGACCTACATTCACCTAGAGGGTGTCCTGCATCGCTGAGCTCTCCTCAGGGATGACAAGGGTCAAGGAACATTAACACTGGCTGTGATGTGTGCCACACAAGTCCTTGGGGGAGGGAAAGCAAGGTGGGTTCCTGGGCATTCCTGTGCTATAGGAAATTCCATTGGGTCCACCTGAAAAACAATGGTGGCAGTCCGTGTGGCTCATCTGAAAGGACTTGGAAGCCCCAGAGCTTTCCAAGTAGCTAAATATCTGCTAATAAGTACAGCAGCTCCGGGGGGGGGGGGGCGGGACAAGGACCTTCCCCTTTCAGGACCCATGTCTGCCATCGATTTAATACTTTTGTTTCCAACACAAATTAATTTCACTGTTGACAGTTCATAAAAAGCTGGATGTCGCCTCATTTTCCCGAAGGACTTGGCAAAGAGGGGAGGGGTAGCTGTAAGACGGGAAAGATAGACAGGTGGTGTGAGAGGGTATCTTTCCCTAGCACAGTGCACTGGCTTAGGATCAAACAGGACACCATTTTAGTATCCAAGTCCACATAATCTAACCTAATCAAGAAAGAAATAATATTTTACCTGTGAAAGACCATCTTTGCACAGCGGACACTTTGCATTGTGATCTAGGCATCTTTCAAGGCATTTTAAACAAAATGTATGACCACAAGGTGTTGTGACTGGCTCGTAGAATAATCTGAAATTTAGGAATCAAAATGGAAGAAAAATGATGCAATCAGACAAAAAAAAAATAAAAGAGCTACTCAATGTTAAGGTTCTACAGTGTTATTCGGAAAATTCCGTGTGTGCAAGGGTGGGGGAGGGTCCTTTCTTTTTTACCAGAATTCCCTGCAGTTGCTGTGCTTCAGAAAAGCATTTGCTTTTTATTTCTGAGCTGGATTTGAAAATCATGCATTTGTCAACATTTCTGATATAGCTAGATCATTCTGTGACATTAGTTCTAGTCAGCCTCTTCCGACTGGCATCCAGACTGTTTTTCCCTGTCAGGTCTCAGAAAAAGCAAGATTAATGCCCAGAGGGTCTAAGTAGATTACATTCTAAAATATTTAGCCAACCTGCTCGCCTGAAGATATGTAAACACAGAGACAGATAAGCACACACACAGACACACACACACTCCGCCTCACACATTCATTCATTTAAGTACCTTATATCATATACACAACGGAAAAAAGACTTGGCTTATTTGCTAACCTTCATTCCATTTTTACCTAAGCAATGTTTACTGCCTGAAGGATCCCGAAATTGTGCCTGCAACAAACACGTAACTGCCTTTTGTATGAATGGATCATTTTCTTGGGGGCAGTAGAGTAATTCTGTCAGTGTGCTTACTGATGAACACATACATATAAACATACGTAGGTATGCACACATGCACTTCAATTAGATCCTATTTTAATTCCTTTACAGGAGCCGGCTAATTTCAAAGCAACGTGGGGAATCTTTTTAAAAGCCGTTCTACCCATTCAGAGATTCACAGATTTACTTTGCTTTTGGAAAAAGAAAGGCTCACCTGCAGCAGGACCACCGGGTGGGGGCAGCTGACGACGGTGGTTCAGAAGTGGGGCTGGCGCTCACCAAGAGGACAGACAAAAGGGAAAGACAGACGCCTGACCAGCCTGTTTTGACCTCACCAGTGTTCAGTTGCGAGGAAGAGGCCGCCAGCTGCACAGCCCCCTCGTGTGGCCGGGAGGTGTACCAACAGCCTGGCCCACAGGGCCAGGCTGAGCAGAATCAAAATGTCAGAGCTGAAAAGTACTGGAGAGAAAAACTGAACCCACCAACCAGAATGAAACTGAGCTCCAGAGGGGACAAAGCGGCTCATCTGTTGGCAGATGAAGGTCTATCCAGCTTCCACTAGCAGTCGTGTGCTCTTTCTGTTTTTTCAACGTTTATTTATTTTTGGGACAGAGAGAGACAGAGCATGAACGGGGGAGGGGCAGAGAGAGAGGGAGACACAGAATCTGAAACAGGCTCCAGGCTCTGAGCCATCAGCCCAGAGCCCGACGCGGGGCTCGAACTCACGGACCGCGAGATCGTGACCTGGCTGAAGTCGGACGCTTAACCGACTGCGCCACCCAGGCGCCCCTCTTTCTGTTAAAACCGCGACTCTCGACCCTATTGGTGTGTGAGAATCACCTGGGGCGCTTTTTCTTTAAACAGCTTTACTGATGTCTAATTGACGTGCAATAAACGGCACGTACTTACGGTGTACAATCTGATAAGTTTTCACATACGTACACACCTATGAAACTATCTCCGCAACCAAGGTCACGAACACACCCATCGCCCCCAAACATCTCCTCGTGTGCCTTTGTAAACCCTACCTCCTGCTCCTCCCCATGCGCCCCACCATCACCTGCAGACCTTTGAAAAACTACAGGTGCCAGGACCACACCTGCAGAGGTTCGGGTCAGTTGGTCCAGGGCAAAGGCCAGGCATCAGGATTATTATTTTTTTTTTTCTTTTAAAGCTCCTTGGTGGTTTGAATGTGCAGCCAGGATTGCGAATCACTGTATTTCACAATCCTACTAATCTCTGCATGGGCAAATCCTCTGTATAGGTCTCCAAACCTAATTACCAAATCTACCAAGGAAAAGACTAGCAGCTGCTGGCACATTCCCCTCTTTCTTGATTTAAAAAAAAAAAAAAATTCTAGTGGAATTTGAGGGGAAAGCATCTTGTGGGAAAGGAAAGAACAGTTTCTTAAGAGAAATCAATTTCGATTTAACAAGCTCTCCACCAAACAGATTCTCACTTGTCCACTCAGCAAAAGTGCTCCGGGTGCCTACTGCGTGCTGACGCGGAGCTAGGCGCCGGCACGTGACAGGGACAGGGTGCACCGGACTTGTAGGAGGTGAGAGGACAGACGTCGAACAGGACGTCGGAAAGATGAGGTTTCGCAAGTACACGCCTGTACGAATAAAACTTGCTAAAATGTTGAAATTAAGCCAATGAAGGTTTGGAGTAGGAGGGAGGCTTTTCATATATTCACTTTTCCTCCTTTTTGAATGTTTCAATCCTGTTTTAAGAAGCAGTTAATTTGCTTAGCGTAATTAATAGACGCCAGTTATTAAGTTGGCCAAAAACTAAAATTAATTTTCAAAAGCACTCTTTATGATGGAGGTCCTAACCAGCGTACTAAGGCGAGAAGAAAAATAGAGAAGTATGAGGACTAGGATGGAAAAAACCAAATCTGTCCCTATTCACGCACGGTGCGATGGTGGACTGGGAAAATCTAAAGGAATCTGCAGGATGAGTCTTAGAATCCGTAAGAACTGCTAGTATGGGCAAGGATGTTAGTTACATATACACACGCCCACAACTGTGTTCCATACACCAGCGAAGCGACACGAGAAAATACATTTTTAAACACGGTAACATTGACAACTGCTTTCAACAATCAAGCACCCGGGAATAAACCCAACAAAAGCTGTACGAGCCCTCTGTAGGAGAAAAACTACAAACGCCTCACTGAAAGGAAGCAGAGAAGACCTAGTCAGGTCCCGATGAAAATCCCGGCGGCTTATTTCACGCGTTTGTTTTTGCGGGACTTGACAAGTTGATTTCTAAACTGTGTGAGGCAAGGCAAAGGGTCAAGAGGTGCCAGGACACCTCGACGAGCAGCAGTGTGGGAGGACTTGCTCCACCAGACGTGAGACCTTATTATAAAGCAGCAGTGATGGAAACGGTGTAGGGCTAGCACAAGGACACACAGATCCGTGGATAGAATAGAAAGCCCAGGAATAGACCCAGATCCAGATTCTTCATTTATGACAACTGTGGCACTTCAAAGCAGAGCGCGGGATTTTCAATACATAAATAGCACCCTCAATAAATGCTATTTGGGGTAGTGGGCTGTCCATATGGGGAAATGGAAGTTGGACTGTCTGTCACACCGCGCACAAAAAATCACTTCCATGTGGGCTGGAAAGAGGAACGTGAGACAGTAAAGCTTTTAGAAGATACAACAGAATACGTTTACGACCTCCGGGTAAAAGAAAAAAAGATTTCTTAGGCAAGGTAGGCACCAAAAAACAAAACAAAACAAAACAAAACAAAAACAAAACCCACTAACTATAAATGAAAGGATTGATCATTTTCATTAAAACCAAGAACTTGTAAGTTCATCCGAAGATGCCACCGAGAGAGCAGAGAGGCAAGCCGCAAGTGGCAGAAGGTATTTCCAGCACACGTGACTAACAGAGGCCTGGTATCTAGAACATACGTAGAGCTCCTATAAGTCTGTAAGAGAAAGAGAGAGAACCCGCTCAAAAATGGGCAAAGATTTAAATGCACGAGCATACATAAAAACTGCTCATGGCAATGCTACCCGCAGTAACCCCAAACTAGAGACAGCCCAAATATCCCTCTACCATAGAACTGGTAAAGAAACTGTGCAGTAGGTTCATACAATGGGATGCTATACACTAATGAAAACAAACAAACTTCACCGACGCGCAGCGACATGAATAAATAAACCTTAATACTGTGGTAAAGAAGCCAGAACAAAAAGAAACAGGACAATTCGATTTATGTAAAGTTTTTTAGAAATAGGTAAAGCTAAATTACCCCACTTAGAGACGCATACCTGGGTGGTAAAACTATTTTTAAAAAGAGGAGACAAGGGGGAACCTAGGTGGCTCAGTCGGTTAAGCATCCAACTCTTGATTTCAGCTCAGGTCACGACGTCACGGTTGGTGAGTTTGAGCCCCATGCCGGGCTCTGCGCTGACAGTGCGGAGCCTACTTGGGATTCTCTCTCTCTCTCAAAATAAATAAATCAACTTAAAAAGATAAAAAGAAGAGACAAAAGTCAAGGTAGCGGTTTCGGTGGGCGGGGGGCAAGGAGTCGTGATTTGGAAGCGGCACACAGAAGGCTTCTGGGGTCCTGGCTGTGTTTTAGTTCTTGAACTGAGAAAGGCTGAGTATCCTCTTTACAATATTTTGTTAAGAGAATACGTTTTTAATTTTTATGTACTTGTCCAAAGTGTTTATTTCACATTTTACCACGTCTCTCAAAAGTGTGATTGGCAATGGGGCGCCTGGATGGCTCAGTCGGTTAAGCGTCCGACTTTGGCTCAGGTCATGATCTTGCGGTCCGTGAGTTCGAGCCCCGCGTCGGGCTCTGTGCTGACAGCTCAGAGCCTGGAGCCTGTTTCAGATTCTGTGTCTCCCTCTCTCTCTGACCTTCCCCCGTTCATGCTCTGTCTCTCTCTGTCTCAAAAATAAATAAACGTTAAAAAAAAATTGGCAGGCTGATTTGGAAACCACTGCTGTGATCTACTAGAACGGCCAAACGAGAAAGTCTCATAATCTGCAGTAATCTGAATGCTATGAATCCGAATACTTGTGGTACATTAGTCGATGACGTTAATGGTGGCAACGACTGAGGAGTCCGTACCTGCAAAACTGTTTTTCCCAAGAATTTCAAAATTGGGCCTTTTGTCAAACAACGATATCGCTGGCTAGTTAACTGCAGTAAATCCTGACACTTCACGAGCAGATGGGTGAAACAGACACCGAAGGAAACGGCAACTCTTAGCAAGAACTGCGAACAAAACGCCCTGATCGAGTGGTCACAGACAAGAATGCTGCCACAGATGTGGTATGATTGCCTTGAAATAACTCAAAGTTCAGATGCTTCGAATGTATCACCTTTCAGGACGCAATTCGCTTCTAGCTTCAGAGCTGCTCCGCTCCTCTAGAAAGGCCGACTGAGTAAAGTGGCAAGGAACAGGTGGAGTAGATTTCACTTGCTATTCTGGGTGCCTGTAAAACTGTTTTTCATATAAATTAACTTTGTACATTGATAGGCGGTAACGAGGATTAGTTCCGCTTTACTATTGCGGAAATTAAGACTCAGGTTAGATGACTTGCCCAAGGTCACACAGCTAGCTAGGAAGCGGCAGGGCTTGGGAAGTAGAGTCACATCTGATTCCCTCTGCACTCTGTGACACGGCTGTGAGCATGTGCACATCTGGAACAGACATCATCTATCCGTGTGTACCTGCACATACTGACAACATAGTTTTCTCTGCCCCTCTCTGTCTCTCTCCCTTCCCTCTCACCCCACTCCAGAGAGAGAGAGAACTCCATAGAGAGAGAGCTCGAAATAGGAATATACTCGAATTCCTCTTCCTTTTATTTACCGCTTTAGGTAATGATTTCAGAAAACACGTCAGGGAGGCATTTATAAATCAGAGTAGAGCCGGATTTTCTCACAAGAAAGCATTTTACATTGTCACAGCAGTGGAGTAAACAATAGTAATAATAAATGCTTTCAGTTAGATGTTAGCCCGGATAAAATGCTTGGCTTGTCTGGAAATAGCTATCTTTGCCCACCAGTTACATCCTTGTATTGTGTTCTTTTGGTGCTATCAAATGAGAGTGAAGAAGGAATAAGAAGGAGGGGGTGGAGAGAGGGAAAGAGAGAGAGAGAGAGGGAGGGAGGGAGGGCAGGAAGGAGAGAGACGGTGAGGGGGTGGGGGGAAGGGAACCGGCTGCTTAACGCCCAGCTATTCGAGTGGCTAAAACGAGGTTAAATACAAAGTTTTCATTGCGATTGACAAAGAGGTCACTGGGCCATTAGGTAACTGGTTCAAAAATCACACATGCTTGCTCCACATCTCAAAATAGCCTTGTCACCCCAAAGGCGCTGTTCCACACCAGCCCCAGAGGTGCCCCCCCCCCCGACCCACCCCAGCGGCGAGAGGCTCCCACCTCCGTAGATCTCAAGGGAGGGGTTTCGGTCACTAAAGACTGAGGAGCAGAGTTCTGAGGCGTTGGAATTAGGAAGCAGCCTCCCTCGACGGAGCTCTCCCAATCCAGCCAGCGGGACTCGGCGATTATCAAGTGTCTCATTAACGCACGCTCCAGTTACCGTTCCATTCGTCTTTTCCGCCCCTTTCCCTGCGAGACACGGAAGCCGCTCCCGAGTGTCTCTCCAGAGCCAGGCCGGCTTCACGCTCCAACTTGTCTTCTACCGATGCGGTGCCGCGGGACTGGATTTCGTTTTAGAAACTTGCGCAGGAGGTGCAAATGTCTAGTTTCGTGACCCAGCAGATGGTCTGAAGATATCTCAACCCTTAGCCGCCCTCTCCCCCTGCCAAAGACAAGTGAGGGTCGTGATAGAAGCCGGTACGGATCCCAATGACAATAAAGAGGAAAAAAACCACTAGCGGGTTGGAAGCAGGAAGTCTGTCAGGGCTGTGTTCAGACCAAGGCATGTCTGTGAAACAGCCTTGTCAACATCTGATTTCCGCCTTGCAGACAAACCCTGCTGGAGGGGGAGCTACGTGCTTGTGACCAAGGGCTAGGGCCTTCAGAGCCTCGAGGTCACAAACACTCTCCGGACTTGGCAGGTTTCTCGGCACCCTAAAGTGGCTGGAGTCCCCCTATAACTTCCTAGGCCTATCCGACAGTTGCCCCCAGACAAAGATGGGCTTTTGTTCTGAAGCCTCACTCAGAGCAGAGGGGCAGGATAAGGGAAGTGAAGGCTTTTAAACTCAGGGCGAGCAAACCGGAAGGGGGGTCTCATCCTCCTGGTGTTTATTTCTCGGAGCAAATTTCTAACCCTTCTCCGAAGCTCCCTGTTGAGATCGGGGACAAACAAGACGGAAGGGAGAGAGCGGAGGAACCAGAACAAAAGAACTCCAACCTCGGGGTTGGGAGTCCTCAGCGAAAACACAAACAGGATGAGTCTGTGTGTTTGGTTTTGCTGGCTTCGCTGGATGTCGGGAGGAGCGTGAAGAGGAGAGTGAGTCCGGCGAGGACTCGGGCTCTCTGAGCAAGCTGAACCAAGTCTGTCGAAGTCTGACACCTGGAAGACCGCGGCTCACATGGCAGGCTTAGAGCCTCGATGGCAAAGGCCCATTTCTCTGCTTGGCCAGGACCCGCCTACTGCTTTGTTGTGAGGGGGAGAGGGAGATGGCAAAAGGGAACTGGTTACATAACCCACCTCACTCTCGCCCCCTCCACCCAAACCTCCCGTATTACATCCAGAAGGCTCTCCTTGGGTGCTGCTGCGTTCCATCTGCCCAACTGGTCATTTTCAGGTCTGCCTGATCCCAGGAGCAAGTCTGACAACTCAATTTTTTCGAAATGTTTATTTATTTTTGAGAGAGAGAGAGAGAGAGACACGCAGAGAGTGAGTGGGGGAGGGGCAGAGAGAGACGAAGAGAGAGAGTCTGAAGCAGGCTCCGGGCTCCGAGCTGTCAGCACAGAGCCCGACGCGGGGCTCGAACTCACGAACGGTGAGATCAGACCTGAGCCAGAGTTGGACGCTTAACCGGCTGAGCCGCCCAGGCGCCCCGCAATTTTTTTTTTTTAAGAGAGAAAAAGTACATGTCCAGGCAATGGCGGCCTTACTCGTTTGTATGCAAACAAGAAAAGTCCTTCCGAATACAAATGCACGTGATTGATATGGAAGGCATCGTGCTCGCAAAGGGCAAGAAAACATCTCAGGATCCTTGGTTGGCTGGATCCCAGTGTGTGGTAGACCACGAGATTTTTCTTGACATCTCTTGGGTCAACCATCTTAACAACTTTTGTGCAAATGTCTCAGTCTTCTTTTAATGCTATGTTGAAAAAAAAAAAAACAACCCACATTTGAGAATCTACTGAATTCTGTGGACCTTGCTCTGGAAACACACACCCACCCACACACACACACACATACACACACACACACACATTTTTACATACAACTTGAGGCAATTCATAGATCTATGTAGAATCCACACATAGAACTTCCTCAGGGGTCCGGGGGCCTAAAGTTGAAGAATCTCTGGCCTAGGAAAAAAAGTTCCCATTTATGGAGTATTTACTCTATGTCAAGCACTATTCTAATAAGAGAACTGAGAGTCTCTCAATCATGACAACCTCACAGGGTAGGTAATACTCTTCCCTATTTACTGACGAGAAAACAGTGGCAGAGAAGATCACTTGCTCCAGGCCGAACAGCCAGTAAACGGCAGAGCCAGGGCTCAGGCCCACCCTGTCTGGCTTTGGAGCTCATCCTCTTAGCCACAAAGTCACAGCTGTGAAATGAAACAGATGGATGTAATTTTTTGCACGCAGACCATGCTTCTACCGGCTTCCTTTTTTTTTTTTTTTTTTTTGAGGGGAGGGGTGGGCAGGTGTGTGCATAATCTGCCTCCCCACCGGGTAGAGAAGAGATGCCAGGCCGAGTAGTACGTGCTTAGTACTAACACTGTTCGAAACAAAAACCAGTTGGGCCCTCTACTTGACTGCCAAAGAACAGGCCCATGGCATCGACATTAGCCCCTGAGCTTTGAGATCTTGATCGAGCAGTTGCGATTCGTTCCACGGTCAGGAACTCAACTACCTACGAGGTGCCAGGAAAGTAATGCAAATATGAGACACAGGCTGGTACTGTCAGGTGGTGGGGGGAGAGGGGAGCCATGGCCCAACTGGAGAGCGTGTGTCCTGTCTCGGAGCATTCACATTTAACAACAACCAAAAAACTCCCGTGAAGGCCACACTAAAGACATTCAGCCTGTGGCCATCAGTTTGCGACTCTGAGTGGACTGTTTCCTCCCCACTGTCTAGGTATTTCCCAGTCAGGAGTGCAGGGAATGTAATCTGTAAGCAAGGGACACAAGCTAGCCCGTGTGACAACCAACAGCAAGATTTTCATTTTGTTAGAACCATGCTTTTCCGTGCTAACCAACCAAACGGTAGGTCACTGGCAGAAAGGTCCAGAATCCCCCCAGAAAAAGCAGCTTCAGGCAGTGAGCGATAGTACCCTTCACATACCTCATACACAGGGAGCATTCAAGGTCAGATGCATCAAAGGACGGGAGTGGAGCACTGACCGCAGCTCTGGCCCCCTGGTCAGCGGGAGGATCTGTGATTTAGAAAGCAGTATGTCAGAGGCAGACCAAGCTGGCTTGCACAGTCAGCACTTCTGAGGCAGAACCACCCCACTAGATTTTCAGCTTTCCACCCTCAGCGCCTCCCAGAGGGTTGATTCGGTGGCCACCCGAGCCACTGGGAGTGGGGTCCCCTGAGGGAGGCCCTGGTAGGTTTCCAGCAGGCCCACGGGAAGAGAGATGCGAACCAGGGAACGTCCGGGAGCCCTGGGGACTTCACTCCAATGCAACAGGCACCTCACTCTACAGAGGCAGCAGTTCCCTGGGCCGAGCGAGGCCTTCAAAGCCGACACCGAACCTCGGCACCGCCAGCCTCTCTCGGAAAGACGCCGGGCTGTGGCTGCTGCTTCTCAACTGCCTACCTGCGGGCGCCCAGCTGGGAAGGATGAGCGTGAAGCCTGATCACGCCTCCCTGCCCCTACATTCCTGGAACGGAGAGGAGGGTAGAGACAGGTTGGCCTGGAAGGCGACACCATCAAGGGTACGAGGTGTCACTACTCGATACGGGGCTTGACCTCAGGCCTCGGCGTTCCGTTATTAGCGAGCCCCGGCAGTATGCTAGCAAACCGTGCGCTCTCACAGAAGCTTCACCGTGACCTGAGGCGGCACAGCTAAGTGCCAGAGCCGGGCCGCACACCCAGAGCCCAGGGAGCCCGCGGAGCCCTTGGATGGAGGCTAAGGAACCCGCATACGCCGGTGAGCCCAGGCACCTCCTTCAAGCCCCTTGGTCCCTGGGTAGAGTCAGTACCTGGCTTTCTGGCTTTAGTAGGCACCTCTGGGTCTTGGGGTCCAAATTGACAACGTTTCCTTTTCTTTTCTTGGCATTTGCCAGCCTTGGCAGAGGCAGCATCCCCCTTCTCCTCCTGGTCTCCTGCCTGGCCTTTCCCGTTGCCTTCTTGCCCCTCCCCCTCTACTTTAACTGGGTTCTCCAGGCTGCTGCGGTCTCCCGCGGCCGCTGCTTCCTCCTGACTAGAGCAGTGCGGGAGCTCCCGGCTTTCCTGGACGAAGAAAGAGCCAAATGTCAGCACCAACTCGGGCCCAGGATCATCCTCTGACATCGCTACCCACCGGGGGCAGAGAGAAAACTGCACAGCCCTGATCATTTAGTGGACACCCAGCTTAAGGAGCAAAGGCATGCCTGGCCTGGGTGAAGTTGACGACCTTCCCTGGGCGAGGACAGAAGGGTATGTAGGGGACAGACTCCTTGGGCTGCGATAAAGGGGACAGATGCAGAGTGTGGCACCACCGGGCCCTCTCCTGGCCAAATCTTTCCCGTTACCACCTGAGGGAAACAAAGACAGGCGGTGAGGGCAGGTCCTGTCACTCGATCCTTCCTGTCGCTCTCGCTGCCCTTCCAGGCCATCTGCGAGCCCCACACCCAGCTCCAGAAGGACTTTCGCTAAGGCTCTGGCACAGGCCTGCAGGGTTACCACAGGTACCGGAGCCCCGTGTTATACGGGTCAAAAGAATCAGGGACAAACCACTCTTTCGACTGGCTTTTGGGCGAAAAGTGAAAAAGAGACAACTCATTTGGCAAAACGACCAATGATGTCTCTAGCCTTTTAAAGAATTTCCGTCCAGGAGGGGGTATTTGAAAATGGATCTAGAAGTAAATCCAAACACCAGGGGGTGTTTGTGCAGATTCACCCGGAGAACCCTGAACCCTACTCTAAATCCACAGTCCAGGAGTCCAAATGCTCATGTGGGTTTTTTCCCCCTCCAACCCCCGAGCCACTCCCCCCCCCGAAATCGGTAGATAGATGGGGAAATGGGGGGCGTCTGGTCGGGACAGGTCAGTGAGCTTGATATGGGTTTGCTCAGTCTCTAACCTGGGGGGGTTCAGGGGTTCGAGCCCCAGGCATCCACATGGGAAGACACTGCTTTGCAAAGCAAAGCTTGTGTGGAAGCCGGATCCCCGCTCCCAGCTGGCTCACCCTGGAAAAGCCAGGGGTGTGATTTTCCTTCCTTTCTGTTCCAGCTGCAATGGGAAGCCACTCCAGACACTCCAGCTCCCGATTAGTGTTCTCAATCATGTAACAGTGATCTCAAACATGACTGAAATGCACTCGGGGTTCTCTGCTTCCAGGAGGTACTCAGTCCTGCTCCCCCTCTTTTTTCTTAAAGTCAGGCCCACCTGCATTTCGTTCCTTCTCCAGGGTGGGGACAGAAGCAGGGAAAATGGAAGGCCCCTGCCTGCCATGGAGATCACAGGGCTTCCATACAGGGGAAGAACACACGGCCTGGATGGAGGGGAGACTGTTGCCTCAAGGTGCCTCGGTGCTCAGTGCTAAACTTTGCCTTCAAGTCTGGACCCCTGAGCCCCGGCTTCCGCCCACTTGCCCTCTGCTGGGAAAGCAAGGGCCTGGAGCCCATCTCTCTCTCGTTCTGTTCCCTCGTTTTCAAAGACAGGCGCAAATACCCATCTTTCTCCCAGGGACTTAACGCTTCCCAAATTGCTTCCCTCTTCCTGGCTACAAATACATACTGGAAGTCTACACATGTGTAAGACACTGCGAGGGAATATAGAACTACCTCCGCTTGGGGATCAAATGGAGTTGTCTTTACACAAGGAACTCAGCTGGTGCTCAAAGACCAACAGCTTGAACAAACAACAAAAAAAAGCAGGAAAGGAGGGGTTGTCAGGCCTCTTTCCAGGCTCCGCCCCCAAGCTGATAAAGCCACCCGGATTGAATGAATGGTTCCAGGGGAAGCGGGCCGATTCCTTTCTACTTCGGTCAAATCTCTCCCTCAGCTGGATCTGACCAAAAACTGAAAAACGACTGTAATAAGGTTAAAAAACAAAAAACAAAAAAACAAAAAACAACCCGGGGACCGTGCCTGAAATCCAGTTTTATCTGCAAGAAATATAACCTCCTAGCAAAGAACATGGCCACCAGCGACTCCTTTTCTTCTTTCTCAGGAACCGAAGGAGAGGCAGGGCTCACTCCCATGTCTGCCCACACAACAGCCAAACGAAGCATCACGAGCGAGCTGGGCGAGTTGAGTTTTACCTGTGGTAACTTTGGTAGATTATGACTGGTGCCTTCAGTAGCCATTGACTCTACGTGTTCCTTTAATCTAGGGTGAGGTGCCAACAACTTCAGGATATCGGGAAAATGTTCCTGAGACTCCCCCGGGACTGATGGTGAAAAGAAACTAAGGAGAAGCTGTGACATAAAACAGAAGACTTCACTACTTAAGTTTTCTACAGGTGCTCGGGTGAGAGGGGGAGGGGTGGGAGGGGCAGGGGGCACAGCTTGTCGGGGGACACTCCAGGGAAGCCGCGTGGGACCGGAGACCCCAACACGCCCGGGCAAGGGGCCTCCCTTCGGCGTGCATCAGAACCAGGGAGCGTAAGAACTCTCCAGGCTCCGAGTTCCCACGCCTGGCTGCCCCAGGTCTCAAGTGCAGCCCAGGCATCTGGACTTCAAAAAGGCACCACGGCTGCCTTTAGTCACCCCGGCCAGTTAAGAACCGTCACTCCCATGCTAGTGTTCCATAGAAATATCTACGGTGGGAATTCAAAACCTATCTAGGAGGAAAGAGACAGCGAGGTGAAGGCAGGCGAGAAACATCACTGGGCCTGCAGTCAGCTCCGTAGCACCACCATGGGCAGAAGTCTACAAACGTCCTCCAGGCTCCTGGATAGGTCTTTCCCCTGCCGGCCCGTTTCGCGCCCTCCTCCCCGGACCGTCCTCCTTGGATTTCCAATCCCTTCCACAGCAAAGTGGTGGGAAAAGCGGAACCCAGCCTCTCCTCCCCCATTCCGGCCTCCGCTGTGGGGAGACTGTCAGGTAACTTCAAACACTGGAGGCAGGCAGGCTCCAACCCGCGGCTGGTTTCCCTTGCAGATGGATACGGTGCGGGGCGGGGGGACGTGGCAGGTACAAGACCCAGAACCCCCAGAAGGGACTGGGAGGCAAGGATGTGTGTTCTCGTGCAGACTGCCCGCATTCTCGCTTCAATCCTCCCCTGCGCCAGCACGGGTTACGGGCGGACACGTGTCTCTACCGTACGTAACACGGAACACAAGAAAGCGGGTCGCCTGGCTTCTAAAACACGTTGAAGTGCCTGCCACTGGGCAGCCGCTGTACTGCTCGGAGACCCACTTAAGAGCTGCTCCGTGCCCTTGCTCAGGAGAACAGGGTGTTTACCGATCAAGGGAGTCGGACCGAAATTCTGAGCAAACCCTGTCCAGGTTGATCTGTTCCCTTGCTGGCCCCCAGCAGGGCCTTCACCACGTCCCTTCGGATGTCAGCACTCTCCACACAGCCGAACCCTGCTCGGCCTCTGAGGCTGGCTCCAGTGCCACCACTCCAGCCTCCGGGACCTCACTTGTCCTCTCGTGCTCTCCGCTGCACCACGATCGAGCACCTGGTACTGACTACACAGTCTCGCGTCAGCCTCAGATTGGGCCGCGCACCTACGTCTTTCTGACCAGATGGCCAGCTTTTGGAGGCACGTCACAGATGTCCAATACGTACTCATCACACCGGATGGAATGGAATTAAGACACTTATCCATCCCAGGGCCCAGGGAGAGGCCGAGGGTTCCAGCTGCTTGTGGGGAAACCCACTTCCCAGGTCTCAGTTGGTAAAGGAGGGAGGCGGGGACGTACTCACAGTGCCCAGGGCCAAAAATGCCAGCTTTCAGAGGCCCCTCCTCCCCAGGAGCCAAAGCTGGCCTTCAGAAGCCCTGCTGAGTGGCCCAACAGGACCAACCCGCTTCTGAAGCAGTTTCCCTGGAATCCTCCCCCAAAGAGCACTTGCTTGTCGTGCTGAGCATCAGGTGACCTATGCAACTGTTGAATCACTATATCGTACACCTGAAACTAACATAACACTATGTGTTAGCTAATTGGAATTAAAACAAAAACTTAAAAAAAATAATAAAAGAGCAATGGTGCTCTCCGGTGGCAGCCACACAGCATCCGAAGGTACGAGGATTAGAGGGCAGAGCATGGAGGGGGGAGGGGGGGCAAGGAGGCAGAGGAGGGAAATCGGTGGAAACAAGGGAGAAACAGCGACTGCACTTCGCTTCTTACCTTTACTACCTAAGATCTCATTCTACACCTTCCCAGCGGCTTTGGAAAACAAAAGCGGGGGTCAACGCTCAGGGAGAATGATCATTCCACGTGAATGAAAGTCAATTCCACCTCAGGGTCAGCCTTGGAAAGGCCCAAATGGGTCAAGAAGGGGCAAAAAGCATCTGCAGTAAAAGCAAACACTAAAAAGAAACCTAGGCCTGTGAGTGTCTAAGGTCGCTAATTACTGCCAAGTGAACCTGGACCGTCTCCGTCAAACCTGTAGCCCCGAAACTGGAACAATCCAGTAAATCGGAACTGCTGAGGGCCCTCAGTGTTCGTACACGGCTGCCGTGCCCTCATCACAGCCCGTGGAAATCCGCCTCTAAGTTCTCGCCCCAGCTTCAGAACTCCGGGACACTCATCATGGGCCTAGGCTCCCTTGTAGGACACATGCAGGATCGCGAGGTCCTTAAGGACCGAGGCTGTGGCTTCTGCGTCTTCTGCGTCTTCGGGTCTCCAGAGAGGTGCTGTGCCAGAGCGAGATTCTTCTAACCAACCTTTGTCGATCCCCCCGCCCCCAGAACGGGACAGCCCTGTTGCTCCTCTCCCCTCCACCCCACCAGTGAGCGCCGAGAGGCCTGGCATGTTTTCCTGGGACAGAGGAACGGTGGGCCGCCAGGAAGGCAGACTCTGGAAGCAGACGGAGCTGGGTGTGCCTGCCCTTTCACCAATCACGAGCTGCGTGGCCTCGGGAAAAAGACTCCCGGCCTTGGCTTCCTCACCTGTCCCATCTGTAACTTGGGATTAAATAACATCACCTACCCTCAAAGGGATGCTGTGGAGATGAAATCACATCTCCCACAGAAAGCCCCAGCACAGTGCCTGGTGCACTGGGAATTGCTCGATAAACGTTAGCTGTTATTGTTATTAGTCACGCCATGGACTGCACTTAAGATTCGGGGAAGGGTCCACAGCTTGGAGCACATTCTCTGCCACCATGCCCTGCTCAAGAACACCCTGCCCACTTTCCCAAACCAGGCCATGGCAACTTTCCAGGAAGAAATCTGTGTGGGGCAGAACCTCCAGAGCTCGGCTCCCCTAGTTCACTGATTTTGCTAAAGATTCCTTTCCCGAGCCTTCAGAAGCCAGTCCTGTCCCTTGCTCCCTTTCTTCGTCCACGGCTCTGCCAAACCTCATCGGGGCGGGGGCACTGGAGACAGGTGGTGAACAGGGGGAGGGGCACAAGGAGGGCAGAGGCGACCACTGTCTGTCAGCATCCAACTTCTAGGCCAGTTGGTCACACAGTCTGAAAGCACACTGCAGAACAGTAAGCACTGACGTCCATGAACTGAGGACCCTTGAGCCCTTCACCAGTGCAAACATCTCATGAATTAAACACACACACACACACACACACACACACACACACACACACACACACCAGCCACATTCTCCTGGCACTCAAGCGTAGGAATGGCTGCTTGCATTATACCGTAATGGTCCCTGACTTACATCTGTGAGACAGTGTGTGTGTTCTATTTCTAGCAAAGGCTGAAGGCTAGAGTTCTGCATATAGCAGGGGAGATGGTGACCAACATTCCTGGTGAGGAGCTGGCTGTCCTGTGTGTCCGGTGAGGCCGTGACTCAGCCAAAGCAAAGTTCTACAACCGCAGGCAGCCCCACACCCCTGACCTCTGGTCAACGGCCAGAATCTCCAGAATCTTCCATCCCCCTGTTAACTTATCTGGCTTGATTTGGTTTGGTGTGGTTTTCCCACTCACAGCTCAGACCCTGAGTTTAAGAAGCAAGAACATGCCTCAGAGCCTCCTACAAAAATGCAGGAACTGCTCAAACTGATTGCACACGCCAAGAGGATGGCGTGTTTCTGAGCAATCAATTGGCACTTGTGTCTCCTTCCTGCCCCCTTAACCAAGGGAGCCACCCACTCAGGGCCCTAAATGCCAGGGAGGGTAGTTCCCTCAGTCCCTCCCTGGACAAGACAGACAAGTGGAGCCCGCTGGGCAGCTGGATCTGATACCATCTCAACTCACCCTTTGGGCTTCAGATCTTGCTCTTTTGTTCTTTCCATCGAGGGACACACAATATAGAAACTCCCTTAGTGCTTCCTCCACCTTGCCTAAGGTGGCCAAGGCCTGTGCTTTTCTGAAGTGTGCCTGGAAGAAAACATCGGCATTCAATCCTGTTCTTATTTATCTATCGACTTCTTGACACTGGCTAAATGTTTCGTGAGTATTTGCTACTGTGTGAAGGGGCTTAGAAGGACTATCTCTTGTCAGGGCTCCTGGGTGGCTCAGTCGGTTAAGCATCTGACTTCGGCTCAGGTCGTGATCTCATGGTTCCTGAGTTGGAGCCCCACATCGGGCAGAGCCTGCTTCGGATCCTCTGTCCCCCTCTCTCTCTGCCTCTCTCCTGCTTATTCTCTCTCTCTCTCAAAATAAGTAAATAAAAACTTAAAAAAAAAAAAAAGAACTGTCTTATCTACAGTCCTATACATGTAGACAAATGGTCTGAAGCCCATTTTACAGAAAATAAAACTGAGACCCAGAAAAGTGACGTGCCCAAAGTAACACAGAAGGCAAACTGTGGAATCAGGGTTTAAGTCTGGGTCCGACTGATACCAAAGTCCAATCTCCTAATCCCTGTGCCATACGACCTTCCCGCTGCCCCACTGTTGTATTGGAGGGATCACCAAATGTAGCAAGAACCCTCATCTTTGAAGCACCTACTAGCCAGCTTTTAATACCCGTTCCAATATGCCTTTCTATTCACTAGCCCATCAAGCAGAGATCTAGTTCACATTACTGGCTGCTGAGTGACCACCCATACTTGCTGATCATTTTTCAGAAGAGGCCCAAGGGAAGGGACATGGCCTCTCCAAGACGTCAAGGTAGTTAGTGGCAAAGCTGAAACTAGAACTGTGGTCACGACGCCCAGAATGCTCTTCCCCATAAAGCAGATTTCCCTTCAGAGGGCCAACCAGGGACCAAGCAAATGCTTTCCGTCCTGTAGGCTCAGCTCACTTCTGTTCCCTCACCACATCTTTAAAAAGTATAAAAAGTTTTAGGGCTCCTCGGGGTCCCCGCCCGACTGCCCTGGCAAAGAAACTCTAGAGGTAGCAGACGAGCATTCTGGGGGAAGAGGCAGGAACAAGAAAAGAGGTGGGAAGAGGGCTATACTCTCTCTGTGCCTTGGGACAGGTGGCCCTTGCAACTTGGCTGGGAGGGCATTGCTCCTGAGTCATCTAGGGTGCCCCTCGGGGGCCTGCTCCCCACTCCCTTGCCTCCACGGCTGACCCTGAGTCTAACTTAGAGAAGGAGATGATCCAGGTTGCAGCTGCTGGGCACTCCCAGCTTCCCCTAACATGCCTCTACAGGCCCTGGTGAGGTGCCCTCTGGCTCCAGCCTGGCTCCAGGCGCCGGCAGGGATCTGCCTTCTTGAGCAGTGGCCCCTGCTCCAATCCTCTCGGGGACCTCCCCCCGTGTCCCCCGCCCCACTCCTGGGGCCTAATTTCGGCTGATACTTGGGTGTCGATGGCTTCCCTCACTGCTCCTCCCAGCAGTGCTTACCAGGGGCCCCCTGGAGAAAGGCTTGCCTGACATTTCAGGGCAGCTAGAGGCGATAAGTGTTGGGGGACTGGAGAGGCCTCTGGGACCCCTCCAATCATACCCAATAGCAACCCAGACACGCCACCTGTTCAGGGCAGCCAGCCCGGCCCATCGAGAGCGTTCCACAAGCAGGGTATGCTGAGTACCACTGCGCCTGGCTGGGTTGGCTGGAAAAGGGCTGCAGGAGATGCCCCTGCCCTAGGGGCACCGCACAGAGAAATGGCGGGAATGGGGCACCCGGCTGGTTCAGTTGGTTAAGCATCTGACTCTTGGTTTTGGCTCGGGTCACAACCTCCCAGTTTGTGAGTTCGAGACCGGCACCGGGTTCTGAGCTACCAGTGCAGAGCCAGCTTGGAATACTCTCTCTCCCTCTCTTTCTGCCCCTCCCCTGCTTGCTCGCGCTCTCTCTCAAAATAAACAAACTTCAAAAAAAAAAAAAAAAGCGAAGAAGAAAGAAGGAAAGAAAGAAAGGGTGGGAAATATGCAAATCGGGGGATGAGCTGGTTTTGAATGGTATGCATCCACTCAAATCTTCTCTCAGCCCCCAAGACAGTTCGTTCTCTGGCTTTGGCGCTCTGCTTACCCCAGCAGTTGGGGGGAAACGAAACTCCCGTTTACTACTTCCGTCAACTCTGATTTCACTGAGGAAGTCACTTTTCCCAGTTCATCTGAAACGGTCCACCGCTTCTCAGCCCTGCTTCCCACCACACTATCCACTATCGAGGCTCCCACCCTGAGGCCCTAGGTTGAGGGTGGGGGTGGAAGAAGCTGCAAGAGGACTCCTCTTACCCCAGGCAGCTTGCTGACCTGCCCCCGCTGTGAAGTGTGAAATGCTCTCACCGAGGCTCCTTTGGGTCAAGACACTGGTGACTTTTAAAATCTGTTCCTTGGGAAAGAGAATATGCTACTCCACTCCCCCCCCCCCCACGAAAACCTTCTCATCAAAGAACATACGGGATTCACTCGGACCCTAATGGCTCCGTGTGCACGTCCACAGATGCCTGATCTGAGCGTCCTAGTTCCAGAAACAGTCTGATAAGCCACAGTTTTCCTGCCGTCAAAAGTCATCAGGTGTGGCAAAACCCAGGCTACAGTGATATGGACTGCATTACAGTCACTTAGTGTGAATTCTCACGAATTCTCACCTAACGTACTGCAGAAATATTAGCGTGTGTGATTGCGGAGCGCTGTCCAGAGCTCACCGAGGGTGCCACGTAGTATATGGTCTTTCTGCAATCAGAAACATTCTGGACTCTGAACGCTTCTGGCCCCACGGGATTCAGATAAGGGATCACAGATCAGGACCCGGCTAAGTTGGGGTTCGGAAGAAGGCATCCCGGGGCTCGCGTCGAGACAGCACTGCACCAAGGCCGGGCAAGTGGTAGCGCTCCCAGTATGGCCCCTTGGCCACGCTCACCCGTGACCCTCACCACATCCCCACGAGGCGATCAGGGTGACTAGTAATAGCTGCGCTTTGCCACCAAGGACACTTGGGGGCCAGAGAGTGAAGCGACTTCCCCACGGTCACTTGGCTTGCAAGCAGTAGAGCTCAGGCCCGAACCTAGTCTCCCAAACAAAATATTGACATGTGGCTAAGGACCGGTCCTCAGGCCCGAGACGCAGAAAGTGATGCTTCGCATCCTAGAATCCTGAGAGATGCCTAACCCGGCTTTCTCCCTACCCATCCAATGTGACCCAGACGTTTAGGGCCACCAGCAGGCGATTATATTAAGGACTGGAAATGACACAACCAACCAGCCATACTTCGCTCATGCTCCTCTCTACTGTCTCTGGAAAATGATGATTGGACACATAATGCTACGGGCCAGGCATCGTTCTAAGCACCCTACATGTATAAGCTCGTGTAATCCTCACGATTAACCCTTTGAAGTGGGTGCTTTGAATATCCCCCTATTGTACAGACGAGGAGAGAAGGCCCAGAGAGGTTAAGTAGCTTGCCCTGGCCACACGGCTGGTAAAAGTAGCAGAACTGGGACATAACAGAAACTCAGGTGGTCTGACCGCTAAGTCCATGCTCTGAAGAGTTCTGGACAAGTTCTGAACAAAGCCCAGGCTGCTTGGCAGGCCATCAGGTGAGTAAGTAAGCTGGGGAAGAATCCGGTTCCCTTGCAGACTCTTGAGTCACCCTTTGCCAAGGGACCCCCAGCTCCTTTGCAAAGCCTCTTCCCTGCTCTGCTTGAGCTCTAGTGACCCAAACTCCCAGGGAGGCAGCTCTTCCTGCCATTTCCTGTCTATAGTACAACCCATTCCCAGCCCTCCCATCCCACTCACCTTAAAACCCATTGGGCGGAGCTTACATGCTATTTCTGCATCATGCAGTGCGTCCTCGTGAGACTCCAAGGTGAAATAAATTTGAGACCGGTTGCTATAAAGCAAGTGGTCGTTTGGAGCTGCCAAAATGAGGGGGGGAAAAAAAAGCTCTCATTAATGGTCCCAGCACAAACACATAAGTCCTGTATGAGGATGGATCTTAGCAAACGGCAAGTTATCTGGGAAGTTTGTTAAAAGTTAATGTATTTATTCTGAGAGAGTGTGAGTGGGGGAAGGGCGGGGGGGGGGGAAGAGAGAGAATCCCAAGAGACGCAGAGCTCGACCATGAACCGTGAGATCATGACTTGAGTCGAAATCAAGACACTCGACCGACCGAGCCACCCAGGCACCCCTAGGATTTTTCTACTGGGGATCCCGATGTCCAGCCCGAATGTTGCCCTGCCTGCCACACCCCCCCAGCTGCTCTGGGTCTAAGCTTCCCCAACTAGGAGGAAGTCACGTTTGCTCCTCTCTTAGGTGGTTCCTTAGAGGGCCTGTGGGTGCATTAGTGGCTCTGACATAGAGGAAACCTTAGCCGCCCTCCTTCGTGGCTAACTGGAAGCCTGGCTTCGAAGTGAGGATCCCCACGAAGAAACAGGCCAGGGCAGGGAGAAGGGGAGGTGGCCAGATGTGACTCCCATCCTACCCACCAGAAAGGCAAGTCCAGGTTAGTCTTCTAGTGACATTAGCAACATCTCTGTCTACAAAGTCCCACACATACGAAGTTTCTCTGAATGCACTTGCGAGGTTCCATCCTTTCTTTACAGATGGCCACATGTGCGTGAACGTAAACAAGGCTGCTGGGAATAAAGCAAGCTTGGTCCTCACTCACACTTTGAACCTTTTTTTTTTTTTAACGTTTATTTATTTATTTTGAGAGAGAACACTAGCGGGGAAGGAGCAGAGAGAGAGAGAGAGAGGGAGAGAGAGAATCCCAAGCAGGCTCTGTGCTGTCAGTGCAGAGCCCAACATGGGGCTCGATCTCAGGACCCATGAGATCATGCTTAACCGACTGAGACACAGCTCCCGCCGGGGTGGTGGTGGACCCCCCGGGGGGGGGAGGACCCCCACAGAGCCGGATCTGGCAGCTGCAGCTGGAGCTCAGTCCCTGGGTCCAAGCAGGAGGTCCCATAAACCCAGATCTCCAAGGGAGGTTTCATTCCTTTTATTTTAACGTTTATTTATTTATTTTGAGAGACAGAGAGACAGAGAGAGGGAATCCTAAGCAGGCCCTGTACAGAGTCCAGACTCAGGGCTCGATCCCATGAACCGTGAGTCCTGACCTGAGCAGAAATCCAGAGTCAGATGCTTAACCAACTGAGCCACTCAGGCGCCCCTCTCTCACTAACATTTTGAATCACTAAACGCCAGGGCTGGACAGGCCTTTAGAGATCAGCTGGCTCAACCGACCCATTCTTCAGAAGAGGAAAATCAAGCCCAGGGAGGGGAAGGCATCTGCTCGAAGTCATACGGCTAGTTGGTCAGACGCTGAAGCTTTGAAGCTAGGGTGGGGGGCGTGTTTTCTTTTTCTGAAGGGTGTGCGGTACTTAGAAAAACGAGACACTGGCCACCTCTCAGCACATGGATACTTGCCTGCTGGGGAGGCCCCTTAATAGGGTAAGGCTGTAGTATGTAAGTGATGAATCACTGAATTCTACTCCTGAAACCAATATTGCACTGTATGTGCTGTAACTAACTGGAATTTAGTTTTTGAAAAGTGTATTTATTTTGAGAGCGACACAGAGAGCACAAGCAGGGAAGGGGCAGAGAGAGAGGAGAGTGAGAATTCCAAGCAGGCTCCCCGGTGGTCAGTGCACAGAGCCCAAAGTGGGGCTTGAACCCATGAAACTGTGAGATCCTGACCTGAGCGAAAATCAAGAGTCGGATGCTTAACCGACTCAGCCACCCAGGAGCCCCAACTAACGTGAATTTAAATAAAAATTTGAGGGGCACCTGGGTGGCTCAGTCGGTTAAGCATCTGACTCTGGATTTCTGCTCAGGTCAGGACTCACGGTTCATGGGATCGAGCCCTGAGTCTGGACTCTGCACAGGGCCTGCTTAGGATTCCCTCTCTCTGTCTCTCTGTCTCTCAAAATAAATAAATGAGTAAATAAATAAAAGTTAAAATAAAAGGAATGAAACCTCCCTTGGAGATCTGGGTTTACGGGACCTCCTGCTTGGACCCAGGGACTGAGCTCCAGCTGCAGCTGCTGGGACGGGTTCTGTGGGGGTCCTTCCCCTGGGGGTCCACCCGCGCACAGGGGCCGTGCAGAGGGCTTGCCTGAGTGCTCTTTACTTGCTCTCAAGACGTTACAGAGTTTGCAGTCGAAGCTTCCCTTTTGTTCTGCAGCACTCGCCAGCCCGGAGGAGACTCAAAGTGTGCTTTCCCTGGCCACAGGATATGCATGGGGGTGGGGGTGGGGGTCCCTCTCTCCCTCGGGTGCCAGCCTGGCCCAGCCAGCCCTCGTTCCTCCTCCTCCCCCCCCCCCATTACCTGTTGCAATCTCGGGTGAGATTCAACACGTGGAGACTCGAGCCCACCCCTCTCCTCCGCCCGTCGGGAGTCGGGCTCAGGGCACCCCCGGATCCCAGAGCCCTGCCTGCCCGGCCCTGCCGCCTCCTCCCCGGCACGCTTCGCCAGACACCGCGCCCCGCCGGCCGAGCTCCTGGCGGCCGGCCCGAGCTGGGCACTACCCGGCCCGCGGCTCTGCGGCCACTTCCTGGGTCCGGACACGGAGGGGACCGGGGCGAGCGGCGGGGCGGGAGGAGGGGAGCCGCTGCGCGTGGGAGCTCTGGCGCCCGGCCGTGAGGCTTCCCACGTTGCCCTTGAAGCCGCTAAGCGCAGCCGCGGCTCCTCCGGCCGAGCGGCAGCGGGTCCGAGGCGTGCCCCCTCCGTAGCGGGCGCGCGGTCCCGGGGATCCCCGCGCAGTTGACGGCCGGGTCTCCCGCCGGGCCGACGGGATAGGGGTTCGCGGCGAGGGCGCGCGGGGTGCGGGCGGGGAGGGGGGGCATCTATTTCGGCCGAGGATCCTGTGATAGGAAGCGGTGACAGTGAGTCACAGGGCAGCGGGGCGCGAGCGCTCCCCTCCCCCCCGCACACGCTCGCGGGATGGTTTCCGAGGCGAGCGTGGCCCACTTCGGTTACCTCAGCCGTTACACAATCCCGCCCGCCCGCGCGGAGGAGGGGCCGCCCGGCCCGGGCCGCTCGCGGCCCTTATGCAACCAGTGCTCTCCTGACCTAATTCCACGCCGGACCCACCCCACCGGGAGCCGCGGCCCCGGAAGGGCCAACTCCCGCCGCGGCGGCCGCCCCGGGGCCGGGCGGGGAGCGGGGCGGCCGCGGGCGCCGAGCGAACGTCGCGGCCCCGGCGGGAGCGCGAGGAGGGTGCGAAGTTCCTCCGCCGGCAGGGGAGGGGCGGGCAGGTGTCCGAGGGACCCCGGCGTGCGGAGGGAGAGCGCGCCCGGGCGGCCGCGGCGGCCCCGCGCACGTGACAGAGGGCCAAAACCGCGAGGGGACCAGCGAGGGAGACCCAGAAACAGGGGCACCGAGCGAAAACCGACTGGCAGGCGCAGGAATGAAAGCTACGAGGCGCCACGGAGAAAGACAAAGAGCGACAGAGACACGGGCAGGGACACAGAGAAAAAAAAACGATGCCTCGGTAGCGACCGAGGCAGAGTCAGAGACCGGACTCCAGACGCCCCCTCCCCCACCCCGGCGGGGGGGGGGGGGCCGGCGCGGCCCGCCCCCCGTCGCGCCCCCGTCGGCCCCGCCCCCGGCGCCCCCTCCCGCGCCCCCTCCCCTCGGGTCCTCCGAGCAACCCCCGCCCCGCCTCCCCGCCGCCGGGCCCCGCGGGGGGCTCACCTAGCCGAACCGCCTCGTTGTACTTGAGCAGCGCCGCCTCCACCTGGTGCTCGCGGTACAGCTGGTTGCCCTCGTGCCGGAGCTGCGACGCCCGCGCCGGGCCTGGGAACAACTTGCCCAGGAGGCCACTGAGCACCACGTTGACCCGCAGCGGCGGCGGCGGCGGCGGCGGCTGCGGCGGCGGTGGCGCCGCGGGTGGCGGCTGCGGCGTCGTGGTCGTTGTCGTTGTCGTCGTTGTCGTCGTCGTCGCCGCCGCCTGCTGCCCGTCCCGCTGGGGAGCCGGGCGCGCCTTGCCGCCGGCCACCATCAAGGCCGGGAGCTTGACCCCGCACAGCGCACACCGCCGGTCGGCCGCCCGCCCGCGTTCCAGGCAGAGTTTACAAAAGGTGTGGCCGCACGACAAGGACACGGGGTCTGACAGAAAGCCGTGGCACTTCCGGCACTTGAAGCCGTCCCACACCTCGGTAGCCTCCGCGGCGGTTGGCGCCCCTGCCTCTTCGGCCGCCGCCTCGCGGCTCGCCGCACCGCTCCCGTCCGGGGGCGCCAGCGCCGGAGCCTCGCCTTGCGGGACTTTCTCCGCCAGGCACCGCACCAGCTGCTCCAGCTGCTCGGCCACCAGCTGCTGCCGTTCGGAGAGCTGGCGGTACACCTCGAGGGCTTCCCGGAGGCGCCCCCCAGACGCCAGGGCGTCAGCCTTCGTGAGCAGGACTTTGCACTCCGGCGTCGAAGTCTGAGGAGGCGGCCCCGGCTCCCGCTCGGGCCCCGGCTCCGACTCCGGCCCCGGCTCCGGTCCCGACTCCGACTCCGGCCCCGGCTCCGGTCCTGACTCCGGCCCCGACTCCGGCCCCGACTCCGGCCCCGGCCCCGGCTCCGGCTCCGGCTCCGGCTCCGGCCCCGACTCCGGCCACGACTCCGGCCACGACTCCGGCCCCGACTCCAGCCCCGGCTCGGGCCCCGACTCCGGCCCCGGCTCCGGAGCGTCTAAAGGTGCGGGGCCTTCTGTGGCCGCCTCCGGGTGGGGCTCCGTGTCTCCGCGGGCCGCCGATGCCGCCGGCTCCGCCAGTTCTAAGTTGTCGCTGCCGAGCTCGGCGGGCAAGCTCAGCATCTGTCCAGTCTGAAGTGAATCCATAGGGATAGAGAAGCAGGCGTGAGGGGACGAGGCGTCTAGGGGCCGGGGACTCGGAACACAGAGCGAGGGCTGCTGGGAATCGGAGCTGCCTCTGCCGATCGGAGTGGCCTCAGCCGCGCGCTACCGCGCGCCGGTCGCTGCCGCGCCTCCACGAGCTGTCGGCCGGCCGCCGCGCGCCGCCTAATAACTGTCTTGTCTCAGCAAAGTGTTATATAAAACAGCACCACGTGACGCGCCGCCACGCCGCTCATTGGCCGGCGGCAGGGAAATTGTTACAAAACCAGACAGTTTTGTAACAGTGTTGCGCTTGCTTCTTTTGGCTTCGCTTTTCTTGGCTCGTTTTTGAGGTTGTTTGTGTTTACACTCCGCCTTATTTTCCCCCTCGCAGTGTGGTTCCTTTTCGGAAGAGAGGGAGGCAAAAAAAACCCAAAGTCTTGTCTCAGGCTTCTCCGTCTCCAAACCCTACCCCATCCCACCTCCAAACCCGCCAGCAAACAGGTCCCCTCTGCCGGCCGCGCGCTAGCGGGCCCCTCCCCCAACCCTTCGGTGGAGAAGCAGGTACCCCGAGGTGCGCAGTCCGCCAGGTCTGTGGAGACGCTGCAGGCTCTCGCGCCTACGGGCTACGGCTGAGGTCTGCGGAGGGAAGCGTGTTGGAAGGGTCCCCGGGAAGCCCACGCCCCTCACCTCCGTCCCGGCCGCGACTCGCGAGCCCTGGGAGCCCCGTCCCGGCTGCTGGCATTCGGGGTCCCTATCCGCCTTCTCGGGGAGCCACCCCCCCAAAGGAAGTGAGTGTGGACATCCGAGGCCGCTCGGTCCCCTGTGCTGGGAGCCACGCGAAGCAGCGCACCCGGCGGGCGCAGAAGTTGGGTGGCTCTCGCTGAGCGCCGAGGGACGCGCCGCCAGGAAGATGCGCTCGCCGGCCGAGGCCCGAGGGAGGCGCCCTGCGTGGCCCGCTCCTCGCCTCTCCCTTCGCTCAGCGCCGGAGACGCCCCGGGCCCCGGGGGTGGGTAGGGGGGTCCCGCCGGCCGGCCCGCCGGCCGGGCGCGGCCACGAGGACTCGGCCCTCCGGTGTCGGTGGGTACCCGGGGGGCGTGGGAGAACGGCCGGCGGGCCAGGAACGGAGAGCGCTCCTCCGGGGAAACTCGCGGCGGCCCGAGCTGCCTCGAGGTTCGCGGCTCCCGAGTGCCGAGTTCCGACCTCCGCGCGTCACGGGGTGGGGGCGCTGCGCGGGACGGGAGGGCTGCGCGCAGGCCGCGGGGCTCGGCTCACCGTGGCTAGGCGGCCCGGGGGGCGCCGCGCTCACCTCCAGAAGGCCGGTGTGAGCCGCTCGGGCTCCCACCCTCGCACTTCGGACGGGAGCCCCACGCACAAATAAACGGGCTTGGAGCCCTAAGGGAGTAACGCACTTCCCCCTCGGTCCCGCTGCGGCGAGCAGGGAGGCGGGGGGGCTGGGCTTGCCTCTGGCTAGGTTATCCTCCAGGGCCTGTGGGCTCCTGGGGCGGTGCAGGGGCGGCGCGCCGCCCCAGGGCCTGAACACCTGCAGTTGGCTCCTGCTGTGGCCACTTCTTAGCTGAGTGACCTTGGGCAAATGACCTAAACCCTGGGAGGCGTCGCTCTGGGTTCTGAACAAATGCCAGGGATGATCTAGGTCGCGATCAAGTCATGTTTCAGAGCTGGGGACCACAGGCTCCGTCGGGGGCGTGTGTCTCTTTAGATCGTTAATCTCCCCATTGAGTCAACGCTAAGGTCCCAAAGAACGGGTCCCTTGTTGTGCAGCGATTTCTAGAGCTTCCCTCTGACGAGACAGGCCTGGGGAGAGGGTCAGAGGGGAGAAGGGACACTGGGACAGAGGAGAAAGAGACCAAGAAAAGAAACCAAGGAACTCAGGATGTAGCCAGTAAGGCATAAGGCCCTCATAGGAAAATTTGGCTTGTAGCCCTGGCTTTGCCATGACTTGCTATGAGACTTTAGGCAAGTCCTCCACGGAGGCCTTAGTTTCTCCTGATCTCCAAGGCTCCTTGGAGCTCTCACCCTCAGTGGGTTCTAACCCAAGACTGGATTTCACGATACCAACTCAACTACTTAAGTGCAAGATTAGTCCAGATGCTGGGGGGGGGGGGGGGGCGTTGACCTGGACAAAGGGGTGAAGTCAGCAGTAGTAGTGAAAGGGCAGGGGTGGCTAGTCCGCTGTCCTGTTCATCAGGGTCAGGCCTGAGCTAGATTTGGAAGATCTGGAAGTCAGGGGACTGGCCAAGAAGGGAGGAGATGGCCATGCCAGGCAGTGGAGGAGAAGCTGGGGCTCCCTGTAACCTACTAAGGGAAGCTCTTTTTCACCCTTCGATTTCCCCAGCTGTTGAATGGGCCCTTATTCCATTCCGGTCTCCATAAGAAAACACTATAGATCGGGTGACTTATAAGAAACAAATTTATTTGTCACACTTCTGGAGGCTGAACAAGACCAACATCAAGGCTCCAGCAGACTTAGTGTCTGGCGAGGGCTCCCTTCCTGGTTCATAGACAGCCATATTCTGGCTGTGTCCTCAAACGGTGGAAGGTGAGGGATCCCTCCAGGATCTCTTTTATAAGGGCACTAATTCCAGGGCCCCACTTCCAAATACCATCACAAGGGGGATTCGGTTTCAGCATATGAATGGGGAAGAGACCAACACTTTCAGTCTGTAGCAGGGTCCCCAGCATTAATTCTCTGTCTGCCCCTTCTGATACCTGTGAGGAGGGACAGTCTGAGGGGCAAGTAATGAGATTTCTATGAAAGGGTCGTGAGATGAATAATGATGAAAACTTAATTCAAGATCTTTATCCCTTTGACAAGTTTAATTAAAAAAAATTTTTTTTTTTTAGAGAGAGAGCGTGAGCTTGGGGGGGGGGGAGAGAGAGAGAGAGAGAGAGAGAGAGAGAGTCTTAAGCAGGCTCTGAGTTGAGTGTGGAGCCCGAGGTGGGGCTCAATCCCATGACCTTGGGATCATGACCTGAGCCAAAATCAAGAGTCCGGCGCTCCACCAACTGAGCCATCCAGGCGCCCCTGACAAATTTAAAAATCGATGTTGGTTACTGCCAATTGTCTTCCTGATGCAGAACTGAGATGTGCCTTGCTCCCTGGACCACCTTGACAAGTAAGTATCCCCTGGGTTGGTTTCCCTCCCTTGCCCATCGGGGTTGGAGGGACAAGGAGAAGGCCAAGTCAGGCAGCAGGCAGGGGTCCTGCAGGCATGGGGGAGAGGTGCTCTCACCAGGTAGCCCCCTTGGCATCTGTGTGTGCCCAAAGTTGATTAGAAACTTGACCAGGAATGTTAATAGCTGCCAGGGTGATGCAGGGTGTGCTGGCGCAGAAAAAAAAAAAAAAAAAAAAAAAGGGCAGCGCCATCTCACTGGCCAGACAGACTCCATGAGAGTTTTCCATTGTATTTGCAAATCACAGGACCGCCTGTAGGACAACACTTTGAAATGGGCTTCTATGGAATGCTGGAATTACCACAGTGGCTTTCTTTCCTTCTTTATTTAAAGTAAAGAAATACGGGGCACCTGGGTGACTCATTCGGTTAAGCAACCGACTCGATTTCAGCTCAGGTCATGATCTCAAGGTTCGTGAGTTTGAACCTCGCAACGGGCTCTCCACTGACGGTGCGGAACGTGCCTGGGATTCTCTCTCTCCCTCTCTTTCTGCCCCTCCCCCACTCATGCTGTCCCACCCCCCCAAACAAATAAATAAACTTAAAACACAAATAAATATTACCTCGATATACATTTGTGGACCAACTCAGAGGTCTCCTACTCAAAACCTCCTCCCCTCTGTTTTTACTAATTAGAGTTCCTAGAAGGAGGGGACAGAAGAGATTGACAACATGTTTTCAGATGCAAATATTCCCTTTGGAGTCCCTAGTTCTCCAAACCTCCATTTATTTTGCTAGGCCCCACCCCCCACCCCCACCCACCCAGTGTGGCTAAGGTCAACCAGGAAAAAGAGCAAGGGTTGAGCTGCACCTCCTTTCCAACTGCCTACAGTGAGTTTTCCAACTGGGCGCTGGGAAACCTCTCTGGGGCCCAGAGGAGACAGCTGGCAGGCTCTTACCCTAGCTCCCTCCACCAGGGCAGCACCGCACCCGTCCATCTGTCTGTCTGTTTCGTTGTGAGCTTTGGGTTAGAATTTCATTGAATAGAATTTTATTGAAGACAGGCTTTTCCGTCTTTACAATAAAAAGTGTGAAAACCGTGGCAATGTCCACCTATTTTTACATATCTGCCGAGCATCTGCTCTATACCAGGCCCTGTTGTAGGCACTGGAGAGGTAGTAAAGCAGCACTTGGCTCCCAGGTGCTCCCTTCACACATCCAGCTTCCTAGACAGACTGGAAGGTTCCACGAGGGCAAGACTAGTGTCTCATATCTTTCGCCTCCTCCTCAAAGGACAGTATTTGAACAGATCTTACTGAACGTGGCAGTGGACATTTTGGCCCTGGGTGGGAGAGTGCAGAGGGACAAGAGGACATCCACCCAGGAGGTCATGCCTTTGCCCTGGGTCACTCAGAGAGGAGACGGCAGGCATGCAGATAATTAAGAGTTGACTATACAACTCTACACACACACACACACACACACACACACACACACACGCTACGCATGGAAGCTTGGCCAAAGCACACACTTACTCTTTTCTTGAGTTTCTCCTTTGATAAACTGGGGGTGACCCATCAATTAGGCAGTCCTTACAGGGGAGAAAAAAGGCATCGCAGGCATTAACGGCACCGACATGAAAAAGGCCCCTTGCAGATCCAGAGTAGCCAAAACCCAGAGCCAAAAACTGAAAGTGTAAAAACTTGACAGATCAGCCCTGGCTTTGCACACAAGGGAACTGAGGGCTAGCGGAAGCGGGTGACTTGCTGTGGGTCGCGGTGGCAGTCTGTGGCACAGCCAGGATTGCAAGCGAGGGCTCCTGTCTCTTTGTCGAACCTTCTTTCCGTGTGAGCAGAAAGCTTCGAGACACGGAACTTCTCCCCAGATGAGCAGGAAGCTACCTTGGGTTTCCGAATTACGACGATTTGCAGTTCAACAAATATTTATTGAACATACACTGTGTGCTCACTGTGAGCTGGCATTTGTGGACAGTAGTAGAAGGATATGGCGCGGTGCTTGTGCTCCCATAGCTAACTGAGGAAACGGGAGGCAAAGGTTTAAGGAAAAGTAACCGGCGGTAGGTGAGATGCCAAAATCGGGGGATCAGTGAGTCTAAGCGAGAGCTCAAAGGAGACAGACTACACTGCTTCCCAGCTCATTGAGAAGGTGCCCTTGAGCCCAGCTGGAGAGGATTTATTTAACCAGGGAAGTTAAGGACCACCTCAATTCTCAACTCGAAGGGGTTCCCTTCACGGTAGGGGCCACATGGCTGGAGAAAAGGAGTAGAAATAAGCTGGGCTGGTCGAGGCCCAGGAATTTCTATTCTTAAAGGCTACCCATGTGATTCTGATGCTCAGCCAGGTTGGGGGGGTCCATCCACGTAAAGGATAGTGCAGAATGGGTTGGTCAGTGCACCCCAACCCTTCTCTCCCTGGCTCATCCCGAGTTTCTCTCCGGGGTGCTGGGTCGCAATAATTCTTGCCCACATTTTACTGAAGGGAAACACTGAGGGCCCGGAGACTTCCAATGATGTGTTGTTCAAGGTCATTCAGCAAGTGGTGGGGGTCTCTGTTTTCCTGCCAACCGGTGGAAACAGAAAGATCACAAGATACCATCCCAAGGAAGATTCTGCTTCATTTCTCTGCAAGACAAATCAGACCCACTTGGTTGGCCAGAGTTGGTCGCCCAGGGTACAAAAAGGAGCAAGTCTCCGCGGCTGCCAGGTGTGTGGGCGAGCGAGGTGAGTGCCTGGGAGCTCGGAGTTCTAACTTTGCTGTGTGACTCAGCCCAAGCCACTTCCCCTCCCTCTTTGTGTGTCCTTCACCTATTAATAACGATGCCCCGCGTCACTGTTGGGCTTAGCTACCAGGGATGGAAAATGCACAGTGCAGTTAGTCGCGATGTGATTGCTGGGAACAGAAGGGACCCGCAGCCATCTGCCGACTGTTGCGAGTAAAATATGTGCTGACTGCCTTCGGAGTAGAGGTGTTTCCTTCCCTGAAACTTTCCTCCAGAAACGTTTGCATCTTGCGAATCCAAAACTCAGCACCCGTTAAAGAGCAGCCCACCATTCCCAATGCTCTCCAGCCCCCGGCATCCACTATCCTACTTTCCGTCTCTGTGAATCCGACAACTCCAGATAACTTCTGATCGGTGGAACCATACAGTCTTTGTCCTTTTCTGGCTGGCTGACTTCACTTAGTGTAATGTCCTCAGTGCTCATTCATGTTGTAGCCTGCGTCAGGATTTCTGTCCTTTCCACATTTTGACTGTTGCAAATGGTACTGTTATACACGTGAGTATACAAATCTCTCTTCTAGACCCTGCTTTCACTTCTTTTGGATATCCACCCAGAAGGAGAATTGCTGGCTTGTGTGGCGACTGGCTGGTCATTCTACTTCTACTTTTGTTGAGGAACCACCATATTGTTTCCCACGGTGGCTGTACCATTTTACCTTCCCACCAGCAACACATAAGGGTTCCGGTTTCTCCATATCCTCGTCAACGCTTGTCATTCTCTGTTGTTTTCTTTTTATAAAAGCCATCCTCGTGGGTGTGAGGTGGCATCTCATTCTGGTTTTGATTTGCATTTCCCTGATGTTGAGTGATTTGAGCACTTTTTCATATGCCAGTTGGCCATCCGGATGTCTTCTTCGGAGAAGTGTCTATTCAAGTCCTTTGCCCATTTTTTTTTAGATCGGGTTGTCTGTTGTTTTGTTGTTGGGTTTTAAGAGCTCTCTCTCTATTCAGGGTATTAATCCTTTATCAGATGTGTGAGTTGCAATTTTTTTCTCCCACTTCTCGAATTCTGTGGGTTGCTTTCCACTGTTGACAGTGTTCTTATCTGAAAACTTTGGCAGAACTGGGAGATGTTAGAATTAGGGTTTGAATCTTAAACTCAAAGCACCTGGATTCAAAATCTAGCTGTTGGATGTTGTGCAAGCGACTTAACCTCTTTGAGCCTGCCTTAGTTCTCTCATTTGAAAAACGGGTATGATGCTTATAATCAAACCTAGCTCATAAGATTACTATGATGATGTATAAACGAGATCCTATGTCTCAAATCTTACCACAGAACCTAGCCCAAGTTAAATACTCACTACGAGGTAGCCTTTATGGGCATTGGGTTCAAGAAGGAACCAGCATCCAACTCTGGCTCAGGTCATGGTCTCACGGTTTGTGAATTCGAGCCCGGAGTCAGGCCTCAGAGTCCGCCTCAGAGCCTTCGTCCCGGCTCCCACTCCCCCCCACCCTCCCGGCCACTCTCTGACCCTGCCCCACTCACGCTGTCTCTCGAAAAGATATAAACATTAAAAAAAAGAAGGAACCAGAATGATGTAATTGAAATGTGATATTCGTTATTATCAAATGGGTGAGTAGGCCAACAATATTAAATAACCAGCCCGAACACAGTAGTGTTACGTAATACTTAACACTCGTGTTGCAAATTGCCATTTACAAAGCATTTAAACATTCATCATTCATTCGAAAGGCTCCTCTGGAAACAGGATGAAGAGTAAGACAGCCCTACAGAACTGAGTGGGAGAGACCAACATGGGAAAAGGCAGTTTTAATCAGGTGATGAGTGCTAAGACAGACGCATAGCGCGCTGATGGGGGGGCACAGAGGAGGAGAGTTCTGATCCGTGGAAGGCTTCTCAGGTGGGTAACGTGGACACAAAATTCTGCAGGATTACAGGGCTGAGGGGAGGAAAGGGGCGCTGGAAGGGGCTGCGCATTCTAGAGGAAAAAGCTACTGCAAAGCCTGGAGGTGAGTGAGGCCGGCTCATTAGGGAACCGCTACCAGTTTATCACGGCTGGAGCGTCAGTGAGTTTGAGCGCCACATGGGGCTCTCTGCTGCCAGCCCGCTTGGGATCCTGTCTTCCCCTCTCTGCCCCTTCCCCACTTGTGCACACGCTCTCGTGCTCCCTCAAAAATAAAATAAATATTACACACACACACACACACACACACACACACACACACGATGAGTAACAGAGAACGAGGAAGGCTCAATGATTTGTACAAGGTCCCAGAGACAGAATATGCTATTTGAGGAGTTCCTAGATCTTTACGTGTAAATCCCTTTTAAGGAATTCAAGTCTTGTTTTCCCATCGACCACTTTGCAGCACGTGATCATTTCAGAGGTACTTTATCTGAGTTTTTAGTTGGTTGTCACTGTACTTACGGCTTCGCACCCTTGAGCTTTAAGACATTCTTTTCCCTTCGTTGTACTTAGTGTTTAATGAGTAGTCTGGAAGCAAACCTTCTATCCCAGGGAAGCTCAAGTGAAGAGTCTGGGGCTCAGAAAGAATGAGCTGGATTCCTAGGCTCGGCCACTAATTAGCTATGGGATGGGACAAGTCACTTTCTATAAACGCCTTATCTGAAAGCCCTGGGGAATAGAACAAACGCATGCTCACTCAAATTCAGTAACTTTGTGAATCTCTTCTAAAATAAGTACACCTTCAGGGGGCCTGGGTGGCTCAGTCAGTTAAGCATCTGACTCTCGATCTCAGTTCAGGTCTTGATCTCAGGGTCGTTAGTTCAAGCCCCATGTTGGGCTCCGCCTTGGGTATGTAGCCTACTTAAAAAATAGAATAGAATAGAATAGAATAGAATAGAATAGAATATAAAATAAAATAAAGGATACCTTAAAACTGTGAAATAACCACTCTCTCATGAATCTGTTTGGTAAGTTGGGTTTCTGACTCTATAATATGCTCATAGTTATTACAAATTTTCCCTGAAACTCTACTGTTTGCTCACCAGAGAGTATGTATCTGCTCTGCAATTGCTGAATGGAGTGTAATCAGACTTAACCGTCAACCAAGATACGTGGGTATGTTTGTATTTTTCTCAGACACTTGTAACTGCTAGGGTTTTTTTTTCTTCTTCTTCTTTTTGGTGGGGTTGGGGGGGAGTAAAATTCTCTAAGTTATGAAACTGGAAGGGAGAGAAAAAAATGAAAGAAGAAGGTGAATTTACACTTTCTGGAAAACCCACCACCTAATACACCTTCTGTCATCATCCAAGTGTCTTCCTCTCTAGACCATGAACTAGGGCAAGCCACGAGTCTCAGGCACCTGTGAACCCACAGCCCCCAGCACAATTCCCAGTACATAGTAGGTGTTCAATACAAGCTCAGTGAGTGATTGAATGATGAGGGTCTGGAATATTTTGTCCTGTAACTTCAAGTGGACAGCCCAGTTTTTCGTGATCTCGGAAGATACTTGTCTTCCTATAAAAACCTGTCTCCCTGGGCGCATTTGATTTCTCAGTAGGCTTCCTTATTAGTCATTTCCTCATCACAGGACTTCCATCAAACCCCCCAGGTCTGCCCTCTGGCCGGTACAATATCCCCCCTGTGCCTTCCCACTGCAAGACTCAGGCTTTTCTTACAGCCAAGGAACCTCTGCGGCCTTGTGTGCGTTTTCACACACGCCCTGCGGAGACAATGTCCTGCCTTCAGTGCCCCACCCAGTCAGGGGTGCTGCCTGTGTTTTGAGACCCAAATTCTTCCTCCTCTGGGAAACCTTTCCTGAGAAGAGCCCCCGCACACCATGAACCCCTCCTGATCGTCTTGGCTGCAAGTGAAGTGAGCCATTTTATTATATAATAGGTAAATGGCCCAAGCCACAGAGATGTTCCACAGAGAGTGGAGCCTTTTTCCCCAAACAGATGGTGAGCCCCTTGTTGCCAGGGATGATGGCACCTGCTTCTCTGTCCCCAGGGAGTTCTCCCAAACAAGCCTGGCACGTAGGTGTGCAATCAATGCTTGCTGGTTAAGGGGGAGGCAGAGAACCGATCCGGGCCTTTCGGGGATCCTCAGGTCACAGATATTTACATTGTCTATGATTGCTTAATTAACCGTCTGCCATCAAGTTGCCCCAGAAGCTGGACAGACAGGAAGCAATCCTGTCCCGACTTCAGATTAGATATCCGGAAGTCTCGGCTAGTCCTGACTCTGCCACTCACTAACGTGAACTTTGGCAAGCCAGTTAGCTGCGTTGGGCCTCAGTTTCCCCAATTAAAAAAAATAGGGAGACTGCTAACTTCTGGTTATGATGAGTAATAGGATTTGTATTTACCCTCCTGCATGAAACAACAACAACAAAAAAGACAATGTGAAGCAACAGTCTTCAAGATGCTAGGTATTGGGCAACACAGGACAGTGATCCCAGAGAGAACACAAGCAAGACGAGCCCTGTGAATGCGTCGGCTTATTTTTTTAACCACTTTGTTGAGATATAATTCACATACCATGCAATTCACCTGTTTAAAGTGTACAATTCAGAGACGCCTGGGTGGCTCAGTCGGTTGAGCATCCAACTCGATTTCCGCTCAAGTCGTGATAGCAGGGTTGTAAGAGCGAGCCCCATGTTGGGCTCCATGCTGAGTGTGGAACCTGCTTGGGATTCTCTCTCTCTCTCTCTCTCTCTCTCTCTCTCCCTCCCTCTCCTCTGCTTGCACTCTCACTCTCTAAAATAAAACAAAATAAAATGTACAATTCAATGGTTTTTAGCATATTCACAGAATGTGCAACTTTCACCAATTTTAGAACATTTGAGCGCAGGGGAGGGGCAGAAGGAGAGGGACACACAGATTTCGGAGCAGGCTGCAGGCTCCGAGCTGTCAGCACAGAGCCTGACGTGGGGGCCTGAACTCACAAACCGAGAGGTCATGACCTGAGCCAAAGTTGGACATTAACCGACTGAGTCACCCAGGTGCCCCTCAAAGTGGCTGCATCATTTTAAATACCCACCAACAATGTACAAGTGTTCTGATTTCTCCTCATCCTTGCCAATACTTGTTATTATCTGACTTTTTTTAGTACAGCCATTCTGGTGGGTACAAGGTGGCATGAAATTCATTGTGGTTTCGATTTGCATTTCTCTGATGACCACTGAGCAACTTTTCATGTGCTTATTGGCATTTCGTACATCTTCCCTGGGGAAATATCTCTTCATATTCTTGGCCCGTTTTCAATTGGGTTATTTATATTTTTATCATTGAGTTGTAAGGATTCTTTATATAGTCTAGATACAACTCCCTCATAAGACTGATGACTTGGAAATATTTCCTCCCATTCTGTGGGTTGTCTTTGTACTTTCATGCGTGTTCTAGGAAGCACAAAAGTATTTAATTTTGATGAGCCCAGTTTGTCTATTTTTGCCTTTTGCTGCTTATCCCTTTGGTGTAATAAATAAAAATCCTTTGCCAAATCTGAGGTCATGAGGATTTACCCTTATGTTTTCTTGTACGAGTTTTATAGTTATAGCTCCTATATTTAGGCTTTAAAATCCATTTTGAGTTGATGTTTGCATATGGTGTGGGGCATGGTCCAACTTCATCCTTTTACATGTGGTTATCCAGCTGTCTTAGCACTATTTTTGAAAAGACTATTCTTTCACCATTCAATGATCTTGGCACTCTGGTCAAAAATCAGTTGACTACAGACACATGGTTTTATTTCTGGAATCTCCACTTTATTCCATTGATTTATACGTCTGTCCTCATGCCAGTACCACACTGTCTTGATTGCCATTGCTTTGTAGTAAATTATGAAGCCGGGAAGTGTGAATCCTCCTCCTTTGTTCTTCTCTTTCAAGATTGTTTTGGCTATTCTGGGTCACATGCAATTCCATATGAATTGTAGAATCAACTCACCAATTTCTAAAGAGAAGCCAGCTGAGATTCTTATAGGAACTGCATTACACCCGTAGGGCATCTTGGGAAGTACTTCCATATTCACCATATTAAATCTTCCAGTCATGGGCATGGGATGTGTGCCCACTTATTTAGATCGTTAATTTCTTTCAACAGTGTCTTGACGTTTTCAGAGTATATAAGCGTTGGTCCTTTTCTTAACTTCACACCTAAGTAATTTATTCTTTTTGATCTTATTGTAAGTGAATTGTTTTTTTAATCTCATTTTGGGATTGTTCATTGAAAATATACAGACATACAGTTGGTTATTGTAGATCGATCTTGTATCCTACAACCTTGCTGAACTTTTTTACCAACACATAATGGTTGTGTGTGTGTGTGTGTGTGTGTATTCCTTAAGATTTTCTACATACAAGATCATGATGGGGCCCCTGGGTGGCTCAGTCGGTTAAGTGTCCAACTTCAGTTCAGGTCACGATCTCATGGTTCGTGAGTTCAAGTCCCGTGTGAGGCCCTGTGCTGAAAACTCAGAGCCTGGAGCCTGCTTCGGATTCTGTGTCTCCCTCTCTCTCTGCCCCCTGCCCACTCACACTCTGTCTCTCTCTCTCAAAAATAAATAAACATTAAAAACATTTTTTAAATAAACGTTTAAAAGTTTTTAAAAAAGATCATATCATCTACAAAAAGAGATAATTTCACTTTTTCCTTTCCAATCTAGATGCCTCTTATTTCCTTTTCTTGCCTAAGTACCCTGGCTGCTACTCCAGTAAAATGTTGAGCTGCAGACATTTTTGTTTTGTTCCTAATCTTAAGGATAAAGCATCTATTCTTTCACCATTAAGTATGATGTTAGCTGTGGGTCTTTTGTAGATGTGCTTTGTTAAGTTGAGGAAGCTCCCTTCCATTCCTAGTTTGTTGAGTGCTTTTATCATGAAAGGGTGTTGAATTTCGTCAAATGCTTTTCTGCATTTATTGAGATGCTCACGTGATTTTGTTTTGTATTCAATTGTTATAACACTCATTGATTTTTTTCAGATGCTAAACCAATCTTACATTCCTAGGATAAATCCCAGTTTTCACGGTGCATAATTCTTTTTATATGTCATTACATTCATTTGCTAGTATTTTGTTGAGGATTTTTGCGCCCATATCCATAACAGACAATGATGTGTAGTTTTCTTGGGGTGTCTTTGGTTTTGGTATTAGGGTATCAGGCCTCATAGAATGAACTGGGAAGGGTTCCATCCTCTTCCATTTTTGAAGAGTTTGTGAAGGGTTAGTATTAGCTCTTTAAATGTTATAATTTAGTGATAAACCATCTGAACCTGGGGCATTTCCTTTGTGGGCTAGTTTTTTAAAAAGTTACTAATCAGTCTCTTCACTTATCATAGGTCTATTCACATTATTTTTTTCTTCGTCACTTTCAGTAGTTTGTGTTTCTCAAGGAATATGTCCATTTCATCTGTCTAATTGCCTGGCATAGAATTCCTTTATGTTTATGAAAGTTCATTTCTGATTCTAGAAATCTGAGTCTTCTGTATTTTTTTCCTGGTCAATCTAACTAAAGGTTTGCCAATTTTGTTGACAAAAGAAACAGCTTTTGGTTTCATCAATTTTTCTCTATTATTTTTCTATTCTCTCTCCCATTAATTTCCACTCTGATCTTTACTATTTCCTTGTGACTTGCTTTAGGGTGAGTTGGCCCTTCTTTTCCAGTGTCTTAAGGTGGACGATTTGGCCCAATTTATTGACTTCAGGAAGTTTCCAGGATAGGACATGGGGAAGGGGAGCTGAGGCAGAGCCTGGCAGACCCCTGGAGTTGAGAGCACCAATCTGAGGGTTCACGAAACCAAGTCAGGGAGAGTTTGTATATATTTGTCCTGCTTTTTAGCTGTTTGAAGTGAGAGGGTGAATACAGGCCCATTACTTGGTCAGAAATGGAAATTGTGCACATTCTTACAAAAAGCTTTATTTAAATCCCAGAATGGCCTTTCTAAAAATGGAAGGAAGGAAGGAAGGAAGGAAGGAAGGAAGGAAGGAAGGAAGGAAGAAAGAAAGAAAGAAAGAGGGGCGCCTGAGTGGCTCAGTCGGTTAAGTGTCCGACTTCAGCTCAGGTCACGATCTCGCGGTCTGCGAGTTCGAGCCCTGCGTCGGGCTCTGGGCTGACGGCTCAGAGCCTGGAGCCTGCTTCCGATTCTGTGTCTCCCTCTCTCTCTGCCCCTCCCCCGTTCATGCTCTGTCTCTCTCTCTGTCTCAAAAATAAACGTTAAAAAAATTATTTAAAGAGAAAGAAAGAAAGAAAGAAAGAAAGAAAGAAAGAAAGAAAGAAAAAGAAAGATAGAGGGGCACTTGCGTGGCTCAGTCGGTTGAGCGTCCAACTTCAGCTCAGGTCATGATCTCACAGCTCGTGAGTTCAAGCCCGCGTCAGGCTCAGAGCCTGGAGCCTGCTTCTGATTCTGTGCCTCCCTCTCTCTCTGCCCCTAACCCACTTGCATTCTGTCTCTGTCTCTCTCAAAAGTAAATAAATGTTAAGAAAGAAAGAAAGAAAGAAAGAAAGAAAGAAAGAAAGAAAGGAGAGAAGAAAGAAAAGAAAGAGAGGAGGGAAGGAAAGGAGGGAGGGAGAGGCAAGCATTTGACGTATTAGTATTGAGGCTGGCCAGTCAGGTGATCGAAGCCATCAGACACACAGGATTCCAAATTACAAGGAGAAAATATATTATTGAGATATAGCATGTATATACATAAGACTATTTTCTTAGGTTTAAAAAGTCACTGGTGCAGGTGAATATATAATTGTTAATTTTCTCTTATTTTGCTCTGTAGCTAGGAAGAACAGAAGGAAAAGAATGGAGAAAAAAGAAAAAAAAATCTGTTCTTCACTCTTTTTAGTTTGTTGTTGTTGTTGTTGTTTAGAAGCCCAGGGAAATTTTATCAACACTGGTATTTACTCCAAATCTCATCTCCCAAAAAGTGAGATCCACTAACATCTGACTTTTATCCTAAATTCTACACATATATTTAACAGCATTCATTTAAGTTAGAAATAAAGGTCTGTTTTAAATGAATAAACTCGAATGTGGACTGATTCCTTGTTAGGTAAATAATAAGAAGTGAAATCTTTCCCTACATGATTTCTTTTGTTTTGGCCCCCCTTACCTTCTTCGAAAGCCATCACTTTCCATCATTGGGTAGGCCTCTTTTGAGTTCTTTTCTTGGTAGCCAATATGAATTAAAATGTCAAGTTGAAACAATTTTTCTAAAGAGAGAGATGCACATCTAGCCTCTGGAATCTTCTCGCTAAATATGTGGTCCATGTATCAACAGCATCAGCAACACTTGAAAGCTTTGGAGAAACAGAGAATCCCAGGCCCTCCCTGGACCTTTGCAATCACATTTTAACAAGGTTCCCAGGCAATTCCTATGCACATTAAACTTTTAGACACATACTGCTGTAGAAAGCAAAATTACCAAAGGAAACCCAAATACATATATATTTGGGATATATTTGGGTTTCCTTTGATAATTTATATACGTGTGTGTACGCATATATGCATCATATATGTATATAATATATAGTATCACATATATTATATAATATGTGTGTGCATGTATTTAGATAGGCATGCAAGGGGATGATGCATATAAATGTAGCATATATATAAAACCATATAAAGGGATGGCAGCACATTTAGGATAGTGGTTACCTCTTAGAAGGTGCATTTGTTATCATGTGGTATAACCAATTACCCCCAAACTTGGCTGCTTAAAACATACATTTTCTGGAATCCAGGCATGCCTTACCTGCGGCTTCTGCTTCAAGGTCTCTCGTGAGCGCTGCAATCAGGTGTCAGCCAGGGTTGCAGTCTCATCTGAAGGCTCTACCGAGAGCATCTGCTTCCAAGTTCACTCACATCGTTCTTTGAAGGATTCAGTTTTTCACAGGCTGTTGGACTAAAGATTCAGTTCCTTATAAACTGTTGGCTGGAGGTCTCCCTTGACTTTCTGCCATGTGGGTCTCCCAACAAACATCTCACAACACGGCAGCGGGCTTTATCAGAGCAAGTGAGAGGGCAAGAGAGAGTGCCAGCAGGATGGAAGGCAGGACCTTTTGGACCCTAATTACAGAAGTGACATCCCATCACCTTTGTCACATTCTAGTCATTAGAATCAAGTCCCTAAGTCCAGTCCACACTCAAGGGGAGGGCATGAATACCAGAAGATAGGGCTTGATGAGGGTCATCTTTGAAAGCTGCTAGTCAAAAGCAGAGGGTGTCGGGAAAAGAAGAGAATTCTAGGGTGTGGGTATACAGGGAGCTTCAAGTGGATTTGCAACGTTTGATTTCTTAAGCTGAGTGGTGGGCACTTGGGTATTTATTTTAGTGATTTATATACCTTTCTTAGGTCTGAAAGATTTCCTAATAAGGAAAAAAGAAAAAAAATTAAGAACGAGCAGGCCTAATTGTTGAATCTGTTTAAGAAAAAAAGGATGAAGGGGTGGTTATTCGGCAAAGGGATGATAGGGGCTCTGGGTGGCTCAGTCAGTTAAGCATCCAACTCTTGATTTCAGCTCAGGTCATGGTCTCACGGTCATGAGATTGAGCCCCGTGCCCTGCTCCAAGCCCCGTGCCGAGCCCCACATTGGGCTCCGTGCTGAGCATGGGGCCTGCTTAAGATTCTTTCTCCTGCCCCTGCCCCGCTCATTCATTCTGTCTCTCCCTCTCCCTCTCTCTCTCCCCTTCTCTCAAAAAAAAAAAAAAAAAAAATTAAAAAGAAAAAAAAAGAAAAGGGGATGCGATCAGAGTAAGGGCCCAGGGGGTTGAGGGCTCATAGAATCATTTCTACTTTTAGTTAAGGCTTCCTAGATGCTCTCTAGTTTGCATTAATGCCTTCTTCTCCCATATTATATAGCACCACATCTCATAATCTGTCTTACATGAATGTTGTGTAGGTTTTTATCGATTGTATGTATCTCCCTATTCTAGATCAGCCGGCACCGCGCTTTGCAAAGAATGGGTGCCAGATAAATGTTTTGCCAAAGCAAAGTGAATTTATTGCTTCCCCACCTCATTCTGACATTTGTGGTAACAGTTTAAGAGGCATTACAGCTTACTATTCATTAAGGCCAGAACCACAGGGTGAAACAGGAGGCATAAATCCCTTTGTCACCATACAGTTTTCAATTTCAAGTAAGGATTCATGAACTTCCTAGAGTAAGTTCTACCCTCGCCCTTCAAAAGACTGAATTAGGACATCGAGGGACCAAAGCGCCATTCGTGGATATTTTAGGGTTGAGGGACCATGAAGGAGACATCGGAAAGTGGGACCATGGCCTGGAGAGGGGAGAATTAGGTGGGACCATGGCCTGGAGAGGGGAGAATTAGGTGGGAATTTTCAGCACAGAAAGGACCTGGGCCGCCCCGATGTAGCATCCTGACTGAAAGTGTCTGGGTCTGGGGGACCCATGGGAAAGCAGGCAGGGAGGCAAGAGGACCCACAAGGGTAGGGAGTCAGGATGCCCCGAGATCCTATGAAAGAACACCAGAAGTCAAACTGCCACTGAACTTAAGCAGCCATCGCAGCAGACTTAAAAAAAAAAAAAAAAAAAAAAAAAAAAGATCCTGAAGTTAGAAGCACGATGGGGATTATAATAGCTGTAGTCGGTGAACATGTCATTTTCAGAACCCTGAGGAAGTCCCAGGCGAGGCTGGAAAGTCCAGGCGGCATTACTGGCGTCCAGAAAGGGCGCTAACCAGACGCATGCTCGGAGGGCGCGCTTCCTTCCCAGCACTGAGGACACTTTATGAGCTGCCCTACTCATGCTCCGCGCAAGCAGAATAAAGAGCTTCGCTTTGGGACAGCTGCGTGCTCGTTCTGTACAACTCAGAATGGTATCTTGCCCGTTCCCGAAATAGCGATTACAAACTTTAAGCAGGAAACTCACATACAGCACGTGGCTCCCGTCGCCGCCGCCATATTCGCTCTCCCTTTGTTCAGAAGACATGTCGGTGCCTCCATCCCAGGGCTCCACTGAAGAAAGAAATGGCCTTGTTAACTGGGGTGGAATGGGGAAAAAAGGGAATGGCATGGTAACCCCACCTCCTTCTTTTGTCAGAGCGGAACCTTTCGACACACACCGCACCCCTGGCTGGCCCCTTGGGCGCCGAAGGATACAAGCTGCCATATTGGAAGGGTCGCAGGCCCAGGCTGTTCCTCTCTGCAATGACATGAGTTCCTCCCCAAATAATCTCTTGACGTCTTTGAACTTCTCAGAAGAGAGACCGAAGAGATAAGTAGAGGCCAAGTACACGCAGCTAAACCACAGCGTCTCATCTCTCGAGCCCCTTTTCACTTCGTGAAGCTTTTGCAGAATCCATAAAGCAGGGGCTTTTAAAGTACTTCTTGAAAGTTTTCAGAAACAGGAGTTGCCAAATGTTCAAAAATAATTTTGATGAATCACAATCGTGAAGAAACAGTTTTCTCTCTTTATTACAAAGTTATTTTTAAAGCGTTTCTTCATGAATCATGCAAAATAACTGATTGCAACACAAATTGTCGTCTTCATGACTATTTCCGAGAGAGGGAAACTCTAGTTTAAAAAAGGCAACCGGCATTTTCATTAGAAGAACTATTTTCTGCACAGTAAAAGAAATGATACAGTAATGAACCAACAGACTCCCCAAATGTAAATTATATCATCACTTGATATTACTATTCTTAAATTTTGATGCAATTTGAATCCACAGCAAAGCTCTAAATCATCCTGGCGAAATGGCAGATCCCTCCAGACTCTTCAATTCTTTCAGGATCAGAGCACCATTCTGTCTTAATTTTTGAAATTGGAACCAAAATGTTTTTAAGAGAGAGACATATTGATTATAAGGGTCTATGAATTCTCTGTCCAGACTGGTTTCTATTCAAAGTGAAGTGAGGAACACTGAATACTTTCACAGTCATTAACACCACATACCATTCCTTTGTTTAAAAAAAAAAAAAAGTATTTTAGTAGAAGAGTGTTATCTCTAGTCGCAGGTCCTTCTGTTCTCATCACTACCGTGAATATCAAGCATCTGGTTTACTGACACTCATATTCTCGGGACACAGTGCTCTGAGTTGCATGGAGGACGTTGGATGCTTATAGATGCGCACAGCGATGGTTATCGCTACTAGACTTCTCCCTGTATCCGATGTTTCTCCCACAGTGACAGTTGGCTCTATATTCTAAGCACTTTATGTGACTAACGCAATTACTCCTCACAATGACTCTATGTTGGAGATTACGATTTATCCCCATTTTACAAATGAGGAAACTGACGTACGAGCAGGTTGAGTAACTTGTCAGAGACTATACAGCTAAGTTTGTTGCAGAGCCAGGACTTGAACCCAAGTACTCCAGCTCCGGGGAAATGCTCTGAACCTCTAAACGGTATGCTCTGCTCCCGAGAGCAGGCGTTCAGTAATTTTCAACACGAATAGTTATTTGTTTGATTTTTCTCTGACTGCATATTGGACGCTAAACATCTAAATGAATGTCGATTTCAAAGCTATTGTCCTGGGAGCCTTCAATTGCTCAAAACCTTTTGTGATTCCTTCTTTGGAATAGTTTTCAGAGCCAGTTCATGATTCGCAGGAGAAAAGCAGTCAGCTCATTTTTTTTTTTTAATGTGTATTTGTTTTTGAGACAGAGAGAGACGAAGCATGAGCGAGGGAGGGGCAGAGGGAGAGGGGGAGGCACGGAATCTGAAACAGGCTCCAGGCTCTGAGCTGTCAGCACAGAGCCCGACGCGGGGCTCGAACTCACGGACCGTGAGATCATGACCTGAGCTGAAGTCGGATGCCCAACCGACTGCGCCACCCAGGCGCCCCCACCGCTCGTTTTTAAATACAGACAGTGTTATTCGGTTTGGCCAATACCTTATTTGCCCAACATGTTTCTGAATAACACGTTTTCCCAAAATCACATTCTCCATTAGAAGAAGAAAGATCTGCTACCGTTGAAGATAGTCCAAAACTGTGATGCAGGGATATTTTCAGTCAGCTAGCAGACATTTACTGAGCAAGATGTCAAACAAGGCATCTTCCCTACCTTCAGAGAGCCCTCGGCCAGGTAAGGGAGACGGACAAGCCAGTGCAATAAGAGCTCTGACAGATGGAAGGAAGCTCAGGATCCTCAGGGTGCCCAGAAGAGGGGCATCAAACCCAGGCTTGGGGTGAAGGCCAGCTTCCTGAAGGAGGAGGGGAGGTCTGATTTTAGTTGCAAAAGACAAGTAGCTGTGGCCACCCCACAAGAACAAGGGCACCGACTCTGAAGGTGGCTGTGCTAACTGGGAGATTTTATGTCCTTGATGAGTACACTCATACTCTCCCAAGTTTATTTTTAGAAGATGATAATTGTATTGTTTTATGTTCACACCTGGTACTCAAGTTGTGTTTGCCTTTATTTTTTTTTTTAAATGTTTATATTTACTTTTGAGAGAGAGACAGACAGACAGAGACGGAGTATGAGCAGGGGAGGGGCAGAGACAGAGGGAGACACAGAATCCGAAGCAGGCTCCGGGCTCCGAGCGGTCAGCACAGAGCCCGATGCGGGGCCCGAACCCGCGAACCGCGAGATCATGACCTGAGCCGAAGTCGGACGCCCAACCGACTGAGCCACCCAGGCGCCCCAAGTTGTGTTTGCCTTTAAATGAAACCTGGAAAGATCCGCTGATGGTAGTTTCAAAGTTGCCTAACTTTGGGGCGCCTGGGTGGCTCAGTTGGCTGAGCATCCGACTTTGGCTCAGGTCACGGTCTCAGGGTTCGTGAGTCAAGCCCCATACTGGGCTCGGTGCCGTCAGATCCTCTGTCCCTCTCTCCCTCGGCCCCTCCACCCCTCCTTGTGTGTGCTCTCTCTCTCTCAAAAAATAAATAAAACCTTCAGAAAGGGTTGCCTAACTTTATGTTTGAGTGTTGTTTGCTTTTGTAACTGAACCATTTGCAGGTCTTCAAGTTTCTCTGAAGAGTTTGGCTGATGGAGTAAACAGAAAACAAACCAATATACCAAGGAGGTCATTGTCAGAATCTATTTGTGTGTGGGAAGTACATGATGACCATTTGTTTGATAAATAAAGAAAGGAGTGAATCTTTAATGTTGATCTTCTGTAACCTAAACAAAATAGCTACTTTCCTTCATTTTCCGTGGGCCAAGATAGGACAGAGCAACCCACGCATGGAGATGCCCTAGTAGAGGCTCATACTTTTCTCAATGTATCAATCTGGAGGACAGTGACTTTGAACCACCAATGGGAGATACAGCAATCTAAGAAGGAGCTGTTCCATTTCTGTGGCTCATCTGCCCTCGAAAACCAAACTACCCCAGGCTCGTCCAAAAGGATCCCCAGAGAGGGAGAAAAGGGCTCGGGAGGTGGGGAAGTATCGTCCAACGCCTGTGGGCTCAGTGCTTAGCTATGGCGACTGACGGTGCAAAGTACGATACCCTCGTTGCATGAAGGCCCTCTTCTCTGTGACCCTCATCCCCTAGGTGGCCCGACCGGAACTCTGTAGAATTGATGTGGAGAGCAGGAACTGGAACACACAGCGAGGGAAGAACAGGATTTTCTGGGATTTGAGAGCGAAACGACCTTGGGTAGGAGGACACACGGGGCACTTTGGAGAAAGGAACAGTTGGCAGGCAAAGGGCACCAGAGACAACCGGATCTGTTGCCCGAATCTGTCTAGGGCCGGGCCCGCTGAGCTCAAAGAGTAGGGGCAAGAGATAGTAGGAAAGAAAAGATATCTGCCTGCCCACCACTTATTTACTCATTTCGCACACCAAGTGTTTTGAGAACCGTGCTAGGGAGCTGACGGCTAATTCCAAGAGAATCCATTGAGACATCCCTCCCTGTGGTTCCATGCTACGCCGGGGCAGCCAAAAGTTGTCCCTCCCCCCATAACCCGCCCTTTATTGACCCTGCCAGGGTGCCTAAAATGTATCCATTGCTTTCCCTGTTCTACGAGCTTTGGTTACTTTTTCAGATAAACATTTGTTGAAAAAGAATCCCAAGAAAACGGGCCACGACACGGTGTGGCATTGACGGGGAGGTAAAAAAAAAAAAAAAAAAAAAAAAAGATACTGTGGGAGGCTACGGCTCAGTTGGATAGACCTAAGTACTTAGCGGGTGCTGATGAAGAAATGAGTGAAAGGAAAGGATAGCTTCCGAATGCCTGTTATATGTCAGGTGCGCTCAGATATCCTCCCCAAAACTTCTGGGTAGGAGGCGTGACTCTCTTTCCATCTTTCCCTGGTGACATTCTGAGGATTAGAGATGAAGTCGTTTGCTTGTACAGCTAGTAAGTGACAGCTGAACTCATGTCATTGGGATTCGAAGTATTATCGCCATGCCGCCTCGATGATGAAACTGTCCGAATGAATGTATCAGTCAGGGTCTAACCAGGAGAAAAAGCTGCACGAGCTATTTGCTCAGGGGGGATTTTAATATAAATACCAATACTGTATAATCTTACTCATACGAGGTACCAGAATCGTCACGTTTACAGAGATGGAAAGGAAAATGGTGCTTGCCAGAGGCCGATGGGGGGGAAAAAAGTGGAGTTATTTAATGGGTATCGAGTTTCAGTTTCACAAGACGAAAACAGCTCTAGAGGTGGACAGAGATGATTAATGCCATAGAACTGCACACTTAAAATGGCTTAAATGGCAAATTTGATGTTGTACGTATTTTACCACAATTTTTAAAAGTCAAAACAAAAGCGAAGACGAAATAAAGACATTGTAGACATATGAAAGTTTCAAAAAGTCATCACTGGCAGACCTGAACTGTAATAAATGTTGAGGGATATCCTTTAAGCAGAAGGGAAATGAAACCAGATGAAGATATGGATCTACACAAAGTAATACAGAATATTAGCTTGGTGACTAAATACATGAGATATATTTCCTATTTCTTAAATCTCTTTTAAAAGATAATTGACTAGGGGGCACCTGGGTGGTTCAGTTGGTTGGGCGTCTGACTCTTGAATTTGGCTCAGGTCATGGTCCCAGAGTTATGGGATCGAGCTCTGTGCCTGGCTCTGTGTGCTCAGCGTGGAGCCTGCTTGGGACTCTCTCTCTCTACCCCTCTCCCCCTCTCCCTACCCCCCACCCCGCTCACACACATGCTCTTTTTCTAAAAAAAAAAAAAAAAAAAAAAAAAGATAATTGACTATAAACAAAACGAATAAAAATGTATTGCGAGCTTTACAACTTACATATTAGGAAATTATATGGAAACTCTAGTAGAAAGATCAGGAGAGGGGAAATAGAGGCACACTATTGTAAAGGTTTTACATTATTTGTAAAGGGATAGACTATCACTTGAAGGTGGGCTGCGATAAATTATAAACTCCAAAGCAGCCACTAGGATTAAAAAACAAAGAATTGCAGCCAAAAAGTCAACAAACGAGATAAAGACTAAAGCATCCAATCAATCTGACAGAGACAGAAAAAAAGGAACTACAGATGACACAGAGAGAAAACAAAAAGCAAGATGAAACATTTATACCTAATGGCATCAATAATCACATTAAACGGAAGCGATCTAAGCAGCTGATACTCGTTTGCCGCCACTGCTGTAACAAACTACCGCGCACTTAGTGGCTCACGACGACATAAATGACCCGACCGCTAGTTGTGCAGGTCAGCAATCTGACACGGGTCTCGTCGAGCTAAAATTAAGGCGTCAGCAGAGCCGCGTTCCTTCTGGAGGCTCTAGGGGAGAATCTGTTTCCTTGCCTTTTCCAGCTTCCAGAGGCCACCTGCATTCCTTAGCTCATGGCCCCTTCCTCAATATTCAAAGCACATCACCCCAACCTCTGCCCTGTCACTACACCTCCTTCCCACTCTGACCTTCTTGCCTTCCCCTTTTGTAGATGTCTGTGATTAGATGGGGCCCACCCCCATAATCCAGGATAATCTTCCCCTATCAAACTTCTCAATTTATCACATCAGCAATCTCCCTTTTGCCATGTTAGGTAATATTTTACAGGTTCGCAGGATGAGAATGTGGATATCTTTGGGGGGGCATTATTATCTACCGTACCCCTCAACTGAAAAGACTGGCAGACTGGATAAAAAAGTAAGACCCAAGTGTATGCTGTTTCCAATACTCTTTAACTATAAATATAGAAATAAGTTCAAAATAAAAGGATGGGAAAAACTATACCACGTGTAGTAGGCCGAATGGTGGCCCCCCAAGACTTGTCCATGCTCTAATACCCAGAACCTATGAATATCACCTTATTTGGCAAGCGATATGATTTAGCGCAAGGATTTTGAGAAGAGGAGTTTATCCTGGGGAGTTCCAAGTGCAACCGCACATCTCCTTATAAGAGACACACAGAGGTAGACGCAGACACACAGAGAAAAGCAATATGGAGATAAAGCGCAGAAAGAGATACACTCACAAGACAAAGAATGCTAAGAGACACTGGAAGCTGAAAGAGGCAAGGAACAGTTTCTCCCCTGGAGCCTTAGAAAGGAATGTGGTACTGTCTAACCTGGATTTTGGACTTCTCATCTCCCGAACTGTGGGAAAATAAATATCTTGTTCTAAGATATTTATTAGCCACCCCAATTTTGGTAATTGTTTTATGGCAGCCACAGTAAACTAATAAGCCTACCTAACTAATAGCCAGATACAGGAAAAACAGATGGCTACGTTAATAACAGACAAGTAGATTTCAGATCCAATGCTATTACCTGGGATGATAATAATAAAGGGGTCGATTCATCAAGAGGACATAACTATCTAAGGGTTTATGCCCCTAATAATAAAGCTTCAACATACACGGAGCAGAGTCCACTTGAGTCATACTACGTATGTATTCTGACATCAATGGAATTAAATTAGATTCTAGTAACAGAAAGATATCTGGACATTGCCCTAATATTTGGAAACTAAATGATAACACATTTATAAATAACACCTGTGTCAAAGAAAAAAATCAAAAGGGAAGTTGTAAAGTATTTTTAAGTGAATGAAAATGAAAACATATCAAATGTGTGAGATACCTCTAAAGCAGTACATCCAGGAAAGTTCAGAGCACTAAATGCATATGTAAGAAAAGAAGAAGGATTTCAGATCATTGACATCAGCTTCTACCTTAAGAAACTAGACAAAGTAGATCAAATTGAGCCCCAGGTAAGAAGAATCAGAAAGCAATGAAACAGAAAGCGGAAAATAAACAGAGAAATTCAAGGATCCTAAAAGTTGGTTCTTTCAGATAATGAGAAAGAAGACAGCAGAACAGATTCTACAGACATTAAAAGGATAATGAAGAAATGTCAGGAATGGATTTATGTCAACAAATTTGAGGACTTAAGTGAAATGGACTAATCGCTTGAAAGACACAAACTACCAAAGCTCATTCATAGTTCTACACCTATTATAGAAATTGAATTTGCAATTACAAAACTTCTCACAAAGTAAACTCCAGGCCCAGAGGTTTTCACTGGTGACGTCTACCAAAAACTTAAGGTAGAAATAATATCAATTTTACCCAAATTCTGCCAGAAAATTAAGGGCGGGAAATACTTCCCAATTTATCCCATGAAAAGAGCATTACCTTGACACCAAAATAACATTATTTAAATAAAAATTAAATAAATAGGGGCACCTGGGTGGCTCAGTCGGTTAAATGTCTGACTCTTGATCTCAGCTCAGGTCATGAGCTCATGGTTTGTGAGTTCGAGCCCCACATCGGGCTCTGTGCTCACAGTGCAGAGCCTGCTTGGGATTCTCTCTCCACCCCCCTGTCTCTCTCTCAAAATAAATAAATAAACTTAAAAAAATTAAATAAAGGGGTGCCAGGGTGGCTCAGTCAGTTAAGCGTCTGACTCTTGGTTTCGGCTCAGGTCATGATCTCACAGTTTGTGGGTTTGAGCCCCGCTTTGGGCTCTGCACTGGCAGCGAGGAGCCTGCTTGGTATTCTCTCTCTCTCCCTCTTTCTCTGAGCTTCCCCTGCTCATGCTCTCCCTCTCTCGCTCTCTCAAAATAAATAAACTTAAAAAACTTAAATAAGCTAAACTACATGCTAATATCCCTCATGTACATAGATACAAAAACCGGAAATAAAATTTTATAAAACTGAATCCAGCAATATGTAAAAAGAATAATACATCATGTGCAAGTGTGGCTTACATCAGGTACACAAGGTTGGTCTACATTAAAAAATAACTCACTGGGGCGCCTGGGTGGCGCAGTCGGTTAAGCGTCCGACTTCAGCCAGGTCACGATCTCGCGTTCCGTGAGTTCGAGCCCCGCGTCAGGCTCTGGGCTGATGGCTCAGAGCCTGGAGCCTGTTTCCGATTCTGTGTCTCCCTCTCTCTCTGCCCCTCGCCCGTTCATGCTCTGTCTCTCTCTGTCCCAAAAATAAATAAACGTTGAAAAAAAAATAAAAAAATAAAAAATAACTCAGTATATTTCACCAAATTGGCAAAGCAACAAAGAAAAGCCAGAGGATCATCTCAATAGACACACAAAAATCATGTGACAAAATCCAACATCCATCACTGAAAATAACTCTGGGCAAACTAGGAATAGAAGGGAACTTCATCAACCTGATAAAGGACGTCGACACAAAACCTCCACCTGACATCATACTTAATGGTGAAAGACCAAGTGCTTTCCTTAAAAGATCAGTAACCAGTCAAGGATGTCCCTTCTCACCCTTTATACTCAGCGCTCTACTAGAGGTTCTGGCTACAGCCATTAGGCAAGAGAATGCAATAAAAGTCACTCAAATTGTAATGGAGGGAGTACAAGTTTGTTTACTTGCAGATAACCTGTTTGTATACAGAAAATTGGTTGACATCTAAAAAAAGTTCCTCGAACGAACACAAGAGTTTAGTAAAGTTATAGGCTACATCGTTAAGATACAGATTTTTTTCGCAGCGAAAACTACGGTAATGAACAACTGAAGCAACGAACAACTGAAATTTCAAAACGTCGTTTACGACAGCATCCAAAATACTAAACGATTAAGGATTAATTGGACAAAAGAGGTGCATAACCTGTACACCGAAACCTATAAAGTATTGCTGGGAGAAACTGAAGAGAATCTAAATAGAGATTCATACTCGATTCATGGTTCGGGCAGAGACTTCACGCTGTCTTTGTGTGAGTCAGTTCTTTTGAACAGCTTTATCGGCCCATTCGCCTGTTTGTCCATTCACCCGTTGATGGATATTTGGCTGGTCTCCAGTTTTGGGCTATTGCAAATAAACCTTCCACAAACTTCCGTGTACAAGACTTTCTGTGGATGCATGCTTTCTTTTCCCTTGGGTAAATATCTAGGAGAATAATGGCTAAGTCACTTCATAGGTGCATGTGTAACTTTTTAAAAACCACCAAGCTGTTTTATAACCATTTACGTTACCCCCAGCTGTGGGAGAGGGCTCCAGCTTATTGACTTCTCAGCAACACTTGACGTGACCGTTCTTTTTAATTTGAGACATTGTGCTTGCTGTGTATTGTTATGTCGTTGTCGTTTAAAAGAATTTTTTTTAATGTTTATTTATATTTGAGAGAGAGACACACACAGAGCGAGCAGGGGAGGGGCAGAGAGAGACGGAGACAGAATCTGAAACAGGCTCCAGGCTCTGACTGAGCTGTCAGCACAGAGCCCGACGCGGGGCTTAAACCCATGAACCGCGAGATCATGACCTGAGCCAAAGTCGGACGCTTGATCGACTGAGCCACCCAGGCCCCCCCTTCATTGTGGTTTTAATTCGCATTTACGTAGTGACCAATGGTGTTGAACCTCTTTTCATGTTTTTTTGTGCCATTTGTATGTCTTCTTTGGTGAAATGTCTGTTCAGATCTTTTGGCCATTTTATATTGGTTGGGCTATTCATGTTCTTATTGGGCTTTTAGAGCATTTTCTATATTCTAGACACAAGTCTTTTATCAGATACATGCTTTGCAAATATTTTCTCCCAGTCTGCGAATTATCTTCTCATTGTCTTGACAGTGTCTTTGAAAGAGCCAAAGTTTTGGGGCGCCTGGGTGGCGCAGTCGGTTAAGCGTCCGACTTCAGCCAGGTCACGATCTCGCGGTCCGTGAGTTCGAGCCCCGTGTCGGGCTCTGGGCTGATGGCTCAGAGCCTGGAGCCTGTTTCCGATTCTGTGTCTCCCTCTCTCTCTGCCCCTCGCCCGTTCATGCTCTGTATCTCTCTGTCCCCAAAATAAATAAACGTTGAAAAAAAAAAAAAGAAAGAGCCAAAGTTTTGTATTTTCATGAAGTTTAATTGATCAATTTGTTTTTAATGTATTGTGCTTTTGGTATCATATCTAAGAAATCATTGCGTCGCTCGAGGTCATGAAGGTTTTTCTCCCGTATTTTTTTGGAGGAGTTTTACAGCTTTAATTTTTATATTCAGTCCTATGATCCGTTTTGAGTTAATTTTGTGTATGGTGCAAGGTATGAATTCAAGTTGTTGTGTTGTATTTTTTCTGCAGAGAAATAGCCAATCGTTCCAGCACCATTTGCTGAAAAGGTTATTCTTTTTCCAGTGAATTGCCTTTGTACCTTAGTGTGCATTTTACTGTATGTCAATGATATGCCAAAAAAAACTGTTAAAAACGACTGACTCAACAAATCTATCCAACTGATTTTTGATAAAGGTGGAAAGCAACTCAACGGAATGCGAGGGAAGGCTAAGGCCTCACAGATCCAGCCAAGAAAGACACAATGAGCCACTTTTAGATTCAGTTGATTACTTGCATGGAGAACGAAAGGCAGAGTGGCCAAAGGTACCGGCAACCCCCACTCCTTGTCCTACATATCAAAAGGGACGACGCCGAAACGAAAGGTGCCTCCCATCCTCTTGTGTTCTGAGTGCATCACGAGGACTTCTGCTAAGACTCAGATAAACTGCAGGTCAGGCTTTTGCTTCTGTGGCCTAGGTCACCAGATGGCCATGGCAGGGCTGTTCCCCTCCACATAAAAGTCTCAGATCCTGATCCTTGAACAGGCTTCCCTGGGCAGAGCTATTCTGCACATGTCCGTTCGGTTCCCTGCTAGAGAGAAACCACATCCTGTGTGGCTTCGGATGGGGAAGTCGATGCCTGATCTCTCGGAACTCTGTCCAATGCACATAGTTTTCCTATTGCTTTTGGCCTGTATCCTTTGCTGTAATAAACCTTAGCTGTGAGTAAAGCCTGCAATTGAGTCTTATGAGTCCATCCGGTGAACCATTGAATCTGGGTGGTCATGGGACCCCCCAAAACAGGTTCTTTTTCTCAATAAATGGTGCCAGGAAAATTGGAGATTCATAGGCAAAAAAATATAATAATAAGCCTAGATTTAAACCTCATCCCTTCTACAAAAATTAACTCAAGTTGGATCGTAGATTTAAATGTAAAATTATAGCCTTTTAGAAGAAAACATAGCAGAAAATATTCAGGATTCAGGATTAAGGAAAGAGTTCTTAGACTTGAAACCAAAAGCAATACATAAAGGAAAAAAATGGATTTTGCACTTCATCAAAATGAAAAACTTTTGTTCTGTGAAAGACCCTGTTAAGAGGATAAAAAGACAAGCTACAGACAAGGAGAACATATTTGCAAATTACATCTCTAACAAAGGATTTGTATCCAGAATACATGAAGAAGCCTCAAAACTCATCTGTAAGAAACCAACCGCACGATTTTTAAATGGGAAAGACGCGAACAGACACTTCACCAAAGATGATATACAGATGGCAAATAGATGCATGAAAACACGTTCAACATCACCAGCCTTTAGGCAAATGCAAATTGGAGCCACAATGAGATGCTACTATAGACCAATTCGAATGGTTAAAATAAAGAACGCTGATAACACCAGATGCTGACGAAGATGCCAATAAACTGGATCTCGCATTCATTGTTGGTTAGAATGGAAAATGGTACAGCCATTCTGGAAATCGTTCTGGCAATTATGCACAGAGTTACCCTATGACCCAGCAATCACACTCCTGGGCATTTATCCCAGGGAAATAAAAATTTGTGCCCCCCACAAAAAAACTGTACTCAAATGTTCACAGCAGCTTTTATTTGCATAGCCAACCGTTGAAAACATACCAAATGTCCTTCAATAGGTGAATAGTTGGGGGCGCCTGGGTGGCTCAGTCGGTCGAGCGTCCGACTCTCGATTTCGGCTCAGGTCAGGGTCGTGGAATCGTGCCAGGGTCGCGGGATCAAGTCCCGCATCAGACTCTGCGCGGAGCATGGAGCTTAAGATTCTCTCTCTCCTTCTCCCCCTGCCGCTCCATCGCTCACGCGTGCGCACACGTGCACTCTCTCTCTCTCCCTCAAAAAAAAAAAAATAGGTGAATAGTTAAACACATCGTGGTACATCCATACCATGGAATACCAATCAGCAATAAAAAGGAACAAACCACTGATACACTAAAAAACTTGGTTGGATCTTAAGTGTATTATGCTGAGTGGAAAAAAAAGCCAATTTCAAAATGTTATGAATTGTAAAGATGAGGAGCTCTGTTTGAAGTGACGGGACAGTTTTGTCTTTGACTGTGGTGAGTAGTTATACAAATCTCTACAAGTGATAAAATGCCATACTGTCACAGAGGCATACAAAAAACTTGGTGCATGTTAACTGATGAAATCAGAGGGAGACCTGTCGCCTAGGTCGCCAGCCATGCCGTGCCAATTAATTTTCTGATCTTGGTTGTGAAAGCTATAGTTATGAAAGATGTCACCAGTGGGGGGAAGCTGGATGGTAGGGGACGTGGAACCACTCTGTAGTATTTGTTGTGCAACTTCTTGTGAGTACACAATGATTTCGAAATAAAAAGTTATAAATCGATACTCAATTCAGTTACTGGCAAACTTTTAAGTATGTTGGGAACACCTCGAAAAATGTGAATCTACATTTTGTTTTTCAAGTAGGTTTCACACCCAGCGCAGAGCCCATTGCGGGGCTTGATCTCACGACCCTGAGATCAAGACCTGAACTGAGGTCAAGGGTTGGGTGCTCAACCAACCGAGCCACCCAGGCACCGCTGAATCTACATTTTTCGACTGCAAATGTTATGAAACCTAAATACAGATCAAGCATTGCTGGTGAAAACTTATCATTCAAATTGAAATATGCCATCAAGTGTAGAATACACAGTTGATCTCAAAGAATTTGTATAAAAATATCTCAGAAGTAATTAAAAAATTTCATGTTTATTTATTTTTGAGAGAGAGACAGAGCGCGAGCAGGGGAGGGGCAGACAGAGAGGGAGACACAGAATCCAAAGCGGGCTCCGGGCTCTGAGCTGTCAGCACAGAGCCGGACGCGGGGCTCAGACCCAGAAACCGTGAGATCATGACCTGAGCCAAAGTCGACTGCTTAACCAACGGAGCCAGCCGGGTGCCCCTCAGTAATAATTTTTATAGTGCTTATATGTTGAAACGAAGCAGATGAGACATGTTGGGCTGCACACAATATATTACTGAAATTCATCTCACCATTTCTTTTTATGTTTTTAACATCGCTACTAAGAGAATTAAAGATCACTGTATGATTCGCGTTGTTATGTTTCTATTAGTGCTGCTCTAAGGGATCACACAGGTTAAAACTTCAGGAAGCAGCTGTCACTCCTCGGCTGGGGGTGAGGGTAGGGGGTAAGAGAAGAATTTGTAATTACTGAAACTTGGGGGAGGGATTCCTTGGAGCTAAAGGTCAGACTTCTGAGGAGGCACCTGCTATCTGGTGCTGTGATCTCTTGACGCTCAGCGTGATGGTTCGAAATTCTCTCTCTGTGTATGTGCCCGCTGCTTCACCATGAGGGTCTCAAAGCTTCGTAGTCTCTGAGGCCGCATGGTATGGTGGTTAGGTCCCGAAGCGATCATGTCACAAGTCCTCACCAGTGGAATGTTGGTGGACGGGCCGTGTGTGACCTTCAGGCCCATCTCAGAAGCTCACGTGCCTTCTCCACTCTTTCTCTTTTCCCATCTGTTGGCTGGTTGTCAGCCGCCAGGGCGACCTTGGGGGCCATATGCTACAAATGACAGAGCTGGTGTTACCTTAATGGGTACATAATTCTGCAGACACGGTGTCTTGGCTGCAAGGTGGAAGGGGGCATAGTATCCTCAGTTACCAGGAGATCGCCAAGGAGGTTTTTTTTTTTTTTTCTTAGTCCATTCATTTATTTTGAGAGAGCGCGAGAGCAGGGGAGGGGCAGAAAGAGAGAGAGAGAGAGACAGGATCCCAAGCAGGCTCCACGCTGTCAGCATGGAGCCCGACACGGGGCTCAAACTCACGAACTGTGAAACCATGACCTGAGCCGAAATCAGGAGTCAGACGCTTAACCAACTGAGCCACCCAGGTGGCCTGCCAAGGAGGTTCTTAAATCCACCAGCAGGGACCTCACAAGTTCTTTTTTCTTCCTTTTTTAAGATTTTATTTTTAAGTAATCTCTACACCCAACACGGGGCTCGAACTTACCACCTCGAGATCAAGAGTCACACGTGCCACCGACTGAGCCAGCCAGGTGCCCCGAGCTCAGATTCCTATCAAAACTCCACTCCCACATACATGCCACATTTTGTGTAAGAAGAAATATTTCTTTTACCTTTTGGACTTACAGATTCGCTGGGAAAAAAAATGGATACTCTTCTCTGAAAAGTCTTAGAGAGTTTATTCAAAATTGGAGAGTACTTAGCATTGATAATGCTTCTGGTATAATATTGCAATTAGAGTTACAATAACACGCTATTAACGGTGTTAAGAAAATCTGTCTGATTTTATGTAAAATACATGTTCATGGTGGGGGGGGTGAGGTTGAATTCTAGTGCCTCTCTCGTCACTAGAATAAAAGTGTTTTCATTTTTCATATGCCAAATTATTAACAAAGGGTCTTCAGGCTCTGATTCGAGTCCCATGTTGACATACACACGTGAACTTCCAGCAAGAACTTCATTCAACCAAGATGTCAAAGGGAATGGGCCTTAGAGATCAGTGTTAACACAAACAACACTCGGAATTCTCTCAGATACATGGGGGCTGGATTCAAGGAGGTGAAGGAAGTAGAATTTTTCTGGGTCAAAGAAAACAGCTGCTTTAAAGCCTTCCGTCCATTACAAGAGGAAGCCTGAAGCCTCTGTAACAAAGTCCTAAGATTTACTTAAATTCCTTTTTCGATTACTATCAAGTTTTACATTTCTACCGCTAAATTTTGAAATACCGCGAAGGAACTGGTCAAATACATTCTTTTTTTAATTTTATTAAAAAAATTTTTAGTGTTTATTTTTGAGAGAGACAGAGACAAAGTGTGAGCAGGGGAGGGGCAGAGACAGGGGGAGACACAGAATCGGAAGCAGGCTCCAGGCTCCGAGCTGCCGGCACTGAGCCCGACGCGGGGCTCGAACCCACGGACCGCGAGATCACGACCTGAGCCGAAGTCGGACACTCAACAGACTGAGCCACCCAGCCCCCACCCCCCGGTCAAATACATTCTTAGAAAGGTACCCGGCAACCCCTTGGGCTCTCATGGTGAGTGTTGGCGAAAGAGGCCAGAGAGAATGGAACCAAGAGCCGTCCGTACTGGTGTGTAAGTGCAGCAACAGCAAGATCTTACGGGACTTCACGGTTCTGCTTCCCAACGAGAGAGATGCTTTGGAAGAGCAGGGAGGACGTCTTGAAGGGCGATTTCAAGGGCCCTTTCTCTTTCTCTCGGTCCAGCGTCTCTGGTAGCTGAGATGGGTGGTGACTGAGCGAGGGCTGCAGTGGCTTTGATGAGCAAGTACAGGCACCAGAAGGGCTCTGATCCAGTTACTAAGCTCCAGCAGGCATTCCAATCTCTCTTATATATAAGCCTGAAAACCTGAATTCCCTCTCTCCTCACTGATCCCACCAGACCGCAGATCTCTGCCATGCTCGCTTTCCTTCCACCTGCTTTCTCTCTCCTGACACTTCCCTCCAGAAGTATTTACTGCGTTAAAGGGGCGCTGTGTACCTCCCCACCCCAATTCAAAGTTATCAGCTCTCCGTTCCCTCTTCCAAGGTAGGCTTGAAAGGGATGACAAACAGCTCTCATATACTGGAACCAAAATGTATAAGCTTATACAAAACAGTACATAAGATAGCTTTATTTTTGTTAGCCTGTGTGTCAGTAGAAGTAAAAAAAAAAAAGATTACAGGTGGTATCTTCTGGTAGTTTATGGGGCCATCAAGTCACCCAGGGATCATGGGGGTTACGGCAAAGAGATGAAACCACTTATATCGGAGATCAGCTGCCAACCTCCAAACTATTGCCCTCAGGAGCTTTCCACTAACCCTAGAATTCTCACCAAAGGCGTCACTCTTAAGGGGCCCTCCGAAGAGATACAAATAGGTTTCCGGGTTCTTGGAGCAAGGCAGTGGCATAGTTCACATTTGGCTTTGGCACACTCCCTGCTCAACAGCTGGGGAGTGGTTTGGGCTCTCTGAACTTTTGTTTCTTCACTTGTTAAAAAACAATCTCTTCCAGGGGCGCCTGGGTGGCTCCGTCGGTTAAGGGTCCGACTCTTGATTTTGGCTCCGGTCACGGTCTCGTGGTTCGTGAGTTCGGGCCCCACATCGGGCTCTGCGCTGACGGCGCGGAGCCTGCTTGGGATTCTCTCTCTCTCCCTCTCTGCCCCTCTCCTGCTCTCTCTCAAAATAAATAAGCTAAAAAAAAAAATCCCTTCTCTTCTCTGTACCCGACACCCATTTCTTAACATCCCTGAGCAGCTGGTATTTATGACCCAGTAAGAAAGAGGCAGACAAGATGGTCTCTCTCCCATGGTGTCTACATTTCATTAATAGTCTCTCAGTAACTGACATTGGATGGACACTTGTAAGCTTTCACCTAATCCTCCCACTAGTGGTAGATTGACCATACATCTATCCTTATCTTACCTGACAAGGAAATGGTGTGAGAGAGATTTACATGTCCCCTCCGTTATGGGACAAATCAGCAGTCAAACCGGATCAGAAATCGTATCTCCTCACTCCCGGCCCAATACGCTTCCTAGAGGTGAACATTCCCAACCTCTGTGTTTCTGGACCCTCCATGTTTCTAACCACGTGGACAGAAAAAGGGACGGGGGTTCCAGGCTTTGTCCTGAGCATAATACCACAGGCCTCACTCCTAGTTTCTTAGACGCACTGTCTGCTCTGACTCATGTCCAACCAACCCTCTTCCACGACTCTGGAAGCCTTTACCATCTGAAGTCTACCAATTCTGGCCAGACACCTTCTCCAGGCAGCCCCTCTTGGCCAAACCCATACCCCAGTCATTATTCCCTTACATTAAATTCCTTTAGCACCTGAGAATCCAGAACCCTCAACTAGTTGGATGTGTGTGTGTGCGCGCACGTGTGTGTGTGTGTGTGTGTGTGTGTGTGCGCGTAGCGGTTCTATACACTTGATTTTAGGACAAAAAAGAGAAAAATGAAAACATACCAAACCATCAGAGGTTTAATCAAACTGCCAGATTTTAGGCTGTGACCAGGATTAATACAAATTCAGTTCCGTTTTCTTCAATTTGTCTCTCCATCTAAAATTCTGCGGGAATCACTGACGGTACCCAGCTCAGCCTAGAGGCTACACGAGATCCACATGGAAAAGACAATCAGAGGTTACTAGGCTGTCTTCTTTTAGGAAGGAAGGTGGGTTCTGATATTACAGAAAGATTGCCCAGCTGAACCCAAATGAGGTTTCTCCTTAGCCCCAAGTACACCAAAAAATTCTACTTGAGGAGCTTCCCAGCCCTAACCCTGGTGTTGCAGGGAGTCGTGAATTCCCTGAACGTGATATATATGTCTATTTCAGCTTTTCAAGCAGTATCTTCTGCTGCTCCTGGGCACAAGAAGATGGGCATTTAATTGACCCCTGGGACGTTTTCGACCACAACAACCCTAGCCAAAGGTGACTTGGCCAAGTCTGATGACTGTAATTTTTCATCCATTTGACAAGCGCAACGTATAGCAGAAGGGATCAAGGCCCTAGGAAATTTGCATGGGAATTTTCAGAACTGAAGAGGCCAGCCACCCATGAGAATGAATGGCCCTGGGGACTTCTGAAGCTCCTGTTCTAAGAAAATGAAATGAAATGGGGTTCTCTTTCATTCTGAAGGATGGTAAGATGGTTTAGGATGACGAGGCTCATTTGGAAGTGATGAGCTATCCCATTTGAGTTTTAGCTATATTAAAATAAACGGGAGCAAGGACCGACATGATATGCTTGTTACTTACATCGATTGAAGAGCTACAGGGCCATCTGCTCTTTGGAAGCAACACTCTTTTTTTTTAAGTTTTTATTTATTTTAATAGAGAGAGAGAGCGCACGCACATAGGCAGGGAAGGGGCGGAGACAGAGAGAGAGAGAGGGAATCCCAAGCAGGTTCCACACTGTTGGCACAGAGCCCCGCATGGGGCTTGAACCCACAAACCATGAGATCATGACCTGAGCCAAAATCAAGAGTCTGATGCTTGACCGACTGAGCCACCCAGGCACCCCTGGAGGTAACAGTCTTATGGGTGCCCTAACTACAGGGGACCATCTCCGAAGTGTTATCCGTTAAGTTATACTTTAGATATCTACGTCACCCTAGAGGATTTCCATAATTGTTCAGTCCAACAAATAGCTCTCAAGTGTCTATTTCCCAGGCACTATGCTAGTTGCTAGAGATGCGGAGGTAATAATAACTAGTTGTGAGAGTCAAATATTACCGAGAGTTTTTGCTGGTTTTGGTTTTACTGTGAGAGACCCTCTGCTAGGTGCCCTACATACGTCATCTCATTTTATTCTTTCCATTACCCTACAGAGTATCCTTAGCCCCACTTTACCAATGCGGATAAGGGTCAATAATTTGTGTAAGGTCACACAGCTAGTACGTAACCGAGGTGGGACTGAGCCCCAGGTATATCTACCTGCATGATCTAACCACCATACCACACTGCCTCAGAGACTATTAAGCTTTAAGACCCTCATGGTGGGGGTGCCTGGGTGGCTCAGCCTTGACTAAGTGTCCGACTCTTGATTTCAGCTCAGGTCATGATCTCATGGCCCATGGGATCGAGCCCTGCGTCCGGCTGTGTGCTGACAGTGCAGAGCCTGCTTGGGATTCTCATTCTCTCTCTCTCTCTCTCTCTCTCTCTCTCTGCCCCTCTCCCTCGCTCACACTCATGTGCAGGCTCTCTCTCTCTCAACAATAAATAAATAAGCATTAAAAAAAAGACCCTCACAGTGAAGCGGGGGACACACACACAAAGAAACAGTTGCAAACTTTTATGTTAAATGCTGAGACAGAGGTGGGCTTAGGGGGATGTGGGAATATAAAAGGGCCCTGGAGAAGCAGCACGGCACACGGATTTCTAAGAGCACAGACTCTGAAGCCAGATAGCCTGGGTTTGAAGTCTGGCTTTGCCACTTCGCAGTTATGTTCTGTGAACTTTGACAAGTTAAGCCTCTATGTGCCTCAGTTTCCTCATCTGAAAGGAGGGATAATAACAGGATCTAACTCATAGAGCTGCAATGAGGATTAAAAGTGCCTAGAATAGTTCCTGGCACATAATAAGCGCTATGCACGTGTTAACATAAATAAGCTTTACTCTGAATGGGATTACAAGAAAGGCTTCTTGAAGGGCCCGATGCCGGGCTTGAGTCACAGAGGATGAGTTAGAGGTAGCCAGGTGAAGGCAAGTGGGGGAGAGGGTGAGCCCAAACCGGCATCGAGGGTGGGGGCTAACTCCATTCAGCTGGTAATTCTAGACGGGAGTGTTAAGTCCAAAGAGGAAAGAGGTAGGGGAAAGATCTCGAAAGGCCTTCTATGTCACTTGAAGAAGTCTGGATTTTATTTCACATGGACCAGGGAACCATGGAAGGGTTTTATGCAGTGGAACAATACAGACAGATGTACATGGGAGGGTAGATTTGTTATATGGTCTAAAACTTACTTTAAAAACATTCAGCACAGGGCGCCTGGGTGGCTCAGTCAGTTAAGCGTCCGACTTCGGCTCAGGTCATGATCTCACAGTTCATGAGTTCAAGCCCCACATCGGGCTGTGTGCTGACAGCCCAGAGCCTAAAGCCTGCTTCAGATTCTGTGTCTCCCTCACTCCGCCTCTCCCCCACTTGCGCTCTGTCTCTCTCTGCCTCTCAAAAATGAATAAAAACGTTTAAAAAATACTCAGCACAGGGGCACCGGGGTGGCTCAGTTGAGTGTCTGACTCTTGGTTTTGGCTCAGATCACGATCGCATGATTTGTGGGTTCAAGCCCCATGTTGGGTTCTGTGCTGACGGTGTGAGGCCTGCTTGGGATTCTCTGTCTCGCTCTCTCTCTCTGCCCCTTCTCTGCTCTCTCTCTCTCTAAAATAAAAACAAAATACTCAACACAGACATACACCTATGCATATACATGTGTGTATACACGCACCCCAGGGACAGCTCGTATCTGAAGCACCCCAATGCGGAACACACGTCCGTGACCTGCCCTTTCATGAATGGGGCCTAAGAAACTGAGGAGCCCAGAGCGGCATCTAGGCCCGGGAATCCACTGGGTCCTGCGTCCCGACGCCTAACGGATGGTTCCATTGCCTGATCGAACCACAAGTTTAGCTAAAATGCTACTACTGGAGAGGTTCCAAATGCGCTTCAGTGAGCCTTTCCTGTGTGGGGCTTAATGGATCTTATGAGGACAGGGTGGGGCACTATGTCTAACTACTAATAAATATATGCCTGGCAGAACTGGGTCGAGGTCCTGTTTTCACTAGAGTGTGCCGGCTGGTAGGGCGATGGGGGGTGGGGCGTGGGGTAAGGATGACAACCCACAGCCATCTCTAATCATTGGAAGCTACCGATATTCAATGAAAATCAGTGGCGATGTGAGAGGCTACATGGGCTTAAATCGATTTCCAGCAGGATTAAAGGAGGGCGAATACAGAGGCTGCTGCAAGGGTGGCTCGATCAATAAACGATGAAATTTCTGAACTACAGCAGTGGCAGTGGGTAAGAAGAAAATGGAGTTGAGACACTGAAGAGGGAAAATCAGGACGTCTTGGTGATCCGTTGGACGGTAAGGTCCGGGAGCAGTTTGTAACAACTTCTAGGTTTCTTCTTTGAGTGACTGGGCAGCCTTTGGTGATGCTCGCTGGGGTAGGGGACAATACAATAGCCAGAGGAAGAGGAAGGTTGGAGGTGGGGCAGGGGCAAGCATTTTGGGATACACTGAGCTTAACGTCAACATGGAGACGTCCAGCCAGCATTTGGATAATAAAAGCCTGAAGCTCAGGGGGGAAGTCAGGGTTTGAAATATAGATGCAAAGCCATCAGCACATGGGGGCTAGAAAGCGGATGATCCCTCAGTTACCATAATACAAAGTCAGTAGATGATGTTTAAAAAGTATTTGCTGGGGCGCCTGGGTGGCCCAGTTGGTTAAGTGTCTGACTCTTAATCTTGGCTTACGTCATGATCTCACAGTTCATGGGATCAAGCCTTGCATTGGGCTCTGTGCTGACAGTGCAGAGGCTAAAAAAGCAAATGTAGAATTACCATACGATCTAGCACTTCCATTTCTGGGTACACACTCCAAAGAAGGGAAAGCAGGGAATCAAACAGGTATTTGTACACTTACGTTCATAGCAGCATGTTCATAATAGCCAAAAGGTGGAAACAACGCAAATGTCCATCAACGAACGAACAGAAGAACAGAATCTGGTGTGTGTGTGTGTGTGTGTGTGTGTGTGTGTGTGTGTGTGCGTGTGCATGGGCGACCGTGTGTGTATAAAATAGAATATCATTCGGCCTTAAAAAGGAATGAAAGTCTGATATCTGTTACAACATGGATGATCCCCGAAGACGTTATGCTAAGCGAAATAAGCCAGACAGGAAAGAACAAATAGCATAGGATTGCATTTATAGGACTTTTCCTGGAAGAGTCAAATTCACAGTGACAGAAACTAGCATAGTGGTTAGCAGGGACCTGCAGGGCAGGGGATTGGAAGGCACCGTTTCATAGATAGCTACAGAATTTCAGTTTGAGATGATGAGAAAGTTCTGGAGGTGGAAGGTGCGGATGGTGGCACAACGGTGTGAATGTCCTTTTTTTCAATGTTTCTTTTGAGACAGAGAGACAGAGAGACAGAGAGAGAGAGCAGGGAAGGGACATACAGAAAGGGAGAGAGAGAATCCCAAGCAGGCCCCGTGCCGTCAGCGCAAAGCCTGACTCAGGGCTCGATCTCACAAACCATATGAAATCATGACCTGAGCCAAGATCAAGAGTCAGGGGCTTAACGTAATGAGCCACCCAGGAGCCACAACAGTGTGAATGTCCTTAATGCCACTAAAATGTACAGTTAACAATGGGTAAAATGGTAAATTTTGTACTGTGTATAGTTTACCAATTTAATTAAAAAAAAAAAAGAAATCGCATATTTCTTTTAAACGTGCTATTTAAGATAATCATGTTCTTTTAAATGACCGAGGGAAACACTGTAAGGAATACTTCAAGGAGTCACTGCTTCTGGGAAGTAGGAAAGGGGTAGGCACAAGGCCTTTTGCTTATCATTAGAAACCTTTGGTACTCTTTTATTTATTTATTTTTAGCTCTATGCATGAATTACATTATAGAAATAAAAACACTTTTTTAATGTCTTGTATTTATTTTTGAGAGCGAGAACACAAGCAGGGGAGAGGCGGAGAGAGAGGGGGGGCACAGAGCCCAATGCGGGGCTTGAACTCATGAACTATGAGACCATGACCTGAGCCGAAGTCGGATGTTCAACTGACCGAGCCACCCCGGCGCCCCTAGAAATAAAAGCATTTTAAACTGTAAAAAGAAGTGAATGAGATCACTCAGGGAGAGTTTGAGAAGTTAGAGGGAGAAGAGGTACCTCGGGATAAAGGTTGCAAGAAACGATATCACCCACTAAAATGAGGTACTAGAAAGGGCTGTTACCAGGCTCCAGGAGAATCACACAGGCACCTACTGCAGTAAAGCACCACGAGCAGCTCCCAGGATCTAGAAAGTTGTCTCCGTGCCCTCTCCTGGCCTCTCCCTCCACCACTCCCCTCTCCCCGCTGATCCCTCCCACAAAGTTTCCCCTCTCTCCCCCCTATGCTACTCCACGTCTCTCTCAGGATCTCTTCCTCAGTTCTCTGGGAGTATCGGCTTGATGTCCCCATCCCCTTCTCTGCCCAGCAGTGTCTTCAGGTCACGTGCCCTCTCTCACATGGCCAGAATCATAGCTTCAGCCTCTGGGTCTACACAACTTCTCAGTGTTTTTTCCTCCCAGTCACCTTCCTCTGTCTCACTCCATTCCTAGGAGGGACAGAACAGACCCCTGCAGGTCAGGCATCCTCCCCCCTCTGCTTACGTATCTATCCCTAGTCCTACCGGCTATCTGTGTCTGGGGCTCTACCATCCCTTCCTGAGACACGATAGGTTGGGAAGTATTGCAGTAAAGGAGATTTAACCCCAAACATAACTACTATCAAATAAAATCCTTGAGGAATACAGGAGTGGGACAACCGGAGAAGAAAAGCCACGAAGAGAGTTTGAAGCAGGTGAGTGGCTGGATGATGCCGAATGCTGCAGAGCAAGATTACTTAAAATACAGACTAACAGGGGCGCCTGAGTGGCTCAGTCGGTTGAGCGTCCGACTTCGGCTCAGGTCATGACCTCGCGGCCAGTGAGTTCGAGCCCCGCGTCGGGCTCTGGGCTGACGGCTCGGAGCCTGGAGCCTGCTTCGGATTCTGTGTCTCCCTCTCTCTCTGACCCTCCCCTGTTCATGCTCTGTCTCTGTCTCAAAAATAAATAAACGTTAAAAAAATTTTAAAATACAGACTAACAGGCATCCGTTGAGTTTGGCATTGGGGTGAATGAAAACGAAGGAAGTAGAACATCAAGTATAGACTCTGCTTTCAGGGAGTGTGGCTGACCAGGGGGACAATGGGGGAAAAAGATTTTTGTTTTTTATTAAAACAGAACAGACGTTTTGTGATGGTTACAAATGTAGCCGAGTATAAGGGAAGACTAAAGAATTGTTGGGCAGGTGAAAAGGTTGGCATTGAACTGGAGAAAGGATACATTACCCTCAAAGAGAGGCAGAAAACGCTAAGAACTGCAGTTAATAGCTTTTCAATCCAGAGTTAGTCTTATTTTGCCACAGAGACCAATCCTGACTGTAGACCTTCTCTTTCTTACTACAAGAAAAGAGGGCCAAGGGGCACCTGGGTGGCTCAGTCCATTGAGCGCTCGACTCTTGATTTTGGCTCAGGTCACTATCTCACATTTCACACGATGGAGCCCCGTGTCAGGCTCCGCACGGACAGCGTGGGGCCCGTTTGGGATTCTCTCTCTCCCGCTCCCTCTCTGCCCCTGCCCTGCTCGCATGCACTCACACACTCTCTCCCAAAATAAATAAATAAAACTAAAAACCAAAACAAAACAAAAAGAGGACCAAGGACAGAACATAGGGCAATGCCAACGCTTAACAGTGCAAGTGAGTGGCCGCTTCCAGATCTGATCATTCAGGGTGAATGTTTTTGTTTTTTTTTTTTTAATTTTTTTTAATGCTTTATTTATTTTTGAGACAGAGAGAGACAGAGCATGAACGGGGGAGGGTAAGAGAGAGGGAGACACAGAATCTGAAGCAGGCTCCAGGCTCCGAGCCGTCAGCCCAGAGCCCGACACGGGGCTCGAACCCACGGACCGTGAGAGCATGACATGAGCCGAAGTCGGTCGCTCAACTGACTGAGCCACCCAGGAGCCCCCAGGGTGAATGTTTAATTTGGGTCTAGCTTTCCTTACCATTGCATGGCTCTGCATCCATTTCCCTTAACACCCAATTGGCTACACGCCCCAGAAATGCCAACTAGTAACCTGTACAAATCATAACTAGAAAATATAGGGGCGCCTGGGTGGCTCAGTGGGTTAAGCGACTGACTCTTGATTTCGGCCCAGGTCATGATCTCACGGTCGCGAGACTGAGCCCCACGTCAGGCCCTGCACTAAGCGTGGAGCCTGCTTGGAATTCTCTCTCTCTCCCTCTCTCTCTCTCTCATCTCTCTCTGCCCCTCCCTCACTCGCACTCATGCACACATGCACGCTCTCACTCTCTCTCAAAAATAAAGAAACTTTTAGGAAAGAAAAGAAAATATGCAACAGTAAAGTCATATATCCTGGAAAAAGGACGGGCAGAGGAATCATGAGCCCAGCTACCTTCCCCCCCGGGCCTCTGTTTCCCCATATGTAAAAGTGAATGGGGCTGGCCCCTTCTATGGCTCCTTCAGTTGGAACGCTCTGTTATTCTTTGACTTCTGGTTTATATATGCTTTTCTTGTGGTGGTATTAATACTCTTCCACGTTAATACAAACGGGTGGAAGCTGACCACATCGTTTTCAAGCTCCTGGTAAGAGGCAAAACTCCAAAGGACCGAGACAATCCCAAAATAAGGTCAACAAAAGCAAGTAAGAGGCAAAGGGAAAATGTGAGGGACCTCTGTTGATGTCGGCGCTCAGCCGTACAACAGTGAGACCGGGTGTCCTTGAGATCAAGTCAATGGCTCAAAAGTAGAACACGTAAAGCGCCTTTTGTACTGCTCAAGTCAAGATGCACGCCCCAACCCTGCCAACTTTGGAGGAGATGGTGAGTATTTTCCTCTCCTCATAGCATCCCTCACAGTTGTCATAAGCATCGAGAATATTCTAATACATATACAAGAAGGGGGGGGGTCACCGATGTTCTCAAGTGATGAGCTGTTCTTTTTTTTAATGCGTATTTATTTTGAGAGAGAGAAAGAGGGTGAGTGGGAGAAGGGCAGAGAGAGAGGGAGACAGAGAATCCCAAGCAGGCTCTGTGCTGCCAGCGTAGAGCCTGACGTGGGGCTTGATCTCACGAACCGTGAGGTCATGACCCGAGCTGACATCAAGGGTCGGACGCTTAACCAGCTGAGCCACCCAGACGTCCCCAGTAACCTCCTATTCCTACCAAACCTTCAAAGCTTTCCTGAAGGGGCAATGAGACTAAGGACGCCGTGTCCTGCCTGCCTTCTTCCATCCTGCCAGCTGGGAACAATTCACCAGTGTTAACGCCTGGGTCCCTCACGGTTCTCCTGAAGCTCAAAAATACTTTGGTAAGAGTGGGACTGTGAATAGACCGTGCTGTCCTCTCCACAAAAAGCTGGTACAACTGATCTATGAGTGAGCCACATCCTTTCAGCTGTTTCGCAGGCCTGAAGATGGGATTATTCTGTACCATCTAGACCCTCTCACGCTCTTGTGCCCAGGTGACCAGGGAGAGAGGTGAAAGCAGTGGTCAAGGAATTCGCTTGTCCAGGGCGCCTGGTCGGCTCAGTCAGTTAAGTGTCCGACTTCGGCTCAGGTCATGATCTCAGGGTTCGTGGGTTCAGGTCCCATATCGGGCTCTCTGCTATTAGCACAGTCCCTCCTTCTCTCTCTCTTTCCCCCTGCACCCCCACTCATGTGCTCTGTCTCTCTAAAATACAAATGAGGGGTGCCCGGGTGGCTCAGTCAGTTAAGCGTCCGATTTCGGCTCAGGTCATGATCTCACAGCTCGTGGGTTCGAGCCCCGCGTCGGGCTCTGTGCTGACAGCTCAGAGCCTGGATCCTGCTTCTGTTCTGTGTCTCCTTCTCTCTCTGTCCCTCCCCAACTTGTGCTCTGTCTCCCTATGTCTCTCAAAAAATAAATAAATGTAAAAAAAAATTAAAATAAAATAAAATACAAATGAATGTTTAAAAACTTAAGGAAACTAACTTGTTCATGTACATCAGAGCCAGGAACAAGACACCCACGCGCCCGGAGCCTCACACTTGACCATGTCGTATGGTCTATCTTGGCTCTTGACATAGGCCAAGTCCCAAAACTTCAGCACTGAACACCATAGGCAAAGGCTTCCGCTTGGAGCACCGGTCAAGTTCTCGGTTTCTGCTTCACTCTGTGAAGCTGAGTCAGTCCCCTGAGCAGGGTCCGGGGGACCACACGGTGCCTTTCTGTTTCTCGTGGCGGGGCAGGTAGAGGCAGGCCCCGAGTTTGGACGACGGGGACCGCTCGGCTGCCAGCTTTTCCGGCAGATGGTATCACCACCATGAGACAATTAGCGTGCCATCCCACAGGGGGGGCTGGGTAAAAAGCACGAGCAAGTGAAAATGGAAAATTAGATGTACGAAAACGTAGGGGAGGTTGCTGCCCAAGTTGGAAGCGTTCGTGCCTCGACACGAAAGGCTCCCGGCTCCCTGGCTCTGAAGGTGCCTTTGTTTCCCTTTTGCCATCCGCATTTGGCTCTCGGGTGCCTTAGTGGCTTCCTGCGTGCATTTCGCTCCTGCTCCTTCTCAGAAAGCACCTCTTTTGCGACTATTACTTTGCAAAGGTTTGGGGTATCTTTTCTTTTTAATGTTTATTTATTTATTTGGGGGGGTGGTGGGCAGAGAGAAAGAGAGAGAGAATCCCGAGCAGGCTCAGCGCTGTCAGCGCAGAGCCCGATGTGGGGGCTCGATCCCATGAACCATGAGATCGTGACCCGAGTCGAAATCAAGAGTCAGATGCTTAGCTGACTGAGCCACCCGGGCACCCCAAAGGTTTGGGATGTCTTACCGCCCCGTTCTCCCGCATCCTGGGCCACACCTGAGCATACCTGCTTCGAGTAGGGGTGCCACAGCCAGAACCCCCCACCCCCCGCCCCCCGGGAACAGCATCCGTGCTTCTGCTGTCGACCTGTTGCCTCGCTTACTTAACCAAGGGCCGCTGTCATCATACGGCTTGAATCTGTAAGGAACCAAGGTGATAAGTGGTGCTTTTGTTGTCTTAAACATTCTTTGGATGCATTTAAGAGCCGCCTATATCCGCATAAAATAAGCAGCCTTCGGTTTTACGAGCCATTCAATTGAAACCGGGTTAATTCAAGCACAATCTACCAATTGACTAATTGCTGGGCATCGGCTAATGGACAGAAATTAGCTGCATCACTGGACACAAGCGCTCTTGTTCCATTACTTGTACGTGTCTGTGTCGCGGGAAGGTTGTGGAAGAACGCTGGTGCAAAAGACCAAGGCTCTGGTTAACCCCGGGCAGAGGGGGAGCTCACTTTCCGGGCGCGGGCTGCAAGGGCTGTCCTGTCCCCCTCAGCTCTAGATAAATCTGGCCACCTGACACCGAACCTCTCCTCACACAGAAACCGGTTCCATTTACCCTCCACCTGAAGCCTGTCATACCTGGCCAATGAGCTCCCTTCACGTATAGGACTTTAAGAGCGGCCTGCCTCTGGGGAGAAGGATGAACTAAAGAATAAAGTTCTCCTGAGATCCGAAGGTGCCCCTCTCTTCTTAGCTTTGGCTCAACACACTGGATTCAAACACTTTTTTTTTTTTTTAATTTTTTTTTTCAACGTTTATTTATTTTGGGGACAGAGAGAGACAGAGCATGAACGGGGGAGGGGCAGAGAGAGAGGGAGACACAGAATCGGAAACAGGCTCCAGGCTCTGAGCCATCAGCCCAGAGCCCGACGCGGGGCTCGAACTCACGGACCGCGAGATCGTGACCTGGCTGAAGTCGGACGCTTAACCGACTGCGCCACCCAGGCGCCCCAACACTTTTTTTTTAAATTGGGGTTCAGAGCTTTCATTTAGTGTTTACTTGGCAGATAGATAAGACAGAAACGAACAAGGCGTCTGTCTAGCTTTCCAACTCAACAGTGGGGGCCCACGGAGGCAGAACCCAGGTACATTAGTGAAACAGGCAACATGTGTTCTCAGCATGCCCCCCTTGGAACATTTCCCCTGTTCTAGCCCAGCTCCTTGGGTCCCAGTACCTCCTGCTGCCACTTGGCCACACAGGGTCATTCCCTGTCCCACCTCTAATTTAAGCTGGGGTTCCCATTCCTTAGCACTGAGCACCACTCCAGACCTGTCCTACACCCCAAATCAAAAAGTTTTCTTCTAATCTCTCAGGCCCCAACTTCATAATGGGGGATCCCCGTAAGTGACATGTTTGCATTTTTTGTAGAGAGGTGTTATGGAATTCGATAGCCTAGATGAGTGATTCTAATGGTAGAAATTTCAGCCATGACTAAACCTTAGTAAAAGACATGTCGGGGTACTCAGGAGGGCCGTTGAAGGACTCCCGAGACAGTTGTACTCGCTCCTTTGTGTGGGACCGGCTCAAGAACCACATAGGAGCTCCAAGGCAAGAACCATATGCATGGCTAGAAGTTCGCTGGTCACTGCTGTCCTGATAGGTTCCCCAAGTGGTGAGAGAAGTGATTTAAGAATAGTTCAGGGGCACCTGGGTGGCTCAGTCGGTTGAGCGTCTGACTCTTGATTTCGGCTCATGTCAAGATCCCAGGGTCGTGGTCAAGCCCTGTGTCGGGCTCCGTGCTGAGCATGGAGCTTAAGATCCTCTCTCTCTCTCTCTCTCTCTCTCTCTCTCTCTCTCTCCCCCTTTCCTCTGCTCGTACACTCTCTCTCTCTAAAATAATAATTAAAAAAAAAAACTGAATAGGTCAGATTCTCAGAGATGCTGCTTTCTGGCTTTAGAACTCTTGTAAAGCTGGTTTAGAAATTACCACCTACTTCTTGCCTCTCTACATTTTTCATCAGAAGAAATAGATTAAAAACTGGATAAGAGAAATATGTTAATCACTGTCAGTCACCAAAGGTGATTTAATGGCACAGAAATTATATTGTTACTATACTATTACAGAGCCTGCTTAGAGAACTAATCTGAATAAAATCAGGGAGCAATTCTTAAACTTAAAAATGTGCTTGGGGCACCTGGTGGCTCAGTCGGTTAAGCGTCTCACTTCAGCTCAGGTCAAGGTCTCGAGGTTCGTGAGTTCGAGCCCCGCGTCGGGGCTCTGACAGCTCAGAGCCTGGAGCCTGCTATGGATTCTCTGTCTCCCTCTCTCTCTGCCCCTCCCCCACTCGCGCTCTCTCTCTCAAAAATAAACGTTAACAATTTTTTTAAAAATTAAAAATGTGCAGGGGCGCCTGGGTGGCGCAGTCGGTTAAGCGTCCGACTTCAGCCAGGTCACGATCTCGCGGTCCGGGAGTTCGAGCCCCGCGTCGGGCTCTGGGCTGATGGCTCAGAGCCTGGAGCCTGTTTCCGATTCTGTGTCTCCCTCTCTCTCTGCCCCTCCCCCGTTCATGCTCTGTCTCTCTCTGTCTCAAAAATAAATAAAAACGTTGAAAAAAAATTTAAAAAAAAAATTAAAAAATAAAAATTAAAAATGTGCTTAAATGAACTACTGATAGATGCAACAGCATGCTGAATCTCAAGGACATTTGCTGAGTGAAAGAAGCCAGTTTCAAAGTTACCTACTGTGTGTTTCCATGCATATGACATTCTCAGAAAAAAAAGGAAAAATTGTAGCAATGGAGAAAGACATCAGTGGTTGCCAGGGTTTGTGAGGGGGGGTGTATGACAACAAAAGGGTAGCTGTAGGGAGTTTTGGGGGATGAAACAACTGCTCTGTATCCCGATTTCAGTGTTGATTACATGGAACTATATATACGTTAAAATTCATAGAACTGTATAGACCAATAAGTCCACCTTCCTACATATTAACTTAAAAACTAAATTAAGGGACAATTACTTTTCCCATTGAAAAATCAGATTTACCCCCTAAAAAAAAATCAAGTGATAAGTTCAAGATGCTCCAGGTCTGGGAGCGGCTGGGGGGGCTCAGTCGGTTGAGTGTCTGACTCTTGATTTTGGCTCAGGTCATGATCCCAGGGTCATGGGATCGAGCCCCGCATCAGCCTCCGTGCTGAGCTAGGAGCCTGCTTAAGATTCTCTCTCCCTCTCTGTCCCCCTTTACCCTCTCCCCCATCCGTGTCTTCTCTCAAAATAATTTTTTTAAAAATATGCTCCAGATCTGAAGGACAGGCATGAAAAGGGCTTTTGGGAAAAGATTATGGTAACCCTCTGAGCTCCTCCTAAGGAAGGTGTTGAATGTGTTTGGAGGTGATGGCTAGCAATGAAACGGGGTTTATAGCCAATCATTCACAGCCTCTCCACCTCGAAGTTTCTCTTGTGGTCAGAGCCAGCTGACTGACTGGCTAGGGTTGGGGATGGCTTTTCACCATGTAGAGTTAACAGGCCCACTGAGGCCTCACATGTTGGCTCCACAAACAGATCAGGCCAGTGATTCTGCTTTTGGAAAGGCGAGAGCGGGCACAGGTTGAGATAGCGTATTTTGATTTCCTAGGGCTGCCCGCTGATACGAAGATGTAGATGACAAATGCTTGCTTTCTCGTGAAAGTGATTTTCCATTAAATGTGGTTACTGTGTGTGGTACCTGGGTGGCTTGGCCGGTTGAGCATCCGACTCGTGATTTCGGCTCAGGTCACGATCCCAGGGTTGTGGGATCGAGCCTCGGTCTGAGTGTGGAGCCTGCTTAAGATTCTCTCTCCTCTGCTCGTGTTCCCTCTCTAAAACTTAAAATTAAAAAATAAAATCAATTTGGTTACTGAGAATTTCCAGAAGGTGAACAGTACCTCTGTGGATTATTAAGGCCCTCTCACGTGCTGCATACCCAGGTTTGGGGAGTCATTTTTTTTTTTTTAATTTTTTTTTCAACGTTTTTTTTTTTTTAATTTATTTTGGGACAGAGAGAGACAGAGCATGAACGGGGGAGGGGCAGAGAGAGAGGGAGACACAGAATCGGAAGCAGGCTCCAGGCTCCGAGCCATCAGCCCAGAGCCTGACGCGGGGCTCGAACTCCCGGACCGCGAGATCGTGACCTGGCTGAAGTCGGACGCTTAACCGACTGCGCCACCCAGGCGCCCCATTTTTTTAAAATACTTATCCAGTCTGGTAGCCAGATGGCCAATTAGTTTAATGCACAATGAGCCAGATTCCTTAATCCAGCTTCTGGCAAAATATTCGAGGCCCTAATTTTCTGTCTTTATCTTTGTTTTAATTAAGCTTTTTGAGATGATTGTAAATTCACATGCAATTGTAAGAAATAATACAGTGAGATCGTGTGTACCCTTTACTGAGTTTCCTTTAGTGGTAACGTCTTATAAAACTGGAGTAGAATATCACAGCCAAGATATAGACATTGCTATGATCCACTGACCTTGTGCAAATTTCCCCGGTTTTACTTGTAATCATTTGCTTGTAGGTGTCTCTGTATTTAGTCTTATGCAATTTTATCACAAGTGCGTGTTCACGTACCCACCAACACAGTACCGAATTGTGCTATCACCACAAGGATCCTTCCTGTTACCATTTTCAGCCACACCCACCTCCTCTCTGCCCTATTCCCTAACCCCTGGCACTCACTCTCCACGTCCCCATGTCTTTTTGTCATTTCAAGAGTATTATATAAATAATCACATAGTATGTAACCTTCGAAGACTGGCTTTTTCTCACTCAGTGAAATTCCCAGGAGATCCATTCGAGTCATTGTGTGAACCATACCCCCATTTCTTTTATTGCTGAGTAGTATTCCATGACATAGATATACCACATTTTACTTAACTATTAATCGGTCAAACAACACATGGATGAGATATCCGGTTTCTTGACATCCTCGCCAGCATTTGGTGTTGTCGTTATTTTTTATTTTAGCCATTCTGATGGGTGCGTGGTAATATCTCATGGTGGTTTTGATTTGCATTCTCCTGCTGGCTGGTGATGCTGAACATCTTTTCATGGATCGTTTGCCATCTGCACATCCTCTTTAGTGAAACGTCCGTTCATCTCTTTTGCCCCTTTTCTAATTGTATGGAGTGTTGAGAACCCTTTATACATTCTAGATGCAAATCCTCGGTCAGATATGCAGTTTGCAAATATTTTTTTTAGTCTGTAGCTTGATCTTTTAGAGAGCAACTTTTTTCATTTTGATGAACTTCAATTAGTAGATGTTTCCTTTTATGTGTCATGTTTATGGTGTTGAGCCTAAGAACTCCTTGCTGAACACTAGATCATGATTTTTCTCCTGTGTTTTTTTCCTACAAGTTTTATAGCTTGACCCTTTAAGTCTGTGATCCATTCTGAGTTCCTTTTTTTGTATAAAGTGTGATGATTAGGTCAAAGTTCATTTTTATTTCTTTTTTTCCCTTTTCACTTTTTTTTCTTTTCTTTCTTTCTTTCTTTCTTTCTTTCTTTCTTTCTTTGCCTATGGAAGTCAATTGCTCTCACATTATTTGTTGAAAAGGCTACCCTTTCTTCACTCGATTGCTTTTATACCTTTATCGAAATTCAGTTGAACAAATTGGGTTTATTTCTGGGTGCTCTATTCTGTTCCATTGATCTATATGTCTACCCTCCACTATTGTCTTGATTACTATAGCTATATAGTAAGCCTTTACATTGGAAAGAGTGATTCCACCCCCACCCCCAGGTTATTCTTTACAAACATCATTTTAGCTACTCTAAGTCCTTTGTCTTTCAACATACATTTTATAATAATCTTATCTATGCCTATAAAAATCCTTGCTGGGATTTTGATAAGGATTTCATTAACCTATAGATAAATTTGGGGAAAACTGATATCTTTACTATGTTGAGTCTTCTAATCCACGGATACAGTAAGTCTCTCAAATTATTGTCTTCTTTGGGTTCTTTCCTCAGTGTTTTATAACTTTCAGCATATAGATGAAACATGTTTTGTTAAGTTTGATACCTAAGAATTTCATTTTCTTTGAAGCAATTATAAATAGTATTGTGTTTTTTATCTAGATTTCCACATTGTTAGTATATAGAAGCGTGATTGATTTTTGTGTATTGATCTTGCGTCATATGACCTTGCTGAATTATTAGTTCTAGAAGGGTTTTTTTTTTAGAACCCCTGTGATTTTTTTTTTATGTAGACAACCAAGTCCTATGCAAATAGAGACAGTTTCACTTGATTCTTTCCAATCTGAATGTCTTTTATTTCCTTTTCTTGCCGTGTTGTGCTGGCTAGAACTTCCAGTATAATGTCGAATAGAAGTGATAAGAGCAGACATGCTTGCCTTATTTCAGCCTTGAGAGGCAAAGTATTCTGCTTTTACCATCAAGTATAATGTTAGTGGTAAGTTTTCTATAGATGGTTTTTATGAGGTTAAGGAAGCTCCCCTCTCTTCCTAGTGTACTGAGTTTTTGTCATGAATGTTGAATTTTGTCAAATGTTTTATTCTGTGTCAAGTGATATGGTCATATGATTTTTCTTTAGTTTATTGATATGGTGGTCTACACTGAATGATTTAAAAATAGTGAGCCGGCCTTACATACTTGGAATAAATCCCATTTGATCATGGTATATAATTCTTTTATACATCGTTGGATGCATTTTGCTCATAAGCCTTTGTGGAGGATTCTTGTGTCCAAATTTATGAGGGATACTGGCCTGTAGTTTGCTTTTTCTTTTTCTTTCTTTCTTTCTTTTCTTGTATTGTCATTGTCTGGTTTTGATATCCATCCGGGACTCAGATGACATAAGTGTTGGATCTTTCGATATTTCATTTAAAAAAATTTTTTTTAACATTTATTTAGTTTGTTTTTTTTTTTTTTAATTTTTTTTTTCAACGTTTATTTATTTTTGGGACAGAGAGAGACAGAGCATGAACGGGGGAGGGGCAGAGAGAGAGGGAGACACAGAATCGGAAACAGGCTCCAGGCTCTGAGCCATCAGCCCAGAGCCCGACGCGGGGCTCGAACTCACAGACCGCGAGATCGTGACCTGGCTGAAGTCGGACGCTTAACCGACTGCGCCACCCAGGCGCCCCAACATTTATTTAGTTTTGAAAGAGAGAGACAGAGTGAGAGAGGGGGAGGGGCAGAGAAAGGGAAACACAGAATCCAAAACAGGCTCCAGGCTCTGAGCTGTCAGCACAGAGCTTGATGTGGGGCTCAAACTCACAAACCGTGAGAGCATTATCTAAGCTGAAGCCGGATGCTTAAGCAACTGATCCACCCAGGCGCCCCAAATCTTTTATTTCTCACAGGTCTCTGAGGCTCTATTTTTTTACCAGTCTATTTTCTCTCTGTTGTTCACACTGAGTGAATGCTATTGATATGTCCTCAAGTTCACTGATTCTATCCTCTGTCGTCTCACTATACTATGGACCCACTAAGTTGCTTTCTTTTTTTAATTTCTCGTACTGTAAGTTTTTGGTTTTATAATTTCCACTTAGCTCTTTTTTTCTATAATTTGTATTTCTTTGTTGTGATTTTCCATTTTTTCCTTTGTTTCAAGAGACTTTGCAATTGTTTACTGGAGCATTTTTGTGATGGCTGCTTTACAATTCTTGTCAGATAATTCTAATATTGGATTCATCTCCCTATTGATGTCAGCTGATTGTCTTTTCTTATTCAAGTCCTGATTTGCTAGTTCTTGGCATGAGAGGAGATTTTTCATTGCATTTTGGCTATTATGTCAGGAGACTATTTAAATCTTTTCGCGGGGACGGGGGGTGGGGAGCACCTAGGTCAGGCTCAGTCAGTTAAGTGTCTGACTTCAGCCCAGGTCATGATCTCACAGTTCGTGGGATTGAGCCCCACATCGGGCTCCGTGCTGACAACTCCGAGCCCGGAGCCTGCTTCCGATTCTGTGTCTCCCTCCCTCTCTGCCCCTCCCTTGCTCGTGCCGTGTCTCTCTGTCTCTCAAAAATAAATCAATGTTTAAAAACAAATTAAACTCTTTTTTTAAATGTTTATTTATTTTTGAGAGAGGGAGGGAGACAGAGAATCCTAAGCAGCCTCTACGCCGTCAGCCTAGAGCCCAACGTGGGGCTCGAACTCACGAACCGTGAGATCATGACCTGAGACGAAATCAGGAGTCGGCCGCTGAACGGACTGAGCCACCCAGGCGCCCCAGGAGGCTATTTAAATCTTTTGTTTTAGTAAGCGGTCATTCCGTTTAGGTTTAGCGTGCAGGTCCTGGCCTACTTTTGTAGGCTGTGATTTCAACGACCATTTACTTTGCAGAGCCTCTGCGATGCTATTTTGGTCCGCTTGTTAATGTGGCGCTGACAGGGCCCCCGCCGGTCCGCACCGGTGCCGCCTAAGGGAGCAGAAGGTGTTCCACCAGGCTGGGTGGCCTGAGGCCCGCAGGTGGAGGGAGTGAGTCTCTAGTCTGCGGGAACAGCTAAGCTTCCCTGGTTTTGCTTGCTCTGGTGGAACCCGCGCCCCTTGTCGGTGCCATATGCCATCCTGGTGCCTCTCCTTCCTGGGCCAGAGGACTCGTGGTGGTCGGATTTGCCCTTGATGACGATGCCCTGGCCGCACAGTGTCTCGTGGCAAGGGAGGGGAGCCCCGCGTGGCGGGAGAGGAGAGCGTGTCCCCCCCCCCCCGGCTGTTTCGTGTCAGCGGGACTCCCTGCTGGATTCCCTTTGCCGGGGTTGCCGGGGGCCCACGGGGCCCACGCGGATTGGCGCATCCAATCCGGAGGAAGAAGCTGCCTACTGGGAAATGCGGGGGCCCGGCTCCCCTCCTTCTGCTGGGTGGGGAGTCAAAAGGCGCCCTGCTGCTACGATGTCTCCCGGTCCTGGGGTTCCTGACCATTCTGTCTTCCTCTTTAGACCTTTGGGAATTCTTCTTTGGTTGCCTCTTGAATCATTTCTAGCACTCGCAGTTCTACTTGGCGGGGAGGAGCGAGGAGAAATGAGACTATGCCGTCTTGTCCAGCCTGAAAATAGAAGACCGTTTTTACTCCGGTTTCTGCTGCTGCTTCTCCCAGGAATGACTCAGGCTTTCAGCTGCCACCCTTTCCTGGGCGAAGAGAAGCTCTGGGGGCTTTGCCTTGGTTGATATATCACGCTTCCAGGTTTTCTGGGGGTCTGTGTGGGGGAAAGAGAGAGAAGAAAGGCTGTGCCACTATATTCATACGATCCTACTGTGAGACGTCAGAACAACCAAACTTTGGTATTTCCTGGCAGGACGGAGGCAGAAAATAAGATTTTTTAAATTTATTTATTTATTTACTTATTTAAAATCTTAATGACTTTGAGGTAGGCAAAGTCTTTTCATGTCATTGATTTATTTTGTTATTTATTTTTTGGAGACAGAGAGAGAGAACACTGGGAGAGGGGGAGAGGGAGAGAGAGAGACAGAGAGAGAGAATCTTAATCAAAATTTGGTATTTCCTGACAGGACAGAGGCAGAAAATAATATCTCTCTATCTATCTACCTATTTATTTATTTATTTATTTATTTTCTTCATGACCTTGGGTTAGGCAAAGTCTTTTTATTTTATTATTATTATATTATTATTATTATTATTATTATTATTATTTTAGAGAGAGAGCACGCAAGCAAGCAGGGAAGAGGGGCAGAGGGAGAGACAGAGAATCTTAAGCAGGCTCCACTCTCGGTGCAGAGCCTGATGCAGGGCTCAATCCCACGATTGATCCTGGGATCATGACCGGAGCCGAAATGTAGAGTCGAACGCTCAACCGATTGAGCCACCCAGGCGTCCCAGAAAAGAAGATTTTCAAACACGCCCCTCCCTTCGTGTAAAACCTTGGGACATCCGCGTACATGATCCCCCCCCCACACACACGCCACAAAATGTCCATGCCCTAATCCTTGGGATGGATGAATATGTCACCTTACATAGTAAAAGGCACTTTGCAGGGGCAGTGAAGTTAAGGATATTGAGATGGGGAGAATGTCCTCAATTATCCTGGTGGGCCCGATCTAACGACAGACTTCATATAAGAGAGAAGCAGGAGAGTACGAGTCAGAGAAGGTGATGCGCCCGTGGAAGCAGACCGAGGTCAGAGAGTGTGAGAGAGAATCTAAAGATGCTCTGTGCTGGCTTTGAAGATGGAGGGGGTGGGGCATGAGCCAAGGAATGCAGATGGCCTCCAGAAGCTGGAAAATGGCTGCTTTTAGACTTCGGAGCCCCAGAACCGTTAAGGTAATAGATTCGTGTTGTTTTAAGCCATAAAGTTTGCGGTAATTTGTTATAGCAACAACAGAAAACTACTACACTGACAGTGGACAAGTGACATGATCAGGGATGGGAAGTTGGGGGCTATTGTACGATAGGGAGGAGCGTGGCCTCCGCTAAAAACATGAGACTCTCCAGTCCGGGAAGGCGAAACCTGACAGGAGATTGGCTCAAAGACTAGGCCACCGCTGTCTGATAGAACCATCCGTGATGATGGAAATGTGCTATATCTGCGCTCTCCAGGATGGAAGCCCCTCGCCACAGGGGACTGCCGAGAACTTGAAATGTGGCCAGTGCTACTGAGGCCCTGAATTTGTAATTTGATTTACTCATTTAATTTATATTTAAGTTGTAAAAGCCACACGCAGCCAGTGGTGACGATATTAAACAGAGTGGGTCCCCACCATGGAAAAGAGTGTGGATAAGGGGGAACACACACTTATTCCTTAACGTCCTCAGTGCCGGAAATCTAGCCTGCCCCAAATAGCTTAGATCAAATTAAAGAGCCACCGATTCTTCTCTGGAGATCAGATTTCTCATAACCTCTGCCATAATGTAACCACAAACCTACAAGAGGAAGAAAAAGCATCGAAACGGCATATAAAATCGCTATCGTGAAACCCATAAACTTCACAGGAGATGCAGGGAGTCCAGTCCTCGGTCAAGAAACTGTATATTAGAAGAACCTACAGTAAGCTCTGACATCGCAGTCTCCGACCCCAAAAAGTAAAGATGGAAGTTGAGGCAGATAGGATTTCAAAAGCACAGAGATCTGGGACCCATTTAATAGAGAAAGACATATTCTTACACGCCTCAGAGGTCCAGGGCAAAAGCAGATGGTCACAATGCACACTCTGAGTCACAAGACAAAGTTATATTCTGTTCTGAATCAGCCGTTTGAGAATGCAAAGCAGTGAATGATGTAATCTTAGGGAGGAAGGAAGGAAGGAGGGAAGGAGGGAAGGAGGGAAGGAAGGAAGGAAGGAAGGAAGAAGGAAGGAAGGAAAGAAAGGAAGAAGGAAGGAAGGAAGGAAGGAAAGAAAGGAAGAAGGAAGGAAGGAAGGAAGGAAGGAAGGAAGGAAGGAAGGAAGGAAGGAAATCAGAGAAAATGGGTAAATGCAAAACAAGACAAAAAACCAGCTCTCCACTCTCATGCAAAACCTACACTCCAGCTTCTCGTCACTGTCACTTACCAGGACTGATCTGTGCCAGGGCTGATCACTCACTTCAAGTACTCCAAGTACTCACTTACCATTACCATCAACACCGTTCCTCACCTTATCCTTCTAAGTCACCTGCCACACAACTTCCAAATCGGGATCGGTGCGATCATCCACCACCACCGTTTCTCTTTCCAGGCTGCCGGGCCCTGCGGGGAGGAAATAACACAGTGGTTTAGGCAGGATCATCTTGAAAAGAAGGATCTCTGTGAAATATCACATAGCTTTTAAGTGTACAAGAAATCCGTATGGAAATTGGCATATTGGCATATTTCCGTATTTGGAATACGGAAATATGGGAAACTATTCAAGGCCCATTAAATAAAAAAGTAAGTGACAATGGGGCGCTTGGGTGGTTCTGTCGGTTGAGCGTCTGACTTTGGCTCAGGTCGCTGCTGTCAGCATGCAGCCTGCTTCAGATCTTCTGTCCCCCTTTCTCTCTGCCTGTCCCTCACTCACGCTCTCTCTCTCAAATAAGTAAACCTTAAAAAAAAAAAAAAGTAAGTGATAGCAAACCGCCCATTGGGGATGGAAAATGGTACAGTGACTTTGGAAAACCGCCTGGCAGCTGCTCAGAGTGTCAAACATAGACGATTCCGTTCCCAGGAATATACTCAAGAGACGTGAAAATACGTGTCCACATTAACACTTGTAATTGAACATTCATAACAACATCCTTCCTAACGGCCAACAGGGGGAACAACCCATCATCCACCCACCGCTGAATGGCTAAACACAATGCGGTCTTATCCATACAGTGAAATATTACGTGGCAATAAAAAAGAATGAAGTTGTGATTTACAGTACAGCATAAATGAACCCTGAAAACACCGTGCAAAGTGAAAGAGGCCGGTCGCAAAAGACGTGTTCTATGCTTCCATTTATATTAAAGCCCGGAACAGGCAAATCCGTAAAAACAGAAAGGAGATCGGTGCTTGCTTAGGGTTGGGGGCGAGGAGACTGGTGACAGGCAGGGAGAGCGAAAAGATTCAGGGCTTCTTCTTGAGATGATGAAAACGTTCTAAAAATGGACTATGGTGGTGGTTGCACATATCTGGGAAGATACTAAAAAACCATACACTTTTCTATGCGCGAATTGTACGTTATGTGAATTATAGCTCAAGAAAGCTGTTGTTTTAAAAAAAAAAAAAGCAAGGGGTAGAATAATGCATGTACTCTGAGCTCATTTATATTAAAACCACAAAACTACATATGCATGTAATATAAACATTTGTGAATGTATGTAAATATACAGAAGAGGATTTGGAAGGCTACCCGCCCATCTGCTAGCATGGGTTACTTCTGGAGAGGGAAGCGGGACTGCCTTCTGTAACATCACACTTCCCTGTTTCTCCTCCCACCACTCCCGTTGTTTCTTCAACTTGCTTTTCTAAGCAGTCCTTCCTCTGCCCACCCCTTTGGAATCTCATTTCACTCTTCAGGCTCTCCCTGAAGCCACGCTAACTAAGACCGTATGTTCCCCGTGGCTTCGACAACCTCCATCCAGGCCCTGACCCATTCGGTCCACAGGTACCCACGGAGCACCTGCCGGGGCCTGTGCTAGGACCTTTGGCTGCCTCCCCTCCTTCATCTGCCATCCCTCACCCAGCAAATTCCACCGGTCTCCTCAATTCACGTATTCCTCTCTCTTTCCTTCTCTCCTTGTCCTCGGCCTCCCCCGGCCTCCCTCCCGTGTAACCCGAGCCACCACTGTCTCCTCCCTGGCCTCCCTGGCCTCCCTGCCCACACAGGCCATTCTCCACACAGCAGCCAGAGCCAACTTTTAAATATTTAAATCATGCCATGTCTGGCTCCCTGCTTCAAAACTCTCCAAGAGCCTTCAATTGTACTGAGTATAACATCTAAGCTCTTTGACCGAATAAGAGCCTTTGTCTGAATCTCTAATCTTACGTCATCGTGCTATCCTTGTTCGCTATGCTCCTAAAATTTGTTTCCTCTTCTTTTTTTTTTTTAAGTTTATTTATTTTGAGAGAGAGCGAGGCGGGGAGGGGCAGAGAGTGTCAGTGCAGAGCCCCATGCGGGGCTCAAACTCATATGAACCACGAGATGCACCGAAGTCGGATGTTTAACCGACTGAGCCACCCAGGTGCCCCGATTTTGTTCTCTCTTGAGAGTCTTTGCATTTGCAAAGTGCAAAGCTGATCCACATCTCTGCTCCAATGTCAGCTCCTCCGAGAGGCCTTTCCTGATCATCTTGACTAAGTAGGGCCCCGGCCCCGGTCAGTGTCTCATCACATCACCCTGTTTTATTATCTCCCTTACTATCAATCTGGAATTCTTTCATTTATTGGTTTGCTTGTTTGTATGCCTTCCCCACCAGTCAAAGATAAACTCCATGAGAGAGGTGACTCTATCTGCCTGGTCCCTACTGAATCCCTAGCATTCAACACAGGACCCGGCAGGTGCTCAGTGGGTATCTGTGGAACGAATGGGCCAGGGTCTGGATGGAGGTTGCTGAAGCCACAGGGAACGTAGGGTCTTAGTTAGCATCACTTCAGGGAGAGCCTGGAGAGTGAAATGAGATTCTAAAGGGGTAGGCAGAGGAAGGACTGCCAACAAAAGCGAGCTGAAGAAACAACCAGAGCGTTTGACCCCCAGGTTGTTAGCTTAAGCAACTAGACAGACGGTGGGTACCATTCACTGAGAATGTAAGACTAGGGGAGGGGTGAGTGGGGGTGGGGATTGATTCAAGAACTGAGTTTTAGAAATGGTAAATGGGACACGTGCATTAGTTATCCAACTGGGAATCCTAAGTAGCTGGCTGCATATAGAAGTCTAGACCGGGGCGCCTGGGTGGCTCAGTCGGTTGAGCATCTGACTCTTGATTTCAATTCAGATCATCTGACTCTTGGTTTCAATTCAGATCATGATTCCAGAATGGTGGGATCGAGCCCCGCGTGGGGCTCCATGGAACCTGCTTAAGATTCTTTCTTTCTCCCTCTGCCCCTCTCCCTCTCTCTCTCAAATAAATAAAATGGGGGAAAAAAAACTAAGAAAAAAAAAAAGAAGTCTAGACCTTAGTGAGGTGGTGAGTGCTAGAGAGGAGAGATTGAAAATTGAAATTCATCAGCCTAAAGGACTGAGAGCAGTGGAGATAACCTCAGAAGAAAGTGGAGAATGGGGGGAAAAATGAGGGCCTGATGCAGAGTTTAAGATCTCCTGCATTTTTTTTTAAAGTTTACTTATTTTTGAGAGAGCGCGAGCAGGGGAGGGACGGGGGGGGGGGGGGGACAGAGGATCCGAAGCAGGCTCCGTGCCAACAGCAGCAAGCCCGGCGAGGGGCTCGAACCCACGAACCTCGAGATCATGACCTGAGCCGAAGTAGGACGCTCAACCGACTGAGCCACCCAGGTGTCCCAAGATTTCCTGCATTCACACCTCCAGTCCCAACCTCTTTCTTCCATGAGTTCCAGAGCCACCACCACACCACCTTATATTCACCCAACACGTCCTGAAATGACTGCATAGACTCCCTCTCCAAAAGTGGCCCTCCTTCCGTATCCTCTATCACTTATTCGTCAGCTGATCGGGTCTCTTCTTAACATCTACAGGGCCGTTCCCCACCTTTCTGTCCCTGCAATACTTACTTCACCTCCTCAATCTCATCATCTGCTACGTGGAACTCTACAATCATCTCTTGGTCGGTATCTCTGCCGCCGACCTTGCCCCCCACTGCCACCACTGGGGTCCTTTTAAAGCGCCTTGATTGTGGTACTTCCCTAGTTAAACCCCTTTGAGGGTTTCCTGTTGTTCAAAATAAAGTACAAATTCCTTTTTTCTTTTTTTTAGTTCATTTGAGAGAGAGAGAGAGAGAGAGAGAGAGACAGCACAGGAGGGGTGGAGAGAGACAGGGAAAGAGAATCCCAAGCAGGTTCCACACTGCCAATGCAGAGCCCGTCATGGGGCTTGAACCCATGAACTTCATCTTGACCTGAACCAAAACCCAGAGTCGGACGCTTAACCAAAGGAGTCACCCAGGTGCCCCTAAAGTACAAATGCCTAAGCCCAAAACGTAAAAAGTTTTCAGGACCTGCTCCCTACTGACCCTTTCGACCTTATCTTCCATTTACTCCCTCGGCCTTGTATCTGAGCCTTACCGATCTATCGGTGGCCTTCACTCCTCTAGACCCATGATCCTTGTTTCTGTCCGCAAACATGTACTTGCCACGCACCCCCACTGCCACCTGTTCTCCAGTTCCATGGAGCTTCCAGACTGCTCTCCAACCAAGCCAACTTGATCTCTTCTTTCTTGATTCCCCCTCAGTAGCCTGTGCACACTCCAACTTTATCGTCGGTGACACCATATTGGATTTAGACGTTTGTGTGTCTTTCCCTCTCTGCTAGCCTGCAAGCATAATGAGGGCAGGGAGGGCACTTACTCATCTCGGTTTTTCTAGCACCTGACATAGTCTCTAGCATATCGTGATCACATCAGCCAATCTTTATCAAGTGCTCGTTAGCGCCAAGTAATTCCGGAAGTCCTTTGCACGTATTGGTTCTTTACGACAGCCCTAAAGACGGGTACTATCATGATGCCCAACTGACAAATCTGGATATAGCGACAGAGAGGTGAAGTAACTTGCCCAAGGCCACACAGCTAGTAAGTAGCAGATACAAGCGCAGGGTCTGTGCCTGTAATCACCCGTCTCTCGGTACAGATTCAGGAAAGGCCCGTTCAATGAATGGGGAAATGGGGAATGTGGGGCATATGACTTTTTTCATGTTGTTATTCTGACCTTGCCTATTTCATCTTTTCTTTCATTTTAAAATCTCATTTCGTTCAAAGCTCAGACACAATAAAGTCCTAAAATCAAATAACGGATCTTTTGCTGTGGCGCTCCAGGGAGTCGAGGAGGGCAAACGCCATTATCCTCATACCTCTAGCCATGAGCAAGGGAGGTTGATTTATTGGCGTTCCGTGACTAGGGCCAAAGCACAGGAAAATAAGGTAGGAGTAAACCTCATAACACCCTGCCACCGAAAACATCATAAAAGCGACCATTTCCTGAGCGCTCCAGGGACGCCAGGCACTTTGTTAAGAGTCCTACGTGGATGAGCTCATTTCATCTTGCCAACAGCCCTCTGTGATGTCGGCGCTGTTGTGATCTCCATCTTACGGATGGGAAAATAAGCCCCGGGAGGGTAGGTGACTCGCCCAAGGTGGCAGGGGTGGTAAATGGCAACGCAGCACTCGGCCGGCACCGTCCAACGGCACGCAGTCTGCGCCATGAACCACGGTGACAGACGACTTCCGCTCGCCTGGGCCAACCGTGACTCCAGAGCTGCCCTTCCCCCATCAGATAACCGCTGGCCATGTGTGCCTCGGCGCATCTGAATTAATTAAAGGCAAATGAAACCTCAAACTCAGTTCCTTGGTCACGCTAGTCACATCTCGAGTCCTCAAAAGCCCCGTGTGGCTAATGAGCACCCTGTTGGAGAACACGGACGAAGACCATTTCCCTCAAGACAGAAAGTCTTCTAGGACAGTGCTGCGCTACAGCGTGCTCTCTCTGATGCGGCAGCTCCACAAGCTTCTCCCGGGTTCCGAAGCCTTCTCTCCACTCTTCCAGTTGGGCTCCTCTCCCTTCAGAGCCCCGGGGAAACTCTGAGATGTACGGGAAGGTAAGAACTTTCAGTACCGTCCCCTCCATCGTTCGACTCCTTGGCAACATCGCCCTTTCCACCCGCTGCCCACGATTCGTCCTCGTGCCCCGGCCCGTCTGCCCCCTTCTCTCTCTGCTTCTGGGCATGCAGAGGTCCTGTGGTTATTCGTTCTCATTCTGCCCCCAACGCAGATGATTGGGTGGGGGCCACCCACTTCACAGCCACAAGTGCGGAAGGTCCCCCAGAAGCAGAGATCCCGGACTGCTGTCCACAGCCCTGCCCTCCAGAGGGGAGGGCGCACCCCAACTCTGGTCCGGCTGGCCTGAGAGCAGCTGGCCACCGAGGTGCAGCCTCGGGGGGCCGCTGTGACTCCAATGTGATTTGGGGCTAGTAAAAGAGACCTGGAGCCCTTTTTAAAATCCCGAGTTACCCGATGCAGATGAAATGGGATAGGATGCGAGAGGGCAGGCGGGTTATGATCTGCTCTGCACATAGGGATGGGTGGAGAAGAAAGGAGACAGAGCACCCCAGGGATAGCAGAGCTAACGAAGACTCACTCACTCACCCACGGTCGTGGAGAACGACATGGCAGGTTCTTAAAGCCAGCCGAAAATCCGAAAGGCACTCTGGAATACATTATGTGACCTATCCACGCCCTTCCTCTGAATCCCAGGAGACTTATGCCTCTAATTCACTTTTCTCAGCTTGACATTAAAATGGGTAAATATTAGGGCGCCCGTGGCTCAGTCGGTTAAGCATGCGACTCTTGATTTCGGCTCAGGTCACGATCTCACGGTTCGTGGGTTCAAGCCCCGCATCCGGCTCTGTGGCGACAGCGCTCAGCCTGCTTGGGATTCTCTCTCTCTCTCCCTCTCTCTCTCTACCCCTCCCCCGCTCATGCTTTTTTTCTCTCTCTCTCAAAATAAACAAACATTCAAAATATATTTTAAAAAATAAGTACAGGGGCGCCTGGGTGGCGCAGTCGGTTAAGCGTCCGACTTCAGCCAGGTCACGATCTCGCGGTCCGTGAGTTCGAGCCCCGCGTCAGGCTCTGGGCTGATGGCTCAGAGCCTGGAGCCTGTTTTCCATTCTGTGTCTCCCTCTCTCTCTGCCCCTCCCCTGTTCATGCTCTGTCTCTCTCTGTCCCAAAAATAAATAAACGTTAAAAATATTAAAAAAATAAAAAAAATAAAAAAAATAAAAAATAAGTACATAAATAAAATGGGCATATATTTTCCAAGCTGATTCTAACTGATGGCTAGAGGAGGTGGGCAAGCGCGTGTAGACTGAGAAGGGTAGAGACGGCCTGGCATGATCGATTCGCCATAGAAAATCTTAATGTAGGTATTTGAGAGTCAACCATACACCAAAGAGGGATTCTGCCTGTCCAGGCAGCTAAAGAGTTGAGCCAGCCAAAACTTTTCTTGGAGGCCCACGCCAAAGGTGTGTTAAATAGTCCAGTCTGGGGTCTCAAGCTAGGTATCTCTCAGTCCATACTGCATCCAGCCACGTGGTATGAGGTGGCCAGAGTCAGAGGCGCCCCGCAGATTTCCAAAGGATTCTGATGCACAAGCAACTTTCAGTCTGGTTCGTGCCACTTGACAACGAGCCACGGCAGGGAAACGAAGCCTGGGAAGGCTCTGCCCCCATCCCTGTGACGTGCGGGCCATGCTACCTCTGAAAACACGGCTGTAAAACGGGGACAGTAAGCAACATTCAGGGTTCTGATTCAGTCGTGCTTGCCGTGGTCATAGCAGAGCGATGATGGAGCATGCAAAGGACGAGGGGCCAGAAGACAGAATCAATGTTCCTGAAAGCCAGAGTACTCGCTGGAGACGTTTATTGGTTTCTGTCTTCCCTCTGAAGGGGAGAAAGTAGGTCAGCACACTCAAAGAACTGTGACCAGGAACAGTGGGTCTGAGAGGGAGTCACTCGCTGAGCCCTGCCAAGATGAAACAGTTGGAGACACGCCTTTCATTTTAGGGCATTTGGCTGAGGTCACTTGGCTTTGGGGGAAAGTCGGGCTGCCGATCCCCTGGTGGGTATTCTCCGCAGGTCCCAGGAGCTGGGTGCAAGGGGAGGCTCGCATTTTAAAAAACCAACATCTAAATGGTTGGCAAGCACAGGAATGTTTATGAGCAAACTGTGTGCCTACTTTGGCTCTCAGACAAGGTGGACAAGGCTCGGGGCAGCCTGGCTAAATATAGACGGCACAGGGGGGCCTGAGAAGCAGGAGAGCTGGGTTTCATTTCCAGGTCTCTCCGTTAACCTTGGGGCACACTCCCTGGGTCCCTTCCCTTCACATGCTGACTCGTCCTTAGTAAGGCAGGGCTATGGAGTAAGTGTTCCCGGGCCTAGAGAACAGTTCCCACTGAGCCTGCCATGTTTTCTCGCCTCATCTTCCCTCGAAAGATCCGAGTCCGGGGAAGAGACTGGTTGTGACCAGGTAGAAGGCGGAAGAGGTGATATGCTTGTGGCAACAGTACGCGGCCACGGTGACCCACTGGGAGCCACAAGACCTCCTGGACTAACCAAGGGGGTTGCCTAACCAGAGCCAGAGGGAGGCTAGCCCTCCTCTGAACTGGTCACGGAGCCCGAGAGGCCGAGCCCAAGGAAGCGATTGTGTACTTCCTGCGTCAACACCCTGGGCCCCGCTCCTGTGCCTGGACACTTGGCACTACGAGTCAGTGCGTCCCTGTGTGGCGGGAGCTACTATCTTCTTCAATTGTAATACTGACGAGTGTTTATTTTACGAAGTTAGATCACAGAGGAGAATATAAAGTAGAAAAATAAAAACCACTACGCCCCCACCACCTAAATATCACCACTATGAACAGCCTAGATGTAAGCTCAAGTAGTCAGGCCTGGATTCAGGCCCTGGCGCTCTTGCTTACTCACAGTGTGACCTTGGATGAGTTATATAACCTTTCTGAACCTCAGTTTTCTTGTCTGCAAAATGGTATCATACTCCTCACCGTCAAGTATTGCGAGGATGAGAGAACCCAGGTAAAGAGGGCTAGGAGTCCCCGGCAAATAGTAAGCGACCAATACCTGTTGGCCGTCATCATCATTGTCATTATTTTACGTGCCTCTGTTCAAAACCGTCACACGGATGCATCGTATTTCATTTGGGAATCGTTCGACTTCCCGACTGGCAAGCACGTCCACTGTTTCAAAGCTGCGGCAAGAACATCCACCCTCGTACATATATCGTCTCGAACGTCTCTGATCGAGCCCTCAACATAAACTTCCTAGAACTGAGTTTACGGGGTAAAAAAGAAAGCAGGAATATTTTTCAGGCCCGTGTTACAGACCACAAAATGGCCTGCTGGCAAGACCGTACTGTATGTTGCTCCCAGCGGGGCACACAAGTGCCCATCTCTTCATACTTCCATCAACACTGAGTAATAACGTCTTTTCGAATCTTTGCCAATTTGATAGGGGGAAAATGGTGTTGTTTTCACTCACAGGACTTGGATTAAAAGAAATGACACGCGTCGTAAGCTAGCCCTCTATTCAATTTATACAGGAATTCACTTGTTCGACGGCAAAATCTGTGACAAAGTCTTAGGAGATCCTGAAATGAAAACACACAGGGACATGTGCATAAAAAGAATTCACATCTGAGGGGCGCCTGGGCGGCTCAGTCGGTTAAGCGTCAACTCTTGATTTCCGCTCAGGTCATGATCTCACAGTTCATAGGTTTGAGAGCCCTACGCTGGGCTTTGCACTGATAGCATGGAGTCTGCTTGGGATTCTCTCCCTCTCTCTCTCTCTCTCTTTTTCTCTCTGTCAAAATAAATAAATAAACTGGGGCGCCTGGGTGGCTGTCGGTTGAGCATCCGACCAGCTCAGGTCACAATCTTGCAGTCTGTGAGTTCGAGCCCCGCGTCAGGCTCTGGGCTGATGGCCCAGAGCCTGGAACCTGCTTCCGATTCTGTGTCTCCCTCTCTCTCTGCCCCTCCCCCGTTCATGCTCTGTCTCTCTCTGTCTCAAAAATAAATAAATGTTAAAAAAAAATTTTTTTTTAAATAAATAAATAAATAAACTTAAAAAAAAAGAATTCACGGTTAAGTAGTTGATATAGTCATTTTTTCCACCATTTTTAATTGCAAAATAGAACTTACGGAAAACTGCAAATTTTGATCGCCTGTTATGAAGTAAATCCCTTTTTTATTATCGTCTACATCAAGAAATAGAACTTTGCCAGCTGCCTCAGAAGCCTGACACGTATATTCCAATCCTAAAATTAATCGCAAAGCTGTATTTTATGATAATCTCTTCCTTGCTTTTGTTTATGGCTCTGTATCACCCAAGTTACAACTTTCAACACTGCAGTTTAGTTTTGCCTTTTTAAAATATTTTAAGTCTCTTTCACTTAGGAACTGGTACACCTGTAATCAAAATTACACTGTATTATAACAGCATATAACTTAAAGAAGCAGATGCTCACTTTTTTAAATGGTGCTTTACAAACATATACGATATGTTTGTAAAATATATACGATTTTCCCCAGGCATATGAGTAAATAAATTATTCTGCCTCGAGTTTAACATGCCACTTTGATATAGTTACATGTGTTGGCTCCATTTTGGAGCAGTATCTCCAATGTCTGTATAATTCTAACATTTTCCATTCAAGCTTAAATGTCAGTTACAAGTCAGGATTCTGATTTTCAACCTTTTTTTTTTCCTTCAACCGACTGATAGATCAGAGTTCTTAGTTGCAAACTACAGAATCCCCTCTGACTAGTTTAAGCAGAACAGAAAAGTCTCAAACAATATCAGTCCACAGGATCTTTCTTTTTTTAAGTTTTATTTATTTATTTGGAGAGACGAAGAAAGAGAGAGAGACCGCATGAGCGGAGGAGGGGCAGAGAGAGAGAGGGAGAGAGAGAATCCCAAGCAGGCGGGGCGGGGGGGGGGAGGGGCTTGAACCTACGAACTGTGAGATCATGACCTGAGCCGAGATCAAGAGTCGGACGCTTAACCGACGGAGCCACCCAGGCGACCCCACAGGACCTCTTGAGACCCACCCAGCCAGGCTCTGAAGAACCATGGTGCTACTCTGGCAAAAACAGCACTGCCTCTACCCTGGGTAAGACATCAGCTCCCCTGATCTTTCTCTTCCATTTGGGATTGCCAGGCTGCCGGTATCTCCCCTCAAACAGCCCCTGCAAGCCCATCAAAGAGAACACCGGGCGGGGGAGACTTCAGCTGCGTGAGGCTTGCCCCTCCGTGGCCAGTTTCTCCCGTCCAGGGCGCTGACATGTCCTAGGTTGGACACCAGGAAGCACAGAAAAGTGTTCTATATGTTTTGCTTTGTCCTACTCAACTCTTCAGTAGAACGTGAGCCTCTAAGGACAGAGACCGGCTCGTAATCACATACTGGTGATGGATTAATTTTCTACTACAATCGTCAACAAGTATTTCTGAATCCTTACTTTGGATCTGGCACAGTGCCAGGTGCGAGAGCTACCACTGAGGGCAAGATTTAAAAAGGCTCTTCTCTCATGAGCTTACATTCCAGGCAGTGTTGTGTGACAACAAATACATAAGCAAATAAATAATTCTGATTTCTGATGAGTGGAGGGGCAAGACTGCCTTAGATAAGGTGGGCAGAGAGGGTCTCCATTAGGGACGAAAGTCTGAATTTGGGGGCGCCTGGTGGCTCAGCCGGTTAAGCATCCGACTTCGGTTCAGGTCATGATCTCACGGTTCGTGAGTTCAAGCCTAGCGTTGGGCTCTGTGTTGACTGTGTGAAGCCTGCTTGGGATTCTCTCTCGCGCTCTCCTTCTGTCCCTCCCTCCCTCGCCCCCCCCAAAAATTAATAAAATAAAATAAAACATTTTTTAAAAAGGTTTGAATTTTAACCCAAGCATGTTGAGAAGCCATCCGAGGTTGTGAATACTACACAGTGATATATCGGGTGTATACATCTGGAAGGATCACTCTGAGTGGTGAGTAGGGAGAACAGGCCATCGGGGAGACAGAAACATTTAGAAGGTGAGTAATCCAGATGAAAGTCGATGGTGGTGCAGACTGGGGTGGTTGAGAGAATGAGAGATGGTCACACTTGGGATGCGCCTCAAAGTCAAAATCCACAGGAACGGCCGACTGGCCACGGGAGGTGAGCGGAAGAGAATCAAGGGCAACAGCCAGATTCGGGCTCTCGAGCAACAGCGTGAGTGAGGCCAACCGCTACTGAGACGGGGAAGAGCGGGGAAAGGGAGGGACCGGAGCTCGCATTTTGTCATGCTGAGGTGCCAGCCTTTACGGGACGGGACACGGCAAATAGATAGTGAAGTGTACGCGAGTCTTGAGGTCAGAGGAGAGGGTCGGGTCTGGTGCTACTCCGTGCTAAGAGGACACGCCCAGAGGATACGAGAAATGTGTAAGACACAGTTGAGAAGCAAAAGTTCACGCGGAAGATCTAGTTGGTTACTCCTTGCATGTCCCCAGGAGAGCCTGGACTCAGGATGGACCCTGGGCCTCCCCTGGGAATATGGCCCTCAGAAGGTTCTTTATGTCGCTGATTGATGAGATTGTTTTCTATGTTCAGAGCAATGGGGCGCGTTGTACCAGCTCATCGGGACCTCTCAGAATTGTCTATCAAGATTCAAGATGTACCCGGTTTCGATGTTGGAATCCTGAGTTTTGTTCCGCAAAAGCCCTAGACCGAGGGGCTCGAGCGGGCTCTCCTGGGCAGAGACATGTCACAGGTGTCCCTGTGGTTTGCTTCTACTTGCTCCTGTGTCGTCCTGGATAGGGAAGGACTTGCTTAGGTTTTAGCCAGAGGGGAGAAAGGGACGGGGGGCACGAAGCAAACAGGATGACAGAGTTCAGTCAGCCTGAGGCTAGGGACCAAGCCTTTATTCATCTGTGTGTGCCGCAAAGAGGGCTGGGTAAGCGGGAGGTCCTCAATGCAAGTTTGCTGAACTTAGTGGAAGAGGTGGGACTGGCTGGATGGGCAGGATTTTGCATAAGCTTAGAGGAGAAGGAGGGCATGCCAGATGGAGAAAACAACTCGATGTAGGCCCCAAAGCAAGAACAGGCCGGGTTTGTTTGTGGAAAGCTGCCCTCCCAGTCTCCCTACTCCACAATGCCTGGCTCAGTCACCAAGCAGTGGGCATTTAATACAGTCTGCCACTTGCCGGGCATCCCTGTCCCAGCTTGCTGCCACGCCCTTCTCGGGCGCTCCCCTGCTTGTTTTCTGGGCAGCGCTACGGGCGAGAGGTGACGGCACGGCATACTCCTCCCGCACCCACCCGGTCACTTGCGAGGGCGCACGCTGAGGCCGAGCGGTCTAGCTCCGGACCTCACCGCGTCGTGGACGGTTGGCCGGCCTCGCCTGCCTGCGATTCCGTGATTAGGATTCCAGATGGGACTAGGCCAACTATTCATCCTCAATCCCTTACGTCGGTTCCAAAGGCAAAACTCCCAGCGCTTACGCTCGTCTAAACAGCCTTTCCTTAGTCCCAGGGCAGCCTCCAAGAGAAATCCATCAAGGAAAAGAGGAGACGCTCTCGGGGATGAACCAAAAGCTTTCTGTCTGTATGAGCAGGAACGAGAACGGGAGGTTTCGTGCCTGGGCCTCAGGGATCATCCGACGTAACCATCGCCCCCTCCCGCACCGGCAGGTGCCTGAGAGATTTGTGTCCGATCACGCGGCAGCCCGTGGCCGATGCAGGACCAGAACCGAGTTTTCCCGGTTCCCGGCCCGGTGCTCTACCACATTTTGGTGCCCTACTCGCTCCGACCGCCGGCAAGAATCGTCCCCAAAGAAGGTGGGTGCAGTACATTTCCCAGTGAGCAACCATCCCTCCGTGAAGCACGTGAAGGGCCGGGACAGGGAAGGGCGGCAAGAGGCCGAGCCAAGGCATTACAATTACCAGGGCTGAGCGAGACACGTTCCCGACTGCTTTATGGGCTCCGCAGCCGCACTGCACTTTTGCTTTGAGCCAAGTCGAGCGTGCTCTGTGTCGTGGGATGGGGGCTCAGGGAGAAGAGCGAACAAAACAGACCTTCCTGCTGGCAAAAGTGTGAGGCCGCACTACGAAATGACCAGCAAAGGCGGGGGCGGGGGGGGGGGGGTGGGGAGCCGGGGCGACCGCTGCTACAAGTGGCAGCCGCAGAAAGCCCTGGCCCAACCGGCGTCGCCTCCCACCCCGAGACCTGCCAGTTCACAGCAGCTGGTCAGAGAGTTCACGGCCATGCGAACGGGACAGGCTTGCCAGAGTGCCTTCTGCACCCCAGCCTCCGTGCCCTGCCCGGGTTTCTGACTCAGAGCGGGTGACGAATGGGCTGGGCCGGTTCATCAGCACGGGGAACCCAGGCACCGGCGAGCTGCCAGGGACTTCTTTTGGGATTGAAGTCACTTCCTGTATGGGACCCCCAAGCACTCGGCTGCACCCCCACACAGCTCAGGCTTCCTGGGGGGATCACAGGCGGGGTGAAGAAATGTGAGCAAAATCCGACAGGCAGCGGGCAGCGGAGGGAGCCCACATGGGGTCTGAAATGTGACACCTCTCCTTCCAAGCACCAAATCAGAGAAGCAATGAATTCAGCATGCAGATCACATTCCTCCCCAGTGTGCCGGCACCTCTCTCACAGAATGAGTGTTAGTTTCGGTCCCTCACATGGCTTTGAATCTTTACTAGGGGAAAAAAAAAAAAAAAGCATTATAATGCCATTACAGTAAATACCTCATAAGTCTGGTTTAGGTGAGGTATTGGCAGAGTTAGAAATAATTGGATTTGAGCAGATAAGGGAATCTTATCCTTCAAACATCCAAACTTTGAAACAGTATTTTTGATGACATGAAATATACGTGTATATACTGCAGGATTGATTCCCACATTTCTTAACTCACTCAAATCTTTCTCCAGCTAACTCAGGGGAATCAGAAGCAACATCCTTTATTATGCTCTACCTTTTTGTTTCTCTGTCTCTTTTCAGGATATTGGGCCTCCGGCAGGCGCTTCCCCCATCCGTTTGTCTGAGCTTGTTTCCCCCCACCACCCCTCACTCCAACATTGTAATCTGTATAGCTGGGAAACCAGATTACAAAGCTCTTTAGGGCTAGGTTGTGATTATAAACAGGGCCCTAGAGAAGGGCCCGGGGAATAAAATTTGAGGCTTGGGTGCTATCTTTGTGTGCTTAAGGGAGTTTGTAGCTATTTCCTCCTTCCAGAATCGGGGCAAATCACCAGAGAACAGAAGGTGCCAGAAGCCTGGCCTAGGGTTAAGTGCTGTGCTACTGAATATCTGCCTGGGATCAGGCCAGGCCTCAAAATTCCCTGTCCCCATACCAACTCCCTGGCTCAGACAGCTCTGAGTGACAGAAAATTGGGAAGAATAGCTAAGAATAAACACGAGGCCATGCCAGATTCTTCTTTCAGCAGATGAAGTGCTGACAAAGCAGGGGCAGCGCTAGCTTTGGGAAGTCTGCTCTGACCTCCGACAGAGGAGCGTCTCTGCCTTATTCCCAGAGCTGTGAAGCGCTGAGGACATTAAAAAGGTGATTTCTCGTGTTCAGGCAGATCTTTAGGGACACCCAATGACATTTTTTAAAAAATGCACTAATCGGGGCACCTGGGTGGTTCAGTCGGTTAAGCGTCCGACTTCGGTTTAGGTCATGATCTCCCAGTTCAGGAGTTCGAGGCCCGCGTCAGGCTCTGTGCTGACAGCTCAGAGCCTGGAGCCTGCTTTGGATTCTGGGTCTCCTCTCTGTCCCTCGCCTGCTTGTTCTCTTTCTCGCTCCCTCCCTCCCTCCCTCTCTTTCTCTCTCCCTTTCTCTCTGAAAAAATAAATGTTTTCAAAAATGCACTAATCAATTTTTAAGTGCACAGTACTCTATTGTTAACTAGCAGTATGTTATAAAGCAGGTATCTGGAACGTACTCATCTTATCTTGTATAACTGTAACCTTATACCCCTTGAACAACAACATGCCATATCCCTGTCCCCTCAACCCCTGGGAACCGCCACCCTACTGTCTACTTGTATAACTTTGACTATTTTAGGCACCTCCTATAAGGGGAATTGTGCAGTATTTGTCCTGTGACTGGCTTATTTCACATAGGATAACGTCTTCTAGGTCCATCCATGACTCACCAAATTATATATATTAGTTAGCTGCAGTTCTTTGTATGCCAATTGTACCTCAAGGAAGCTAGGAGGAGAATGATGAAGAAGCCATGGGTTCAACCTTCAAGCAAAAAAAAAAAAAAAAAAAAAAAAAAAAGTGATATGCACTTATCAGAAGCAAGCTGAACAACGTGAATTCTGAAGTTTCTTAACTGTAGCAAAACTTGAGATCTTTGAGGTCTTTCTTAAAAATCTTAGGAGAAAAGCAGCACATGCAAGTTACAATGTAACAGCAATAGCTATCATGTGTTCCTTTATTTTTATAAGTCAGAAACCACTTTCAGGGTCATTGCTTCATTTGACAAGCTTCAGAGAAAGCCATTCTCCCTCCCATCCTCAGCCATTACTTACTTTGGGAAGCAACCCTTGAAAACTTTCATTACTGACAGGTGCATATCGCCACTGTGTCCACAACCTCCACAGGCAAGAATTACCATGGGGTGTTGTGGGGGGAGCTGGGCCAGCCCACGAAGGCCCAGATATGCACAAGATAAAAAAGGGGGGGATTGCCTAGATGCTGGGGTTCCTGCCTTCTGGGGAATTCTAACCCCAGAGTTCTGCCTCCGCCAGACCATTAACCCCCACAGGATGTAGAGAAGTCTCCCGCAGCCTGTCCAGTATCATTGCTAGCCCAGGATGGAAGTAAAAATGCAGAATCCACAGATCGTCATTATTTTGGTTTGGACGTCGACCAACCAGCGGGATGATGATAATGGAAAAGTTATTTATCATCTCTGAACCCTGATTTGACATTTGTAAAACAGGGGTGGTAAAACTCACCCCTACCTAGTTTCCAGATATTTGGAGAGTTAAGCATCCAAATAAATGAAATATTACAATGCAATATTTTAGTTTTCAAGGTGAATTCCTTAGAAGTCCTTGGAATGATCACATAAGTCTGGGAGATCCTTTTTTTCTTTTTTTAAGTCTGAGAGATTGTATCATTGGGGCACCTGGGTGGCTCAGTCGGTTGTGTGAAATAAATTTAAATGGGAAACTCCAGCCCAAGTGACTGTTGCATGTGGATCTTAGAAACCCTTTAGCCAGAACGAGTTTGGCAGTGATTCTATAAGGGGATATGTGACTTACATTTAAGAACGGACTCTTTGGGTGAGTCTCCTCCAGATTCAAGAAAACAAGACCCACACAGAGTAGGGCAATGAAGCCAAAGAGGCAAAGCGAAAACGAATCATCATAACCTCTTTCAGATACAGCCCTTCCCAACCCCTGCACCTCCTTACATCTCTGCCCCTCCAACCCCTTCTTAACCAACCAGTCGGTCAGCCAACCAGCCACCGTGTGGACAGCTGACCTGTACCTGGTTTAGGGCCCACCTGTCAGAAAAGTGGAGCCTTGGTTCTGGCAGATCTACACTCCGTGGGTTGATCTACGCGGACTCCGGCCCCTCTTTTACTACGGGAGACACTAAAGGCAGTAAGAGCAGATGATATCCTTAATTTGCTCATGCCTGAGATTCGAAGGGAAAACAACGACAGAAGTGAATTGTTATAAGGGCTGGGCAACCATAGTCACCAAGTACACCAGGATTTACACACACACACACACACACACACACACACACACACACACACACACACAGAAACTCTAGTATACCCTAATGGTTATGGTTCAATTAAACACTGAGTCAGGTCAGGAACAGTCACCCACTTTCTACCTCTCAGGGTCTTGTGGGAATTTGGCCTTCACTTCTAGGGAGAAATCTGCAAATGGCTCCACGAAGTCATTGTCCTCCTGGGAGAAGGACCACCTTGGGTGGGGCGACCTTGGCTTTGGGAGGGGCGCAAGTTCCCTCTCTCAGTGATATGCAGGGACACTGAGGGAGTCTGCTGGCTCAATCTTGTCAGAGCATTCGCAGTCAGTTCATTTCTGCTGAATCAACCCTGGGGCATTAGGACCACCACAGGCACTGAGAGCTGCCCTGCCCGTGTGAGAACAACTTCACAAAGAACAATCCTCAGGCTTTCTTATCAAACACCGCCATGGATGGCTCCACTCAGAACCAGAACCTAGGACTCGTGATACAGGTATTTGGCCTGGAGACAACTCTTCGGTTCGCATACATCGTGACTCTTGGGGACAGAAGTAGAAGGGCGAATGTGTGTTTCACGGTCAGTAACAAGGGAGGGAAAGTACCGTAACTGACAAATGGGGGAGTACTGCCTGTCCTGTCTCCTCCCGTAGATGAAACAAGCACTCTCTATCTCACGAAAAAGGTGGTTTGGTGCTTGCAGTCCAGTCTGTTACAGAATTAGAAAATCAGCATCTCGCACACATTCCCTGAGAGTGGGATGGGGAGGCGATGGCCAGTTGGTCCCCAGGGAATGTAGCGAAGGCTGTCGGTAGCCGCCAAATATACCAGGTATGCCTCTCCATGCCCCAGTCTCTCTTGCAGGTAGGTTGGGGCAAGGGGATTAGTTCCGGCCACTGAAAGGTGTACGGAAGTGATACGTGTCCCTTGTGGGATGAGGCAGTTAAGGTAGGTGGGCTTCTGGCTGTCTTTTTTCTCTGCCATGGTGCCCTTGGAGGTCATGTGTTCCAGACGGCATTGCTGCATGATAGAAAAGGGCCAACCAGTCCACGTCAAACTTTATTCATGTGCTATTTGTTACTGCGTCAGAGTCTTGCCCATCCTGACTATTACAGGAGGCAAGGCAGCAGCCCATCCAGAAGACCGGAGACTTTAGTGCAAGAAACTAACCTGGCCACACTCACAAACTCTATGAGGATGACTGGGTTCCACATTTCCCGAGACTTTCTTCAACAAAATGCTATCTCTGAGGGAGCGTGGTTCGTCCCAAGATAGTAACTTCAAGGGTAAAGGCCGCCTCTCCCAAGACACATGTCTCCGAAATATCACAAACCATCCACAATTCATTCAAGAGCTCATGAAATCTCTTCCTAGGCGCCCATCACCTCCTGCTACTTCCCGTTTTAGGACCATCACTGGACACAGAGCTGGCTCTAAAGAGCCTCTGTATCAGAACTCCCTCATAAATTCGGGTTCCCATAAAACCAACATGAGAGAAAAGTAAAAAAGAAGACACAGCCAAATTTCTCTCTATCGAGATCTTCTCAATTCCTTGAGGGCCCTGGCTCAATCCACTTGTAAAGTTCAGAATAGAAAGAAAAGAAACTTCCCGCATTCACGGTTTCGAAAATGTCTAGATCTCAGTGAGCCAGCACGACCAGCATAGGACTGGAGGCACAACGCTTTAAAGCGCGAACCAAAAGAGCCAGCGACAAGGTTGGCTTGGTACTCTTCACAAAGAAGGGAAGACATCTGGACTATCTTTCGCCATAACCAGCAGAAAGCCCTACCTTTCAGAACATCTACTCGCTGAGATGACAGCGACCCCATATCTGACTGCTTATTGCAAATGACCAAACTATGGTCTTAAAAAGCATTTCTTTCAAAGGCAGGTCACATTACCAGTGCAAGTTTGCAAAGCCATACATAGGCATTTTATTTCCTTGAACTAGGACTTAATGAAAACTTTGATGTATCCAACCCCTGTTGAATGAAAAGGCCTGTCTGGTGGTCAGGAGCACGCAAACGCCACGGCCTGGGCATCGTCTAGGAGCCTGCCCCTCACTCTGAAGCTAGAATCTGGTTCCACTGGGAGGAGATGGCCAGAAAAGTCCCTACTCTCTGACCCAGAAGGCCTCTTCTGAGCATTGCCCAATGCTCTGTTATACAACATGCAAAATAAATAATCAACTTGAAAAGTCAGGCAGCCAAAGCTCTGCTCAAATAATAAGCCCTTTTACAAGCTTCTTATCACCTGCCAGAATCACCTCCAGAGGAACACCAGGAACTCGAAATTCTATTGTTCTCATTAACTACTTGGGGGAAACGGACAAACCTCAACGGCTCTAGTGGTTTTCTGAGAGGCAGAATCATAAAGGTTTTCATCCACCCGCCCCTGTCCTCGATCTCAGTAATTTAGTTATGGCTCCCATCCGACTGTCTCTGAGAGGTCTCCGTTACCAGTGCGAGCCAGAAAGGGGTCCTGGCCTTTTCAGAGAAAACATACCCCTCTTTACTTTCCCTCTCGCCTGACTGTTGGGGTGAGAAAGGGAAGAACATAACTGCCGACGTTTTCAGAAAATTCGTCGGGAGGGAGTGAAAGGGCGGGGCAGAGGCATCTCAGGTGCCCTCCTCTGCCTGTGAAAGCTCTCTCTGGCTTAACTAAAAAAAGGAAAGACAAGCTCCGCTCAAGGAAAACTTCAAAAATCATGTTTGGTGCACAACATGATGATACGATGAGGATACACTGTTGTTAACCCAGAATGGTCTCTCTGGGTTGGAAAACACAGGATGGGATCTCTCTTTTTTTTTTTTTTCTTTTTAAGTTTATTTCTTTATTTTGAGAGGGGGGAGGGGCAGAGAGAGGGAGAGAGAAAGAATTCCAAGCAGGCTCTGCACTCTCAGTGCGGAGCCCGACACAGGGCTCGAACTCACAAACTGTGAGATCGTGACCTGAGCCGAAACCAGGAACTGGATGCTCAACCGACTGAGCCACCCAGGCACCCGAGGATGGGATCTCTTGTGAAGGGGTCTTGTTAAGGGAATCTGGTAAGAAAAATCTGCAATAAAACTCATTTCTGATGGCCCATAAAAGGGATTTTCATATCTATTAGGACATGAATATTCCAGGACCCTCAGCCCACAGATGCAAAGCTCAGGATGTACCTTCTATATAAACCTTACTACCTTCCCTCTACCCCTCGCTGATCCCTCTTTCAAAATCGGCGTGTCTCTATACCTAGCCTCTACACACACTGCCTTGCCCGCACTTGTGTCCTTCGCTTGCTTACGGGTTTTCCGAGAGCAGGGACCAAGCGTTATTGATCTCTGCATCTCTACTGTCTAGCACGGTCCCTGAAAATCATAGGTGTTCGTTAAATCACTGAATTAACAATAAGATTAATAGTAAATATAGTTCATACTTGAGTGTTCAGTAACTCTGTTTAAATTGCCTGTATTTTTTTCTCATTTTCCAGCCGAGGAAGCTGAGGCACTGATAGGTTAAGAAGCTAACACGTGGCCAAGCAACCACATAAACTATGTGACGAGGCTCTGGAACGCTCTTCCTTCTTGGCCACTACATGGACTAGTACACGGGAATAAGTGAGATGCTAAAAGGGGCACACACATATGAAACCATTGAACATGAACTGAAATTCATCTGATTTCGAAGCCCGGCGTATTCCCACGAAAACTTACTAAACGCCTAGCATTCTGTGCCGAACCCGCTGGTGAGAATTAGTGGCACAAAGATAACGTATGGTCGTATTCCTCAAGAAGAGAGACAAATAACAAAAGCTTGCTGAGCATTTACTACGTGCACTGTTCTAGGTACTTCACGCGTATTCACTTCTTTTCTTTTACTTGTTTTTGAAAGAGAGAGAAAGCACGAGCAGGGGAGGGGCAGAGAGAGGGAGACAGAGGATCCAAAGCAGGCTGTCACTCGGGGCTCGAGCCCACGAGCCGTGAGATCATGACCTGAGCCGAAGTCGGACGCTTGACCGACTGAGCCTCCCAGGCGCCCCGCATTCGCTTCTTTAATCTTCACAAAACCTCAACAAGGGTAGCGCTATTATTACTAAATCGAGACAAAGTAGATGAGAGACTGAGGCCCAAGGAGGTTAAGCAACTTGCAAGCACCACCATTTGAACCCAAGCGGCCTAGCTCCAGAGCCCGCGCGCTTACCCACCACTCCTCTGCCGCCTGCCTCTTCCATTTACAACCATGCACGACTCCAATTCAATGAAATATGGGCGCCACGACACAGGAAAAGTTCTATGGAAATTCTGAGAAGGAAGTGATTCATTTTGCCTGGGGGTGGGGGGGGGGGCGCTCCAAGAAGGTTCTGCGGAACCAGGGACGCTTGAGCTGGGCCTTGAAGACATGAGACGAGGAAAGAAACGCGAATGCGAACAGCACATGGGAGACCAGTGAAACCTCTCTGTTTCCGAAGCCAACACGAACTAAAACACAAAGCTAAGCACGGAGCCCGGCTCTACCCCATCTTCTGGTGCCGAGGTGACTTCTCACCGAGGAACAGGGGAATAATGCGTGGAACCGTGGCCTGGATGCTTAAGTCTGTTTCCCCACTTGGTTAGAACTCTGCCCTGGGGTTTAGTCGTCCTCAAAGTATCGGTAGGAATCTCTTTTCCTCGTCCTTCCGTGCAATAGATCATGTTTCCGGAAGGGGACCCACAGGCTCACTTTAGTGTAACTGAAGCCAGACCCTCCAAGGTCGGCAAAGGAGGCTGGAATCACCACGTGGGCAACTTAGAACAGCCAGATCTCACGGCTCCAATTTTTTTGCCCCACACGTGGAGATATTCTCTCCTCTGTTAACCATGGGGGTTCTAAGTCCGGTTTCATTAAAGGCTTTCCAGGGGCTTCCTTAGAGTTTGTTCTACCCAAATCCGCTGGCAACTTCCATTCCCTCAGCCTCTAGCTTCTCTGAGGACTACTGGCTACTATGCCAAGAAATGCAGGTGAATGAGGACAAGTAAACCCCAACAACCAGTGGGCACTCTGGGGGCAAACGTCCAACCATTCTTCCCATTCTGAACACCTCTGCTAAATATCCCACACTCCGTACCATTTACTGCTCCCTTTCTCCACTCTTTTTTTTTTTTAATGTTTTTATTTATTTTTCAAGAGAGACATTGACAGAGTGTGAGCAGAGGAGGGGCAGAGAGAGAGAGAGAGGAAGACACAGAGTCTGAAGTAAGTCCAGGCTCTGAGCTGTCCGCACGGAGCCCGACGCGGGGCTGGAACTAGTGAACCGCGAGATCATGACCTGAGCCGAAGTCCGACGCTCAACCGACTGAGCCCCCCAGGCGCCCCATCTCCACTCTTCTTTACAGCAAAACTCTTTAACAGATGTGTCTACGTTCCCTGTGTACAATTTTTCTCCTCCCCGTCTCTCTTGAACCCACTCCACTCAAGCTTCTGTCCACCGAAATGGCTTTTGTCAAGGTCCTGGGCGATCTCTATGTTGCTAAAGTCGATCGAGAATTCTCAGCCCTCCTCTTGCGTGGCCGATCAGAAATACTTTTGACAGTTGATGGTTCCCTCTTCCCTGAAGCACCTTCTTCTCTTGATTTCCACGACACCGTTCTCTTCCGGTTTTCCTTCCACTGTACAGGCCACATCTTGTCAGTCGTCTTTGCTTGTCCTCATTGTCCCCCTAACCTCTAAATGTGGGAGTGTCCCAGGGCTGGGTCCTTGGTCCCCTTCTCTTAACTGCTCTCCTGGTCTTCTCGTGTCTCTTCATCATCCATCTCAGGGCTTTAAATACTATCTAGGGGCTTCTGGGTGGCTCATTCGGTTGAGCGTCCAACTCTTGAATTCAGCTCAGGTCATGATCCTAGGGTTATGGGATCGAGCCCCTGCTTGGGATTCTCTCTCCCTCCCTCTGCCCCTCTCCCCATTTGTATGCACTCTCCCTCTCTCTCTCTCTCTCTCTCTCTCTCTCTCTTGTATGAGTGCCAGGCTTGCATGTCCCACAGCTTACTCAGTATCTCCACTTAAATGTCTAACTGGCATCTCAAATTCAACATATCCAAAACGTAACTTCTGATATACCCCCAAGCCTGTTCGTCCCACAGTGTTGTTTTGAAAAAAAAAAAAAAAAAAAAAAAAACCAGTTCATCCATTTCTCCCACCCTGACCCCACGCCTCTGGCCACCACCAATCTGTTCTCTGTATCTGTGAGCTTAGTTTTTGTTTTGGGGGTTTTCCTTTTTTTAGATTCCATATATAAGTGACATCATATGGTATTTGTCTTATTTCATTTAGCATAATGCCCTCAAGGTCCATCCACGTTGTTGCCAACGGCAAGATTTTATTCTTTCCTACGGTTGGACGATATATGTTCATATTATATATACATACACACACAAATTTCTTTATCCATTCATCCACCGACGGGCACCACCATATCTTGGCTATTGTAAATACTGCTGAAATGAACACGGGGTGCGTTTGCCTTTTCAAGTTAGTGTTTTCGTGTTCTTTGGATAAATACCCAAAAGTGGACTTGCTGTGTTAATTTTTTGAGGGAATCTCCATACTGTTTTTCGTATCGGCCGCGCCAATCTGCATTCCCGCCAACCATGGACAAGGGTTCCCTTCTCCCCACATCCTCCCCTATACTTGTTATTTCTTGTGTTTTTAATGCTAGCCCTTCTGACAAGCGTGAGGTGACATCTCGTTGTGGTTTTGATCTGCACTTCCCCGATGACGAGTGACGTGGACCATCTTTACATATACCTGTGGGTCATCTGTATGTCCTCTGTGGAAACATGTCTATTCGGATCTAATGGCAGTTTTTATTTTTTTAAATTCTTTTTAAAAATATTTTTTGGAGAGAGAGAGCACACAAGTGGGGGGGGGCAGAGAGAGAGGAGACCGAGAGACCCCACCCCCCCAAGCAGGCTCTGTGTTGACACGGGGCTCAATCTCACAAACCGTGAGATCATGACCTGAGCCGAAATCAAGAGTCAGATGCTCAACCAATTGGGCTACCCAGGTACCCATGATGGCGATTTTTAATTAGATGGTTTGCTTTTTGCTACTGAGTTGTATGAGTTCTTTGTATATATTTGGGATATTAGTCCCTTATCAGATATGTGATTTGTACATATTTTCTCCCATGCAGTAGATTGCCTTTTCATTTTGTTAATGGTTTCCTTTGCTGTGCAGAAGCTTTTCCGTTTGATGAAGTCCCCCTTGTTTCTTTTTGCTTTCATCGCTCTTCGTCTGGGTGCCAGGTGAAAAAAAATCATCACCAAGACCTACGACAAGGAGCTACTACCTGTGTTTTCTTCCAGGAGTTTTAGGGTTTCAGGTCTCACATTCGTCTTTAACCCATTTTGAGTTCATTTGCGTGTCTGGTATAAGAGTGGCCAGGTTTCATTCTTTTGCATGTGGCTGTCCAGTTTTCCCAACACCATTTATTGAAGAGATACGCTTTTCCCATTGGATATCCTTGCCTCCTTTGCCGTATATTAATTGAACATACATGTGTGGGTTTTCATCTGGGCTCTTGACCCTGCTCCACTGATCTATATGTCTGTTTTTATGCCAGTACCATACCGTTTCAATTACTACAGCTTTGTAGTATAGTAATATAGCAATCGGGGGGCACGAGGTCTCCAGTTTTGTTCTTCCTTCTCAAGATTGCTTCGGCTATATGGGTTTTGTTTTTTTTTTTTTTTTGCAATTCCATACAAATTTTAGGATTATTTGTCCTAGTTCTTTGAAAAATGCCATTGGAATTCTGATAGGGATTAGACTGACCCTCTAGATTGCTTTGAGTGGTATAGACATTTTAAAAATGTTCATTCTCCCAATACATGAGCATGGAATACCTTTCCATTTGCTTGTGTCTTCAATTTCTTTCAAAATACAAATTCTCTTTGAAAAATTTTTTAACATGTACTTATTTTTTTTTTTCAACGTTTATTTATTTTTGGGACAGAGAGAGACAGAGCACGAACGGGGGAAGGGGCAGAGAGAGAGGGAGACACAGAATCGGAAACAGGCTCCAGGCTCTGAGCCATCAGCCCAGAGCCTGATGCGGGGCTCAAACTCACGGACCGCGAGATCGTGACCTGGCTGAAGTCGGACGCTTAACCGACTGCGCCACCCAGGCGCCCCTACGTGTACTTATTTTTTAGAGAAAGAGTGAAACAGGCAAAGCATGAGCGGGGAAGGGGCAGAGAGAGAGAGAGACGGACGCACAGAATGTGAGGTCGGCGCCAGGCTCCGAGCGGTCAGCACAGAGCCCGACGCGGGGCTCGAACCCACGAGCTGCGAGATCATGACCTGAGCCGAAGACGGCCGCTCAACCGGCTGAGCCCCCCAGGCGCCCCTCAAAATCTAACTTCTGATATACTTCCAGCCTTGTTCTTGGTAGGTTAGACTTTGAGGGGCGCCTTGGGAGCAGCTCGAACAAAACTGCTGTGTTACACAACTCCAGAGGGCGCCAGCCACATTTCATTCAGTGCCATTGATGTTATGCAACGTGGTGACCCTGTTTCCCTCGAGTCCTCTTTCTCCAGCATCCTACACCTAATCTCTTAGCAGGTTCGGTTGGCTCTACCTGCAAAATATATCCAAGAAAACAACAACTTCTCTCCAGTTCCACTGCCAGCAGCCTGACCCAAGCTCGTCCCCTGATAACTTATTATCCAAAAAAAAAAAAAAAAAAAAAAAAAAAACCACCACAAACCAACCAACCAACCACGAGAGCAATCCTTTTTAAATGCGTCAAACCACACCACTCCTCTCCTCAGAATTCCCCAATGCTTCCTATCTCGCTCAAAGACAAAGTCAAAATTCTTACAATGGCCAATAAGACCATGAATTGCTTTTTTTTTTTTCCTCTTTGGCATTTATCTATCTCTATCTATCCTGTGTATTGTATGTATTCATCTCATTTATTGTCTATTGCCCCCAGATGAACATAAGCTTCATGGGTCAGGAACTCGGTCTGTTTTGTTCGCCGATGAAGCCTCAGTATCTACAATAATACCTGACGCAAAATGCACACTCAGTACATATTTGTAGATGAAATAAATGAAGTGGGTTAGGAAGGGGGAAATCTCTACGCACAGGCCAGCATCCTACCAAAACACAATATAACAAGTGAAATGCTATTTGAGTAGCCAGCTAGGGCTAGGGCTGGGACCAAGTCAAATCCCAAGAGATGCTCAGTTCCTATTTCCTACTGTTTTGTGTTTCCACTGTTTTGCTATTTTACCTGATGAAGTCTCCTTTCCTCTGCTTCCTAAAGAAAAAGCAATTCGCCTATAGGTGGGAAGGAGCGCCCCCTGGTGGAAGCCAGCCTACAAAGCAATGGAAAAGAAAATCCTAGAGCAACAGTCTCTTAAGTTATAAAGGAGGGTCACTGGGGACAAAAGGACTCCAA